>NC_141687.1:1322819532-1325219532 GCF_964263255.1 Lissotriton vulgaris | reverse complement strand
GCAGAACACACTGGAGGATAGGCGTCACTCCATGGAATGGAAAGTTCCCCTAGGGCAGGCCATGCACAAAACTGTGTTTTAGCAGCTTTCCGGTGCAACACAGGACATTGCGTCGTAGTGATTCATTGGAGTCATTTGTTACTCATCAGTGAATTCTCCATTGCTGCTGTGTATGCAAATATTGACTGGCGTGGACGAATATTTTACAATACCAGGTTATTTGGAGTGTGAAAAGCAGTCTCCAAACTCGCTCAGCTTTCTGAAACCTCACTAGCAGTCACAGCTTTCACATGCCTCTAATTCAGGAAACCAAGAGGACCATTTTACCCATTCTCGATCATCAGAATGTATTATTTGCAAATGGACTTCATCACAGGATTTCCTAGTGTTAGAGGAGGAAGGATAACAAGCCATTGTACCTTTGCATTAACGTCAAGAATTACCTTTACCATCTGAACATGGGGTTTGCACGATCTCGACAGATAACTTTTTATAGAGTTTTGGAACTTTAGTTGGTACAGTAAAAGTTTGCTCTACCTATAATTTTTTGTAGGACTGGAACAGCAATTTTGGTAAAAATGAAAGTCAGTCAAGCCCTCTCTGGTTTGGATAGAAATCAGACATAGGTCTGAAAATGAGCTTGGTCTAAAGTGAGAGGAGTGTCTGCAGCACAAAGGTAGCCTAATCAAGAATATTTCCACATCCCAGGTTCTCTCACACAGTTTTTACGTTATTTTTCATTAGTCTATCTCCTGAACATTGTGATACTTAGACTGGTGAAGTATCTTGGAGGTCGGCTTCAAAGCACAAGCAGCCTGCAATAGTGCAGACAAGCTCGGACTGTCCCTCTGGCCACCTTTCTGGTATCCAGAGAAGGTTTGAAGCTATACTATATAATATGAGAGCTAGACATTACGAAGGCTCACTCATATTCAAGGGAGCTCTCCTTGGAACTGCTTGACCTCTACATATGCCATCTTGGACAGTGACAGGGCGTGGGATCCGGCATATCTGCCTTGCCATTGCTGCACACCACAATAGTCTTTAGTAAAGAGCTCTCCATGGAGATGCAGCCGGGCAAGTGAAAGACCCAAAGGAGCCAGGAACACGAGGCAAAAGGCAGTGGACTCTACCTTGTGCAACCCCAATCCGATCTCCAAAGGAATAGTCGCATATCCTTGCTAAGACCGTTCTGGAAGGCTTGTTACAATAGAACCCACAATCGTGTTATATTAAGCTCTGCTTCTGCGCTTTCTCTTTGTACAATTTAGGCATCATCATTACATTACATTACATTACATTACAAGTGCAAAGTTAAAGTCATATCAACACACAGCACAAAAACAATCCCATGATGCCTCACGTCTATTCTTTCTTTCCACGCAGGAGACTTTGCACTGGGAAGTACTGTACAGTGTCAAACTTCCTATCTCTAACTATTTGTGTGCTTTCTTCTTCACCAAATTAGCTGCACTCATGCACTGCAAAGTGATAAGATTCTCAGATCTCTCTGGCAATTGGGTATGTGACACACCAGACTCTCCGATCGGTGCTGTATGCAGATTATCGACTTCATGACCATCCACTGAACTCGCTGCATGCTCTCTTTCATATTTATCTACCTCCCATATTTGGGTTAGCACAAGGCAACCACATGATCATAGCCTACAAAAAAAGGACCACTGCATTATGAGCTATCAGAAATCTGTTGCAGGCATTAAAAAGCAAAAAACGGCATAACGCTATTTTGTTCGTGTAACGTGAGCATTACACTTTGTGTACACTACAGAGAAACTGAACATAGGTCCTTGGGTCTCGTACAGGGCAGCTTGTCTAGATACTCACAAATATTACTATACTTTCATATCCCCCTTGATTCATATAATGTACAAATTCGTTATTCCTCTATCAATGCATCTCTGTATCCTTCCTGCCACTATGGGGATATGAAATACATGTTTGATTCATTTCCAGGGAGGAAAAGTGGTCTGATTTTAACATATCCACCCACAGATACATCATCAAGCCATTCTTGTATTATACTTTCTACCTTTGGATTCGAAAATAATAGATATTAATGCTCTATGTTCTGGAATACTACTACTCTAAATCACCAGTGGCAGAGCGATCACTACCCATGCTTCAGATACTGTGTAAAGGGCAGACTAAGAACACAGATAGTCTAAAAATCAGAAAAGAAACTATGTTATTCCCGCCCTTACATTCTGTGATGACTTGGAGGGCTTGGGTGACGGTGATGGAATGGTTATTCTGTGGAGACCAACATATTCCCACGCGCCCAGTAAGACAATGATACTTGCCCTTTTTAGGAACTACGCTTTAATTCAACTCTTTGCTGCAACTGCAGAAACACATCTACACTAAACAAATATCTGTTTATCCCCTGCAGGTCAATGCAACTGTCTAGCTCTATAATTTCAAAATGAGTAAGCCATCGCACTCTTCATGTTAAGAATGCAAGAACTCATAAGCACTTTGGGAACATGCTTATTATTGACAACAGCTACAGTCAGACATGTTACAGCATTTGATTTAGCTAATAGTAGAATGAAATCATAATAATAAATCATCTCCTACAGGATGAAGCCTGTGGTGGAGTTTAGCACTATAAATTCTTAAATGGTGTTTGACTATTAGTTCAGAATTGTACGGCTTCTTCAGCAGTAGAGCCATAGTCCCAGAGGCAACACAAAGCCCACCAACACTTTCCCCATAGTGACAAATGGCAACATAGCTAGCAACGGATGTGGTTTACTCACTCTTTATGCCAGTCATAAATTTGGTGAATGTTGCCAAAGGCGATCTTTTCCTTTCCAGACATCTCCTCGGGAACTCCTTTCTCTTCAATTCGCTGCATGAAACCCTTCAGGTGAGAAAGAAGAGCCAAATCAACCCCCACATTCTCTTGGATGAGGCAAAGTGAGAATCCTGGAGTCAGTGACACTGATTTCACACATCCAGATAGTAATATACTACCACTCTTCACGAGGATGTTAAAGGCGTATGGACAGATTTCTTTTATGGGAAATTTGCAATGTATGGGACCTGATGGAAGTGTGTATGTGCACTGAAGGCCCACGTATGCCCTAGGAATATATATACAGAATGACAAATATATGGTTATAAAGCTACTTGCATTATCTGATATGAGTGAAATGAGGCGAGAGGAGAGCCTGCGGGCCTACACATTCATATAGGACTCTTTTGGTGGACTAAAAAAGATTTATTGGAGGATATGTTTAATGGAAAATGTGCTACACTGTTGCCTCAAATTAAAACATCTTTCTATAGATCTAGTATTTGATGCGTCATGAAAGGCTGCAATCATGCCTTTTTACAATGTTGGTAAGAAACATCACAGAACCAAGCATCCAAAGAAAAAATTACTTATGTTTTAGAACGTATAGGCCGAACAACACTTAGCACAGAAGTAGATGATCAACAATAGTAAATATAAAAGTGAGCTAAATGGTATGCACTTACCTCAACCACAATTCCTAAATCTTTGACGTAATCCTTCTCTGTTTGTACGAGTTCATTTAGGACAAATCTAAACAAATACAAAAGAGCATTGCTTCAATTACATGCGCTTTATTCTTGAAATAGATGGTAGATTAATAGAAGATGGAATCAATCTGAAGTCAAAGAAAACAAAATGAATGACAATTGCTGTTGCAAGAGAAACAAGAGGATTGTGTCAAGGTGCCCTTATGAGAGGGAGAAAGGACCTTTAAAAGGGGAATTACTTGGGAGGATATGTGGAATCAACACTGAGGCTTACCTAAGGAGTGCTTTACAGAGGGAATAGTTCAAAGACATTTGAAGCATTGATGTTCAAAAACAATATCTTCAAGAAGCAGGTTTACGCTATAGACTGCTTTTATGATGACTATTGCAAGCTGACAGATATTACATCTACACGATTGTAGCAATATTATATGTTCTATTCCTTTAGAGGACTATTGGAGTTATACAGAAACTAAATATTCACAACAGTTCTGTATTATTCATAAGTACTTTCACCATAAAGGTGCTTTTTCTTGTGTACTGAGATACAGGATTCTTATGGTTAGCGAGTTCAGCTGACGTAAAGATGAAGTACGCCAGTAGCAGATAATCCAAGATCAATTCCTGGAGGTTTACTAAATACCTAAGCTTTACTTGGTAAAACTGAGATCTTGCTTGTGGGTACATACTTGCTGCTTTGGCAACAGAGCAAAGCCACAGATTTCACCACAGTGACTAAGATATAGATGGCCATTCATCAACCCATACAACACAATGTCCTGATTCCGATCACTTCTCACTTTAACACCAACAATGCAATGTCCTCTGTTGCTTCAGATCCCAAACTGTAAACTGACTATTCCTTTAAAAAAAATATACATATTTGTATGTAAGGCGCAAACAAGCATCCCAAAGAACGCTGGGTAGCACTCCTACACACACACATTAATACAGACAGAAATATAAAACAACAGTCACCTTGTGCGTAAAACAAATGTAATAAACATAATATTTTTCATATTCAGTGGAAAAAACACCACCATAATAAGAGCTTCTGCAGAGCTGCACAATTGCCCATCGTTTAAAAGCTTCTAACATCTGTGCTTAGGCCATATCTCATTGTTCAGTTAGTAGTCTACTTGTGAAAGCCAAGTGAAACAACATTCTAATGGCCATCAAGACACACTGGCAGCTCTGCCATAGCTAACACATTCTCCATGCACAGCTACTGTCTTTTACTTAATCATCAACCTATTCTTGAAAGGTGAACATTCTAATAGTGAACTAGGGTCAACTGTAAGCTTGGCCTTCACGGCAGCAGCATAAACAGTATTGGAGTATAATCACTGCTTCTTATTGAATCAACATTCTGTTGATGAAATGTTATTATAATTGCAATCAGTGTCCATTGTAGCTCCTATTTCTAGACCTAGAATGTGTTTATAAGGCAAGCAAAGCCTCTTTTATATGAAACCCTGTATCCTTAACGTACGAGTTACTTACCTTCAGTAACGATGTATCTGGAAAATGTTCTTTGCCACAGCATCTCTGCGCGACGTGGGCTGTACCAAGTGACTCCGCCCTGACGTCGTCTGCGGGTGTGACATCAGCAAGGTCACATAAGCCCCACCCCGCCAACGTCAGTTTTCTTCAGAGAACTTTTCCGTGCCACAACGCGGAGCCATCACAAACAAAAATGGTGAGAATATAGAAACTGTGTGCAAAAACCATCAGATAAACAGAAAGGAAAAAAGCAAATGGTGAGGAACAGCACCATTCGGGAGAGTGCCAGGCACTGTGGGGCACTGTGGCACCTAAAGTCCTAGAAGGGAAGAGCAGAACACAGCTACTGCAAAGCAACCTTGCAAGCAAATACAACATCCTCCCTGAGGTCAGAAAAGTATGTGAAAAATGTCACAACAGACGAAGAGGCCTGCCATCACAGTCCATAAACAGTGAAGGACAAGGCCAGACGAGTAACGACAATTACCACCCAACAACCACAGCAAGGAGAGGCGCATCCCCTGTAAGAGTCAAGGGCCGAGGCACAGCCAAGAGATCCCAATTCAGCTGGAGTAGATTTCTGCCCTGAAGATCAGGGCCCATATAATTTAGATGCCAGTTGCCAGTATGGAGTCCAGAAGAAGTACGTATAAGCACTAGCCTTTAGATACATTTTGCTCTTCAACAACAGATCTGCACTCTGATAAGAAGTTCAACATTGTCCAAGATATTGGTCCACTTCTCATGGAGATCTTGTAAGATCTGAAATGTCATGAAAAAGTTTCCACACTTCAGCCAATTTTAAGTGGGTCGATTCAATTATTGGTCTGGTGGTGGAAGAGAGGTTGAGGTCGAACCTTGCAGTTTACATTACCTTCCCCAGGCAGGGGATGCACCACACTTACACTGGGTCTCATTTTGGGAAGAAAGCGCATGCTCCTTAGCGACAAAGCCTGCCATGTCCCCACCCAGAGGCCTAAAATAACTTACTTTTTCACTATACTGTTCCATCACTATGGCAAAAGTAAACTCCTACAAATCTACAAGCTATTTTGAATCTTTTTTTTAGCCAGGTTTCTTATTTAGTTGGGGAACCAATTCTTCAAGGTGGGCTACATATAAGAGTCTTGCTTTGAGGAACCTCAGTAGTATGATAAGGAAAGGAATTAGTAGATACCATGGCTCTCCCTTGATCATGAGAGACCTTGTAATCAATGATCATACCAGCAGCTGTGGTGTATGTTGTTGGGCAATGCAATAAGCCAATAAACCAAGAAGGGCAGAAAAACTAACTACATAAAATAATAAATAAACATAGTTCTTATTAAGTAGACAATTGTTGAGTACAGAAAAACAGCAACAGAAAAGATATTCAAATGAGTTTCCTGTTTCCGGATGGCACACAGAGATCTTTTTGTATGCTCTGATCAGTTAACAATGAAGGCCTTGAGGTTTTTAATTAGTGGCTAGTGCTGCATTCACAGACAAGAAAACAGCTTATGTTCTTCTAGGAAACAGGATGACACGTGGCCAGAGCAGCAAATCACCAGATCTTTTTTTCTTATTTGTCAGCTTTACATAGCGCAAACATGGCCCATCAGGGTATCACAGCGATGTACAAAAAGCAGGTAAGTTAGATACAGGGAGAAATGCAAAAAGAATATGCAAGCATTAAAGCATATACAATATAACACTTGATCAGCATATTCATGCTCCGCACGCGCCCCCAGAAAGTTGTCAAGGTGAGAGGTTTCAGGGTTACTCTTCAAGAAATCTAGAAATCAAGATGCCATGATTGTATGAAATCAATAACTAGGTGGCTGGCCGCAAACTGCCTGAAACTCAAGGCTGGCAAAACAGAGGTTATTATATTTGGGAATAACTCTAACCTCTGGATGCCAGACATGTGGCCCGTTGAAATGGATAAGCCTCCTGGACCATCCTGGAAAGCCAAGAATCTGGGGGTGACTATGGACAATAAACTCACCTTTGGCGATCAGGTCAGTGGGGTGGTTTTAATGTGCTTTTTTCTCCTCAGAATCCGGAGGAAAATAAAATTCTTCCTTCCAGAGGACAGCTTTAGGACTGCAGTCTCAGCCATCATTTTGTCATGGCTGGTTTATTGCAACAGTCTGTACTTCAACATTCAAAAGAAGGACTTGTACATACTCCAGCTGGTGAAAAATGCGGCAGCCAGGCTGCTAACTGGCACGCCTAGGTTTGTCTCCATTAGAAACGGTCTCCGTCACCTGCACTGGCTTCCAGTTAAGCAGGGTGCACAATTTAAATTGCTTTGCACGGTTTTTAAGTCCTTGATGGCTCTGGACAATAATGCTACAAATGGGGATAGAACCACCTATAGTAGATATCCTCCGTGAGCTATACTCTGGCGCTACGGGAAAGGTCAGATATGGAATAGCAGGACAACTAACTAACAGCTTTCCAATTCAGAAAGGGGTCAGACAAGGGTGCGTGCTGGCCCCTTTCCTATTTACACTTTATACGAATGGTTTAGAGGCTGCACTGCTTAAGGGCGTTAAAGATCTGCCGGAAGCCGGTCGTCGACAGATTCCAGCGTTACTATACGCCGACGACGCGGTAATACTGGCAAGAACACCTGTCCAGCTTCAGAGGGCCCTAAATAATTACTGTACCTTTATGACCAGTCTCGATCTAAAAGTGAACATAAGGAAAACTTATGTAATGCACATCGGCAACAGAGGGAACAAAGAGAAAAAAATCTTTGTGGACAACCTGCCTCTTGAAAGAACTAACATCTATCCTTATCTTGGTATAACTATTGATGAGGCGTTTAATTGGAGAGAGGCAATTAACTCCAGAAAGTTAGCCCTCATAAGAACAGTCGGCGCTTTAAAAGCATTTTCACTTCGTTTGGGAAAAAGACCACCCAACGAAATGATTAAGATATACAATGCAAAATCTATCAGCACAGCCACTTTTGGAGCAGGAGTCTGGGGTACAACTAATGTAGAGCAACTCCAAAAAATCGAAAACTCCTTCCTAAAGTTTTTATTGGCTGTTCCCAAAAGCACCACCACATTTGGTTGTCACCTTGAACTCGGAGTACACTATATATCGGACATCATTAAGATTCAGCCTATCATGCTATGGCGTAGAATTTGGGCCAGAGAAGAATGCCACCTTACAAGAACAATAATAGAGGACTGCATGAAACTAGACCATATGAATAAGATAAAATGGTTGGCATATGTAAAATCTTTTTTCACTGACATCGGCCGTCCGAGCTTCTTTGAAGACCCACCATCTGTAACAGACATTTCAAAAAAAGATCTAAAAACACTTTGTCTGTCACATTTATCTGAACTCCGAATGCTGTGTGAAATAGGTAAACCCTCAGTACAACAATGCTTAATGATACAGCTGGTCCCAACTATCCAACCTTATTTACAGTACCATTTGTCGCAATATGAAAAGTTACTCCTCACTCGTTTCAGGCTTACCATATATCATTTTTTGGTTCTATTTCCCATTCAGAATGTATGGACTCATAACACCGCAGTGTGTCCGTGTGACTCTATGTCCCCACAGTCTACAATACATGTCACATTTTTTTGTAAATTTTATATGGAACTACGCAGGAGGTGGATATTACCACTACTAAAAGTTATGAACATCCGTAGATGTCGCCCTGCCTATTTAGCCCTGCAACTTCTGGAAAATTCTTTGATGACAAAATCTGTGGCACAATATCTAAAATTATGCATTAGGCACCGTACGAACCTGTAATGATGTGTAATAGTTTTAATACTTTTTCTACAATGAATGAATAATGATTTTTAATATTTATTGTGTTTTTATGTACTTTTATGGTTTTCATATATGGAACCCGAATAAAGATATTTTGATTTGATTTGAAGTCCTTGATGGGCACTGGCCCAGAATATCTGAGAAGTCGCATTAAATGGTATGTCCCTGGAAGAATGTTGCGCTCCTTGGTAGGAAAACAAGTGATTATTTCCTGAGTGAAAAGAGCGAACTGGGGCGGCAGCAGTTTCATAGGCTGTGCCCCAAAAGCTTGGAACAACTTACCAGTGCAGATCAGGAATTCCATTGAGCTCCTTTCCTTCAGGAAGGGGCTAAACACGTGGCTGGTCTCTGAATAACCCTCTGTATCCATTGAAACCAGTTAGACAGTGCTCAGCGCCAGGGCACCCTTGGGTATAAGTGCGCTTTAAAAGCTTTAATAACGTAACAAATTAATTTTTACTTTTTTAAAGGAGAAAGTTGAGGGGTTAGGCCTGGTTGCAGGAGGCTGTGTGTTCCAAATTTTTGGGGCTTTACCAGAGAAGGATCGTATGTAAGGTTTCTTTTTGCTGAAATTCTGAGGTTTCAACAGTAGGGAGTTAGCGCTTCTTAAGCAACAAAGACCACCAGACAGTTCGAGGTTATTGGCCAGGTAGACTTGGGTGTTCTGGTGCAGGACCTTGTGTGTCATGCAAGCTATCTTCAGCTGGATTTTTGCTTCAAACAGGAGCTAATTTGGCTGTTTTAGAACTGGAGTAATGTGGTCGAATCTTCTGGATCCCTTGATGAGCCGAGCAGCAGAGTTCAGTGTGGTCCTTAGTGGTTCTAGCCTTGCTTTAGGCAAGTCTGCAACAGTAGCACTCCCGTAGTCTAGATGAGAAATGACTAGGAACTGGACAGCTAGCTGAAAGTCACAGGGAGGCAAAAAGGGTTGAAGTTCATTTGCGAGATCAGATGGTAGTTCGCTTCCCTGGTGGTTGCACTGATATGGTCTTGCATATTCAAGTATGTGTCTAGAATTATGCCTAGCGATCTAGCAGATTCAATAACATGTGTGTGGGGGGGGGGTGCAGTTGTGAATTGTTAGTTGTTTAAGCCATTCTTTAATGGGGGCAGAGTGTTTGTGATGGGCGATCAAGATTAGTTACGTTTTGAGAATATTTAGCATAAGGTGATTGTGGGTTAACTATTGTTCGGGTTTCAGCAGGGTGCAGTTGAGAGTTCAGATATATTTTGGTGAGGAAACGTTCAACTAAACTTGTGCATCATCCGCATACATGTGGTACTGAATGTTTCAGAATTTCGGTAACACGTTCCATGAACAAGTTGAATAATGTCGTGAGAGTGTGGAATCCATGAGCTACTCCAATTGACACCGAAGTAATGTCAGAAAGGTTTAGTCGTCTTTAATTCTTTGTGTTCTGTTACATCGCAAACCAGTGTAAGACAGGACCAGATAGCTTGATTGAACTTCTGGAGTGAAGGATGGAGCTGTCATGTTTGACCATATTAAACGCAGAAGAGAAATCAAGAAGTATGAGCAGGCACAATTTGTTGTGATCAAGTAGCCATATCCCGTTTTGAAGCCAGATTGGCAAAGGTAAAGGAGATGAAACTTCTCAATGTGCTTGCAGAGCTGCAGGTGTACATATTTCTTCAGTAGTTTTGCTAGAGTCAGGATGTTCGTGATTGGATGGAAATTGTTAAGGTCCATCAGATTCACCCTACGTTTTTTGAGGATAGGGGTAACTTGACCTATCTTTAAGCAATCAGGAATCATGCCCTGAGAGGGATGCATTGACAATCTTAGACCAGAGAGGGAGTATGAAAGATCTAAGCTCTTTGATGAGCTAAGGGGCAGAGCATCATTGAAGTGGGTGATAGTTTTATCAAAATTAATGTTTGGAGTATCTCGAAGGCATGAGGAACTTTTGAATTTTTTTTAGGTAGAAGTATTTTTTGTAAAATGACCAGTCTTCTTAGTCTTTTCAGTGAAATGGGTCGAGAATTCATCTCCACTGGGTAATGGTCCATTGTCTAACGAAAGATAGTTAGGTTTGTCAATTGTGACGAGTTCGAATAGTTTTTTGGTTCTGTTTTTAGCGTTGTCAAGTTGTGTGCTAAAGTATTCTGCTTTTGACCTTCAGATGTGTTTGTTGTAAGCGCTTGTTGACCTCAAAGGTTTGGGGTGTGCTAAGGAGGGAGTGAATCTTCATGATCTCTTGGCAATCCTTAAGTGGAGCCTTTTCTCGTTAAGGTTGATGCTGAACCAGGGTTTAGAGTGTCTACTGGGTATTCCTTTTAGCGGATTCATGGCGATGGTATCAAGTATGTATCAATGATTGGTAAGATCATTCACATTCACCATGGCTGAGGAAGAAGGTTGTTGCTAATAGTAGTTAGGTCGGTTAGGTTAGCATGTCTCAAGTCTCTGGGCCACTGTCTGGGTTTGAGAGGATGGCCCTGTCTAAACAGTACTTTTTCCAAGATGAGGAAGGAGATTAGGTAGAGATCTTACCAATCACAAGGGGATATGGATTCCAATTGTAAGACATTCTTGGCTATGATTAGATCGAGGGTGGAGCCTCTTATGTGTTGGGCCAGTACATGACTGGGTAAGGTTGAGGTCTGAAAGAAAGGACTCGACGGTGTTCAGTGTGGGGTCATTTGCGCCATTCAAGTGTATACTGAAATCCCCAAGGAAGATCCAGTTGGTTTTAGAGGGGGATGGTCTCCATTATGTGTTCAATGAAAGGGAAGTTGTTCCCTGGGGGCGGGGGTAAATCATATGGAGTTTGCACACAATCTTGTCATTATTCCATATTTCGATACCTAGGTATTCCCACGGAGACAAAGTATTAGTTTGTGCCAGTTTCAAAGTAAGAATGGGGCGGTAAATGATGCTATGCCATCCCCAGCTCTTTCAGATCTCTATTTAATCTCATGATGTCCTAATTGGGGAGAAACTAGAATGTCTAAAATGGGTGAGGGGGTATTATTGAGCCACGTTTCAGGTAAGATTTGGAGGTCAAGATCTTGTTCAAGGATGAGATCAGCGAGGTCAGCTGCATGTTTTACCACTGATCTTCAGCTAAGAAGCATCAATCTGATATGGGGATTGGTTACTAATGTCTCTTGGTGTATTTGTGGTGTGTTATAGGGACATCCTAAAGATTGTACTTGTTCATGGTCTTGTGATTGCGACTGGATTCTCTGAGCGGGTTGAAGGGAATAGTTAGTGAATGGTGAGGGTGACGAGTCCTTATGTGTAGTGGTATATGATAACAGAAGGGAATGAATGTCAGTCTCAGATAAATGGTCTGTAACCCTCTAAACCTTGGAAAAACATGTTCTATATAGTTTCTATAATTATCAAATAATGTAAACGTATACTTGTAAAGCGCACTGTGGCTCCATCTCGGAGTGTCCTGGCGCTGTATACCGCTGGGGAACCCTTCCTGGCTTTCCCTGTGAGATGGTCCCTCCTGGGCACCCCCAAGGTGAAGCCAGGCATCCCCGGCGCTGAAGGGGCCGTTGTGGAGATTAAGCAAGCTATTGCCCAGAGTTGCAGAGTGGAACCCATGGTTAGAGTAGGCACCGAGGCGAGAATTATCGAGTCTGCGGACATTGACCCAAGACCCTGCCGCGTCGGGAATTGAACCCTGGTCCCGTGCCAACCTCTGCTTCCGGGTCTGCCGCTTCTAACCAGTGAGCCACATGCATACAACCACAATCAGGGCATCAGCACCTGTTGTGTAGCAACAGGTGCTTTATAGTAGTGCATTTTCATGCAATTCTGTGAACAAGCACTAGGCTAGGGTACAACTAAAATTACAATGGAAAAAATCTGAAATTCATGAGTGTCGTGCTATATGTAAATTCACAATATTCAATGTCGCATAATTTTCACTGGAAACGCGTACACCGAGTAAGCCGTAGTGGGAGACTTCTTGAATCAGTATCCTACGGATATATTGCATGACTTTTGTATGCGAGGTATGATCTAGCATGAAATAATACACACAAGTTATTGAGAAATCACTTTTCACTCTAAAAGTGTAAACTTCACAAAAAACTTGGTTACTTCTAGTGAGCCAACCTATACTATTACCAGAAAAAACATCAACTGATGCACAGCTTTAGGTATCCAGCAAGAATCATCTAATCAAACAATAAAATATACATACAGATAGTGACTGTGTTACTCATTTTTCCATTTGTCTAACTGTCATTCACATTTTGCTTCCACCCACAGCCTGGGGCAATAGGCCAGCCCTCTTCAGCCATTCGCTATCCTGCTTGAGTGACAGCATTTTACCTGCTCACATACAAACACCTGGATAAAAAGAGGTGCACTGCAGGACAAAATATGATGGGCCAATAATATATTTAGCCAATTTTTTTTTCCTTTCCATTTTTAAATCTTTTTTTCGCCAGTCTTGTGTCATTAAACTATCATAATTAAATGCACCTTTTCGGTATGAATCATTTTATCTTTAAGGATTAAAATTCAAAAAAAGGTTTTAATGACCGCTAAGTATCTGCTACAATGCACTCATGTTCCATTAATAGTATATTTAATAGTTCTTGTTTCTTTTCAACTAGTGCAAGAATATAGTCAGGATGCTTAGGAGTTGGAATGTTTTCCAGTTATTTTTAAAAGATAAATAAATAAACATTGCACCAGATCCTCATGAACAGCCTTCCTGGCTCTGCCAAATGCTGGTTCGTTTTGGTTAGTGCTGCATCAGAGGTGCGAGGGTCAAAGTCCTGTATTGAAATTAGATAAGTGGTGCAGATGCTGATGGCATTATCCTTCATATTTGTTGTGTCTGCAAAAGAGTGTGTCCAATGCTTTGTGTTACCTAGCAGTGCATTTGAAAATTAGTTACTTACCTGTAACTGTAGTTCTCCAATATTGGAATATTTCATAGATTCACATGCTTGCATCATTCCATGTCAAATTAGGAGACCCATGGTACCATAATAAAGCAGTACACAACATTATCCTAGGCTATAATGGCAATGAAAAATAAAATTTTTAGCCTATACAAAACCCCCTTTTTTTTAAACAAATTTACAAAATAGAAATCAAGCACTCCCAACAGAGGCTGAGTCCCTCAAATTTTCTAGTACTAGTTGGAACATAAATCTCGTAGCAATAAGGGGAGCCTCTAAGGGGAGGAGGATGGGTTGCACGTCAATCTATTAAAGATACCAATACAGAAGAATTACAGTAAGCGGTAACATCTTCTCCAGTACTGTATGTTTAGTAGATTCACATGCTTGAATCAGGATAGGAAGCAGTTACTGTATTTGTACACTCTTTATGCCCATAGCACAAATAGCGGATGGTGGGTAGAAAATATATATTTCACTGAAAAAACATAGGTTTCACACTAGTTATAGTTAGGAATTAGCATTTAAAAAACCTATTAAATTCACTGAAAAAAACATAGGTTTCACACCAGTTATAGTTAGCTGGAAATTTTACTGACATAAAACCGTTGAAATTCCCACGTTATAGTTAGTTGGACTCCCTATAACTTGCGCGCCTGCAATGCACTACTGATGACGTCACATATTACATCACTCATGACATGGTCAGTGACATCACTCATGACATCACTGATGACACCATCCTTGTGACAGAGTGACAGACCTCCTTTCAGTGTAATGTAACCCTTGAAACACATTCCTAACTATAACTAGTGTGAAACCTATGGTTTTTTCAGTGAATTTCAAAGGTTTTTTAAATGCTAATTCCTAACTATATAAGTTGTGAAACCTTTGGTTTTTTTCAGTGAATTTCATTGGTTTTTTTTAATAGCAAATTTCTATATCTATGAAATGTCATATTTTTTATAATGAATCCTATAATGTATATTTATGTAATACTATTTTTTGTGTATATTGTTCATGGTTTCAAAAAAAAAAAAAAACATTTGCCTGGAGCGCTCCCGGTGTGCGTCCCGGTGAGCGCACCGGAAAGCGCAGTCTTGCGGCGTGCCCCAGGGCGCGTACCGGTGATCGTCCCGTTAGCGCTTTTTCCGCGAACGAAAACATCATCGTGATGTATCGCGTAGCCGCGTCCGCGTGATACGCACCCGGAAGGACTTGAGCGCATACGATCGCGCAACATAAGCATCCAACGCGCTTATGCGACGTGCCCCTGGGCGCGCCCTGGGGCGCGTAGAGTAAGCGTGTCGGGTCATGTGACCTAAAAATAACACGTTTATTGGTGCAGGACAGTTTTGGTTTCCAAATGATGAAAGCCCTGGTCATGCGACCTGAAATTAACACTTTTCATTGGTTCAGGACAGGTTTTTTTTCCTAATGATGAAAGCCCCCACCTTTTTTCCTCATTCTCACTTTGTACTTTGAGTGAAGAAGACCTGTTGAAAGACCTCTCTGTACTTCTTTGGACTGAAAAATGGCTTCAGTAGTAGCAGCAGCAGGAGCATCTCAGCCACCACCACCAAGAGGACCACCACAACACCACACTGGTGGAGATGAAGAGGAGGAAGAGGAGGAGGCGGAAGAGGAGGGGAGGAGGACATTCCTGCCAGAAGACAATACCCCATATAGGCCAAAGGCACACATTGTATGGGAGTTTTTTTCCATCCCAAGTGGCCTAAAAAAGGTGAATGCGCCAAAGGTGACTTGCCTAATCTGTGGCACTGAACTTTCAAGGGGGAACCCTAACAAAAAATACCCATTTGGCAATAACACCATGATTCGCCACATGCAGCGCAAGCATCCCAACAACTATGCTGCGGCAGAGGTGAGAGAACTGGCCAGTAACTCTCCCCAATCTTCACCCAGCACCTCAAAAAGAAAGCAATCCACTCCATAGGGACCAGAGACAAGAGAGATGGTCCCAAACATTCAACCCCAGTTTGGGAAATACAAGATCACGTGTATTTTTTGTGGGAAAACCATCACCTATGGTGAGCAAAGCATAAAGCTCATCAACCGTGCTGATGACAACCACAAATGCCTCAAAAATCCATAATTTTTTTTTTGCTCCAGTTGAGCCGTTTTCAATTCCTTGTTTTTTGTTTCTCCCCAGAAAAATAACAAAAAAAATATAAAACAGTTCATAAAAGCCAAAAAAAATACAAAATGTTCAAATTTTTTTTAAAAAAAAATATAAAACAAAAAGAAGAAAAAAAACAGTTCTTTTCAGCACTACCTCCAATTTATAAAAAAAGGCTACATTTTTAAAAAACTCAGTCAGTCTTTTTCCCCCATGGTACGCGCCCAGGTCGGCTCCCCGGGGCGCGTACCGGGCGCTCCCCCCCACAACAAACCTAGGGGGTCAGGGGGGGTCTATCCTGCCCCCTTTTGGTCATTCCCCTCTTTGTTTTTGCCACCTCTTGTGTCTCTATCCTACTGAGACACAAGATGGCGGCCGCTCCAGACTGTTTGGAATGTTGACAGACACCCGGGAGCCAATCAGGTTTCCGCGCGCGAACTCGCGTAGCGAGCTGGTTAGCGCCCCGGTGCGCGCTTATAGATATATATATATATATATATATATATATATTTTTTTTTTTTTAACCTAAATTACTCAAAATCCACTGGAGCACATTTCTTGAGACATAGCAAAGGCACATCGGGTTACCAGTCCCTACAATTTTGCCAAGTTTCGTGGAAATCCATTCAGCCCCCCTTTTTCTCAGCCCCCGCTTCACGAATCCCCCCCAAACTTTCAGGCAAGGACCGGAGCGCCCGAGGCAAATTTGAGGACATTTTCTGGCAGATTCCTCAACCGGCGCCAAAGTTATTCCCAATAGAATGTTGCGATTTTCCTATTGAAAATAATCCTAACTATAACTACCTACTGGCGACCGCCAGTAGGTAATATACACATATATATATATATATACACACACACACATATATATATATACACACACACATATATATATATATACACACACACACACATATATATATATATATATATACACACACATATATATATACACACATATATATACACATATATATATACATATATATATATACACACACACACATATATATATATACACACACACATACACATATACATATATATATTTATACACATATATATATTTATACACATATATATTTATACACATATATACACACACATATACATACAGAAATATACATGTAAATGAACAAACCTGTAACCATACAACATTACCTTTATAAGTACATCAGCAAACAGATGTAACCAAAAGCGGCTCCCCTGATTGAAATTAAAGGTGTAGCATCGTTTGTACAACAGACGCATCACTGCGGTGTCCCGTTTCCAGGCAATAATGCTGCATGGTTGTTTGTACATTCTCCCATGTCACAGCATGACATATCTTCTCTAAAGGCACTCCAGCAAACAAAGCAGTCAAGGTGGAGATGGTTCTAGTAGAGTGCGCCTTGATTTTAGCCGCCAGTGGGTTGCCAGCTTTGGAGTGACAGCCGGGGATTTCAGCTGAGATCCATCGAGCGATGGTTGCTTTTGTGACTGGTGCACCCTTACGAGTGTGCCAGTATGTCACCAACAGTTGGTCTGTAGTCCTGACCTGCTTGGTGCGATGCAAGTAGAATTTAAGACATCTTTTGATATTTAGTTTATGTAAGGAGCTTTCCGCTGGTGACTGAAGATTTGGAAAGAAATTTCATAGTGTTACAGGTTCATTAATGTGAAAATCCAAAGGGACCTTCAAGATAAATTTCACATTGGTCCTGACAATTATGGAATAGTCTGTTAAGCGTGGAAGGTTCTTTAGATGTAAAAGCATGCATTTCACTCACCCTTCTTGCTGGTGTTACCATCAGCAGTCCAACCTTCCATGACAGGAACTTTAGGTCTGCTCTGTGTATGGGGCTCAAATGGGATCTTAATGAGTTGTGATAGCCTGACATTCAGCTGCCACTCAGGGGGGAGGAGCACTTACTGGAGGGAAAACCATGAACATTCCTTTAATTGTTTAATCATTTGATGAGTGGTCTATATCTTGATATTGCAGCGAGATGTATCTCAATAGACACATATACCAATCCTGAATGAGCAATAAACAGGAGATCGGGTAGTATTTGCTCAGGTGATGTTTGGATAAGAAGTTAATTCGATTTTTGGCACCACAGACAGAAACGTTTCCACTTCAGTCTATGTGTTTTTATAGTGGCATCAGCCCTCGCCTTTGAGAGAATGTCCCTGCAGTCCAGGGGAATGATCAGATCTGCGAATTCATGGAACCCGGGGGACATGCACGGTGTGGACAGAAGTCTTGTCTGGATGAGGGACCCGACCGTGGCTCATCACCAAGAGTGGTCGGGATTGTTTCAGGTGAATGTGGTTGGATTCTGATAGTAGGAGCCGCTCCGTGAAACAATGCTGTCTGGGCCACCTGGGGGTTATCAGTATGACGCAACACCACTCTGCTTTCATCTTGCTGGGAAGAGAAAGTTACTTACATTCAGTAACGCGTTATCTGGTAAATAAATGGTCAAGCCACAGATTACTTACTTTTGAATTTGCCAAGCGTTGGACTGGATCCTGAAGATTTTTCTTTGAGCAATACCCCTGCGCCGGTAGGTGGTGTGGGTCAGCTGCGTGTTGCGTCTGTCATCTGCGCCAGAAGGGAAACCCACGTCACCTATATAGGCGCCACCTTGGCGAGCTGATGCCAGTTACTTTGTTGCAACTTTCCACGCCAGAAGCACGGAGCCATGAAGTGTACTGACATTGGTGTGTTTGAAAATCCAAGATACAGGCTGAAACATCAGCATCATATCCTGAATATCCTGACTCACCGCTTGAGAGGACAGGCCTGAAACTACACTGCGTCCAGAACTGCTCTGATAAAAGGGAACTTTTGCGAGGGAATCCGGTGTGACTTCAGCACTTTGATAGTGAACCCCAGCGAATGCAGGAGTTTTGCAGTAGTCTGAAGGTGGGAGACAACATTCTGGGGTGAGCCCGCCTTCAACAGCCAGTCGTCGAGATAGGGGAACAAGGAAACCTGTGATCTGTGCAGATGAGCTATGACCACCTCCTTCACCTTGGTGAACATGCTCGGGCGCTGGTAAGACCAAAGAGGAGAACGGAGAACTGAAAATGCTTGTGGCCTACTTTTTAACCAAGTTGCCGATGGGCAAGCAGGACAGGGATATGAAAATAAGCATCCAACAAGTCCAGTGCTACCATCAAGTCTCACGGGTCCAGGACAGACAACACCTCAGCTAATGGGAGCGTCTTACATTTCTCCTTTATGAGGAAGGAGTTGAGAGGCTTGAAGGTCTAAGATAGGATGATGGCCCTTGTCCTTTTTGGGGACCAGAACGTAGAGGGAATAGCAACCACAACCTACTTCTGGCACCAGAACCCTCTCTATGGCTCCCTTGGCCAAGAGAGTCATGACTTCCTCTTGGAAGAAAATTAAATGATCCTCCATAAACCAGTCTACGAAGGAGGCATGGAGGGAGGTGAGGTCTTGAAGAAGACGGAGTAGCCCCTTCGGATGAACTGGAGTTCTCACCTGTCAGATGCAATATCGTGCCAGTGGTGGAGGGGATGGCTGATCCTGCCACCAACTGAACGCCCATGATCTGGAAGGGAAAGACTTAGAGGGCTTGGGGGTGGAGGCTGCCGGGGGCAGTGGTGGTTTGAATGGACCTCTGGCTATCCGACCCTCGTGGTCAGAATGAGCCGCGTCCTTTTCCCCTCAGGGGTTGTGAAAGCTGCGCTGCTCAGTGGCTGGGATAAGGCTGGCATGGTTGAAAACCACCTCATTGGCCACGAAAGTAGAGCAAGGCAGACTGGGAACAGGTGGCGGCTGAGAGGCTCAAAGACTTTGCCGTAGCCCGCGAGTCCTTAAAGAACCAGAGCGCAGTGTTTGCCTTGTTTCCGAAGAGATGAGTTCCATCAAAGGGCATGTCCATGAGTGAGACCTGGACATCCCCGCAAAGCCAGATATTCTCAGCCAGGCATGGCGTCTAACAGCTTCAGTCGTGGAAATCGCTCTGGCCAGTGAGTCGGTCGCGTCTGAACCAAATTGGAAACAACTTTGCTGTAGGTCTCCTGCCCGATACTGCTTGGGAATGGTTGTCCCGGGACCCTCCAGGACCTGACCTGTGGCAGCACTTGCGCAACAGTTTCCCCACAGAGTTGAAGTAACAGCCCAATAACCATACAGTATTCACTGACCACAATGCAAGGCTGGCGGAAGAAGAAATGTTCAGGGGAGCATCAAGGAACGAGCTATGGTAAGTAGAGGCATGTACCACCAAGCTCTTTGGAGTGGGGTGGGTAGTGAGAATGTTTGGGCCACCCGAAGGTGGGCTGGGCGGTGGCGGCAGGTGATCGCTGTTCAGGAGCGGCTGGGCTTGGACCAGTTTCCCAGAAGGAAGTCCATGAGGACTTAGCTAAATAGGAGCAAGGGTTCCGAAGAGGAAGCTCCTGACTATAGCACCTCCATCATTACTTAGTCTTGACCACCACTCTGGGGAGCTAAAGGTCAAGAACCTCAGATGCCCTGCGCACCACCATTGCATGAAGATGCACCCTCCTCCATAGCCACGATAAGGGGGAAAAAGCATGCCTGTATTTAGAGATGTATCTAGTCTACTGGCCTCGTACAATTCCTCATACCAGTGCATGTCCCTGATAATACTGCTGATATTCTAAAGGGTCCAGTGACCTCTCCCATTAATCTCCCAATCCTGGCCTCTCCAAATAAGCCTCAGGAAATTATATAAGGCAAATGGAGCCTGTCCGCACCAGAATCAGCATTGGTGGACGCGGTACCGGCTCCGTGTTGTTAGGGATCAGAATAGGGCTGGCGTCGCTGAAGGGCACTGGGGGCACAGGGAGCATCGGCGTCAGGGAAGGTCACAATGGTACGACCAGTGTGGGTCTGGATCCATAGCTGGATCGGGGTGAGGGGAGGAGGGCTGGCTCATCGACGCCAGAGCAGAACTCTATGGAGCCCACTCTCACCTTGAAGGCACGCAGGAGGGGTCAGGCTGCTCAAAAATGAAGCATGTGGCCTCTTAACATTCTTTAATTTGAGCGGGGATAGCTCCATCTCCCAGGAAAATAGGGAGGAGTGGAGTCTGCCGAGTTGCAAGTTACGGAAAATGAGGCCTTGAACGCTGAGGCTTCCCCACCACATCGGCCAACGGACGTGAGAAGTCGAAGCACGCATCGAATTCTTCTTGTGCCTCTTGAGTGTCCAGAGGGTCGTGAGTGGGACGAAGAGGACTTGAGTCTCCTGGACTGGAGTGGTTCTGGGAGCTTCCTCTCGACCAGGACCGAGACCTCCAAGGAGTGGGGGTAAGCGGTTCCTTGCCGGGCCGCAAGCAGCTTGGAGCCATGGCCCAGCAGTCAGTGCACGACTGAGTTGTGATCACACTACAGACACAACAAGCAAACCAAATGCGGGTCTGTCACGGACATGGCGCAGTGACAGCACCGCACAGTTTGAACCTTGAAGTGTTCCTAGAGGACATGACTTCCTACACTTACAAACAAGCATCTGCAATGCAACAGGTCTCGCATTAGTTAGAGTTATTGGTATTGTAATTATAATGTTGTTTAATGGTGTTGTTTTGAGTGTAGTGTATGTATTTTACATGTAAGTACTGGTATGTATGTGTGTAGTAAGTATGTGGAAATGGAGGGAAGAGGGGCCCGAGCGGGGGGCGAACGGAAATCTGTGCTACACATTAACCTATGTGGTATGTGAAAAGGATTTTATGGCGTGTCTGACCCATGGAAAATATGATGGGTAAAATTCATTATTACGGGCAAAATTAAAGGTGCAAAAGCATATTAGCATCTGGGTAGTACTACCCAGCGGGATAATGCCTCGTTTGGATCAGTGGCTTGTAACCAGTACAGCATCTATGTATACCCATGCAGCGCTCTAGCCGTCACCGGCACAAAACTGAAAGCGCGCTATGTGCGCGTTGTAGTAAGACACTCACATGAATGGATAGGTTTGGCAGCGGCTTGAAGGCCGGGCTGCTCTGCCCTTGGTGGCCCAGACGCCTTGTTTTCACTGTAAATAGAATTTTCAAGGAGAATAAATTGCGCTAGTGGGAGCAGTAAGGTTAGGGGGCATTAATGTAAGCAGCTAAGGAAGAGGCAGCGGCGGGCCTACTGACATGTTAAATGGAAGGGTGGACGGAGGGAGAGAGCTTCCTAAAGTAGAATTTTTAGATGCATTGAGTGGTGTATGCATTGGTAGGGGGGGGGGGGTAGGGGTTGTTCAATGAGACCGCATGAGGAGTCACAGCCAGAAATACGATATTAGTGCTATCCCTATAATAAACAGAGCCCTTTAAAGTTTCAAACACGTGCCTTTTTTGGGGGGGGGGGGCTTCTGTGCTGAACATATGGGTCCGGCTTTGTATTCTCCACAGTTCACGGGGCCCAGGCTAGACTACATTGGGCTGTAAGTCTAAGCAACAGAACGTGTACGTTTCCAGAAGTAAGCAATGTTTACAGAACAAATGCTGTTAGTATGTGGGACATGTAAATGAGGAGAAACGGGGCCATTTAGAAGCATGGGCGGAGTTTCCACGCCCGCTTCGGAAGCTAAAACGACAATATATTTCGCAAAGCGAGCAGCGCATGCGCTGCATTGCTAGGTGAGATCTAAAAAGAGGGCGGCAAAAAATCCTGTCAAAAGGTGACAGGGGGTAGCTCTATTTTTGGATCAGAGCTGAACAGGTGCAGAAAGAAAAGAATGGACGTCAAGGCACTAAGGTGTCTATATAGGTGACCCGGACGTCACTGCTGAAGTGGACAATGCAGATGACGCCACTCTGAGCTGACCGACACCTTACCAGTGCACCGGGGTATTGCTCGAAGAAATATCTTCCGGATCTGATGCCTGGGAAATTCAAAGCAAAGGAATCTGCGAATAGATGTCTCTATCAGATCTTAGTGTAATAGGTATTATCAGGGAAAAAGCGCATGCATAGGTCCCGGCCCATCTGATTGAAAGCGCATTTCCCCACGACCCTGGATGTGGATGTCGACTTGCATAGAACTGACATTTGTGGTTTTCGCTCGTTGCAAAGAAGTCTAGCGCCAGCTTGCCCCAGAGAGAGAAGATCTTGTTCAGTGCCAACTGATCCAGCTACCATTTGTGACAGCTGTTCCAAATTCTGCTTAGCATCTCTGCTAAGAGATTGCTTGTTCCGGGAAGATGTTCCGACAGAAGATTTATCCTGTGTGTCATTATGCAGCTCCAGATTTCCTGAGCTTCCCTGGAAAGAGCTAGTGATCTTGTGTCTCCTTGCTAGTTTACATAGTGCATGCTGGTAGTATTGTCTGTTTAAACTAACACGGTTGACCTTACTATCCTTCGCAGGAAAGCTTGGAAAGTTAGATAGGTGGCTTTGCGCTCCTGGGGACTGATATGCATGCTCTTCTGGTCTGAAAACCACTTTCCTCAGATTTGTAGGCGTAACTGAGGACCATTTCAACCCCTGAAGGAGGCATCTGTGGTAACTAAGAAATCTGGTATTTGAGGTAGGAACGTGAGGCCCTCTGAGATATGGTTGGTTTGTGATCATCAAGTTAGCGCTGTCATCATAGCTGGTGTTATCTTCACCAGATTGTCGAATTGTCATATTATCCTTCTGTCTGAAGCCATTGTTTGTCTAGCTTTTCCTGTAGTGGTCTCATTTTCAGTCATGTGAAAGGGACCAGGTTGATCGACAAGGACATCATACCTAGGAGCAATTTGAACAGAAGCACGGAAACTGACTTTTTTCTCAATAGTTTGAGAGCTAGTTCTTTGACCCTTCATCGCCTTTCCTGGGATCGAAAGGCTTTGTCGGTGATGGCTTCCAAAGTTGCTCCCAGGAATGTTAATCTCTGGGAAGGAAGAGTTGATTTTGGTGGTTGAATGTGAGGCCTAATCTGTGGAACAATGTTAGGCAAGCTTCTGTGACAATGGATGCTTGAGGGGCTATTGGTGCTTTATTAACTAGTCGTCAAGGTATGGGAATACCCGATAGCCGTCTTTCCTCAGAGGTGCCACAGGAGCCAGACATTTTTTAAAGAAAACGGGGAGCTGACTTGCGGCCAAATGAGAGGACCTTCAACTGTAGTGGCTGCCAGCTACAGTGAAACGTTGAAATTTGCAATGTTTGGGGTGTATGGGGGTGTGAAAGTATGGGTCCTGCAAATTGAGGGTTGTCATGTAGTCTCCATGGTTGAGGAAATGCAGAATGTCCGGAAGTGTTACCATGCAAAAACATTGATTTCATAGATATTTGTTTAATTTTTGGAGAACCAGAATGGGATGCCAATCTCCTGTCTTCTTTATGTGCCTTCTTTATGTGGAAAATATGGAGTAGAAACCCATCCACTTTCAGTGAAGGGGAAACTTTCTATTGCTCTTTGAAGGGCTTCTTTCCGGAGTAAGTGAAGATGAGGTTGATCTACCTTTGATTGAGTGGTTGGCAGCCTCTTGATAAATTCCAGGGTATGACCATAGGTGATAAGGTCCAATACCCATCTGTCTGATGTTGTCTCCATTAGTGTGAGATTGGAAAACGTTTGCAACCAGAGATTGTGAAGTATTGAGAGTAACCGGTACCTGATGGAGGTCACTGTTTGCGACTGGTTTCTACACCCTGGGTGGTCTGCTTTCTTTTAGGCCCTTGATAATTATAGGCTCTGCTGGTGGTAGGGCTGATACTGCTGTAAGCATTGATATGCTCCTCTAAATGAAGTAAAACCTCTTCCACATGCTCCCCGAAATGGCACTTTCCTAAACAGCAGTGTGCCCAATTATTCCACAGTGTTGGTGCCTGCCTTGATGGCCTGTACGGCACTGTCCATGTGTTTACCGAAGAGGGCTTCTTCGTCACAGGACATGTCCAGAAATTTTTACTGTACCCCAGGCTAGAAAGATGCTGTTTTCCGCCAACATTGTTGCCTTAAAACCGCAGCTCCTGCCAGCTGCTGAAACTCAGTTGAAGATATGTCCATAGCGCAATCAATTATTTCCGAGGATGTTTTTTCCCTTCCTGTAGGATCTTTGCCTCTGATAGTTTGTCCTCTGGCACTAGGTCTTTGAGGGTACTTCTATCAGACCACATTTGCCGGTCGTAGTGAATTGGCTGCACTAACTGTGATGGCAGACATAGTGGAAATTCTTTTGCCTACATTGTCTAGGCACCTGCCCTCTTATGGTGGAGCAGACATAGGCATGGAGTCGTTTTTAGAATGGAGCGGAGCTGCTTGAGAGTCTGGCAGGTGACTTTTTGTCTATGTGCAGTACGACAGCTGTGACCGTTGTAGGGTTCCTCATAATCTTTAGGACTTCTCATATGCAATCAACAAATCGGGATGACTTGTAACTGTTTCTTTGTATGCTCCTTAGAATCATCAAGAAAGCAGATTGTTCGACTGATACTGGGAATTGAAATCTGTCGCTCTCTCCATCAAGTTGTGTAAATCACCTATGGCATCTGGAGGTGAATCTACAGGCTGTGGCTCAGGAGGAG
This sequence comes from Lissotriton vulgaris, assembly GCF_964263255.1. Taxonomy (NCBI): domain Eukaryota; kingdom Metazoa; phylum Chordata; class Amphibia; order Caudata; family Salamandridae; genus Lissotriton; species Lissotriton vulgaris. Next base: position 1,325,194,188 of record NC_141687.1, on the reverse strand, counting down.
ATGGAGTGGGAATAAAATAGTCATCCCATCTGCCGTGGGCGGATTGTCTGGAATTTCACCCTCTTCTCTGTCATTGTCTGATGACATGGGACTATCTCTACGAGGCACTGCAGTGTTTGATGCAGGAGTTATCCTGGGTGTCAAAGGTAGAGGGATAGGCCTTGGTGTCTTGGGAGGCAGAGACGGAGGTGAAGAACTGGGACGTGTTTGTGGCCTTGGGGGTCATGGAAATTTTATAGTAGTCTTAACATCCCCATAAAATCTTGGAAAAGTGAAGCAGGAAATGTTCTCCATAATGCCTGGGTCTTTCTGTATATTTTGTCTGGTGTGGGTTTTAGTACTCCCGATAATAGTGATCTTGCTCTTGCTCATCCTCCTCTTCTTGATACTTTATGTGGAGCTCAGATGGGCTGTTGGCTGCCCTAAATTCGGGGCAGTTTGGGCTCGACTGTTACCATAGGGCGCAGGATCAAGACTGTTTTGCATATGGCTTGGTCCAAGATCTCTGTACTGGGGTGAATGTATGAAATTGTTCTCCATTCTGTCCATCAATTGTTCTTTTTGCATTTGTCACCCCGAGTGTTACGGGTATGCCCAGACTTGGGTCCCGTGCTCCCATGCCACTGGAGTCAAGCTATCCTCGCTGAGGAGGGCTGAAAGCCCGAAACCTGTCCTAGGATGCTGGTTTCTAGTCCAGGGAGGACCTAGCTTGGCAGTTCGGGCTGGACTGCTCCCATTGGGCGCAAGGTCAAGACTGATTTGCATATGGCGGGGTACAAACGAATGGCACGGTGAGCAAAAAAAAACTATGGATTAAAGCCCAGATCTCTGTACTGGGGTGAATGTATGAGATTGTTCTGCGTTCTGTCCATCAATTGTTCTTTTTGCATTTGTCACCCCGAATTGGGGGTGCAGGGGGATCATCAGACTCATCCACGTCCAGAAGGTGACTTAGGGGAAGAGGAGGCACCTTACTTGGGAGAGGGGTGTTCAGGTAAGAGGGATGTTTTTGTAGCTTTTAGAGTCGAAAACATCATCAAGCCTGTAGTTGCTGTTCCCAACTGCTAGGACGGTTTTGTGACCTTGAACAACGAAAATTTCCCTCTCGTTGATGGCTGCAATGGGGCCATCGGTGGAGCCGTCGATGGGATAGACGTTGATGAAGAGATGAAAGACGTCGATATTGCTGTCGTTGATGTCACTGTGGTAACTATTGTCGCAGACTATGGTGAGGTGATCGCTGTCAAGATTTTCAAAATGGTTTTAGTCCTGGTCGTAAACGGTTCTGAGGAAAACTTTGAAAGACTAACTTAAGACTTCATAGTAGGTGTTGAGGTTTCAGACTTGGCAGTTTCTGAAGAATTTTTTTCCATTTTCTCCTTATTAGAACTGTTCTTGACTCATTGTGAGTCTTTTTAGGACCTTCCTGGGCTCCTCTGCAGTCTCTTGATCACTGGACCTTTCACTCTTATGTGACCTTCTCTAAGACGTTGAAGAGGTGTCACTGTCTTCCTCAAAACTAGGAGATCTTTTAGATTTCGCTTTTTTGAAGCCAGAGAAGTAGCCTTTTCTTCCTATCCACTAAGGTTTTAGTTGAATAGGTGCAACATATTTTAGTATTTTACCTTATGCTGAGGGTAGAGGCAGTAAATACAGTCCTTGTAAGGGTTTTCAGCATTAAGTATTTTCTTCCTACATGTAGTATAGGGCCTGAAAAGCCCTTTCTTAGATGGCTCAGACAGTAGTAGAAGTAGATAAATTTTACAATTGGTTTGAAGAAAAAAAAAATGAATGCGCTCAGAAAGACTACCTTCACTCAGCCTCTGTTGGGAGTGTTCTAGAAGGTGCTGACGCCCGATTGGCTGGAGTTTGGTTCTTTTTTTAAAAGGATATGGATATGCTATTAAAGTGATTGTTCATTACCATTATGGCCTATGATAATGTTATGTACTTCTTTATTATGGTACCATGGGGCTCCCACTTCGACAACAGGGAATGATTCCAGCATGTGAAGCTAAGAAAGATACAATACTGGTATAGATTTTTTTATCTCAACAAGATGCAAGGTCACCTTAGTTTAAGAATTAATGTTCTCACTATTTTCTTAGTGATTATCTATATGTATTAACTCACAACTGGCTGGATTTGACGTTGGTTACTGGAAAAGAAGACCTCAACCCAATTCATGTGAGCACCTCCCCTTGGTACAAGATGAGATCGCCTTTATAAAACTTTGTCTGAGACAGTGTTAAAACAGAGGATTCAGCACCTGAAAACCAGTGTGAAAAGATCATGCAACAGATGTTTTGATGTGATTTAGGAAAAGAAACAAACACATTGTCAAACAAAGGGTCAAGCCTGGTGTTTTGCTTTAACCTCTTATGAAGGAATGTGAATGCGTGGTTTAGGAACAAGCCAGAAAACTGATATCCATAAAAGCAGATTCTGTGACTAGTCTGTAACCATATCTTTTTTTTTTTTTTTAAGACGTTTATTAATGTTCAAAGGTACAGTACACATAGCAAAGCCTACAACCCTGCGGGCCGGCTGCAAATGAACGGTGAATCGTGGGGGTGTGGGCCATCATAAAAAGGGCATGTCATTGCGCCCCTTGTGTCCCCGGTGTGCTAGGACATGGAGAAGATAGTCACATTTTCTTAAGTCAAGAAAGGAAAAGTCCATAAATGACGCCTTATTTTTCATTTTTTTCTAGAACTGAGCCATGAAATCGGCAAACTAAACAAAACAGTTCGTATCGGTGTGTCCCAATGTTCCTATCGCGGTTTCCCCACTCGAAGTCCGTCCCACTAGCACGGTATTTGTAGGTGTCACCTCTGTACGGTGTGTTGTTTGCCGATGCTGTTACAGTGCAACTGGAGGTCAGAGGTGCGCGTGCGCAAGTGTGCCTGAACTTGGAGTGGGGCAGCCCCTGCGGGCCATAGTGTGTCATCGGCCGCCGGCCTTGTTAGTGGAGCATGTGGCCTTCAGGTGGAGGAGCCTCGCTGTCGGTGTGGCTATCAGCGTCTACGCCTGCAGTCGCCATCTGTAGTGCCGTCAGCGGCTTCTGCCGACTCCAACACGAGGGGTCAGAGAGGCCACCGTCCGTGAGCAGGGGTCCGATACTACAAACATGTAAACATATATGTGATAGTGGGTGGGGGGGGGGGGGGGGTGGAGTGTGCTTGCGGGGGCGATGTCAGCAGCTTTGTGCTTGGGGCGCGCTGCTGGGCAATGGCCGCTGATGGGCGCCTGCGTGGGCGTTGGGTCGTATCCGAGGTTTACGCGCTGGCTGTTTCTTGTCTGTGTCAGGGGGGGGGGCGCCACTTGCGATGATTCCTGCGATACAGCATTAGCCCCTGTGATCCACCTCCGGCTTCACCCAGTCTACGTGAGCCCTCTGGAATCTGTAACCATATCTTGACATAACCACTCTAGGAAAGTTCACTCTACCTCCAGGAAGCAGTCTGTAAAAAGCATGACACCCAACTCATCAGAATATCAACATAAACACCCCTCTCACAACAGAGGACTTGTCCCCTATTTATAGTGAAACTTGAAACTAACACATTTCATATAGTATAAATTTAAAAAACACCTGAAAATAGTCAAATTAAAGAAACCGATAACGGAATGTTAATTCTGTCAAACATTTTGATGGGCAAAATATCTAATGCTCAGACATAGCAGCCAATGATTATGAAAATAAAATAGAACCTAGAATGTTAATTTAATGGCTGAAGAGTTTCCTTTAACCTTTCCTGCATTACTAATCCCTGTTTCCAAGGAGAAGGCTTATTCACATTTCATGAGGTTTGTTTCCAACCTCCTTCAGTGGATGGTTTCTACCCTCCTTGCTGCACTTCAGAAACCGCAGCTTACCATAGTTCATACACAAATACAGAGTAGGTCTGTGTCATGGAAGGTGCCACTTAATATTGGATGAGGCTCAAATTCATGCCATACTTGCACAAGACTCGAATCTGGCAGGGTCTTCTGTTGGAGGAGTAATTTATTTGGGCAATAAGTTTATGAGTCGGGTGGATAAAGGAGACACTATTGTTCTGTTGTCAAATACTGACCAAAAAAGTCTCAGCATCATTCAACAACATAGGAGCGAACTTGCCTGTGCGACTAATACATCCAAGACCCGCAATTTATTTGGCTAATAACCACTGAATAACGTTTTCTTGACAGGGATGGAAAAACATAAGATGTTTTACATGTCATGGGGTAATAAAGGTTGCATAGTATTATTTAACAAGTTTGTAGCACCATACTCACTTCCTGCCTCTGAGAGCCTTCGCCTTCTGCTCCTCTTCATGGTTTCTTGGTGGTGTGGAAGGAGTCATCCCTTCGTTTAAGCAACCACCACCAACCGTATCCTTCAAGGTTCCTCGATACGAGCCTCCTCCCTCCATCGTCTGTCAAACAAATGATAAAATATTTTTTTGTTAAAAGAAACCGAGATAAGTTTTATTTTTTCTTCCTTTGTGGCAGTCATCTTTAATATTAGGAAAGTTATTTTAAAAAATCTGAGGAATTAAGACGAATCCAACATAAGTGGTTATCAGACTTGAGCTTCTCAGTCTTTAGGAAATATCCTTGGTTATATTTTTGATATTTCTCAAAGGAAAGAAAACTCATTATTAGCTCCTTTTCCACTCCACAATTCCAAGGCTGAGAAATTAAAGCACCCAGAGCTGCAAGTACTAAGGGAACGGTGTGGTTAACTTGAATATGAGCTATTATGGATAGTGAAACACAGACGTTTGGTTTTGGGAAACAAAAAATGCTGTAAACAACGCAGTACTTTTACAACGCGGTCGTTACAAAGACCTCGTTACCACACACGCCATTACATCACAAGTCGTATCAACGACTTGCTGTAGGGGGCATGCAACACCAGGGAATGTGTTGGATTTTAAATCCAACACCTTCCCTGCTGTTGCACAAACTGCAGTAGCAATAGTAATTAATACTATTCCTAAGTCCAGCGCGCCCCCTACAGTAAGTAATGCACGTGTGGTAACAAGCTGGTCGTTGTAATGGCATATGTTGTAAAGGCTGCGCTGCAACCTCACATATTCCAAAAACAGTTAAAACACAAAGTTTCTGCTAAAGCGAGGGCACTGTTTTATGAGCCTGTTGACAACCGCAGGGGTTGCCAAATACCAATGTTGCCTAATTATGGATCCAAAGCCAGGTATGCTTTAAGAATAAAAATTTATATTATATATACATACATACACACACACTATCTTGCCTAGCCTTGATTCCACCTCACAGTTGTTGTACACCACGCAATGTTTCTGGTCTCCATCTCACTGTTACAGGCCTTTTTCATCCCAGTTTTCTCCCTCTCTTACTCTTTTCCTATACTTCGCTTTGTCCTTCCTCAATTTTCTGGCTTTCACTCGCCTGCTCTGGGCCAAAGTCTGATATTGCATAGGCGAGACCTATTGCATTTGCCAATGCTTGTTATTTTAAAGGTCTTGAAGTCTAAGGAACGAGCTGAAGGAGACATGGGCTATATATGTGCTACACAAATTCCCTGACCACCAAACTGTGCAATCATTTCGGATTGACAATGAACAGGGCCAGCGTCGGATGGGTAACGCGGGCATTCAGGCAATGCCCGAGGGGCCGGTGTCCGAGTTCTGCTGTGGGCTGCTTTTTTGAGCAGTCTGGGGGGACCATTTTCGCTGTCTCTATTGTTCGAACACAGCCAGCGGCCCAGTGGGTGTCTGAGTGGTCTTTCTAGGGGCTGATGGGCGCTCATTACCAACGTTTTGCAACAGGCAGAGGTATCACTCCCTTTGTCGCGCTGGCCAGCCCATTAATGTGTGCACATACTGAGCGGGGGCAGGGGGCCTGAGTAGAAGTGGCCTCACTTGTTTCACCATAGTAAACGAATGTGTGCATTTTTTTACCCCCTCCCCTCCTAAAGTTGTTTTATAAGATCACGCCAAAGCAGTGATTTGACTGAGGAGTGATTATGCAAATGTGGGCCTATTTTTTTTTTTTTTGCGAGCCCGGGCCGATTTTCAATCCCAATCCAACCCTGAACAGAGCGAAAAGTTTAAATGATCTGTCTGCCAGGAAAACAGCACCATGGATGCTTGTAGCACTTAAGAAAGTGGGGAAAAGATGGCTGCCGACTGCACTGCTACCGAAGAAGGCCATCAGCGAGAACTTTACACGGTCATTTTCTTGAAAATCTGAACAAAGGCAGAAAGAAAAGGAATGGGGCAGTGGCGGCTGGTGACATTTGAAAGTGGTGGGGCGTAAATACTGCACTGTGGCGAGCGAGTGCAGCAAGCAAGGCCGAACCACCTATGGGGGGTTCGGGGGTTCTCCCACGAGAACATTTTGAAAAAAGGGTGGGCAAATGGTGTATTCTCAAGCACATTTGAGAAAGAGGTGGCTTGGCGAATACATCTCTGGGAGTAGCCAGACAAGTCTCTTTGCACAGATACATCTCTCTCCCTGCATTCACATAGGCACAGTCACCCTGCACTCATAGACCCATTACTCACCCTTCCCTGACACATTACTAAGCCAGCAATCACCCATCCACATCACTCACTCTGGGCTCACACAGGTACACTGCTCACCCTGCACTCACACAGACATCACTCACCCTGGATTCACACAGGCACACTGCTCACCCTGCACTCACACAGACATCACTCACCTTGCACTCACACAGGCACACTGCTCACCCTGCACTCACACAGACATCACTCACCCTGCACTCACAAAGACATCACTCACCCTGGACTCACACAGGCATCACTCACCCTGGACTCACACAGGCATCACTCACCCTGGACTCACACAGGCACACTGCTCACCCTGCACTCACACAGACATCACTCACCCTGCACTCACACAGGCATCACTCACCCTGGACTCACACAGGCACACTGCTCACCCAGCACTCACACACACATCACTCACCCTGCACTCACACAGACATCACTCACCCTTCACTGCACTGCACTCAATAGGTTTCCTTTATTACAGCCTGTCTAGGCCTGGCATTGCCTGGTGACAGACTACAGTAGATAATACCACGTCTGCTGGGGCCTCTGAGCAGGTGGGGGTGCTTAGCACAGACCCGAGAATGCAAGCAACCTCCCCACAGACACTGGCGTTATTGTAGTTGTAGGCTGTTAGTCACTGCATGCGAAGACGTTCAGCAATTGCCCCCAGCCGTGTTTGCGCCCCGAAGACTGACATCATTCAACCACGATCTGTTAGAGCCAGGTAAACCAAAACAAACATCGACAAATAAGTTTCCTGGCTCCCCATGAACTTGTCTCCAAAAGGTAGTAATGGGCTAAAATCTAAATGCGCTTTATTTTCATCTGGTATTCCATCAAAGAAGAACCTGTTCCCCTGACTCGCCCTCTCCCCCCTCCAACTTTCTCTCTCCTCTCTGGGTGTGCTGTGTTACTAGAAGCCCTTTGCAGATGTGTAGAAAGAGGTTAATACGTGTGTATCAAGGCAGATGTAATACTTTCAATGGGAGAGTACAGGCAATCCCCAGAGACACGTAATGCTTTTAATTGAAGAGTGCTGGCACTATTCAAAAACTAGCAGGTACTCTGGTACAGAGTACCTGCACTTCTATTTTTCCATTTCAAGCACAGGATGTATGTGTTACTCGGACCTGTAGCTTAATACAAATAACGTGCCGATTGCAGCTATAAACGTTTAACTAACCTCAGACGATGACAATCCGAGTGAACCTCTTTCCTACTAGTGATTTTTAGTAACACGCAGATCTCTCTGCAGCGGGTGTGTTATCCCGCTGAACTACCAACACCTGCAGTCCTTTATGTTCATGTCCCAGCATGGCACGTCGCTCCGTCACCCTGGCAACATTCTGTTTTATGAAGAATTTCTCTAGCTGGAAAGGAAGCTGGCTTGACCTCATGCTTGGGCCTGTCATAAAATCTTTTACCATCTGCAACTCTGCAGACGATGCTTCCACTTGGCTGCTCCAACCTGCCGGCCACACTACAGAGCCCGAGGCACCAGGGCCTCGGATATTGCCATCAGATGAGGGAGAAAAGCGGTTCCGTGCCAGAAATCTATCTATAAATATACTGCTGCGAGCATGCAGGATTGAAAAGAAAATGCGGCCGATTCCCGAATCACTCAAAACTCCGTTTCTAGTCTTAACCTGGGTGAACAGCCTTTAATGGCGGGCTCTAATTCGCCGGCATTACGGGGTGGGGGTTGGGGGGATTGGAAATGAGGGACAACCAATATATTTTAAATAAAATCGTATAATAAACTTACCAGAGACTCCGTCCCGATTCCCGCCGTCCTCGTTTTGAAGTCCTGTCCTGCTGCAGCACGTCATCAGGAAGGCGGCGCGACAGGCAGCCTCCCTCTCCACTGCCGCAGATTGATTGGTGCGGCCGGCTGCCCCAGGTGACGTAGTTTTCTGTCGTATGCTGCTGCTGCAGCATACAGAGAACAGGGAGAGTTGAGGCCAGGGGGGGGTGGCTTGGGGGAGTGGCTTTCCCACTGTAGTTAATACTGTCTGTTTGGGCACCGGCCTCAGGCTGTCCAAACAGTCAGTATTAACAATAGTGGGCAAGCCACTCCCCCAAGCCACTCCCCCTGCCCTCGAGTAACACTCCCACTGTAAACACGGAAACTGTTCTGCTTTCTCGCCGTGCGAGAAGGCACAAACAAATGCTAGTTATCATATTATATAACTTATATAATATGATAACTAGCATTTGTTCTGCCTTCTCGCACGGCGAGAAAGCAGGGGGGGCGGCGCCCAAACGCCCCCATGTAAGAACCGCCACTGGAATGGGGAAGTAGGCTGTTGGAAAATCATTTCCCCTTTAAGGCAGCGCAATCTAATGCCAACAAAGCACAAAGCAATACTGGTCACGCACAGGACTGCTGGTGAAAATAGAATGGAAGGCAATGTTTTGGTTTCTTCATTTAAAATGCAAGAACAATCCAGAATGTAATTCTAGTGTATAAAGAGAAGGCACGTTTCTAGTGGTGTGCTTGCAGGTAACAAGCAAATAAAACCTCCCACTGTGCAGAAAAAGACAATATTGTGATGATGTGACCAACCACAGAAAATAAAAATAAAAAAAGTGGGGGGTTGGGGGGAGACCAGCTTTTTCCTGTCGATCGTAAGATTATTCGATCTATATATTTATTTATTCATGCTTTTGCAGAAGCAGTAATTGAAGGATGTTGGCCTGGAAGATGTGTACTGTGAACTTGGTCCCAAAGGGCCCTGAATGTTCATATGGTGTTTTTGGAGTACCTATAATTCAAATTACATCACGAGCAAGAAGACTATTACTTTCACCTTTGGCTATCACTTTAAAAGCAGGTACTAACCTAGCAATGCAACGTACCACTATAAATAGTGACAAGCAAGTAGAAAGAATTCCACTGACTAAACACTGAAAAACAATTTATTGCATGTGTATGTTTTTTTTTATATTTTTGCTCCGCTTTTTTTATTTAAATACTTTTGAGAAGATGTTCGACAAAAAATAAACCGTAAATTAAGAAAAAACATGAAATTTCACGACATACATTCCACACAAATCCACTTTGCAATTGTCTTAGTTCTCCCAAACATCACAATCTATTTTTTCAAGTTGGGGGAGTGAGCCATCAGTGTACAGCCTCACAAGATTTGCCTGAAAGATTATGTGACTGAAAAAGTAAAGTAATATCCACTCAACAGGACAAATAGGCAAAGGGGTCCAATTAGATCACGGGTATAGTGTTGGGTGTGTTTAAAACAAAACTTGCTGAATGTAGGTGGTAATGGGTGACGCATATCCGCCAGGAAACACTATCCACACACACATAAAATTACATTGCACAGTGACGTAGCCAATGCTAAAACATTCACAATAAGGCTCAGGTTTGGGGTGAAGTGTTCGAATTTCCCGCACACTGAAGTACCTCACAAAAAAAAGTTGTGGATTCCACACCTTAGAACTTACTGCAGCCTTAGAAAAGTGATTTATTGCAGAGATGGAGTATACAGAGGAGCTCAAAAAAAGAATTTCAGCGTCTACAACGAGTTACAAAAGAAGGACTTCCTGTGGGTCGACATTACAATGGCTAATTAAGAAATCAAAAAAGCATCTGAGAGGCACATCTCTGGGGTCACACTTAGAAGTAGGTGAAATCTCATATTTGCACATTCGTTAATAAAAGGGGAAAACTAACGGGTGTGTCTGCATTATTAGACTCTCTAGCCTCCGCAGTTCTGTAAAGTCTCAACTTCCCCTCTTTTGCTTTCCTCACCTTGCCTTCTTTTTGGCTCCCTCACAAATTCCAACACTTCCAAGCCCCAAGCTCTCTGCATCCTGATCCCTCACACCCATCCCAAACTGTACAACCCCACTGTGCTACCTCTACTGCTCCTTTATCTCCTCCTTGCCCCTTCTCTAGCTCCACAGTTCATTAGCCCTCCAGTTCCCATCTTTGGCCACCTAGTTCCTCAGCTCTCTTGAGGTCCACCTTCCCTGCCTGGTTATTTCAACACAGTGTGTCTCATTAGGAGGATGTTAGCTCAACCCCAGGGAGATACCACTTAGGCAGATTTGGTCCAGCCTTGTGCTCCTGCATCTGAAAGGACCATGCGCAGTAACACCAGGCCTGATTTTACTGAGGAGATTTCCAGGATTGGTGAGGCTAATTTAGACTTCGGGCAAGGGATTTCCGGTACAGGCACAGTCTGCCCCCCTCCCAAGTGCTTCCTTCGCCACGGGTGGGGTGGAGGTTGGGGGTGTGTGGAAACTGCTCCCCAGCTCCAGGAGATCATTCCGTGCCCACTGATACCTGCCAGACTCCCACTCGGTGATCTGCAAGAGACCCTCCCAATCCGATTTAGCATGTGCTTGTAACAAGTGGTTAACGGGAGCAAACAATTACCTGAAATTGGGGATAACCACGCAGAAAAGGGCCTATCCCTTAACCTGCATGGCTGGCCCCCATTCTGGAGACTCCAATCACACGGTGAAGTGAAGAAATTCCTTGCCAGATCCAGGAATTCCTGCCATCGTACAACTTGTCAGCAGGCCCTTTGCTTGTAAAGGCTAATGTGTGGCCCCCTCGAATTCCTCTACTACTCCGTACCACAAAATATAAAGTCTAGTTATTTCCCAACACTGGCTCATGAGGTCCTTGTCCTCCTGCTTACCAGCTATCAGTTTCCTTCAACAAACAATCCCACAACCTTCCCATTTCCAGCGCTATCCGCTCTCAGGTTTCCCTCTCCCTCCTTTCTAAACATCCAAAGTCCCAGCCGAAATTTCAGGAAGCCACACCCTAGTCTTCCAGAGAAGTCATCCTCCGCCCTCAACACAAAGCCCACCAACTATCCAAACCAGCACTCCTAACACACATCGATTTCAAACTTGGCCACAGAGTAAACCAAAGGTATGCTTACTTTTCCATTGTATTGCTGGGGGACTGTCTTGGTAACAAACCAAGCAGTGCTTTAAATGGGAAATAAATAAGTACAAGTACTCTTACAATGAGCTAGGAATGTAGCTAGTGGGCGGGGCTAAGGACAAGACATATAGGACACTTCTAAGTGGCCGAATACTTCTATATTCTTGAGTGTGCACCCACAGAAACAAGCAGCAATGCTCGCACAAAACATTCCAAGAATGTCCTTTAAAATACCTCCCTAGTGTCTGGATTCTCTCCCTCTTTCTCTCGCTTTTCTCACACACACACACACACAAACATGTGCACACAAGCAGGCAAACACCCAGACACAAGCAGACACTCACACAAAAGACTCAGGTGGGATAAAGGCCATTTTACACCCCTTATCTCCCATGACTTTTTAATTGCTGCTGTCAGCGGGATGCCTGGATTCGAGTGTGTGCACAAATGCACACCATGGTGTGAATGTGATTGACAGCATAGGGCCTGAATGGACCCTGTTCTGTCAAACACAGCGTGGTGGTCAACACCGGACATTATGCAGATGAACCATGCTGAATTGTTTAGAGGTGGCTCAGCTTGGGCTAGAGACGCTTTAGCTGCTGTCAGACAGCCTCGTTCGTGCGCGTGAGCCAAAGCAATCCGGAGCCAACCCTTAACAAGTACCGGTACTCTCTGGCAGCAGAGAAGTGCTGGTACTCAGAGTGGAAAAAAATGAAAAGTGCTGGTACTCCGTACCAGTGAGTACAGGCCCATTTAAAGCACTGAAGCCAAGGCATTTGAATAATGCCATCCCTACTTGAATATGCAATGATCATTTTCATCTCATTTGCACAGAAAGTTAACAGTTATCTTATTTGCCTAGTCAAAATGACGCATGGAAAATAGCACAAACAGCACATATTATACAGCACTCCTCGGTAGCAGTAACATTCGTGGAGATTATTTACTTAACCCGAGACCCATGTTCACTTTCTTTTCTTCTGCCCCTTTTATGTTGACCTACGGTAAACCTTCGGAAAACCTGGAGAATTTCAGCCTGCCGTTTATTCTCTTTTACACGCTCTAGTGAAGCTTTACGTATTTTTTAGGTCAGTTACCACAAGGTGGCTAGTATTTGCAATCCCGAGATTATTGCTCTTTGCCTGGTGGAAGAGGTCAAAAAATATTTAAAATGTTTGAGAATTTGATATGAAAATTCACACCAATTTTCTCTTAGGGAGTAGAACCATGAATTGTATTAACAAACTTACTGAGGAGCATGGAAATAAGCCTACTCCAACTTATAAGGCAAGAGCTGGACTCAATGCAAAATTGTAGTACTGCTAAATGCCGTGATAGCTTGTTTTTTAAATATAATCTTTTATGATGTATTGCAATGTAAAATGTTAACTTTTTTTATGCTTACGAATTGTTTCTTTTCACAATGTAAATGATCATATTTTTGATCGAATAAAATTATATTTACTTTTCTTGTCTTAATCCTCAGCTATATGGGGCACAGTACTAAAACCCCACCCGCTATTTTTTTCCCCCCTAAAAGCTCACTAATGTGAACATGTTTAGCGAATATTACTTTTCCAAAATGTCCATGCCTACTACCTTAATAATAATAGTAATCCACATTTGTGGAGCACAAACACACACCCGTAAGGGTCTCTAGGCTCTGAGGGCCGTCGGGAAGATTAAGCAAGCTATTGCCCAGAGTCACATGGTGCTGGGCTAACCTGCCGCCGGAGCAGGTGATCGAACCGTGATCCCCAGATTCCAGCGTCAGTCACCCTGGCCGCGGTGCCACACCCCTCCCCTTAACAACTCCTTTTTTATTTTTTAGCCGTTTTATGTGGTGCAAACTCCACCCAAAGTGCACCAGTCACACTACACCAGGTCACATGTATGTATTATTTTTTTGAGGGCAAGGGGAGAATACATGATTTGCCCATAATCTCGAACCTGGTTGCCCCAGTACCAAAGTCGGCAGCTCTGGTCGTTTAACCACATCTTTATCTCTCTGACTTTTACTCAATTGTAGACATAAGAAATTGGCATCTTAGATGCTGAGCAGCAGTTCATGGACGTCTGCTGGGGTAGTTGCCACAAGTACAAATCCATGTGCCCATCTGAGGGCTATTGTTTGTACTAACACTGCCCTTTTGTTTGGCATGGACCTTGCTTCAGAGAATTATTTTTTTATTAACACAGGACTATTCACATTGCTTGCCTGATCCACCTTGGAATTAAATGTCTATGGTAGAAAGCAAGTACAAGGGGGAATTCTGCGACAATAGCTCTGTGTCTGCCTAAGCTATGGATATTATACAAAAAATCCATTGCTAACTAATTGCAAGTATGTATGTACAGTGAAATTACTTCCTGGTGAACAGTACACCTAAAAGAGCATAACAAAATGATTTCGTTTTGTCATTCGCTCACTTCCCTTTAGTGAATCGAGCACTTGCATGCACAAAGAGTATGTCATTTGCAGATCCTGGGCCAAATCAGCCTTTCATCCTTCCAAGTTTCAAAGATGGTAAAGGAGTTGAAAAAGAGTACAGTACTGCATGGGAGCAAGTGCTATATAAAATAAAGGGTATTTTATGAAAAGCCATTTAGTTTGCTTTGCTCCCAACATATACCTCATGTATGCGGGTCATCCGGTTAAATAGAAGTAAGTAAAGTTTTAGAAAACATGCCCTGCTGCCGGTTCTCACTTATCTGAAGAGAGGGGGAAAGCAGTGAGAAAGCACTGAAAAGTAGGGTACCATCGCATCTCTCCTTTCAGGCAGTATTTCTTGGTACCCTGAGACCGGGGTGTTGGAACCAAACAGACGAATTTATTGAACATTGCTATATGTGACGAAGGTGCTTAATTTGGGAGGGTACCTTAGGCGATAGACACAGGGACTCACTACGAAACAAAGGGGAAAATGTAGAGATGAAATGAACCTCCAAAAGTGGGGAAAAGAGGCAGGAAGTGTACAGAGCTGGGAGGGGCAGGCATAGCGCAGATTGAAGGAGAGGCAACCAAGGCATCCAGCAGCACCATCATTCTGTGGGTCCGAAGTAAAAGCACGCGGCCTGCGCTTTTTTCTTCCAAGTGAGCACTGTTGGTGATGTTCTGTGAGGTGTAGAATGTGTGTCAGAAAGACACTACGAAATCACATGATGACAGACGTGGTGCAAGAGAAGTCGCAGATTACAATCGGAATGAACAGCAAACAGCCTCGGTATGCACACAATATCTGCTGTTTTGATCGTCAGGTTGGCGCTGCCATCATGAATCTAGAGGCAAGGCCGTGTCTTTCCTCACCCCGGGGCATATTGTATGGAGCCAGAAGGGGAGAACACCACCAATGCGACCAGGGAAACTCCGGATCTCACGGGAGTTACCGAAAGAAGTACAGTCGTTGCGAAAGCACCCCACGTACTGAGGGATTCCCGGCGCACCGTGCAGGCCTGGAATGCAGTCAGTCCAGCTTTCCGACATGAGAGAGGCGGTCCGTCGTGTCTTAAGAAATGAGTGTTGGGGTGTGGAGGGAGTTGGAGGTTTGTTTCCTGTGTTGCCACTCAGCAATGGCAGCGATTCCACAGTTGCGGGGTGGGGGTCCAAACGGGGACAAGGGCAAATGCGCGCTGGGACACCGACCCCATCTGGTCCCCTCGCCTGGAGGCACCAGTGTACTAAATGAATCCAGAAGCAGCTATGCCCCGGACAGGGCAGGGGGTCTGAAGCAAAGACTTGAACGGGCTCAGGACTGGGGCCCTCGCCCGCGGTACTGAGCGGGTCGGGGAGAGAGGGCCTCCGGTGTGAATGGGCCCCGTGTCCTGAACACGGAAGAGGGGCGCGCGTCCCGGACTGTTCAGTGCATCCCCACACACAGGATGCTGCGGGAGATCGAACACCAACTGGGATTAAACCTGTATATTACAGTGATTTGGAGAAGAAACATAGGAAGGGAATATGGAGTCACAATTGCATGGACCCATCAACTAAAATGTCTATTGTAGAGAGCAAGCACCATGTGAAATTCTGAGAAGAGAACTCTGTTCCTGCCTCAGCTATGGACACTACACTAAACTATCAGTTGTGGCCTACTTGGCAGGATGATGCTCGTACAGTGATATTACTTCGTGGTCAACAGCGGAAGCATCATCTTTATTGTGTTCTGGTCGGCTTTGTGAACTACCTCATTGCAATGTTCTTCAATTGTTATGACGTCACCACAACCAGAAATTTACTTTTTTATATAGTGCTTCACACATCGATTTTTGTCATCTCAAAGCACTGCACACAGAACGTGTTACTATTACCCAGTTTGATGGTACTCACATTACCAGCCTTGGAAGGATAGAAGGCTGAGTTGTCCTTGCCAGGTTGTAAACTTAAACAGTAGGATAAAAAGAGGACGGTCACTTGCGTATAACGGGCGGAAGGTCAGATGATAACAGCAGGCTTCTTTGAGAGTTGGTTACAGAGTCTGTGTCCATATTAGTTTTAAATAACTTGTGGTACATTTCGATGTTCTTCTGAAGCTTCGACGTACTTAGAAAAAGAAACAGCCGTAATAGTCTTTGTAAAGCTCTGTGGTTCATTGTTACTTGTATATACAGTGTAAACATCTGCAAGAAGATATTCTATACAGTGATGTTTATCCTATCTGTGGCAGACCTTAGAACCAGGAGGACTAGGCGCCAGATGTATCAACCATTTTTTCAGATGAAAAGACTCTAGATTGGAGCTTGTGAATGCTAAAAATGTTTTTTGCAATCTAGAAATCCAATTTTAGGAGTCTGTAAAATTTTACTGAGCTCCTAAAATAAGACTGGGAATGGATACGGATTTGAAATTTGGAGGGGGTATGTTGTGGGCAAAGATTCCAAATTCCGAATCCGTATGCAGTGAATCAATTGTTCTCAACCGTAATTCCAGGAGCAGACCACTAAAATGTTATCGTCACACAAGTTGGAGTACAAACTCATTTGCAAAAGGGAAGGAGTCCCCTTTAAACCCCTTCCTTATTTAAATGGTGGTATGCAGACTCTTACAGGCCACCACCCTTGTGATTGCGTCTAATCAGAATGAATCACAATTTGCAAACATGCATCTTGAATATTAATGTCGTAGGTCAAATTTCAACCTGCTGTGATTTGGAATACTATGAGCAGGCCTATTGGCGCATAGACTGCTAATTGTCACCAGTGTCTGACCGGTGTAATAATACATTTAGGCCTAGGTTCCAATTGTGGTACCTAGAGTAGAATTGTGCACCGCTGGGCCGATCATATCTAAGAGGAAATGATTTTTCGGCCAAGCTATAGGTCAGTATTGAATGCAATAGGCAAAACAAATGAACCATTCTATTGCCCTCAGAAGCAATTCAGTTTGCAGCTTTTCACTTCACAAGTCTACCTTGCTCATTCATCCTGCAGAATCTTGCGTGCTTAGAGCGAGTCCACAGTAAAGTGCTTTGCAAGACGATGCAAGTCCTAGGCTTTGGAGTCCCTGCTTGTCGTTAAGATGCTCGCTGGCTAGATCCCAAGACCCGAGCTAGTGTGTCAGACCAGGTCTGGTGGCTCAGTGAACTAATTTGTCCTTTCCATGAAGCTGCGTTTGACTGTATGGTCACTGCATTGAATGCCAGCGGGAGCACTCAGCCGTTTATCCTTCTGAGGTTGATAAAATGAGTACCACTGTGTTTGGTAACAAAAAGCATCTGCTATTTAGCATAAAAGTTACCCACGGGCTTAAAGTGTGCTTTACACCTGCATTTGTGTAAATTGCAGGAAGCAATGCCTGCTGGGTCTAGCAAGGTTATTTTTCTCCCACTGAACTACAAGGCAAAGCAACACAAGAACAGTACTTACACATGGCACAGGTTGTGATGAACATTTGTATAGTTCCATTCTACCATTTGTTATGGCACTGCAGCTTTATTGGAACAGGGATCACTTTTTACTTCATTCTTGGGTTTGTGTTCTGCTACCACGATGTTTTGCAGCGGGCTTTAGCAGTTATATACCGCTGCAACGTGCCCATTTAGCAATATTTCCTCCCCATTGATCCTTCATTGCACCATACTTGGAATTTCCACTTCGTCGTCCTGTAGTCTCAATCCTGGACAGGTTCTTCCTGACTTCTTTTAACAGCCCAGCTGTCAGCCGTCTTTTTTCTTCCAATGGGGGTTATTACTCCTATGGTTGCCTCGTGGTGAGGACAGAAGACACTGCATTCTGATATAAACATCTACGGTGCACCCTGCAAGCAGCTGCACCCGGCCAGTGCCACTTGCCTGACATCAAGTGGCAGGGAACATGCCTCGCTGCTTCCACCACACCCATGGCACACTGCCAATCTCACTCCGAGGTGAGTGGCGTTATTCTGTCTTCTTCCCTAGAGCTAGCTGGTTCACTTCTCAGAGCAGGTAGGCCACGAGATGGCCTGCCACCTGAGGTCAAGATACCAGTCGAAGCGGTGGCATCTGGGCATACCAGGAGATGGCTGCTTACTCTAACAATAGAGGGTGCCGGGTCCGGCCCTCAGCACTTCGCCTCAAAGCCTGAAAGGTCAAAGCTCATAGAAACCCCAGGCCCTGAAGCAACAAAGAAAGTGATAATAGCTCTTCCCGATTCACCCCATGGTGTGCGATGTGGTTTCATTCTCACTGATTAGGGCGCCAACTGAAGTTTGCACTGAACCTGGATTCCAACTGGTGCAATATTAAATAAATGAAAATGCAGCACTCCACACGAAAATACACAAACACTCAGAGTTACACACTGCATTGTAGGGGAAAACAAGCTGTACCATGGCACCAACCCCTATTTTGGAGTGCAGAAGGTGGGGTGGTAAATACTTCACCTGGTTACATCGGTATTTACTGGGTGCGTTACTACATCCTCAGAAAATGGGTGATTTGGAATAAGGCCCTATAAGCACAAGTTACTACTTGTGTAACGATATATCAGTAAGAGACATTAGTTAGTGATAGATTCCTTACCTTATAATATCCCCAGGCGTCAGACTGGATCCGGAAAATTTTGCGCAGCAATACTCCTGCGCGCCGGCAGGCGTCGTCTGCGTCGTTAGCGCCGGAATGACGGAGTACTTAGACACCGCCCATGCGCGCTGACGTCAGTTCTGATACACAGCTTTTCCGCGCCAGATACACAGAGCCATGATAGAACCAACACTGGTGCCATGAAACTAGGGCCCTGAAATGGGATGACCGTAAACCTAGATATCTGTTCGCAGAACGGGGAGGATGGGCGGGTCGGTAAGGAATCTATCACTAACTAATGTCTCTTACAGATATATCGTTACACAAGTAGTAACTTGTGCATCTGAAAGAGACACATTACTAATAGATTCCTTACTTTAGAATAGATACCCCAGCAATACCAACCCCGGTGGTGGGTCTGCGAACCAATTATCACCCCAGAAAGTCCTGGAGGACAGAACGACCAAAGAAGCCACCCCTCTGGACTTGGCTGTCCAGGCAATAGTGTCTTGCAAACGTGTGCAGCGAGGCCCACGTAGCTGCCTGGCAAATGTCCTGCAAGGGCAATCCTCGGGCCAGGGCAGTGGTAGTCGCCTTGGCCCGAGTGGAATGAGCCCTTAGTCCAGGGGGTTCCTTCTTAGCCAAGGAGTAACACGCCTGGATACACAAGACGATCCACCACGAGATGGTCAGCTTGTGCACCGCCTTTCCCTTCTTAGCGCCCACGTAACCAACAAAGAGTTGGTCATCCACCCGGAGCTGGCGTGTGCGATCCAGATAGTAAGAGAGCGCACGTTTTGGGTCCAGACGGTGGAGCCTCTCTTCCTCTTTAGAGGGATGCGGAGGCGGAAGGAAGGTGGGCAAGGTAATGGACTGCCTGATGTGGAAGGCCGTGACAACCTTGGGCAGGAAAGAGGGTCTCGTCCGCAACACAACCTTGTCCGGATGGACAGAGGAAAGGAGGTGTGGAAGAAAGGGCCTAGAGCTCACTTACTCTCCTGGCAGAGGTGATGGCAACCAGGAAAGCAGTCTTCAAAGTAAGAAGACGGAGAGGACAGTTATGGAGCGGCTCAAAAGGAGCACACATTAGGTAGGTAAGTACAAGATTCGAGTCCCACTGGGGCATCACGAAAGGAACAGGAGGAAACATGTGTGTGATGCCCTTCAAAAACCCATTTACAATCGGGGACTTGAACAAGGAAGGCTGATCAGGCAGCCTTAAGAAGGCGGAAAGGGCAGAAAGGTAGCCCTCGATAGTGCCCAGAGCAGAGCCCTGCTGGGCAAGAGAAAGAAGGAAGAGGAGAACCTCAGAAAGGGGTGCAGAGAGTGGATCCACAGCCTTTGCGGTGCACCATGCCACAAATCTGTTCCACCTGCAGGCGTATACCGACTTTGTGGAGGGACGCGTGGCTGCCAGAATGACATTACAGACTTCGGGAGGCAAGTCAAATGGCCTCAACTGTCGCCGCTCAATCTCCAAGCTTGTAGGTGGAGACTGGACAGGTTCGGGTGGAGGACCGTCCCCTGCTGCTGCGACAGAAGGTCCTCCTGAAGAGGCAGACGAATCAGGGGATCGACTGACATGCTGAGTAGCTCGGGATACCAGTATCTTCATGCCCAGTCCGGAGCCACAAGAATAACCTGGGCCCGGTCGCACCTGATCTTCAGCACTCTGGGCAGAAGTGGTATAGGCGGAAAGGCGTACAATAGACCGCAACTCCACTTGCGACGAAAAGCGTCTCCGAGCAAGTGCCGCCTTGGAAATTCCAATGCGCAGAACTGATGACATTGCGCGTTCTCTTCTGTGGCGAATAGATCTAACTAAGGCGCTCCCCACTGCTGAAAGAGGCCTTGCGCCACATCCGAGTTCAGACGCCATTCGTGATCCATCATGCACCGACGGCTGAGTTGTCCGCCCTGGCGTTCAGGGAACCTGCCAGGTGTTGAACCACCAGGGTCACGCCCTGATGTTCCAGCCACTGCCAGAGGTGCAGAGCCTCCTGGCATAGGGTCCACGACCTCACCCCGCCTTGTTTGTTACAGTACCACATGGCGGTGGTGTTGTTCGTGAACACCTGCACTACACTCCCCCGGACAGAGGGGAGGAATGCCTTCAGTGCAACTCGGATCGCCCGCAGCTCCAAAAGGTTGATGTGGAGCTGGGACTCCGCCAGAGACCAGAGACCTCTAATCTCCGCCTCTCCCATGTGGCCCCCCCAGCCCAGGAGGGACGCGTCCATCACAACTACATGCTCCGGGTGGGGTAGGGAGAGGAATCTGCCACTGACCCAATCGCGGTCCGTGAGCCACCACTGCAACCGTCTTGCAGTGCCCTCCGAGATCAAGACATGGTCGGATAAGCTGCCCTGATGCTGGGCCCACTGAAACTTCAAGTCCCACTGCAGAGCCCGCATCCGCCACCGGGCGTGATGCACCAGAAGGATGAAGGCGGCCATCAGCCCCAGAAGCCGCAGCGTCAACCTGACCGAGACCCGGGATACAGGCTGAAAGATTGGAATCAGAGCCTGAATATCCTGAACCCGCTGTTCGGGAGGATCAACCCGAAACTGCGCCAAGTCCAGAACCGCTCCGATGAAGAGGAGCTTCTGAGAGGGAAACAGGTTTGACTTCGGCACGTTGATGGGGAACCCCAGCAGGTGCAGGAGATCGGCCATAGTCTGGAGGTGGCTGACGACTGTCTGGGGGCGAGCCCGCCTTCAACAATCAGTCGTCGAGGTAGGGGAAGACTGACACCCCTAACCTGCGCAGATGAGCTGCGACCACCGCCATCACTTTCGTGAACACCCATGGGGCGCTGGTAAGGCCAAAGGGGAGCGCGGTAAATTGAAAGTGCTCGTGGTCTACCATGAACCGGAGGCAACGCTGGTGGGCCGGCAGGACGGGGATGTGAAAATAAGTGTCCTGCAAGTTCAACGCTACCATCCAGTCTCCGGGGTCCAGGGCAGCTAAGACCTGAGCCAGAGTCAGCATCTTGAACTTCTCCTTTCCGAGGAAGCCGTTGACGTTCCGCAGGTCCAAGAAAGGGCGCAGGCCCCCTTTGCCCTTCTTGGGTACCAGAAAGTAGTGGGAGTAACAACCACACCCTACTTCCGTCTAGGAACGCGCTCGATGGCCCCCTTAGCCAAGAGGGCCGTGACTTCCTCTTGCAGAAGTTGCAAGTGATCCCCCGACACGCAGTGGAATTGCGGTGGCATGGCTGGAGGGGTCGCCTCGAAGGGGAGGGAGTAGCCCCTTCGGACGATTTGCAGCACCCACCCGTCCGATGTGACAGTGCGCCAGTGGAAGAGGTGATGGCGAACCCTGCCCCCCCACTGTCGTCACATGGGCCTGAAATCACATGGGCCTGAAAGCACGGACTAGGAGGGTTTTGAGGCAGGTGCTGTGGGGGAAGGTGTGGACTGGCCTCGCCGTTGTCCCCGACCTCCGCTACGGCGGTTTCCACGGCCGCCACAGCGCTGTTGAACATTCTGCGGCAGGTGGCTAGCAGAACGTGTGGGGGCGCCCCTTCCGTGGCCATGAAAGGAGCGGAAGGCACCCGTTTGCTGGCGTGGGGCCAAGAGGCCCACGACTTGGCCGTAGCCCTGCAGTACTTAAAACGCTCAAGCGCATGGTCTGCCTTGTCGCCAAAGAGACGACGGTCATCGAACGGCATCTCCAGAAGAGTGGCCTGGACATCAGCCGAAAAGTTGGCGGACCTCAACCAGGCGTGGCGTCGAACCGCCACCATCGTTGCCAGCGCCCTGCCCAGTGAGTCCGTGGTATCCAGCCCACACCGGATGGAATACCGCGCTGCATCTCGACCCTCCGCAAGGGTTTGGGTGAGTTTTACCCGGGCCTCCTCCGGGCATTGTGGCAGCACGTCCATGACCGTGTCCCACAGGGTGTGGGTGTAGAGGCCCAAGAGGCATGCAGTGTTGACTGACCGCAGTCCCAAACTCAGGGACGAGAACACCTTCTTCCCGAACTGTTCATACCTCTTGGATTCCAGATCGGGCTGAGCCGTCGGGAATGCGGTCTGGGAAGTGGAGGCCTGGATGACCAGGCTCTCGGGGGTGGGATGGGGTGGGATGGGTCGACAAAAAGCAAGGGTCGCCCGGGGCCGGGCGGTAGTGTCTGGCCACGTTCCTATCCACAGCTACAAAACGGTGATAGATCAAGCCCTGATCTTTGGACTGGGTAAGAGTGGTCTGCTTAATTCAGACACTCTGTTCATCACCACCCCCTTTTCTGAATCATTTTTGTCCACCATAAGCGTGGAAGGGTATACTCAGATGTGAGTCCCTTGCTCATTGCACCATCAGGATTCAAGCTAGCCGGGCCGAAGACGGCTGAAATGCCAGAAACCAGTCCCCGGTAGCTTGTTTCCTTCCTAGTATAAGAATTGGCTTGGTAGTTTGGTCTGCCCTGTTCCCATGATGCACTGGGCCAGGGTCAGACTAATTTGCATATAGCCAAGTTCTGAGCTGGGATGGTGCAGTGAGCTAAAAAACGGTGATGGATCAAGCCCTGATCTTTGGACTGGGTAAGAGTGGTCTGCTTAATTCAGACACTGTTCATCACCACCCCCTTTTCTGAATCATTTTTGTCCACCATAAGCGTGGAAGGGTATACTCAGATGTGAGTCCCTTGCTCATTGCACCATCAGGATTCAAGCAAGCCGGGCCGAAGACGGCTGAAATGCCAGAAACCGGTCCCCGGTAGCTTGTTTCCTTCCTAGTATAAGAATTGGCTTGGTAGTTTGGTCTGCCCTGTTCCCATGATGCACTGGGCCAGGGTCAGACTAATTTGCATATAGCCAAGTTTGAGCTGGGATGGTGCAGTGAGCTAAAAAACGGTGATGGATCAAGCCCGGATCTTTGGACTGGGTAAGAGTGGTCTGCTTAATTCAGACACTCTGTTCATCACCACCCCCTTTTCTGAATCACGTTCCTATCCACAGGCGGACCTGTGGCGGGCTTGGACCAAGTGCCCACAAGAACGTCACACAAGGCCTCATTAAACGACAGTAGAGGCTCATTGGAGCTTGACTGCGGTTTTAGGACCTCCGAGAGGAGGTTAGCCCTCACGGCCGCGACAGGGAGCTCAAAGTTTAAGGCTTTGGCCGCCCGCGTCAACTCTACACTATAAGCAGCCCCCCTCCTCCGTAGCCACGGTGGGAGGGGAGACAAATCCAGTGTCTGGCGAAGTGTCAAGTCCACTGGCCTCCCCAAGCTCATATGTCCAGTCCTGTTGACACCGGCACTCCCGTGCCAGAGGGTCCTCAAACCCCTCCCAATCACCCTCGTCACCCATCTCCTGTAGTTCAGGGTCAACAGATGGGGCCGGTTCATGGAAATAGAAATCTTCAAATGCCGTCGAGAGCGGCGCCGGAACTGGACCGGGGTAGGATCGGGGACGGCGTCCATAGAAGGCGCCGGGGGCGACACCCGCAGGGCCGGCGAGGTCGACTGGCGATGACCCGGATCCGGATCCAGGGAGGGCCTGCGGCGCCGGGACCGAAGTCGCCAGGGCCGAAGCACCCGACCCGCTAGGCCCGGAGGTGCCACGGAACCCGGCTGAGGATGGAGAGACCTCATGGCCATGAGGTACCGCGCGATCTCCTCAGGCGTCGCGCAATGCCCAGGGACCCGAAGGTGTGGGGCAGGTGGCGACGTCCGCGACTCTGTCGGAGAGCGTCAGGGTGGGTCGGAGGAACGATGTCTCTCCAACCTCTCATGCCTCTTACCTGAGGACTTGGATCCTGACGACCGATGTCCACTCCCGGAGCTGCGAGGGCTCCGACCCCGCGACCAGTCCCTCGACCTCTTGTGGGACCGGGACCTGGAGCGGCGCGGGGCCGACTGCCGGAGTTCCAGTCGCTTGCGGGACCGCTCCCGCCTAGCTTTAGACGTCAGGGCCCGGCAGTCGGAGCAGGTGCGGTTGTCGTGGTCGAGGCCTAAACACTTGAGGCAACGGCGATGGGGGTCGGTAACCGACATCAGTCTGTCACACTTGGAACAGGGTTTGAACCCGGGCATCCCTAGTGGCACCGTTGGAGTCGAAGACTCGAGTAGAGAAATGATCAAAAAGATCAAAAAGTTTAGTCAAAAAAGACTAAGGAGTAGAGCTTCTCCGGATCTGCGCTAACTGGCGTGGAAAAAAGAAGAACTGATGTCAGCGCGCATGGGTGGCGTCTAAGTACCCTGACGACGTAATTCCTGCGCTAACGACGTGGACGCGGACAACGCCTGCCGGCGCGCAGGGGTATTGCTACGCAAAATTTTCCGGATCCAGCCTGACGCCTGGGGATATTCTATGGTAAGGAATCTATCACTAACGTGTCTCTTTCAGATATTTTAGGCAGAGGCAGAGAGCAAGGCTACAGTTTTCAGGATGCGTCTGGAGAACATGCTAAGTGAAATGTATGAAAGCCCGCGGTACTCCCTCATTCCAGTGATGTCCCTACAGTTTTCAATACTGCTTTGAAGACAACTTGCCACGACACTGGGTTCCCTTCTAAATTGAGCAGCAATGGTCGCATGGGCCCTAATGCAAGCACAAAACAAAATGCCTTCCCTCACCCCTATTTGGGTATTTAAAGACAACCATAACTGGAGTGCGCCATTACGGTGTGCTAATTGTAAACCTGGGCCCCTGTGCTCCTGCACGTGCTGCCCTAGTGTTAGCTGTGTCCATGCTCTGGTCTTGTCCTGCTGCTCCTCCCCCTCTATGCCGAGAGGCATTCTGAAGGTAGTTTAAGACTCACACCCATAAACATCCTGACACGGCATAAAGTGCATGTGTTAATGATTTACCTTGTGTGCTCTGAATATCCTACGTCTATCTGTGTGAAGAAGTTTTGGTTACATCTGTGGCAAACAGCGGATGCCCATAGACAACATAGAAATATAATTGTGAAACTGCTTAAAACACTGCGATGAATGAGTTCTTCGCAAAAGGGTCAGTTTTCCATTCCAATTTCGGAATAAGCAGGTCGCGTCCTTCAAAGCGTCCAGTCCATGTCACGAAAGTTGCCAATTCGTCACTAACCTTCAATAAACCATTATTCGACAAATTATAATTTGTCCGTGTAGCACAATTCTAAGTCATTTAAGAGTTATCTAGGTGAACACCAAATAGGCAGTCTTGTCCTCAATGATGTTTGGAAGTGTTATTACTGTTAAGATGCATGTGTACTGAGTTCAGTATTTTTTAATTAAGTCCCCTCACATGACAGTGAAATTGCCATGTAGAGCACAATAGCACACATCACACTATACAATGATATAAATGTAATGGGCCAAGATGAGAAAGTGTCGGGGTTTCCTCGGTTTGCAAGAAAAATGTATGGACCTTTACAGATTGTAATTTAATCATATCACAATTTGATTGGAGTACGCTTATTGCTGTCATTCACATTCATAAACTTTATGGACTCATGGCGATATTTCTAATAATAACTCAAAGAAATTGGCATCCAAAGAGATGCATTTGCAAAGAATGAAATGTAATTATATTATCTTAAGCGCAGGCCAAAATGCACTGTTAAGCTCAGAATTTGCTACAGGATTAGCTGCAGTTCAGTTGGTAACAACCAATGAAGAGAGTTTGTGCACTAAGGTGAGAGGTTACTTTGACCAAGAACAAAAGTGAGAGAAGGAGTGAGAGAGAAAAGGGATAAAGATAGGAAATCAGTGACAACTGGAGAAAGCAGCCCTCGAAAGGAGATCAAGACTCCGAGAAAGACACAATTATAGGGAGGTGCAAGAGTCATGAGATGGAAACAATACTTGGCAACCTTGGTATTCAGCAATCTGTTATTTGGCAGCATTGGTGGCAGGCTCGTACAAAAAATAAATAAATAAATAAATAAATAAGTTTGACCATCTGCACTTTTTCTTTATTTGGAACAAATTATACACTAATTTTACCATAATATCTACCTTGAAAATACTCCCTTATTATCTGATTATCTGTGAGGTACTGTCCTGCCTCCAGTTTGCCGCATAGCTAGTCTGCACCAGAAGTACGATACTCATGTTTGTCTATCCGGTCTTCAAACACCCAGCAGGGTAAGCTTAATAATGTGCAGGTCACCTCATGCAATGAAGTAGCTTGACCCTCGGGGATACACTTTCACCACCACCTACTCTCGTTTACCAGGCAGTTATGACACATCCAAAAAAGAACAGTAGTCCTATTTTGCAAAGCACTGGAAAGAGAGTATAGACAGGTACAAAAAAAAAGGATCCTCCTGTAATCAGAACGACCAGCTCTAGCCTGCTTCCTGATCTCTTGATTACCTGGGCTGTCTGGGACATTTTCAGGTTGGCTGCTGGACGCTGTAAAGTCAGCATGTTGGTAGAAACATGGGCCACACAACAAACCCGAATTGTTTAGCGTCCTTTTATGAAATTTAGAACTCTGGAACGCTGAGAGCTCCATTAAAGACAGTGGGTGAGGGCCAATGATGGCGGACATAGACCTTCGGCTCTAACATTCAAAAGTCTTGCTTTCAGTTCTCGTTCTCTAATTTGTCAGTGAGTGGAATGTTGTAATAGCCTTACAGGCCTACTGCGTCACACTGCATCAGTTCTTAAAGATGCTGTTCTTTGTAATAGGCCTTTGCATTGGCTCAGTTTATAACTCAGGTAGAGGTCCCTAAACAACCAGCAAGCCCACCTTCTAATGGTGTATTGTATCGGTGAAGCCATCAACCTCTGTGGCACTCACTCTACACCAGACGGGTGTCATTGTTGCTCATATCAAATATGCCATCTTGATTATGCCAACAGTCTTCAGCCCCGAAGACAACGATACCCTTTTAGTTGGTTTTATCAAAGACGACAGAGGCAGAACCAGCATAAACAATCCATTAACATCAACCATTCTTGTGGAGGTGACCCCCATAACTTAGTAAAACTGTCTCACCACTGTGAAAGTCAGTCAGTGTAACTACAATGTCGAAGGCTCTATGATAAAACAATGACAATGAAGAGACAAAACGATTGTCTTTTCCTTTATTTAAAACAAATAGAGAGATGTCACTGCACCATGTTGAAGTGTAGCTCAATGGTTAGAGCGGCAGACCCTGATGCAGAGGTCTGGCCTGAGACCAGAGTTCAATTCCCGCCTCTGCGGCTCTTGGGCTCAATTTCCTCGGACCTGATAATTCTCGCCTCGGTGTCTATTCTAATTATGGGTCCCACTCTGCAACTCTGGGCAATAGCTTGCTTAATCTCCACAGCGCTGGGATGCCTGGCTTCACCTTGGGGGTGCCCAGGAGTGGGCATTTCACAGGGAAAAGCCAGGAAGGGTTTCACAGTGGCATGCTTACAGCGCTAAGACGCCTCAGGGTATAAGTGCGCTATACAAGTACAAATTCATTCATGTTCTAATGGGGAGTAGGCTCTCTAGCGCTACTTTTCTCCCATACACTGTCTTGTCTCCTTGACTACACATTTTTAGAGTTCCCCATCTGCCCCATGTCCCTACTTTCTTATAGTGCTTTTATTGGCCTCTTCCTTTACCCACTTTTTTCCAGCCTAGTTTAGCATGACAAATCCTGCTTTTAATGTGCTTTGACGAATTTCATTACTTTTTGTGTTGGCATCCATAAGGCAAAGACTTTTGATCAATACCCTTCATTTTCCGATGTTAAAATGCTCCATTTTTTACTGAACACAGTCTGAAATCAAAGAGTTAGTGTGGCACCCTAAAAAAACCACGGGTCTTTTACTGCTTAGGCTCCTGAGGTATCTTCTTTTGGAAGGGAAGCGACCAATACCTGTTACAGTGACAGAAAAAATAAAGACATTTTGGAAGAAAAAGTGTGTGATACTTGTATGTTTTTCAAGCTTGTATGCGAACAAGTGTGAGTCTACGAAAAAGTACACTTGAGCAAACTTAACCAGTCTAACCTAATTAAGAATTATATTTCGGTTAGAGAAAAGAGGGAAGTGTCCATACCACTAAATACACAGAAAGAAGTTGAATAGCTTGGCCTGAGAGACTGCCAACAAAGATGTTAATCGGCTCTTAAGTAGCACTTCTGGCTAGGTTCATCCCAATTGATGTATTGAAGAAATCCACTAATATTAAAGGGAAAGAAATGCAGTGAAAGCGCTTGCAAACAATGATCAACGCAAACAAAGCAGGCTTCAAATGCACAGTGCCCTGAAGGGCGACTTGCCACCGCTGTTAAGGCTCGACACTTACCATCTTCGTTTTGACCAGCTTTTCTATGGCGCTGACCAGATCTGCAGCACTGGGTACTTCTGCCGAGCTCTGCCGAGCTGCTAACAAAGAGGAGGACTGCAAGGAGCCAGTTAGCAAGAGAAGAAGCAGGTTAGCGGGTGAGCAGGTATTAAGATGAAAGCACAGCAGCAGTCATGCAGGTCATGTTAATGGAAAGCAAGCGGGAAATAATCAGTTAGTCAAGGTGGGGATTAATGTACTCAAAGGTTTTGGGGTAGTACCTCCAGTCAATAACACACATTCTGCCTCATAGAAGTTGGCTGGAGCTTTACAACTTGAAAAGAGATAGGTTGGCCCAATATATATACATATATTATATATAGATAGATATGAGATCTAGAGCAGATCGACAAAACTACTAGTGCATGACGAACAGCATCACAAAATATTACTGCACACTGTCGTAGGAACTGCCTTGCTCCCGTCTAAATCTCACATTCAAAGGTAAAAAATTGGCTTCTTAGAAGTACCACGCCACATTGGCCATACCTCATGATCCCAATTAAGAAAGAAAACAGAGCGAATAACGGATATACCAAGTATGGATAAAAAAATGAGGTTACTAAAATCTCACGAAAAAAAGTATTGGAAAATCCACCTTAGAAGCACAGGTTAATCAAGGTAAATTAGAGGCTAAACAGATACACAATAATAAACGTTATCAAGCACATAGCCTTTCATCTAGATCACATAAATTACACTGGCTGTTCAATTTATTGTGGTTACAGGCAATTTTTGCAACAGTGCTGAGATATTTGGCTGCGACGTTGGTTTGACAACCAGTGCAAAGGTGACGGTTTGCACTGATTGGTCGGTACAAATATCTCTTCAAAAAGAACAATTGATGGACAGAATGCAGAACAATGTCATACATTCATCCCAGTACAGAGATCTGGGCCTAAATCCATCGTTTTTTGCTCAGCATGCCATTCCAGTTTGGATCCAGCCATATGCAAATCAGTCTTGATCCTGCACCCAATGGGACCAGTCCAGCCCGAGCTGCCAGGAGAGGTCCTCCCTGGACTGGAACCAAGCATCCTAGGACCGGTTTCCGGCTTTCAGCCCTAATCAGCCAGAATAGCTTCTTTCCAGTGGCATGGAGAGCACTGGGCTTTGTTCGCCCTACGTTGGCAGGGCATGCCAGACGTGGGTCCCTTGCTCACTTTGCCACTGGATTCAAGTTAGCCTGGCTGATGAAGGGTGTTACCCAGAAGCCGGTCCCAGGATGCTTGTTTCCGGTTCAAGGAAGACCTGGCTTGGCAATTCAAGCTGGATTGTTCCCATGAGGCACAGGATCGAGACTGCTTTGCATATAGCTGGGTCTGAACTGAGGTAGCGAAGTGAGCTAATGAATGATGATGGATTCAACACAGATCTGTGACTGGGTTGAGTGTCTGAAAGTTTCAGTGCTCCGTCCATCATCTCCTTGTGTTTGCAAATATCTCTTCAAGACTATTGCAGAATTGTCATGTACCAGTGTAAAATTGTCTCACGCTAGTGGGCTTGCATGTGGATTTGCCTGATCCAGCCCCAGGAGCCTCATGGCTTCATTCTTTTATAAAAGAATCAGGGGAGAAAAAAATAATCTACACATTACATCTTGATGCAGGGCACAAACCAATTCTCCACTAATTTGAGGTGTCTGTCCGCTTCGTGGTCTATTGATTGTACAGTGTCCTAGTGTGTTAAGAAAGGCACTAAGAACTGTGTTTCTATTTCTGATCTTCCTTTTACCCTGAGAGAATAACTGTCTCTGCACCGCAACTGATAGAGATTCTCCGGCACATTGCCTTCCCTAGCAGAGGCCACTAAAGCCTCTTCCTAAGGCTGCCCTAGAGATTCTCTAAGCCATCTGCCCTTCCTAAAACTTGGTGCGGGTGGTGCTACATCACACCATGACTGCGAGAAAATGTCTCTTT
Organism: Lissotriton vulgaris; assembly: GCF_964263255.1. NCBI lineage: Eukaryota > Metazoa > Chordata > Amphibia > Caudata > Salamandridae > Lissotriton > Lissotriton vulgaris. The sequence goes on along the minus strand of NC_141687.1, from coordinate 1,325,163,548 downwards.
CCCCGGTTTCCACAAAATACTTTATTCTGAGCAAAGCCTAAATATTTCACACTGCGAACTTGTCTCAAACACAGTACTGACCCACACAGAGAAGGTTCATGTCAAAATAGCTTTCCAACTCCAAAGTACAGTGTTTTTCTCTCGTACCTCCATTCACCCTAATTTGGGCTGCTGGCCCCCATGCCGGCCCAAGTCAATATGCAGCCCTTTTGATAAATTGGTTACTGATGTGGCATGGGGTAGACGACCTCCTACATTTTATTTGGAGATTTTCTGGTTAATCTTGAGCAATATTCTATCCTGCCTGATAAAAGCAGCTTCTATGATGGCAAGAAATGGACACATTTCCCATGTTATCTTCCGACCCACCTGTCACTGTACATATGCAGAGTATCTACAAGAACCCCCTCTGTGGTGTAAAGTTTGAAAAATCCCAAAGTATTAAAGCAATTAGTTTAAAATAGAGAAAAAAAGAAGGGAGTTTAGATAAAATCTAAAGGGCAAAACAAAGAGGTGACAATAAGTAGAAGGGTGCGTGTTAGGGGAATGTAAAGGATTAGTGTAAAGGAATGAGATGGCGGCAGTACATGGGTTAGTCCCAGGGATCGGGCACTTCACAGCACGGGGCACGCAACGCAAGGGGGTCACTGCTAGGATTGTATAGAGGGTTCACGGTCAGCCTGATCGTGTGAGTAACGGTTAGTGTAACATTGTAGGGAGACGGTCCGGTTTAGAGGATGGAAGTTGGGCTCAGTGTTTCAGTATTCAGAATGGGCGTGCGCGCGCCCAGGGCAGTGCTGGGCGCACACCAGCCACAGGAAGTCCCATCAACTGCACCCAGGAGATTATGAAGTGCGGCTGGATGAAGCGCCTGCGCGGTCACCGCGGAGTCGAGGCACCTGGCAGTCTCACTGCCGGCTGACGCGCCAGGCAAGTACGGCTGCGGCGGGGGCATGCCGTGGACTGGCGTGCTGAATGACCAGGCATAAATGAAGGGCTTGTGCGCCGGCTCTGCAGATATTTGTGATCTTTTTCCCGCAGTCCGGCACAGAGGCATAGCGCTGATAAACGGGCGCCATTATGTTGCTGCTGGAATGCGCCCCCACTGCCCCATCTGGCTCCGCGCCACTGCCAAGATGGATGTTGCAGAGCGCGCACAGCTGCATGCCACACTCATGTCACCAGACACTCCCTTTGCGTGCACTAATGCTCCTAGGCATTTCCTCACAAATATGAAGCGCTATATTAATGCAACTACAATACAGGAGGAGAAGCACGCCACTGGTCCTCTGAGCGGCCTCCCTGTTGCATTGAAATGATTCATCTCACTTAATGAGGCCGCGACAAATCAACATGCTTTCTGTTCAAGTAAACATGCAATGCTTTGCGAACGTGATGGCCTCGAGAACATCTCTTCGGTGTGGTGTGCACGAGACCGCCCCTTCTTCCAAAACAGCACTCGAAGACAAAAGTATGCTGCTAGAGCTGAACTCTAGCTAGCCCGAAAGTATATCCTGTGGCTACAATATTCCACTCTCATACACTTTGCAGAGTTTGATCTTCGTACAGGTCTTCGGGCCACCTCAAAAACATGGAAGTCAAGGGAGATGGAAAGATGGACCAAGAGAGGCAAGGAAGGGTAAGAAAGAGGGAATGATGGAGCAGCCTTGCTGATAAAGCTGCCGTCCCCAAAACGCTACAATTTCACCCGAGGGAAGCTTTAGACACCTGGTCAGCACGCATGGCACAAGAGATGTGTGGGGGAACAGAGGCAAGCTGAAGAATTTCGGGATTGAGGGTTAGAGTAATAAGTGCATGATAGAGAGTAAGAAAGCATAGGACTTAAATGTTCCCCTTTTTATTAGGTTTCGCCTACACGGCGCTTGCGCCGTTCTTACAAAACCTCTTAACTAAAAAAAAAAAAAAATCTTACAAAGTGGCTTAGAGCCCACCCTTTACTTACCATTGGTTGGCTCGCACGTCACTCTTTATTCTTTTCTTCGTGTTGGTCAGTGCCTTTCTATCTCCACATCCCTTCTCAGCTTCACATCTACGTCCTTTCTGTGGAGCTTGGACAAAGTTCTGCTTCGGACAGCCAGAGTCCTTCCACTGGCCACACGCTTGTAACACAATTAATTTTTTAAAATTTCCAGCATCCAGTTTATTGCTTGCCTGTCCCTACCACCATATGCACTTGAGTGCCAGATAGTATGGTTTTATTGGCTGAAAAGGAACACATTGTTCACGACCGAAGTGCTAGGCTGGCAGAAGAGAACATCCTCCTACAGAAGGCATCGGGTGTCCTGCATTCTTTACCCAGTGGAGTGGTAGGAACCTGCCAGATTTCACTCGGGAAGTTGAGGCTTGGCACACCATTCTCTCTGGGGTGAGGTACTGGGTGATTTAAGTCAGATCCCCTGGAGCAGAGCAATGACGGTGGGTAATTGTCTCGTGCACTAGAGCCTCAGTGCTGGGTTTCTACCAAGCCCAGAGTAGGACATCAGTGAAAGCTTGATTAAATGGGAGTAAGGGTTCAGAGGTGGCAACTCCCGACTGAAGCACCTCTGACAAGACATTTGTTTTGACTGCCACTCAGGGCAAGTGAAGGTCCAAGCCCTCAGCCGCCCGTCGCACCACCACAAAAAATAAAGCACCCTCCTCAGTAGCCACAGTAAGGGGAAAGACCAAGTCAGTGTTCAGTGAGGTGTCTAACCCACTGGGATCCACTATTTCCTCATACCAGTTGTCCTTTGTATCATGTAGGGGATACTGATATCCATAAGCATCCGCACATCCCTCCCATTCTTCTCCCTCTCCAAGTCTGTCAAATGAAAAAGGCACTGGCTCCCACTCAGAGGGCATGGTCCTGTCCAGAAAACGTCAGTCTAACTCATTATTGAAGTCAAGAATGACGATAGGGATGGTGTTGCTGGGAGCGCTGCTACCAGAGTGAGCGCAGAGGAAAGTCACGATCTTGTGGGCAGTGCTGCTTCGCATCCTGCATGGAATTAAAGGCCCGAATGGTGCTGCCAGCGAGAATCCAGTGGGGACCCCACCCGAAGGCATAGGTCCAAAGGCAATCCAGAGGGGTAGGGCTTCCCAAATATGAGGTGCATGGCCTTATCGAACTCTTGGAGTGATGGGGTAGCTCTGGCTCCTGGAAAGACATGGAGGCACAGAGCGGAATCTGGCACAAGCTCCACAGAGGAGAGGGGCCTGGAGTGCCAACGCTCCTGCATCTAGTCCAAAGATTTGGATGGACGTGACAGTCGAAAAAACTGTTCAAGCCAGAGCTTCCACCAGCATGCTTATGGAATATAAACACTGTGGTCTTGACAGTGCAGACATTAATGTCCGTTTGGACACTAGCCACAGAGAAAGGGCAGAATTCCAACAGATCTGGACTATGCCTCTCATTTACTGAGATATCGCTGCCTTTTGCTGAGTGAGAAAATGTAGAAGAGAAGCAGATACAAGGACTGCCTATCAGAAAGATAAGCTGTGCTACCACTGTGGGCCATGGGTTAACCACGATCAGCAAGAACTTCAAGTCCAAGAGTTAACCATTAGCAGACTGAGGGCGGACATACATTCGGTGTGGTTGGATAGTGAGTATGCTGGCCACATACTTCCTGCATCATATAATATATTTGCCTCTCATTTTCATTTGTACTGCCTATTCGCAAGTGCCTCACACTTTCTCTGCTGATGCAACATTTAGGTTTCTGCATGAGCGGATAATGTGTGTGCACCTTATATATAGAAAACCTATCCACAATATGCGTTTTATAGGCAGTTTCAGAGATAGCACATGTAGGCACTTTACCACATCTTTTCCACTTCCGGTGCCACTTGCAGGAGGCTCCTGTTTGACAGCTGAGCTCTCCTCAGGTGATCTCCGACAGGACAATCCGTGACTGTGTGTCCCAAAAGTGTCAGAATTGTGCGCCTTTCGTGTAAATTAAAATAAGAACATACCAAAAAAAGTTGTCTGCTCCAATGTTGGCTCAGAAACTTGTAAGGTTACTTCGAAAAGAAATGCACCGACATTTCAGAATTCCGCAACAACACATTTCATAAGTATAAATGAAGGCCTCGGAGTTTTAAATGCTTTGGATTCTTGTTAAAAATAATAATTAACTCACCACACCCAATTTTACCAAGGTTTTTCGAAACAATAGCCCTTAGGGCTACTTAGTTGTTTTGATGTTGAAGTAGGACTTGTCTAGTCTACCTCGACTCAAAATAGGCCTAACACTATGTTCTTATTATTGGGTCCGAATCATATGCAGCACTATCCTTTAAGTCTTACAGTGGATGCCATCATTTTATCGATTTTGCATCTTGAGCATGGCGCAAAAAATGTAAACAGCAAGCCGAATCCTGGGAAGGGTAAGACTACATACCTTTAACACAAATGTTGAGGATGAGATGTGGCAAAGGGTGCATTTGTAAGAAATTTAGGCCCCAAATATAAAATAATATTACGAAGGATTTGAAGACTACTGGAAGCAAAAAAACTGCCATCTGTGAATTGCAATTTGCCGAGAGTTCATGTTCGGACCTCCCAGAACATAGGCCCAGATTCTATGACCTGAGGTAGGCTGTGGCAGGAACATTTAACAAATGTCATGCATGTGTTGCATGAGGGTATGTTTGCATATCCTTGTTCCCTACTCATATGGAGGTGTTCTCTACTCTTATGGAGGTGCCCCCCTTACCTATACCTTTGATCTGGTCTGAATTATGACTTCTAAATCAATAAAAAGGAGCATCATGTTTTCCAGCCAATGCACTACACAACAGTGGAAATGCTGTGTCTCAAGTACTGCAAGACAAAAAAAATGCTACTAGAAGTCTTTGCTGTTTATCCTAAATTTACAAGTAATCAGTACATTAGGGAACAAATTGCGTGAACTAGTAGTGACTGAAAGAACAGACTACCACAAAATTCGGATGAATGGTCTGTAGCGAAATGCAAAATAGACCGACCGACCCATAACATTACACATCCACTAAAACAATTAATTTCTAAAGCAGCAGCAGAAATTAATACAGCTCATTAGATCAGCGAAAGCAAAGCAAGTCTATAGGTGTACACATTTATACAGAAGGAAGACCTTTACACATCTGGCAAGTAGATAACTGGCCACTTACCAGATCATCCTGAGCAGGATCGTTATCGAAAATCTTCATTGGGGGAGGAAGGGGTGTGTGGGATTCTTCATCTTGCTCATCATCAACCCAAACCTTTTTGGTCTTCTGCAACCACAAAAAGCAACAATCAATTTTCTTTTATGTTCCCATTGACGATAGTCACTGCTTCAACCAATACCATTTTTGCTCTCCTTTTGGATATTAAGGCTAGAATCCAAAATTAGTAGAAACTAAGAGATCAGCTCTCCTTTAAATTGATAACGTATATCTAGATATGCAATTTAAGTCAACAATAGTTTGACATTTAGCTTTGAATCATTCCGGAATACAAGGTGCGAGCTTGCTGTTGAGGTTCTATTATGAAGATTCCTAAAGACTAAAGAGAGGAAGCTGTAAACTATAAGAGTCAAATGCATCTTTGGTCTTCAAAATGTAGCTTTTAAAACATGACAAATGGATTGACAGTCACTTACATGGAACTAAAACAATTGTGATGCTTTCGTTCTAACGTCAATGAAACAACATATAAAACACTAACATTACGTTTCCTGACCGAGTCAATAGCAGCATTCAATAGACTTATTGCAATCACGTGATTTAGTAGATCAATGCTCGTGGCAACGTATTTCCTTCTCCACTTTCTAAGAATAACACCTATAATTAAGATGATGTCTTTAGAAGCACTAGCAAGCGTCTTTGTGAGTGTGAGCAAGCATTTAGCAGTGGCTAAAATATCGGGAAGGCCAATACTGGAGTTAAGAAAAAAATGGTGGGTCCTGAGAAAAAACTAAAGATCCTGACACCAACATTGCAAAGATTAAAAGAGGAATAGTTCGGGTAGAAAGCAGAAACAAATTTCAGGTCCACAATAAAAAAAAGCATGTAGGAGAATATATATTCAAGAACACAGGAACATCTACAAAATGACTAACGACTTCAGCTATCACAACGGGATAGGATTCTTATATAAATAGAAACATGTAACATTTGAGAAAGATTATGAACAAAGCATATGGTTAGCTCTAGGGTGACTGAGGTTTAGCAACTAAGATGCCTATTCATAAAGGTATTTTGGGTTACGCAATGTGGTACTCCTGAAGTACTTTTGACATACTCTAAAATCCCTTTGTGAATTTGCCACAAAAGATCAACAATTGGAATAATGATACACAATTGGTTCAAATAGAAGGGTTGTGTTCAGTTTGCACTCTTCCCAATAGGAACTTAGATGCTTGAGGGCCGATTTACAAATGCATATAAGAGTATGTAAAACAGTACTTCCGATGTACTACTGCCCATAATCAAAGGCTTTTATGAGATGGCCCTCAAGTCATGATAGATCCAATTGGGATGTGGCTCCGCACTCTGTAAGTTCTGGACTATAATGTTCACAGTTTGTAATGTTCACAACGTGGTTGGGGCCTCATGTGAATCTCCCACTGAGCATTGGGGGTAGTATTATATACAAATGCGTGTTTCTTGAACCCAAGATCCACTGTCACATGAGCACTCAGAACATACTTTCATACTCTTTTCAAATAAATGTCTTCACATATTATTTATGCTTTTTCTTTAATTTCCATAGATATGTTGTTTTTCAAATCATAACTTTCAAAATTCTTTGTATTTCCTTATTCCTTAAATGCCCGATGCATTTCAAGCATAACTGCTCTTCCGCAGGGTACTTTTTTCTGAAACAATACAGTAAGTCATATGTCGGTACATCACCACATAGGTACACAAACTCGTAATGGCTAATAAAAATATAATAAATAAATGCATTTATCTCTCGTGGAACGAGAGATAAATGCATTTATGGTATTTTTAAATAATTAATAAATAATTTAAATGTCCTAACTTCAAAGTCCAGCGTTCCATTACACATGTTAAGTTTGATGTGGATTTTCTAATATGTATTCACCTGATATTGTAGACGGTTTGTAAGCCAATTTTTCACAACAGCCCTCTCGTAGTTTCCTCAATCCTGCAAACAATTTTAATCAGCGTAATGCGAATATTTGTGCCATTTTGTACAAGGGTCAAACAGTTGCTTGCCGCCTGGCACAAAGGCAATTGAAAATTCTTGCTGGTATGATTGCATCACTGATTAGAGCCGAATATTGCAGAAAATGTTCTATTAAATGCTGTAAGCGACAACGGTTGATAAAGTCCATTCTTTCGGGGGAAAAAAATCTTCTCAGCCATTCAAGCTCACCATTTGATGCAAATCCAACAAAGACTCGCAGATTCCATTGCTCAAACATATTTTTTTGCTGTTACAAGTGGGGGCCTTCATGGCAGAGAACAGAGCTGAGTGAGCACTTAAAATAAAGTTCAAATGAGGAAGACAGCAGTGATAGGAAGGGAGCAATGTATGCCACGTCCAATGTTGGACATTATGGGTTCCTGTGTCATCCAATGTATCATATTCAGGATTGGACTGGGAACAGCAACCAGCCCAGGCAGGTTTCTGCTCGATCAGCCCTGTGAAGAGGGTGGGGGTTGGGTTTGGAGGGGGGGTGGGGGTTTGAGGAGAGGTGTGGTAGTAAAAAGCACTGCTCCGGCTTTTCTTACAGGGTGCCGATATTGGCTGCACTGCGGCAAAACTGCCCCCAGTAAGAAACGCAGCCCTTGCAGGCACAATTCCGGCCCCCACCCCTAAGGCCCACCGGGGAAATGCCCAGTGCCCACAACGGCCAGCCCGGCCCTGATCATATGTTTGGGGCTCTGATTTTTTGCGGAGTGTCCAGAAGAACCTATTCTTTCCATTGTACCAAACAATCACTACATTGCCACCTAGGCGCTCCTTAAAGGTGGCCCAGACTTCTTGATCCAGATGGTTACATACGTTACCAACTGAATGGCACATCAGAACTGATGAAGGGTTGCCACACCAGGCATTTCTGTAACCTTACCAGTGATAAACCCTCCTGGCAACACCAGATAACTTTATCCTTCGTAAGCTGCAAACACGAGTCCACATGCTGAAATTGGTGCAAAAATATTGATTCCCACACATTTTTGCCCATTGCATAAAGACTACATGGGTTTCACTTTTAGTACCCTGTAATACTGCTACCTGGTAATTGAGAATTCCCAGGTACTGCTAGCACAGATGCAGCAGTATTATGGTCCCTTAAGTTCAGGACAATTGGAGGAGGAGGTTGTCACCCCGTTCGGAGTGCGAATCATCAGTTATGCCGATGATACACAATTAGTGGTGTCTCTATCTCATCCGAACCAGGAACCATCAGACTTGTACAACTGTCTGGTAGAAATTCAAGGATGGATGAATAGGTCATCTTTGAAACTTAACGGTTCAAAGACGGACATTCTCCTCCTTGGCCAGAAAGGGCTCTCTCTCCCGCAGAACATCTGGCCCCCCAGTTTGGGTGAACCCCCTACCCCCAAGTCTGAGATTAAAAGCTTGGGAATATGGATTGAAAAAGACCTGACCTTCAGGACACAAGCCATAAAGATTGCTAGGACCTGTTTTGGGCTCCTTAAAGCGATCAGGAAGATTCTGCCCTTGCTCCCTTTTATTTCCCAGAAATTACTAATCTTATTATATCAAGGCTGGATTATAGTAACGCCATATATCTTGGAGCTCCCGAGGCAACTTTAAATAAACTGCAGAGAATCCAGAACGCTGCAGCAAGGATTCTCACTAACACCCCGGTCAGATCCTCCGCTAAACCAGCCCTGAGACAGCTCCACTGGCTCCCAGTGAGAGAGAGAGTGGCATTCAAAGCTCTTTGCCTGTCACACAAAATTTTACAGGACAAAGGACCCCCTATTCTAAAAAAATTCATCAGGCCCTACAAAGCCTTGAGTGCCCTCCGTTCGGACCATGAAAATCTGGTCACTATCCACAGAGTGAAGAAGGTGCGCACGGGTGGACGACGTTTCTCCGTCAATACGGCCCGTCTTTGGAACTCCCTTCCCCGGGACCTCAGGATGGAACCAGATTATCTCCGTTTTAGGAAACGGCTGAAGACACACCTGCTCCCCCGATTCCCCCCCCCCCCTCGATTCCCCCCCCCCCCCTCCCCTCCCCCCTTAGCTCCCCTCTGGACTGATCGGATCTGAGCGCTGGGATACTTACGGGTGACTACGCGCTTTACAAAACCCAATAATAATAATAATAGTATTGAAGGCCTTACAGTTCACTAAATGAAACTTGGAAATAGTAGCTTTAATCAGATACTAATTAGAGGCCACAGACGTTCAGAAAAACAAGTAGCAACCAGTATATGCCGAAAGTAGTACGCAGCATGATATCGACAATAACACGTGCCATAAAAAGAGGATCTCGAACTCATGAACGGGCAAGGACAACAAAAAAGGGAGTTATGATCGCCCGCTGAGATGGATCGCTAGAGGGGAAGTAGTTGATTGGATAGGGGAGGGGGGGAATGAGCATGAGATTGGGAATTCATATAGAAATGGAAGTTGAAAGGTGGTAAAAATACAAAAGGGAATGAATGAGGGACTGAAACAAGAATGGAAATCAATGGTAGAATGAGATATGCCGAAAATGCACAGAGTTAATAACGGAATAGGAATAGACAGAATGAGCAGGGATGGTGGATGAAAATGAAAGGGGAATTTAAAGGCCTGGAAGGGGATTGGGAATGGATGAGTAAATGGGAAAGGAGAGACCGACGGGGGAGAACAGATGATTGGATTGCTGGATAATTAATGTCAGTCAGAGAAAGAGAAAGCAAGAGTAATGTCCCAAAATAGTGAGTCCACCGCAAGAGAATGGTAAACGGTAAGTATGCCCAGCACAGCTTTAACAGTGAGCCGAGAGATTCTGGCACATTCTTAGAGTTCTAAGTGAAAGCATTCACCCGAAGGTAAAAGTGTAGGAAAGAGACATTTTTTAAAATCTTTGTTGGGTCTTTAATAAATTGTCCGTTTGTGCCATGTACCTTCTTAGAGGTTTATCGCTGTGAGCAACAGACCATTTGTCATTAGATGTAGACCAACAAACATGCAGTCTTGAGACACAACTGAACCAACAACTTGAAGATGAAGGATCCTACACTAAACAACGGTGTCCTGTACTCAAAAGATGACACTGCTTATGTCAGAATATTTCATTTTGTGAGGAAGGTGCCACTGCAGCCTACAGCAGCATTGTGGTAAACAATGAATGCATTTTCCTTCAAAAGGTTGACACACCCTCGTCAATAGCAGTGTGGCTTGGAAAGTACATAGAAAACAAACAGTAGGACTTGTATGATTATGGACATAGATTCAGTTCACTGAATATAGCTGCCAATACCAGCTCTTGTTTTCATCAGAGCTAGGGAAAGTGTCCTAATCCTTCTTACCATTGTGAGACAGTCCAACAACATCAATTCAACAGCAACAATGTCCGCTTTGTAGATAAAAGGGCGTAGTAAGTAACATTGGCCAATCCAGACCACAGTATTATGATCTTTAGACAGGCTATGAAAATTATTTTGGCGTACAGCCTCTTCGCCATGAGCAGTCTCGGCTTCCTCCACGTTCTTGTCATCGTCGCTGGCCAGAGATCTCGATCCTTCAATAAAACCTGCGTCCTCAGAGTGCTGGCCATGGTGGTGTAGTGTTCCAGCCCCTGTTCTCAAGTACCTTTAGGGTCTTTGGTATAAATGTGGCACAGGCCTTGCAGTGGTTCATCTCGATGATCCTTCGGGTGACATAGGTTGCAGACCTTCTAGTGGTCTCTCTGTGCCAACTTGTGGTGGCAGTCAGGGCAGAATTCAAAGGGGGTGTTTTACATAACCCCTACCTGCCTTTATTGTCCGACTACATGGCTGGTACCGGCTGAGACCCCCATCGAGAGAAAGGTCCCCCCTCTCTTCTTGTACCTCTCGCCTTCTTCAGCAAATTGGTTGATTTTATATTTAAAAAACTCAACTTTTCTGTAAAACTTTTAGAGCTCCTCCATTTCTTCCAGTCCGAATGGCAGAAAAAGGATCTGATAATGGCAATAATGAAAAGGAACATCCAGGGCACCGTCTGACGTCACATAGGGGATGGACATACAACCAAATGGTGGTCGGCAACGTCCACAAGAAAAAATAAGACAATTCCAGCCCCAACCACTAGATGGCGGAATAATGCATAGCAAGTGAAACCCTTAGTATATTTTGAAAAAGCACATAGAAATGTGACCTGCCATATTAAAAGGAATTCTCAAAAATGACACTGACCCAACAATTCAATATGCTTCGGTTTTTGTCTTTCATGTTTTCCCAAAGTATAGCGTTACTATTCCACGAAAAAAGTGCACAAGATGTAAATGAGATACATGAGGTTGCGATTTAATTTGGATAGTGCTAGTTTAGCACCAAAACCTACAAGTGACAGTGGAGTCTGAAACATCATATTTCATGGAGTAGTTTATCAGAATGGAACACTATCACATCTCTGCACGTACCATTACTCAGAAAAAACCTGCACACTGTGATAGTGCTTCTTCACTACTTTTGAAGATCAAATTATAACATTGGATTTCATGGCAATGAAAAAACAAATACCTCATCTGCGCTGTCGCCTTGAGGAGTAGAGTCATCTCCGGGCTTCGGTGACCCTGGGTCAAAGCTCTTACGTCCTTCCCGCCCTTTCTTAGGCTTTTTCATGTTGCTTTCGGCCTTTCCGCTGTTGAGCCTGCGCACTGGACTAGTCAGCCACTTTTTGAGGGTGTTGGTGGACCGCTTCGGCCCTGGTGAGCTCTGAATTGAGTTCAATGATGGCTGATGTTGCAAGTTGGCCACTGATTCAGACTTGCCTCCATTTTCACTGTTAGAGGTCGAATATGCGTCTGCAAAAAAAATATATAAATTATAATGGTCAGGAGATCCACTTCTAGATTTTACACCCTGGCATTTATATTTGTAGACATGGCTCAAAATTTTCCCTGATGAGACATGACATACTACCACTTTTACTGCTAAAACTACGCCACTAAAACCCCCACTTTCACACAGGACACCAGCTCGTGTGACCTGCCACAGAAAAACTTTCACTTCCAGGTCGGACTCATTGAAACTTACACCATCACACAAGACATGCAAACACTTCCGGTTCAAAACAGGACACAATAATAGCAGGACAGACAGACTTCCCGACTTATACAGTAAAATTTGAAACGCTAAGACGTATGCAAATTAACATTTTCAGTACAGCCATATGTTGAGAGTTCACAACCATGTACGACAAATGAAGACTTCCACTTCTCCAACTATGTGACATTATTAATTCTAAGACAGAAACATAGAAATCTACTTCCGCAAATGACAGAATAGAATTCAACTCCCATACATAGTATGTGATGTCTTCCACAACAATACGACACATGACTGCCTTTTCTTGACATGACATTTAAACTCTTTTGCTACATATGACAAATGACTTGATCCAAAGCATGACGTTCAAAGACTTCCACATTCCAAGACGTTAGGCAAAATGTTTCACGATTCTGAGACAGACATGCAGGGAATGAGTTCAAAAATGTGTTCACCTAAAACCAAATTTACCTTCGTACGGGATTCACTTTATGAAAAAGTATTTCATCCACTGTCAATCTTTGATTAAATAGGAACGCTATTGAAAAATGTTGTTTTCTCACCCACTGTGAGAAGTTGGCCTGATATGTAGTGTTTCCAATTCTGGAACCACTTGGTATCAGTCCAAACAAACCCCAAAGATGTCTGGTTGTAAGTCAACCTTGTTAGACAAGCTATCCTAGTGGTAGCATGGACTAAGCAGCCTTAAAGGCTTAACTTAAGAGGTCGTGTTAAGCGAGCTGTTTTACCACATACAATCCTGTAATCAAATGAAAGGACACCACACAAGTATATATTATAAAAATATATGTATTTATTTCTAAATTACTCCCCAGTACTCTTTATGAGGAAAGGGGCACAAGCGTTAAATCAAAAGCACAGTATAACATACAAAGTTGCACAATTTTGGATGAGGGCCGGTGGCCACTTAAACCATATACTAAAAAAGTGGTATAAGAGATACCAATCGAACAGTGGTTAGGCCTAGGGCCTAGAGATTCGCTGGGAGCAGTCAGGACTAGCAATGCTGAAGTCGGGAGTAGCCCACAGGACTCGGGTGCAGCACGGAAAGTGCGGCTTGCACCAATGCAATGTCAATGGTGCGTAAAAGTTACACAAAGTGAATTAAAAGAGGCTTCCGCTGAACCTAGAGGAACAAAACTTTAGACACAGACCCTAGAGGTGTGTACCAGTGTAGGAACACCGGCGTTGCAATGTTACCTCACCCACAGGCCGTGGGTGCACAGGGTCGAAGTGGCGTCGGGTTTTGACACGCAGGCTCTTGGTGCTTGAAGCTGTTGCAGCTGCAGGCGATGTGAAGCAGAAGTGTCCGGTGCGATCCAAGGGTGGATCGAAGTAGAAAAGTACCTGAAAGCAGAGGGGACAGAGTCTGGGTCACTCAGCAGTGACCAGGGTGGAACCAGGACGGAACCAGGCAATGTCGGGCGCAATCAGGTGGTTGTCGATAGGCTTCTCTCCACTGTCACGTGGGCTCTGGGGCATCTGCGACGTCCAGGAGCAGGTCACGATCTGTCCCACGTAGGCTCTCGCCGTCAGCACCGTCGGCTTCAAGATTGCAGCAAGCAGCACTTGGCAAAAGCAATCCACGCGGAACCGGGAGATTGCTTATCACTCGAACCAGGAGGGTCAGAGTGGGGGCTCCTTTTTACAGGAGCTGGTGCAGATCTGGAGCAACCAGAAAAGCGAGTCGTATTCAAGTTTGTCGGCACAGGGGCCACAAGCCAGCTGGCAAGTGACCGGACCAACGCGTCGAGCCAACACAAGCAGAAGGGCCCCACGCAGCACTCGTCGAGTGTGGAGGGGGTAGCTTTGGTGCAAGTGGAGCTCGGGGCTGGGGCTTCTCAAACCCCGGTGTACAGCTTCGAGGGTCACTCGTGGGCTGCACGGTCAGCGTCTCGTGGCCTTTTCAAGATGGCGTGCCCCACGCTTCCGGTCGCCTCCACTGGTCTCAGCTCTGCAGGGACTGTGGATCGGGCTGGGAGAAGGCAGGCAAGCTTGATCTCGTTGATCTCTGTCGCTCGAGTTCCGGCGGGAACTGCAACAAAGCAAGGGTCGAGGGCTGGATGGTGCCGGTTTGCACAGGGTGGTCACTCCTTGACCACAAGGGAGATTCTTCCGTCTTCTATGTTGAATAGAATGTCGAAGGGTCCAGAATTCGTTTCTTATGTTTCTTCAGGATGATCTGAGTTGCATTGGCACTGCTCCCACTCTTATTCGAATCTGGTGGGCTGGACATCCTGCTAGGTCCCCTCCTATGGGTGGGACCCAGGAAGGGGGTGGTTACACCCCTTTCCTTTGATCCATGCCGCGCTGGGACTGGGGCTGGAAGGCCCCAGAACCGGTTTGGCCGGATTATGCAAGGGGCAGCCTTGTGCTCCCCAGGCAGTGTCTGGTTTCTTTGAAACCTCCCTACTACAATCCACTATCTCCTGTCTGGGGTGGTTTAACACCGCCCTGCGACAGGAAACCCTTTGTCCAGGCCACCATATGCTGAGTTTCGGTCAGCAGCAGGAGGCCAGACCCGTGTCTGTGGCAGGGGCATCCATTTTGTGGATCTGAGGCTCATTTTAAATCAACCGCGTTTCAGTAAAGTAACATGTCTTATCCCTCTAGAAGGGTGGAATGCTACCCCCGTCGCCAGAACTGGCGAGGGGGTAGTATTCCAATCCGTATGACACCTTACACGACATGTTTTGATAAAGCCAAACCAAAGTTGCTATATAACCGCGAGGATTATAAGGCGCTTAAGAGTATATGGTATGGCATTATCCCGGATCAGCTTAGGGAGTTGTTCCCGACAGCTGCAGACAGGCTCAGCTCATGCCCGAGCTCCATCTCACATAAAACCACGCACTCTGCCTCCAGGATTGATGAGGCCTTCCATAGGAGTGGCTTACAGGCTATATATGTGTCCAGATATAGGTTTAGATATAGGTATACTATATCTAAGCAAGGGGTGATTACACCCACTTGCCCCAGCTGAATGATCAGCCAGTTGTGTCAATTTAAGAACCAGCCAGGGGTGGCAAAAGCTATGCTTCAGCCCCTGGAAGGCCTTGGTGGCACCTATGCCCTGAGCACCTATAGTGCATGGTACAGGGGCTGACAAGGAGTCAATTTCCAATTGTGGTATGTACCTATAGCACATGTATTATAAATTTAGAGAGAGAACAGCAGGCTGGGGGTCTGATTAGCAGGCCCACAGCCTCAGTAAGTCGAAAACCAGTGAAGCAAAAAGCAAAAATTAGGGTGACCATAGGATAGCAGACCCTACTCTCCTACACCCACCCATGAGCTATTGCTCAGTTTGGTATGTAAGCTGTCTAAATGAACAGAGGCAAAGGACCATCTTTAGCTAATTAGGAAGAGTAATCCATTCAAGGGGAGCAAAGCCTTAAGGGTCACAGCAAAAAAAAGTCCCTAGCAAGCTTTATAACCACCTCCCTTCTACTGCGCCAGAGCAGAGTAGGGCTACGCAAATGGGGGTTAGCTGGTTACCACCACCATACGGAAATCTGCCCCGTCCTCCTTAACCCCTAGTATATCTTAAGTAGGAACCAAGGCATTCCATCTGCAATGAGGAAGACAGCCACTCTGCAGAAATTACTACAGCCCCGGATAGAATTAAAACTGCATTTTTGTTTTACAATTAGCCGGAGCAATAGGAAAAAAATACCTAGCCCGTTGACCTATAAACTTCCTTTATAATTTCATCCTCTTTTCGAGGAAGTATAAAGGTCTACAGTCTCCGTGAGCTCACACTGCCAAGTCCTTGGGAAAAGCATTTGTAGTAATCAACACACACGAAAAGTTCAGCCCTTTCATCACTTTCTAGTAGGGGATACTAAAAAACACTATTGTTTTTGGTAGGTTACTCATGTTGCAATTCTCATCATGATTTAAAAACATGTTTTATCCAATGTCTCTTTCAAACCGAATAACCAAAGTATTTTCTTGTCAAAATTTCCTCTATGTCTTGGTGCAGCTTTTCTCGATTAAGACTGCATTATCCTATAACTTATACTTTAGTAGGTGTGCGTTCTAAAGATATTTTGAATATGACCATGTTAATACCCCCTTAAACACACCACCAGCAGCCAACTTAAAATTGGCCATTCCATGAAATTAGAAAGCCTAAAACAAGATTCATAAGAACCACTAAACATAAGGCTGACATAATACTCTAACAAATGATGACATACAAGACAAAAGGGATGGTGTACCAGCCTTCCACAATGCAGCTCCATCCAATCCAATACTAAATTTCAAAGGTGATGTATTCTCCCCACAACACAAGCGTCCCAGCTGCTTCAAACAAGCAACCATCCCAGCTGCCAGTGACACAAACTAATGCGGTGGATGCTTTTCATATCTGGGTGCCAAACTTTTAATCACCCTCCCCGAACTCCTCAGAAACACCACAAATTCCCAATATGGCCATCCACGAACACAAGTTTCAGAGAAACACTCAGCCTAGAGGTGAAGACGTTCTCAGAAAAATAACGTTTGCCACATCAAACAGCAGTTATGTCAGTAAAAGGTCAGACCACAACATCAGTGTAAAACACATATGGTCAAAATTTAGCATTTCCCCCTCCATTATGGCCGAGTCAAATACATGAACAACCGATTGGTAGACAATTAGCTGATTCACAGGCCCTAAATATTATAACAAACACCTGCCCCTATAGCTCAAAACCGAATTACAGCAGGCTAAATTATTTTGTATTACTTCTGTATACCTCCTACAATCCCAGAGTAGCAATGCATCAACATGTATTGATACACAGAAGATTATAACATGTAAAACTCTACATTAGCAGGGCTTTTGAACCACTGATGAAACCTTGCCTACAACATTACGTTTTGTTTATTAAAGGCAGGGATCCAATTAACAACTGAAAAACAAATTGTAGTGCGCTTTCAACTCAATGAGTGCACTTGTATCTCAGCCACCGGTCTGCATGGTAGAACTGGTACTTAGCAAGTAAAAATAGAAAATTGTTGCTTTCAATGCCAGCTAACTTAAAATGGTATCCAGCTGAAGGTCACTCTGGAGAACAACGGCTTCCATTGACATCTGGTTTCGAGTTTGGCTCCTGAGGAGGATCTGCAATTGCACTTTGTCTCTCTCTCAGTTTGGTGTCAGAGAATGTGTCAAGAGTGTGTCAAGAGTGTTATCACATAACAGAATATAAGGACTTATCATGCTTCGTATCTCCAAGTAGATTAGTTCCCAAGGACACCACTTGAAAGTCTCTTCAATGCAGCACTAGGCATATATGGGAAGGGGGTGTGTGCCCGCAAAAATGGCAAACAGGCAGTGGCGGAATCATTTGTAAAGTGTTTTACTCAGTTGCAGTACATTAACACGCCATGTTGAAATGAGTCACCCTTTCCTAAGGGATTTTCTATAAAGAAGGTGATGGCATTTGATATGAATAATAACCAAAACAAAAGTTTGATTTCATAAGGTGTGAAAGTTAGACATTGCATAGATAAAAGTGAGGAATATATTTCTTTCCCAACTGCTTTTCCCCCCATTTTAAACACACATTGGCAACGCCAATAGATCTTGCTTTTGCTGCTAGCATTTTTGCTTTTTCAATGCCTGCTTTTTGTCATAGTTTTTGTAAAACTTTCTTTTTGGGGGGCTGGCAAGCCTTTCTCAAAACGGAGAAAAAAACGAGCTAAGACCAAAAATATATTTTTTAATCACAAAAAACTAACATAGCTGTGGTAATTCCTGGCAACTAAGTGAACTACTGTGTGTGGATATGTTCTTTGGGAAAGAGCAGAAAGCCATCATGGTTTATGCCAACAGCTAACGTGTGCTGACCCATTGCCCCATGCTGTAAAGGAGAGAAGCAAAATGTGAAAGACAACAGACCAATGGATGAAGAGGTTAGGCCAAAGGCTCACACAAGTACATTATATATGTTTCTGTTTCAGTGTAAGAGTGACAGAAAACCATGACTATTAAAAGACACATCTTGGTTGCCGGAACCAAGAGAAAACAGAGGAAGCAAGAGTGAAAAAAATAGTAGGTTAGGTTTTGCTCAGGCACAGCTACATAATCTGGAAGTCACCCGAGAAACTGTGGTCTGTTTGTCCTGGTAGATACACAACACTTAGAACAAGTTGCACAGTTGACAAAGTTCCACTGTGACCCAAAGTAAGCCCCAGTATCTCCAGGGATGTGCCGCTCTCCAAACAAGAGGAGTTAATAACGTTGGTAAGGTGAGACAGGTCTCCACTTAAATTTTGGAGCTAGTAACATTTCATGCAACAACTCTGGAAAAGATTGCAATGTTTTAAAAGTCTAAACGTCTTGAGTGGATGACTTCTATGACAATAAAATTGAAGTCTGCATATAGTAATGGAAGAATCCTCCCGATTTGCATTTTTTTAAATTCTGAGCGCAAGAAAGATGGCAAATCTGTTAATGACCCTTGTTAGACTCCCAAATTAGAACTGGGAGTGAAGTTAGGGGCTAAGTGAGAAAAAGAAGGGAAAAAACGTGGGTGTTGCAGGGTATTTTAAAAATAACGCTGAGGCTCGGAATCTGGAAATCCTTTTTTAAACACAATGTAGTACATGGAAACCTTTGGCTGCTTGGCAAATTGGTTTTTAGTGGCTTTTTATTTACTTAAAAACATCCAAAAGATGAATTCCAAAGCACATTATCTTGTTACAGAGGCTGCGCTCTGATGCACTATGATAAGGACCAGTTACACAAATTGACGTTAAACCCAAACTCACATTTGCTACTAATATAAAAAATAAAAAAAAAGAATGTGTCCATTCACCACAGAAGGTGGGCATCCTACCGAAACATATACCCCTTTCTACTTACAGAATCAGGTGATATCACACCTACCAGAAAACAGCATCCTAGGAACTTCATGATTGTGCAGTAGCTCTTGGCTAAATGTATTCTATAGATGTATTTATCTTTATGTATTTTGCACGTTTTCTGCACCAGACTCTAAATGACTCCCGTGAAAAAGGGCTTTAATGTCAAAGCCAGCTCCAAAGAAGACATCAGGAGAGTAAATTACCTTCTTATTGGTCACAATCCCAATATCAGAAAGACATATGAGGGAGGATGCCTGTTGTGGTCATTTCATTAAATGTGAAATCAAAAGACAAACATTCAAAATAATTTCACAATATAAATGCCAGTGCCTGGTATAACATATGAGGTGGTCTATGAATAAAGTTTTGCAGTAGGCTATCTTTCGCTAGACTGCCCCTTGAGACGGATTCCAGAATGATGCGTCATGTTCTTCTATAAACCATACTTAATCAGCGAGTACAAGGTCAGCAGAATTGCAAGGTCAGTGAGGTTTTCAGGTCACGTTTCTAAGCAATGTACACAGCCCATGTTTTCCTTCTGGGAACCAATTTGGAAAGGGGTACAGGTTATAATCCTGGCTTACTAAAATGCAAGATTTCCACATTTCTCACGTTCACTCACTTGCACACAGGTCAGTAGGCCAGAAGCAGCTGCCACGCCAAGTCCAATAACAGTGAAAACACACCACTGCTGATAAGACTGGCTGAGCCAGGAAGTCCAAAGGTGGAGGAATGCAGCGTGAGGCGACACCTTTTGATTTATTTATTTGAGATAAGCGAACACTGGTCCAGCACAAGGACTTAGGTAAGATTTTGATACACTAAATTCAAATCACTTAGAAGGTAAAATGTTCTGGTGAATCTGACAATGGGACAACAGAAGGCGCATGGAATTACTGAAATCGAGTCCTGGACAAAAAATGACACCCTTTTAAATTCTAAACGCTTGATTTAAGTTCTCAGATATGATCTTGGGTGTTACGATCAAAATATCTAAGGCAACGACTGGTACATACTAGATCCAGCTCTCTCCAGTGCTTGATTTGTGCTGGAGTTGGGCACCACTATTCATTTTTGGGGAGTGGGACCCATTTTTAGGTCGAGCCTGGGCAGCACATGTGCTGCTCTGCGAGGCATGCTGTATTCAGGAATGGACTTTAAGCTCTGCCCACTCTCTGCCTTCCACACTAACAAAAAAAGAAGAATCTGTTTGTCAACTTGACAAACAGATGCTTTTTTTGTAAAAGAGCCCCATACTACGCTTTCACTTTGATGGTGGCCGCGCCCCTATCTTTAGACGAGCCATCAACGGGAAAGCACGGCATGGGGCGCTTTCCAAAAAAAGCATTTGCAAAGCAATAGGTCTCGCATTTGCAAGATTTTAAGCTATTGCCATTGTTATTTACAATGCCAAAAGCTCAAACTCTTGTACATGCGAGACCTATTGCATTGCAAATGCTTGTTAGGTGTTGTGTGTGAGATAGAGACAGGGGGTGCAGCACTTTGCACATCAGCAGAAAAGTATAGAATTTAACCATAAGATATTGTGTGTAATTTTTGCCCAAATTTAAGTGTGGCAAAAAACTGATAACTATTGCTAAGACGTGTTTTTCCATAGCGCCATGAGCAAGATAATGAAAATGAAAGACAGGAATATGGTAGAACCAGATAATATAATGTTCCAAATAATACACAAATGACAACAGACAAAAAACAAAGAAAATAAAAATAGGGTTAAAACTAGAAAGTACCTACAAGAAGGCTTAGTTTCACATTTTAAGATGTACAATTTTTAACAATTAGTTCAAATGTGTGACTGACAGGAAAATCCTAAGAACAGATTGACGAATAGAAGCACTATCTATATACAGGATTGGGGAAGAAGTCAACGTCAATTTAAATCACGTTCAAATTTAAATCTTCAACAACTTAAAAATATGTATTTCTGTAAATAAAATTTGAATATATTTCCTAAGAATTAAATAACAAAAAAGGCCTCAACAAATGTATTTTGCAGGAAACAAAGTTTTTTTATATAATAAATACATTATTATAAAGGACTTCTAAGAAAGAATACTTGACTTGCTAGTCCGTGAAACAATTCTGCATGCTGTTGCTATACATTTAAAATAAGCTCTCAACAGCGTCATATGCGATTTTTAGCTTTTCTTCTTCTGGTGTGAGGATCAATAGTGCTACATTACCCCGATCGTGGGCAGCTTCTACAGATGCCACACTAGATGCAACAGCCCCCAAGAAATTATATAAAATAGAAGTCAGGTGGCTGTGAATGTAATGCATTACTATGCATTAATTCTGCTTGTGCCAGTTCAATAACACGATTCACAGGCTCCAACATACAAATATTTTCTTAGAATTGCTAAAAAGTGAGCGTGCTCCCAGATGGAGTATTTGCTGCTTCCATAAAGTCTTTGTACTATCACCATCCATTAGTTTCTCATAGTACAGTTTGGTAAAAGTGTGACTATCACACCTCAGGATCGAAGGAAGTTTGTGCACTCACCATTCTGGCCACTTGACATCACCAAGCTGACGGTGAAGAATAAAACCCATATGGCACACCCAGAGACTGCATGAAAGCTGTATTTGCTACCCCACGCACATAGGTGTTCCCATCAAAGGTGTGGCAGAGTTTGAGATTCGAGAATCAGTCGCTCAGCAAGGATCTGAGCAAGTCCTTATTTACTTCCAGAAAGCCAATATATTTATGTTGTATTAGGTTTTAAATATCAACTAACGAGGTGAAGGCCTCTGTGAGACCTAGCACAAGTGACAGGCATCAGTCCCAATTGAGGTCCAACTTTAAGTCAAAGTACAGCTCTACACACCTGCAAAGTTAACAGAAAGATACTAACGATGGTGCGCACAGGAAAACGTCCAACAGAACAGAACCCACCCCAGAGACATGCATGTCAGAAGCATAGGTATTCCAGCCGACTTTCTGTGGTCTCGTAGGGAGGGACGAGGCATGATTCTGCAACAGTTGAGCCGTCCTCAGCATCATCAGACTTAATTCTTGTGGTTTGAGTAATTATAGGGTAGTTTGGGTGGCTCCTGTGGACATTAACTACAGTGTTTTGTGAACCAAGTTCAGCGCTTGGAGCCTTCAAGTGCGGTTAATAAAATGGGCCTTGGGGGGCAGCCGACCGCAGTGAGGTGTCCCACGGGGAGTTTGGGACATGGTGCAGCCTGGACTACTTGTTGGTCTTTAAGCCCATTATATAATCATACATTTTATAGGGCTAATCGCCATTTTGTAGGTGAGAGTGGTCGTCACTGATTAGTTGGGAGAATTTTTCAAGAGCGACTCTAGCTTAAGCAGTGATGGATGTTATGGAGGAATTGCAAGCGCCAGAGGCCATGCGCCTGCTGGCCGAGGCAGGCTGCATGGATTTACTCACTCGGGTGCGAGGGTCGTGGTGCGCTCAGCGAAGCACACAGTGGGCGGTGTGGCAGCAGCGGCCCTCGCTTGCTCACCTCCATGTCTCGGCAACAGTGGGCAGGGCTGCTTGGTGAGCCACGTGCTGCCAGAGGAGCGCGTGGCTCGCATGCTGGTAAAGGCCCAGTGAATGGACCCGCTATGACATTTATGGGCAGGGTCAAGGCCCGGCCGGGACTGCTTGGGGTGGACAAGTGCACTAAAAGTGACGCAACGCTTCCAAAATCGGGAACTCGCTCTGCAGTGGAGCGTGGTGTATGGGGGCGAGAAGCCCTTTACTGGCTGAGGGTGCGTGATGTACACATAACCGCCAACAAAGCCTAACACTTTCAGTGCCTCGCCCTTCCACCTGACCTGGACTTTTACCCGGCAGTCATATTTCTCGCACAGCATTGGGTGATGTACTGTATCTAGTCCAGTATTCTTTTTTTACTTGTTTTGTTTGATTTAAATCTTTTTTTTGTTTACGTTGTGCCGCTGAGAGACACTGCTTCTGCAGTCCTTTTGTCTCTACATCCAGGAACCAGTTTTGTTTCTTTACCCTTTGTTTGCCAGGATGCTTTGCTGTACAGGCTGATTTGTAGAGTTTTCTGCAGCAAGTAGGACCAGTGTCTGCTCTGGCTGTACCGGCTTGGAATTGTATACCAATCCCCCGAAAGAGGAACGGGAAGGAAGGCTTCTTTCCTCTGAAACATTGGGAGCTGGACCCATGGCGCCCTTACAAATGGGATACCAGGGCTACCCGTGCAAGCATCACTGACTGGCGATGTCACAAGAGAAAGGCCGGCCAGGCCGAACCGACCACTGGGCGTTTCCCAAGGAGGCTGGAAGGAGGCGGGGGGGGGGTGTGTTGTAGCAGTGCAGCTGTTTTAAAAGCATGGTAGAGTTGCTTGTGTATCTAACAGTTTTCAGGCAAAAATAAAAGTGCCAAGATAACTCTGGTGATTAATGTACCTGCAGGGTAGACATCGGAGTTTTGCCTAGTAGCAGTTTTGACTCATCTAAGGTAGCACAGAGGGTTATTATGCCTGCTGCAAACAGCGTGTACTATGCATATAACGGAACAGTTTTTATGTGCATAGCTCAGCGGGTTACTGCTTTTGTCACAGAGACCCTTTTGTTACTGTACAGTTTATAAATTTCAATCATAATCTAGGTTAGAAAGTTATATAATTTTGCTTAAAAAGGGGTTGTTTGGGTAGAAATATATTTTTAATTGTAAAGTTAACTCCAACCACTGAGTTATGTTCCGAATCCTGAATTTGTGCTTTCCTCCAGACCAAGGGCTCTTAAAAAATGCCTACCAGTATGGAGTATGGATAACAAGTGAATATCACACTTTGTAGTCACCTTTGTCCTATTTAATGTTTTCTATACACTGATCTAGACACATTATTGATTGGCTCTGTGTATGATGATAAATGCTTGGACGCCCTACACTGGAATGAGAGGCGCTATAAAACAAATGAAATACATGAGAGAGAGGGACTATGGACAGATGAGAGTAACTGTTGGAGGATGTAAGTGAAGGAATCATTGAAGTGCACCAATAAAGACTGTGTATCCTAGTGCACTGTAAGGTCGCAGAACCACTTAATCTCAGAACATTCTTAGGATTGGGCAGACATCTTGGAATGGAGTGGACTGTGGTGCAGGGAATGAAAGCACATTTATAGAAGGGACCTCCTAGCAGTTTAAGGCCAGATTGACTGTGTTGCATCTCTGGCATTTTCCTACAGGGCTGCAGGTCTTGTGGCTGCTTACCACGACAGCCCCCATGGCCCTAATTTTTACACCTCCAGTGTGGTATGAAAATATACCTGACGACTGTCCCTTTTTCACAGCTGACAAACTTGATTTAATGCACCCTCTGCTCTGAAAATCTGCACACAAAACTTCAGTCACAGCCTTGTTTCTCAAATTATTCCTAACTTGAATTATGAAAATTAGCTGGTAAGCAGTACCAGCCATAACACACTGACAAAAGACAAGGCCCACTGGGTGCAGCTCACTGGCGAAGGACACCCTGCACTTGGGATAATTGTCTATCGGTGAATAAAAAGTTACAGGGCTCTGTTACCTGAGGTCCAGTAATATTTTATTCGGCAGAAAACGTCTGTTTTTGCCTGGAATGTGGTTACATGTGGTTCCAGATTTTCTGGCCATGCTCCCCTCCCGCACAAAAATAGGGGAAAACAGGAGAAAATTGTTGCAGTATTAAAGATTTGACACATTAATCCTCATTCAAGATGCCAAAACTAGTAATGGCTTGGTATGGGTAGATTAACCCCTTCAGTGCTGATGACAAAGCCAGCTCGTCATGGGCTTTACCTGCCCTGTGCTTATGTTAATACCGCCGGGTGTAAGTAATGACGGGTGTCTGTCAATACTAGGCCACATTACTCGGCCACATGTAATGAGGTCCATAGTTGGTGTCCTCTGGCCGACAGTGTTTTGTTGTAAGAAAGGACGCAAGGACGTGCAGATGTCACGAAAGACCGCTCTCCTACAAGGAGCGTGACATATGCCACCCGGGTGGCCAATAGACACTAGTGCCGTAATGCTGTTGACAGTCAGTAGAATGGTTCTATGAACTCACTCATTCAGGTGACGTATATATTAAAAAGTAATCTGGTTTATTCACGGGTACAGCGAATCGCAACTCAAACATTTTTGGTCTGAAAAGGAAATACAGAGACATTAACAACTAAATGAAGCAGGCCATTCATGTAATTAGGCAGCAATCCGACAACATGCACCTGAAGTAAATACTAGCTTTGTGAGTTACACTTATGCATACATAAACTCATATGTACACTAATAAAGGTTGTGTACGTGCTATCAAGTGCCAGCGGAACCTCGGATGAAAAGACAAACCGCAATTGCAGAGTTAAAGCACACAAGGAGTTATGCGTTTTCAAATACAACATAGTTAAAGCAGACCGCTCACTACTCTGATGCTTTTCAAACATCGAGGTTAAGATGTAGAGGAATCCACATACAGCCATCAGCAAATCTCTTATGAACTGTGAAGAATCTCAACAAAACATAAAATTATCTGTTGTCCAGGTAACATTCCCACACAAAAATACTGGACATCCTCCCTAAGGGCACCATCAACGTCATTAACAAATATTAAACAAAAAGAAATCTGTATTTTTGCCACCGGCATCAATATGCCTAGCCTCCTGCACCCTTTTCTTAGGAATCTCCAACCCGCACCTTCCATGTGACTCTCCAACCGGCACCCTTCCTTGTGACTCTCCAACCGGCACCCTTCCTTGTGACTCTCCAACCGGCACCCTTCCTTGTGACTCTCCAACCGGCACCCTTCCTTGTGACACCGGCACCCTTCCTTGTGACTCTCCAACCGGCACCCTTCCTTGTGACACCGGCACCCTTCCTTGTGACTCTCCAACCGGCACCCTTCCTTGTGATACCGGCACCCTTCCTTGTGACTCTCCAAAGGCACACTCCCTTGTGAGACTCCACCAGCACACTCCCTTGTGAGACTCCACCGGCACACTCCCTTGTGAGACTCCACCGGCACCCTCCTTATGACTCTCCAACCTGCACCCTCATGACCCCCCCCAGCCTGCACCCACCTCATGACTCCCCAGCCTGCAACCTCCTTTGTGGTTCTCCTCGCTCTTTGAATATTTTTGAGATGGTGCCCTTCCCCCATCCTACTGGTGCCTTCCCTTCCGACCATGCCAGAGCACCACCTGCTCCTTGTTTTCACTGTACGAAAGTTACAAAAAAAACACTACTGGGTATATGAATATATAATTTTTCTGTAGTGCAAATATAAAATCGTTACGGATTTACTGTTCCTACATTTTTGTTATGCCTTTAATTTATACTCTGTTGGGCATACTATTTGCAGTGCTCTAATGACCATGGAGCTTGTATGTACTACAGAAAGATATCCTCAAAAAAATAAAGGACAGAGTTGCAACCGCACTTGGCCCTGGTTTTGCTACCCTGACAGAGCTGCTTGCTTGCATGACCGCTTACCATTCGCTGGTGAGAAAGTGTATATTTTCACAGTAATGCATCCTAGAACACCTCGAGACGCTCCAAGCATGCAGTAGCTTACAGCTGGTCACTCTAACAAACATGCAGCCTATTGTTACATCCAGATGGACTCGAATGTATTCGTTCACTCATGTTCATAAAGATCAAAGTACACTAAAAACCATCAAAAATACAAACACTTCCCTTCCAGTTCCCTCTCTTCTTCGTTAAGATCAGGGCTACCGTAAAAAGCAAGTTTGCCTTATTAGTGACACGGTGTCCAACAGTGATTTACATTGAAATATTAAGGTGGAGGCACTATGTCAACGGTACCTATTTCCCACTGAAAAGTGCAGGTAGTATCATATTAACGACATTGTGTCAGTACTGAAAGTGTAGCACTCCACCTTTCAATTAGAATTCACTGATTTCAGGTGTGCTAGATTATAGATCAATAGACAGAATACAACTCATAAAAGACGCAGAACTGAAAAGGGGTTGGATTTCTGTATGGGTTTGGAGACACCTATATTCAAAGCGAGGGGATGCCCACAGAAGCACCCCACAATATGGAAGAGATGGGCAGAATAACGAGGTCTCTGTCTGGAGCCCCTTACTCCCATAATACCAGATACAGGAATATAGAGGTGGGAGGGAATGGGATATCTTATTACTGTGTAATTCAATAACGGATTTGTCATAATGAGCATGGGAGGTCTACGCAAAAGACTAACATGGACATGAAACAATATTTTGAATCTTTAAATGTGGAGATTTTATCTCATTCTTTTTCTTCTATATTTCAGTGGGATAAAATAAATGTCGACATCATAGATGTATTACTGTACTATACTTTTTCTTCTAAAACCTATTCATACCAGTATATGTACGGCTGTTGACACAATAAAATTTGTCTTTTAAAAAAAGAAAGACGCAGAACTGGAATGATAACCTGAATGTAGAGGTCGCCCTAGTCTATAGTCAGGCCTACATCAGGTATTGGCTTTGAAGGACAACACCCGATTGTGGTAGTACACACTAGGCCCAAAATGTTGACTAGTGCTCTGAATGGGGGAGAGACAAGGGTCAGTAGGCGGGAGCTGTGGTAAGCCAACAGGGAAAATAGGAGAGACTGCGTTGGTGCAAAGAGTAAAACGATGTGGCGGGAAGATGTGGGGGTGTTCACGCTCATAGCAATTAAATCACCCCATTAACATGTGAAAAGCTCGCAGTAAAAGGCGGAATTGACTCAGACTGTTGAGCCTGAGCAGGATAAATGTTGAGTTCACGGGGTATGACGTGGAGTCATGTGATATATGGAGCTTCAAAATCAAAATAGTAGCTGCGGAGGGGCGCAGTGTGAGCAATCCTGGCCTTTGGTTTACTACTACAGTCATTACTCAGGCTCTGGAAGAATGCTTGCTGGCCAAGCTGGTGCAGAATGCACCCGTCAGCACTCAACAGGAGAAATAAAGTTTGCGAACAGCCTATGAACTGTGTCGGGGCTTGCAACCTCTTATCGGGACTGCTAGGTTTGACTGCCACCGAGTACACACTACTGGCCACGGCACCGTACATGGAAGACTACATTGGGCTGGTTGGTGTCAAGCGCAGGGATTCAAACAGCCCTTTTCTTCCTAACACAAAGCACGTTTCAGCACTCTCAAGGCAGTCCTGAGCACAGAAAGCTATAATTAAATTGCAGGGAACTTCCCACGGCCCCATGTGTTGCTAGGACATCCCCAATTACCTTAAGTGTTCTGGAATCCAATAGCTTCCTTTGCAAATGTAGAGAATGCAATAACTTACAAACAAAAATAAGAAAAGCACGTTCTCGTCTTTTGCATTACTCATAAGAGGGCAGATTTTATGTTCCACCGGCATGCATCTTATTGAAAATTGTGATTCGTTGCAAGTTAAGGTGAGCCCTAAGAAAACTCCATTCTTTCTTGCCCCAATAAGGTTCCAATCCAATTAAAACTAACTCCACTGCAGTTTGTTTTGAACGGATATCTGTATATACCAGTATTTAATACTTAAATCAAGATATCTTGTTTAAACATTTCAGCTTACTTTCTTATAATCTGCGAGTTTTTTAAATATATTTTTCCATGCCATAACAATTTTTTTCTTGGGTTTTAACCGTATTTGGTTTGGAGAATTAAAAATGCTCACTGGTGTTCTTGCTGTGTGTGTAAAGAGCTCCGACGCCCACAACGGATTATACACAGCATATAAACCCACAAAAGAAACTCATGAGGGTTCTAAAGTCAAATCATACACAACAAACCATGCAGATTTTGATCACAACATTTCACAAAAAATACAGGTGGATGCCGGATGGAAAGAAACCAACACAGGACAAGCACAACCCCATGCAAGAAAGTGTAGAATAGTCAACTGTGGAAACAGGAGGCCCCAGTTTACTGGGGTATCAAACTTGACGAACTTGTGTGATTTTAGGTAACCTCATATGTCCATGTACTTGAATTTCTAGAATTTACAAATAGGACAGCGAACTATAAAAAAAATAAAAAATCCTAATATACATCTAAAAAAAGCTTTATAATGACATATTTTACAGTAAAAACATATGGTATTGCAGCAAACTTTGCACACTGAACCGACCCACTGACTGGGTCTCTCAGCCACGAACCCTTTCATATTTAGCGAATAGTTTTTAAGCCATTTTTTTTTATACAGTACCATTGACCATCAAGGTCATGTAGGCTGTGGATATGCGATCTTCAGCGCAATGGGACAGAAGAATAGTTGAGGCCTAGAGCAATTGGGGTGGGGGTCACCAGAGGTCAGCCTGGGAGTCGAACCTGGTGCTTCCCCTATAGCCCCTACCATAGTCCAGCAGGAGATATATTACGTCTCTACGAAATGATTGGACAAGGGCGAATTGGATGTTCCTTGCAGATTTATTTATTAGTGCCCAAATGGATGGGTCTAGTACAGAGGTGCCCATTTTAGGTACACAAGTGCTAGGCTGTTCCGGATTTTCAGGATATTCACACGGTATACATTTACGTATGTAAGTCATGCAGTTATTGGTGATCCTGAAGATCTGACAGTGATTTGGGTCCTGGATGGCCAAAATTGGAAACCTCTTGTCAAGGGCCATTCAGACCAAAGCTTGACCTAGTTTTATAGATTGTCTGCATATGGACTCACTGAGATTTCTAGATCACGCAAAAAATGGAGGTAACGAACATCGTCAAAAAAGCTCTTTTGCATATGCATAATGTTCTGCATGTAGGTGGTTTTCAACGTGGAGTCTGGAGTGATTTAATGGCTTCAGTTACAGCGTTCTTTCGGTCATTACATAAACTGGAATAGCCGCTCATGTTAGTGTGGCAGTTTTTGAATCAGGTTTAGGTAATTTTATGCGCAGCATACCTCTATAATCCATGCATAGGAAGTCATGAGATCACATGGCAATCCCTGCGGAGGCCATGAAGCTAGGTGAATGCCCTATCTATAGCTTGAATAAATTGACATAAATAATCATAATGAGCCGAGCTCGATGGGTACACTTCGGCACAGAGCCAGCTTTCTGATCATGTTCTCTTGAAATTTTGTTACCTCGATTACTATGCTCATGTCGGGAAGGAGGGGCGCTTCAATGCTATAGGACTTAAATCTTTTTATTTATTTTATCTTCTTGGACGTTAGCCGGATGATTCTTCCCCTGGATATGGCCTGACGAAGGGTTCGTTTTTTGCAGGTGGTAAAAGTGCATGCTACTTCTTTACTATTATGTGGAATTAATGCACCGTAATGTGGCAGTAATAGTTTATACTTGCTGCTATAGAGACTATCACTACAATCATGTCCTGGGGTGAATGGATTAATGCACATATACATACATATAAACACAAACATATATACACACACACATATATATATATACACATATATACACACACATACACATATATACATATACATCACGTTTTCGGCACTCTTAAGGGTCTAGTTATTTCTAAAACCGGTGCTGCAGCTGAGTGATTGCAGAGGAGGGGTACCACTGGAACCTGCCCAGCTCTCATGCTAATCACTAAACCTAACGTGGTGTATAATGTTGCTATAGCTACCAGGCGTACAATGTCCTCTTATTAGTTGCCAAGCAATATTTGGAAGTTATTGCATCAATGTGATTACATTTGCCAGTTGCGCTGCAAAGGGACAATAAGTTTACATTGCAACATTTCACAGAACAGAAAATGTGATATTTGCAAGACAAGCATTAGCATGCTATTTTTAATTTCCAGCTCAATACCATTATTAAAACAAGCGATAGTGTATAAAAAAACAGAAGAAACTTTTGTACACACACATTATAGATGGGCAACGGTAAAGAGGGTCAAGGATGTGGGCCTTTCCAGATTATGTGCCATGCTTCCAGAAAACTCATGTGAAATCAATTTTACCTATGTAAAAAAGCGAGGGAGGCCTCCTTTTAAATGCAATTCGGGACAAGGAGCATACGAGTATAGAACTGGGGGAGTCCCAAGACACTCAACTGATAAGAAACCCTTTAGTGTATTTCCCTTATATCTCAAAATGCCAAATTTACTCAAAGGATGTACAGTGTTATACAATTCAAACCATATGATGGTCAAATCAAGAATCCTAAACAGTGTGTATGTTATAAAAAAAAAATATACCATTTATTACAAATCAATAAAAACAATGTTATATAACATAATAATAGTGCCAAATTTCAAGTGCAGTTTCAATGTAAAAATAAAATCAATACAAAAAAAAACAGTTAAAAATGATCAAAGAATCACAGTTGTTGAGGTTGTCGACACAGCGTTTCGGTGTGTAACGATACCACCTTCTTCAGGACAAACAACTGTGAATTAATTATTTACTATCCCTCTCATATTGAATTTGGAGGAAGTTTGGATCAATGTCACTCAATTTTGTAGAGGATCTGGTCTGTTTAATTCCAGTATAAGGTCCCTTTCTTATTATCCCAGGAACTCTGTGGTGATGAGGATATTGCTGGAGGGGGGCCACCGTATTATAGATAAAAATCACTGCAAAATGGGGTTCTATGTCCCTCACTGCAGCGTCACTGGATACCTTTAATTCTGTAGACAGCGTCGGAGTATCTTTGAACAGGGTCTTTAATCAATTTGACCTTTTTAGTAGTAATCGGCCTCCCTGCTCCCCTCACAGCTCCTCTCGTTGCTTCACTTGTGGGCGATTCGAATTTTACCAACATCGACTTCTCACTCCTAAGAAGTACTCTGAGAAATTAAGTAGATCTCGCACTGTGCCACTCTTAGCTTTGGTTTTCGTCGCTGGGTTTTAATGCTGGGTTTGTGTAGGGACAGTGACTTCAGCTCCATACCAAGGAACATATATTCAGAATATTGTTGCGGTCTCTTAAGTGGTGCCCTTGTGTGCGACGCAGACCACGTCACAACAACAAAGACTGGAGCCAAAGAGGAAAACTACAAATGCTATGTTTTGGCTTCACCTGAAAGACTGCATGAGCTCTTTCTACCGTGCACGCGTTGAACCATATAAAACTGAAAGAGGCTTAGGCCTGCGAGTCACAGGGGGTGAATACTTAGTGGTGGTTTATCCACAAACAAGAGCGCTGAGCTCAATAAATAAATCATGACGTCTACTATCAAGAAAGCAACAGAGTTCATTAACAGTACAAGAGGAAGAATGTTATGACTACAACTAAAGAGATCATAAATGTTTCAATTTGAATTAACGATCATAGGGGCTCATTACTGATTCAAATGTACAAAGGTAACTTTAACGCTATTTAAATGTTACTTTAAAAAGTTCTCCATTCAAGTATGTTAACAAATGGGGAGTGGTAGTGCTACAATTTAATCTAATATAAAGAAAGTACGGGTAACAGTTTGTAGGGCCTCTTTTCAATAAATTCAATTTTTTGCCTAAAGGTTTTACAATTGTTTTGCTTTTAGTGCCACGGTATTAAACTAGCGTGTGTT
Organism: Lissotriton vulgaris; assembly: GCF_964263255.1. Classification (NCBI taxonomy): domain Eukaryota; kingdom Metazoa; phylum Chordata; class Amphibia; order Caudata; family Salamandridae; genus Lissotriton; species Lissotriton vulgaris. The sequence continues at coordinate 1,325,130,981 of NC_141687.1, read as the reverse complement.
GTGCTATGTTTTGCTGACCGAGTTGCTTCCCAGTGTCACTGAATAGACTTAAAACCCGTTTGAATACTCCCTTTGAAAGTCAGGGCTTCACTTCCCGCCAGAGAGGTTGCAGTGGGGCACGTTCTGAAAGGATTTTATGGAAGAACCAGAGACGCTGACTAGTGATGGTAGAATAGGAAATATAGAACCATTTTTTAGGTCTCGCCTGTCGATGCGCATGCGCATCGAGCAAGCGAGAGTATTGGGACTTATCCACTCTTTATCCACTGCAAGGAATCGTGGCGATTCCTTGCAGTGCCAGTGACTTTTAAGCTCAATGCGCATGCGCATTGAGCTTAAAAGCGCGTGCACGTCCGTCTTGGTTTACCCGCTCCGCCCCCTCCCCTTCCCGCCGTCTCACATTTCCCCTGCCGCATCAAAGGCTTTCACGGCCGGCCGGCCATGCTTTCAGTTTCACGACCGGCCGGCCGTGTGAATTACATTCCAAAGCCCGCTCTCCCTGCTCCGCCCCCTGCTCCGGCCGAGACGCATTTCTCCTCCCTCCTCCCCCCTCCTGGGTCAGGTTACCCTGCTTTCTCTTTCGTTTTTTTTTTCACTTGCAAGAAAACAAAAGAATGACTGAAAACAACAAAACGCTTCACCAGTGAGCGACCTCTCACCTGTGTCATACCACAATGGCCCATCTTTCCTATAATGTTTTTCTTTGGTCTTTTAATTCTTCTCCCACGTGTAGTGACCCCTAGAGGAATGTACTGGAAAAATGTCAACATTACGTAGCAGGGAGCTTGAATGAAAATCGCCTCAAATGTGTGTTTCTGAGCTGTCTAATTGCAAATCCACTGTCAGACGTTTGAAAAAGGTGGCCACTAGACACTGGTACATTACCAAATCGTTCCTTTTCTCCAGAACGAAGTGCGGAGCAGAAGTACACCAGGATCCTGCGACATGCCCAGTCGGCTTTAAACTTCCGTACTTCTTTACTCCCACAGCTTGCGGTTGGCCGAACTTGATCGGACACAGGCTAAAGACAATACGGGTCACTCCGCAGCTCTTGTGCTTCTGTGCTGCCTCCAACACCAAAATGTGGGCACGCAGTCACAACAGCGTTGGGTGGCTGAAGGTGGGAGCATGCTGAAACAAGTCCATTGGTGGCTCGCAGTGCTGCCTTGCAACTGAGACGACAAAGAAGTCCCTGCAGCACCTTCATGTGACCCCATGGAGCAGGTCAGTCTGTGCGCGCTCAGAGTGGCTCGTGACTCAGACGTCAAGCCGCAGCGGCTAAACCGCCCCCAGTCAAGTCATCTGCAATAATTAAGAAATAAATAACAATATTTGTCTCACCTCTGAAGGCCCCCTCTGGCCACCCGATAAGAAGACCAAGTAGTCAAAAGCATTGCGTGTGTCCCTTAAGTTGTCGCACACCGCATGTAGGCGGCATGTAAAAACACGCCCAAGAAACATTATGGGCACTGACAACCACCCAGTTGATGCGTTGCTCAAAGCAAACGCTGATTGAGACAATAAAAAAAACACAGTGTGCAGCAATTCCCTTTCCAGAGTACACACATAGATGACAGCACAGCTTGTAATACGACAACCTCAACCCCTCACCCACCCTCACTCACCCTCACCCTCACTCACCCTCAACCCCTCACCCACCCTCACCCTCAACCCCTCACCCACCCTCACCCTCAACCCCTCACCCTCAACCTCAACCCCTCACCCTCACTCACCCTCACCCTCACTCACCCTCAACCCCTCACCCTCAACCTCAACCACTCACCCTCAACCACTCACCCTCACCCTCACTCACCCTCACCCTCACTCATCCTCACCCTCACTCATCCTCACCCTCACTCATCCTCACCCTCACTCACCCTCACCCACCCTCAACCCCTCACCCTCACCCACCCTCAACCCCTCACCCTCACTCACCCCCTCACCCTCACTCACCCTCAACCCCTCACCCTCAACCCATCACCCTCACTCACCCTCTCCCTCACTCACCCTCAACCCATCACCCTCACTCACCCTCTCCCACCCTCACCCTCACTCACCCTCAACCCCTCACCCTCACTCACCCTCAACCCCTCACCCTCACCCACCCTCACTCATCCTCACCCACCCTCACCCTCACTCACCCTCACTCACTCTCACTCACCCTCAACGCCTCACCCTCACTCACCCTCAACACCTCACCCTCACTAACCCTCACTCACCCTCAACCCCTCACCCTCACTCACCCTCAACCCCTCACTCACCCTCAACCCCTCACTCACCCTCAACCCCTCACCCTCACTCACCCTCAACCCCTCACCCTCACTCACCCTCAACCCCTCACCCTCACCCACCCTCACTCATCCTCACCCACCCTCACCCTCACTCACCCTCAACGCCTCACCCTCACTCACCCTCAACACCTCACCCTCACTAACCCTCACTCACCCTCAACCCCTCACTCACCCTCAACCCCTCACTCACCCTCAACCCCTCACCCTCACTCACCCTCAACCCCTCACCCTCACTCACCCTCAACCCCTCACCCTCCCTCAACCCCTCACCCCCTCACCCTCACCCCCTCACCCTCAACCCCTCACCCTGACTCACCCTGACTCACCCTCACTCACCCTCAACCCCTCACTCACCCTCACCCACCCTCACCCTCAACCCCTCACCCTCACTCAGCGCAACCACAGCATCTTCACTAAATATATTTAATACACTTTAAGCTATTGGCAATATAAAATAAAATCCATTTTATTTACGTATTAATTATTGTTTTTTAAAGCCATTGATTTTTTTTATATCAATACATATAAGTCACATATAAGTCCCGTTAATACAAAACATGTTGCTTTACAAATGCTAGAGGTGTCACATTTAGAAAAATTATAACTATTGGCTTTGTAAAGAAGAAAGCTATTAATTTAGCTATTTAGAAAAAACAACACAAATAAAAAACAAAAAAATAATTAACACCTATAGCTCAAACTTTCCTACTGCGAGACCTATTGCATTTCCAATGCTTGTTTCTCTTGGTAGCCGGAAACAGTCACCGAAGGAAGCAATGTTAAATATGTGCTCTGACACCACCAATTGCCCTATTGATGCATGCTGATGCAAACAGGGGCTCGCACAAAGCAGTTAATGGGGAACAAATGTAATGCTTCAAAATATTGATAATTGCCAGCACAAAGAGAACTTGAAAGTTAAAGCTGTAGTTTTGCAATAACTAACTTCTTCAGCCGGAAATTACCTGCAACCTACCTCTAGCATAAGTCTGGCAAACAGTCACCTCAATAATCAGCATCCATTATGAGAATTCTGACAGGATAGAGAACTCTTCATGACTTGTCAGGCGAGTGCTGTGTAGCTCACACATCAGCCAAGCTTTGCATAACTGCCAGTGTTAACCCATATCACTTTTTGCATTCATATGGATCTACAGAAAATCTAATTCCACCAAAGATTCTTTTGTACGAAACTAATTACCCTGAAGAAGGCCAATGATACAAAATATCAGAGTCAACACTATTCCGAAAGCCACCGCTGGGATCAACAGCTTCTTTGGAAGGCATCATGAGAAGATTTCTTTAAGGCATACAAGATTTCATGATGAACTGCGGCATGCCAAGCCGGTCCAATACAGAATACTGTATATATTCTTTAACCCTTTCGATGCTGATGACGAGCTCAGCTCGTCATCACCCACGGTTGTCGTGTGCTGATGACGAGCTGAGCTCATCATGGTGCCAGCAAAATGGCAATTTGCAGCACAGCGCAAAAATCACCGCAGCAGCGATGCGGTTAAAAAAAGATATCAACATGCTATGGGGCAGCCCGCATGCCTTAGTGTTCATAGGACATTTCAATTCTGCTCTCAAAACTTTTAGTATAATTACAGGGACATTTTTTTAGCTAACGTTGATTTAAATTCACATATACTGTCGTTTAACCTAAATTCAAACACAACTTTTGACAAGAGGCCAAGAGAGAAATAAAAGATTCAAAAAATTCTAGCTTGGGCGGAGATGGCGTGGTACACTGGCAGACATCAATAGCTCACTCTGAACCGCTCCTCTTGTCGTTGGGGCATTATATATTGTTGCAGTGGCAAAACAAGGCAGGCATGTATTATTTAATTTTACGTAATTAGCACAAAAACCTGTAGGTACCCTTACACTTTATTCTGCTGCTAGTGGTTATTAATCATAGGTGTATGACCACAGTTAGATTTCTACAACAGATTACTTCATTGTAAAGAATCCTGAACATAAAGGTACCTTTGAAGAGACCTAAAAAAGGCAAATATGTCACAGGATTCAATAAAGATAAGTGTGTGAGATAAGATTAGGATTACAGTTTAATGTTAGGCTTAGGTTAAGGGATGCAGTTATTGTTAAACGTTCAGGTTAAAGTTCTTTAGGATATGTTTCACAGTAAGGACTTCATTTGAGTAGCCTAGTTTCAGGAAGTGTTCTTAAGTTAATCAAAATGTAATTAAGAGTTCTCTGGAGGAGTGAGGTCAGGGTGGAAGCCCGGAGGGTGACGTTGTCCGGCCCCTCCCTTGCCCTCCGAGCACACAACGGCAGGCTGTGGAGGAGTTAACTTTAACGCGCCGGCTCCCTGCTGAGAACTGCGGCGCTCTGCCGACAGCAGGGGTAAATGATCAGGAACGAGGTGGAGCCGGCGAGGAGTGGTGCCTCAGCCCTAGGGGAGCGCTGTTAGAGCAGACAGGTCCTGAATGACATACAAAGTGTCTGAGCCCTGTAAAAAGAGTCCAATAGGAGGACATGATTGCCACATAGAGATTGAGGAGCCCTACCAATCCCCCTGTCCAAGAGGCCTAGTGGATTTTGACGTGGGGGCCGCCACATGCAAAGAGATTGATTCCTCCACTAAGTGAGGCCCGTTGACTGGACGCCAACCAGCAGCTACCGAGGGCTAGAGGGGCCGTGAACTACGCAGCCCAGGAGCATCTGCAGCAGGAGAGGCCACAGACTATCTTCCTTTGCACACGGAGGCGCAGAAAAGGGCCGCAACACTCCAGCAGCACCAAGGGCAGGGCCCATCTGCACCCGTCAGAGCCCAGAGGAGGGCCGGGCTGGGCCATCTCTCTGTCATCATTCCAGTACTAGGATCTCTGGGACGATCATGGGCAAGAACATACTATGTACAACAGCAACAGAGGAGGTAACTAACTTCTTTAGACACCTTCCTGGCCAAAGCCACAGCACCCATAGAAAAGGAAATCATTTTAACAGAAAGGAAACTCTCGCTGGGTCCAGGGTCTAGTCACCCACCTAGCATGGCTACTCTCCCACTACTTGGGGGCGAAACAAAAGTAGATGGGCCTGCCTTTGCAGAACCGATGGTGGCAATAAAGTAATGTACAGATCAGGCTGAAATAGCAGATCGAGAGAATTTAACACCCCCCCACTATTAACAGGAAACACAAAAGGGGTCATGCGCTATTGTCCTCCAAGGGTCCAGCTGAGAAGTCCAGTAAGGTTACCACCCCAGCGAACTCAACTTGTGTGAACGATCAGCAATATTCAAGTTCCATATCTCCTATAGACCTGGACAATTTAGTGGATACATTTCAACAACTTTTACAACCAATGTATGCCCGTTTAGACTCTATAGACTGCACCTTACAAAGTCTAACCAAGACCAAACTGGGGAACCAAACTGTGGCAGATCCCGGTGCTAGCTTAGCCTCCTCTAGCCCCCAGTTAAAACCTGGGACTTCTTTGACAGTTCCAAATGATACTATTTGTGAAAAACATAGCTTGTTTACTAACTGTAAAAAATCAATCACTGGTCATATGCTAAGTAACCCACCCCTTAACTCCACCACAGAAGGTCATTATGGTGAAGTCCACCAGCTGGCTCCGAGCAGTGCCCCTATGGGTGGTGTTTTTATGGGGTTAGACTCTAAGTCCTCTGCTTTACATGTTTTCATACAAGATAAAATGGATAAGGGCCAAACCCATAACCAAAACCTCTCTACAAGGAAAACTATTCCTCCACCCAGGCTCCAAGCAGATTAAGTCAACAGTACATGAACCTTCCCCCTGCAGCCTGCGCCCATGCTCTAATTCTAGTGAACGTCCCCCTGATCAGACAAGATTTGAATGAATCTCCACTTCAGTTCATGGATAAAGCTCGGCACTGGCAGAATCAAAATTCAAACATTGGCCATTTGACTCAAAATCACCTGTTAATGGCCAGAAGAATGCAGTGGATTGGGATGGACAAAAAGACTGTCAATAATGACTTATTTTAAATTTTGATAATGCAAGGCTAGTACGAGGCTTGCTTGGAAGTCTATCGGTTGCCCCATCTCGACAGTCTCAGATATATGCAGTCCCTTTGGGTTTCTTCTATAGGCCTATTATCAGATCACAGCTCTCTTGCTAATCCCCAGGGTGACCCCTCAACAACCTACCACTATAAGTCCATGCAAGGGGTCACTGATTCCCTTGATCTATCAAACAGTTATTCAGTGTTGGATGATATGCAATCTTGCGATTGACTGACCCCTGATCGAAGGGATATAGTACTGGTACCTGTAGAGAGGGCCCGGCGGGCGGATTTAGCTCCACATAAGGCTGACATGTCGCTATCAATTAAATTCACTATATCTCTCCCCCCAGCACTGGCGGGGCACTCCCCACAAGAGCGCAGCACCAACTTAAAGTTTTTTTTCCTGGAACATAGCAGGATTAGAAAACAAAATAAGAAAATCATAGTTGGTATAAAATGTTCATGAACATGGATATATATGTTTCCAGGAAACCTGGTCACAGTCTATTGTATATGTTAATAGTTACCTCTCCTTTGCTACCCCAACAGTCCCTTCGTCGGAAGGTAGATCCGAGGGGGGGCTTAATTACACTTATTACAAATACGATCACCTTAGGTAAAGTGAACGTTATTAATAATTCCCCCCACTTTCATGTCATTAAAGCGGTTTTGGAAAAATTGACCTGGTACGAATTCTTACTTTGGGCCGGGTACTTTAATGTACACTGTTGCCGTAAAACAGACCAGCGCATTTGTGGGGTAACCGATTCTGATGACCAGCTGCTTGTTCACTTCAGGCATCATAACGACAGAACCCTTTTGAATAGTCTTCTTTTAACATGGGATTTAGTAATAATTAACCCTTGTGACAGTATAACAGGCCAATTCCTCCTGACCTTCCAACGTACTGATGTTACTTCAACAATCGGTTTTACTATTATTCAGGCGAATGATAGGAGTTGCATAAAGTTCTGTGTAGTGGAGCTAACAGATTTAGTGATCATGCTTTCCTCCTCTTTAGTTTTGCTGGGCTGTTAAGATCCATACAAGTCCCAAACCGATATGAAGCAGGAACAATGGTTTTACCCTCAAGTGGGTGAAAATCGATCCAATTTTATTTCTCCCAAAGGTTGTTAAGGAGGTACTCCCTGAGGCAGAATCTTGTTTAGTTACTAACACCAATAGCCATCAGGTAGTAACAGACTTTAACAAAATCTTAACCTCCATTAATTCAAACCTGAAACGTCCAGCTACAAGTAAGACTCCTCCTAAGACCAGTTGGTTTGATGCCAATTGTTCTAAAACCTCTAGAGAATTACGTACAGACCTCAAACGAACCCCAGTAACAAAGTTTTAATAAGGAAGCCACGTGCTGATTATAAGACAGCCAGAACGGAGAGAAAAAAAAAAGAGTTAAGAGAAGAAGCGTGGGTCAATCTAGGTGAGGCATCGAGGAGTAAAGATAGTCAGGAATTCTGGAGAGTGGTGAGCGCTCCCTTTCTGCAAGATCAGGGGGGCGTTTCTATGATTCTCATACAGATGAAACCACATGGCTCCTCCATTTTCAGAGTATTTTTAATGTTGCGAAGGATAGTGATACAAAAAAATTGGGTGACATAATTGGCCAACAGGGGATGGAGTTCTCGCTAGAGGAAATAGAGCTTGCACTCTCCCATTTGCCCATCCTAAAGGTAGCAGGGCCGAATTGTGTTCCCTTTGATATTTTCCTAGGTTGTAAGAATTTATGGTATCCGCTCCGGACGCAAGTTTTTAATCCTATCTCAAAAGTGGGACCTCCAGCATCATGGAAACAATCGGTGATCATCCCATATATAAGAAAGGGGACCCCATGAACCCAGTAAATTACAGCCCACACAGCACAGTGAAATTAATGGGGAGGGTGCTTTTAAACAGATTGGAAGGTTGGGCTGTGGCTAATAATATTCTAATAGAGTCCCAATATGGGGTTAGAAAAGGGAGGGGTACGATAGAGCAAGGACTCAACCTGGCACTACTTGCTGCAAAGTATGTGTGCGCAAAAAAGGGCCAATTTTATATGGGTTTTGTGGATTTGCCCAGAGCCTTCAACTGTGTTGTGCACAATAAATTGTGGGCTCTCTTGGAGTCGATGGACGTGGACAAATCCATAATTCTTTTTATCAGGGAGCTTTACAGAGAGGCGGGCCGTAGTCAGGTATGGTAAACGAGGAATGCACAGAAAGTTTTAAAATAGAAAAGGGGGTGCGCCAGGGGTGTGTCCGGGTGCCCTTTCTATTCTCCATGTATACCAATATTTGTAATTAAGTCCCAACCGCACAATGCATACATGTTCCATCAGCGGGTGGCATATCGCTGCCCGCTCTCTTCTATGCAGATGCATTTCTGATGGCCAGGACACCCCTGGCCTTCCAACGTCTGATGGGCTTCTACTCGACCTTTATGGCCGCACTGGTATTGATAGTCAATAGATCAAAGACCTATAACATGATAGCAGGGATGGGGAAAAAAAGAAGTCTATACCATTTCAACTAGATGGGGGCTCGCTGGAACGAGTAGAGTCATTTATGTATTTAGGACACTTCTTTGATTCGAAACTTAATTGGGGGGGACTATGATTGCAAATAGAACTAACATGATGCAGAGGTATAGAAGCCTTGTGGAAATTCGCCTCCAAACTGGGGAAAAAAAATCAATTACTGAAATGCTTGAAATATATAAAGAGAAATCAATAGCTATAGCAACCTACAGAGCATAAATATGGGGTATAGCAGAAGTGGGTCCCTTGCAGAAAGTCGAGGACAAGTTTGTCAAAAAATTGCTACCAGTCAAAGCAGCTTGTTCGAATCGGATTGCCCACAAAGAACTTGCCCTCCCCTTTATTTCTGACACTATTAAATTGGCTCCACTCCTTTTATGGCTGCGCATCTGGAAAAGGGATACAGTTGGATTAAATAAGATCCTACTAAAAGATGTAATAAATTTAGATGAAGCCAACAATATCCCTTGGCTAGTAAATGTTAGAAGATCCCTTACAGACCTGGTCTTAGTTGATTTATATATAACACCAAACAAATGTTTGCCATTTTCTAAGACTAAGCTGAAAGAGGCCTTCTTCAAAAAATGTGAGCTAGAAAGATAGCAACGCAACCAAAGTAAAGCTACCATACCTTGCCTAGAATCCCCAAGGGTCATGACTCCTATCTCTCCTTCGTTACTATCAATAAATATCAAAATCTTTTTACAAGGATAAGGTTACATTTTTCCCCTTGATGGTAGGATACCCTGCGCATGTGTTCTAACTAAAAAACCTGCCGAAATGACCTTGTGATGACTTGCCAGGTCTCATCATATTTTTTTGTCCTTTTTACAAAGTGGTAAGAAAAAAGTATATCCTCCCCCTGATAAAACTGAATTTAGTATCACATTCTACAGCTCTTCCAGATATTAATTTCTTGGAAACACCATATATGTGTTCCATGGGTTGCAAAATGTTTAAATTCAGTTCTTCGCATAAGGAGAAGTTCAACAGACAGGGGTGTTGTTTTAATTGAACAAAAAGATAAAAGCCTCATGCCTGGAAAATGATTTATTGTTTGGTTTTAAAATGTGCTTCTCGGATTTGCTCTGGGAGTTGTATTTTTTTTAATTGCATGCCTCAACAAATCCTTCTCACAATGAACTGAAGTTGATTTTTGCGACGAGGCTACTTGTAAATATTGATATTATAATAGACATATCTTAAAATCAATTATTTAATTTTAGACCTCTTCTCCATCAAATGTTTTAGGAAAATTGTTTTCTGTACTTTTATGCATATGTCAAATGTGAATAAAGTTATTTGAATTGAGTTCTGTGGTGGTTTCTCTGCAAATGTATTTATATAAAACAACTGTTCTGAGTAGCGCTTTTGCGGAGAATACATGTTTCTTTAAAGATATTCTTTGTGATCACATCAGTCATTCTGCTAGGCAATGAGATTTGCTCGCCTCATACATTGTGGTCAGTGGGACTCAATGTGTTTCAGTGTTATTCCAGAGACAAGTTTTATATGACTGATTATTACTTCTAACAAAGGCCACGCAAGCATGTGAAACGCTTCAGAAAACTGCTTTATTGACTGCCTTTTCTTTCAGTTTCAGAAATGTCATCTCTCTAAACAAAGTATTTCCATTGCCCTTATTAACAGACTGTCTCTAACTTACTGCCAACTTACTCCAAACGTTCATGTAGCACAATTATTTTATCAGTATCCTTGGCAGAAAGCGAACATTTGCTTTAAAGGAATCCATGACATTCTGCAGTCTGCCTGCTCACTGGTTGGCTAAAAACACAAATCAGCCACTTTGTTACACACACACACAGAATTTATGAGCAGCTGTGGATAGTACAACAATGGACCCATTCTTTAATGGTGGGTCAGGAGGTAGCTTGCCTCATCAACTGCAACGCGACAGTGTGGCAGCGCACTAGCTCATCCTCATGAGATCACTACACAAGGCAAAGGCTGTCGGAAAACCACTGCCGGTCTCAGGCCTCCTGCGCCAGAGAAACAAAAAAAACATGAAAAAAACACTACTTCATATCCTGGAAAAACATTCTCCCAAACCTACTCGAGTCAGCATAAAGAAAGGAAGAAGCGTTCTCTTGGGAATAAGATGATACAAACCATCAGAGCAACATACCTCCATCTGCTTCCTCGCTGTGCCCAAATGTCAACAGAAGATGAAACATACACAGTTCTACAGCAACCAGGTCCAGCAGAACAACACAATTAAGGTCAGGACCAGCAATGAAAGACACCCTAGACAGTGTAACCTCTCACAATACTGTCCAATCTGTATAGCACAAATAGGCAGAGCCAGGCAACCCTTTATGGCCACAGCACTCTGAAGGTGATGGGCGAGTGTACAAGCTAGCGCCCCACCACGACCCTGCGTTAATAAAAAATAGAACTGTCCCCACCCAAGAAAGAATGAAATGATTATTTTAGAAGTAAGCACTTATACATTTTCATAAATAATCAGACACCAGAATCAAAATACAGTACTTGGATCAATATGAACAAATGTGAAATATACTTTTCAGTTCAGGATTAATGGTCAGAGAAGATAGAATTGGAAAGGCAAGAAAGAGTGTGTGGGCAGAGATGCAGCGCAATTTCGAAAGTAGTGAAGGAGAAAAAATGTAGCTCGATGTGGAGATCAACTTAACACGTTAGCCAAACACAAGTCAAACTATGAATCAAGCAAAAATGAAGTTGTGGCGAAAGATGACAAGGCACTGGCAGGTGAAATAAATAACACCGAATCAACAATGAGAGTGGTACAAGCTCTGGAAAACTCACATCTAAGTTTAGGATTATTATATATAGGATACCAGTGCTCCTTACTTGGCTCTGAAATTGCCCTATTACGAACATGTCTGTACTTCCGAGTTGTGGCTGAGCACAGGGAGGTAAAACAACCCAGTTACAAAGACATGGTTTTCATGTCATATTGAAAATTGAAGACAACAGGTACCTTCAGCAATGTAGGGAGGGATACACTAGATGTGGCTAACAGAGCTTCCAGATGTTATAAGTCAAATAATTGTGTGTGGGGAGGGGGGGGGGGGGGGGGGAGGGTGTCTAAAGGGAATATTTTACTAAACAAAAAAAAAAAAAAAAAAAAAGAAGGACTGCAGTAGTGTCACTGTCTGAGACGCTGGCACACTAAATCATGGTACACTGAAGAGGAATGCTGACGGCACTTGCCCGTCATACAATGAATTTTAGCACCGAGAAGAGAAGTTAAAGAAATTCTCTTTGGATCTGACATGCAATGGCACTTGCGCAATCCATGGCAAAGAAAAGTCAGTGGCTTGGGAAATTGTCAGTCACATATTGGATCAGCGCACAAACATTTTTGTCACATCTTCTTTCTGATGGCTGCTTCCTCAAATAGAAAGCACAACGTAATTCTCTTAAACCTGAAAATTACACCGTTACCACACATTTATTTATCTTAACCATGCCATTGAAGCAGACCAACCATTTATTGCTGTGCATGAAAGCAGGATTTTATAATTGTTTATAACCAACGGTCAAGTACAAATAACACATTTATTGGCTTTGTCAGTGCTTATTTTTAAAGGCCTCAAGTTGATACATTTAAATGCTATTGGTTATCTCAACTCTTCGTCTTACACTCACCCAAGAAGACACAAGCAACAACTTTGTGAGGCATCTACATGTATGTATATGCAAATATATTCTGCATGCCGTTTTTCATTTAGGTCTCCTTTAGTTCCTACCAGTTGTTGTCTTTGCTTTGGCCCTGTCCGTTAGCGGTGGGGGTAGTGATGGTGGCGGAGGTCCTTCGACCTCCTGCGCGACCTGGACCTTGAGTGGACTGCCGGGCCTCAAGAAGCTTTCGGGACTGCACCCGCAAAGACTTCAGATTCATGGTCTGGCAGTCAGAACACGACTTGGGATCGGAGTTGAGTTCGAGGCATCACAGGCACACGCGGTGCGGATCCGTTACCAACATCAATTTTCGGCAGGAGCCGCAAGCCTTGACACCGGGCATCCCAAACGTGGACCAGAAGTCGATAGACTAAAAAACTGGGTCGACAAAAGTTGCAAAAAGCCAGTTAAAAAGTGACCGGAGGTAACACTGTCTCCGGATCTGCGCTGGCTGGCGCGGAATAAGAAAGAACTGACGTCAGCACGCGAGGGTGGCGTCTAAGTAGCTGCCGCAAAGTCACTCCGGTGACCAAGACGCCAGCGACAAGCACGGAGCCGACCAAGCACGGAGCCGACCAACGCCACCTTTCGTCGCACAGGGGTACTGCTGGCGAAAAATTCTCTGGATCCAGTCTGACACCTGGAGGTAATTCATAAGGTAAGGAATCTATACCTAATTGTCTTTCAGATTAGACAGCTAATTTTATTCTGCAATTTCTTTTATTCTATTTCAATGAATTTTAATGTACACAATGAATCGTATTCAACTACTACTTTGAAGGGTACACTTCTTAGTAAATTACAATGGGTGACCTGAGGTGTGTTCCGTTTTTATGAACCTAAGTTGCAGCATACTCAATCCGGGAAATAAGGTTTAAAGTTTTACATTTTCTTATAATTTTCAATGACTTGAAAGTCAGGCAGTGGGTTTCTAAATAGAGTCAGTGCCTCAATACAAGAGTGCTTCTATCTGGGGGAACTACAATTCCATTGAGTGATTCTCAGTCTGTGTGTCTGGTTAAGTAGCATGATCCACTGGTGGACAAGAGGGCCAATTTTAAGGTAAAGGGGAAATAGTATTTTCCAAAAAAGGCAACAGAATCTAGCAGGAGAGCTATAACCGACTTGTAACTTAACTGAGAGCCAGTGGAGACTACAACAAATTGCGACATATAAGCAGCGCGATTACGAAATTTTAAACAGCTGTTCCGCTGCCCTTTAAGCCAAATATAACATTGGCACAAATGTGCTGAAACCACACAATGGCTAGGTATTGTGCCACATTAGGCACGTTTGAATGGGGCGGAGAGTTTGTGCACAAGCTAAGCACACAAGAATAGCATAGAGTATGTCAGAACGAGCATATTTATTATTTAAAAATGCATTTTACTCTGTGCTAGATTTGCTTCCACCCTTCAACTTTTTGAGCTTCAGCTGGGTGTCCAAGTAGTAAGATTACTTGGAAAGTGGCTTTAACGTGTGTCAGTTAGAGGCTGATTCCCTATTGGGCATATGGATGACCCAAGGAGAGATGGTGCCATAGGTGACAGCTGGCACGCTGGCACTTTCTAAAATGAGGGTGTGCCTGAGCTTCAACTGAGTAATTGTTTTGCTTTCGGGTGCAAGTAACCATTTTTAGCTGTTTTCTGTAACATGGACCGAGATGTTTCAATGGAAAGGTGGCAAGAATACAGAATATCTTGTTCTTTATGTAACTGGAAGTTACCCATACATTGCCCTTTAAAAACACGTAGAGACGATAGTTATCTGATACAGGAGGGATAAGAACATTTTAACCGTCTGTAATAAGTTGTTGTAAAGTTGTTAACCAACAAAAGTTGAATTGAAAAGGTATAGTCAGTATGGTTATGTTTTTTCTCATCTTCCCCAAATTAACAATATTTTTGGACATTTTGCGAAAAATGCATGCAAACGTTCTAAATGGTAAACTTTACTGCTAGACCATCTGCAGACCGCCAGAAACTCTCCAGGTATCGTGATTAGGGAACAGGGTAATCGGGTCCAGGATGCTGGCATCCGTCATTGGATATATCACCTACCTTGCCTCTACAGCAAGACCTTCACCGCTGCCACATCATATACACGTCTACTCAAACAACAAGGCACTTCTTCATATCTCAGCCTCCAAATATGGAAGCTGTAATATAAGTTAATCTGTTGGTCAGAAGATCACACTCGAGGAAGGATTGACCCACATATGCGAAATCTATTCTCAAACTAAAGCTCTGTAGGACAGCTATCAAAACTCAACCTAAATAAGGTGTGTCCACATGCATCTAGCTGCAACCGGTTTTGCAGTATCACATTAAAAGCCTAACTTAAAATGTCCCTATACTCACTTGTCAAAAACTGTAACTAGTGTCAAATTTGTAAATTGCTTTATGTACTTGAATGGGAAGGGCTTGCAAATCTGCCGTTAGCTACACTATCGAAATCTACAGACAAGTGAGATGCCAGAGGCATTGTTTTTAGAACCATAAAAAAAGCACTTTCAATTCATATGCTCTCATGGCTACCAAGACTTGGAATGCGTCAAATGAGATTATAGATATTATTGTATGAGATTTCACCCCCAAAATGTTGATAGATGTGAAACCGTATGTCATTTGGAATAGCAGATGGCTGATGCACATTCAGAGGGCCAGCTGATCATACATGCCTCCCGCCTGCAAATGGCCAGCCAGACTATTGGTCCTGCAGGGGTGAGTTGATTGGCATTAGAGTAGGGTTCTTAAGGTCACTTCTGTGATATCAAATGCCTCTTACTCTTGCAGTTGGCACAAACACAAAATATGGAGATCCCTCATGTTCCACATGAAGATGATTGAGCCCCTTTGCACATGCTTCAAATTCCTACGGTATGCAAGGAGGTTCTGAGATGGATATGCTGAATGCGAATCACACAGAAAGTGGCTGGTCTGGTCAGTCAATTGTAGTGCATGGATGTCCTGCATGCTATTCCTTGAATGATGATGCTTAGGCACATGAAGGGACTTGTCAGGGAGTCTGCACCCACTGTCCTGGTTGCATTCAGGACTGACAACAAGGATTGGGTGATGTTTCTCAGAAGCAGTTCTGGCTCACCCTCATTTTAGAGGTAAACAGGGTGGTTTTCCTGCCAGTCCCTTGCTATCTGCTCCAGATCATGCAACCTGTGACAATTACCATATGTGTAGAAGACTACCGTAATTTCGGTCAATAATATGCATGTTCACAGGTACATGACTTACCTAGCTGTGGAAAATTCATGCATAGACTTGCCTTTTAATAATATGTCCTCTCATCCAAATATTGCTTTATAGGCCAACCTGCCTAGGAAACCGATATGCCATTTTCATTGTACTGCACAGGGACTAGTTTGGAGAGGTTTCTGGTCTTGAGGTATGGAAAGAGAACCCTAATTCAAGTATAATGAGAACAGAACATTTCAGGTAAAGAGTTGAAGAAAAACTTAATAGATTCACGATTAACTGAGGCTATTTGAGAGGGAGTCAACAGCAGGTTGATGAGAACACCAGTCAATAAAACATGAAACCTCGAGGAGCTAGAGACTGGAGAGGAAGCAGCCCACACAAGGCTGTCACACAACATATATTTTACTCCCAGAAGCCAAGATGCATGACGCCATGAGAGTGTCAATCCCTATGTCACTTGTATCTTGGTTTATAAACAATCAGAGGATCAAAACACTGCCTCTACTCCCAAACAGATTTAATAAACCATAAACCACCCACCCATAAGATGCAGTACAAGATGAGCTGAAATCCTCAATACGGCTCATAGCCTGCCATTCACAACTCTCGCTCGTTTACTCGGCTTGCATACAATGGCAAAAATCAATAACCTGGTGAATGATTAACGCATCACTTTTGAAGCAACAGTTTTCTTTTCCATGACTGAAGCAAAAATGCACATAAATGGAGAGATTGACATAAGCAACTAACCTTGTGGACTGCCAGCTCCCAACTAGATACTTTATTTTCAACTCCGATATCTCTTTATTAACAGTTTCCGTAAACAAAAAACACACTAAAAACATTGTTCCTTAGATACATCAAGGATGCAGTATCCCATCACATTGCTAAGCAATGGCCACCTTCCATAATAAAGCTTTTTTTTACATTCCTGTTATTATTGCAGGATCGTCAAGGGGCTCAGGGACCTTGTGAACAATCAATTCAACATGAGCGCGGAAAACATTCAACAAAACAGAATAAAGAAAACAATAACACATTGAAAGGAGAAATTAGATTGTAGGTTAAAGATAGCCATCTTATACAGGTAGTCATCCCATGAGGACCTATAAGGGAAGAGCTTGTGGCAAGGAGAAGTGACGAGCCACATGGGCTGGACATGGAGGCTCAGTCAAAAAGCTGAAGGGCCATGAGTCTAGGTCCTCTAGGAGGTGTGAAGCATGAGTGTTCCAGACTCGAAAAGTAGAGTAAGAGAGGTTGCCAAATATAGGTGAATCTCCCTTCTGTAGGAGTGATTCTACGAGACAGGATTTCCATGGCAAGGACCTGACACATGCATGTGAGCCATTGGAGGGGCATGTGTTTTTTTCCCAGTGAAGGGTTACTAGTTGCTTGGTGGCTCCTAATATGTGACTAATAAGGTACCAATCTGTACGAGTCATGGCTTGCAAGTGCGGGGACTGAACAACTAGAAGGACAGTCAAGTAAGAATTTGGAAGCGGGAAACCCACAGGTCTCCATAATTTGGCAAATAATTTCCATCCAAAAGGCTACGATAATGGGCAAGACCACCATGTGTGCATGAAATCTCCCAGAGCCGTCGTGCAGCAGCGCCAGCAGAGATGTGAGGGGGCAGGGGAAATAGTGTGAGGGTGATCAGGTGTGAAATATCAGTGTGTCATTGTCTTGTATGCCAATTCATGTTGTGTTATACATTTGTGTATTCGAGGGATCTCTCGCCAAAAGTTGTTCCCATTGCTTCGTGGTTATATCTTCACCAACATCTGCATGCCATTGTGTTTGATAAGGATGTGTGTTGGGTAGGGTGGAATGCTGGAGAACCAGGTATGTGCGAGTGATTAGTCCCTGAGTCCCGTCAAAAGACCGGACTAGGGTCTCGAAAGATGACGAAATTCTTGAGGGTATCGGTCAAAAGCTTTGAAGGATTTGCACTCAAACAAATCCCTAATAGTGCGGCAGTACCCTTCCCTCTAATGATAAAAAAACAGTGTGGTTGTAAGACTGGGGCGAAATCAGTGTTAGGGCCCTCCTAGATACTTGTAACCAAGCAGATGAACAACCAGTTCCTGAGCAGGGATGACAAGAAAGAGCACACAAACACGCAACTCAAAACACCCCCTATAGAACTGAGAATCGTGGGAAATTTGTAAAATGTGGCCGACACAAGCAGCATGTTGTGCATGAAAAAGGAAACTATTCACACTCAAAAAATTGAAAATCTTTTTGCCCAGACGAGTAGCAATTGCCTAATGCACAAAGTTAGAGACACGCTTGACCAAGTGTTCACAGCAACACCACAACCACTAAAATAATAGAACAATCCTGGTTGGATCGTAAACTTATTTTCCTTCATCTTTGAAATCGGTTTTAAAGCCCTAGTCCTGCTGCAGAAAGATTTCACAAGTCAAGAGATGGGGAGTTTGAGCAGTTGAAAACATCAACTGAATGCAACCAAACCAAATGCTTTGGTAGCATGTCAGTAGCACAACATATCAACCGTGGACAAGGTGGTCCAACTCAAAACAAGAATACAAAAGATGGGCATCAAATAAAAGAAAAAATGAAGTTGGCCGAGCTGAAACAGCAACCCCTAACTTAAAATTTCCCAACACCAACCTGAAATGCTGGTAGTGCAAGTCGCTGGCAAAAGTGAACACAGAAGGGGTTGTTACTACACAACTATAAAGAAGGCAAAAAAGGTTCAATTTCCAACCACATACATGATGCTCACAAAGATATGAAAAATAGTCTATATATTAAGAAACTATCTAACAAGTGCAGTTACTACCTGGAGAAAGCATAAGTGGGACACGAATTGGTGGTGGGAGCTCGGTTATCTTAATCAGAATGATGGTGGCCCCAATCGGCATGTCAGACACTTCCTGACAGACGCTTAAAATTGATTTACCATACTTTCGTTTGTTTGTGGTACCGAAACAGAACAACAATTAAGAAAGTCCACCACTAGCTATTTTTAAGAGCCATTTCTTTGGAGACGGATTTGGAGACACTCCTCTTCGACCAAAATCAACTAACAAGTCACAGAGTGTATTGTTTGAGGGTTAATAGGCTACGTGTAGAAACCCAATTAGTTTGAGAAAGGGCAACATGAGACAGTATTGGTTGCACACATAGACGCCTATCCCTATAGCGACCTTCATCGCATCCAGATGGCTCAGCATGTGCAACTCATTATGAAGGTTGAAAGCCTTGTTGGATAAATGATCAAATAAATAAAAAAATGAGCGGACACAACCTGTTCCTAGTTAAGCACACTACTGCCTGTTTCCGGTTTTTTCACAGGCGATGAGCACTTTCCTTCAAAGCAGCAGATGATAGATGGTACTCCTGGCTCTCTGTCCATACATCAAGCAAGCCTATCACTTCAGCAAAGTCTGACAAGAAAAACTCCCCTTCACCTTTTAAGAGGCCGCAAGACAAGGAGAGGAATGGGTTCAAGGAACAACACACACGCTGTGCACCCAACAATAATTGGCATTTACAATAGCGGACGGCTGTAGTATTAACAAACATCACTGAATAGGCCCACCAATGAAAGCGGGAATCCACAGGAGAAATAATGTGGTCTTGCACATCCTGCTCCCTCAGCTCTACAAGCAATCCACATCTCCACCCTTGCAGTTCTTTGTCCGACCCACCTCCTCCCGCCCACCCATAATTACAGTCATAACTAACTGTGCTCTTTCCATGTAGCTTCACTCATTATCCCTATACCTAACTTCATATTCACTTCCATGCAAAATCCCATTATTAGGCATTGCCCAATGCTAGTCTACACAATCATTCTTTCAGGCTCTACCATTCCTCAGCGTGCCTCATCTTCCTTCACTCATTCATCTTAAATGGATCTCCTTTTTCAAATTCTCTTCTGCAAAAAATCCCCTAGCTCCTTAATCTGAACTCCTTTGGCACACACCAAAAACATATTTCCCACTGTGAACTAACTATATTGTTTTCCCTTCAATCTCACATATTTCCTATTACTGTTTTTCTTTAACTGTTTAAAGTGACCAGATAACCTCCCAGTAGCTATAAGAAAAAATAATGTGGTATGGTGGGCAAGTTTTTGACATGTAATCTTACAAAAGGCCTTGGCCAAAGGCTGTTTCCAAGACAGTTGAAAAGGCGACATTATATGACCTATCTATAAGATGGATGTTACTACAGCATCTGAGAATTATCAGTTAATCAGCCTACTGGATGTGGGGGAGAAAGTTTTTTCAAAAATGTTGTTATGTCTGATGAAGACCTGGGTGGAAGGAAAGAATATTATCCCAATTAAATAAGGTGAGTTTAAAGAAGGTCACTTAACTCGACCATTGTTTCAGGCTATGGGTAATGGCTAGGAAATTCATAGATTTAAGGGAGAAATTGATTTTTTGCTTTGTAGATTCCCACACGGCCTTTGATCTAATGGACCGAAATCTATTGTGAGAACTGCTGAGGAGGTTTGGAATCCTCAAAGATCTCCTTTTAGTTTAAGAGCTACATAGCCAGAATTGGGCCTGGGTGATATAAGATATACTCAGGTACCTTATAAAGGAAAACACAGGTTAAGAACGGCCTGCATCAGGGTTGTGTTCTGGCCCCACTGTTATTTTCACTCTTTTTAGCTGATTTGCCCGACATGTTAAAATAGGCAAAAGGCCTATGCCCCAAGATAAACATCATGCATGTTTCGTGTCTATTCTATGCAATGATTTGGGGATAATGGACATGATGTTAGTAGGTTTACAAAGGAACTTGGATGTCTTTCACGATTATTGTGTACAAAAGAAGTTCACCATCAACCTTGATAAGACAATGGTGCTGAAAAAGGAAATGGATGGTTCAACTGGCTCCTAGGAAGAAATAAAGTGGATGTTGTCTAAAAGTATGCATACCTGCGTATGTGGTTTGATGTAAAGCTAAACTTTGAAGAGCACATAGAATCATTAAAAGCTACAGTGTTGACCTCAGTGTTGGTATTGAAGCAATTCAGCTTGAAGTATAGTGGTCCCTCCCTAAGACCTATATCGTAAGCCTACAATGCTATAGTTTGCCCTCAATTCCCGTACGACATGGAAATTTTGACCTTCGGTGGTAAACTGGACTGGAATTATGAAGGCAATTGTGTGAAAACTCCTCACATTGCCACCTGCAGCCATAAAATATCACTTCTGTAAAGAAGAGGTTGAAATTAGTGAATAAAAATGGGCAAAGCAGGTGAGACAAGTGTTGAATGAAATTTGTAATAGGTTACTAATAAAGTTAGATCAGAGGAAGCAGTGGCTGAAGATATCCAAACCAGAGCTACGGGTTCCTGGTTGTCATCTGTTGGGTCGAAGGCATTTTAATCAAATTTCCTCTGCTCTGGAATCCAGAATACTGGACAATAACTGAGGGAAATTTTACAAAATCTCAAGTTTGTTGGGAAGGGCCCACTGGTGCAAGCCTGTAGGGGCTGCACGCAGCACATTTATTTCCCCATTCATTTATTAGTTTTATTACAGCGTTTAGGAATTACCACTGCTGGATGTTGCTTCGATTCAAATCACTAGGTAAACCTTGGTGAGTAGGACTAAGCACTTATTACGACTATGGAAAGACAAGAAATCATCTTACCTCCACCACACAACATAAGAAGTTAACTTCATCTTAGCGTAAGAAAATAGCACAAGAAATAGCTACTTAAACTGGCAATACCTCACTTTTAGATTGCCTTTGATCGCTATTTAGGTCGCCCTCCTTTTTTTGTCAGTTCTCTTGCTTTTCCACTTTTTTTCCAAAACCTAGAAACCCTTGAGATGCCAATTATTTTAATTACAAAGAATAATATTTGGGTACGTCTATAACACCACAGGTACACATATTTATAGTATTGTAAAGGAGGTATTTCTACCTTAAGACAATGGTACTCATATTATAGACCCCAGAAGGTAGGACGGGAGAGTGGACACGCTTAGGATAAGAACAGGAACTTATATACAAATCTTATCCACAGACACCTAATATACTGAAATTTCTGTAGCAGCTGACAATCTATTGGGATTGGAGACCATCTGCTACAAACTAAAAGTGATTTATTTTCAGTTACTCTCGTATTTGAGATAAAACATAACACCAACAGGAGCTGCTGGAACACAATGCTCAAACACCGGCTTCGTCTCCAGCTGACACTTTTTAGAGCAATCTACCACAGAGCACTAAGGCATCAAAAACAGAACATTTACTACTGGTTCACCGTGCTACATCATGTATTTATAGTACACAACATTTTCCTTTTAAAAGATAAAATATAAAAAAACGAATAATGCAATATTTGTGACTACGTAACTGAACGGTCAAGGAAATTCACAATTGCCCTATGGCCCAAAAAAAACAACAACAAAAACTACCCATTAGCCCTTTAAGAACAATGAAGGCAATTAAAATGGCCTTGTGCAAGCTTAAGGCGAAGTCTCTTGCTCAGGCAGCTTTCTGCCCAACTTGTGTTACACACATGCACGAGGGGACAGCTAAGGGAGGGGAAGAGATGTTTTCTCCCACAGCACTAGCGGTTTGTCAAGAAGAGAATTTCCTCCCCAATACGCATCGGTGCAGGGCTTTGATGGACTAATTTGTGCTCTAAATTTGAATGCAAGCCTATTTACAGGGTACATGTTCATCCTAACAGGCGCTAAAAGACGGAAAAAAAACTGAATTTGAACAGGTAACAGTAAAACACAATAGATATGTTTTTAACCTTTCCTGTAAAATAGGCGAGAACAGAGATTTGACCCCCAATGGTTATTTATTCCCCAATACAGGTCCAAAATGAATCTCATCCTGCCTCCTACAATAAGCTTTGTTATGCCTAATGCTGAGGACAGTGGATGGAAATTAAAACGAAGACGCCTAAATGATTTATAATGCTGTGTTCAGGCAGCTAGTGGGGATTTTCCCATACTATGGAAGATCTTCTACACTATGCACAGGGCTTTTAAAACCACCCTCTACTTGATTGGAAGCCAATGTAAATCGATTCTAGCCTGTGAAATATGACCGTTTTTTCTCAGTCCACGTACTAATCTGACGGTCAAATTTTTATCTGTAGAGATATTCGGGAGCATTGCGACAAGCCTGGATAGAGTAGAATATAGCAGCCTAGTCTAGACAAAACAAGCATTTGCATAGCCAATAGGTCTCGCCTTTAGGACCTTATAAGTTTTCAGTTATCCAGCACAATACCCTTGGTGCAACAATATCAAGTGTTGCATGGCTAAACACTTATAATGTCCCAAAGGCGAGACCTATTGGCTATGCCAATGCTTGTTTTGAGTGAGTGGCTTGTGCAGGTATGCCACTGTGAGGCGGAGATGCGAGCGCGTTTACAGGAGCCCCTGCGACATTGTACCTCATCAAAATTTATCTTGGGTCTGGTGTAATACTTCTAGCTTAAATGTCCCATGTACAGCCAGGGTTGACACTCCTATTACCCCTGCCCTCCAGTAACACTTTACCAGTCATGGATGGTGGACGTGGTGGGTGTGATGGACCTGGTGGTGGTGGACGTGGTGGACGTGGTGCTGTACAAATCACCAGCACTTGTATCAATAAAAAAACATTGTATTTTCGAAGGAAGGTTAGTGTCGTCTTGCTGCAGCATGACGATAGGAGTAGAGAGGAACGACCGCGGTGTCACTCACGCAGCCCTACAGCAATCAGCCTATTTTTGTTTGTAGTATTCCAAATTCCCATTAAGGTTTCGGGAATATGAGTTCAGATGTACTCATTCTGAATCCCCCTTCTTCGGGCACTCATCTCTGCCTACTTTTCTTTATATTCTCTGGGTTAGAGGGTGAATGTATTTTAATTGGGTGGTTTCTCTGGGCATGGCCAAGCCACAGGCACCTTAATGCCGAAAAAGGCTTTGAGAAAAAAGACCGGGCTGGCTTGTTCGGCAGAATTTCACCCCAAACGAAACATTACATAAAATACCTACTTTATTATTCTTAACCAAACGAGTGTGTAACTGAAATCTTCATTCATAGTAAAACCTACATGTGCTTGAACACAACACACTGAAAATCAAGACGCCAGTTGCGTGTTCATGTAGCGGCGGGGATCGCCCTTTTTATGCTTCAGCAGAATGGTCATGGCAGAGGTCATCCTCTGAGGATAGTAAGTGCGTAGAGGGGGCAAAGCGAACAGCGGGGGCTGCTGGCTGATCGATGGCTGTCACTCACTCACTAGTAGATATCGAAGGTAAGCAAGCTCAGGTGTGCCTGCAACTGGGGCAGCAGTAGCCAAGAGAGCAAGTGCCACAACTGGTAAACGGAAGGGGGGCAAAAGGGGAAGTAATTATGAGACTCAGACAAACGCCGTAGGGAGGGGGTGGTTCAGAGGATGTCAAAGTGAGAGCTCAGTGACACGCCTTGAGCACGGAGACTAAACCCCCAGTGCAAATAGATTTACAACAAGCCGCAAATTGGAGTCAAAAGAAAATTTGTACACGGGTGACTAAATGCAGACCAAAGTGCAGACGGGAGCATATCAAGTAGCGAAGTGTGGGGAAACCCATATGTGGAGCACAATAATAATGGCATGTCTGAGGGGCTCGATGCTACCAATACAAAGACAGTGCATGCGCTACCTAAGGTCCCGCGAGTGGTGCGCGCACGAGCGCTAACAGACTGCTCATTTTCAAGCACTGCACTCGTGCTTGTGGCGCTCCCCTGTTTGCTCCTGCAAGGTGGATGCCGCCACAAGCACAAGTGTGTGCTTGAAAATGAGCAGAGCGACGGCTATAGGTCCTCCTATGCAGCGCATGCGCACTGTGTATGCGAGACGTAAAAAGGTGCTGAACCTACCTGACCATGCAGAGATTTAGAGCGAAACAAACTGTTCCTACTGGTTCGAAGTTGAAGGAAATGAGGAGGAGTTTTTTATGCTTCTTCATAGGAAGCTGTTCATCTCTGGAAAAGACCAGTGACTTGACTTTTTAGGAAGATGAGGCAGCAGAGTCCAAAGAGCTAGGCCAAATAGAGTTATGCCACCTGCCACGTAATTTCTCACCAGTATTAGCTCTGTCCTATCAGCATCAATCTAAGCTGTTCACAGATAAAGTGAATCCTGGTTTTAACTTAGGCATTCAACATTGGTTTCTTTCTTGGAGTCAAATAAACAGAAGTTCAACTATTTCTAGTTCCTAAGCCATGCCCACTATCACTGATTTGACATTGATATACACCCAAAAAGAGCAATACGAGTTGCTTTTTCAAAGATACCTAGATGGGCTGACGCGCTTATTTCATTCTATACACTCCGATGACCTTTCCGTTCAACAGCGTATGCCATAATCCATTTGGGTCAGAGGTGCTCATTTGTCTTGCATACCAGGAAAAAAGTTGTCACCTGAATGGTGATTCATAAGGGGCAATCCCAGTCATACTTATGTAATAACACAAAATATTTTTTCACAATTACATAATAGCAGTCTTCCTTCACTAACGTCATAACATCCTGTCCTGGTCAACTTAAAAAAATATATATAAGTGGACAAGGAATTATTATAGGAGTGACTAGGCATTTTTCAAAAACACTCCCCTCAAAAAAAAAAAAAAAAAAATTTGTTGAGAACATCCAATGAGATTCTTCGATTTTTTTTCATTATGTTCATTTTGCAAAAAAAATCTGAAATTGTAAAATAAGTGTGTCCTTTTAATGTATATATCATTTACGTCTTTTAAGCCCTTCGCTGCAGCGGCTATTCCGCCGCAGAGCTAAGGGGCGGGGCGGCCTCGCGGCGGCTCCATACTAGTGACGGAACCGCTCCGTCACGGCTCGCGGGTGAGCTGTGCTTGTGACGGAACGGTTCCGTCACGAACCCACCCGCCCATTAAAGCGTCAGCGCAGGCGCGGCGAGCGGGCCGTGACGGAACCGTTCCGTCACAAGCACAGCTCACCCGTGGCTTGTGACGGAGCGGTTCCGTCACAAGCATGGAACGGGTTAAACATCTCTGCGTGTTTTTAAACTATTTCATGCACTTTTTTATAGATGCACCCTTGAAAATAATTTGTTCACTTTATAAAAGTGTATTGCAAGCACACTAGAATTTTAAGGGGCTATTTTAAAGAAATCTATGTTTTAAGTATTCTTGTGCAGCATAGTGAAACTTACAGCACTCATCTACAAAACAATTCTCGAATACTTTCAACGAAGACTTGCACAATTCTAAATGCAATGAAACACTTTGGATCAAATTTGTATTCTATTTTTTTCTACTGAGAATATGGAAGTTTTGACTCATTTCTGAGAGAAATAAAGGAGGTGTGTACTGTTTAGTTCAGACCAGGAAAGCTGCAGTTTGTTGTGACGTAAACATATTTTGTTCAAACCAACATTTCCCTACAAATTCTGCATAGTTCAATGAAGACATTCTAAATGTGGCATCTTTGCCTTGCATGAATGTGTCTTTTTTATACTGAATGATTGCTAGATGCAAGGCACGCGCCAGGCACCAATGCATTCATGTAAAACTACTGACCATGGAACAGATTGCTAACTCACTATGCTTATTACCCCTAACTTAGGGAATGAGACACAAAAAGACATGGGGCAGAAAGTGGCAATAACGAGCGGCAATGACCCTTTTGATGGTCATCAGTAATATCATTAGTACAAGAATATGACAAATGTCCTCCCATTTTCGCCGCCATCTTTCCTCTGTCAGATATCTGTTTTAAGAGCTTGGTAGAAGTTCAGCTGCTGTTATGGGTGGCATTCTAAGGAACCTGATTGGCTGCCCTGTTCTTTAAATCCCAATGAATTTGCTTGTCAATTATTTTAACGTTTCTCTATCTACTGATACAATTCTGCTGCTTGCTTCCATCGTACATAGCACAGCAGTTTTACCAACAGGTAAACAACTTAAGAAGGGGGTGATTACAACATATCATTTACATAGCGTATTTCCGTCTGACTCAAGGGAATATGAGATCAGTGCAGAACTCACACAGTGGGGCTCCAAGCAGCTCCTCTTTATAACTGCACCCGGTTAATCTCCCTTTTTGAGTTGCACAAGTTTTGAGTCATGCGTGCCAGTGACAAAAGGAAACAAAAAAATAATAAAATAACAGCACCTCCTAGAAGGAAACAAAAATCCCAAGGGAGAAAAGTATGAGAGGTGCACATTCCTGGGAGGGCGGGGTGAGAGTTCAGGTTAATGCAGGGTTCTTTTCACTCAGTGGCATGCGGGAGGCCCCGGTGGCCGCCACTCTAGGAGTTATTAATTCATACCAGGTTCATCAACATTCCTGTGTGCTTCATATGTGCAAAAAAATAATACAGAAGAGCCAGCAGTTCAATGAGCTCCGGCGCAACACGAACACAGAAACCGCCGCATTCCCTGCTGCTTTCTTGGCGTATAGGAACTCGAATGAGTTGGTGTCAGCGTTGCAATTCATTCCATTATGCAACTTTTTTCACTTTATCTGAAGAGTGCGCCCAAGTGTCTGAACTCTGTCCCACAGGCTATTAGCACAACACTTTTCCATGAAATCAAGGCATAACTCGAGCGCCTGCTGCCCCAAGTCACTCCCCTCTTGTGACCTGCACCCCGATTATGACTTGTACTGATGGACACCAGCTGTACTGAACAACGAATACAGTCGCTGTGTAAGTACATGTGTATGTACTGGTTACAATTTAATGTATTCCTTTAAGAACTACTAACTGCCCACAATGCGATATTTTTGTAACTACCTTCCACTGTGTGTGTGTGTATATATATATATATTTTTTTTTTAATGTACATTTTCTTTTTCTTTTTAGTTATCGGCAATGTGCTCATTTGTGCTCCTTTGCTCATTAGGTCTGGTCCGTGCCACAGAGAACTGCGAAATGACCCAAAATTCAAATAAATAAAAGAATGACTATCGGGGATGCACGTCTCTTCACTAGTTGTCTGGTTACTTTTCGTGCTAGCACGGCACGTTTTCAGGGCGCAAGTGTAACACAAGGCACCTCTGAACAACTGTAGGACTAGCATGCAAAGCCAATCCAAATGGAGAGTGGCGGGCCATGGGGACACAGAAACGCTTTTAAAATTCACTGTCAGTAGCGCTTCTGTTCAACGGACCCAGAGAGATTAAAAAACCTGCAAGGCACGTGCGCCTACTGACAGTAGGTAGGGCACAAAGTGTCAGCCGAGTCGATGGGCGCCTGGCATTAGTTAGACTAAGGTACGGACACCTTCCAATAGCTCCATGGCACCAGTCCCTCTGGAAGGCAGCAATTGAGAGGAGTGACTGCATGCATCCGAATAACATGAGAGCAAGCCTGCCAAGCACAATCCAACACATGCAACTCTTCCAAGAAATGTTCTTTATCAAAAATGATAAGTAACTGGTCTGGCCCATGTGGCTTCTTCATCTCTGTGAGTGGAAATTCTTCTTTGTTGTACTTAGTTTATGGTCATTGCAGCGTTCATGACTTGTATTTGATGAACATTCTGGTTGGCAGTACAACATATAAAAGGATGGGCCAACCCAATGCTCTGAAATGCAACAGTCAAAGGTGCAAGCAAAAGTCATGTCATGAGTTGTGTCTGGAATTCCCCTATAGGAGTAGGCCAGTGGGGACAATAGATTTCAAACCGCGCTGAGGATTTGATGTTGGTTGGCTAGCTATGAGAATTTTAAAGCAGAGGAGGTAGTGAACAGAAACTGGACCAAGATGGAGGCAGAGTGGAAACCAGAATAGGACAAGTTCACAACGGACTTTAGGGTCATTACACAAAGCGGCCAAATGAAAACTACTTCAGCATTGCAAGGGATGGCATCCACTGAAACCAGGCTCACAGGACCTAATCCAGGTAAGTTTAGCACAGTTTTTTATGCTGCTGTTTTTTTAATCCAGAGATTGATAAAATGAGTACCATGTCCTCTGAAACATTATTACTGATAAAGTCTGGCAAGCAGAAAGTGATTTGGGTGGTACCAAAAACAAGGACATTTGGAAAAAAATAAAGGATTTAAACAAAAGAAAGTAAAAACCTTTGGTGGTCCAATGTGCAATGCTACCCAGGGATAGGAGAAATGACAAATTGCTGGCCTTTTTAGAGAGAGAATTAGTGCCAATTTGGTGAAGAATATAATTGACGCACTGTGATTGGTTTAATAAGATCTATGCTCATTGGAAATGTGTGCCCTACTGAAAGGAGAAAAACCAAAATATGAAGGGTGGAATACTTGAAATAATGTCATCCATTGCAAATTACAGTCAAGTTACAATCCGGACATGTGCACATTTGCCTCGGACCTGATCCATTAGAGACAGTTTGTCCTGAACAGCCAGATCAGGTCCCCTCTGAACAGGGACACAAGCAAACCCTGATGGGTTTCAGCCTACCTGGACCTCATCAGCGAGCTGCGCCTCGGGTCTTATGGCATAGTCAGCGCAGGGACCCATTTGGTTTTGACATTCTCGTCGGTACTTGGTGTCCGCATCCCAATTACACTTCGAATATAGCGGCAGTTTCTGCTCCTTCACAGATTTCATTTTGGGCGCTAATCCCCTTTAGTTGTCGTTTTACTTCTTCCTTTAATAGGGGTTTCCAGGGCCACAGCTATTTCCGCTTCTAAAGGCAGGCATTTTACCGCTGGAGGTAATTCACAAATATTCATGATACCTTGCTTTTCTCTAAGGAGGTTGTTAACTCAGGAGTGAACTCTAGAACCCAGTTTTGAAGCATACTTTCCTAACTCATTGTGTGAGCCTGAGCACCTACATCCAACAAAAGCTTCGAGTACCTTGGGTTAGTGCCTTGAAGCACTGCACTGATTATGGAAACGCCCTGCACGTCTTGAGATCTTGGGTCGATCTGCACAAGGATTTTGCACCAGGCAGGGCGCAGCACGCCAGATTCAGAGAGAAGGGACCCCTTGAAGATGCAGTGTGGCAACTGGAAAGTTAAGAGCACAGAGTGAATGACCAATGCAGACACCAGGAAGAGGGCCAAGCAGGAGGAGCTGGATCCCGGAAGTAACAATGACAGGCCGCTGTCCCTCCGGCGGACAGGGTGCCCCTCGCTGCACACCCCGGACACTGCACCCTCACCTTCTAGCCCCTTTTTGATTCAGCGTCGCCTGGACGATCAGAGTGAATACTTTTTTACACAGTGAGAAGTTAATGCCCAAGTCTTTATGGCAAAAACTAGAAGTGAAACTAAAATCAGAAACAAACATCAGGAAAAGGGACACGGTAAAGATAATGCCCAAGAAGGGTATGGGGATGCACGGATGAATCCGAGAGCAGCAGATGCCAGAGGGTGAAAACTGCACAGACCACTATGAACACTACTAATAGCAATAATAGCAAGCTTGAACCGTGCGGGCCCTGCAGGGCCGGTGGAACCGGAGAGGAGGCGGCAGCGATGGGACAGTTGCACAGACCATGTAGGACAAGACTGGCCGGGCCAACTGACCCCAGGGCACCCAGGCAGGTGTTTTTGGTCATCAGCATTAAGGATTCCGGGATGTACAGTTCAGCGCTTTCCACCCAAACTGTCATCCTACAGGTTCAAGCAGGACTAACTGAGTGCCCCTCCCGTGACAAGGGCCGGTCACTATCCAGGACCAGGCGGCCATGTTGTTGGTTCCCCATCGGTGCTTCTTTAAGCACGGCTCTCTCTAGTGTAACACGGTCCATTGTTGGCTCTTGCTGCATGAGAGGGCAGGCCTGACACCATCGGCCGGTCTTCTGCTCCGCGCTCCAGGCCAGAGCGCTGAACTCTGCCCGTCTGAACCCTCCCAGGGCACCCGGCGAGGCCACTGACCACCCTGCATGTGAATGACATGCCTGCATGTGAATGACATTTCTGAGCCCTCGGCCCCACAGTGTGGGCTTACAGCGAGCCAGGGATTAGCATGCCTAGTGCTGCCCCCATTTGTGCTCCCCTTTGCTCCCTGTGAGGAGCAGCAGGGGGCCAGCAGCTCCATTCACGCACAATAACACTTTTGTTTCAGTGATTTACAGTATGTAAGAGTCACAGCTGCACGCATCTGCCTGAGCGTATAACCCGTGCTAGAAAGCGCTATACAAATGAAAATAACATAACATGAAACATCACAAAACATTTAATACTGAAGAATGCCCAATGCTTCCATGCCACCCAACAGTACAAATATGATCCATTTACAATACAAATCTGGCTTGTATTCGCCTCAACAGCAGGTGTTTACTACCCATCTCAAAACAATTTAGAAACCTCGGTAAGTTGATGGGCTGCTGCTTAAAGCGGACCTGTTGGTGTGAGCCTGGCGGCCCACAGCCCGGCCTCTACCCCCCCTGAGCTGCTTACAAGCATTGTCATGGTGTCACTTAAGTTCCATTGCCATTGAGATGGTTCTATACTCTACTTACATCTTTTGCCAATTACACACCCATAACCCAGTGACTATAAATTCGTCAGGATTCCTCAGAATGGACTTGGCTATCACCATGTTTTAAGTTTCTGCATGTCACTACTAATCCCAGCATGGAGCAGTTCTCCAGACACCAGGACTAACTTCAAGACGAACAAAGCCGCAAAACGTACTTTTGCACACTTTAAACTCAGAACTTGGGGGTTTTAGAGTACTATCGAACAACGGGCAAACTCACGCCCACACCTCGTGGTTTGGATTTTGCCGTTTGAAATCAAGATTTCAGCACTCTACTCGGAGACTGAAACCAGCACCACTCACTCCCCCATTCCAGCAGCGGAGCAGGAAAAATGCGCTCGTCCCTAATACGAGTACGTAAAATTGGCCCCATTCTATGCTGCCGCTATTAAAAATACATACAATGCGCAGTGGGCCCCTCGCGCCCCTGGTTCCACTGCACCTGCTACAGTATCTATAACCACGCCCTGCACGAATCCACCTGCTCAAGTATCCGCGGGCGTGCACCCACAAACAGCTCACGGGCCCGGAAGGGTGGCCTGACAGTCTCAAACATGTTTCACTGCACTCTAGACACCTTTAGGGAGCAGATCTACTCCGAGTTCATATTTAAAGTGCAGAGGCCCCCGGTAACAGCCCCGACCCCCTCCTCAAACAAACACCTCAGGTAAGTCGGCACCAGAGGGGTTAACGGTGCCCACTCTGTATCTAGAGTCCTTGATTCAAATCGCGGCTTTCCACTTGACCACAATGGTTGATCCTGGGAATACCATGTCGCCCTCTCATGCGTACAGGTTCTTGAGTGGCTGTGAGCGAGAGACCTGAGGGCCCCAAGAAACAAGCAAACTGCAGGCGGTGTCCTCGGATACATATGAATGGCAGGTCATTCGGGAGTGTCGGCGGCAGGCACTCACCTCTGCTGGTGCAGCAGCAGCAGCACGTCGAGCACGTCAAGAACCACCTGCGACAAGAAGCACTTTTCATCCTGCCCTCCCCGCTCTCATGGCCGGGGCCCGAGGCAGGAACATGCGGAGCGCGGCTCTTCCAGGTCCCGGGGCAGCGACTCCAGCGGCTGCCTCTCCAGCGCCTCGAGTGCCGAGCCGCCGAGGGCGACAGGGGGCGGAGCCATGCACGGGGGGCGGAGCTACGCAGGGGGCGCGGCCTAGCTCCTCTGGGCGACAGCAGCGGGGCTACTACACTCGCATGCCAGGATCCCGCCCGGAATTCACCTTGCTAACGCCACTCATATGTTGTGTAATTTTATGAAGGAACGAGTGCCGCACAAGCAGTTTCTGTCCACCACGGAGAGTTTCGTTAATGAATGACCCCGGAGGAGGCGTAGGGCCTTAATTGTATGAAACTGCTGCCAACACAGAACAAATCGCTTTTTTTTTTAAATATCACTCACTAGTTTGTTTTGCGAACAACCGTTTATTTAAAGCAATATTTAGAACTATGAGGACATCGCATAATCAATCACAAATTAGTGACAACCCATTTATTCTGCCCATTTTTTTCGTCGGAGATCTCGGTTTTGCTACTGTGCATTGGTAGTTATTCAATTTTGGTTAGGTGTCATTCGTTAAGTGCAACTTTTCCTGTGCGGATCTGCCTCTGTTGTCTGAGTAGTGTGCTTTGCTCGGGTCTCTGGGTTGTTGCGGTTAGGATCCTAACGAATGGCAGCATTTGGGCGGGCCTAGTTTTTCGGGTCTGCCTTCGCCGTTGTCTTTTTTTGGTCGAGGTCGCGTAAAGTTAGTCAAGGTAGTAGTGTTGGTGCGCCTTGCGTTTCTTTGCGAGGTAATGTTAGACGTCGCGTGTATCACTTTCGGTCAAGTTGTTACACACGACCCTGGGCTTTTACAGCTCAGGCTCTGGGTATTTCCGGTTGGCTCATTTCGTCCTATGTTAATGGTTGCCTGCATTTTCACGCAAGGGATCAATTAAATCATTTCTAGTATTTGTTGGGATCGATTTTGGGCGCGGAGTCAAAGTGTTATGAACCCCCCCCCCCCCCCCCCCCCCCCTTCCAGGGTTTCCCACGTTAGATTCTGCAGTTTGGCTAGAGATCTTCCTATTATGGGGGTGGTAGTAGAAGGGAGTTATTAACCCCTAAGGATGTCGGCAATTCAGGGATTTTGG
This sequence comes from Lissotriton vulgaris, assembly GCF_964263255.1. Classification (NCBI taxonomy): domain Eukaryota; kingdom Metazoa; phylum Chordata; class Amphibia; order Caudata; family Salamandridae; genus Lissotriton; species Lissotriton vulgaris. The sequence goes on along the minus strand of NC_141687.1, from coordinate 1,325,097,648 downwards.
TAGGGAAGGGAGTTTTGTAACACAGAGGTCATTACTGAAACTCCTGATCTGTGGAAACTGTATGTGTCTAGGTAGTGCTTTCATTGGTGAAAAAAAAAAAAAAAAATAAGCGCTGTGCTGGAAGTTCATTGGTGGACTTGTCTTCATGTATTAGATACCGGATGCTAGTTATTCAAACTCTTGGGTTAATTCTTAATACCCCAACCCATTTACCACACTGTAAATCGACTGCGGAAGCAAAGTGTCACCTAACCCTTCTATCTGGCAAGAAGACGCCTACGGAGGGTAGTCTATCAATGAGAAGACCATACAGGCTGGTTCCGAACCTGATTATTTATGTAAGTGACTATAATAATTATACCACCGGATTAACTGAAGTGCCTAGGTACCCGGAATCTCCTTCCTGAAGAGACCCAGTGACCATAGAGGCTCAAACGTGGTCAACTTGTGATAGAAGATAGTCCAAGAAAGACTGGAACATATTCTAGTACCTATGAATTACTCTGAAACCGTTATGGATATCCTTTCTACTCCAATAACCAACTTCCCCCTTTAAGAATTGTCACTGTAGTTATATTCACTGTTTTGGTTATGGTCACTCCACTAGGGTCACATAAGTCATGAATTTTCATTATGTATGTGTAAGTAGTGTCAATACACCGTATACATTTACGATATTTTTTCTAAACTACAATTGAAAATAAAAGCCCTTACTTCGGCTGAAGTGAGTGTGGCATGAGAACTGTTTTGTGGGCCTATTTTTTATCTAGTCATATGTGTTCTTTGAAGTCAATTATCAAGTATATCTTAAAATAAAGATAAATGTAATACATATTGACTACATTGTATGCCAATTTTGCTTAAATCAATACAAGACAGTAATACCATGTCAAAATATAAATGATATTGATCTAAATGAGTTCCTTGTGAACAACTGTAAACTGGCTGTTAACTATACCCAGTTCACAGGGGCGTATGGGTTGCTCTTTTTTTGTTGAATTGATTCTACCTCAAGCTTAGTTATTTCACCACCCTATAATCTGCGCTCTTTGTCTCATCCATGCATGATTATATTTCATTCCTATTTTTACACTTTGTTACTGTTTCTGATCTTTCTCTTCCACCTTCTTAACCCATTTTCTGACTTTCTCCTTGCTCTGGATCAAAGTGGGAATATGAAAAAATATGTCCCAGGCCCAAGAAAAAAAAGTTTCAGCGCCAACCACAGGCCCAAACTCAGCACTATGCCTAGGTTGTCGCGGAAGTGCTCTTAGATGGTTGTGCTCCTCCATTATTATCCTGATGCTCGTTAGCAAACTTGTGTTTGTGCTTTTGAGTAAAATCTATTTCAAATTGGGCCTGGGAATCTTCCTTCTTGATCGGTCTGTATTAGTGCCAATATTTTCAATATTGTAAGTTAATGCTTGTGTGCGTTTGACTAAAACTGGTGTGTGTTTAACTGTGTGGGCCAGGTTGATGGGAAGGAGGAGAATATGTATGTGATGATCTCATAGGCGATTTTATAGACTCTGCCCTTTTTTTGGTTGTGGCTTTTTGGTGTCAGCTATTTCTTCCTCCTATGTGGTGGTGCTAGGAGTACTTACCCTAGGTCATAGATATTGTTAGGTTTGAGAGTATGGTCATGATTTTCCCATTGATGTTTAACCTCTGGGGATTTACTGTGCTTTAGTGGTGAAGTTCTTGTGTATGCTTGCTTGTGCTCCTCCATGGATTATAGTTCAGATGATCTACTGCGGGTCTCATTAAGTATGTTCTAGAGCCCTTTTACATCTCATACCTTTTACTGTATGTTCATCATAACTCTGCTATTATTCTAATTTGCATTCCTTCATATTCTTTACCCAAATAAAATTCTTTTGAACTGAAGTATGTTCTAGAGATGGTTTCTTTCCATCTCATATGTTGGTGCTTCCTAATTGGTCTGGTTTAGTCCTAGGCTTCAGTCAGATTCGTTGATGTCCGGTTATCTGTTTTGTTAAATTTACGCTTTCAGGTTTAGAGGATGCACTTGTGTTCCCAGTAAACCTCAGGTGGTGTTGGCGAGTGAGATAATTAGTACTTCCGGCAGGTGCCATTGGGTTCAGCAGGTTTCAGTGAGAGGTTTCTGGATTAGAAGAGCTGACCTCACAGTGTTGTACTACTAACACACTTGCACACTGCCCGATTGTACAGCAGAGGTAAACATCTTCCCCTGCTGTTCGCTTTCAGAAAAAAAAAACCTCAGGCTAGGCATTACAATATGACCTAATATACCACTTCATAACCTCTGGAGTGAAGCAGCTGACCTCATCAAGAGATTGTAGTTACTGGGTCCTTATCTGCAGGAGCCCCACCTTTCCATATAAGGGGTGGAATTTGCTCCAAATATTGCAACTTACGCAGTATACAACTGCAGATGTGCATTCATCAACACAGGTGAAGGCTTTCCACTTGGCACTCCCTGCGATAACACAGGCATCTCAAGGTTTGTTCTTATTTTCTAAGGTGACTGCAGAGGCTCCAAGAGATGGGCGCACACACTGAGGTGGAGCTAACTATGTCTCACTGTCACTGAGCCTTGATTTAAACATCGCTTTCATTATGGAATGAAGGCAACAAAGACACACAAATCAAACCTACTGAAGGAACCATCAAATATGTCAAACAGCAATGTTGGCAACCATTTTCTTTACTAAATTGTTCTCATGACTTAGAAAGTACAAAGCTTTAACCCCAGTGCAGGCAGCTTGTGCATGTACACTCGGCAAGGTCTGGGTATACAGCTTAGGAGTGGTTCCCTTGTGAGAATCTCAAGAAGTGGATAAGTGCTCTTAGGAATTTACAGCGATGCTCCCGGACACAAAAATTACCCAATATGATGATAATTGTAACATGTTCCCTGCTATCTTAAATGAAACTTAACTACTTTTTAACTATTTAGTTTGCATACAATCGGTCCATATATAAACACTGTATACTTAAGTAAAGCACTCCACCGCCCCTTTATGCAATTAGTCACGTTTGTTTAGTTGCACAGCTTCTTTTCACGGATAATTTTTTTACAGACAAACGAAACAAAAGGGCGGTTCCTTTCTGTGTTATTCAGTTAGCTGTTGAAAATTAGACACTTTGCAGATAATCACCGACAACTTGTGACAAGACATGTAAAGATATTTATAATACAAAAACTCAATACATTCCTCTTTATACTCATATTTATTAGTAGGAAAACATTTAATTAAAATTGTACAATACACAATTCGGCACAATCTCTATTCAATGTTTTGAACCTGCATATTTCATTACACAATAAAGTAATTAATATTCGCATACATGTGTTGCACAACATTTTACAGAAAACATCAAATTTAATACAATATTAAACAAATATCACAATTGTTTTTAAAAAATATATCAAAATGTATATTAAAAATCACATGGAGTCCTTATGTCGATGCGTTTCGGTGCTTGAACTTTAAGTTGTTTAAACACCTTCCTCAGGACTGAACATTTATTTAAAACAAGATGTCTTTTTTTATTTATTTACGCAGATTTACGAGAGGTCTCGACTTCGCCGCAACTACAAGCACCAAGCAGGCCCGGTTCTAGAGGGTGGGCCGGGTGGGCCAGGCCCACCCAAACATGAGCCTGGCCCACCCAAACAGATATGCCTTGGCCACCGCAGTGAGGGCTTGAAGACAGGCGCCATGTGGAGATGAAGAGGTGAAAAAATTAAACAAAGCCTTCTTAACATTTAAATGGTCTTTTAAAGACCCGTGAAGGACTCGGGTGCGGCTGCGATCATCTCAAAGGGCTGTCTGTGTGTGCGCGCCCTGGCTGTGACAGCTTCATTGGGCGCACACACAGACAGTTTTTAAGATGATCGCAGCCGCACCCGAGTACTTCACTGGTCTTTAAAAGACCATTTACATGTTAAGAAGGCTTTGTTTAGTTTTTTACCGCTTCATCTCCACATGGCGAAAGGCAACAAATCCTTTCTTTGACAAAGATAATCTTTGCCTACTGTTCTGCTGCGTGGATATTTCTTTTTCTATGCAACTCAGGAGAAAAGAAGTGTTTTATTCCTAGTCACCTTTGCTGACCCCTGCAGCTGCTTATCCCATGAGGCTGTGACACAAAGTTTGACTAAGGGAGTAGTAGGTAAGAGAATGTGTTACTATTTTTTTTTATCAGCACAGGCCCAGCAGGACGCATACTTCGTGTGCGTTTAATTTAAACAGTTTTTATCATTATCATGGCAGGTGCAGGACAACAATAAGACAATACAGAGTTCCCAGATAATGCTGGTGGGGTGGAAGAGGTAATGGGATGGAGGGGGAGCTAGGGAGAGATGAGGGGCATTGGTGGAGGGTGGTAGTGAGGGATTCTGAGGAGGAGGTCAAAGGGTAAGCAGGCTACGGAGAGATGAGGGGCGCTGTGGAGGGTGGCCGTGAGGGAATTCGAGGAGGAGGTCACTGGTGGGGGTGGAGCTTCGGAGAGATGAGGGGCACTGGTGGAGGGTGGCAGTGAGGGAGTATGAGGGGGGGGTCAGGGGGTGGGGGGAACTACGGAGAGATGAGGGGTGCTGGTGGAGGGTGGCAGTGAGGGAATCAGAGGAAGAGGTCATGGGGTGGAGGGGAACAATAAATAAATATAAAAACTACAGAGAGATGAGGGGCACTAGTGGAGGGTGGCAGTGAGGGAGTCCGAGGAGGAGGTCAAAGGGTGGGGGGGTGCTATGGAGAGATGAGGGGCACTGGTGGAGGGTAGCAGTGAGGAAATCCGGGAAGGAGGTCATTGGGGGAGGGACTTGAGAGAGATGAGGGGCACTGGTGGAGGGTGGCAGTGAGGGAATCCGAGGAGGAGGTCTATAGGAGTGGCCATGGATGGATGAGGGGCACTGTTAGAAGGTGGTAGTAAAGGTATTTACGGAGAAAGAGGTTATTGGTGTGGCGCCAAAAAAGACTTTCGCATCAGCGCTAAATCCAACCCTGTCATGGCCTCCTGTTTTTGTTTATTTAATTAACAGTCGGGTCATAAGGGCTACTGTGGACATACTTTAAAGTGCGTGCTAATTATATTTACTGCTATATTCAATGTTTTAAGTTTAAAGGTGATTTTACTAATGTTTTTACCGGGAAAAATGAAAGTGGTGCCCAACGGTGCCTGATATGGGGCTGGGGCCCAAGGTCAGCTGTGAGATAAGGTGCACTGGAGAGGAGTAGTGGATAATCAAGTCTGTAAGGGAGTGAGTTGCAGAGTCCGGGGTCAGGTGGAGGTAGTAATTAAGAGGAATTCTCCCTGAAGGCTCCCACAGAGGGAGCCAGAGATGTGTCACTTGACTGATAGTCCCACCTCAGAAACCTCCTCTTCCCATCAAAGGAAATTTACATGGAAAAAACACTTTTTGAGAGTGATAATATGTAGAAAGAGATTTGGAAAAGAGTGCGTTTTACTGGGCCTTGTAAGACTAAGAAGAGATAAAGGAGGGCCCTGAAGCAGGGCTGCCCAGACATATATGCGACAAATTGAGCCCACAGTGGCCCACCCAAATGCCCCCTCGGCCCACCCAAATAAAAATTCCTGGAGCCGGGCCTGGCACCAAGGTCCATTTAGTTGCATTATCGAGCAGGGCAAGACGGGAGTAAAGGGAACAAAGCAATAATCCCCAACATCCCAACTCTGTGTAGTTTCAATATAAAGAGAGAACCTGATAAGCTGAAGTCCCATGTGGAATTAAGCCTGTAACGTATAATGGAAATATAAGGACTTTTAAATGGTGCAGAGGATACGCACGCTAGAAAATTACGAATGCTGAATTGAGCGTGAAGGTTGTAAATATATGACCACACTTCCAACTGCGAAGTAGATATATGAGAAATAGACCCATAAGGAGGACTTTGAAAGTTAATCAAAAGGTCCAGGAGACAAAGGAAAATAAATGTCTTACAAATAAATAAAAAAAGAAGACATCTTGTTTTAAATAAATGTTCAGTCCTGAGGAAGGTGTTTAAACAACTTAAAGTTCAAGCACCGAAACGCGTCGACATAAGGACTTCATGTGATTTTTACTATATATTTTTATAAAAACAATTGTGATATTTGTTTAATATTGTATTACATTTGATGTTTTCTGTAAAATGTTGTGCAACACATGTATGCGAATATTAATTACTTAATTATGTAATGAAATGTGCAGGTCCAAAATATTGAATAGAGATTGTGCCCAATTGTGTATTGTACAATTTTAATTAAATGTTTTCCTACTAATAAATGAGTATAAAGAGGAATTTATAGAGTTTTTGGATTATAAATATCTTTACATGTCTTGTCACAAGTTGTTTGTGATTATCTGCAAAGTGTCTATTTTCAACAGCTAACTGAATAACACAGAAAGGAACCCCCCTTTTGTTTTCTTTATTCAAACCCAGTCCTTTCTGGTTTTCTGGGAAACTCTCTTCTTTTGAATAATTTTTTACTGATATAGTGCCTCAGCTAGAAGTGGTTTTTGTTGTTGTTTATATATTTCCCTATTCAAGAGTACTTTGGTGGAAATGTTCTACTGATGTTTGTCTTTTCTTCTAAAACTTCCTCAAGTTCAGGAAGATTGCAAATAAAAAAAATAATCGTAATTCGATATTGATCTCAGCAGTTTCACAGAGCCTCAATATGCGCCACCTGGTCCCCGTGAGCTTCTCATTTGTGGCTTCCTTTGCCCCGCTGAATTTGCACATCACCTTGATCTTTCTCACACAAGCATTTTCTTGACCGTACACATATAGTACTCACATTATCCTCCATTGGTATGTCCACCCGCTGCCAAGCCAAGTCTACTTAGAGTTCTGCATTTGCACTTCGCCATGCCCACCCCCATAAATGCACTGGTAAGGTAAGATGGTACTAGAGACAAAAATATCCAACTAAACCCTTTCAGCTGTTTTCCTTTGATTTAATACTTACAAAGCGCACACTGTTACTAAGAGGTTTCCTGTCACTAAGAATCAGCAGAGGACATGAACAACGAAGCCTAGCAAATTGGATGAGTCTTAAGCATGCACCTAAAAAGAAGGAAATTCGATATTTGCTTCAACTACCAGGAAGGTTAAATAATTTGTAAAGCAGCTGGCAATTAATGGTCACAGACAAAGACATGGCTGTTTAGATATGTGAATTCAGATTCAAAGGCATAGCTAGAGGTCTGGTACAAGTGCTATGTCAGATCCCATAGTCAAAAGTAAAACATTTCTACTGAAGGCATTTCTACTTAATTTCACAGTTCTTCAGGTAATAACTAGGACTGGGTAAAATTTAAATTACGTCACATAATTTTTGGAATTTCAAGCTAGACAAAGTTCCTGAAATTAAGCCATTTTGCGTAACTGTGCACTACTTTCGGTACAAATTTACCACAAACTTACGAGAACAGTTGAGCGCATTGCTTTTGTTAATACACCCCTTAAGCCAAGGAATTTCATGTACTACAAAATGTCTGAAATTACACCACTTCATGTAACTACGCACCATTCAGTGTAAAAATGTACAATGAACTCAAGGGGACAATCGAACGGAACTGGTTGTTGTTTTCAGTGCTTTTGGTAACGCCTCTTTGCACCACAAATTGACGCAGGGACACATTTCACGCTAAAATATAGCCTAGAATGATTAGGCATAATAAGCAAACTTTGTACACCCGTAATTATAATAAGATTAATATTACCACATGTTTGAAATTACATTCCTTGAGTAACTAGCACTAATCAGATGAATGTGGCAAAGGGATGTCCATTAGTTAAGGCTACATTATTGGACTTGCAGAGGAGTCAGACCTTTACACTCAGTTCACAGAAACTCTCAAAGAGCGGAGATGCTGCTTGAAAAATCCGTTTACAGTTCTGTACCAGTTGTACAGGAGGCCTCAGTAAAGGGACTCTACAATCAAAAGGCATCTCAAAAAGGCCTTTTGTCTGAATGAGAGGCACTTCTGTCCCTTGAGCAGACTTCCTTCACTCTTCGCCTCCATCGTTATCCCTCCGCCATCTTGCCCCCCTCCTCCCTGCATCAATGATATTCCCCCTTAGGCTGGATAACTCCAGTTTGATGAAGGAAAAAAACACAGGCAAGAGCAGACCGCAGTGAGCTCTTCCTTGTGGCCCGACGAGCAGTCTGAAAGGAAGCCTTGTTTTAATGGAGCGCAGCGATGCAAAGTTTCCCAGGATATGAGAAATGGCAGTGAGCTTTGCATTTATACTGCGCTAACCGTAAGTGCCCTCACTGCAGAAGACACTATTGTTTCTACCGAAATTAGTGCATGCTCATGAAAATGGGTACAGTAAGATATGGAAACCAGTTATTCATTTTTCTTATTGTGGAAGACCATTTCCAGGGTCTGCTCCTGCCATCTGACCCAAGGGCTGGAGCAGTATAACTCTCATTTAAAACTCCCAAACTTACCCTCTCTTCTGCCTGTTTAGTAACAAGGACACACTTGCCACTTGACATTCACTTCTGACCACAGCGTAGAAGTGGCTGCTTTCAGACTAGCAGCAATAGCCATCTTTCCCAACTCTGATTCGGTTACCCACTTCACTTGTGGTGTCTATGGCTCAAAGTGTCTCTTGTATGGTAGTGACCGGTGGTTGCCTCGGAGACGCTATCTGGGAATATTTTTGAGGCTGTCAGGAAAGTATTGCAAAGAAGTGGCCTCGGTGATCAGGACACAGAGATGACCATCACACGGTTTAACCCTTCAAGAATGAAAAGGCCTGTAAGTCCCTGCCAATCAGGTCACTGAAGCCTTCTCTCCTCTCAAAGAGGCCGAATATCTAGGACACTCCTCTATTTTGATAATAGCCCAATCAAGGCCTTTGGTTAGAGGAGGAAAATGAAGCGAACAAGGAGATTTGCAGTGCTGTAACCCAAGGAGGAGGCATTGAAGGGTGTGTAAAAGGAGAAACAAATCTGCTGGTATATTTTCTATTTTTCCATCCTGACAGCTTCTCGAAATGATCCCTTGAAGACATTCAGACTCTGAGCTCTGCCCTCGGCATAAATTAAGTAGCATAGTTGGTTCTGACGTCGGAGCACTGTAGAGGTTACCCACTCCCTGAATGCCACCAGAAGAACTGGGTGTAAAGAAGCTTCCCTTTCCAGCCTAGAGGTACATTGCAGGTCGAGTCTAAAGAACTGAATAAACCAAAGCCTGAAAGCTGAAGTTTTGCTGATTCTTCTCTACAATGCTTACTTCTCCTGCAAACATTCTGTGTTCAAATGGGATTTCAGTGTTCTTGTGATAGTACAGATGGTTTATTCGCTCTCTTAGTGTAGTGGCTCCGAGAAATGAACTTAGCGAGCATGAGTGAACGGGTACGGATGTGGAAGGAGTGAAGAAGGACTCTGTCCACAGTCAGAGAAATTGAATAATGTGCTAATATAGTACAAGTGCCTAGTGCGGTTATAGCCCATGATGTTTTTACTGAAAGTGTGAGCACAATCACGTGTTCAATACTGCCTTGTGCAGGAATGAAACCCATTACCCTCAATTATGGATATATCGCAGTCTTGACCATATAAGTAGGCCCTATACTTCCTATATTGTTTCAATTAAGTAAAGATTTCCACGCAGTTGTCACTCGTATCTCAGCTGCAATCAACTACGGCTATTTGTATGACTGATGGCCACAGTTTGCCACCTTAATAAGAGTCAGATGTTTGGAATCCGATATTGTTTGCAAGTCTGTTGCTTCTCCAATACCTGGCTAATTCTTGTGCGAGTGTACACGTTTAATTAAATGTTTGTGCTTAACCAAGGTGGTTAATTGCCCATAATTCTGGCTCCAAATTAAAAGCTCAAAATGGGTGCGGGGTGGTACAATTATAAACGGTAAATGTCCTGCAGCATTTAGCAATACTTTATCACCTGTGTCTTCCAAACGTTCATTCTCACAAACATATCCTCCGTTGTTCTCTTTTGATTCAATGAGGTATGGTGTACAGAAGTAAAGGACAGCAACATAAGTTCATGATCACAACCTCAGGCGTCCAACTGTCTGAGCGAATATCGTGATTAAGTCAGCAAAATGGCTCAGTTAGCTAAACACTTGCTGTAGAGCAGTCCAAGAGTTTGGTACCTCAAAGGGCAACTTAGCCTTTTTGCCCTTCCATGCTGGTGAATGGGATTACCCTTTAAATGGGTAAAAGTGACAACGTCTTATTTCTGGCACCCTGTCAGCACCTAAGTACAACATGAAAAGCTATTCCATAGCGGGTGGCAACATTATATTTACCCTAAATTCATTACACATCTGCTTGCACAGAACAACACTGGGATATTTGTTAGCCTGAGAACCTAGGAGCATTAACCTCGAAGAGCAACATTCAAAGCTACCAAGGGGCACGAAAACCAAACGTGGTTGTCCCAGGGCCAACCTTGCTTCAAGCAACTCTGCTAAGTTAGAAACCCAGCCAAGTCTTCTGGTTGAATATTATCTCTATACTTGCTCTATTTTCCAACCATGAGTTATAGAAGCATTTGACCTAAACATTTAATTTTTTAATTGGTACAATGGTCCCTGTGAGGACTGTCTTGTTTTTATCGTCACAAACAAGGTATTGTTTTTGCCTTTGTTCAGGCACGCAGAGGAGGGTAACATAGGAGGACATAGCAGCTTCCCAAAAGCAAGATACAACATAAAATACATGCACGCAAACCGGGAGCCCAATGACAGTTCCATCCAACATGGCTGCTTTTGGCATTCCGCACTGCTGCACTGCGGTTTGTCACAGTAATGCAGACTGAGCAGAAACTGTCCAATAATTCATAAACGCAGCTGATTTGGGCCGATCTGAACTAGGTGTTTAATATGTTGAGCATTCCTGCTATCACTGCCTAGCCGTACCAGTGGGATGTGCAGCTGGAGTCTATTACAAGAGTACACAGCAGGGTTCTGCGGATGTAAGGCCCTCTAAGGAGCAAGGTATAGTGGGCCCGTTTGTCCTGAGATTAGTATTTTTTCCTACAAGGTAACAGCAATACTTAACGCTGTCATAGTTTCCACACGAGCCACAGGTGGATAGCAGTACTCACGACTGAGCAGGACTGTATCAATCTGCCTTTAGGGCGTCCGTACAAAAATACATGCACTGCTTGCAGAAGCGCCTGAATGCATGCTTTGCTGCCCTCTACTCGGCATCTACTGACACAATCAAGGCCTCTCTTTAGCTGCTCTCCACGGTCATGAGCACCGGATGGGCAGAGTGGCGCGGGAAATGCACGTGACAAGCTGCTGAGAACACCCCCTTACAAAGCTCTTTGCCACCCCCATGAATCTTCATTAGAGAACCATTCGTGTCTTTGGATAGCATATTCAAGCGTTGTCTTGATATATTTTGGTGTGTTTATTTTATAAGGCAACCTAAGTGCGGGAAAGGCCTCAAATGTGCTCGATGTTAAGCACATAAACGGCGAATTTAAAATTGTGACAGTCCTATATAAACAGAAGTTGTATTTCCCCCTATATTCCCTGGAGCATCACAGCAGATCGCAGTACCAGATTTTTCTACTTTTAGCAATTGAGCATTCTAAAAGGAACAGTAAACTTTAATCATATAAATGTCATCAGTGGTATCTCTAGAAGTGACTTTTAATGGGGGGTGATGGGGGGGGCACACAATAGGCTAGGTTATGTTATTATGCATGATATTATTGTTCTGTTAAGTGTTATGTGATGTTAAGTTAACATGCAGGTGAGAGACTAGCCTCAATCTGCTGCCCGAGCACACCCACCTAAACACGACTCATCCTATCAAACTGAGCAGCCAAGAAGTGACTAACAGCAGCACTGCAGCTGTTCACTCAAACCAATGAAAAAACAAACCTCGAGAAAAACGGGGAACAACCTCACCACTGTACGTAATCAAAGTAAAACATTAGGTGGTACACAGCACAGACCTCAGTTATACGATTACAAGATAGGGCAAACCATGTGGCAGACCACATCTGCATTTAGCCTGAATAGATTCTCTAAAGAATGAAGAGGTCAGCTGGGTTCCATGTGCAGGGAGTCCTCACAAACCTTGCCAGCAGGTGAAGTGACTGGAGAACCTTGCCTACAAGGTGGAGGTCTCGGACATATATACTGGGACATGAGCATCAACATCTCACCCACAAGCAGGAAGAGAAGAGACTGACCAATAGAGCAATCTGGCAGAAAGGATGGTCAGACAAGTCACTTTGTGGCCTGTTTTTTGGCTGTTTGTGGGCCTCTTTTATGGTCTGCTGGACTGGCTTTTACGGCTTAATGAGGTGAGTATGGAGAAACCCGAATTGCCCAATAGTACACTCCCTGTGTGGTGAAAGGCTTCAGAAGTCAGCATGAAGGGCTGGCAAAGAAAATAAGTTGCTGGGAAGGCGACAGATCCAACAGGAGGGCGATGACTAAAGAGCATGGGCAGGTTCATCGTCCACTGCTTCAGCCTCCGGGGTTCAGGATGCCATGCAGCAGCTTCTCGGTAAACCCTCCTGAGTTTGGAAGGAGCTCTGGTTAGGCCAGTGCCGCTTCTTAAATCATCTTAACCCTACAATGCAGAGAACCTATGCCCTGACTGGGGACAGAATTTGAAAGCCTTAAAAATCCTAGGCAGAGCAGCGAGAGTAACCGACTACCACCACCATCTTGAGCATATACTCCTAATTTAAATCGGACATCTTGTAAACCAAAATATAAACGCGGTTTGCGTAGACCAAAATATTTTAAGAAAATTATGTCTTCTTGCGGAGTGCAAGAGATATAATTAAGTTTGGCCCGTAAAGCCAAGGGAGAAGCAAGATGAGTTTGGTAATGTCAGGGGGGCTTTAACATAAACTTTATGGCACTCTTAGAGATAAGGGCTTCCTACTCGCTCTCATGCAAATGAACATGAACAAAAGTGGACTCGAAAACATCCCTTGTTTATGTTCTATTCATGAACAAGCTTTTCATATTTATTTGATTTTTAATGTGGGAGTACATAATGTTTTACTCAATGGCCCTCTATCAGCCATCCATTGTTGCCGCCTACATTTTTGTATATATTGCCTTCCATCCCATGTCCTGCATACAGCGCGAAGAAATATTTGGTCCCATTTTACAACTGACCAATTCGTAGGGACTTGTCTTTCAAAAAGAAACCTCGATCTGCAGGCTGCAGTCATTAAGTTAGTTGCTCAGTGTAATAGAGTCCCATTTTAGTAACCAGTATCAACCTGTTAACCAAACCTATTGGCTAAATAGCTAAGCTCCTTGGTTCAGAGGATGGGAAGTTATGAATGGAGATCTTCCAAGGGCATCCTACAAAGTCACCCCCATGGACAGGGCAACAAATGGGGCGGAACACTTGCACCTGGCAGGGTTCCTTGCTTCTCGGTGACAAGCTGTGATATCAAAGAAGATACAGGTGTAGGTGAACTACAAATGGTTGCACATCAGACACAGGCTCTCTGAACGAGCACAATGATTTCTACATGCTACTAATGCAAGAAGATGGATTACTGCAAACTTCCTCTGCATCAGTGGAAGGGATCGTGACAAAAGAGAGGGCCTCCACGTGCTTGCAAGTCCATCACTGTAAATCAGTCTAGGTCCAAGAGAGGATCTAGAAATACCACCACAGCCGTCAAAGTAAAATGGTCTTGACAAAAGACATCTAAGTACTCTGTTGTCTCCTTTATAAAGGGATTGAGACCCGGACATGAATCACATTGTCAGTAGGCCAAGGAAATGATGTGAGCTTTTAAGTGCTTACACGGTCTTCACTCTAAGGCATCCTAGGATGAAATGCAGCAATCAATGAACTTTCTTTGCCTTTATCCATATGGGGATCAGATGTAAGACTTCAATAACCCGCACATTTACTAGCAGCACTGTAAGCAGGTCGAGGAACACATATGAGCTTCTAAGCTCTAACATTGTTATCATATAAGGTTATGTGGGAAAAAGAAATAACACCTTTAATTAAACAAGTGGTTCTTAATATAAATGACTGTAGGATCAATAGTCTGACACTAAACATATATAGTGATATGACTGTAAGCAATAATAAAAGAAGGACGAACCTCTAAGCCAGAGCTCTTCAAACTTTTGGATACCGAGACCCCCCCAGTCAAAAGTTTCAGGCATAAGGACCCCCTCCTGACAAACAATTCTAAACCTATAGGCAGAGCTACTGGAATTATGAGGCAGGTGAGGACCAAATTATGCGGCAGGCTCGACTAAATTGTATGGTAAGAAAAAATAAATAATGCTGTGTGATGCCGCATATTTTGGGACAGTATTGCTTCATTATTTTGACATTTTTTACACACAGTAACACTGAGGAAAGATTTCATCTCATCAGTACCAGTTTATAATGAAAATACATCAATTAACAACAGAAAGATGTCTAGTCAACCTTTGTGAAGGGCCTTCCACTCCACAGGAATAAGTGCTGCCACATTAGAAGCTCACCTGGCACATGCCGGGAGCAGCAAGGATCCCTTAAAACCCTGGCAGCCTTATGCAGAGTTAAGCAGTTTGCCCATGCCACTTTCCTATCACCCCCTCCCTTCCATCCCTCTCTCCACTTCCAACCCTGGATCCCTCTCTCACTTTGCAAGCCATTTTCTATCACCCCTTTTTACAACTTCTGAACTCTCCCCATTCAACCTTTCACTTCATGTTTAATCACCTCTTGCCATTCTGTCTGTTCACTGCCCTCCTCTCTCGAATTTATCTCACGGCCTCTCTGGACACATCACCTCTCTTCCCCCTCAGCACCTCAAGTCTCTTCCTTCAAATTTCTGTCTATTTGTATCTTACACCTCTCCAGTCCACCATTCATCTTTCACATCTCCCCTTTGTTCTTCCACACCTTCTTGAACCAACGTCCCTCTCCCCTATTACCTCAGCACCCACCTCAGTACTCCCTCTCTTCCCTCAACCCTGTTGTCCCTCACCCACGTGGCACCAAATTCTCTTTTTATGTCACAGATCATCACTCAGCTATCTTCTATCATCATTTAACAGTATCCCTCCTCTGTGACCTCACCTTTCATTCACACTCACTTCTCCTCTTGCGTTTCTGCACTTCTTCAGCACTTCACATATCTCCTCATCCCTGACCTCTTAAATCTATTTCTCTCGCTCCCATGCTGTCCTCTCTCATCCCATCTACTCTCACCCTCTCATCTCTCCTCACTGGGCATACCCGTAGGCTCCTCTCGGCCTGTGGCAATCTTCTTATTGTTCCCTAATTAAAAAAAACATGAATAGTCGGCCTCACTGTTTTGGCCGGGCTGCACAGTTATGAAACTTTCACCCACCTTTGCTTCGCTCCACCATTAATCTATTATCCTTTAGGAAGCTATAAACACCTGGCCCTTATACCCTGTAGGTTACCCCATTTGGCTGGTTCTCCTTCCCCTTCTGTTTGTTTCTTATTTACCATTTCAGCCGGCAGATGGTTATTAGCCCCAGGACACCTTTTTGGAAATAATAATAATAGACAGAAGTGTGACCTGGATTGTGGGACCCACTTTCTATCACTCCACGACCCCCCTGGGGGTCGGGCCCCACAGTTTGAAGACCCCTGCTCTAAGCACTTGCACTATGATCTCGGGCCAACGACAGCCTCCAAGTGCTACCGTTGTCAACATTCGAATGAAGCTCTAAACATGGAATAAAGCATCTAAGCGCTCCCTTTGCTATCACTAGTAAAAGATCTGAGAGCTAGGCTGCACAAAGTCTTTTTTTCCTATACAAAGAAGTAAGTCGCCCTTGCTTTCAGAGGTTTTTTCTCACTGACCCAAAACACTGGATTCTAACGTGACCCACAAAATTACACACCTGGCCCAAAGCACCAGCATGTATAACTAATTTTTGATCAGCGCTGTATGCAGAAGGAGCCTAAACACAAGGCTTTAATGGTATGAAAAAAAAACAATGACTCGTTAGGAGTACAACATTTAAGAATGGGAAAGTTAGTCCTCAAAATACAGACGTGTATTAAAAATCTCAAGCCATAATGGAACTTTCTGGGATCAAGCACATGAACTGACACCAGTTACTGCTCGCTCTGTGCCTGTGAAACTAACCTTCACACTGTCAAAATAAATGTGTTATTACTAGATAAGTTTGAGTGGGGATTAGATTATGTTTATGGAGGTCACAGTGACACGCTGTGAAAAACAATTCTGGAGTACTTGTTGGTTGACTACGAGATGGAAAATCAAAATATAATAAAATAAATTCCATATCATTACAGAGAACCATAAACACCGACAGTCTCATCTACTAAATTACTATTTTTTCTTTCTTCATTTTCAGTTTCTACTTACTTTGCACAACTTCAAAACCCTTCTCTTTCTTTTTAGGGGCATGGCATTCCTCTAAGACAGTGGATTAAAATATGGGATTGTATTGGTCAGACGAATGAATTCTGTTAGATTCAGTCACACTTTTTAATTGCTGTTTTCACATTTGATCCTCGTATAACTGATCATACAAACATCTAAATAATACAAATCAAACTGCAAGTGCGACTAGTGAATAGAACTGTGTCTTTATGGAAGGCCAAGGTATTGACACTGCACATGCTTCCTAAACCGAAAACAGTGATAAAGCAACAATTAAAATTCAATTGAGTCAGCAAAATAAATAGATCAAAGAACACACACAGGCTGTCACTTACAAGTTTCTCGTAATGTTGCAACTGCAGCCTAACAAAGGCCTTCTTGAAGCGCAATCACCAACGCCTAAAGGAAACACATGGCTGAACCTGGGTGACCCAAAGCAGACTCTGTCCCTGTACTTTTGTACTATGCTTTTTTGAAGAATTGAGAACATGAGATCATCCAGACACCTATTGCTGTCTGCAACCATACCTTGAAAGGTGCATATAGAAAGTCACCATACGTTACAAACAACTGCAGGTATTTTTCACTTTGAAAAACTCTTCGGAGGAAATTACCAAATTAAATAACGTTAGAATGAAGAATAGATCAATATAATAACAAATGGAGCATATGGACTCTTTCTACAGAGGCTCAAACTTTTAGAAATAATAAGAACATGTAATTCAGTGACTTTCGCATAAAGACTCTCCCTTCTAATGCAGCGAATGAATACATTTGGCTGGACCTGTATATTCATCCCAAGGGCTCCACACAGAGACTCAGTAAGACGCCCATACACACATTATTATTGTAGACACTTAAGTTCAAATATTTGCCTGAGTTAAGACATTAGAGGTTCTCTAACCCAAAACCTGTTAAGGCCGAAGAGGTTAGTGAGGTCAGTTGATCATTCTATTGTCATGTAAAACGAGCTGCTGACACATGACATGATGAGGCTAACAATGCTCGAGTGATGATTCAAGCAAATATTCACTGCCGCAGCTCTATTTGAGTAGGCTGCTCTGAACATACACGTAGCTTGCCAGCTTATGCAAACCCCAGCAGCAAGAATGAAGGTAATAAAATAAGTCCTGTTACAACAAAGACCGGCTGTGTCAAGAGACTCAAGCATTTCTTAAGTCAGTAAAATTTGCAGGTTCCTTATAACTCAAAGAGAGAATGCGCAAGTGGGAGATACTTCGCCTAAAATATGGTCAAAATTTGGAACATGGCGAACTAGCACCCACCAATGGGCGAATTTACGAACATTCAGGATCTAGATCACGACTAAACAATGCTACTGCACCGATTAACAAACTAATATTTACCGGAGCTCGAAATTTTTGATTCATGCACATAAATTAAACCGAGATTGAGAAGAACATGTTCAGACTTCAATAGAAAAATAATAAACTGAAGTAATAGATTGATACACTATTTTTTTCAATATAAGAACTAGGACCTTGATCACTTTGGGCAAGTCTTTCGTGTAAATAAATATGCAACAAATATACCCGCCTTACAATTTTCTAATGAAGGCATTTTCAGAATGCAAATTAAAAGGCAGTGTTGGAGAGCAGGTACACCGCTTGAAAATGGTGGACTTCAAAAATAAATCAAATTAAAAAAGATATTTTTATAAACATTTTCTATTTAATTTGCAGAACCCTCGATTGCTCCAAAATGTTTTTTTGCCACATTAAAAGAAACCAGCCTGCAAACTACTTTACTAACTAATCATCAGATTCTGAACCTGCTTGGGCACAAACGCCCATTTTCTTTTTCATTCTTAGGAAGTCAGCATGGCCTGAGAGAGAGAGAGAGAGAGTACGTCGAGGTCGGGATTTCCAGAGTCGAGCAGCCTGGACTCTGAAGGCCCCACCACCATTAAGTACCCCGTAGAAGAGGCACTGTTGTAGATTCCCGGTAAAGCATGCTTGGACATTGTTGCAGCCTACCTCTGCTCTTTTTTGCAGGTGTCCCTTAAATCTTCCATCCTGCCAGGATACTAGAAGGCTGCAGGCTCCTATCTTACTTTATCTCCTCTTTACCCGTGCGTAACGGAAACGATGTTATACATAAAAAATATTGCTCACCTCTATACAGGCAACAGAGATCGGATGGCCTAATATAATAAAATAGGAAAGCCCAATCCAATAACTGTGTTTAAGAAACAGGCAGACATTGACCAGCTTGGAACTTCGGTTTACAGTCCAAAGCCTAAGCTTTTAGCTGCAAAATTATTTTTCTTCGGTCAGCATTTTCTCCATCGTAGATCGAATTTCTCCCATTTCGAAGTGGTAGTGCGGTGAACGCTTGCAGATCGCCTCACACAGAGATTCCACCTTGTACAGGCGACCGAAACTAATTAGACAATGGGTCATCGACAGCGTCTCATAGTGAACGTAGAAGGAAGGCCAATGGCGTTTAATGAACTTAGAATAAGGGGGAAGGTGACAGAGAAAGACTGGAGTGTGAAAGGAAATAACAGAAAACGCGAAAATATTAATAGTGAACATAGAAAGAAGAGAATGAAAAAGTTAGATCGAATAAAATCACTTCAGGCAATTAAAAGCAGAAACATCGGAAACATCGCTTAAAAGTCACGGGACTGAAGGGCACATGATTGCAACAGCATTTCCACATGGGTCTTATATGAGCACAGTGTGCTACCACATAAAAAGTGTCAACTACACGTTATTACTGTTAGTCATCTTGTATCATACCATAAGGGCAGAATAGCGATTTGATTTCTTTCTACTGAAGTAAACTGTTCCTTCAATGACCGAAGATTTCAAAAGCATTCCTAATATATGGTGAAGCAGTGCCACCTAGTGGGAGACAGCAATATTGCACTTCGATGGGCCAGCAGTCATGCTGGCAGTACAAGAGGTATCATCACGAGCGCCAACCACTTCAACTCCGGTTCGTTTTCCTTCGCTAAGGTTGCAGCACAGCAAACTCCAGTTTACTGGAGAGACACTCCTTTCCTCGTTGTCTCCTACAAGCCACTGCACCTTACTTGGCAGTCAGAAGACAGTGGTGCATTTCAGAAATATGATTTATTTGGCTAAAAATAACATGAAAATGGGAAACAAGGATATTATAGTCGCATTAGAAAGGAAAAGGAGAACGTGTAAGCTATGTCTTTTATTCTGAGCAGTGGAGCTCAAAGACATCAAAGAGGTTGTAAATCTCGTTATAGATTGGGCAGAAAACAATCAAGAAACTTTAGTGAAAAATGAACGTGATCCACAAACAAAAAAGTATGAGGCTCTTTAAAAGGCCGATATCACCTATACACAAAGTGGCTTCATGTTCATTTTTATTGAACTAGTAGAGCTGTTCTTAACGGCAACATTTAGCACTGTAGTGCTGTTACTGTGAACACAAGCTTGTTTTGTAGCATTTCCTTGTCCAAGTATGTTTCCTCTTGCTGGTGAAGGGCAGGAGCATGCATGGTTGGCGGTTTGCGTGGAACAGGTGTTCCATGAGAAGAAAAGTGTGGTGCATGAGGGAAGAAAGGGGTTTCAGTTGAAGTCATGCATGGAATTGGAAAAGCTTACACAGGCCTGGATGTCTTTCATTAACCCGTAACGTCTTACATTTGGTGTATGTCGCTCTGGACTTTGAACCATAAACATTCTGAAACAAGAATTGGCAAAGCCAACAGATCTCACCTGTGCAAGAGAGATTATATTGGCTTTGGCAAATGGTTTTAGCCATGTTGTACACCAGCGTGACAGTTTTTCCGCATGGCTGAAAGTTAGTGGCTTAGACAAGATTGGTGTGGAGTGTCAGAGTGGAATGGTGAAGAGTGGCATGGAGTAGAGTGGTGAAGAGTTGAGTGTCGTGGAGTGGCGTACAGTGAAGTAGAATGGCTTGGAATGGTAGAGAGCACTGGCATAAAGTATTGTAGAGTACAGTGGTGTAGAGTGCTGTGGCATAGAATTCAGCAGCCTACAATGCAGCATCATAAAATGCAATTGTGTAGAATAGTGTTGCATAGTACAGTACATTGGGGTAGAAAGCAGTGGTGTAGAGTACAGTTGAGTGGTGTAGAGGGGCAAAGAGTAAAGTGGTACGCCACTTTACTTTACTCTACAGCACTCTAATCAGCACCACATGTAGAGTGCAGTGGAGTAAAGTGCAGTGGTGCACAGTTGAATTGAGTGTCGTATAGTGCAGTGGCACAGCATGGTGCACAGTAGAGTGGTGTAAAAAGGTGCAGAGTGGAGTATAGTGCCTTAAAGTACAGTGGCACAGAGTGGAGAAATGTACAGTAGCATGGCATAGAGTGCATTTGCATAAAATGCAGGTGTGCAGAGTAGAGCAGTGTGACGGGGGCGGGTCCCCTGGTGGAGGAACAAACACCAGAACTGGACTGGTGGTCCGCCACCCCACTTTTACCTACTTCCATTCCCTCCCTACAGCAGCCTGACTCATACCCTCTGGATGAGTGGGCGGTAAGAGACCCCGAACACTGGTGGCTAGACGAGGAGGTGAGGGTACCTGATCCCTTTAAGAGGGAGTACACAACAGACAAAACCCCGCCCCTACAGCGTCACTGCGTCAAAAGGGGGAAGAAACCAGGAAGCGACGGACGGCGTTTTCCCGGAGGAGAGAGGAGTATACCGAAGCGGAGAGCAGAGTGAGGAAGAGAAGAACAACACGGAACAAACCCTGAAGACCGGTGCGGGATCGGAGAAGCCAGGAGGCCACCGTTTCCATGTGTCTCCCCGCCACGCTCCCACGGGAGGAGCGTGGCTCCAACAGGTACGGGGCAGAGTGGCGGGCTGGGTGGGACGTCGGGTCCAACCTACAGAGTAGCCTGTATATTTGTATAGCCCCGTGTATAGTCCTCTGACCCTCTCCCCTTTTCCTCTCACGAGCACTCCTACACTTCGGCTGTATAAATTCATCACTGCACTAGGTTACCCTCACTCCCGGTCCTTGCTTTTCCCTAGTCCCAAACCCTCCACTAATTCGGCCCTATCTCACTCCTTTCCTTACGACGGCTGCAACCGGAAACCTGGGGGAAGAGATGCTACCCGACCTCATCGCAAGCTGGAGCCCCTACGGAAACCTGCCCTTGACCCGGCCGCCTTTGCTAGAGAGAGAATCACCAGCCGAAGGAGAAAGTCTTACATCAAAATAAAGCCTTCCCTTAAAACCTTCTTCAAGGTCTCGGACTCTGTTTCTACTTCCCTTACCCCTGCTGTCTCACCGTCCCATGCCAACCCGGGACAAGCAGCTTAGAGGGCAGTGTTGCAAAATAGACTGACAAGAGTGCATTGGCGCAAAGTGCAGTGGCATAGATTATAGTGGTACTGAGTAGATTGGATTTTGTTGTAGAGTGTTGCAGAGTAGAGTGCAGTTGCATACAATTTAGCGGCATACGATGCAGCGTCGTAGAATTCAGTGGCGTAGGTTAGTGTTGTACAACAGAGTGCAGTGGCGTAGAGTGCAGTGGTAGGGTGTAGATTAGAGGGGCATATAGTGCAGTGGTGCAGAGTGCAGTACCCTGAAGTGGTGTAAAGTAGAGTGGTGCAGAGTAGAGTGCAGTGGCTCGGGTGGTGCAGAGTAGAGTGGATTATGCATGGTGTGGAAGCACACTGCCATCATAGACAACACATTTTAATTGAAATGACCATTACATTTGCACAGACATACAGTTTTACTAATAAAACTATGCAGCTCACAAACTTTAATGTGTGGAAATGGCATCACCTAGTGTATTGATGTGTTTTGATCATATTAAAGTATGTGTTCCCAATACAGTTCAGAAGTAACAACAATGTGCTTCTTTAGTTATTTCTGAATTCTGATATATTCTGAAATACTTGCACAGTTGATTTAAATGTGTGCTAGAAAAGCTTGTCTACCCCAGTAACCAGCAAGATTGACACATGAATCCTCTCACTTTGAAGTCAGAGAAAGACAAGTAAACATCAAGCTCCCTCGGAATACAGAGCCTGAAATAAAACCTCTGTCTTTGAATACATGGAAAATGTGACTATAAAAGACCAAGATTTACAGGCCTGTTTACAGAAAGGGGCAGTCGTGGAAGAAAACAAGGAGAGATTGTCACTTCCAAGGAGAAAAGCCTTTTCCCACAAACTCATTTTGGACAGCCTAAAACAAAAAGCCAGTCAACTGAAAGGCAGAAAACGTTAGTTACAAACCACAAAACCAATGGAAAGCAACGGGAGGAAAGCATTCCCAAGGAAGCTTTCTGAATGTCCCCAAGACGTATTTAACAAACCAGACAGCTGCGCTGTCTGTTAGGCTTCGACCTAAAAATACCAGAGATGTGTCCCTCTCCATGTTTCACATGGGGCACAATGACTTAGCAAAACAGATATCTGTGCCATGAAAGCAAGATTGCATTTCCATTGCCCTGGAAGCACTATGTGCTAGGACTCTGGTGGCATTAGCCCCACCGTACCTACTGCAAAGACCTGTGAGCAGCATCTAAATCTCTGGTTTGAGCTCTGGCTGGGAAGATGTATCCCTCGAAGGTATCTATGTTTCCCTCTGTTCCAAGGTACACAGAAAAATCGTGCCATTGTTTTAGGCTATACTAGAACAGACGTTATGCTACTTGTAATGCACACATAGGAAACTCAATTGAGGTTTAGAAATGTGTGGACCCCTTGCTTGTGGGCACAGTGGGATCTTACATGTGGCCAACGGCAATACACAGGTGTTGAGTTATACTCTGGTACATTAGGGTAGGTATAGATTTGATGCCAGTCAAGTAAATCATTCCTGAGTTTGGGAGCATGGACGACACAATAACAGTCTCCATAAACACTTGCTTTTAAAAGATAAGAAAAGTCTAGATTTTGAGTGTGGCGCTAGTGGAATGCCTAAACTGAGATGTCAACAATGGCAACATTGGACATGCATTTGAATTCCAGGCAGAGGAAGGTAAAGCTGAAACGGCAATTTGCTAGGTGCTTAATTATCCAGACAGAGGCCCATAAGCTCACCTTTTGAACGTGGGTCAATATTTGGCCAGTGGGATTCTTTGCCATTTATCAATGGCCCAGTTCACTCTGGGGAGACAGGAGGATATTAAGCATTTACATAGTAGTTCAATGACATCGATTATTGGTGGCCACTAAAGCCGCAAGGGCATCAAAGATAACATTTGATCTGCTAAAGTTACCAGATTAGATAAACGCATCTTTTGTGACATTGATGGTTTGTTTGTTCATACGCTGGTGTCTTTTTCAGAGCGAGAGAATGGTGTTTGACGGATTTTAGAAATAAAAATAGATGCAAAAAAATGTGAGAGAGGCTGATGTTGGCTTTCAAGCAAGAACCTGGGTCAGAAGAATGCCAGTCTCAGACTGGAGACTTCTTCGGCAATCTTTCCATCCATTCTTGAGACAGAACAACGTTTCTACAAGCACAGTAGAATGGTATCAGCCCATAAATAGTAGGGGAGAATGGTATCTTTCAGGATATTCGTAAGAGGGTTCATGTTCTTATCTAACAGCAGAAGGGACAGCAGGGTCCCTCGGGGGCTTGGAGTGTCGTCTCACGTGGTCATGCATGCTTCATCTTTCAATGTCAGAAGCAGGTGCCCGATTGGTAGGAGTCTGGAAATTATGCTTTCTTGTGAAGGGCTGCGGTTGCCTCCAGCAACCTGTATTAGTACCAGACGTGTGACCTGTGATATGGCAGTAGCTGGAAAGAGCAAGCAGTTCTTAAGCAATAGAGTAACAATATCTGGTTGCCTGAAGGAAGAGTCCTAGGCAGAAGGTGCAGCTGGCTGTGGAAGCTGGAGCCTCTTTGCCAAGAGGTTGACAATGTAGCCTCATGTGAGCTGCAGTCTTCAAGGACAGAAGGTCACTGGCACAAACTATCAAGAGGACCTGAACGCTGACATTAAGTGTAGAAGTCTTGTTGCTGGGACCAGTGGTAATAATTTGGAGCTTTTGCGACTGAGGGATGATTTTATTTCAGATGGCAAATGACTTTTGGCAATGATAAGCATGCAGAGGATAGAAACCAGGATCATCTTAAAGTTGTGTTGATGCCTTAGTGGTGGCCTTGTAAGAAATTAATGAGGCTCAATCATTTTCCAATGCGCAAAACAAAGACTGCATATATATTCATTTTTGTTACTGTTGAGACATGGTAAATCAGATTAACGATAAGAGAGAAGATGCAGTGTTGGATAACCATTTTTAAAAGTTAAAATCTTGCCACTGGTCTCTAACATAGATGTTACTCAGGGCTCACTACTACCTAATATCTATTAATGGCATGCAAACAACAAGTTGATGGAAGGAGTGCTTAAATTCACCTCATTCCATGTATAGACAGAGAACAGGAGTATGCAAGCAAGTCTTGGTCCTGCTCTATTGGAACAGTCTGTTCTGAACTGCCAAGCCGCCATGGCCCCTCCAGACAGGAACACACAACACCCTAACCAGTTTTGGCCTTCCTAGGTCTTTTCAATGAGGTATTGCTTGAGTCCCATGGCACAGTGAGCTTGAGACTCCCGTCTGTGCATACCTTTCACGCTTAGGATGTCCACTGCAACAACTAAAGTGTAACACTTGAATTAATCTTCGCATTGGCAATCATGCGGACCACATTCCAGTCCATCATTTTCCACTATGCCATTCTAGACATACAGAACATTCCTTAGTTGTATAAAAATTATGATGGGGATTGTAATTATAACCTCCTTCATCACTTTAGGATTTCAGGTTGTGATTGTGGAAACCCTTGAGTACAACTGTGGCTCTACTTTTCAAAAGGTGATGTGTCATTCATTCACTGTTAAGTTTTTATCCCCCCAAAAAATCCTTCAAAAAAACCCATACATTTTCAGCTGAGATTAGGGCACATTTTACGCAACAGACCGCTTAAAGCAAGTAAACCACTACTATAAACAATTCTGCATCAAGGAAAGCACATACAACGAGACAAGTCTCTTTCACCTGGTATGTTTTTGGATTACACTTGAAAAAAAAACATTAGATATAAACACAAACATATTCCAACAAAGTCACACACCCCCTAAAATCCTTCAACATGAACCTATACCCATTTATCACCTGATTAAGTAACCCAGGTAATAACCCGCTTTAAACGACAGACAAATTGATTGCCCTTATCAAAGAACTTGTCTCACCAAC
Source organism: Lissotriton vulgaris (assembly GCF_964263255.1). Taxonomy (NCBI): domain Eukaryota; kingdom Metazoa; phylum Chordata; class Amphibia; order Caudata; family Salamandridae; genus Lissotriton; species Lissotriton vulgaris. The sequence goes on along the minus strand of NC_141687.1, from coordinate 1,325,072,082 downwards.
AACTTGTTATCAACACAGCGCTTGTTTCTGCATTGTTGGGGTCACTTCCTGCCTTTCCCTGGTACTCATAGAAAGTTTTAATTATCAGGGTAGTCCATTTTCTACCATGGAATTTCATAGATGCTTTGGGTAGTGTCACGCACAATATTTTTAGGTCGATGATTTAGTAGTGCGATACTCGAGACTCCGTTTTCTGGTATCACTTTGTCACAAATGGTATGCTATATATATATTGGAGTTTAAATAACAGCTCTGCAAATAGAAAACATCAAACAAAGTCTATAAGAACAGGCCTTAGCGTAAACACCTAATGGTGAGTAATACTACTGAGCATTTATGGAGCGCCGATGATCAAATAAATTACTGTAAAGCACTCAAGCCACAAAGTAGAAGTTGTTATTGCCAAGCAGACACTCATGGCCAAAAGAATGGGGAACGACTGAATCACAGACCTCGAAATTCAACCCTGTGATTAGCACACTCAGTCCTAATGACAGCAGACACTACACTCATGCAGGAACAAGTTATGTCAGCAGCAGCCCGAGGCCTCCAAAGCCGAGGCACATCATGGGAATCTGAGATGTAAAGAGGGGACCATCTTACAGTGGGTTCCGGCTAGATTAATGTGTATAGGCAATTCATATCCCATAAAAAATCAATGCTGAAAACCTAAAATAATAACCAGGTTAAAAGGAAGATGGGTGAAAAACATGTAACTTAACGGTTTAGGTGTTTAAATCGTGACCGCTCGGCTGGCTGCCTGCTCCTCTGCCCCAAGGAGGGTCCATGGACTCAGATAAACAAAGAACACCCTGCCTGTGTGAACAGGGATTCCTGGCAGTACCACAAGCCCCACTGATGCCTCCTCTTTGGGGTTCTACGGGGAATCCTTACTGTGCCCTTCTCTTCATTTCAATGGGAAGCCACATATCCTTTGCATTCCCCCCAAAAAAAGAGTCTGGCTACTGTTCTGTGCTCTGCCTTCATCTCTTCCAGACTTTACACATATATTGAAATCAGCGCACTTGGGGTATGGATCTGGGAAATACTCTTAATCTGATGGCGGCAGCAGGGTACCAACGTACTAGAAATATAGGACCATTTGTAATACACAAAAAGCAGTGATGTACTTTGCTATAAAACATAGCAGTCTGCGTTAAGCACCGGCTGCAAAGAAATGTGTGAAATGGGAGTGACCTGTTTCAAAGTCAGTAGAGACAACTCAATCTTTCATCTTTTCAGTACCCTTGAATTTATACGGTTATGTGGGAACTCTACCGGAACAATCCATAAGGCATGTGAGTGAATAACACATTGTACCACTATATTTCCACTTACATAGGCGCTTCACATCCAGATGATGTGCTTTTGCAGACAGGCAGCATGTAGCTCCATTGGAGCGCTATGGGTGGAATAGCACGTGTCTGCAATCTGGCTAGTATAAAAAGTGTCTCGATGTTGTACGTGATAGCCTGATAGTGCTCTTTTCTGCAAAGGCACGTACTGAAGCGAAGAGCAGGCAGAGGTAGGATGCTTAACCATTACCTGCTGGGTACAGGCTGATAGAGCGTGAGAGCCCAGTGCGGCCTACAGTACCTGAAGAGCACACCAAGACCTCATCCTGCTGCATGCAGAGGTTTCAAAATGAACACAGATTCCCTAACCAAAAATGAACTGGTAGGTAACAGAGCCAGCATCCGTACTTGAAGAAAGATCTCACAGATGAAACATAAGTATCCAACAATTGAGGTTATTGTGAAAAGGTGAAAGGACTGGGAAAGGTCCCAAGATCACTAAACTAATAAGAACCCTTTGGTGTATTTCCCATATATCTCGAAATGACAGATTAACTCAAAATATGTACAGTGTCATTCAATAAAACCCATATGATAAACAAATCAAGAATTGATGAACAACCGTGTCTAAAAATACTCTGACGCGGCGGGCAGAATTGAAGGCATCCAGTGGCGCTGTAGTAAGGGACATAGAATCCCACGTTGCAGTGATTTTTATTTACAATACGGTGGCCCCCTCCAGCATCCTTACCAACGTGAGGTTCCTGATATAATAAGGTACTTCTCACTGGAATTAAAAAGACCAGAAGCTCTACATATCTGAGTGACTTCGATCCAAAACTCCTCTAAATTTAATGAGAGAGGAACTCTAAATAATTAACTCACAGAATTGTTTGTCCTGAAGAAGGTGGTATCGTTTACACACCGAAACGCTGCGTCGACAACTACAACAACTGTGATTCCTTGACTAATTTTTAAAAAATTGTGTATTTTTTTATTGACTTTATTTTTATATTGAAATTGTACGTGATTTTGGGTACTATTATCACGCTGTATAACAATTGTTTTAATTGATTTGTAATAAATTGTATATTTTTATAACATACACACTGTTTAGGGTTCTTGATTTGTTTATCATAAGGTTTTTATTGAATGACACGGTACATATTTTGAGTTAATCTGGCATTTCGAGATATATGGGAAATACAATAAAGGGTTCTTATTAGTTGAGTGATCTTGGGACCTTCCCCAGTCCTTTCATCTTATGCTCCTTGTCCCAAATTGCACTGTAAAGGAGGCCTCCCTCACTTTTTTACATACATTGTGAAAAGGTTACATATCACACAACCCCTCCCCCTACCTTATTTGTTGGAATAGAGCTTAAGCCACTTTCCTCCCACGTTCTATTGACCTAAAGAAACCGGAAGTGAAATCAGCCCTTGTGCCATATCACCCCGTATGACATCAGCGCGCAATACGATGTAGCTAACTGCACTGCACTGCCACTGCTGTCCAGGTTACATACACCACAAAGACACAAACCAGCAACAAACTGCCTACCTTTTCCTGACGGGAAGAAGCATTCCATCTCCACACTGCTGCGCGAGTGAGAGATGCAGAGAGTACTGCTGGGTACCAGGCCTTCCAGGGGCGGGCTCCGGTCAGTTGTCCGCACCAAGCACCAGCCGGGCCGCTCGCTGGGCCTTTCCAGCAGCTCCACCGTCTGCCCCACCTGGATGCTCAGCTCGGTGCTGTTGCCGGCAATGAAGTCTTGTAGTACCACAGTCAGCTCACAACCTCCAGATAACTAAAGAAAAGAGGGGATCCAATTTAAAATTATCCATATTTTTTTCCCCTAATCATCACAGCCTTCGTAATGACAGTTTGTTTTTAATCCATTTGAAATGAAATATTCACACTTTAAATGATGGAAAGGCTTTTAAAAACTAGTAAAAGTTTGAATTATGAAACATTCGTGTCTGTCCTTATTTCAAGTGGAATGGCCAGGGCTTGTTTCTCGTCCCTGTCTGTGTCTGCCTCCTCCTCTTTTTGCTTAACCCTTTCTGCTGGCCTTAGGACTCTGAGCACTTTACCACTGCTGCCCATTGCTAATGCGCATGTTCTTCTCCCCTAAACATGATGACATAGGTGTATACCTGATTGACATATTTGTTGTACTGATATGTTGTAAAGTGGTATGCCATATAAACCAGGGTCTGTACTTCAAACGCCCACTAGTGGCCAGCAGCACCTTTCAAGCTAGTTTCAGGCCTGCCACTACAGTGCCTGTGTGTGCAGTTTACTACCACTTCAACTTGCCATTTAAAACTACTTGCCATGTCTTAAACTCCCCTTTTATCACATATTAGTCACCCCTCAGGTAGGACCCAAGTAACCCTAATGGCAGGGTGCTATGGAAGTAAAAGGTAAGATATGTGCCTTTATGTTATGCATGTCCTGGCAGTGATAGCCTATTTCGTTTTTCACTACTGAGGCCTATCCTTCTTATATGCCCGCACTGGGAATTCCTTAATATACATTTAAGCTGTAATTCTGGATCAGAGAGGAGTAGCTTTTTCATGTTTTATGAGTTTAGAATGGTAATGATAAATCCTCCTTATTGGGGTAAGTTTGATTTAACATTACTGTTTTACAAATGCTGCTTTTAGAAAGTGGACATTTCCCAGAACTTACTGCTCTTGGTGCCTGAAAGCCTGCCTACAAAACAGGTCAGAGCTGGGCAACAGCTACTCTATGTATATTCCCGCATGAAAGCCACAAACACAGGAAGGAGAAGAGAAAGCTCACACTTACATCTGAATAGGCTGTGTCCCAGGGTTAGCCTAGGAGACAGGTCTGGGTGAAAGGGATCCTTGTGCACTTCAGAGAGTTCTTTTGAAGTCATCCCCTACATCAAAGGCACTTTTGGGTATAAGTACTAGCTCTCTGTCCCGCTAAAATCAGACACTTCGGAATCTTAAACTGAACCTCTTTTAGAGGGGCTGCTTAAAGGAGTTAACTGGACTGCTTTTCTGATTGTTGCTCTGCTGCTCCCTGACTCTGCTGGAAGGAGAGCTGGACTCTGTCTTCCCTCCAAGTGATCTCCAAGGGCTTGTTGTCTTGACTCCTGTTTAATAAAGTCTGATGGACAGAAAAGACCTCCTACAATTCTGCTGGTGCTGTTGGACTCTGCCTTCTGTGAGCCCTATTCATGCCTGAGGGGACCCCTCAAAGTTTTGGGCCTCAGAAGTAGGTTCTGCAGCTGCTCTCATCACCTAGAGCTCCTGGGATAAAGTATTTGGCCTCTACGGGACCACAAACAGGCACGTTCGCACTGGGACTGTGCTGCTCGCTTGAAAGATCAGCACGAGCTGCTGCAGCATCATGTCCTCGCACAGCAAGCATCACTGACCGTGACCTTGAGGCCCCATCTGCTGTCCACGATGCCAGTTTGACTCTTCACGCCAGCAGGATCCTAGCTGGCAACGCTTTACTCGCTCCCGACGATCATCCTCCCGTGAACGGGACACTTCGCTCAGCTTGAGAAGGTAATACTTCAGTGGGACCTGTTTGGAACTGTATCCGACCCGTACTCCACCGTAGTCGGCCTGAACTTTGGATTTACCCCATTCTAGCGTGACCTAAAGTAACCTTTTAGCACTACTGACTTCTAGGCACTGTTTTTGATTCGTTCTTTAGTTCAACTTATCGGATTTTTGTTGTTTTGGTCTGGTTTTATTCATAAAAATATAATCTATATTATTAACCCTGTGTGGAGTACTTTTGTGGTGTATTCATTGTTACTGCATGTGTGTGAATTGCACAGATACTTTACATATTGCCTTTGTAGATAAGTCAGACTGCCCTGCTATTTGCCAAGCTACCAGAGGGTTAGCACAGGTTATTTTATTGTGTATCTAGCTTACCCTAACTAGAGGGGCGGTTCCTGCCTGGCCGCATACCTCAGCCAACCAGGAACGCCATTTTTAACACATGTTCAGTGTGTTTGCACTAACCCAGCAGCCTAGAGAGGCCACCTTCTCCCTTTTGTGCCTCACAGTTGCACAAACATTTTCAGATTTATTGCCAACATTTCATATAAAAAAATCTGAAAAAACACTATTCAGGAGGCAAAGGTGTTTTTTTTTTTACCAATTCCACATTGTGCTTGACATCCTGGCATCTAAGATGCCAGCATCCAGAAGGATCTAAGGAAGACTTTGAAGTGAAGGATTTACATCTCAAACGTGATGAATTTAGAAACGCCACAGTTAAAGCAAGCAGCAGTGCTAAAAAAAACTAACCTAATCTTTCACCTATAATGCCTAGTGGCTCTCTCTTCCCCCATTCCTGTACAATGTCTACCATCAAAGATAATACTTAGGAAACGTGAATGTACGCCTAATAAGGATCATAGGTCTTTGACCCAGACACACAAGCAATTAGACGTAGTTGCCAAAGTCAGTGGATATCCTGAAACTCTGGCATGGATCCTGCAAGAGCTACTTTGGACACATCTAATCCATAACAACGTATGGGACAACTAATTTCTTAAAGACTGTGGCAGAGAGAGGGAAATACCAGATTTACACAATATATTTACAAAATCCAATACATATCATTATGACGGCAGGAAAACGAATTACAAAGCATTATTATAAAATTTACTATCAATAGATTATACGGTATGTGCTTCAATTTCAAAGAGAATTTCAGGTATTAATTAGGATCACGTTATTTACTAGCCAATTGGAGACACACCAAGCTGTGTGCAGGTTGTTACAAGTAAACGTTGGTATTATAAACGAGATTATAAAAATAAGTCAGAAATTTGCATCTCCACAGGTCTGGCAGGAAAGCAGCACTCTTTTTGGCTAGAATTTGTTGTAAATAAAGAGTCAACAGCATATTAGTTAACTCTCTTAGTGCAGCCGTCGGCCAATGGCCAACAGCCATACTCATTCCCCAGTGCGTCTGTCTGCCATTGGTCGATAGTGGTGAGGGTTATAAAGGCTCCTCTGGTGGTCTAAACCAGAGGGAGCGCTTTATTATTATTTTTTTCATCAGGCTTCTCAGGAACAGCTTTCTGAGAAGCCTGAATGTTTTTTTTACTGTAATGACGATCAGCGTGTGCTGTTTTCATTGTAGTAAACTGAAAGTAAAACAAGCCCATCGGCTTGTTTACTTTCAATGAATCTGTTCTCGGGGATCTCCCATTTCAAATTATACTTCTGCCCAGTGGATCCCTGTTTGGTGATTGCCACAGTCGAGTGATCCCAAGCAGGGAACCCACCCACCAGGGATAGGGAGAGCGGTCCCCTGGGCAAAGACTTGTGCTCCCCATGGCAATTGTATTATTTCAGGATTTCTGCCCCTCCCCCCAGGCAATTAGCCCTGATCTGCGCCCACCTCCTGGGGGGGGGGTGGCGGAAAGCCTACGAGAAAACAGGGATTATATATATAGCCTGGTTGTTTCCTTCTGAGGTCCATGAATAAGGGGCAGGTTTTGGCCCCGAAACGCGTCGGACGTTCCTTTGAAGCAAGAGGGAATCTTCAAACATCGCTCTGGGGGCCACAAAGAAACCGGATGGTTTGGAGTCCGTGGTGAGCCCTTGCCAAAGCGCTTGCGCACTTTGCTTTGAGAGAGATATATATATATATATATATATATATATATATATATATATATATATATATATATATATATATATATATATATATATATATATATTGCCCAACATGGCCATGGTTATGCCATGAAGAACAGCATTGGCCAAGTAAAGAAAACAAGCATTGGAAATGCAATAGGTCTCGCATTAGAAAAGTTGGAGCTATTGGTTTTGTAAATGACTTTTCTTTTTGTTTATTTGTTGGTCTTGAAAACAGCAAAATTAATAGCTTTGTCATTTACAATGCCAATAGTTTTTACCTTTCGCAAACGTGACACCTATAGCATTTGTAATGTAATATGTGTTGTATTTAGATGACTATAAAAAGAAACAGGCTTGTAAATACAAACGTCTACAATTGCACATAGAAATTTACGCGAACACATGCACAAATTGTGAGGATATTTCTGTCTACTGTTTACTACTGTACAAGTGTCTGTGTCATAAGTACAACCCTGTGCCCCGTGTGCATGCACATATATGTACTGTGCGCCTGGCCAGATACCACTGAAGTTATTATCTTAACTCACAAGTACAACTAAGGATTAACACAGCAGACTACGCTGAGATGCTGTTTTCCCGAAAGCTGACACGGCGGGCAGGGGAGGGGGCGGAGCGGGGAGAGGTGCGACACGGCAGGCAGGGGAGGAGAGTAGGAGGAGGAGGGGGGAGGACAAAGCAGCGAAGGGCGAGGAGACAGGCACTCCTCTGAAAGAATGCAACTTTAAGTAACATTAAACAGCAAAGATGCCTGTGCTTGCACCACACGTCATAGCTCCTAAACCACTCACTTCTTATTTTGATTCTTTCCCAATATTTCACAGTACAAAAAGGTGGTGTGTTTTTTTTTGTTGTCCTGAAGCGGAGTGGCCCGGGGGCTGCTTTGCAGGGGGCTGTGGGGACCTTCAGATCTTTACCTTCCTGCCAGGACCTGAGATCACAGGACCAGGGTTAGCGAACTCATGAGGGAGGAAATGAGAGAACAGTATAGTGCTGGCAGCGGAACACACCATCTCGGGCGCTGAATGGAATGTTATAAATATTGCAATTATTTAAATGTCGGTTATAATTGCACTATGTTTTAAATGACCCGTGACAATTGCACATAGAAATTTAAGCGAACACATGCACAAATTGTGAGGATATTTCTGTCTACTGTTTACTACTGTACAAGTGTCTGCGTCATAAGTACAACCCTGTGCCCCATGTGCATGCACATATATGTACTGTGCGCCTGGCCAGATACCACTGAAGTTATTATCTTAACTCACAAGTACAACTAAGGATTAACACAGCAGACTACGCTGAGCTGCTGTTTTCCCGAAAGCTGACACGGCGGGCAGGGGAGGGGGCGGAGCGGGGAGAGGTGCGACACGGCAGGCAGGGGAGGAGAGTAGGAGGAGGAGGGGGGAGGAGAGTAGGAGGAGGAGGGGGGAGGACAAAGCAGCGAAGGGCGAGTGCGTTTTACTCGTACCCTGGTCGCCATATCCCAGTCGGTGGCTCTATAGGTCCAGGTTACGAACACCGCGCGTCTGCGTTACAAGCCTCGCTCCGTAGGCACACTGATTGCTTGAATCGGATTGGTGGATAGAATGCAAGAACGAGGCTTGACACACATAAGTTGACAAAGCTCAGAAACCCTGGAAGACACAGTGATCAGCCATATCGATGTCAGATAGAAGCTGCTACGGTGGGTTTCTTCTAATGAGGCTTATTATATAGAGAACAGGACTACCTCGATGATTTGAATTATTTGAAACTCCGCGAAAAGGCTCTGAGCCTTTTTCGCTACAGTGAAGGAGTTTGTTAAAAAACATGGCATTGAAAATTATTTTTTGAAACATTATTTGTGTCCGCTTTGGTAGTTTCACCATTGTCCACAGTCAAATGTTATTAATAATTTTCGATTCTTGCGTGTCACTGTGACCCAGCTGGTAAAGCTGCCATATCACAAAATGGCCGTCTGCAGCTGGGTACATACATGTTGTCTTATCTTTTTGTTTATGACGCTCACTCTTCTTTATTTAGACAGGAGCGGTATAGTGTTTCAGGAAGCTACAGTTAAGGCTCTCTAAACGAGTGGTGGCCAGCGCCATCTGCTGATTGGTAGCGGTACAGTTTGAGCTGCCAGCCTGCCACTCACCATGCAGACGTTCCGCCCCCGCACAGCCCTGCTTCTTCAAAGACACTGCACGCGGGGTTGGGGACCGTTGGGCTGCGCGTGAACTTCTGCCACGGTTGACAAGGGCGGATCATGGAAGAGGGGGAGGAGCCTGGCGGATTGGGAAAGACTGGCCCCGGGGGCAGGCTGGACATGAACCACGGCTTCGTGAGGCACATCCGACGAAACCAGCTAGCCAGGTGCGTTGCGAGACAGGGGTGATTGGTTAGATGTTAAACAAGCCCATTTGTGTGACGTCACAATGGATGGTACTCATTGGGCAAAGGGGCGGGAAATAAATGATCAGTGATGGGCCTACCATTGGGCATGTAGGACGAATCATTTTGATGTCACAAGGAATTTATTTTTAAGGCGTAAAATAATTCTAATTCTAATTAAAAAGTGTCTGTGTCATAAGTACAACCCTGTGCCCCATGTGCATGCACATATATGTACTGTGCGCCTGGCCAGATAACACTGAAGTTATTATCTTAACTCACAAGTACAACTAAGGATTAACACAGCAGACTACGCTGAGATGCTGTTTTCCCGAAAGCTGACACGGCGGGCAGGGGAGGGGGCGGAGCGGGGAGAGGTGCGACACGGCAGGCAGGGGAGGAGAGTAGGAGGAGGAGGGGGGAGGAGAGTAGGAGGAGGAGGGGGGAGGAGAGTAGGGGAGGCACGACCTAGCGGCCGTGAAATCAAGAAGTGAGGGGGCGGAGCTGGGGGAGGCTGTGAGAGAGAGAGTAGGCAAGGCAGGCGGCTGGGGGCATGTGCACGCGCTTTTAAGCTCAATGCGCATGCGCATTGAGCTTAAATTTCTCGTGCACTGCAAGGAATCGCCACGATTCCTTGCAAGTTGGTTAAAGAGTGGATAAGCCCCCATAGTCTCGCAAGCTCGATGCGCATGCGCATCGACAGGCGAGACCTAAAAAAATGAGAGCAAACCAATTTTGAGAAGCTAAGTATATTTTCCAATGGAAACTTCATATCTCAATCACATATATATTTGCCACTCCATCACATTTAGCTACCCAGTCACTTACAATAAAACGGTGATGGCATAGCCTAATGTGCCGGGCCATGGATACTCAAATTGGGGGTGCATTATGGCAGAAACCCCCTTCGGATGGTGGCCTGTATAATATATAGATCCTCTGTCTGAAGGAGCTACAATACTCTGTGGTCATCACTGTCTCCCTGGCACTTAAAGGGACACTTGGTTCACTAGATAGAAGATCTGCGGGCTCTACTTAGTTCATAAAGTATATCATGGGCACCAGCTGGTACCACAGGCCATTCTGCAGTAGCTCTTGGTTGCAACTGCTACCTTGTTGATGTTCGCAATCCCTGTCCTCTGCTCAGCTACCCTTTCCATTTTGGCTTTCAACTTTCCAGATGAAATTTTACCACCTGGGTGATTGTGCTATTTTTCGTTTAACTCGTGATGTTAGTTTTGAACATAATATAATTATATGAAAAACCTTTAAGAATCTCAGCTTCTGCAGCAAACAAGAAAACTATGTGTGCACACAACTATTCAATGCAAAAAACAGGCCTTTCAATGCTAACACGGAACATTCGTTAATATGGCACCAGAAGGTAGTTTAAGTTAAATCGGTACTTATAAACTACACTTAAAGATTTATAACGATTAAGTATGATTACTTACTACAACATTTGTGTTTAATACATGTGCTATTTAAAAGTAGACTTTTACTCATTTGTAAGAAAAAGTGTTTTGGTTTACAAATGAAATTCGCTCTAGCAAAGGGCATGTGATGTCAGTTCCACTGCCCTTATAGAGTCGGTGAAATTACACCAGAAGCTCTAGTCAACATGTTACGAACCTTAGAAAATATGGGGAAGCATTATGAACGGGTGAAATCCTTTTTAGGTCTCGCCTGTCGATGCGCATGCGCATCGAGCAAGCGAGACTATGGGGGCTTATCCACTCTTTGTCCAACTTGCAAGGAATCGTGGCGATTCCTTGCAGTGCCCGTGACTTTTAAGCTCAATGCGCATGCGCATTGAGCTTAAAAGCGCGTGCACATGCCCCCAGCCGCCTGCCTTGCCTACTCTCCCGCCCCCTCACTTCTTGATTGCACGGCCGCTAGGCCGTGCCTCCCCTACTCCTCCTCCTACTCTCCTCCCCTCGCCGTCTGTTCCCGCACTCCTCCCACACCCCGCTCCGCCCCCTCCCCTGCCTGCCGCGTCGCATTTGTCAAAACTGGTGAGTCTATGTCTGTGACAGGAGGAGCCACGTCGTCTGTGTGTCTTTGTACCCACAGGTGTCCAGAAGTTTGGCCATGTTGTTTTTATGTCCTCGGAACCAAGGCCTGCTTCGATTCAGAGATGCTCGATCCCAAGTGTTTCTTCGGAGCCAATGCGGGGTTAAAGTTTGTTTGGTAGCTTTCGGTGCCGATGTACTTGTTGGTGCTGACTTGTGCTGGAGCCATCCTCCTGATGTGGCCTTGTCGCCGGATCGAGCACATTCTTGTCCCTTTTCAGCTCCAAGGAATGCTTGTGTTGTCGACCTGAGCCTGAGGGCTGTGACGTACCATGGCACGGTGGGGAAAGTGTTTGCAAGATTTTCTTGGCACGTGAGTGAGCGCAACACTTCAAAGTCAGTCACATCAGCAGATGTTACGGGCACCCGGAGCTCACAGCCACTCTCTCTGCCCGCCCGCTCTCCACTCCATCAGGCAGCCAGCCAGCTTCAGGAGAGCAATCTGCTGGGTGCCGCCATTTTGTATAGGGTAAAGGCTCAGGCGCCAGCATCTAAAAGTTATATTTAAACAGCCCCCTCTCGCAGCAATTGTGTACTTGCAATGTGTAGATCTGGCGCTCGAGGCAGCGCGGTCCGCCAGCCCCAGGCACCTTTGCGTGCTTTGCTTCGTTCTCCGCAGTTTCCCACAGCTGCGGCCTTCAGTCTCGCTTTCCGCCTCGGGCTCGATTTTAGCAGCGAGATAATGGTGCTCGGCTGCGGCTGGTTCAGTGTCTCCCAATCGGGTCCCACCTTCTTCCGGATCTCGCCCAGCGGGACACTTTTCGCTCCGTTGTTTTTCGTTCGTGTGGCCACCAAAGCTTACCCCACCGTGTAGAGTGAACAGCACGCCAGTTACACCTCTCACACCCTCACTCACCCTCACACACACTCACACTCACGCAACGTCACACACCCGAAGCCTCACACCCCCTCACTCACACTCACCCTCACACCCCCTAACCCGCACACCCCCTAACGCTCACACCCCCTAACAATCACCCCCTAACCCTCACCCCCTCACTCTCACCCTCACCCCCACCCCTCACCCCCTCACCCTCACCCTCACCCCCTCACCCCCCCACCCTCACCCTCCACCCTCACTCACCCTCAACCCCTCACCCTCACACCCTCAACCCTTCACCCTCAACCTCTCACTCACCCTCACTCACCCTCAACCCCTCACTCACCCTCACCCTCACTCACCCTCAACTCCTCACCCTCACTCACCCTCACTCACCCTCACTCACACTCACCCTCACCCACACTCACCCTCCCTCAACCCCTCACCCTCACTCACCCTCAACCCCTCACCCTCAAACCTTCACCCTCAACCCCTCACTCACCCTCACTCTCACTCACCCTCAACTACTCTCACTCACCCTCAACCCCTCACCCTAACTCACCCTCACCCTCACTCACCCTCAACACCTCACTCACCCTCACTCACCCACACCCCCTAACAATCACCCCCTAACCCTCACCCCCTCACTCTCACCCTCACCCCCTCACCCTCACCCTCACCCCCTCACCCTCACCCTCCACCCTCCACCCTCACTCACCCTCAACCCCTCACCCTCACACCCTCAACCCTTCACCCTCAACCTCTCACTCACCCTCACTCACCCTCACCCTCACTCACCCTCAACCCCTCACTCACCCTCACCCTCACTCACCCTCAACTCCTCACCCTCACTCTCACTCACCCTCACTCACCCTCCCTCAACCCCTCACCCTCACTCACCCTCAACCCCTCACCCTCAAACCTTCACCCTCAACCCCTCACTCACCCTCACTCTCACTCACCCTCACTCAGCCTCAACTACTCTCACTCACCCTCAACCCCTCACCCTAACTCACCCTCACTCACCCTCAACACCTCACTCACCCTCAACACCTCACCCTCAACCTCAACCCCTCACCCTCACTCACCCTCACCCTCACTCACTCTCACTCTCACTCACCCTCAACCCCTCACCCTCACTCCCTCACCCTCACCCACTGCAATAGGTCTCAGACCATTTCAGTTAGAGCTTTAAGAAATGTTTATGGCTTTTTTTATTTGTAATTCTTTAGCATTGGCTACAGGAAACAAAAATGCTAAACATTTACAAAAAAAACCCATAAACAATTCTAAAAGCACTAACTCTAATGGTGCGAGACCTATTGCATTTCCAATGCTTGTTTCAACTACTTGCTATCAGTCATGCTGGAAATGAGCAGTGAAAGGTTTTCAATGTGGCCAATAGTTTCCCTATGATGTCGCATCACCTGTACCCTACTGATCTTAGGCACGGGTGCAAAGAGGTGAAACAATAGCGTTTCGGCTAGCAACAATCTATGGAGCTCGTCTGTGCTGCGATATCAGAGCGGCGCAGAGCTGGCCTTTGTTCTGACTGCTGAGATAGCATCAGAGCCTGCACTGTGAAACAGTAAGCGCAGAAGCCCAATGAGGTTCTCGTGAACTCGTAGCCAGAGCTTCCTAACACCAGGAACACCAAATACTGGGGCCCCTTGGTCTTTATTCCGCCATAAGCGCTTTATTCCAGCACCTACTCTTTCTGCCTCTTCACCCCACTTTTGAGGGTTCATTTTCCTCTATCTCACTTGTCGATGTTTTCGTATTTTTCTATTACTCCGTTTTTTCGTCATTTTTTCTTTACAGGCTCATTTTCTTTTTTTTTGTTTTGTTTAAAAAAGAGAGCCCTTGCCCGCCGCAAATTAAGCTCTGTCCTTGCATCCAAGACCTATAAAGGATCGAGTGGACAGTGTGTTCTTAACGAACGCTTCACTTGCATTTTATGTTACCTTGAACAAAGAGGCAAACAGAATTAAAGAGAAAAGTTTAATTTACATAAAGTGGCGTCCTTTTGGCATAGACCTGGCAATGACGTCACATACCACTTGTTTGTAAATCAAAACAGACCCTCCTGTTGGTGTCCGTTTTTCCAATATCAGTTGCCATGACAGCATATTGGGGCGATGGCATCCCCTGTGCATACAACACCTCCATGGAGAGAGTGAATGAGAGGCTTGCTGTCAACTGCGCATGCACTGGCCTCCGGCCAGGACCATTCTTTGTGTATATTTGTTTAGAGGGCAGTGTGGAACACAAACGGACACGTTCACAATCAGCACAGCATTTTATCTCTCAAGTGCAGCATCCGTGGGACTTATCTCCGAAGGGACCACGCAGCCAGCTGTGGTCCAACGTCTTCCAGAGTCACGTCAACATCTGCAAAATGGACGCTAGGAAGAGGTGCGCAGGACAGCGATTCTCTTCATCCTATACATTAGAATATTCCATTTTTTTTAATTGTTCTTCTATTGCGATTACATCTCTATTATATATATATTGAATACATCAATATTTTTCTATTCAGAGATAACAATGCGCGGTTTATCATTGGAAGAGCAACACTGAGTTTCACTTTGTTCTCGAGCCTCTTCAGGTGCTTAGTTTTCACAAAATATGCATGCATTGCCACAACATAGAGTAAACTACATAACTAACAGAGCACGAAATTACCCAGTGGTATTCACAGGCTCCCAAAATCCATGTCTAGGCCACAGAATACAGACATAAAGGGAGCAAATCCATAGACAAGTGGTAATAACCTAAACTTATTTATAACAATATCACAGAAAGAGGGTATCCTCAGATAGGGAGAGAACATTCTTACTTTTCTGGAATCCAGAAAAATAATGGGACAATACGATTTTAGGTTATACCTTGATAAATTAAAGTGCATAAAGCGACCACGTGCCAAAAAACAGGGGCTTTTATTAGGATTTTGTTTTACCTTATTAGAGAACCCTAGAAAACGTTATCCAGGTATTTACTTAACAGTACACCGTATGTAAAATATACTTATGTTGCCCTTTTAAGTAATCAATCCTCTATCTATGTTTAGATAAAAACAAGGAATATCAAGTGGGATCCTAAATAGTTATATGGCTCGGTACAAAGCTCACATTAAATTAGTCTTGAGGTGCACAACCCAAAAGGATGCAACTGATCACTAAAAGTTATTAATTGGTTTCCTTTTCAGGATTTTCTTTCATCTACTTTCAAAACACAATATGATGCCTGTAGCAAACTCAGTCCACAATTATTTACCAATTATTCCTGTCCTGCAAAAAAGGTCACAAACTATCAGATTGCCAGAACATTGTCGACACAATTAAATGACAGGTTTTGCTTACCATAAATGTACCTAACACTTATCTCTGATGTAAAAATCAGTATTAGGCACTAACCAAACCCAATCGTTTCTTGCTCTGGTCTATTATAATATGTCCACTGTGACCACTGTTTCACCCATTAACTGACAAGTGTTCATGAACAACTTTTTAAATGTATTCTATTAAAAATTACCATAACGCATATATTACTTGTACTGTGTTATTAACAAAGATCCAAATAACTTCGGACCAGAGAACCATGCGGTGACGTATCAACATCTTGTTTGAGTGTTACTTTACCATCTAGATTTTGCTTAATGCACCTCTAAACGTGCCAAACATGCATGAATACTAGTGCACACGAGCAGTCACTCCAAAGATATCCAGCCAAAAGAAGAAAAAAAAATCTCATGACCAAATAGTAAGTAGAGGACTGCAAAATAGTTTTTCACTAAAAGATTGGTTTTACTCATGCATGTATCTACAATATGAATCCTAGCGTGACGCTGACTATCCCAGTTATCCTTAATCTTGGGTTGAAATGGGTAAGAATTTTGTAGAGTAAATAAAACTGCCTCCAATACATTACAACATATAATCACAGCTTTGCTTGTTCAACACGTGGGGTGTGCTTAAACAAGTATCGGAGTCAGAAACCGGTCCTCGGAAGCTTGTTTCCGGTCCAGGGAAGGCTTGCCTTGGCAGTTCGGACTGGACTGTTCCCATGAGGCACAGGGTCAGACTGATTTGCATATGGCCATGTCTGAAGTGGGGTGGTGTGGAGTGCAAAAAAACGATGGATTTAGGCCCAGATCTCTGTACTGGGGTGAATGTATGACATTGTTCTGCATTCTGTCCATCAACTGTTGTTTTTGCATTTGTCACCCCGAGTGGGATGGGTATGCTCAGACGTGAGTCCCATGCACCCCACACCACTGGATTTAAGCAAGCCGGGCTGAAGAAGGCTGGAATGCCAGAAACCGGTCCTCGGAAGCTTGTTTCCGGTCCAGGGAAGGCATGGCTTGGCAGTTCGGGCTGGACTGTTCCCATGAGGCACATGGTCAGACTGATTTGCATATGGCCATGTCTGAACTGGGGTGGTGTGGAGTGCAAAAAACGATGGATTTAGGCCCAGATCTCTTTACTGGGGTGAATATATGACATTGTTCTGCATTCTGTCCATCAACTGTGGTTTTTGCATCCAATACATTACAACATATAATCACAACTTTGCTTGTTCAACACATAGGGTGTGCTTAAACAAGTATCTGAGTCCCCCCCCTTACGTTTCTATGATGGACAAATGTAATTATTCATAAATAACAGTTTTGAAAGGGTATTAGAATTACTGAAGCTAAATGTATCTTAATAATCATAAAAGCAAACATTTCATTATTCTTCTAACATCTCAATATTACCTGGATATCTCAAAACCACAAAAAAAAACCTGAAAAACTGTGCACAGTGTGCTTTTTATTACACTTTTGATTTTAACACTAATCTATTTAATAAGGTAAACATGTTTGCATTGTTTGAGTATGCCCTATTGTGAGAGAATATACATATATGTTTGTTTTGCTTCCAGTGGTAATAGCGGCTGGATACTGGAGATATGGCTCACAATAGAAGTGAAGAAATTGTACTATAAATCACTCCTTCAGGAGTCATTGTGTCTCTAGACTTGTATGTATATCCAGTCACTTGGTGGAATATTGGGTTGCCCTATTTTTGTGTGGTGTTTTTTATAGTGGTAATGTGTTCTATTGTGTTTTTGTGCTGCTGAGTTTTTGTTGCAATGTGTTGTTTTGTGTTGCCGTTGTTGTATTGCAGTCTGTTTTGTTGAACCTGTCATTTCGTAGTTTTTTTGTTTACTTTTTCTGTGCCATTGTGATATACTCAGTTTTCTTTAGCTGTGTCTGTTACTGCTTCCACTTTTTCAGCCAAAAGAAGTACATGCCTTGAAAGTTCTAGTAATAGATAATAATGTATCACTGTGTATGGTGGGAAATTAGGATTTATAACTACTTAAGACAACAGTCATCCAAACAATGTGCTAGACATTGCATCTTGACTTAGCAGTCCCACTGCTCATTTTATGGGATACGTCCCTAGTGCTTGCTGGAGTAAGATTTTGGACAACACTGAATGCTATTACCCAAAAAAATCAAAACACTTCCTTCAACAGAATGAAATGATTTACGAATGAGAGTGAGGAACAGTGGAGAGGCTCATATAGAGAAGTCCAGATATAAACAAAGAACGACACAGAGAGGCAGGTAAAAGAGGGGCAAATAAAAATCCAAGAGAAGCAGACGGAGTCAAAATGTATAGAAAAGTAAAGAAAGATTATAACACAGTTGAAGAGCATGATACAGGGTCCGGCAAAAAAATTGACGAAAAACCGATATACAGAAAAAAAGAGAAAATGACTGGCAGAGCAAGAGTACAAGGCAAAGAGATAAATAGAAGAGTAGAATGAAAGGTAGCAAGAAAGAGGCAAAAAGCAAAGTCAAGAATGCACAGTAGTTAGAGACAGACAAAGGCAAAGATTAAAAAGATGCAGAATGACAGAAAAGCACGGAAACTTCTAATAAAAAGACATACAGTGAGAGAAACAGAAAGAAAAATAGAGAGAAAAGGGGATAGAGAGAAAGAATAGCAGGCAAACACATAAAACTGTCTGTGAGGGTAAAATCGGAATAAAAAGAATGGAAGAAATTCGGACAGAAGAAAAACTTAAAAAGACAAAGGCAGTGAAAGACATTGATAGATATAGACAGAAACAGCACAGCTAGAGAGACAAAGACAGAAAAACACGGTGAGTGTAAGAAGGGAGAAGCAGGAAGAGTGCCATCCTGCCATAAAGCAAATGTGTATTATCGGTAGAGTTTATAACTCAAAAAACCACTAGCCGCTATTTGACGTTAGTATAGGAGGCTGTGAACTCGGAAGAAAAGTTATCTTGCCTTCTGACACTGTGTACAAAGGCTCTTTCTTCATATCCGCGCCTCGCCAATAAATAAATGCACAAATTACCAAAGCACACTGCGTCCTTCCTCTGTTGGCCTGGCTGCGTTGTTCATCTGTGATGACGATTATGGCGCAGCCGTACTGGGATGGAAGTGGCATCTGACCCACACGGTCAGATTTTTTTACCAGATCATAATATTTCGCAATGACTTTGGGGCACAGAGGGCAAAGGAAAACGGGGCACGTGACACAAAACGCGACTATCTTTTAAGTTAATTGTCAACAGTTGGGTCTGACGGACTGAATCAATGGATGAAAACAAAAAAAGTTTGCCATCAGTTTGTGCAAATGTTGTGACACTTTTATTCGCACCAGACGATTGCAAAAAATGGATGTACAATATAGTACCGTTCAAAGTCCCAAAGAAAGCTACTTAACAAATGGCGAGAATTGGCGTGGTGGGGAAAAGCGTGGATGCAGGTAGTAAGAGTGAGAAATCAATCGTGAGGGAATTCTCCTATCGATGGCAACTGAGCAGAAATATTTTGGCCGGCTTTCAGTTCACCAACCATCAGACATGCGTGTCCTTTACCGCACTTTAAACATACGTAGATACGCAAGCAGAACACAAAAGCAATATGCCACAAACAGCCCCAGAAAACAAATAGTACTTCGTGCATCATGAGCTGGCGGCGCCTGCGTCCTGGTGTGCACGGGCGCCTGCATTCTCGATTAAAAAGACTTCTACGAATGAATAGCAGATCTAAATTGGCAGGACCACAGCAAACTCCGACATGAACACTCAGTGAAATAAACACTAGCAGCTGACGTCTGCTGCATGCCACTTATTGGAATCGCATCTTGGCCAATTCAGTCTTTCATCCTTTCGAGTAGAGGTAGGTAAACGGAGTAATGTCGACACCTATTTGAATAATGCTTTGAAAAACCGTCAATCTAAAAAGCCCGGCAGGCAGGTATTATTGATTTATATGTTTGAGTCATTAGGGAGGTGTACATTCCAAACAGAGTTCCATTCACTCCATAGGCTTAAAACTCAAACTACATTCAAGAAATTGAAGAAGCAGAAATGCACTGGTAGTCTCAGGGAAGACTGTCCCACTGAACAGCGTTCCGAAAAGTACATCTGGATGAAGTTACGTGCGCAACAAAAGACGACGACTACTATCTATCTACATGGCCTTAGGAAGCCTGCATGCTGCGCCAGAGTACTTTGCAGTGGATTCGAGCTATTAAAAGTGCAATATGTTCTAAGTTTAAGTTCCGAACTCCATGTTTCAAAAGCAGCGCAGCACCTACCCCCCACAACCGCACCTTCCACCCGCCCAGCGCGGAAATAGACTTGTCTGGCCACAATTGCCATAAATAGGCTCCGTAGGGGGAAAAACGTACAATTAACTCTCCGCAAACATCCTACCGGCCGTGTCTGTCATGGCGGGTCGGCAGAGGCTCCCGGCAGCCTCGAGCGCACCTCTGCAGCTGAAGCAGGTGTGCCTCAGAGCCACCCGTGCGGGTGACGTCACTGCTTCCGGGCTGCCAGCAGGTTGCCATGGCAAGTTACACAGTTCACCTATTTTGCGCTTTATTTTTCCGCGATGGCAGGCAAGTTTGCACCATCATGTTGGTTTTTAATGCCTACTGTTCACCCTGGGTATAAAGCGATACTAATTCACCTGCTGGACTTTTTGGACAAGGAAAGAGCGAGGCGATTATTGATTTAGACCTATACAGAGGTCAACAGCTTGAAATGAATACATTATCAGTACATTATTATACAACTGACAATATATGATTCGTATAGATTCACTATCTTAACACCACATAAATAAAAGATGAGGGCAATGCTTTGCCTGGATCTCATTTGTGGTTTCTCTTCAAGTCCTGGTTCTTAAATTCAATTTGAATAAGGCCCTATGTCGGCAAATTTCAAGAGGTAGCACTGCTAGAGTCATTCATGAAACCATCCACACTGGAGAAGCCTACCTTCAATATGTCAGAAGGGTGGTTCTGATCTACCTGTAAAAATCAACACTGTAAGTAATCTGGGAGCAGTGGCGTAGCAAGGTCAGTTGGTACCCGGTGCGGAAAATGTCTTGTCACACCCGGCTTGACAAAATGGCAAAAATATGTATTTAAAACATATTTTTGCCATTTAGTCACCCTCTCAGTGATGACATCCGGGGCGGCCCACCGTGGGCCGCCCTCGCCCACAGTTTACTTGGATTACTTTGAATTAAATCTGTTAAAGAGGGCACGGTATTACCACAAGTCTTCTAAAAGGAATTCTACCACTCATCACACCTCTGGACCTAGAATATATATCCTTGGTTGGGACAGGCAACAAATCATGGTCAGAGGACCAAAACCTGCCAGGGAGCTCAGAAAGCACAGTTGGGGGTGAACTGCTGACCACGTAGAAAGAATTAGCAATATGGCAGCGGACAAACAGTTGGCAGAATAAAGAGCAGCTTTAGCACTACCTCTTTTGACTTGGTGATACCAGGGAGGGCCAAGGCTGCCAGGGCTGTCCCAGACAACCAGGGCCCAGTCACAGTAGGCAACAGAGCTGGTTTTGATCTTGTCAGTTGGGAGGAGAGCTCATCTAAATAGTGGAGTAGAAAGTCTAAGGAGATGAAGAAAGGGGCAAATGGGTTCTGCCTTTTTGAAACAGTAAGGAGAAGGTGATTTGCCACTAAAGGAGGTGAGGAACAGTGAAAATAGAGTTAGGATTGGTTGGGAAATTTCTTGAATTACAGGCTAGTGCACAGGAAAAATCTGGCACCTCAATCACCACCTCCTCTGAACATTCCAGGACCTGCGATGATTAACTAACAAATAAGGTCTTGCTAGATGAAAGACTTCTCCTGACTCCTACTGGAAGAAGATTCACTCAAGGTCTCCCGGCTCCTGCTGGCACTCAGGGACTGACTTGCTCTGCAAGGATCAAGTCGTTGACCTCTTATTTATCTGCTTCAGGGACAAAAACATGGGACTCCCGGCCCCAAGACAGCCCAGCTGGCCAGAGCCCATTAATGCCAGCAGAAGACCTGGCTGCAGAGAGATCAGGTGCCCAGAAGTCTGTCAGCTCGAACTAGAAGTTGCAGGACTGTCCAGAAGGCACTTTTCCTAGCAGTTCAAGAATAAGTTCAAAGGTAAAATCGTTTACCAGAAAGGCCAGTTTGGTGTAGTCAACCTCTGCCCTATTGTAGTCAGCTTTGAAATGTGTCATTGTCCCAGGCAACCACAAGCTGGCGTTTTTTCAATTAATTTGTGCTTTTTCTATGTTCTTTTTGCCTTAAAACACAGTGCTGTGTTTGACACACATATTTATGTCCTAGTTGTGGTTAGTATACCTACACATTCCATCCCCTATATGCCTTAAAACGTACAAAAATCATATCTCCATCTCCCTCTAAACTATTTTAATGATCGTGGTGTCCTTTTGCTCATTAAAAATCTTTATTTTTCTAAATTGGTTTGGGGATTTTATTGTGTTGTTTCCTTGAATTAAAAAAAGTTGGTAATGCTTGAACTTCACACTTCCCTCTTTGTGAATTGCCTGCTGCTTCTACCATAGCTACAAGGGGATGAGCAGAGATTCTCTCAGAACTGTTTTTGACCTAACCAGTTAGTGTTTATTAAGTTCAATGGGGTCAAACCCACCACACATACAAATTCATAGCCCAATTTGTTACACGAGTTACATTTTTTAAATCTGTTTATAACTAAGGCTCCCGGTTTTAAGTTTTTACGGATTTTTACAGATAAATTCAGACAGAAAACAATATGCTTTCTGTCTGTATTTATTTTTAAAAGTGGATAAATACGGAAAAAGGGGCTTCCTTTAAGTGACTGTGTTGTTTTTCTTGAATTATCAGTCAACAGCTGAGCAGATGGACAGCATGGGAAATTTAAAAAAACAGGTTGCAATTTCATTAAATAATGCCATGTGTCAACATAAATTTGTGGTATAATGCTAATATTTACCAGTGGATGGTTTGTTATATAATATTTGGCAGCTTAAATAGATAAAACAGACGGACATCAAAGTATGAGTGCGCGTCTACTGGTTAAATAAATATGGAAATGTACAATTTTACAATTTCATTTATCTGCAAAACACAAAATAAATATGGATGAATACTGATAAAGTGGGCAAAAAATAAATATGGATAAATACAGACGGAAATGCTAAAAAAAGAAATACCATAAAACCGGGAGCCCTATTTCTAACACACAACAAATGCCCACACTTGCTTGCAATATAGGAATATAATCTGCTGTACAAAGCCCAGGTGTCAACTCAGGCACATTTTTTCAAAGAAGCACCTAGAAGCCCTTAGACTTGGCACTGCAAACCCACTTCTAAGGAAGGTTAATTTTTGTGCTTAAGTGGTGGAATGGGTGTGTTGGCTCCATTGGGAATGAGCTCTTTCGTTTAGTACACTCGTCTCGATTATTTATGTCGCAGGCAGCGGGATGGTGTGCAGTATTTAATGACCAATGTATGACAGGGTGCTCATCTGGAATACAAAGCAGCAAAAGGGTCAGAGTGGTTGTACTCTACCACTCTACTGATGACCGCACTGCAGATGCAAGTTAAATCCAAGTGATGTTTAAATGGCAAAAACTAGCAAAGAAGGAAACTGAAAAGAATGCCAGCTACACAATTGCAAGCCTACTTCTCAATGATACACGTCACGGCTGCACACACAGTAATCGCCCGTGTCAGTCTCCAGTCAGGAACGCTCTGTGCTCTTTGGTATGATATGATAGATGCACCCAGAGTTCCACTGTGTCATAATCGGAGGCTATGCCTGTGCAGCAGCCACCCATCCGTGGCGCCTGCTTGCTGTGAAGATGCCAGCATCAGAGTGCAACAGCTGTCAGAATAGGGAGTTGTGGGCCAATGCTTCTTCATCTAGCCAACAAACCAATAAGGCTTGAATCCAGGAGCACCTAGAGTGGTCTCCGCTCACCACGGTTTCCCAGAGGCCAGCCTTCTGGGGAAAACAAGACGTGAAGTCCAAGCATTTCATGATGTGCCTCTTTTGTGACGTGGTCATTTCACCGAAAGGTGTCTCAAGAGTACGATTCCCATAAATTGTAAACTTTGCTCGTAAAAGAGATGTAATCACTTGCTGTGAACTTTGGGCACCATAGTGGCAGGTGGCCGAGCATGTCTACGCCTTGCAAAGTGCACCCAGGGCCATCACTTCCTTCTGTGGTGCTGGGTGCGGACAGACTGACTGCACTGTGGAACATGTTCAGAGAGACTCTGTGACCTACCTACACCACATTGCACCTGATGGAGACAGGCTGTACGCTACCGGCATCTCAGACCAATACTTCCAGCAGAGCAGAAAGCAAGACACAGCCAGACAAAAGACGCACCTCATCCAACAGCAGGTGAAAACTGAGGCATTCTTAATACAGCAGGCAGAGCATCCTCGTGAGCCCATAACCGGGGGGAGAAAACATACAGATTCATAGACACTGACAGCAGAACAATGTCACCAGCCCCGCTAGTCTACCGATGGCTCTACGCCTTGTATCCCTCCAAAACACCACTTACTCTCCCAGCCTCACCCTGGTTATTGCACAACCTTTAAGACTCTTTGTGAGACCATGTCCTGGATAGTATAGCATTATATTTCTGTGTTGCTCTTTTTATACCGAATGTTCGCCAGTCTAATGAAGTAAATCTGCTAGCCTGGGCGCTGAGGGACTTAGCCTGAACTTTAACCTAAAATATAATACCCCCCATCCGTGTCTCGGAGCTATGTTTACCACCAGAAGCACTCTTCCGGTTGGAAACAGACGTGCCTCATCGGGCTTGCTAGCCCGCTCTCCCTTTCCTGGTACCATTGGGTTTTCAGAAGTCTCTTCAGCCATTGCAAATCAGGTCAACACAACAAGCTGCTGCAGGTGCTCTAATTCCCTGCACTGATTTAGAAACTAGCTTGGAAAACTGTCAATGTACAATTTTTAAAATTCAAACATCTGTTTTATACTTTAAATGCAATAGGAGCATCTGTACCAGCCTGTTTTACACAAAAGAGAAATGCTGTAGCGGCACCTGCACCCAAGGGATGTATGACGTTACAACGCATACTTTTACTCCGCATACCATTACAACGCGGTATTCACAACGCATACCGTTACAACGCATAGCGCTTTGGGGTGCTGGATAGTGGTAAGTATAATTTACTATTCTAACTCCAGTCCCCGTGGACCCTAGGGAAGGTGTTGGATAGTAAATTAAACTTACCTCTTATCCTAGAGCGCCCCCCAGCGCAATGCGTTGTAATGGTATGCGTTGTAATGCCTGCGTTGTAGTGGTAGTGCGTTGTAAAAATTGCGTTGTAACAGGTGAATACCGCACCCAAGACAAGGTAGAGGGGAGAATGGTGTGTGGGGGACAGCCGAGGGCCTGATAATGTGTTTTAAACTAAGAAGTGAACTTTATTTTTTTGAAAAACCTGTTGGATGATGTGATAAAATAGATTTTAAAAACTGAGGCTGAAGTCAGTACATCGTCCCCCAAAGCTATGTGCCTCAAACAGCTAAACTTAGAGAAAAGATGTGTTTTAAACCTTAAAATTGGTTTCCTCGCCCGGAGATGTAAGGAGCCACAAATCCCTTTCTATGCACTAACACTGCCGTGATTACAGAAGCCCCTCGTCCACAACTAGCAGCACTTTCGTGGGATCCGGGCTTTCGCATCAGCTTCAAAGTGTTTCTCGACTAAAAATCCATTTTGATATCGCTTTGGTTGGTACCTTCACCTTGCTCTTAACGTTCACCAATGATATTTTTGAATATCTGCTTTTGATGGCTTAAAGTTTGAAAGTAAAATAAGCAGGTTCTGCTACAATAATCCTCAATGTTTGTGTCTTCATTTTAAAATTATGTTTTACTTCATGGTGCAGCACCTCATGTACCCGAATGAAAAATTGTTTGAGATGCATAACTGTTCCTATACAATCCGCTATAGAGCATTTTATTTGAATTTAAATTGCTCGACTTTACTGTCCAGATAAGAGCGTCATCAGCACTTGAGGCACACAACCATTACTGCTAAATGTACAATTGAACAATGTTCAGGTAACTACGTCAAGTGGTTTTAACACAGCACTGGCAGGAAGAGACAAGGGGTTTGTTCCCGACCACTTTGGCATAAAACAAAATTAAAAGTGATGCACGTCTTCTGCTATCCATGAAAGTGACAAGGCAGGATTCCCTGAATGCACAGAAAAGAGATGAGTCCTGGAAGAGGTTGTGTACCCAGGACTTTCACCAAAGGATCATTTACTCATAGTGGAGAGCAGCCTAAACTGTGCAGTGCTAAGGTACGCTTTCGGTATGCAAATCAAGAGCAGGAAATTACTTGCACTAAGGCAGCCCGGTCACGTGCAAGGCCCTTCTCCAGCTCTGGATGATAGAGAAAGGAGGCATGCAGATCCCGCACAATGTCTTCTGTAACTCATACTGTTACTTTAAAGAGTAAGCAGATGAAAACAGGCCGAGGGCCAAGCGGTTGCGATTGCCAGTCTTAACTCAAACACATTTCCTATCTCCCCTTCTATTCTCTCCCGCTTGTAGTTCTATTTCAAAACAGAAAGTCAATGGTCGAGGGTAGTGGTAGCACTCCCTTCACTGAAGTCTTCTGAAGCCACAAGGCAATCAATTTCAGACCACCAAGCCCTGTTCACAGTATTGTTGTTGATAAAGACACCAACTGCACACAGCTCGGCTTTCATAGATACTGGGTCACAGCAAAGGCAATGAAATACGCAGTTTAGCGCTTTGCCGGTCACTCGTACCCTGTTCCTCTATAGGCATGGCTTATCAGCTCTTTAAAAGGCACTATGGGTTTTGTCAAATTAAACCCCGGAGAAAAGTAAAACTCCGACAGCCAACTGTTTGCTCATAGCTTTCAAATAAGCCCACACCACGATCAGGCCTAACTCAACCCGAAACCTGTATGCGTATCTAAGATGATTCAAATATATAGTCGGAGTCCTTAAACAACTGGTCGCAACTGACGGATTATTGGCAGTTTCTAATTTTGACAGAGCTCACCCAGCATCCAATCAGGGCTCTCTTGTTTCTGAAAGAAGAAAATTAACTCACCTGAATCTCAGAGCAGTCAATAAGACTAGTGCTTGTGTGTATTATATTCGAGAGGCTCCGTACTGCTCCCATCACATGGGTGCTATAAGTCGCTTTAGATTTAACAAGCATTAGCAAAGCCAATAGTTCTTGCCTATGCAATAGTTATTGGCTTTGCCAAAGTGTTTTAGCAATGTTGCACACCAGCGTGGCTGCTGTTTAGCATGGCTAAAAGTTAGTGGCGTAGAGGAGAGTGGTATGTAGTGCAGAATTGTAGAGTGGGGTGGTGAATAGTGGAGCACAGTAGACCTGATCCGAGTAGAGTGGAGGGGGGGTGGAGTGACGCGGAGCGGAGTAAAGGGAGAGTGGAGTGGCTCAGAGTGGAGTAGAGATGTAGAATGGAGTGGCGTAGAGTGAAGTGTTGTAGAGCGGAGTAAAGTAGAATGTCAGAGTGGAGTGGCGTAGCACAGAGTTGAGTAAAGGCGTATGGTGTAATGGAGTGTCGTAGATTGGAGTGTAGTATCATAGAGTGGAGTAGAGTGTTGTGTTATAGAGTGGAGTGAATATGCATGGTGCGTTAGCGCACTGGCATTACAGACAACACATTTTCAATTGAAATGACAAAGAAAAAAAATACTATATTTGATTTAGTTTATATCATACAAAGAGCGGCATAACCGCTAATACGCGTAAAATTCATGAGCAAGGTACAGATTAATTGATAAATTCTCGTTAAAATTTATAATAAACGCTTTTTAAAACAGTGTGCAGTTGATTCCTTCAGTCATGTGATAGCGAGTCATGCTATAAAATACATAGTTCTTAGGTGGTTATGCTTGATCTGTGTCCGGCAGGGTTAGTTAAGTGATCTCTCAAAGTAGCCCTAGGGCGATTAATAAATAAAGTGACGATGTTGATTTAAAAGGAAATATTTTCCAAGGAAAAATACATCGTGCTGTGAGCGATGAGGCTGCGGACTAATTAACTGCACTTTATCACCTTGCATGCCTTGCCGGTTCAAGTTCTCGGTCTCTCTTTTCTAATTTGTTTGCAGCTAAGCTCTAAAACTTTATTGCTTTACATGCCAATTGTATTGTTGAGCCTCCTAAGCATTTTATTACGGCGGATCTAGAAGTCCTTATTTGTTCTCTTTTCATTATTGGCCGCAAGAGTTCTTTCCGTATGGATAATAATGCCAGACAAATGCAAAGTAGGTGGAGTAATGATTCATCTCCTTGTCCATAAACGGCGGCAGTCCATTGAGGGCCAGGTCCGTTTCCATTTTGGGATTAGGTCTTCAGATTAATAAACTCCCAGTCTCAGTAAAATCAGTTTCAGCTTTATGTGATTTGCAAAATATTCCGACAAGTATGGTTGAGGCTTTAACATTTTATATTTTGGCAACACCATCCATGCGTTGATTTTCGTGGTCAATGAGGCTTTATCCTTTTCCTGAGATATTTGATTGATCATTTTATTGACTATTCGTTTGTACTCCGGATAGGATGGTGTTATGTGCCAAGCTTCATCTAACTTTAAAGCTTCAATCGATTGCTTTAGAGATGGATAAACCGAGTTACTCAATCTGGATTGCCTTTCAACCTCCAGCCAGCAGTCGTGTGCCAGAGAATCTTCCTCCGCTGCGCGCGTTCTCCAATCGTATTTTACCAGTGCTCCTTGTCTTGACGGGATCTGGATTTTTAACCGAAATTCTAATCTAATCCGGGCTTGAGGAATGTGGAGTGGAATTGTGAATAGATTTTTGAAGAGGCTGGTTTGGGCGATGTTCAGAATTATTCCGTCCTTTGTATTTAGGAGTTTCGAACTGTACGTGATTGATGGCAAACATTTTGCTGCCACAACCTTTAATAAGTGGGTTGTCAAACAGTCAATATGTTTTTTTTGCAAGGTTTTAAAAACAAATAGTAGCTGTTTTGCTTTTGTTTTCCGCTGTTCTAGGTATTGCTTGTAATAAAGGTGGTGATCTAATGTTACTCTCAGATATTTATATGTCCCTCCTGATCGAGGCAGTTGCTGCTGATTGTCCAAGTGAATTTTGGTATCTTTTCGTGTGGGCTTGAGAAACACATAACCTTAGTTTTTTTGAAGTTTATGTCTAATTGAGTTGAAGCTGTATATTCTGCTAGTTGGTTTATCAGTCGTTGGAGGCCGCTGGGCGTTTGAGATAACGTTTGAGATAACGTTTGAGATAACACTATGTCGTTGGCGTATTGCAGACTTGCTATTCTCACTTTCCCCAGTTTTTGGGAGTGCCTTAATATTAAACGTAAGTTATTGTCTAAGTAGGCTGTATATATTTTAAATAAACAGGGGGCTACAATTCACCCCTGTTTTAAGCCATTGGTGGTGGTGGTTTTGTTTGTTAAACTTTGACCATCCCCCATTTTTAACTGAACCCATGTTTTTGAACAGAGGTTGATTATTGCGTTCAGTAAATTTGTGGGGGCTCCCCATGATTTCATTTTTGCCCACAGGGCTGATCTGGGGACCTTATCAAAGACTGCTTTGAGGTCCACAAAACATGCATACAAAACTTTGGAGTTGACAATGGCTTGGTTGGCCAAAAGTGTGACTGGAGATATATTTGTTAAGGTGCTCATTCCGGCTCGGAAACCTGTTTGTGTATTGGGGATCAGTTTAGTGCTGTCGATCCAATCCTCTAGATCTTTCAGCAAATTTGCATCATAGATTTTTGCCTCAACATCAATGAGGGCTATTACCTTATAATTAGAACAATTTGAGCGCGCCCCTGATGGAATGGAATGTCGTAGATTGGAGTGTTGTGTAGTAGACTGGGGTGTAGTATCATAGAGTGGAGTAGAGTGTTGTGGCTTAGAGTGGAGTATGCATGGTGCGTTAGCGCACTGGAATTACATTTTCAATTGAAATGATAGATAAAAATATACAGTGTACAAATGATGCGTTGAAATGGCATCACCAACTGCACTGATTTTTTTTTATTATATTAAAATATTTGTTTCCACCACAGTTCAGAATGACAAAACATGTGTTTCATTTGATATTTCCCAATTCTGACATATTCTGAAATATTTGCACAGTTCATTTAGACATTTATATTTAGCTGAGTGCTAGAAAAAAAAACGTATCTTTCCCAATACCCAGCAAGATTGTTACATATATCTTCTCACTTTGCAGTCAAAGAAAGAAAAGTAAACATTACGGGCCCGATGTAGGTAAAACTTTTTTACCACTTCTTAAATACCGATTCATACCGAATCGGTATTTAAGAAGTGGTAAAAAAGAGGAGGGCAGATGTAGGTAATTATATTGTAATAATTACCGAATCGGAAGGAATCGGTATTTACCGATTCGGTAAATACCGAATCAGTAATGCCCATTGATTCCTATGGGCATTGAAGCCCATAGGAATCAATGGTCATTACCGAATCGGTATTTACCAAATCGGTAAATACCGAATTTTGCAAGGGTGCAGGGGGTGTCACTTTGACACCCTCTGGCACCCCAATTATAGGCATGTGTGCCATGTGGCACACATACATGCCCTAAGGGCATGTCTGTGTGTCACATGGTACAGGTGTGCATGCACAGATGTGCATGCACACCTGGATTCGGTATTTTACCACCCAATTGGATTGGGTGGTAAAATACCGACTCCTAAAGGCCTGTGGCACTGTTTTCAGTGCCACCCACATGTGGAATTTACTGATTCGGTAAAATTACCGATTCGGTTTTTTACCGAATCGGTATATTTACCGAATCGGTAAAATTACTGATTCTTACAAAAAAGGTCCCCTACATCTCAAAAGCCTAATACCGGTCGGAAACGGCCGAAATCGGCCGTTTCCGACCGGTATTAAGGCTCCTACATCGGGCCCTACGTTTCCTCGCAAGACAGAGCCTGACATTTGACCTGTTTCTTTGAATGCACAACAAATGTGACAAGACAAGATAAGAACATTGTTTAAAGCCCTCCTGGAAGAATACAGTAACCAGGCAATGCTCCACTGGAGGTTTGCCTAAAATAAACAAAGCCAGGAAATAGAGAAACAGAAAATGTGAGTTACAAACCACAAAGCCAATGGTAAGCAATGGGTGGAATGCATTCCCAAGGAAACATTTGGAACAGCCACAAGAAGTCTGCCGAGTGAGTGAAGAAACTAACTTGCCCCATCTCACATTTAGGTGGAAGCGAAGGTTTGGAACTGGAGAGGCTAAAGACGTTAATTTGGCATAGATATTTCATGTAAATGTGGACTGGGAGTATGTTGATTCTTTATAGGGAATGTGTTAGAGAACAGGAGATTAAATGAGAAGGATGCTTCTGACAAATCAAAATCACCCCAGTCCCCAATGACTCTCTATGTCCAAAAGTTAATAGATAGCTTATATTGCTATCACACTTTACCACCCACACAGGACATAGTGATGAAGAGCACAAAAAACATTAAACAAGATTCAGATCTATCTGAAAAGTCAAGTGACTTAGTTAACGGGTGATGCATGCATTATCTACAGTTGCGTCTGTGTGCAGCAGATAAATGTAATCATTGTATGGTCGGGACTTTCTCAGCAACCGTCCTCGATGCCAAATAGTGGAGCGGGGCAACATCACAGCAGTAGTGAAAGCAGGATTTCATAGTTTTGATTTTTTAAAGAATTTAGACTGGTGACCATGTTTTCCACAAATATGACCTTGTTTAGGATCGGGTCTCTGTTCAGATGTTTTGTTCATTAGTTGCTACTGTATGCAACACATACTGTGACTTCAGTGGTGAAAGCCAGTTATATTCCATTATTATAAATCACCAATGTCTGTACTTATACAGCTTCTTATTAGCAGAGTTGCATAACAGGAAGCAATAGAATGAGCTTATCCCATAATTACATCATTAGAAAATAAACTGCATGACTTCTAACCCACCCCTGATGTCATCACAAGGTGACATCGTGGAATGGAGTACAGAAATTCTTGGACCAAGTGTAAAAAGACTAAAATAACTTAATAATCTCACCGATACATACAGGACCAGATGTCAAGCTTGGAAAAGTTGCACAAGACAAAGAGCGGCTTACTTTTAAGTGATCAGAAGTTAGTCTAGTGACATTGAAGGGATTGCAAACCTGTCCACATCAGTTCATGGCAACAACATAGCGAGGCCAACTGTAAACCATAGCAAAACCCAACTCCCAAATCTAATTGCTGGATTATTTTCACTTGGCTAGACCGCACAATATGTTCAAGTCGGGAGTTGCAATAAGAATTCATGGCACTAGTTTCCAGCTTTCATAGAAGCAATACCTGCTCCTTATTGGAGAATGATCCCCACCAAGGACCGAGCATTCCTTATAACATCCATAAGATCTATGACTATCTTCTTGCCTACTTTAAAACAGTTTCACATTACCCAGCATGGACAGCTCATCCAGTCAAGGGTCAACTTTTATCCATTAAAGTTTAAGAATAAAAGTACAGACAGAACTAAAGTTGGAAAATAATTAAATGATTGAAAGGTTTCATGATTTTGTATTGAGGGCCAGTCAAAATGACCAAAAAACAGATTGGGTGCAAATTCTACGTCTCCCCTTTTCCTCTGACTTTTGGTGTTTGATGCAAAATTGAGCAAGACTTGTATTTTCAAGTCGAGCCTAGGCAGCGCATGCGCTGCTTTGCGAAGCATGCTGTACTGGAGTACGTACTTGAAGCCCCGCCCATATTTGTCATTGCCCTGTGTCATTGCCCTTCGTAAATGCTGGCTTCTGATTAGTTATTAGGCTTCTTAGACCCTCCATAGTGCTGCCTTGTCTTCATTCATAACCTCCCATGAGGACTGGCCCTTTTACTGGGGTTGTTACACGGTACATCTTCTTTAGTCTGTAAGCATTATTTTTTTAATGAATTTCTCTTATGCAGGAGGGTCTCTCATGCGCAGTTGTAACCACTGGCTTGTTTATGTAACTCTTAGCTAACAGGGAGCTCTCCAGGTGCCATGGGACACAGAAGGGAGCAACTCAGAGATGCCTTCAAGCACTTGGAATGCAATAGGTCTCGCATTTGCAAGAGTTTAAGCTATTGGCATTGTAACAAAAAATTTCTTTTATTTAAGTTTTAAAAACGAAAACATAAATAAAAGGCATTGTCATATACAATTCCAATAGCTCAAACTTGCATAAATGCGAGACATATTGCTTTGCAGATGCTTGTTTAAATTGTGCCTTAGCAATGTGTACAATCTTTGTTATGCTCTTTTTCTCTCTGCTTACGGTAGCATACGACCAAAACCATAAATAAAAGTGACCAGTGACATCATTATGAGCTATCACCTTATGGTTTAATAGGTATTTTCAATACCTGAGGGCAATTCTCAGGGAAAGGAAGTAAGGGCAGACACAGTTGGCTATACTTTTGTGGGGAGCCATGTCGCATTTGGAGAACACCCCACATCCCCTTCCACGCCAGAAGTAGGGCGATTATGGTGAATCGAACAGATGCTCCACAGTTCAGCCAATTCGCCTTCTCCAAACAGCCAAATGATGTACAAGGGTGTCCAATGTAGGTCAAGCATGGCCAGATCCATGCTGCGTAGCCACAAAACACGGGTATATACAACCAATCTAAATGGCTCTCATTATATAACCAATGGGAATCCAGAAAATTTGGCATGGATACAGCAGTCCTGTACCTCGGTTGCACAGCTCTGATATACTATAAAATCATTCAGCTTCCTACCTTTACATTCAGTTGCTGAATTCATCTGTAGCACTAACAGTGCAGGCTGATGTTTGGAATTTGCTGCAGTTGTGCGACAGACAATCAATGCACAAAACTATTGCGCTACCGAAATATCAAAGTCAAAATATTGGCTCCCCAATATTTTATGCAGTTAAGTGCATATATAGAAAAGAAAAGATTTACTACTCTTAATTCCAAATCTATGCACCTAGAAGATATACATTCCCTCAAGGTATATATATATATATATATATATAAATACTTTATATACTTACCTTCATAATAATTGACAGTTGCTCCAATATTTTGCTATTTAAAACTCAATGTCCTGGTTGTCTACCCTGGGGAGAACTGTTCTTCTGGTCAACCGTGATCATCATCTGCCATCTGGGCTCATTCTTCAATAGTCCAGAGTTCTCGTGTGCAGCCGGGGGCTATGCATGGAGGCTGCACAGGGTACACCAGCTCTTCTGGGGCAGTGCAGGTTCTTCCACTGGCTTTCCACTAGAAGTGCTGACAAGGGAGAGTCATTTTCTTTCACTTTACGTGAAAGGGGGAGCCAGTATTGCTATTCTAGGGAAACTACTCCCACAACTATGACTGGGACTATGCACAATAAAAAGACCTACTGCACACTGATCACAAACTGCTCTCTTTGACAGGGTTGTGCTTTCCCTTCACACCACAAGGGTGAATCACCTCCGAAGGCCCTTTAAGTCTCTTTTCCATGAGATTATAATAATAACTAACTTAAAAAAAAGAGATGCGTACCTGCGTTTTGGCATATGACTGGCTGGCTGTTGCATTCAATTGTTTCTGTGGTTTGTTAGCCCGACTGACTGCTTGTGACTGTGACTGTAACTGGGCCACGGCCAACTTCCCTGAACATTTTGCTCACTCCTGTTACCAGTAAACAAGTTCAGTAAGAAGATAGCATTGGGCTACCCCGGGCTGCCAACATTCTTTACATACCGCTAACCACTGCTACTCACAAAGCTGGTTCTGAGTCACCAAAGCTGCTAAAATCTGTACAGTCTAATCTGCAAAATATGCAAAAACGAACCCAACCTGTCTGCTACATTGTGTATGCTTAACCTGTAAAATCAGGGAAATGAGTGAAAGCCAGCTCAAACTGACCCGGCCCAGAGCTACAGTGTGACCCTACCAGGCCCTAAGGGCATAAACCCAGAAGCATGGAGCCAAAATGTCTTAACTTCACCTGGAGGTCATATCTAGGTCAGAAATTAGTCAAGAGATAAGAAACAGGAGAAGTACACAGCTACCCCGTCAGAATGTAATCAGTGTTGCATGCAAACATCTTGAGATCTACAAAATTAAAAGCACAAACCTTGGTAAAAGCAGGAGGGTCAAAAGAAGAGTCCTTATCTCCCTTTGCAATTACAGCGAAGCAAGAACGCTTCCACGGAAGAGCCGGTCTAAGCCAATGGGGAAGTAATTTTTGTAGCCGCCTGCGCTGCTTTTGTTGGTCCTGGCCCACTAAAAGAGAAGCTTCACGGGGAAGTGAAGCGGCCCGGACCCCAAACTGTGTCCTCTGCATCTAAATCCAAAACCCCATCATTTAACACAAGAACGGACTATTCATTTTATTTATTTTTTAAAAGGTCAGCCATAAAGGCACACAAGACAGCAGCAGCACTGACAGCCCAAGGAACACCAGGTAAATGTTAAAGAGCCCTTTTACACCAAATTCCATAAAAATAATCCAAGAAAAATACTGAGGTTGAATCAACCATGACAAACATAACACTAAGTCTGCTGCAGTCAAGAACTTCCATTAGACTCTCCGGGCCCGCCAGCCATGTAACGGAGTTTGATACCACAATCATGGCCGATATTCACAAGGCACCTCTAGAACGGAATAAGTCTTCTATTTTGCCCTGGAGCATTTCTTGGTCCAATCTAGGGGAGGGGAACCTGAAATTTAGCCTGGTCAGTGTCCTCTCGCTTGGTGATCAATCATAAGGAATAAATAACATAATCAATGTGGACTAAGAGGACCAGGCTATAATAGATACCTCCATTCCTTGCTGGAGTACTTTATTCACTACTGCCATTTTGAACAGCCCCCTAAAGGGTTCTGTTAACACAAGCATACCCAAGGCAAAATAAACACGGTGTAAGCAAAATAATTTGATACCAGAAACTCCACCTGTCCTGCTGATCCTCTCACTAATGAGGACAATGTGCGAAACTCTGGATGTATTAGTGAGGCCTTTGACCACGGCAGTAATTGTGCCGATTTTCAAAAAGGGCAACAGGGATGACCCAAAGTGCTACCGCCCGATCTCCCTGATCGATGTGTCAGCAAAACTCTTGGGGAGGGCAATTCTTAATAGACTGTCCGAGTGGACCGAGGAAAAAAACATCTTCTCGGACACTCAATACGGATTTAGGGCAGGGAGGTCCACTAGCGACCAGTGCCTGAACCTTTATATGCTGACTGCCAAGTATACCATGGCTAGTGATGAATCCGTCTACATGGGTTTCATGGATCTGGCAGCAGCATTCGATCACGTCAATAGGGAAAAATTGTGGGGTATGATGCTTAGTATGGGGATAGAGTGTGGTCTAATTAATATATTGAGGGAACTGCACAGTGACACCACCGCTAAGGTCCGCTTTAATAGGGAGGGGGGACTGACTAGTTCTTTTCCTTGTATGAGTGGAGTCCGACAGGCTGCATTCTTGCTCCCTTTTTGTTTTCCCTTTATATTAATAATCTGGAGCAGTTTCTGTTAGGTCTGAAGGCAGATTGCCCAAGGGTTGGGTCGCGTCATATTCCTGTTCTGCTTTATGCAGATGACGCGGTACTGATCGCACGCACACCAAGGAGCCTACAAATCTTGATTGATGGATTTGTTAGGTTCATGAGTGCCTTGGACCTTTCTGTAAATCTGAGTAAATCTTATGTGCTCCTGGCGGGGAAAAAAACCACCTCTAAATTTACATACAAAATAGGGAGCCACATTGTGGAAGAGGTTAAAACGTTTCCCTACCTTGGTGTAACATTTGATGGTGCCCTGCGGTTTGATACCTTGGTGGAGGAACGTTGTGGTAAAATGATTGCATCTAACGGGGCAATTGCTAGCTATGGCAGGAGGCTAGGAAGATGGTCCCCGGAACAGGTGATAAACTTGTACGGCTCTGTATCATGCTCCAAGGTAATCTATGGGGCAGAAGTATGGGGCTTTGTCAATACCACTAGTATCCAACGAGAAGAAAATAAATATCTGAAATCACTCTTGAGGGCACCACAAAGTACTGCTGGTTTGATTGCCCATAGGGAGTTAGGGAGACCATACATAGAAGATCTGATAAAATTGAGGCCTATTATCGCTTGGTTAAAAATCTGGGTCAATCCTGATGCGACACTTAGTAGAGAAATCTTATCGGACTGCCTAAAGAGGGACAAGTGTATGCGCATCCCCTGGCTCCTTTATGTGAAGAACACCCTAGAGGAGCTAGGTTTTGGTAACCTCTTTACTCACCCTGCAACTATTGTAGCCCAGAATAAACTGCATGTAGAGAGAATTTTTCTAGAGCGGAAAAACCTACGCAGAGATGAGGCTGAAGGGTGCAAAAAGACAGTGAGGGCCCATCACCTAGTGAAGAGCGTGGAAGGTATGGAGCCATACTTGTACCTCATGTATAATGCACAGGATAGGTTCTTGATGTGCTATTTCAGATTGAACCTACTCCCATTTATGTTGGCATCACCAGCGGGGTTTGCTACATCAATAGAACAGAAGGGGCCCTGCGGCTGCGACAACAGGTCTCCGCAGGACTCCCTTCACTTTGTTTTACTCTGCCCCTTTTACTCAATGCCCAGACGCAGATACCTTGTAAACATTTTGAAAAAAGTTAATTTGGTCCACGCTAGGGAGGCACTAGTATTCTTACAGAAAGCTGCGGAACCCTTAATACTGTGTAGCATTATGAATTTTATTAAGGTAGCACTTTGCTTAAGGCTTACTAGAGGAGAAGACTGAAATGTTTTTATTCTAACTTTTAAGTGTTAAATATGGCTATATTGTTGTATTTATGTTTTGTAAATTCACTGTACAAAGAACCTTGAAATGTTTAATGACTTTTTACTATGTAAATATGAGTGTGCTTTTATGGTGTTTTTTAATCACCGAATAAAGATTCTTTGACTTGACTTGACTTGACTTCGTAGTCAATGTAGTTAGATGCCCAAACGGCGGTCGTGAAAGAACTGGCACCTCACATTTCTGCCATCAACAAAAGAATGGGAATGAGAGAAAAGACAGTGGTGGAATCATTAAAAAAATGCACTACACCAATGTTATTCAATGAATATTATTAGATTGCAAGAGCAGCACAATAATTCAACACAAATCACTAAGCAAGCCAGCTGCTGAGAAGTACCATAAAAATGACCATAGGATTCCTCCCAGTTTAGACTCACTACGAGAAAGTGATCCAGGTCGACTCACCCGAAAACAGACTGCGCCAGCACATCTGCTCCATCACATCTGCTCCATCTTCAAAAAATGATCATGTGCCAATGAAAACTCTCAGCAAAACAAACAACGTATTACCTTAAACATCATCATCTTTAAATGCAACATCAGAACCCTACCATGGTTAAACTAAATCACAACTAATTATAACAAATCTGGGCTACCAGCTGAAGGAACACGAAAGGTCAATTAACCCAATTAACAGAATATAGGCAAGTTGCGAAAACCAAAAAGGGTCACTTTTAAAATTAGCCATGTGGATCAGTAGAAATCCCTAATAACGTAGAAAGAGAAGGCAAACGCAATTACACGGACAAGAACATTTCCTGGGAAAGACTAAAAGTTGAGAACATTGGCAAATCATGAGGAGTAGCAGAAGCACTAATGCCCCTGGCATTCTTGTAGAGGCTAGATCAAACATCATGTTTTACCCCAAGGTATCTTTTCAGGGACCATCATGACATCTTGAACAGGAAAAACATATTGCAATTAAACAGTTCTCTACCAGGCCTGGATCCCTTCTCTTTGAACGATATGCTATCTATTTGATTTGTGTACCATAGCTTGAGCAAAGACAGAGTCACAGAGTTACTGTGGACCAGCTGGAACCTGACAAAAATTATCTTGGCCTACAATGAAACACTAGAGAACTGACAGTTAACAATCGCTGCAGTAAGAGCAGAGCCTTACTCAAGGATTCTAGAAGCCCTCGAAATGGGAACAGTAATGCGCACAACACAACATTCCTAGTGCCTACATATCAGTTTGTGGTTTTATTGCAAACTTTTTATTACATGATGATCTATATAACCGGAAGATCAAAATTCATCAAAGCAACAGGTCTAAAGAAACTTTGGGTCCAAACAGCACAGCACAGCCGTTAGCACTGTCCACCAACAAGGACTGGTGCTGGCTACCAGCAAATCGGAGTCATCAAAAATATACGCCATAGGAAACATTCCTAAATGAGCCTGGTTTAGTACCCTGCTCAGTACTCAGTTGGAATATTGCCGGCTTTAAAAAAGATGACAAAGATTGTATCACCTTTTTAAAATCCTATGGTATATGCTGCAAAAACCTGGCCAACAAATAATTTAATTGGAAGGCTATACTTACCATTGTATTCCAGAGATTAGGCCGAACAAGGCCCATGGGCAGACTATCTAGGTCCCACATGGCTTACAGTTAAAATACAAAAAAGTACCAAAACTGGTAACAGCGTACAATATCTAATGCTAAAAATTGACGCATGTTCATTTGATATCTTCAACTAATAACTCCCTCCAGTCAACACTAGTATCAGAATCTCTCTGATGCAGGAATTAGTACCGATCATAATCAAGACAAAAAACAATAAAGTGGGACACATAAGCAAGAAGGAGAACCTTAATTAACGTAATTATTCTGGGTTGTGGTGTTTTTAATACCAAAAAGCAGCCTATGACGAAGGAGCATGAGGTAGGCAATGAGAAGTTTATCGTATAACCCAAAGTTTGTACACGATGACCTCAGGAGCATGAATTTAGGTCAAAATGGCATCACACTATTGGCTGTGGGCACCTTCGTTACCCAAATGGACGCACCACATTGGACGTGCCAGGAAAGAAAACCTTTAGGACTGGCAATCGTGCAAGCCTAATTGATTGTTTGCTACTAAACCTAGAGTCACAGAACCTTGCTGCCGACAGCATGACGGAATGACTTGATCACAACCCATTAACTGACAATTCCTCCTGTATGGCGTTAAATCTAATTTGATAGACCGACCGATATCTGGCTTTTGGCAATGTGGCACTTAAACACAAACGAAAAATCAGTAGAGGTAAAGGAAAACGTTATGAGCTATTCAATCATTAAGTGAGTGAGCACTGGAAATAGAAATAACAGGAAATCCTAAAAATGACGACTACACCCAATAAAAGTGCAATTTACAGTTTTGAGGCTCAATTAAAAACAATTTCATCTAGCCTCACCAAAGATGATGTGTCTAAAACATTTACAAAACATGGGCGACCTACACCGACTGTTTGATGACGAATGCCTAAGGCAAAAACAGAACTTAATGATCTCACTAAAAACTAAACACTTGAGCTCAATGGGATAAGAGTCTCTCAGAAGTCTACGGCAATACTATAATTGGTTAATGGAATTCAAAAAGAGGCAGCGTCAAAATTATGCCTTGAAAGGACTCCGAAGTTCCTTGAAATCAAGGAACTTTAGAAATTTTAGGAACTGGTTAGATGGGGCTGCGATAGTCCCTAATCGACGCTGGTAGCAGGAGTCAGTTCAGCCGAATGGATCAAGCACTTTTCATCCTTATACAAGAAAGTCATTGACTCTGACCCGAAGAGGTTTGACTAACGCATTTCATATAAAACTACCTAAGCTTAGGAATAAACAAGATCCCAGTACCTGAATTTAGAGAAAGATGTTATTGAAGCCATAAACTGGCAGACTTAAAACCACCAGGTCCCAAAAGAATGTGCGCAGACGTTTTCCACAACAAATTTATCCCATTGGACTCCAATCCTGAAAACAGCATTTATCCCTATTTGGAAACATGAAGAACGTCCATCTTCCTTGAGAAATGCAATTACAGTTACAATTTGCAAAAAAGGTTATTGTGGGGATCCTGGAAACTATCGCCCAATCTCCCTGCTGCACTGCGCAGGGAAAATTCATGGCAAATTTCTTCCCAACTGCATCTAAAGCTGGGTGGGAAACAAGAATATTTTGCCTAACTACCAAGCAGGGTTCAGGAAAGGAGTGCGGACTGTAGACTGATCAATGAGACTTTACTTCACAGGCATTAAACTTGTGAGGTTCAAAAAATCTACTCTGTGCATGGACTTCACAGATCAAAAACAGAATTTGATTCAGTTGACAGAGCCATATTCCGGGCTCTACTGAAAGAACAAGGGTGCCAGAAAATCTCCTTGCCGCCTGACTCCAGTGGACGAATACAGCTAAGGTCGGGTACAGGTCAGAATTGGAATGCACATCTGATGTCGAGGTCCAAACTGGAGACAGGCAAGGCTGTGAACTTCATCCATTTTATTGAAACTGTTTATAAATGAGGTGAGTGAACTTCTAATGAAGCTGAACGTGGACACACCAGTAATGAGAGGAGAGAAAATGCCAATACTATTATTAGCTGATGATACCTATCTCCAGGCATGGACTGAGCTAGTAATGAAAGTCCTACTGAGAGCCTTCGCATCCTACTAGAAGTCCAAAAAACCTTACTAAAGGCTGCATGCCGAATACCAAGGCTGTGTCGTCTTGAATCCACCTCAGGCCTCTTTGATCAACAGACAGACACTCCTGGCTCTTTATCTCACTACTGCAGGAACCTGCTTTGGCTCTTTGTGGCGTTTTTCCGCCGTGCTCTTCCTCCTTCTTTCCTCTGTGTGTTTTTTTCGTTCTCTTACTCTATGGAAATGTCTGATGAGGAAAAATAAGAGTTGGACCCCAAAAATATGTGCCAGAGGCTTCCAGCGGCTTAAATTAAGCACTCGGAATACGTATTGACAGGTACTTGTCACAGGGAAGCCAGGTGCAAAAAGCAAGCATGTTAGCCAGAATTCAGGCCCGTTCTACATTTTTTGAATAAATGAGGTAGACTTGCTAGAATCCACTTTTGAAGCCTACAGAATGAAAGCGCTGGCTACCTGCACAAGGCGCCGAACTGTGGGGTTTCAGAAAAGTAAAAGGACTACTAAAGATGGAGAATTGCTTTCTGTAGTGTTTAATAAGTCTTGGCACGGAACACCGATGAGGCAGGAAGGGCTGTGCTGGGAATACAAAACAGTGAATCTTTGATATGGGGTCGGCTAAGGCAAAATCCTGCATTGAAAGTGTACCTAAAAACAATTCTCAGCCTTTGGACTAGCGAACACTTCTTCATAAAATCACGTTGGCTACATCACATCTGACTGTCACACCCTAAAGAAACCCCTGTACACACAGATTTTTGACATTTCTGAACAGTCAAACAAGGGCAGAGAGAAGGTGAGAAGGCTACACTAGCACAATGGAAACCAGGTTTTCTCACATTCTGTCTTTTATAAGGCTACATAGATGGTTTAAATTAGCAATTAAGAAAATGAAACAATATAGAACAGCTCATTGAAAATAAGAAAACAAGCCCTACTTCCAGCAAAGAAAGCCAGGAAAAGGTTTACTGCGAAACGAAGACATAAACACTGATGCTACCACACTGCACCAGCACGTGTGCTGCATTAGAAACATTGTGGGCAGACAGACGTGTAGAGCAGCACCATAAAGATTATCAATCATACCTTGATTTTGTTTTAAAAAAAAATCTAACAGAACCACTCATATACACAAATAAAAAAAATCTGATTGTAAAAGAAAAGATGCAGTCTAACTATGTATTATAACCTAATTTCAATAAAAAGCAGCATATTCGTCTGGCAAGCTCCTTTCAACACTGCTTAATCACCTTGGACGTAGAGCCCACTTTGACCCTGGGAAGAAGCGGTGCTGACGGGGGGGTCCAGAGTCTTCCAAGATGCTCACCTTCGGGTTCCATCAAGGTGAGAACCATGGTGTCAGGACAGACAGGGGCGCACTGTGAAGATCCAGCCATTCCCTTTCAAAGTCTACAAAGTGCAAAGGTAAGATGCTACTAGGGACTTTGGCATATCGGGGGGGGGGGGGTCCCCTCAAAGGGGCGTGGCCAATGTAATTAAAGGCGTGGCTTAAAATAGCATAAGCTAAAAATCTGTGCTAAGCATAGTACGCTGTCCGACATGTATTTTGCTGTTCCTGTGATTGCATCCAGATAAAGGATACAACAAGTTAGGACTATTGGCTTTGTCAGTGGTTGTTAGTTGCATAAGATAAATAAGCAGCAACTATGGCTTGTATATAGTATTGAAAACGCTTCCACTTAAAGCCCTGGTGACACCAGGACAATGTTGCTGCTCCTGAGTTTCAGGAAGAGAGGGGAAATCCAGAGAGAAAACGACTCTCTTTAAAGGATTTAACTTCGCCTACAACGCTCACGTGGCATGACGTCAT
Organism: Lissotriton vulgaris; assembly: GCF_964263255.1. Classification (NCBI taxonomy): domain Eukaryota; kingdom Metazoa; phylum Chordata; class Amphibia; order Caudata; family Salamandridae; genus Lissotriton; species Lissotriton vulgaris. The sequence goes on along the minus strand of NC_141687.1, from coordinate 1,325,029,119 downwards.
GCCGTAACCTCTCCACTAGTGAGAAGTGAGCAGTGTGAGCACGGGCGCATGGATGTGCCTTCTACCACTGCTGTCTGGGCAAGGGCACAAAACAGAGCCCGATAGAAACCTTTTCGAGGCCCTCTTTAAAAAACTGCCGGTGCTCAGCACCGGTGAGACCCGGCCCACTTAAAGTCCTGTTCCTACCAATTCACTGTCAGCAGAGAGTGCCTTTGTTTTCTTAGGGGGGGGGGTCACTGACGGTGGGGGCAGGTTTTGTTGCTGACGGGCCGGGCTGGCCACATTACCTGCCTTCAGCGCTTTGACACTTTACAAACAAATGGTTTCCGGCACACACTCGTGTCTACACCATTTGGCTTTGCATTTGCTTGGTTGCTAACTCCCGCAGTGTCACCACACGCCGCGCGGACCCTCGGGGCTTCAGAAGGCGGGGCTGACGGGGTCTGCTGTTCCTGTGCCCGGAGAGTCCCGATTAAGACAAAACAGTGGTTTCTTCATAATTCGAGCGTCGCAACACTATATGAAGTTGCTGGAGTGGTAATTGCTATACGTGATACATTTTTATCATAGACTTGGAAGCATGCATGTTCCTTCCAACCCCTGATGACCACGCTTTTAGTACACAGAGAGGAGAGGGGGTTGTCTTTTGCCCCCTATGCGTGGCCTATATAAGGAGAAACATTAGTCTTTTACTTTTGAGTAGGGCGCACCCGATGTATTTCCAGGTGCTGTCATGTAATGAGGAAGGAAAAGTAGACAATGAAAAAAAGAGTTCCCCAGGACAACACAAGGTAGTCAAGTGGAATCCAGGATCAATGTATGGTTTCCTGGTTACTATATTATATTATATTCAGATTTTTCCAGTATAGACACAGAACAGTGGCAGCATAACGTTCTAATTCCAGCACGAATGGTGCAACTTTACCCGCCTTTAGCCTCCATGGACCTCTCTTTCTGTCTCCCATTTTAGGTCAATGTTTAATGCTCTGTGTTCAATTATTTGAGGCGCTAAATCAGTGCACGATGTTAAAATCTTTAAGGATATGCATGTTTCATAAGGATGGGTGTGTTTGGGGGTTGGTGAAGTTGGGAGAATAAGCTAAAATAAAAACCTGAGCACTCACCATTTCCGAGTGTTCTGAGACCATGTTCTCCACTTAGCTAGAAGTCTTAATTCATTTTCAACCAAAGTAAAATTCATTAGACCCCCCCCCCCCCCCCCCCCCGCGCGCCTCCCCCTCATCCTTGCAACTATTCGTTCATTGAGCCACGCAACCAAGTCTGAAATCTCGGTCCATTAATGAACGGACAAAGGTTTTGCTTGCGAAGACAGGCAGTTGTTTATTCGACACTTACCCGCTCCTTGGCCGGCTTATTACGCGTCATGTTTAAGAACTTGAGCATGCCACCGTCCCTCTGTCTCCAGGTTGGCTGCTCCTCCGTCCGTCGGATGACTCGATGCCCGCCTGAGGTAAGAGCCAACACCGTCTGACAGCCCAGCCCAGCCCAGCGCAGCCGCCCCCTGCCGCAGATCACACGTGCACCGCAGCAATCTTGTGATTCGCAGATACTGCGTTCGCAGTTAGGGCGGGGCATCGATTATCAAAGATCACCCTCTCTTCCGTTCTCCTGCCCCAGGCTGCGGGGCTCGTGGTGTTAACTGTAAGCGCGCACAACAGCAGCTTTGTCCAGCCCTCGCCACCCTTCTCCAGCTCCGGGCAACAATCCCAACAAGAGCGCTACTGCCTGGCCCACCAACTTTCTTGTTTACGTAGTAATTTTATGAATTACGTTTTTACACCTTTTTGGTATAAAAGATAAAACTAACTACGCACAGACTTGCACTCACGACTCACGAGTCTGTGCTAGAGCCAGGTTTCGAGGGGACGTACATCCTGTCTAGTGATTCAGCTTCAGAGATCAAAGCCAGTAGGTTTGGGTTCAAATCCCCGCATTCTCGCTTGCGCAAACTGTAAAGTGTTGGGCGCAAGGTGTACTCTTCGCGTGGCTACCTATTATTAGAGCCTACCGTCTGCGCCACTGGAAATATGCGGCAGAGTGGGACCGAATTAAGCAGCACATTGACTATATTATGCGGCAAGAAAAGGCAAATTATGTGGCATAAAGAGGCACATTTACTACGCAAACCGTGCACGGACCCTCCTCTTAAATAAAATAAAATATAGGAAAGTGAAAGGACAATGTTTACTTTGACTCAAGCCGTGGGCGAGGCTTCTCCAGTCACTTAAGGAAATTGCAGTTTAAACTAGCAGGCGTGGTTGAACACGAGACAGAAGCTCAATCTTTGGCGTTTCGCCTCACACGCGGGGGGGGGGGGGGGGGGGAGGCAGCACCTCGTCTATGCTACCCACCACCATGCAGACTACACGGCCCTTGCTGGACTTTGGGTTAAAGAAGAGGAAGGCAGGACCATATATTATAAGCAGCGCCACTGGAATTATGAGATGTCGCGGCAGCGGTGATTTTTGCATAATTATAGATTTGCCACATAGTCCATATGCTACTGCATAATCTGCAGATTTTAACATAAAAAAATAGTCTCTAGCTCAAACGGTTCAACAATTACTAAACATGTAGCAGTATGTTTTCGCGCAGTGGAAGGCCTTTTGCAAAGTGGGACTACTGGTCACCTTTCTGTTGCTTATTGCTATTTTTCGGTCGTAAACTGATACTAATGAGGTGAAACTAATGCCCAGGCAGTGTGAGAATGTTTAAAAATGATGAACTAATGCAGTAATACTATTACAAAATGTGCCTCATTACACCGCATAATTCGGCTTTACTTTTCGCATAATTTACTCAATCCTGCCACATAATTTGGGACTCTCTTGCCGCATAAATCCAGTGGCCCTGATCATAAGTGCATCAAGTCCATTTGCACCAGTGAACAGAGATGCGAGGGGCCCGCTCCAGTCGAGCTACGGCTATTTTTGTTCACCGGGGGTGGTCGGAATTTTTCTTTCATGGCAGGCTTTCTACCCACTTGAGGGAGAGGACTGCCCGCAGAAGCGCCAGATAGGGTTTCATGCATGGCGATTGGAATTATGCAGCAGGGCAGGACCAAATACTAGTACTTCATTATTGTCTTTTTTTTGTTTCAGAGATTAATAGGTCAGGGCAAAGGTGTCATCTCTTCCGTACCAGTTTAACCCTCAAGCACATCAAAAAGCAACTGAAAAGGGACATGCCAAGCTTCCTGAAGGGGGTTCCACTGCGTGGCAACAAGTGCAGCCATGTTTTAGTTACATTCGATCCACTTGAACTTGAAACTATTTTGCTTTGTTAAAATCTACAAATTATGCAACTGATGATGGATTATGTGGCACAAGTGGTAATTTCACAACTGTAGAGACAACTCAGCATCCGTAGAATCGCAGAATTCCAGCGGCCCTGGTTTCATTCTAAACTGCACAAAACACGTTCAAACGTACACCTAATCTGCAGCTGCCCCCCCCCCCCTGTTGAGATATGCCGCAGAAGTATAAGTGTAGTGTTGGAGGCACTGAGTGATCGGGGGCTGTTATACCCGCCAATGAACAGAGGTGCGTTCGTAGCCCCAGCAGACACATTTAGGTCAGATTTTCATAACTATGCAAAAGTGTTCAATTTAGATTAGCTGTAGGTTTATTTTCTGTGGCTTCCTGAAAACCTGGCAAGGGCCAATCTTTCCTGCGCCTACAATGGACATAGAACACACTTAATGTGACCACACAGATGAAAAATACATAACACAAGGGAAAGGAACAGGAGGCGGGGGTGGGGGAACTGAAGGAGGAGGCGGAAGAGAGGAGACCAGAAGAAGGGCTAATGGCCGATGACACCCGGTCCGCCGCTTCCATAAGCGAAATGCACCATCCCTACATAACTCCCGAGAAGGCCAACTAAGGACTACAAAATCCTACAGAATTGCCCTCGTCTGTTGTGTGGGGTGTGCTCCAACAGTCAAAATGTGACTTTGCCTTAAGGGCTGAAAATCCTTGCTCCGTTCCTGGTTGACGCCAACATCACACACAATTTTAAGAATTACTTTTCTTACCCGTCACCCACACCCAGGGCTCGAGTCGGGGTACCACACGGGTGGACCGCGTCCCCCCACTTATTTTACCGGGAGCTCGATACCTGGGGGAAATGGAGCCACACATTCACACTTTGGCCTCTCTGGGGCGAGATTGGAGTTCATTCAGAACGCTGCTCACGCGTTGGCTTCTCTATTGCAATCTAAGGGGTGAGTGAGGGGAGGCAAGGAGTCTGATGGCGCAAGCCACCTTTCATGACGCCACTTCCTGTCGTGACGTCAGCGTGCCCCCACTTCTCTTTTTTTAGGACTTGTGCCCTGCCCACACCCGTCCACTATCAACTGCTGTCAATACCCGGTCATCTGCCGGCCTGCACTAGCACAAAAGGCCATATCTGAACAGACAGGGCTAAGCACACAGGCCATTGAAGACATGATAATGTTATTTCAGATTTTTTACGAGCCCACACATTTGTACACGAGTTGAAGGCGCCAGTGCGGAATAACAAAGGTCTATGGTGTAAAACGAGCGCAGGATTGGAAAGTAGAGTGCATTTTGTCCGTAATTCTATATAATGGCTTCCTGAAGACTTCACCAATTACCACACCGATGAAGAAATTACGAGAGTTCAAGGCACAAACCACAAGGGTTTGGCCCATCTTAAACGTTGGCTTGGTGGTTGGTATGAGGCGGCTTCACCCTTACCACAGCTTCAACAAACCATACCATCTCTGCCGCAGAGTTACTTTGCTGCAAACCCACCTCTTTCAGCGCCAGGACAACCATCTTTGGACACTCAAACAAAATAGTAGCTTGCCATTTGGGCACTCCCCTCCCTTTCAGCAATTTAGACATTTCAGAAGTCATTTGTTGTAATCTTGCGCCCTTGCATGGTGTCACCACAAATCGGCTGTCTATGATCCCCATCGCCACATGTTTAACATCTTATCCCAACACGAGCCACTGCCAAATAAAAGAGAGCAGTGTTCTTCAATCTGTGGGGCGCGCCCCCCGGGGGGGGGGGGGGGGGGGGGGGGGGGCGGGCGGTGGCGCGTCTCCGTCCCAGGGGGGGGGGGGGGGGGGGGGGGCGCACTCCACCCGAAAGTCTTGCCTTTGTTGTCTTGTTTTTCCTCCTCCCACCTCGCAAGTTAGCCCCATTGCAAATACGGGTTTTTGATTGGATGCTGCTCCCGCTTTTCTCCAATCAGTATGTAGGCACGTTCTACCAATGAGGGGGGGGGGGAGCAGCAGCTGAGATTCAAGGAAGTGCCACGAAATTTGTGAGCATGAAGCTCCTGTATTTCACTTTTGCTGCCTTTTCTCCCTGGTTTCCTGTGAAGGCTTTCGTTCGTTTCCCCGTCGCCTTGCTGTGAAGGACTGCTGAAGGACTGCACAGGTAAGAGGGCTTTCTCGAAGGGGGGTGGGATGTTGGACAGATATTCGGCGGTAACAGAGGTTTTAATCACATTGGCCACCTAAAAGCATCCTCGCGCACATTGCTTTATCTGCGCATTGCTGCACTGCCAGTAAGGAATCTAGCCTCAAAATGTAATTGCCTCAAGACGGGGCTCCGCAGGGCAGGTGGAGGTGGGGGCGTGGGGCGTGGGGCGGTGGGCACTTATTTCCTGGGTGTTACAGGGCCGTCCTGCAACGTGCTTATCATTAACCCACGCTGGATCCAGTCTGTGCTGGCGGCTTTCAGTGCTGGCCTGCACTTTTTCAGTCCTATATAAATCAGCTAGATTGTTACCATTGATGCGCCCAGTTTACTATGTTTCTGCTCCCTTGATGGTTCTGCCGCTGCTGCAGATGATTTCCCCCTTACGCTCACCACAGCCTTGAATTAGCATGTTGTGGTGTTGTGGATGATGTTCCCATCAAGGGCAAAGAGAGCATTCTTCCTGCTGATTGGTTGCCCTGCTTTATACTGGACCCAGGAAGATGTTCAGTCAGGCAGGAGACGGCCGATATGAGGCTTGAATTTAAAATGTGAGCACGTTATTGCTTGTAATTAGATTTTGTAATTGTCTTAACCAATATATTTCCTGATACGCTTACTATGAATTTGGATTATCTCTTTGATAAAGTGCTCAACAATCTGTGCCTGTACATAGGCCTAATTAGCTCCAATTGCATTTGATCTTTGACTCACGGCGCTCCACAGTTTTCATTTTCAGTTTTTCCGATTCTGCCCGCACAAGCCCCTTGCCTACTCATTATATCAGCGCCTGAAGCGAAGAGCACATGTATGTTACAGAAGGGAAGCTTTCTAGCCAGAACGTGGTCCCTGCAATGGTACCCCATACATTGCTTATTTCTTCACTTACATATGTCATCATCCCACAGTGCAGCCTTTGCAAACCCAAGCCTGTATTTTTACTGTCAGCCATATTGCGCACGTCTGGCATGTGATAGCAGCCTATTATAGCACTTCCAATGCTCTTAGTCTTATTCGATGTAAAGAGAAAAGTCTGCAGAACTTTTGAGATCAGTCCCATGTCCAGAGTGAGTACAGTGCTTGTGTGTTTCTCACAATCTGGTTTGTCTTTTCCAATTAAGTAGGAGGGACTACACATATCACTATGCAAACAAACATTTTTACCTGAGTGTTCAACATGTCACTGATTTTTTTTTATTTGAAAAAATGTCCCAGGAAACCATCCTTTTAACTTGTTTTACAATGTATTTATATTGGATATTTATTTGATAATCCCCAGTGGTTGCTACTGCTAATGGAAAGCCAAAACCAACATCATTGCACGGTTTGAAAAGGGATGGTGTAGAGCTGGCGATGTGGCGAAAAATGGGCACACCCGTCTCATTAATGTTGGTGGTGTTATTATAAATCTGTCATGTGTAAAACAAAGTATCCTAGTAAAACAATTTGCACGCATTTTATCTTGGAAGTTTTTGTTTTGAGCTGTGCAATAAGCCTCTGCCATTAACCACACCCACTCACAAACCTACATTTCACTAAACTCTCATTGCGTTGAACATTATTTGGCGGATATGGCTCGGGATATGCGGGTAGCGGTCAATTATGTAGTGTACCAGTATCCAGAAATTTCTGTCACGTGGTGGGGGGGCTCGACATTTCAAAAAATTCAGTTGGGGGGCTCAACCTACAAAAGTTTGAAGACCTCTAGGGTCTAGAGTGTGAAATACTCGACAAATGATGGCGAGGGTTTCACTGCCTGCACGCCAGGGGAAGGAAATGTCCCACCACTGGCTGCAGCGGCATGCCAGGTCGCAGGTGTGACTGCAACATATTTAGCTCCACATGGCAGGGTTGTGAGCCATAACCCAGGGGTTAAGGTCATGCCGAATTCTTTGAGGCCAAACAATGCTGACAATACCACAAACTTAAAGTTCTAACCGCAGAAAGAAAACGTGATAAAGCTACCGTTTTACAATGCCTCGTCGTGGTGCTAGTTGTCACATAGCCTCCCCAGTCCATCGCTACCAAGGATCCGCGCGCTCCAAATGGGTCTAAGTTTTTGTTTTGTTCACAAAGTTTTTGCAAAGATAAAGAATGTAAGCCCTCGCAAAGAATTCCATCTTTCGACTTCATTGAAATATTTACCCCCTACCACTATGGTTTTTGCAAGGTTATTTTCATGCTAACAGAATACCCAGCGACACACTGAGTCCCATGCACTATGCTTTTGCATTTCTGCCAAAATTCTTCAGGAAGACTTTAAGGTAAAAATACTCCTTTGTGAGTTTACATTTGGCTGAGCCTTTCCAAACATAAGAGATCAATGATTCTGGTTAACTGCATCTTCCACTGATCGTTTTGTGAGTGTATATAAGGATTTATGTCAAATAAATTACCGAACAATCCCAAGATGAAAATACCTCTTTGTTCAGCAAAGTTGGTAAGTTTTTTTAAACTTCAAAACATCGCACACCCCTTGCTCGGAGGTAGTTCTTGGCATAATCATGACATGTCGAGACAAAAAAAAGGATTAATATCACAACAAATGATAACTTGACATTACGTAACCCGACACAACTCAACACAACACATAACCACTTCCTTGGTTAGCGCCTTATGACTGAGAGCAGCAAAGAAACATTCTATTTCAATCCTCCTACATTACTCCTTGAATAGGGCTGTAGGTCTCCGAAAATTCCCTAACATGATCTGTAGAATACAAAGGCTACGCCACAGGATACATGTAAACAGTGTGCAAGGTTGAACAAGCCACCAGATTGAGGAGGTTTCTTTTAAAGGGAAACTCCAGGCCAGTTTATTTTTTGAGTCAACAGGCCACTACCTTTCCCAGCTTTGTCAGACTTCCCATCCTCTTGCCCTACCAAGATTAAAGACGGTTAGCTTAAAAAGTTCCTCTATAGCGATCATTTTAGGGAATAAAGGAGTCCGTGTAACATTAATATTGTTAGATTTTGAGGAAGTGTCTTCTTGAGCATGAGTTGACTTATTTCAGATTTCAAAAAAGGTTACAGATATTGTTTATTTCATAGAGTTTCAAAAGAAAATACCTAAACACAAACGCTCTTGATGAACCCATAAATATGGGCATGTCGTTGACACGGGCTGGGAACAGAGACAGCTATTAGTTGATCTTGGGTTACGAATAAATATGTGATTCTGATATTAAAGCATCATGGTTCATTGTTGACAGACCGTGCATGGATTTAAGACAGCATCCGTGGCTTGAATGTCTACCCTCCGTAGAAGTTAAAGCAAAAAAAAAAAAAATCACAGGAATTGTTAAGCTTTCATTTAAGCCATTTGGAGTTACAGACTCAAGAATATGTGTCCAAGCCCACTTATGCTGATCATTGTCGAGCATTTTATATTAGGGATTTTAAGAACTAATGTGTATTGACAACTACAGTTTCAACAAATTTAAAAATCAGAAATTGTTCATATAAATCATTCTCACCGTCCTCTCTAACTTAACGTAAATACAATTGATTACAGGACATTGTTTTACAAGTAGTTGCACACACTCTGCAATAATTATAAACTTACTCGGATATCTGATTACACACGTTAAATACACTGCAAAATGTTACCTCTAAATGCGATGTAAGGCTTGAACTCTACAGCCATTTGGAGCTTGAAAAATAATCACAATGCTTATTGCCATGTTGCTCAATGAATAAATAAATAAATGACTAGCCATGTCAATGGTTTGTAAAGTTACAAAAGGTAAGCTTTTCTTTTCTCATGGGAATTGGGTCTAAACTGCAGATGATAACAAGTAACTCAATAAAATGTATGTAAATGGTTGATAACCCATTTGTTTTTTTAACTGATAGGTTATCAACAATCGAGTAAAAAAAGTCAGGATCAGATACGTACAGACTCCTACCGCATTACTCAAGGATCATCCATCTCATGCCTTCTCTTCAGCGACAGGTGCCCCTGTCTCAGATACTCAGACAGTACCAGGTGAATGTCTAAATTTACATTGATAAAGCAAAACCATATCTGCCTGGAAAACTTCTGATTGCACCCAACGGACATCACATCTTGTGTTGACCACATGTTCCATTGGATAAAGGCGAGGTCTTGTGTGTTACGGGTTCTAAGACTGAGGCACTAGTAACAAGAGACATCAATTCCACCCAACAACCATTCGATTGACCCTCAAGCCTTGGACCTCATTCTTCAACTCACCAAAACTAAGGAACACGGATAGCTTCTTTGATGCCGATCTCTTTTATACTCCTGAGGACAACAATGTGCCAAAGGGGTTAAACAACCATTACTTCGCATCTTTTACTTCGCACTTCTTTTACTTAGTATCTTTTACTTCGCATATGCCTTTACTCTTCGCATATGCCTTTACTCTTCGCATATGCCTTTACTCTTCGCATATGCCTTTACTCTTCGCATATGCCTTTACTTCGCATTTGCCATTACTTCGCATTTGCCGTTACTTCTCATATGCCGTTACTTCGCAGGAGAAGAGTGGATCCATGGTTGAAGGTGAAGAAAGGACCACAGGCAGAGAGTGGTAAGTGGGGCAGTGTAGTTAGGGTAGTGTAGTAGTGTATGTGTAGTGTAGGGTGTAATGTTTTAGTGTTTAGGGTAGTGTTGTAGTGTATGTGTAGTGTAGGGGGTAGTGTTTTAGGGTTTAGGGTAGTGTTGTAGTGTATGTGTAGTGTATGTGTAGTGTAGGGGGTAGTGTTTTAGGGTTTAGGGTAGTGTTGTAGTGTATGTGTAGTGTATGTGTAGTGTAGGGTAGTGTTTTAGGGTTTAGGGTAGTGTTGTAGTGTATGTGTAGTATAGGGGTAGTGTTTTAGGGTTTAGGGTAGTGTTGTAGTGTATGTGTAGTGTAGGATAGGCTTTTAGGGTAGTGTTGTAGTTTATGTGTAGTGTAGGGGGTAGTGTTTTAGGGTTTAGGGTAGTGTTGCAGTATATGTGTAGTGTAGGGTAGTGTTTTAGGGTTTAGGGTAGTGTTGTAGTGTATGTGTAGTGTAGGGGGTAGTGTTTTGGGGTTTAGGGTAGAGTTGTAGTGTATGTGTAGTGTAGGGTAGTGTTTTAGGGTTTAGGGTAGTGTTGTTGTGTATGTGTAGTGTTTTAGGGTTTAGGGTACTGTTGTAGTGTATGTATAGTGTAGGGTAGTGTTTGAGGGTTTAGGGTAGTGTTGTAGTGTATGTGTAGGGTAGTGTTTTAGGGTTTAGGGTAGTGTTACAGTGTATGTGTAGTGTAGGGGGTAGTGTTTTAGGGTAGTATTGTAGTGTATGTGTAGTGTATGGTAGTGTTTTAGGGGTGTGTTGTAGTGTATGTGTAGTGTAGGGGGTAGTGTTTTAGGGTTAAGGGTAGAGTTTTAGTGTATGTGTAGTGTAGGGGAAGTGGTTTAGAGTAGTGTTGTAGTGTATGTGTAGTGTAGGGGAAGTGGTTTAGAGTAGTGTTGTAGTGTATGTGTAGTTAGGGTCGTGTTTTAGGGTTTTGGGAAGTGTAGGAGGTGTGGAGGGTAGTGTTGGTGTGTAGGGAAAAAAATAAAAAAAAGAATCTTTATGCGTAGTAAAATCCTGCAAAGTAATGTACTGCTAAGTAATGCCAATTTAATGCTTTTAAATGATTTTGCGAAGTAATGGTATGCGGAATAAAATACTGCTAAGTAAAGGCATTTGCAAAGTAAAAACTTCGTAATAAAGGCATGCTAAGTAATAGCGTGCTAAGTAACGTCATACATTCGCCAAAGAGTCACGCAGCTACGTTACCACCCCTCTACACCAAGCACAGAGTTAATCTGATATCAGCCCTGGTTCTGGCTTGAATAGACTAATGCAGTGTCATCTACTTTGGCCCCCACAAGCTCACTGCCAGATTCCAAAGGCTTCAAAATCAGCAGCCAGCATCTGCCTTATCACTGCAAGTGGGACCACTGAAACCTGCCCCTAAAGCGCTCCACTTTATCCCTTTCGATGACAGGTTGAAATTTAAGGTCTTGTCCATGTTCCGTAAAACATACCCGGGAAAAGGCTATGTACTCCTCAAGGAATTAGCATCACACACCTATCATTGTTAGTGAAGCTGGGAAGTGCAAAGGAGTGAGCAGAGCGAGGGCCCCACTCTCCTAATTATGGCTGTTGGTTTCTACAGTTCCAGGGGTTTATGCACTAATTTCCCTTGCTTGCATACATTGTCCATGACTGCCTTGCTAAGCCACTGCCAAACAAGACTCCTTTGCTCACTCTCAACCCATATGATCAAGCAAATATGATTCAAAGGATAAAGCGTAGAGGAAGATCACTGTGTGTTCAATGAACTAGACTGTAACACCATACGGCCAAACTCCATGGGCTTCAGGAAACATACAAAGTACAAGGTTTGCGGTCAAAGAATTTGAGACACCGCTAATCACTCCTCCATCAGCCAAGCAAATGCACTCTTAATCCCAATGCCAAACACGCTGAAGTAATTGAAAGAAGACACTTAATCCTTTACAGGACCTTAAAATAAAGAAAAACAAACAGAGGTGCAAAACCACCATATATGGCTTGCATGAAGTATAGGGGTTTTACGGCTGAATTAATCCTGTGGTAATGGCAGCAGATCCCGAAGACTGGCCTACTGTGTACATATCTGGAAAGGCAGTAGTTCATGGTGTGTCAGGTTTGTATGCTTCTTGGACCATATACTACCCATGCAATAGTATGTACCCTAAATACATGTCCTCGAACATGGGCACAGTAGTCGAAATCGTGATCAACAGTCTAGTCCTGACGTAACAATATTAACTGCATCGCTGCGGCAGCTTTTCCTGCAGTGTGCGGCATTTTTAAAATTACCGCGTTACACGACGAGCTCAGCTCATCATCAGCACTTGGCAGGTAAGCCTCATGACGAGCTCAGCTCGTCATCAGCATCAAAGTGGTTAAAGAGATAGAAAAGGGTTTCAATTCTGTGTATTTGAATTATGAAATAGAAAGTAGCCCATGTATTTTTAATGTTTTAAAATGCAAATTATAAAAGCATGGTCCACTCCTGAATTCTTTTTCTGCTATTCAGCTGCTTGAGTGAATCAGTCTAAAGCGGATCAATGAATCTTCAGGGGTAGTAAGCTTCTACATAAATACAATTGACAATTACTCTCCTGTTCTGTGGTACCACATACATGTGGATTAGAGAATCATGCAAGACATTTCACAAACTATCCAAGTACAAAACAATTTGCCAATTTCTACAGGGCTTTCAGCAAATACATCAGCCTATGCTGGCGAGATGGCGCTTCATACCTGAGGTTTGAGATAAAGGCTACTGGTAACTGTTGTTTTTCGCCTCCAGGAACATTCATGGCTAGATTATTGCCAGAGTCACCAGAGTCCATTCTCCAGACAGCCCTTAAGCAGTAAGGATTGGAGAGATCATTATCTATACCTAGTAAATCTACCATTCCAACTGGTGAGGTGATGTAATCATGCCAAAAAGCACAGTGTTGGCCATCATACCAGATCTACTCAATTAAAGATTTCTACACCTCCAATCAGGAGGGCGGTTAGGAGTGTCTATGACGCTTACCCTGTAGCTATCTATCCAGCCTTCTGCTCTAGAGTTTCTGATATGCGTCTTTTAAATAATAAGAACGTTTGTGATTGCAATAGGATGGCACGGTTTAAGATGGTGCTGGCAAAAAGAAACAACAGTCCCAAGACAGGTTTCAAGACCTCTGCACCTAATGACTTTCAGCAGGACTTCAAAGTCATTAACCTCCAGAGTCAGTATTGATGGGCCTCCAATGTAGGTCCGGGTGGGATATATTTATGCCAGCATTTTAGGCTATGCACAGGAGATACATTTCATATAATCAATCTAAATGAAAATTATTTATATAGTCAGTTGAAATGATGAAAATGATGGGTCGATCTTGGCCTCTGAGCCCTATGCTGAATACCCCTAACTTATCGGCTTTTATTGCGTTATTGCTGTTTCACGGGGGGACCCTGGTTGCCGCATAGAGACAAAGTTGGCAATGGTGGAACAAAGTGATGGGACGTCTAATCCTGGTTTGCTCGACAGCCTAAATTTTGTGGTATTACTCAAAGGAAATTTTGTCATCTCCAAGAGGCTAAATTCTCCTTTCATCAATCATAATATCAGCCTTAAGTACTATAAATAATAAGTGAACATTATCGCATTTCCATTCCTGAACAATCTGCCTTCTCAAATTCAACTGTGATGGGTGCAGCTCAGACACCACACGTAATCGTTTGACTTTATCCCTTTATATAACACACAGGGTCACCCTCCCTTCACCATCCTGCATGGCTTCCTAGACAAGGACAACCATAAGTCAAGAAGATAAAGCAGCATTGTAAAGCTAAAAGGCTGTATCATGTAAGTGAAAACAATGCTGACACAAATGATAAAAGTAACATCAAATATTGGCATATCTTAGAACAAATATTTTCGGAGCCACAGTACAGTTTACAGCTGTTGCGAGCATGGTCATTTGAATACTGAGTATTTTTGCGAAATTGTTTCCAAAAGACACCAAATTCATGTCTTCAACAGACTCTGTTGCATCAATACACATGAAACAGAAAGTGCCTCAACACAAAAACAGCTCAGATGAGTTCAGTGAATGCTGAGGCAGCTTTTCGCAACGCATCTCGCCATCAATCGGCCTCACCGTAACAGATCAGCCACATCTGGTGAGTGGTCTTACCTTGTCGCTATCCACAGTGTTCTGCGATGTCCTGGATGCAATTGAAATCGTATCGGGCTGACTGCTTCCATCGCCCGCACTGTCTCCATCCTCTAGCCCATCTCTGTTAAAAGAAAAAAGCAGGTTTAGTATTAAAAAAAAGAGGTACTTTCCACAGTCCAAATACAGATTCATTACCTCTGAACAGGCTTCCTATAAAAGTCTAGCCCTACCCAGAAAACCACTGTAACTGTAATATGAATCCTGGCATCATCTCTGTCACTGAGGTCAGGATTTAAAATAACACAGCACAAACATTCACCTTACTGAAAATAGAAGGCTTTTTCGCTTTACGGCTGAAATTATCAGCTGGTTACGCAAGATTCACACCACATATTTTCTAAAAGAAAACTTCTTGATCCGGAAAAGTACTGGATGAAAATAAATATTTTGGTAAATGCCTCTCCTGCCATCTAAATCCTATAAATTTCACTTTGGATTGGTAACATTGTATGAATTCAGAGACAGCTATAAAGACAAGAAATTAGATGAAAAGGGCCAGCATTGGTTTAGAAGAACACTACTGTCTGCAGAAAAAAAAAACAGAATACCCTGTTTTAATAGTCCACTAATGAAAGGAGCTAAAGCTACATTTTGACTGAGCACTTTGTGCCTTTTTTGCAAAGGATGGGGGGCAGGAACTGTTCATGTCACGGTTGGCTTCATTTGTAACCATGACTCTGTGAGTTGAAGCTCAAAAGACAACTTAAGAAGCCAATTCACACAAAAATTGCAGTAACTTAGCGAGTTGTTTAGAGTATTGGAGAGTGGATGAACCACTATATTTGGATGAGGACATGCCTATCAAACTCGTGGATCCCCTATCTCATTTTGTTTTGAGTGAACTGTGGATTTTCCATGTCAGAAGTCAGCCGGCACTGCCAGTGGACACCCCTGACCTAGAGGCACATCCGCAACAGGGTCAACAAATCATAATGACAGTTGCTCCACCCTTTTTACAGTGGGGCAAAAGTCAATAGACTTCCTGCCTGGGACCACCATGCAACCCACTGTGATCCTGTGCAGGGAACTTTATAAACAAGGAAAACTTCTGGCATGTCAGAGTTATTTCTTTTTCTTCAAAAACGAACTCCTGCTTTACAAGTTTGTTCGAAAAACTGAAAGCTTTGCCAAGTGGGTATCATGTTGTTTGGCCCTGCTCATCAAAGCACATTGCTTTCAGTGCCACTTCCACCCTAGCAATTGTATTGAAATCAGTGAAATCCCTGCTAGAAAGACAAAGACATCAAAAGGGCAAGGGATCCTCCTCCAGAAAGGTGGAGGCAAAAGTTGTCTCTGACCATGTGGGGTGGCAATACACGGAGTGAACAACAGGTCTGTTTGACAGCAGAGCTAAAAAGACATCCGAGGTGCATTAAAGACTATGGGCATGGCTGCAGAATTAAAATAGAAGGAAAGTATAGCTTAGCTGCAATTTGGAAGTTGGGTCAGAGAAGGTGGTGTGCCTAATGACGCCTACAGAGAGACCCGGTGAGTGGTAATAAATGTGTCATCTAGTGACCAGTAAGTAAGCAAAGGGAAGAAAGAACAAGTTACTTACTACAGGTAGTGTGTAACAGGCTCAATCTAGCGACAGATTTATCACTTTTTGAATATTTCCCGGGCATCAGATTGATCCGGAAAGTTTTTAGAAGTACCTCTGTGTGCCGGAGGTGGTGCCTTGTTGCTCTGCACTGATGAAAAAAAGAACAACTGATGGACAGAATGCAGAACAATGTCCTACATTCACCCCAGTACAGAGATCTGGGCCTAAATCCATCGTTTTTTTCCTCACCATGCCATTCTACTTTGGATCCAGCCATATGCAAATCAGTCTTGACCCTGCGCCCAATGGGAACAGTCCAGCACTAACTGCCAGGCCAGGTCCTCCTTGGACTGGAAACAAGCATCCTAGGACCGGTTTCGGGCTTTCAGTAGTCATCAGCCAGGATAGCTTGACTCCAGTGGCATGGAGAGCACGGGACCCACGTCTGGGCATACCTGTCCCACTCCGGGTTATGGGTATGCTCAGACGTGGGTCCAGTGCAAAAGCATTCCATCCATCAATTGTGTGTCTTTTGCTTTCTCTACGGCATTCCGTCCATCAATTGTGTGTCTTTTGCTTTCTCGCCAGTATTCCATCCTTCAATTGTGTGTCTTTTGCTTTCTCGCCAGCATTCCGTCCATCAATTGTGTGTCTTTTGCTTTCTCGCCCTAAGTGCGTCAGGTATGCCCAGACGTGGGTCCTGGGCTCACTGTGTCACTGGAATCAAGCTATCCTGGCTGAAGAGGGGTAAAACCCCGAAACCGGTCCTAAGAGGCTTGTTTCCGGTCCAGGGAGGACCTGGCTTGGCAGTTCGGGCTTGACTGTTCCCATGAGGCACAGGGTCAAGACTGATTTGCATATGGCCAGGTCTAAACTGGGGTGGCACGGTGAGCAAAAGAATGATGGATTTAATCCAGATCTCTTGACTGGGGGTGAATGTTTTGATTTGTTCTGCGTTCCATCCATGAATTGTGTGTTTTTTGTTGCTCTGCACTGATGCCGTTCCACTCCGGAAATGATGTACAGGGCCTAGTGCAGTGCCTATACAGATGCCACTCCAGTGTGCTGACGTTAGTTGCTTCTGAGACTGTCTGCATCCCCAGAGGCAGTGCCCCAAATGCAAATTGGTAGACTGTGTGCAGCTTCCTAGACTTGGGATCATATTAATGGATAGGGTCCGTCCACAGAGCAGGGAGGATGGGAGGGTCGGTAAGGAATTTCCAGCTAGATAGTATCTCTACCAGAATGAGCATCACCAAAGGTAAGTAACTTGTTCTTTCAATAAAGACTTGTAGCTGCAGATTTCTCACCTTTTGAATAGATACCAAAACAATACCTATTCGGAAGTGGGTCTGTGGGTGGACTCAAAGCATAAAGTCCTGCAGGACCGAGTGGGCAAAATTCCCTTCTCCGCGACCTTGAATGTTCAGGCAATAATGTTGCATTCACGTATGGAGGGACGCCCACATAGTGGCCTGGCATGCAAGTTACTTACCTTCGGTAACGATGTATCTGGTAGAAACGATTCTAGCCGCAGATTCCTTAATGTAGTATTATCCCCAGGCGTGAGACTGGATTCGGAATTTTTTTCTTTTCGCCAGCATCTCTGCGCGCCGGGGGGTGGTACCGCGTGACTCCGCCCTGACGTCGTCCGCGGGCGTCACGTCAGCGAAGTCACATAAGCCCCACCCCGGCGGCCAAGATCAGTTTCCTTCGGGGAACTTTTCTGCGCCACAACGCAGAGCCATCAGAAACAAAACCTGTGAGAATATGGGAACAGTGTGCAAAACAGCAGATAAACAGAATGGAAAGAAGCAAATGGAGAGGAACAGCCCAATCGGTAAAGTGGCAGGCACTGTGGCACCGAAAGTCCTAGAAGGGAAGAGCAGGGCTCAGCCACTGCAAGTAACCCTGAAAGCAAATACAACATTCTCCCTGGAGACAGAAAAAAGCATATGAAAAAACTGCAGCAGATGAAAGAAGCCTGCAACCACAGTCCATTAAAAGTGAAGGACAGAAAAGTAATATCAATTTACCCCAAGACAACACCACCGAGGAGAGTCATGTCCCCTGAAAGGAGCCAAGGCTGAAGCCCAGTCAAGAGACCCCAAGCCAGAGGACTGCACATGAGTCAGAAACTCCAAACCGGGGAAATATGAGAAGGCCCCACACTGGAACACCAGAGTGTAGGGATGCAGGAGCACCCATGAACCTACCAGTCAAGGCTCAGAAAGGAAGGAATGGATGCAAACCCACCAAACAAGCATCCCACTAGGGAGGAGTGAAAGAGGACACTTACAGAAGACAAAGCACTTAGAGGCAGGCGAGTGCGGAAGAGCAAGCTAAGGGCCCTCGCAGAACGAGGAGGAAGGGCGGGTTGAGAAGGAATCTGCGGCTAGATTAGTCTCTACCAGATACATTGTTACAGAAGGTACGTAACTTGTACATCTGATAGAGACTGCTAGCCGCAGATTCCTTAATGTAGAATAGATACCCTAGCCATACCGATGGGAAAGGAGGGTCTGTGAGAGGACCCCATCAGCCTGGACATAACAGAGGGTCCCATAGGGGATGAGTCCGACGGACAGGGCGAGGAGCCCAATCCCCCCAGGCAAGGGGACTTCTACTGTCAGAAAACCAACGATCCCAAGGGGGATGTGGGAAGAAGAAAGGAAGAAAAATAGAGGAAGCCCGTTCACCCTCTGCAGAGGAAATAGGGGCAAGGCAAGATGAGGCAGAAGCACTCCACGCCTATATCAGGCAACAAAACCTCCATCCAGGGCCAAGGCAAGGAAGAAATCAACCTAGAGACACCAAGGAGGCGAGGCAGAAAAAGGCAACCCCCCCCCCCACGGAACACACCCCGCAAACAGGGCAGCTGAGCCTACCACAGCTAGAAGTCAATAGATAAGACAGAACAGTGCCTACAGCAATAAAGCAGGAGGAAGCAGAAAGAGCAGCCCAGGGACACCCAGGAAGACTGGGCAGGGTGCACCTGAAAGAGGAGGAACAGAAATCCATCTCAGCCCCCAAGACAGAGAGCCAAAAGGCGAAGAAGGCCCCGGACACACCTCAGAAAGGGGTCCGCACACACAACATAAAAATACGTGAAACCAGAGCCATGACGCCAGGCCGCAGATGGCAGGGCAGACCAGGCTAACAGCGCAGCGACCCGGGAGAAGGATACCCCGGGGCGCCGCCAAAGGTATTCCAACCACCTATAAGGGATTGCACCTGCAACATACTTAAACGCCAGGGAGAGAAGATGCCTGAAGGCGAACACAACTTCCAAGCACAGAACAAGCTATATAACAGCTACCACTACCCCACTTATGGTATGTTTAGTCCCAAGACATGGGAACCCTCTTAGGAAGACACTTCCGCAGCAGAGGACAACAGAAAGAACTGCAGGAAAAAAACCCAGCAGAAGGCTTGTTAAGCAGTCAAAGAGAAAAAGACAGAAGGCCTAATCTCGGGCCAACCTAGTGCAGATAACCCAAGCGAAAACACACAGTCTAAAAGGGCCGGCCAGCAGCCAACAGAGCCACAGTCCCAACAAAAGAGGACTTGCAGGCACATGAATCACACAACTGGGGCGACCCGCCCAAACAAAAGAACAGCTACCAAGAACCAGATCAACTCACAGGTCACTGAGGGGGGAGGAGAAGGAGGAGGAGGCCTAAGCCCCAACAAGAACCTCCGGATGGCCGAGTCTGCCGGGGTGTGGAACAAAAGAGTGCCATCAAAGGGACGATCCACCAGCCGCTCCTGAACATTTTCCGGAAACACACTATCCCGAAGCCAAGCATGGCGGTGAAGGACAACCGAAGAATTCATGGCACGACCAAGCACCCCCGAGATGTCTAGAGTGGAGCGAAGAATAAACGCCGCCAGCTCCCGGCCATCTAATGCATGGTGCCGCAAATCGACACCAGCACCCTCCTGAGAAGCTGCAGATCCAAGGGACTCCACCGAGACCCACAAGCATGAGGTGGCCCTAGCCAACACACATGAAGTGTTAAGGGACCGCAGGTTGAAGCGAACATATTGCGCCCCCAAGAGTCCAGCCAGCAGGCCTCCCGTGATGGTGGAGACAACAGTGACGGCAGGGAGGGAAAGGCAGTCCGCAAAAGGGGCCCACTGGCAGAGGGGTGGAGGGAAAAGACAGAACGGGTCACGCGGTCCTGGAAGGTGCTGGGCTGAAGGTGTTGGGGCACCGGATCCCCGTGGCGGGGCGCCCCCAAGCCCCCATCAGAGAAGAACAGAGCGAACTCTCATAGGGAAGCAGCAGGACCTTCAAAAGGTGACCCGCAGGGAAATGAGCAGCCGGATCACCCATGCGCAAAATTCCCACAGCCGTGGAAACAGCGCGAGCGAAGGCACGCACCCGCCTCCTTAGGGCCCTGCTGTGGGGAAAGCAGCTCCTCTGTTGGCGACGGCTGCAAGCTAAGGCAGCCATCCCCTAAGCCAATCGGAGTGGGGAAGGGTCAGGTCCGGAAAGGAGAAAAAGGCGCTGAATAGTGGGGGATCTGTGGCTCCTCTGGCGAAAACCGCAGCCACGGTGACGGTGAGGAGCCGGCCTTTAATGACGTCGGGGAAAAAGCCACGATGTGGCGGCCCGTCTCCGGCGAGGATGAAACCAGCAGGCGCCCACCCTCCGGGGAAGATGGGACGTCCGAAGACGAGTCCACGACCTGACGCCTGTCCGGTGCCGTAGAATCCGCAACCTGGAGCAGGGCGTCGTCGTCATCTGGCGTCACCGGAGACGCCGGACAGGCCTTAGCCACATCACACTAGTTCTGGCGCCTGCTCGACCTCCGACGAGGCAGCCGCCTGCGTGGTGGGACGAGAGGCCCCCAGGGAGTGGCAAGGAGCCCCCCGCAAGCCTTGACCCATGAGTGGAAGAGAGGGGCCAGCTACCCCCATGGCGGAGCCAAGGCCGACAACCTCCGGCGAGGCAGCCGCCTGCGCAGAGGGACGAGAGGGACCGGGGCAGCAACAAGGAGACCCCTGCCAGCCTCGACCCACAAGGGTACGAAAGGGGCCCGCCGACACCTGTGGCGCTGCCAAGGCCGACTTGAACTCAGACGAGGCGGCCACCTGTGTGGAGGGACGAGTGACCCGGGGAGGGACGAGGGGTCCCCCGCCAGCCTCGACCCATGATGGGATGAGGGGGATCCGCCGACAACTGTGGCACTGCCAAGGCCAGCAGCTGCCTGCACCTCAGCCTTAGACAGAATCACCTTGTCAAAGGGCCGAGAGGGGCTCAGGGATGCGATCCGAGCTCCGGCGATACCACAGGGACTCCTGCAGGAGTTTGTGGTGAAGCCGGGGCACCGTGGTCCGAAGGAGGGACCCCCGAAGGGCCGCACCCCAATAGCACCACATTCTCCAAGCCTGGATCCGAACCAGTCGGCGCCGGATCAGCAACGACGCCGCGGAAGGCCCCGCACAGCGCAAGGGATCCGCTGACGTCCCAGGAGGGGAAGGAGGAGGAGAAGAAGCCAGCGAGGCCTGCAAAGCCGCCGCATATGTCTACATCTGGGCTTTCGACACCCCCTCACCGGGAAACTGTGGATAGGGGGACGATAAGCGGGGCCGCATTACCCGCGGAGAGCCCACGCCCCCAACAGTTCGGAAGCCCGCCCTTGGGGACAAACTGCGACACTTACCGACAAGGGAGCGATGCTCTTGCGGCACAGGAGAGGGATGAGGACGACGACGATGAAGGCTGCTTCGAAAACCTTCCGCAGAAGCTGATCGAGGTGACGAAGCTGACCTGTACATGCGAGCCGAGAGAAGTTTCATCTGGCGTTCCCGCCGCAACTTCGGCTTCAACCGCTGGCACGCCTCGCAATTAGTGGAGCCGTGATCTTCCCCAAACACCACATGCAAATGAGGTGAGGGTCCGTCGCCAATATCAGGCGTCCACAAGACAAACACGTTTTAAAGCCCGAAGGCATCCGCACACTGGTCCCACAAAACACACGCAATAGCGAAGGGAAAGGTCTAAATAGGCCCAGAGCACGAACCGGATCCGTGTTGCAGGCGGAAAGGGAAAAAACTGATGTCGGCGCGCCGGGGTGGGGCTTATGTGAACTTGCTGACGTCATGCCTGCAGATGACGTCAGGGCGGAGTCACGCAGTACTGCCCCTCGGCACGCAGAGATGATGGGGAAAAGAAATTTTTTCCGGATCCAGTCTTACGCCTGGGGATAATTCTACGTTAATGAATCTGCGGCTAGTAGTCTCTATCAGATAAATGCCTAGGTTGGTTACGCCACATTCCAATGCAGTGGAGCAGGTTTGGGCCTGGTAGGATCAGCAGGCAGTCCTTTTGGACGCTGTATCTTTGCCAATGCATAGCAGATGTTAATGCAGAGCATGATCCAGCTAGAGATGGTTCTCTTCTGCACTGCCTTGCCTATTTCGCTTCAGCAAACCCCACAAAGAGCTGATTGTCCAACCACTGTACTTTGGTACAAGCCTGTTGTCCACAGAGGGGCGAGGCAGATTATATAATGCTAGCAGGGTGACTGTTTGACCAATGTGGAACAGCGTCACAACTTTTGGGAGGAAGAATGCCCGTGTCCGCAGAACCAGTTTTTCTGGGAAGGAGGAAGTGAATGGCGTTGGACTTTAACAGCCTGAAGCTCAGTCACATGCTGTGCCAAGGTGATTGCAATAAGTAAGAAACAGCTGTGAAGCTACTTGAACTGAGTGATCAGATAAGTCAGATCCAGGGTAAAGTCTCATTGAAGAATAACAATAGGAGAAGGGGCAAACATGTTTTGCAGCCCTTTCAAAAATCGTATCACAACCAAATACAAACAACGATTAAACAAACAATGATAGATCCAACACATCTGGTGATTTGGTCAACATGTATCAGCTCTGTGCAGCCCTTGCATGTCTGGGGCTTTTGGGACGGGAGAGATATGGAGAGCTACAACAGACTGCTCATTTAAAAAATGGAGGCGGACCGTCCCAGGTCTACCCGAACACCATGAGGCATTACCTAACCTCTTAAAAAGGCTACAGACTGTCCCTTTAACACTGATGCGTCCATAGAGCCATTGCAGCTTAGACACAAGATTTGTAAGGTAATACACTTACAGGGATCATCTTGAAATCCTGACAAAAGACCCGGACCCGCAGGGGCCACACATGGCGGAAACGTGTTGACCAAATAACCAGATGTGTAGGATCAATAATCCGTCCTCACAACATCGCTTTGCTTTTAACCTTATCCATATCCTATTTATCTGCTTTTTAATAAACACTTGTTTCAGGATAGGAGATAATTTTAGAGCACGTCACTAATGTCTTCACTTGGACAGTTTTCCTCCTGGTAGGAGGATGAATTCCCTTGGAGAATAGGACACTCAAGCAAAAAAGGCCATATGATGATAGTACACACAACATCAACCCAACAGAGATAATACACAGTTGATGGTGAATACGTGGATAAGGGTCTTCAAGCCATCCAGCCCATTGGTATGTAGAGATTGTAGTTCACTTTCTTTGATTATTGTTATTTATGATGGGAAGCCGAGTGAACCTTTTGAGCTGCTTCTATCTCCCTCCCCCTTTTTATGATTCACAAAATGTGATTTATAACTAATTGATCTGTTCTGTCAACTCATGTCATCATCTTACACCAATTTCCATGATGTATAGGAAGAAATCAATAGAACTGTTGTGTAACTTCCCAAAAAAAGGGCTGAAAAATTGGAAAGAGTAAATACTGTAGAAGACAGCGCATATCTTCAAACTATTCAAGAGAAGCTTGAGTGCTGGGTGGATGAAAAGAGTATAAGGTAAGTTAGATAAATATAAATTCCAGCACTCTATATAAGAAATTAAAAATAATAGGTACATGGCTGGATTACATTAATTCTCAAGATAAATTTGGATATTGTTATGGACAACAAATTTAAAATTATCAAATTATATAAAAAAATAGGATAAAGTAAAAAAGTAAATCTTGTATTTGGTTGTATTAAAAGAAAAATACTACGACCTCAAGTAAAACGGTAATTTTCACAGTAGAATGCTTTGAGAACACCATTGCTGGAATACACAGTTTACTTTAGGTCATCATGATATAAAAAGACACTGGCAAACTAAAAAAATATGAGGAATTGAAACAAAACCACCTGAAGACTCAGAGGGTTTTACATACCAAAGTAGACTGTACAAGCTTAATACATTTAAAGTTCGAAAGGTAGGTTAGAAGGGGGCAAGAGAACACTATACACATATTTAAAGGCGGGAAAAGGAAAGTATTTCAAAGCCAATATAAGATGTAATTGTTCGAAAGCAGACAAATCTGTGTTAGATATTAGTGAAACCCTGCAAACTATCAAAACAGTAAATGCTACAATACATTGCCGTGCCTGGAACCGTTAATCATAACCTTGTAAAGAGCAACTACTTGGGCTTAGGTCTTGCAAGGATTAAAACAATGCTCTTTTGTAGCCTCTACCAAGTTCTTAGAAGCTTGTCAGATGGGCCAAAACATAGTGTAAGGAAATAAGTAAACATGTAAAAGGTTCAAAAATAGTATCAGAAGGAAGAAGCAAATGTGTCAGAAAGAGTACAAGACATTAGCAGTGACATTAAGGTGGAAGATTCATAAAAGAGACCAAGGAAAGGGAACTACCGGAGTTAAATGGTACCATAACTGACTCTTTCTGCAATAAGAGGTGAATGCCCTTTAAACTGCAGTACTTTAAAGTAGGATGCACAAATTGTAATTAAAACAGAAAAAAGAAATGTTTTGAGGCTATCTGTCAAATGGGGGCAGAAGGAAAAACATGTCAGATGGTCCCTTAAACAGGACCCTGGGAGAAGAAAAGTGTCTCCAATACTTCTTAAAACAAGATCAAGGCTGAAGAATAACATATCAGTTGAATTTTAAAATAGAAATCAGAGAGAAGAAAATGACCGACAACCTTTAAAGTGGACTTGGAAGGCCCAGGGGGTGCAAGGGATTTTTAATCTGATATGTCAAGTACCACGCTACTGTCCTTGGCAGTGGGTGCCTTATATTTTGCTTATAAAGGCAATATGGTGTCCCCAAGCTGCTAGCATTTCAGAATTGCTCAATCATAGAAGGGCCCTGGAGATGGAGCGAAGGAAGTTTGAGCAGGAATATGTCAGATGTTCGTCACAAAGAGACAACATGGCAATCAAAAGGGCGATGAAGAGGCAGCACCTACTGCTATCTATGGGCAATGATCAGGCAACACTGTCCAGCTTGAAGGAAAACATCCCTCACGAGGTGTCAAATTGGTAATTGCCTTTTATAAGAAGACTAATACCTTTTGCTGTTATTCCTCTGCTTGGATGGTGTTTTGGGAGCATGTATTGGTTCCTTTAAAGCTCCTTTGAGATGTATTATCCGCTCCTGAATAACCTCCCTGATGTTTTTAATCCACTCCTGCTTGGCTTCAATACTGGATGCCTGAAGAAAAAAAGATAAACGTCAGAGCTTTAAATCAATTAATAAACAAATACCACACCTAGCTGCACCACTGCTCAGTGAACAGTGCAATGTCAAGGGCACCTCCCCTTAATGATCATGTCTTCTATTCACATTCCTTTAACCCCAGAAACATGGTATTCCTCACCTGAGACTGTACAACCTACACACCTTGTACAGATGGATTCCTCTCCCCCTGACTTGAAACCCGCTTCTCTCAAGTCTCCTTTTACAGCCAGAGACTTCAAGAATTTCACAATTACATTTTCTAGGGCGACAATGGACAGAATATCCCATCACTTGCCCTACCTCACTCTGCTCTCCAGATGAATACTTTGTATGCCCAACTCTGCGCTTACCTATCACTCTCATGACCTCCAGACCAACACTGATGTTCTTTGCCATTCCTTAGGTCCTTTAACCCTGCCCGACCATTTACAGTGTTATCATCCTCATACTCTTTCACCAACTAGTGTATCTCTATGTTCTCCTATCACCCCAACATTATGTACCTCTTTCTATTCTGCTCCTCACAGACCAGTATATGCAACCCAGCCTCAATCTCCTCTCCTGTCTTTTATCACATGGAAAGGCCCAGTTGGCAAGATCAACATGGGCATCTGATGTGAAGCAGAGAGAGGCAGAGAGTAGCAGTTCTCGTAACTGCTGGATTAAGGGGTGGTTGAGGCTACAACCGTGGTACATTTTAGGCTACAAAGTTAAATGTATTTATTTTTTAAAACATACTTTTTAGTGTATGACATAGAACTAACACTCAATTCAATGCCATAAGGTAGCACTACCCACTGGGAACAGAATATGTGAAGTACAAATTCCAAGCAGAATTGAGTCTACCTTCTTGATTCCGCAATGAGATAAAAACTTGTGGCCTGTTGATTAAACACAGAGCTCTGCAATAAGTATATTACTCAGCTGATCTATCTCACTCGTACTGAAACTCGGTTGCAGTTTACACATACAGCTCTCTGCAGTGCATACCTGCTTAAATACTTCACTCTTATTTTATCCTGCAAGATGCAGAGCTTCAAGTGACACTGGCCAAATAAGAAAGCATTGTCATAACTTTCTTCTCCATCTCTTTTACTTTTTTTTTATATTTTTAAAAGTAAGTAAACATCTTGTCTGACCCACTGTCAAACTCAATTTTTTTCTACATCTCCTCCTTTCGAATGTCCTTTTATTTCCAGCAAATTTATTTTCTCATTATTTTACATTTTTGTTTTATGTACTATTATCTCACGTTAACCTCTCTCTCTGTTAGTTTCTTTTGTTTCCATGTTTTGACTTTCCCGTCCCTTCTTTTTTTTATAAACTGCTCATTGCTCTGCAGTTTCTATTCATATTTTTACCTCTACATTTCTATTATCATTATTTAATACTCCTTCATGGTGTATTTTGCAATCTTTCCCTCTCCCCTTTCTCCCGCTTTCATTTGCTTGTTGAGTGCACATTCTGAACCGAATCCTCCTGCCCACAAAAAGGTACCCAAATCTTAGAGGCATGCACTTGGGCTGCGATTACCTAAAGGAGTCAAATTTGATGCAGTCATGAAAATACCCGAGTAGCACCCAAAACTCAGATGCCTGCCAGAGCCAAGAGTTAGGACCTATTTATCAGGCATGTTTGGCATTCACTGTCGTTGTGACTCTGTGGAATCTGCTTCTGGTCTCTGCCTCTTCCCACTGGTCTCTTGCACACCATCTCCCTACTCGCCCATCGCCCCTGCTGTGCAGCTTAGCTCGTCTCGCTCACCTTTAATATCACCTCTATTAAATAAGCGACTCCATCCTATTCATTCCAGAATCTCAGTTCTCACTCTTTACCTCTTTCTGCCCTGCTCCACTCTATTCTCGTCCAAAACAGACCTTTAATCTCAACTTTCCCTAGATAGATCTTCCTAAACGGAAAAAACAAACCAGTGTCAATGTCCTCTAGAAACTGAAATTCTAGCAGTTTTTTCCGTTTAGGCATATGATTGTTTATGGATTTACTATCCTTTGAAATACGAGATAAGAACACTTGTCGATTGAGATACAAGTACGCTCGCATGCACTGCTAAACCCTTTTAATTTTCACTCGAGAATGAGGCTGCATGACGTTTAGCCACACTTTACCTTGGTTGCTTTTTTTAGCACTTCACTCTTAACCTTCAGGCTGGCTTCACTTGATCCATTTCTGTTTTGCTTTTTTAATACTTATGAATTGGCCCACACTTTTTTAGCATGGTTATGGCTTATCACTCTTCTTGCAATTGGCATGCTTTTCACTTAGAAGGGACCTCCCAGTTGCACCCCCCAGTTTTAATGCATACGAATACTGCATTATGTATGAGAATGTTGGAAACAGATTTTTTCTTTGTTGCTGTTTTATAGATCCCGCATATTTTGAACTACAGGACGCTGATACTTACAAGATTGTTTGAACTTTCATCTGCATATTATTCATCCCCTGACGAAGGGTTGACTTTGCAACCCGAAATGCATTGGGTTTTTTGGTTTATAAGTTTGAATATTGAAATACATGAGATTCATTTACAGTTTTTTGAGTGAAAATAACTTGTGATTTGGTAACATGGTTAAGTAATACTTTCAATTTGAAATGTATGTCAAATAAGCAGATATGAATCAATGTATGCAACCTTTGGTTTCATGTTTTTGAATAGAATGCTAAAGCAAATACAACACGAATAAATGTGATAGGTATAAAATACAGAACTTGAGTTTTACATATTCACTGGTAATTTGGAAAGGCCTCAGGCCCACTTGCTGTGCATCTAGCAGTCCTAGGTTTTCCTAGGACTCATAATTACACTTTTTGTTAACTCATAGGGAGTTGGGCACACACCCTATCCTCTAGAGTGCACGCTAAAACTAACGAAGGACAACATAATATTGATTACATTGTAAACACTAGGAGTGCAGATCCACACCCACTATACATATCAAATCTATGCTCAGTGCCTGTTCACATGTGACACTGTAGATTTGGGCTTCACTGAGTTGATTGCTTGAATTTTGCTTGCAAGTCCCTGTTTCTAACATGTCATCTCAGTCTCATGAGGGTTAATCCATAATTTGCTATTTCATCACTAGCTTGATATTTTATGCAAGTATTCAGTGACATTATAACTGATGCACTTTCTGTCAACACACTATGTAGCTGCTAGCAATATCTATTCCTGCCTTTGCTTTTCTGTTCTTGGATTCTGTATTGTTTTTGTAATGGAGTAATTATAGGATTGCAATTGGACTCCGCGCACCCTTTAGGAATGTACGGTTGGAAGGGTACCATAGTCCTGTTTTTCAGATACTTGTTTTATAGACGTTGGCTACTTGCTCCAGTAGCACCATACAGTAGGGTTTTTTTTGATAAAATACTGACTAATTTGTAGAAAGCATTTAAACAATACCTGCTGCATGGAATCTGCCCAGTTTCCAGCAATACTCATTTAACCGGTAGTTTACCATATTCCTAATACTATTACACCTTATAATTAGGGCTCCCGGTTTTATGATATATATTTGTTTTACACTGCGTCTATTTATCCATATTTCTTTTTTATTTGATCTGTATTTATCCATATTTATGTTGTGCTTAGCGTTAAAAAAAATGAAGCTGTAATTTGGTATATTTCCACATTTATTTAACCAACAAATGTTTACTCATGTTTGAGTGGCCAATGGCTTTACCTATTTACATTACAATACAGTTATTTGAAACCATTTGTATTATAGATCAGCTTGAACAGATGTACTGCTAAAGGAATTTAAGCTTCATTAGGAAATCTTTTAAAAATGTGAACTCCCTTACCTATTAACTGCACAGCTAATGACTTAACTCTCATGAGAGTAGTGCAAATCGTCTAAGAAAAAACCTAATTTCCATATTTATCCAAATTTAGAAATAAATACAGACCGGAAAATAGATGTTTTTCTGTCTGCATTTATCTGTAAAAATCAGTAAAAACGGAAAACAGAGAAACTTACTAAGAATACATGTGTAATACACTTATTTAGCACAGTGCTTGCTACATAATTTTCCTAGAGTGATGCATCACTGGTGTCATTTGGTTTGAAGTGCAGGAGCTCCTTACATCTCTTTGTCTGTCCCTATGAGCATGCATCGGCGGACCTGTTCGTTGAGGACCTGATACAGAACCATCTTACTCCCCCCGGGTTGAGCAAATTCTTCTCGGTGGAGCGAGCGCACCGGGTGCCAGGTGGCCCGCCAAAGACTGGCGCGGCACCTCGACCCATCATTGCTAGGTTCCTCAACTTCAGGGACCGGGACGCAATTCTACAGGCGTCCAGAAGGCATGGTCCGCTACAGTACCAGAACTCAGAGGTGAATTTCTACCCTGACTTTACCAGAGCGGTGCAGAGACAGCGCCAGAGCTACGGCGGAGTGAAACGGCGACTGAGGGACATGGGACTCAAGTATTCGATGATGTTCCCGGCCAAGTTGCGGGTCGAGCACGACGGCCGTGCAATGTTTTTTGACTTTCCGGACAATGTTAGCGAATGGCTCGACACCCTACCACAGCTAAGCGACGACCGGGAGAACAGCGAAGGGGGCGCTGCTGGTGGCGCAGATTTGTGAGGACTGGCTCTATCAAGTGGACACTGGCGGTTGGTGGTCCTGCTATATGTGACACTCGTCTCCTTTTTTCAGTGTAATAGCAATTGAGATCCTGTCGTTTCATGGAGGGCGGCGGGGGGGTGTCCGCGGGGAATCCTTACTCCTCTTTGGGCTTTCTGTAGACTAGTTAATGGGGCGACAGGCACACTGCTGGTTGGGGGGGCTTTTTAGTCTTTTGCAGGGGTGCAGGGTGGGGGTTGTTCTGGGACAAGTCGAATGTCTCTTAGAGTGTTTTTGTTTTCTTTCTTTCGGCAATGGGTGATGTATATTGATGTACTTTCGATTCTGCAAGGGTCTCTCGGGCCGGTGGGGGAGGGTGCCAGGATGATGGGGGGTAAGAAACAAAGTTATCAGTTGGAATGTCAACGGGTTGGGTGACCGAATCAAACGGGGAATTGTGCTTCAAATGCTCAAGCGTCACATGCCTGATGTGGTTTTTCTGCAGGAAACTCATTTGATTGGGAACTCATGCAAAGCGCTCAGTCGCAAGGGGTACAAGATGGTGGCACACTCGGGGTTCACTTCAGGCTCTCGAGGGGCGGGTGTTCTTGTCCGGGCTTCCCTGCCGCTGGAGATTGACGTCACTACGATAGATGATAGAGGACGTTACGCAGCGGTGGCTGGGCGGTGGGAGGGGAGGACCCTCACCCTACTTTCGGTTTACGTCCCGCCTGGTCTACAGACTAGCACGTTCCAGGACCTTGGTGGCGCCATTTTAGCTCTGCCTGATGGCTTACTTATTGTTGGGGGTGACTTCAATTCCGTCTGTTCTGGCACTCTAGACCGACAACCTTCTAGAGATCTTCGCCAATCACAACTGTGGCTGCCCTCATTTATAGACTCAATGGGCCTGGTTGATAGTTGGAGACTCTTACACCCTACGCTGCGTCACTACTCCTTCCTGTCCAGCGCGCATGGTAGCTTGTCCCGAATAGACTATATCTACGGCCGTGTCTGAGGCTCGTTTTCTGGCGCGTGGAGTTTCTGACCACTCACCGCTCCTGGTCTCCTTTGATTTCGATATTGCTTTGTCGGTGCGACCGGCAACGGTTAACCCCTGGTACTTTCGTAAACCAAAGACCCGTGCTCTACTAGCCAAGGCGATAGACCGATACTTCTCTGAGAACGAGGGTTCGGTCGGATCGGCCGCGACTCTGTGGGAGGCTTTCAAGACCGTCCTGAGGGGCGAGGCATTTGCTTTGATAGCGGAGGCCCGTCGGAGCAGAGACGCCGATCTCCTCTGTATTGAGGAGGAGATCTTGAACCTCGACGCCCAACTGGACCCTGACCCTAACCCAGACCTCCTCCATGCGCTTTCTCTAAAGCAACTGGAGTACCGAGATCTCGCTACGAATGCCCCCCAGACCCTGGCTAGGGAACAGCAGGGCCGTATTTATGACGTGGGAGACAAGGCTGGCAAACTGTTGGCCTGGTTGGACAGGAGGGAGCTGGCCAGTCGGGTAGTACCTGAGATCATGGGCGTGGATGGTAACCCTGTCACCGACCCCTCCGCCATCGCTGAGTCGTTTGCCGACTATTTCAGGGGTGTTTACACCTCCTCCTCTGACTGTACAGAGGCCGACGCGGCAGAACTTCTCTCGACCGTGGATCTTCCCTGCCTTACAGAGGAGGACCGCGATGATTTGGACAGGGACATCACTTCTGATGAGATTGCCCTTGCGATCCGCTCCCTGAGATCTGGCAAGGCATCGGGTCCCAATGGAATTCATGCTGAGCTCTATAAGATACGGCCCGACGTGGTCTCCCCGCGTCTTCGTGCTATGTTCCTGGAGGCGAGGGACGCCGGCGTTCTTCCACTTGATCAGAGGGTGGCGACTATCGTGGTCATTCACAAGGACGGTAAACCAAGGGACGAGTGTCGTTCATATCGGCCTATTTCCCTACTGAACACCGAACCAAAGGTCCTCGCCAAATTGCTGGCTAACCGACTGGTTGGGATTATTGGCGACCTGGTGCATCCGGACCAGTCGGGCTTTATTCCGCACCGTAACACTGCCCTCAATCTGAGACGACTTCACGGCGCCCTGGCTAGGGCGCATACTCTCACGGAGCCAGCCGTGCTGGCGTCTCTAGATGCCACCATGGCGTTTGACTCCATTGAGTGGAATTATCTCTGGGCGGTGTTAGCTAAGTTCGGTTTTGGCCCGGTCTTCCTCAGCTGGGTGAAGCTCCTATATGCCAGCCCAATGGCTAATGTATCTGTGAATGGTCGCCTGTCGACGACCTTTGTCCTCCACAGGGGTACCAGATAGGGCTGTCCCCTGTCGCCTCTACTATTCGCCCTGGCTCTCGAGCCCTTGGCGGCCACTCTGCGCTACCACCCTGACCTTCATGGTATCACCTGGGCACCGGACTTTGAGGACCGCATCTCCCTCTATGCGGACGACATCCTCCTATACCTGACGTCCCCATACCAGTCACTCATCGTCGCCTGCGATGTGCTTGAACACTTTGGGAGATACTCTGGCCTGATTATCAATTGGGCCAAGTCCTCCCTGTACGTATTGAAAGGGGACACGCCGCGCCTCCCTAGAGGCTGCAACATCCAGGTGGCCACACAGGGCTTCAAGTACCTAGGGATTTACATCTCTGGGAACCCGAAGGTTCGATACGACCAGAACTTGCTCCCTCCACTGCAACGCCTTCGACGCGACGTGGAGGGTTGGCGTAAGCTCCCGCTCTCCCTGCTTGGCCGAGCGGCCCTGTTTAAAATGATGTCCTTACCCAGATTTCTGTATGCCCTACAAAACACCCAAGACCCGGTACCGGCCCGATACTTCCGAGAAGTTGAGAGTCTTCAGCGGGCCCTGCTCTGGGATGGCCGACCTCGGGTGGCGATCACGAAGCTTACGCTCCCGTGGTATGATGGGGGCATAGCACTGCCGGATGTACGTAGATACTATTGGGCCTCCCAGCTTGCGGCACTCAATCACGGGTTCTATGGGCCGGTAAATAGCCCTGGTTACGCTATGGACAGGTGGCTCATGAGTGGAGGTAATTATTACCGCGCCCTTTACTCCAGATCTCTGGATCGGCGTATGTCCGGTCCCACTAAGACGGCAGTCTCTATTTGGCGTTCGATCACCAGGGTGCAGGGATGGCAGGGCAGACTGACCGGTTTCACTCCCCTCTATGAATCCGATATATTGGGCAGGCTATGGCACACCAAGGGCTTTGACAAATGGGACCTTATTGGCATCACCAGGGTGGAGGATATGATTTCCAAGGGGACTATTAAGACCTTCCCCCAGCTGCAGACTGAGTACCAGCTGGGTGACTCGGAGTTCTTTCGATATGCGCAGCTGAGGCACGCCTTGCTCTCTGCTATGACCCCTGGGGAAGACACCCCGGAAAGCTCACCGCTGGAGGACAGAGTGCTGGATGGCCATATGCCAGATAGCGCAATCTCGCTGTCCTATAAAAAATTAATTAATGTTCGCACTGACCTTCTCCTTGGACTACGAGACCAGTGGGTGGCGGATGGCCTGGAGATCGATGAGGAAGATTGGCAGAGTGCAGTGTCTTCCCCTAAGGAGGTTGCCATCTCATCCCGGCTTCGTTTGGTCCAATTTAAAATCCTGCACAGGGTGTACGTTACGGGCCCCCGCCTAATACACATGGGCTACTCGCCCGATGGCCTATGTCGTCGAGGCTGTGGTGCCCTCGCCACCTTCTTGCACATCCTCTGGGAATGTCCGGCCATAGCGTCCTACTGGAGGAGGATTCACAGGGTCATGAGTGAGGTGTCGGGTGTGGGGATTGTGGCGGAAGCCCGTAGGTGCCTCCTTAATATTTGGGAGCCG
Organism: Lissotriton vulgaris; assembly: GCF_964263255.1. Lineage (NCBI taxonomy): Eukaryota > Metazoa > Chordata > Amphibia > Caudata > Salamandridae > Lissotriton > Lissotriton vulgaris. The sequence goes on along the minus strand of NC_141687.1, from coordinate 1,324,995,373 downwards.
ACGGATCACAACACAGCCCAAACTCAGTGGGTGACCCTAGGCAACATGGTGGCCAAGAGAGACATTGCTCAAAAGTGGGGGGCCAATACGGCACCCTTGGTGGTGCAGTGGAAGGCCAACATGGACTGGTGTATGCTCCGGGAGAAGACTGTCTATGTTGCCAGGGGGAAACCCAACAAATGGAACAGGGTGTGGGGTGCCTGGAACTCTTACCGGGGTGAGGTGTGTCTACCGCCTGAGCCTGCCTCACTGGATGAGCACCTGTCGCTGTGACCTAGGACACCAACTGTATACGATACCTGAGTAATCCTGTCTTTCTCCTCCCACCTCCTACCATCCTCTATTCTTCTGTGCTTCTGAAATGCTGGTCTCTTTCTCCTCCTGGCCTTACACTCCTTGCTGTACTCCCCTCCCATTGCCACTTCTTAGCGCCGTTTGGCGTTTCTTCATTGTTATAAAATATAAAATAAACCTGTAATTTCCTGCTGTACCTGAACTGCACTATTATGCTCTGTTTATTATGCTGCCTTGCCTCCGGGATGTCAGGCTGAATAGCTGTGTGCATTCGTGAAATAAAGGTTTTCAAAAATTTAAAAAGAATGATGATGGATTAAACCCAGATCAGTTGACTGGGAGGTGAGTGCTTGCAATGTTCAACACTCCGTCAATCATCCCCTTTGGTTTTGTTTTGGAACTATAATAGTAGCCTTTCTTCTTTCCCTTTACTTTGTCCTTCTCTTCTCCTGAACCTCACTCTCTTAATGTTCTTTTATCACACTGCCCACTTTTTTTTTCTTTACCTCCAGTCTAGCAAGCCCTTTGTTTCCCACATTTTAACCACATAATGCTCTCCTTGACTGAACTACTTATTCTTGACACTCTTGTTTTACAATTTGTCTCTTCGCTTCCTCCTTCACTGCACCGCACATCCATCTTCGTACCCCTCCACCTTCACTCTTCTTGCCTTATTCGACTTCCTATTCTTGCCTCTTTGCGCCTCACTCTTCTTGTCCACCCCGCTTGGTAACACCCCTCTTGCTCTGCCACTTTCGTTCCAATTATCTGTTCTACTGACAGTATCCCTCATACCATCTACCACTCATCATAAATTCATAATCTCTTCTTTCTCCACCCATTCTATTTCTGTACTCGCTCCTTTTACTACTTTTCGCATTCATCTTACATTCTCTGGATGAGCTCACAATCTGAACACTTTTACTCAATTCACCATTCTTGTACTTTATATTTCTTCTTTTTTAAGATTCTTTCCTGTCTCCAATATTATGAATAATCTCCTGCTGCCCACAACACACACAATTACACGCCAACAGCTCCAGCCTAAAAAACAACCCTTTCTGTCAATGCAGCAAAACACACATAGAAGCAACAAGCACAGCCAACAGCACTCACTTTTAACACAGTTTTGTTGTCCGAAGAAGGCGTACGGCCAGACCACAGGGCAAATTTGCAGGGATCTCCTTCCACGTGTTCCGTCACACCCAGCTCTGAGGTCTATGAAAAGGCGATAAACGCTTTAAATAGAACAGAAACTTCTTTGTTATTTTTCACAAGTTTTAGCCTGACAGCACTGAACTGGAGCAGAGATTCTCACTTTGACAACATAAGTAACTGCAGTCACTATATTTACTGTTAAAAAATATACATCTCTACAATGAGATTTGGAGTGCTGCCAGCATGTGGCCTGATAAACAAAGCTACCAGAAAAATAAATAAAATGCAGTTGTGTGTTTTTACCAACTTCAAAATCATTTTTATGCGAGTTGTGGTCAGAATGCACCACACAGGCAAGAGGACGTCGGTTTAATCTTGGGGCCGGCTTTGCAACTATTTCCATAACATGTTAATGTGATATTTTTCCAGAAAACCGGACTCCCAAAGGAAACATCCTGAAAATAGTGGAACCATTCTAGTGCACATCTGCAAATTTTCATCTGACTGATCCAGAAGTAGTTTTTCTCATAATATTAGCCTTGTTGTCAGACTGAGTATATATTTAAAAACAGTCATATATAGACATTATTAAAAGACAAGAACAATCAGTGCATCATTAAACAGTTCATGGGTTTTACAACTTTAAAAATGAGATAAAAAACAATATAAACATTAAAGCACAAAAGTTTGTTAAAAACACTAGGACCATCTTTAATCTTCTCGCGATTCATCATTTCGATATGACAGCCGACGTCAGAGCTTCAGACAGTTCCAGAGTTAGGATGCGACAGCCTGACACCAATTGCCCACCCGACGTTCGAGTTGGGAGAACGTTAAAGACCGGCATTGGAAAAGACTATTGATTCGGCACCATTGAGGATAGAGGACTTTGTACTTAAGATAAAGGTCACGGAAAGGAAACAATCCACTTTGTGGATATTTGAGTGCATAAATTGGAGCACATATAGTGTTTTGAGTGGCGCGTTTGACTTCCATTGCCACCTTCCTGGGTGTCCATTCGTTCATTCTTTTGATAAGGTTGGAATTGAAAAGCAAGCACTCGACTACCCTAGTCCTGATGAGGCCACTAAATAGATTGGCTGAAACGAGTCAACAGATATATATATGTATGTATAATAAGCTTTATTCGATTTTCGTAAAATCATAAAACACAACACATACATATAAGACATCACAATTAATAAATGCTTACGTATGAGAATTAACAGTTAAAAAACAGCAATTATAATAATCAAGTCTTAAAAATTCATTCAAATACAATACAATATGAAATGGTATTTGTGCTGACCAACACAATGGGCATAGAAGGACCCAAGCAAGAATATTTTACTGCATTGTTTTCCGCAACAACATGACAGATCTTAAAAAACAAGATACCGCAAAAATCACGTGCTCGTCTTCAAGTTTTAACAGTCTTAAGAAGGCAGGCCTACAATTTCTTACACCCCAACGGTTTAACAGAGGTTTTAAATAAAGTTTTCTGGGGGTGGAATAGAAGGAGCAAAAAAACATTAAATGCAAATTAGATTGAAATGCGGTATTGTCACACAAACATGTCAGAGTCAATGAAGACCAGTTGTTCATCTCCGGTACCGAAACCAAACGAAAGAAAATCCCAAGACGGAGACGAGTCAACAGCATTCTGTGATACGGGCTGGGGTCCACTTTTAGATACATTTGCATGCCTTCGTTAGGGGTGATTTCCTGAAAATTTAAGATGGTTTGTTTGTTCTTTTCAGCATTCCATCTCAAAGTTTCCAGATGGGAGGTCAGTGTTTTTTTGAGAACTGATCTAGATACGCCCTCCATGGTCCTAGGTTTAACATAATAATCTGGGAGGCCTATCTCACTAAGTGCAGATCTTACGTACGACAACCAACGGAAATTTGCAACCCCATCTAATGCCAGGCAATCTTCCAGGAGGTCCCTGTTAAAAATGACCTCCCTTGTTGTCCATACCTTATGCCATAAGAGAATTGGGGCCATCTTAATTATGTCGCCCAAGTGCTTAACTCCAGTCTCTATGTGCGTCATAAATGAAGATGTAGTTTTTGGGACACCTAGAAGGTAGCTGATGAATTGGTTCTCACAGCTCTGCAAAGTTTGATCCTTCTCGATGCCCCAAAGTCCCGCCCCGTAGGTGGCTGTGGACACGCACTTCGTCTGATATATTTGTACCAGTTCTTTGATAGGTTTACCACCCACTCTGTTAGAAAAAGCGCGTAAGGCGCCTATAGTGTGAATGAAGGCCAGCTTCCTTGCTTCAATCGCCTGTTTCCAACGACATTTCCTGTCAAACAGTATGCCCAGGTAGCAGAACTTATCTACGATGGCTATATTCTGTTTGTTCAGGAACACGTTACATGGCACCCTACTGCGCTTGTTGGTACACGGCATGGTAAAAGTCTTCGAAATGTTTACTTTCAGCCCTCTATCCTGCATAAAACCTGCGAATTTAGTCACTGCCCTCTGCAGACCCACTTGGGTCTGGGACATTATGGCCGCGTCATCGGCGTACAAGAGGATTGGCACCGGTAAACCTTTCACGGTAGGGTAATCATTTTGAAAGAGAGAGAGATATTGGCCCACTGAGTTTATATAGTAAGTGAATAGCCTGGGGGCTAGGATACACCCTTACCTAACCCCTCTTGACAGGGCGAATTTGTCGGTACATTCGCCCTGCTTGCCAAATCTCACTCTTGCCCCACAGTTATGATACAGTTCTCTGATAAAGGTAATTAAGCGTGCGTCAATACCCATCTCGGCCAATGTTGACCATAACAAAAAATGGTCCACGCAATCAAAAGCAGAACTCAAATCAACAAAAGTTATAAAAAGTGACCCACCTCTAGCCTGCGTGTATATATATAAATTTGAAATAAAATGTAAAATAAGTAAATAACGCCTAATACAATATAGGGTTTGAATTAATAGGACCGTAAGGCATTTCCCATGTGATCCAATAAAGGAATGCACTGGGTTTACAACTTTTGAGGTGCATCCTGATATACAATAAGGGCAAAGAGAGCAAGAAAGTTCTTTACACTTGTGGCACAAGTTACTACTTGTGTAACGATATATCTGTAAGAGACATTAGTTAGTGATAGATTCCTTACCTTAGAATATCCCCAGGCGTCAGACTGGATCCGGAAACTTTTGCGTAGCAATACCCCTGCGCGCTGGTAGGCGTCGTCTGCGGCTCCGCGTCCGTCGTCGGCGTCGTGAGCGCCGGGATGACGTCATCGGAGTACTTAGACGGCGCCCATGCGCGCTGACGTCAGTTCTGATAACACAGCTTTTCCGCGCCAGATACGCAGAGCCATGATAGAACTAACACTGGTGCCATGAAACTAGGGCCCTGAAAGGGGATGACCTTAACCCTAGATATCGATTCGCAGAACGGGGAGGATGGGTGGGCGGTAAGGAATCTATCACTAACTAATGTCTCTTACAGATATATCGTTACACAAGTAGTAACTTGTGCATCTGAAAGAGACACGTTAGTGATAGATTCCTTACCTTAGAATAGATACCCCAGCAATACCAACCCCGGTGGTGGGTCTGCGAACCAATATCACACCAGAAAGTCCTGGAGGACGGAACGGCCAAAGAAGCCATCCCTCCGGACTTGACTGTCCAGGCAGTAGTGTCTTGCGAACGTGTGCAGCGAGGCCCACGTGGCTGCCTGACAGATGTCCTGCAGGGGGACACCGCGGCCCAGGGCAGTTGTCGTTGCCGTGGCCCGAGTGGAGTGAGCCCGCAATCCAGCCGGGGGCTCCTTCCTCGCCATGGAGTAGCATGCTTGAATACACAAGATGATCCATCTTGAGATGGTCCTCTTGTGCACAGCCTTTCCCTTCTTCGCGCCCACGTAACCAACGAAGAGTTGGTCATCCACCCGGAATTGGCGTGTGCGATCTAGGTAGTAGGAGAGCGCACGTTTTGGATCCAGACGGTGGAGCCTCTCCTCCTCTTTCGAGGGATGCGGAGGCGGAAAGAAGGTGGGCAAAGTGATGGACTGCCCGATGTGGAAGGCCGTGACAACCTTGGGCAGAAAGGAAGGCCGTGTACGTAACACCACCTTATCAGGATGAACAGACAGGAAAGGTGGAGAAGAAGAAAGAGCCTGGAGCTCACTCACCCTCCTGGCAGAGGTGATGGCAACCAGGAATGCAGTCTTTAGAGTAAGGAGACGAAGGGGGCAGTTATGAAGTGGCTCAAAGGGAGCACACATCAGATAGGTGAGAACCAGATTCAAGTCCCACTGGGGCATCACGAAGGGAACAGGAGGGAACATGTGCGTGATGCCCTTCAGAAATCTACTTACAATAGGGGACTTGAATAAAGAAGGCTGATCTGGTGGCCTTAAGAAGGCTGATAGAGCAGAAAGGTACCCTTTAAGAGTGCCCAGAGCAGAGCCCTGCTGGGCAAGGGAAATAAGAAAGAGCAGCACTTCCGAGAGGGGTGCAGAGAGAGGATCCACAGCCTTTGCTGTGCACCATGCCACAAATCTGTTCCACCGGCAGGCGTATACCGACTTTGTGGAGGGACGCCTGGCTGCCAGAATGATATCGCAGACTTCGGGAGGCAAGTCAAATGGCCTCAACTGCCGCCGCTCAATCTCCAAGCTTGTAGGTGGAGACTGGACAGGTTCGGGTGCAGGACCGTCCCCTGCTGCTGTGACAGAAGGTCCTCCCGAAGAGGCAGACGAATCGGGGGATCGACTGACATGCTGAGTAGCTCGGGATACCAGTATCTTCGTGCCCAGTCCGGAGCCACAAGGACGACCTGGGCCCGGTCGCGCCTGATCTTCTTCAGCACTCTGGGCAGAAGTGGTATAGGCGGAAAGGCGTACAACAGACCGCAGCTCCACTCGCGACGAAAAGCGTCTCCGAGCGAGTGCCGCCTTGGAAACTCCAACGCGCAGAACTGCTGACATTGCGCGTTCTCTTCTGTGGCGAATAGATCTAACCAAGGCTCTCCCCACTGTCGAAAGAGACCTTGCGCCACGTCCGAGTTCAGACGCCATTCGTGATCCATCATGCACCGGCGGCTGAGTTCGTCCGCCCTGGCATTCAGAGAGCCTGCCAGGTGTTGAACCACCAGGGTCACGCCCTGATGTTCCAGCCACTGCCAGAGGCGCAGAGCCTCCTGGCATAGGGTCCACGACCCCACACCGCCCTGTTTGTTGCAGTACCACATGGCGGTGGTGTTGTCGGTGAACACTTGCACTACGCTCCCCCTGACAGAGGGGAGGAATGCCTTCAGTGCAAGACGAATCGCCCGCAGCTCCAGAAGGTTGATGTGGAGCCGGGACTCCGCCGGAGACCAGAGGCCTCTGATCTCCGCCTCTCCCATGTGGCCACCCCAGCCCTGGAGGGACGCGTCCGTCACAACTACGTGCTCCGGCTGGGGTAGGAAGAGGGGTCTGCCACTGACCCAGTCGCGGTCCGTGAGCCACCACTGCAGTTGCTTCGCAGTGCCCTCTGAGATCAGGACATGATCGGACAGGTTGCCCTGATGCTGGGCCCACTGAAACTTCAGGTCCCACTGCAGAGCCCGCATCCGCCACCTGGCGTGACGCACCAGAAGGATGCAGGAGGCCATCAGCCCCAGAAGCCGCAGCGTCAACCTGACCGAGACCCGGGATAACGGCCTGAATACCGGAATCAGAGCCTGAATATCCCGAACCCGCTGTTCGGGTGGGTAAACCCGAAACTGCGCCGAGTCGAGAACCGCTCCGATGAAGAGGAGCTTTTGAGAGGGACACAGGTGTGACTTCGGCACATTGATGGAGAACCCCAGCAAGTGCAGGAGGTCGGCCGTAGTCTGGAGGTGGCTGACGACTGACTGGGGTGAGCCCGCCTTCAACAACCAGTCGTCGAGGTAGGGGAAGACTGATATCCCCTGCCTGCGCAGATGGGCTGCGACCACCGCCATCACCTATGTGAACACCCGTGGGGCGCTGGCAAGGCCGAAGGGGAGCACGGTAAACTGAAAGTGCTCTTGGCCTACCATGAACCGCAGGTAACGCCGGTGGGCCAGCAGGACGGGGATGTGGAAATAGGCGTCCTGCAAGTCCAACGCTACCATCCAGTCTCCCGGGTCCAGGGCAGCCAGGACCTGAGCCAAAGTGAGCATCTTGAACTTCTCCGTCCGGAGGAAGCCGTTGACGTTCCGCAGATCCAAGATAGGGCGTAGGCCCCCTTTGCCCTTCTTGGGTACCAGAAAGTAGTGGGAGTAACAACCACGTCCTACTTCTGGCCCAGGAACGCGCTCGATGGCCCTCTTGGCCAAGAGGGCCGAAACCTCCTCTTGCAGAAGTTGCAAGTGATCCCCCGACACACGGTGGTATTGAGGTGGCATGGATGGAGGGGAAGACTCGAAGGGGAGGGAGAAACCCCTTCGGACAATTTGCAGCACCCACCTGTCCGAAGTGACTGTATGCCAGTGGGAGAGGTGATGGCGAACCCTGCCTCCCACAGGCGTCACATGGGCCTGAAAACTCGGACTAGGAAGGTTTTGAGGCGGGGGCTGCTGAGGGAGGTGTGGACTGGCCTCGCCGTTGGCCCCGGCCACCGCCACGGCGGTTCCCACGGCCGCCACCGCATTGCTGAACATTCTGCGGCACGTGGCTGACGGTCCGTGGTGGGGCGCCCCTTCCGTGGCCACGAAAGGAGCGAAAGGCACCCGATTGCTGGCGTGGGGCCGTAAGGCCCAAGGACTTGGCCGTGGCCCTGGAGTCCTTGAAACGTTCCAGCGCATGGTCTGCCTTGTCGCCGAAGAGGCGACGGCCATCAAACGGCATGTCCAGGAGGGTGGCCTGGACATCGGCCGAGAAGTTGGCGGACCTCAACCAGGCGTGGCGTCGAACCGCCACCGTCGTTGCCATCGCCCTGCCCAGTGAGTCCGTGGTATCCAGCCCACACCGGATAGAAAAACGTGCCGCATCTCGGCCGTCCGCAAGGGTTTGGCTGAGTTTAGCCCTGACCTCCTCAGGGCATTGTGGCAGCACCTCCGCAACCGTGTCCCACAGGGTGTGGGTGTAGCGGCCCAAGAGACAGTTGGTGTTCACAGACCGTAGCCCTAGGCTCACAGACGAGAAGACCTTCTTCCCGAACTGCTCATATCTCTTGGATTCCCTGTCGGGTGGGGCCGACGGGAATGCGGATTGGGAGTTAGAGGCCTGGATGACCAGGCTCTCGGGGGTGGGATGGGTGGACAAAAAGCATGGGTCGCCCGGTGCCGGGCGGTAGCGTCTGGCCACGTTCCTGTCCACAGGGGGGCCTGTGGCGGGCTTGGACCAAGTGCCCAGCAGAACGTCACACAAGGCCTCATTGAACGGCAGAAGGGGCTCCGTGGAGCCGGACTGCTGTTTGAGGACCTCAGTGAGGAGATTAGTCCTCACGGCCGCGACGGGGAGCTGAAGGTTTAAGGCCTTAGCTGCCTTCGTCAACACTACGCTGTAAGCAGAACCCGCCTCCGAAGCCACAGTCGGGGGCGACGTAAATCCAGTGTCTGGCGAGGTGTCAATACCACTGGCCTCCCCAAGCTCATATGTCCAGTCCTGATGCGACTGGCAATCACGTGCCAGAGGGTCCTCGGACCCCTCCCATTGCTCCTCGTCACCTGGCTCCTGGAGACCAGGATTAACAGCCAGGGCCTCCTCGTGGAGATAGAAGTCTCCAAAGGCCGACGGAATCGGCGCCCAGCGGCGCCCCTCCGACACCTGAGTAGGACCGTAGGGAACATTGGGGTCGGCAACCACATCGGCTGCCGGGGACGACACCTGAAGGGACGGCGCCGGCGAGGTCGTAAGGTCGACCGGCGAGGTCCCGGATCCGGAGCCGGATCCAGCGAGGTCGCGCGGCGCCGGGACCGAAGTCGCCAGCGGCGCCGGGCCCGAAGTACCCGACGTCGTCGGGGCCGAATCGCCCGACCCGGAAGGACCTCCAGACGGAGCCGATCGGCCCGAAGGCGCCACGGGAACCGACTGAGGAGGGAGGGCCCTCATGGCCATGAGGTACCTCTCGACCTCCTCCTGCGACGCGCCGTGCCCAGGGACCCGAAGGTGTGGGGCAGGCGGCGACGCTTGCGACTCCCGCGGAGCCGCGTGGGCGGTGTCGCCCGAGTCCCCAGCCGCATCGAGCGAGCGTCGGGGCGGGTCGGAGGACCGATGGTGTCGCTCCGACCGCTCATGCCTCTTACCTGAGGACTTGGAACCAGACGATCGGTGTCCACTCCCGGAACGTCGATGACTCCGACCTCGCGACCTGTCCCTCGACCTCCCGTGGGACCGGGACCTGGAGCGGCGCGGGGCCGAGTGCCTCAGCTCGAGACGCTTGCGGGACCGCTCCCGCCTAGCCTTCGACGTCAGAGCCCGGCAGTCGACGCAGGTTCGATCGTCGTGGTCGAGGCCTAAGCACTTCAGGCACCGGCGATGGGGGTCCGTGACCGACATGAGTCGGCCGCACTTCGAGCAAGGCTTGAACCCGGGCATCCCTGGCACCGATAGTCGAGACAGTCGACTAAGAGAAGATCAAAAAGGATCAAAAACTAGTCAGTCAAAAAGTGACTGGGGGTAGAGCTTCTTCCGGATCTGCGCTAGCTGGCGCGGAAAAAAGAAGAACTGACGTCAGCGCGCATGGGCGCCGTCTAAGTACTCCGATGACGTCATCCCGGCGCTCACGACGCCGACGACGGACGCGGAGCCGCAGACGACGCCTACCAGCGCGCAGGGGTATTGCTACGCAAAAGTTTCCGGATCCAGTCTGACGCCTGGGGATATTCTAAGGTAAGGAATCTATCACTAACGTGTCTCTTTCAGATTTTGTGTTATATGTAAATAAGTGTATATATTTGTATCAATATACTTGTTTGTATATTGACTTTGAAAATATGGTTTGGTTTGAATGAAATATAAAACAGATTTATCTGAACTCAAAATAGTTGGATGTAGATTGGTTGTTCTTTGACTACATACATTAAAAAATATGAGAATTATTGAAGAGATTAATACAGATAGGAAGAGTTAAATTTATTTTCTCTTCATCTTACTATTTAGCACATCTATCGATCCCGAGGCATTATTATTTTTCTGATTTTACCAATGGCCCACCCAGCTTTTGAATAAAGCAGGGGTCTGGTCTGCACTGCCTAAAATTGTACCATCGCGTAAGTGGGACAATACATTTCTGGTTCTGAGAATAATAAAACTTACAAAAAAACACAAGGTGCACATTAGTCTGTATTGACACGCCGTCGCATAAACAAAGATCGAGCTGCTGTGATGAGTAACACTCTGGAGGAAAGACCATTAACAGGAGGTGATTCAAGCGAAGCCTAGTGAGAATAAAACGATGCTGCTGAATGTACTGAATTAATATTAAATAAGACTGCAAGTTAGGGTAAGAGGGAAGAGAACTGTAGTGAATAACAGCATGTTTCTGTATATTAGCGTTACTTCTTTTGAGAGCAGCCTAGATACGAATACCTCCTCCAATCACACCTTACTGTCAAAACAGGTGGTAGGAGTATTAAACAATATCGGACAGCCCAATTTTCTCCAAATAACATTTTATATATGATAACCAGGGACTCGCTAGGGCATGCTGTAAGTTTATACAATCACGCAGGATTTGTTGATTTAATACAACCGTTTCTCTCACCCACATTGAGTGCCAGAGAAATACTGTTGCCACCCTAATTATATCTGTAATATGAGTCACACCCAGCTCACTATGAGACATTATATTTGAACAGGATCGGGGTACAGCTTAAAGCTTCTTGATAAATGTACTTTCAATTAGCTAAATCTTACCTACATCTGCCATGCCCCAGACAGTCGCCTCATTGGTAGCTGTGGTAACATATTTCACTGCGTAAATGCACAGATTCTCAGAGATGGGCTTCGACCCACGTTTCTTTGTAAGGTTGAACAAGGCTAGTGTAGTTTTTTTCTAAAGTCAAAGCCGTGTTTGCAACCATATTTTTCCACAAATACTAGGCATCGAATAAGATACCCAGATAAGAAAAAGTCTCAGCCTCTTCCACCCTACGGTTTCCAATATGAAATGCAGGTCACTGTTTGGGACGTTTCCCACATAGAAGAGTGATTTAATTCCATTCACCTGGAGGGCAAACTCCCTCATAAAGATTGTATAGTCCTCTATGAGACCCTGCAGTGCTTGACTGGTTCGTGCTATGAGCACAGCATCATTTGCATAGAAGAGTAAATGAAGGGGGTGTTATCGAATATGAGGAACATTCCTAGACTTCTCCACCAAAGCAGATTCTAATCTATTAGTATAGAAGAAAAACTGAAAAGGGGCTAAGACACCTACCTTCCTTACACCCCTCTCAATCTCAAAGTGCTTAGTTCAATCGCCTTTCCAGCCAAAGTGCACAAAGGCAAAAGCACCAGAGTACATCTCTCTTATAAAAGAGTTAAAGGGGGCTCCAATGCCCATCTTAGCCATAATAGACCACAGTTTAGAATGAGAAACACAGTTGAACGCGGCTGTAAGATGCATAAAGGCTATATAAATGTCAACTTTCTTCACTATCACTTACTTGCCTATCAACATGCTCAAGTTTAGGCACTGGTCTATCATGCCCTAACCCTTCCTTAAACTATACTGTGTGTCAGCCAGGATGTTGTTTGATTCTGCCCACTCCTCCAACTTACGTAACAATAAGCGCCCCATTAATCTTGCTGTGGAGTCACGCAACGAGATAGGCCTATCATTTCTGGGACTCAACTTTTATCCCTTTTTAGGTTAAGCCTGGGAAGCGCATGTGCTGCTCTGCGAGGCATGCTGTATTCAGATATGACGAAGCTCTGCCCACTCTGCACCCATAATTTTCATTGGCTTGCGTCATTGTCCTTTATAAACTGTGGCTTTTCATTGATCTATAGGCTTAGTAGTCCCCTCCTCGAAGGGAGAGCACATCAGATAAGTCAGAACAAGGTTCAAGTCCCACTGAGGCATCACGAAAGGAACAGGAGGCAACATATGAGTGATGCCCTTCAAGAACCTATTTACAACTTGGGACTTGAACAAAGAGGGCTGATAAGGGAGCCTTAAGAAGGCGGAAATGCCAGAGAGGTAGCCCTTGATAGTGCCCAGAGCAGAACCCTGCTGGGCAAGAGAAAGAAGAAAGAGGAGAACCTCAGAAAGAGGGGCAGAGAGTGGATCCACAGCCTTTGCTAGGCACCATGCCACAAATTAGTTCCACCTGCAGGCGTATACTGATTTTGTGGAGGGACGCCTGGCTGCCAGAATAACATCACAGACTTCAGGAGGCAAGTCAAATGGCCTCAACTGTTGCCGCTCGATCTCCACGCATGGAGGTGGAGGATGGACAGGTTCGGGTGGAGGACCGTCCCCTGCTGCTGCTACAGAAGGTCCTCCTGAAGAGGCAGACGAATCAGAGGATCGACTGACATGCTGAGTATCTCGGGATACCAGTATCTTCGTTCCCAGTCAGGAGCCACAAGGATGACTTGGGCCCAGTCGTGCCTGATCTTCTTCAGCACTCTGGGCAGAAGTGGTATAGGTGGAAAGGCGTACAACAGACCGCAACTCCACTCGCGACGAAAAGCGTCTCAGAGCGAGTGACGCCTTGGAAATTCCAACGCGCAGAACTGATGCCATTGCGCGTTCTCTTTGGTGGCGAATTGATCTAACCAAGACTCTCCCCACTGCAGTTCAGATGACATTTGTGATCCATCATGCACCGACGGCTGAGATCGTCCGCCCTGGCATTCAGGCAACCTGCCAGGTGTTGAACCACCAGGGTCACGCCCTGATGTTCCTGGCAATGCCAGAGGCACAGAGCCTCCTGGCATAGGGTCCACGACCCCACCCCGCCCAGTTTGTGGAGTATCACATGGCGGTGGTGTTGTCCGTAAACACCTGCACTACACTCCCCCGGACAGAGGGGAGGAATGCTTTCAGTGCAAGTCAGATCGCCCGCAGCTCCAGAAGGCTGATATGGAGCCGGGACTCCACCAGAGACCAGAGGCCTCTGATCTCCGCCTCTCCCATGTTGCCTCCCCATCCCAGGAGAGACGCATTGGTCACAACTACCAGAGACCAGAGGCCTCTGATCTCCGCCTCTCCAATGTGGCCTCCCCATCCCAGGAGAGACGCATTGGTCACAACTACGCGCTCCGGTTGGGGTAGGGAGAGGAATCTGCCACTGACCCAATCACGGTCTGTGAGCCACCACTGCAACTGCCTTGCGGTGCCTTCCGAGACAAAGAGTCGGACAAGTTGCCCTGATGCTGGGCCCACTGAAACTTCAGGTCCCACTGCAGAGCCCGCATCTGCCACCTGGCGTGGTGCACCAGAAGGATGCAAGAGACCATCAGCCCCAGAGTCAACCTGACCGAGAATCGGGATAAAGGTTGAAAGATCAGAATCAGAGCCTGAATATCCCGAACCCGCTGTTCGAGAAGATAAACCTACAACTGCGCCGAGTCTAGAACCGCTCTGATGAAGAGGAGCTTCTGAGAGGGACACAGGTGTGACTTTGGCACATTGATGAAGAACCCCAGCAGGTGCAGGAGGTCAACCGTAGTCTGGAGGTGGCTGACGACTGTCTGGGGCGAGCCCGCCTTCAACAACCAGTCGTTGAGGTAGGGGGAAGGCTGAAACCCCTAATCTGAGCAGATGAGCTGCGACCACCGCCATCACTTTCATGAACATCCGAGGGGCGCTGGTAAGGCCGAAGGTGAGCACGGTAAACTGAAAGTGCTCGTGGCCTACCGTGAACCGCAGTTAGCGCCGGTGGGCAGGCAGGACGGGGATGTGAAAATAAGCGTCCTGCAAGTCCAACGCTACCATCCAGTCTCCCGGGTCTAGGGCAGCTAAGACCTGAGCCAGAGTCAGCATCTTGAACTTCTGCTTCCGGGGAAAGCCGTTGACCTTCCGCAGGTCCAAGATAGGCCATAGGCCCCCTTTGCCCTTCTTGGGAACCAGAAAGTAGTGGGAGTAACAACCACACCCTACTTCTGGCCCAGGAACGCGCTTGATGGCCCCCTTGGCCAAGAGGGCCGTAAATTCCTCTTGCAGAAGCTTCAGTGATCCCCAGACACACGGTGGTACTGCAGTGGTATGGCTGGAGGGGTCGCCTCGAAGGGGAGGGAGTAGCTCCTTTGGACGATTTGCAGCACTCACCTGTCCGACGTGATGGTACACCAGTGGAGGAGGTGATGGCAAACCCTGCCCCCCACTGGCGTCGTATGGGCCTGAAAGCTCGGACTAGGAAGGCTTTGAGGCAGATGCTGTGGGGGTGGATGTGGACTGGCCTCGCCGTTGTCCCCGGGCACCGCCACGGCGGTTACCACGTCCGCCATAGCGCTGGAAGTTAGTCTGCAGCTCGTGGCGGGCAGGACGTGTGGGGGCGCCCCTTCCTTGGCCACAAAAAGAGCGAAAGGCAGCAGTTTGCTGGCGCGGAGCCGACAGACCCAAGGACTTGGCCGTAGCCCTGGAGTCTTTAAAGCGCTCAAGCGCACTGTCTGCCTTGGCGACGGCCATCAAACGGCATGTCCATAAGGGTGTTTTGGACATCAGCCGAAAAGTTGTCGGACCTCAGCCTGGCGTGGCGGCGAACCGCCACAGTCGTAGCAGTCGCCCTGCCTAGCGTGTCCGTTGTATCCAGCCCACATTGGATGGAATACCGTGCCGCATCTCGACCCTCCACAAGGGCTTGGGTGAGTTTAGCCCGGGCCTCCTCCGGGCATTGTGGCAGCACGTCCTCGTCCCACAGAGAATGGGTATAACGGCCCAAAAGGCACGCGGTGTTGACTGACCGCAACCCCAAACTTAGTGAGAAGAACATCTTTTTACCATATTGTTCGTACCTTTTGGATTCCCGATCAGGGGGGCTGTCGGGAATGCGATCTGGGAGTTAGAGGCCTGGATGACCAGGCTCTCGGAGGCGGGGTGGGTGGACAGGAAACTAGGGTCGCCCGGGGCCGGGCGGTGGCGTCTGGCCATGTTCCTATCTACAGAGGGACCTGTAGCGGGCCTGGACCAAGTGCCAAAAGAACATCAGTCAAGACCTCATTAAAGGGAAGTAGAGGCTCCGAAGAGCTTGGCTGCGGTTTAAGGAACTCAGTGAGGAGGTTAGTCCTCAGGGCCGCGACGGGGAGCTCAAGAGCCTCCCTCGTCAGCACCACACTATAGGCAGCCCCCTCCTCCGTAGCCACGGTAGGAGGGGAGACAAATCCAGTGTTGGGCGAAGTGTCCAAGCCACTGGCCTCCCCTAGCTCACCTGTCCAGTCCTGATAAGACTGGCACTCCCGCGCCACAAGGTCCTCAGACCCCTCCCAATCCGCCTCGACCTACATCTCCTGGTACTCAGATTCATAGAAGAAATGTTCTTCTCTCGACGTCGAATGCGGCGTTCCGACGTCGGAACCGGATCGAGGGGGGAGGAAATCGGGGACGACATTGTCCAGGGACAGCGTTGGGTGTGACACCCTGGGGGTCGACGCCGGCGGAGGGTCGTGAGGTTGACCAGTGGTGACCCGGATCCAGTGGGGCCATGCGGCGTCGGGACCGAAGTCGCCGACGGCGTCGGGGCCGAAGCACCCGACGCCGCCGGGTACGAAGCCGCCGGCCCGCCAGGGCCCCCACACTAACCCCCAGGGCCCGTAGGCACCTTCGTAGGGCCCGTCGAAGTAGATCGATTCCTCATGGCCACAAGGACTGCGTTGATCTCCTCTGGCGTCACTTTCAGCCCAGGGCCCGGCGGGTATGGAGCTGGCCGCAGCGCCTGCGGCTCCCGCCGAGCCGCGTGGGCGGTGTCGCCCGAACCCACCGGCTGCATCGCACGAGCGTCAGGGGGAGTCAGAAGAGCGGTGTCGCCTCTTCGACTTCCTGTGCCTCTTACCGGAGGACTTGGAGCCCGACGAGTGGTGTCGACTCACCCAGCTGTGATGACTCCGGCCCCGCGACCGGTCCCTCGACCTCCTCCTGGACCGGGACCTCGATAGGCGCAGGGCCGACTGTCTGAGCTTGAGGCGCTAACGGGATCTCTCCTGCCTAGCTTTCAACGTCAAGGCCCGACAGTCGAGGCACAACTTGTCATCGTGGTCGGGCCCCAAGCAATGTAGGCACCGGCGATGGGGGTCGGTAACCGACATCAGTCGGCTGCATTGGGCACAGGGTTTGAACCCGGGCATCCCTACCGGCACCGTACGTAGTCGTCCGACTCGAAAAATAGCTCAAAAAGATCGGAAAAGTTAAGTCAAAAATTGACTATGGGTATCACTATTTCCGAATCGGCGCTTGCTGGCGCGGAAAAAAAAAAGAATTGACGTCAGCGCGCGAGGGCGGCGTCTAAGTACTCCAGCGACGTCATCCCAGCGCCAACGACGCCGGACGTGGAGCCGCAGACGAAGCCTACCGACGAGCAAGGGTACTGCTACGCAAAAATTTGCGGATCCAGACTGACGCCTGGAGATATTCTAAGGTAAGGAATTTAATACTAACCTGTTTCTTTCAGATGCCTTATAATGACTGTTGCCTTTTATGGACTAAACCTTTCACCTAGTTCCATGCCGAGGGTGAGTTTTTCCCAATCGATATTGCTAAGACGTCATCCATAGCATATATGAATAATTTATGAGAACACTCTCCAGGAGGTACACTTCACCTCTCCCACAGACAAAAAGTTTAATCCCCAACGTAATCCACATACTGAACAATGGGGAACATACGCACATAGACTGTATCAAAACAGCACCTCTTGCTATCAGTAGGCAGGAGGGAACCGAGACTTCAGGGCCGACACACTGACCAGAGATACTGTGGCTCCAACATGCCATCACTCCAGCTGACAGTGGTCTGACGATCCCTTGCGGGGTGTCCAGCTCAAGTCCAGGATGAAGTCCCACACTCTCACTATTCAGGTTTGGGGGTTTGACTAAATCCTAGTGGATTCTTGGCTCTTAGACTTGTCTCTTAGACTTAGGTTCTAAGTCTTAGGCTCTTTTGCAACTCCTCACATGCTAGGTACAATTAGGTAGATCTAGACAGGCATCTTAGGAATACGCACTTTATTTTATAAATGTATTTCATATTCATGTATGTGTTCATGACTATTGCAAAATGGTAGAACAATATGATTTCCTTTTATTCACTGTACTACTGGTTCTATATCTCTCCTACTGTGTAGCAGTTGTAGCAGCGCACGTATTTTACATGAGCACAACGGTACAATAAATTCTTATTGTAAACACACTCAACTGTTTCTTCTGTGTATCTATCTTAGAGCAAAACAAGCAAACACGGGTGACTGAGTGAAAATAGTATATTGTTTCTACACGTCTGAGGTTCTATTATTCTGAGGTTGCCAAAAACGAATCTCTCTGATAACAGGAGATTCTAGTGGCACTGCGAGCTAGCTAATGCGAAAATACAGGCTGATATATTCAGTGGGGGTGTACAGAATCAGTTTGCCACCAAGCCCACAGTATATGTTATCCGTAAACAGCGTAGGTCCTGCATGAAAGGGTACTATCGGAACTACACTACAACCATTTGTCATGACTGGGAACCAACTCAGCCTATCTGGTGTTTAAGGTCAATTTGTTGAGCGCCAATAAATTGATTAAGACTAACACCTTTTATTTACAGTGCTAAACAACAATTGTTATGGTATGAAGTGCTACATGAAAAATAGCTTTTTTTCTGCTAAGGGGGATTCTTGACTCCAGGTTAGAAAGTGTAATAAGAGACAAAGGTTGCTGTTTCTGTGGTGTTAAGAGTATGAGGACCCCATCATTGAAAACATGAGGCAAGGAGAGACTCAGAAGACACAATAGCGGCAGGTTTGGTGAAGGGTATTCTTAATCATGTACAACATACCTACAAATTAAACTTGCAGGAGTAGGCAAACTGAGATGTACACACTAGGATTAGAGATATACTTGCAATTAGCACACTACCTATGCAATGCCAGTCAAAGAAAGAAGTTTCCTAGGCATGTGTGAAATAGTACACAGTTATTCATTTTTTAAATAAACAAATATTACACATTTTGCATATTACTCGAGTCTCGGAGATGATCATAGCATTTTTTTTTAAATAATGACCTTCACATTTTTTATTGAAATTTCATCAAATGTATTTACTTTTATTTGTTTTGTAAAGCTGTAGCTTGTGACAGAGTGCTACTTATTAGCGCTAATCCACCAGGTTACACAGCTGGTTGACCATTCTGACAGTTATGCTACTGCGTACTTGCATACAGTAACTCACAGGAATATCCCATTCTCAAAACACCACAGTGGTGGTTATCCATCTTGAGCAGACAGTCTAGAAGGTCTTATCTTTGTACAATGTCATGAACTGCACACATTCACAGAGACCCAGGCCCCAGGATCGGAATTGCAACACTACTCAAATGAGGTAATTCCCACCATTCAGTAATGTGTAAGGCCTATAAAATGTAGTCTTGAAGATCTTCAAACTGGTTATCTGATATCTGGTCTTTTAAAGGCAAACATTAATGCAGTCATTGACGCAAACAGACACAAGCATCGCTGTCACTACTTCTCATGCACTTACCAGCAGCTTGTTCTTGTAAACATATTTTGTGTGCCCTGAAGAATCCTTGATCTCTTTGCTAAAAACCAAGGAGATCTCGAACAGGAAGAGGTGCCTGTCCCGCCCTTTGCGAATCAAAGACTTGGGGTCCCAGACCTGGAAGGAGTCCTGAAGGATCAGTTCTCCTTGGACATCAAAGTTTTCATCAAATCCTGAAAGAAGCATAGATATAAAATTTCCCATGAGCAATTGCGAAACACAACCCAAAATAAAGATAAGAAAAAAGAAGCTTCTTAGCATGGAGCACGTTTTCATGATCCAAAATACAGAGGATACACTTTATACCTTTGAAAAGGCAATTAGAGCCCAGTTAGAGGGTGCACATTTGCACAAAATGATGTTCAGGGAACCGGGGACATGTCGATTGGCAATGTCACAACTGCTCTAAAGAAAGCGATCAACGCCATACAACAATACACAACCAGGGGCGTTAATCCGTTCATCAGTATATATACTAAGACAATATGACAAATAATGTAGAAAAAAATAGGTTCATCAGTATATATACTAAGACAATATGACAAATAAGGGAGAAAAAAATAACTGCAGGGATTCATCTAGACACAATAGAGAGAGGGGCCAGGACCAACGACCCTGCTTTAGTGACAAAATATCCATGTACATAACTGCATGGTAGACCCCAGTAGTGACATTCACTTCACTACTCGCCTCATTCCCAATATATAGAGACAACTGTGCAATCGGCAAGGTGCCCAACCTCTGGAAATGTGAAACCCCCCCCCCAATATTTAACCTCAATCCGCACTCATTTCTTTTATGAAGAAACTAACCAAATCTCAGATTCACTTCTTTCTCAGCACAAAGGATCATGCGAACCGACAAATCAAGGTGCATGATTTATGGAGAATACATACTGTCAAGTAAGACTATGCCACCTTACCACACGTTTGTTTCTGCATGCAATTACTAAGTGGTGGTTATAACAACCACGTTGTAACAAGCATGCCATTACACCGCAAGTATGAACAACCACTTGTTATATAGGGGGCGTTGGATGTTGAAATAGTATAATTATTCCAACTCCTGTCTGTGCAACAGTATGGAAGGTGTTGGATTTTAAATCCAACACCTTCTGACACCTATAGCAAGTTGTTGCTCCAACTTGCGGAGTAAGGCATGCGTTGTAACAACGAGGTCATTGTAACAACTGCGGTGTAATTACACGCAGTGTTTCGGATTCAGGGTAAACCATGTTTACCCTCAAGTAAAACATGCACTATGTTTCTGGAGTGACATGGTAATATCAGCAATTAATGTATGCCAGTTGATGCCGGTGGTGGGCACCAGTGCACCTTTTTGGGGACTAGGACTTATTTTATCAACATCAGACTCTTAATCAAAGTCAGAGGCAGAACCGCAGAAAGAGGAGCACGAGGAGGAAGAGACACTAAGGAAAATAGTGGCGAATGGAAAAAGTTGGTATGGGAAAAGAATCTGCAAGAGATAGGAAATGTGTACTCCCTAACCGTGCATGCAGCAGGGCTGCTTCCTCAGGGTGGGGCTTTGAAGGGAAAGTTGCCAGCCAGGATTACCAAGAACCCAGGTGCTGTGATAACACTCCTAGACTGGCAGCCTTTGGACTGAGCTTTGCAGCTCTAGGTCCTTTTAGAATCTGCTCCACATAGATTGTTACTCTGTTCGCAACCGGAGGTCCACTTTCAACAGCACACAGTCTTCTGCTAATAAAAGGCACCAACTTTTTTAATCTTGCCACAAACAAACTACTTAAAGATCTTTGGTTCCTTAGGGACTTACTCTATGGTTTTCACAGGGAACATTGACAAGCACCCCGGTGTGCTATGGAGCTTACACAATAGTAGGACACTCATTCACACTTTGACACAGTGCCCCTTTAGTGATACCTGGGGCAAACTACTTCATCAGCAGGCAATAAAATGGAATATGAATGGGAATTTAAAAGCAGTTTCACATCATGACCCCTCAAAGGTTCCACTGCTGTTTGTGCAGGGCATAGTGCTGAAGACTATATGCCTGCCATAAAAAAATCTTGCTACTTACTCTGAGACTTTTTAATTTTTCATTTGGTTACTGAATGATTTGAATTTTCTGCCCGAAAATATGTCTTTATTTACATTTTGCAAGCGTTACTTACATACAAATGTTTAAAAAAAATCAAACCATCAGCATAACGCCCTTAGCCACAAAAACAATCAAACAGATTAGCATATTAGTGCCCTGTTCCCCAAAGCGCATTAGCATATTAGTGCCCTGTTCCCCAAAGTGGAGGGATAGTCCATTATTGGTGCTTTCCCTCCACGAAGTAACGAGAAGGTTGCCGGTTGAAAAGGGGGGAGAGGTGGCTCGTGGAGGAGGGGGAGAGGTGGCTCGTGGAGCAGGGGGGACAGTGACCAACAGGGGAGGCAAGTGAGACGAGGAAGCAACACACTAGCGCATCAACGACCACTGACGTCCGTTACAAACCATCCGTTGGGGCCCAGGGCAAGGAGGAGGTGGGATGGAAGGACTCTCTTAACAGCGTTGCATACTCCAACCACCCAACCTTCGCACGTCATAATCGCACCACTTAGCCATCGTCATTAAAGTAATTCGGCCATCACTAAATAATGTGGGGGTGCCATGGGATCGCCAGGATTCAACTCAGACTCAACCACTGTGTCAGCGGCCTCAGTCACAGCCTCTGGTGAGCTCAGGGCAGAGTCACCATATCGCCTCCCTGTCGTTTCCCAGAAGATCTACCGTTGCGCCCCAGATCTTTAGGTCCTTTCCCACGTTACCATCTGAGCGGACCACCTGGAGCCGTAAATCATCACCCACTGCCCATTTCACTAAATCAGCCCTCCATTTACTTCCCTTCTGTGGCGCTGGGCTTACCCGGTGAATTGCAATGCGTCGTCTGGAGAGTCCCACACCCAGCTGGGCAAATTTGTATCTCATCTTGATACCTTTATGAGGGAGTGGCAATAGTCCCAGTAGGCAATGCATGCTGTTAGTTCAGCTTTTACACCTGTTACTCTCTGCAGTTCCTGCAATATTTCCTCCCAAAACGGTTTCACTCCTTGGCATGACCATGTGAGGTCAACCAGGGACATCCTGCATCTCACACATTCCGCAGAGCGTGTCGGAAACATCTTATGCAGGCGCTGCAGTGCCAGGTACACTATGTAAGTAGTAGTATTGTGTCACCTTAAATCAGATGTTAGGAGCCACTTCCTGCACCTGTGCACGTCGCCACTCTCCCTCCAAGAGGGGGGACTCTAGGTCCCCGTTCTCCTGATCTTGCGCTGATGTTAAATCTGTCTTCCTATTGTTCTTTAGGGCAGGAGATGCTACCCCTAGTGGAGCCGGGGTCCAACATCACTCACAGAATGTTCGATTCGCTGGGTTCATCAGGTAAGGTTCTTCCATAGCTCCCAGACCATGCGAGACGCACTTAATTATTGTATAAATTGCCCCACACTTCCCTTCCTCCTCCATTGTCATGAAGGTGTTGTTAAGTAATAGATCTCCCGCTCTCTGACATCTACCCAACGTGAAACATACACAGTGTTCCGTATGTATATGAATGGCAACAACCAAATAGGGAGCAACTTAGCATAGGGCACACGTCTCAGAATGTGAGCGACAGCCCTTTCCCATTGTGCATGTGCATCCTGTGAGACAATAAAGGAGGTATGCGCTGGCAATCTGCGGCCTCACATAAATAACTTGGGAGCCGATCCCTCCAGTAACATCTTTTCCCAATTGGACTCTTTTTGCATCACAAAGCTGCATATTGGAGCAAACCTGCTGTACAGTGTAAGGTCTGGGAGGTCCAGTCCACCCTCGGCCTGGTCTAGCTTTAGGACCTCCATCCAGACTCTGCTTCATTTCCCTGCCCACCCCAGGGGTAGTAACAATCCATCCAGTCTCCGAAACAAGAAGTTTGGCAAGACACAGAATGAGCTCGACAAGACGGGGACAAATACATATAATAGAACCACAAATATGAGCCATATTGATTACATTTTATTAGATGTCAAACTATGGCCAGGTGTGATGGATATGGAGGTTGGAACGACTACTGATAGTGACCACAACCCCCTTGAGCTTACCATGTCATCACTCTGGGCCAAAAACTCTAGCGACTCAAGTACGCCTCTTATAACTAGAAAAGTTTGTCCTTCTAATGACAAGAGGCGACTTAAATGGGAATGAGTAGCTACTGATAGAGCAAAACTTGAGGATCATGGGCAGCTGACAGATCCGATCTGTGTTGACAAGGGGGTTCGACAGGGCTGTGTGCTAGCCCCCACTTTGGTTTCACTATTCATTAACAGAGTCATCCAATACTTAGGGGAAGTTCCAGCTGACGCACCCGTGCTGGGTGGGGTCAAAGTAACAATTTTATTGTTTGCAGACAACATGCTAATAGTGTCTAAAACACTAGGGGTCTGCAACTGCTTTTGGATGGATTTGAGGCTTTGTGGATTAAGAGGTTTAGAGGTTAATACCTCGAAAACTGAACTACTGTTGATGAATCCCCATAAAACATTAAAAAGCAAAATGCTGCTGGGGAGGGAATTCCCCTTGAGAGAGTGGCAACCTTCGCTTATCTGGGTGTAACCCTGTCTGAGAAAATGGTATGGAAAGATCATATTATGAAGCAAAACCTTCAGCAGAGGCAGACAATTGGGCATTGATTAAGGAACATAGGATATCACAAACTAAACCAATAGCTGCCCCACTCCAGATTTACGATCATAAGATCCTGGGTTCTGCAGTGTATGGGGCTAAACTCTGGGGATTGGAAAATATGGAAGATCTCATGGTTACTGAGATTACAGATCTATTTGCTCCCTCCCCAGAGCACACCACTCCACCCACTAAGGTTAGACATGGGCAGACCTTCAATTGTGGATAAAGCTAGGCTTCAGCCCCTGCTTTTTTGGCTGCATTTTAAACTAACCCCTGAGCTTTTCCGCTATGCCGCAGTGCTTGGTGAAGTTTGTACGCTTGACCGGTTTAAGAAAATTAGGTGGTTCACCAATGTTAGATCATTGCTCACAGCGATAGGCTTGGGGAGCTCATGGGAAGCAAAGATCTTAGTTTATTGCCCAGTAAAGGTTCGGTTAAAACCCAATACTGGAATTGGGTAGCGCAGACCTCTGTCACACAACCATCCGTGGGTCGTCGCACATTTGAGTTCAGGGAACTTAAACGGACATGTACCTATGAACTATATATGGAGGTCATCACTATTACACAGGATAGGAAACTATATATCCAATTTAGATTTGGTTTCCTTCCTGTAGCACAAGTTACTGACCTACGGTAACACAATATATCTGCAAGAAACAGTAGTTAGTGTTAGATTCCTTACCTTAGAATATCCCCAAGCGTCAGACTGGATCTGGACAGTTTTCGTTATCAGTACCCCTGCGCGTCGCTAGGCATAGTCTGCGGCTCTGCGTCCGTCGTCGGCATCGTGATCGCCGGGATGACGTCAGAGTACTTAGACGCCGCCCTCGCGCGCTGACGTCAGTTCTGTACATAGCTTTCCTCGCCAGGAACGCAGAGCCATGATAGAAACAGACACTGGTGCCATGAAACTAGGGCCCTAAAAGGGATGTCCTTAACCCTAGATATCAGTTCGCAGAACGGGGAGGATGGGTGGGGAGGTAAGGAATCTAATACTAACTACTGTTTCTTACAGATATATCGTTACCGAAGGTAAGTAACTTGTGCATCTGAAAGAAACAGGTTAGTGTTAGATTCCTTACCTTAGAATAGGTACCCCAGCAATACCAACCCCGGTGGTGGGTCTGCAAACCAAGATCACACCAGAAAGTCCTGGAGAACGGAACGGCTGAAGAAGCCATCTCTCCGGATTTGGCTGTCCAGGCAGTAGTGTCTATCAAACGTGTGCAGCGAGGCCCACGTAGCTGCCTGGCAGAAGTCCTGCAAGGGGACTCCCAGACCAAGGGCAGTAGTAGCCGCCGTGGCTCGAGTGGAATGGGAACACAGCCCAACTGGAGGCTCCTTCTTAGCCAAGGAGTAGCAAACCTTGATGCACAAGACGACCCACTGAGAGATGGCTCGCTTGTGCACCGCCCGTCACTTCTTAGCGCCCACATAACCAACATAGAGTTGGTCATCCACCCGGAACTGGCGTGTGCGATTTAGATAGAAGGAGAGCGCACGTTTTGGGTCCAGACGGTGGAGCGTCTCTTCCTCTTTAAAGGGATGTGGAGGCGGAAAGAAGGTGGGCAAGGTAATGGACTGCCCGATGTGAAAGGCTGTGACTACCTTGGGCAGGAAAGAAGGACGAGTCCTCAGAACAACTTTGTCCGGATGAACAGAGAGTAAAGGAGGTTTTGAAGATAGAGCCTGGAGCTCACTCACTCTCCTGGCAGAGTTGATGGCAACCAGGAATGCAGTTTTAAGAGTCAGAAGATGAAGAGGACAGTTATGAAGTGGCTCAAAGGGAGCGCACATCAAATAAGTAAGAACACGATTCAAGTCCCACTGAGGCATCACGAAATCCAAACCCTTTATTTGAGTAGTTGATTGACAAGGACAGCGCATCGCGCATTATTCCCTTTCTGACCTCAGTGCCGGAACCATATCCTGCAATATACTGAACCACCAGCACACCCCTCAAAGCAGACAATCTAAACTAAATCTACGGCATTGGGTCTATTACTAACAATGAGATACCAAAGGAGGAAGTAGATACTAGTGTTTTTGTTCAATATCTTTAGGAAAAGCACAGCGTTTTTCTTTCCCTCGTAATTAAGTTCGACAAACAGGGAGGACGGTGATATTATCGCTATCGTTTTTTTTAAAAAAAAGCTCGGACGATCACCCTAGTCTATTTGCAAGTAATCCATTAAGTATGTACTTTTTAGAAAATTACCAGAAATATCCCGAGGCCCACATATAATAGAAAGAGAAAAAACACTGATGCAACGAATAGTGGGTGCAGTGGCCGTTTTTGGTGACCATCTTTGTTAACGCTCTAGTGCTGGCAATTCACCACCATCACTTCCGGGTTGAAACCGACTGATCAGATGCAACTTTTACGCGGCAGTTTCGGTACATAAATAAGGGAACCCCAGACATGCTCCAACATCCCACGGAGCAGCACAGGGGCAGGATTGAGGAGATTTGGCTTGGCGGTGAAGTGAGTAAGACTACAGCCAGAAGTCTTTAAAATATGGCTATATTTAAACGCCCGTAGAACTGACCTCAATAAGCTGGTTCCATTCCTTCCACAGTGATCGCTAGGACAATCCTCTGATGCTGGCTCATGGGGCACGCCAAATAACTGATATATGTATGTATATTCTACGTTCCTAGGTTGTTTGAATGACGTACATAGAAATATTCCCCAACCTTGACCTTTTGGTAAAACGATTATGAAACCGCTTCGCTTAAATATGTGCGCCACTTTCTCTTCATAACCTGCGACCTCCGCAAGTGGCAGCACCATCTTCCCATCACATTTATTTATTTTTAGTTGTTCCTTTGAAAATGAGTGTGTTTCATGTGTGTGTATGATGCGATCCGTTTGATACAAAGTATCACTACAAACGAGTAATTTTGTCAGAAACAACAGTGTGTTTTGCACTAATAGGCTTACACACATAATGAAAGAAATTATGAGAAAAATATTTAACTTTTTCTTTTACAAGTGAAATACGTAAATCTCTTGAGTAAAAAGTACCGTATGAAATGTCTGTCAACAGTTCCTTGACAATATGTGTTTTTTTCCCTTTTCCCCCATTTTTAGGTCTCGCCTGTCGATGCGCATGCGCATCGAGCAAGGCGAGAGTATTGGGACTTATCCACTCTTTATCCACACTGCAAGGAATCGTGGCGATTCCTTGCAGTGCCCGTGACTTTTAAGCTCAATGCGCATGCGCATTGAGCTTAAAAGCGCGTGCACGTCCGTCTTTGTTTACCCGCTCCGCCCCCTCCCCTTCCCGCCGTGTCGCATTTCTCCTCCCCCCTCCCCTCTCTTCCCTCCGTCTTGTTTATTTTACCCGCTCCGCCCTCTCCCCTTCCCGCCGTGTCGCATTTCTCCTCCCCCCTCCCCTCTCTTCCCTCCGTCTTGCTGCCTATGGGCGGCTGTGCTGGCAAGCAGCGCTGCTTCCTCTCCTCTTTCTGTTGAAACAAACAGCAGGGAGGGGAGGCGTTTCCAGGGCCAGCTCACTCTCGCTCTCTTCGTCTTGTTAGGGTTTTCACCACCAGAATCAAGGAGTGACAAACCAGCCAGTATGTACATTTTCAATTCAGAACGCCACCTTTTTTATGCACACTGATTTACACAATATTTCAGCGCAGTGCCCCGTTATTATTTCAAGGCGCTACATTTGCTCGTGACAAACATCTCGCAAACCATTTCAGCGAGCAAAGACGCGCCTCGCGCTGCCTGCGTCTATGTGACAGCGCGAGACGCTTCTTAAAATAGAGCAGCGGTCGCTGAGCTCCGGTTCAAGCCCTCGTAAACTTTATTTTTTCAATGCAATACGTCTGTTCCAAAACAAGCAGGCCCTCGGCCCGCCGCTGCCGCTGCACACAGGCTCCGTTGTGCCGCCGCGGTGAATCACTCCTCCTGCAGGTGGCGCTCACCAGCGCGCCCTGTTATGAATGCTGCCTGTACCCAATGTGCCCTCGTTCCTCGCCTGTGCCCGGACCCCCGTCTTTTGCCTCTGGCTGTGGAGCGCTTCTCTCTGTTTCCACCTCGTCTCCCCGAGCGGGGGCCGCACCTGGTACCCCCTCCAGCCTCACACCCTTTATGCTTCCTGTCTAATGAACTGTGTTTCCATCACTGCTCTCTCTCCCTGCCAATGTCGCCTTTCTCTCCCATTGCCCTCTGTCTATGACCCTTCACCAGTCGCTGTCTCTTCTTCTCTGCCCGTCACCTCTGCAAGGGGGTCTCCCGTCCTTTGTTGACATTGTCACTCTCAGCTCTCCTCACGCGCCCTCTCTCCTGAAGTGTCAGTAATCGCGGCCGCCGTTTCTCCCTCCCCTCACCTCTCTCCCTTCTTCCCTCGATCTGTCTGTAACAGAGTCACTGCTCCTCCCACTCTCTCTCTCTGTCTGCCTGACGCCCTCTCGCCTATCCTCCTATCCTGCCATCTCTCTCACATCCTGCCATCTCTCTCACATCCTGACATTTCTCTCACACTCTCTCCCATCCGGCCATCTCTCTCTTCACTCACCCTCACTCACCCTCAACCCCTCACCCTCACTCACCCTCAACCCCTCACCCTCACTCACCCTCACTCACCCTCACCCTCACTCACCCTCAACCCCTCACCCTCACTCACCCTCAACCCCTCCCCCTCAACCCCTCCCCCTCAACCCCTCACCCTCACTCACCCTCACTCACTCACCCTCAACCCCTCCCCCTCAACCCCTCCCCCTCAACCCCTCACTCACCCTCACTCACCCTCACTCGCCCTCGCCCTCAACCCCTCACCCTCAACCCCTCACCCCCTCACCCTCACTCACCCTCAACCCCTCACCCTCACTCACTCACCCTCAACCCCTCACCCTCACTCACTCACCCTCAAACCCTCACCCTCACCCTCAACCCCTCACCCTCAACCCCTCACCCTCAACCCCTCACCCTCACTCACCCTCAACCCCTCACTCACTCTCACTCACCCTCACTCACCCTCACTCACCCTCACTCACCCTCAACCCCTCACTCACCCTCAACCCCTCACCCTCACCCACCCTCAACCCCTCACCCTAACTCACACTCACCCTCACTCACCCTCACTCTCACTCACCCTCAACCCCTCACTCACCCTCAACCCCTCACTCACCCTCAACCCCTCACTCACCCTCAACCCCTCACTCACCCTCACCCACCCTCACCCTCACTCACCCTCAACCCCTCACCCTCACACAGTGCAATAGGTCTCGGAGCATTTGAGTTAGAGCTTTTAGAATTGTTTATGGCTTTTTTTATTTGTAATTCTTTAGCATTGGCTACAGGAAACAAAAATGCTAAAGATTTACAAAAAAAACCCATAAACAATTCTAAAAGCACTAACTCTAATGCTGCGAGACCTATTGCATTTCCAATGCTTGTTTTCTAGGAGACCAATCTAGGTCTACTTTTTCAAAAAAAGGGCCAACTCAAGCCCAAGTAGAAATAGAATAGCCGATTTTTGCTATTCTATTTTAGGACAATAGGCATACTACGTTTAGCGAGTTACCTGAGTTTTTTAGTAGGGACTAACAGAGGTCCTGATGAGTAAAGCAGTAGGGGACTGCTTACGAAACATGTCGACCAAGAAGGGCAAATCACAGCCCTACCACAACCCCTTTTTAGGTTTCGCTGGAGGACGGAGCCGTTAGGCTCCTCCTCCAGAGAAATCTATTGAGTACAGTAAGCACTATGGAACACGCCCCCCCCGTCCCATTGGCTAGCTCCATAAATGGAGCCTAGCCATTGGACGAGGGGCCTGTCCATCAATGCCGGACCAGACACGGGGGCGTTCCCGAGATTCTTTGGCTTTGGCGACGTCACGCGATGCCGGGAACGCCCCCGAGTCTGGTCCGGCCGGGCCGTGCTTGCTGCTGTCCTGCCTTGTGTCCCTCCTCCCGCCGTCCCCACGTTTCCCGCCTCCCTCCCGACGTCCGTGTCCTTTCCCGCCCCCCTCGTCCTCTCCCGCCCGCCCCCCTCGTCCTCTCCCGCCCCCCCCCCCCCCCAGTGTCCTCACAAATAGTGGTATCCCGTCCCGCCCGGGGGTCAACCGGCAGCTGCTCGGCACCTTGGCCGAGGCACGAAGGGGCTGCGACCGCATTGGTGGCTTTTCGGAGGCTCGTCGGCAGAGGCGCGCTCTGATTGGCCGCTGCAGTGGGCCTGTCCCCGTGAGCTGCGCCGCCGTTGGTTGGAGCCTCGCCGCGTCATCAGGATCTGCCCCTGGAGCCGCGCTGTGAGTGGCTGACTCCGGGGGAACCCTCGACGTCAGCGGAGGCCAGTGGGAGCTGCGACGGGGGCCGTGCCTGCGAGGGTGAGTCTTCGGCCCAGAAGCTGGGGGAGATCGCCTTCCACCCCGCACCCGGTATTGACACCGGCTGAAGAGAGGAAGCGCTGGGGGGCTGTGCGCTCGCTCGCCTTCCGTTTCCCAACTCTCTTCTCTTGCTTCCCCAGTTCTCTTGCCCTCTCTCATTCCGTACTCCCACCTCTCTTCTCTTCCTTCCCTTTTCCCGGCTCTCCTTCCGTTTCCTTACTCTCTTCTCTTCCTTTCCTTTCCCTTTCCCGGGCTCTCTTCCCCTCTCTCCTTCCGCATTCCCACCTCTCTTCCCTTCCCTCCCCTGTCCCCGGCTCTCCCCCAGCTCCCTCTAGCTGCAGCCACAAAAGTAATCTAATAATGGCGCCGGTTCTGTGGCAGGCTGGCCTCTGTAATCTTTCGCCTGTAATTGCCGCGTACGTGGTTTAGCTCGGAGGAGTTAATGGAGACTCGCAGTGTAGCACGGGGTAATTAGTTGTTTTTAAATAAACTGCAGGCACACTTTAATTAAGCCTGCAGTGTGAAAGGTGTGGTGTTATAGCAGAACAAAGCACAGTAGGCTGGGAAGGGGGGGCGGAAGCGGGGGCAGATGGAGAAACACTGAAAGCCAAGAAGGGACGCGGGTCTCTTTATCTCTGGTTTCGTTAACAGCTGTTGGGGATACAAACATTCGACAGGACGGGAAACCAAGCGCCTGTTTCCCCCTACACAAAACGCGGCTTCAGAGCCACGTTTGGTTGCGGGAGAGAAGAAAAGTCTTCAGAACACTAGAAAGGGAAGAAGGGAGTTGCGCCACACGCCACTACCGATAGACGGAGGGTGTTGGAGCCAGGCAGAGAGAGAGGGAGGGAGCGGGGAAGGGAGGGAGCGAGTGAAAGAGAAGGAGACAGAGGGAGTGAGGTAAAGGGAGAGACGAGGAAAGAAGCAAGAGAAGGAAAGAAAGGGGGCAAGCGAAAGAAAAGAGAACAAAAGAGAACTATGTAGAAGGAAAGAGGCCTATGCGAAGGTAGGAAGGGGCAAGGGAGAGAAAGTCAGCCAAAAATGAGGAGGTAGTGGATAAAGGGAGACCTGTGGAGTGGAACAGGGAGTTCTGTGTTGTAGTTCAGGAATTGTAGGGCCACTTGGAATTCTTGAGTGGGAAACATGGACTTTGATTGGTCTCAAGCTTCATCATCTTTGGCAGCACTGACAGCACTTCAGAAAATAACTCCCAGGGGCTGCTGAACCACAATGTACTGCCAATATATGTTCTGAACTACTGTATGGAACTTTACACTACAATCCCACATGAAGAATACCAAGTACAATTGCGCTGCTGGACGAATCATTATATCTACGTTTTCATTCCTGTGCTCAGTCTTCATCTTTATCCTGATGATGACCCCAGAATTTTGATTCAGTCGAAACGCTGTCAACCATACTGAGGATTAAGACTATAAAATCATTGTGCCTGATAGCTGATGCCCCCACTGCAGCTTTTGTAAATTGTATAAACTTACATTAGCCTCTTTGATATAGACCTTCCATACTTGCTCTATTTGTAATATATAAATGATACTTTATACACCTTGTATATATGTTTGACATATAAAACATACTGAACTTGTAATACATCCCCTTTTGTAATGCTTTGTTCGCCCTAAATTGGCAGGGTATGCGCAGATGTGAGTCCCTTGCTCACTTTGCCACTGGATTCAAGCTAGCCTGGTTGAGGACGGCTGGAATGCCAGAAACTGGTCCCAGGATGCTTGTTTCTAGTCCAGGGAAGACATGGCTTGGCAGTTCGGGCTGGACTGTTTCCATGAGGCACAGGGTCAGACTGATTTGCATATAGCCATGTCTGAACTGGGGTGGCGGAGTGAGCTAAAGAACGGTGATGGATTAAACCCAGATCATTTGACTGGGGGGTGAGTGTTTGATTTGCTCAAACGCTCTGTCCATCATCCCCTTTTGTATCGAACTTGTAATACAAACAGCATTATTATAAATCTTTTGTTATGTAGTCCTTTTGTTCTCCAATTATTGTTCAATCTTTGCATTTATTTCCCATTTACGTAATTTTGGGTACACTGCATTTTGTATTAATGTATGCGATACTTGTCTTTAATTAAAATGTATTGTCTGGAATATTGATTAATAACAGGGCACAAATCCTTATCAAGGTGAAGCAGCAGCTCCTTCACAGAGCCAGGACTCAGGCCCCAAGGTCAGGGTTCACATCTCTATAAGATGAAGCATCAAGTGACTCCCAAGGCCAGGGTCTGATTCCAACCAAGACCAAGGGGGGCTCTTGTGTGGTGTGTGTGGGGGGCTCTTGTGTGTGTGTGTGTGTGTGGGGGGGGCTCTTGTGTGGGTGTGTGTGTGCAAATGCAATACGTCTTGCATTTGCGACAGAGTAAGCTATTGGCATTGTAAATGAGAATGCCATTTATTTATCTGTTTTCAAAACCAACACATAAATAAAAAGTTTGTCATTTACAATGCTAATAGCTCAAACTTTTCCGAAGGCGAAACCGTTGCATTGTAAATGCTTGTTAACATTTCCAGCAAGGGAGGCAAATAAATCATTTTTTTCCACTAGCCAGGACAATTTTTATATATTTGTTTACACATAAGTCCCTACACACCCCATTCACTTACACAATTTGCACATCACACATAGCCTATTTCCAATAATAAAGTGCTCCCGCGTAGTTCGTAGGTCGTAGCACGCCCCGCCCCGTAGAGGGACTGGAAGACCCCAAGGATGAAGCATGACACTATGGGATTCATAGTGTGTGAGTGGTATTTTAAAAACACATAGTGCTTGCCTTTGCCATCTGCAAAGATCAACCTTCCTCTCCCTGTATCAAAATCAAATTTTAAAAAAATTCTTTCACCCATTGATAGAATCACATTGTTTGTATGCATCACGAAAGGAACAGGAGGAAATATGCGAGTGATGCCCTTCAAGAATCTATTTACAACAGGGGACTTGAAAAGAGAAGGCTGATCAGGTAGCCTTCAAAAGGCTGAAATGGCAGAGAGGTAGCCCTTGATAGTGCCCTGAGCAGAGCCCTGCTGGGCAAGAGAAAAAAAAAAAAAGAGGAGAAAGTCTGAAAGGGTGGCAGAAAGGGGATCCACAGCCTTTGCTGTGCACCATGCCACAAATGTGTTCCACCTGCAGGCGTATACCGATTTTGTGGAGGAACGCCTGGCTGCCAGAATCACATCACAGACCTCAGGAGGCAAGTCAAATGGCCTCAACTGTCGCCGCTCAATCTCTACGCATGGAGGTGGAGACTGGACAGGTTCGGGTGAAGGACCGTCCCCTGCTGCTGC
Organism: Lissotriton vulgaris; assembly: GCF_964263255.1. NCBI lineage: Eukaryota > Metazoa > Chordata > Amphibia > Caudata > Salamandridae > Lissotriton > Lissotriton vulgaris. Next base: position 1,324,961,937 of record NC_141687.1, on the reverse strand, counting down.
GACAGAAGGTCCTCCTGAAGAGGCAGACAAATCGGGGGTCGACTGACATGCTGAGTAGCTCGTGATACCAGTATCTTCGTGCCCAGTCGGGAGCCACAAGGATGACTTGGGTCCGGTCCCGCCTGATCTTCTTCAGCATTCTGGGCAGAAGTGGTATAGGCAGAAAGGCGTACAATTGACTGCAGCTCCACTCGCGACGAAAAAAGCGTCTCCGAGCGAGTGCTGCCTTGTAAATTCCAACGCGCAGAACTGATGACATTGGGCGTCTCTTCGGTGGCGAATAGATCTAACTAAGGCTCTATCGCTGAAAGAGACCTTGCGCCACGTCGAGTTCAGACACCATTTGTGATCCATCATGCACCGGCGACTGAGTTCCTTCGCCCTGGCGTTCAGGGAACCTGGCAGGTGTTGAACCACCAGGGTGACACCCTGGTGTTCCAGCCATTGCCAGAGGCGCAGAGCCTCCTGACAAAGGGTCCACGACCCCACCATACCCAGTTTGTTGCAGTACCACATGGCATTGGTGTTGTCCATGAACACCTGCACTACAATTCCCCGGACAGAGGGAAGGAATGACTTCCTTGCAAGTCAGATAGGTTGATTTGGAGCCGGGACTCTGCCGGAGACCAGAGGCTTCTGATCTCCGCCTCTCCCATGTGGCCCCCCAGCCCAGGAGGGACGCATCCGTCACTACTATGTGCTCCGGTTGGGGTAGGGAGAAGGATCTGCCATTGACCCAATCGCGGTCCGTGAGCCACCACAGCAAATGTCTCGCAGTGCCCTCCGAGATCAGGACGTGGTCGGACAGGTTGACCTGATGCTGGGCCCACTGAAACTTCAGGTCCCACTGCAGAGCCCACATCCGCCACGTGGCATGATGCACCAGAAGGATGCAGAGGCCATAAGCCCCAGAACCCGCAGCGTCAACCTGACCGAGAATCGGGATAAAGGCCAAAAGATCTGAATCAGAGCCTGAATATCCTGAACCCGCTGTTCGGGAGGATAAACCCGAAACTGCGCAGAGTCCAGAACCGCTCCGATGAAGAGGAGCTTCTGAGAGGGACACAGGTATGACTTCTGCACATTGATGGAGAAACCCAGCAGGTGCAAGAGGTCGGCTGTAGTCTGGAGGTGGCTGACGACTGTCTGGGGCGAGCCAGGGGCGGACTTAGGCATGTGCAAGCTGTGCACCTGCACAGGGCCACCAAACGCCAGGGGCCACCACGCCAATATATATACTTAATATAATAATCCTCTGAGAATGGATACATATTTGCGCGGCGGCCCCTGGCAGGGATTTGGCAGCCTCCGGCTCTGTTCCACTTCCAAACACCCTGACCCCCCCTCTTCACTGGCCTCCGTGCTCCGGACCCCCTCTTCTGGGGTCCCCTACCTTTGCTCTCTGCCCAGGGCCACTATGAGCCTAGAGCCGCCCCTGGGCGAGCCCGCCTTCAACAACCAGTCGTCGAGATAGGGGGAGACTGACACCCCTAATCTGCGCAGATGGGCTGCGACCAGGGCCATCACTTTGTGAAGACCCTTGGGGCGCTGGTAAGGCCGGAGGGGAGCACGGTAAACTGAAAGTGCTTGCAGCCTATTGTGAACCGCAGGTAACGCCGGTGGGCCGGCAGCATGGGGATGTGAAAATATGCATTCTGCAAGTCCAACGCTACCATCCAATCTTCTGGGTCTAGGGCAGCTAAGACCTGAGCCAAAGTCAGCATCTTGAACTTCTCCTTCCGGAGGAAGCCGTTGACGTTCCGCAGGTCCAAGACAGGGCGTAGACCCCCCCTTTTCCCTTCTTGGGAACCAGAAAGTAGTGGGAGTAACAACCACACCCTACTTCTGGGCCAGGAACGCACTCGATGACCCCCTTGGCCAAGAGGGCCGTAACTTCCTCTTGCAGAAGTTGCATGTGATCCCCGACACGCGGTGGTACTGCGGTGGCATGGCTGGAGGGGTCGCCTCGAAGGGGAGGGAGTAGCCTCTTCAGACGATTTGCAGCACCCACCTGTCCGATATGATGGAGCGCCAGTGGAGGAGGTGATGGCGGACCCTGCCCCCCACTGGCGTCGAATGGGCCTGAAAGCTTGGACTAGGAAGGCTTTGAGGCGTATGCTGCGGGGGTGGATGTGGACAGGCCTCGCCGCTGTCTCCTCGCACCGCCACGGCAGTTACCTCGTCCGCCGCCGCGCTGGATGTTAGTCTGCGGCCCGTGGCTTGCAGGACGTGAGAGGGCGCCCCTTCCGTGGCCACGAAAGGAGCGAAAGGCAGAAGTCTGCTGGCGCTGGCCCAACAGGCCCAAAGACTTGGCCGTAGCCCTGGAGTCTTTAAAACGCTCAAGCGCACTGTCTGCCTTTGTCGCCAAAGAGGCGACGGCCATCAAACGGCATGTCCATGATGTAATCCTGGACATCAGCCGAAAAGTTGGCGGACCTTAGCCAGGCGTGGCGGCGAACCGCCACCGTCGTGGAAATCGCCCGCCCAGCGAGTCTGTGGTATCCAGCCCACATCGAATAGAATACCGAGCTGCATCCTGCCCTTCCGCGAGTGCTTGAGTGAGTTTGACCCGGGCCTCATGGAAACACTTCCAACATAGGATCAAAACAAAGCCAACCTTCTTCCAACTACACACCGTACATTGTAGAGCATACTACTCATGTAGGCAAGCCTTCAGTGCCCTATATAGGGGAGGTAAAAGCTACAATACAATACTTCTAATTTGGAATTGGAAGAATAGGATTTTCAGGTTGGGGGTTCTCCAATTCTAGCCCCCTTTCCAAGCTGTTGGTTACTTGGGAATCTCAGTGCTGTAGTGGGAGTGACGCATGGGCCAGTAAGGGGAGTGGCCCTCTGCTGTTATGGAAGACAGCAGTGGTGAGTGACAGAGCAGGACACAATAAGCAGGAGGAGGCATCCAGAACTTAAACACAATGCACTAGCTGTGACTATCAGAAAAGTGACACAATTCTCAAGATTTTGCCTACCGATTTTAAGAGAGAGACGAGCTTTCGGACAATGCACCAAATATGGTGTCCAGAGAGCGAGACAAAGTATGATACAACTGACCTCCAAAACCTGACTCAGTATTCTTGCTGCAGTCTCCAGAACTGGAGAAAACAAGCATTGGCATAGCCAATAGGTCTCGCCTTTGGGACCTTATAAGTGTTTATCCAGCACAATATCCTTGGTGCAACAACATCAAGAGTTGCATGGTTAAACACTTATAAGGTCCCACAGGCGAGACCTATTGGCTATGCCAATGCTTGTTTTGAGTGAGTGGCTCGTGCAGGTATGCCATTGTGAGGTAGAGATGTTGGGAGTGCTTTTACAGGAGCCCCTGTGACACTGCGCCACTTCAAAATGTATCTTGGGTCTGGTGTAATACTTCTAGCCCCTATTCCCGTCTTCTGGCACCCAATGCAACCTTAAGTGTCCCATGTACAGCCGGGGTTGACACTCCTATTTCCCCTGCCCTCCAGTGACCCTTTACCCATCACGGGTGGTGGTGGAGGTGGATGTGGTGGTGGACGTGCTGGTGGTGGACGTGCTGGACGTGGTGGTGGTGGTGGTGGAGGACGTGATGGTGGTGGACATGGTGGTGGTGGATGTGGTAGACGTGGTGGATGTGGTGGTGATGGTGTTGGCGGTGGACGTGGTAGTGGAGGACGTAGTAGTGGAGGACGTGGTGGTGGAGGACGTGGTGGTGGAGGACGTGGTGGACGTGGTGGTGGTGGATGTGGTGGTGGACGTGGTGAGGGTGGACGTGGTGGTGGATAAGGTGTGGTGGACGTGGTATGGTGGACGTGGTATGGTGGGCGTGGTATGGTGGACGTGGTGGTGGTGGACGTGGTGGACGACGTGGTGGTGGATGTGGAGGACGTGTTGGTGGTGGTGGACGTGGTGGTGGGAGTGGACGTGGTGGTGTGCTGGTGGTGGATGTGGTGGTGGTCGGTGTGCTGGTGGTGGACGTGCTGGTGGTGGACGTGTTGGTGGTGGACGTGCTGGTGGTGGATGTGCTGGTGGTGGACGTGCTGGTGGTGGACGTGCTGGTGGTGGACGTTGTAGTAGTGGACGTGGTGGTGGTAGACGTGGTGCTGGTGGAGGACGTTTTGGTGGTGGACGTGGTGGTGGTGGACCTGGTGGTGGTGGACCTGGTGGTGGTGGACCTGGTGGTGGTGGACCTGGTGGATGTGGTAGACATGGTGGATGTGGTGGACGTTGGACGTGGTAGTGGAGGACGTGGTAGTGGACGTGGTGTTGGCGGTGGTAGACGTGGTGGTGGTGGACGTGGTGGTGGACGTGGTGGCGGTGGACATGGTGGCGGTGGACGTGGTGGTGGTGGATGTGTTGGGGGTGGTGGATGTGTTGGTGGTGATGGACGTCGTGGTGGTGGTGGAGGTGGTGGTGGTGGACGTGGTGGTGGTGCTGCTGGTGGTGGTGGGCATGGAGGTGGTGGACGACGAGGTGGTGGACGTCGTGGTGGTGGACGTGGCGGTGGTGGATGTGGCGGTGGTGGGCGTGGCATTGGACGTGGTTGTGGACATGGTGGACGTGGTAGTGGTGGACGTGGTGGTGGTGGACGTGGTGGTGGACATGGTGGTGCTGGTGTTGGAAGTGGTGGTGGGTAGAAAGGCAGCCCTAGCTCCTGACAGAGTGAAACTCTGGACACAGAAGACTAAATAAAATTTTGCACGTGTCAGGAAAGGCGTGAACGCTGATGTGGAGCAAGTCGCGAAAGGCGCGCACACTGATATCACGTGTAATTCCCAAGAAACGCTGAGTTTTCCCCCAAAAAAGTGCCTAGTGTCATGCCGCCAGTGAAGCCTCCAGTCTGCGCATGCACATTTTCTGGCCCTCCACGTGCACATGGGAATCGTATGAATTCCAAAAAAAGCCCTGGCCATGGCGAGAGCTGCGCATGAGCGCTGCTAACGACAAGCGAGACCTAAAAAGTAAGGCATCCACAGCTTGACAGAAACCTCCAACTGTGTCATGAGGAGATGGACACAATAAACCAGATGTTAGTTTGAACTGCCGCAGCCTGAGCGTTAGCTATTTTGTGTGTTTGAGGGGTGCTTGCACTGCTGATATACATGCCATGGTATGTGTGTGAGGAAGAGTGCAGTCAGTGCGCCAGAGCTGTGTGAAGGTGAGGTTCGGTAAAAAGGAATTTTCACTGTCTAAAAGTTACATCTATTTGCTTTATCAAACCTTGTTCTTCTAGGGACTTAACCCCTTCGCCGCAGGGCTAATTCCCCCGCGGCGCGGGGAAGGGGGGCCGCGCACGGCGCAGCGGTGCTGATGACGAACCCAGGCTCGTCATGCAGCACGGTGCTCGTGTGCTGGTGACGAGCCTGGGCTCGTCATGAGCCCGCCCGCGCAATGGAACGCTCAGCACAGCGGGGGAATTATCCCCGCGTGTGAGCGTTCCACGGCTCATGACGAGCCCAGGCTCGTCACCAGCACACGAGCACCGTGCTGCATGATGAGCCTGTGCTCGTCATCAGCACAGAAGGGGTTAAGGGAGAATGTGGCTAAACCAGTCACATAGCCTCATACCTTGCATATTTTAGCAAAGTGCCTTTGGGAGCTTTTACTTTAAAATGAGTTACACAGGAAAGGAGCCTGGTAAGCCGTGGTTCACGTTAATATACCAATGTCAAATGTGAATTGTGATATAAGCAAATGTGTGGCACATCGTGGAATGATTCGGCTGTTCCAGACAATGGAAGGGTTGAAGACATGGCTCTCAGGCCCGGGTTTGAGAGTCCTGTAGGCTCAGTCCGTGGACAATCAGTGCTCCTTGGGCGATATCCGTGGGTATCCCGTCATTTACTGTCACACTCCAGTTAGATGACCCTGCTACTAACTAGCGACACAGGACTCTACAGCAGCAAGGTTGGGCAATGATGTACTCCTGGAGAAAGTAGTAAGTTGGAAACACTAAGTACACATACGAAGGTCAATGTGCAATCAGATGTTTTCCTTCTCAGTGCAAGTGATCTGTTGATAGAAAGATACAATATGCAACTAAAAGGATGATATTTCCAAAAAACGAGGGTACTTATACATTCAGGGGCTGGCACAAAATCCCCAAAACGCTCACAGTATGTACGACCTGCGGGGCAGATGGTCTATATCAGGGGTGCTCTCATCTTTGTCAAATGTTATACTTTGATAGAAAGTTGGGGTAGGGTATTTGGGGTTTCTGGAGCACTGGTCAGTCACAGGATGGGAGTCAGTGAGGAAGTCATAGGGACATCAGGTAGGTCCTGAGCTCATTGTGCGCCTCTGCGAGGTTATTGTGCGGTGAACAGGCCTCCACAGCAATGCACCCTGGGGTAACCAAACGTCATGGCCAATGACTTCAAGATGACTAATAGCGGGCACATTTTTGGATCACCTGAGCACTAAGATGACCCGCCTGACCCAGTGAACTCCCAGGCATGACCCATAAGGCCAGGAAATTGGGACTTAGTCTCATGTAAAGACCAGTTGGCCCCTGACCCTATCACTCAAGGGTAGGGTCAGACCCCTCAGAGGTATGGACAGCCTACGGAAGTCCAGGAGGGCCATATTGAGACCGGATGTTTACGTTATGCGCATTAAATAAAGTGTCATGCAACTACTGTATATGCAAGCCATTTACAAATTGAGTAATTATCCTGAAAAACTGGCATCGATTTAAGATGGCCGCCAGGGGTAGACAGATCGTTCAAACTTTTCTACAACCAGAACCCTAAGCTGTAAAATGGGTGATGCAGGATTAGGGGAGGTACTGAGCAGATGGAAGGCACACCAGTCACAAAGTACATCTATGAAGAAGGCACCCCCCATACACACACCCAAACATGAGGAGACTGGGTGTACCGTCGAACGTCAGAAATAAAGGTGGGTTCACAGACTGGCACAGCTGCTGGGGGAAATATAAGGCAGGTCATAAATGTTGCTCTTTAAAGGCATGCACACCTTCACTCTCACCTACTCTTCACTAATCTGATCACAAGTGCCGAGAGAAGTGGTTACATGCCATAGGCACTTATAAAGAAAGCTGCACAACTGCTAATGCTCACTCACACGCTCCAACGCCAAGGCTAACACAACTCGTTCACAAGCCATTCTGAAACACTATTCACAACCTTACTTGTGTTGCCACGGGGCTGGGAGGCGGTCACTAGTGATGCATTGCGTATAGATCGTGAAATGTAATGTTATATAGAGAACGAGTGCATTGTTCAAAGCCACACTAGCTAGAAGGGCGGCTTTCACATATTCTGAGCCAATACATAGTTCGGTCTGTTAACATACGTGCTGCCGAAGTCAAGCACCGATTGTAAGAGTACATCATCCCCCCCCCCCCCCCCCTCCCCCCTCTGCGGCCCCCGTACCTTCCAGCATGCTGACGTGCATGGCGTCGTTGGCTTTCTTCGGGACGCTCAGCATGACTTCCAGCCCATCTTTGATTTCACCTTTGCCTTCTTCGCAGCAGGTTAGAAGCTCCTGTGGGGGGAACAGAGAGGGCACTGTACTTTAACCTCGACGGCCACCAGAGCCTCTGCCTTGTGCTCCACGGTCACACGGCGAGCTCTTAATGCGCGCTGGCGCGTGACAGGCGGTACGTACCGCCCTGGGAAACCCCAGCTGCTGCTCCGCGTTTCTCAATGGTAACGACGCCCTCAAGGAAGCTAATAAGCGTTTTTCAAAGCGAGGGACGCGCAACAACAGCAGACACGTAGCATTTAGTAATCTGTATTTAACTGGGGTGCTGGTAATTACCTCCACTACCCTCCCGCCTCACTCCATTTCAACACCGACACTTTTCTGTTCCTTAGCTTTCATGAGAAATGCATTCTGGGTGTTGTTGTCTTGTTTTGCTTTCATTTAAACAATTATACGAATACAGACTAAAAGCATAAAAATGAGACCATAGACCATGGACGGGAGTGAACCCGCCGCCCCAGACTGTTGTAAGAAGCATAAAGACTTCCAGCACGGGCAGAATGTTTGAAAACAAATGGCAACATGCCGTGGTCGTGGCTCACAGCCAGGCCGGCTATTTTTCAGTCAATGGTGGCATTGAGAATGTTTCGACTTGGGATGTTACTCGTATGATTTGAAATAAGGGGCCACAAAACCAAGGGGCCACAAAACCCAGGGGCCACAAAACCCAGAATGCACACGTTTGATGGGTGAATGGTCATGACAACGAAAAAATCGCTTTATTGACGTGTAGCCAGCTGAAAACTTTACAGACACCAGTCCTGTCAAGCTTTCGAGATCATGCATGAAGTGCGGATTCAGTACAGATGTTTTCTTTCACGTGTAGTCTTGTTTATCCCGTAATACAAAGGACTTCAAGTCCCAGAATTCAAAGGAATACAAATCTGGACTGAAGCTCGACCTCATTCATAGACCTGTCGGACTAGTCAGCAATGCGCCACCCGTGGTGTAACTCTCCCCACCTTTACCCCCACCCTCCACATGCAAGGAGCGACTACTCAGTCGAATTGCCTCACATTTACAGCACGGTATCGGCAAAACACAAAAATACCTATATTGAGGCTTTTTAAACATACTCAGGCCACAGCAGTCTCATAGAACAAGTTAAACTAAATGCGCCGTGTCACATGTCCAGCTGAGCTGCTACCACTTCTCTAAGAGAGACGTTGAGAAAAGTCCGAAGGGGAAAGTTCGGCTGGTCACCCAAACATTGTGGCATACTCAACGTCTAGTGTACTCTTCACAAATACTGTGCCTAAAAGTGTCCATGGCGCGATCGATAAGAGCTCCACTTGAACCGCTCCCTTGTATGACGCAGGTACGCCCGAGGTGCAAAGGGCGAACTTTACAGCAAACTGTACCAGATATTGAGCTGTTAAGTGTCCTCGTGCCGTGCACGACGCCTTCACCCTCTGCTGGTGTTCAGCCAAGAGCGCTCGGAAAGCTGCACCCTGGAGTCTTTATGTGTCCTTTCGTAAACAGCAGGAGCCCACATATCCCAGTGGGCAATAGGCCTACGGATCCCCGGGTACAAAGGCCACTGGGTGAAACCCCGGACCGGCAGAAAGTGAACCGGACATAAGCCATTTGAGGAGACAGTGTTAGGACTATGGTGATATGGTGATAACAAAAGCAAACCGTTGTGCACCGAGGATTCATTTTGGGTTGGGATGTGGGCTCTATGGCACTGATTGCCCCCAGGTCAACTGTTCTGCAATTCAGGTTAGTTTCATCGCTAATCTTTCAAAAGCACGAAACCCATCAGCTTTTGCAAATTTTTACAGTAAGCTGTTCGTTTCCCATATCACTGCTTGTGTAGCTCCTTTAGGCTAAGTTTTTCCTTTGCATTCTGGGACTTGTAGTTACAATTTTTAATATGATAAACAAGACTACAGGGCCGAGAGTGGAAAACATATCTGGGGTGGATGACATACTCTTGTGTGGACCATAGAAAAACTTGAGAGCTCTGGGGGTGAGGGTGGAGATGTGATGTGCTGGCAGCGAGGGCATGTCCTACCTTCAGCAGGAGTTGGTACTTGGTGATCCTCTGAACCGGTTTTATCAAATACGAAGAGATTGAATTTGCAAGCCCGTGCCTCTGCTGGATTTCCTGTAAAATAAAATAAAAATGAAAAAAATGAGCAGCTGCCCATATGGCAACACACACTGAATCTAAATTTACAATGGCAAAATGCAACATGGATTTCAGGTTCTTAGCACTGAAGTGGAATAGTCTGCGGGTTAGGAGGAGCCATTGTTGCAGGGGAAATTTCACGCATCCGCACTTCTCCCGTGGGGCTTAAGTACCCTCGTCCAGTCCAGGTTTTTAGGTCGAAGGCCTAAAAGGCTGCGCTTGCGCAGTCTTAGGCCGGAGATTTAATGAGTCTGAGTAGCGGCGAAGGTCCCGCCTCCGTGCCCCATCTCTCCTTCATTGGCTGGCTTCCTAAACGGAGGCCAGCCATTGGAGGAGAGATGCGTCACTCCAAACAAGCTCCGTCCTTTTCGGATTTGGGGGCGTAATTTTTGATGTTCTTTAGACAGTGACGTTGTCCGTCACTCAGAACATCAAAACCACGCCCCCAAATGCAAAAAAATCTCGGAGCTTGTGTCCGCCATTTTCGATCCTTCGCAGTGAAGGTAAGATCGTGGCTGTTTCCCTCCGTGCCTTCTTCCCCCTGTCTGTTTCCCGCCCCCCTCCCGCTCTCCGTGTATTTTCGCTGTCCGTGTGTGTGTTTCCCGCCCCCTGTTTGTTTCCCGCCCCCTCCCGCTCTCCGTGTATTTTTGCTGTCCGTGTGTGTGTTTCCCGCCCCCCTCCCGCTCGTGTGTGCATTTCAGAGCAGATACCCGCATCATGGTAGGAGTTATGATAATGCTTGTTTATTTCTCGTCTGCCGGTGAGGATCGTCATGGTCTCGTTCCCCATTTTCAATGAGCTTTTGTTAAGGAGTTATGATAATGCTTGTTTATTTCTCGTCTGCCGGTGAGGATCGTCATGGTCTCGTTCCCCATTTTCAATGAGCTTTTGTTAGGATTTCTAGCCCCTTCCCTACAGCGCCCTCCTCTGCACGTCAGCCTGTTTCGAGCATCCACCCGCCTTTCAGCCAGACACACTTCCGTTTTCCTCCAGACCAGGGTAAGAGCGTCTGCGTGCAAAGATGTTCGGAGTCGCCCGCAAAAATTAAACTGTGATGTCCGACCTATCCCTGGAGGCTCCTGTTGCTAGGCAGGTCTTACACTCCCGGTCCCGGGAGGGTGGAGAGGGTAAAATTACGGGTCAGTCTGCGGGGGTGAGGGGAAATGTGAGGGTAAACAACAGGATCACATGGAGAGAAGGGAGCGCGGCCACCCTACCTCACTGGCATATCCGCACCCCCATGACTCCTCAAAGCACCACTGTCCCGTCCTAACCCCCCCCACACCCCTCCTCATCGGGCCCGCACGGCCTTACCTCTTCTCACTCTCTAATGTCACTGCCCCCCCACCCCACCCCTCCCTTCACCTCACCCCGCCTCGACAACCCACGCTGTACCGTAAGGCTTTCTATCACCTCCGTCGCCTCTTTAAACCACCCCTCAGCTGTACCCTAACCCCTATTAGCGCGGCCACCCCTCCTCACCGGCATATCCGCACCCCCGTGGCCCCTCAAAGCACCACTGTCCCGTCCGACCAGGGTAAGAGCGGCTGGGTGCAAAGATGTTCGGAGTCGCCCGCAAAAATTAAACTGATGTCCGACCTATCCCTGGAGGCTCCTGTTGCTAGGCCGGTCTTACACTCCCGGGAGGGTGGAGAGGGTAAAATTACGGGTCAGTCTGCATAACGAGTGGGGATTATGGGTGCGGCCAGAGTGTGAGAGTTCAGTGGGGCTCCGTGTTGGTAATGCGTCTGAGGGCAAGAAAGGGCGAGGGTACAGCGCCGAGTGATGGAGAGCACAGCTTCGAGGAGCGCAATGTGACCGATTTAAAGCGTTGAGGGGGGCAGCGGGCATCAAGCGGGGGTGAAGGGAAATGTGAGGGTATACAACAGGATCACAGGGAGAGAGGGGAGAGAAGGGAGCGCGGCCACCCTACCTCACTGGCATATCCGCACCCCCATGACCCCTCAAAGCACAACTGTCCCGTCCGAACCCCCCCCCCCCCACCTCCTCACCGGGCCCGCACGGCCTTACCTCTTCTCACTCTCTAATGTCACTGCCCCCCCTCCCTCCACCTCACCCCCTCCTCACCCCGCCTCGACAACCCACGCTGTACCGTAAGGCTTTCTATCACCCCCGTCGCCTCTTTATACCACCCCTCAGCTGTACCCCACCCCCTAAGCCCCACTAGCGCGGCCACCCCTCCTCACTGGCATATTCGCACCCCCGTGACCCCAAAAGCACCACTGTCCTATTTGACTTTATGTGAGTATCTTGGAGCCCTCGCAGCGACCAGGCCCTCCTGGGCCTACGTTGGGCCCCCATGGCCTGGCGCGTCCGGACAGTGCAGTGCGTCTGTGTCTGGAGCGGGCTGGAGTCTGCGGACATGAGTGGGCTGGGCAGCGACTGCGAGGCCACTAAGCGCTCTCCAGCGAGACCGTTAGATAGGACCGGATCTTCCAGTGTTCGGTGAAAGGAGTTGTGTGACTCTTTCAGATGACTTACACTTTTGTGTGTGTGTGTGTGCGTGCGTGCGTGTGAGGAGGGCATGTGTTTCTTCACGGCCGCGATGACCATGTGGTACCGTGTGGTGCGCCGAGTGAGGGAGAGCGCAGCTTCGAGGAGCGCAATGTGACCGAATTAAAGCGTTGAGGGGGGCAGCGGGCATCAAGCGGGGAAATGTGAGGGTAAACAACAGGATCACATGGAGAGAAGGGAGCGCGGCCACCCTACCTCACTGGCATATCCGCACCCCCATGACCCCTCAAAGCACAATTGTCCCGTCCGAACCCCCCCCCCCCCACACCTCCTCACCGGGCCCGCACGGCCTTACCTCTTCTCACTCTCTAATGTCACTGCCCCCCCTCCCTCCACCTCACCCCCTCCTCACCCCGCCTCGACAACCCACGCTGTACCGTAAGGCTTTCTATCACCCCCGTCGCCTCTTTATACCACCCCTCAGCTGTACCCCACCCCCTAAGCCCCACTAGCGCGGCCACCCCTCCTCACTGGCATATTCGCACCCCCGTGACCCCAAAAGCACCACTGTCCTATTTGACTTTATGTGAGTATCTTGGAGCCCTCGCAGCGACCAGGCCCTCCTGGGCCTACGTTGGGCCCCCATGGCCTGGCGCGTCCGGACAGTGCAGTGCGTCTGTGTCTGGAGCGGGCTGGAGTCTGCGGACATGAGTGGGCTGGGCAGCGACTGCGAGGCCACTAAGCGCTCTCCAGCGAGACCGTTAGATAGGACCGGATCTTCCAGTGTTCGGTGAAAGGAGTTGTGTGACTCTTTCAGATGACTTACACTTTTGTGTGTGTGTGTGTGCGTGCGTGCGTGTGAGGAGGGCATGTGTTTCTTCACGGCCGCGATGACCATGTGGTACCGTGTGGTGCGCCGAGTGAGGGAGAGCGCAGCTTCGAGGAGCGCAATGTGACCGAATTAAAGCGTTGAGGGGGGCAGCGGGCATCAAGCGGGGAAATGTGAGGGTAAACAACAGGATCACATGGAGAGAAGGGAGCGCGGCCACCCTACCTCACTGGCATATCCGCACCCCCATGACCCCTCAAAGCACAATTGTCCCGTCCGAACCCCCCCCCCCCCACACCTCCTCACCGGGCCCGCACGGCCTTACCTCTTCTCACTCTCTAATGTCACTGCCCCCCCTCCCTCCACCTCACCCCCTCCTCACCCCGCCTCGACAACCCACGCTGTACCGTAAGGCTTTCTATCACCCCCGTCGCCTCTTTATACCACCCCTCAGCTGTACCCCACCCCCTAAGCCCCACTAGCGCGGCCACCCCTCCTCACTGGCATATTCGCACCCCCGTGACCCCAAAAGCACCACTGTCCTATTTGACTTTATGTGAGTATCTTGGAGCCCTCGCAGCGACCAGGCCCTCCTGGGCCTACGTTGGGCCCCCATGGCCTGGCACGTCCGGACAGTGCAGTGCGTCTGTGTCTGGAGCGGGCTGGAGTCTGCGGACATGAGTGGGCTGGGCAGCGACTGCGAGGCCACTAAGCGCTCTCCAGCGAGACCGTTAGATAGGACCGGATCTTCCAGTGTTCGGTGAAAGGAGTTGTGTGACTCTTTCAGATGACTTACACTTTTGTGTGTGTGTGCGTGCGTGCGTGTGAGGAGGGCATGTGTTTCTTCACGGCCGCGATGACCATGTGGTACCGTGTGGTTATAGCTACTCTAGGCCAGGCTGTCTCTGATATTGAAACGGACAGTGTGAGATTTACTCGGGAAGGTGGACAGTGTGTCAGATACTTAGGCTGGAGTGCAGTGTGTCAGTTACCCTGGAGCGAGGGAAAGTGTCCGTTTCCGGGTGAAAGGGACGGTGTGTCAGTTACAGGTTGGGACAGTGTATCTGTTATCCGGAGGGAGGGACAGTGCGTGAGTGACCTGGGATTCAGGGACAGCGTGCCTGATACGGGGGTGTGCTATGGGCGGTCGGTGGGGTGCGCCCGGTACCTGGGAGAAGAGAAGGAAGGCGGGCAGTGTTTGCGTTATATCACGGTGGGCACTGTGTGCCTGCTGTTTGGGGAGGACAGTTTGTGTGTCACAAGGAGGTGACTGCGCGGTGTGTCTGTTACCTTGGAGGGAGGGACAGTGTGTGTCAGTTACCGGGAGGGAGAGACAGTGTCAGGTACCGGGTCGGAGGGACAGTGTGTCAGTAGCTGGGAGCGAGGGACAGTGTCAGTTACGGGGTGGAAGGGACAGTGTGTCAGTTACCAGGAGGGAGCGACAGTGTGTGAGTGACCTGGGATTCAGGGACAGCGTGCCTGATAGGGGGTGTGCTATGAGCTGGGCGGGAAGAGAGGGAATATGGGCAGTGTTTGTTATATCATGGGAGTGAGGGACTGTGTGCCTGCTGTTTGGAGAGGGCAGTTTGTATGTCACGTGTAGGGGGCTGCGCGGTGTGTCTGTTACTTGGGAGGGAGGCGGGAGGGACAGTTTGCCAGTTACTTAACGGGGCCTGGACAGTATCTGGGAAGGAGGGTCCGTGCGCCTAGTGGGGAGGGAGGGTTTTTGTCGGTTCTAAGGAGGTCCTGGACATTGTATCTGTAATAGGGGGTGGGGGGCGCGGGGCGCGGGAAGTTCTGCAGTGTGTGTAATATGGCGGAGAGGACCCGCTGCCCGGTGAAAGCAGTGTAGCTGGTACAAGGGTTAGCAATGTGTCTGTTATTGCTAGGAGGTAGTGTGTTAGTAGTACAGGGCTGTCCAGCGTAGGCGCAAGAGGGCTTGATCTACGCCTGATAACCACGGACTATAGACATTGTTGCATTTACCATAGACTATAGTTATTTGACTTTATGTGAGTATCTTGGAGCCCTCGCAGCGACCAGGCCCTCCTGGGCCTACGTTGGGCCCCCATGGCCTGGCGCGTCCGGACAGTGCAGTGCGTCTGTGTCTGGAGCGTGCTGGAGTCTGCGGACATCACATATGCAAAAAAAAAAGCTAATGCCAATAGAAATGACAATTCCATTTATTTAGGGATAACAAAAAGATAAAAAATGAGCAATACCAATAGCTCTACCTATAATATTGCCGAGACCATTGCATTGTAAATGCTTGTTCTTTTTGTCTCCTGGTACTCGTTGAACTTAATTTATAATGGAAAGAACAACACATGCTGTCATAGAGCAAGACAGCCGATGGATGAAGTGGGCTGACCCACTGCCCTATCCTGTATACTACTGTGGTGGGCAGAAGGAAAACATGAATGACACTTAAACCGGCCAATGGATGAAGGAGGGTGGCTCATAACCCCTGTATGTATGTGTACACTACTCACCATGATCGCAGCCATTTCTGATTTCTTGGCTCACATGAATTCTGGTAACTAATAGACAGTGCTACAAACCTCATGTTTAGAATGAACGCTGATGCTTAGCAGTGGGACTGCAAGCACAGAGATGCCAAGTTCCCAGGTTTATGCGTGATGAGCTGCTCCAGTCTAGGTTTTTTTATTTGAATTCTGTGACTTGTATTGCTGGTTTTATAATGGAATAAACACGACTACAAGTCCCTGAATTCAAAGAAAAAACCTGGACTGGAGCAGATAGACACACACGGACCTAGGAAACTTCGCAGGGCTGAAAACAATATTTTCAAAAATCCTTCCATATGAAAAAAAAACTTGCCTAAACTTACCTACTTTCTCTAAACTAACACATCAGTTCTGCCTAAGGTCTCAGTGACCTAAAAAGCTTCAAAAGTTGAAAGCTGTTGCACATGGGTTCCTATCAAATGACAATAGTAAACTAG
This sequence comes from Lissotriton vulgaris, assembly GCF_964263255.1. NCBI lineage: Eukaryota > Metazoa > Chordata > Amphibia > Caudata > Salamandridae > Lissotriton > Lissotriton vulgaris. The sequence goes on along the minus strand of NC_141687.1, from coordinate 1,324,946,031 downwards.
CTCAGTGGGTTGATCTAACCTGCTGTCGAGATTTTTGTACAACCTGCAAACCTCGGTTTAAGACTTAGTTTGTTATAGTCCGTTCTCTGAAGTTTTATAAAACAAGTATAACTGAATAGCGATTTGAAGAATGGTCTGCAGTCCTTTGAAATCACAAGTTCGTGACACAAAGCCCCATTTAAATACTAAATTATAATTAAGCCTCCAGAGAGGCAGTTAAGGTATGGTTCGGTCAATATTATCAACAAAAATGTGCAAAGCCTTTGGGACCTGTTGGCTTTGTCAATGGTATTTAGCGATGCTGTGCAGTTAAAGTAAAGTGACAAAAAAAAAAAATCAAAGGTGCTATGATGCAGCTGCATCAGCCGTGTTTTTTTGAGGCACCTGACAACGCATGCATGCACCTACCACATGCTCAGGTGCTTTTTTAACATTTCTGTTTCCTGATCCCAGTTGGATTGGTAAATAAACAAAAGCTAGTAGTGCAAAAGCATTCTTTAAAAAAAAAAGTGGATGGGAGGAAGGAACCAGGAGAACAGGGGGGGGGAGCATCACAGAGGGCGGGTCGAAAGCAACACAGCGGGCTGTGGGAGAAGGGGAAACATCATTTACCACGAAGGCATTACCACTAATAACGTTTACCACGTGACACTTACCACGCAAACGTCTTTACAACGAGGGTGCCTTCCACGACCGTCTTTACCACGGGCTGGGGGGGAGACGTGGTATTCCTTCAAGTCGTTCTGCGTGGGCTTGGGGGGGCTGGTGGGGGCTCAGAGGGAGGCGGGGGGGGCGCTCGGAGGGGGGTTGGGGGGTCTCCCCCCCCCAAAAAAACCAAACAAAGGAGCGAATTAATTAAATAAAAAAAAAACGCACTTCAGTACCACCGAAATAAAAGGAAAGTGCCTCCCTCAAAGACGTGCCGTGTACGTCAAAAAAGCAGTCCTTTTTTAGTTTTGGTAGACGTGTTTTGACGCTTGTTTCGAAGGAGGATGGAAGTACGGGCTGCTGGTGAAAGACAGGAAGGTGTCGGGTAAGAAAATAATCTTTATCATTTGTGCTTAAAGGACGTTAAAATGCGTGGTATAATCCTTCGTTGCAAATTCCAGCGTGGTAAAGCCACTTGCGAACTAAAATTCGCGTGGTAATGCCATGCGTGGAACTTGTAATCGTGGTAAAATCATATATTCCGGGAGAAGTACATAATATGTACGAAAGACTGCAAGGTGGAGAGCAGGGCAACAGCAGCACATGGATGCAATGGGAATCAGGGGAGTAGCACACAGGCAGAAAAGCAATGCAGATAGAGAAGAACACAAGGGCAAACACAACACGGAGGGGAGTGGAGGAGAAGCACACTGACGAGAGCAACATGCAGCGGTGGAGGGGCGAAGAGAAGCACATGAGAGAGACTGCTGGAAAACACATGCACTCCTATGGAGTGCTTGCTTAACCATAAAGAAAAAAGGAGTGCATGAAAAGTAAACAGTGGAAGGAGGGGAGGGGCAAACACAAGAAAAGGCTAGAAAGCCCACATAACCAGTCTTATAATCCGGATTGATTGCATCTCGTAGGTTGCTTTATTAAAATCATGCTTAGTAATGGAATGAACATTACATTTTCCGATTACCACCGCACAGCAATTAAAATGTACAAGACAATTAAATGTAAATTTGCCTAGCCATAACTCGCCCTATGGTTCACAGAAACATCCTAACACAGAGTTCCTTCGCAACATTCTCATAGCGGATTACATAAAATAAACTGAGGGGTCAACAGACTGCTGTAGATGATGTGTAAATGTTTCCTAATCTTTTATATGACTCAGCCGTACTAGATACCTTGAGGCATAGTTTTAGGCTAGAACTTGTTACTGGAGATTAAACAAACGCAAACTTAGGCCACATCTTTCAATGAAAACAACAATCAAGTAATAAGTTGAAAATGGTAGTTAATAATAAAGAGCTTCTACAAGAAGTGAGAACCAAGTTGAATGAAAGGGTGGTGAGGATGATTTTGAGCATGGTAGTAAATAGGATGGTCAGCGTGGCTTTTTTCTTTTTGCAGTTTTGGATAGCATGAATTTGGCCCCAGGGCCCCTGTGTACTTTACATGAGCACCAGTGACACTACACATCGTCAATTCCCCCCCCCCCTTTTTTAGGCACAGTGAGACTAAGTGATTTGCCCAGAATCACAGTATGTTGAGCCAACGCCGTGACTCGAACCTCGTTCCCAAGTTCCAAAGTCGTCAGGTCTGGTGTTAACACTACATCCTGTGGTACTGGTGAGTATGGTGGAAAAGTGATTCGTGGTTCGAGTGGTGGTGATGATAGGGTGGTGGTAGACTGATGGTAGGGTGGTGGGGCAGTGAGCCTGGTTAGTGAAGTGGTGTTTAGGGTGGAAGTAGGTTGGTGGTAGGGCAGTGGTATGGGAGTGGTGGCGGCAAGGTGGTGTGGTGGTAGTAGGATGTTGCAGTGGTGGTGGTAGGGTTATAGTTGGTAGGGTGGTGGTGGTAGAATGGTGTTGGCTGAAATCTGTGGCTGGCACTTGCACCCTGGTATTCAGTTATATACATGGCGCTGCAAGAAGCGTGTGAAGATTTAGCTTCACAGCGCTATAAAATCACCGAACACACGTACAGAATAAGAGCATTTCACACAATGTTACATGCAGAGATGTGCTTACGTCAAAGAAGGTCCCCGCATGCTCCAGGATGAGCTGGCTGGAGTCCGGCTTGTTCTTACAGTACGTCACATACATCTGAAATTTATCCGCCTATGAAACAAGTAAAAATGATGTTAAGGAGCTGCACCAGTGGAGGTCTCCCTGCACAGAAGGAGGTACGCGTCTCACATTCACAGTTGCTGCACAAAGGAGAGCGTGAGGAGGAGGGGTTGCGCCGTTTTATGAGAAACAATGGAGTACAAGATATAATAATAATAAAAAACCAATAGTCAGGGAGGCTCGAGGGAATTAAAACAACGTCTTACGGCTTTGCTAGTGCTGCAGGGCTGTGAGGGGAGGGGGGAGTCACATGCAGGTGAAGCTTTGGTCTTGTGCAAGAATGGGTTGGCGAGCATTCCTCACAATCAGGAGCATGTAAGAAGGGAACATGAGGCGCGGAGCCTTGACCTCGTACCAAAAAGTGACTGTAATAGCCTGTCCGACACAACACACAAAAAGGCACAGAGGAATTTCAGAAGATCTGATGGCAGGATTACTATGATGGCTTGAGATGTAGGCATGGCTTAGACAAAGTTTGACCCAGGGACGATTGTGGGGACATGTTAGCAAAATGCCACTTCAATAAAAGTGGCAAATATCCCTGCACTTTCACTGGTGTTCAAGGGACTGATAAGGTGTCAAAGTCCTTGAGCTCATGGGCTAATGCAGCTGCTGAGGTTCTTGTGTGGCTGTGTTGGTAGTAATTTACTATGTCTAACCGGTAAAAACACAGTGTACCTAGCCACTCAAGTGGAATGCTTCTTCTCTTCTACAGTGTTCAAAGAACAAGTTACTTACCTTCGGTAACAATATATCTGTAAGAAACAGTAGTTAGTATTTGATTCCTTACCTTAGAATATCCCCAGGCGTCAGACGGGATCAGGAAATTTTTGCGTAGCTGTACCCTTGCGCGTCGGTAGGCGTCTTCTGTGGCTCCGGGTCCATCGGCGGCGGCAAGATGACGCCGTCGGAGTACTTAGACGCCGCCTCCGCGTGCTGATGTCAGTTCTTACACAGATTTTCCGCGCCAGAAACGCAGAGCCATGTTAAATACCAACACTGGTGCCATTGAAACTAGGGCCCTGAAAGGGGAAGACCTTAACCCTAGATATCGGTTCGCAGAACGGGGAGGATGGGTGGGGCGGTAAGGAATCTAATACAAACTACTGTTTCTTACAGATATATCGTTACCGAAGGTAGGCAACTTGTTCATCTGAAAGAAACAGGTTAGTATTAGATTCCTTACCTTAGAATAGATACCCCAGCAAAACCAACCCCAGTGGTGGGTCTGCGAACCAATAATCACACCAGAAAGTCCTGGAGGACGAAACGGCCAAAGAAGCCATCTCTCCGGACTTGACTGTCCAGACAGTAGTGTCTTGCGAACGTGTGCGGCGAGGCCCACGTAGCTGCCTGACAAATGTCCTGCAAGGGGACTCCCCGATCCAGGGCAGTAGTAGCCGCCGTGGCCCGAATGGAATGGGCCCTCAGCCCAACAGGAGGTTCCTTCTTAGCCAAGGAGTAGCATGCCTTGATACACACACGACCCACCAAGAGATGGTCTGCTTGTGTACCGCCCGTCCCTTCTTAGTGCCCACGTAACCAACAAAGAGTTTGTCATCCACCCAGAACTGGCGAGTGCGATCGAGATAAAACGAGAGCGCACGTTTTGGGTACAGACGATGGAGCCGCTCTTCCTCTTTTGAGTGATGCGGAGGCGGAAAGAAGGTGGGCAAGGTGATAGACTGCCCGATGTGGAAGGCCGTGACAACCTTGGGCAGGAAAGAGGGTCTAGTCCGCAACACAACCTTGTCCGGATGGACAGAAAGGAAAGGAGGTTTGGAGGAAACAGCCTGGAGCTCACTCACTCTCCTGGCAGAGGTGATGGCAACCAGGAAAGCAGTCTTCAGAGTAAGGAGGCGGAGAGGACAGTTGTGAAGTGGCTCAAAGGGAGCGCACATCAGATAGGCAAGAACCAGGTGCAAGTCCCATTGAGGCATCACAAACGGAACAGGTGGAAACGTGTGTGTGATGCCTTTCAGGAAACGAGTTACAATAGGGGACTTGAACAAAGAAGGTTGATCAGGCAGCCTTAGAAAGGCTGAAAGGGCAGAAAGGTAGCCCTTGATAGTGCCCTGAGCAGAGCCCTGTTGAGCAGAGCCCTGCTGAGCAGAGCCCTGCTGGGCAAGAGAAAGAAGGAAGAGGAGAACCTCAGAAAGAGGAGCAGAGAGAGGATCCACAGCCTTAGCTGTGCACCATGCCACAAATCTGTTCCACCTACAGGCGTATACCGACTTTGTGGAGGGACGCCTGGCTGGCAGAATGATGTTACAGACTTCAGGAGGCAAGTCAAATGGCCTCAACTGTTGCCACTCAATCTCCAAGCATGGAGGTGGAGACTGGACAGGTTCGGGTGGAGGACCGTCCCCTGCTGCAGCAACAGAAGGTCCTCCTGAAGAGGCAGACAAATCGGGGGATCGACTAACATACTGAGTAGCTCGGGATACCAGTACCTTCGTGCCCAGTCCGGAGCCACAAGGATGACTTGGTCCCGGTCGCGTTTGATCTTCTTTAGCACTCTGGGCAGAAGTGGTATAGGCGGAAAGGCGTACAACAGACCGCAACTCCACTCGCGACAAAAAGCGTCTCCGAGCGAGTGCCGCCTTGGAAATTCCAACGCGCAGAACTGATGACATTGCGCGTTCTCTTCTGTGGCGAATAGATCTAACCAAGGCTCTCCCCACTGCAGAAAGAGACCTTGCGCCACGTCCGAGTTCAGACGCCATTCGTGATCCATCATGCACCCGCGCCTGAGTTCGTCCGCCCTGGCGTTCAGAGAACCTGCCAGGTGTTGAACCACCAGGGTCATGCCCTCATGTTCAAGCCTTTGCCAAAGGCGCAGAGCCTCCTGGCAGAGGGTCCACGACCCCACCCTGCCCTGTTTGTTGCAGTATCACATGGCGGTGGTGTTGTCTGTGAACACCTGCACTACACTCCCACGGACAGAGGGGAGGAATGTCTTCAGTGCAAGACGAATCGCCCGCACTCAATCACCAATGAGCAAGGAGCAACGGACTCCAATTACTGAGCTCCCACACCAAGGACGACCCGCGATACTACGGCCCTTGGAAACAACTTGTTCATAACAAGGTAAAACGTCTGCCCCGGCACTTGGTATGGGCGCACACACCCGACCGAGCGATTATCCCTCTCACTGCGTTTTTTGGTTCCAGGCACCTCCGTTCCTGGATACTTGGTAATACCTTGAACGTCCCACCACGCCTGTCCAAGACCATCATAGAGACCGGACAGGTTAGTGTTATTCTGGGCTACACAAACAGCCCTCGCCAAACCGGGTTAGAACAATAGCACCTTGCTATGGTCACTACGTACCGGGCACTTCAATTTTCGTTTACCGCAAAGGTCTATACAATGCGCCCCCACTCATCACCGCACCAATTCGTCACTTTCCTCACGTGCACTGGAAGTGAAACTGACAATGATCCTGTGCACACTTCACACTGTTGACTCTCTGCTCACAAACCAACCTATCGCCGCACCGTCTGGTTACCCGATTCACTGATCACTTCGAGCGCCGTTCATTAGCCTATCGTCGCATAGTCTTGCTACCGGATTCACCTATAGTTCACAATTTCACCATGTCGTTTTTTGATTATCCAACCTTTTCATTCACTCGATTAAGGAACAATTGTTTATGTGTGTTTATATATATATTTATGTGACGCTATTCCCACGGAGCCCTGAGTTGGCCCCCTCTTGCATGGAATCAGTTCAAATACAGTTATGAACAAACATAGCGGTTCTGAGTAGTAGTGGCCAGCAAGCCATAGATTGACCTCGCTAGCACAAATGCTTTTTATGTCACTTTCTCAGGCGGATGCCTTATGCTGTTCTCTTATTCTTCCTTCCCTTTACTTCAACAGGCGTCCGTAATGGAAAACAGGCAGTGATTAATACAGTCCTGATGATGATCCCGGTTCACTAGGAGCCAGGGGATCGAAACGTTGACGCTTAAAACAGTGTTGCACGATATTAAGTTATATATTATTCTGTATACACTGTATGTCGATACTTGCTTTGATTGATTATTAATTTGCAAACAACAGTTGGCTCCAAAAACTTTCTTTTGCCTGTAAGAAAATTTCTCCCTGATTCACTCACTTTTCTTTACCCTATGCTCCTTCTAATTCTTGGGATAGGTACAGGATTGTGCCCTATCTAAATGTTTGTATGTGACCCTCTTAAGGTCAACCAATTTTTTCTAACTTTAAATTAAAACGTTCCTCGCCCGGCTGGGTTAGGAAGTTAAACTATAGTACTTATTGTGGGCTATAAGTTTATTTGTCTACTTATTGAATTTCCTGAGGACCTTTGTTCTCCTTAATAGCATACTACCCATGGTCCAAAGGTATTTATTGGGTTCCCTTGTGTATATTAAAAATGGCAGCACATGTGGGGGCGCCCCTTCCTTGGCCACAAAAGGACGAAAGGCACCCATTTGCTGGCGCGGGGCAGAGAGGCCCAAGGACTTGGCCATAGCCCTGGAGTCCTTAAAGCGCTCAAGCGCATGGTCTGCCTTGTCGCAGAAAAGGCGACGGCCATCAAACGGCATGTCCATAAGTGTATTCTGGACATCCGCAGAAAAGTTGGCGGACCTCAACCAGGCGTGGCGACGAATCGCCACCGTCGTTGCCATCGCTCTGCCCAGTGAGTCGGTGGTATCCAGTCCACACCGGATGGAAAAACGTGCCGCATCTCGACCCTCCGCAAGGGCATGGGCGAGTTTAGCCTTGACCTCCGCCGGGCATTGTGGCAGAACGTCCGCGACCGTGTCCCACAGGGAGTGGGTGTAGTGGCCCAAGAGGCATGCGGTGTTGGAAGACCGCAGTCCCAAACTAAGGGAGGAGAATATTTTCTTTCCATGATTCTCATACCTCTTGGATTCCCGATCAGGCGGAGCCGACGGGAATGCGGTCTGGGAGTTAGAGGCCTGGATGACCAGGCTCTCTGGGGTAGGGTGGGTGGACAGGAAAGCAGGGTCGCCTGGGGCCGGACGGAGGCATCTGGCCACGTTCCTATCTACAGGCTGTCCTGTAGCGGGCCTGGACCTAGTGCCCAAAAGACCGTCAGTTAAGGCCTCATTAAACGGCAGCAGAGGCTCAGCCGAGCTTGACTGCGGTTTAAGGACCTCAGTGAGGAGGTTAGTCCTCACCGCCGCGACGGGGAGCTCAAGGGCCAAGGCCTTGGCCGCCCGCGTCAACACCACACTGAATGAAGCCCCCTCCTCCAAAGCCACGGTAGGAGGTGAGACAAAACCAGTGTCTGGCGAAGTTTCCAGACCACTGGCATGCCCAAGACCTGTCCAGTCCTCCTGGGACTGACACTCACGTGTCAGAGGGTCCTCAGACCCCTCCCAATACTCCTTATCACCCATCCCCTGATAATCAGGGTTATCAAATGATGGGGCCGGTTGATTGAAGTAAAACTCCCCAATCGGCGTCAAGAGCAGCGCCGCCGGCGACGGAACCGGGTCGAGGGAGGTATTGGGGACGGCGCCGCCCGAGGACGGCGCCAGAGGTGACACCTGAGGGACCGGCGCCGGTGAGGTCGTCAGGTCGACCGGCGACGATCCGGATCCAGAAGCGGATCCAGTGGGGCCCTGCGGCGCCAGGCCCGAAGGCACCGGCGGGGTCGGGCCGAAGCTCCAGCCGGCGTCGGGGCCGAAGCACCCGACCCGCTAGGGCCCCCAAACGGGTCCGCTGGGCCCGGAGGCGCCGCGGAGCCCGCCAGAGGAGGGAGGGACCTCATGGCCATGAGGAAACGCTCGACCTCCTCCGGCGTCGCTTGCTGCCCAGGGACCGGAGGGTATGGGGCAGGTCGCGACTCCGACGGAGCCGCGTGGGCGGTGTCACCCGAACCCCCGGCCGCATCGTGCGAGCGTCGGGAGGAGTCAGAAGAGCGATGATGTCTCTTCGACTTCTTGTGCTTACCTGACGACTTCGAACCTGAGGAGTGATGGCGACTCCCGGAGCTATGATGGCTCCGACCCCGCGACCTGTCCCTCGACCTCCGTCCGGACCGGGACTTCTCGCAGCGCGGGGCCGACTGCCGGAGTTCAAGCTGCTTGCGGGACCGCTCCCGCCTAGCTTTCCAAGTCAGGGCCTGGCAGTCGGAGCAGGTCTTGTCGTCGTGATCGACGCGAAGACAGTGGAGGCACCGGCGGTGAGGGTCGGTGACGACATCAGTCGGTCGCAGTCCCCACAGGGCTTAAAACCTGGCATCCTACCGGCACCGTTCGGAGTCGAAGACTCGAAAAAGGATCAAACGAGATCACAAAAAAGTTTAGTCAAAAAGTGACTAAGGTACCACTTTTTCCGGATCTGCGCTGCTGGTGCAGGAAAAAGAAGAACTGACGTCAGCACGCGGAGGCGGCGTCTAAGTACTCCGACGACGTCATCACGGCACCCACAACGCTGACAACGGACGCGGAGCCGCAGACGACGCCTACCGACGGGCAAGGGTACTGCTACGCAAAAATGTCCGGATCCAGTCTGACGCCTGGGGATATTCTAAGGTAAGGAATCTAATACTAACCTGTTTCTTTCAGATTTTCCAAAATCCCTTTCGTTTACCTGCAAGTTAGATTTCTGGCGCTGTTTTGGCTACTTCATTCCAATTTACCATCTCACTTACAATGTTTCTGGAAATCAGGGGCATAAACATGTTTTCCAGGGAACACACAATTACATTCAACGTGAACATGCAGAGTTGGCAGTATGACAACCACACCACATAGCCTTACACAAACGAGATATTTGCTACTTACAACAGGCTTCACCTTCCCTTGCATAGTGTGAACAGTGCTTGGTGGTTTGCTTGGCCTGATCTCACACAATAACCCCGGAAGTGCTATAACTTTGGTCTCTGAACTTAAAAACAAGCTGCAGCCAGGAATAGCAGTGCACTGATTGCATCGCACATCCGCTCAGGCGGCTACAAGGCCTTCTACTGGCATACGCACTGCTTCCCTCTTGCTAACAGGATTAGTGTAAGTAAGCTCCTCAATTGATTAAGTCCGCACTTGCATAATAAGCTTATCCACACAAGGCGGCCAGACACATACACACGACTGTTGAGCAGCGTGCGGATCAGCAAGCAGAGAGGTGGCATAACAAAAAGTGAGCGGGCCTCCTGCAAGATATGCTGAAGGGGCCCTCACACTCACATAAGCATGGGCTGAGGGGGCACCTTCCAGTATGTGTACGCCTGGGGGCCTTTGTAACGCTCCCGAGCAGAGAGTTACTTTGGACGACCGCTTGCAGGTGAAGTTTGAGATGTGTTACTTGATTAAAAAGAAGCCGTTAAAGTGGCTCTACCTTAGATTAGGGTACTGTTTTCAACATTAATTTAGAACTACGAATAACATATACTTGGCGCTCTTTGGATGAAAATTGCAAATCAACACGTGGTGTTTATGCCCTGATGTTTGGTGGCATTTGAAATAATCTCTAAAGGGCACATAGGAATAATAAATGATAAACATTACATGAGAAAGGTTCCTTAACATCCAACAAACTAAACAGAAAAAAGTCAGTAAATGAATAGAACCGTCGCCAAACATTCAAATTCATGCTCAAGGTCTCCCACGTTGGGTTTATCTTTTGTTTGGTAAGCTTATCAGTTTACACTTCCAGTGAGATTTTTCAGACCGATCTGCAAAATAGCTGCAAAATCTTCCCTGTACATATCAGGATTGGTGTTGGGTCCCCAGAACTTGCACAAGGAGCATCTGGCCCCCTTCTGTGTGAACTATTTTTGATTATTACCATCTTCTGGTTGCAGATAATGCAAACATGATGTTGACAGTAAGAGCGTACGCAGAATGGAAAGCTTGGCACAATCTGTGCTCAGTTCACAATCAGCAAGAGTGGAAAAAATGCCACAGCAGCCTATGTCTGCCCTGTCACCAGAGCCTACATTACCTTGTAAGTATCACAGTGATAGAATTGCCCATCCCTTCTGCTAGGGTGACCACTTCACTCTAGGACATTATGGAAACAGTCTCCAGTCCTTAGATTGTCACCCACTAATCATTGATTTTAGGTGTGTTTGTCTAATTAGATCAATGGAAGTAAAATAAGACTACAATATCCAGAATGCATTGGGCTACCACAAACGTTTCGGATCGAAAACTGTGCCCGTAGTGACCTGGAGTGAGGTGGTCAAACTACCTTTTCTGCACTAGCAGTACCTGTTGATGTTATGCGACAACAGCTGAATTTTGACTGGCACCAAAGCCTTTCTACAGTTTGAGGAGTAAGTCATTCATTTTAAATGGTAGAGGGAGGGTAACGTCCACGTTCTCTCCTGATAAACTACCCTAATCTGTTTCTAATAAAAACCTTCTAAACCTAAACATTAAATCAGAGTCACAATATGTCACATACATAATCATTTGAGTGAAATTTTAAGGTTACAAGCAGTCTTACCCAAGTGACAAAGCAGTGGCCGACGTCTTCGGGCAGTTGCTCGTACTTCTCAAGTTCCTTGAGAAAGATGCTGAAATAGGAGAGAGAATTAGCCCATATGAATGTTTCAGTGCTGCCTGCCTCTCCGAAGAAGGATGGAGGCGAAATGCCGAACAGTGGAAGCTAAAGCTGGAGAATAGAAACTTATCAAAAAACAACATATAAGCGGATATTGGACTAAGAGCATTCTGACCAATGTCTGCTCTTTTCCAACTTGCATCCAGGAAGAAGGCAAAAGATCAACAGCAGAATCCTGTATAGATATGTCTTGGGAACGATGAATAGCCAAAAAGAGCAAAAGTAGGGGGGTCAGTTAGAATGGGATGATTTTTCGCCGCATTTTTTTTAAAATTAAAAAACCTAGCTAGTTTCTTGAAAATTACAGAGGCTGCCAAGTTTTAAAAAAATAGGTGAGAAAATCATAAAATACTATTTTTTGCAAGAAAAATGCCTTCCCAAATCCACATTTACCTACCTTTGAAAGTCTCCTCTGATTCAGACATCCAATACTTCAAACACAGCCTCCTCTTCACCAGACCTGAATGTCCAGCACCCACCTGAAGCTTAACTTAACCAGCACCTAATACCTGCTATTATCATACAACAAGAAGCAACAACTAGTCCAAACCTGGCTCAAAGATATGAGTCTGGATGGACTGCAACTTTCACTTTTGGTTGTGCCCTGTCCCAGAGCCTCGAAGACTCTACACTAGAATTCCTTAACAGCATGCTACACAAAGGCAGTATGCCTCATCAAGGGACAGAAGAAATATGAACATATCACCCCTACGATGACCATATCACCCCCACACTGATGGAAATGCACTGGCTTCCTTTGCAGGCCCACACAATCCTCAAATCCAGCTGCTTCACCTACAAAACCACCACAATAGCCATCTATGCCTATGTGGTTGGCACACCCACAGCCAGGACACAATCAGATCGGAGGTAAACCAGTACAAAAAAGAAATAAACAAAAACAAAGCAACAGTTCTTCCCCATCTATGCACCCGTGATCTGAAACACTACCGCTATATCCATCTGGATGCCTTAACCATGCACCACTTCAGGAAACAACTGAAGACACACCTCTTTAAAAAATATTATATCATGATGTAGTAACAACTAACCCTCACTCCTAGACACTAGCTACAGCTTCAATCACATGTTCACTATATCATTGCCTTGGACCCTCTTGTACTCTACTGCCTTTTGGCTAGGTTCGCACTATAGAAATACCACATAAATACATACATCTGCTATTGATGTTGTGGAAAATGCAAATGGGGCACACACGAAACAGGAAATAAGAAATGCCGGGCCTACATAGGAATTTCAGGTCCCTCACTAGTCTTGAAGGGCACTAAAAATATATATTCTACACCTTTAGCTCTATTTGCTCTTCCCCTTTGTTTCGGTGCATATTACAGGCCTTATACACACTTTAGTTTTAATTAATTTGATCAATCGCAGTGGGAGTATGATGTGGTCAGGGGGCATTCATTTCTGTTTCAGGCAGGCTGAGTGCCACCGTAGCGATTTCCGAGAAATTTGAAGAGAAAGCATAGGTGAGGGAGGATGAATGTATGACGTTACAACGCATACATTCACTACGCATACCATTACAACGAAACTTTTACAACGCAGGATCCATTACAACACATGCCATTACAACGTAAGTATGAGTAAGTATTTTTTTTAAATTTTAATTAATGGAAATGTAATAGTAGAGTAAATATTGGAAAGTGTAGGGGTTAAAATTACTATTCTAACTCTAGGGGGGTGGAATAGTAGGGTACGTGTTGGATATTGTAGGGGTTAAAATTACTATTCTAACTCCAGGGGGGTGTAATAGGGTAAGTGTTGGATGGTGTAGGGGATAAAATTACATTAAATACTTACCCATACTTACGTTGTAATGGCATGCGTTGTAAGAGCAGCTGCATTGTAATGGCATGCGTTTGTAAAGGAGAGGGCCGGAGAGGGCAGACACTAACACCACAGGAAGTATGGTGGGTCTCTGATCCTCCCTCCCCTCCTTCCCTTCAGGGCGATCGGTCATCTGAACCTCTGCTGGACGAAACGGAGGAAAAAGAGTACGGCGCCCTCAACTTGGCGTATACAGATAAGGAGGAGACGCCCACCCGTGACGTCGATATCGCCAGAGTGACGAAAACCCCGGAAGAGAAAGAAGCGGCGTGTGACGACACCCAGGAGAGAGGAGCCGGAGCGTGGTGGTGAATTGGCGGTGACGAGAGCGGAGTACGGAGTCCAGGAAGAGAGAAGGAAGGCGAGCCAGGAGGCCAACGGTCATGTGAAGCGCCGTGCCACACTCCTGAGGGAGGAGTGTGGCTGCGACAGGTACGTAATCGGCTGGCAGGCTGGGTTGGGAGGCGGGGAGACCCTCCTCCATAGCGCTGGCGACGGCACCTGTCTTATCCTGTAAATAACCTGAAAATAAACTCCTGTAAAGCTTCCTTTAACCCTCTTACCTCATCCTTAACCCCCCCTACCCTGCACCTTCCCCTCACCACGAAACCCTTGGAACGACCTTGACTGTAAATAGCACGCCTAAACTCAGCGGTGTTCCTTCACGATCCGGGATCCCCAGGGCCTCTAGAGAGAGATCTTGAGTCCTGACGGCCTTTATCTTTTTGTTTATTGATTCCTTGGAGAGCCAACGGTGGGGAACCAATGTGAAAGCTCCACGTGGCGAACCTAAGGAAGGTGGATGTTCCAGTCGAGGTGGTGATAAAGACCTGTGCCACAACAGATCCGACAGAGTTTGCCCGGGAAAGACTGACATCCCGCACCTGAAAGACCCTACCAAAAATAAAGCCTTATCTAACTCGCTAAAGTTTCCAGTCCATTACTGCACCCACGTCACAGCGTTGTAATGGCATGCGTTGTAATGGATCCTGCGTTGCAAAAGTTTTGTTGTAATGGTAGTCCGTTGTGAACGTTGCCTTGTAATGGGTGTTTCCCAGGGAGAATGCAAGCCAGGGGAGTGACTATTTTGTTTGGGGACAGTCTGACAATTTCTCCTGTAATACAGTCACTCTACAATGGACCAGTATTTACCTCAATAGCTCTTACACTATCCTTTCCCTGTATATGACATCCCCAAAGGAACCCAATTCTTGTAAGCTAGCTTGCACGCCTGGGCTGGATTTGTAGGCGAGGAGCAGGTATTTGGTCGGCATGAGAAAACTTGATTTAATGCCTGTGAGAAGTTGGCCTGATATGTGATGTCCACTATTCTAGTGGGCACCCTGTATCAGTCTAAACAACCTTTATGGTGATGGTTGTAAAGTCAACCTTATAAACCAGCTATCCTAGTGGTAGCATGGACAAAGCAGTCTTAGGCTAAACTCAAGAGGGCATGTGAAGCCAGCTTTTTTACCATATGTAACCCATTTAATATCAAATGAAAGGACACCACACAGGTTATATATAAAATATATATGTATTTATTTCTAACACAACCCCTCTGAACTCTTTATGAGGTCAGAGGCACAAGCACATAACAAGATACTCAATTATCATACAATAAGTTGCAAAATATACAGTAGTGCCTAGGGGCACGTCAAACCATATACTAAAATAGTGGTATAAGAACCACGTCACGAACAAAGGATAGGCCTAGGGCATCGCTGGGGCTACACTGTACTAGCAAAGGATAGGAAGTAGGAGGCCCACGGGAGGCGTTTGCAGTGTCTTTACACACACGCGAGTTACCATAGAGTTATAATGGGAACAAAAGAATTAGAAACTAGTTCATTTAGGTCACTTCCGGATGGACTAGGAGAAAGCCACTGAAAACTAGGACACTAGGATAGTTAATACCCAAAGGAGCACCGGAGTACTCGCGTTACCTCACCCACAGGAAGCGGGTGCATAGGTGTAAAAGTGTGTCGGGTTTCGTCGCTGAATCCTATGGAGCCTTGAAGAAAGATGCTGCAGGAGAGAAGTGTCCGGTTGGATCCAAGGGCAGATCGAGGATGAAGAGTACCTGAAAGCAGAGGGGACAGAGTCTGGGTCACTAGTCAGTGACCAGGAAGGAACCAGGAAGGAACCAGGCGATGTCGCGAAGCAATCAGGTGATGTCGTGAAGCTTGTCTCTGCAGCCACGTGGACCAGGAGGCGTCGACAACGACCAGGATTCAGGCACGGACTGTCCCGCGAAGGCTCTCGCTGTCGGCGGTGTCGGCTTCCGGATTGGAGTCAACAAGCCCTGGCAAAGGCAACCCACGCAGGAATCGAAGATGGCTTCTGGATCAGACCAGCAAGGTCTGATGGGCTTCTCTTTTTCAGGGAAGCAAGGGCAAGCCTGGAGCAACCAGGCCAGCGGTGGAAATTCAAAGGTTCGTCGTCACAGAGGCCACTAGCCAATGGGCAAGTGACCGGACAGACGCGTCGAGCAGGAAAATGCAAAAGGGCCCCACGCGGCACTCGTGGAGTGCTGGTCTTTGGTGCAGATGATGCTCGGGGCTTCTCAGTCCCCAATGCACAACTTCGAGTGTGCCTCAGAAGTTGCACGAAAAGCAATTCGCAGGCTTTCCAAGATGGCCGGTCCCACGTCTCGCGTCGCCTCCACGGGTCTTAGCTTTGCTGTGGCTGTGTATCGGGCTGAAGGAAGTCTGGGTCTTGTCAGGCTCTGTGCTCGGGCTCCGGCGGGAGAGTCGACAAAGCAAACCGTTGATCGATTGATGGTGCCTGCTTGCACAGGGTGGTCACTCCTTGACCACAAGGGAGATTCTTCAGTCTTCTATCTTCAAGTAGAACGTCAAAGGTCCAGAGTTTTGTTTCAAGTTACACTCAGGATAAATCTAAAGTCTCTAGACTCAGCTCCAACCTATATACTAATCTAAGGGGCTGGATTACCTGCTAGGTCCCTCCTATGGGTGGGACCAGGGAAGGGGGTGGTTACACCCCTTTCCCTTTGTCCAGTTTCGCGCCAGAGCTGGGGCTGGAGTGCCCCAGCAACTGGTTTGAACCGGACTATGCATGGGACACCTTGTGTGCCCCAGTCAGTGTCTCATTTCATTCAGTCCTCCCTGCCCCAATAAACTATGGCCAGTCTGCGATGGTGCTAGCACCTCCCAAGACAGGAAACCTATTGTCCAAGCCTCCCTCGCTGGAAGGACTCCCAGCAGCAGGAGGTCAGACTTGTGTCTGCGGCAGCAGCATCCATTTTGTGATGCTGAGGCTCTGGTTAACTTTAACCGGGAATAGTAGGAACAACATGTCTTCTCCCTCTAGAAGGGAGGAATGCTACCCCCGTCACCAGAACTGGCGAGGGGGTAGTATTCCAAAGCGTATGACACCTTACACAACATGTTTTGATAAAGCCAAACCAAAGTTAGCAATAAACGCGAGGATTATAATGCACTTAAGAGTATATGGTATTGCTAGATCATATAACAGCTGTAAGGACATGGTTCCAAAAGCTGCAGACAGGCTCAGCTCATGCTAGAGCCTCATCTCACATAAACCAAGCACTCTGCCTCCAGGATTGTTAAGGCCTACCATAGGAGTGACTTATAGGTATATATGTGTCTATATGTAAAGGTAGGTATAGGGATACTACACCCAAGCAAGGGGTGATTACACAACCTTGCCCCAGCTGAGTGATCAGCCAGTTGTGTCAATGTGAGTGGCCAGCCAGGGGTAGCATAATACATGCTGCAGCCCCTGGTAGGCCATGGATGCACCTATGCCCTGGGTACCTATAGTACACTGTACAGGGGTTCATAAGGTGACCCAATGTCCAATTGGTAATATACCTAAAGTCCATTGTATTGAATTTAGAGAGAGCACAGCGGGCTGTGGGTCTGATTAGCAGGCCCACAGCCACATTAAGTCGAAAACCAGTGAAGCAAAAAGCAAAAAGTGGGGTGACCATAGGAAAGCAGACCCTACTTTCCTACAATGCCTCTTTAAAAAACGTTCTTCTTTTTGTTTATCATCAAATTACGACAACAATTTAGCCTCCACCTTCAGGTAGGTGTACTCAACATGGTGTTAAAACTGAAAAACCCATGTTAAGCAAATAACTGTACTGTATGCACTGATGTGCTTAGAACAGGTTAATGTGGTGTTCCAAGTTGGCTTAGGAAAAGCATACATCTCTACTACTATAATATAGGAAGAACTTTCAGCCTTTGAGGCGGGTAAACTCGGGAACCACAGCGCCAATCCACACACCCGATACACCGTTGGAATCGTCAGGGTGTGTAGATGGTTATAGGCCATATACATTTTTTTTAAAAACCTTATTTAAAAAATTTACAGTAAAAAAAAAAAGTAGTCCCTCCGAAGTAGCAACGGCTGCGACGTGCGTGCTCACGTCAGGAGCGCGGGGAGGAGCGGCGTCCAGGAGCACGACGAGGAGCGGCGGACATGGCACAGGGGAGGAGCGGTGACGTGAGGAGCAGCGGACAGGCCAGCGGCGGTGCGAGCAGAGGACAGGCTGGAGGAGCGGCGGCTGAGGGGAGGGAGAGGCGGAGGAGCGGTGACGTGAGGAGCAGCGGACAGGCCGGAGGAGCGGCGGCTGAGGTAAGGGGACCCATGTCGGGGCAGGCGGGGGTCGGGGCAGGCGGGGGATGGGCCGGGTGGGGGCCCGGGCTGCTGGACAATGTCGGGGCGGGCGGGGGTCGGGGAAGCCTGTTGCTCCCGGACAAGGTCGGGACGGGCTGCTAGTATACTATAAGATTGTGTTTTTTGTAACAGCAAAAACAAGTCCCATGTATGGGTGTGCAAAGTTGAACCTGGGTGGAAGAAACCGTGCGATATCTCAGAATCCAGTTATACCACTCACTGAATAACCTCTTCAATGGCAATCTGAAATGGGTCCTCACAACCCTCAAATCTCAGACTAAGTTCTGGAAACGGCTACCACTGGCCATCACGTGTAAAATCACCCTATCCAAAATGGTAATCCTCCCCTGCTTATTATACTATTTTGTCAGTGTACTGGTATGCCCACCCAGGTAGTTCTTCCATAAGTTGGACACCATGCTGGGATAGCTCATATGGAATGATAAATGACATTGAATAGCTCTCTCTAAAATCCAACTACCAGTGGGCATAGGGCAGGTTGGATGCTCCCTCTTTTGAAACATATTTCTTGGAGGCCCAACTCCAGTGGGTGTCACAGGCAGCAACTGTGCCAGGGATGGGCCTTTACCGTTAGATACCCTCTGCCACCTCCTGCAGCCCTCAGGTAAAATTAATCACTCATAGTCATTGCACATCTGGGTTGCTCGCAGATGTCCAACTCAGATCTTACTTCTGACATGCCCTGTGCTTCCATATGCTTCCGAGATTCGTATAAAGGCCTGCCACGATTTCCCGGGTCCTTCAACTGAGAGGACTTAGCCAACTGGAACGACTGATTCATTGAAACAATAGGAAATCTATTACAAGACCATCACCTACTGAAATTTGACAAGCTGCAACAAGGCTATGATATCCCTCCTGGACAATTCTTCCTCCACGGCCAACTATGGGATACGTGCCACCTCCTATTGCACACCATTAATTAGGAACCCTTCTCCCATGCAGTCATACACAATTTGTACAATATGGGTTCTGGGCCACACCTGATTACTTGGCTAAGCAAAGCCATCCAGGAACACACAAGGATCTCTCTACCGTCCCTTCGACAGGTGTGGGAGGATGATATTGGGCGCCCGCTCCACGACTCAGAATGGTAATTGGCTCTCGAGTTACCACAGAATACCTCCCGTACTGCAAGATTTGAGAGTATTAAATATCCATTGCTACACAGGGTCTACCTAACACTATCTACGTTAAAACAACCCTTCCCAAAAGCCACTCTCATGTTCCCCAGGGACCATTCCCACACCGCTGACTTCCAACACATGCTCTGGGAGTGCCCTGACACACTTCTGGCATGTCATCCACGAAAACCTCAACACAGTCACTGAACTCACCCACTTGAACACCTGGGAAGCGACCGACCTATGGATTTATAAATAAGATATGTAGTCCAGGCCCGTTTTGCGAACCTAGCCCTGCTGCTGGCCAAGAGCACCCTCACACAACATTTCAGAGCTCCCAAGCCGCCATCCCCTATATAGTGGGACAATGCTTTTCTCCATTTAGGAGAAGCCGAAAGTACCAATCTACATTACGAGAAGGCGTGCATCCTTTGCAAAAGGCCCACTGGGGTAGCGTCGGACACCATGCTCACGTAGTTCAGAGTACTAGCATGTGGAACCCCCCCCCCCTCCATGACGACCCAATACTGCTACTCCCATTGTACGTAGCACACTCTCACGGTCACTACCCAGAGAATGCACATGCTTCTTGTCCACCCACACAACCACCGCCATGAGTGGATAGGAGATGGGTCGACTGCTGGTTGCTACCTCGTCAGGAGCCCCCCCCCTTGTGTCCCCGGCCACTGCCAACTTTTCACCACATTGCATACCACCCACGTTCGTGATGCTACATGACCCTCCCCGCATGCGCAGTTATTATTTTGAAGGCATACGAACCTCACAGCAAAGCACCAATCAATCTATCAGAGTTGGTAAAGTGCAACTACTATCCCATGAGGGTCTCAAGGTGCTGAGGGGTGGGAGGGCGGCTTCGTTGAGTGCTTGGGTAATCCGAAGTGCAAGGTCTTGAGGTCCTTCCTGAACTGTGGCAAAGTGGGAACTTGCCGGAGGTGGAGGGGGAGGTTGTTCCAGGCCTTGGCTGCAAGGCAGGAGAAGGACTTTCCTCCTGGTCTCGTAGATACATGGGACAGTGGCCAGAGAGAGATCGGCTGGTAAGAGGTGTCTTTTGGGTGCATGGAAGGAGAGGCGGTTGTTCAGGTATGTGGGCCCTATGTTGTGAAGGGCCTTGTATCCAAGGGTGAGGAGTTTGAAGGTTATTCTTCTTTCGACTGGGAACTAGTGGAGGTTGCGGAGGTGTTGGGTGGTGTAACTGCGACAGGGGATGTTGAGGATTAGTTTGGCTGCGGCCTTCTGGATGGGCTGGAGTTTGCAAAGTAGTTTCTTGTTGATTCTGGCATAGAGAGTGTTGCCGTAGTCCTGTCTGCTGCTGATGAGAGCGTGCATGACAGTTTTTCTGGATTCGGCTGGGATCCATCTCAACGTCTTTTGAAGCATACAGAGGCTGCTGAAGCAGGTAGAGGATATGTCGTTGATATGGAGGTTCATTGCGAGCGACGAGTCTAGTATGGTGCCAAGGTTTCATGCCCGGCCCGTCAAGATGGGGGAGATTTCCGAGGGCGGGGGGCACCAGAATTCATACCATGCGACCAGAGTCTCACATTGTAAAGGTTTTAGGTGTCACACGATCAGCAGACTTGCGCCCATCTCTGACAGGAGTGCACCTCGTTGTTGTACCACCTAGACCCATCGCTCCCTCGAAATCACAGTGCGCTGAAACCTACAGATTGCTATAATGTACCATACTGTAACAGTTGTAACTTGTGCATTACTGTATTTCTGATAAGTTGTGCAAAAGTAAAAACGTCAAACGAACCCTTGGCAAAACACTTGAAACAAATTTGCAATGCAATAGGCCTTGCATTTACGCGAGTTTGAGTATATGCATTGTAAGTGATAACGCCTTTTATTTATGTTTTGTTTTTTAAACATAAATAAAAGGCATTGTCATTTACAATGCCAATAGCTTAAACTTGCATAAATGAAAGACCTATTAGTTTAGTTTCGTTTTTCAATTTGTAATGCGCAAACAGATACCCAAAAAGGGCGGCCAGGACGGTTATTTATCAAAAAGCCAGGTTTTTAAAGACTTGCGAAACTGCGTGTAATTGGCTTCATTGCGGAGTATTGTGGGTAAAGAGTTCCAAATTGCGGGATCAAGATAGGAAAAGTCCTTGCCACCCATCCGGGCTCGTTTGAATTTTGGTACAATGAACCTCCCTTGTGTGGCAGAGCGGCGATTTCGTGAGGGAAGGTAGGGACTAACCAAGGACTGGAGATAACGAGGAGCGCAGCAAGATTTAATTTTATGCATGTAACTCAGTGCCTTAAATTTTATTCTGTTCTCAATTTTAAGCCAGTGCAGCTTGTGTCTGTAGGTCGAGATGGAGGTGGCTTTTGGGACTTTACACAGAAGCCTAACAGCAGCATTTTGTACCATCTGCAGCCTGTGGACTACTGATTTGTTCGACCCTAGCTAAAGGATGTTTCCATAATCAAGTCTGGATGTTATTAGAGCATTGACTACGGATTTTCTGGTGGATTCCGGTAGTATCCAACAGATTTTCCTTAACCATTTGAGAATGGTGAAGCAGGTAGCTGCAACTTTGATGGACTGTGGATACATGCTAAGTGAGTCATCAATTATGATGCCCAGATTTTTGACTTGGGAGGACGGAGATGGAAGATTGCCCATTTCATTCGGCCAGTGTTGGGGGTTTCATAGCTCTTTTTCCTTTCCCAATAACAGAATCTCCATTTTCTCTCCATTTAGTTTGAGAAAATGTTGCTGCATCCAGAGAGCTATTTTGTTTAAGCCAGTTTTGAGCGTCGATGGGTCATTAGTTTTGTGAGAAGACAAGGAGAAAATGATTTGAGAATCGTCAGCATAGGAAAAAAGGGATAGTCCTGATTTTTCTGCTACCTCGGCCAGTGGTCTAACTTAGAGATTGAATAACAAGGGGCTGAGGATAGAGCCCTGACCTATTGCATTGCAAATGCCTGTTGTCTTGAGTTGCCTCATAATTCTGAGGCTCTGCCGTGATAGAAAGCTGTCATGCAACTGTGGCCTCCAGTGTTCGCAATATTTTGCATGTGTTCAAATGTGTCTATATGCACAGGATATTCAGTCACTTGGCGTGCATGCACCAGTTATTACAGACTCTTACATGCATACAAGGGGCACCTTACTTGTTATGGAAGTCATAGAGCTCTTGAATGTTGCCGAAGATGATGTGCTCTTTGTTAAGAATCCCCGCAGGTATCTCTTCAACGCCACTCGTCATCTCCCACAGGTAGGTCTAAAATAAACCAACAATGACACTAAGCATGAAAAAAAACATACGAAACCAAGAACACCCCAAGCGTTTGAGCTGAACATTCAAGCCACCATTCAGCATTAAAAATGTATGTCCCTAGGATCATATAGTAAAGCACAGCAGCAGATAAACGCAGACTTAACAACTCTTGGCAATAAATGTATGATTCAACCAGCAAAAGAAAGTAGATAATAGTCGAGCCTGGAAGGTGGATTGCAACTGACTGAAGTGTTTAATTCTATGCATGGATGAAGTATCAAGCCCTTGTGGTCCCCATGCTGAATGTGAAATTGAAGGATTCTTGTCTAGGAAATGACAGGATGTAGCACCACTCTAACTCTGTCATCTATGAAAAACCTGGAGCGGAGTATTGTGTTTTAATGCTCCAGTACTGGAAACAGAAGACACGAGTTACTTATACATAATGGTATTTTTGTGGCTTGTAGCTTTACTAGATCACACATTATGGATTTTTCCATCCTCCAGTGGTAGGAACTGTAATAATCACCTATAGAAAAAACATTTTATGTTTTGAAGTATTTTATTCACACCCTTTAGGTTTGAGTAACAGATCACCAAATAAAAAAGCAGGACAGCAGCTAGTTTCACACAATGAACACAGCCATCCATGCCCAGCTCGCCATAGTCTCTAGCATTCCGTATCATCAATAACTATAGCTGCAAAAGCCCTTTCATTTCTTTTAATACATTTAGTGGGATTGCTTGAGATGGGATTAACCCTTGCAGACATCACTTGTTTGGCCCTTCTCCCACCCATAGTTCCTCACCAACCTGTTTAAAGTATCTTCCATGCACACCTATGTTTCACGTACTGTACTTTAACTGCGTGCATTGATTACGCACTTCAGCAATGGTTGTTCGATTCCATATCTTTTCACTTGTGACTTATATAATGCCCTTTTCCAAATAACTACCATTAAAAACGACACCATCATAATTTAGTTCGTTCAGCCGATGCACCAGTGGGGTTGACCGGACGGCGCTGAAGGCCTGGACCCCGGTGAGTGTCTGCACGTCTGCCCACAGAGCCTCCAAGCCCAGGTCCATCCTCTTAACCTCCTGCGCCGGTGCTCGTATGTACACGCACCAGAAGGGAGGGAGGCAGGTCCGAGCACATGGCTCAAGCACAGCCCGTGGCACTGCGAGCCCTGGTGCTGGCCTGACTTCTCTGAGGATATCCTCCGCCTCCACTATCTGACTCATCCCAAACCCCATTCCACTACTATAATCCACAAAATAACCCTTTCTAGACTTTTCCCTCCTCTACCCCTCCTAGCATCATCTCATACTTCTTTTACTATTCAGATCGCCTAAACAAGCCTTTCTAAACCCTTCCCTCTGACTCTTCCCCCTCCATCCCCCTTTACTCACGCCAGACCTCCTCCTACTACTATGACGTCCAAAAAACAACAAAAAACCTTTCTAGACCCTTCCCTCTTCTATCCCTCCATTATCCTTTTCAATCCAACTAATAGACTAATATGTCCACCGCTCAAATTAATTTCATCCCTCCCTATACAAATTCCCCTCATACTGTTTGGGTTCCAAAGTAGCGTGCTACCCACCGAAAAGTGCTTCGACACCTCATCAGGGGTTGCAAGTGGTATATAAATGCAAAGCCTTCCCTCTGATCCCTCCACTATCCTTTTTCAATCCAGATA
Organism: Lissotriton vulgaris; assembly: GCF_964263255.1. Classification (NCBI taxonomy): domain Eukaryota; kingdom Metazoa; phylum Chordata; class Amphibia; order Caudata; family Salamandridae; genus Lissotriton; species Lissotriton vulgaris. Next base: position 1,324,922,051 of record NC_141687.1, on the reverse strand, counting down.
ACAAACTCACACGTCCACCACTCAAATGAATTTAATATTTCCAAACAAATTTCCTAGCTGATCACTGACTTTGTCCTTACGTTCTTGAAAAGCTCACCCTTCAGGTCACAAGGCCAGCTGTGACTGGGATACAATTAGTCACTGTATGTTCACCAAGATGTGCAAGTATTAATATGTAAAGGGTAACTGTGCAGTGTTGGATTCAGAACTGAGTTTTTTGCTAGAGACCCTAAGTTCTTGAGTGTTGCAACTGGAACTAGATAGATTATCATTGTTTTTGTCTCAACTACGTGAAAGATTAACAATGCTGCAGGTCCTGTCCTGGCCTGCTTGGACCCCAATTGAGATTGCTACTATTAAGCAAACACCTCAGCAGATGTACTGCCATCAGTAATCGTGGGTAAAATCAGTGAAGGGAAGTCTCCAAATGTAAGTGAAAACCACAGTAAACCGGACTGATTATCAGCCTAGCTGGCCTGCAACACTTAAGGCTAGTCCTCCCAAACATTTAAGAACCACAACCCAATTTTTACAACGACAAACTTTAGCAACCCACATACCTGTAATGGGCATGAGGCGGCGATTTTGAATGTAACTAAAGCATCATGTGGCAATATACTGTCACTTACAGACCGAACATTTTCCACTGAAATGTACACTAAATTTGCACAAACAGTTTTACTAATAAAACTATATTGCACACAAATCATAATGTTTGGAAATCGGGTAGCACCAAGCAAAGTGTTGCGATTTGTTTTCAGCCCATTACAATCTTTGGTTCCATCACTCGTCAGAGTAACGAAAACACGTGCTTCATTTTTTCCTGTCCTAACGGATTAATGGGTACTGTTTTAATTTTACAGTTATGTACATTTTGCTGTGTTTTAAAAGAATGACATCCTACATCCTTTCACTTAACTCTCTGCCCCAGTAAGATTGTCGCATAATTCATTTTACTTTTGTTTCTTTGACTGCAAAGTGAGAGGACTTTGTAAACACCAAATCTCATGTTAAAAAAAAAAAAACTATAAATTTGTCAGAAGACATAACCTCTATCTTTGAAGCGCAGCAAATGTGACTAGATAAGATTTCTTTTTATAGGGGCCTTTTGTTATTGCCTGGAGTTTTGCGACCCACCACAAATCAGCTGGTGACCCATCAGTACATCGCGACACACAGTTTGGGAAACACTGCTCTAGAAAGATATCACAGCTGCAGGCAGCAGCATACCAAGACGACATCAGGGCAGCCTGCAAGCAGAGAGCTGGGATGTCGGATTAGCATCACTAGCTTGGTTGAAGTCAGAACTTCAACTGTCAGTTGTAAGAATGTAATAATATCGACCTGCTTCCGTTTATAAAATGTTGATGACGACTAGTTGTTGTGATAAAATGAGGGGGACCGAATTACTACCAGATGTTAATGCGATTCCTGATTAGGCATAGTTATATTTTCGATAAGAAAAGAATAATACTTTAAATAAATATTTAACCACCAACACAGTATTGCATCAATAATATTGACTACCAACTACTACGGCGTGGAAAGTATAGAGACACAAGTATATATTTACCATTCTTCGCTTCAAATCAGCTTGCCATGGCAATGTAGTTTAGTCAATATTGCGTACTCTTATTTTATTGTAAGTTACTAATTCGACCACAACATTGTGTACCCCTACCTCGAAACGACACAGGCTGTGGGTGAAGCCTGAGCATAAGTGAGGTCGTTTTCTCACTCCTCTTTCCTACTGCAGGGTTCCTGCTTCTCAAAATCTCCAATTACATATGTGAGGCAAACAGTGTTTTTATTTATGTTCTCATAAAGCAGTCAATCACCTCCTTATCAGCAAACACCCGAGAGATAACGAAAAGATGGTGCAAACTGCTTGCACATTCAGTAACAGGCCTCTCCACTAAGGTGGCGAAATGAACATCCAGTACTGAAACTTCTGCTCGTAATAATTCCACATTTCTTTTAGGGGTAAACAGAATACTTTCCAGTGAGACATGTTAGAGCCTATGGTGTAAACGGACATAGCTATCAATGGTGCAACAGGTGCAGTGGCACCATGGTCCAGACACCGGAGGGGCTCCCCGAACCCGGATTATAGCTTTATTTAATTTCTCAACCAGTGTTCATGCGGCCCATTTTCATTGCTTACACTAGGGTCCTCTGCACTTTTGCTATGCCCCTGGGTGTAAAACATATGGTAATATCACACAGTCTTTTTATTTTGCCATGAGTGAGCAGTCGATGCAGATTCAAAAGTGTTAATTGTTTGCGGAAAGTAACCCTTGGTAAAGCCCAATATATTTTGTTAGGTAGGCCAGCTAATGGATTCCCAGCGAAACGCTCTGTGTATTTTATATTTTATTAGCAAGAAAAATCTATAAGTACAAAGTCCCCTCGCTCTGTTGGAGAATTAATCTTCAAAGCTATCGATTGATGAGGAATGAGATTTCGGTTTACTGCATTCCGATACCGCACTCACAAGTTACTCTGCTGGGTCAGTTTATCACCATTGGAAACAGAAGGCATTGATTATGCTAGAATTTTGATTGTTTCAATGATGGGGTGAAAGATAACCTCAATAAATAGTAGAGTTTAATTACATTGGCTGCCTAACATTGAACGCTTCTCTCCCTCTTGTTATTGGCAGGTTAAGCGTGTTTAATGATGCTGTGGTATCCTGGTTGAGGACTTTCTTACAGGAGCTCAATCAGCAGGCTCTGTTCTTAGGCTCCCAGTAGCCATTTAGTAACAGGTCTACTTCTAACCATGGGACTCAGGTAGTGTGTACCACATATGAATTATGTCTTCCTTCATGCGGATTGTTGTTTTTATTTCTCCTACACATACAGGTCTGGTGCACGCGTGCGTGAAACGAGGTCCTCCTGCCCTGAAGAAATTGACAATAAATATGTAATGGCAATTAAACATGTCGGCTGCTCTATTTAAATTGGTCTAAACATGGTATGGTATTTTTAAATCACGAGTGCGAGCCTTAATATTTAAAGACAATGACTTATTGCCTTTGCAACTCAGTTGTAACTTTTTTTGTGAGGAAGACTCTTCCTCCTCTTTGGGGGACCTTGGGGGGTTGTTGAGATGTGTTATGTACACAATGCAAGTAGATATTTTAAAACACACACACAACATTCTGACCTTATCCGGGTGTTGGTTCCTTCTCATACATAGGAGAGGTGCCGATGACATAGTGAGCAAATTGGCAAGAACCTGCCATTCGCTCCCTGGTGGTTGCTTACGTGAGGCACTCCCTTTGTCTTCTTCTAAGGGTGTTTCATAGCTGCACTCTTATCCAACCCTCTGTAATGGACTTGCTTCTTTTGTATTGACACTTCACACTACACACACACAATCTACACACACAAACACAAAAAAACCACACACACACGGGTGTTCTTCTAGCTTTACAATAAAGACAGCAGTATCCTTGATATAGTCGAAATGGATCCCCAAACTTGTATAAAAAGGATTTGAATGATGTGCCATACCAAGGGATTTCTGTATAATTTGATTATTTGAGCGGAGGGCGCTTGGCATGTTTACCTCTTTTGCTCCCATCTGAATATATAAAGTCATCTAATCTTAGTCTAATCCAAACTTCGAGGAGACCCTATTACCCAAAGTAGCACTGGCTGCGATTATGTTGTTGCGACTGAACTTCCTGCTGGTAGACTTCAGGAATACGGAAGTGGACAGAAGAATCTGCATTAACAGAGAAAGGGAAGACCCCTTTTGGCAAAAGGTATGTCCATTGCAAGATCTGGATCAAGTGGTATGGACTTGAAGTAAATAAGCTTTTCGCACCAGTGGTACACTTTTTAATCCATTCAGTCAGTAGTGATGGGTGTGGGCGCTATGGTGGTTGTCACAGCCAATCTCCTACCCAGTTCCTTTACCAGACATCGGAAACTGCCCCGATTTTATTATGAGGGTTTAAAGGAACCGGATTGTAGTTATTTGGTCACATCACTCTCACTTTGAAGCCGTTTCCCCGTGAACTACTATTCATTTGTAGACTAGCTCATCGTCTGCCAATTCATTGCAAGTAATACTTTGAAAATATTTCACTAAAAATATGTGAAATAAGATTTTTAAAGTAGGGTAAAGGACTAGGGTGGAGGATTTAGTGGTGAGGGGTTTAGGAGTGACTGGTTGGGGCAGAAAGATTTATGGTGTAGGCTAAAGTGGTGGGAAAGATTTAAGGAAGATGCTCTCCACCAGGCTTCTCCAATTAATAGCTCGGGAGCTACAGCTAGCTCTACAGCTACATGGAAGAAGTTTTCCTGTGTGCAGCCCAGCCTGGTAAATTAGAAGTTTTTGTTTGGTTGAATTACTATATGTATCCCAGAACTGAAAAACATGTTTCGGAGATGAAAATGTGTCTAGTTTCAGAACTAATGAGCTGGTGTTTGGAGAAAAATGCATTTTCAAAATATATTTAAAGCTGATATTTGAGTGCTAAATCATACAATAGTACTAATGTTGTTTTTGCCTTGGAGCCAGAGGCTCCAAAGCTGTGGTGGTCTTACATCTGCCATGTAAAGGCATTCCAAATTGATGACACCTTTTTAGGTCTAGTCTGAGCCAGCGCATGCGCTGGTCTGGTGAGACATTTAGTGAGTGGGCTTTAAAAATCAGACAACACGTTTTTCGTCTGGCCTAGAGCGTGCAGTTATGCGCACAGGTACGCGCATAGCCGCAATCTGGCTTTCCTCTCGTCATGGCCCGATACCCCTGTTCTCTGCAGAAGGATCGGGTTTCTGTATGATAGCACGCCTCCCCAGCGTGTGCGCTCTCACTCTCTCTCACTCACACACACAAACAACACGTACGTACACAACTCCCAGGCTTCTTTCACAGGCTTTGTCCCAATATGGGTCTCAACACCCATGCTCACGTCTACTGTTGTGGCATTTGATGTAGCTCAGTGGCTCCCTGGCGCTCTCTGGTGTTGGTTCAGACGAGTGTGCAGAGTTCTAGTGCTAGAGTTGCCAGTCATTGAAGACTGTGTAGCCTTTGATGGGACACAGTAGGTTACAACAGTGTGTAAGCCTCGTGCTGGGGGAAGAATAGTAAGGTTTTACTTGTCCATATTCTGTTCAGTCTTTCATCAACATGGGGAACGGCGCACGCTCGAAAGAGTTCAGAGTAGTTTTTTGATTTGTCATTGTCGGGGATGTAGAGGGCAGAGTTTGCTCTGTACTGCTGTGAGAAGCACCCATGCATGAATGTTAATTGTTAATGGTCGCATTTTAGTAACCCAGCACGTCATTGCTGAGATGCTTTCTAGCAGCAAGCTTAAGATGGATGCGCATCATAGCCTGAGTCAGATTAGATTGGCTGGGCTTGGTAGTGCACAGACGACTTGTAGGATATTGGCTTGTTTTTAAACCTTCAGCGCGAGGTGCCTGCGCTTGTTAAGCACTGCCACTTTCCCCTCGCACTTTGTTGTACCATTAAGGACAATTTTGAAATGCATTGTTGGCACTGGTGCGTTCGTTTTGAAAGATGGCATTGAATGGCACGGATAGCACACAGCTTTTTAGACACGTCTTTAAAAGAGTCTTTCGATGCCGCACGTGAATTTTTTTTAATCTGCTTTTATATTTGTTTCACGCATTTTCTCTCATCTTGTAAAGGTTTTCATGATTAATAAAAATTCTGATTCATTATACAAGGATACATTCGTTTTTTAGGCTCTGCGAGATTAAGTGAAAGGCCCAGAATCACAGGACGTTGAGCCTCCCACGAGACTCGAACATTGTTCCCCATTTCGACAGCGGTAGCTCTGGCCCTTATGCCACATCCTTTCCTCTTTCACTTTCAATTTTTTGGGGAAAGGCAAGAAAAGAGATTTGCAGAAGCTGAACCTTATGACTAGTGAGCGCCTGATGCCACAAAACTTGTAGTTTCTAGTTTTGCAATACAACAAAATGGTATGCCAAACACCTTACTGGCACGGCATACCCTGCCAAAGTGGGCACCTCGGGTGCTGGTAGTGGTACATACAAGAGAGGTCTGCCTACTGCTTTAGCAGGCAGCGTCCTGTGAAAGGGTATTTGTTTTGTACAATGCTACCCTCACCTAACAAATGTATGTCATCAAGGGTATGTCTTTGTTTCAAAATGCATATGCATTCATGGCTTTGTCCGGCTTGGGAGCCACACTTGTTCTTTTACATGACAAACAATGCTACACAGCTGTTAACCGGACATTACTAGTGCTGTCCAACATGTTAATGATGCTGGCGAAATTCACGTGGCACACACATTTTCTAGAAATTTTACAGGAAATATTTTTTTATCATTTTATTAAGTGAGGATGCACCTCATGTAAAAAAATAAGCCTTACAAGTTGCCAGCTAAGCCCATTCCACATGGAAACTGTCTCGCCAAGAGACATTTTTGCTTATATTTAGCAAGACTTTTTATGTGAGGGGCAACACTTTCGTTAAAAAGTAACACAACTTATACTGCCAAACCACATTTCGCTACACAATACAATTTTTCACAGTTTCATGAAATTTAGTGAAATTGCAGAATGAAAAATAAGCAATGCGACACACCCATATGGGTCCCCTTCTGAATAAGAGTGGGCAAATGGTGCATCTACAAGCAAATTTGAAAAAGCAAGAAGGTTAATAAACCAACTTTGAAATTGTAGTTATGACATCAATAAAGAGATTTTATATGATAATGACGTAGGTAGCTGCTTACTTATAAGATCTTGAACATTTTAAAATTGTGTATGTGCATGTCTTCGCACTGTATAGCACCGTCATTACAGAAAGACTAGCTTTATTCAGAGCTTTTTATACTTTGAAATGACCAGTCTGTTTGTGCATATTTATTTACAGTCTGCTGTAGCGCCTGGCAGTGTTAACCACCTCAGAGTGCTTGAGGGCTGTGAAGAGAGAGAAAGACAAATGCTTAGACAATTGTAATAGCCGTCATTGGTTGCTAGCATGATGTGCCAAAGCGGTGCTTATGGCAGGGAGCTCAGGGAACAACCAATGACAAGCATTGGCATTGCCAATAGGTCTCACTTTAGGGACCTTATAAGTATTTAGTTATGCAGCACAATATCCTTGGTGCAACAACATCAACTGTTGCATGGCTAAACGCTTATAAGGTACAAGGTTTAGCCATAAAACAGCTGATGTTGTTGCACCAAGGATATTGTGCTGCAAAACTAAATACTTATAAGGTCCCAAAAGCGAGACCTATTGGCTATGCCAATGCTTGTTATATTGCTGCTGGTTACCCTTACAAATGCACGGAGGTGGTTGTTGCTGGTAATCTTGCATAGGGTGGCCACTGATGTTATCTTGTCTGACATGGTCACTATTACAATAAGTATACAAAACAGTGATGGATGGAATGCTTGAATTAATCTCAATCACTGGTTTTCACTTGAGCCGCAACCCAATCTATTGGTATTTTGCACACTATGCCACCTCCGTTTGGACCCTGTTATACGCACATCATTCTTGACCCTGCTCCATTAGCAACAGTCCAAACCGAACTGCCAAGCCAGGTACTTCCTGAACTAGAACACAAGCAAACAGGACCAGTGTTGCACTAGTTATGGGCTCATCAGCCAGGTAAAGATCATTTAAGTTTCAATAACATGAAAATAATAGTGGGGTCATTTGCCTAGATATGTTGAGAAAGGGGATGGGAGAGATAGAATAAAGACAACCACGAAGAAGGTCTGTGCCTTGTCACAGTTTGGTCAACAGTAATTACACAAATGTTATTGGAGTCATAAAAGCAGCATAGCAAGCCAAAGGAAACAACTTTTGCAAAACCACTTGTAGCCCTAATCCAAGAAAATATAAAACTGACTATTTGTACTAAATAATATAACTGGAGTATAAGCGGTTAAAGTACCACTTTTCATTAGAATCCTTGGAAATGACAGCCTGGCGTCCAAACTAGTTTTGAGAATATCATAAGCACCAGTAAGACAGTCTTCAGGTATTATAGAATGCTGCCAATTTAGACTGGGGGTCTAAAATAGAGAAAGTATTCTATGCCTATTATCCTCCATCCAGCTCAACTTGCTAGCCCTCGTAGAGGGGATCTGTTAGAGATTTCCTTATGATATTCACATTTCCGTGTTATGGTGTTGTGTCATTTGGGTTTAAGGACATTCTCATTCTAGGATGATTTAGTAAGCAGTTTTTACTTTAAAATTAGATTTACCTTTTTTAAACATATCATATTAGGACTTAGTTTTGTTTCATAAAGCCTATTGCCACTGTGGAAATATCAAATAGGAATGTGTTAATTTTTTATCATGTCAATAATAATTATTATTCACCTATTTAATGCATTGTAGACTGCCTTATGGATGTATAAAATGTATTTAACAATAATAAAGGATGTATAGCAGCAATCGCTGGCATATAATGGTGAGCCCTAACATTTCAATGTGACCCCTGGCATATGATGGAAATCAATACATATGATGTCAATGCTTGTCATATTACAGCAAAACATGGCACATGCGGAGGACTGCCTACAAAAGTTAAGGATGATAATACTTTCAATGATCAAGCTCCTAAAGTCCCACCTGAGAGGACGGGGCTTGCTTGCTAAACTTGCTCCCAAGGCGTCCTACTGATATCTAATGATGTGTGTGGTTGGCCAATTGCAGCATTTCCGTGGAATTTAAATAGGGTTTCAAAAGAGTCTAGGGACTCTGGGCCTCTACTGTGTGAGAGCATTACTAAGGAGTGTTTTTCAAACACCTTTGGGTACTGCATGGAACCTCTAGCTCTCTTCTTAAGACCCCCAGTGGAGGTGCATAGAGGCAGATTAACTGGGGTCAGGACTGTTTTCTCGTTATACTCTGAGATGACTACCCAGACTGCACACATTTTAAGAAAAAAACATAACCAGAGGGTGTCTAATTAAGAGAAAAGTTTGAAGCAAAAACCATACTAACACCTTCCTCTCTTCCATTCATGCCCCAGATACTATTGAACAAATATCATTTTTTCAGTTTTTGGTAATGCCACATTTCACTCTGGTCTTCACCACTCAATACAGACCCTGTTAATGACTAACACGTGTACACACACCCTGTGGGTGCTCTAAAATACTACTCATATATCCATTTATAAACTAGCTCACTAATTCAGTATGGTCATGTGGCCACTAAATGACACACCCACCAGTGTGCATACTGGAGATCATTCCACACACTAATGTATTCACTCTGATACTCAGACTTTCACTCTAGTCTAGTGCTGACTCAAATACACAAAAAAGATATTTATGCACTCACTGAAACACACAAACACTAATGCACTGGCAAAACTCGCACTCATTAAAGTACTCACTTCCATAAATACCAGTCAAGTGCATTGACCAATCAATCAATCAATAAATTTATAGAACGCGCTACTCACCCGTGAGGGTCAATGTATAGACACCCAACACCCAATATCCAGACTCCCCCGCCTCATCAGCAGATTGTACAAGATTAACTCAAGACCTCATACCTCACCTCTAGGAACCTCCAAAACTTTATCATAGAAATCAGAACCATTTTACAACTTGTTGAAAAATCTCTTACTAAACATAAGCATCTTAAAAACTCTCTAAAGACAGTCGACAACGTGACAAAAACTTTCCCCCCTACCTCTAAACAATCAACACTTGCGCACACACAAACTCTCCAACTACATTACGGACCAGGAAATACAAACACTGCTATTGCTATACGAAAATCCATCCGACCATGTTATAGACAAAGAGGAACACGCTATCCGCCTAGCCTCCATCAACGCATGCAGAACATCCCATCCAATCCATAGAGGAATAAACCAGAATAATTTTCACTCTATAACCCCAAACCAAGATAACCAGGAGCCTATTCTAAAGAATTCCTCAAACCAGATCTCTTGCCTTCTATTAAACTGCCGTTCAGACCCTAAACACGCCTCTGACATTGCCGACTTCGTCCTTAGCATGAAAATGGATATAATCATCCTCACTGAAACATGGCTCAAGGAATCATCTTCACCATGCCTAGACCTTTTGGTCCCTCCAGACTACAACATCATTAGATTAGACAGATCACCCAAAATAAGCGGAGGCTTAGCCTGCATACATCGATCTGACATCACCATCGCAAAATTTCACTCGGAACCCCTGGACTCCTGTGAATACCTTGGGATCTCTGTGAATTCATCAAGTAACCACTCCCTCAAATTACATATATTCTACCATCCTCCAGGTCAAAACACAATTTTCACAGAACAACATATGGAAATCATCACTGCAAACTCTCCCCTCACTCTAATGACATATTCCTTGGCAATTTCAATCTCCATTGGGAGAACACACTGGACAAGCAGGTCAACGCCCTCAATAGCTTCCTTGCTGATCACTCCCTGATCCAAGCTGTCTCAAAGCCTACTCACACAAAGGGTGCTACTCTCGACTGGCTCATTTCTAAACAAAATACTATTGAATCGATCTCGATTACCCCCTGTGACTGGTCAGACCATTACATAATCACCTTCCAAATCCCATGCTGTAACAAGAAAATCTTCCCACAACAAATTAAACCTAAACAATGGATACGAGACACAAAGAACATCAACTGGAACAATCTTGCCTTCCAATGTGAGAAGGCTCTTACCCCCCAATAACATAGCAGACGTCACTGCCCTCACTGCTCACTATAACTCTACGATGACTGAAATATTCGACCAAGCCGCTCCGCCAAAACTCAAAAGAATTCCAGACAAGGATAAAAACCCATGGTTCAGCGAAGCCCTGAATGATGAGATATTTACACACAACATAGCCACCCAATATTCCCAAAGGGTCTGGGTATTATCAATAACAATTTACACAAATGTCCCTGTAGGAGTTGTTTAAACAATATTCAATAAATTTCAACGTTGCCACAAAAGTGTTCAATTATTAAACAGGAGCAAGGAAAACAGATTTAAACTGTTTTTTATTATTCAAAATATTCTTTTTGTCTTGACCGCCGTTGCAGACCAGACCGATCCGTATCAGCGTCCGAGGATCGGTCTGGTCTGCAACGGCGGTGCTTCCTTCACGCCATTGAGTGACGTGATTATTTTGGACAAACGCCCGAATTTTGCATCTGGTACACAAGAAACGATATTTCTGGAGATATTGACATAATTTGTAGACATTAGGTTAATGCAGTGCATAACCTCATGACTTCCGGCTGGAGGTCCTGGATTAATATGTGCAGCGCATGGTCCTGAAGATGGTCCTATGGATTGTTTTAACCAACTAAGGACCGAAACGTCGATGCTTGGCAACGTTTTGTTCATTTTTGTATCATTATTTGATTGCTAAATGACTACATCGTGATAAGTACCGTTTTGTACATGATATTTATTTTTTCATGTGTATAGCAAAAGTTGCCTGATACTACAGAGAATATTTCCTGTCAACATAGTAGTATTTCTGTTGCCATATTTTAGATTTGTGTATGAAAAAGTATAAGGAAGAAAAAAGACAAAAAGAATATTTTGAATAATAAAAAACAGTTTAAATCTGTTTTCCTTGCCCCTGTTTAATAAGTGGTAACATTGAAATTTATTGAATATTGTTTAAACAACTCCTACAGGGACATTTGTGTAAATTGTTACTGAATGATGAGAGACGCAAACTCAGATCAACTGAATGGACATGGAGGCAAGACCGACAAGATTCTTTCTATATCCTCACCTAACTTACTAGGAGTATCACAAGGTTCTACCCTATCACCCACACTATTCAACTTATATGTCGAACCACTCACTGATCTACCACTTAATGCTCTACCACTTAATCTCCGTTTGGACCCCTCCGAATCTAGTTTCCGGAGGAAATTAAAAACTCACCTCTTTTCTAAATAAGTGGGCTCCCCCCCTTACTTCTCCTTCAGAGTGTTACAGTTCAGCGCGGGGACACGCATTCTGCGTAACCAAGCGCTCTATAAATGCCCCTTAATAATAATAATCTACTACAGCAGGCGAATATCTCCTACCACATGTACGCAGACGACCCTCAACTGTACATTAAAATCACCTCCATTGAAGAGATAAAGTTAATGAATCTAGCTCTCGAAAAAAACGTCCAAGGGCTAACGACCAACTTCCTTAAGCTAAACTCACAAGAAACGGAATTTCTTTTAATCTCCCCCCCTAATAACTCACAAGAAATAAAGGAATGGGCCAAAATGATCACTGCTCTGAATTGCACGCCAATGTTAGTGGACTCCACAGTATCACTTGGAATCACACTGGATAAGAACCTTAACATGCAAACTCACATTAACTTGATGGCGAAAAAATGCCCGATTTCACCTCAGCTATCTCAGAAAAATGAGTCATTCATTGTGATCCTTGACCTCAAAACTGCAGTTCAGTCCTTAGTCATTTCAAGGCTGGAGTACGGATGCTCCACCCTTTCAGGGCTTCCCAAAATCTCTACCGCCTCTCTAAAAGCCTGTCTTAGCGCCGCAGCAAGACTCATAACAGGATCGAGGAAATTTGACCACATATCGCCACACCTGAAGGCACTCAACTGGCTACCCTATGAAGCTCGTATTCACCTAAAGATTGCTTGCAATACTCACAAGGTGCTACACCAGAACACCCCGCAGTTCCTAGCCCCAAAACGTACACTATCTGGAGAAAACAGACATTCTAGGAGTGCAGATAATCTACTCCTGAAACCCTCACGGTTCAACAAGACTAAAACCTCCGACAGACCATTTTCTGGAGCGGCACCAAGAATTTGGAACTCGCTTCCGCCATTCATCAGAGAAATCACCTCGACGCCCCTCTTCAAAAAGGAAGCAAAATCATTCTTGATGAGCAAATTCCTCCCTTAAAATCCGCACAAACACCACACCAGCTTACAACTTCAAACTCATCTATACTTTCCGTCCTTTGATATTTCGAAGCGGAGACTTGCACAATTTCGAATTGACTCCTTTTGTTTTGACCAGGTCTCTACTCTCCCTTTATCCCCCAAACTCTATTATGCTTTGTTGTTACTTGTATGCGTTGTTTTTGTATGCTTTGTTGGTACCAAATGTGCTAGTCATACCTTGCTCAACATGTAAAGCGCTCAGTTACCCTACCTTGAGTCTGGTTTGCGCTAAAGAAAACTTTATAAATAAATAAATAAAAATGTAATCGTACACTTGCTATGCCACTCAACTTGAGCACACACCTTCATTGAACACACCGACTCAAACACTCACAGACACACTTACTGTTTCATGCACTTCTTTTTGCCCTCACACATTTACCTACAGGATATCTATTCCCTCAGTGAGGCCACAAGGGTTTTTGCTGTCTTAGTTTACTCTTGAGAGAGGAGACTCTAATCTTGAACATCCTCTCGCCAAGTTCGGAATTGCAATTTGGGATCAGAACATCCTGCTCACAATTAAAGCAGCTCACTTGAGATGTAAGTGAAATATTTTGTAATTTTGGAGATGAATTAATTTGAATTAACAACTGTGGGAAAATACAGTGTAGTAGCTTCTTATGAAAAACTATTTTTAATGTTTAGAGTAAACGTTGCAAAAAGCTTACCTCTAGACACTCATGCAAGTCCCGGACATACGCCTTCTCAGTCTGAAGAAGCTCAGCCATTATGAACCTGGAACAAAAAGTGATAAATTGTCAAAAGATATTTTGTAAATGTGCTGTTTTTCTATATACACACAACAGAAACGCTGATATTTCTAGCATATGGGATTATATTTGCAGCTGATTTAGTTTACTTCTTTGTATGCCAATCTCAACACTTTAGTGTTGGCGTGCATATGATGATGATTCATTGCATTTGAATTATAACTGTGGACACTTATTCTCAAGTAAGGATGGCTCTGGGTTTCAGGACATACTCTTTTTTCCGGGCAGACTTTCTCTTCTCTTCATTAACTTCGTGGCTGGCATCTCGTAGCTTCACTTCCGGGTCGGTGAGGATCGCTGGGACGATATCCAATTCCAGGTCCTTGTTATCCTGTAAAGTGGGACATCAACAAAGAGTTCATGGACAAGGCCACATTTACAAATCACAGGATATCTTCGGCTAATATTGTCCAAACTCAACACAAAGATCTTAATTCAGAGTGTGTTTAATATCTATCCATGGTGGGCTCACATGGGATACGTGTACCTACCAATGCCAACTCTTCACAGTGTTATTCACCTTACAACACAGTCTGCTTTTAATATTATGTAAGGCAAACTTGAACCGAAAACGGACCTTGGTTCAAGTTTCCAACCTCACTCAATCCCTTCAATGGGCTTCTTTTCAAAAGCTTAATTACACTAGCTGTTGGTATTCGGTCATAATCTTTCTGGCGATAGGTGACATAAAGAGTGATCTGGTAGCACCAAATATGGGGCAGTCGGACTCATGCATCCCGTATTGCCAACTCTGGGTCAGCACCATTGGCTTATCAAGAAAAAGAATAAGTCTCCAAAGGAAGTGGTCATTTACTGTCCTGCAAGGAGGCACTTTTAGGAGGCAGCAGGGGACATTATCAGTATGTGCATGTGGCGGGCAATCAGAAGCTTTCCAGTTAATATTTAAGGATGTGTCACTGGCCAGCTAGGTAGACCTGCACTGATGGGAAAGAATTACAGATGAATTGAACAATCTGGATAGGCATTATAGATGGGTGATTTTCTGGAGGCCAAGCCCACATTTGATATTAGATATGTGTTGATCCAAGATACCTTCACTGCTTGGAGACAGATTCTATTAGTATAAGTTCATGTCAAGTGTGAGCATTTTCTGTGCGATTGTCTTATTGTGTGACTTGAGGTAAGGCTGTCCCTGTTCCACTATCTCAGCCTCCATTGCCTGTATTGTTTCCTAACTTCTGCAACTAGTAACCGCTATGTCTTTTGCACAGTCCAGAGTTGATGTTCTTTATGTCGACCTTAAGTTTCATGTTTCTATAAGAAAGAAATAACTTATTACACTCACATCTGTCTCAACTAACATTTAATGAATTGCTCTGTCTTGAAAAGTCTTGAAAACGGTAATTTTATGCTTGCTAGTTTGAGGTTACAGTCTTCCTTCTTTACTAAAACATTTACGTTTTCCACTTCTGTCCCTCACTAACTCTAGGTGAAACCCATTCCTAGGAACATCCGGCTTGGTCATTTTATATACTGCCATTCAAAGCTATTTACAGACACCGTCCAGTTTCATTCACATCCTATAGATATCAAGAAGGTGTCTATATGAGAGCATTGTGTTGGAATGCGAGACCCACAAAAATATTTTGCTCTTGTAACAGGTAAGAGAGCCTCTTACAAAATTAAGTGGAAATAATGATTAACTACTTCTTTATTTTTAACAACACTCAGTAAAATGTAATCAGATTCGCACTGTTAAAAAAATGTCATAGATTTGGGATGAAAATGATTATAACAGTTTGTAGAGTTGCAAAAGTCAACATTGATTAAGATATCATGAATTTTTCTGCATTCCACTTAGGGAACTTGATACAAGATGTGAAATGGGAAATTGTGATCGGTTTGACACAGATAGGTCCAGAAGTGGCACATTCTGGAGCAGTTGAGGAAAGTTTGTAAAGCTGAGTGACTCGAATGATGTTGGTCAAAGTGAACACTGAAATAGGACTGCTCTAGCATCTTTGGTTGTGAGAAGTAATATGTGAATGTACTCATATGTGATCATGTCACATTAGAAAGAAATTTTGGACAACTTGAGTGGAAAAGGGCGATTCATGCCATGTAATTTAATGAATATTAAAAGTTCTGTCACAAAAGAAAGAATACAATTACGATATTCTGCCAAGTTTTTGGATGCAAGAACTGTGTTGCTTCAAAAATTATATTAGAAAGCAATCTCGCACACGTAAAGTGGAAAGCAGAGCACAAAATCTAAAAATGTCTTTTTTTACACAATTTGCATTGCTTCTTATGTATTTAATGATTATCAGATTATTATTGTCCCTTAAATTAAACAAACGTTATGGCCTCACTTTTGAGATTGGAAGAGAGCAGTACATGCCATACAGGATGCTTCTTGTGCTTTAATTCGGACATTCGGACAAGAAGCAAAAACAACTTATGAAAGCAAAACCTGAGTTTTGGTCAATTTGATATTACCATATGGATGTCTTGGAAAATACTTCTGTTCTTGCGTGTTCATGATTAAACTAATGTGTATTTCCGATCAGGGGTTAACTCGGATGGCACACTACTACAACTTCACATGGGTGCAAAAGTCTACATGACATAACTTGGCAAATCGCTAATAAATGCGGAAACTGGTTTAAAAAAAAAATTGACCCCTTAGAAAAATGTTGCAGATCAACTGCCTCCAAACTAAACTATTACATACATTTATGACACAGGGCACACAGCAGCTTACAAGACCTACTAGTAGCTTTGATCAATCATATGTACAAACACCCAGTACTTTAATTATCCCACAAATCGGGGCAAGTGTCAAGTTTCATCATTGATTAAACAAAAATCCTAAAAAACAAGTTTAAATTACTGCAGGTTAATATTTGCTGAAAACTAACAATCACTAAGATAGCCAGTATTCATGACGACATGTCTATTTCCTTCATTGTAGGAAATGGTGGATGGCTATCCCAGAGACATTTTAAGGCATGGTCAGAGTGCCCTATTGCTCAGGGCCCTCACCTTCCAAGGGGCTACCTGGGAAAGTGATCTATCTCTCTATTTATCTCACCTCTGTCTATTTCTTTATCTCAACCATTCGCCCTCTTTCTCTCCCTACCTCTCTCTCCGTCTCTCTCTCTCTCTCTACCCGGTGTAATCCTAACAATGTTTGACACATTGGGCAAGACTCAATTCAGTGGTTTTAATATGACCCCATTTCTGAAGGCTTAAGTATAATTCTATTGTTCGGCATCATGTGGACTTGAATAAGAAGAAAATGTGGAATAAAATTTAAAGTTGTTCCGAACATGGGTCCTGGAAATATGTCCTGCCCTAGGCTAAAAAATCCATAAGATGATACTGGGCCTTCCTTAATATCAGCCTTCCGCTGTCCCTTTCGTACCTCAGGATTGATTCCCAGAGCTTTTTCCAGTGTGAAGCGGTACTTTCCCATCCTCAGAGAGAAGTCGCGGTAGTGCTTGTTCACCGTGGTGACCCACTTCTTTAGCTCTGTGGCATGGACATGTCCTTTCTCCACGAAGCTGTCTGCAAGCTGAATCAGAAGCTTCACCTTTTCCTTGGTTTGCTGTGAAATAATGTGACATTGTTAAACTCACAACAACAAGACTAAGTACCATGACATGTACAGAGACTTGGCAGAAGGGTGTGTCAAGCAGCAGAACAAAGCAGCAAATAATTCATAATCATACACACAGCCACCTTCTAATATACTTCCACTGTATGTATATTTACTGGTACACAGACTGATTAGAGATATTACAGTAAACAACAATAAATGCCTAATAATACACATGAATATTTTTACAGGAACTTAAACTAAAACAGAAAGACAAGACACCACACAAACTGGTGAATACAAAATGTAGTAGAAATACTTCAAGAGAGTATGGAGCCAAATTCAAACATTGGTTCAATGGTTCGAGATCCATTTTTTAGCCGACTCCGAAAACATAGCACCAATGAGTGACACTCAGGATATTAGAAAAACACAACTCCAGAAAAATATTGGAATGTTTCACTTTGTGGAGTCTTGCAATCCATAGTTGACATTAGGCTCTACTGTGCAACTCAGATTTAATTTCGTCAGCTTTGAGTATCAGCATGCTTACCCTGGTGGATAATACAGGTGGTCATAAGCTGCATGAGAGTTGGGAGTGGCAATCAATGAAACTCCTTGCCAACAGAGAGATGTCAAAAACTTGTGAACTTGGAATTAATCTTGCAAATTCACTAAGCGCTATCCTGGATTGAAGAAAGAGGACTTTGGCAACATAAACAAGACTAATATTCTAGAGGTAATTTGAGAAATGCCCATGGCCGAAATTAGAGTAAAGAAGTCCTGATGGAAAAAAGAAACTAACCTCTCAATAAAAGATAGAGTGGATGAGTACAGACAATATTTAAATGTGAGTTTGTCATTCCAGCTGGGTGCAAGAGGATAATCATTGTTGGCGTAGGCCAATTAATATGCGCAGAGGTAAACTGAAGATGAACAATGTTGGTTGCAAAGAACCTGAAACCAGTTGTGCAGGTAATATGCTAGAGGCAATCGGCTGCCCACAAAAACACTAAATTTCCTGAAAACCGTAATGAAGCACTCCAATATCTTTAACCACGGAAGCCCACAAGCACAGCTGAGAGTTTACCACGCACTGCTGAAGATGGATACCCAGCCCATGCTTGCGCACGGCTCATAATATTTTAAGACTGACATTCTTATAAGTTAGTAACTGAGGCAGAGAGAGGTACTTGCTGTACGAGTACCTTCTCCACAATACACTGCCCAAATCAAAGATGGGCTCCCAAATTCAGCTTACTTATCCAAACATCTGCAGGGCGGGACTGGGAACCACAACCGGCCCTGGCAAAGTGCTTGGCCAGCCCCCCCTCCCCACTCGGGGGGTTGGAGGTGCCACCAAGCTCTTTGCCGGGGTCGGTTTTCGGCCGGTTTTGGTACAGGGCCGATTTTGCAGCTATGCTGCAAAAACAGCCCTGTAACAAAAACGGCCCCCAGGGGCCCAAAACCGGCCCCCACCTGTGCGGCACACCGGGGGTTTGCCTGTTGCCCGCTATGGCCAGTCCGGCCCTGAACATCTGCACAGCATGAAAGTTACAACTTTGGAAAAAGTGCATATGTGTAGCACAGGTTTGAGTGGCAGACGAGAGGCTTGACTAATAGTATAAACATTTTAATGAATACATTATTTAAGAACAACATGTCCTTCCTATAGAGCTCTGATAGCTGTAAATGAGAGTAGATTGCAATTTTCATTGTTTTGTACACAATGGCCATGCAACACATATCTGGGAACACCTGGGTTTAATATGTTTTCTTAGCAACGGGGAAGAAAAACAAAAATAAGCAGTCTGACCTACTGTGTTTGTTCTATAGACTGAATAACAATGAAATTAATGAGATGAAACAAAAACCTTTCACAGGGACAGCCCTAAAATTGTGGGGAAACAAAAGCAAAGCCAACCATGGAGTTTGTTACTCAAGAAACAAATATGGACAACAGAAGATTCCCATAATTAAGCAATTTAAAGATTTAACAGACCTCAAAGTCTTTAGAGCATCAAATTAATTATGCTTCAGCTTTCATGTTAGAGTTTGATACATCGTTCATCTCCATAGTCCTTTAACATAACCCCAGCCTCGTTTTTATCATTTCAAATATCTTTCAACCACCTTTCAGAATTTCACTAAAATTGATGACTTAAACGCCCAATTGAACAACACATTATGTAATGGAAACCTCAAATGTGGAGATGTCACAGTTGTTAAGACAATGCATTTGTCTACTGAATAAAGAAGTCTCATAGCAAAGAGTGATGCTGGCATATTTATATTCAACGGAATATATACATTTACTATTTTCCGTGACAATGACCACCTGGTGTTTCAAAAATGTCCCTATCCACGTTGATCAACAGAAATTGGCTGATTTATCTCAAAACAAGATTAACAATTTAACACACTTCTTGAAAGCCTTTACACTTCAGGCTTTCTTTAACTCCAACAGACTTATCCCCCTCAAGACAGTGAAACTAAATCACCAACATTGAATGCTCCCTTAAACACAAGGATAGAATTCCAGCTAATAAGTAAAGGCAAAAAATACCAGACACGCCACACATTCACCCATAGCCCTCATCTCAGAAAATTCTATGCTACACCCACAAAATGTCCATCAGTTAAAGGAAAAAAAATCCGACTACTAAATCAAGAACATCTACAACAATGATGACAGTGCAGCATTGTTCACTGCAGTCAAATACTGCAAATACAATCTCATCTTTACCTATTATACTGTGTTCTATTGAAAAATCTACCAAATGAGCACAGTAGAGGTGGGCAAGCGGAGCATGGTTCAGGTCAAATGTCTGGCTATGGCTCGGCAAACCAAAATAAAACCAGGCAAAAAACAGGCTTTCCCTCACAAATGCAGTTTTGTTTAGAACCTGTTACTTTCAGAGACTGTGCCTACAAACAGTCATATAATCTAATGTATTCCTTTAAATACCCATTCCGAAGTAACAATCTTCTGTGAAATTTCCAGAATTTTAAAGAGTCTATCACATTTTTAAATGTGATTTGCTGTTTGATTTACATGCCAAATATTTTGGCGGATCAGCTCATGTTGTGGCTCTTAGGACCAAGCCAGGCCACTGGTTTAGCTCCAGCTCACCCCCGTCCATGGATTTCATGGCTTGTCCGCTCCTACAACATGGTATCTCTGTGAAAGGAATGCATGCAGAAATGTAGAGAAGCAAAGAGAAGGCAGCAATGTATGCTCTGGATTTTATCTCTTGCTTGCAATTGACATCTCCCAGTATAAAGCATACCAACAGAGGTATCTAAGAAAATAACGGTACTCTACAATAATGAAATGTATAAGATGATGATGTTCTCAACAGCTTCATAACAACTGCAAGAATGATTTCACTTCTAATATGTAGGTGAATGTATCTGTGAATAGGTGGTGTATTTTAAATGCATTTACTCTGACTGAATCACTGAAATCTCTTGCAATTGAGGCACAGAAAACGAACACAGGCCATGGGAGTGCCTCTGGGGTGGTTATCGTTGACCGCTGGAAAGCATCTCAAGTGTTACCCTTGCTGTAAATGCAAGACTGTGAAAGTGGCCGAATACCACTACAGCAATCATAGTGAACACCTACTACAGTTTACTGAGGTGGTTATATGGGCAACATAAAGTCGTTGTGCTTGTATGATAAGAATATAGAGTGATCCTAGAACTTTGGTAAATGTCATCATTTAACTTAGCTGCCGGAGACATACAGTGTCTGCTCTTTGACTTTCAGCCTCTGTTTTTAATGATAATTTGGGAGGATCTAAAAGTAGCAGCACTACATTAGAAGCTTTACTGAAGACAGTGGAATGGTTCAAGACAAGTAATAGATGGTACAGACCTTCTGCTTCAGCATTCCAATGTGTGTCTTCCTGTTTCTCCCTTTTTAATTGAGAACATTTGAGCTCTTTTCCTTCGGGCTATACCGGTTGCTCAGGGCCTTTCTTTACAAACCGTTGCAGCCCTCAGCAGCAAGTTAATACTTAAGGGTGTCACTAAACGTGTTATAAGCAAAGAGATTAACTATTGTTTTCCATTTTAGACAGCATTTGCCATTGACAGAGTTCGTTGCCTACTTCCTTTACACTTCATGCGTTTACCAGCATTGGGCACTTTTTAGGAAGACACTATTCAGTAATTTCCTTGGGTCTCTCTAAATATTTAGCAATTGGTTTGAGGTGACACTAAACTTACCCAAGATATTTATATTGATATAATACGCGCTCCTGCATTTCTGCATTAGTTCTAATCACCCCCACTGCCTTCTTACTCTCCTATCTTTACCCCGATCACCTTCCTGGACTTGGAGCTGCCCAGTCCAATGTATCGATGATGACATACATATACAAGGAGCCAAGATGCAACTGTAAGTAGCTTGGAGAAATCAGAATTGCTCTACAGGAAATGACTAGGACCTTTGAAGGTACAGTAACCAGCCAACGGTGACAAATTTTACCTACTCTATATCCTCAATGTAAATTTGGTCTGATGTGTAAATGTTGGACCTGACTAGTATTTCAGTCATTTTTGTCGAGCTGTACCTGCTGATCATGAAGCTTTGCGGTTGGACCAGAGTGATCACCAAAGAGCCTCGTGCACTTCATTAATCAGGAACAGAGATCTGTATTACCATGTAAAAATAGTGCAAAATGATAAAAGTTTATCAGGGCATGCGCCTCAGTGGTGGCAGTGACTTCTACAGTGTAGGGCCAGTTATCAGGCTTTTAACAGTCAGTCAAGATGTGCAGAATATCCACAATGCATCTCATAGAAGTCTCACAGGTTGTGATTCCATTTCGGCACAAACAAAAACCCATTTACTGCATAAACTGATATAGGATATGCGTTATGTGATATCTAAAACTAAGTTTGATTTTAAATATGCTCAACCATGGGGTGGGGTGTGGCTTGGACGCAAGCGAAGATGCCGGCATCTTAACTGAGCTCAGCACGGTGAGGGATCTGATCCCTTTATCTGTCCATTATCCGACCCCTAAAAAGAAGCACCGGGTGGGGCAACATCGGGTGGATGACAGAAGTACCAGGTACCGCTTCATTCGGCAACTCTCCCCGTTAACAGAAAAGGCTAGCGATGCCGTGCAACGCATCAGAGGAATCAGGACAGAGCTGAGCTGCAGCGTAATCCAGACAGTGTGCGAGCGTGTTCAGGAAAGACGGCGCAAGACCTCAAGGGCCAGGCAAGAGGCAGCTGTGGGATTATCTCCAGGGCCCCAAGGCATCATACGTTATAGGAAGAGTGGTCCCAGACCTAATGCAATTACTTTATACAATAACAAATTTTCTTAAACCAATTCTTTTAAGAAACACTATTGTTTATTCAAAATAGTGTATATACGTTTTTTACTGTATTTTCTCTTTTTAGTGCATATATACATATAAATAATTGATACACAACTTAACAGTGCCCACTGTACAGGAAAAGGGGAAAGGAGTGCAGTGTTGGGGAAGTGTGGGTAGGTTCAAGTGACAATCCAATTGTAAATTGCTTCTAACAATTGAAAAATGGCTTCACAGGGGAGCCAAAACGGAGTTAATCAAAACACTCATAATAAACATCAAAACAGCATCATAAATGACAGGTGTACTTAATCACACTCCGAACATGTGCTGTGGCTGATAGTCGACGTTTCGACCCTCATTATAGGGATATTCCCCCTTACATGGCGGGTCTTCTTCAGGACAGTGAGAGGGTAGGGGGACTTGTTGGTGGGCGGTTCCCTATGTTCAAATCATGGATTGATCTGTTGTAAAAAGGCATACAGTTCTTAAGAGGAACAGTCCTGATAAACAGTCCCTAAAGTTGTTAATTTCTTGCGGAAGCAGAACACTTAAAACTCGGTCCAGTGGCCGGTATAACTCGTGGGTTGACCATCTGTTTCAAGGCGTACTGGTCGTTGCTCGGGTGTTAATTAGTATGACTCGGTCGCTAGGGGCGCGGGTCAGATTCATTCATGTACCGGCATCCTGCAACTCCTGTGGTAAACGTCCGGATCTAATCCCTTAATCTGTCCATTATCCGAACCCTAAAAAGAAGAACCGGGTGGGGCAACATCGGGTGGATGACAGAAGTACCAGGTACCGCTTCATTCGGCAACTCTCCCCGTTAACAGAAAAGGCTAGCGATGCCGTGCAACAAATCGGAGGAATCAGGACGGAGCTGAGCTGCAGCGTAATCCAGACAGTGTGCGAGCGTGTTCAGGAAAGACGGCGCAAGACCTCAAGAGCCAGGCAAGAGGCAGCTGTGGGATTATCTCCAGGGCCCCAAGGCATCATACAGCATAATTTAGTGCAGCAGGGTGAGCTTGGAACTGCCTGCACCGACGTCCAAAGGTTGTGTTGGCGGCAGCACAAGAGCGATTTCAATCGAGTGGGCCAGCAGGGCAGGTGGCAGAGCCGACGACCGGGCACATTGCATGACTGGGCCCCTGGGTCCGAATAGTGAGGAGGCTTTGTGAGACTGGCACGGCCCGCCCTGTATAAGCGGCGAACAGTTGGCCTGCCACAGTGGGGTAGCAGCGCGCTTGGGCCAGACTAAGGGACAGAGAAACACGAGGCCCAGTGTGGGAGCGTAAGTGAAGCAAGCATAGTGAAGAGCAAGATAGAGCCCATCATGTTTATCCTGAGATTGCAGCCGGACAGCTTGTGGCATAGAAAATGTGGCAGACAGTGCCCGACCGGGGCAGCCAACGCATATCCCTTGCTTTCACTCCCCTGAAGTACTGTTAAATGGCCGGCAGAGAGACACCCTACAATACATTGGAAGGGGCCTACGGTCACCTAGTGGGGTCTTGAGCAGGGAGCTTGTGATATCACAAGGGACAGCTACTGGCAAATTGGGGAAACGCAAAGGCCTGGGAGTCTCCCAGACCAACGAGATGGACAACTACGTGGTCTGAAAGCCTCCCGCTGCGCCGGAAGAAGACGAAGCAGCTGAGCTCTCACTGGGAGCGATCATGGCGGCTAACCGGGATGTGAAAGGAACACTGGAGCCCAAAATAGATGTCAAGAACATCGAAGTGAACCTGATTAGAGCCGACCTCCACAAACTATCTGAGAACGACATGACAGCTGAGACGTACATATCCCAGCGCCAGTCCAAGACGTAGCAATTGGAATATCAAGTCCAGATACTAAACCAACAGGCCACAGAAATGGCAGCGTAGCTCAAAGATCAGGTAGGGAGGGCAAGAAGAGATAACATCAGGGTGGTGCAGGTCCCCGAAGGGTCGGATTGTACCAGTGGGGATTTTATTTTAGAAGACTGTATCATGAACACACTGCAGCCCAAGAGGCTCTCCAATTTCTTCTAGACTGAAAGAGCCCACCATGCACCAGTGCTGCCGTCAAGACCCGCGGCCCCTCCACAGACAATCATTGCGACGGTTTTTGATTGCCGGTACTGCGATGCAATCCTTTAAGCAGCCAGAGCTAAAGGGGACATATTATTATTATTATTATTTTTTACATTTATAGTGCGCAACAGCTACCCACAAAGGGTTTCCCGGCGCATTAATGTGATGTTACGGTGATGCTACAGTCAGAGAGAAATGTTTAGATGTTAAATAGCCAGGTCTTTAGGCTTTTCTGAAGCTCATGTAATTGGTCTCATTGCGTGCTAAGGGTGGCATGGAGTTCCGAAGCGTGGGCCCTAGGAAAGAAAAGGATTTACTGCCCATGCGCGATCGTTTGATTTTAGGGATGACAAAACTCTTCGCCGTAGAGGAACGAAGAGCACGGGAAGGGCAATAAGGGTGCACAAGTGTTTGGAGGTAATTTGGGGCTTTTTCAGGATAGATTTTATGCATGAAGCAGAGAGTTTTAGACATGAATTCGATTTTCGATCTTTAGACAGTGAAGGTCTCGAATATATTTAGTAGTAGAAGTAGTGCTCGGAATTTTACATAGTAGTCTGGCTGGCTACTGCGTTTTGAACTGTCTGCAATCTCCGAATCGTGGCTTTCTTTGCTCCCAGGTATAGCACATTGCCATAATCAAGCCTTGAAGTAATCAAGGCATAGATGACAGTTTTCTTTGTCGATTTTGGCACCATCCAGCAAATCTTTTTTAGCCATTTTAAAATGGCAAAACATGTGGCTGAAGTTTTTACTGCTTGCTGGTGCATGTTGAGAGAGTCATCAATAGTGATGCCCAGATTGCGTGCCTGCATCACCGGAACAGGGAGCATGCCCATTTCCTGCGGCCAATGATGCGGGCCCCACAACTTTTTATTCTTGCCAAGAACCATCACTTCGGTTTTCTCCCCGTTTAATTTGAGGAAATTGTCCTGCATCCAGCCTGCAATTTTAGTGAGGCCACCTTTGAGTATGGAGGGTGTGTCACTATTTTCTGAAGAGAGTGAGAAGAACGGCTGAGAGTCATCAGCATAAGAATACATTTGTAGGCCTGCTTCTTCCACCACCTTCGCTAGAGGGCTCATATACAGTTTCAATAATAATGGACTAAGTATAGAGCCCTGTGGGACACCATGTTCAAAGATCTGGGTGTCTGAACAGGCCGAGCGACAAAAAACTTGAAATGTTCGCTCATTCAAAAAGGATTTGAGCCAATTTCGTGCGGGGCCTCGAATACCTAAGGAGTGTAGTGTACGTATTAATATGGTGTGTGATACCGTATCGAATGCGGCACTTAAGTCTAAAAGTACAAGTGCAACAGTTTCGCCTTCATCCAGCAGCTGGCGAATATTCTCCGTGACTCCCAGTAGAGTGGTTTCTGTTGAGAAACCCGCTCTAAAACCTGATTGACAGGGAGGCAGCAAGTCTTGGGCCGTGACAAAATCAGTAAAAGTGCGATGCACATGCTTTTCCAAAATCTTCGAAAATATCGGTAGTAAAGAAATGGGTCGGAAGGAAGATTAGGATCAGCTCCAGACTTTTTTAATAGGGGATGAATCATGGCATGCTTCCATTCTTTAGGTACGATCTCCTCTTGAAGAGACACATTTAAAAGGTCTGTAATGATGTCCAGTGATCTCGTGTCAAGTTTTTTAAGTACGGAACAAGGTAGGGGGTCATTTGGGGAACCAGATTTAATCCTATTGAGCAATTTGATTACACTGTCAGTGTTGAGCCTCGGCCAGCTCTCCAAAGTGCTACTGGGGTTATGAGAGGCAGATCTACCTGTGTTCATGGGAGGGATGTAAGTCGAGTAATCTGACGGGGAAATGGCTGCTGAACGGCAGTTGTTCTGAGCAATTTCTATGCCTGGATATATTTTGTCTACTTTACTAACAAAGAATGTGGCCAACATTCGCATTGCTGCTTATTTAGATCTGGTGAAGTTGGTAGCGTTTTGGAACCCGCCAGTTCCTTCACCATTTTAAAAAGAGCTTTTGACCGATTAAGGGCCTCCACTATAGTGGAGCTCATAAAATCAGCTCGTGCCTTATTACAGAGCGTGTGATATTTATTTAATTTACTTTTCTACATTTTTTTCGCTTCTGGTGAATACGTTTTCCTCCATATACGTTCGGAGGTTTTACACTTCACTTTTAATTTGGTTCTCGGTAGACAGGTATTTATTGCTGTCATAAGCCATTTCTGTACTGCTGTGGATAGGGAATGGACAGATTGTTTAGAGCAGGGAGTGTGTGAATTTAAAAAGGTATTTAATGTGTCAATGTCAAGTTTTTTCCAGTTCCTGGTTAGCTTGGGTTGCTCTGATGTGCCCCCAGCCAACAATGTGGCAACTTGAAGCGAGAATCTAATCAAATAATGGTCGGACCAACAAATCGGTAGTGCAGGAAGGACGGTGATTTCCTTAATGTTAGAAAAAACCGGATCGAGTAGGTGACCTGCACTATGAGTGGGTCCAGAATTAAGTAGATTTAGGTTAAGGGAGGCTAAGTCAGCAATAAATTCAGCAGCTGATGTACTATTAGGATTTTCTAAGTGCAGGTTGATATCTCCAATAAGGGAGAAATTAGCTGCCTTCGTAACTAGCGGCCCAATAAGTTCTGGAAGGGTCGCCGTCCAAGTAGTAGCCGGGCCAGGTAGACGATAGATAAGTATACCGGATAGCGTGAAATTGGGGGTGAGGGCAAGTTTGAATATAGCTGCTTCACAGTTGGGGCATGGCAATTGGATGATATCACAACTATATTCCTTTTTAAAGAGGATAGCAATCCCGCCACCTGTTTGGTTGGTATGATCCATCTTTACTATTGTATAGTGGTCAGGCACTGCCACTGCAATTTCCGGTCCCGAGCACTCTTTGAGACAAGTTTCTGTTAAAAAAAGGGCGTCAGGCTTCTCATCTATTAGTAAGTTAAAAATCTCGAATTTATGTTTGGGTAGGGATCTACAATTCAAACTAAGAAAGGAGAAAGTTTTAAATTTGGAATGACCAGTATAGCTCTTATCCTTCCCTTTAATTCCAGTATTCTTGCCCTCCGAAGATACCGAGAAGCTACAATTGTGGCAGGGTGCAATTTCATCCCTCAGATGTAGTTTACTACATTGTGCTACTTGTGGGATTCTTAATGCCCGCAGCTGTTCAGAATCATATCTTATTAGAGGGCGATCGCTGTTATAGGTAGGTGCAGCCAGGGTAACTCCATCCACTCTTTCCTCACCATAATTAGTATTGAAGGGAGACAATACCGGGGTCAAGGCCCTAGACCCGGTCCCGGCGCGGACGGGCGCAGACGGGCTCACCTTTGGCGCACCTTCGGCGCGCCACTGGTGAGACCGCTGCGCGCGTCCGCTGCGTGTACTCGTAGGGGGAACCATTTGTATTGATCCTACGCCCAGCAACTAGCCCGCTGCCCGCTCCGAAATACTACTAAGATGGCGGCGGTATGCGGCGGCAGTCTCCGGTGTTGCCTACCGTCCCTGAACTGTCCCAAGTCGACAGATACAGGTGAGTAAAAGGAACTGTGCAAATATGCAAAGTGTGCAGTTGTGCAAAGTCACGCGCAGAATTATAGCAGGAAACACAATTTAAAACTTTAAAAACAAACCTCCCGGCTTTCCGCCTCAGGAGTGACTAGCTAGTAGCAGAATTAATCAGGGCAATGGAAGTGGGCGTCTTTTGTACTGATCCTACGCCCAGCAACTAGCCCACTGCCCGCTCCGAAATACCACTAAGATGGCGGCGGTATTTGGCGGCAGTCTCCGGTGTTGCCTACCGTCCCTGAACTGTCCCAAGTCGACAGATACAGGCGAGTAAAAGGAACTGTGCAAATATGCAAAGTGTGCAATTGTGCAAAGTCACGCGCAGAATTATAGCAGGAAACACAATTTAAAACTTTAAAAACAAACGTCCCGGCTTTCCGCCTCAGAAGTGACTAGCTAGTAACAGCTTGAAAATGCCCAGATACGGGTTTTCCCTGATTTCACACTAAGTACAGCACCAGAGAAGAAGCTTTGAAGCGGTGTCAAGGTGCTCAGAGAGCGAGTCCTCAAATACATGATGTTATTTCCGGCAAAGCTATGTGAAATAGCAGAGGGCAAGACTTGGGACTTTGCATCACCCGAGGAGGTGTGGGAGTTCCTGGAAGGCTGGCGATCTATATACCGAGACTAAGGCAAGGGCCTGGGACGCAGCCAAGGGTGCCAAAGCAGTGAAAAAAGCATGGTGCAGCTGGAACAGCAGGTGGCGGAGGAGACCCTAGAGACTGTTCCCGGAGCGAGTGGGAATGGCACAAAGTAAGGAGCAGCGCCCTTTGGCAAAGTACAAAAAGCTGGTCTGGGTCTGAATGAGTGATGGTGTAGATACTGGACTGAGACATCACCTCGAAACAGACATTGGAACTGTCACAGACACTGCAAACACAAGCTTTTAGCTCAACCCAGCAGAATCAGCAAGGGGACTTACAATTATGACAGTTCTAAAAAGGGTTCGATCCCAATGCTGCACCTTTCTGTTTCTTTTTCTCTTTATTGGTATAACAATACAGGGGTGGCCGAGACAACCCCCCCCCCCCCCCCCCAATAGTTGTTCTATGCAGGCTTTGGGGCAACAGGCTCTCTGCAGGTTGGGAAGTTGGGGCTGGAACAACTTTATTAGCAGGATGGCAGGGTGGGTGGGATAGGAGTTGGGAACAGTCGCTTGTTCATAATGTCATCCTATTGGTGAAGTTAAATGCTCACGGAGACTGCAAGGGGGACTACCGACAACCAATTTGTTGGGAATGCAACTTGGATATACGAGAGCAAGGGACATCTTTGATGCAGTTAGCTCAGATACTCTTCTACCCATTGTTGGACATAAGTCGACGATGACCCCATTGAGGGTGTGGTCCTGGAATGTAAATGGACTCAATGATAAACTAAAGCAATCAGTGGTCCTACAATACATTAAACGACATGCCACGGATATTGTTCTTTTACGGAAAACACACCTAAAAGGTAACCGTTGTAAAGCTCTAGACAGTTTTGGCTATGCTTTGATGGCATATGCAGGGTACACAACTGGTTCTAGAGGGGTGCGTGTGCACTGTACAGGGACGCTTCCCTTCAGCCATGGGAAGGTATGGGCCTACAGATCTAGACGATATGTAGCTGTTAGTGGCAAATGAGGGGAAGATTCTAGACCTGTGTTCTGTGTATGCTCCAACAGGGTTGCAGACCTCCACACTGGAGGCAGTGGGTCCACTGCTCAGGGAACTTCCAGAAGGTCATCTGATACTGGGAGGTAACATGAATGAAGTCCTCCCAGTGGAGATGGATGTAGCAGGGGGAGCAGCATCAGGGAGGAGTGTGGGTCCGCTGGGGGCAATGGGCCTGGGTGACATAAGGCAGCACCAACACATACCAAGAAGCAATACACTCATCTTTCGGCAGCAAGCGGGGGCCTCTCCAGACTGGACTATCTTATAACACAAATATGGGGGAATTTATTGTTCGAGAAGTGTCTGACCACTACCTGGTGGAAGCGAGGCTTATCAGTCCCCAAAAAGACTATGCACTACCCTAACAGTTAGACCCATGGTACTGTAAAGACTGTGACTTTAGGGAGGACATAAGGAATGGAGGCAAATTATTTTTCCTCGGACAATGTGATATCTGTAGACTCCAAAGTGGCTCTTTGGGAGGCCTTTCAAACGGTGATCAGAGGGTGAGCCAAAGCACGAGTGGGCGCCATGAAGAAGAAAAAGCTATTAAAATGTTGTGTCCTTGAGGAAGACATTCTGAGTCTGGAGTCTGAGGTGATAAAGGGAGATACGGGTCCAGCAGCAGCACAACATCGCCTATGGCTGCACCAGAAGGAACTGCACGAGCTGCTCGAAGATAAAGCCAGGGTGCAGGCTTTGGCCATACAGCACATACTATATGATGCCGGGGACAAGGAAAATATATTGTTCGCTTGGCTGGATAAGAGGAGGGTGATTGGCATATGGGTACCAGGACTAGTAGGCGAGGTATAGTTACGACAATGGGAAAGAGGTGGCCGAGAGGTTCACCACTTACTATGAGGAACTGTACGCTTCCTTGTTCACAAAAACAGAGCGAGATTTAAGTGACTTCTTGTCGACATAACTTTACAGCGATTGTCAGTGGAGGATAGAGGAATGTTGGAGGGAGAGTTGACGGTTGAAGAGATAGTTGCGGCATCTGCTCCATGCAGTCCAGTAAGGCAGTACTACCCAATGGTCTCCCTGTGAAGATGTACAAGTGTATGCTGGGCGGGTTGGCAGAGCATCTCCTGGGCATGCTGTCGGAGTCTAAAATGGCTTGAATACTTTGTTCGGATCAGAGGACGGCGGTAATAGCGTAATAGCAAAATACTGCAAACCCCCATCAGAATGTGGGTCGTATAGGCCAATCTTCCTGCTCAAAAGTAAAGGTTCTAGCAAAACTTCTGTCCTCACGCTTGGTGGGGGTGATTACCTCCCTCATACACCTGGACAAGTCTGGGTTCATGCCATATAGGGGAACTAGATTAAACCTGCGCAGGCTATTTGGAGTCCTTCATCTTACGGAAGCGGCCCTCAACGACCAAGGCAGCCCTCCTGTGCCTAGACGCCAGGATGGTCTTCAATAGAGTGAAGTGGAGTTACCTCTTTGCTGTGCTGAGTCGGTTTGGTTTGGGCCTGGGTTTATTGGGTGGGTTAGACTCCTCTATCAGCAGTCACTGGCTAGGGTAAGAGTCAATGTTATGGTGTCCCGGTTACTCTCTCTCCAGAAAAGAACAAGACAGTGATGTCCACTATCCCAAATGTTATTTACTCTGGCCTTGGAGCTCTTGGTGGCGTGGATACGCCAAGACCCCTTGATATGGGGGGTCTCTTTCGTGGGAGGAGCGCATCTCGTATGTGGACAATATCCTCTTGCATGTCAGTCAATTACCAGGATGCAAAAGTTACTACTTGTGTAACGATATATCTGTAAGAGACATTAGTTAGTGATAGATTCCTTACCATAGAATACCCCCAGGTGTCAGACTGGATCCGGAAATTATTGCGTAGCAGTACCCTTGTGCGTCAGTAGGCGTCGTCTGCGGCTCCGCGTCCGCCGTCGGTGTCGTGGGCGCCGTAATGACGTCGTCGGAGTACTTAGACACCGCCTCCGCGTGCGGACCTCAGTTCTTAGACACAGCTTTTCGGTGCCAGAAACGCAGAGCTATGCTAAAAACCAACACTGGTGCCATTGAAACTAGGGCCCTGAAAGGGGATGACCTTAACCCTAGATATCGGTTCGCAGAACGGGGAGGATGGGCGGGTCGGTAAGGAATCTATCACTAACTAATGTCTCTTACAGATATATCGTTACACAAGTAGTAACTTGTGCATCTGAAAGAGACACAACAGTGATAGATTCCGTACCTTAGAATAGATACCCCAGCAATACCAACCCCGTTGGTGGGACTGCGAACCAAAAATCACACCAGAAAGTCCTGGGGGACGAAACGGCCAAAGAAGCCATCCCTCCGGACTTGGCTGTCCAGGCAATAGTGTCTTGCAAACGTGTGCAGCGAGGCCCACGTAGCTGCCTGGCAAATGTCCTGTAAGGGCACTCCTCGGCCGAGGGCAGTGGTAGTCGCCGTGGCCAGAGTGGAATGAGCCCTCAGTCCAACAGGGGGTTCCTTCTTTGCCAAGGAGTAACACGCCTGGATACACAAGATGATCCACCGCGAGATGGTCCGCTTGGGTAACGTCTTTCCCTTCTTAGCGCCCACGTAACCAACAAAGAGTTGGTCATCCACCCGGAACTGGCGTGTGCGATCCAGATAGTAAGAGAGCGCACGTTTTGGGTCCAGACGGTGGAGCCTCTCTTCCTCTTTTGAGGGATGCGGAGGCGGAAAGAAGGTGGGCAAGGTGATGGACTGCCCGATGTGGAAGGCTGTGACTACCTTGGGCAGGAAAGAGGGCCTTGTCCGCAACACAACCTTGTCCGGATGGACCGAAAGGAAAGGAGGTTTAGGGGATAGAGCCTGGAGCTCACTCACTCTCCTGGCAGAGGTGATGGCAACCAGGAAAGCAGTCTTCAGAGTAAGAAGGCGGATAGGACATTTGTGAAGTGCTCAAAAGGAGCGCACATCAGAAAAGTAAGAACCAGGTTCAAGTCCCACTGAGACATCATGAAGGGAACAGGTGGAAACGTGTGTGTGATGCCTTTCAGGAATCGATTACCAAAAGGGGACTTGAACAAAGAAGGTTGATCAGGCAGCCTTAGAAAGGCTGAAAGGGCAGAAAGGTAGCCCTTGATAGTGCCCAGAGCAGATCCCTGCTGGGCAAGAGAAAGGAGGAAGAGAAGAACCTCAGAAAGAAGGGCAGAGAGAGGATCCACAGCCTTTGCTGTGCACCATGCCACAAATCTGTTCCACCTGCAGGCGTATACCGACTTTGTGGAGGGACGCCTGGCTGCCAGAATGATGTTACAGACTTCAGGAGGCAAGTCAAATGGCCTCAACTGTTGCCGCTCAATCTCCAAACATGGAGGTGGAGACTGGACAGGTTCGGGTGGAGGACCGTCCCCTGCTGCTGCGACAGAAGGTCCTCCTGAAGAGGCAGACGAACCGGGGGATCGACTGACATACTGAGTAGCTCGGGATACCAGTATCTTCGTGCCCAGTCCGGAGCCACAAGGATAACTTGTGCCCGGTCGCGCTTGATCTTCTTCAGCACTCTGGGCAGAAGTGGTATAGGCGGAAAGGCGAACAACAGACCGCAACTCCACTCGCAAAGAAAAGCGTCTCCAAGCAAGTGCCGCCTTGGAAATTCCAACATGCAGAACTGATGACAGTGCGTGTTCTCTTCGATGGCGAATAGATCTAACCAAGGCTCTCCCCACTCCTGAAAGAGGCCTTGCGCCACGTCCGAGTTCAGACGCCATTCGTTATCCATCATGCACTGGTGGCTGAGTTCATCCGCCCTGGCGTTCAGAGAACCTGCCAGGTGTTGAACCACCAGGGTCACACACTGATGTTCCAGCCACTGCCAAAAGCGCAGAGCCTCCTGGCAGAGGGTCCACGACCCCACCCGCCCTGTTTGTTGCAGTACCACATGGCGGTGGTGTTGTCCGTGAACACCCGCACTACACTCCCCGGACAGAGGGGAGGAATGCCTTCAGTGCTAGACGAATCGCCCGCAGCTCCAAAAGGTTGATATGGAGCCGGGACTCCGCTGGAGACCAGAGGCCTCTGATCTCTGCCTCTCCCATGTGACCTCCCCAGCCCTGGAGGGACGCGTCCGTCACAACTACGTGCTCCGGTTGGGGAAGGGAGAGGGATCTGCCGCTGACCCAATCGCGGTCCGTGAGCCACCACTGCAGCTGTCTTGCCTTGCCCTCCGAGATCAGGACATGGTCGGACAGGTTGCCCTGATGCTGGGCCCACTGAAACTTCAGGTCCCACTGCAGAGCCCGCATCCGCCAACGGGCGTGATGCACCAGAAGGATGCAGGAAGCCATCAGCCCCAGAAGCCGCGGCGTCAACCTGACCGAAACTCGGGATAAAGGCTGAAAGATTGGAATCAGAGCCTGTATATCCCGAACCCGCTGTTCGGGTGGGTAAAGTCGAGAACCGCTCTGATGAAAAGGAGCTTCTGAGAGGGACACAGATGTGACTCCGGCACATTGATGGAGAACCCCAGCTGGTGCAAGAGGTTTGCCGTCGTCTGGAGGTGGCCGACGACTGTCTGGGGCGAGCCCGCCTTCAACAACCAGTCGTTGAGGTAGGGGAAGACTGAAACCCCTAACCTGCTCAGATGAGCTGCGACCACCGTCATCAGTTTCGTGAACACCCGTGGGGCGCTGGTAAGGCCGAAGGGGAGCACGGTAAACTGAAAGTGCTCGCGGCCTACCATGAACCGCAGGTCGCGCTGGTGGGCCGGCAAGACGGGGATGTGGAAATAAGCGTCCTGCAAGTCCAACGCTACCATCCAGTCTCCTGGGTCCAGGGCAGCTAAGACCTAAGCCAGAGTCAGCATTTTGAACTTCTCCTTCCGGAGGAAGCCGTTGACGTTCCGTAGGTCCAAGATAGGGCGTAGGCCCCCTTTGCCCTTCTTGGGTACCAGAAAGTAGTGGGAGTAGCAATCACATCCTACTTCCGGCCCAGGAACGAGCTCGATGGCCCCCTTGGCCAAGAGGGGCGAAACTTCCTCCTGCAGAAGCCGCAAATGATACACCGATACGCGGTGGTGTTGCGGTGGCATGGCTTGAGGGGTCGTCTCGAAGGGGAGGGAGTAGCCCCTTTGAGACGATTTGCAGCACCCACCTGTCCGATGTGACAGTGCGCCAGTGGGAGTGGTGATGGCGAACCCTGTCCCCCACGGACGTCACATGGGCCGAAAAGCACGGACTAGGAGGGTTTTGAGGCGGATGCTGCGGGGGAGGGTGTGGACTGGCCTCGCTGTTGTCCCCGACCGCCTCCACGTCGATTTCCATGGCCGCCACCACGCTGTATGTTAGTCTGCGGTGTGTGGCTGGCAGCACGTGTGGGGGCGCCCCTTCCTTGGCCACAAAAGGAGCTAAAGGCACCCGTTTGCCATCCGGGGCCGAGAGGCCCTGGAGTCCTTAAAGTGCTCAAGCGCATGGTCTGCCTGGTCACTAAAAAGGCGACGGCCATCAAACGGCATGTCCATCAGTGTGTTCTGGACATCGGCCGAAAAGTTAGCGGACCTCAACCAGGCGTGGCGACGAATCGCCACCGTCGTTGCCATCGCTCTACCTAGTGAGTCAGTGGTATCCAGCCCACACCGGACAGAATAATTTGCCGCATCCCGGCCTTCCACAAGGGCTTGGCCCAGTTTGGCCCGAACCTCCAACGGACACTCTGGCAGCAATTCGGCAACCATATCCCACAGAGAGTGGGTGTAGCGGCCCAAGAGGCATGCGGTGTTGGAAGACCGCAGTCCCAGAATGAGGGAGGAGAATACCTTTTTGCCGTACTGCTCATACGGCGGAGCCGACGGGAATGCGGTCTGAGAATTTGATGCCTGGATGACCAGGCTCTCGGGGGTGGGGTGGGTGGACACGAAACGTGGGGTGGGTGGACACGAAACATGGGTCGCGCGGGGCCCGGCGGTGGAGTCTGGCCACGTTCCTATCTACGGGCGAACCCATAGCGGGCCTGGACCAAGTGCCCAAAAGAACGTCGGTCAAGGCCTCATTAAAGGGCAGCAGAGGCTCGGCCGAGCTTGACTGTGGTTTAAGGACCTCAGTGAGGAGGTTGGTCCTCACGGCCGCGATGGGGAGCTGAAGGCCCAAGGCCTTGGCTGCCCTCATCAACACCACACTGTAGGTCGCCCCCTCCTCCGTAGCCACGATAGGAGGTGAGACAAAGCCAGGGTCTGGTGATGTGTCCAGACCACTGGCATCCACAAGTCCACCTGTCCAGTCCTCTTGAGACTGACACTCTCGGGTCACAGGGTCCGCAGACCCCTCCCAATACTCCTCTTCACCCATCACCTGATAGTCAGGGTTGTCAAGCGATGAGGCCGGTTCATAGAAGGTAAACTCACCAAGCGGCGGAACCGGAGCGAGGGAGGCATCGGGGACGGCGCCGTCCGAGGACGGACCTGAGGGACCGGCGCCGGTGAGGTCACTAGGTCAACCGGCGACGACCCGGATCCCGAAGCGGATCCAGAGGGGCCCTGCGGCGCCGGTGGGGCCAAAGCACCCGACGGCGTCGGGCCGAAGCCCCCGACCAGCTAGGGGCCCCAGACGGGTTCGCTGGGCCGGAAGGCGCCGCGGAACCCGTCGGGGAAGAGAGGTTCCTCATGGCCACGAGGAAGCGCTCGATCTCCCCCGGCGTCGCGTCTTGCTCAAAGACCGGAGGGTGTGGAGCAGGCCGCGGCGCCCGCGAATCCGACGGAGCTGCGTGGGCGGTGTCACCCGAACCCCCGGCCGCGTCGCGCGATCGTCAGGGGGAGTCAGAAGAGCGATGACGTCTCTTCGACTTCTTGTGCTTACCCGACGACGACTTCGACCCGGAGGAGCGATGCCGACTCTCGGAGCGGTGATAGGTCCGACCCCCCCGACCTGTCCCTCGACCTCCTGTGGGACCGGGACCGCTCGCGGCGCGGGGCCGACTGCCGGAGTTCGAGCCGCTTGCGGGACCGCTCCCGCCTAGCTTTCGAAGTCAAGGCCCAGCAGTCGGGGCAGGCCTTGTCGTCGTGGTCGACGCCGAGACAGTGGAGACACCGACGGTGAGGGTCCGTGACCGCCATCAGATGGTCGCAATCCTCACACGACTTGAAACCAGGCATCCCTAGGCACCGTCCAGAGTGGCAAGACTCAAGAGAAGATTATCAAAAGATTATCAAAAGGGATTAAAAAAGACAAGTCAAAAGTGACTAAAGTACTGCTTTTTCCAGATCTGCGCTGCTGGCGCAGAAAAAAGAAAGAAGAACTGACGTCAGCACGCGGAGGCGGCGTCTAAGTACTCAGACGACGTCATCACGGCGCCGAAGACGCCGACGACGGACGCGGAGCCGCAGACGACGCCTACCGACGCGCAAAGGTACTGCTACGCAAACATTTCCGGATCCAGTCTGACGCCTGGGGATATTCTAAGGTAAGGAATCTATCACTAACGTGTCTCTTTCAGATACTGCAGACAGTCACTTGACAGGATACTGCGGCTCTTCCGCATTTATGGGGAAAATTCGGGATACCGAATCATTTGGGGTAAATCTCTCCTCTTCCCCGTGGCGGGGGAACCCCCGAGCTGACATCCAGATGTGTGGTGCCGATTGAGGTGCAAGGCTTAAAGTACCTAGGAATTTATATAACAAGAGACTCCCAAGAGTTCTACTGACGGAACTTGGGCTTACAGGTGGATAGACTCATTGTGGACGTCAAACACTTGTGGACCCTGCCGCTTACCCTGATGGGGTATGTGGCGTTGTTTAAAATGATGGCCCTCCCACGACTACTATATGCATTGCAAAACAGGCCATATGAGGTGCCCCATTTGTTCTTGTGATTTGATTTTGATTTGATTTGATTTGGGATTTATAGAGCGCATAGCTACCTAGGGCATCCCAGCGCTAGTGACCATAGATCCAGCAAGGGGGGGGGGGAGCAGGGGAGAGGTGATCAAGGGAAGAGCCAGGTTTTTAGTTGTTTCCGAAAACTAAGGTGATTGTGTTCTCGTCTCAGGGAAAGTGGGCGGGAGTTCCACAATCTGGGGGCGTTGTAAGAGAACAGGCGACCGCCAGTTCTAGCCTTCCTAATCCTTGGGACGCTAGCGAGAGATAGGGAGTTGGATCTTAGTTGTCTACTGGACTGG
The DNA here is from genome assembly GCF_964263255.1 of Lissotriton vulgaris. Lineage (NCBI taxonomy): Eukaryota > Metazoa > Chordata > Amphibia > Caudata > Salamandridae > Lissotriton > Lissotriton vulgaris. Next base: position 1,324,884,012 of record NC_141687.1, on the reverse strand, counting down.
TGCGGTTTCAGTAGTGGTCTAAGAATGGGGGGGCCTTCGTCGTGCATTATTCTGTGGGCAATACACAGGGTTTTGAACGTGACCCGTTCTTTCACTGGCAACCAGTGCAGGTTTCTGAGGGCTGGTTTGGCCGAGCACCTCGCTTTGGTTCCAGTCAGGATTCTTGCAGCCGCATTCTGTGCGCATTGCAGTCTGTGGACTACAGAGGCTGGAGCCCCCAGATACAACACGTTGCCGTAATCTTATCTGGAGTTCACTAGCCCCTGCATCAGGAGTTTTCTGGATTGGGAGGGGATCAGATGGAGGATCTTTCTTGACATCTTGATGAGGCCGAAACAAGTTCCTGCAGTTTTCCTGGCCTGTGTCTTGAAGCTGAGATCCTGGTCTAGCCAGATACCCAGACTCTTTACTTCGGGTTTGGGGGTTGGTGGGGTCCCCATACATGGTGACCACGGAAGGGATGTGGGAATTTTGTTTGGATTTCCCAGGAGAAGTATTTCCGATTTATCTCCGTTTAGTTTTAACCGGGAGTCACACATCCACTGGTACACCTTCTCTAGACAACTGGATAGATTGGGGAGGGAATTGTCTGATTGGTTGAGGGAAACGATCAGCTGGGTATCATCGGCGTACATTATTGTTTTGATGCCAAAAGAAGTGACAACATCCTCGAGAGGGGCCATGTAAACGTTAAAGAGTAGATGCTGTTACGATCCCTACTATGGTTCGGGGGTGCGCCACGGATAGCACTGCGCAATCTTCAGCGAGGGGTCTATGATGGGGGACTAGCATTACCCCACATCTGGAGCTACTACTGGGCGGCCGATTAGTTACGGTAAATGGGGGGAGGGATCGAGAGGAACCTGCATATATGGTAGACAGAATTGCCACCGTCGCTAAGGGATTCCGTTCTGTACTATATTCCAAACAAGTAGTGAAGAGCCTACCACAGCCTACCCGGACAGCACACAGGCATAGACACAGCAAAAAACACTTGGGCTGGAGGGAAAACTTACAGGGATTTCCTCCCCCTCCGCCACCCGGGACAGCGACCTGTTAAAGGGGTGGGTGATTTACAGGGATTTGCAAAATGGGAGCTGGTGGACCCTGAGAACCTGGGAGACGTATGGGGAGGACAGGCATATATCACTTTTACAACCATACAAACTGCATTTGAGATGGGGAAGGGGGAATGGCTAAGATACCTACAGCTGGGACATGGTATATTTGTGAAGGACAGACACTGGAGGAGGCCTCTCCATTAGGGAACAAACTATTGATCGACCCGTTATGCGAAAAGGCCATTTCATTATTTTATAAGAAAATAATCAATAATGCGTCGAATGTACTAGGCCCATTGAGGGCGACATGGGAGGGAGACATTGGCCCACTTGAGGATAAAGACTGGGTGGAGGCGCTGCAGGGCCCTAGGGAGGTGGCGATACGGCCAATGATCCAACTAATCCAGTTAAAAATTCTTCACCAATGTATTATAACAGATCGGTTCTAAATTGGATTTGGCTTAGGGAGGATACACTCTGCCAAAGGGGGCACAGATTAGAGGGGACATTCTACCATTTATTATGGGAATGCCCAGTGTTACAGTTATATTGGCAGAGGGTAAGAGAGGTGATGGCCGCTGTTCTGGGCGTAGAGATGCGGATAGCAGCAAAATCTTTTCTAATAATGATCCCTGGGGAGGAGGATTGTCCGAGACACGCAAGGTAGTGGCAGGCGCTGGCAACGGTAGTTGCAAAACGAAATACTGCAAAGAGGTGGGGGGAAACCACCGAGCCAACAATAGAGAAGTGGAAAACTGATTTGGAATGGTGTTGGCAGGCAGAACAACCGATATATAGGAGTAGAGGATGCCCAAGGAAATAGGAGAAGATATGGGGGGCTTGGCAGGCTTATAAGGATTTATAGTGGGTGTACTGCAGAATTCAGTAGGTACTGCAGTCCGTAGTTGATATTGTAAATGACTATTCATCGTTGTTTAAAATGAACAAGATGCAAAGGTAATCAGATATAACTGTTCCATGACTGTATTGATTACTGAGCACGTATTAATAAAAAGGCTTTTCCCCCAAAAAATATGCTCAACCATGCACCTCAGCCTTGATAAGAACTTATTGAGCTCATGTCTTCAAGTTTACTTAGCTTTCAGTCATATAGCATTTTAGTATTTTACACACGCTGCCTTGTGTAAGCTTACTTTAGTCTTGTTCCCATTTTAAGGCTATGGATCTCAAGAATGTCACACAAGGGTGTGTATCTGAGAATATTTAGATATGATCTTTTTATTGAAAACCGCACAAACTCAGCTCGACATTCATTTACATCAGTTTTCCATGACAGCGTGCCACATTGTCTACAGCAGTGTATAAAAAAATGCCTTGAACACACACACCATAACCCCTCTCCCTCAACCAGGATTCGGTTCAATTGTGGCACTTTTCGTGACTGCGTAGGAATTACCCTTCGTACTTTCATTTCTGTAAAGACCTAAAAATTAAGCCTTGATAAACTCTGTTGCTAAGACAATGAAGATGTCAGATGTGGAAGTGATTACCTTGTATGACTGCAGAGAAGAGGCATACACTGGAAGAGATAAGAAGATTTGTGTTGTGTCTGATCACATGTGCTCAATATTTAATACTCTGTGGGTATTGCCCTTCTGAGCACTTTATTTAGGCTGCTACCTAGATAACCGCATTAAGTTTATCGACCTATTTGACTCAGAATTATACTCTTTGGCACATTGCTGTGTAGTGTTAGAAAAAAGATTTTCATGGTACTTCCACTTTGATTGACAATTAGGACATGATTGGGATGTACACAGTAGTCTATGCCACTGCTAATTGTTAGTTGTTGTCTTAATAGTGGGAATGGATGGACGCCATGTTTTTGAGACAGAACAGAAATAAATTACTAATAATAATAACTAAACATCTAAATCAAAGAACTTCAACTTATCAGGAGTACCAGTTTAAATTAAAAGACTTTCATTTACCTTAGCAGGCACCCTGAAGTCTCCATATTCTTTCAAAAGCACCTGCGTCTCTTCTATCGATTCCCCTGGAGAGGTGTGAGTGGAAAGATAAAATTCACCTGCTTCCTGGATCCAGTCTAAGGCCTGTAGGGAGACAAGACACTATCATCTACTTCTCCATCCTGTTTGACTTATGTTGATCTGAACATAGGTGCAAGGTATTAAGAAAGAAACATGCATACTTACTTGAATTTTCAGCTATGTTCGAACCTGCCTGGTATCACAGGATGGACTCTGACATTCTGCCTTATACACTCGTTTTTGCTTCAGTGGAGAAAGTGACTCGGCTGTTCCTGCAGAATGTGTCTCGGGTGATCTGCTGAACAGATCGCATCTGTGATGTATTAGACCCTAACTGGCAATGCAGAATGAAGCACCAAGGTTTGGGGGTCTGGAGCATGAATGAGGTTTGTCAGACATGAATATTGTATCCTAAATATTGTTTACAAAAATATTGCCTGCTACAGAGACATTTTAAGGCACGGGGCCAAGTAGGTTGTGGCCCTGGGCCCTGCCATTCAATGGGCTCCTTGTTAAGATTTGGGGACAGTCCCAGAATGTCTAGAGTTTTACAATAAGGAGTTTGATTACTTACTGGTTATTTTGTCAACCAGCTCAGCCCCTTCTTGAAATAGTGATGGTTAAAGATAAATGCCCTTTGAAGCATTGTTCTTGTGGTAGCTGCTGCCAGACCAGAGCAATACGGGCTCCACAAAAGTAATGCGGAAAACAAAAACGCACCTATCAGCACCGTATGCTCGAATGCAGCCGACAGACTAGCTATACTACCCATTGTGGCTAGAAGGCTTGGATGGTTCACTGGTGTTTGTTTTTCTGGTACAGTTCAGCTGAGATCGATTGTGCCAAGGCAGGTCTTGAGAATAGGCAGTCTAGAGAAGCATATGTTCTCTCCATGACTGAACCATACATTTAGAGCAGATTATTGGCTGGCGCAATTCACAACCAAGAGCCACCCGTCTCCGAGTCCCTGTTCCTCACAGGGACTGGAGTGCAGTAAATGTAAGAAAAAAATACTCTCCAGTTGCACAAACCCGAAAGGTGAGGCACTAGTCCACTGTACCACACAGCAGGCTTGTTGAAGTTGCATGTCTTTCTACGTCTCTAGTGCCGCCCAGTCAGACAGAGGCTAGTAGGTAAGGGGTTGAGCCCAGATGTAACCTGGCCAAGGAAGAGGGTTGTCAATGATTTGATCTCAGTTCTAAGGGCGTGAATAAGCAGAACATGGATAAAAAAATCATAGTAGTTCTGATCAGGAGGCACTCGCATTGTGTTGGCCTGGGGCCAATCCTTAAGATGTCCCTCCCCACATCAGCACAAAATAGAAAATCTAAAAACGAAAGGATGATATTTTTGTAAACTACATACAGGGCTCAATATTTATGCTATGCAGCATTTCTGCATACAATATTGTGGCATGCTAACGGTTTGGTACTTTCATTCTTTGCAGACACAGAGCACAGCTAGGATTGCAGAATGTCACTCATTAAGTCTTGTCTAATTCATTGATCGCCTGAAGCAGCAGAGCAGAGCTGTGAATGAAAGAAGTAACTCAGCAGGTTTGTGTTGGGGCAGGGATTCTCTGGCCAATCAGATCTCTGTGAACATTGCAGAAAAATAACTCAGCAGGTTCGGTTTGATACAGGAATGCTATGTTAAATCAGACTACATCATTGCAGGATAGAACTCCGCAGGATCGGTCTGACCCAAGAATTCTCCGCTCCATCAGAAAAGAGCTCTTACTGAAGACAGTGACTCGGCGAGGTCAGTTTGGTGCATGTATGCCTCGTGTAGTGACTGGGTGAGAGTATTCTGCTTAATTCAGAAACTCTGTCCATCACCACCCCTTGTTGTTAAATATTTTGTCCACCCTAAGCGTGGAAGGGTATACTCAGACGTGAGTCCCTTGCTCATTGCACCATCAGGATTCAAGCAAGCCGGGCCGACGACGGCTGAAATGCCAGAAACCGGTCCCCGGAAGCTTGTTTCCTTCCCAGTGTAAGAATTGGCTTGGTAGTTTGGTTTTCCCTGTTCCCATCAGGCACTGGGACAGGAACAGGCTAATTTGCATATAGCCAGGTTCTGAGCAGGGATGGTGCAGTGAGCTAAAAAACGGTGTTGGATCTAGCCCTGATCTCTTGACTGGGTGAGAGTATTCTGCTTAACTCAGAAACTCTGTCCATCACCACCCCTTGTTGTTAAATATTTTGTCCACCCTAAGCGTGGAAGGGTATACTCAGATGTGAGTCCCTTGCTCATTGCACCATCAGGATTCAAGCAAGCCGGGCCGACGACGGCTGAAATGCCAGAAACCGGTCCCCGGAAGCTTGTTTCCTTCCCAGTGTAAGAATTGGCTTGGTGGTTTGGTTTGCCCTGTTCCCATCATGCACTGGGACAGGAACAGACTAATTTGCATATAGCCAGGTTCTGAGCTGGGATGGTGCAGTGAGCTAAAAAACGGCGTTGGATCTAGCCCTGATCTCTTGACTGGGTGAGAGTATTCTGCTTAATTTAGAAACTCTGTCCATCACCACCCCTTGTTGTTAAATATAGTGTAGTGAACTAGCAGGTTCAGATGTAAGACAGAACTGCTGGGATTGCACAATGGGGTTCAGTGTCATACAAGGATTCTGGTTCAAAAGAGAAGAGCAAACTAATGGTCGCAAATCACACACAGACTTTTTGTGATTGCAAAAGAATTTTGAAAACTGAGCTTCGTACTACTAAGCCGATGCACAAAATTCCTCCAACCGCTAGGTGGTGCACTTCAAAGAGTGGCACTCGGTTTGCGACACACAATTCTGTCAGTTCTAACACTGGCAGTGTCTGAGTCCCACGCATGTTGGCCATTCACTTCATCTAAGGAGCACTGCCTGGAGAGTGATGCCCCATTATCAAAGTGGGGTCTGTATTGGAGTAATTTTGAAACTACATTTCTGATGCCCTCGAAGCAGGGTCGGTATTATATGTTTAGAACCACGCTCCGCCCCACCCCCCCTACTCCTCCAGGGGTCTGTACTGTTTATGAGGCCACTAGAGCCTGTGACAGGGAACACACTCCCAGGCTATTTTCGACCACTAGTATTATGACACTGGGGGTTAGTGTTCCCAGGCTTTGACCTAAAACAATTGTGCGGCTCTATCCACACCAAAATCCATTGACAGGCTCCCCAGTCCCTCACTAGCAGCCCTCTGATTGCCCACATTGCTCTGGTAAGTGACGTGCAGCACTATGAACAGTTATTGCCTGCCTATCTAGCTAGCTGCGCTGCACCCTACAACTTCCTTCATGGAATCCTCCAGTGACATGTATGAGGACCCTTTGGCATCTCTACCCTGTGAGGACAACTACTATGAAGTCGTGGATGCCTCCATTTACAGGGCGGTTGACAAGGTCATGAGACCCATGGATAAGCGCCTTGCGGAATTAATTGCACGCAAATGCACAAAGAGACTGCAAGCTGGACCGGACACTCCTGGGCGCTCTATGGCGCCCCAGCCCGGCGGGATTCAGACGGTGCACAGGCGAAGCACCCCCACGAGGACAGTGTAGACCACAACACATTTGCCCGTCTAAAACAGGCGTTCATGGCCCAGAACCTTCCTGCCTTGCCCCTTTCTGATCCGGAGGGCCCCTGGAAACCCAGCCTCCACTTTCCCCATACCTGCAGGATGTCGACTCGTACTCTGATTATGAGCCAGGGTCTTCCAGGTCATGGCAGCCATCTTACCCTCCCAGCAAAGCCCACGCTGCAGCGACGGGGTCCGACATGTTGGACCCACGATGAGATCCTCTATCCCCGGTCATCAGATAGGGTTCCCGGAGAAAAGGCGGCACACTACGTCACAAACTGCGTCCGCAAGCCACTGGAAAAAGAGGCTCTTAGTCACCTGTGAGCAGAGTGCTCGTGGCCCACTTTGAATAGAAAAGTCACCTTAACACCCAACATAGACCCCGGGATGGTCACATTCCTGACCTAATTCATAAAGTAACCCAAAAAAGGCACAGACCGGTCCTGGAGAGCTTGCCCGGGCAATGTATTGGTCGCCATTGGCCCACTTAACATGATACTGGATATGGTGGAGGATGCTTTGACTCCCCTTTCTCTGATACGCCATCTTAGTGATCTTGACCTCTTCCTCTGTCCCAGCCAGGCGACCTTTATATAGTCTTGGACCTACTCCTCGTTGTCGATCTTGTTAATATCTCTGGTCCCGCTCCCATTTAGTTTCACTCTCACTTTCCTGTCCTTATCTGTCTTCCGTTCCCTTTCTTTCTGTTCTCCCCTCTTCCTTCCCCTGCCCCCTGAACACCTGGCTGAACGATGACAAGAATTCCCTGCTCTGTAAATATGTAATATATGTAAGCCTGAGTAAATTTGCAATTTGTATATATTTTTATCTCTAACCACTAGTATATGTAGTAGACCATTGTACTTACTAACATTCCTATATGATTTTAGAGTTCGCCTGTTTGTATCTCTTCCTTGAGTGACTTTACAACTTGTACATTTGCAATTTTCCCTCCTTTCACTCCACTTGTATATATAACTCTAACCACTAGTATATGTAGTAGACCTTTGTACTTACTACAATTCCTATGTGATTGTATAGTTTATCTGTTTTTATCTCTTCCTTGAGTGACTTCACAACTTGTACATTTGCAATTTTTCTTCAAAGAAGGCTCTTTAGTGAGCTCTTAATAAAGGAATTGGGGACATTTGTAAATACATTTACCGCCCTGGACAAAGCCCAAACACCCAATAAACAGTTTTTTCCTTCCCGAGTTTTCCAAGGGGCCGATCGTGGAAGGGGCTACTCTGCCGGTCGGGAGCAGCCCAAACTCCCTCCACAGGGCAAGACTAAAGGTGTGGCTACTTCCAGGAACAAGAGCGCTTCTCCAGCTTTTACCCCACCAGGGGTCAGCGGTTCAGACCAGAGACCAATTTCGGTGAGCATTCACTTTCTTTTCTTCTATGGTACAGGTGGGGGGCAGACTGCAGTTTGTTTTTGACACCTGGAGGACTATCACAGTGGATGCGTGGGTTCTGCAAACGGTGCAGGGTTTCCAGATAGAGTTTAATGGTAGCCCCATTTCAGGCCACCTGCCCTCCATCAATCAAATTATTTTCTCAAGAGGCAGTGTTTATAGACACTGAGGTCCACTCTCTTTTGGAGGAAAAGTGCCATTCGCCAACAATCGGTCACTCCTCACAGGTTTGTCAGCAACCTATTTCTATTAGACAAATCCGACAGGGGCCAGAGCCCCATGATCATCATACTAGAGTTGAACGAATGGCTGTTATAACCCCATTACAAATTCGAAGGCACCCACCTCCTGCGAATGTGCTTCGGCCATTCGATTGAATGGTCTGTTTAGATCTCAAAGACACTTATATGTTAGACCCCGTCTTCTCCCCTCACCTAAGGTTCCTCCAGTTTATTTGGCACCAGCAGGCGTTGGCGTTTTCAAGTTGTCCATTCAGCCTCTCCATCACCCCTTGGTCTTTTACCAAGATTCTCAAACCAGTGGTGGAGCACCTATAGGTGCAGGTGATGCACCTCATTATATATCTGGACGACATGCTCCTCATGGCCCAGTGCCCCCATCATCTGTCGCTCCAACTGAGAGCATGACAGACCTTCTGGAAAGCTTGAAGGTTTGTGGTAAACAAGTCCAAGTCCCTCCTGGTTCCTTCCCAGGTGGAGACCTTCTTGGTGTTTGAGATTGACTCAACTACATCCTCATTCAGTCTTCCATCGCGGAAGATCATAAAAATTAGACACAAACTATACAGAACCCTGGTGAAACCATGCACTTCGTGTGGCAGCTCGCCCGCCTTGTGGCACACCTCTCATTTTCAATTTAAGCCATCTTCCCGAGTCCTCTACACTACCGGACCCTTAGCAGCTCATGGCCTCCCAACGGCACAAAGGTCTTAGATACTCTCAGATGGTATCCCTCACGTACGAGGTGAGGGAGGAAATCTACAGGCGTTCTCACATGGAAACATAGAATGGGAGAGCAGTTTTTGGGTCAGCCTCGGATCTCGTCAGAGTCCGACGTCAGCAGATGAGTTTGGGGCGCACGACGTGACAATTCTGCCACCTGGTGGCTCCTGGTACCCTTGGGAACAGAGATTACATATCAACTGCTTGGAACTCCTGGCCAGCTCTTTCGTGGTCTGGTGTTTCGACGAAGGACAGAATTCAGTCATGTGTTTTTCTTAAGATGGACAATGTCTCGGCCGTCCAATAAATCAATCATGTGACGGGCACGCGATCCAAGGTCCTGGCAGACCTGGAGATCAACTTTGGCAGTACTGCCTGGACCTTGAAGTCTCAGTGATGGCGGAATACTTTCCAGGTCAGGCGATTCAGGTGGCCGACTGGCATTCCTGTCATTTATGGGACTCCAGCCTGTGGAAACTCCATCTGGACGTGTTCACTGATCTCCAAAAATAGTGGAGTCTGTTTTCGGTGGCCCTGTTTGAGTCATGGCTGGACCACAAGCTACACAGGTTCTTCAGCTGGAGACCAGATCGCAAGAGGCGGCGATGGACGCCTTTCTGCAGGTTAGGGCTCTGGAGCGGGGTTGTGCCTCTCCTTTCTTCGCAATGATCACCCGGGCCTAGATCTGGCATCAGCAAGCACATGTGTTGTGATGAAATCTCTGACCTTAAGGTTCCAGGTTCTTCTGGTACTTTCCTGGGATTCTCCAATCTAACTCCCCTAGTTTCCTCATCTTCTTCTTCATCCAGATCAACTCCAACACTAGTTGGTGTTGGAGGACAGCCTAAGTCTGATGGGCTTGGCTTGCTTTTGGTTGGAGGACATCATGAATGCGGCAGATTTGTCCTCAGATTCTACTTTCACAAGATTTTACTTTAAGCTGGTGCTGGATATGGCTCAATTGGTGGTGAGCAAGCTTTAAATCAGCATAACCCTCGCCTCTGGTCCCAACATGGAATGAAAATTATTTCTAACTATTGTGTAGGAAAGTTTCAATTTTGTTAAGGACACAAAGGTGAGGAACATACCACCCGGTGAGGTGTTCTCTCTAAGGAACCCACCCTATCTACTAACTAAGGGTTTTTTCTGGATATTATATTGGAATAATGTTATGAGGCTTAAGCTATCCTGTTACTAGTGATTTTCGGAAATAGAGTTTATGTGGCATGACTTTTTCTGATGGAGAGATTGATGCTGATAACTCTTTGTTCATAGAATCAGAAGGTACAAAACAAGATCTGTGAGGACAGGGCTGAGGCTTGACTCGTGCAACGAAAGAGGAGGTCTCAACATACAGGAAGGACTATGAGGATTATGGACAAGCCTGATTGGATATTGTTGAGGACTACTATTGTTATACACTTGACTGTTGTTTTAAACAATTCCCAGAGAGACTCCTTGGACTGGTAGGTTTTTTTGCGATTTTAATGTTAAATCTTTAAAATGCTGCTGTAATAAAAAACGAAGGAAGAAAAGCATAAACCTCGCCCCAGAGTCCCTACTAGAATTGAAACTTTCCTACACTATAGTTAGGAATTATTTTTATTCTTTTTTGTACCAGTGCTTAACTAGAAGTACAGGAGGTGACTTGGCATTTTAGCCTTATGCTGAAATTATGGTTTTTGCTATATTAGAACGTGGTTGGCAGTGCAGTATCTGACTAAGGTCTTGTTTGACAAATGTATTCCTAGTTGTATTAAAGCCTCACTAGCAGGACCGAATGTGACTCAGGAGTTCAGCTTAAATGTTTCGCTGTATCATGTAACACCTAGAAGTGCACCACCTGACCTAGCTGCTCATCCTCATACACAAATTTAAGGCAGAATGTGACTCAGCCTACAGCATGATTAATCTGCTGTGTCAGAGTATGGCTGGCAGTCCAGAATCCGACTCTGCAACTGAGCCGGGCACATCAACTTTCTGCTGTACAAAGACATGGCTACTAGGGGTGCAGAATGTGGGCAAGCCAATCTGAGCATGCCATACAAATTCCAAAAGCTAATTCCTTTTCAGGTATCCTCCTCTACAGACCTCCAGGTCCTAGGTCTTCTTTTGCCGCCGAATTACTTAAAGTACTCGAACCTTTTATCAATAGGCCTTTCATTACCATTCTTGGGGATTTTAACTTCCACTTAGAAAATCTCAATTCGCCCGATACCCTGTTCCTTGTGGACTCACCGGCCTCCTTTCGTTTCTCTCAAAAAGTGTTGTCTTCCACCCACTCCGCCGGGCACACCTTGGACGGGGTGTTCACGAATAATCCCAGGTTAGAGATTGCCCCCCCTCTTCCCCTCTCCTGGTCGGATCACAAGGCAGTTCCCTTTGAGCTCGCGTCAGGCCGGCCCGTCTCTTTCCCTACGGATAAGAACTGTTGGGTCTTGAGAAGGAGCTACAGGGGCCTGTCAAATGAATCTCTTGGCCCCCTTATGGTTAACTTTAAGCCCCCCCTCAATCAGGACATCGATGCTTCTGCCCGCGAGCTTGCGAGTACCATCTCTAGGGCTGTGGATGCCCTTGCTCCGCTTAAGTCTCAATATTGCGCCAGGAAACGCCCATCAGCGCCCTGGTACTTGGACTCCCTTAGACTCCAGAGGCAGGGGTGTAGGAGGCAAGAAAGGCTCTGGAGAGCCCAGCTTGATACTGACGGGAGGACCAAACATAAAAATCTTATCAAGATCTATAAGGCCGCTGTATTGGCCGAAAAGCAGGCATGCTGTAGACTATCACCTATATTATTCTGCACTTCGCGCTGGGCCGTCCACATTAATTACTTAGAAAAAATCACAAACCCCCCCCCCCCTTTTTTGTCCTGGTATTGGTGCCGTTAATATCGAGGTACTAATTACTCAGAAATACGCGGATAAATATTCACTTAGAAATATCCACATGAGATGGGTAGCGTCTGAGGGTTCCCATGACAACCCAACATGGAGGACTCTTACAGGAGACATACGGTCTAGTCTTTCGATACGCGATACCTAGACGCTATTTAATGACGTCAGAACGCCGGTCACGTGTCCAAACAGGAACACGACCGTCGGATCCAGACGTTTCACAAGCCGGTTCTCCGCTTGACAGAGGTAAGTTACCGATAACATTTGGCAGAAGCCCCTACTTCGAGCCGCGTTTACCGATATACGTGAACTATTTCAGGAGCATAACTCCCTCCGTATTTTGATGTCGTTACAGCTGGGAGCACAAGATACTTTGACAGACACCACGGCATAAAAGCATACCCTATACCATTGGGTAAGACTTTATATCTATTACGCCATTCGGTGATAACTGTAGTCTACAGTCTCAAACAGAACCAATTATTGATTTTGCCCCAAACATTTTTCAGAGCATTATCCTACTCGCCGTGGGCAGACTTAATAGAAATACCTTATACTTTGAAATCGTCAAGCGGATACTCTTTGATACACTTCGAACAAAAAAGTAAGTGTACTGGAAATTACTTACTATAGAACCGTCTAATAACTTATATGTTCTGAATACCCTCGGATAAGGGGAGGTCATGGGTGCACATGATGTTTTATTATTGATTATCTTCCACATTAATTTGTGGTAGGCCTGGGTGCGTTGTCCTCATTGATATTGAGTCGGTGATTTTGTACTCAGAATCATAGACTGTCATACCACATGTCTTCTATTGGACTGCATTTTTTTAACCTATGAAATGCAGACGCTTGGTGTAATAATCCAGACCGCTAATCTGATTACAGAACTGTTCTCTTTCGGATACGCGATTGGAGTATCCATGGTCAAGGGCCCAGCTGGGTTGGAAATATCACCAGCTGAGCGGTGAGCGTCTATATACTTATTTACCTCACATTCGCATTACTGTGTTCTTCTTGCCTGTACAAGGAATTGTGACAAGTGGTAATGAGATTTTTCCTGTTGTCATGTTTTCTTCCGTGCTGCTATATAGACCTTCTGACTGGATTACAGCCTTTTAGGTATGTGACGGACACATTCTGAGGTTCAGAGTATTGATACTTCACACAGATTCACTATAGCATGCAGTATGACTGTATCGCCCACAAATAGCTCACCTCTGGATCATAAAGTCTGTGTCCATATCAAGATATTTCTGTCACACTCACGTGTGTTTGCACAAAATCACTATTATACTGCACGGTTAGAGATAATAGTGATAACCTTACACTTACGACACGGATGTGTTGGGATGGCACTCAGGAATAGGAGATGCATTGCTGTACACTGGTAGTAGCAACTACTGTGCATGCAAGACCATGTAACCAGGTCTTATGGTATGATGTATCTTTGTGAAAGACATGCTCCATTGTCAACCTTTGTTCATTTCAGCCCTGAGGAATCGCGAGTGCGATGAAACACGTGTCGGCTGGCTGTTCATCACATTAAAGACTCCAAGATCTACTTATTGAGAGTTCTTTTGTTTGGATAATTCTGCCATTTTGTTATATGCATGTTGTTTTTGTGTTACTTAACACTATACACACTGTCTTGAGTGCAACGGCAACCTATTCTAACCTCCTCCCTCACCTCTCCTAGAGATCTGTTCAAAGTCGTAGACACTCTATCCCTTGTTCGACACCCTGATCCCATAGTTCCCTCTCAAGAACTATGTGATAAAATTTCCACTTTTTTTCACACAAAAATAGTGGACATCTATACAGCATTTCAGATTTATAATCTCACTCATGCTCCCCCTCCTAGGCCAGAGCATATCTCAGCTCCCAGTGGAACCCTCTCCAGTTTCCCCCTGCTTACGATTGAGGCCCTTGACAATCTCCTCGACACGCTTAAATCAGGATCTCCTCTTGACCCCTGCCCGCTAAAAACCCTGAAGAACTGTAGGGAAACTTTACTTCCCCCTTTTATTGAAAGTTATGAACAGGGCCATCTCCAGTGGAACCTTTCCTGCACCCTGGAAGACCACCATTGTCAAGCCCCTCCTGAAAAAGGCCACCTTGGATCCTGGGACCTTGAAGAACTTTCGTCCCATATCCCTTCTTCCTGCTCCAGCCAAGATGCTGGAGGCTCATCTGAACTGCCATCGTAGCCCCTTCCTTGACAAGACCTGCCTGCTTGACTTCTCTCAGCATGGTTTTCGGAAGGCGCATAGCACAGAGTCAGCCCTCAGTGGTGGTCAATAACATCCGTGCTAAGGTCGACAGAGGTCAGACTACTCTTCTGATCCTGCTCGACCTCTCAGCCGCGTTTGACACCCTGTCCCCGACCATCCTGGCCTCCCGTCTCAGTGAGATGGGGGTGGAGGGGCTGGCTCTGAGCCTCCTTACATCTTTCCTTAATCAACGGGAGCAGAGGGTCAAACTGGGGGACTTCCTTTCCACTGCCAAGCCTTTGCAGTGTGGGGTATCAAGACAAATAGGTAAATCATCTAGCATATAAATAGAACAGGCTCCTCATTGAGCCCCACGCTTTTCAACATTTATGTGGCCCCACTTGCTAGACTTGTCAGGTCTTTTGGATTGGAAGTGCTCTCGTACGCCGATGACACCCAGATCATGGTCTGCCTGTCACAATCAATTGAGACTACGGCCCTAAATTTCAAAAACTGTATGGAAGCAGTGGCAGGTTGGATGACGTCGAACTTCCTCAAACTGAACGGGGAAAAGACCGAGATCCTTGTCTTCGGAGGAAACAAAGAGGTTTGGTCAGCCGACTGGTGGCCACCGGCACTGGGAGCTTGCCCTCAGCCTTCCCCTGTCGCCCGCAATCTGGGGGTCATTTTTGACACCTCACTTGCCTTCGACAAGCAAGTAAATAGAACGGTTTCCACTTGCTGCAGGATTCTAAGGGTGCTGAGAAAACTTACCCACTAACTCTCCCCGGACACCCGGAAACTTGTCTCTCTCACCCTTCTATCCTCGCCTCTGGACTATTGCAATGCCCTATACCTCGGCATGAGCAATAAACTGGTCCACCGTCTGCAAGTTGTCCAGAACGCAGCAGCGAGGTTTGCTGTCGATGCCCCCAGACGTTCCTCAGGAACATTGATCAGGAAAAGACTTCACTGGCTTCCTGTGCATGCCAGGATAAAATTCAAAACTCTGATCATCACCCACCGGGCCCTCCATAGTGCTAGTGCCGAGGACATTAGGTCTTTAGTGTCAACCTACGCCCCTGGTAGGGCCCTGCGCTCGGCCAGTAAGAATCTGCTAACTGTCCCCCGAATTGCTAAGGCGAGATGGGGAGTTAAGGTGTTTTTTTCCCTTGCCCCCAAACTCTGGAACCAGCTCCCTTTGGAACTCAAGAACCAGAAGTCCCTCGCCCTCTTCCGTAAAGGCCTCAAAACCCGGCTTTTTGTTGAAGCCTATCACTAGTTCTCCTATGTTCACTAGTTGCACCTAGCGATTTTCCATCCTCTGCGCCTTGACGCCTCCGGGCAAAGTTGCGCATTACAAATCACCAATCAAATCAAAATCAAACCAAATCAATTAGAATTCTAAGCAGATTGCTGAGTTTGTCAGTACTCAACTGTAATGTAATGTAATGCTTGACCTAAGGTCAGCCAATGAGGGAGGCAACAGTACAAACCCTCCTGGGACCTCCGAGGCTAAGGACTGCTGCTTTCCCTCATAGGCTGACCTAAGTTCAACTAATGAGTGTAGGCAGCAATCCCAACTCTCCTGGAACTCTGAGGCAGAGCTGTAATGAAGTGTGATTTTTTTATTTATCTACGTCTGCTGCGTGCATGTATATTTGCATATTTGGTAATGAGTGTTGTAAATGGATGTGTGTGTGAATGCATGGGTGTGAGCGATTGTGTATGTGTTCGTGTGTGTCACATTCGCCCCTACCTCCTAAAATTACCGGCCGCCACTGAACTTGAGACTAAGTGAGAACAACAAGGAGGGATGAATTAGGCAAAATAATGCAGCAGAGAGACTTTACTTCAAGCTATTGCACAATTACAAGTTGATATTAAGTATTTCCAACATGATATTCTGAGTTTACAACTGGGCAGGTGATTTGCAAGCATTCTTGCTCACTTCTATGAATCATTTAAATACAGAGGGGAAATTATTCAAACCGTCATACAGCTTCATTTTACTCAAAAGGTCTATGAGGGTCGGTTCCATGCCAGATGATCAGGTTAGCCAAAAATGAGCAAACAGTGAATCCAAGTGAAATTCATTTACATAGTCAGCGGATTTCATGCAAACATGCAGTGAATCGTCCCTCTTGAATATACATTAAACATGACTTACATACCATAAATACAAAAAAATTGAGGACATGATTATTTCTCTCAGCGAGAAGGTTAAGCAGATGGGAAGCAGGGTTGCCCATCATTAACGTACCTGTTTGGCACTACGCTCGAACACCACGTACTGCTGGCACTGGTCTAACCGCCGCTTCTTCAACGTCCAGAAGTGAAGTACCCGGTTCTCTCGCTGCAGCAGCTCGCTCAGAATGGCTGGGAGGAGACAGAAGTGAACCAGGCACAGCCCGTGTTATGGGTGCCTGACTGGGTAAGAGGGCATGAGACAGTACAACCAATGCTGGCCTCATATCTTCGGCCACCAGGAAATGACAGCTGCCTCCTTCCCTAAAGTCTTAAAACACCTAGCAGACTGGCTGTATGAGCCCACACCACTCCCCTGCATTACCTGTCCCCGTCACATGTGCCCCTCTACTCTTTGCAGCATTCTGTAATAAAGCAGATCCCTTATGCAAGGTAGCGACAGTGATACATTCACTATGCTTGTATGATAATACACTTTATAAGCGGATAATCTTTTTTTTAATAATCACACCTGTTAATACATCTACAGCAGAACGTCAAATTCATCAGAATGTTGACAGCGGAGAGCAAATGAGGTTGCTTTAAATGAAGTCCCCACAGCTAATGATATTAGGCGACTTTGGAAACTCGCTCAGTTCCATCGAATAACTGATAAAGAACATGAGACACTAGTGGAGGATGACATATCTGTTCTGGTAAACACATTGTGGAGGTGCTGGCTGCTCACTCTTGGAAAACTAAGCCACACTAAAAACCATCAGTTTTGCGTCTCACCTTCAACAGTATATTTCTAGTCAATTTCCTTTCCTCTGTGAACTTTTGAAGTTTTCTCCAAGACTGATGGAGGGGAAGTGCACTGTGTTGAAGAGAATGATCTATCTACTTGCACACAGAAACACTGATACAGCCAGCATGACTGACTCTCACTCTATTTTCTTAATTGTAAAGAGGGCACACCTTTTTACGTCGAGCCTGGACAGCGCATGCGCTGTTCTGCAAGCCATGCTGCATTGGCGTATGTACTGGAAGCCCCGCCCACTCTCCGCCCATATTTGTCATTGGCTTGTGTCATTGTCCTTCATAAATGCTGGCTTCTGATTTGATATTAGGCTTGTTAGTCCCTCCTTAGTACCACCTTGTCTTCATTTGTAACCTCCAATGAGGACTGGCCCTTTTACTTTGGTTGTAACACAGTCCTTAGTCTGTAAGCACTATTTTCTTTAATGAGTTTCTCTTCCTGCAGGAGGGTCTCTCGTGCACAGTTGTGACCACCAGCTTGTTTATTTAACTTGTAGCAAACAGGGAGCTCTTCAGGCGCCATGGGAGACAGAAGGGGGCAACTCAGCGATGCCTTCAAGCATCTGCAATGCAATAGGTCTCGCATTTGCGAACGTTTAAGCTATTGGTATTGTAAATGACAATGCCTTTTATTTATGTTTTAAAAACAAAAAATATAAATGAAAGGCATTGTCATTTACAATGCCAATAGATCAAACTTGTGTAAATGAAAGACTTACTGCATTGCAGATGCTTGTTGTTTTTATCGCCAGGCTACGTGACTTTGCCACTATTAGCCTGTTCTATTCTGTACTGCAGCATCACAAGGAATCCAATTGATAAGAGGGCTGGAGTTCTGCAGGTCTGGCTGTGTGGCCTGCCATAGTTTATCAGCCATTCACAAATCGCTCCTTCTTATATCGGCATTTAGTAACTGAAGTGAAAACTCACAAAAATGCATTCTCTTCACTTACTCTACTGGAGTGACCTTCTATCTAAAGCTAAACGTGCATGTTTCGGACTCTGCAGAAACAAATACATTTACCAATGCATGGGTCAATCAGAGGAGATTTCAACATCCAAGAGTCCACAGGACTGGAAATTTATGATGAGTGACCAAAAGGTAATTACTTTAAAAAAATAAAAAAATGTGATGAGTACCAGTTGTAAAATGCAGATAAACAGTAACGCAGCACTATGGTTTGAGTCTCACACCACGAATGATGTGTGAAGTGTGGCACAGTTAACTTAAATTTGGGTATTCGTGCAGAGCTTCCCTTCTGGGGATTGCTCTGTCGCAAATAAACACAATTATAAAAAGAATACATAATCTTGCTTGAGACTGGTCCGGTAGGTTTCTCAGCTGCTACTGTACAATTTGGGGAGTGTGTGTGGGGAACTGAGGACATCCGCTGTATCCACACCAGATAAGAGCCTTCTCTAGCTCTCCAAACTTAAACTGCAAAACTCACAAAAAAAAAAAGACAAAGTCCAGCTGTATGAAAAAGATAGCTAAAAAACGGATACTATACAAAAGAAGATATACACTGGGTATGCATCATAGGGAGTTAACATAAATGTGCAAGTAAAAGTATACACCAGAAACTTCAGAAAAAACCATTGGGTTTCTTAAGACTGCCCTCACCCACTATGCAGTGGCATGCTTCATCATAGGGCCGCTACAACACCCTGGTGCAGAACAACACACAGGGTGGAGCGCTGTTTCTTTTTTTAGGGAAGACGGAAAAAGAGAATAAGACAGAAGGAGAAAGTTCTCCAAATGAGGGATCCCTAGTACAGAAAGAACTACAAATAAAACTGTCTAAGTGAGTGCCTATATATTTATTTATTAGTGGTTCCACTTGGAATGATTACGAGTAAATGTTGGATGTGTGGGAGGAGTTACATCTGCATTACCCCATCTGCTTCTGCCGACATGTTTCAGCCAATATCTATCGCCCTAATGGGTCACTGGCCTTCCTCAGGGGACTATTCCCTTTTGGCTTATCAAACTCTTACCTGTTATACTTAAACCCAATTTTTTTATATAAAGGCCTTACTTCATTCTTGTAAGTAACCACATTCGCCTTTCGTTGCGGAGTTTCATTATATTTTCTCCCAACTCGGGGCCAAAGTGGGAACACCTCCTGTAGTCCCACATTCGTCAAGGGTCGGTGTCTCCAACCCGTCCACTTTGACCCGTCAGAGGACGCAAAGTGGACGGGCTGGAGACATCAACCCTTGACGAATTTGTGATTACAGGGCGGTGTTCCCATTCTGGACCCGAGTTGGAAGAAAATATAATAAAACTTCGATATGAACACTGCATAGTGGGTGAGGGCAGTCTTAAGAAACTCAATGTTTTTTTTAAAGTATCTGGTATATACTTGTACTTTTATGTTAACTCCCTATGATGCGCACCAAGTGTATATATTCTTTTGGATAAAATCCGTTTTTTAGCTGTCTTTTCTACAGCTGGACTTTGTCCTTCTCTTTTTGTGAGTTTTGACATGCTCTGTATGCCTGGCCTGGTATAGTGAGAAGGGAGGGACATGTTGCTTAAAAAAAAATGACCACTGGTTAGTATTTGCCTCAGTTATCAAGTAACCATTCACCTCTGGGATACAATAGTGTGGAAAGTACCCACTGAGACCCAGAACAGTTAAACCTCAGTGTACTTGAGCATGAGGGTCACATGGTGTTTAAAATCTAAAAGCTATGTTGTCTTACTGGTTGACAGCATGGATGCACCAATTTAATATTTTGTTTTAGGAGACTTTTTTTTTAAGTAAACCATAACATTTTGAAGATAAATGACCTTGACAGCTGCAATCCAAATTGTGTGCCCGTGATTAGCAATTGTACAATTTTTAAAAAGGTTTTTTTTTCTGTCTCTCAGTAAGGTAGTTGCAGCTCATGCATGTCAATTTGGATTTGGAACTTGCCCCTTTCTGAAACTGCTAATTCAAATGTAGTCTTGCACTGATTAATTCCCGATAGGAAACTTTTTTAAATGCTTAAACGTCCAATAAATGAAACAAGCTGAAGTTGAAGATGGTGGTCATGTCCTGAGGCACTGTGGAATTGCAGTCGGTTTACTAATAAGCTATACTGACTGTCCAAATTCAACACTCAAGTTTAAAATAAAAAAACATCTTCAGGTCGTTGCAGACTAAACCACTTGATGGCAGAATAATTCCTAGCATGAGAAATCCTACTAGTTTCATGTTGCACAAGCATGTTTAGCTCTAGCTTGACAGCCAAACAAACCCAACTTGTCAAAAACCTATGGTTGCAAATTATTGAAATAAATATGGAGTGGACTTTAGCTAAACCAATCGGAGTATTACTTGTGCTATAGGTTACTGCGTGTACCATTTTAACTTCCAGGAAGATCTTCCTTTGGCATGCTTGAGAAACTACTTTGCATCTGAAAAGTACGCTCATTTATGATGCAGCTTGCATATTCAACACATCAATCCTTTTTTGCTACTTTTCCCCGTGCATTGACAAAACCAATCTGTCAAATAATAAACAACATTTGCGCTGGCAACACATGCAAACAGCATTAAAGCAACATCAAAACCAGACATATCGACTTTGCCAATGTTTGTTTTTAAGCCTGTTCTAAACTGATGTTTTCACATGCCCCGTTCCTTGATTCATGAGGTAGCCATTTTTGACATTAAGAGGAACAATTGTCTCCTTTTCCGTTTTGGGACATCCATTATGCTGAATGTTTTTGAGTACATTATATAGCAGAGCCTAAATGGAGGTACTTTCTTGCAGGGTAGGGTATAGTAGTAATTTATTCACGTGCAATGCTTGTACAAAAAGCTAAGTCGAGCTGAATAAATATGCACCCAGACATAAGTGAATCTCCCGAGGAACTGAATTCCATGGGCACGGTCACACAAAAGAGCAGGCCACAAACAACCCAAATGAGGAGCGAAAGGCTTGAAGGCAGGACAAGCTAGAGCTTCTGGAACACCGTTCCCCTGCACAACAGTGGCAGTATCAACCTATTTGTAATACTGTCGTCAGAATTTGTTATCCTCAAACTTGGAAGCTCCAGGTGATACATTTTGTGTTTAATGGATGGTGCTGAAGGTTGACCCTTGAGAGCAAGCGGGAGCAACCACTTTATATAAAACTACTGCGAGTGGCAGGCATAGTGCTGAGGTTATTCACACCCCTCAAAGTTCTGTTAGCTTTAATCCTCTCATATATTCTCGGTGTTGTGTTTTGCAGAATTTTCAGAATAGGTTCCTATCTGCTCTAGGTATAGAATTTATATGATTCATGCTGAGGACTGGAATAACTCTAGCAGTTCCCGCCTACTCTGAGCCTTGATAAAATTATTGCCAATTGAAGCACAAAGAAGCAGACACACCTCTCAGAAAACAGGAGGCTTTTGAAGCTTTCAGCCTGGAAGTCCTAATATTTAAAGGCGCTAAGGAAATATCTCAAGACCGTCAACTCATCTACCTGTGCATTTAACATTATTGTGCAGCCATTCATCATTCGCCTGTCCCACAGCTATGCCTGCTGCAAATGGAAGAGATGCATGCTGGGTAAAGAGCGTGACTGGACAGTATCCATAATGAAGTGCCTCAGGATACCTGCATTGTAGATGACATACAGATGAGGGACAAGGAATGGTACAACGGGAGGAACTGGGGAGGATGCGGGGGTCTAATCCCGATAATTAAAACATCAATACACATTCAATCTTTGCCAGTACCAAAATCATTTTACTTTGATACCAAGGCACAGGAGTTAATACTAAACTAGAAAGTTGACAAATCCCAACTAACCATACACAGGCAAAGTTAACCAACAACTCTACACAATAAATGAACATAAATCTTTGACACAAACAAAAAAGGGTGCCATGATTAGGAAAGAGCTGAGGTGCCATACTAATGGTAAAATGCACTATACAAATGCTGAGGAAATCACGTCATGCAGTACACCTAAAAAGCTTCAGATACATAACAAGGTAGATTACGGGGAGACTCAATTCATTAAAAAGCTGGCTTCAAGAACCACCCTTTCATTCGGATGACAAGCTGATTTCAAAAGGATCACACAAATTGGTCTAGTCTAGTTCTAAAGCAAACGGATAAAACACTGGACCGGGCCCACCACCGCCCACGCCAGAGAAAAAATGCTACTGAAATACAGGTTGGGCACAAACAGCAGCTTAATGCAAAAACAACTCTTGTTAGGTGCATTTGATGCAGTAGACATTGATTTCAAGTAATTTTGGTTGATGTCAGCAACAACTTGATCGGTATGTGTCCATGCCCACCTGCAAGAAGATGCCGTAGGTCAGCCTACCTTTGACTTGTTGCTCGGGCCCTCTTGTGTGACTGGCCACTCCAGGCATGCTGACGTTGTTTCGATGAATATACTTCAGAAATACTTCAGCATTCCGTCGTGCTAATGTGCAAGCCTGTGGAAAAAACACATCTTAAAGTTGACGGAGAACAGCGATAAGGCACAGGAGGTCACACATCTTCCACCAGCTTCCAAGACAGCAAAACAATCAGTAATTTAAAAATACATCACACCGCTAATCCTCACGTAATATTCAGATCATAGAGAAAATGCATTACATTGGGATTCCTTTGACAAACGTAAGGTGAAATATGGTTGACGGCTACATCTCAGTCATAGTAGTTAAAACAACAAGAACACTGTGTCCCTGCTAGACTACTCCTGGGTGCTCCCTTCAGAGACAGTTATGGGTTAAACAAGGGAATGATCACAACCCAACCGACCTCCTTTGTCATCTCACTTCAGGGAGATCTCTCACTCCCTGCTCTCACAACATTACACCCAGTAGCACGGACTCTTAGCTCAATAGCGACTCCTGCTTGTGAAACCGCTCCAATCCGTTCCTGATGTCCAGGACTTTGGTTTCCTGTGCATATACATTACTTTTAAACAATCTTTTTTTGATTTTCAACACAAAACAAAGAAAAGGCTGAAATCAAAAGAGGCTCAATTCAGAAAGTTCCTCATCTGCAACTGGATATGCATCCTCCTCTCCCAGTAAGCGAAGAGTCCCCACCATATTCCTCAAACCTACTGCCATGTAAAAGCACACATCCCACGCCTGGTCATAACATGTGCAATACATGTTCTCTGGAGTGGGGCTGGGGGGACCACCTGCAATATCAATGGTGGAGGCACAACAGAGGCCAAGTGAGTTAACAGCGAGGAATCTTTTCTCTGCTAATGTGATGTCACTAAATGTAACATTTGGGCACCCTACCCCTATTGACTAAATCAAGAGCCCTTACAGGAAAAACCAAAAGAAATTCGTAAAATATATTTTTTTCCATGCAATTAACGCAAGATGTAAAATTGTAGGGTTTGTATGTATATTCATGTTACATTGTAAAGATGGATCCGAAGTGGACACATACAGACACATTGTTCCTTTTCTTAAAATATGTCCCACACTAAGTGTTGGGCACATAGCTACACAGACCAACCTACTGACAGATAGACCGACTGATAATCAGAAGGACTAATTGAAATAAATGAACATGTAAACAGATTGATTGAGTGATCGACAAGTCAATTGGCAGGTAAATAAATTGTAGATACATCAGTAGACACCTAGACAAAAGACGAGGGCACAGACTGGAAACAGGATAAAAGGATTCACTGAGATTCACCAAAGTATAAACGGGTACCAGCCTGATGCACCCACAAATAGGTTGAGGATCACAGACACATACCTGGATGTAGTGACTGAAGAAGAGAGTGAGAGGTGTGCACAATAAGCACAATCAATTATCCACATTTCAGAATGTGGATATGTAGGAGTGATTGTTTTCAGCACAGGTGTTTGCTCTTTCATCCTTTGTTTGCAGGTCATTCCAAATCATACCAGTTAATCATACAAAGGGGGTAATTGCGGAATAGAAATGGTGGTTTCAACCTCAACCAACAGAGGACACTTCTGCACATAGGGATTCTCACAAAGATGTTCTCTTGTTCCATATGCCACATATAAAGTTCAGTACAATGATTCTGAAGCGGTCAGACCTATTGCAAAATATCCCTTTAACGAATTATCGGCCAATTATATAGTGGGTATATTCCTTATGTGAAATATACTCTTTCTAAATGTCCTTGTTTACAAAGCTACCATGCTAGTAACATTATCTGGCACTCCTAGAAAATAGAATTGTTAAGTGCAGTTGTAATGTAATATTCGTCGTTGAAAAGTCAATTATGTCATTGCTGCCTTTTGGATAAAATATTTTTTTTAATTAATTTATCTACAATCAGAACAATGGTAATGGCTTAGGGCCTAATTTAGAGTTTGACAAATGGGTACTCCGTCCAAAGGTGACATATATCCAGTCCACCTAATTACAAGTGCATCCTATCCTTGTGCAGTTGCAATAAAGCTGATGGGATATTCGAAAGGTTTGTGAGAGAGTACCCATTCGCCGAGTCAGGCCCCTAACTGTTGGATTACAAAGGGACAAGGAGGATAACCTTAGAAACAAGCAATTTCAAGTTGAATAACTTATTTCCTGTCCGATTTCCCTGGTAATTTCAAATTTTGCACCAGATTTTCTGATGGAGTTTATGGCTACTGAAATCAGCCAAAATCTCAGTCTGGAAGTAAATGGTCAGAGCTGTTCCTGCAGATCTCATAATTTTGATGAGGGCTGTAGCTGCTGTTATCGGCTCTAACAGAGTGAAAGCTAGTGAGGCCTTAGAAGTTGAAGTAATTTAGATAATATGGCAATCCTGTAAAGTAGATTAAAAAACAAAAATAGTGGGACATAAAAACATCACCCCCATCATTGCAAAGTCTTGTTATCACATGGCATCACGGTTTAATATCGTGGGCTTTTCTTCTAAAAACCACACTGGCATAGTACAATTGCCCAACTGGGGGCTCTGGACTACGACTGCTGGAATGGATAAGATAATTAAATAAAAGCCCACATCCGGACACTTACTGTCTGTGGCAACTTGTAGTCATTCGATAACTCCAACAGATCATCATCGTAAACACTGTCCTGTATTTATCTTCCGTCTGCATCTTTGATTCTGGCGTCACCCACTCAAAATCCATGAAGAGCTCAGTCAACATTACGAGCGCTGCCAGTGATCAAAACAGCCCTATATCTGGCCTTTATAGAAAACTATCAGTGTTAAAGCTTGTACCATTGAGTTTTTTTTTAATGGATATAACGGTCGGTATGGCTGGTATTTATCTTCAAGACTTAACCAGGCATGGCAACTGCGAATGCCATTCTCTGGTTCAACAACATTTATAATATTTCAAGAATTATTGTTTAAAGACTTTGGAGCAATGTGGACCTATATGTAGGCACTGCAGGATCTCACTGGTGGCTTTGTATGTTCCTTTTGTAATGTCGTCCATCTAAATGGGACTCAACCCAAAGCTCATATTCCTGTTTTACACAGACTTTGAGCCACCCTAAGCTCTTGAGCTGATTGGTGTCCCTGGCATATGTGAAAATTGGTAAAAATAACATGGAAATGAGTACTCTAACAGTTGCAAGTGCAGATCTATGCAACAGTAAGATTGATAAAAAAACGAATAATAATAAAGCTCTTACCTTCAGAAAAGCCTCCTTCTGCTCAAGGTGCTTGCTGATGAGGGGGATGACATGGTCCATCTCCGTCGTTGGCCCAAGCTTGTCGTGGCCTCCGCACCAGTCTTCATCCCGCCGGTACTCCTGCTCGAGGCTCTCCAGCACACTGCACACCTGAAGCATGTCAAGAGCACTTTGTATTAATGTTGTGCCGGCACACCACTCGCCCACAGGCCACAATTCAAGAAACTAGTTCCAATTGCCTGCGTTTCCTTGGGATAGAAACAAAACTACCTGTTTTACAGAAATCTCCAGATACCACATGTTTCAGTTCCAAACTTGGGTTTATCAGTTGCCCCACAGACTGTTGACAATCACATAGCTCAGACATGTGCCATTCAGAATATTGTCAAATGCAAACGACTATCACCCGCCTCAGTCTCTTCCATGGTTGTGATGTTGGTCACGGCGTCCATTCCCATTCTCCAGCTATGGAGGCCTTAGGGAATCAATTTTCTCCAAGCAGAATTTCCATTGGCCTGACAAGCTGAGATGCAGTGCTGCAGATGTTTTGAAAGATGTATTAGCGCAGGCCAACTTCCGCACAGTGGCGCATGTACTTCAACTCACTGACTTTAATGCAGCTGCATGGAATTCATCGACGGAGGATTCTACAGTGAATTAGCAGTACACTGGGCTAGGTGTTGGGGCCGTAAGAAATCGCACAAGGTAGTCCAATTAAAAGAGCAAACCTAAAAGTCCTTCATTTGAGACTCCTTGTCATTAAACTCGGACTTTAAACACATGTATTTGGAGATCACACAAAATGTGCATTTTTTTACATCATGAAAGTATCAATCAACAAAGGATCATGGGCACTGACATTACTCCTGCACATACCAGCCAGTCACATGGCTGCCACAATGAAACAAGTTGTTATGCGGCTAGACAATTGTTACAGAACCATAATCAACCTGTGCTGTGAAAAGTTACAAACATCTGGGTTTCCAAATTCATACATTTTTCATGTACATGCCATAAATCTGATTTGCTTTCAGAATTATGTACTAGTAGTGCTCTACAAAGTGGTCCAACCTCTCACAGTTTCCCTAGTCTGAGCTATTAGTCTCAAGGGATGGGATGAGGTTGCATGAGGATGTTCACCAAATCTCCATAAAGCTCATGTGGAGCACACAAAATATGGAAGCCAGTATTAACCTATAGTGTGTAGCTAAAGGCATTTCAAACCAAAAAAGGGATTCTTGACCATAACAAATCTACTTTTTGCCCCACACAAGATACATTTGAGGCTGCTCTTTGGAGCATACAGAGAAGCTTCAAGTTTATGATAATTTCCCAGATCATAATATAGGAAAAGAAAGGAGGAAGAGTTAGAATAAAAAATGAGAAGGACAAGAATAAAATTAAACAGGCAATATTTACAAAACACGTATCTACCAGCCTGAGGATTCTAATGCCATCAGAACCCCACCGTTGTAATAATGAAGCACAATATATATTACCCTCTTTTGTCACAATGAACTATTTCTGGGAGAACTTACCTGTTCTGAGGTTTTGTAAAACGCCACCGAGGCATTGACCAGCTTTAGCCTGTCCTCCATCTTCAACATCAACTGCTGCCAGTGGAGCGCCACCTTCTCTGCGCAGTCCCTGATGGCTTCGCCATCATAGTGTCCGGCCTGCAGCAGCACTTCCGCCTTCTGCTGAACTTGCAGGGCACTCTGGTGAGTCTTCTGTAAGGAAGTGGCATGAAAGAGGGACTGTGTATGTAGGGAGGAAAGAGAGGTTTGTATAGATGTGCCAGGCGTATGGTAAAAGGTGAAGTGAGAGCATGAAGAAGTGAGAATGTGAAAAAGTTTCAAAGAGTTGCCAATGACATTACTCAATTACATTCTTAGCTTTATAACGTCTCTCTTGGTGTGTTACAATCTATTGCTAATATATATTGTATTTAATAACAGCTCCAAAACTCTTATCAAAAGGCAATTTTGTTAGCAGTTCCTATCAACATGTTTGTTTGGTGATCTCTAAATGTTCACTGACGTAAAGATGTCAGGGTGGTGTTGATCAAATGATGCTTAACATGTATTTATTTCCATTAGCTGGTAATTGGCCCCAGAGATGCTGTCAAATGGTTTTTTAAGATAAAGGAGTATATCAACTCCCTATGTTTGAAAAAATAAGTTATTTTCCTTCTCACACTAATCGCTGAATTATCTGTAAGCATGAAGAATGTTTTTTAAGTTCCTCTTCAAATACTTCATTTTGGAGATACTAATATAATCGTCTAGTAATGTTAATAAGATGTTTCATTTGTGATGCATCTAAAACCTAAATATGGTATCCTTGTGGAACATGGGAACTTCTTTATTTACTACAAGTCAGAAGTGAAAGTAGCATTGATTCAGTGATTTAAGAAAGACGACTCAAGAATGGTCTATGATTCCATGGAATATGGCAGGGGTTTCTAACTCCTTACATTACTTTTAGAAATTTAATATTTTGAAAATCTTTCTATGTGTGAACACAGTAATTTGTCGGTCTCTGGGTTATATTGTACAGCACCTGATGTGTCTGTCTCTGGGTGATATTGTACAGCACCTATGAGGAAAGTCCATTTTGGGCACGTTTTCCTACCATGCTGCACCATACTAGATACTAGAGTATTTCAAATGCTTTCCGAATTGAAAGAGTTTCAGTAAACAATGTAAGTTTAAGAAGTTTTATCCTAGCACACATGAGAGGCAACCGGAATATTATTACCCACTTTTGGAAAATACCTAAAGACCCAAGGCAACAAGGCTGGTGGAGTACAAACTACATTTATAGGGTGAAGCTAAGCTGCAAGAACCAATAATGAGCAGTGCTCCAAACTTCCGCGAGAGCAGCACTTTCCGTATAAGCCTCACAATGCACTTATTAAAAGGAAATGGCAAAAGTCTTAGGGTTCAAGTACAGTGTGGGGCAGGCTAATGTTTTTAAGAACAGGCTTAGCCATCTTCTAGACATGTCTCCTCTTTACAGAGGCCTCCATTAAGGAGCACTTCTAACCATCACCATGAGCTTCAAATTCCGGCTAATGCAGTACATCTGTACAAGCAAAGCATGAAAACCTATTAGCAAAAAAATTAATACTTGCCAGAAATGCTTTGAGAATTGTTTCAGAAAAGGATTGAATTTTGCATCCAGCTGCTGTAACGCTGTTCGTGTAGCCGTACTACTGTTAAGTAGGCACTGGAGAATTCCAATTGAGAAAGAGCGTAAGCTCTATGAGGTCTTTGGGGCCTTCGAGCAATGTGTGCTTTGTAGATTTGTCAATATTGCCTGAGCTGCAGCTTTCTCTCTTTAATTCGTCTGCTCTGCGGTGCTTTCTCATTTATGCTTTCTAGTATTTCGGATGTGGGAGAAACATTTAAGCCCTTGCTCACTAGGTCACAAGGTCCAAGCAGGTGGGAGACCAGCACAGATGAAAGAACAGTTATTCAGCAGCACAGCAGCACCATGGATCATTACATTTGTTTTTAGGCCAAAAGTCCCTAAGGAGGCAAGGTCTATGGCCTGTGCATCAGAAGGAGAGGTGTGCTTAAGGGTGGGCAGGAACTGCCCATGTACATCAGATGTAGCTGCCCTGTCAATGCTTGGTTTCCGTATGGGATGGACTCTACGCACTGCTTACTCCATCCGTTTTTCTCGCAGCGTAAGAGGTAGGGAAAGTGTCTGGTCCCAGAAGGACCTAGTCTTCGGAACGAAAGGCTGAATTTTGACTGACTAACAATGACACTGTGCTGTGTATTAATATTGTTCCTTTGTGTAACAGAACTGTACGGCATATCACTCATTTCCCACTTAACTGTTGAACAGAAGGTTGCAGGTATTTTCGCAATACCACCCACCACTATAGTCTCCTCACTTTTCTCACAGGTTGTGATTTGCCTCTACTACACCATAAACTATTACTACAACTATGTGACCTGCTGTGCTCTAGTTTTATTTATTGCATATATCCAACTGCACACACTTGTAATATTCATTATTTGTGTATTCATTACATGTAATTTGCAAGATTTGCTTCAAGTTTGGGCAGACTTTGAGCCTAACGTACTAGACACTTATGCTCTCACAAACCCTGCAGTTTGCAAAATCACAGGGTTTTCAAATGTAAAAGTGCTTAACTAATTTTGTGAGTCAGAAAACGATTTCCAACTCGCAGAAATGGTTTTGTAATCTATTCCAAATCCCAATTAGAAGCAGGTCTAAAAGGGGAGTCCTTCCTAATTGCAAGTTGCAATGGTATGCATCAATGATTTGTGTCACATATCATTGATCACTTACCAACACTTGAAAAGAGGTTGTAACTGATTTGCAAAGGGAAGGGGTTAGTCATGCTGGGTGACCTCAAAGGGGGACGGGGGGGGGGTGGCTACAGATAGTGGTGTATGGGGCAACTGATGCATTTCAAAAGAGAAAAGGCAGTGTTGGTTCCTTCGAGTAACCTGGGAAGCTTCAGGAACATTTTTCGTTTGGGAATGTAAACAGAGGAATGGCAGTGTGTTGTTCCTTGCAAATCACCAACCCTGCGTTTGTAGCCAACCACACAGGATCACAAATAGTGACCTGCCCAATTATTATCCATCCATTTTCATTAGACAGGTTTTTCTCTGTACCCGTGAAACTTGAGATTTTGTGACATAAGCTACTAGTAAATAGATTGCATTGCAAATGTAGAGAAGAGGTTACAAAAAGACAGCGCAATTTGTGATCACATTTTGCAGCCTGTCTTAGTACAACAGGCCTTTAGTGTATCACTTATATTTTGTCTGTTACTGCTCTATTGATGATCTGTATTAGTCATATCCCATATTATGTATGTTACAACCACCCAGATGTTCCTTATTGGTGCGATTTATGTACTGTGTTGCCTCTGCCCAGATATTCTGCATTATAAATCTTTTTAAATGGATTAGTACCATCAACTGGAATATTTTCCATTAGGTGACTGAGTTACATCACAAAGAAAGGAATTGTCTTTCACATTGTCTGTCATTGTAAAGACTGAACGCGAAAATGACTCACTATTGAACCTTGCACACACACACATAATTGTGTGCTGTAAATTGCCCCCATATTCAGTCCTGACACAGACACAGTCTAAGATGTGAGAAGGCATCAGGTGTCACATGAAATGTCCTCCAAATACCCTATACTTTCTACCACCACATGAAAAATAATACACATGGTTTTCTGCCACCATCATCCACCTCCAGTGGGCCCCCACGTGCTACGGCTGCTCCCACTCTCTGTATGAGTGTACATAATCACTAACCTCAGCAGCAACTCTGTCACCACAGCTGTCTTTTCTCAGCTTCCTTTGAGTCTTTAGAAACCAAGGGAAGAGTGGGGGTTGTACTGGCAGCATCAACAGGCTTCCGCCAACTGTTTGGGTCTATGAAGTTGGATGGACATCACAGGTTCAATGCCATTATGCCAGCATCTAATTAGCTTGGTTAGTCACTGGGGTGACCTCACATAATTCACAACAGTTGGTAGAATCTGAGGCTGTGTTATAGCAAGTGTGCACTGCCCCAGTATGCGACGTGGCACACCTCATTCAGTCCTGGGCAGTTCGCCATATTACAATCAAATCACTGCCACAAGGACAGCTGCAAACTCACTGCTCCAGGCCTGCTCTTGGTGGGTGTAGTGAGTGACTGTGACCACCTGCAGAGTCTAGTTTGGTGTTCAAAAACAGACCATCGTAATATAAGGTGTGATCGTTATTTTTTGGGACAAAGTAAGGAAATCCAAATCAGGCACCCATAATTGGCACTGTGGTCTGAGCTACAACAGAAAGAAGCAGCACCAGCGGCAAAATATTTAATAACTAGCATGTCTACTCTGGGTCTTACCGAACTTTGGGCAACTCCTACAAGTCATTGCCTTCTTAAGAAAATTAACAAAGAAAATAGTAAAGAATCAATCTTGGGTTTGAGATAAGGCAGCCCTAACAAGGAGGTTGCATTGCTGGATGACCTTGAGCTCCTATTCCTCCCTGGCCGCACAAAAGCATCTAGCTTCGGGTTTTGCCAAACATATAAAAATTTAAATTTTAAAATACAGATTAGGCTTGTTGCCATGCACAAAGCACTTTCCATATTGGCTGAAAAACCAATCTGATCCGAATTGTCGATTATGTGGTACTCCGAAAGAAGATATGCTGCATCTCCTCTGCATATGCAAGGAACTAACAGAGGAAAGGAGACAGCTTTTAAAAACACTTTTTAACTAGAGAGGTATCCGCACACGGAGACAGGCTGTGCTGCCATGTTTTGAACCCGAGGATACGCAGCTTAAATGCCGCTTTGTTTAATTCTTAAGACAAGTGGAGAAGAAAATGCCTAGTCAGAACAGCAATACAGCTGACAAGGAAAAGACGGACGCTGCTAAATAACTGCTTAATCCTCTAATGTACTGTAAACACCATTTGGTTATGTCTTTTAATTGGTTTTTAAAAAATATTTTTAATAACTAATGACACATAATGAGATATTTTGTAGCAATGGTTTTAAGTAATTCTGCTAAATAAAATAAACTTGAAACTTGAAACCACCTGCAGAGGGGAGTCTGGAGTGTCCATGGTAACCTTTACCCTTTTTACACCCTCCAGACAGCTGACCTCAGAGGGGTGCACTAACTGTGCACCACCTCTTTGTGGCACACATTCAGTGTGCCTCCAGAAGGCCTTT
Source organism: Lissotriton vulgaris (assembly GCF_964263255.1). Lineage (NCBI taxonomy): Eukaryota > Metazoa > Chordata > Amphibia > Caudata > Salamandridae > Lissotriton > Lissotriton vulgaris. Next base: position 1,324,851,531 of record NC_141687.1, on the reverse strand, counting down.
ACGCCTATGCACGCATAATACAGCGTGGCCCATAGGCAAAGTATTTCGCTCATTTCCATGTGGCCACATCCAAATGTAAAATACAGAACACCACTTAGGATATCGCTGGTTCTGTATGAGCTATCTGTATTACAGAAGAAGCTGCACAAATGTCTGTGATCCCTCCGGCAATACCAAAGTGCAGCAGGGGCACAAAATGCAGTGTACATCCCATTGCACTTCATCGAATATAGTCCATGGTGTTTTCTAGAATATCTATCTATAAAACGATATACAACTGCAGCACTTATATTTTGTTTGCTTCTTACATGTTCTGCATTAATATTATGCTGGGGGGACAGCAGTCCTAATACTGCTTGACTTGTCGGCTGCTTTCGACACGGTCGATCATGTCACCTTGATCGGCCGTGTCGAAAACATTGGTGTCCAACATAACGCCAAGAAACTGTTGGCGTCCTTTCTGGCCAATAGAACACAGAGGGTTGCACTGGGATCATTACATTCCCCCACTCTGTCGCTGCCATGTGGAGTTCCTCAAGGCTCATTCCTTAGTCCGACACTCTTTAACATTTATGTGTCGAACCTGGCCAATACCATTCGTGCCCACGGGATGAGCCTGACCTCCTATGCCAACGACACACAGTTGGTTCTTGCCATTAAGAACGATGGACACAAAAAAGCAGCTGACCTCAATCAAGGCATGGTGGCAATTGGAAACTGGATGGCTTCCAATTGCCTAAAATTAAATTCCGACAAGACGGAAGTAGTCATTTTCGGTCATTTGACACCGGAATGGTCCTCTTGTTGGTGGCCCGCGTCACTGGGCCTTCCCCCTAAGCCCGTTAGCATGGTGAGGAACCTCGGAGTCATTTTTGACGACCGTCTTACTTTTCTCCCTCATGCTAACCAGATCACTTCTGCTGCCTTCTACAAACTGAGATTAATTAAGAAAATTCTTCCTTTTCTCCCAGACTCTGCCGGCAAAACATTGGTCACCTCCTTGGTATTGTCGACCCTGGATTATTGCAATGACCTGTTCTTGAATGCTCAAGAAGGAGTCTTGAACAAAATGCAATTAATCCAGAATTCAGCAGCTAGGCTCCTGGGCAGAATCCCCAAATTTCATTCTGCTTCTGCGACCATCAAAGAACTACATTGGCTACCCATAAGGAATAGAATAAAATTCAAAGTTTTATGCATAGTGTTCAAAGCCATGCATAACATGGGACCTGCTTTGTTCACTCAAAATCTGACCCGCTATTGCCCGCCCAGAACCTTACGCTCTTCCAGTTTGAATGATCTGGTGGTCCCACGCAGCAAATCTGTCTCATGGGGAGACAGAAGATTTCTTGTCTCAGCCCCCAGACTTTGGAATACTCTGCCTCCCTCGATTAAATCAAGCCACTCACTCTGGTCATTTCGTAAACAACTCAAGACTTGGCTTTTTAATCAGTAGACCCTCTCTTCCCCTCCTTGGTTGAATTTTGCAGATACTACAGCGCCGAGACGCCCAAGGGCCTTTGTTCGCGCTCTAAAAATTTCATTAATAAATAAATAAATAAATAAATTATTCAGATTTTGTGTATTTTCTGTGTCAGCACAATATATGTATATATTGTTTTTGCTACTACTGTGCAAATGTGAATGTATCGTTCTCATATGCTGTGCATTAACATCTCTCAGACTAAGTACTGAGAGTGCTTCCGGTCTCTGTTTTATTATAACCAAGTTGTTCTGGACAGCTACAAATTTATTTAGGTGGTTTGGCAGCTCCACGGAATTGATAGCAGGTTGCCACAGAACTGTTCGCAGTGCATGATTCACTGCTGCCCAGCTGTTAGTCACTGGCGAGGTTCAGACTAAATTTATGTCTACTCACTTTTGTGTTTTCATTTGTAAGCTTGTATTTAAGAGCACTCAATTGTTGTTCTTCACAACTGCCAGGATTTTCGTCATTAATTTCTTTCTATTTTAGATATGCCTATTGCTAATTTTTCTTAAATCACATGCTGCAGATTGAATGAGAATTCATTTAAAAATTGTGTTAGCCAAATTTCAGATTGTGTTGAAATATTAGCCAACACGTTGTGTGCCAAAGGATTCACATTGATTCTCTGAACACCGCCTGCACTGTTTATATTCCACCTGTCTGCCACCACGCTAATTACATGCACTAGAGATGCTCATATTATGCTTCCAGTGCCAGCTCACTTCACGGCAATGAAGTGACCTGTACCCTTTTGGGAATGATCCTTGGCGGGGATCCCCACTGCCAACTTACTGATCAATTTCAACAGGATCCAGGTACTACATTGGCACTCGGTGTTGACTTTACATTCAGCAATGATAGTGACCAATCATTATGTCTATCCAAAATGTCTTTGAGGTATCACGGACCCTTGATTTGGCTTATTTAGATATATTCTAATCACTCAGGTATGCATTGTAGTGTCAAAGAATTGAAAGTTACAGAGGTTGTAAAAGCGCTATAAAACACTTTGTGTCTAACCCTAAACTTCTCTCTGGCACTGTAATATTGAGTGCAGAATTACTTACATACAAGATCTACGTTTGCAAATCTCCTTAGCTTTGAGAGATGCCAAGTATTGAGGCTCGAACATAATATGAAGTTATTTGACATCCCTTCCATGTTCTTCAATGTAATCATCCCTGCTTGTTTATTTTTTTTTGTTTAAATCATCTCATTTATTCATTTTTCTTTACATCAGGCAGCTGTTCAAAGCCAGAGCACACAGCTCTGGTAGATATGCTAATGGCATTCATGGTCCGTGAAAAACAAATGCCATTCATTAATTGTATATGAAATCCATTGATATTTATTAGAGAGAGTAAAGTAAAGAGTCTGCAGAAATTGAGTGTAAAGCTTCCAGTTGAAAAAACACATGGAACAGGCTTTTTAACAATCTTTAACCTTCACCAGAAAGAAACCGCACATATGTCCTGACTCTGTGTTGTTTGCACAGCAGCTACTCCATGGGAACCTGTTGTGTTTCATATAAATGTATTAAGATCCTGTGAATTGTAGAAGCGCATCGTTCAGTTGAAATTGCCATGACACATCTAGAAGGTCTTGCATTCCTTTATACTGAAACAAATGCAAATTTGACCTCCTTAAGAGAATTCAACACTAAGAAGTATTCAGTGTTCTCCGTCAAGATCATAACTTCACATGAATAAATCTGTGTATTACCTTTCATTTGATTCACGATTCAGGAACCTGACTATGTAGCTATTTGAGTAAGATCAATATTGTGGCAGCTGGTTTCAACCTCCTTGCATTACTGGGAGCTCTCTATGACTGCTGCAAATGTGAGGTGTCCGTAACTTTAGAGATTGCTTTGAATAATGCTGAACAATATAGTCTTTATTGGGTGATGATGGGGATGGTTCAAGCAATAGCTTCTAATACATATCCTCATAAATTAAAGGCAAATAAATGTCCTATTATCTATTTTCTTTTTTTATATAGTACAGTAAGAGATGTGAGTTCACCGACATTTTGTTTATCTTGAGACTAAAAAGCATGTGTTTGTGTTACCTACACCTTATTCATTTATTTTGAGACTATAAATCGTGCTGTTCGGGAACTAAAAGATAATTTGAATTTTAAGTGACACGAGGGGAGTGATAGAGAAGAACAGTAAGATTTGGATGGTGTTACCTCGATGGCCAGCTGAAACTGCTCATGTTCTCTCTGAAGTTGTTCTGCCTCCGAAAGCGAGCTTGCGTTGACGAGGTTGGCATTAAGCATGGATTCCCCATTGCGTATCCATCCCAGCACCTGAAAAATAAATGACATTTCCATAAACAAAAGCTTGGCATTTTCTCCAAATAGGGTGTCTGTTAGCAAACATACTTCCGCAAACCTTGGCACATTACTAAGTAAAGCGGGTTGCCCTCCACAGATATGGTGAGGGGGAATCTAGGGTGAGTCAAAAAGAATGGAAGATGGAGAGCCAGTGAATCAAGAGGTGGAGGTAAGCAGAGGGATGGAAGAAAGAATACGGGAAGGAGAGGGCAGAGGAGATGCAGGGCAAAGAGATAAAGTGAAGACCAGCAGAGGAGCTGAAAGAGGAGAACGCACTAGGCGTGTAGAAGTGACGGAGAACATTGGAGGATCTGGAGATGGCTCAGACAAGAACTACTGAGAGGCAGGGGAGAGCAATGCCAGCCAGAACTCAGACTCCAGAGACATGCTCAAGATGCAGCGCCCACTAGGAGAAGGCAAATCAGTCCTCACCTGCCACTCTACAGGGTTAAGGGCCATAGATTACAGTTAGTTTTCAGGACTGGGAGGGAATGGGTACTTGGGGAACATCAAAAAGGAGCTGCATGTAGCACGGGCACAGAACTTTGGGCAGTAAGGTTGAGGAGCTTTGGGGAGCGCAAGTGCAATCTAGGGAGTGAGCTCAAAAGTGTTCTTTTTATTATTTCACTTTGCAGCACGCAATGCAAACACACTCAGAGTGTTTAACGTGCTTCCTCTTGTATTGTTTTTTTATGTATATACTACAGGAGTATGGACCCATCAACCACGTTGGGATTGGGGTAGACAATCATATAAAACATATAGTATCCCAACTGGTATAATTGCAAGACGATTAAAGAGAATATGTCAAAAACATTATCAGCAAAGAAATAAGGAGACTCAAAGGTTATTGCAAATGTGCTATAAGCATCATATTTATCATGAAAGGGTTAGGGGAATTACAGTAGTAGCAAGCACTGTAGATAAACAATTAGATAACCCTATTTGCACTTGGTGCGTAAAAGGTGCATGTGGTGAGCAAGGTGACGACCCAAGTGACAAAGTGATCTGCGTAAACGGCGCATTGGTGAATGGTGTTTACATATATACAGTGAAAAAGTAGGAACAATGTGGCTTATGATGAATTTATATAGCTTGGTTGTAATCGAAGTTCTGTATGCAGCGTGATTAAAGGCTGTCCGGGTATTGGTATCGTGCCGATGGCAACGTCCGATCCCTCCGTGATCGGGGAGCCGGGGAGTCAATCTCTGGTCATGGTTCGTATCAAACGCGAATGCGAAGAATCCGATCGTAGTACGATCGGATTCTTCGCATTCGCGTTTGATACGATCCATGACCAGAGATTGACTCCCCGGCTCCCCGATCACGGAGGGATCGGACGTTCCCATCGGCACGATACCAATACCCGGACAGCCTTGAATCACGCTGCATACAGAACTTCGATTCCGCCCTGACGGACCGCCGATCGGCGGCATTGGATTGCTACAGTCAGTCCTACTTTACAGCACTGTTCAACCCAGTCCTGATGATGATCCCAAGTTATGAGGATCGAAACGCCGTCGACCATTCAGCCCAATAAAAGGCGCTACCAACAATGTGGCCCATCCTAAAGATTTTTGATTCAAATTACAACCAAGCTTCATAAATTCATCATAAGCCACATTGTTCATACTTTTTCACTGTATATATGTAAACACCATTCACCAATGAGCCGTTTACGCTGATCACTTTGTCACTTGCGTCATCACCTTGCTCACCACATGCACCTTTTACGCACCAAGTGCAAATAGGGTTGTTATAATTGTTCCTCTTGTATGGGGTCATTTACCTTGCAGTCACATCAAACAAAAACTGTTTTGGGCCAATAGTAGCCTCTTATCCTTTCAAGGGGTTAAGATGTCTAATACCATAGGATGGCAGCACTGTACAAACTGTGACGACACAGCCGATTGGCTGACCTCCAAATTTGGGCAGGGGAGGACTGAGTCCTTTTAAAAAAAATTGGCAGTTTAGATCTTCGCTCTGGACATTCTGAACAATGAATGGGTATACCGTGCAATATTGCATGCTTAAATATACCAGGGTATTCTGCATGCAAAACTAGCACACTTGATCAATACTGACTAAATGAACTGCCTGCATGTAAATGCCAGCCACACTGCAATCAATACTATATGCTTCAGAAGCCTCATGTAGCTACAGCTGCCCTCAGTGTTGTGGACTTGAGTTGGCCCGGAGAGTTAATAATTTTGCAATTATTACCATAAGTCATTATTTTAACTGAGCAGCTTTGCATAGAAATCAGTACTAGTTCCATCTAAATCGATGGAAACAGTTGAAGTTTTCCCAAGTGCTTAATAAAACGACAGGAGACCAACAGCACAGGAGCTAGTTGGCTCCTTGGCATTTAGGTACGTAAGGATTACATCGTCATGGTCTACACTTTGACTTTGTTCCACCGTATACATTTAAAAGGGCATGCTCAGTATGCCCAATTCTTTTCTTTGAGATTTGATGCTGCTGAATTGTCATTTGCTTACATCTTGCACTCCATGGTGCCTAAACTTGAAGGAAAAGTCAGCACATATATCTGTTTTGTTACAGACAGCAGGCGACAAGCAACCACAATTTATTCCCTATGTAATATGTCTAAAGTGCTTAAACACTTTGTTACAAGCTGTTAAACCAGAAATTCAAAGTGCAGAATAGCTCAGAAATGTTAAACTTTCTCAATATCACACATCACTTTAAATGGATTCGGTAGAGGTTGCTTCTTTTCCTCATCTTCTCCTACACATATATGGTTAATCTTTAAATTCATGTGATGGTAACAACAGTGAGAAGTATTGTTATTTTATGGGTGTACCATGTTCAAAGCAGACGCACTGTGTCTTGGCCTTCATTGGGTTCTTACACCCACAGTCCTGTGGTGATCCAGAGTACAAATAAAAAGATCCCCTTCACCTCGGGATCTGGTGGTTCAATTTAATGAAAATTACTGGAGGACGTTCTGCAGGTATGGGTGGACCAGACAATAGCATTTTCATTAACTAAAGTTAGAGATTTCTAGCACTTATTTAATCAGGTCATCAACCTAATGTTTCCAGCATGTTTCAGCTGTATTGGTAGTGTCTGCCAATCACCAGGACACATTTTTCACTAGAGCATGTACTAATATCTCCACTCTAATGCTGGAAGTCCACATGTTTTTTAGAACAACAGAGTGGTACCATGCATAAGAGATATACGAACACAAAATTAATAAAGACACAATCTAGGCTATATTCAGTACTGACTTGTCCAGCCGGACAGAGGTCCAATTTTTACTTATACAAGAAAATGTTTAAAAGGATACCTTCAACAATTCCATAGAGAAGGGCACAAGCCTGTACCCAAACGTATGCAAATTGGCATAGTGAAGAAAGTAGTCAGAGGATAGAACAGAGTTTTTAGGCAGAAGCTGTAGATTTCTGTGGGTTACACAATAACAGAAATTCCATTGAACACCATTACTAGCCTAACATAGACAATACACATTTCACAGTATATGGGGTTTTAAGAGGTCGACGGCGTTTCGATCCCATTAAAGAATTAAAGGGATCATCATCAGGACAAAAAAATGCCTAAATCTTACAAGCCATGATAGCAGTAGGTATAATGCCTGAACACAGTGGTGGCCGGCCAGGCGGAGAACGGCGTAAGGGGGATCCGAGCAACGGAACAATCAAGGTACTTAGTTCTGTGTTTTGTTGATGAATACGGCTCCCGTATTAGGGAGAAAATAGTGGGACGCGCCAGCAATGCGCTCGGTCACGTGGAGGGAGGGATGAACCTGGTCAATGGGCTGGAGTACCTTCCCTGGCTGTTCAACCTGGCAGTTTACCAATTTCTCTCTTATAAAAAGTATGCGTTATCCTCTTACTTCAACATTTCCCTTTTGTTTTCAGGAAATACAGCAAGCTTGAATGACAGAGGCTGCCAGCATCGCATAAACCTCTGAAACAAATAGTGTACCATTCAAATACACCCACTTGAGGTTCTGTCTGAACAAGACAGTCCAGACAAATTCTTTTTTGTGCATTTATGTTTCTTTAAAAAAAGAATGAGGGAGATAGGAGACTCACCGCACCAACATATCTTTTTGCAGGCCGTAAGGCAGGGAAGATAGGGAAGATTAACTTTACATATCAAAGAGGACGAGTAGCGACAGGAGCGGATCGAAGATCACATTAACAATGACAGAGTTCTTGATCCCTGCTTTTACTCATTTCAAAATGCCGTCAAAGTGGGTGGACTAATCTACTGTACATGATGCTTCGAAGTATGAAACAGATTATCATATGTGTGTAATTTATGCAATTTTCATTTAAATGTATCAAAAGGTGATGACTGCTTTCCCCTCTGTCGCTAGGACAACCCTTGAGGACCTCTTTGTAACTTCTGTAAATTAGCCAATCTGATCAATAAGATTTGAAATGTAAGAATGCATTTAGCCTTGTTAGCAGGATACTGCTGCCTGCTTTCAATCACCGTTGTGGAAGATTCTGGAGTCTCGGGTTTTCACAAAAAATAGCAATCATCTGGGTCAAATGTGCGATTTAAGTCTCCTCTGATCTCATCTTGTGGGTGCTATCACTTCCCCCAGACCAGTGATTTTGGTGAGGTTATGCTATTGCAGATTCCATAACGCGTGGCTTTTATCCTGCATGTTGCAGATAAACATCTTTCTTGAAACGAGTGCTATTATTTCCGATTTTTCTTTGGCACATCCAAGGGCCTTTTCACATTAAATGAATTGACTTCTTTCAAAGGGCCCTGAAAAGTGCTAAATGGCTTGTTGATGTGCCACAAATGCTGAAATCATCTTGTCCACATTTATCCAGCTAGAGCTCAAATGAATTACCATTTGGGCAATCTTCACCCAACTATCTCCTTCAACTTCTAAGGCAGGCAATATCACTTGCATTTTAACTAGACACCACTCCCTTTTGCAAAATGTCCACTTTCAGAAACTGTCTATATTAGAAAACTGTTAAAAGCCTGTACTTTGGTGTACTCAATAACCTTTTTGCTTGCCTTACAATGGAGGCAGAATGATGTGCTGTATGGCAGGTAAAATATGGCCCATCCCACAAATTATTACACTCAAAAGTACTAAAGGTCCATCAAATCTGAATATGACTGTCCAAAGTAGAAGTCCTGAGCATCCTCGCTCACAGCACCAATACCACATTTAAGTATTATATTTATCAGCAAGACATCCCCCAAACAGACACCTCCCCGACTGTGAATGTGTTTTGATAGTACAGGTCTATTAAAACAGACAGGACTCCTGAGTGGTTCTTGAGACATACAGTTAAGGCAAGATTGCAGCAGCATGACTTCACTATACATAATGCCACATGCGTTTTTCCTGTAAAGTATGAGAATGACCTATGTTACCTAAAAAACATAAAAACAACGTGAGGACATGTACAGATTGATTTAGAGTTTGGCACACTTGTTACTCCGGCACAAACGGATACCCCATCCACCATATTACAAAATGGATAATGTCCTATAGCCCTTGCAATAATAAGGGATATCTGTCATGTTTGCGACGGAGCAGCCTGTCCGCCAAAATCGAAATCAGGCCCCAGGTGAATGGAAATAGGCCCTTGCTCAGTGTTTCAAATAACCTACGACATGAAGAGGTTCCCACGAGATTGATATAAAAGATCACCATCATTACAAGCCCCAATTATACTCAGTTTAGAACAATTAGCGGAACTCATGTTCCTTATTAAAGGGCATGATGACCGAGGACGTCCTGAACACAGGTACACAGCAATGTGCCCACAGAAATAACACCAATATGGGTCTAGAAACAAGAAAAGAAACATTTTGTGCAACTAGCTGAAATTGTAAATCGGAATGCTTGGAACGTTCACCTTCAGTAAAAAGCACTGAATGGGTACAACAGGTTCATCATCCACTGGGTCACCACGCATCAATTGATAAAATATTGTCAGGTGAATCCATTTCACTGGAAGCACAGAGCCTTAGAGAGACCATGTGGTTTGTTTTCTGGCACTAAAGCTCTTATTTGGGTGGAACAACTGGTGCTGGTGGAGAGCAACTGCTGTTTGCTTGTGTCATATGATATGTAAAATAGTCAAAATGATAGGCAGTTTATTTAACTGCAGATGCAATAATCTCATTTTCATGTTTCTTAAAATGTAGGAATCATGGTTTTACTAGCTCTGTTCAAAGGATGCAGGCTAGCAACGTGGCAGAGCAGTAAACCACCACACACAAAAGGAATTAGAAATGCTAAGCAAAGAGGGGTCAATGGACAACACAGTAAACAGATGATGGCTGAATTCAGTGCTCAGTAGCAGGCTCTTGACACACGGCGAGACCCTTAAATTTGGTTTTATACACATTATGAGAATGAAACCAGAACAAAACTGGAACAATTGGAATTCACATTATTCCAGTAGAGGGCGAGTAGCAACATGTTTTGTGGCGTACCGTTAAGTCACCAGGAAATTTATCAGGCATTGATAGAGAATATTAAAATATTCAAGGCAAAAAGGAAATCATTGATTGAACCCACAGCTATCCTTGAAATAGGAGTATTATTGACATTGGTAAATCAAATATCATCTAAAAATCGAAACTTGCACCTTGGCTCTGCACGCCATATATAATGATTTGTTACATCACAGGATGAAGGCTAAGCCGAGCACTACAACAGTCAAAACTAGTGACTTGAGGGTCTGAAGGTGTCAAGGCACATTAGGGTGTGAGAGGAGACAGAAGGTCGGCTGTGGGGATGAGATGTATTTATATTTGCACTAGTATCCTCTTAATAAAGCTGCAAACAAAATCCTCGTTATGTATATAACATTGATTAACAAAGCGTGGGATGTGTTATGAAGAGAGAGGAGTAGGCACAGATCAATACTGCAATGATTTACTTAGCCAATAATGGCAGTGGAAGCTGAAAAAATGACTGGGTGATTGACTGACTCCGCTTACTACTCTAGTTAAATTGTGGCCAAGATCGAAAGGTTATGACTGACCTGTTTGACCTCTGCTTGCAGGTGTCGGAGTTGTAGGCACTGTTCCAGCCGCTTGTGGGTCTGATCCGCGTTCAACTCCAGTTCATGCTGCTTCTCGTGAAGGAACTCCAGCAGCTCCTGCACTTGTGTAGCGAGGTCGATGTCCTTCTCACAGATGAGGTCGATGCCTAGACAAAACAACAAGCATACATATATAAGAACAGCTAGCTATACTAGACAATACTCTAAGATTCTCATATACAATCCAAGGACGTATGACACCAGGTGCGAGGGAGGAATCATGAGCATTTAGGAGATAGGTCGCTGCAGCATTTAATTCATTCATTGTTAATGAATATTCAAATTACTTTCAAAGCATTAAAAGGCTGAAAATGCATGGCTCTAGGGAACATGAACCATACTTTTGAGAGGAGCAAAGCTTAGAACAACATCGAAAGATGGAAACATGCCTGGCGACTGTATAAACAGCCATGTATGAAAGGCTGTATGAAATGTAATAGAACCCCTCAGCATAAAGACTAACATCCGGCTGCTATGAAGAAGGCTATGCCTCTCGAGCGTAAATGTTTTCCTTTGGGAACAGGTAGGACAGACTGTCTAGCTCCATGAAGAGTTCAGACAAAAACCAAACAGTGGAATTTGGAAGTTAGACTATCACGAGAATTCTGATACATGGTCCTGTGGGTGATGATCGTGAGCTAGATGTAGGTAATTCCCATTTACAGACTCTTAAATACCGAATTTTAACGAATCGGTATTTAAGAGTCTGTAAATGGGAAGGGGGCAGATGTAGGTAATTCCGAATTTTGGAATACCGAATCTGTAAGATGTGCATGGAACGTTGAGAGATGGGAACTGTGGCTTGATGCCAGAGAAAATCAACATAAGAAAGATTAAGAAAAAAATCCATCAGCTCCACATATAATGAGCATGAGTTCAATATAAAAGACACTAGCATCTCCACAGGGCCATCTAGATGACTGTCTGTACTTAGAGTATACTGTTTGGCCCAGTTCAGAAATATGAACTCAGAAATAATTGGTGGGCACACTTGTTGAGCAGCAGAAATTGGAGTGATGTCAAATCTGTGATAATCAAGGGAGAAGCACGGCCCAATAAGTAAGTACTCTACTAGCACAGCACAGGTGAAAGCTGGGAATGCCTTGCTTTCTTGGGAGAACGTACCCTCATATGAATGATCCTTCCCTTGGATCCAGCAACAGTCCTGGATCACCATCACATTCTGCAGTACAGAAGCTGCACCGGGCATGCCAGGCAACCATTCCAAAATTGATTCACTAGTGTGTATTACAGCCTGGTGGGGAACATGCATAGTGCGCATGAGGGCCGGCCAAACAATCATGCTCACGTACAGAGTGCAAACCACTCCTCCCATCTCTGGCCAGACCGCCCACATGAAACCGAGCCACTGACTGCAATAGGAAGAAGAAAATTATAATCACAATACTTTATTGTCATTTTATTTTTCCTTTTGAGAAGTTGGGTGACGCTCCTCTGCTCTAGCAGAGGAGCAGCCACTGGAATTCATTAAAAATAAGATTCCCCTTTGATTGGATAAAGTTTATTAATTTGTTACACAGGAATGGGTCAGGACTAATGGTGTTTTTATTATTAAAACAGGTTAGAGTTTTTACTGTTTTAAATAACTCCAGAGTGGAGTCTTTAGCAGTATTAATTTTATCTATTTTTTTTATTTATTGAAGTTTTGTATATCGCTAGCTGGACCCGAGGGTATCAGAGCGCTTCATAGCATGTACAGTTATGAACAGGAAAGTTTGGACGGAGACCTAGAGCAGAGGACAAAAGAAAAATAATAATCTGCAGTTCACCAACTCAAGAGCAAAATGGGACAAAGTTCAAGAGCGTATCTTCAGGTTGTGGGGTTTCGAGAAGGGGAGATAGCTGTCCTTCCCCAGTCAATTGTGGATTTCTCGTTATGGACGAGAGCGCTCTAGGAAGAGGGCTTTGAGTAGTATCTTGAATTTCGGGAAGAAGGTGGTCATTCTGATGTGTGTGTGTGTGTGTGTGTGTGGTGGGGGGGGGGGGGGGGATGGGGTTCCAGATGTTGGGTGCATTTCCCGCAAAGGATTTATTTGCGGTTTTGTGTTTCCGTGATTTCAGTGGGATGAGTAGAAGCGTGTTGGAACTTCTGAGGTTCCTGGACTGACCGGCCCTTTTGAGTTTGGCGGCCAGATATTCTGGTTTGCCTGTGTGCAGGGCTTTGTGCGTGAGGCAGGCTGTACGGAAGCTGGCTCGTTGGTCGATAGGGAGCCACTTCAGTTCCCTGAATGCTGGTGAAATATGCTCGTTCCTGTGACCATTCTTGCTGGGGCGTTGAGGGTAGTGGTAAGAGGAGCTAGGTGGGCTTTTGCTGTCCCGGTCAGTGCTGCGATACCATAGTCAATTCTGGAGAGCACCAATGCCTGAGTGGCCTGTTTAAGATCTATCGAGGGGAGGAAAGGTTTTATTTTGAGAAGCAGTTTCAGATTTAGGAACTCGCTTTTGGCGGTTTTTGAGATGTGTTTTTTCATGTCCAGTTTGGGGTTGAGGGTAATCCCTAGGGATTTCACAGAGTCCGTTGGCGCAAGGGCACCATTGAGGGCGTCTATGGCTTTGAGCCATTCTTCAATTTGAGGGTTTTCGTCTCTATTAGAGATGAGGAGCACTTCTGTTTTCTCTTGGTTGAGTTTGAGGTGGTTGGTTAAGAGCCAGTGTTGGACCTCAATGAGCGAGTCTGTGTATGTCTGCGATCGAGGTGGTTTCCAGATAAAGTTGTGTATCGTCGGCATAGAGGTGGAAGGGGATGTTGGAGTTCCTTAGAAGTGTGGTGAGGGGTTCCTTGTAGATGTTGAAAAGTTGTGGAGAGAGTACTGACCCTTGCGGAACTCCTCTGCTAACGGGAAGGGGGTCAGACTCAAAGCTATTGTTTTTTATTCTTTGTGTGTGGTTGTGGAAAAAAGAGGAGACCAATTTTTGTACCGTCTTTTCAATACCCGTTCTCTCCTGGAGGACTTGAGGAGCAGGGTGTGGCCAACTGTGTTGAATGCGGCCGACAGGTCTAGAAGGATGAGACGGCTACATTGGTCGGAGTCCAGTGACATGTGAAGATCGTCTAAGACATTTAAGATTGCGGTTTCAGTGCTGCAACCCTTTCTGGATCCTGATTGGTGTGGGTCTAGTAGTTTGATGTTCTCTAGGTGTTGGGTTAGCTGCGGAAGAACACATCTTTCTAGGATTTTGGATAAGAGAGGAAGGTTCGATACCGGTCTAAAGTTGTTCATGTCCTCAGGGTCAAGGCCAAGGCCAGATTTTTTTAGTAGCGGCGTGACTTGTCCAAATTTGAGGCAGTAGGAATGGTTCCCGAGCTCAGTGAGCTATTGATAATCTTGCACCAAATTGGGGCCAGTGTAAGCTTCAGGTCTTTTGCCAGTGTCAAGGGTAGCTGATCAAGGGAGTGGGATGAGGGTTTCGCAGCGGCAATCAGATTGCTTATTATTTCTTCCTGGATGGGACGGAAGGATGAATAGCGAGTAGGTGTGATCATTAGGGTATTGCTATTTGTTGCTAGTGTCTGGATCTCCGTGAAGGTGGAGGGCTTAGTGCTGAGCAATAGATCAATTTTGGCGATTTTTTTGTTGAAAAAGCTGGGAAAGTTGTCGCAGTGGGTTTTGGATGCCACCATGTTGGTTGTCACCGGTTTGGATGTTTGGCTCCTGATGATGTTAAAGAGTTCCTTGGGGCGGTTTTTAGCATTGTCCAGGGCGGAGCAGAAGAAGGTTGTCTTTTTGCTCTTGATGTGTTTATTGTAGTTTCTGCGTGCTGCCTTGAGTTGATCACGATGGAGGGATGAGGGGTTATTCCTCCAGGTTCTTCCTAGGGTTCTGAGGTGTCTTCTTTCCTCATTTATGTCTGTGGTGAACCATGACTTGGAGGGGGTGCTTCTGGGTTTTTTTAGTTTCCAGGACGCCAGCCGGTCCAAGGTGAGAATGGTAGAGCGAAATGAGTTCAGTGGTTGAGAGTTGCTTCGCCGTGTTTAGGAGGAGCGTGCTTAGCCCTTCTTCTAGTTTGTCTCGGGGGACTCGGGTTGTATTCCTGACCCATTTAGGAGGGGCCTGAAAAGGGGGTTGGGATAGGGCCGGTTGGTTGATATGAAAAATTATGATGTGGTGCTCGGACCAGTCCACGGGGATGATGTAGTCAATAGAGATTGTATTTTTATCCGCAATGATTGCATCCAGGGTCGCTCCTCTATGGTGTGTTTCCTCAGCAGTGTTGGATCAAATCGTTGTCTAGCAGGAGGCTATTAAGAGATTGAATGAGCAGGTTTTTTGTTTCGTTCCATCTTAGATTGAGGTCGCCCAGAATTATGCTGTTGTCGTTGCTGAGTGCGGATTGGGTGATCAGGTCCGACAGATGTGCTCCAAATTCGTTGGAATTACCTGGAGGGTGTTACAAGAGGTGGCATTGTAGTGAACTATTTGTGCGCGATTTGATGATGACCGACAGGCATTCGAAAGAGTTATGAAGGCAGGAGTGACTTTCTGCGATGGAGATGTCACTTTTGTGAATAATTGCTATGCCGTCTCCTTTGTGCTCGGGTCTGTCTTTGTGGATAATTAAGAAACCGGGCGGCACCAGTAGGTCCATAATGGGGTAAGACAGGGTGTTCAGCCAGGTTTCCGTGATGAATGCTACATCTAGGTCATGGGAGAGGATGGCTTCTGCTATTTCTGTTGCGTGTTTGGAAGCACATCTGCTGTTGATAAGCATACAGTTAATGGAAGGTTCATCTTTTGTTATCGGATTGCCAGTCTGGGCTCTGGGTATGGAGGATAGATACGCTGGGGGTCTGGTGGCTCTTCTGGGGGTCCCTGCCCATTCCAGTAATGACTTGGATCAAGGAGTTGGGAGTAGAGTTCAAGGGGGGAGTCTGAGCCTGAGCTAGCTGGTTAGTGGGGTGATCATATGATGAGGAGAGTTCGGTCGCTTCCTGGGGGGAAGAGGGTGGGATTTGTTTTTCTGGGTCTGACTGCTCGTGACTCAGTCCAGGGTTTGGTGGGTAATGGCCGATAGCCTGGGGGGGGGGGGGGGGGGGGGGGGTCAGGGCCCGGTTAGGGGGAGGTGAGTCAGTCCTTCTGGGTAGAGGTGGGGTGGGGGTGTTGAGGGGTGAGGGTGGACAGATGGATTTTCCTTAGGGAGGATAAGATTGCCATCAGGCCATGAATCAGGGTTCCAAGCTGAGCTTCCAGAAGGTCAAGGCGTTGCGCCAGCTTGTGTGAGGAGGGGAGGATGGGCGGAGCTGAGCCCTATGGGTGAGGGCCTGCAGGTCGTGTCATTTCTGGAGGGGTTTAGAGGAAGAGGAGCTGCTGCCTCTGGCTTAGAGTTCGCCTGTGGTAAGGTTGGGGGGAGGGGGGATGTGGTCCCGTTGGGGATGGGCGTAGTGTTCCTCTCTTGGGGGGTGGCTGTGTATTTGTAGAGTAGGGGTTAGCGAGGGGGGGCTGGGAATCAGAATTGCTTGGGAGTCGGGATTCTCTTTGGGCGGGTGATTGTATTCTGAGGGTGCTTCGGGTGATGGGGGGCTGTGGATCAGTTGTGGTTGGGATGAGGGTTCAGTACTGGACGGCTGGGTGAGATGGATAGTGGGGCGGGGTTGGGTGAAGGAAGGAACCTATGGTTGAGGGTGACGCGGGGCTAGAGGGTTGGCGAAACACAGGGGATGGGCTCGCAGCGCGGGTGTAAGCGGGATCAAATGACTTGATGATTGTAGGGAGCTACTTAGGGGGTAGGACCGAGGAAGGTGTGAGTTGTGAGATGTTGCCATCTTTAGTGCGGGGAAGAGAGTCGAAGAACTCGAGGTTCTCGTCTTTAGCCTTATTTAGAATAGTGCAGTTCTCAAAGATGGTAATGGAGATGTCTCCGGTCAGGGACTATTGTTTCAGGGGGGAGGTTGTTAGTTTACGGTTGCGGTCTGTGATGGTGGTTCTGGAGACGGGGAGGTGAGAGTTGAAGATAGTGACCCAGAGGTCGGGCATGTTGGTGTGGAAAATGAAGTCCATTTTCCGCTGCCCTCTGGATGAGCAGTGGTAAGTTTCAACAACTAGAGTTTCGGGATGTTGCCTGATTAATTTCTGTTTAAAGCGTTTTTTCGCTTTGAAGGAGAGGCTGTGGGGGCAGGTTATAGCGAAGGTGTTCTGTCCGTGAGGTGTCAGGTAGTTGAGAGTGGGGCAAGGATAAGTGTCTAATTGCAGGGGGCATCTTAGCTGGGCGGGGGGAGGAGAGGATTCTCAGGTGCGAGGGAGGGAGAGTGTTGTGTCGGGTAGGGGCTGGGCTGTTCGGTGAGGTGGGTAGTGGGGTATCTGGATTTTTATGTTTTGATTAGTAGTTTGTAGTCATTGATCAGTGATTTATTTTTATTTTTTTCCTCATGACAATTGTCTTTCCACCAAATTTGTTCTGGACGTCTACATTTTTATTGTAAATATTTTAGGTCTTGCAAGTACTATGAAGTGGAGGGTTTCCTTCTATGGTTTATCCATTTTTACAGGAGCCAGCTAGTTAACTGTGGAATTAATCTAATTAGAGACATTGGCCGTCGCTAAGACTATGTTGCTTTCTAGTGTGGGGCCGGACCTTAATAAGATGTTGCTTAGTTCTATTTATCAATTTTCTGCCAAGAGCGGAATTTAAACGTGGTAGACGTGTAAGGCTAGAAGAGTTATTAGTCATTTTAAGTGTGAGAAGGACAGCTTTGTGATCTGGCCCAGTTAGAAGGGTGAAGCTTTCTCAAAACATAGATCAGGGTTGCTGGTAGAAACTTTATCTAGTTTATAGTTGGCCTGGTGGGTAGGCAAATTCACTATTTGTGTGAGGTCGAAACTGTGCATACTATAGACAATGTGTTTGGTGTCTCCATTTTTTAGTAGCTGAAGATGAAAATTAAAATCTCCCAAGATGATAAAATTAGGGAAGTCCATATCTGATTCTGTAAGAACCATTAAAGTTTGGATACATGTTTCTCTGGGCCCAGGCTGGCAGCACATTAAAATATCATTGAAGGCTCCCGGTGTTATTTTAAGATTAAGCATCTGGTGTTCGCAGTTCAGGTGAGTAAAGGCTGGAATGCAGCCATGAGATAGTTGTGATAAATGATCGCAAACCCCCTCCGCCACATTTGTTTTGTCGGTCCAATCTAAAAACATCATACCCTTGGGGAATGGCAGTTCTCAAGTTAGGGTCCTAGGCAGAGTCGTCCATGTTTCAGTTATAAGCATTATGTCGGGCCTGATGATCCATGAATTCAAAAAATTCATATTTATTTTTAATGATGGATCTTATATCAAGACTACACAGGTAAAAGAGTCCAAAGAATAATTAGAGTCAGAAGGTAAAAAAGAGGGATTCAGCTGCACCTAAATGTCATGTAGGGGAGCTAAGATGAGTTTGGAAACCAAATTGACCAGCAATGACAGCCCGAGATATAGTTGAGATTAAAAACTTCACAGAGTTTATGCCTACCTCGCTTATGGAGCTCCAGAAGCGCTACCCTGGGTATCGTGTATCAACTGGGCATCTCAAACACTCAAGTATAGATCATTTGAAGGTGGAGGAATCCACTTGAGTGGTTTCCCCAACTTTGTAGGGCCCTCACCCCCCGAAGCAACCTGCTTCATCATCCGCCCACTCCCCACAATGATATAGCATCCAGCAGGTTGTAGTCACACCAATGTAGGGACACCAGAACTTGGGCAGTATTGGATAGACAGTGCAAAATGAAATTTCCCTTGGACTTAGTGTCACTAATAGTTACTCATACTCATACAATACTTCATTCACACTGGTGCCAATATTAGGGATCTCCCCAGTTATAAATACTAACACATTGCAAATGCGACTCCTATGTTATCAAAAAATATTCAAATGTATTACGTAATCAGTAAAAACTATTAAAAACACAATAATGAAAAATTCATTTCACATTCATGGGCCCAAGACATAATAAACTGATTCATACGAAAACATCTTAGATCATTAATCCGTTGGAATCTTGAAACAACCTCAGGCTAGTATTAGCGAATGACAGCACAGTAGCTCCTCGGATTTAATAAAAGCAATAGCGTCAACGCGTTCCGGTGTGCTGCCTGATGTGCACCACCTTTTTTACGACAAAGTACTTGGCTGTCTCTCTTTTTTTGTTCTCACTATTAAAAATCAATTATATCTGATCATAATCATGTACTCGACTTGTAGAAATACTTCCTCAGTCGTACAATGTGGACGTTATATCTTCTAACTGTGAACTCCTATCTACCACATGGGGGCCCTATTATTCAGTAAATTGTGGTATTTATTGGCGCATCTGAATCAAAATTAACATTTTACATTTCTCTAACCTAGCTGTCTTAGACAGCTGGGTTAGAGAAAGCGCAGCCTGCTCTATCCAATCCTGGTGCTGCTTTCATGCCATGAAAGCTGCGCCAGAATTGAGTAATGCAGTTTTCTTCATCGGGAGCTTACTGGAAGATTCCCGAGGGAAGAGGGCATCACGCTGCTGAGGTAAGGTAATTCAATTATTTTTGGTGATCCCTCACCATCCCTTTTTCAAGCCAGCCGCCACTGGGAAAATGTTCAATTTACCCCTTTCACAATGGCATTATTATAGATGCTGAATATAATTTGCATAATGTAAAACTGTGCGAACTGCACGAGTGTAAGTAACAATTTAACATGGGTCGAGGTAAAATAGGCCAACCTCCATTGAAAGAACTTAACCCAGAAGCTTTGAGTAACAATGCTGCAGACAAGATGCCTACCTTTGACACCATGTGGTTGCAGTCTGTACTGATATACCAGGGCCGGTTTCTCCATTTGAGTGGAGGTGCGTCACCCCACAAGTCCCAGAGCTGAAAAATGAAACAGTAATAAAGTTTATTTATTACGGTTTATTTTTCAGCAACCCGTCCGGAACTAAGTGTTAGCACAGGGTGGGGCCAGCCTTCTGATTGGCAGCAGCAGGGAGGAATACTGTGCGCTTTAAAATGTGCATGCCTGTTTTGCGGCCGTCTTGGGACAGCCAGTTAAGACATGCACATTTTACATTTCTCTAACCTAGCTATCTAAGACAGCTGGGTTAGAGAAAGCGCAGCCTGCTCTATCCAATCCTGGTGCTGCTTTCATGCTGTGAAAGCTGCGCCAAAATTGAGTAATGCAGGTTTCTGCATCGGGAGCCCACTGGAAGATACCCGAGGGAGGAGGGTATCCCGCTGCCGTGGTAAGTTAATTAAATTTTTGGGGTGATCACCCACCATCCCTTTTTCAAGCCAGCCACCACTGGGAAAATGTTCAATTTACCACTTTTCATACCTCTGAGCTTTAAGTCGAACTTGGTGAGATCCTTCCGCTATCTCCCCTTGCCCATTTTATTTCACGCTTGAGTGACACATACCTTTGACAGTGAACTGAATTTGGCAAGTTAGATGAGGAGTATTAGGATTCTCATTTCCTTTTAGGGAAGGACAAGTTACAGTATATAACAATCACATTAACAGGAAGATGTAGCAGATAACAGAAGAAAATACAGTCGTTACTTCATGCTATGAATAATATTGACCTACAGCATGTGTTTTCATACAGTTCCCAGTAGTTCCAATTTCAGACGAAAGCCAGTCTGTAGGGTAAACAGAATGACATGTCTGGTGTTTTTGTTTTACTTCCAATTAACACTTTTTATTAGGATTGGATCTGCCACAACAATTAGCTAAATCACTGAGCGTCATTAAGACCATGAAAACCATCCCATCCTTAAAAGCAATGTTGGTAAATTGAAGTTGGAACGTGAGTGGGCTCTGTTCATTCATCTGTGTTCATGCAATTACTGTGTTTACCAAAGATGCTATCAACCTGTTAGAGGAAGAGCCTTCAGGACTAATTGAAAAGCGGCGGGCTGTGACAGGGAACAGTGGTATACAAATGCAAAACTTTGATTGGCCAGATGCATCCAGTGGAATCTGACAAGAGAGGGGATTCATTGCCATGCACCACCTATTCTGGGCTATTGAGCCTGTATCAAAAATATTTAACATTGGAAATGAATGTCTGCGGGTTTCATATCCATGCTGTGAACTAAAGTGAAGTTCCAGGGGCGACACGTGAAGCCAGAGCCCCAACCAATCATAGAGGGCGGGGAAGGTGAAGAGGGAAAAGATTGACCCCCTATAGTTCAATCATAGAACGGTTTAAGCAGGTGTATCCGGTGTGCCCTGCAGAGTTACCCGTGGCATGGGATGTATGCTTCCCCGGTAGCTCAGGGAAAGGAACCAGATGCTTGGAGGAACCAAGCAGGCCAGACAACCCAGACTCGGGTCACTAAACTGAAAGAAGGAATCATAAAAAATAAAATAACGGAGGGCAGATTACCAAACCCAATAGACGCTAAGTATGGGTGACAGGATATGGTTCAGATGCTATGTGCACATCAGCCAAGAAAAAAAGTTGGAAAACGCAAGCTTGATATAATAATTACTTATGTTACTTATGTGTTCCCCAGTCCAGTGATATTGACTTAATAGCCCTCGTGAAAGTGAGTTGGACAGAATATTAACGTCCGATGACTGAAGTTCATGCAGATTTCAGTAGGGCTGCCAGGACTGACACGTCCGACTATAGAAACTGGGGCAAACCCAAACTGGCAGCAACATCAGGCTAGCCTTGGCACCATCTACTCCCACAGACTCCCAGAAGAGACATGGGCCGGGGGAGGCGAAGCCAGACCCAATAGGGGCCCGTGCCAAATGCCTCCGTAGGCAGGGACTCCACCGCGCAAATCCGCGAAAAGGGGGCGACCGGATTGTCTCCCCTAAGCAAGCCACTAGCCGCCCAATCTGGGTGGGAGGAGGCAAAGAGCTGCGGTGTTCAAAAGGGGCACAGGTTCCCCCTTGTTGTCACTAACCCCCCCCCCCCCAATCGAGGCGGAATCGTGATATCGCGGTCAGTTTACCTGGAGCACTGGAGTTGTCGCTGCTGAGGAGCATCACTGCAGGGAGAAGAGTCACAGAGAACACCCAGAAGACGGACGGCAACAGGAAGGCGGCCCCGCTCGCCCCCAAGGACCAAGGCTACCAGGAAGGAGTTGACAAAGTCCCACTGTCGTTCAGCGAAGGAGCAGCTTGCCGGGGAACGACTGGGAGCCGGCTACACCCAGCGGTGAACAGCCAGCGGTGGCGAGGAGATGTTTCAGAGGTCCCGCCAGCTTTCAGCAGCAACGCCGTGGACGTCAAGCCCGGGAGCAGAGGGTAGGGCCGGCGCCAGGTCGGAAGCTTTCAGGCAGCTGGAGTAGCATTCAGCCCAGAAGTTGCTGGGCCGCTTGGAAGGAGCCTGTTGTTTTTGCCGGCTGGGGCTGCGTCTGGGGGCAAAAGGTCACAAATTAAGGCGAGCGCGCGGGTGAAGAGCTGCCTGCCTGAAGTTAGTGTCTACTACATTGCCCACATCAGGGACTTTAGGATTTTTGCCGACCAGGTTTGCTTCTGGGGCAAAAAATCAGTTAGCCAGATGCTGCATTTCCAGCAGATTATTGTCTGCAGCAGAAAGAACCGAAGGCTAGTAGGCAACACGTGGGGAGGAAACTTGAGGGAACAGCCTGCCCACTGGAAGAAAGGCTCCACATCCGAAATAAATGGCTGGGAGACGTGGGGCAGCAAGGGAGAAGAGAATGCCAGCAAGATACAGGGAGGTGCCTGGAAACAACGAAGCCCAAAAACAGGATCTGATAAGGCCACAGGAGGACTCCGGGCCAGACCTGGAAGGTGATATGGAGGAACTTTTGAGAAAAGCAAGAGTGCTGGGGGCCCTAAAGGGGAAAGAATAGATGGATGACCACATAGCGGAGGGGCCAGCCAAGAAACAGCCGAAACCTATGCAGGCACCAGCTCCAGCATCCCCGCAAGGGCCTGCAGCCAAGATGGCGGCCACTTCGAAACCAGGTAGAGGAGTTCCAACAACAGCACCACAGCATCCCTCTGCAGCCCCAGGACGAAGGTGGGAGGCCCTACCCCAAAAACTGAGAAAGTGGCAGGATCAGGGCAACCACACCACCATAGGAGGTGACCGACTCAGACGAGAAGGTCAGCAGTGAAGACAAGGTTTTTGTGGCCAACACGGCGGTCCCTCGAGGAGCACACAGCCTACCGAGATCCACGATGGACCGTGGGCCTGGTGAGCATCACTCGCTAATCGAAAGGGACGAGCAGCACAAAAAAGGGTAGGGGATAAATGGTACCAGGGAGGTAGTACGGGGGCAAATCACAAATTATGGAACACAACTAGGGTAAGCAACTACGCTACAAACGGGCCATGGCCCCTTCAGCCCCTCAGGCTAGCAAACCCAAGGGGGGCCAACAGGAATTCCAGGTGGAAGCGTGGGGTGAAGTGCAGCCACCTCCAGCGGCATGGATATCTTGGTGGCATTGGCCTGGGCTGGGAGCCCCATTTGGGGGTGGGGGGACCCCAAGAAAGTACAGAGCTAAGAGGGGGGAGCAGGGTCTGAGCAAAAGAAGGGACGGAAAGTGGTAGGCGTCAGACAGGAAAGCCCGCAGAGGGAAAAGAGCAAAGAGGGCACAGGCTCAGGGAGGGCCTCACAGAGTAAGCAGGGCGGCGCTGTGGCACCAGAGGGAGACCAACCGGACAAGGATGGGGCAGGACCCAGGTGGGAAGCCAGTAAACGAGTACGTACGCCCCTCCCAAAGGAATCCACAAACCACCACATATCTCCCCGGATAAGCAAACCTTATCCCGCTAGTAGTGAAAGAGCGAACTTGGTGAAAGGAGTTTATAGATATCATCTCTTTGCTGGAGTTGCGCCAAGCGGGCTTGGACCTCCCAGCTCAAGAAAAAAAGGATGAGGACAGAAGGGATAGACACAAGTCCATAGTGGGAAAAAACCATAAAGCACTGGCTAAGGGCCTTCAGGACTCTGGCGTGTGTGTGCATAGAAAAGTTCCCCCAGAGTGCAGCAGCACTAATCTTATAGGAACAGTAGGTGCATGAAGCACATCAAAAGTATCAGGGAGAGCATGGCTGAGGTACGATGGAGGATTCAGTGAGAAGATGCAGACTTGGCCAGTGATGGAGTGGGACTGCCAGGACATTGATGGCTTCCCGAACCACATGGTGGCAGACAGGGAAGAGCTAGGCATGTGGGAATCCAATTTTCGTCCTTCAGGGATTAAAGGGAAATATGAGGGCCAAGGACAAGGTTTCAGAGGCAAAGGCCAAACTGGCAGTAAAACAGGGAAAACCAGAGTGGCAACATGTTGGAAGTATGATAAAGATGAATGCAAATGGGGGTCCGGACCAGCAGAGACAAGGGCAACACAAAGAAATAGCAGCCAAGGGAAGGCAGCACACGGGGGGGGGAGGGGGGGGGGGGGGAGACAATTGAGCGGGCGAGGGGCTACCACTGCCTACGCCCATAAAAGGGGGAGACTAATATCCTCACTAAATACCTACCCGAAGAAAGTAGACAGACAACAATTGGCAGAGGGTTTTACAGTTGTGTTCCCCATCTCTTACAAAGGACTGGTGGCCCCGCGACTTAAAATTGGTACGGGACAACCCCGAGTCAGCTGGACACAAGGTGGACAAGTAGAGTGGCTGGCCCATGCGCCTCCCCTCCATTATCAAACCTGATAGTCTCACTGTTAGGTGTGGTATCTAAGAAGGAAGCGGGTAAATACTGGCTCATACGACACCTTTCACACCAGCACAGGGAGTCCATCAATGACTGGCTACAGCAAGGCAGCTGCACAGTACCTTCCACCTCCCTGGATGACGCAGTAAATCTAATTAAACAGGCAAAAACAGATTTGAATCAGCATTACGCCTGTTACCAGTGCACCCAGACAGTTACCACCTACTCGATTTCAAACTGGGCGGGAACTATTACTATGATGAATGCTTACCCATGGGCTGTTCAATATTCTGCACTTATTTTGAATCATTTTGTATTTTTATCGAATGGGAACTTGGCAAGTGCCATCCCGGAGGGTGGGGGCCTGGGGGGTGCACTACTTGGATGATTTTCTGTTCATTGGTAAAGCAGGAATGGATGAGTGTGCAAACCTCCTCCGCCATTTCGTGGATCTAACTGAAGAGTTAGGAGTTCCCCTAGCGCAGGGCAAGACCGAAGACCCAACCACCAAGCTATCATTGCTCGGGATAGTACTAGATTCAGTGGCTGGGACATGCAAGCTACCAACAGAAAAGGTAGCTGAGCTACACCAGATCATACTGCGTTCTGCAAGAAGCTGAAGACATAGCTCTTCATATATGCACCTTGGGATCACACCTTGCCCAAGTGCCTTTATACCCTCCCAGGTGTAGTGTGCTATACAAATCAACATTACATTTTGGGCAGGGCTCGGGAGTGGACCCCGGAGCTCCGTCCGCAGTATCCCGCAGTATTCCAAAACGCTACTATTCCTGAGCCCTGGGCACGAATATTTTGCATAATCCAAGCGTCGGGACGCCAGGGGAATTGTGCTTACCCTGGGGAAATCCTCAGCAGACCCCACGCGTCGACAAAACTCATCCCGCTCGGAGATACGCAGGCAAAGCCAAGAAGGTGACCACAAACTGAGGAGGCGGATATTGGCGTTATCGAAGGCCAGAGAAGGTCCGGGACGCGACAACAAGTGAGCCCCGAGCTGCGAGGAGACTGGCCGGTAGAGCAGCGGGGACCCAGGGGCCGAAGCCTGTAATCCCGGATTGGGGCTGTGAGGGACTGGCGCCCGCTCTGGAGCAACATCAGGGTATTGCCCTACTGAGGAAGAGCTCGGCACTTTGAAGGAGGTGAGGAGTGTGTGTCTGCTGGTGGGGCACCCGACCGGAGCAGTCAGAGGAGGTGCGGCGGCGCACCCTGGGGGCCGGTGGTGACCCGGGCACCTCTGGGGAGAACCAAGTAGCGTATGGAGACAGCGCTGGCCCTCAATGGGGGCCCCCTGATATATGAAGGCCCGATAGGCTATAGAAGATACCCCGATCAGGCTCTGCTGCAGGAACCTCTGGGCCCCACCCTGAATCTTAGTGCTTGGAGCAGAGCGTTCATAGCGCTGTTACAGGAGGAGGTGTGCGGGAACTACGCACTACCCCCTTTTTCTGACAACATACACCATAAGAAGCCTGAAGGGGTTTAGGTCTGAAGTGCGCCTGTGCCAGCGGTCCACCACATTGTGGGAGAGAGAGGCAGTGGAATAAGAGGGAAAGCCAGGACTACATTAGAAGACACTGCAAGGGCCCAGTTGCTGCTGTGGGCGAGGGGCTGAGGAGACATCGCCAGTGAAGTACGGAGGTTTACAGGCCCAGGACGAATCGACAGATACGTTAGCCCCTAATCCCTGGCCGCGAAACATACGGAGCAACAAACTTTATTGTATCGCCAGAGCACCAGAAGTCAACCGGTTACCAGGTTATCCCGCAATGTATCTCATAAAGGATGTCTTCAAGATGGCCGACAGATGATGAGCTCCGGCTGGGAGCCCCTCGGCTAGGGATTGCTTTTAGGCTTCAATCCCCTGGAAGCTACCCCCTATCTTTGTCCCTAATTCACACCTGGGTTTAGATTTGACTGTGGTTCTCATCTCTCAAACTCCTGCGTTTGAATCCGACATTTTCAGATTAACTGTGATCATTATTCTGACATCGAAGACAAAGCAATATGGCCGATGCCCGGTGGAGCTGCCTTGACAGCTATAAAGGAGATCGGCCTTGGTTCATCCCCTTGGCGTCACTTACCTAGCCGGACATTGGGCACAGTTCTCCCAGTCTCCCCGCTGTGCCTCCTTCCTCCCCCTCCCTCCGACTAATTACCGTAACATTTTTTTTCTTATGTTTTACTATGCTCTTGTAACTGATGTAATTTGTAACTTGTAACTCACTGAACCTCATGTAAAGCGCTATGATACCTCCGGGTCTAGCCAGCGCTATATAAAACTCTTCAAATAAATACATAGATATATACTGCAACTACAGCAGCAGAGAAGGGCAACGCTAGGCGAGATACCGCAGCTGCTGGGTAAACTGAACTTTGCCACCAGAGTAATTCCCGCAGGGCGCCCCTTTGCCATGCACCTTGCCTGGATGACCAGGGGCTTGTCACAGAAGCACCACAGGATGTGCCTTACACAGGGAGTGGAGGAGGACCGGGGGCAATTGGAAACTTTCTTGGCCAAGTTCAACTGTACCCCAATGTGGCGAGAACCTTGGCTGCAACAACAGCGGCGGACCTAGGGTTTTGCGTGGAACAAATCAAGGCAGTGGAGAGCGGGGCATCGAACTCCTTCAAACATTACGCAGTTTACTGAGCTCTGGTCTTTTACTCTTCATCATCTAGGTGCGCCAGAGGGTCGCAAGAAAGTATGTATCGTGGGGCACTCTTACATAACCCGGGCACAACAGTGGGTTGCCCTCCTCATATGAAATTCTTACTTGGGGTCATGGAAGAGGGAAACAGTTTTCATGAAGCCTTACGTAGAGGAAAATCAAAACTTTCTTAAAAGTACCCTTACCCTGCATTTGGTAATGTAAGTCAAGTTTGATGGCTTGCTTTTGAGAACTGTTGGGGTTGTGCGTGGATCCAGCAACACCATCATTCGAACACATGAAGATTAAATAATGACAGGCCCAGATAATTATAGAAAGGAAATGTACATTTAGCTACTAACAGTCACAGGCAAGCTGAAAAATGACAAATTAACTTGGAGAAAAAATAATAATTCTTGGGGGTCTAAAAATCTTTTAACCCATTGGTTGCAAACGGATTTAAAGTAAAAATCTCAAAATTAAAACAAAGAGAATTACTTTCAAATAAAATCTGCCGATCAACTTCATACACAGTTTCAAAGGAGAGGAGGCATAGGAGAGCATTCAGTACCAAAACGATCTTTTAACTTACATGTTGGGTGAAGACTGAGATATTCTCACGCTTGTCACCAAATGGCAAAGCCTCAAGAACGTCTGTAGAAACTCTTAACTCCTCCTATCCACATCCTAATGAACAATGCACAAGCAGGAAGTGTCTATCAGCAATGTCTGTCGGGAAGATGACTAGTAGCTAGTAGTCATCTTAATTACAACATGACTTCTGGAACATAGGAAGTTTCTTCTCTTCACGAATCAGGAAATCTATTCGAGATCTACGATTGTTACCAAGTTCCAAGAGATCTACAAAAATTATTTTGGTTATTAACTTGTTTAAGTGGTAATGTTGCCGATCAAAAGCTACCCTGAAACAATCTCCATCTAAGTTTATAACAACCTCCAACCCCCCTCGGCAATATCAAGCTACTAAAATCTTTGGTCTACCTGCCTGTAAATTAAACTTCGATGAGATCTCATATTTTGGGTAACAGCTCTTTGACTCTTTGTTTTGGGGAGCACTGAGCAAAGGAATTCTCTTAGGTGAGAAAGGCCAGATGAAGGAGCCCAGATGCTTAGTTTGCAGCCAGAAAGCGCAAGTTGCTCCCTGCAACTATACCTTAAGTCATCTCCTATTCAAGGGTTGAATCGGTTACATCCCTGGCACGGCTCCTTAGAGAGCGCGCCTCGTCAGGACTTCTGCACAAACCGAAGAGCACTAGTGGATTCCCTGTGCTGCTCTTGGAGATGACAACTATATTGTGTCTTGGGCAATGCAGTTGTGTTTTGGAAGATTTGAAAGCACCAAGCTCCTTTATTTGCTCTGCGCTGAGGCACTCTCCAGTGCTCAATCCAACAAGAAATACAGTTCCAGGAATTACCATAAGAATTCTTTACCTATTGCCTTTTCCCTTCTACGATCGTTCCCTTTTCAAGCTGATGCTTTATTACTTCATGTGACTTGTTCATATTTTCTTCTAAGTCGTCAACCTCAACTGAAGGAAGACAGGAAGCGGAGTTGGAGTTACAGCTTATCACTTAGTCTATTCTGTTTGTGGAGAAGCAGTACTTGGAAGCCACTCACTCTGGGTGCCTTTCATAGCAGAAAAATCTGGCAGTCATCACAGAGTGTTGATGCAGACTGGACTCAGGTTCTGCTTGTGCAGGGGCATGATACACAGCAGTACACTTGCAGTGAGCTATGATTTCGAGCAGTCCACGAAATTAAATAAGAGTTAGAGAGACAGCAGTCTTCCTAGATCAGGTAAAACTATCCTCATGGTTCACTGCAACCTTTGCTAGACAACATTGCCTTAGCTAGGCTCTCCCTACATGTATATCATATTAAAAATACCAATACCTTTGCTTTCTAAAGAATTGTTCAATGGGCATTGTGGATTATAGAAAGGTAGCCTGAAGTTTTGTGTTATTGAAAAGAACTCAAATATTCCTTGCGCATTTATTTGTACTCGTAAGACTGGTCTTGTGTCTGTTGCTAAAAGGCCACGTGAATAAAAAGGACCCTTTGAAAGGACTACTGCATTTGTACATCTTTTTTATCAACGCTGTGTGCATTTCCAGTCTGTGTATACATTGCTAGGACTAGGGAACATTGAGATGTAAATTGTATTCCTGATTTTCTGTTCTACAGACGCCAAGCAGAAATTATGCTAACCGTCCAAATAAGCATACAGTGACAAAGCTGAAGGTAGATATTCTGAACTTGGGGAGAGGTGATTATGCATGTGTTTTTTCGAGTTGTTTATATAAACACATGTTTTATTTCCAGGAATTACCGGTTTCCTATCAAATAATAGAGTTGGTTACACAGAGATATTGTTACGGTATACCTATCTGCAATTATAATTAAGTTCAGTATTTTGTGACATGTTCCAATCAGATGCAGCAAATAATGAGTTAACGTTCTCGCAAGACATTACAAAGCAGGTGAGAAATAGTTCAAGATATTTAAGAACACATTTAGGCTATCTTCTTCATGGTAAATTACATCATGGATAAAACACTAAGGGCCAGATGTAGGTCGCCCAATACCGGTCGGTAACGGCCGAAATTACTGAATTTCGGCCGTTACCGACCGGCATTGGGCTTTTTAGATGTAGGTGGCATTTTTTTTAGGATTCGGTATTTTACTGAATCGGTAATTTAAGGATTCGGTAAAATACCAAATTCTTAACATACCAATTCTTTAAATTACCGAATCCAGGATGTAGGGAGCACTCAAGTTGGTGCATTCCTCAGTTAAGGATTCGTTAAAAAATGAAAACCTTTGAAAAAGCATTTTTTTTTTGCTTTTCCAACAGTGCGATGTGGCAGACATACATGCCCTTAGGGCATGTATGTGTGCCACATGTGCACCCATACACAATTGAGGGGTGCAACAGGTTGTCAAAGTGACACCCTGCCACCCTTCAATGTTTTCCCCCTTTTACTGAATCAGTATTTACCGATTCGGTAATTGCCATTCATTCCTATGGGCCTCCATATTATATAGTGCCTCTATCGTCTTTGTTTTACAACAGGTATGTTTATTGAGTGTCATTTTTAAGAAATACATGATGGTAGGAAAAGGGAGTTATGGACTGGGGTCTTTTCAGGCCAAAGTAGTTCAGTTGTCTCGCCGATCGATCGTAGTGTGACTGAACTGTGGGTGAACTTTGCACATTGTCACCTGTATTACCTCAATGTGTTCTTGTAATAGTTTTTTCAGTCACTAGTATTTTTCAATGAAATGCAACCAGACATTTTACCAATGCAATCTTCAACTATAAAACAGATCATTTCAATTACTTTCTAACAATTGTGTTGGGGGTGTTTGGTAAGAAATCTGTTAAAGTGACTTTTAGATACCTACATTATACACTATCATTTGTTCTCTTTCGGGTGTGCTTTTCCTAGGCAGGTTGAAATCTCTCATTCCAAAGCAATTCTTAACAGAAAGTCAAGTCAAGTCAAAGGATTTATATAGCGCGCTAACATACCCGGAGGGTCTCAAGGCGCTTGAAGAGGGTGGCTCAGATTGTGCTATTGAGGATACTGGTTAACCTCTACTGAACTAAAAATTACTGCAGGAAGCACCTACTGAGTAAAGAACTGTGCAACCTCCTAATTTTGAAAAGGCTTATCCGTCCGCAGTTATTGATTTCTGATAAGTACTAGAGTTACAAAAAGTGACTAGTATGGTACATCAAATGTTAAACAGTAGTACAATTAATACAAAATAAATAATATGTTATGGTAAGGATTTTTTAAGCGAAACATACTCAAAGCGCTCCCTGCCACTAAGAGGAGAGGATGGAGGGGAACAGCAGTTACTGTGGACCAAGAAGCTAGCTGATGGCGTGAAATAAGAGAATCTTGAGTACCTTGAGGAAAGGCGTATATGAGAGCCTTGTGGAGATGAAAATGATCTAGGCCGTGAAGAAAATAGGAACGTGTTCAAAAGGTAAACTAACAAAGCAAGTGAGAGGTTTAAAACTGAATAGAAATAATGTAAGGGCTCGAAATTATCAATATTTGAAAAACTACTTTAAATTAGTTTAGAGAGAGTTAAAGGACAAAGGTGCTTCCGTTTCTCTCCTGCCTAAGGGATGGCCTTCTCCTCTCTTCTCTAGTGTGTTTCCGAACATTTCCACCAGATGAAACCAGCTTTCCTTTTTTCCATAATATCTTCTTCGTGAACCATCACCCTTCTGAAGTTTTCCTAGGTTGACCAGGACCGAGTAATGCACAGCAAATAACTGAGACTTCTTAAATGTAGAAATCTATGCCCATACCAGTTCAAAAAGATACACGAGCTGATAAGTGAGCCTTTCAGCTACAACAATGTTTTCTTCTCATGAGCACCTTGCGCATATTAAATACGTGTATCCAGTATCCTTCTCAAGTTTGAGGCCCGGATTGTCATAATACAAACAGTCTTCATTGCACCCAGTAATGCAGATACCCTATTCCGAGTTTTGGAGAGTAAAACAGGGCATAACCTGTAGATAAATCTGCATGTTTTGACCTTTTTCCCACACATTTTCCCCTGATAAATGTCATCAATTTGACCTGCCAAAATCTATTGAAGAAATCAACGGGAGTGTGGCAATCATCCAACAAATTCGAATTCAGATCCCTGTAAAACTTATAGGAATTCCTCTCCAAACAAGGAATCACAGCCAGGGTCTTTAATCCAAAAAAGCATGCATTACTGGACAACAGTGTTTTATTTCTTCAATAGTAAGCTCTCCATGAAAGGTCTTCTTACCAGAAGCTTGGACCTCCATGATGTACTGGTGCAAATCCTGCCCCTGCTGGATCACCTCAAAAGTCATGTTGTTCATGGCCAGCTTCCGCTCTGTGTGGCGCTGCAAGCGCTGCTCAGCCAGTGTCAGGTCCTCGGTGTTGAAGTCATTCATTTGCCGCAACAGGTCTTCATTCCAGGCATCCAGCTCGGCTGTTACCTTCAAAGAGAAGAAGGAGGGATGATATACAGTCTGGCGGGGAAACTGCTCTACTGCAAAAAGGCGCACTACAACAAGCTTAGAGGGAAATACACTTTTAAAAACGGAAATATAATGGTGTTACAATTCGTGAAAAAGCCAACAAGTGCAGTGCAAGTGGGATATTTCTGAGTCCAGAAAGCGATAAGTACATGGCAGGAATACATAGAGGTTGTGTCAGGATACCAAGGAGAGCCACTGCTTCTTTGTAGTCAGCAGCAATAAAGTGTTGGCAGAAGTGGCACCAGCGACCCTTATGGCTTCTCTTGCAAACCATGTGCTGCTGATACTCTCGAATCCAGTGGTCATCAAACTTCTTAGTGCTGCGCCCCCTTGTAAAAAAAAAAAAAAATCTTTGCCCCCACCCCTCAATTTTTTCTCAATTATTCTGCTAAATATGCAATGTTTAAATATGTCTAAGAATATTTAAATATTGCAGTCAAGCTGTTTCCCATTTTCATACATATACCCAGTCAGGATATAAGCGACAAAAGTTGTTCATGATGACGCACTACAAAGTGGCTTCCTGCTGCTCATGTTTTTAACACTTAAAACAAAGCATGATGCTTCTCTTGGCCAGCGACAGGCGCCCCCCTGAGATCTCTTAAGGCCCCACAAGGGCACCCCTCCTTCCCCCAGTTTGAAGACCTCTGCTCTAATCCTATGTGGCACATTTCCTGCATCTCTAGTTTACATGAGAGCAGAGATGGGGGAACTAAGTGCATCAAACTTTCGCACAGTCATAGGCAATGAATTGATGTACAAGCATGCAGTGCCACAGAAAACCATGGTAATGGATTATTTCTGGACTCTAACAGGTTTAAAACTATAATCCCAATGCATTATATTTACTCTCCATCATTGAGTCAAGGTAAAATACTGTATGATGTCATTTCCCTTGATATCATGGGACTTAAGGATGATGTGACGCGATTTTCAGTGATGTTATGACTGGATCAAAGAATGAGCGATTCACTTCTTCTACCCTTCCATTCTGAAATTTAGTTAAGACCAAATCCACTGTCCCTTTATGACATCACACAGCCAGTCATCTGCACCTCATACAAAGTTTATGCAGTTGCAGTTGAGGCAATGACAGAAAAGTCTGGTTGTCAAGTGCCTCTTTTTTGTCACTCAGATCAGGTGAACCAAGGGATGGTCTTAACCAACCTTAACTCCCACCACCAACTCACTGGGTGCCTTAATCTCTGACCAGTCTCCAAGATATAGCAGTTGCTTTATGGTGGAGGGTTTACCGTATATTTCTTCCCAATTTCAATCACATTTATAAGATGACTCTGCAGCATTTATTAACGCCTTGTATCATTTCGATTTTGCTAAGATTATGGTCACCTGTCTACCCATTCACTTTTTTGTCCTGCACTGTTCACTTAATTCAAGGGATATATCACTTCTGGAGATTTTTTACAATATAAAAAGCAAATGTTGTTCACTTTTTTCACACCTTGCTTTTCTCAAGCCGATTTCCCCTCTCTTCATAGCCTCTTTCATTTGATTACGCCCTGTGTCAGCAGAGACGTTTTAAGGCCTGTCTGGGGGCCCACTGATAGAGCCAGCTCTGTTCTGCAAAGAACCTTGCCCCAATGACCGTTAATAATTCTTAAATCGAATGTTTCAAAAACCGTTTTCCTTTCATTTATTTTTAATGTGTGTGAGAGTCTATTACAGACATTTTACAGAGGTGTGTTTGTGTTTCATGCAACACCTATAAAAAAGTTTCTTATAGATCAAAACAGGACCTCGCATATCTGAAGTAAGAGGGCGTCAGAATGATTATTCACCGTAATATTAGTGAGCTGCTCCTATGTTACAATATTGAAAACACACCTCACTATCCCTGAATATTAAATGTAAACACATTTAGAATTTGGATGAGTGTGCCTGTGACCTGGCCAAAGAGAGCATGAAAGAGCTGAAATTCGATCATAAATTCAAAGCTGTTCCTAACAGTGGCCCCAATATACGTTTGGCCCAGTGCCCCCAAAATCGCCCCTGATTGTCAGTTTAAAATATTTGCACCACTCGCATTACCATCAGAAATCTTTAATTTATGTTCTTTCCCTTATGACATATTTCCCTTTTCCCCGCCCTTCCATGTTTTCCACTGCCTTCAATGAAACAGAGCATTAGTTTATAGGTAGTCCTAGACATTAAAGAGGCACGGGTACTACCATATCACAGAGAAAGAGAGTGTGTGTTGTAAGATTATCTGTGTTGTTTGCGTGAGTTTATTTCTCAAGCCTGCTGTTTTGATCTGACAGAAAAGGTGACATCTAAATCGGGCAGTAATATTAATATGGCATTAGCACGCCAATCTGATTTTCAGTAAGTGAGCAAGTTAATGAAGCAGACTTGTTTCAACTCTACGAATATATTATCAAAGTCTTGTGGACTGCTGAATATTGAGAATCTTTGTGCAAATTCCCGGCCACGGGGATAGGTCCATTTGAGAATTGAATATAATTGAGCTTCTCAAATGCCTTTTTTATTGAATTAAACGATCTAAAAAAATAAAACATACAAATGATCTCATTGTATGCGTGTTTCAGCACTCATCTAAACTGATGCATTTGCGTGTAAGGTTCATTTTGCTACTGAATATTTAAAGAGAGATCAAAATCAACCACCAAGCTAATAGTTAACATTTAAAATGCAAATTGAAGTCTATTTTACTTGCAGGAAAAGTGGGTTTCTAAATTGATTTTTTAAACCCTGCGGTTCCTATTTTACCAACTGCTGGGCATACGAAAGAACAGGTTATTGACAATTTGAGGCAATGTTTCAGTAACCCGTTTAATAAACGCATTATCATTCTACATGCTGTGACCATATGTCATTTTATTACTAGGTCTAATCGTGCGAGATGGATTGTTTTCTTTTGCAGCCAGATGAATGGGTACAGCGAACAGCGGATAGGCCTCTTTATTGCAAAGTGCTTACAGAAATTAAATGTGGCTATTATTCCTATTGAAACTACTCCTTTGAACGTCTACGTCAAAGAGGCTTTATAAAAGAAGGCAAATAAATATTCATCTAACTAAACTTAATAGTGAACAGTGCATGAGAAGAATCGCTTGTTGTCTAGTAGGAGATATTTAGGTATACTGCTGCTCAGTCTCTAACAAGCTTTCACAAATGTGGTCAATCTCCTTTTTGCTCCATTTCCGTGGGGAACGCAAGAGGTTTGATATCAAAGATACTGCCTATGTCACCCAGAGCAGCACAATTTACTTAATGGTTAGAGTACAATGGAACGAATTTGCACTACTCAGCCCAACGTCAACTAGCCTTACAGATGATGGCGCAATTTAGTTATGCTTTCATTTTTTTTTTAAGTCTTTCTTTTCCTGAAACCCATTTAGTCCTGGTGGAAATATCTGTGAGCATTACAGATGGGTTCTACTGCATCCAGTTGTGATACAAAGGCTGCATATGTCCAACGTGGTCAAGGGAAATTCTACTGGTAAAAAGAAAACATCATTTGTAACAAATACATAACACTAGACACCTATGCCCATTTTCAAGATGCAATTGGAACTTTTTCATTGCATTTCAGTCCATGTCCAAACACCAAACCAATAAGCCAACAAGTGTATCACATAGAATCTATTCATATCTTTTCAATTAGCATTGCCACCAGGGAAACCACAAACAAGCCGACCTCAGAGAAACTGGTGTTTTTTTGTAACAACATTGTGGAAGCCACTGTGACTCTGCTCTTTCACTATATTATGCCAGCAGCGAGATTTGCATAGAGCGTTTTGACCATTTGGTGGCAACGCCAGATCTCTCCTAAGACAAGACATTTTATTCTTCCGAAGAGCTCTGCGAGGGATTTTAGCCCGTACTGCTTGAGCTTCTTACCCAAGCTTCACATGACCCTCAGGATGGTGCAAAGGCGTCATGGCTAGTGAGCTGGCTCTGTATTCTATGCCTAGCCTATAACCTTTGACTAATCGAGTCCGTCAGAGCGGCTAACTGTAGGTGCCTAGAACCATGAGAAGCAGGGCAGCAACAAAATGTAAGTCCTGTAACAGCCAACATCGGGCTTTTGTTTTCCCGCCTACTGAAGTAAATATGCGGGTGGTGGAGGCGCCGGGAATGGCCTCCAGGCCAGCCTTTTGTCCACAGATCTCGAGTCATTATTCTTGAGTTTATAGTTCGACAACAGAATTGTGTTTCCATAAGGATGTGTGGCTGGGAGCAACATTCTTTTGAGAAATATTCAATTTTGGGATCTGATACAATGAAGAATCTTTAGAAATATAATTGGATGTTCATCCTCGAAGGTACGATGGGACTCCAAAGGAACAATATGGACGTTTAAACTGTATTTTGGCATTCATAACAGAAATTCTATTTGATAAGACTATACTCTATTGTCTGCATAGAAGAGACATGTCTTTTCTTTTAACATAGAGAGCGAGAAAGGATCCAGCAGACACCACCAGAGGATTCCAAGTTCATGTGCCTTCCACTCAATTAACTTTCAATAATAACTATCCCTTTATTGTCTGTGAAATCTGCCTGATGCTTCCTGTGGCCTGCGATTCGCTTGCATGGCTGAGCTTATTGGAGCTGCTCATACCCAGAAGCCTGTGCGAGGCCTTTTTCTGTCCGCACAATAGCCTAGCCTGTGAGACGCATCTAAGGTGGTGACAGAGCGTGGGCCTTCTGAGAAATCTTAGCAGTTAGTGGCATAAAGCAAGATGCTGGGGCCCCACAGCAGGAGGTGTTGAGATGCGCTTGAGGCTCTGTAAGTCACAGATATTCAAAAGCTTTAGGTTGTATGAGCCCCCCCCCCCCCTGTAGAGCTAGGGGTACCCTTTGTACAACAGGGTCTACTTTGGCCTAAGTTATGCCCCTGAATCTTGGTTAGGGCTTCAAAAAAATGGTTTCCAAAAGCGAGAGACAATAAGCTGCGCTTAAGTCTTTAATAAGATCAACTATATTTTAATGACAATTGCAACTTGGCTGTTCACTTACTGATTTAGTCTGTCTCAATTGATTTGAAATTGCTATGCAGCACCGAGTTCGAATTCCTAGGTGTTTATTCACGCATTCAGGTATTTCCACAGAGGAAATGTGCATCCCAGCAAGACATTTTGGGCCTTATTTAGAGTTGGATAACAAGGGGAAATATTTTGATTTCTGGAGGGTGTGTTAACTCTGCTGGGGTATTACACAAACAAATATATGACCAAAGTGTAGTGTTCCCAAAAGATACATTCAACTTAGGAGCACAAATAGTGCTTTCAACTAACTATATGATACTGATACGCTGGAGACACAAACCCACATAAATGGGCACCTATCAGTAGAGAAAACCTGAATCACAACGTTGCTTGCCATGGTAGGTGAGACTTATTCATGGCAATTCACTACTAAGTATCGAGTAAGTTTAACTTACTGATAGAAACATCTTTGAGAGTCGGGCACACTATGAACATTGCCATTCATAGCTAAGGGAGAAGAACTATTCTAAAAACACATACACATATGCCAGCTTAACAGTAGATTTCGGTAAATAATGTTGAGGCAAATATGTATTGAAATAGTGTTTTTTGTCTAATACGGTTTCCAGCAGAGAAAGGCAAGCAGCTACTTAAAAATTATAATCTGAATGTGTAGTGCACATAAAGTGTCAAAGTACATTTTGATTAGAAAAAAATAACAGTGTTGAAAGCTCTGATCAGCGTTCACTAATATTCTGTTCACACTCACTCGCTGCAAAAATTCACAATAACTCAACATATGTAGTATTTGAGATGGGGAACCAGTGACTTGGGAATACCTTTAGAACCTGAGGGGAAAGGTGCATGGCCAGCACTGGAGGTTTATTTCTGGTTTACTGATTTTAATATTAGCAGATGCTTAAATGTGTCACATTGAAAAATCTTTCTAAGAAAGGCAATTAAACTGTAAGACTAAACCATTAGTCTACAGCTTACTACATGATTGGGTCACGATATGGGAGGTGAGGCAAAAGTACATCCCCACAGATAAACAATTGACTTGGAAAAATGATTGAAGGTGTAACCAATGTCATAGATTCAGTAAATATTAAGATCAAAACTTGCACACAGTAGTGCTTCAGTGAAGCGGAAACAAGACCGATCATTTTA
Organism: Lissotriton vulgaris; assembly: GCF_964263255.1. Classification (NCBI taxonomy): domain Eukaryota; kingdom Metazoa; phylum Chordata; class Amphibia; order Caudata; family Salamandridae; genus Lissotriton; species Lissotriton vulgaris. The sequence goes on along the minus strand of NC_141687.1, from coordinate 1,324,813,097 downwards.
TTTATCATTAGAACACAAATTGAAAAATCTTTTAGAAACCTTTCCCCATCAAGACTGTGTAAGGCTGATGCAATTACCCTTTCAATGTAAAACATGGACGTGGTGCTTAACTGATGTCCATTCATGGGTCCCCAATCCTGGGCATCCTCGACTCAGACAGTTATGAATCGACTCAGAGACCAAAGGAGACTCACTCACCCACTAACAAACCCACTGAGAGGCTTATGCACTCACTCAAGAACCTACCCAGAGACTCATGTACCTACTCTGAGGCCCACTCAGACATTCACTCAGTCACTTATGCATCCACTCCCACACAGACTCAGAGACTGTCACACCCACTCACAGAACTACTCAGACACTGACTCACCCGCTTACAGACCCACTCAAAAACCCACTCTGACACTCATGGACCCACTCACAGTCCCATACAGTCACTCACATCGCCCTTACAGATCCATACTGACAATCACACCCACAAAACTACTCACTCTCCCACTCACAGACCCAAACAGCCACTCTTATACACACTCTAAAAGGTTATAGAAATACAATGCAAAAAATCTTTGAAATTTACTAAAGAAACAAAAGGTTACAAGGACGTTATAGTTTGGAAATAACATTAAACAACCTTAGAAATTGACTGAAAAGACAAAGGCTACAGGAACTTTATAGTTAGGGAACAGAATTTTTTTTAATCTTAGAAATTCACTGAAAAAAACAAAGGTACAGGACCATTATAGTTTGGCTCAGATGTCACTCATACAAAACCATTGAAATTCAGCAGTTATGCCCTTGCAATGCACTGCTTATGATCTCATATATTGCATCACTCATGACATGGTCAGTGGCATCACTGATGACATCTTAAATTACATCATCCACAGAACCACTCACACCCACTCGCTCACTCACACACCCATAGAAACTCTCATACACCCACTCCCACAGAACTCCTCACATACTCATTCAGACCTGCACCAGTACTCAAACAACCAATCACTTATCTATAGGGCCACTCACATCTACTTACTCATACTGCCACTCACACACCTACTAACCCACAATACAGCCTAATACAACCAGCCATACAGATATACAAACACTTACACACCCAATTATACACCCTTACAGCCATTCACTCACCCACTCAATCACAGATACAGAAACTCACATGTCCACTCACTCACCAATACAGGTACTCACTTAGCAATACATCTATTCACACACCCACTCACTTACTCATACAGCCACTGACATAGCTACTCACCCATAGAACCACTCACACACCTACAGAACCACATTCACACATTCATCCAACCACTCACACCCATTCACTCACCCACACATTCACTTTCCAATACTGCCACTCACTCACCTATACACACAATCAGCTACTCACTCACCCATAGACACTCTCATAGCCACTACCTCACCCATACGGCCATTCACTTTCCAATACAGCCACTTACACAACCTTTGACTCACCCATACAGTTACTCGAATACCCACCATCACATCCATATGGCCACTCCCATACTCACTCACACATCCACGCAGCAATTCCTTAAGCAATACAGCTACTCACACATCCACTCACGTACCCATACAGTCACTGGCATAGCTACTTACCCATAGAACCACTCACACACCCACAGAACCAGTTACGTACCCATCCACACATCCATACAGCCACTCACATACCCACTCATTCTCGCTTAGTCATTCAAACATTCACTCTCCAATAAAGCCACTCACTAACCTATGCACACACTCAGCTACTCGCCCATACAGCCACTACCTCGCCTATACAGCCACTCACTTTCCAGTGCAGCCACTCACACTGCCACTGACTCACCCATATAGCTACTCACATACCCACCAACACATCCATACAGCCACTCACATACCCACGCACACACCCATGAAGCCACTCAGACTTCCACTCACACACTGATACAGACTTACACAGCCACTCAGATTAGATGTTAGAATAGTATGACTAATTACTAGTACAGAAAGAATAGTAATTTAACTTATGCTGTAGCTTGGTACAGGTAAACTAAGTAAAATCCTGCGTCGGGAATAAGGGTTTTGCATACACGTTAAACCTCAAAAATGGGTGTCGGCACCGAAAATCAACATGACACAAACAGTGGCCAAGTTTACAAAATGTGAAGTTAACAAATAATGTTCGTAATAGGCTAAAAGGCTTTGAATTAGCTTGTGAAAGTGGTTTAAAATAAAACAGAAAAAATAATTTTGTCTACAAAAAGTGCATGTTAACTAATAATGTTTGTCATCTGCTGATAGGCTTTGAATTGGCATGTGAAGGTTGCTTTAAATAAAACAGAAAAAAATGATTTTATCTACAAAAAGTGTGCCCTATAATATATGTTAATCAAAACAGTGGCATCAACATACAATACATTGCGCACTTCGCACATAGGGTTATGTGTTAAGAGACCAAAAAGGAACAATCTTTACAAATGCTGCAGCCTGCACACAAAAAAAATGGTGCGCAAAAACAAAGGTAAAAAGCCTTTAAAGAAAGGATACAGGTAATAGGCCAATACTCCAAGGGAGGCGCGAGACCTGAATATGTGGGACAAATAAAGGCCATAACCCAAATAAAAGCAAGCTTTTAAGAATGACAAACATTTGAATGAATCGCCAGCGAGGGGCTGAACTAAAGCCTACATACCGAACATATTATGCTTCGCAGAGCAGTGCATGCGCTGCCTACGCTCGACTTAAAAAACACGGCTTCTCAACCAATGGATGAAAAACCAGCAGCAAATCGGATTTAAACTGCGGACTGCAGGTTTGAAGGGTCCCCAGCCACTTCCTCACCGTTTCACCTTCTGAGCATCTTAAGGAAGTTAATAGCTCTCAGTTCCAAGCCACAACTTTTGTGGAGCGATAATACTGTGCACAGGGTATGTGCAGGTATCGTTGACAAGGATGCCATGCCACGGATTCTGCCCTCATGGGCTAACAATCCGATTCGAAATGGTTTAATATGTTCACTGCTTAACTAAAATTCTGCTCAAACTGCTCTTGGAAATGCGTGTTCCTTGAACATGTGCAGGTCTCACCCAAAGACATATTACAGATTTCAGATGCATTCATAGGCTTGGAAGAGACGGGAATCCACTTCACCCCAATCCATGTATGCTCTGAAACATCATATCAGACATACTCTCGAGCATCTGTCTGAGCACAGATGAGTGTGCAGAACATGGATCCCAGAGCAGCAGGGTAGCCAGCTGTGGCGGGCCTGCTAGTGTTTCTTAACGGTGGCCTTGGCAAACACAGCTTAAGTGCTTGTAAACATGGACACATGGGAATTGCTGCTTTATGGAAGAGTGCTTCTTTTTCATATTCCAAGTAGTGGGTACATTACAACCCTTGCTGCTAACATGCGCTGTGATATGCATTTATGTATGCGCTTCTCTATTTTTAAAAAAAGACGTCTGAAACCCCTCGGTGGCTGGTTCATGCACATCAACCTTTCCTTATCTACCGTCTGACTCTGGGCCATAGACGTACAGCCAAGATATGCCTCACACAGTCATAGACCAGAGCACATTAGGAAGAAGACGACTTCTATATTCGACACAACACATATACGCCATATATTTACTCACAGAGATCATCACAATAATACTTCACACCAAGATACGCCAAATACAAATAAAAAAATCAAACACAACGACCAACTCCGAACACGTTACCATGATCCATTCACCATTCAACTTAGGCACACAAAAAGGGTCAACGCCTATAGAGACTTAGCCATCTCAAACACATGCACACCAATCACAAACACCAAATGCACAATTTTCACAGAACACTGCACATATATCTAACCAAGTGACAAAAAGCAACATCATTTTTCAAATATCTCTAACATCAAGGCGATGGGCAGATTAACAGCCTAAGAAACATATAAGCAACCAAAATCCTCTAAACCCAGCTTTCGAAGATCAAAGTCATACACTCACAATGTAATGAATGAGATATTGCCATCCAACACAGAGATGTATCAGAAAACAAAATGTAGTCACCGAAAGACTCAGATCACCATCTTCGGTGGAAACCTTGGAATGCAACTGCAATTCTAAAGACTAGAAAAATGTCAATAAAAGTTTCCAGAAACACGTGATTCGGTTCTCCCATCAGGCGTGAATTTGTGGAATTAGACAGTTTAGGAGTAAGGGTGTATATGCATGAATTGCACAGTTGTGGGATATTCCACAAAAATTACACGAAAACACTAAACTGACATTTAGCGCTATATTCTAGAGCAAAATGTATTTTGGCATCCATTTTGGATTCGAAGACCCATTTTGCACTAACACAATAGTACAAAAACACCTGAGTACTGCCAACAAAAGCCACTCTCATTCTGGTCTGTCATTATGTACCCGTTCCCATGCTGAAATCGCAGTGTAATCAGGCCACGTCGCGAAACTGCGTAATTTCGAGAAATTTCATGTGACAAGTGTAAAGTGAAATAATGAGATTAGAGGTGTACCGGAAATTTCGAACAGGCCAATTTAGGACCCCGAGTCTTCCTTCCAAGTGCGTCTCTTAAACAATCAAATGTATTTAGCCTGGTAATGAACCAGGACACCAGTACGCACAACTTAATTCAAATTGAACATTAGTACATTTCTTTTATTTTTTTTACAAGAAATCAACAAAAATCATCATTACATTCATATTCATGTTTCATTTGTTACGAAGCAAGTTCTTTGTCAACATATAAATTACTAGCTGCACGCATGATTCATACAAATGAAACAAATGAAACATGAATATGAATGTAATGATGATTTTTGTTGATTTCTTGTAAAAAAAATAAAAGAAATGTACTAATGTTCAATTTGAATTAAGTTGTGCGTACTGGTGTCCTGGTTCATTACCAGGCTAAATACATTTTATACTTCATAGTTTGCAGGCTACATACCAGCACAGCACACATATCGAATAAATGCTTTAAAAGTCATCCAATAGAGTGCAGCTACCCTCCCACATTCATTATTTACCCTTCTTAAACAATCAAAGCACATCTTCACAAGTGAACACAATCTGTAAGTGAGAAATGTCCTTCCTGGGGAAAAAAATGCTCCATTCACCTTGCAGTGTGGATGTCTAATTAATCGAAGGCCCCAGACAATTCAATGTATTAAACTGAAGACCGGCCTATCTAATTGTTCACATTGGAACTTGATCCTTCAGCCCTTGTTCGTGCTCGGAAATAAGAAATAAAAGGGTGTCTTATGCATCCTGAGCACCGGGTTTAATTAGTTTAATAAATGTTAGTAAATCAAATTACTCCGAGGGCTCAGCAGCCCCAAATGTCACGACTTTTAATGAGCTAGATTAAGCTTCGCCATCGATAAAGCCACGCGGTGGATTTCAGGCAATCAACCAAACGTTTATGCCGATTTATTCTCCATTTTTTTGTTCCGCACGGTAGTTAAACTCACGCTTCACGTTCGGCTCTTATAATTGTGTTGGTGATAAATTCCTGCGCTTTTTAATTCGACTTTGACCCAAATCGTCCCACTCTGAAAAGGGCCCTGGGAAGAAATCTCTTGAAGTGGCGTAGAAAGCCCTGTATATGAAAATTCATACAAAAAGTCACGGAAAATGGAGTTGGCTGTTGTAATTTCTGCTTTCTGCCCTAACATTTGATTCTGGTTACGGGTGTTTTAATCAAAACACTAAAGCGATAGAAATTGCAGAAAATAATACCAGGGCTTGGGAGATTTGTTGGATTTTGCATCTGAGTGTTCCTCTTATGACCTTCCTTGCAGATATGTTCGTCTTCTGTTGTGTTTAAGCCAGCAGCAGAGCACTGCTATGCTTAGCCCTTTGAGATTGTGGGGACTACTTGAAATCTATACAAATAGAACAGAATTTAATAAATAAAAAGACCAAAAGGACAAACATCGAAACAGTAGAACCAGAGTTATGAATTGTTAAAGATTTAGTGTAAAATAAAGGCCAAAACCACAAAACGCCAACAGCAGCTATCTGTTCCCGCAGGATCGGGTCAAAGTCACACTTTCAGGCCAACCGCGAAGGAGCGCAGGTCGGCTCTTGACACCAGAGTAGGCCCACTGAAGTTTACCATCTCAAATCCGTGCCAAGAGTCCTGTTCATGATGGAGGGGGTCGTGATGGAGCAAGGAGTGCGTCGCAGAAGGCTGCTGAGTAGTGCAAAGAGCAGGCCTGGGGTCGTGGGCAGGAGTTGCTGGAGCTTCCCTTTGGTGGTCCACCCACTAGCTGTCAATGCTGTACAGCGAAGAGGCGGCTGCGTGAGCTTCATGGTAAATCGTGGTGCGAGCCACGAGGTCTCGGTGCAAACAGGTCGATTTGTGGTCGCAAGGAGCCCAAAATCTTGAATACAGCTCCCAGAGCCACACCAAGGGTCTGGAACCTGAGGAGCACCACCTGGGGGTCAGGTACTCACTTCAGCTGGGTCTAGGTGCCGGATTTTAGGGAGCTTTTTATGTCCCTGATGATCAGTTCAGGGGCCCCGCAGACTAGCTTTTGGAGCACTTTGGTGTCCTGGGTCCAAAGGTGAAGTTAAAGGTACAGTTCTCTTCTCACCCAGGCAAGAAGGTAGCACGTCAGCACAGTAGGGCAGCAGTCCAGCAGAGTGGCAGTGTTTACAGCAGCACAGCAGGTATTCATATAACACAGGCTTAGGTAGAAGGAAGTCATGCGCTATACAGGATCAAAAGCAAAGATACTGACTTGTCGTACAGTATTCTTTAAAGTTGAGAGTCGTCAGCTTTTTCCAATATTGGAGCAGGGTTGGGACAATTTAAATGTCATAGTGATATAAGTGTATGGATGAATAAAGTCTTTTGCCTTCTTTTTTTCCCTTTTTCATCTCCAGTTTGAAGGTGTCCTGGCTCTGCTGAGAATTGTAAGTGAGTTAATTAGCGAGGCACAGAGGGGTACCAGTCATGATGGCTATGTGGAAGACGCAGCTAGGGAACCAGCGGCATTACAGTATAGAGGGGGTGATACGGTCCACCCATGACATCGGATATACAAAAATGAAATGTTTGCAAATATTTTACAGTTTCTTTGGCGATCATGGTTTCTTTGCTATATTGAGATTACTGTATTTCACTTCTGAAAAACATTTTCCCATTATCGATGTCTGTGAGATTACCATACCATTTGTGTTTACTCTGTTGCATCTGGTACAGTGTTTTGTGTTGTCTCTTGTATGTTCTATTGATTTTATAACTGTTTAAACTGTTTTTGATTGTATACAATATTATTAAAGTGCTGTGGTATCACACAACTCTTTCCGGACATTCAGACCGAATCACACATATGATAACTGTGTTGTAATTACCTATACTCATCCTACACAACTCCACCGAGTTAAGGCCTGGCTGTTCACACACGTCTGCCCAGAGGGTCAAATACAGTTAGGTGGGGCCCACTTTCTGGATCAGACTGGAGCATTAACCTTTAGTACTTCTGAGCTTTCTTTAAGAGTCCATTGCCCATTAATTACCCACTGTGGAAAACCCAGAATAACACATCTCAGGACAGCTGACAGCCATTAACCACTCAGTTTTCCACCTTCCATAGGTGATGTGGGGATTGAGGGAGGGAGAGTAAAAATTTTAGATTCAACCTGCACAGCGCTTGCAAAATCTGTTCAATCTAAAAAAAAATGTAAAAAAATCTTAAAAGTAGCTAAGAGCTTGCCCATTGCTTACCATTACTTACCATTGGCTCGCCGTTGCTTTCAGCCAACCCACCCCACCCTGTCCTCCCACTCGCCATTGTTTTGTTTTCAAAGAACCCACCGGCCCAGGTTTGCACATTTGGATCGCCTTACCCTCTCTGGAGTTTTTTTCACATGTTGTACAACAACGCGGACTGCTGTGCAACATGGCTTAAAGTTTCTTTAAAAATGAGCTGTAACGGGGTCAGTGCAGGCAGGATCATAGTGCTTTTAATTTTTCAAGCCATATCGCACAGTAACTTGCGCTACTGTTCAACAAGTAAAAAACAATGACAAGGCCAATAGATTTTGCACTGATGCAACCTATCGGCTTTGCAAATGCTTGCTGTGGTTCTGGGTACAAGGTGTCCTAACGAATGACTGGCTTCGGCGAGGAAGCTATTCCAAGCTGTGGCTGCGGGGGCCTCTAGGGACAACAAGCTTTCAAATAATCAACCACTGGGTTCAACAACAGTTCAATCCAATACCTGTTCTCTTCTGAGGACCGCACTCTGGCTAGATACTGGAGGTGTGTCCATGTAGCTTCAACATATTCTCCCAAAGAGCATCATTCCACACTCTCCTCTTGATACCCTCCAGCTGCCATCTCTATCGGTGTTTATGGGTCTCTTTGCATCCACTCAAACTGCACATAATGTGTGAAAGTGGGGAGACTACATACCGTGTGTTGCCGCGTTATTAACAGCAGTCTTATTTAAGGGAAAGCTGAGGAAGAATCAATGCAAAATCTCCAGACAGATATCCTGGGAAACAGGCATTGGCAAAGTTAACAGGTCTGCCTCGACAAGCTGGTAGGGGTTTATTTTTTTATTGAAACCATATGCCTCAAGCTAACAAAGAAAAAAGAGAATATTTAGACATGCAGGGAGGGGAATATGAAAAAATGTGGCCACTATGTACTTGCAATAAAAATGTAAGCGGTTAAGAGTATTCACAGATGTTGTTTACCAGTGATATGCCATTCAGTTGTACCATTTATATAAGTATTATTGTTGGTGAAGGATAACAAATAAACCACCTAACTAAGCACTCACATTTGTGGCAGCTCCAATGTTACAATATCAATGAAATACTTTAGAAAAGCATCATTCAAAAGTAAATGGAAAATAAAATCATGATCCAAGAGTGCATCCAAGATGCAGTCAAAACAAATTGGTGGTATTTAAGCTAATATAAAAACATAAAATACTCTTTGAAACAGATTTGTACTGAAGAGAAAACAACGACATTTAGGCGGATGTGAACAACGTGCAGAGGCTGTGGGTAGTTACAGTAAAGTGAGGCAATAGGTAAAGAGGCTGACCCACTGCCCCATGGTGCATGCTGTGGTGGGCACGAGCAAATGTGAATGGTTATTTAACAGACAACTGGATAAAACCAGCGGACCAACAGCCCTGCTATGTGTATCATGTGTCAGTATTTTTGGGGGTGGGGGGGTCGGTAAAGTGGAGGAGCAAGAAAATCAATAGTCTGGTGAGAGAACTGTCTCAATGACTAGCAAGGGGGGAGGGTGGGGAGGTTGAGAGCGAGGTGTATTGTCACACTTTTAGGTCGCTACCTACAGACGGCTTTAGTAGTCTACCGTTGATGACCTACTGTACAATACAATATACATACTGTGGGCTTTGGGTCAGCCCCTTGTTCATGAATGGCTGGCGTTCCTCCCTATTCTAATGTCACACTGCTGCTGCAGCATTCCTTCACGTTAATGATTGGTTGGCATATATCCTTCCACTACTGACAAGAGGAAAACTTATTTTTTGCCTTAATTTTACTGGTTCATTTTTCTTGCTCTTTCCGGATAACCCACCTTTATTTTTTTATATAATGTTCTTACTTGTTTATACGAGTGTTTGACATCTGCACACTGCTGTTAGGCTGCTTGCTTTTTCTAAGCACCCCTCACTTTCAATTATTGATTCAACTCCCCTTCCAGATCTGAACTACAGGTTATATATAATTGTTTTTGTTCATTCTTATTTTTGACAAGGCTTATTACTTTTTCCCAACCCCTCCCAGCACTCACTTCCTGCGCTACTTCCCAACCCCCCACCCCACACCCTGAATGTTTTCTTACTTATTATATTTGAATTATTTTTATGAGCGTTCGCCAGTTGCACACTGCTACCATGCTGCTCGCTTATATTCTTTTATTTTGTTATTGACCTTGCCAAAAAGAAAGTTGGCCATCTTTAAAAGGTGAACAAAAACCTAAAAAAACACATTGGCCACCAGTATATCAGTCTGCAAAGGTATGCACAGCAACAATCTTTTCTGATTGCACTTTGTTTCGCTTGAAGAACCCCGCTTGAAGAACCCCATTCAAAGATGGCAGAACACACTAGGGACATACCCAGTGCTTAAAATGGGCCGGTACTGTCTGGTACGGAGTACCAACACTTTTTTATTTTGGGAGGGAGAGTACTGGCACTTCTCAAGAGAAATGCTATACTTTAAATTGGAGAGTATCAGCACTTCTCAGAAACAAGCGGGTACTCTGCTACAGAGTACCTGCACTTCTATTTTTCCATTTCAAGCACTGGACATACCTGTAAAACTCAAAAACATTGGCAAATGCAATGAATTCCATGAAAGAGACATTTTGCTTTGCCATTGCTTGTTTATATAAGACATATTCACCAATCACTTTACCTATTAGCTTTTTTTTACCGCAGAGTATAATGTACGCATTTTTAAAGGTGTTCAAAGCAGAAAGAAGGTAAATGATCAGAAAAACTGTCTTTTAATGCCATGATCATGATCAAGTATACCACAGTCATTAAGCCCACCGCTATCACTACATGATGCTTGGATTAGTCAACTGCAATTGCAGTGGGTTCCTGTTCAAACTGGGAAAAGGATCGGAGAGTTAACCCCTTACTCCTGACAACTAGTGGGCCTTTGGATTACAAACATGAATCTCAGCAGGGCCAACTTACAATCACATCCTTTCAAGTACAATAAATTCCGCAACCCACGCCTCCCCTGCTCACTCCTACCCCCGCACCTGCTGCCCTGCCTGAAAGACAGGGCACCCTTTGGAATGCATCAGTGTAGTCTTACCCTTTATCTAGTCTCCGATTAGTTCGCTGCTCAATTTCATTATACTATTTAAATGACGCTCTGTTAGTACCGGTTTCATGGTACTGCGCCTGTCTTATTCTAATGGTATGTTATTGGCAAAAGTGGATGTATATTTTATGGAAAATGTCAATAAAGCATTACCATTAAAAAAAATGGGCAACATAACAATGGGCAAAAATAACATTGGTTCATCACATAATTTAGAACTTAAATAACAAAATTAAAATTGAAAAACCAGCTTCCGGGGGGCGTGGCTTAGCGGGCGATCATGGCGGACGTGGCTTGCTAGAGCTCCCGCCGGCCCGACACTTATCCTGGCATTATCCTGGTCCCTGAACCCTACGGAGTGTACCACGATCGAGGAGACCCGAGCGGACGTCGCTGGGAGCCGTCCGGTGCCCGACACGAAGCGCGGAGATCATCAGGCGCGAAGAGGCGAGTGGGTGAAGCGAGCGGCCTGGTGCCCGCCGGACAGGCCGGGGCCTCAATTTTGGCGTGCCCGGGCCGGACCCGGGGCAGGCGGCGCCGCTCCCAGACGGCGCTCCAGGGCCACCCGCTACCAGCGGCCCATCGAGGAGTGCCCTATCTCTCCCCACATTGCCAGCGGTGGGGGCCCGTGCCTCTGTGGGAGCCCTGGTGGAGCTGCGGCCTTCCCGACCTCGGCGGAGCCGGGGCCTCGAGTTTGGCGGCCCCCGCACATCGTGGACCCTTTGATCCTGGGACCCTCCGCTGTTGGCGCCTGCAGCGCCCTACATCCTTTGGCGCATCCTGCTGCCGGCGGGCACGGCGCTCTACACTGCAGCCAACCGAGGTGCCAGGCCGTCGGTGCGCGCTACACCCTCCGCCCGACGAGCCGGGGGTGCCGGTGAGACCAGGGTGGACCGGGCGCCGACCCGCTGTGGGGACCGCCGGCCTGTGCAGGAGCAGGTGCAGGACATTGTGCCCCTACGTACATTGGGGCTTGCTGGTTCCACTGGCATAGATCGGAGGAGTCGGACGCCTGGGGAGAGGCTTCCATGCGCTGGGATCTGGCGGGGCTGCACGATCTGAGTCCCTCCCTGTGACCGACGGCTCGGCGACGGCGAGATCCTGAGTGGACTGGTGTGCTTCGGCCGCCCGGCTGGGGCCTGAGCGGAGGACCCTCGAGCGGTGCGACCCCCCTACAGGTGCGTGCTACTGGTGGATCGCCCTTGCCGCTGCCATGACCAGGGGCACGGCCGCCACGAAGACTGGGCCAATTGACAAATTTACCGGCCCCGGTGGAAGTGCTGGAGCGGCTGGTGGGGGCCAGAGTGCCGGACCGGACAACGCGGCGCTGCTAACGGCCATCAACCAGTCCCGTGATATGTTGGATGCGAAAATTGGAGCGGTGGGAGCCGATGTGATGCTTCTGCGCCAGGACCTCCGCAACGCAGTCGCTCGCATAACGGAGACGGAGACCAGGGTCACGACAGTAGAGAGCGATGTTGGCGTCCTTAAGAAGAAGATTGCCGACATGGAACAGACCCAACGAGGCCTGGCACTGCGGGTGGAAGATGCCGAGGGGCGGGCGCGACGGAACAACCTGCGCTTTGTTGGCTTTCCGGAGGACTGTGAGAAAGGGCCCATGGATGTCTTCCTGTCTCGGTGGCTGGAGAGCTGGCTGCCCCCGGACGCCCTGTCGAGCTGCTTTGTGGTGGAGCGCGCGCATCGCACCTTGACGCAGAAACCGCCGGTTGGGGAGCGACCTCGCCCGATCATCGCACGGCTCCTTAACTTTCACGACAGGGATGTTATTCTCCGGGAAGCGCGGCTCAAGGACACGCTGCTCTATGACAACCACAAGATTATGATATTCCCTGATTACACCAAACTGGTTCACCAGCAGAGGCATTCCTTTCTGGAGGCAAAGGCCAGGTTGCGAGGTCTCAAGATCCAGTATTCGCTGCTCTACCCGGCTCGCCTTCGGGTGGTCTTCAACTCAAAGACTCTCTTCTTTGATACACCAGAGGCCGTCTTCAATTGGACTGATGAAACTGTCAGGGTTCGCCCGCACGTCCAGCCGGGGTTGCACTCCGGGTCGCCACGTGGCTCCTCGCCGGACCGGAGCGACCCACCTGCCAAAGGGAAACGCCATCGCAAGTCCCGCTCCCGACGGAGGTCCCTGTCCCGGGATCCCTTGCTGGGGGACACACAACCTGACACAGAATAGCCTGGCGAAGACTCAGGATTGTCGCAGGCCGGGGCTACCTACTGGCGGCCTCTCATCGGTGTCCCTGCCCCGTGGCGGCTGACCTCTGGCCGATGGAGCGGCCGTTGTCTGGTGCAGTATTGACTCCTTTCCTGGTGGGGGTGTGGACGCTTGCGGTCTGACACCTCTTGGTTTGTGGTGCCTTACTGCTGATGTTGCTGTTTCCCTGGAATGGGTTCGGGGTGCACTTTATGGGCTGCCTCCTCCGGATGGGGTTGGGGGGTGGTTCTGGGAGTGTGCCTGGTTGATTTTAAGGGGGGTCTAGTTGGGATCCATTGGTATGACTGGCTTTAGACGCTGTGTTTTGGGTCTGAAGTACCGTATACCGCGACAGATGCTTCATTGTTCATTGAGGTATTGGGGTGGGGGAGGGGGGTTTTGGGGTGTTTGGTTGTTGGGGGGTCGGGTTGGGACTGGTGGGGTAGCGGGGGTTGGGAATGTGTTCGGTGGGATGCACGTGTTTCGTATGTTGTCGGCGGCTGGTGGGATGGGAGCTTGGGTTGGGTTGCGGGGATTGTGGACACGGACCCATTGGGACAATGGCTGACGCCCCACGACTTGTGCCATCTCCTGCTCTCATGCGTGTACTGAGTTGGAATGTCCGGGGGCTCCTGGACAAGATCAAACGGGGGGCTGTGCTCCGCTGGGCAAAAAGGGACCTGGCTGACGTGCTCCTCCTCCAGGAAACGCACATGATGGGTACGAAGGCTTTGAGCCTACAGCGGTTTGGCTTCCACCAGGTGTTTCACGCAGGGTTTGCCAGGGGCTCGAGGGGGGTGGCCATCCTGGTTCATAAACGACTAGCTTATACCCACGAGCGTCAGTGGCTCGATCCGCAGGGCCGGTTTGTGTTTGTGCAAGGGAAGATTGGTGTGGAGCCTGTAATCCTTGGTAGTGTGTATGCCCCTCCCCGGCTGCAGTGGGCCCTTGCGGAGCGACTGTTTACCCTGTGGGCCGAACTTCCCCGTTCTTTGGCGGTAATTGGTGGTGACTGGAACGATGTGTTGGATGTGGCTCTGGACAGGCAGAGGAGGCAGGGGGTCGCGGCTGCGGCCTCGCCTACGAGGCTGAGTGCAATGATTGATGGCCTTGGATGGGTGGATGTGTGGAGACACCTTCACGCAGAGAGACGAGAATACACCTATGTGTCTGCTGTGCATGGCTCCCTTTCACGCTTAGACTGTGTGTTTGTGCCGGGGACCTTCCTCGATAGAGTAAAGGGGGCGGCGATCCGGCCTCGCGGGTTGTCCGACCACTCCCCTGTGGCGGTTCAAATTGACCTTTGCAAGGCGCGCCAACCATTCAGGTGGCGGATGTCTACATGGCACCTGCAGCAACCGGGCTACTCTCGGCATTTGCGCAGTGCGATCGCCCACTATTGGCGGGACAATCTAACGGATGAGGTTGATGCAGTGACAGTGTGGGAGGCCATGAAACCCGCCATGAGGGCTGTCGATATTGCCTGGTGCGCTTCTGCTCGCCGGACCCGACAAGAAAGTATTGCCACTGCGGCGGAGAGTGTGGAAAGGCGGGAGGCACGACACAGGGAGGCGGCCGATGATATGACGCTGCGGCTGCTGTTACAGGCACAACAGTCTTACTCCTCGGTCTTGTTGGATGAGGCCCGCCAGGCGTGGCTGGCTACGCGTAGTAGGGTGTACCAGTGGGGCGACAAGTCCTGCACCATGCTCCACCGGTTGTGTCAGCAGACTTTTCAGCCGATCACTTTACCGGGGCTGGTCGACGGCGCGGGGGTGGCAATAACAGACCCTTCGATCCTTGCTGCGAGCTTCGCGCGCTACTACGAGCGTCAGTATGCCCCTCGTGAGAGCCTCTCCCCCGATGGCATTGAGGCCTACCTCGCGGCGGTCCGCCCGCAAGCGGTACCTGACGAGGTCCGCGATGCCCTGGATCTCCCCCTGACAGCTGAGGAATTGGGTGACGCGCTGGGTCAACTCAATACGGGTAAAGCGCCTGGGCCTAGTGGGTTCCCCAGTGAATTCTACCGGAAATTTCACCTGCAGCTTGGGCCGCATTACAGGCGGGCACTGGAACTGGCTCGGGAGCGGGGTAGCCTCCCCCCGGACTGGCGTCACGCCGAGATTGTGGTGTTTCAAAAGCCGGGCAGACCCCCCGAGCGCCACGAGTCCTACCGACCCATCTCCCTTATTAATTTTGAAGCCAAACTCCTGGCCAAGGCGCTTGCGAATCGCCTGCTTCCCCACATACCGGCCCTTGTCCACCCGGATCAGGCGGGATTCATGCCGCACCGGGCGACGCGACACAACATTCGGCGGGCGCAGGCGGCGATTGACGCGATCGGGACGACTGGGGACCAAGCGGCGCTGTTGTTAGCTGACATAGATAGTGCCTTTGACTCGGTCAGCTGGACCTACCTCCTTACCCTCCTACCACTACTGAACCTGGGTCCGGTTTTTGTCTCCTATGTAAAGCTACTCTATACCGACATCACCGCTTCTGTGCGCGTCTCTGGGGCGATTTCCGCGCGATTCCCCGTGGCCAGGGGCACTCGTCAGGGGTGCCCCCTCTCCCCGTACCTCTTCGCGCTGGCCATGGAGCCTATGGCCGCCCGAGTGCGCCAGGACGCGCTCTATCGGGGCTTTGTGTGGGGGTCGGGCCACTCGGACCGCATTGCCCTATATGCGGACGACGTGCTCTTCTTCATGACCGACTTACACCGTACAGGACCTCGTGTTCTCGACATTATGCGGGAGTTCGGCCGGACGTCGGGGCTCTTTCTTAACCCTCGTAAGTCAACCCTGTGGATTCTGGGGGGTGCCTCGGTGAGTTGCCAGTGGGCTGCGTCTCTTCAGGTGGCGGTCGACGGCATGAAGTACCTGGGCGTTTACCTCTCGGCCTCGCCTGCTGTGGCATGGGACCGTAACATCCAGCCGGTGTGGGACAGGGTCCAGGTTGACGTTAAGACCTGGACGCGTATGCCCCTCAATATCTATGGCCGGTCGGCTATTTTCAAAATGGTGGCCTTGCCTCGGCTCCTCTACCAACTACAGAATCACCCGTATAAAATAGACCCGCAGTGGTTCCGTGGTGTCAACTCGTTGCTGGGCAGATTTCTGTGGGCCGGGGGTGCCTCTAGGGTGGCACTGCGTACCTGCTTCCTTTCTACCTACTGTGGCGGCTTGGCGTCCGCGGACCTGCTATCGTATTACCAGGCCTCCCACCTTCTAGTGCTCAACGAGTGGTGGTATGGGGATCGTGGCGATCCGGCCTATGCACTGGAACACTCCTTGATGGGTGGTGCCACTCTCCACACTCTGCTGTACTCGGCCAGGCAGAGGAGGGCCCTGCCAAGGGTCACCCAGGTGGTCTTCGCGATCTGGCGGCAGGCTCTGCGCCGCATGGGGTGGTGGGGCAGGCTGACGGCCGAGACGCCGCTGTGGCATAACGGTCTACTACCAGAGCTGGCCTCCTTGTCCGGGTTCGGCGGCTGGGACGCGATCGGGATTTCGTCCCTCGGTAATGTTCTCGACGGAACCACGCTTAAGTCCTTCCAGGACCTTAGCTCCGAGTATAACTTGTCCAGGACCCAATTCTTTCGCTATCTTCAGTTCCGACATGCCCTTGGCCCCAGCCTAGTGGGGTTGGAACAGCTCCCCGACTTTAGTCCTATTGAGGCTAAATTGTTTATGGGCGACCTGGGCGACAAGAAAGTCTCTCAGATCTACCGCTCCCTGGTCGTCAACTGCTCCCCCTCCCTCTCGACTCTGAAGGCCTCCTGGGAGAATGATGTTGGCCCCTTGGATGATGACGATTGGCGGGAGGCCCTCGAATCCCCTCGGAGTGCAGCTATAGCCGTCCGTCTTCGGTTCATTCAATTTAAATACCTCCATAGGGCCTATTATACTAGGGAGCGGCTGTGGCGTGCGGGCCTCATAGCTGCCCCTGAATGTTTGAGGTGTGGTGCCGAGAGGGGGACACTTTTCCATACCGTGTGGTCCTGTGAGCGGCTGACCCGATTCTGGGCGGGTGTGTGGGACTGCCTGTCGGAAGTGCTGGGGTGGGATGTTCCCCGTACCCCCAGGCTGGGTCTCCTTCATATTCTGGAAAATGTTGGGGGTAACATTTACAAGCGCCACCTACTGCTGTTGGGACTAGTGGTGGCTAAGCGTGACCTGGCCCAAGCGTGGAAGTGCGAACGTGCCCCCCCCCTGAGTGCGTGGAAGGCAGGTTTAGATTATCTGATGGGGTTAGAATTACCCGTGTTTGAGGCCAGGGGGTGCCCCCGGAAGCACTATAAGATCTGGAAGCGGTGGGCAGACTACAGGGGCCTGGACCTCGATCCCCCAGCTGACATTGATGATTTGCTGGCCCTTGATGTGGACCCCGGGCCCTAGGCTATTAGCCAACTCTGACATTGCTTCCGTCTCCTGTTGCTGACTAGCGATCACGTGCACTGGGTTAGGGTGGGATAAGGGGTGGGTAGTTGGAAGGGGTGTTGGGGGATGCTGTTGGGGATGGGTGGGCTGGGGGGTTTGGGGTGTGCCCCCTTTTGTTTCCGTAAAACTCTGAGTTCACTATCATGCCTTTCTCTGTCTGTATTGTTGACAGTCCCCTCCTGACTGTGGAGGGCTGTCCTGAATCTCGATTGAACTCTTAATAAACACGGTTTTGGAAAAACCAGCTTCCAATAATCTACCAGATATAACTGATGCAACCCTGACACATTTATCCTTTTTGACTTAACAGGTAAAAAAAATGTAAGCACAAGTGCTACATCATATCAGTGAATTACCAGGTTTAGAATCTGGCGCTCAAAATAGTGGCTCTCGGGTAGCGCCATGCATAAAATAAAGTTTAATATTAAAGAAACTTCACATAGTGCACACATACATGTGTTTATTGTGTGTCCAGTAGTAAGTTTAAATGGTCTGGCATCCAGGGAAAATATATTAATATTGCCCTCATGACCTATGGTTAACAATATTATCGTTAACAATTAAACACTGTTGCCCCTCCTCATCAGTGCGGTAACACTGGTAACAGGCATTACCATTACACCACTTGGTGGAATGAAACACATTATCAACTTCGTGATGAGGAGAGGCAAAATAAACAATCATACACACTTTTTTTATTTATTTATATTTTCAGACCTACATTCTTTGGGGTACTGACACATTTCTTCCATAACCCAGTGCTCTTTTCAAGGCCACACTGGCCATTCTGCCTCTCTGGCATGTCATCTGTGGGCTGTAGCCCAGTGAGGGCTGCTTTCAGTGTATGACGGACTCTATGACCAAATCTTCACCGAGCCCGACATTCTAGTCACGGCCTCTTGCTGTGTAAGGGCTGTTTGAACATTCGAGTTAGGGTTGATTTTATTTTTCAGTCTGGCCATAAATCTATTTTACAAACGTCGGCCCTTACAGAAGCAATGGTATGGACACCTCACAGATAGTAAACCATTTCCTGCACCCGAATCTTAAATGATAACAGTTTTATTGCACTAAAGATGGACATAGGGGGGACATAACTTGCACTGATGGTTTTAGCGCTAAGAGGAAGAGCTGTTAATAGCCAAGGACAGCTACTCTTCTTGAGAATCAGTTCAGTTGTGTGTTCCCCGCCAGGGTCTCACTGGCACAGAAAATAGGCCCGGTCACTAAAATAAAAGTTGCACCATCAGAGGATCAAGTAGCAAAAAATGCGGCCACCATTTGCAAGCTGGGGCAGTTTTGAACTTGTAAAGACAGGTGTTTTGCGAGGTAGCAGAGACTGTATGCATGTGTGCTTGCTGCAGGCAATGTTAGTAGCAATACCCTGGAAATGACTACTTAAAATTGGCCTATAGACCATCAAACAGGCCCACAAAGCAAACAAATCGGGCCAGACACTCACCTGTGAGACCAGCCCATCAGGCACTGCCTGACTGCCCTATAGGCCAGTCGGACACTGTTCCCTGCTGCTAATTTATTTCGGTGCATCCTTGAAAACATCAAACAGTTTTTCAAACATGATAATAAAGTCACATTTACTGACAGGTTCGTATCCATAATTACAAAAACGCATAGTCACAAAATGTTGCTTTGAAATGTTCACATCTTTTTTCGATTGTACTTGTTCAAAGCCTTCAAGTTTCTCAGAGTAAACCTTCAGAGATGGGGTGAAATATATCCGGGATGCTCTCAGCACATTCTACCTAGACCATCAGATATGTAACTTACATGCACTTCCCTCATGGGCCTAGGCAGCATTCAAAAGTAGACGTAAATGCGAGCAAGCATTGCCCAATTACGTAAATATATCTATAAACCTGCATACTTTACTTTCTCACTAAATACAAATCTGTAAACTTAAACACCGGGAGGCAAGCTCAGTCCCACAGAGTACCAACGGAAATGCCCTCACCTAAAATCAGAAGTTCGCCACCGAGTTCTCCAGGAATCATACTGCCCTCAGACCTCTTGTAAGTAAAAACCACTAGGCAACAGCAATCCCCAGTCAGTTTTCTTTAGCAATCCTAGCCTGAATGTTCCAAATCAGTTTGGTAAAAGGTTTCAGTCAAAGTAAACCGCGCAACCAAGGGATACTTCTTCCCATCCAGGCTTGGGTTTGTGGTGAGGGAGCAGAGGTTGGGAGCCAGGAATGTGAGAAAAGCAGACAATTGCAGCACCTCTCAATCCATACCGTGTTTCCACAATAATTAGATGCGTTGTCCGAAATCCCCCTATGCAAAGGATTAGGTGTTGTTACCTTTTCAACAAGCAAAGACCCCCAGAGCTTATCCCAGTCTAAGCCAGGACTTACCTCGATGGTGTACTGCTCGAAGATCCGCAGCTGCAGGAAGATGTCCAATTTGATCTTGCGCTCGTGGAAGAGCTCCTCCATCTGGACCTGGGCCTCGTCGAGCTGTTGAAGAACCGACTCAATGTGGCTGATGGAGCTGTTGTGCGGCGACTTATTGCTGGACACAGCCGAATCCCTGTGAGAGCGGGGAAAAGGGAGGTAATCATTATTAAAAGGAGGTGCGGAGAAGAGCGTCTGCAGCAGACAAGCGGCCTACGTGGTGAACCACAGCTGGGCCTTCACTGTGTATAGCCAAGATTCGTTGTATCCGTGGAATCAGCTCACTTAGAGGACGCATTTCCTTAATGAAAAGTCAAACAGACAGTATGGACCCTATTTATGTCCTGTGACATCTTGACATTTGTACTCTTAATAGACTGGGGGTGGGACATTGCATTTTTAGTGGAATTGATCTGCTGGATAGTCATTCCACTTCCTATCCTCCCACCCTGGACTAATTCTCATCAGAGGGGACGTTAGATCATTGTAGTCCATGGGCAGGAGTTCATAGCCTAGAATTAGCATATGCACAAGAGCTCGAAACCCTTCCAGCATGAGGTCAAAGGTAACAAGTAATCCTTAATATACACAAATGTCACACTTTCCCACAGCATGGTCGCTCACTAGCAAAAACAAGGGACTTAGGGCCAGATGTAGGTGTCCATTTACCGACCGGTAAATGGTCATTTGAGATGTAGGGGCCCTTTTTTACCGATTCGGTAAATTTGAAATGTAGGTGGGACTCTTCTGAGTCCCACACGCCTTACCAAATCGGTATTTTACCACCCAATCCAATTGGGTGGTAAAATACCGATTCCAGGTGTGCATGCCCATGTGTGCATGCACACCTATGGCATGTGACAGACGGACATGCCCTTAGGGCATGTCTGTGTGCCACATGTCACACATGCCTTAAATCGGGGTGCCAGAGGGTGTCAAAGTGACACCCCCTGCACCCTTGCAAAAATCGGTATTTACCGAATCGGTAAATACCGATTCGGTAATGCCCATTGATTCCTATGGGCATTGAAGCCCATAGGAATCAATGGGCATTACCAAATCAGTATTTACCGATTCGGTAAATACCGATTCTTACAGAATCGGTAATTCAATTACCGATTCTTTCTACATCTTCCCCCCTCAATTTTACCGATTCATAAATACCGAATCGGTAAAATTCGGTATTTATGAATCGGTAAAATTAACTTCCCTACATCTGGCCCTAAATCCACTTGGTGAGATAACGTTTTCTTACATCATTGTGCTTTTAGGCGGTTAAAGTGGGCACTGTTATTGGGAGGCCACACTTTCTGTTGGAGTGATTTAAAAGGTATTAAAACATCAAAATGTTACTGGTGCGTTGAAGCTACAGAAATGATAGTGAGCCAATAATGACTGGTATAGCCCTTATGCTCCAAAACTCAAATGCCAGCATTTCTTTTTCCCCTGGTTTATTTTAGGGCATTCTATCCTCATAGGCTTGAATGTTCTTATAGCATTATAGCCCTTCTGACTCTGGCTATTCTACAGCCTTATAGTCAGCTCTAGAGAACTATTGTGACCAGTAACGGTAGGCTCCAGAGTTACAGGCCGAAAGTAAGAGCTTATAACAAGGGAACAGGCCTTAATGGCTGGTATAGCCTGCTATGGTAGGCTAGAAGGCCAGTAATGAAATATTGGCGATAAAGGAAGGGCACTTGTAGCTAAGGCCCAGACTAAACTGGCAGATGTCACCCAGCACCCACCTGACAGTAGCTTCAGAACGTTTGATGAACTGGTGACTAATGTTAAAGAGCATCTGCCTCTGTGCTTAACTATAGTGTCCAACCCCCCAAGCCATGCCACACTTCGATAAGGTATACATAATCTAAAAATTAGGGGGCACAGGAGGCAGAGGATGCACCATATTTCATCATAATACATTAGTGGATCTAAATTTTATAATAATACAAACAGTATGTGATTTTTCCCAAGGTGCAGGCAAGCAAAGATTGCCACTGCTGGCAGCTAGATGCAGAATCTTAGCAATAAATGTACTTCTAAAATGTCCTCAGTTTATCATGATCATAATATTGTTTTACAACTTTCTTTCTCCTAACATTATGCTACTTTTTATTTATTCATATTTTATTGATATTCAAGACAATCCTGATCACATCAACTAGTCAGACAAGACATTAATGTTGCTTAAATGATATATGTAATATAAATATAAACATATATACACACACTATATATATGTATAGACACATACACACACCTATATGCCAAAACACTAAATTTTCAGGCACAGAGTGCCACATAAATTATGCAATAAAGAAGCAGAAAACTCTGGCTAGTTCCCAAGTTTAGGTGGAGAGCAGGTCCTGTATGGAGCACCCTACAACACCAGCGACACTCTAAATGTGCCCAACTCAAGTGACTGCTTTTGTATCAAAGTTTTTAAGCATAAGTTTAGCACTGTGCCATCCACACTGAGATAGGACGGGAAAAGTATTTTCCCATTTTACAGCAAAGTCTACAGCAAAGTCTTTAAGCATAGGATTAGCATAGTGCCATCCACGCCGAGCTGTAAAATGACAAAAGCCTTTTACCACTCCAAGCATAGTATAACAGCTTTGGACCAGTAAAATACCATTCAAGCCAACCTGTCATTTTGCAGCTCGGCATGGATGGCACTGTGCTAATTCTATGTTTAAAGACTTTGTTGCACAAATGGCAAAAGACTCTGTCCCTTTCTATCTCGACGTGGATGGCACGCCCTAATCCTAAGCTTCAAAACGTTAATAGAAAAGCAGACACTTATGGTGAGCAAATTTAGTGTCACTGGTGTTCCATACAGGAGCTGCTCTCCACCTAAACTTGAGAACTACCCAGAGTTCTCTGATATATATATATATATATATATATATATATATATATATATGTATATTTATATATCTATATCTATCCAAACAGTATTACTCCCGATAGTCTCTAGCCCTCCAGCCGGTAATGCCTCAGAGAAAAGGGAAACGGACACCAGATTTCTTGGTTCAGCAGGTCTTAATTTATTGTAGCCTTCGTCAGACACGTTTTGGATAACAAAGTATCCTTGGTCACTCTATATTTCTATATATCTTTTTTTTTACACATACTTGTGCTTGCCAATAAGTAGTTATAGTTAGCAACCTAGTTTCCATAGGAGGAGCTTTTTTTTTGACTTGCTTACAACTTTGTCAAACTTTGATGAATATTCACAGAATTTTTCCCCAAAAGCGGTCAACTTTGTCTAGTTCTGCATGGTAAGTTTCTGAGTGAGCGGGGGGCCGAGAAAAATAGGGGGTAAAACAAGTGTGTTTCAAATGCAGTTTACCATAGGAATTTTGAACACTGCTACAGCCGGAACTACTGGATGGAATTACACCAAAGTTGGCAAAGAGGAAGCTATTGGTTCCTAAAGAGCCCTTTTTAGGTTTTGCCTAGCCAATGCGTACGAAGTACGCATGTGCTAGGAAAAATCCTAATGAGTATAGTATGGGGGCTGGGAATCCGCCCCCGTCTTTCATTGGCTAGCTCCATAAATGGAGGCTAGCCATTGGAAGACACGTTTGTCCGTCAACAGCAAATAAAATGACCTTGTTCATTACCAGTCTATAGCAGAAATATATTGCCTTTACAAGGCTGACATTCTATACTAGATAGGTTGATGTGATTGTATACCATAACCACGTTCCCTATATTCTTCCATCCCCTATTAGTTGACGTTATCTACCTAGAGGAATATGATAGAAAACGCTAGACCCACTATCCATGTGGTGCCATGTGTTCAAAGTGACCCTGTAGTTTTGTTTTTTTCTCTGCTCTTTTAATCACTTTAACTTCTGTATTTAATTCATCTTATATGTGTCATTTTGATCAGGTATTAGCCTTTATCAAGTGGCTCTGACTATCCGTATATATGAAGATATCACCAACTTCTATAAAATACATCAATGCAAGTGTGTTGTATATATCATTTGAAATTGCTATGTAGATTAAGAGATACATATCGTTGCTTTGACCATCTTTATGTCATGAAGGTCTGTTTTGCATAGCTCATAATGAGAAAAGTAATGTGCAATATACGTCTGATAAGGAATTATGACACTTTTTGTAAGTTAAGTACTGTACAATACTGTTGAAAACATTTGTCTATCGTATGACTAGAAATGACCAAATTTAATGTTTTAACTTGGTAGGTGTTGAAGATTGACGCTTTTGATAGATACACTATGTACCTGTAGTCTAAATGTCTTTTTTAACCTTTTGATATAACACCAATTAAGAGTTATGAACTGATATATGTCTCTTGTTTTCTGTATATGTTTTTCTAGAATATCAGAAGAGACTCCTGAAGAAGGCGGTTTTCTGCCGAAACGCGCGTCGAGTTTTTAATGATTAAAACTTTTAGTACTTTTTATACCATTGATTTATATGAATGTATTGTTCTTTGTAATGTGTATGATTTATATGATATGTATTGGTTTGTAATATCTATGTTTGTCTTTTTATGAATTACACTTCTTATTCCATCATATAGTTTGGTTTTTATATGATTTTTATTCATACTTATTAAATATATGTTTACATACAGTTCATTTTTCGTTCCTTCATCACACCACTGGTTATGTAAAAATTGGTCATTTTCTTTGCTGATGTCCTAGGATTGTTTACCCACATAGGTGATTACCCTGCCCTAGGAGTCTGTATTGATACCCAGGGGGTCCTTGTTTTTCTCGCATACGTTTGTCCGTCAATGCAGGACCAGGATTCGGGGGCGTTCCCGAGAATTTTTGGCTTTTGGCGACGTCAGCCGAAAGCCAGTTCTCGGGAACGCCCCCGAGTCTGTTCCGGCATTGACGGCACCCGCCCTCAATACAGTTGCCCCATCCCTTGCCGATTTTTTGAGCCCCCTGGCAGGTGCCCACCCTGCCAGGGACATTGCCGCCTTTGAGCGAGTACCATTTCGCTTTATATTTTAATTGAAGCCGGTGCCCACCCGGCATTGCCCCGTGTTTACACCGCCGCCGGCCCGGTGGGAGATTAGGAGGCGCTGTCCGGCCTCCCGACCCCAGGGCCGCGCTGCGATTGGCCGCGACCCGGAAGTCAGGCAGGCCGGGGGCGGGACAAGCGGAAGTGCCGGAGAAGAGCTCCAATGCAAGGAGAAGAAGCCGCCTGCTGTGTCCTTCCCTGGGCTCTCAAGTGAAGGGGGAGCCCCGGAGTTCTGCGGCTGCCCGAGGCCACGCAGTGGCCATCAGGAGGGCGGGGTCCCCTTCCCACCCCACCTGGTCCCCGAGCGGATCTATTTGGGGAGCGATTGCGGTAAACTAGCAACCCGGTTTTCTCGATAACTAGGGGGGAAGCTTGGCCGTTACCCCCTCCGCTCAAGGGGGGGGGGGGCGACAGGGGCCTGCGGGGCATCGCCGTTGAGACTTTCCACACGCTCGGTGCCGATACGGGGAGGCGTGCCTGGTAGCCAGTCTACTAGCCAGTGGGCTCCTACATCCTGTCTGCGCGCGCGTCATGGCCTCAGGTTCGGAGTGCGGCAGCGCCACTGACCCCGGGACCCCTCGAAGCATCATTGAGCTGGGTTCGAATAGCGTCTTACAGACCTATGGGTGTACACGCGTTAGGGATTTATATTACTCGCTCTGTGTTATTAGGGCGCCAGCTCTAGGATTTAGAGGGTTTGGCGTGCCCTGCGCGCAGCATTGGGGACGAAGCCTGGGGCCGCTTGCGTCTCTTCCATCCAAGCCGGGATACTTGTAGCTGTGCTGCAGTCATTTCAAGGGGGGTGGTAAGGCGAGCAGCGGTACTGCCAGCAGCGGCAGCTTCTGTTAGCCTCTGTGCCATCCACGGGCAGCCCGGAGAGAGAACCATCGCCCATGCACGAGGCACTTCCAAGGGATACATGGCTCCGCCCCCAACACTGCGGGCGCCATCCGGCTACCATATGATCACCGCCTCGCTGCAGTCCCTGCTTTAGTGGCTTTAAGTGGGAGCTTTGCTAGAATACATGCAGACCACAGTCTTCAAAGCCAACAACCTTGACATGCGCAGGTTTGTTGGTCTGGCTGGATCATATATCTGGATGCAAGGACAGAACACAGCTAATACTAGTTGGGCGGTCACTAGGCGTTGCACGGATTGTGTTGACACGAGGGCCAGAAAGTGCGCAGGAGCTCGCAGAACTGGCATTGGTGGTCCACATTACCTTGTGGACAAGCTGCCCTTGCGGTAATGCTTTGCACATGGCTATCTAGTGTTCAGCCATGTCATTGATTAGTAGCACCGGGTGTCTGGCAGGGTAGCCATGTCTACATAGTTGGACAGGAGGCGTGCGGGTGCCGGGTCCTGGGTAGTCCATGAGGTTCATCAGGACACGCAAGATGCGCTGCTTCCAGGCTGGATTGGCGCTCATCCTTAGTGGGTCAGTGTAAATCGTATGTGCGACCAATTACCAAATGTTCGACATGCGGTTCCCGGCCTGCCACTTTGAAAGTAGGTCAAGCCTAGAGTAGGTTTGGAGCCGTTGTGGCGGAGCGCGCCACTAGCCTTCCACCTAAGGGCGTCCCCGTTTTGCAAGGACGGTCCCCGTTTTAGCCAGCCGTCCCAGCAAATATCAAGAAATTCTCTCATGTCCCGGTTTTAGAGGGGGTCGACTGAAAATGGTGGATGGTGTGGTTTATGTCTTACGAACCAAGGGGTAGTTAGCAGTTGTTTCAAGGAAGCAGTTAATTAACAGGCGAGCTAATGTTTTAAAAATTAAGTTTCATGTATGTTCTTCACGCCTGTTCTGTAATTCTCTGCTGAGGAGCGCTCTCATCCTTGAAGTAGAATTGTGGTCCTTCTATTTTGTAAATGTCCCGTTTTTTGGCTTTAAAATTTTGTTCACCCTACTTCCACCGCTAGTGGACGAATAGGCAATCCCTTTTAGGGGCCTCGACCCGCTGGGTGCGACAAGTGTCCTCCCAGCCTGTCCTCTCGCAGCCTGTCCTCCCCCGGCCTGCGCACTCCCAGCCTGCCCACTCCCAGCCTGCCCACTGCCAGCCTGCCCACTCCCAGCCTGCCCACTCCCAGCCTGCCCACTCCCAGCCTGTCCCCAGCCTGTCCTCTTCCAGCCTGTCCTCTTCCAGCCTGTCCTCTTCCAGCCTGTCCTCTTCCAGCCTGCCCTCTCCCAGCCTGCCCTCTCCCAGCCTGCCCTCTCCCAGCCTGCCCTCTCCCAGTCTGTCCTCTCCCAGTCTGTCCTCTCCCAGCCTGTCCTCTCCACGACCTTTCCCAGCCTGTCCTCTCCCAGCTTGTCCACTTCCAGCCTGCCCTCTCCCAACCTGCCCTCTCCCAGCCTGTCCCCTCCCTGCCCTCTCCCAGCCTGCCCTCTCCCAGCCTGTCCCCTCCCTGCCCTCTCCCAGCCTGTCCTCTCCCTGCCTGTTGTCGTGTCCCGGCGGCAGCAGGCAAGAGCGTGCACTGCGTCCCCGAAGTAACAGCCCTAAAGCAAGCAAGAAGTACGCCCCCCTCCCACCAATCCCTGTTAGGTAGTGGAAACTGTCCATGTGAGCTTGGGGCTCGGAGCCAAACCATGGTGGACCTGGGCGGCTGCCCCAGGAGACACCTCTGCGAGCCCCTGCTGCCCCCCGCCCTGCTCTGCTGGGCCCTGCTGCTGCTCTGTGCCCCGGAGAGCTCTGCGCTGGCAGACTTCAGTTAAGACCCTCTCTGCTTCCCAGCCTGTCCTCTCCCAGCCTGTCGTCACCCAGCCTGCCCTCTCCCAGCCTGCCCTCTGCCAGCCTGTCCTCTCCCAGCCTGTCCTCTCCCAGCCTGCCCTCTCCCAGCCTGCCCTCTCCCAGCCTGCCCTCTCCCGGCCTGCCCACTCCCGGCCTGCCCACTCCCGGCCTGCCCACTCCCGGCCTGCCCACTCCCGGCCTGCCCACTCCCAGCCTGCCCACTCCCAGCCTGCCCACTCCCAGCCTGCCCACTCCCAGCCTGCCCTCTCCCAGCCTGCCCTCTCCCAGCCTGCCCAATCCCAGCCTGCCCAATCCCAGCCTGCCCACTCCCAGCCTGCCCACTCCCAGCCTGCCCACTCCCAGCCTGCCCACTCCCGGCCTGCCCACTCCCGGCCTGCCCACTCCCGGCCTGCCCACTCCCGGCCTGCCCACTCCCGGCCTGCCCACTCCCAGCCTGCCCACTCCCAGCCTGCCCTCTCTCAGCCTGTCCCTTCCCTGCCCGTCCTCTTCCAGCCTGTCCACTTCCAGCCTGCCCACTTCCAGCCTGTCCCCTCCATGACCTTTCCCAGCCTGTCCTCTCCCAGCTTGTCTACTCCCAGCCTGCCCTCTCCCAGCCTGTCCCCTCCCTGCCCTCTCCCAGCCTGTCCTCTCCCTGCCTGTTGTCGTGTCCCGGCGGCAGCAGGCAAGAGCGTGCACTGTGTCCCCGAAGTAACAGCCCTAAAGCAAGCAAGAAGTACGCCCCCCTCCCACCAATCCCTGTTAGGTAGTGGAAACTGTCCATGTGAGCTTGGGGCTCGGAGCCAAACCATGGTGGACCTGGGCGGCTGCCCCAGGAGACACCTCTGCGAGCCCCAGCTGCCCCCCGCCCTGCTCTGCTGGGCCCTGCTGCTGCTCTGTGCCCCGGAGAGCTCCGCGCTGGCAGACTTCAGTTAAGACCCTCTCTGCTTCCCAGCCTGTCCTCTCCCAGCCTGCCCTCTGCCAGCCTGCCCTCTGCCAGCCTGTCCTCTGCCAGCCTGTCCTCTGCCAGCCTGCCCTCTCCCAGCCTGCCCACTCCCGGCCTGCCCACTCCCGGCCTGCCCACTCCCGGCCTGCCCACTCCCGGCCTGCCCACTCCCAGCCTGCCCACTCCCAGCCTGCCCACTCCCAGCCTGCCCTCTCCCAGCCTGCCCTCTCCCAGCCTGCCCTCTCCCAGCCTGCCCACTCCCGGCCTGCCCACTCCCGGCCTGCCCACTCCCGGCCTGCCCACTCCCGGCCTGCCCACTCCCGGCCTGCCCACTCCCGGCCTGCCCACTCCCAGCCTGCCCACTCCCAGCCTGCCCACTCCCAGCCTGCCCTCTCTCAGCCTGCCCTCTCTCAGCCTGTCCCCTCCCTGCCCGTCCTCTTCCAGCCTGTCCACTTCCAGCCTGCCCACTTCCAGCCTGTCCCCTCCATGACCTTTCCCATCCTGTCCTCTCCCAGCTTGTCTACTCCCAGCCTGCCCTCTCCCAGCCTGTCCCCTCCCTGCCCTCTCCCAGCATGTCCTCTCCCTGCCTGTTGTCGTGTCCCGGCGGCAGCAGGCAAGAGCGTACACTGTGTCCCCGAAGTAACAGCCCTAAAGCAAGCAAGAAGTACGCCCCCCTCCCACCAATCCCTGTTAGGTAGTGGAAACTGTCCAAACTGGGGTGCAGACAGCCCCTCTCACCTTTCGGCCTGGTACCACTGCACCAGCCGCACTACTTCCCTACTGACCGTTCTCCACTTCAGCCCCGTCTAAATTACAATTCCTGCTTGTGACCCTTTTGCCTGCTTGTGCTTGTTTTCCTGACCCTGTTGCCTGCTTGTGCCCCCGTGTGCCCCTGTTGCCTGCTTGTGCCTCCATGTGCCCCTGTTGCCTGCTTGTGCCTCCGTTTTCGTGCCCCTGTCGCCTGCTTGTGCCTCAGTTTTCATGCCCCTGTCGCCTGCTTGTGCCTCAGTTTTCGTGCCCCTGTCGCCTGCTTGTGCCTCCGTGTGCCCCTGTCGCCTGCTTGTGCCTCCGTGTGCCCCTGTTGCCTGCTTGTGCCTCCGTGTGCCCCCGTGTGCCCCTGTTGCCTGCTTGTGCCTCCGTGTGCCCCTGTTGCCTGCTTGTGCCTCCGTGTGTCCCTGTTGCCTGCTTGTGCCTCCGTGTGCCCCTGTTGCCTGCTTGTGCCTCCGTGTGCCCCTGTTGCCTGCTTGTGCTGTGTGGGTGTGTGTGGAAGGCTCTGTGTGGGTGTGTGGAGGGCTCTGTGTGGCTGTGTGTGTGGGGAGCTTTGTGTGGCTGTGTGTGTGGGGGGCTTTGTGTGTGTGGGGGGGGCTCTGTGTGGCTGTGTGTGTGGGGGGCTCTGTGTGGGTGTGTGTGCGGGGGCTCTGTGTGTGTTTGTGTGTGTCATTTGCGAGAGATAAAGCTAGTGGCATTGTAAATGACAATGCCATTTATTTATGTTAAAAAAAACCATAAATAAAAATAATGTCAAGAGCAATGCCAATAGCTCTAACTTTAACAAAGGCAAAACCATTGCATTGTAAATGCTTGTTGAGATTTTGTGTAATTCTTTTCAGTAGTTGCAGAGTTATTAAAGGAAAAATAAATGTGTATATCTAGGGATGCGGACCCATCTCGGATCCACCGCAGTGGATCCACGAAGCCACACGTGAATCTACAGCACTATATGCCAAGAGCAGATGCTTACATGGTAAGTAACAATCAATTCGAGGCATGTGAGGCTGTAGATACACATGCTTTTCATAGACTGTAAAGCAGTCCCTTTCCCAAAGTGGTGGCTAACCTGTGGGGGTTGCAGTTGCTTTGTGAAGGTATGTGGTGTGAACCATGTTGCTGCTTTGCAAATGTCAGCAATGGTAATGTTCCCTAAGAATGCCATAGAGGCTCCTATTTTACCAGTTGAGTTAGCCCTATAGGTAACAAGTAAAAGTATTTTTGCTTCATCATAGCAAGTTTGGATACCTTTTACTATCCATCTTGAAATTCCACTTTTTGAAATTGCATCCCCAGTGAGAGGAGGTGAAAAAGCAATGAATAATTACTTAGCTTTCCTGAAAGTTTTGGTTTTGTCTATAGAATACATTAAAGCTCTATTAACATGCAAAGTACGAAGAGCTCTTTTTGCAACAGAATCCGTTGTCAGAAGAAGACCCGTAATTCTATTGATTGGTTAATATAAAAAGATAAAACCACGTTAGGAAGGAACTTTGGGTTTGTCTAAGCACTTCTTTGTCTCAAGTTGAAAGAATGGTTCTTCTAAGGTTAGTGCCTGGAGCTGTCGGACACATCTGAGTGAAGTGATAGCCCTTAAAAAACTACTTTCCAAGATAAATATTGGAGTTGGCAAGAATGTAGTGGCTCAAATGGAGGCCCCATGAGCGTTGCTAGAACAATGTTTAGATTCCATGCTGGTGCTGGTGGAAAGGGAGGGGGAATTACTCTTAAGTCCCTCCATAAATGCTTTAAAGACGGGTATTTTGAATAAAGATAATTGTTATCTATTTTGCATGTAGACTGCAATGGCAGCAAGGTGTGAGCATATTGAAGTGTAGGCTAGACCTGAAGTTTGAAGAAGCAACAAATAACAGAGAATTGGTTGTATTTTTGCATCCAACAGGTTCACTTTTTGATGCTGACAGTATATAACAAATTATTTCCATTTGGCAGTGTAGCATTTCTTAGTTGTATGCCTACTAGGCTGTTTAAGAATATCCATGCATTGTTGTGGTAGGGTTAGCTACCCAAATTCTAGGACTTCAGAAGCCATATTGCAAGGTTAATTTCCTTGGAATTGGGATGTCTTATTTCACTAGGTTCTGTGTGCTAAGGTCCGGGTTGGGGGGGGGGGGGGGCAAGCTTCTGG
This sequence comes from Lissotriton vulgaris, assembly GCF_964263255.1. Lineage (NCBI taxonomy): Eukaryota > Metazoa > Chordata > Amphibia > Caudata > Salamandridae > Lissotriton > Lissotriton vulgaris. Next base: position 1,324,781,565 of record NC_141687.1, on the reverse strand, counting down.
TTTGTGACTAGTGAGTGTTCCAGTAGTGTAGTGAACCATGGTTGACGAGCCCAGGTTAGAGCTATCAGAACTACTGTGAGGGAAGTCTGCCTGAGCTTTCTGACTACTAATGATAGTAGTGAGAGAGGTGGAAAAGTGTAAGCAAATATCACTGACCAGTTCACCCATAGAGCATTGCCCTTGGATAGTGGGTGTGGGAACCTGGATGCGAAGTTTGGGCATTTTGCTTTTTCGGGGGTTGCATACAGGTCTATTTGTGGAGAACCCCATTTGTGAAAGTACCGTAGGAGAACTTTGGGATGAAGTTCCCATTTATTGACTTGTTGCTGCATCCTGCTAAGAAGAACTGCAGCTTGATTATTTGTCCCTGGTACGTGTTCTGCTAGGAGATAAATGTTGTGATGTACTGCTAAGTGCCATATAGTCTTGGCTACGCACAATAATTACAGAGACTGAGTCCCTACCTGTTTCTACAGGTAGTACATAGTTGTCATATTGTCAGTTTGGATTAGGACAACTTTGGGTAGTAGGTGAATGTGGAAGGGGGACGCCACTCACCTCAACCAGGCGACACCCGAGTGGGGATACCACGACCTCTAACCCTCCTGCGTCTCTGACGACCAGGAATCCTTCTCTCTTTTTCCCCCTACAGGAACCCGACCAGATGACCGGACAAAGACCCTACCCGGAAGCAGAGAATCCCGAGCACCAAGAACCCGGAAGTGCCGAACCGGAAGCAGCCTGCCGGGAAACCGGAAGTTCCGCCCCCTACCCCGGACCAGGAACTATAAAAGCCGACGACGGAGAGAGGAGAGCGTTCCAGATAGCCGACTCGTGGCAGGAGACAGCGCGCAGCGAACCATTGAAGGAGAGCGGACGGAGTGAGAGGATCGAAGACGGAGAGTTGGAGGACGTCTGGACCGAGGAGTGGTGGAGTCCTCTGGAGGTGGCTGGAGAGCGGCCGTAACTCGCTGGAGAGTTACGGCGGGGCACGTGAGTACCTTGTTACTGTCTCCGTGTCCCCTTGTGAATAACTGTAAATACTTGTAAAGAGATAGAACGCACTGATAGCACACCTTTGCACTGTATATAAATATATATATTAGAGACACTGCACCTATAACGTGTACCATAGTCCTTACACCCCGACCCGTCACGAGAGCACCTCTCTTCTACCCTTCCCACACCTCTTCCCCCCTCCATCTACAACCCCTATCCGTTCCCCCTCCTCACAGTCATCTCTGTTCCCTCACGACCCTGGTGTTGGTACTGGTACTCCGAAAGTCCGTGCTGAAAAGGACTAAACCCCTGCTTCTCTGTTTCCCTCCGAGGTTATCCCAACGCCCGGAACACGTGAAGACCTCCGGAAGATCCATCAGCCGGCGGATACCTGGGAACCGACTACAGCTTCACACCCTGAACTCGGTACTTACTCCGGTTTTGTCATTCAGAACAATAAAAACAGCTACCATAGCCAAGTATATACGGCCTCCACGCCTGTTATTCCGGTCCGCAGCAACCCCCAGTCCACACCTGGTGTCAGAAGTGGGATCCGGAAGCATGGAGGCCGCCGTGAAGCAACTCGCAGAAAGCCAGGAACTCCTCGGGAAGATGATGGAGCGGTTTCTCAAAACGGCCGAGGACGATCGAGGCCAGTTGCACGATGTCCTAAAAGACCAGGGCACCGCTCAAGACCGAGCCCTTGGGAAACTAGTCGACGTCATGGGTCAATCGAGACCAGCGACTGCATTACCCTCGGTGGTCTTACAGAAATACGTTCCGGGAGAGGACCCGGACTTCTTTTTTACGAACTTCGAGCGCCTGGCTCAGGCGGATGCTTGGCCGGTTGATCGCTGGAGCCACTATCTGGGGCCTCTGCTGATGGGCGAACTCCAGGCGGCATTTCAACAGGCCGACATACAAGGGCAGACCCCGTATCAGGACATCAAGACCTGTATCCTCGAGAGGCTTGGGATTGACGATGAGACCTACAGGGTACGGCTGCGACAGGCTCGTGAAGGACCTCAAGAAACTCCCTGGGCATTGTCATTCCGCATCCAAGACCTAACCAACCGCTGGCTGAAGCCTGCCACGTCCACCAAAGAGGAAATCTTGGCTAAGATATACCTGGAACAATTCCTGGCCTCCCTACACCCCGCTACGCAGAAGTGGGTCCGTCAGCACTCCCGACTCACACTAGACACTGCTGTCGAGATCGCAAGTGCCTTCAGCCGTGCACAAGACTTCCAGAAGAAGGACGAGCATCCTGCACGGATAACCCATGGAAGTCATCCTCGACCCCCGAGGCCGGTAGTTCCTCGAAAACCTGAACCTATCCATTTGGTTCCATTTCCGGTGACCCCAAGACCAAGTCTCCCCGGTCCTCAGTGCTACCACTGTGGGGGATATGGACATATAGCACGGTTCTGTCCCTAGAAGGAGGAACCTATGGAGGTCGGACTGGCTCGGAATTATGTGTGTCTCACCACGGATGCCAGTCCTCCTCCATTCCGGTGTCCGGTGAAGATCGATGGACATCCTATGATGGCTCTAGCCGATTCTGGTTGCCGACAAAGCGTATTAAGGCCGCAGGAAATGCCCAGACTGATAGGGCCTATGTCTGGCACCGTAGATATCCAATGTGTACACGGTGATACCAAGAGTTATCCCACCACCCGTGTACAGGTACAACAGACCTCAGGAGAAAGAAGCCCCCTTAATGTCGGCCCAGTACCCAACCTACCGGAACAGGTTATCCTGGGTAGCGATTATAACGGACTGCCCCGTTTGTTACATGATGCTACAAACTCCTTGGAAAAATGGTGGTCCGAGGCTCCCTTTTACCGGAACCCTCCTCCCGTAGAACCCACAAACAAAGTCCAGAAGACAAGAGGGCAAAAGAAGAAAGAAAAAAGGACACACACCACTGCCTATCCTGTTCAGGTGGACCCACATCCATGGGAAACTGATCGGGAGTTCCGTGCAGCCCAACAAGAGGACCCAGTACTACAAGACGCCTGGGGGCGGGCCCTGGAAAACGAGGATCCCTTGCACGTATGTCCTTATTTCTTTAAACCGAACGGTCTGTTGTATAGGAAAGGCGGACCCCAACAAGAACCGCAGTTGCTCGTTCCCGGTCCTTTTCGCAAAAAAGTACTGTTCCTGGCACATAGTCATTTGTTAGGAGGGCATTTCGGGGACGACAAAACTGAACAAACGATACTGGATAAGTTCTATTGGCCTGGTGTATACAAACAAGTGAGCCAATACTGCAAAGAGTGTCCTATATGTCAAAAGAACAGTCGATACCGACCCCCAAGGGCACCCCTTCAGCCGCTCCCTCTTATTGATGTCCCTTTCAGTAGGGTTGGGATGGTCCTGATAGGCCCCATGTTACCCTCAAAGAGTGGATGTCGGTATGCTCTCGTTCTGGTGGGACTACGCCACTCGGTTTCTTGAGGCCGTTCCATTAAAACACCCCACCACACAGAAAATAGCGAGAGCCCTTGTAACCATCTTCACCGGGGTGGGTTTTCCCCGAGAGATATTGACGGACCGGGGTACCCCGTTTGTTTCTTCTCTTATGTGTCAGGTATGTTCCCAACTGGGCATTAAACAAATTAGGACCTCTGCCTACCACCCCCAGACCGACGGACTTGTAGAGCGTTATAACGCTACCCTGAAGACCACCCTCAAGAAATTGTTGGGTCTAGAAAGCCGTCGCTGGGAGGAAATGCTTCCTTTGGCTCTGTTTGCTATACGCTGTAAGGTCCAGAGCAGTACCGGGTATTCTCCCTATGAACTCCTCTACGGAAGGGCCCCTAGAACACTCCTGGATATGGCCCGGGAGGCTTGGGAAGCCGAGCCTGATCTTACCCGACCTCTGCCTGAATATGTTGCCAACCTCAAGACTCACCTGGGTCAAATCAGAGAAATAGTGAGGCAAAATCTGTTAACCGCCCAGGCTACGCAAAAACGGCAATACGACCGAGGAGCCAAGCCCAGAACCTTCGTTCCCGGAGCCCTAGTACTACTTCTCCTACCCTCTTCAGACCACAAACTTCTAGGACAATGGCAAGGACCGTATCCAGTAACGAGACAGGTAACCCCTGTCACATATGAAAACGAATTGGACCACACCCGTAACCAGAGACAAATCTACCACATAAATTTGCTCAAGAAATGGGAGGGCCCCCAACCAGTATTATCCAGCGTGACAGACCCAAAGAACCCCCTCTTCGAAGGTTGTGTGGACCCAGAACTACCCTCGAATAAACGACAAGACCTCAGGACTGTCCTGTCACCCTTGCAGATGGTGTTTTCCACTTCACCTGGACACACCACGGTCATCGAACATGCAATACATACAGACCCTGGAAAGGTCGCGAGACAACGCCCCTATCGTATCCCAGAAGCACGCCGTAAAGTCATCCAAGAGGAAACCCAACAAATGTTGCAAATGGGCATTATCGAGCCGTCGATCAGTTGCTGGAACTCGCCCATCGTTCTTGTCCCCAAACCCGATGGCTCCACAAGATTTTGTATCGACTTTCGTAAAGTCAATAAAGTCTCGAGTTTTGACACTTATCCGTTGCCCAGAGTTGACGAGATGATAGAACGCATCGGACGAGCTCGCTACATCAGCACGCTGGATCTCTGCAAGGGATACTGGCAGATCCCCCTGAAGAGCGAGGATAAAAAGAAAAGAGCGTTTTCCACGCCCGACGGACTGTTCCAATTCAGAGTCATGCCCTTCGGGCTCCACGGGGCCCCAGCGACCTTTCAACGAGCTATGAACATTGTCCTGCAACCTCATGCCCAGTACGCAGGAGCATAGCTTGACGATATAGTCATTTATAGTAATGACTGGCCAGAGCACCTATCCCACCTAAAACGAGTGATCACCTCTCAGGGAGAATACGGGTTCACTATTAACCCCGCAAAAACCACTCTTGCTGCACAAACAGTAAAATACCTAGGTTACCTCCTTGGGAAGGGTGTCATCCGACCTCAAGATAACAAAATAAAGGCCATCCAGTCGATTCCCTTCCCCCAAACCAAAAAGGAGCTCCGTGCCTTCCTTGGGCTCTTAGGATATTATCGGAGGTTCATCCCCAATTTTTCTCAAATTGCAGTACCCCTGACAGATCTCTTAAAGAAAAACTCTGGAACAGAATCCTTGTTACAACATCCCTCCCCGCCGATGCGGAAGGCTTTTCAGGACCTCAAGCAAGCACTAGTGTCAGAGCCAGTTCTGATCAGCCCTGATTATACGCAGCCCTTTATCCTCCAAACAGACGCCTCGGAACAGGGGCTGGGAGCGGTCCTCTCCCAAAAAGACCAGGCAGGCATCGAGAGGCCTATCCTCTACCTCAGCAGGAAACACTTCCCTCGTGAAATGAATTACGCGGTAGTCGAGAAGGAAGCCCTAGCCATAAAATGGGCCGTAGAGAGCCTGCGTTATTATCTAGAGGGGCAGGAATTTCTTCTATACACGGATCACGCTCCCCTAGAATGGATGGCACACAATAGGGGTCATAATGATAGAGTACTACGGTGGTTTCTCTCCTTACAGCCCTACAGATTCCAAACATTACATAGGAAGGGGGTTGAGCAGGTCAACGCAGATTATCTGTCTAGATATCCCCCACCGACCTCCCCCACAAGAAAGACAGCTAGGGAAAGGGGATGTGGAAGGGGGACGCCACTCACCTCAACCGGGCGACACCCGAGTGGGGATACCACGACCTCTAACCTTCCTGCGTCTCTGACGACCAGGAATCCTCTCTTTTTCCCCCTACAGGAACCCGACTAGATGACCGGACAAAGACCCTACCCGGAAGCGGAGAATCCCGAGCACCAAGAACCCGGAAGTGCCGAACCGGAAGCAGCCTGCCGGGAAACCGGAAGTTCCGCCCCCTACCCCGGACCAGGAACTATAAAAGCCGACGACGAAGAGAGGAGAGCGTTCCAGATAGCCGACTCGTGGCAGGAGACAGCGCGCAGCGAACCATTGAAGGAGAGCGGACGGAGTGAGAGGATCGAAGACGGAGAGTTGGAGGACGTCTGGACCGAGGAGTGGTGGAGTCCTCTGGAGGTGGCTGGAGAGCGGCCGTAACTCGCTGGAGAGTTACGGCGGGGCACGTGAGTACCTTGTTACCGTCTCCGTGTCCCCTTGTGAATAACTGTAAATACTTGTATAGAGATAGAACGCACTGATAGCACACCTTTGCACTGTATATAAATATACATATTAGAGACACTGCACCTATAACGTGTACCATAGTCCTTACACCCCGACCCGTCACGAGAGCACCTCTCTTCTACCCTTCCCACACCTCTTCCCCCCTCCGTCTACAACCCCTATCCGTTCCCCCTCCTCACGGTCATCTCTGTTCCCTCACGACCCTGGTGTTGGTACTGGTACTCTGAAAGTCCGTGCTGAAAAGGACTAAACCCCTGCTTCTCTGTTTCCCTCCGAGGTTATCCCAACGCCCGGAAGACGTGAAGACCTCCGGAAGATCCATCAGCCGGCGGATACCTGGGAACCGACTACAGCTTCACACCCTGAACTCTGTACTTACTCCGGTTTTGTCATTCAGAACAATAAAAACAGCTACCATAGCCAAGTATATACGGCCTCCACGCCTGTTATTCCGGTCCGCAGCAACCCCCAGTCCACAGTGAAATAGGAACGCTTTCAATGCTAGGTGAACAGCTTGAAGCTCTAGGTAATTAATTGATATAGAGACCCAGAATTGTAAGACCTAAAGGTGAGCTCCCCAATCAGTCAGGGGAGCATCCACTGTCAGAATGGCTTGGGGGCACTTGGTCTAGAAACGGCCGCCCTTTGGACAGGTTTTGTGGATTTCACTACTGCAGAGTGATGTGTGCTGCTGTCCACCAACACTAGATCATGTAATTGACCCCATGACTGTGTCCACTGACATGAGGGACAGTCTTGCAGTGGTCTCATATGTAAACAAGTGCGACTATTGCGATGCAGGATGCCATCATGCCCAATAGGTGCATGAGTGCTCTGACTGCGACCTGGGACCCAGTTTGAACATGGTGGGCTAGTGTCAGAATGTTTTGTATTCTGGCTGTATTTGGGTATGCTAACCCCACTTGAGCATGGAGTATGGCCTCTAAATACAGTTCCATTTGAGATAGTTGTAGGTGCGATTGTGCAGATTGAGGTAAACCCTAGTTGATGTAGTAGGTTGAGAGTTTGTTGTGTATGCGTCCAAATAAGGAAATATGTTGATGTTATGCCTGTGCAGATGGGCCACAACTACAGCAAGGCATTTTGTGAATACCCGTCATGCAGTGGTGACTCCGAAGGGAAGAACCTTGAATTGATAGTGCTTTAATTGGAAGACAAAATGTAGGTATTTGCTGTGTGAGGGATGGATGGTTATATGAAAGTAGGCGACCTTTAGGTCCAAGGCGGGCATGAAGTCACATTTTTTGCAGTAATGGAATGGCTTCCTAAAGGGTTACCTGGTGGAAGTGTTATGATAGGATATAGTGATTGAGGGGTCTAAGGTCGAGAGTGGGTCGAAGTGACCAGACTTTTTTGGTAAAGAGGAAGTATAATGAATATACCCGTTACTTGGTGTTGAATTTGGACTGGTTCTTTACCTCATTTGAGTAAGAGAGCTGCTATCTCCTGTTTGAGGTGAGTTTGGTGTTGTATGGATAGTTAGTGTTTGCGGGTTGGAATATTTGGAGGAGTTGTGATGAGCCTTAGACAATAACCACATTGAATAATGTCCAACACCATTGGTCTTTTGTGATGGATTTTCATGCTGGTAAAAAAATATATTGAAGACATCCCCGACAGGTGTTAGATGGTTGGGGGAATGGTGAAGAAGTCATTGTTTGGTGTTTATATTTGCGGCACAAATAGTATTTCAGCGACCATGGCCTCGGAAATGGTTTCCCCTATATGTACCCCTCTAGAAGCTTTTAGAGGTGAATGACTATTCTTGACTTTTATCAAGGACAGTCTGTGTAGGCAGACCTAGCAGCATGTTTGAAATTGGGCCGACGAAAGGACCCATTGTAGGTTGGAGTTTTTAGGGCCCCCATTGATTTTGCGACATAGATGTACTTTTTCTTTTTTTCAACGGTTGTGCCTACCTGAGGGCCAAAGAGATGCTCTTTGTCAAAGGAGAGCTTAAGAACTGCCTGCTGCACTTCAGTTTTAAATGCAGCAACACTGAGCCAAACATGTTTATGTAAAAGAAGGCTGGTATTTATGCCTCTAGTTGCAGTGTCAGCAGAGTCTAGTGCCCATTTAATGGAGTTATTAGTGATTAACTTCCCCCTCATTGACTATTTCATAACAACCCCTTTTCTTGTATTCTTCTGAGAGATGTTGGAGGAACCCCTCCATTTGTCCCAGTGAACCCTGTCATTACGTCCCAAAAGAGCTTGACTGTTGGCAATACGCTAATGATTAGCAGACTAGGCTGCTACCCTCTTTCTTGGGGTGTTGATTGCTTTTGACTCCTGTCAGGGGCAGGTGCATCCCCAGTTGTTTGAAAGATTTCCCTTTTCCTTGCATCGGCTACTATCAAATCTAAGCTTAATTGCCCCCTAATATATAAAGGGTTAGATGGTGCTACCTTATATATATTTTTTCAGTTCTTGGTGTTATTATTCATGCTTTTACGGAGTCTTTATAAATGTTGTCTGCATGACGCAGCATTCCTTTAAGGAGTGGTAAATATTGTGACCCCCACTGAGCAGTAGAGAGTGTTTCAAAGAGGAAGTCGTCCTGTATAGAGTCCTTATGTAAGGACACCTGTTGATATGCTGCAGCTCTGGCTATTAGGTTTTGATACGCTCAATCGACATCTGGGGGGTGTTAGGGGTGGTCGAATTAGACCCTAATCATAAGTGTTCAAGATGATTTCCACAGGGCGTAGAATGCGCAAGTATAGAAACCCTCTTGTGTTCCTACCAGACTTTTGCTCCTTTCCCTAAAGCCTCTTACTGTGTATGTATGGAGTTTGTTGACGCTCCCTAGGCAGGTTAAAGAGGAATCTCACCCACGAATCAGTTCTTGGCTTACTGTTCGGTTAGTGACCACTCCCCCTCTACTCAGCGTTCTGCTCCGTGAGGTTCCCGTAGTGTTCAGAGCTCCTGCTGAATTCTCTTGTTCCCGTTTGTGCTCCTTTCCAGTTCCTGACATTTCCACCTTTTGGGTCACGGTATTTTTCTGTTTTGGATTTGTGTCCTGCCTGTTGTTTTGCCTTCCGCCCTGTTCCTTTGCCCTTCCTCGTCTCGGCACGCCCTTCCCCGGTGCCTTGCGTCCCCTTCCCCCTGGATACCCCGCCTGCCCTTCTCTCCTCTGTAGTGTCAATGTCCTAGCGGGCAAATCCTTCACCGTGTGTTTTCTCCGCGGTCATTTGTGATGGAGGAGGTTTTGTGTATATTTGTGATTTTCGCTTCACTCCGTCCTTAGCTTACGAGTGGAGCGTATTTTGGCTAACACGTCTTGTTGTAGTTACGCCCACTCCGTTCTGATCTTCAGTTCCCATTCAGACGGGGTGTGTCTATTGTCCGCGTTTTATGTTGTTTGTTTCCTTTCTCCACTTTGTCTTAAGTTTATGAGTCGGAGGAAGGAATTGTCTGTGTTATATGTTTGTCACTCGCTCCACGCTTTATGCGCTGAAGTGGGAAGATCTGTATCACTTTGTCTTTAGCTTTATAAGTGATACTATTGTCATCAGCTGCACTTGTGGCGCCCAGTCCTGCTCGGTCTTAAGTTTATGAGTAGAACGGGCATTGGTGCATTCTACCTTGGAGATATCCTGGCTAGTTGTCCTCCAGATTCTCTGCTGTATCTCCTGGTTCTTGCCTGGATTTCTAGCTTAAAGCCCTGATACTCACCTATGTGGTAAGTGGAATGTTATGTTGAACACTTGTGTATCAGCCTTGTAAAGTACAGGTGAGGTTAGTATTGTTGTCTATTTATTTTCCAGTCTCCTGCCATCAAGACTGCAGCTACGCCACCTTGCTGGGGGAGAGTGGTATACTCCCTGGGAAAATTCCCCCCACACTTTTAGGTAGCAGCTGCCTGTTAGCGACGGTATACCTTCTCGCTGTGGTAGTTGTTGTCTGGAAGTGTGTGGGACATTCATCTTTGCTCCTGTGGACGAACTACCTCCTCTCTCGAAGGGGATCCTTGACAGGGGGTGGGACCTGTGAGATACAGGTCTGGGTCTGATTCCCCCTCTGGCTGTATATCATAAAAATCCCATGGATCCCTAGGATCTGTTTCTTCTGGTATATTATCATCCTCATCTAATATGGGTGAATGAGGGGACATGTTGCCTGCTTCAGAGTGTTCTGGTCTAGCAGGTGGTGGTGGTGGGTTTGGAGAGGTAGGGACAGGATTGTGTAAAGGGCTAGTGGCAATGCCTTTTTTCTTCTTTTTGAGAGGTTGAATGGGAATGTCTATAGATGCTTCGAAAGACAGCTGTCTTTTAGAGGGTTGAGTCTTTGCCGGCTGAAAAGTAATCTTCTTTGTTCCAGGTTGAATCTGTAACGTTTTTTTACTCGGATCGAGCCGTTCCTGCATAACATCGAGGAGCGGTTCAGGTGCAGTTTTCAGTCCAAAGGTGTAACATTTCAGTGCAGAGGAAGCTTTGGTTTCAGTGCTGGTGTGTGCGGAGCCGAAGAACTATGTCGCTTGTCTTTCAGTACAAAAGAGTTCGAGGAGTCAGTGCCGAATCAGATTTAGAGGTGGTGGAGGCCCTGCTATAAGTCGAAATTTTGGTGCCGAGTCTAAGGGCAGGGCTTCCAAGACTATATGTCTGTGCGCACCATGGCTTTTAAGAAGTGGAGGACCGTGAGCAGCTTTTTTGGACAAAGCTGATTTTTTTGGGCTTCAGATCGGAGCAGGTACATTTACGGTCTGACTTTCCTGGGCAGATTAAAGGATGGCTGGATCTTGTTTGGTCTCCGACTCAGAACCGGAAATCTTGGATGTCTAAAGATTCTTCTTGGGCTGCTAAAGCTTCCTCTTCCACCTCTTGCCAACACAGATGCCAGGGGGTGGTCTGCTTGTCTGCACCGCAATATTTGGCGATGCGCACCTCGCTCCCAAAGGGTATTTTTAGATTGGGACGACCTACAGGCCTCACAGATGTCTTCTCTATGGTTGGGGGAAGAGGCATAGATTGCAGACCTAATGATAGTCAGTGTGAGTATTTGGAATGGCAATTAGGGCAGAAATGGAATGGAGTGCATTCCATCAGCATCTCATTTTCAGATAAGACCGTTAATTTGAATGGGCCCAGTCGGGTATGGCCCATAGGCCGTTGAGGCGAGTCGAAGAACCCGCCGTGCAAATTGTTACTTTGCTCGGAAATCAAAAGTAACTACGTGATCAAGACAATACCGTTGAGTTAGGGGGATCTACTGGCGAACTGAAGGTAGCCTGCAAGGATCTCGAAGTGGAGCGAGAGAAAGTTTATCTAAACCTATTGGCGGAAACAATCAAGCAATGGAGTTTTTGTCCATGCACAGTATCACCAAATGGAGGAGTCACACAGCCTTGTGACTCAAAACACTTATTTGAACAAAAACAACTTACAATTATCCGAGCCAAAAACTAGATGGTGGGCATAAAAAACATGTGTATCTACAGCCACTCATGCCGCTAACAAAATACTTTCAGACCCACTCAGACACCCACACAGATACTCTCACTCATTGACAGACCAGCCCAGGCAGTCACATACCCACTCATAGAACTGCCCAGGTAGTCATGCACCCACTCACAGACCTATGCAGGCATTCACACCCATTCACGGAGCCAAGCAGGCCCTCTCTGACCCACATAGGCACTCACAGACCTATGGAGACATTGACACACCCACTCACAGACCTATGCAGGCACTCACCCCCCACGAACAGACCCACACACCCACTCACAGATCCATACACCTATTCACAGGCCCACACTTGCACACCCACTCACTGACCAACACAGATATTCACACACCCACTCAGACACACACATACACACAGACACACACATACACACACACACACACACACACACACCAAGTCAATGGCCCACAGAGAAACTCACACACCAACTCTCAAAGGTTACAGTTAGACAATAAAATTAAAAAACAAACCTTAGAAATTCACAAAAAAAACAAAGGTTGCAGGGACGTTATAGTTCGGGAATACCATTTTTAAAACCTTAGAAATACACTAAAAAAAAGGTTACATGGACTTTATGGTTAGGAAATAAAATGTTAAAAACCTTAGAAATTCATTAAAAAAAAAACAAAGGTTGCAGGGACTTAATAGTTAAGCACAGACTTTACATGCACAAAAACATAAAAATTCAGCAGTTGTAGTTACCTGAGCGAACTATAACCTACAGCATCGCAATGCACTGTTTATGACATCACATATAACATCACTCATGATGGCTAGTGACATCAATAATGACATCTCAAAAGACATCACAGAAAACATCCCTGATAGCATCAACAAGCAATTGGGTTTTATAAACGTTTATGAGTGTTAAACATATATACTAAGCTAACACATAAGTTAAATTAGTATACTTTGTGTGCTACTGAGTGATATTATTTCTAACAAATTATGTGAGTGGCTGTGTGACTGTACCCGTGTATAAGTGGGTGTCTGAGTGTGTGTCTGTCTGAGTGGTTATATGGGTGAATAAATGTGTGAGTGGCTGCACTGGCGAGTCAGTGGGTATGTGAGCAGCTGTATGGGTGTGACTGATTGTGTGTATGGGTGGGTAAGTGGGTGTGTGAGTGGCTGAATGGGTGAGTGAGAGTAGCTGTATGGGTGAGCGAGTGTATGGGCGAGCAGGTGGGTGTCTGAGTGGTGGTATGGGTCTATGAATTGGTATGTGAGTGGTTGTGGGTGAGTGGGTATATGCGAGGTTTTATGGTTGTGTGAGGGGGTGTGTGAGTTGTTCTGTGGATGATGTCATCAGTGAGGTTACTGACCATGTCATGAATTATGTAATATGTAAGGTCATATGCAGTGCATTGCTGGGTGTAATAGGCAGTGCATTGCTGGGTGTAAGTTATAGCTCGCTCAGGTAGCTATGACAGCAGAATTTCTATGTTTTTGCGCGTGTAAATCTGTGCCTAACTATAACTGTAACCGCTGTTTTTTGTGTGAATTGCTACGTTTTGTAAAATTTTAGCTGCCAACTATAAAGTCTCTGTAACCTTTGTTTTTTTTAAGTGTGTGTGTGTGTATATATATATATATATATATATATATATATATATATATATATATGAGGTGAGCAGATCTAAAGTGTCGCTGGTGTTGAGAGTGCTCTATATAGGAGCTGCTGTCCACCTAAACTTAAGAACTACCCAGCATTCTATCCTTTTTTGCATATATATATAAATATATAAAAAAAAATATATATATATATATATATATATATATATATATATATATATATATATATATATATATATATATATATTCATACTAATATAATAAAGAGAGAGCCCAAACCTTTGAGGCGGGTAATCTCAGGAACCACAGCACCAATCACAACACCCAATACAGCGTTGGAAAGGGCAGCTGCAGCAGAAAGACATACGCTATGCAGACGCCCACCATATACATTTAAAAGGTAAAAGAACCGTGCCAGCAAAGTAGTCCCTTGTGGGCGTGTCTGCGTTGTGCTGTGGGCGTGTACTGGGGGGCGTGACAAACGCTGGGGGTGTGTGGTACGTTCCGCCCTTTATGCCATGTCTCATATCGTGTGCTGTGGGCGTGTGCTGGGCGCGGAATTACAGGAAAAAAAAGCGAGCATTGTGCCCAATATTTCATTGTTTTTTCTTCCCAGGTTCTGTACATTCCAGCTCCGGGTGTCCACCCTGCTCCCTTTAAATACCCCTGCACCCATAATCATAACCCACCCGTACTCCTTAAAATACCCCAACACCCTTAAACACTAACCCATCTTAACCCTATAAATATACCCTGTACACCAAAACCCAAACCTATCCCTAAATCCTAAAAATATCCCTGTACCCCAAAACCCAAACCTAGCCCTGAACCCTATAAATACCCTTGTACCTCAAAACCCAAACCTAGCCCTGAACCCTAAAAATACCCCTGTACCCCAAAACCCTAACCTAGCCCTGAACCCTAAAAATACATCTGTACCCCAAAACCCAAACCTACCCCCGAACCCTAAAATACCCCTGTACCCCAAAACCCAAACCTAGCCCTGAACCCTAAAAATACCCCTGTACCCCAAAACCAATACCTAACCCTAAAACTAACCCTGTACCCCATAACCCAAAACTATATCTGAACCCTTAAAATACCCAAACACCCCAAAACATATACCTCAGTACCCCAAAACATATACCCCTATACCCATACTTACCTTATCCAAACATTAAAAAAAAACATACTTTTACCATTCATGCATTTAGAACGAATTTCGTTGTAAATGTATGCGTGGTAAAAGCATATAAAATGTAATGCCATGCGTTATAATGGCATTGCGGAGTCATGGTACTTTCGTAATGAAAGTATGCGGAGTGATGGTATGCGGAAAGAAAGTTGCTGAATAATGGGTGTTTACCCTCCCCCGATAAGTAGATTGGTGGCATGGCGGCCCACATCTCCAGCAACATACTCATATTTTTTCACCACCAATTTGAAAAATGCACGGGTCTCTCGAATTGATGGCCAGCACCGACATACACTTTTAGACACACCTCCCGCCACAAGAACTGCGAACTTTAGAGCTGGGGAGCTACCAGCCTGATTCATCAAAGACCCGTTTTGCGAGTCTTTAATAGCGATTCATAAGGAATCGCTATTACAGACTCGCAAAACGGGATTCATGTAGGAATCTCAAATAAAAATGCGATTCCTACACATTCCTTATTTGCGATTAGCAAATTGCTAATCGCAAATAAGGAATACTCCCCATTCATTCCTATGGGCCAAAGAAGGCCCATAGGAATGAATGGGGAGTATTCCTTATTTGCGATTAGCAATTTGCTAATCGCAAATAAGATAGCGATTTAAAGGGTGCTAGGGGTGTCCAAAGGACACCCTGTAGCACCCCTGAAACGAAATCTACATTGGTGTTGCGCACACACATGTCCAAAGGACATGTGTGTGTGCAACATGCAACTTAGAAAAATGATTTTAAAAGCATTTTTCTAAGTTTTCGCTATTTACCACGAGGTTTGACCTAGCGGTAAATAGCGGCCCGAAATTGCGATTTCGCAATTTGTAATGGATGATGAATTGCATTTAAGGAATCTCAAATAGAGATTCCTTAAATGTAATTCCATGCAAATTTGAGAATTCGCTATTACCGATTTTTGCATTTGGGATTATGAATCCCAAATGCAAATATTGCGCTCGCAAAGGGCCAGATTCTGAGAATCTGGCCCTTTGCGAGCGCAATTCACCTTCATGAATCTGGCTGTACGTTCGAATCTCGGCATCAGCTCAACATCCTGTGATTCCAGGCAAATCGCTTTGTCTCCCAGTGCCTACCACAAATGAATGTGTTCTTCTGTAATGTAAATTGTGCTAATGCCATGTTGTCGAGTTCGCGCTATATAATATTGCAAGGAAAAATAAAGTAGGGAAACTCGAGTTCACACACTACTGAACGCGCACTCTTAAGTGCATCAGCAGTGCACTGTGAATCGGAGTGTTTCACAGGCCTGTCACTGATAAGAAATGCTATCAAAACGAAATCCTACAAAACAATATACTACTGGCCGGCAGCAATTGATACCCGGACAACGTCGGGACGGGCTGCTAGATATATATATATATATATATATATATATATATATATATACACACACACACATATATATATATATATATATATATATATATATATATATATATATATATATATAATTTTTTTCCCCAATGAAAAATACAAAGGTTAAAGATTAGTTATAGGTAGGAAAACTTGATGTATTATTTCTATACAAAAAAACTTAAACCACACAAAAGTATGAGTTACTTACTATCGGTAACGATGTATCCGGTAGAGACGATTCTAGCCGCAGATTCCTTAACGTAGAATATTCCCCAGGTGTGAGACTGGACCCGGAAAACTTTCTTGCCCAGCATCCCTGCGCGCCGGGGAGGGGTGCGCCACACGATTCCGCCTAATGTCCTCCCCGGGCGTGACTTCAGTAAGGTCACATAAGCCCCACCCCGGCACGCTGACGTCATTTTGCTTCAGAGAACTTTTCCGCGTCACAACGAGGAGCCATCACAACTAAACTGAGGAGAGTATGGGAACAGTGTGCGAAAAAACCAGATAGACAAAATTGAAAGAAACAAAGGTGAGAAACACCGCTAGGAGGCACCATGGCACAAAAAGGCAATAACAGCAGGCCAGAGCAGGAAAGAGCAGAGCACCACTCGGAGAAACAACCGGTGCAAACCAAGGCGAAAGCACCAAGTGACAGTAAAGCACTAGCAGGCCAGAGTAGCAAAGCCATAGCAAGAAAAGCGTAAGCACCACTCAATGGAACCACCTTGCAAGCCAAGTCGAGAGCCACCCTGGAGGCACACGCATGAGAAAGGGTTGAGACAGAAATAAAGTCTGGAACTACAACCACAAAGGAAAGGGCCACAAGCCCGGAACAGAGGAGCAACAGTAATCCATCTCCAGACTATACTGCCAAGAATGGCCATACCTCCTGAAAGGAGGAGGAGGTTAAGGACAGGTAAAAGAACCCCCAACGACGAAGATCAGGAGGGGATCAGAACTCTAACAGAGAGAAAGAGCCAAAGTAGGCCCTCACGCTGGAGGGAAACCAACCGGATGAATGCCTGACCAGAGGAAAAGGAAGAGGACACCCATAGAAGACAAGACACCCAAAGGGAGGCAACAGCAGAAAACCCAAGCAGAGGGTCCACGCAGAACGGGGAGAAAGGGTGGGTCGTGAAGGAATCTGCTGTTAGAATTCTCTCTACCAGATACATCGTTACCGAAGGTAAGTAACTTGTACATCTGATAGAGTCTACTAGCCGCAGATTCCTTAACGTAGAATAGATACCCTAGACATGCCCAAAGGGGAGGAGGGTCTGTGCGAGGACCTCTCCAGCTTCAGATGAGCACAAGACCCCCAACAGGGGACCAGTCTCGGGGACAGGCAAAAATAACCCCGTCCAACGCAACAGGGGTTGAGTCACAGGCCCTGAGCTGAAGAGAACCTCATAATAGTGGTAGAACACCAGCCCCACAGGGGATGCGTCATAACGACAAGGGAGACAACCCAGCCGGAAGGCACAATAATCACACAGAACACACACTACTGGGGCTACCCGCAACAAGGCCCCAGAACATAATGGAAGAATACCTTTCAAAACCAGAAAGACTCACAGGTCACGGGGGGGGGAGAGGAGGAGGCCGAAGCCCCGGCAGAAACCTCTGAATGGCAGAGTCCGCAGGGGCATGGAACAAGAGTGCCATCAAAAGGAAGGTCCACCAACCGTTCCCAAACGTTCTCCGGGAACACACTATCCCGCAACAAGGCCCCAGAACATAATGGAAGAATACCTTTCAAAACCAGAAAGAATCACAGGTCACAGGGGGGGGGAGAGGAGGAGGCGGAGGAGGATGAAGCCCCGGCAGAAACCTCTGAATGGCAGAGTCCGCAGGGGCATGGAACAAGAGTGCCATCAAAAGGAAGGTCCACCAACCGTTCCCAAACGTTCTCCGGGAACACACTATCCCGTAGCCAGGCATATCGGCGAAGGGCCACAGAAGAAGCCATGGTACGACCAAGCACCTCCGAAATGTCCAGAGCGGAGTGAAGAATAAATGACACCAGCTCCAGGCCATCCAGCACGTGGTGCCGCAGATCAACACAGGCACCCTCCCGAGAAACAGCAGACATAAGGGACTCCGCCGAGTCCCACAAGCAAGAAGTGGCCCTAGCCAGAACACACAGAGTGTTCAGGGCCAGCAGGGCCAGAGGCGAAGATATTGCGCCCCAGGAATCTAACCAGCGGGCCTCCCGTGACGGGCGAGACAACACCAATGGCAGGGAGGGAAAGGCAGTCTGTAGAAGAGAGAAGGGTGAAGGGAAAGACAGACAGGGTCATGCGGCGCAGGGCGGTGTCGGTGCAGAAATTGTTGGGGCACCGGGTCCCCCTTGGCGGGCCGCCCCCAAGCCCCAAAAGTGAAGTGTGGAGCGAAGCCTCGAAGGGAAGAAGCACCTCCCGACCACCAGAACCCTGATGGAGGACCTCCAGAAGATGATTCGTTGAGAAATGGGCAGCTGGATCGCCCATGCGCAGGATACCCGCAGCCGTAGAAACAGCCCGAGCGAAGGCAGAACCCGCCTCCGTAGGGCCCCACGGTGGGGAAAGCAGCTCCTCTGTGGGCGAAGGCTGCAAGCTAAGGCGACCGTCCCCCAGTCCTACCGGAGGAAGGAAAGACCAAGATCGGAAAGGGGGAAAAGGGGCCGAGGAATTGGGGACCTGAGGCGCCTCCGGCAAAGACTGCGGTCGCGGTGACGGCAAGTAGCCGTCCTTAAACGACGCCGGGGAAAAAGCCACAACTCGGCGACCCGTCTCGGGAGAAGACGAAACCATCAACCGACGAACCTCCGGGGAGGAGGGGGCGTCCGAAGAGGAATCAGCAACCCGACACCGGCCAGATGCCGTAGAGTCCACGACCGGGGGCCAGTCAACATCGTCTGGCGCCGCAGGGGACACCGGAACGACCTCCATCCCAACGTGCGGCACAGGAAACCCCGGCTAGGCTGGAGTTGGGGCGGATAAGGAATGGCGCCTAAAAGGCGTCGACTCGACACCTAACGAGGCAGCCGTCTGCAAGGAGGGACGAAGGGGGCTCGAGGACATGCCTGACCCCTAGCCGGCCCCTGCGGCGCCGCCAGGGCCAGCAACCACCGGCGTCTGAGTGGTGTCACCTCGGACAAGGTCGCCGCCTCCCTAGAGGACCGAGGGGGACTCGGAGACACGCCTGAGCCCCGGCAATCTCCTGCAACACCACAGGAACCTCCGAGAGGGTTTGCGGCAAGGCAGAGGCGCTGTGGTCCGAAGGAGGGAACACCGAAGGATCGTACCCCATCCTCCGAACCTGGAGCCGAACCGGTCGGCGCAAGAGCCACCGGCGACACCGCAGAAGTCCCTGCGCGCGGCAAGGGATCCACAGACGTCCAGGAGGAGAAGGAGGAGCCAACGAGGCCTGCAAGGCCGCCGCATAGGCTTTCATCTGGGCTCTAGTCGCCCCCGCACCGGGAAACGGCGGATAGTGTGACGACGCACGGGGCCGCAACATCCGCAGGGAGCCCACGCCCCCAACAGGTTGTGGATCGGCCCTCGGGGACAAACTGCGACACTTACCAACAGGTGAGCGGCGCTCTTGCGGCCTGGGAGAAGGACGATGTCGGAGACGCAGGCGGCGGTTCTTGAAACCGTCCATGGGGGATGGACGCGGTGACGATGCCGACCTGGACATGCGTGCAGAGAGGAGTTTAATCCGGCGCTCCCGCCAGGACTTTGGTTTCAGTTGCTGACACGCCTCACAGTCTGTGGAGTTATGATGCTCTCCAAAACACCACATGCAGATAGAGTGAGGGTTTGGCGCTGACATCTGGTGCGCGCAAGATGAGCACGTTTTGAAGCCCGAAGGCATTTTTACACTGTTCAAGAAAAACGCCCAAGGCGAAAAAGGGAGACATGAAAACAGGCGCTGGGGTGGGGCATATGTGACCTTGCTGACATCACGCCCATGGAGAACGCCGGGAGGAATCGCGTGGCACCGCCCCCCTACCCCGCCCGGCGCACAGGGATGCTGGGCAACAAAGTTTACTGGGTCCAGGCTCAAGGCCGTGGAATATTCTAGGTTAAGGAATCTGCGGCTAGTATCTATCAGATATGAGAAATTCTAAAGTTATAGTTTTAACTTTAAATTATAATTTACACCACGGGCAAAAACTACTATATAGCCCCCCGAATTCCATAGACAGTGTTGTGAACTCGCTAGTCAGATTACATTACTATAACTCAAATTATCACACCAAATACATGAACTCGGTCCTTCACATCAGTGTGTTTTGTACCATCCTGCTTAGTCAACAGTTACTTCACTGGAAGTGGTCACTTGTGACGATATGCTTCAAGAGAACAACAGCACGCGCCAGTATGTCACGTGCAGCATAAACACGCTGCCTGCAAATGCCAGAACTAATACACAGCTCTTGCACGTGTGCGCAGCGCCTGACGAAATATAATTTACATGCAACACATGATGACTCCTTTTGAAGACAGCACATGGGAAAGTGATCATCTCCGTGACAAGTTCAGTGCGGTGTAAACTGGCATGTGTTATCCACAGGAGCCTTTGTAATAGACTCCAAGAGAACAGCTGCTTGTAAAACGCACCAAACACCAGCCCTGGTCTGACTCAAGCAGATGCTTTTCAGTGTAAACAACTGGTTTAGTGATGTTACCCAAAGCAATGCTTACCACTGACGGCACGCACATTCAGCCAAATGTCTAGAGCCCAGTCATCGCTGCAATGTAACTCTGCAGAAAACCCCCGTCTGTATGAAACTATTCGCTATATACTGTAGGTAAAAGCATGCATACATACATCATGCTAGCATACATACATCATGCTATATGGCCAGGCTATATTCAACTTCCTGTTCTTGTTATCAGCACCGTGACTTCACAATGACATGTCCCTACGGCTCATCACTGGAGAAAACCTTTAATGCCAACATGCATGTTGCGATGAAGTGCCACCTAGGCGTTGTGGCCTTCCTGAAGCCGGGAGATGTTACCTGAGCTGCTGTATGAGATCTTCCCCTTCCTTGATGACGTTGAGGGTGGCATCGAGAGTGGCAGTTTGCTGCTGCTGGAACTGCTTGATCAGCTCCTGCACCGCGTCCACCGTGTCGGCGCACACGTCCTCCAGGAGCTCCTTCTGCAGATCTTCCATCCAGGTCCAAAGCTGGGTAAGAGGAGACAAGGAAACCAAGTCAGAGATGCCGGGCCCCAAGTAACCCTCTCAACGACCCATCCCAGGCTTGAAACCTCTGCGGAGTGGGAGGAAAGCACAAATTGTGGCGTAAGGACGACCAACATAACCTGCTTTCTGAAAAGCTGACCTGATGCAGGGTTCTACAGCCTATGGTAAGATTTTTGTAATGTTTGAAGACTAGCAAGGGCTTCATTCTGATTTTACAGCAAACCAATACATTAAAATGTTGCACATTCGTTTACAGAAACATCCTATAAGACAACATTTCATTTAAGAACCACGTGACAACACTAACTTTTGTACACGCTAAGTAATTAATTAACTGTTTTCCTTACGAACATGCTCACTAGACGTGAGGAGGAAACAGAGGCTGCAGATTCCAATAAAGCCAATGCTTGCTCGGCATGTGCGCTCATGACATCTGCTTCTTGAAGGATGGGTGTCCTGCCCTATCGGTTCCTTAGTGCCAAGGGCAGGAGCTCGGCGGCCCTGTGACCCCAACCCACACACTCAAGTGTCTAAGAGGGTAAGTACTGCTGGTAATGCCTGCAGACTAAACGAGCGAAGAGCTGTCTGAATACACAGTGAGGGATAAACGAATAAACAAGGAAACCACCGCGCACGGCATACTGCAACAAAGAAGAATGAATCTGAATGTATGGGCGAATGAATGAATAATGATTCTCGTTTTGTATACTTAGGGGAAGTAAACATTGAGTCCACGAAAGCATCTGAATGGCTGCATGAATGTATTAAAATGAAACCACGTATAACACACATACATCTCTGGTTAATTAATGACTGTTTTGAACAGAATCAATGTGCACCTGAATATTCGCAATAATGGATGAATGGCTGTCCTGAATACGTGCACACATTATTTCATGTAATGTTTGTGAAAGCAATGTTGGCGTGAGGAATTGAATAACACTGAAATAATGACTGTGGACGAATGAGTGCAAGGGAGTGAATTAAATATTGAAAACACTACCACACATTCCAGTACACTGATTTATGACTACATGAATATATGTATCAGTGAATGATTCATTCTCTAACTGCATTATTGATAGAGGGGATGAAAGTATGGTTGCAAGTTTCTGCTTAAGTTGCCACAATGAATGAATGATTAGTATATTACTGTTGGTAAACATTATAAAGCAGCAATCGACTAGTGAGCACATCCTTAGGTTTATGATATTCTAGATAACAATCACAGGAGGAAAACGTACAAATGTGCAGAAATAACTTAGCTAAGGGAAAAGTAAACCTGTTACGGCTTGTCTGTGCTTGACACTGGTGTGAATCCAAAAACAACGTTTGTGTAGTAGTGCCCCTAAGTATATGGAAAAGAGGTAACTTGCCCAAGATCACAAAATGCGGTCAAATGGGAAGCCAGGCTCACCGACCGGTTTCCTCGCGCCACAGTCGACAACCCAGCCTCTGGACGACATACTGAAAGAACCCTGGAAACCGCTACACAATACTGAAAATCATCTCAAATCTGGAAATATTTGCGTGAAATGCTTAGCAGTGGATTCTTGGTAGGGAAGCAATGTTTGTCTGAATATCAAAGGAGTGAGCGACAAAGACCCAGTATGCAATCCCATGTATCACACTTGTATCCCACAGCCCCACACTACTCAAGAACATCAGTCTGTACTCCTCTCACTCTATGAACCCAGGACGCCTCTGACCAACAAAGAGCCAGTCACAATATTGGGACGGTGACCTGTCTAACCCAGTTGGCTCAAGATATTTTCTGTTTGATGCTCGGAAGAGGGGGATTTGCCTGTTGCCTGGCTGTCAGAATTTAGGTCATCCCTAGATCACAATGCCTGCTAATCCATGCCATTCAAGCGGCCCAGGGAAACCCTCGTACAAAGACCAAGCGGCAACTAATGAGGAGATGTTTCAGAAACAATATGCCAAAGGGTAAACAAACAAAAAAAAAAGCTGGTCCATGATAATCGTCCATTCACACCCGCTGCGCTGTGTGCCTCCATTTTGATTGGAATGAACCCAATCCTGTCATGCATTTCTGAATACGGCAGTGGGAATGCAGAGGGCTCCGTAGTGCTCTGATGGAGGGCTGCGCACACTTCTTCCACATGGTGGGAATGAGCAATTTAAGTAATATTTTTATTTCAAATTTCATGGCAATGTCTATCCACAGAGTCATTCTTTTTGGCATCTATTGTGCAGCGTACTAGTTAGATAAGCATCGGAATTCCGAGGGTTTCAAGGTGAAAATGAATGGCCCTTCTCAAATCTGTGGATTAACTAACACTGTTCAAGAAGCTCAAACAAGGATTAAAGACAGTGGTAGCCCATGGCGTGGGTTAGAACGCGGTGTCTCGGTTTACACTTACATCAAATTAATACTGCAACCATATACAGCAATGAATTCTTCTTAATAATAACCTTTTTAAGTAATCACAAAGATGGGTAATACCTTCCCAGCATGAACCCATTTTTTCTTTATCCTAATCCTAGCACAAACTCTTTTCCCCAAATGGCCAATCCACAATGTGCCACATATGGATTCTGCGCACTACATATAATCAAAGCCCCCTTCCTTTTTACTCCAGTAATCCTAATTTACATCTAGAGGTGTCCCTTCATCATATTCTGTTAAACCTAGGATCGGTGGGCGTGGCCAAGCAACATGGCCGACAGGACATGAGCTTCTAGGGCTCCCGGCCGGCCTGCCACATAATCCTGCTAATATACTGCACCCGCGCGCTCTTGCATGCCTTCGGACACCTGCGGGAGCTCCTGATGCTTTGGGGGCACTGTAGAAGAGTTGTGGGCCCTTGAAGTGTGTCTTAGACATAGGAACCTCTGAAGCGGGCCGCCCGAGCTGGAGAAGTCTACGCGAGGTCACGCGGCCTGACGGGAGCCAGGCGAAGCCTCCAGGCATCGGGGGAGGCCCGAACGACGAGAGGCCTGGATTTAGACGGCTACTCAGAGCAGAGGAAGGGGCAGTGAAATTGCCAGCTGCCCGTCACTGCGTCCCGCACAGGTGTCTAGAGAGGTAGGAGCCTCCTGAGCTTGCCCGGCGCGGCTTAGAAGGGCAATTCCACTGGAGGCCATGGCTCGGAAGGGGCCCAGAATATCGACGGTGGAGGGGTTGCGGTGTGACCGAGTAGGCGAGGTCTGCTAACCCCGCAAGTACATGCCCTGGGACTGCTGGCGAACTCTGGTTGGAGGGGCCACGATGAGGTGAGCATCCAGGGCCCCGACTGGGGATCGTGGGGGCCCCCTGTGACTGTCCAGGCTGCTTAACTCGACTGAAGGTGGAGTGTTCGCCAGAGATGGAGGAGCCTGTTGGAAGCCCCACTATGGCCCTTCTAGTAGGCACCCCCTGCAGCTAGAGGGAGGAGGAAGAGCTGTGACAGCAGCGGGGGGCCCCAATTGAATGCGTGGGGGTACCCTGCAGAGGATTGGACCAGGGAGGGCCTGGCCTGCTGACCCACCTTGGTCCTGTCCGGGCCTGCGCCTGAGGGTGACGCATCCGGGCTGAACTGAGATTGCGGGTGGCCCCCTCGAAGGTACAAATGCAAAGGAGAAGCTCGGAGGAGTGCTCCGGGGACCCCTGTTTTGGCAACATACGAGGATCGCGAGGTGCACTGAAACCAAGGAGGGTCCTACCTCCTGGAGCGCCTCACTCCTGACCGGGCCTGGGGTGCCCACAGGTTGGCGGCACCAAGGGTTCATCCATAAGAATACCTGATAGGGAGAATGCCCCCCAGTGATCTGTTGCGCAGGCAAGATGAGCCACAGAGTGAGGTGGGACTCCACACACCAGTGAATCTTAGCTAATGCACTGCCTCGCTTCTGGGCAATGGAAGGCCACCAAAGCTAGTGCTGAGGGGCCTGTGGAGCGACTGGGGTCAGTCTCATCCCGCCGGTGTTGGCAGTCGGGGAGAGCCGAGTAAGCCGATAGAAACCTGGGAAACGGCCTGGTTGTCACACCTGTGCTCAGGAGGAGACAAAGACTCGAGGTCAGGAGTAACTTTAAGAGTGGGTGTGAACTGAGAAAAGTACCTGAATATACAGAGAGTCTGCAAAATGGGGAAGGACAAGCCTGTCCTCGCGTCTAATCCCAACATGATTACCTAGTACACCACCCAGTGCCTCCCTACGCAATGGATTACAAGACAGTCAGGGCCGGAGGGGGACAGTGAAGCTGGCAACGAGCCGTCTTGAGAAGATTCTGACAGCCATCCAGGGGTCCAGAAATGCCCTGGAGTAGCAGATCGAGGTTGCTTCAATAGATGATAATCTACTCAGGGAAGGGCTACGAGAGGTCATGGATAAAGTATCCACAGCGGAGGGCGACATCGTACTGTTCCAAGGCGAGGTGGCAGCCTTAAAGCAGCAGGTGACACAGTTGACTAACACCACAGGGGCACTGGAACATCAAGCTAAGGAGGCAGAGGGCCGGGCCCGCAGCAGCAATATCAGAGTCCTGGGGATACTGGAAAGTGCTGAGGAGGGCAAAACTGAACGCTTCCCTGAACACTGGCTACACACCAAGATATGCCCCAGGGGCTCTCAGAGGTGTTTCTGGTGGAAAGGGCGCACAGGGCGTTGGTCCCCCAGCTGTCCCGGGGGCCCATCCCAGGGCCATAATTGCTAAAATCCAAACTACTGAGAAAGAGATTGCATCCTTCGGGGTGCCCGGGAGGCCTCAGACTTAACCTACAACAACGCCAAGGTTTCAGTGTACCCCCGATTACACTAAACAGGTCCAGAAGCAGAGGAAATTGTTCCTTAGAGTGAAACAGAAGCTTCAGGAGTTGCACCTGCAATATATGTTGCTTTACCCTGCTAAACTGAAAGTGATCTCACAGGGAAGGCCAACTTCTTCAAATCCCCAGAGGAAGTGTGGGAGTGGTTGGAAATCTGAGGGGATGCTCTCCCCCGCAGGGAGCAGAGGAGACCCCGAACAGAATGGGGAGGCAGGCCCACGAAGTCTCGAAGAGGCCGACACAGGAACCGTTCAACAGACAGCGACCCTTTTGAGCAACACAGTGGGTGACGATGGAACCATGCAGGTGAAGACCCCGGCTCAGGTGACTCCCCATCACAGACATCGATGGGGAATTCTGAACCGGAACTGGTGCCTGATGCCCTTCTTCAAACGAAAGAAGAGATTCCGGAGACAGTCATGCCTTGCTACACTGGGACTTCCGGCTGGTAGGCAAACATAGCATACCTATGGCATACTCAGCTGCACAAGCAGTGGGGGGGGAAGAGGGGAGGCACCTCAGGGAGGGATAGGGGTTAGGGGGTCAGCAAGTATCCTGTTGGCACAGGGGGCGCACGGAGAAGCCGTAGACCTGGGATGGCTGTGCTTATCCCAGGGTGGAGGCTGCACAATCCGCATACGGATACTAGCGGGTGGGCCAGGCCGTGAGCCTGAAATTGTTTGGGGGAAGTTCTACGGCCACGTTCTGGCACAAGCATTGTTGGGGGGGGGCATACACGCATTTACTGTTGCCGCTCATTTGCCGGTGGGTGGGGGGTGATATTGGGGGTTGTTTGCATTATGTGTTGATATGTTAGTGAAACAGCATACAGTAGGTAGGCCGATCACGCATGAGAGAAAGCAGGGACACACCAACACAGTACATCACAGGGACAATGAGGACCAAGATTATGAGATGGAATGTGAGAGGTTTGGGCATATGCACTAAGCGTTATAGGGTCCTTTCATTCCTCCGGAGACACCATATATCGGTGGCATGTCTGCAGGAAACCTACCTCACGGTGGCAGGAGCCCAGGGGCTGGCAAAAAAATGGAGGGGACAGATTTTTAATTCATCATACGCTACGTATGCCAGGGGGGTGCTAGTCTGTGTGGCCCTGGGGACTCTGTTCGTCTTGCAATACATGGAGGCGTACATTAATGAAAGATACATTCTCCAGCTAGATGGGAGGGAAGTAGCAATAATAAATACATGTATACCCCAAATGTGGACAACCCAGATTTTTTTCCAGGCCCTTCAAGAAGTCTTGGTGTCCGAATTAGAGGTGCCTCTTATATGGGTGGGTGATTTCAACTGTGTTAGACCCAAACATTGGTAGGCACCCACCTCGTAGAGGGACAAAGCCAAAGATGACAGAGGTCATAGGGAACCTGGGGGCACAGGACATTTGCCAACAGAGACACCAAACCCAGAAGCAATAACACTGCTACTCCCCCACATACAACACCCACAGCAGACTGGACAGGGTGCTGATAGCGAACCTGGATTCTGATGTGTCCATTGATATGACCCATCAGGCCTGGTTCCTCTCAGACCACTTGATCGCTTATATGGTCAGATGGGGGTCCCCGGTCCAACCCCAGAGGGCCTGGAGGTTGCAGTCGGAGAACCTGGATTACCTGCTGGGTAAGCAAAACAGAGGGAGCATTGAAGGATTATATCACAGTGAACTGGGAGGGGGAGACTTTGTCTAGGGTCACAAAATTGAGGCCCTAAAAGCTGTGGTGAGAGGAACCTGCCATGTGTGGTTCACAAGCAACTCCAGCGGGACCTGTGGGAAGAGGAGGCGGCCTTGCTAGAAGCACAGACCCCTTAGTTAGGGGTCTGTCTGATCCCTTAGTTAGGACTAGTGAATTGGAATACGGACACACATATGCGATATCTGGGACAGGCTTAACAAATATACTCTTAGCCAATACAGACTGTGCCTACCCAGGGAGAGGGACAAATCAGGCCGTTTACTAGCATGGATCCTCAGAAGAGAACAAAACCCTGACACAATAGTGGCGCTGCGCATACCTGCCGGCACAATGGTCCACTCTGAGGCAGAGATACTGCAGACCCTCCAGTCTCACCTTCAGTTAGTTTATACAGCAGACCAGACGGTGTGTGAGCAAGCTTATATTCCCTACCTACAGACCTTAACCCTGAAGACACTCCCCGAGCAGATAAGGAAGGACTTAGACGCTCTGGTATCCATTGAGGAAGTACAGTCGCAACTACAGCAGCTCCCGGGAGCCAGGTCCCCGGACGGTGACGGTTCCCCCCAGAGTTTTGTAGGGCTTTCATGGGCATGTTGTCCCGGGCCCTCTTGCATGCAAATGAGGAGGCCTTTTAGAAGGGTATCCTCCCACCTAGTATGAGACAGGGCGAAATATGCATGATCCTGAAGCCGGAAGGGGACAGTTGCAACTCCTCATCATACCGCCCAATCACCATGATAAATACGGACACAAAAATACTGTGTAAACTGTTAGTTTCCCGCCTAGGTACACACATGCCGCATCTTGTAGATGAGGACCAATGCAGCTTCATACTGGGTCGTAATACAGCAGTGAACCTACGCCGACTAAACCACATTATGCATGAAGTGAGAGACTGAGAGGAAGAGCTGGTACTCATGTCTATAGACCTGGCTAAGGCCTTTGACACATTAGACTGGGGGTGCCTCCTGCAGGATCTCAGGTCCGTGGGGATGGGACCTAAAATCTGCCGGTGGGTCCAAACATTGTACAGTAAACCGAGTGGTTGGGTAGGAATGACGGGGCTCGCCCTGAGGAGTTGGTGCTGGGACAAGGCACCCATCAGGGGTGCCCGCTCTCGCCCCTATTATTTGCCTTAGATATTGAACCGCTGGTGGTACAAGTAAGAGCAGAACTAGACCAGTGAGGTGTCCGGGTGGGGACACAAATCATGTTATTTCCTTATTCGCAGATGATGCGCTCATCTATTTGGTATGCCCCCGTTTAGCCATCCCCGAACTGCTGCGCCAATTGGGCAGGTTCGGGGAGGTCAATGGACAGACTCAACCGCAATAAGTCACTGATCTTCCCGTTGGCTGGCATGGCGGCGGTGCCTCTGGGGAACTCCCAGATTCTGGGCTTAGGTATCTGGGGGTCCAGATTGCGCTGACGGATGTGCAAGCAATCGCTCTGGACCTAGACACGACACTAACGACACTGCAAAGTTCGGTGAAGTTCTGGAACACCCTACCGTAGTCCTTAACCCCTTCGAGGCTGATGACGAGCTGGGCTCGTCATGGTGTAGCCTCCTCGCACACTGATGACGAGCCCAGCTCGTCATGTAAAGTGCGTTTTTTAAAAAGTCAGCTTACCAGCAGAATAAGAGCAGCGCGCATGTGGTTAATGGGCTGGCTAGCTATTTCAAAGATGGTTATGCTCCCTAGGTGCCTTTATGCGCTCCAGAACTCGCTCACCCCAAACCGGACCAGAGTATTCAAGCAACTGAACATAATCCTGATTTCACTACTGTGGGCGAGGAAGAGGAGTAGAGTAGCCCTTAATATTTTGACAAGTAGATATGAGGAGGGTGGAATGGAAGGCCACAATTTGATTTATACTACTTTGCCATCCAACTACAGCACACAGCGCGTTGGCTGGCGGTAGGCGATAATTAGGAAAAGCGACGGCTGGCGGGTAGCGCAGACCAGGTAGCCCTCTCGATAGCACAGATAAAGGGTAGTGGGGTGGAGGGAGAATTACCCTATCTAGTGCCACACAAGGTGAGCATTTGTCAACGTTCTGTGGAGAAGGTGCTACGCAGAGCGCCATTTCATAGAGAGCTTACGATCTGCATCCTTGCCCCCCTCAGAGAGATGGGAATACACTTGTCATTTCTGGCCTGAAGGGATGGCAGCAGTGAAGTCCTCACAGACCTATTCCCGAACTAGACTTTTATAACAAATGAACAGACAAGTGAGGGCTTTGCCCTTGGGACGGGTCACTATTTACAATATAGGGAACTCCAGGAAGTAGCCACGGTCACCTGGCCACAATACCTGGAAATCCCACAACCAACACATGCCTTATATGTACTGCTGACATGCGGAACAGGTTGCAGGATGGTATCCCTCCTTCACATTGCTCTACTGCACCGTCACCACGGTCAAGGGCGGCCTGGGAGAGAGACCTCAACACACAACTAGATGAGAGGGCCTGGGCGGCCATTAGCGATCTCACACACACAGTTTCCTGTAACGCTAGGTTCAAACTGACACATTACAATTTTTTACACCGTACTTACCTTAGACCGGTGAAGAAGAGACGTATCTCCCACGACAAGGATGGTAAATGCCCTTTGTGCGCCGCAGAGGACGCAGACTTTCTCCACCTGGCGTGGGAATGCCCTGATGTGAGACAGTTTTGGACAGGGGTGGCTGGCAGGGTACGTGAAGTCACAAGTCTTCCGCTAAAGGAGGAACCACTGCAATGCCTACTGGCCCATATAAGCATGCCAAAAAAACGGAAACTGCCCTATAAATTACTGCAATTGATGTTGGTTTTGGCCAGACGGAGGGTGGCCATAACGCGGATGGGGCAGAGGCGCCCAGAGGTAACAGTTTGGCTCAGAGATATCAGGGAGTGGGCGTTAACCGAGTAAACGCACATGAAGCTCACACATAAGGATGATGGCTTACAGGCAGACCTAATGGAATGGAGAGAACTAAGCAGTGAAGTGCGATTAGCGAGAGAGGTATGGACAGAGCGAAAAAGATCTGAGAGCCGGGTGAGTGATATGGGCGGAGAGGAGCACCAAGAGAGTGAGGGACTGGGAGTCTAGCTGTTACAAGTACACGTCCCGAGGCGAAATAATCTAAACTGCAATCCTACATGTAACTGTAATCTAAACCTGCACCTCTGTGGAATTCAAAAGACGCTGTGTGTACCCCAGCATTACAACTCCATTTTCAAGGGGGTTACATTTTGCTGTATGCTGTGATGTTGATGTTCTAATGTCATGTAAAAATGAAAAGTAAAGTTAATAAAAAATAACCTACGATCACTCTAGAAATCAAGCAGTAACTCCATACCGGTTAGTCGTACCTCCTGTCTTTCGACCACCACGTTCCACTAAAAACTTTTTACACATTTCTATTTAATGCACCAGCCCGCTCATCACCTCATAATGTTTACAAACCTTTGAGAACACTTTCTCCCACGTCTCCAGCTCTCCCAAGTCTCAAGTACTGAATATCATAAGACATTAGTGAAATGGTCATCTTCCTGTCTCACCAATATTTCACTTGGTCCATCCTAGTTTTATGCAAGCTCTTTCAGATTTCTCAAAGAATCCCCCAATGTTTGGTCTTGCTCCCTTCATCTTCTCACTATGTGAAATCTCTCTGGGTGAAATCATCTCCAACTTTGAATTCACCCACCACCTTTTTTTAGAGGGCACGCATATATTTATCGCTCCACTTCTTCTCAGGCTTGTATTAAACAACAGATTGCATTCTGTCATCAGATACTAAACACTCACCAACTGACTCCTACTACCAAGTTCTACAACATCATAGATAGTCTCCCATCCCCTTTTACTACACAAATAGTCATTTTGTGCTTACACACGACTCTACTTCTTATCTTTACTGTAATAACTTTCAAGATCATCCCCATCTGTTACCAACTAGCAAGCATCTGAAAGATCTACATAAGCACCCTTGTCATACAGCCAAATCAACATAAATTGGGAACTAATGCAACATACTACTTCATGATGTTCAATTTGACTCCTTCCGGATCTCCAATAAACACCTAATGTTCCGCTCCATCCCCTGTTCAGCATCCCAAACGCCCTTCTTGATGGCTATGACGCAATCATCAGCGACAACCAAGAACTAGAGGTAAAGTACCACCTACAAAACAAGACCCAATGTATTAAGAGACACAAGATATATAAAACAAAGTAGTCTGAGCATCACTGTGAAGTAAGAAAAAGTATGGAGCAAGAAGAAACCCTCAATACGATGATTGGAGCATATGGGCACTAATCCAGGAGTAAAACTTACAGAAGAGGTTCTGGTACAGAAAAATCAACAAGGTTTGTGGAAAGAAGTGTCACAGTGTGCTTGACTAGTTGTGCTCAACTTGGGAACACATGCACAAATGCTCTGCTTCTCGTCATAAGATATTTTCTTGAACACTGTCCAGATTAAGCGAAAGCACCACGAATGGTGTGGCGGAGTCTCTGTGAAGGGGTCTTCCATCTATATATTACTGCGGGTTCACAAATGAACTGATCCGGATCTGCTACCAAACAGCTGCTGTGTGCACACTCAAGTTTCACATTAGTAAACTAAATCTCCTGTTCAGAAGCACTAGCGACCCTGCAGCTGCCTCTTATTGGGCTTTGAATGGAGAGAAGACACCTTTCCCAAGAAAAGGCTGTGGTCTCTGTTTTGGGGAATAGACAATTATGTTTTGATTTGACATGGTTTATTTTTGTCGCAAGAGGTACAAGGATGAATGGATTGATGGATGGTAATGCCATGTTTACAAAAAAGGGGGTTTGCCCTAATAATCCACCTGCATCTGGGCAAAAGAAGACCAGGCAAAAGCAATGCAGCGGAATAATTTCTCATTGATGGATTCATTCAGGTTTCCATTAGCTATAGAAATAACTGTTGTTGTATCTATTCCGGTGAATTATGTTTGCTTTTTCCTGGATGGTAATGCCATAGCTGCCTTTCTTTTTTGGCACGACTCTGGATTCTCCGTTACCACTAGACAGAGTGTGGAAGACACAAAGACAAGGCCCTGGCCGCCCCTGTGGTGAAGGAGGCACAGTAAGTACCTGGAGCAGGGCAAGAGTTGAAAACAGAAAGGAATGGGTGTTACACGGAAGTATACATGCCAGCGGAAGTGACAGAGCGGAGCAAGAATGGGCGTAGGTATCACTAGTGTAGAAGGTGCTCTGGCAACAGAGACCAGGAATATGACGAGCCCGTTGCATCCCAATTCTGGCTGCCTTTCAGTATCAAGTTGGGAGGACAGGGGGTATCGTCCTTGCCTGGTCTAGCATTGGCATGCTTACTATGCCAGCCACAGGGCAGGGGAATGGGCAGAGCCCAGTGCCTTCAATAGAAATCTACAAGTGCGGGTGCTGCCTATCCAGAGATCTTCTTTGCTCCTGAGAAGTGGGAGCAAAAAACCGCAAAGGAAAATATTTTAACATTGTAAAGAGTAGGGGTTATAGAGATATATCTCGTGGCAGAAAAAAACGTAACTAAATCATGGTGTGCCAAAGATGTATGCATCGTTTTAGATGCGGGTCTCCTGGTGGCTTTTACACTAGAAACAAGTTAATTTCTATAACCTCCTTGACTAAGGTAACAGTGTCCAGGAGAAATATCCAACTACAAATAATCTATGGACAAATGTAACCAAATAGTCCCCTTTGGAATGCGATGAAATGTATAGATTTCCATCTAAAGGTTTCGCAGGGTAGAAGTATTCCTAGAAATCGCTATTTGTGTGAACGTGCCGAATATCTTTTGTTGCAGCAGCAATCTATAAAGCAAAACACTTCTTTACAAATGAAGGAAGGTGTGCAGATCTCAATCTGGTATCCATGGATCATTTGTGCCCAAAAAATTAATTTTAGAAAGAAATCTGATGCTCCTCCAGAATATCGGTCTAACTACCAGCCTATCTCCCTGTTACCCTTTCTGAATAAACTTCTGGCGAAACACGTTAATAAATACCACTCCAATTCATGGAAGTAACAGGAGGCTTTGACCCCTCATAGTCCGGTTTTCGTCCCAAGTTCAGTATGGAGTCAGCACTTATTGCAGTCACAGACAACCTTAGGCACTTCCTGGACAATGGACAGGCAGTATTATTGGTGCTGCTGGATCTGTCAGCAGCGTTTGACATGATATCCCATTCCATCCTACTAACTAGATTAAGAAATGCTGGTATCCAAAAGCTTGCCTTTCAATGGCTGTCAAACTTCCCATCACATCGTACCCAAACTGTCAATTTCAGCACTTTCCACATCCCAACATCAGAGTTGACTAAAGGTGTGCCCCAGGGATCATGCCTTAGTCCCACACTGTTTAACATATATGTGGCTCCCCTTGCAGATCTCCTTAGGAATCTGGGCTTCATCCCCATTTCATACGCTGATGACACCCAGATCCTAATGGCATTTGACAAAAATTCTATCAATGCTCAGTCTGCCTTCTCTGAAGGTATGACAGCCATCTCGGACTGGATGAGGAACAACTTCCTTCAGCTAAATGCTAGTAACACCGAAATGATGCTCTTTGGAGAAGCGCCCTACTCTGGTCCCCAGATTGGTGGCCAACTAACCCAGGTCCTGCACCGATCCCGAAAACTGTAGTGAAAAACTTACGAGTACATCTAGACCAGAACTCTCCATGAAATAACAAGTTACTAACACCGCGAGCTCCTGTTTCCCCACGTTAAACCTACTGAGGAATGTTTTTCATTTCCTCCCTATGACCACCCGGAAAACTCTACTTCAGGCACTTGTAATGAGTTGCCTTGACTATTGCAATGCCCTCTTGATCTCAGCCAACAAATCCTCTCTTAACAGACTCCAAGTGGTTCAAAACACCGCTGCTCGACTAGTCTCTAAATCATCTGCCAGGACAGTCCTTACCCCTACTCCTGGGACTACATTGGTAGCCTATCCGCAAGCTGATTTGTTTAAAAATCTGCTGCATAGTACACAAGGCACTACATGGCATCTCCCCAAGCTATCTCGCCACAAGACTCTTACGATACAAGCCTACCAGAACCCTTCGATCTGGATTTAAATCACTCCTCTCAGTTGCTTGTGTAAAGAAATCCCACATAGGGGGGAAAGCCTTTTTTCATCTGGCTCCCTACTGCTAGAATCAACTCCCATTACAACCCCGTCAATGCACCAACTATCTGTAATTCCGAAGGGTTTTTGAAAACCGAGCTCTTCTGATTCCCTCCGCTGACTTTATAGCACGCTCCGTAGCCGAAGATACCCCTTCGGGGGTGATTCGGACACTTAACAAGACAAATAAATAATGTTTCCTCAGCCACCCCCTAGCACATCCAGAACACAGGATGGAGCTGAAGAGGTGCAAACAGCATAACAAAGTAAGAGGCCTTCTCATCGGTGTACCCATGAATAGGTACTTGTATCCATGAGCACCACCCCGATCCTGCTCCAGTTCAGGACACAGCTGAAGGCACACCTCGTCAATGATTAGTACATCAGGATGCAGCACAGTCCACTTCTGCGCTCGGAACTCAACAACCCCTTCAATCACTCAGCGGCGTTACCTTTACCACGAACTCCGATCCACTACCTTTCACTAGGTTTGTGCTATAAAAATGCCACAAACTTATATATTGGCACATGTTTTGATGCAGATAGAGGACCCTGCACCATACTGATGCATTACATACAGCAGTTTTCCACCGTTTACAGATTTTTCAAACAAAAGAAGGAAAATTCGCTATATTTATCTATTCATATTGTTATATTTATTTTGCAGTTTTATGTAGCAAGAGACAGGTCCAGTGGGTATTAAAATGCTTTACAAAGAACAGTTGATTAGATAAGAACATTTATATATCATATGTATAGAAACACATACAAAGGACACATACATACGATGCGACCTAGTATCTTGGTTGTTGGGTCTTAATATCACTATACCTGCTACTGGATCACATGCATTGCATTGGTGCCTCAGCAGTTTTGCACTTTGAATGGGCGCATTTGCACGACCACTGCCACTGACCCGCCAGTGCAAAATGTAATTTTCAGGGCTAAGTCACTCAAACTGATCACTGAGTGTAGCAATTTGTTTGCACTGGTTGACCTACACAAATGCCAGGGCAACCTTGCCCCTTCACTGACGCAGAATGACTGCTACTGGTGCATAACAGGGAAACAGTCTTCATGTTCTCTTCTTGACATCAGCATTTGATC
Source organism: Lissotriton vulgaris (assembly GCF_964263255.1). Classification (NCBI taxonomy): domain Eukaryota; kingdom Metazoa; phylum Chordata; class Amphibia; order Caudata; family Salamandridae; genus Lissotriton; species Lissotriton vulgaris. The sequence continues at coordinate 1,324,745,769 of NC_141687.1, read as the reverse complement.
AATAATTGTTTCACTGAGCGAAACATGTTTCATCTCATCGTGACTGAAACTGCACAATGGTGATGAGAATGAAGGTTATGTAATACAAATATATAAAACACCTATTAATTGACCCATTTCGCCTCTCGACTAATAAGTGCTGTATTATTTGTATCGCAGGTTTGCTTACAAACCTACAAACAGGAGCAAATTCTGCATAGTCAGGCGTGAGAGCTGTTTTCACGGGGCTGTTCGTTTTCAGATCGGCGGCAGGCCGCAGGGAAGATTCCAAGGAGGCAGGAAGGAACATTCCAATGACATCACATCCCTCAAACGGACTTCTAAATCATGGACTTTGCTCCGGAACACTGAGCACTGCCACAAGTGTGTGCTCAAGAGGTCTTCTTGCCCAATGGAATGTCCAAACGACCCTTCCAGGACTACAAGGAAGGATTTTTTTAATGTTAAGCTGAGCACTTGACTGCTTGTGCCTGTTAAGGTGATGTACTCTTAAATGGGTCAAAACATTGCAGTGAAGTCTCATTTGCAATTTGTTTTACCGACATCATCTTCTGAGATTGTATGTCAGAATACTGTAAACAGAACATAAGTATGACGTTAGTATTTTGTCCTAAATATCACTTACAAAATATTGTCACATTGGGTATAGAATTACTATTATTAACTCTAATTGGAGCACCATTTCTGTAAACGAGATTTAGGACACTATTTTTACGTAAGACAATATTCTGATAGGACACCCTTTTTGAGTACCAGTATATGTGAGCACAGGGCTTTAAGTCGGCCGGGTCCTCCCGGTGCTCAACACCAGCAGTTCTAAAAGCAGGAGCTGATACGGGTCCCTATCGGGCTCTCCATTATTGACCTCATCCCAGGGTGGAAAAACAAATCTTAACTCTGCAGCAGTACCAACCTTCTCCGCCTTTGATGTAACTTGAGAGACTCGTTAAAATACTTTCACCGTCTAATCTTTTAAGAACGGAAGCATTTTTAATATTAATTACAAGAAGCCGTAGGTGATGCTTATTTATCTAATGCAACTAACAACCATTGATAAAGCCAATAGTCTTGGCTTGCTGTAGGTGCAATGTTACTTGTATTATATATCTGGATTCTGGATGCAATGGCAGAAGCAGAAGTATACCAGTCGGACGGCAGACTATGCGAAGCACAGATTTGTAGCTTATGTGTTTTTAAGGCACGCCTTAATTACTTCGGCCACGCCCCTGTGTGAGCCAGTTAAGAGACTTGTATAGCACAACACTGCAAACACTTTCCCCCACGAAGGGCCTCATTCCGCAGGCCATGATAATTCTGATTCAGGCACAAAAGTGGTTTGCGACCAAAGATTAAGCAAAAATACTGCCCTTCTTCCCTGCCCACACTTTGCCAGGGAAATTCGGGTGGAATTTATGTAGGAAGAAACAGTGATTCTTATTTTTGCTCAGAATGTTCAAACCATGAGATATTATTTTCTTTTGCAACATTCTGAGGTGGGAAAATCTGAATTGGAAGGTAATACTACACCCGGTAAATACCACTTTATGCTGTATCGGTAAAATTGCATAATGTACAAAAATAAAGGACCAGTCATAATGAGAGCCCAAAGGCTTGTAAATCAAACAAAGTGGTTCTGTTTTTTTTAATGTAGCACTCACTTCTTGTGTTGCTATGTCTTCTAAGTCGTGAAAAATTGAGTCAAATAATACAACTTAAATACAGGGAAAGCAAATTGATAAAGGTAACAAAGGAAATACAGGGCCTCATCTCATCCCTTGATGAAACCATCAACATAATCGATGGTGAACATAACAATTCCCTATCAATTCTCAAAGACAGGGCTGCAATGTTATCTACCCATGCTGGTCTATCCAGGGAGTAGCTTACTTCCTACACGGCCGCCAGCCCTACTTTTCCAGTTTCCCTCCTCCATCTAATCTGAACTATAATGCCCTACCTCCTACTCTACCCAGTTCTGGTACCACTGCTCTATTTACATGCTACCACCTCTGGATCAACTGGAAACCCTCCTGCTTCCTGGACTACCTTCTCCCTTCCCTCCTCCTCTTACTAAATTAATCCCTGAGTCCAGGGCCCCCACTGGCAAGATTACAAACTTCTCTACTCTACAATGTTCCACTGCTTTGTAGCGAAATTCCGGATAAGTAAATCACATACTTAATTACAAATACATAACAATTTAAATAGCAAAAATGGAAAAGAAAAGACAAAAAGGAGTTCAAAATGCATACCTTTAAAAGTTAGTTCTATGCCAAGTACCTTTGCAAACATTTACAGATAATCAATGAAAACGATACTAAGCTGCCTTAAAAACCTCCTACTTTGGAGTCCCACATCCTGCAACAAGCATTGTAAAGCCAACAGGTCTTGCCTATGTGAGAGCTGTTTGCCAAAGTCTTTTTAGCCATGTTTTACAGCAGTGTGGCTGCTGTTCAGCATGGATAAGTTAGTGGTGTGGCGTAGAGGGTCAGGGTGGAGTGGTACAGAGTTGGGTAGAGAGGCGTGGCCTAGAGTAGCATGAAGCGGAGTGGCGCAGAGTGGAGTGGGATGGCGTACAGTGGGGTGACACAGAGTAGGGTGTGAGTGAGTGGAGTACCGTGGCATTGTGTGGAAGGGAGTGGCGTAGAGTGGTATGGAGTGATGTACAGTAAAGTGGAATTGCGTCAAGTGACATTGTGTGGCGTAGAGTGGAGCAGACGAGTGGAGTAGCCTAGAGTAGATTGGTATAGAGCAGATTAGAGTAGGGTGGAGTTAAGTGGAATGGCATAGGGTGGCATAGAGCAGAGAGGTGTAGAGCTGAGTAGCGTTGTGTGGAACATAAGGTTGAGGAGTGGAATGGCACAGAATGGAGTGGCGTAGAGTGGGGTTGAGTGGAATGGGGTAGAGGGTTGCAGAGTGGCTGAGTAGAATAGAGTGGTGTAGCATGGAGTAGCGTAGAGAGGCACCGTGTGAAGTGGCGTGGAGTGGCACATAGTAGAGTGGTGCACAGTGGCATTGTGTTGAGTGGCATAGAAGGGTGTTGAGTAGTACAATGGTGGTGCAAGTAACTAAAGCGTCAATAGAGTCAGCAGATACAGTGAAAGAAACACAAATAACCCATATGAATATTTTAAAAATGGAAAATCACGTTGCATGTCCAGAAATATTAGTGAAGCACTTAAAAAATAAAAAACATAGTGCATTGCAAAAATACAATGAAGAAGGAACACATTTACGAGGTCCATGCACCAGGGAGGAGCTAACACAACAAAGGAAGGTAAGCCTACGGACGCTAAGCAACCAAAATATTATAAATGAGAGTGCCAACTAAAACAACTAATGGCGGGCTGCTGGTGAGTTGTAAGCCCACTTAACAGTTTACAATACGTCTTGCAGCACAGTGCCTGCACTATGTAGGCGAGACCTAAAAATTGGTCAGTGCTTTATTGACAAGACTTATTTCCAGCAGTTCTAACCAGTACCAAAATCAGAACTAGGGTGATGAGGAACATACCTTTTCCAGAGGAGCAAATGTATTGCTAAATAGAGTAAACAAAGACCTAAAGAGAATTTCTTACACATGGGACTGAGCAATTTCTCTTTTTTGCATTGAGCAGTAAGCAGTATTGGATTGTGGGCAAATTAATGCAGTAATTTAGCAACAGGAATTTTTCAGCATGTGGAACAATGAGACCCTACTTGTCCCATGAAAAATGCAGAATAATTTCAACAGTAGGTGTTTTCCACAGAAATTCCTCGTTTTTGTCCCCTTTCGCACCACGTTTAACCAGGTAAAATGTCCAAAAAAGAGTTAGTGCAGTTTTACTGCATGAGTCTTAATTCTGATTCAATCAGACACTCATGTAATCGATCAGTGACATACTCCAAACTCAAAGTGTGGAGGCCCAAGTGGTCAAATACATGAAAATCAACCAAGTGACCATTAAAAAACATCAGTAAACCAAAATTAAACTAGCTCTGTGGAAGCCTGTAGGACAAACTTTGTTTTTATACTTTTTTCATGAGTATGGCTTGAATTGGATGATCTTGGTAATAAAAAACGCTGTATACATGGTTAAGGTACTTAAAAATAAAATAAAAAAGGAGAAACAACTTTTAAGCGCTTCCTGGTATGTGAAATGTAGCCTTTTTGTGGTTCCTGCAAGATAGCCTCCTCCTTCTGAGTTCTCTTTACATTTAATCAGTCAAGACAGCTAGCCTACTTCTAGACAGATCTAAAAAGTAAACCAGCTTAGTAAACTGCATCAGCCATTAGGAGAGCCCAAGAGGTGCCGTAAACAGAATATGCTAGGAGCAAGCGAACACGATGACACGTACAAAAGAAATTTAAAGTGTGAAGGGGGGATACAAAACTGGTGTTGAAGTATAGAGAATAACATCAAAAATAATAGGAAGGAAAGTTGGAAGAACAGAGGAGGTTGAAAAGCGTTTTAATAGGAGGACTACATCATAGAAACTAAAGGGTCCATTGGGGTGGTTAATGTTAAAAGGATTAGCGTAGTGTTAATTGAGAAGGGAAACAACGAACCCCCAGTGCTGAAGAAAAGTAGAACATTGACACTGCTACTGCCAGTCATTCAAGGGTGCTAACAAGCAATATTGGCCGCAATCTGATGATAATACCAGAAATCCTACAAGCAATTATACAGACTAGAACGTGTCAAGATTTATGATTAGCAATGCCAACCTAAAGGCTGAGTTTTATTGTACTCACGTTTCTTATTTGCTATGAATTTATTAAAAACTTTCATAGAGCGCTGCAAATTACCCAACTGTTACTTCAGAGCGCTAGGTTAGTTCTGAAAAAGCACAACTGGATTAGAGGGAAGTTATAGTCCAGTCACTAAACGGGAGAGGGCAATCCTACATTTTTTGCTGTAATCCCCATAAGAGCTGTGTTAAATTATAAGTGAGCCAGAAAAGTTCTATTTTTTTTTAATTATTTCCAAAACTGCAGTAGTTCTGCACATACCCCAGGCTTGGGCTCAGGGAATTCCACAACCGAAGACCCTGGAATCCAAGTGCTTCATTACATGGGGTCCATAATACTAGATGGGTCTCTAGAAAGATTTGGAACACCCATTAGGGATCACAGGCTGTGTTTGAACACAGCGGGTGGAGAGTATTCCCTAACAATCAGATTTAATACCCCTCACCCAAAATTAACAACTATGCTCACTGTATCGATAATTCCCAGGGGGTGATACAGATCTGACAACTGTTCCACTTATAACAAGCTTTCAAGGTCTTCACACTGTTTGTCTTCCATTCTTAAGTTCTATCGGAGATCTCAGATGTAGCACATGATTATAAGAACTTGCGAGGAACACAAGTGTAGGTGCAACTTTCTGTAGACACTATTAGGTCATGCTAAAGTAATCTTTGTTTACATTGTAGAGCACCTTGTATTTAATTCATGCCTCAACTTGAGTCACTGAGGGACTTTAAGAGTGAGTTTCATATTGTCCCTTTCACTATTCTTTATTCTCCAAATTCATTGGTGCATTCCTCTACGTAGTGTTCATTACACTTACTTGTTCCTTATTGATGGGCCGAGGGCAAATACATTTGCAAAAACAAAGCCATGCGATCACAGTTATCTTCGTGCATAACCAGTCAGTCAGTCAAAACAAACTTTATTTGGTTTGTTACAACCATAAAAGTACAATTTACCTCTTATCCTAATAAGAAAGCAACAGAAACATAACACGGCAATATCACAAAACAAATTACACCTCAATATACATATTGTTTAATTTTCATTTATAAAATCAGAGTATTATAACAAATAAATCATTAAAATCACTTAATTCATACCTATACAACAACTCCTTGATCATGCAGCACATACTACTGTAATCCCTGATTGTTCCACCTTTATATGATGCTAAAGAGGAGCATTATTAGTGCTTACTCTGTGCACTTGAGGAATACCTTAACTTTATTCATATATTTCCCCAGAGCACAGGCTATATCTAAATTCCCCATTTCCACCAAAAGGTTACTGGCTTGCATCCTGTTCGTAATATTATAATTTTTAAAAATCGGACATAAAATCTCCTTTCATATAACTAAAAACCACATACAATCTAGTAAAATATGTAAAATATCGCAAGTAGTACCTAATGTGCAAGTGCATTTACCATTACATCCTGTCATTTGGTTTCGAACCCCTTTATTAGCGTAGCATGGGTTTATTCCAATTCACATTTTTAAAACTTCCCGCCTTAAACTGTAACTTGGTAGCCGGTCCACATAGGGGAAATGATGGTCGAACTTCAGGCCAATGTCATGTGGGCTACCGAGGTCTTTTGTAGAAGGTACTCCCGATCATAAGTACGGGACCTATCGGACCCTTGAAGCCTTAGTTCTTTCTTACCTATTATTATGTGGTCTTGCAGCGAGCATGCCTGAAGATCGAGCACCCTATATGCAATACTTAGTGATGCTCAAGTCTCTTTCGCCCAGGGTAGCTCGCTAGTGGCAATTTACTCTTTGGCCCCTTGGGAGATTTTAAAATGCTCCCCTGCTCCCAATCGCTGCCAGAATCGTACTAGGGTCATACAAGCAGTTATCGCCCAGGAGGTGATTCCCAGCTCAAGTCTTGCCGCCTGTACCATAGATGATTTAGGCAGCACAAATAAGCTTTTTAGTATATTTCCCTCCTCTCCATCCCAAGAGGTCTTACCACTTATGTAAATAACCTCGGCTCCATACAAAAATTGTGGGGGGACCATTGCTTCGTGGGGTTTTACGACCGGTCTATCCGACATTTCTCTATAGGTATTATTGAATCTTTTTAGGCCTTTCACAGACGCCAATGCCCTCATTTTTAATGCTTGTAAGTGTGTATACCATTTCAGGGTACCAGAAAACCACATTCCCAAATATCTATAGTCAGTTACCCTCTCAAGCAAAACTGTGCCAAGGTACCACGAGAACTTTGTTTTCCTCCTTCCAAAACATACAATTTTTGTCTTCTCCAGGTTTACTACTAATTTTTTGCTTGTACAATATTCTTTAAACCTATTTAATTTTCTCTGGAGGCCTATCTCCGTCTGATCCATGATCACCAAATCATCAGCATAGAGGAGGCACGATATCTGGTTTCCTCCCAGTTTCGGGTTCGCCCCTCTAACCTCTCTTAATCGTGCATAACCCCAAACAATAGCTTTATAAGAAATAATCTTCACTTAAAATTTAGAACTAACTCTGCCCATTAAGGCTCACAACAGATCACAAGGATGTTCTCATTCCACCAGATCCCACAACTCAACCTGCACACACAACTCAGACTTCCGTCTTGTTGCGTTAGCACCACCCACAGGGTTTTCACCACTTGGTCACTGTTATGCTTTGCGTCTGTCGTCTATATTGTCGTGTGTTGTAATCTAGAAAGTGTTATGCATCCTCCTGTGCTTTCCCCTGCTCTACTGCTTGGCCCATGATGATGTAATTGGAATGTTGGGAGGGTTGAACAGTAGGAGATGTCAGTTGGTATGAGGGGCTGAGCAGTGGAACTGCTCCTGGTGGGGTCTGTTTCCTGTAACTATATAATATCTTATACCAAGGATTTTAAGTGAACAATAGAGCTACAATCCTGGATACATCTATGGACTACAGATCTTCTTTATTTTAACACTGGCGACGAGGGTGGGATTTTGGTTGCTGTGTAGTAGGGGGGTATGTTGTATCCCTAGTCCTGCCACATAAGTTTTTGTTTGGTGTGTAGTAGGGGGGAGTATGTTGAATCCCTAGTCCTGCCACATAGGCTATGTTGCCTTTATTGTTTCTTTCAAGGTTTTGGGTGGTGTTTTTCCCCAATAGGGTGGTGATTTGCCCTATACAAGGTTTTCTGTGTTTTGGGAGGTGTTGTCCCCAATAGGGAGGTGTTTTCCCCTATACAATATATTTCTGTGTTTTGGGTGGTGTTTTCCCCAATAGGGAGGTGATTTGCCCTATATAATATGTTTCTGTGTATGGCATACCTGAGTCGCCTTAGAACTTTTGTGTGGGTCTTAAGTTATGGAATTATTTATAAATGTATTTCGAGTGTTAGAGGGTTTAAGATTTGGAGGTTGAATTGCTGTTATTTGACCTTTTATTCTGAATCTTCTTGACATTCTTCTTGTGCTATTTCATCTTTGCACTTTTACTTTTGTGAGTTATGTTGTACACCTACATTATGACTCACATTCTCTTTGTGTTTTTTCACCTTTGCACATTTACTTTTTGTGAATTATTTTGCTTGTGTGCTTATGATTCATTTGTTGATTTTGATGGAAGGGGGAAAGTGTTATGCATCCTCCTGTGCTTTCCCCTGCTCTACTGCTTGGCCCTTGATGATGTAATTGGAATGTTGGGAGGGTTGAACAGTAGGAGATGTCAGTTGGTATGAGGGGCTGAGCAGTGGAACTGCTCCTGGTGGGGTCTGTTTCCTGTAACTATATAATATCTTATACCAAGGATTTTAAGTGAACAATAGAGCTACAATCCTGGATACATCTATGGACTACAGATCTTCTTTATTTTACCATTGTGCCTTCGTTTTTACTGCACAATATTATTCACACTTCGCTTTTACTATATATCCACTTACTTACAACTGCTGATTTCTCTGAGAAGAGCAAAATATCGTGCAGTGCTCAGAAGATGACACTTAGCTCTAGAGAAATCATTATGATCAAGACTTTTTAACATACTTTACACCCTTCGGTTTCCTCCTCTTGGAGTAAGTTTTCAGAATTTTTTTGCATTTCAAAGACTTTTGGAAAGAATCATAAGTCAAAGCTTTCAAGAAGTACGTTAGAAAAATGTTTGTGAATAAATGTTTATGTTCGTGCAAACCCATTTCCATGTGCAAGGTGGACTCAGTGCATGCAAAAATTTCCTGCACAAGTGCAATTGCACTCAGTAACTTTTTGTTTATTATTTTTACTTTTGCACAGGCCAAACATTTTTCCTGTAAGAAACTCTGTTGTAACCTGTGGTTGTTGCTATGCATCCTCTTCACAGTTCCCTGCTGCTCAGCCAGTGCGAGTGTGATGAAATGGAATGGAATGATGACGTGTGCCTGGTTGGTGTGAATGTCAGCTGGAGAGAGAGGGCTGAGCAAATATCTTTGAGAATCATATTAAGGTTTCTAACTGAAGACTTATCTTTTCCAGTCCTGACTTGTCAGCCAACTTGAAGTACTGCATTTTCTGGTATAAGCTTAGACCTTCGAGTCCCTACATGCACGTTGCTGCGGGCTAAGAAGCCGGGACCTGATAAGGGGATGGTGGTACTTTTCGTGAGAGCAAATGGCCAACTCGGGGGACGTTTATAAAAGCGAAAAAGCTGCCTAAAAGCACTAAATTGGGTATCTCCTTTTGACACTGGAGGAAAAATAGTGACCCAAGTGACAAAAGGTAAAAATTGTTCCACAGACACTTGTTTTTGATTGGTCCCTCCTGCTTTTGCTTCCCTCTGTTAAATTGTCATTATTACAAAAACAAAAATCCTGCCACAAAAATGCAGAATTTGACCTTTTCGTTTCATTAGATTCTATTCTAATATGAAATCCATGACTTATTAAATTAAGAGACTGAAAGTGACAATTACCCCAATTGTTACACTTGAGATGAGATTAATGAAATCTAATTTCATCTCGTCAAGCAATTTTTCCAAACTAAGCAAATTATCCAAATGCTGTCTGTCAATCAAAAGCGATTATGTTCCTAATTACATGCTGTGACGTCCTCCTAATCTTTGTCTGCTCAAAGACATTTTTTAACTTTTCTTTTTTAAAGAAACTTCTTGCAAAGGCATTATTTTCAAAACGTGACAGACAGAAAATATCATACATATGGCGCTGCGGATTGCTAACCAGCCACACAGGCTTTCTCTAACTCTGCTGCATAGGTAGCCAAAACATAGGTTCTGGTCAGAATTACCAGCATGCATGTCAGTAGGGACAGAACGCCTCCAGTCTTGTACTTTCAATGAGCTGCCAAACGCCATCCCGGGAGGTGGAATCTTCGTTCACATCAGCTGATCAAATTGAATTAAAGCACCACATTAAAGCAGATTGTAAAAGGAAATCCCAGGAAAGGAACAGAGGCCTAGACACATGGAAGGCATGTGATAATACTAACTTAGGTTGTAGTCAGAGAAAGCCAGATGTTGCCTGGAAATCCATTTAAAACGTTTTTTGTTTGGTTTATTATACATTACCGGAGACACCTGTAAGTTTCTGAATCTGAAACCAGGGTGCAACTCCCCACCAAGTGATGTTTTTTCTGGTCTGGCCCCCATGGCACACAGGGAGTTATTCACTAAGGGAAGTATTCACCAGTCTACTTTCGGAACTCGATATTCTATATAAACCATTTTCCTTACAGAAATGGTGGTGGTAAAATAAGTGTCAAAATGTAACAAAAATGTCACTGGGAGAAAGCAAGAAGAAATCGCAAGAAGAAGCACAAGCAGAGCTGGAGACCAAGACTGATTAATGAGCGTGGCCTTCAGCATCCGCCATGAGACTTTATGTCATTGTGCCTGAGCGTACTGCTAAAGTGCCATAAGAGACAAGGTCTCAAAAGCAGCAAGGCAGCATGACCATCGTTTGACAAAGGTTTCAAATATCTTTCAACTCTAGCCCACGAAGGTGAAACTGGCCATGGTTGATGCTTATCAAAATATATTCTCATCTGAGGTCTAGTTAAGGGGCCTTCGTAATAAAAGAAAGCAAGCACAGTACGAATGTCATTGTGCAAGTGCCCAGTTCACTACAACCACCACTACAATTAGCTCTAAACGGTCACTGTCACTGGTAGTTTAACCAGAGGCCTAGAATAACGGCCATGAAGTTGAAAACTAGCGAGGTGCCCGTAAAATGAAATAAGGTGCTCTACGAAACACTCACATAAATAAACTACCCTCCCCATTTACATTGTAAAACTGATGCCTACCGGAGGGTATTTATTCATTTATTTAAGTTTTATGTAGCACTACTGACACTCCAGGTTACTTCAGAGCGCTAGGAGAACTGGCATCTTAATCCGTAGCCATGAGAAGGAATCTCCCATGGTACTGAAGTCCACTTTCACTCTGCTATTTTAATGTATTCATATCTGAAAATATACAGATGTGCCTATCAGTTATTCGGAATGTGCGGAACAGTTGATTTTGTTTTTATAAAAGACCATACTTTGACTCTATGTTACCTGAGTGACAAACGTTGCATACGGTGTAATTTCTTTTCTGGTTTTCCCGTACACTGTCCTATGGTTCCTAGAGGGCGCATACCCCTCCCTTTTTCACACTAAAAAGGCAAAATACACCCTTAAGCCTAAGTAGAGTGTTTTTAAGATACTGTTCTATTTTGTAGTTTAAATTGTGTTTGGAAAGTGTATTTAGCACTTGCTTTTGGCTAGAAAAAGTGCCTATTAAGTGTGTGAAAAGCAGCATTTTAGTTGTTTTCATTTCAGGGCTTACCTGCCGGGTTGAACAGGAGCTACATAGTGTGTATTGAGCCTGTCTGTCTCCAAGGAGATTCTGACTTCAGGAGCCCCTCCTTGCCACCCCTGCACACCAGGTTGTGGTTTAGTGTTTGGCCCGCAGAGAGCATGACAAGCCCTGACAAATCGCCTCCCACCTGCAGTGACCCTCATGTTTAAGATCAGATGCTCCTTAGATATGTTTCCTATTGGTTGGTTGATATGTGTTTTGATTGGTTCCTAGGGCTAGGGTTTCTATTGGGTTTAGGGTTCTGATTGGATGATAGAGCTAGGTTACTGATGGGCTCATAGGGCTAGGATTTGTACTGACCGAGTGCTTAGAGGCAGGGTTTTTGATTGGTTGCTAGTGCTGTGATTGGTTAATAGTGACAGGGCAATGGGAATTGGCTCTAGGGTTCGGGCTAGGGTTCGGATTGGCCTACGGTCACCTGATCACTAGGGTTATTTAACCTTGTACCTCAGGGCGTCTCAACCTGGGCATCAAGGCTAAGGGCTGAAAGGAAAAGAGCAGCTGCCTATTTGGGGTAGGGTGGGGTGGCCTATTTTTTCCCCATTTTATCAGCAGCCAACTTAAACCATCCATATCAGCAAACATAACACAATCTCAGCAGACTCACACCACTCATTTACCACAAACTCTAAACACATTTCAATGTCTCAACAACCGCTACTAAACCATGCAAACCAAATCTATACACTCTTTTACCCCTGTTGCTGTACAATGGCACATTCACTGTCATACAAACCACCACTCTGTCCTACACCACTATCAAGTCCACATATAAAAAACCCATATTACACAACCTCAATCAATTTATACACACACTCTGTTCACACAAAACACCAGCTCCACCCTCTACTTACTCACAACACAGCCCTTTCCATCACCACCATGCCCAAGCTCTACACTCTCTCATATCACCCACCAACATCCTCCTCCACTTTTTTTATTTACCAAAAACACACAATCAAACAATCCTTACACTCCACCTCACATTAAGTCTTCCTGCTACCAAATCTAATTGAAACACTCATAACTCCTGTACATCGGCTCTCACACATTCTCCTCCACCTCACATCACCACCTCCTTCACCACTCAACTTCCACTCACCATTATTACTGTACATCCAAATCCTTCACATAAATTCACTGCATCAGTATCTCACCTCACTACTTCACAACAAAACATAACACGCTCACCAGCACATCAAAATCTCACACACATAAAATGTCATACTACATTCAGTCCCAAGATAAAATAAAAAATACCCACTCCCACCATAAGGACTACACAGATACACATCCCAAACCAACTTTACTCCCAAATGTTCTATCCTCACCAACACCTACCACAAACACCCCAACACAACAACACTCATTCACACGCTTCTAAATCCATTGCACAATTTAGAGCCTTAAAAGATGACCCACATGCTCCACCACCCCCCAAACCCATACACCTTCCACCCTGAACAGACTTGAATGAAACAAACATGCCGCTTTTCACAACTTCGCATCTCCTTGTCTATTACACAAGACTAATCTACAAAAACAAAACAGCCCACTAACTCACTTTCGATAACTATCTCCACAACCTACACACACAGACCCAACAATATATCTTCCAAGCCTGGTGGACGAGAATTAAGATATAGGCAAACACTATTGCTATCCTGATACAGTTAATACCAACACCAATAATAAACCCTGCTAAAAGTTCAAAGAATACAGAATAAAACTAAGTCACATCACCACCAAAACACATGATCTATACTGCCAACTAATAAATGCTCGAACACTCTCTAAAAACAAGCAACACATCTACAACCTTCTCACTAACACACAACCTGACTTACTCTACATAACTGAATCATGATTGGGAGATGGCATGGCTCCAGTGTTGCACGAAGCCGTTCCTCCAGGCTATTAAACTATCACAAAAAATTGCATCAGCAAAAGAGGAGGTGGACTAGCTGTTATATTCAAGGAAACAATAAATCTCACTAAAGCGGACAACATTTCCATAAAAGGCTGTAAGGCCATCATCCAAAGATTCAACACTACGCCAACTTCCTCCTGTAACCTCCTCCTTCTTTACAGACCACCTAGCAATGCAACATTCCAAAACATAGTTCTACAGAGTTTCACACCTTATGACACTACACTCGATCCAATGAATTTCTGGTTGTCTAAACATAAGGTATAAAATTACAAAAAACAATTTGATGGACAGAATGTAGATCAATGTCTTACATTCACCCCAGTACAAGGATCTGGGCCTAAATCCATCGTTTTTTGCACTCCACACCACCCTGGGTCAGATAATGGCTTTATGCAAATCAGCTCTGACCCTGTGCCCCATGGGAACAGTCCAGTCCGAACTACAACAGCCATATCTTTCCCAGACCGGAATCAAGCATCCGAGGACCGGACCGGTTTCGAGGTAACACCTCTCGTCAGCCCGGCTAGCTTGACTCCAGTGGTGTGGAGGCTCTGGGACCCACGTCTGAGCTACCCCAGTACACTCAGGGAGAAAATTACAAAAAACAATTTGATGGACAGAATGTAGATCAATGTCTTACATTCACCCCAGTACAAGGATCTGGGCCTAAATCCATCGTTTTTTGCACTCCACACCACCCTGGGTCAGATAATGGCTTTATGCAAATCAGCTCTGACCCTGTGCCCCATGGGAACAGTCCAGTCCGAACTACAACAGCCATATCTTTCCCAGACCGGAATCAAGCATCCGAGGACCGGACCGGTTTCGAGGTAACACCTCTCGTCAGCCCGGCTAGCTTGACTCCAGTGGTGTGGAGGCTCTGGGACCCACGTCTGAGCTACCCCAGTACACTCAGGGAGAAAATTACAAAAAACAATTTGATGGACAGAATGTAGATCAATGTCTTACATTCACCCCAGTACAAGGATCTGGGCCTAAATCCATCGTTTTTTGCACTCCACACCACCCTGGGTCATATAATGGCTTTATGCAAATCAGCTCTGACCCTGTGCCCCATGGGAACAGTCCAGTCCGAACTACAACAGCCATATCTTTCCCAGACCGGAATCAAGCATCCGAGGACCGGACCGGTTTCGAGGTAACACCTCTCGTCAGCCCGGCTAGCTTGACTCCAGTGGTGTGGAGGCTCTGGGACCCACGTCTGAGCTACCCCAGTACACTCAGGGAGAAAATTACAAAAAACAATTTGATGGACAGAATGTAGATCAATGTCTTACATTCACCCCAGTACAAGGATCTGGGCCTAAATCCATCGTTTTTTGCACTCCACACCACCCTGGGTCAGATAATGGCTTTATGCAAATCAGCTCTGACCCTGTGCCCCATGGGAACAGTCCAGTCCGAACTACAACAGCCATATCTTTCCCAGACCGGAATCAAGCATCCGAGGACCGGACCGGTTTCGAGGTAACACCTCTCGTCAGCCCGGCTAGCTTGACTCCAGTGGTGTGGAGGCTCTGGAACCCACGTCTGAGCTACCCCAGTACACTCAGGGAGAAAATTACAAAAAACAATTTGATGGACAGAATGTAGATCAATGTCTTACATTCACCCCAGTACAAGGATCTGGGCCTAAATCCATCGTTTTTTGCACTCCACACCACCCTGGGTCAGATAATGGCTTTATGCAAATCAGCTCTGACCCTGTGCCCCATGGGAACAGTCCAGTCCGAACTACAACAGCCATATCTTTCCCAGACCGGAATCAAGCATCCGAGGACCGGACCGGTTTCGAGGTAACACCTCTCGTCAGCCCGGCTAGCTTGACTCCAGTGGTGTGGAGGCTCTGGGACCCACGTCTGAGCTACCCCAGTACACTCAGGGAGAAAATTACAAAAAACAATTTGATGGACAGAATGTAGATCAATGTCTTACATTCACCCCAGTACAAGGATCTGGGCCTAAATCCATCGTTTTTTGCACTCCACACCACCCTGGGTCAGATAATGGCTTTATGCAAATCAGCTCTGACCCTGTGCCCCATGGGAACAGTCCAGTCCGAACTACAACAGCCATATCTTTCCCAGACCGGAATCAAGCATCCGAGGACCGGACCGGTTTCGAGGTAACACCTCTCGTCAGCCCGGCTAGCTTGACTCCAGTGGTGTTGAGGCTCTGGGACCCACGTCTGAGCTACCCCAGTACACTCAGGGAGAAAATTACAAAAAACAATTTGATGGACAGAATGTAGATCAATGTCTTACATTCACCCCAGTACAAGGATCTGGGCCTAAATCCATCGTTTTTTGCACTCCACACCACCCTGGGTCAGATAATGGCTTTATGCAAATCAGCTCTGACCCTGTGCCCCATGGGAACAGTCCAGTCCGAACTACAACAGCCATATCTTTCCCAGGGTCAGAGCTGATTTGCATATTGCCATTGTCTAACCCAGGGTGGTGTGGAGTGCAAAAAAACGATGGATTTGGGCCCAGATCTTTTGACTGGGGGAGTGTGTGACATTGATCCACATTCAGTCCATCACTTGTTGTTTTTGCAATTGCCGCCCTAAGTGCGCTGGGGATGCCCAGACGTGGGTCCCAGGCACTCCACACCACTTGGAGTCAAGCTAGCCGGGCTGATGAGAGGTGTTACCTCGAAACCGGTCCGGTCCTCGGATGCTTGATTCCGTTCTGGGAAGGACATGGCTTTTGTAGTTCGGACTGGACTGTTCCCATGGGGCAACAGGGTCAGAGCTGATTTGCATATTGCCATTGTCTAACCCAGGGTGGTGTGGAGTGCAAAAAAACGATGGATTTGGGCCCAGATCTTTTGACTGGGGGAGTGTGTGGCATTGATCCACATTCAGTCCATCACTTGTTGTTTTTGCAATTGCCGCCCTAAGTGCGCTGGGGATGCCCAGACGTGGGTCCCAGGCACTCCACACCACTTGGAGTCAAGCTAGCCGGGCTGATGAGAGGTGTTACCTCGAAACCGGTCCGGTCCTCGGATGCTTGATTCCGTTCTGGGAAGGACATGGCTTTTGTAGTTCGGACTGGACTGTTCCCAAGGGGCAACAGGGTCAGAGCTGATTTGCATATTGCCATTGTCTAACCCAGGGTGGTGTGGAGTGCAAAAAAACGATGGATTTGGGCCCAGATCTTTTGACTGGGGGAGTGTGTGACATTGATCCACATTCAGTCCATCACTTGTTGTTTTTGCAATTGCCGCCCTAAGTGCGCTGGGGATGCCCAGACGTGGGTCCCAGGCACTCCACACCACTTGGAGTCAAGCTAGCCGGGCTGATGAGAGGTGTTACCTCGAAACCGGTCCGGTCCTCGGATGCTTGATTCCGTTCTGGGAAGGACATGGCTTTTGTAGTTCGGACTGGACTGTTCCCATGGGGCAACAGGGTCAGAGCTGATTTGCATATTGCCATTGTCTAACCCAGGGTGGTGTGGAGTGCAAAAAAACGATGGATTTGGGCCCAGATCTTTTGACTGGGGGAGTGTGTGACATTGATCCACATTCAGTCCATCACTTGTTGTTTTTGCAATTGCCGCCCTAAGTGCGCTGGGGTTGCCCAGACGTGGGTCCCAGGCACTCCACACCACTTGGAGTCAAGCTAGCCGGGCTGATGAGAGGTGTTACCTCGAAACCGGTCCGGTCCTCGGATGCTTGATTCCGTTCTGGGAAGGACATGGCTTTTGTAGTTCGGACTGGACTGTTCCCATGGGGCAACAGGGTCAGAGCTGATTTGCATATTGCCATTGTCTAACCCAGGGTGGTGTGGAGTGCAAAAAAACGATGGATTTGGGCCCAGATCTTTTGACTGGGGGAGTGTGTGACATTGATCCACATTCAGTCCATCACTTGTTGTTTTTGCAATTGCCGCCCTAAGTGCGCTGGGGATGCCCAGACGTGGGTCCCAGGCACTCCACACCACTTGGAGTCAAGCTAGCCGGGCTGATGAGAGGTGTTACCTCGAAACCGGTCCGGTCCTCGGATGCTTGATTCCGTTCTGGGAAGGACATGGCTTTTGTAGTTCGGACTGGACTGTTCCCATGGGGCAACAGGGTCAGAGCTGATTTGCATATTGCCATTGTCTAACCCAGGGTGGTGTGGAGTGCAAAAAAACGATGGATTTGGGCCCAGATCTTTTGACTGGGGGAGTGTGTGACATTGATCCACATTCAGTCCATCACTTGTTGTTTTTGCAATTGCCGCCCTAAGTGCGCTGGGGATGCCCAGACGTGGGTCCCAGGCACTCCACACCACTTGGAGTCAAGCTAGCCGGGCTGATGAGAGGTGTTACCTCGAAACCGGTCCGGTCCTCGGATGCTTGATTCCGTTCTGGGAAGGACATGGCTTTTGTAGTTCGGACTGGACTGTTCCCATGGGGCAACAGGGTCAGAGCTGATTTGCATATTGCCATTGTCTAACCCAGGGTGGTGTGGAGTGCAAAAAAACGATGGATTTGGGCCCAGATCTTTTGACTGGGGGAGTGTGTGACATTGATCCACATTCAGTCCATCACTTGTTGTTTTTGCAATTGCCGCCCTAAGTGCGCTGGGGATGCCCAGACGTGGGTCCCAGGCACTCCACACCACTTGGAGTCAAGCTAGCCGGGCTGATGAGAGGTGTTACCTCGAAACCGGTCCGGTCCTCGGATGCTTGATTCCGTTCTGGGAAGGACATGGCTTTTGTAGTTCGGACTGGACTGTTCCCATGGGGCAACAGGGTCAGAGCTGATTTGCATATTGCCATTGTCTAACCCAGGGTGGTGTGGAGTGCAAAAAAACGATGGATTTGGGCCCAGATCTTTTGACTGGGGGAGTGTGTGACATTGATCCACATTCAGTCCATCACTTGTTGTTTTTGTAAACATAAGGTATGACAAACCCAAAGTCTCCCACCCAAGAACTATCATCACTGGCCTAAATATACTGAAGCTACACCAGATCATCTACAAACACACACAAGCTGTCATATGTAATAATAGTAAAGAGTAAACAACAACGTATCAGTCAACTCTGTGTCTGACATGATATATCTCGGGCTAATCAATCAATCAATCAAGGGGTTATTGAGTGTGGGACTTTCTTCTCAACATGTGTAGGGTGGTAACCAGGAAGTCGGTTTGAAACTGGTGCAATGGTGTAAGTGTTCCTCATATAAAGTCAACACTCTACTTCTTTTCACAATCCTGTCTTGGAGTCCTTCTTCGATGTGCATGGTAAACTTACTATTTTAAAGTGTTCTCCCTTTCAGATTGAATCTTGGAGGTCTAATAATGAATGACTATATACACTAGAAGTTGTAATTTTTTTTATTATACGATGTTCTCGGGTGTAATTTTTCAAGGGAAATATATCCTTCTTTACAGCTAGAAAAGTTCCAGAAACGTTTTCTATGGTGTTTATATCTATGATAGAAATGGAGAAGTTCACTCTTGCGTTGCAGGAATAGTTCTAGTTGCACCTACTGCTGGAACATCCCTAGCACCGGAAGAGTTCGTTCTAAGCTCCGCAAGTGGACACGGGGTTGGCAGCATCATGGCGCAAAAAATGCTTGCTGCCATGGGCAGTGTATTGCTTGGGGGACTCCTGACGTGGCAGCAGATGAGAGTGCAATAATTACTCCTTTCATAAGTTTCAAATAAGAAATCATGAAAAGCTCCTTCATTTTGGTGTCATGAAAAAATTAATTCATCAGCAGCAACAAG
Organism: Lissotriton vulgaris; assembly: GCF_964263255.1. Lineage (NCBI taxonomy): Eukaryota > Metazoa > Chordata > Amphibia > Caudata > Salamandridae > Lissotriton > Lissotriton vulgaris. The sequence goes on along the minus strand of NC_141687.1, from coordinate 1,324,726,558 downwards.
TACTTTTGAAAAACAAAGACAAAAGCAGTAGAGATGCTCGAGTTGGTGTCTGTCTGTGAAATACTTCATACCTGTCACGTTTTCAATTGGCTTGTGTGTGACATTTCTGCTTGAGCACTGAGCAATCAGCGATGAAGGATGGGGTGGGGAGAAGGGTCAAGCAGCGAATCGGGGAGAGTGTTGAGCAACGGGCAAGCAATACCGGGCTGCATAGCAAATGTGACGCTACACAGCAAATGAGACAAGATATATAGGCCTGTTTACAGAAACATTTGGGGCAAATGAAAACACCAGCGCTCCTGTGAAGAGCTCTTCAACAAAGAAAAAAAGAGTTCCAAAAACATTTCCTAAAAAGGTAGTAGTGGATGGATGGTAGTAATTGGTCCATGCTCTCAGGGAGATCTAAACGCAAGAAGAGGCCTTGGACAAATGAGGAGAAAGAATAGTAAGGCGACAATGGAGCCAGCAAATGGGAAACATATGGGTAGGCTAAAGTGAACACAGTATATATAATATGTCTCTCCGAGACACCTGTGCTGTCTAGAGCTGAGACCTAAAAAGATAAAACACAACTTGCAACACACATAGCTCAAAACAAATAATCACAAACTCCCCCATACACAAACTTAATAAAATATGCTAGTCAACTATCAAAAAAGCTAAAAAATAAAAATTTTAAAAAGGTATATTCACACAGAATTCATAATTCTAAAGGTGCAAATAAAGAATTTTACAAAATTCTCTGAATTTCTTAAACATAAATGCACAGAAGGATCTCATCCCATTTCTCAAGAATTTACTGACACACTGGCGAATCATTACACAACCAAGGCAAACATGTTGGACCTCCATTCAAAATAAAAGAAAACCAACAGCACCAACAGATTTCCAACAATGGCTTCCAAGGGTAGGCTAACTCAGCCTCTAGATTCCTTCAAACAGATATCAGAAATTGAATTTATGGATCTTGTCAAAGTAAGCAAGCCAGCCAGCCAGCTGCCCTTCTGACCCTTGTCCACCACAAATCTTCACAAACATTCTTTTAACTACCTATGTTGCCACTCCAGTTTGAACACTTCAATAATTTTATAACTACAGGAATCTTTCTAGAAGACTTAAAAAAAGCATATATATATATATATATATATATATATATATATATATATATATATATATATATATATATATATATATATATACCTCCATGTTGTCTAATACACAGGTTAATCCTAACTTACAATAACCAGCATCACCAAATTCGGTCCATAATCAATCGAAATTGGGCGATAGTACAGACAGATGCAGTCATGACACCTGAGATACCTGATAAACCTACTATAACATATCGAAGAGGTATCTCCATGAAAAGCCAAATAGCTAAAAGTATTCCAGATCTTAGCAACAAAAAGAAATGTATCCCATGGCTACCTGAAAAACAGGGCTTTTATAAATGCTCTTCATGTCGGGCTTGTAAATTTGGTGTAACTACCAAGAAATATACTACACCATTCAGCCCGAAGGAACTTAAGATTCAGGGGTGCCTTGACTGCAAAACTGAATATGCAGTGTACATCCTGACGTGCACCTGTGGGCTTAGGTATGTGGGAAGTACCAAGAAGCAGGTGCACGTCAGGATCCTGCAACACTTGCGGGCTATTGTTAATAATGATAGTACATACCCGGTCGCAAGACACTTCAAAGCCATCCACCAAAACAAACTAGCGGATTTAAAATATTTTGTCATCGCTGCAGTGAAGGATAATCCGCGAGGTGGGAACCGAGAAAAGTGTCTGAGTCAGCTGGAATCCAAATTCATTGTAGAATTGGATAGTAGACAGCCAAATGGATTGAACAATACTGAGGATTTGCACCATTTCCTCTGATGTCCTATCCACCAGTTATCAATGTTCCCTGTATGTTTCCAAACTCCTATGTCTTTGAAATTTTGATAACATTACTTTGGCCCCTGCCCTTTCTTTTTGTCTCAATACTGTTTTTAGTCTTTCACATTATAAGTATAATCTATTTTTGCTTATAAATTTTAAAACACAATATCTTGAATGAATCAAGATTTTCATTAGTAAGTAGCACAGATTAGGTGAAGTTTTGTAACTACTATATCACTTTTTGCACTTTATTAAGGAAATACTTTCATGCTGCTATAAAATAATGTAAGCACTTAGTTTGTACTTTTGCACATTGCGTAATTTTGCACATTATTTACCGGACCGACACAGGTTGATGAGGTTAGCCAATAATAAAATCAGGAATTCATTCCGTGATAACTATACAGAATTTTAGAGTGGCAATGTTTTAAATAGCTTATTACTATTTTTATATTGTATTCGGTATATGCAAAATGTTTATTTATTTGTTATTTTTTGCTACATGAAGAATGATAGATATATATTCAAATATATTTTTGTACTGTATATTTTATCAATGTATATATTTATTTATATCCATTGAGAAATATATGTTGAAAACGGTAACCTATAAAATCAAAACATGCATCTCAACAAAGTCATGATAATTGGTATAATACGTGCATCACGCTATTTTTACATTTTACACTATACTGCATTTATGCTGTAATGTTGTGCAAATTAAGTATAACATTAATTGAATGAGGTCTGTAAAAACTACAAGTCCCAGCATGCATACCTGTTAAGTATTTCCTTCATTTCTATATATCACATGGAGGGGGTGAAAGCATCACAAACTGAAAAAAACTGTATTAAAAGTAAAAGTGGACTACATGTTTGTAAATTGAGAAAGAATACAGAGGTATTCGAAACGCGCCTGACAAACTGGTTAATTAAATATCTGCATTTTCCACAACATTTGGAGTCTGTTATTCGTCCTTTGGTGGTGTTCCGGCTGGGCGCTGCAGAGAGGATCGGAGGTGTATATATATATATATATATATATATGTATATATATATATATATATATATATATATATATACCCATTATTAAAGAAAACAAACCAGGATCCAGACAACTACAAATCAATTACAAATTGACCTTTCCTTGGCAAACTGATAGAAAGAGAGGCATTCATCCAGATGCCATCATTAATTGAAGATAACTTCATAGTCTCCAACTTTCAAATAGAATTCAGTCCAGAAAGAGGCACAGAACCTGTCCACATCCCCATCTGGGATAACCTTAAAAGCACAGTAGACGAAACGGGGGAACTGCACTACTTCTCTTGGATGGTGGAGAAGTGTGGCTCACTGGTTAGAGCAGGCAGGCCCTGAAGCAGAGGTTAGACCCGGGACCAGGGTTCAATTCCTGACGCGGCAGGGTCTTGAGCTCAAATGTCCACGGACTCGATAATTCTCGCTTCGGTGCCTGACCTAATCATGGGTTCACACTCTGCAACTCTGGGCATTAAGCTTGCTTAATCTCCACAATGGCCCCCCGCGGCGGGATGCCTGGCTTTCACCTTGGGGATGCCCTGTAGGGGCTATCTGACAGGGAAAAGCCAGGATGGGTTCCCAAGGCAAGCGCTTAGAGACCCCTGGGTGATAAGCGCTATATAAATCCAATATACAATACAATACAATACGATGTTTCAGCTGCCTTTGACACAGTAGATCATGACAATCTAATATTCTAATATGAGACTCTGCAAAGCTGGCATAGAGGGGACTGTTCTTGACTGGTTCACATCCTGCCTCCAAAACACAACAAATGTCACCCATACTCACCCTTTTCCATCCAACCCGTACTTCACAAAAGCAAGGCTCTATCATCTCACTCATGCTTTTCAACATCTTCATGAAGGCATTACCAGCAATGACCAATACATTTCAGCTCACATGCAAAACTACACAGATGACACACAAATACTTATGAACCAGGAACTCACCAGAGACATCGTAAACTCAAAATCTTCAGTTGCCTCACAGCCGTTGATCACTAGAAGACATGGAGCCATCTCAAATTGAATGCATCCAAGACTGAAATACTCACATGTGGCAACTGGAAAAATTATGACCCCCTTTGCGCACAGCTTGAACACCTGGGACCACTTCTCAAGGCATTCAAGGAAGTAAGAAACCATTGAATTACCATGTACCATGTACTCCAAGCTATCGATGAATGCAAGTGGATAAGTAGTGAAGTAGTGTGGCTCACTGGTTAGAGGCGGCAGACCCGAGAGCAGAGGACGGCCCGGGACCAGGGTTCGATTCCCGGCGCGGCAGGTTTCTGGACCAGGGTCAGCGGACTCGATAATTCTCTCGCCTCAGTGCCCACTCTGATCAGCCATCACACTCGGCAACTCTGGGCATCAGCTTGCCTCATCTTCACTAACGGCCCCACCAGACCGCCGGGGATGCCTGGTCTCACCCTGGAGATACCCATTAAGGGACCATCTCTCAGGGAAGCCAGGAAGGGTTTCGCAGCGGTCGAAGCGCCTTGGGACCCTACGGGTAAGTAGTGCGCTATATAAATGCCAATACATTTACAAGTTCAAGCTTCACTACTATGAACATTCTGTAACATTTCTTTCCCCACCTAGGATTGCCTCACAAGGTCCAAGCTACTATCTGAATAAACGGAAGTCACATACACAATATGATGGCCAATTAGAAGGCAGCCAAAAAGAAAGATAATTAAGCCAACAAATAATGGGCGGGCTTCAAACCCTTCACTGTATACAATACCCTTGCAGCAACAGCAGGTGTGTGCTGTTAGGCGAAACCTAAAAGGCTTCACTACATCCAAATCAAGCATTGGCAAAGCCAATATGTCTGATGCTGACAATTTTTGATTGGTTTTGGCTTTGTTTTTGGTAAACTTTATTGTTTGGGAAGCTGCTGGGCCCACCTCTATTTAAAAGAAACTTTAAAAATAAAAACATTAGCTAAAAGTATAACCTTTTTTGGTCTCAAAAGCACAAAGTCTCACAATTACTCCATGGCTCTTAAGGGAACTACTGTGTGTGTGAATGGGAGCCTTGTGAAAGGTCAGAATGCCATTACCCACAGTGAAGTTCGCCAATAGCTTTAGTGGGCTTACCCACTGCCACATGCTATAGTGGGTAGAAGAAAAGAGTGAACGGCAGAAAAACAGGCCACTCGATCAAGAGTACTGGATCAAGAGTATGCATGGAATAGACAATTTTGATAAAACGAAAAGGACTCGGTTACCGCCTGGCCTAAAAATGCACCTTCACTTTAAACTTAAAAGGCTAAAAAACAGGAATGTCACGTTTCACGTTCCTGATGGCAAAAAAAAATCTGACATCTGCAAACCATTCTGTCTAACTGCATCCCCCACCTGAGTGGTCCTGCGGCTCTAGTCATTAAAAAGCATTTTGCTTTCACGGTTCTGAACAAAACATTACAAATTATCTTTACAGCGGCTCGATGATGAGCTCACACAGCAGGTACAACATTAGCCCCTCGACTTCTTGTTTTGTTCCTTATGTTCAGACTTATTTCATTCACCAATTGGAGCACATATACCGAAACAATTTTTGTCATGCTGAAGTGGGTTGGCAAAAATGAAAGGAAAATTAATAGAACTCTGATTACAATTTCTATTTCAGGTGAAAGGGCTTAGACAGAGCCACATGAAACTTACACAGGAAATTGAAAATGCTATACTATTTATTGCCATATTCAATATTATTTACATGTCCTGCTTGCATACATGGGGGGAAAAGCTTCACCACATGCGCCGCCAGAGCTTCCTTTTCATCTCAGGAACACCACAGAGCTGATGACATTCAGGAAGGGACTAAAAACATGTATCTTTAATTCTTAGGTCAACACACACCCTGTCATCCGGAAGGCAGTGCTCAGCGCCAGGACACCTTCGGGTAACCGTTGCACTTAAGAAATACAACTAACATAACATACTGCACAATGGCCAGTCCGAGGGAGGAATACTTTCTTATTCCTAAGATATAAAAATGTCTGCACTATTATGCTTATGTCTGTTCACTCCCCTTGTCAGATCTTGGTTTTAACTACACAGCTATCATCCAGACTTATTGCTAAAACATACTCAGAGTCTGTTTTGGATCTACCCCTTTCAAACATGGCTAGCAATGTCCTTAGAGTGGGCATTGGGTTTGCCTCTTCCAATCAGTGCTGGGTTTAGGGCAGTGCGACCGGTGCGGCCTCATTGGGTGCTGACCTCTGGAGGGGGCGCTGACCTCTGGGGGGGGGGCGCTGACCTCAGGGTGGGCTCTGTTTAGCAGCAACTTATGAGTGGAGAGATGAGAGCCATTTTTACCTGGTGGTAGTAAGAGAATCCGAAGAGAGGCGGTTATGGAGTGTGGGGGCGCCAAAAATGATTGTTGCACAGGGCGCCACCAGCATTCAAGCCACCCTGCTTCAAATCACTGAGATTCTTCAACTAATTTCTTTCAGCTATTGGCTTAAGACATTACCAACTGTGCCTTTACTCGGCCCAGTGGAGTATTCATCTCTCACCTAATAAAATTGGCTGCTTAAGTGTGTTCTGAAGACCTCAATCCAGAACTTGCATTGAGGAGGACGAGGGACTACTTTACAACTATACTTTCTCTGTCTGCACCTTCTAGCTTACTCCTGGGCGTCTTGCAGTGATGTATTAATGCGGAATGCATTAGTCATTTAATACAGACCTATTAGCGTTGCCAGTGCTTACTGGCTATGCTATTGGTTCTCAGGATTCCTAATAACTTTTAACTTTGTTAATTTGGACGTATGATGGTGGGATGAGAACCCCAGTCCGCTCCTATGTGCAGGTGCACATGTTGCAGTCCAGAGCTGGCTGTTTATTCACCAACCAAGAGCGGTGTCAGGTCCCATGTGCGCCTTTACAACCATTACTCTGCGATTCTTTATTTGCAGTCCCATTCCAGTGCTCTTTAGTTCTGTACATCAAGCTGTGCACTCAGGCGGCATTTGGCATTTTTCTTCAATAGCTGAAAATGTTTTGAAGCAGTGCCGAAATGAACATTTTTTTAAAAGTCTGTTCAGTGTTCCAGTTCTGCTTAGTCGACAGCAACTGTATTAAGTTGCAAAGTTACCAAAGGCACGGCAGGAAGTGAGATTTGACTGTTGTACAATGCCTTGTATAACATAAAATGACAGGGCACACCTCAAAATATGAAAAGGGGCCCCTGAGCCTCTCATATATCAAACATTAATTGGCTCTGGATGAGATGCCCCCCTCAGAGGGTTTGGGCCCCCGTACTACAGGGACCTTTGTTTGCCCCTGGTACAAGCACACACCTCGGGTCCATATCATAAAGTGATTATGATCTGGACCCAGGGTGTGTGAAAAATTGAGCTGTGCACCTATTTTTTAAAAAAAATCATACTGTGAGTATGCTAACTCAGTAACTCTACGAGTGGCTGCATGAGCAGCAGACCACACAGTTTGGAAATAAGGAGCTGTGGTTGTGCCCTCTATGTTTCAAAGCGCCTAAGCACAGAGCTATTGCACTAACACCCACAATAATCAAGATTGTAAATGCACATGGTGCACTGTAGGCAGTGCTATTTTTACTGAAAAGAGACACAGATCTGTTCTGAACTCGAGGGAAGAGTTCATGATACTTTCCCCAAAATCTATGCTTTATGCACCTGGGGGGAATGCAGGTCCTTCAAGAGGTCACCTATTGAGTACAAGACCAAGGGATTACTGCATTATATGCGAGACTACGGGATCCCCTCTTTTTCTAAAAACTAAAATACGACCTTCCTCATACACACTTTTGACAGACCATAACCTCTCTTTTAAATATTTATAAGCTACCCCTTTGTAGACCTTATAGCCCACAATGCAGGGTGCATGGTATTGACATGTAGAAATGTAATATTAACATGTCCTTACAGTACAGCACTAAAAAGCTATTTTACACTGTATTAGGCTTGGCTGTCCTATGTAGAAAGCCAGAGTACAGATTTAAAATCCTAATACTGTATGTCACGTATAGTACTAGCTAGAAAATGAATGAAAAAACTATTGTAATAGTTATTCAAACTTTCACTTCAATTGTGAGGTCTGATTTTTAATAAACATTAGGAAAATGTAACTTTTAGAAAGTTACCTTTCCCGGTCTGACATTCCTGGAACCTAATTTGCATTTGCTCTTCAACTTCTCCCAGCCAGTTATCAGAATATGAAAAGATGTGAATGATGTGTGAAATTCTTCCCAATAGCTACATAATAGGTCACTGTGATTGACCGGTCAGTCAGAACGGGCAGAGATGGCTGCTCTGAACCTCGCTGGCTATGCACGGTGGGGGCTGTGGGAATCCTTTTTGACATTTGTGTCAAATCCTGATGGCCTGTGTCATCCTGCTTGACAGGTTTTCTGGCATTAAACACCACTTGGGCAGTACTTGAAAAGAACAAAACAGTATGCCAAGACAATTCTTGTGTATTCACTGTCTGAATGCTCGAAAACTCTGCTTTGGTCCTACCAGACTTTTGTTTCCGGATTTATTGGAGGTACAGTGGCTGCTTTAAACAGGATGTTTGGTGTTCGTGGGAGGACACTAAGATTACTATAGTACACTCCCCGCCCCACCCCCCCTCCACACACACACAACCCTCAGATTTCAATTTCAGTTTAGGCTGGCAACGTTTATTGTTATCTTGAAAATGCACAAAGTGGGCAAGGTTGCCCTGGGGACTTCAACCCCATTATGCCTAGGAGTCATTCCTACCCATAAGCTCATACCAGGTATAAATGTGAAATGAAATCAGCACACTACTACCCAAAGGTGTCCAGGCTGTAAGATTCGGAGAGGAGAACAAGAAAGAATAAATATAGACCTGAAACCGGGGGCCTAAGTATCACCTAGCTAGTGGAACTATTTGTTAAACAACCAGGTTTTTAACACTTTCTGGAAAGCTAGCAAATTGGGTTCCTTCTTTAACTCTAATGGCAAGGTATTTCAAAACCTAGATGTATTGGGAATGAAACTTCGCTGCCCCATGTGGCTTTTCTTACCTTGGGGATTAGAAGGTTAGCTGAGGAGGCGGATCGTAAAGATCTTTTCGGGATGCACCATAGAAAGTACTGCTACAGAGAATCGGGGCTGTCACTAAGCAATGTCTTAAAAGCAATGCATACACATTTAATCTCTATCCGTTTTTTTTTTAACGGACGCCAATGGAGTGCAGGGAGGACATGGGAAACTGATTGACACTTAGGGATTCACAGAAGAAGCTGGGCAGCCACATTTTGTATAATCTATAGTTTGTGACAAACAAAATTCGATCTGAGGTTGACAAGGGACATCCTTCACTGCTTGTGTTGTTAGATCTCACAGCAGCTTTTGACACCCTGTCCCCGTCAATACTGATCTCCAGGCTCAAAGATATCGGATTAGGAGGTTCTGCCCTCAGTCTGCTCTCCTTTCTCCATCACAGGGAGCAGAGAGTAAAAATGGGCAACTTCCTCTCCGATCCCCAAAAGGTGCAATGTGGGGTTCCCCAGGGCTCTTCATTGAGCCCTTTACTGTTTAACATCTATGTTACCCCACTTGCACAGGTAGTAAGATCCTTTGGCCTGGACGTGCTGTCATATGCTGACGACACACAGATCTTGGTATCCATCACCCAGCCAGTTTGTGAGATCGCCTCCAAGTTTAGAGCTTGTATGGAGGCAGTCTCCAATTGGATGACATGTAACTTCCTAAAATTGAACGGTGAAAAAACCGAAGTTATGGTCTTCGGAGGGAGCCAAGATCTCTGGTCAAAGGACTGGTGGCCTCCATCCCTGGGCGATTGCCCGACTCCCACTCCTATTGCTAAGAACCTTGGAGTACAAATTGATCCCGCCCTTTCCTTCGACCCCCAGGTAAATAGGACAGTGTCTACTTGTTGTGGCACCATTAGAATCTTAAAGAAAATTGCCCCTTACCTGTCCGTGGCAGCCCGGAAACAAGCAATAACTGGCCTAGTACTATCGAGGCTAGATTATTGTAATGCCCTTTACGGTGGCATCAATAAAGGCTCTATCCATCGCCTCCAAATGGTGCAAAATGCTGCAGCCAGATTGGTTCTTAGCCTCCCTAGGAGGACGTCTGCAACAATGGCCAGAAGGGACCTTCATTGGCTCCCAATTCCATCTAGGATCTCCTTCAAAATTCTCTGTCTGGCCCATGGTGCTATCCATGGCTCAGGATCTGAAGGCATTAGATCTCTTCTGTGTGCCTACACCCCCACTAGAACGCTTCGTTCATCTTCAAAGAATAGGCTGGTAGTCCCTAGGTTTGCTAAGGAGAGATGGGGAGGTAGAGCCTTTTCCACCTTGGCTCCCAAACTGTGGAACTCCCTTCCCCTTGAGCTTACCAGTCAATCCTCCTTGACAATCTTCAAAAAACTTCTCAAAACCTGGCTTTTTTCTCAAGCATATTAGATTCTTGCTCTCCCAATGGCGTCTGGTCTAGTTATCTGGAGTCTGGACTTTCCATGTCTGTTCGTATTGCGCCTGGATGCCCCTTGGGGCTAAGTTTTGCGCGGTATAAAAACGCTATTCCTTCATTCATTTGTGTAAAGATTTTTTCTGAAGACTAAGAAATAGTGCACTGCAGTAGTCTAATTTGGAAAAGATGAGGGCCATGGTAACCAATTTCTGTAGAATAAAGGGGATAAAAGAAAAATAAATCTGAGCGTTTTGAACATAAACCAGGAGGAAGTGATGGAATTCACCTGCCCTTCAAATGACAGTTTGTTATCAAAGTAGATTTCTAGATTTTTTACTTTGGTAACCAGTGTGGGAAGCAGCCATAGTTTCCGAGGCCACCATTTAGGGGACCAATAAGAGGTGTTGTTCCCAAATGGCAAGACCTCAATTTTGGCTAAGTTTAGTTTTATACAATTACTTGCCATCCATCTGTGGATTTCCTGCATGCATTCATGAAAGCGGGAGGCAACCCTGTCAGAGTTCCCTACCATCGACACCATGATCTGTGTGTTGTTTGCGTATGACAACACTACAAATCCAAAGGATTTGCTCAATTTAACCAGGGCAGTGACAAACAAGTTAAAAAAAGGTAGGAATCAGGGCAGAGCCATATGCAACCCTGCAGGGGAGGGCGACAGAGGAAGATTTATACTCATTAAGTTCTACAAACTGTTCTCTGTCAGCTAGAAAAGACTTGAGGATCTTGGGGGCCAGACCCTCAATTCCCAAGGAATGAAAACGGTCGATAAGGCGACTATGGTTCACCGTTTCAAATGCCGCAGAGAGATGTAATAGAATTAGTGCAGCGTTGCCTACGGCATCCAGGGTTTGCCTGATCTCTTCTGAGGCAGTTACCTATACTAGTTCTGTACTGCGATGGCTTCTGAACGCAAACTGGGTGGAATCCAAGAGCCCTTTCTTCTGAATAAAAAGTGTCAATTCAGTATTAATGGCTTTCTCCACCATCTTTGCAGGGAAAAGCAGGCGTGAGAAGGGTCTATAGTTGTTGGGATTAGTGTTATCCAGATTAGGTCTTTTCAAGAGAGGCATAAGAGAGGCAATCTTCCATTGTTTTAGAAAATGGCCTGTTGGGGAAAATCCTATTGAAAATGAGCATACGGTCAATGGGGATCATATCAGGTGCTAAGTGAAGAATTTTATGGGGGACAGGGGTCCAGAGGAGAACCCGATTTGATCTGACTAAACAAAACTTGAGCCATCTCAACTGAAAGAGGGGTAAAAGCCAAGAGTAAGGTGCTGCATCTAGAGAGCCATTTGCCTGCATAGCGGAGTGGAGGGAGAAACATTGTTGGTGGTCTTGGAGATATCATTGTGGGTCATATTATCCCTAACTGAATACCGGATGCCATCCCTATCATTAGATGAAATGTTGCAAGGGTTGTTGATAAGAAAAGTGCTGTAGATTGCCTTGACTTTATTTTGAAAAAAATGTGCTTGCTTATCGCAAAAGGACTGGTCGGCCAATGTATTTTTTGTTTCTGGTAGCTTGCTCAGATTGACCACTGTGGCAAAGAGGTCCTTAGGAGTGTTCAATGCCAATTTGACTTTATTAGCATAATAGCTGGATTTTGCTTTGTGTAGAATCTCCTTGTATGTATCGATCGCCTTCTTATAGATGGCTTTATCACCAAGTTCATACTTGGAGCGCCATTTTCTTTCTAGTCTTCAATTTGTTTGTTTCTCGATTCTAAGATTCTCATTGAACGAAAGGCTCCGAAGGAGATAGTGGGCTGTTATTGTGAGTTTTAAGCGGTCCAACACATTAATACTGTACAAGAGCCAGTGATGAAACGATTCTGTTGCCACATCTATGTCATGAGAAAGATCAGGCCTGAAATGGGCAAGATGTGTGGAAAAAAGCACTGGAGTGATTTTGTGCCAGGGCCAGCATGTTTGATTAACTGACTGGGAGGAGATTCTAGACAGGTTAGCATCCAAGGGTAGCTGAAACATCACTGCACTGTGGTCTGACCAGAGGAGTGGTAGAGTATGCGTAACTCGAAGATATGGGCTGTCTGCAATGTGGCACCTCTATGCACACACATGAGAACATTGCTGGACCTGATGAAGAACTGAAGAGGACAAGACTGGCTATCTGGGACCAAGAGGAAAGGACTGGACCAGCTCACTCATGTACCCAAGATAAAGAAGTGGACTGACCTCCTGTGTGGCTGCAAGGAGACAACAAGCTACGTTTTTATGTTTAGTTGCTTGTAAAGTGCTCGAATGCCGAAGCGTCTTGGCGAGGAGGTGTGAGGGTAAAAAGTAGAGTGGTGACGAAGCCTATGTGGCTGTAAAAAGCCAGGTTTTCAGATTCTTCCTAAAAAGCTGGAGGTTTGGCTGGCGTCTCAGGGACAGAGGCAGTTTGTTCCAAAGCTTAGCCGCACAGAATGTTATGGCTCGCTCGCCCCCCCCCCCCCGCCCCCTTCACAGTTTCTATGAGACCTTAACTGGCCGATCTGAGAGCACATGGGGGAACATAAAGTGTAAAAAGTTTTTGAAGATCAGCTGCACTCCCCCCATTTATTGCCTTATATACAATAGTTAAAGATTTAAATTGAATGCGTTGTTTAATGGGCAGCCAATGAAGTGATCTGATTCCAGCTGAGGTTGGCTGTCCTCTTTGCAACCCCAGGAGAAGTCTGGGTGCCATATTTTGTAAGGACTGCAATTTTTGCAGGTGAAATTTATCAATTCCCAAAAACAGAGTGTTGGAATAATCCAGCTTTGACAGAAAAAGAGCTACCATCACTGTTTTTGGAGCTCTTGAGGTATGAAAGGAAAAACTTTTCTCAAAGATTTTAAAAGGAAAAACCTGAGGAGATGAGACTATTCACCTGTGCACCGAAATTCAGTTTGTTGTCAAAAATAATCCCCAAATTTCTGACCTTTTCAACTGGATGAGGGCACTCTCCGGCCTCCAACGGACACCAGGCCTGAATCCAAATTTGTTGGCCAGGCCCAAACTCCATCACCTCTGTCTTCTCTGCATTACTTTTCAAATAGCTACAAGAGACCGTTCCTGCAATTGCCAAGCTGGTAATTGGACCTGGAATGGGCCCTACTGTTGGACTCTGCCGGACACTGAGAATTTTTAAGTCCCTCTCCTGAGATCCCTGTGAGGGGAGGTTGGGGTAGAGGGGGAGGACTTTAAAATTTTACTCCTGTGCTGTATTGGGATAAGAGGACTAAGGTTGAAGGTAAAATATTTGACCAGGATTAACCCGATTAATGTATCAAAGCTGTGCTTCATCACGCACAGCCTCAAATTGCGTCTATTTCCTGGTCCACTGTGACCACTGATTAACAGTGCCACTTTTTTCTTCTTGTTGCTATTCCAAAATCTTTGAAAAATCATACCTCCAGTTCCCCTTACTGGATATTTGACTCACATTACAAGAAGTGCGCTATGGCTAGAGTCAGAAGTCTATACATGGGCATGCAGAGAAGGGATCAGCAATCACTCTGCTGAGCCATACAACAACCTAGAATGGGAATAAGCAACAAAACAAGCGTAATATCGGTTTGTTAATTGACAAGATGCTCTCAGCCAATGTCAAATAACTCATTTTATTGAGTTAGTAAAAAAATAAAAACTTTAATACAGAATAGTGAGGGAAGATCATTAAATTACATCTTTTCTTTTTTCTGTGCCAACTCCTCTTGTGCAGCATCCAGACCCTGTACCAAGGTTGGCATACTCCGGACTGTGTTTACAAGGGTTGTCCTAGGATCGGCACACAACAGGCGTGACTCTTAATGTTTAAGTGTTGTGCACACTCGAACTTGCATGTTTTAAGCTATCTGCCCCGGATATGGAGCACTATGTAGAATGTTTTTTCTTTTACATCTTAAATGCTCAGATTGCGTTCTACAGATTACATCCTCCGATTGCTTGCTATTTCAGAAAGATGTCTCCTACTATATTTCTAAAAACCTGCATGAAAAACTTAAACTTGACTTCCGCTTGATTCTTTTCAGCTTGATTCCTCTCTTTTCTTTATTCGAGTGACCCTCTTCTTACTTTCCATCCTCTGCATGCTTTCTATTTTTGAGTAGAGCCTCCTCTCAGTATCATGCTTGTCTGCCTTAATCTCTCTTATTGTAATTCTGCAAAATGTTGACGCCTCATTTTATAGATCACAACCTCTCCTCCTTTAAAACCCTATCACTGCAACCTAACATTACTTAATTTCCGCCGGCCTATCTCACCAACCATTGACCTGAAACAGCATAGTCTCCACAAATGATCACACCTAACTGGTATTAATATAATATATAACAAAGTTACTGGAGTAAATACATGCAATGGTTTTTCTTGAGAACACAGGACTAATCGCAATAACCAACATTTAACCAACGGATTCTCCACTAACCTTGGAGTCCGAAGTAGTGTGCTACTCACCGTAAAGAGCTTCAGTGCCTTGTGTAGGGTAGTAAGCACTATATAATTACAATTAAATTTGTCATTTTGTTTATTACATTTTACTCTATTTTTCTATTTCATATTTTTATTGCTTTGCATTTTTACTTTATTACTGTTTTGGTATTGCATAATTACTTTACACAGTGCCCTAGGTTAAGCCTGCCTGCTCTGTGCCATAGCTACCAGGGGGTTGAGCTAAGGTTAATTTTGTGACTTTCAGGGTTCTTTTGGGGGACCCACCCCAAATTAAAATTCAATGTTGTACAATTATGATAAATAAGCAGTGCTTAATTTGGAAAAGATCAGTTCCGGGCTCGATGTTTTGCTTAGAAATGGCACTATTGTAGGTTAGGATGCCAAATATCAAGACTGCAAAGTTTGGATTTCACTTAATGCCACTTTAATTCACCAGTACACTCACCCTGACTCTTTACCTCACTCTTGCATGTTCCTTTTTCATCCCTGTCCTCTCCATTTGTCACTGTTCTCCAGTCTTCGTCTTCCTTTCCTACTTTTGTCTTGTTTTTCTCTTGCTCTGGATCCTTGTGGTACCATAAGTGCTGGTTCCCAAAAAGGGGCGCTGGTGCACCGCTACAACCACTGCTCAAATTAATCACTAGGATTGGCTGGTAGATCTATTGATGGTTTGGATGACAGATTTTTAGATTGGTTGCTTTTTCAGTAGACTACTAGGTAGAGAAGCTGATGGAGAGACTGGCTGCATATGAAAACACTGATCAGACAGATAGTTGCAGGAAAGTGGAGTATTATGTTGTGTGGGGGTTAAACTTTACCATGTAGTATACTCACCATAACCCAAAGACAGCCCCTGGATTCACACTAATAAATCATTAGCTCAGTCCTGGTAGTGTGGCAAAGAACAGTCAGGCTTTACTAGAGGAACGTGTGTTAAGCTTTTCAGAGTACCAACTTGGACGATGAGTAATTGACATGACTCGAGCGAAATCCGAGACCAATTAATAAAAATGGAGTGTATTTTTATCTTAATTTAGACACCTAAACAAATGGAATAGCATTCGTATAACCGGAGTTATAGATTTCTGAAGCAATATAAAATCAGTACAGAATAATACAGTGAAACGTCATCACTGCAGTCAATGGGAAAAACCACTAGTGACAATTGGTCACTTGCAGGTCGAGTTGCATGGTACCCTTGCAGGGTGAAGGTGATGCAGGCCCCAGGACCAGGCCACAACCATCAGTTCAAGTTTACCCGGCCCCAGGAGCTCGGTTGCAGAGTTGTCCTGGGTGTCCCTGGTGCTGAACAGGAGCCACGGGAGAGCTGCTTTTACCACTGAAATGGTGTTGCGGGGAAAAAGATGCAAAATCACAATTAAGTGGTTGCAGACGTCAGCTGAAGGTCGGATGGAGTTACTGCTTGATGCAGTGTTGAGTAATGGGGTCAGCTACTGGACTGGTGGCTAATAAGCCTTGGTGTTAAGTAAAGCATGAAGTTACTTTGACGTCTGGTGATCCAGGGGGAACTCAACAGCTACCTGTAACTCTGTGGAAGGCAGGACTATAGTTCCCACAATGCACTAGACCAACTGGATTTGTGCAATCCCTGGGAGGGCATGATGGCCAGAGATTCTTCAGATCATGAGCCTTGTTTTACCTGCAGCTTGCAGGGGATTAGTGCCACCAGTCCAGGGAAGTCTGAGTGTGCTCCAGGGTTCCATAGAGGTCCCTCTGTCTGAGGGAACTGAGAGATAGCCTAGGACGAGTCTCGATCAGGCAGTGCCAAGAGCGTTGCCAAAGGTGCAGGGTATCCCTCTTTTGCTTTGTGCAAGTGTTACTGTGGCTGACACAGGTTTCTTTCTCCTATTTGATGCAGGTTGTTCAAAACTAAGGTTATGGTGTTCGGGTTTGCCTTAAATCCTGGAGTTAGGGGTGTGGGAGTAATTTGCCAATGGGCTGCTAGTCCCTGCAGCAAGTCTGCCCCGGAGGAGACCACATCCAGGGGCGTGGGTAGGGAGCGTTGGTCACCTTTACTAATCAGAACTCTCCATTCTGCAACTTCTAATGATGACAGAAATCTGATTTTAGTGTACAGACTATGCTGCTCACCCTCGAGTTGTGGCTAGCCTTCTGTTATGTTATGTTATGTTAAATAAATTTCTAAGGCGCGACTAACACCGTTAGGTTTCTTGGCGCCACAAAGGAGAGAGCGGATGAAAAAACCGGAGAGACCAGTTATTTGTAGGATTCAATGAAAAGAAAAGTTTTAAGGGAGGATCTGAATTTGGGGTACGGAGTGGACAACCTAAGAGGAAGGGGGAGGGAGTTCCAAAAAGTGGGGGCCAAAAAGGAAAACTTAAGGCCGCCATGTTTCTTCCTCTTGTATCTAGGAATTGATAACAAGGCCAATTGGGAAGACCGGAGAGTGCGAGGGGGGACATAGGGGTGGAGGAGGGAGGAGACAAAGAGGGGACCCTGACCGGCAAGGGATTTGGAGATGATGCAACCCAGCTTGAATTTACAACGGGCAGCTACCGGGAGCCAGTGGAGGCTTTTTAAAAGGGGGCTGACGTGTTGATCTCTTGGTAGACAGTGGATCAGGCGGGCAGCCTCGTTCTGGATCAGCTGCAGCCGCCTGAGTTGGTAAGCTGGAATGCCTACATAGAGCGCATTGGCGTAGTCGAGCCTCGAAATGACTAGCGCCAACAGAGCCAAGATGAGGGCCTCGGAAGTAAGTAGCCGGGAGATTTTCCGGATTTTCCTTAATTGAAAGTGGCTAGAGGAGACTACCGCGCTAATCTGGGGCGTCATAGAAAGGTCACTGCAAATGGCGACTCCCAGACTTTTGGCACAGTTAGCAGGGCTGGGTGGACTGCCGAGGCTAACAGGCCAGAAGGAAGAGTCCCAGGGGTTGGCGGGACCCCCGACAAGGACCAGCTCGGTCTTGTCGGGGTTGAGCTTCAGATGATTTGAGCTCATCCAGTTGCTAATAAAGCAGAGGGTATTTTGGAAGGTGGAAATGGATTCAGCAGAGGAATCAATGTTGAAAATTAATTGTATGTCATCCGCGTAATTGAACGCAGTGACATTGAACTGTCGAAGGGCACGGATAAGTGGGGAAAGATACAAATTAAAAAGGAGGGGGGAGAGGGAAGAACCCTGTGGGACGCCACAGGTCAATTTGACCTGGGAGGCAGAAAACTGGGATAGCCTGACAGCTTGATGGCGTTGGGTCAGGAAGGAGCGGACCCAGGCCAGGGCGGTGCCCCGGATGCCGGCCTCCTCGACACGGTCGACCAAAATATCATGGTCGACCGTGTCAAAGGCGGCCGACAGATCCAGGAGGACCAGAGCCTGGCAGATGTTAGCGTCCGCTCCACTGCGCAGTTCCTCCATGACAGAAAGAATGACTGCTTCTGTGGAGTGCGCGGGTCTGAATCCAGCCTGCTGAGGGTCCAACACACTAGAGTCTTCCACAAAGGAGCTAAGAGTATGAGTGACGTGCGACTCTAAAACTTTGCTAAGAAAAGGGAGAAGGGAGATTGGGCGGTAGTTGCTCATGATGGTGGGGTCTGCCGAGGGTTTTTTTAGAATGGCAACCACCTCGGCCTGTTTGAAGGATCCAGGAACCTCCCCCGTAATCAAGGAATTGTTCAAAAGAGCAAGGGGGGGGGGTCTGGACAGGAGGTTAAAGCTTCTCGAAGAACCGAGGGGGGGCAACAGTCGCTGGGAGAGCCAGAGGAAACTCTGTGAAGGAGTGACAAAAGTTATCCTTTGAGATAGGGGGGATATGAGTGAGAGTGTGAGTGTGAGGATGGCTGGGAGCACAGAAAGATGTGGGGACAAGTGGAGCTGAAGTGGAGAGGCTGGTTTTGATTTTGATGATTTTGTCCATGAAAAATTGGTTAAGGGAGTCGCACAGGGACTGGGAGGGAAGGGGGGCAAGAGTGACTCTTTCCGGGTTAGATAATTCATCCACAATGGAAAAGATGTCTTTAGACTTATTGGAGGAATTCAGAATTTTACTTGAAAAATAACATGATTTGGCCACTGTAATTGCTTTCTTGTACTCCTTCAACCGAGACGAGAAAATCTCTTTTGATTTGGGGGAGTAACCCCGGCGCCAGCGTCTCTCTGCCTGGCGGAGGCTGAGTTTTTGTGCGCTGAGCTCAGCGGTAAACCACCTTTGGGCATCATGTCTGCGTCTCGTCTTGACCGATTTTAAAGGTGCCACAGAGTCGGCCGCAGAGGTGAGCCAGTGTGTAAGGGTTTCGGACTGAAGGTCAGTGGAGATGGTAGTGCCAGTGGGGAGTGGGGACGATGAGCTCAGAAGGGCAGTGAATTCCTTAAGATCGGCTTTGTTCCAGTTGCGTGCCAGGAAATTGGACTGGCGGGCAGCAATAATAGGGGAAGACATAGCTAAAGTAAAAGTAATGAGATGGTGATCAGACCAGAGACAGGGGAGAATGAGGGGGACAGAAATAACAAGGGAGGTGGTCCACACTTGATCCAGAATATGGCCTTTAACATGCGTTGGTGCATGTATGTGTTGGGTGCAGTTGAGACTCAGCATTAGATCAGAGAAGGCGCGTGAGTCAGAAGTTTCATGGATGTCTGACGGCCAATAATTAAAGTCGCCCAGGACCAAGACCTTGGAATTGCTAATGGTAAGCTGGGTGATCAGGTCGCCAAACTGAGCAGAAAAGTTAGGCATGGGTTGAGGGGGACGGTATATCAGCACACAAATGAGCGAGGACCCGGGCTGCTCCAGTCTTAATACGAGACAGTCGGTCGAGGTGATGCTAGGAGAGAGCACTGGGGAAAACCTAATAGGGTGCCTGATGATGGCTGCAACACCGCCGCCCGCTTTACCAGTGGGGCGGTTGGTTTGCAGAATGTAATAGCCTGAGGGAATGGCTGCCAGGATATCTGGAGACGAGTCGTCTGTGAGCCAGGTCTCGGTCAGGAACAAGATGTCAGGCTGTTCCGAATCCAGAAGATGGAATATTTCTGATTGGTGGCAGACCAGAGACCGGGTGTTGAGGTACGTCACTGACAATGGGGGGGTAAGGGAGCATGAGGGTGACGAGGTCCGGCCCTTAAGGCCCGGAGCAGGTGAACAGTTGGAGGGCAAAAATGTATACATCTCCTGGACCAACTAATTTCCTGCCTATCTGGGTGCAAATGTGCCTGGAGCAAGGGGAGGGTTGTTTCCTCCTCTAGGAGTCAGCCCTGGTGCATAACAGAGGCTCACCACCTTGATGTGCCACTTCACTAGCCAGCTTGGGAGGAAGAAGATGTGAACTCCTTCCTGTCCAAGCATTTGTTCCTGACTGCTAGGAGTGATCACACTGCCTGGCAGGACGTCAGATTCCTGTCTTGGCAGCAGCAAACAAGGGAAACTAGGGTTTTCCAGCCACAGCACAAAGAAACTAGGGCAACCAGGTAGTTACCCGAGTGCTTGCCACATCACCCTCGACACGAGATTTGTGTCAGGGGTGAGAAGGAATGTTATTTGAGATTAAACAATGTATTTAAGCGATACTATAATGGAGCTGCCAACCTTGGGTTTGCCCTGGTGCCAGGTCATGTAATCCTCTGGAATGTCTACCATTTGTAGTGTTCTAATGGTAAATGCACTATAAGGTCAATAAACTTGCACTTACATCTCAACGCCTTTTAAATAATGCACCCTGCCTCCTGCGGTTTAGGAGGCCTTCCTTAGAGGTGACTGGCATATATCGAGCTAGTGCATTGACTTTGCCACACATGGTGAGGGTAAAGTCACGTTCCAGCCGTTTGCATTGCTCCTGCAGTCTAAAACGTCAGGACTGCTGTCGGTAGTTTATTTGGGTCACGCAGATTGGCACAAACAGTGCTCCATGCCCTTTACCACCCATGCTCTGGGTACCACTGGTACTATATACTATGTACTTATAAGGGGGGTAAAGTCGTTGTCAATTGGGATTGCCAATTCACACAGCAGTTTTAGGGAGAGGGTATTGGCTTTGGGTAGCAGTGCCCTATCGAATCATACCCATCAGCATTGCAGCAAAAAGGGAGAGGGTGACCATACAAAAGACAACACTTTTCGATAATAATAAGATAATCAAATAGAGAGTGTGTGTGTGTGTGTGCGTCTGTAAAGAAAGAGAGAGAGTGATACATACAGTTATAAGTGCTATAAAGTAATATAAAGCAACAGATCTACTGACAGAACAACAATTATTTCTCTCACTACAAACACTGGCGCTCTTTAGAACTAAAATTCAACCGTTTCTTTCTCGGACTCTGGATTTTGAAGCCTCCTTCTCGTCTCTGAAGATGAATACTGAGATGACCTTATCCCAAATGATTTAAAATTGTTTGCTTTTATAATTCTTGTCATTAAAGGTATGCTGGGGATGTGAACAGACTTGCCCTGACTGGTTCCTCATATACTTCCCACATCAGACAAGTCAGCAGAAATACATTATGAAACCATAACAGACAGACACAAAAAAAGAAAAGAAACTGAGCAGGGGCGGCTCCTCCGCTATGGTGGAGGAGCGTCGCCCCACTGCTCTCAGAGTAGCAAAAATAAAATGATAATATGTTAATATTTTGTTTTTTGTAGCTGCTAAGTTGGGTTAGGGTGGGTGGGGCTGACGGCACAGTGGGAGGAGTGGTTTGCACACTCCCTAAGTGCATAGAACTGTTTAGCCGGCCCTCTTGGGCAGACCAAACAGTCATGCGCACTTTGCATGTTCCCCACCAGGCTGCATTACACAGCCCGGTGAGGAACATGCAAAGCCTACCTGTCCCCATTTTAGCATCAAACCACAGTGCTCAAACCAATCACAACACTGCATTGCAGCACTGTGACTGGCTATGGGGAGCTGGGGGCTTCCTGCTACCAGGACTACAGGAAGAAGGAAGCTGAACAAAACGAGGAGAGGTGGCAGCCGGCGAAAGGTAAGTGGCATTTTTTTTTTATTCCCACCCCGTCCCTCTGCTGCTGGTCCCCGCCAGCCGCTACTGATCCTGAGGTGATCATATGGCGATTTCTTGTGAAATATTCCCTTTCCGTATTTAGTCTGGTGTGTGTGTGTTGTGGAGTGCATTGTACACCAGGGTTTTATTCAATTTTAACTTAATCAAACAATAACTAGCCACTACCAGCATCCAGGTATACAACGTTTGAGTGCATTTTCCTTAATGCGCTGTGGTCGATTGGGCTCCTCTACCAAGTCATCCAACGTTTAATAGCCAGAGTGGATACACCTGCGGCTAGGCGACTCCACCGGAAAAGCAACCTTCTGTTGCAATTTCTGCAAACAAACAAGGTCACTGAAATGTTCCTCCAGGAAAGGGGTACGCTGGTAGTGTCTACATACAGTATCCCTCACATGCTAGGCATGTTTGCAACATGCCCAGCACACTGTACTTCTCTTTCTATGAAGGGTCATCGCCCCTTCGGCAGCAGTTTGTCATGAAGTCACCTTGATCAGACATGGTGCCAGGTCATTCTTTCTACTCTTGGCGGCTCCTCCACCAATAGGTGTGGTTGTTACCGTATTCAGCCTCAGCCAACATACATACATCTGTGAGATAAGGAGAATCAGGCATTTCATTACATTATGCAGGGGGCTGGGGCATTAATTTCCGTTACACCACTGGAGTGCCCCGACAGGGCGCAAGTGAAGCCAAGAGAATTCCTGGGTGCATTTGAAGTATACTGGTTTGAGATTGTGAGTAAATGCCAGGAAACATGGCCCCAGGTGGAAGGATCCCACACAAGCGCCTTAGGACAGGGGACAATTGGAGAGAGCGCCTTTTAGAAGGACATCCCCTGAAAGACCACTCTCGAGCGTATTCTGGGAGTGCCCCACTCAGAAAAAGTGCCTCAGTGACAAAGCTTACCTTAGGGCCTGAGAGGGTGCAGGACCTTGAGACTTCCCCTGAGAGAGGTGTTTTGGCTCTAGGGGTGTTGCTGAGCGAACATTACCATGAAAGCAAATGGATCCCTCAGCGAGTTTGTGACACACTGGCCTTGAGAGAAAGGCACAAAGTGTTCCCGAGTGATGCAAGACAGAGCGTAAGAGAGCGCCTGGAAATCACCAGAGTGCCCAATGGAACGCATTTTGGCCCTTATAAACAAAATAATGGCTAATCACATTAGCAGCCAGGCCAAAGAGAGGGCTCAATTGGGCAAGTAGGGGACACCGAGAGATCCCAGAGCTTTCTTGGAGTGATCCTGCAAGGGGCAGGAAGGTAGCTTGCTAGAATTAACCCAGTCTCCAACAGCATGTCACTTGCACTGAAGCAGATCCCGCCCTGGGGCCCTGGAAGGGCTCTGTAGATAAAAGAGTGCTCTCTGTAAACATGTGTGCCATGAACACAGGACATTAGCGTCCTGCAACAGTAAACTAACTGCGGGAGACGCAACAAAAATGTGAAGTATGCGTTAATGACGCTCATCAATGCCACCCGTCTGATGCCCCGCCCATTTATCTGACTCACTCCTTATCGCCTTGTTGTGTCCCTAACTTCAAAGGAAACCATAAAGCAGAAGCATATTTTGCATTGCCCTGTCTCCCAAAAAGCCTTTAATTTCCAAAACACAAAAAAACGATGACTGGACATATGTGGTCCATTTCAATACAAATGTTTATGCCATGGAACTGAAAATAAATGAGGCCCAATAAGTCGTATTCAATGCAACTGTACTAATAAACACATTCACACACTTATTACTACTAGCACAGAGGTCAAACTACGGTTTATTGCCTCAGCAGAGTGAGCTGGAATTAAGAAAACTACCGAACAGAATGCACAGTACAATTCCATCACACACTACAATTACACAATTACTCAAATGTTCACCAAGGCTTTCTTTGCCTCTCCCGGGTCATTGTATTGTTTTGTATTGTAATTGCATTTGTATAGCGCTTACTACCCTGACAAGGCGTCAAAGCGCTTTTTTGGCAAGTAGCACGCAGCTCCGGGATTTAGAGGATTAGTGTTGAATTAGTATAGTGAAACATGCAAGTACATTTTAAGTGGTGGATATGTTAGTCAGTTATTTGGATTCGGAAGGATAGCAAAACGATAGAATAGGAAAGAAGGTTTGTATTTATATAGCGCTTCGCTTCTAACCCCTGATGGGGTGTTGAATCGCTTGTTTTGGCGAGTAGCACGCTACTCCGGAAACCCATAAAGGATTAGTGGTGAATTAGTATGGTGAAATATGAAAGTAATTTGAGTGGTGGATATTAGTCAGTTATTTGGAGTGAGAAGGATAGTGGAGGGATAGGAGGGAAAGAAATGTTTGCATTCATATAGCGCCTGTTACCCCTGATGGGGTGTTGAAGCGCTTTTCTGGCGAGTTGCAGGCTACTCCAGAATCCATAAGGGTTTAGTGTTGAAAAGGGTCACGGCCCTCCACAGACTCAACACTGGTAATAAATAGCATGTGACTTTCTGTGCATCTGTACATATACTATAAATACTCATAAGCGTTTGGAAAAACAGCTACAATAACAATTAAGTTGCAGCCTCAGCGCAGCACTTTAACCATGCTTCTGTTGGCATGGATGCGGCGGGCATCCCACGTCCCTATTCTTTCTGTAGGAGAGCATCGCAGATCTTGCGGACAATCGATTGCCATCTACATAACCAGTGACGTGACTAAGTCAGTTAACGCTCGATGCACACATTGGCTGTCCAGAAGTTCAAATCGTAACAACGCTACCACACCCTTCTACAGTTGAAAAATTCAATACAATTAGATTTGGTAACAAACACTTCTATTTCAGTCCTTAAAAAAGGACAAACGCGACGGTACGCAACTGTTCTCATTTAGATCAGCTATGTAAGTATAATAGAGTGATTGACCAAGTTCGGGAGTCACCCGTCAGCAGGTGCGCTGACAACTGAACTACAAACTAGTGATTCCATTAAAAAAAAAGGTATTGCAGCCTTCCGCCAAATACCTAGATGGGTTATGTAGGTATAAATGTAGGTGCGCATTTCTATCATTGGCCCATTTTGCCGAGCTCGTATAGGGTGTCCCTCTCAAAGATATCCTTCTCAATCCAAATAACGGACAAACGTATCCACCACTCAAATTACTTTCCTATTTCATTATCCTAATTTACCACTAATCCTT
The DNA here is from genome assembly GCF_964263255.1 of Lissotriton vulgaris. Lineage (NCBI taxonomy): Eukaryota > Metazoa > Chordata > Amphibia > Caudata > Salamandridae > Lissotriton > Lissotriton vulgaris. The sequence goes on along the minus strand of NC_141687.1, from coordinate 1,324,701,550 downwards.
TATGGATTCCGGAGTAGTGTGCTAGTCGCCGAAAAAGCGCTTCAACACCCCATCAGGGGTAGCAAGCGCTATATAAATGCAAAAAAAAAATCCAACTGTGAAGTAGTGTGGCTCACTGGTTAGAGGCGGCAGACCCGAGAGCAGAGGACGGCCCGGGACCAGGGTTCGATTCCCGGCGCGGCAGGTTTCTGGACCAGGGTCAGCGGACTCGATAATTCTCTCGCCTCGGTGCCCACTCTGATCAGCGATCACACTCGGCAACTCTGGGCATTAGCTTGCCTCATCTTCACTAACGGCCCCCCCAGACCGCCGGGGATGCCTGGTCTCACCCTGGAGATACCCATTAAGGGACCATCTCTCAGGGAAGCCAGGAAGGGTTTCGCAGCGGTCGAAGCGCCTTGGGACCCTACGGGTAAGTAGTGCGCTATATAAATGCCTATACATTTACATTTACACTTCTATCCATTCACTATCCTTCTGAATCCAAATAACTGACTAACATATCCACCACTCAAATTACTTTCATATTTCACTACACTAATTCACCACTAATCCTTTAAGGTTCCGAAGTAGCATGGTACTCGCTGAAAAAGAGCTTTGATGCCTCATCGGGGGTAGTAAGCGCTACATAAATGCAATTACAATACAAAACAATATGAACACCACCTCCTCCTACAATACTGACCAATGCTTCAGAACTGAAACAAAACTACACAGTTAACACTACGCATGTCACCAACGCATGATACCTTATGTGAACGATTTGGGAATTGTGAAGCGAATATTTGACACTGGTGAGCCTCTTGCCACTATCTGCATTGTGTGTTGCTGCACAGTGCCTGCCCCCCTGGATTCTGTGTTGTGGCACGGCTCTGAGTGTCACCAAAAGCTGGTCTGAGATGCTAGATGCTTTGCTCCAATGTTGTGGTTGCGCTGGCTGGCCATTCTGTTCGCATGTCGCCTGTGTTTTTGTGTGTGCTGTAGTAGATGCCGTTGCGTGCAGTTCCTGCTCAGAGGGGTTACCTGTGGATGCAGCAGGCAGCCCAGAGCCGGGAGAAAGCGTGCTTGCTTGGTATGTGATGATGAGCTCCATAAACTAACACACTCATACTAACAATACAACAATAACAGTGAGTAAACCCAATGTTGCAGCTCCTGTGGTTCGTGGCTAGTTTTGTGGTTCTTTAACTGTATAACAAGGTCAAGTGGCGAAAAAATAAGAATAATTTCTGCTTATCTCTTATCTACTTTGCTTGCTGTATAGTCGTTTCTACAAAACGTCTTCGTGCTGATTCCGTGCAGTTTGCTCAGCTCTGCTTCCCCGCACGTGCTTTGAGGCTGTGCTTTAACACGGGGGCGAGCTGCACTAGGGGAAAACAAGATAACCACGGGATGCAAAACAAGCAAGCAATGCGACTCCAGTAACAGTGCAAAGGAGAGCGGCTGGTGTGAGCTCGCTGGTCAAGGCTCTGAACTCGAAGGGGCTTCCTGACTCGTTCACAAGCTCCCTGGGGTTAGTTAGGACTGCCCCTGAGAGAGAAACAATTTCATAAAACCCGGGGTAGCGCTTACGGGCTATGGAACCAGTACAGCAAAAGTCTCCTCTCTACTTCAAACACACAAAAGGTGATGGGAGGGTCCGTGCAATCACTGTAACCACTTGCAATAGCTCCGGGTTGCATTCTAGCCCGTGGTTCTTCTGCTCACCATGCCAGCTCAGTTTGGACCCAACCATATGCAAATACATCCTGGTCCTGCTCTAAAGGGAATAGTCCAGCCCAAACTGCCAGGCCAGGTCCTCTCTGAATCTGAACACAAGCAAGCCAAGAAAGATGCTGTGGTTAGACTGCAAGCATCCTCACATTACCTTCTGTGTTTGTTTGGTTTAATCTCTACTTCTACACTTAAACGAATGGCATGATTATGGTCAAATTGATTAGCTGTATACCTTATCTATTAAAATTGGGAGAGCTCGGAAACAGGCAAATGATTGACACAAGAACTATTTAAAATGGCACGAATTCACAATCTCCATTTAACTGCTAAAATGACTGCAAATGTAACAAACTGGTTAAAATATTGAGACGGACACACATTCGGGTACGTAAAATATGTTAAAAACAACTGTGTGTATCATGCAACAACTATCTCTAGAAAAGATGTCTGCAGGCACCATTCTGCAGTGCTGGTCTTGCTGGTGAAGCACATAGAATGTGTAAAGTGTGGCACTGAACCTCTGGTGGATATCTACACACCTTGTAAGAACCAAATGCACAGAAGCACGACCGGTCCCTGCTTGGTCAGAGAGCCCTCAAGCTGCCCCAAGGCGGGAGTGAGCATCCAGTCAGACCTGGTATTTTTATCAATGGCAGGCTGGACTCTTATTTCAGCATTCGTAAAAAATGTATAATAACTAAAATATTGCAATCAAAGGTTATGTAAAACCCTGGGACAGGCAGGACATCAACCACCTTATGGGGGATAGGTTGAGGGCTTTGCTCTGTATTGTGTCCGTGGGCGTTCAATGCCGAGATGTAAGGTACCCAAAGGAGGAAGGTTACTAACTGACAGGTTTATATTAACCAGCTTGGCGCGTGCCTGGTGTACAACAGGAGTCTTCCATCTTATAGAGAGGTAAGTGTATGTGTGTGTGAGCACAACAGGGAAAGGGGACCTCCTCCGCGTATGTGCGGGAGGGGAAGCAAAAGAGGATCCTTGCCTTCTGGGTATGCGTGTAAAACAGTAAAAGAGGACCCCCAACCTCCTCGGTGTGCATGTGAAACAGTGAAAGAGGACCCCCAACCTCCTCGGTGTACTTGTGAAACAATGTAAGAGGATCCCCTACCCCTCAGTGTGCTTGTGAAACAGTGAAAGAGGACCCCAACCTCCTTGCTGTGCTTTGGAAAAAGTAAAAGAGGACCCCCAACCTCCTCGGTGTACTTGTGAAACAGTGAAAGAGGACCCCCAACCTCCTCGGTGTGCATGTGAAAAAGTGAAAGAGGACTCCCAACCTCCTCGGTGTACTTGTGAAACAATGAAAGAGGACCCACTACCCCTCAGTGTGCTTGTGAAACAGTGAAAGAGGACCCCAACCTCCTTTCTGTGCTTGTGAAAAAGTGGAAGAGGACCCCCAACCTCCTTAGTGTACTTGTGAAACACTGAAAGAGGACCCCCAACCTCCTTGTGTGCATGTGAAAAAGTGAAAGAGGACCCCCCAACCTCCTCGGTGTGCTTGTGAAACAATAAAAGAGGACCCCCTACCCCTCAGTGTGCTTGTAAAACAGTGAAAGAGGACCCTCAAACTCCTTGCTGTGCTTGTGAAACAGTGAAATAGGACCCCAACCTCCTTGCTGTGCTTGTGAAACAATAAAAGAAGACCCCCTACCCATCAGTGTGCTTGTGAAACAGTGAAAGAGAACCCCAACCTCCTCGGTGTGCTTATGAAACAATAAAAGAAGAGCCCCTACCCATCAGTGTGCTTGTGAAACAGTGAAAGAGGACCCCAAACTCCTTTCTGTGCTTGTGAAAAAGGACCCCCAACCTCCTCTGTGTACTTGTGAAACAATGTAAAAGGACCCCCTACCGCTCAGTGTGCTTGTAAAACAGTGAAAGAGGACCCCAACCTCCTCAGTGTGCTTGTGAAACAGTGAAAGAGGACCCCAACCTCCTCGGTGTACTTGTGAAACAGTGAAAGAGGACCCCAACCTCCTCAGTGTGCTTGTGAAACAGTGAAAGAGGACCTGAAACTCCTCAGTGTGCTTGTGAAACAGTGAAAGAGGACCCCAACCTCCTCGGTGTACTTGTGAAACAGTGAAAGAGGACCCCAACCTCCTCAGTGTGCTTGTGAAACAGTGAAAGAGGACCCCAACCTCCTCAGTGTGCTTGTGAAACAGTGAAAGAGGACACCCAACCTCCTCGGTATACTTGTGAAACAATGAAAGAGGACCCCCTACCCCTCGGTGTGCTTGTAAAACAGTGAGAGGACCCCCAACCTCCTTGTGTGCATGTGAAAAAGTGAAAGAGGAAACCCAACCTCCTCGGTGTGCTTGTGAAACAATGAAAGAGGACCCCCTACCCCTCGGTGTGCTTGTAAAACAGTGAGAGGACCCCCAACCTCCTTGCTGTGCTTGTGAAACAGTGAAAGAGGACCCCAACCTCCTCGGTGTACTTGTGAAACAGTGAAAGAGGACCCCAACCTCCTCAGTGTGCTTGTGAAACAGTGAAAGAGGACACCCAACCTCCTCGGTATACTTGTGAAACAATGAAAGAGGACCCCCTACCCCTCGGTGTGCTTGTAAAACAGTGAGAGGACCCCCAACCTCCTTGTGTGCATGTGAAAAAGTGAAAGAGGAAACCCAACCTCCTCGGTGTGCTTGTGAAACAATGAAAGAGGACCCCCTACCCCTCAGTGTTCTTGTAAAACAGTGAAAGAGGACCCCCAAACTCCTTGCTGTGCAAGTGAAATAGGACCCCAACCTCCTTGCTGTGCTTGTGAAACAATAAAAGAAGACCCCCTACCCATCAGTGTGCTTGTGAAACAATGAAAGAGGACCCCAACCTCCTCGGTGTACTTGTGAAACAAAGTAAGAAGACCCCCTACCCCTCAGTGTGCCTGTGAAACAGTGAACGAGGACCCTTACCTCCTTGGTGTGCGTGTGGAAGAGCACCGACATGTCGAGCAGGAGCTTGCGCTGCTCCACGCGCCTCACGAAGTCCTGGATCCGCACCTCCAGGTGCCGCGCCGCCTTGTAGATCTCCTCGGGGTCACATTCCCCCGTCTGCGCCAGCTGCTCGGCCGCCTCCAGCAGCTTGTCGGCATTGGTGTAGGTGTTCTGCGAGAGGCAAAGCAGAGAGGGGGTGAGTCGGGACGGTGGCAGCGAGGCTCCTCACAACAGCGCGCAGGCTCCCTCTCCGGCGCGGGAGCCCGCGCCGCGCGCGCTTTCTCCAAGCACTATAGACCTCTGCGCATCGCAGCAAATCAACCCTTCCAGCGCCACGACAACCTCCTCGCGGGGCAGCGAGCGCTGCTCCGCCCCGCCAGCTGAGGAGCAGGAATGCGCACTTGTCTACCTCCCCAGCTCCTGGAAGCCTCAGGGATGAGGCAGCAGGCTTCATTCAGACGCCGCTCAGGGCGCCTCGGAGGGTGGGACTAGGCACGGAGGAGCTACATGCTACGGATGTTATCAACACAGGAGTCTTGAACAGCTCAGTGCGATGTCTGCGCAAAGCTATTCCTGAACAGCCCAACTTCACGCCACACAGCGCCGAACACGGAAGAATGCTGTCAGTACAACACATCATCATTTACAACGCAGACTGAGTGATAACCCGGTAATATTTCATATTATCCATTTGACACGATATGCGATGTAAACATTGACTATGCGTTAACACAGCATAATGTAGCATTAAATCATTTCAACAAATGTAAGCATAAACTTCTCAGCCGCTCCCTAACGTAAACAGCCGGGAGGAATGTATTAGCCAGACATCCTCTGATCAGCACATGTAAACAATGGAGTACAATGTTTGTTCACGTGATCAAGGCGTCACGGCCAGCTTCATGGCGGCACATACTTCTCATACGGTTCATGTATCTATTCGAAGTAACGCCCCAAAGCACTGGGTGGAGGCTGCGCGCGCGCGTCTATATCTACAACACCCAACAATCGGCGCCACTGGAATTATGCGGCAGGGAAGGGCCAAATTATGCTGCAAGAAAAGGCGAATTATGCGGCATAATGCGCCATATTTTGTTATTGTATTACTTCATTATTTCGTCACTTTTAAACTTGGTAACAGTATGAGCAGTACGTGCGCCTCATTAGTACCAGGTTAACACCCAAATATAGAAATAAGCAACAGAAAAGTGGCAAGTCCAGCTTTGCAAAGGTTCATTCGACATCGCAGCAACATGTGCCTCTGCATTTTTACTAACTTTTGACCCACTGAGCTAAAAACATTTTTTTTGTTAAAATCTGCAGATTATACAGCAGATGCTGATTTATGTGGCAAATCTATAACTATGCAAAAATTACATTGGCCGCATAATTCCAGTGGCTGTGCCAATAACGTATTGTGCCACTGTATATTCTGTGTTCCTGGGTTGCCAGGCAGGGCCATTACCTAATGCGACGGTGTCATTTCAATCAACTTGGAAAGATGAAAAAATTGTATTCTAGCTCAAACGGTTGAAAAGTTAGTAAAATTGCAGCGATACGTGTTACCACGCAGTGGAAGGTCCCTTGAAAAGGTTGACTTCTCACCTTTCTATTGCTTATTGCTATGTTTATGTGTTTAACCAAGGTGCAACCCATGCCCAGATAGTGTTAATAAGTGTAAAAATGACGAAATAATGGAGTACAATAATAAAGAAGTACAATAAAAAAAATCTGCTGTATTACACTGCATAATTTAGTCAAACCTGCTGCATAATTTGTCCATCTCCTGCTGCATAATGCTGCATAATTCCAATGGCCTTGTCAATGCCAGATGCTATCCTTAAGCATCCCCCACCCCAGTGCTAACACTATGCCTCGCTATAGCCTGACACTAACCCATGACCTAACCACAGTACTAAACCATTATTGCCCTGAGGCTAACCCTGCCCATAACCTCTTCGCTTCAACCTAAACATAACCTTAGTCTTGAGGCCAAGCAAAATGCTAACTCAATGGTTACCTCTTACAGCGACCAAAAACTTGATGCTACCCCTAGACACATGCCACGACTCTAGGATTAAAATCGAAGTCCTTGAACCTAAGCCTTGGATGAATTAAAGTAGGCCAGGGGGTTATATGATGGAACCAAGCATGCGATTATATCGCTTGTCTTAAAAGTGCAGTCTTTACTACAACCGCGTCTTTACCATGCATGCCTTTACAATGAATTTTGTTGTGAAGGCATGATTGGTAAAGGCATATGTGTGGTAATTACTCCAGCACCCTGCCCTCAACCCTAAGACCCAGCCCCAGCACTCCAAACTACCCGGCCCCAACCCTAAAAACGAACCCAGCACCCCGGCCTGAGCCTAAACCGCCCCCAGCCCTATAAACTGCTCAACCCCCCCACCCCTGCCCAGAGCCTTAAAACCCCGCCCTGAAAACTGCCCGACACCAGCCCCCTGCCCTGGGCCTAAAACCGGGCCCTCAGCCCTAAAAAACGACCTCGACCCCAGCCCCCACCTTGAGCCTTAGGAGGTCCAGAGGAGGCTGAATCTAAGCCCGACAGTAAGCCCGGACCCTAAGGCCAGTGCTGCCCCTACAACTATCTCTAGACCAGGGTCTGAAACATGACTTTAAATATAGAAGCATTGAAAACAAATCTTCCTAATTTCTGTGCAAGTGTTCTAGAGTGTACCATGCCCTTGCTTTGATAACAATATGATAAAGTGACTTAACCTGGCACCAGAGACCTCTAAGCTGTTCAGTGAAGTTGTTTACCATGCATGCTTTTACAATGAATTTCGTTGTGAATGCATGATTGCCGAACTAATGCAAACCATGGCATCTTAGCAGAGACTGCAACAAAAGTGCAATTGAACACGTCATCAAACCTTCTATCCCCTAAGTCTCTAAGGCCTGATAGACATGTTAACATGTATGGGGCTAACTCATCGCGCACTGTATCCGATTTTGTTACTATTTTATTGAATGCTTCAATTGCTTACAAGAATTTTATATTACAGTAATTCACTAAACCTTCCACTTTATCATTTGTAGCATTAGATAGCGATTCATACCCCGGAGGGTGACTCGCAGTTAGGGGACACAGGCAGCCACTCGAAACGTTTACATTGAACCAATAATGCTAGCCACTTCCCTTGCCCTGATGACATAAAAACCCACGCCCTCGCTAGGAAGTCGTGTTTGTAGTGCAAGCCAGCACTACAACCATTAAAGACAAGGGCCACTCAGGTGGGCTAGAGAATCCGGGCCCGTGACTCGGAAAGTAGGAGTTATTGTATTGAAGTATGCTGGAAAGTAATCAGAGTGCTACCACGTCATCAACCATCCTCGTCACTTTCCTAAAGTTACAAAGATGTACTAATCTGCAGCATAGCCTCGTCACAAGAGCACCGACACCCTTCTCTGCTGCAGGCACCATGTATTCTGGAAGGAGGAACACCCCTTATAACGAACCATGCAGGAAGGTAACTCACCGTTCAAGAATATACCTCTAAACTAACATGGAAACATAAAAAAAAATGCCCCAAGAAAATAAAACAGACACCGAAAGCACACAGAGTACACATAATTTCTACCAAAAATTCCCAAAACACTAAGAAGTGGTAGAATACAACATCTTTTCATCTGACCTGGAGAAAAACTGACCAGAAGTCATAACATAGAAAGGACATTGTTTCCCTGGAATAGGAAGAGGCATTCGAGATAAGGGTGCCCAAAATACTGTCTCCACTCTCATCCAGGCCACGCTCTTTACTGCTCACCCCTCGAGGATCACTAGACGCCCAGGAGAAACCTGGGGCCCGACCTCCAACATATTTTTTGGGAAATTACAGGAATCATGAGAAGACTGGGTAATAACCATAGAGAGGACTCTGGTTTCATAATCATAGTGATAACACTAGTTTATGCTGAGGTTGTAAAGTAATTGAAAAGCAGCGTGGAGATAGTGCTCCTGTGGTATTTAGATACCTGTTCCCTTTACTTCGAGGGGTCCCCTTGACATTACTGAATCACAATCACACATCAAATAAACAAACACTGCCGGTTTGTGGGCTTTGCTATGGAAGCAAGCAATTCATGCTGTATACCAAGACAATGCGACACAGCAAGAATGAAAGAGGCACAAGAAACCAAAAATATTAACTGAGAATTCACTGATTAATCAAGGCCACTGATTCCTACAAAGTCCCAATGTTAGAAAACTTTGAATGCCAGACACCAGCCTACCATCATCAACTGTCATACACAATATTTCCAGAGACTGGGAAATTTAAACCCATCAATCGGTTACCGAGTTTTGGGAAATTCTTCTGACCCAAGAAGCATGAGACCTGTAGCAGTATTTATATTCTTTTAAATGTACATACCTCCTGATGAAATAGCTGTGTACTTGTACGAAGGGGGGGGGGCTAAAACCGTGGTGGTCTCGCCAACAAATTAATTTGTAGAAAGGCAACACATGTTCACGGTTAATAATCAATAAAAATGGTAATAAATGCAGACTTAATCATCGATCAACGATGGGAACTGATTTTGCTTTTTTGATGTGGCTAGCATAAATGCACAAAATAGCCGTATTCTTTAAACCTGTGTCTAACCCACCACAAGTATTGTGGGTCACCTGGAACTCTGGTTGGTTGTGAAATCTGCCCCAAATCTCACAAGCAATTTAAAGAATTTGCTTCTGCCCAGTGAATGCTTAAAAATAAAAGTTCTAGAAATGATTTATATTGAGGCACTTTTAATTAATTTCGTGAAAACAGAAGAAATTCTTTACATTTTATAAGGTTTTATGCTTATTTAAAATGAATAAATATTTAGTAATCTCGCTACTATCTTGAGAGAACACTAGCACGGACCAGAGTTTGAATTTAGTTATTGGCGCCTGTAAATTCTAGTCTCGAGCCCAGGAATGGTCACAGCTCAGCCTCAGCTCTAGAGAGTTGTAGCAGTGTACCCGACCAGGGTTCGATTCCCGGCGCGGCAGGTTTCTGGACCAGGGTCAGCGGACTCGATAATTCTCTCGCCTCGGTGCCCACTCTGATCAGCGATCACACTCGGCAACTCTGGGCATTAGCTTGCCTCATCTTCACTAACGGCCCCACCAGATCGCCGGGGATGCCTGGTCTCACCCTGGAGATACCCATTAAGGGACCATCTCTCAGGGAAGCCAGGAAGGGTTTCGCAGCCGTCGAAGCGCCTTGGGACCCTACGGGTAAGTAGTGCGCTATATAAATGCCAATACATTTACATACATTTACAATACATTTACATTTACTCTGATCAGCGTTTACACTCGGCAACTCTGGGCATTAGCTTGCCTCATCTTCACTAACGGTTCCACCAGACCGCCGGGGATGCCTGGTCTCACCCTGGAGATACCCATTAAGGGACCATCTCTCAGGGAAGCCAGGAAGGGTTTCGCAGCGGTCGAAGCACCTTGGGACCCTCCGGGTAAGTAGTGCGCTATATAAATGCCTATACATACATACATACATACATACACACTCGTATACCGCCTAACATAGGTCAGAGAGGTATCTAGTCAGTGGCTGCAGTAGACTCGGGATACCTTAGACTAAAGCATGCATTTGGATACAGTTGTACTCAGGCAGTGGCAGCAGTACAATTCGGGAACTCCAGTGTAGAGTCTGCCATCAGCCACAATCAATCTCTAGTCAGCGCAGAAGGTGCAGTCATCGGCAGCAGTGCCTTTAGGGGTCTACTTCAAAACATAAAACCAGCCAGAGTCTAATTACACTGAGAGGCTACCTGATCTAGAGCCGAACATCGAACAAAGTCTATCCCAAGGTAGTGGCGGTACCACTGAATTCATAAGCAGTGGCCACTGTTGGGCCGGAGATGCCTTGTCTGGAGACCACTGTACGCCATGGGTTCTTGAAGCCGCCAGTGGCCGCAGTACAATCATTGAAGCAAAGCAAAGATGATGTCACTGGGCTTTGATGTTTCCCAGGTTTAATATTAAATCACCAAAAATTGGAAAAGTTGGATCCAGGGTCTGTGGTTAATGATAGATAACCTGGCAGGGTTAATTCCTGCAGCTGTGTTTCTACTTAGCCCGAAAATATCTGCGGTCTCTTTTTGCAAATACCCAGCATGAACAGAGGACAGCTTGAATTCTGTTGTCCCCTTTCTTAGGCCGTACCAATAGGGCTTGCCCTGATCAATGGGACTTTGCTCGTCAGTGGGGCCAGCATTTATCAGTGGGGTGTGCACCTGTTAGTAAGGCCTGCACCTCTCAGCAGGGCCTATGGCTACCAATGGGGTCTATACTTCTCATGGAGTCTAGCACTATCAACGAGGCATACGGCTCTACCAGGCCGCCCTACAACTTTCAACGTGACCCGCACCTACCGGTGAGGCCTGTACTTATCAACAAGGCATATGCCTCCGAATGAGACCTGCACCTATCATTTTGTCCTGAACATTTCAACAAGGTTTTCCCCTGTTAAATAGACTAGCACATGTCAAAGGGGCCATCACATCTTACACTTAGATTCAATGCATAGGCAAAAATCTTGAAAACACAATATTATGCAGGATACCAAATACAGTAAACTGCATACAGCTGCTGGTGGCAGAACAGCACACAACACTGCCCGAGACAGGGTGTCATTACTTTTAGAACACAAATATGGATGACTGTCATCGAGAACCAGGCGATGAGTGAATCTCATGTGTGTTTTTGCAGCTACTTTCTCTACGCCTTTTAGTGGCACATACTGGAGTATATTGCATTTCCAAGAGAGAGTTGCGCTTCATCGAAGTAGAAGGCAGTTTACAAGGGTTTATTAAGGCTGTGTAATACAAGGCTGTAGTCGGTCCTGACTGTCTCTCTACGGTGGCAGTTGCGATCTTTGAAGCAATAAGTCTGTCACTGGCGGTGATCCCACGCTGGGGCTGAGCTGGCCTGACAGCCGAGGTTTCAAGAATCAATCAGAAGTGCCACGACCTGACAAGCGCATCAACTGCAGAGCTCCCTTAGAGGACTGGAAAACACAACCGCAACCCACCATCCTGGCCTACAGTAGCAACGCGAAGACGCAGCACAGCCACTTCACAGCAGAAATATTTCACACGTCCTGGTATGTTACCACTGACAGACAGCTTATGACAAGCACACCTGTCGAGCTTGGTTCGTTGATGTATTATTTTTCGTCTAGGGACTAAAAGAGACTCTTACAAAAATAGCAGAAACAAACAAACAAATAAAACATAGAAAGAAAGGAAGAAAAAGGTGTGTGTACACGTGCTTCGTACACAGTAGCAACAACTTGATAGCACATTTTGCCGGCGTCACAGAATATATTTACCTGCTTGTTCTTCAATTTCTTTGTTCGTGAATAATTTTCTAGACAATCAATTTGCTCATTTTCCTGCTGTCAGACAACTCACCAAAATCATATTTTCTTCTTAACAAAGTTAAACTTTGTGCTACATTTCTATATTTCACCCAAGCGTTTGGTCTGGCCAACTACTCTGGTGCAAGCTAAAAAGCATAGGCATGCCCAAGTCATGCTAAACATAAATGTCTCAAGAACTAAAATGTTCATCACAAACAGAGAAGTCAGACCGGACTACATTCTGGCCCTACTTCTGTTCACCCTGTACACAAGTAGCGTGCACACAGAACTTCTGGGGGTCTCCTTGATTAAAGAACACAAACGTTCCAGTACTCCATTTTGCATACGATTTGGCTGCACTACCAAGAATACAAAGCGCCCTAAAGCTTCAGTTGTACAGTACAATGAAGAACATTAGTGCACCAAAAATGTCCTAAAGTTGGTCCACCAATATCCATGGTGATGATCTGGGGCCCAAAATCAAAAAGGTCACTGTGTAAACCTGCAAAAGAATCAAGCTATTGAACAAGCGAGTTTAGGTGTCTCATAGTGACACTTAGTAGCCAGATTATCATTGAAAGACCGCATGGAGAGCAGCCTATTTCAAGGCAGAGGGAGAGGCCAGATGCAGATTGACATCTGTCATGAGACATGGCAATGTGGATCCAAAAACACTTCCCTAGAAATGTTTTTCAAGACGAAATTGGAAGCATCTTATACTATGGTATAGAACACCAAAGAATCAAAGCTGCAAACTGCATACATTCTACCACCCACCAGGAGAGAACGCAAAGTTCACAGAACAACTGATGGAAATCATAACGACCAACTCTAACTCGGGCGCCAATAACATATTCCTAGGTGACTTTAACCTCCATTGGAATGACGGCGGTGATAAACTGGTCAACTCGCTTAAAGACTTCCTCAATGAGCTAAATCTTGTACAAGCTTGCAACCAACCTACTCACTCACAAGGAGCGACCTTAGACTGGATTATCTCAAGAAAGGATGAGACATCTATCCTTGCTATAGACCCATGTGACTGGTCTGACCATCACATCATAACATTCACGATACCTACAATGACAAAGGGCAGGACCGTGCAACCACGCAAGCTCAAGAAACTGATCCGAGACACAAAAGAGGCTAATACTGAACTACTGGTTGAAAGGTGTGAGAAAGACCTGAAGCCACCTAACAATAAGCAAAATGTCAATGAGCTGACGGATCACTACATAACCTCGATCGGTAATATCGTCAATGACACCATGCCCCAAAAACTGAAAAAGGTATCAGAGAAACCAAAAAATCCTTGGTTTAATGAATCATTGAATGAGGACAGGCGCAAACTGAGAATGGCCGAAAGGAGGTGGAGACAACATCCCTCCTCCCCTGAGCTGAAAGCACTCAGAAAAACAAGAAAAGAATACAACAAAAAAATAATCAACTCCAAAAAAGAATTTATCAGAGCTGAATTGGACAATGCCATAAACAGACCACGAAAACTCTTCGAGATTTTAAAACAACAGTCAAATAAACTAGCCAAAACGGTTCTAGAGAATACAAAAACTCCCATAAGCTGCGAGGAATTCTCCTCATTTTTCACGGAAAAATCTAAATTGCTTGAAGATGAACTCACAATTGCAGCAACTAACCTTAAGACACTGCCTCCACCCAGTAACGAGGCCAATATCTCACCAGAGAGTCTCCAAACTAAAAATAAGGCAAAATGGGACACATTTGAACTATACGACCAGGAAAAGATCGCCAGAACGCTGGCGGAACTTAGACCGAACAACCACTATCAAGACCCTTTACCAGGAAAGTGTGTAAGAGAAATCAGCCACACTCTAATTCCGATCTGGACCGAGATAATAAACGCCTCACTTGCACAAGGAACCCTCCCTGACTGCCTAAAAACAGGGCAGGTGATGCCCATCCTCAAAAAACCGACAGCTGATGCTACAGACCCGAACAACTATCGACCAGTGACCAACATCCCACTACTGGCTAAACTCATTGAGAAATGCGTACAGGGCCAACTAAGTCAACACATCGCTAAATTCTCGCTACTGGATGATTGCCAATCAGGTTTCAGAACTGGGCACAGTACTGAAACTGCGATCCTGCACATTGTCGATGACGCCCTACAAGCCCTAGACCGAAATCAATCCTGCCTACTGATCCTCTTAGACCTATCATCAGCATTTGATACGGTAAAGCACGAAGTGCTAATGACCAGACTGCAAGACAGGATGGGTTTGTCTGGAAACGTGCTGAAATGGTTCAATTCTTTCCTACAGAACAGGACTCAGCGATTCCTGGTTAACCAAGCAATCTCTTCCCCGAGCCCCAACGCAATCGGGGCCCCACAAGGCTCAACGCTATCCCCAGATCTATTCAACTTATATGTAGAACCTCTCACGGAGATCCTTCAAAAATCACAGGTATCCTATCATATGTATGCAGACGACACGCAATTATACATAAAGATCGCCTCTCTTGAGGACATTGACTTAATGAACAAGACACTAAAGAGAGCTTTGCGATGGTTAACAATGAACCATCTGAAACTAAACGCCCAGAAAACAGAATTCCTGCTGATCTCACCGACAAGGAGCCAATCCGAAGTTAAAGAGTGGACTAAATTGGTGACAGCGCTAAACTGCACCCCGACCCTAGTTAACTCAGCCAAATCACTAGGAATTACACTAGATAAGAACCTCGACATGAAAAACCATATTAACTCAATGGCCAAGAGCGCCCGCTTCCACTTGAATTACTTAAGAAAACTGAAACCCTTTATCTCCGAGACAGATCTAAAACTGGCTATCCAATCACTAGTCATCTCGAGGATCGAATACGGCTGCACCACATTAGCAGGCCTGCCAAAAACATCCACAGCACCACTAAAAGCCTGCCTCAACGCAGCGGCGAGACTCATTACGGGAACGAAGAAATTCGATCACATATCTCCTCACCTGAAAGCATTAAACTGGCTACCTTACGAGGCTAGAATTCAAATGAAGATGGCCTGTATTACGCATAAAGCGGTTCACTACAACACGCCTAGATACCTAGCAAAGAAACTTAAGCTCTCAGGAGGTAACAGAACAACTAGAAGCGCAAAAGATTTGCTATTACGACCAGCCTTTTTCCACAAGAGAAAGACCTACAACCGAGCATTCTCCGGAGCTGCCCCCAGAATCTGGAACTCACTCCCTCCAAACATCAGGAAGATTCAAAATACAGTAACATTCAAACGAGAACTGAAGAGCCACTTGATGAGTAAATACCCTACTTAGTGCAACCTACGGATCACTGGGATGATCAATTACGCTAACTGAGGGCCGCCCTCTTCATGGAAAATTGGAAGATCATCATCGGATAATGAACCGATGCCGTGCGCAAGCCGAGACTTGACACATTACTCCTACCTCATATATGTGTGAACTCTAACTATATCTCACAGTCATACTATATTACTTCTATCTCAGTTGATTTATTTATCCTTATATGTGGAACCTTTAACTATATGTCACAATCATACTATATAACTTCTACCGCACGTGATTTATTTATACTTATTATCCTTGACATGCACTGGAACGCCTCTTAACCCTACCTCAACGAGCATGGTTTGTTACCATGACACAAGCCAAGCCTTGCTCGCCATATAATGCTAATTGCACAGTCATTATGAATATATATATTTAATCTCGTCCATACAGTATATTGCCTTCTACCTCATTATTCTCTTGTTGTTAGTACTGCTTTTATAATTGTCTATATGTAATTCTTTCCTTGTTAAGCGCTCTGATACCCACGGGTCTTGTCCGCGCTATACAAAACACTATAAATAAATAAAATAAATAAATAAATAAATAAATAAATGGTGCAGAATTCAGGGTATTTGCGATCGAACTATCAACAATCAGCCACCTTGAGTGGAAAGCATGGGGAAAAAAAGGTATGGCCTCCCGCAATCGTACACAACTGTTGCCCGAAAGACCAAGTGGAATAAAGAATTAAATATTCTCCTCTCTTCCACGTACTAAAGAAACAGTTCAGCGCATGAAGCCATCTGGTAGACAATGCTTGGAGATAATCTACTGAACCCAAGAAACCAATTGTGCTCAAGTGCGCAAAGTCGTCTCTAATCTAAATTTGGGACAAACACTGGAACATCTCAGCAAAGCTCAAGCTAAATGCCTTATGAGGCAGCACCTTCATGAGAGAAGAATTACTAACTAAAATCTGCCTAGAATCCAAAAAAGCACCATCTGGCATGAAGTCTTCAGTTATGAAATAATGAGAGTCAGTTACCTGCCCATGAGCAGCACATTATGGCAAACTAGACTGCTTTTTATGAAAAGAAAGTAACACCTTCCTACTAAAATTTCAGGCTAGGAGATAGCAACCCAACTCAGTACAAGTGCTTGTTGCAGCTAGCACAGATCATTTTTGATCCATTTCATATTTTAATACAGAACATACCATTGTATTCGCAAAAGATCCATATGAATGCTTCCAAACAACTATGGCATATGGAATACCAGAGCAGCAATGATCTTTCACCTGCCGAGAATTGAGAGCGAGTAAGTATATGCACTTATAGCTTCCTTGCCGATGCCCCAGGTGGAAAGGCAACAAAGCAGTGAAACTACAATAAAAATGTACATTTCGAACTCAGTCTTGCCGGCAGTTAGCCACTTTTAGGCTTATATCTCATGCTAATAAATTACATCTTTTTTTTACTGTTATTCTAATATATTTTAGTAACCCCTTCGATGCTGATGACGAGCTCATCTCGTCATCACCCATGGGTGGCGTGTGCTGATGACGAGCTGAGCTCGTCATGTATCGCAGTAATTTTAAAATTGCCGCACAGCGCAAAAATCACCGCAGCAGCGATGCGATTAACTAACCACTAAAGATCTCTGGCTGAAAGAGTTATTTTTTAATTGCTCTCATTAGGTATATATATGCATTATTGAGGCATCATCAATGCCGTGGTGAAAATCACATCACCTATAACATAAGATTACATTAGGTTGATGCAGGTCAACGGCTGGACGTGGTAAAGACCATTTACTAGTTAACGAGGCTTTGTTGTTTTTTCACCCCTTCTTAGAGCCCCAGGAATCTCCACTCTGCCTATTGCTGAAAGAATGCTGGAAGAACTAGCCTCACCCAGAAATTCTTAGTAGGTCCCCTAAATGTGGCTCTAGTTAACTCCACCCTGGGCCATAGACATAAACGCCCCAATTAAAACCCTATACCTGCCATTGTAATCTAACACGCCCCCTGCTGTGATGTCACTGGTGTAGCTTGTGTCTCCAGGGCGAAGAGACCTCGCCCAGCACCAAGCCACAATCAAAGTTCAGCCACCTTTCCCACTAGAAAAGAGCATAGCTTTGCAGAAATGCATCACTGCGCAGCAAGTAGCTATTATTTTCCACATGCTCGGTGTTTCCTCTCCTCTTTTTGCTGCTCCCCTTAGTCCAGTGGGGCACGCTGAAGAGAGGGCCAAGTCCAACAGCTACTTATTATTTTGTCAATTGCTAACTGTGCAAATGTTTCACCCCTCTATTACTAGTTTAACACCCAAATGCTGCAATAAGCAACTGAAAGGTGACCTGTAAACCTTTGCAACCAGCTGTCCACTACGTGGCAACACTGCTATGTTTTGTTTTAGTAGCTTTGGATCTGTTTGAGCTAGAAGTAATTATTTGGGTAAAATCTGCAAAGTATGCAGCAGATAGATTATGTGGCAAAATCAGCAAACTAATTATTGGCAGACAACACCGCTACTGCAGAAATGCATAATTCCAGTAGGCCTGATTAGGAGGGATGGAACGAGTTAACTATTGCAACATACTATGGCAAAAGCCAGAGACACCATACGTGAGTATATTATTGCTAAAATAGCATGAATATGACTGGGACAGCTTGCCACATACTTTTCTTTCTTTCATCCATCTGATAAAACATTTAGCAGAAAGCATATTATACAACAGGTGATAAAACTAACCCTACAACAAGATGTTCCTTTTTCTCTCATATTGAACTTTGTTATGAGTAACTTTTAAAGTTTGCAACATTCCTGTGTTATACATTACGTTCGATAAAGAAAAAGTGCTAACTTTACAAAGGATATTTCTGTAGATGATTGAGACTTCATAACACATAAATAAAAGGAAGTAATAACTTGGAAAGGGCAAACCCAATGCACAACAATTTGGGCCATGCAGGAAGACCCACACAATTGGGCTGATATAGTGGCAATGGACACCCAGGCTCTGATTTGCAATCTGAATCATAAATCAACACCCATAAACTTACTCAAACGCATAGGTGTAGTTACAATTTTTGCAATTTCCTGAAAACATTCCAGTAGGACATCTGCGCCAGGCTTAGTCCTCCAAGTCTCTTCCAGTGACTGCCATTTAACATTTTCTGGAGCAGACATTTCACCAATGTAGAATTGTTTTCACAGTACAATATTTATATTGACTATGTTTATGTTATCCAATTGGTCTGATATGGCGTAATCTAACAATTGTATTACACTGTAGAAAGAGTCACATCTTTTCTGTACTATGGTTATTTTAAAAGGTCTTATTTAGGCCAGAAATATGGAACCACCACTCATTTGGAGCCCTGGACTCCCACATGTGAATGTGGGATGGTTAAGAGCTTCTGTAGCGGGCACTGAAAGCATTGATTCCGTTTGCAGTTTTCTGCCTTTTAAATGTTGTTTCATGTATCAACCCATTTCTATATAAAGTGCTCTAGTACCACCAAGTGGAGCGCGCTACATAAATCTGAAAATAAATATAAGAATTCATTTTTTGAACAGCCCAAAGAATCATTCCCATCTCAAATCTCTTAATAATCTTTTCAGATGTTGGAATCACCTGCTGAAGTACCCATTCTCAAAATGAATGAAAACAGCCTTCAGGGTTTCAAATGAGGCATCTCTCAGGGATGCACTCTCGCCTCGTTTCTCAGTTGGCAGCAAGATTAATCTTCTTTACTGCTAAGAAATAGTAATATGCAATTATTTGAAGGAAATCTGTTGAAACAATTTCCTGTGTGTCTTTCTGTGATAGCTGATACAAACGGTTATCCCTAAAAAGGTTGTTTTTTTTAGAAAAAATATGATGTGCTGCTTTGTATGTAATTGTAAGCAAAAATGAATGTAAAACTGCAGGAAATAGCTTGGACCAACATTTGCACTTCATAAACCAGCAGTGGCAAAGCCTATAGGTGTTGGCTGTCAGCCTTTGGCGTTGTCAAATTGTGTTTTTTCCTGGTTTTTGCAAAATGTGATTGTTGAGGATGCTGTCTAGCTCCACAATCTTGCAGAATAATAAAGCTGCTTAGTCTTGATTTCACATCATCGATCGTTCTTCCACCACCTTATACTTTTTATCGCTTTATTTTACTTTTATGGGTTCTTTTCCATTCCTCCATTGTCACTGTATTCCTATCTGTCACTGCCTCCTCCTTTCGGACTTTCTCTGTGTGAACATTTTATCATGAAAATAATTACAGGTCCCCAAAACTGAGAGTTGGTGTCAACTAACTTCAAAAACAGTTGATGAAAAGCATAAAGGATGCTCTAAAATAGGTCAGGTGCAATGGTGGGATGCTGGTGACTTGCACGTTGCATCTCTGAGGCAGTGGCAAGACCAAAGCTTAGAGGACTGCTCTTCTTTCAGCTTCAGGGGAAAATCCTCCACTAAGCAGAGCAGGAAAATTGATTTAAAGCAGTTTGAGACTTTTTTCAATGTGTGTAACCAGTCGGAGGCTGTGGCAAACAAAGGATGTGGTACTGCTGTAGGGGGAAGTCAGTGAGTTCCAATACAGAGAACAAGTCCTGCACTCTGCCACAGTCCATGAACACAAATCCATTTTCAAAGGGTTTACAAGAACCAAAATCCATATATTATTACACTTTCCGACACAGAATCATAAGTCACTGTTTAACTTCATATTGTAGCTTTGCCATTGTTTGACTCAGAAAATCCCTGGTTAGTGTGCTTCATTATGGCTCGATGTGTCCAGATAAGGGAATTTTAATAGAAGTGAATTTGTGCTAAAAGCACAGTCATCGCCCAAGATCTAAACATCTTCCAAAACTCTTCCTATCCATTCAAACAGATATCTTGGTCTATTCATCCCTGTGCGGGCAAATCAGGCGTTCCTCTTTCTGCCTGCCTCTCCATTCCATAGCTATTTTAACTTTACATGCCCATCAATTTAATAACCAATTGGCCAACCTGTTGCTTCTTGCGTCCACCATGAAATGCTCCATCAATGTGTATAGGTTTTTTGGTATGACTGACTTAGAAAAAAGCTCTGTTGGTTTGGAGCAATTGGGAAACAAAACAAGAGACTAGCAATCAAAAGAGGTGCTCCAAGGCGCTCACAGCACCGTGCTCCTGAAATCTGTTACGCACGGGCTTGCTTTGGGAAGATTGGCAGGGGTATAAATGAGATTCCCTCAAGTTGGAAGTACAGGTGTATGTTTCCTGGTCTGTGCAAAGCTGATTAATTCAAACTCCTTTATAGTTCAGAATTGATAGCCCAGAACTGAAACCGAGATACCGTACTTGTGGATCAATAAATAGTCAGAAGTCTTCTCTTTTATTCTATGTTTATTATTTTATTGTATATCTTGTATAAATGTTCTGCAACGATTCATTCTTTTTAGATTGTCCGTTTAATTATTATCTTTTTGCAGAATTAAACCTATTGTGGCTATTCAGAGGTCCAGAACTAGTATGGTGCACAACTGTCAAAGGTAGAATTAAGGTTGGATTAAAGTAACAATAACATTTATCCTACATTTTGTCCCAGTCTTGTTGATTTTTAATAACATAAAATAACATACTATACTAATTCTCCCTTTGCTTCCATTCCACTCGAGACGAATCGTGGTTCAAGGACTGATCCTCTCCCGCCTCGACTGTGGAAATGCCTTATATCTTGGAGCACCCCAATCCACAATCAACAGACTCCAGGTTATTCAAAATTGTGCAGCAAGAATTCTTCTGGATATCCCCCGCCGAACGTCAGTAAGAGCCAGACTGAGAGATCTTCACTGGCTCCCGGTGAGATCTAGAATCGAGTTTAAGAGCATGTGCATTGCAGACCGCTCTTACTGGGGAACAGGCCCCCCCATTAACTCTCCCCTTGTGAAAACCTACCAGCCCACTCGTTCTCTCAGATCTGCGACCTCCTACCTCGCCTCAGTACCACGCATCAGGATGGCCAGATGTGGTGGTCGTTCGCTCTCCTACAACCTGGCCAAGATCTGGAACTCCCTCCCTCTCAATCTCAGATCCAAACCCAACCTCCTCACCTTCCGAAAAACTCTCAAAACCTGGTTATTCAGCAAAACCTCTGTTTAAAACCAAACCTAGCCTCCCTCTTCCTACCCCTCCGGATTAGCTCAAGTTCCCTACAGCGCTGGGACGCCCCTGGGTAGCCATCGCGCTCTACAAATCCTCATTCCATTCCATTCCATTGTTACCGAACCTACAGGTTCATTTGGAGTGACGGCAATTATTACCAGCAAAACCTGCCTTCCCATGTGAGCGCATGTTTTATTAGCATCATATTTCTGTCACTTCAGTGACAATCGCCTTTATGGTACATGGGGTCCCAGACAAGGACAAAATGCAACAAAAACGACCCTTTTGTTAGGGGTGGAGGTATGAAACAACTTGCCCCATTTCTGATCTTTGTCACTGATATGTGTTTACTCTGCTATTACTTACATCAGGTGACATTTTCTGAACTTCCTTTCTGACAATTATTAGACATTTCAACCTGCAGGAGGTTTTTGGCAGCTGTACCTCGTTATCTTCTCGTAAGGCGAGATTGAATTTAGAAGTAACCCGCAAGAGACGACCGAGAATCTAATTGGAAGCAACGTCTTAAAAATACAAGATGTATTGATTTCTGAGTCTCATTAGAAAGCTCTCAGGAATAAGTGAACTGCAAGGCAAAGGCGAGATACGCTGAGAACTCTGCTGCCAGGCAGCACTGGACTCCCCCCAGGACCCCTCGAGACATAACCGGGATTGGTTTGCGGGATGCATAGCAGCCCTCGGCAATAATAAATATATTTATGAATATGTATATATGTAGTTGTGAAACATCTATTGCTGCCAAGAAGGAGATAAGTAATGGTATTATATGATCTGATGCAGCATGGTCAGTAGAGACATAGGGTCAATTCTTAAAAAATATTAAATCTGCACCCGAAGTTTACGATCTCCCATAGGTGAAGCGTTACCTGTTTTGGGAAATTACAGGAATCCCAGATGTGCCTAGAAACCTGCAACAGTTCCTGGGCACAGTCAAACTCCCCGAAAGCTTTTTTTAGAATTCACAATTGTGATTATGTAGTGGCGTTACCTCATGCACAATTTTAGAGAGTGCACAACTGAGATGCAAAATTCTACAGCATTTGTGTATTGTTTTTTTCGCCTCTGGGAAAATATTCTCTGTTGGAAGACACATTCTCTCACACTTTCAATAATTTTGGCTGTAATCTCTATCCCTTACCATTATGTAAGTTAATTTACGCCTGTTGTGACTAGACCAAGATTATGACTTTTTCTACAGAGGTACTTGATCAGAGAGAAGTTTGTAAATTCCCACTGATATGTGAGGTCGGGTGATGCAAACACTTTCATGGCCTTCCTAGCTCAAATGGAACCCCCCCCCCCCCCCCCACTGGGAGCAATTTACTCAAAACTAAAATCTTTGTGAGAGGGAATTAGTTTTCTGTTGTTATACTAATTTTTGCAGATTCCAAACGTAGTTTGACATCGGTCATAGGTGAATACTTGGATGTGTTATCTAAACGTTCATAAGCAAACAGCTTTATAATTCGGCAAAGGAATCATAATTGAAGACGTATGTCTACAGTAAGGAAGGTTAGGTATGATCACACAAGATATGTATTGGCGCAAATCATAAACCATTACAAAGAAATATACATTTATGCTTGCATCTCATCTTCAATTTGCATGAATTTCTGGCTCGTCACGGCTGGGATGCAAAGATAGA
Source organism: Lissotriton vulgaris (assembly GCF_964263255.1). NCBI lineage: Eukaryota > Metazoa > Chordata > Amphibia > Caudata > Salamandridae > Lissotriton > Lissotriton vulgaris. The sequence goes on along the minus strand of NC_141687.1, from coordinate 1,324,678,407 downwards.
GTGAACACTTGTTCTGAGAAGTGATACACAGATGAGATGGATGCTTGGCTACAGGAAGAATATAAAGATCAGCATATCCCTTGAGGAGGTGGGAGTAGAGTTGGGGAGTGCTCAGGCTTAGGAGGACTGAAGAGAATGGAGCAATTCTGTAGTGACACACAATAGGGACAATTTGTTTGTCTTAGTCCACTTGTGACTTTGAGCTCATTTTGACTGACAGACATTGGTCACACTTGTTGACACCCAGGGTTGCACTGCCTTACGTTACTGGAGGAGTGATGCAATCAGTCAGTCAGTCAATAAAACTTTATTTGGTTTGTTACAACCATAAAAGTATACACTTTATATTTTATAAACCTTTTTAGAAACACGTGACATAATACATTATTAAAAACAGAAGCGGGGCATCGACATAGCGCGAGAGATAACTCCTTTCAGTACCAATCGGGTTTCATCATATATATATACAATCCTTCCAAAATACCTACATTACTATTCACCCTTAAAAATACACTCTCCTTTTACACTGGGTGAACTGCTACACCTGTTACTCTATACACTGGAGAAATATCCTAATTTTGCTCATAAATTTCCCCAAAGCACGGGCTACATCTAACGTTGTTATTTCCACTAGAAGATTAGCAGCTTGCATCCTATTCCTAATTCTATATTTTTTGAATATCGGACATAAAAACTCTTGTCGTATATCTAAAACCGGCCTACAGTCTAATAAAATATGTACAATATTGCAGGGGGTACCTAACATACAAGTATATTTACCATCGCTATTTATCATGTAATTTTTCACCCTATTAGGAGGAGGAGTGATGCAATCATTTATTAGGTCTTGCCAGACAGATTTCGGCTTTTGCTGGCGAAGACCAATGGAGGGCAATCCCAAAGCTTAAAGTAGGCTTTAGGGCAGTACACTGCTTACCCTTGCTTGGCTTTCTTGTCAATCTCATTTGCTAGCTTTTTCTTCATTGGCTTTCCTTCTTCATCTTGTGTTTGTTGTTCTTCCAGAACAAAGCTGCTTTACCATCCTTTTGACTGGGTGACTTGCATCCTTCCACTGCTTACATTCTAGAAACCATTTATTATTCTTTTTAGGCTGTGAAAGACATTGTGTGCGGGCTTAGCAAGAACATACAGGGGCTTGCAGCTCGTTGACTTTCTGGCACTCATTTGCTTGCTTCTTATTTACGTCCCAGATTATTAATCTTGCGTTTGCCACTCTTATGGGGTATATCCTTTTTTACCATCTCTTTGGTGATTTTGTCCCACAAATTACTCTCTCTTGCCCATGTGCTTTTCTCCCCCACCTGGACTTGAGCTCACTCGCCTCAGTTTGATTCCTACAACCCTGCATCCAAATTGCTATCCTTTGCACGTGCTGCTTCTCCCCTCATCAGCAGTGTCGCTTCTTCTCCAATGTCTCACCAAACCAGCAATCCAGTAATGCTTTTTAATTTTTGACACACTGCATTTTTAGAAAGTGTTTCTTTTTTTAAAAAAAATGTACCGAGCCATCTCAGATAAATACTAAAAACAAAAGAAAAAAAAACAATTTTGTAGCCACATGCATTCATGTTGATACATGTGGATGCCTACAAAAATATATGGTTGCTGCATCATCACGTGTTTTGTTTTTCTTAATAGCTGCAGTGCTGTACCAGTATGCCTAAAAAAGATTAATATGCAAAACCTATTGACTTTGCCAGTGATAGTTTCTTTAGGACTACCTGCATGTGCATTGTCAAAGCTTGTTTCTTCAAGACTCTCAGTGTGCATTTATTTTCTTACTCTCTCCCTCATGCGCTGCTTCCTACTGAAATTTCCCTCTCCGTGATCTCTGTTTTGCTCCCCTTTCATTCCCAGCTTGTATGCTGCTACCTCACCACTCTCTTTTATGCCTTTTATTCTTAAATGGTCACACACCCCATCAAGCTCCCCTACTCTCTCCGCTCATTGGTGCTTACAACCACCCACTCTACCACGGTTCTTCCCTTCCAGTGGTGTTATTTAAGAAAATATATAATTATTGGGAGGGTCCAACATCTGCATATTGCTGCAGGCTGCTCCTTTAAAAGAAAAACGCAAAAAACATACTTTGTTTAACTTTTATCTTTGTTTACTTTACTCCTCCAAAATCGACATTGTGCCAGCGTGGAGCAGTAAACAAAAAACAAAAAGACTACTAAATCTTGATTTACGTATGAACATGCCTCATCACGCTGTTAAAAAAAAAAAAAAAATTGCCAACGCTGCTTTGCATCACCGAGCATTTTTTTTTCCTTTTGCCAATGCTTAACGGTATCACCAAAAATCACTGGCAAAGACAAAATGCTGGGCTACGCCACCGGGAAAAAAACTATTGCCCTTTCCAGGGATTGTTCCTTTAAGTTTTTATTAGGTCTCGCCTGTCGATGCGCATGCGCATCGAGCAAGCGAGACTATTGCGAGTTATCCACTCTTTATCCACACTGCAAGGAATCGTGGCGATTCCTTGCAGTGCCCGTGACTTTTAAGGTCAATGCGCATGCGCATTGAGCTTATGCGCATGCGCATTGACCTTAAAAGCGCGTGCGCGTGCACGTCCGTCTCCTAACAACACACACACAACCTCTCCCCCGCTCCGCCCCCTCCCCGCCATGTCTGCCCCCTTCCCGCCGTGTCGCATTTCTCCTCCCCCCTCCCCTCTCTTCCCTCCGGCTTGTATGCCACTCGCAACGCTCCCTGTTGCTGTCTCACACATTTGTTGTTGTAACTCTTCCTGTGCCTAAATTATTTACAAAGACTCACATTGCTCCTACTACAAGCCTTTGAACCCGCCATCTCCCTGAGGTGACTTTCGGAGACGTTTCGCAACGAATTTAAAATTAAAAGAACCCCGAAAACTGTAATTACGAGTCTTACTCACCCCAACAGCTTACAGCACTATCACCAGCGCCGTACCCGCTCCGCCCCCTCCCCTTCCCGCCGTGTCGTATTACTCCTCCCCCTCCCCTCTCCTCCGTCCGTCTTGTTCTTTTGCTCAGTTCTACCCCTCTCTCTTCCTGTGCCTAAATTATTTACAAAGACTCACATTCCTCCTAAAAGCCTGCATGGTGAGCACCACTGAGTGACTTCAGAATTTGCCACATTGTGCATTTTGTTTACTATAAAGGTCAATTCCCCGGATAGATTACCGTATGACCGAGATTTTACATTCCGCTTGAGTGAGTCATCAGTGAGGAATGCTGCGGTGTCGCACTTCCTGCTAGATAGGCTTTGATACACGTTGGGAGTTCAGTGAACATTGGACCTCGTGAAAACCACATCTCCGCGCTTACACTTTATCAACATGTATGGAATGTTTTGGGGAGTTCAGATAAAGACTTCTTGCAAACTGTATTTCCGTACGATTTTATCAGTTTCAGAAAGTGAATGCAAGTAAATTGCTAGTTTGACATGCTGGTACGGAAACTGGGAGTTACAAAGAAAAATCTTGACTGCATATTTCAGCCCCGTGTCACGCGGGTAAACGGGGCGGTAGCAAGGTATCTCCATGGAAGTGTTATCGTATGTTGTTATAATGGAGCCGTTCCTCCGATTTTTTTCTTTCTTTGCTGAGATTAGTCCTGCAGGAATCTTCCGTCTCCTAACAACACACACACACCCTCTCCCCCGCTCCGCCCCCTCCCCGCCATGTCTGCCCCCTTCCCGCCGTGTCGCATTTCTCCTCCCCCCTCCCCTCTCTTCCCTCCGGCTTGTATGCCACTCGCAACGCTCCCTGTTGCTGTCTCACACATTTGTTGTTGTAACTCTTCCTGTGCCTAAATTATTTACAAAGACTCACATTGCTCCTACTACAAGCCTTTGAACCCGCCATCTCCCTGAGGTGAGTTTCGGAGACGTTTCGCAACGAATTTAAAATTAAAAGAACTCCGAAAACTGTAATTACGAGTCTTACTCACCCCAACAGCTTACAGCACTATCACCAGCGCCGTACCCGCTCCGCCCCCTCCCCTTCCCGCCGTGTCGTATTACTCCTCCCCCTCCCCTCTCCTCCGTCCGTCTTGTTCTTTTGCTCAGTTCTACCCCTCTCTCTTCCTGTGCCTAAATTATTTACAAAGACTCACATTCCTCCTAAAAGCCTGCATGGTGAGCACCACTGAGTGACTTCAGAATTTGCCACATTGTGCATTTTGTTTACTATAAAGGTCAATTCCCCGGATAGATTACCGTATGACCGAGATTTTACATTCCGCTTGAGTGAGTCATCAGTGAGGAATGCTGCGGTGTCGCACTTCCTGCTAGATAGGCTTTGATACACGTTGGGAGTTCAGTGAACATTGGACCTCGTGAAAACCACATCTCCGCGCTTACACTTTATCAACATGTATGGAATGTTTTGGGGAGTTCAGATAAAGACTTCTTGCAAACTGTATTTCCGTACGATTCAATCCCTCACCCACACTCACCCACACTCACCCTCACTCACCTTCACCCTCACTCACCTTCAACCCCTCACCCTCACTCACCCCCACTCACCCTCAACCCCTCACCCTCCCTCACCCTCATTCACCCTCAACCCCACTCACCCTCAACCCCTCACCCCCTCACCCTCACTCACCCTCAACCCCTCACCCTCACCCACACTCACCCCCACTCACACTCACCCCCACTCACCCTCACTCACACTCACCCACCCTCACTCACCCTCACCCTCACTCACCCTCAACCTCATGCTAAAGATTTACAAAAAAAACCATTAACAATTCTAAAAGCACTAACTCTAATGCTGCGAGACCTATTGCATTTCTAATGCTTGTTGCAAAGGCAAACGGGTGAAAAGTAACAGAGATCCAGTACAGGTGCATCCGTGGATGAATCAATGAAAAAATAGGAGCTGTCCTCCTATCCCCTGAGCTCCCTGAAACGATTTTCCTCTCTACAGTCATTAAAAAAATATAAAAAGAAATTGATTATTTTAAAACAATTATAATGTATGATGGGTCCGTGGGATAGGTCCTTTACTTTAAGCAGCTGCACTTCCCAATCACTGGCATGAATATGCTAATGGACATACAATAATGAATACATTAGGAATAATTATGCATGGGTGACTTATGAAGGCGGCACTAGTACAGAGTGATACGAGCGACAGGATGAAAGACCACAGAAGGCTAGGGAACATCAACATTTTGAATCTTTCATGAAACCCCAGCTGGTGAGGATTCGCCTGGAGGTAGCGTCGGATGGAACTTAACGGAGACAAATACAGCCGGACAGTTTCAGAGCTGGATGGAGAGTCTATTCTCAGCTTCTATAATCAGACATCAATGAAGTAAAAGTAAATTGATGTTACCTTGGTTAGGTTTACATACCCACAGTCTTTCCTTACTAATGCGGTAAAATCCCTTATTGCAATGCTGGCTATGAATGTGTAGAGGTTATATTTTGAGTAAGGTAAACCTCCTCCACGGTAATCTTTTTGAATGTTTTTTTTGCACTGAATTGAGGATCTGTTGAGCTCGTAGTTTGAGAGGCATAAAAGACCACTGGCTGCAGACAGACAGTAGGACACATTGAAGCCCTAGCTTTTCTCTAGGTAGGCTCCCTCCTTTTAATATGGTCTGCGCCGTGTTTCTGAAGTCTGTTCTTACATTGGACTAGCGCTGGGAAGCCCCGCTGCGGGGGCAGCTGCGTGCCTTACAAACTCCATAACATAACTTGCGTCTTCAGGCGGTGTTTCGTATGGTGCCTTCAGAATCAGAGGCACAGCCTCTTTAGTGCAGGGAGAGGCATGTCATCCATACTCACCCTGCACCCCCAATTACGAATGTTGTTTATGGCCCTACTTGGGGGTAGCAGACTCCAGTTTCCTTGCTTGCATTCCCAGTGTTTAATCTGTGACCATCTATAGGTGCAGAGACACAAAGCTTTTCTTGAAAGCATGCTTGCAGGGCAGCAGATTGCGTGGACTGCCAAATGTCCCTACTGTTTAGGCTTAGTTACCCTCCCAGCCTCTTTCTTCCACCACCCTACCATTCAGTGTCTCTATCGGACTCTTTCAGGTTGTTTTTCATCCCTGCTGCCCCCCTTTGTCACTGTTTACCTATCTTTCTTTTCCTATTTTTTCTATTTTTTATGTTTTTATCTCTTTATGAAAGTCTGATTATGAAAAAAAGGGTTCATACACCACAGTAAGTGTCCATGCTCACCACCCGCTTCCAGTGGCACAAGTTAAGCGCCAGGGCCAATGACATGAGGGCTCATTGGACTGTGACAAGTGCTGCCAAAGTGAATATGCTTGCTCAATAGCAACTTAACTGAATTTAGGAAACGATCAGCTGACTTCTGGGTTTGGGGGGGGGGGGGGGGGGGGTATGTTTGGAATGTTTTGGAGTCTGTACCGTTCCCTAGCATGGGACCAATTGCAGGTAGGCATGTATTCAGTCCTTTAACAATAAGACTCTCTTTCAGATGGTGATGCATCACAGAAAGCACCAAGGAGAGTACTCATGGAAAACATTTGGGAGAAGCCAGACAGATTGCAGTTGCTACAGCTTGTTTTCCTTTAGGAACCTTGGTACTGGCCCACTGTCGCTAGACTCAGGAGTAATGAAGGGCAGGAGCAGTAGTCCTGCATGGCTTCGAACCCTGCTTACATTCCTTAGTTCCCACTCCCTTTCTTCCTCCTAGCCCCTCATTAGACTAAGCATTGGCAAAGACAATAGGTCTCGCCAATGCAAGATCTATTGGCTTCGGCAATGTGTTTTAGCCAGTGTGGCTGCTGTTCAGCATGACTAAAAGTTAGTGGGGTGGGGTAGAGTGGATTGGGGTAGAATGGTGTTGAAAAAATTTGGAGTGGCATGAGAGACTGGGGTGGAACGGAGTTGGGTAGATTGGAGTGGGATAGAGGGGTCAAGTCAAGTCAAGTCAAGAGATTTTGGAGAGGAGTTGGATAGATTGCAGTGGAGTTTGGAGTGGGGTAAACTGGACTGCGGTAGATTGGAGCGGAGTGAGGTGGATTTGATTGAGTGGGGTAGATCGGGGTGAGGGTAAGTGGGGTAGATTGATCGTAGTAGAGTGGACTAGAGAGGGTAAATTGGAGCAAAGTGGGGGTGGGATAGACTGGGATAATTTGGAGTGGGGTAAATGAATGAATGATGGAATTTATAAAGTGCAGGAATCGCCCCTGAAGGGGTATCTCCGAGCTGTATTGTTATCAAATGATAAAAGAAGGTGTGTGTCATCCGCATAAGAGATGGGAGTGAAACCATGATCTATAATGATCTTTGCAAAAGGGGCCCCGTAATATTAAACAGGGTTGGGCTAAGACAGGAACCCTGTGGTACCTTCTTTGTGAGCTTCATGATGCGGGAGCGGAAAGGACCCAGGTTAAAAATTTGAGTGCGCTGTCCAGAAAGCTTGCGAACCATTTTAGCACCAGTCCATGTATTCCATTCTCATTTAGTCTTTGGAGCAACTTGTGAAGAGACACAGTATCAAAAGCTGCGTACAAGTCCAGCAGCACCAGCAACACAGTCTTATTGTTGTCCAAGGAGAATCCAATATAGTCTGTAACGCCTATAAGGGTGGTTTCTGTGGAGTGATTAGGTCTAAAGACATACTGAGAGGGATCGAGGCAGCTCTGTGTACCCATGTACTCCATGAGCTTAGTGTTGATATATCTTTCCAGAAGTTCTCATAATTGGAAAGAGTGAGATAGGACAGTAGTTAGCTAGCTCTGTTGCGGGTACATAAGCCTTCTTATGGATAGGAAGCACTTGTGCTACCTTCCATTCAAGAGGAAGTTTCCCTTCACTCAAGGAAGCATTTAATAGGGTACAGATGGAGGGGGCTAGTTGCGTAGCTAATAGGGAAAGCAAATTGGCTGGCATGATATCGAGGGGAGAGCCTGATTTGGCTATTTTCAACATCTCTTCTACTTTTGATAACTGCAAAGCAGGGAAACTTTCTAAGCACGTATCCTTCTCCCTCGGAAATATGGAGAATAGGGCACTAATATCCGGAGGTTCAGGGTCACTTGGAAATGTATCATATATTTTGTTAACGTTTTCCTCAAAATAATTGGCAATGCTATCGAATAATGTTTGAGGGGGGGGGGGGGTTTATTGATACATGCAGTTGGATTGGTGAAGGAATTGAGGACTTTATATAGTTCTTTCGTGTCGTTGCCGGCTTGGTTTAACCTAAAGCTAATATGGACTTTCTGTGCTTATTTTATATTCTTGTGATACAGTGCAAAGGGAGCTTTATAAATTATTTTCTCCTCCGCAGTTTGTGATTTATGCCATATCTTTTCTAATTTTTTGCAATTAGCCTTTTCCCTAAGAAGCTCAGCGGTATACCAAGCTGCGTGCTTTCTTTGGGCATTGACGTGCTGTTGTTTTAGCGGCGCAAGAATGTCTGTGGCAGATTTCATGGCCTCATGGAAAGTTTTTAACCTTGTGTTAATGTCCCCAGGTGCTTCTAATGGGGAGGGTGGGGGGGAATAACATTTACCACAAAAGAGTCTTGTGTGATCTTGTGCCATTGTCTTCTAAGATTGCGAATGGGATTAGTGTGATTGCAGATAGGCTGGGTGCCAGTGATCTGAAAATTAATCAAAAAGTGATCTGACCAGATTATTATATATATATATATATATATATATATATATATATATATATATATATATATATATATATATATTGAAAAAGATAATGTCCAGGTTATACCCGGCTAAGTGAGTAGGGCCATCATTAATCTTTGTCAATCCTAGGCAGGCCATATAAGCATAATATAATATAATTTCATGTTTTTACATGTGCACACAGTGGTGGCACATGATGTGGCATCAAGGTGTTCCTGGTGCTAAAATTTGGATTTGATTTGAATTCAAATTTAATTTAAATGTATATTCTATTTTGTTCTTTCCTAGGTACTGACCAGGAGCGATTACAAACATGTAGCTTTAGCCAGATGTTGGGTATACAGGTTACTGCCCGCCCTGATCGATTATGAGGGTATTTTTAATCCATTTATCACATGCACTTTACAACTTTTAATTCTGGTCCTGACGAAGCGCCAACGACCCTTAAGGCGACGCAGGCGCGAAACATGTTAACCTATGTCTCTCTATACCCAGGCATAGTATGCTACTGGGGCTAGATTTTATTTAGCAGTTAAGTCTGCTCAGGGTACATGATTAGAACAATTGCTGCATGGTTACCCATTACGAATTTCACTTTACACTAGCACGCATTTTTATTACCCTCAATTGACCCACCACACCCCCCGCACACCCACATGCACCATCCGGCTATCCTACAAAAGATCTCCGATAAAGAGACCCTTTGGGGGACCCGTAGGGGACTGCAGCGCCAGCCCTACGAGGAGCAACTGCCCGATGATGAAGCATGACACCTTTCGGGGTGTGTGAGGGCAACAGAGGACACAAAATGTTTTCCCTGTTTTCTGTGGGTCTCCTTACCTAGGGATTCTGTTTCTTCTCCCCTTTTCTTTTTTTCACATATGGGTGACATTAGCACCCTCATGCATTGGTGACTTTTTGCACCCTGCATTAGGAACAGTGTCCCTTTTTTGGAAATCAGTTTAAAATAGGAGCATGGACACTGGACCTTATAATAGCTCCTTGGTCCCCCACCTCTCTCTTTTGTATAGTAGTCAAATTACCTTGTCTGGAAATTTCAGTTAAGAACCGTGCTACCACATTCGACACAACTTAAAGTCAGGGAATTATTTTTACATGGGCAATGAAATAGATTGAGTTGCCATGGCCCAACCTAGAGCATGGATACTTGGCATACAGAGATGTGGTCCAATGAAGGGCAACACTCAAGTGTTTTCATTGAAAATATGAAGGGAAAAAAACAAAAAAACAAGGTAGCATGGCCAAAGAACAGTTACAGCCAATATAGACAACCAAACTGCAGACCTCTTTCACAAGTGAGTGGGTGGACTGTCACCTCTGGTAAGAACTAAATGAGAACAAAATGTTCCAAGGGGAGGTGCTCATTTTGGTTAGAAAGAGCCCCATGTTAGTGGGATCGGCATAAAAAGTAGAAGACCGCACCACTGAGTGCTGTCAATCGGGACGAGTACAAAAGCCTATAGACCAGCCTAATGTCAACATCGTACATAGAGATGATGCCCTTCGCATGCTGAGTAGGCTGTCCAGGGTTTGCCTACAGTTGTGAAATAAGACACAACACAGATCCCTGAGTAACAAATGCAAGTGGGTAGCATGACCCATTGTTTCTTGTCTGCCCGACGCAAGTTATTCCAACTGAGAACTGTGCCATGAAACCTGACTTTGACCAATCTGGCAAAGAGTTTGTCCTTCCTCAGATTCAACTAGCCTGCTTCTCTTACATGTAAATATAGAGCAGGGTTTTTATAATGGATAGCTCCGACTGGATATGGAGTTAGGTGTGCGTAGTAACATGCGGCAGGCAGTGTCCTAATTTCAATCCTCTATGAGCTCTTATAGAAGCCTTTACGGCTAGTCCTTACCACCTTTGGCAACTCAAACGTACAAAGAATGGGGTTTACTTCTACTGGGGGTACTGTGTCACTATAAGTAAGTAACGCTGCCCATCATAGATTTTACCCAACAAATAAAAGTGGCAGTGCTGAAGAGGGTGCCAGAGAAAAGGGATGAGATGCGAAGGACGCAGACCAAGATGAATGAGGAAGACCGAGAGAGAAGAAACAGAGAGGGAGTAAGGGAAGGAGGTAAAATGACAACCACACGCCAGGTCATTACTTACACTGTCCCCAGCCCTAAAGTTTTCACCTACAAATCAAGATTTTCACATCTGTAAATCTAATTAGTACAAAGAAGTAGAACTATAATACCAAGAAACCATTAGTTTATCCCATGACTGTGCAGAACTGGAAACAGTGTATTAGAAATGGGTTAGCCAATTCTACGTTGGGTAGCATGGTGCAGAGTGGGCGGGCCAAACTCCTGAGGACACGTGTGAAGCATCCACGCAGTACACACAGACGACACACAAGGCACACCACAAAAAGAGACACAACACCAGTTTTGGTATAAAATAATAACTTTTGTATTGTCTCAAATATGCAAAAGTAAACACAGTAATCACTATACTGCGCCAACTGGCGTAAGGGCAATATATACAAGGGGATTATTTACAGGGCAAAGGAAACAGAAGAAAAAGGTAAGTCCATTAAGGTCAATACTGAAATAGAAAAAACAAAGCATTCTCGGTTAGCATGAGAACTCATTAGGCGTTAGAACCCATCAGGGTCAATGTTGCAACTAAACCGCAAGCCTTAACATCCGGCGTACGCCTTAGGTGGGCCCCTATCAGGCCTATAACGTTAGGCGCAGAACCATGAGCAGGGGCCACATTTCATAAGATCACTTCAATAAACACGACTCTCTGCTCAGGACGACTAGACCATATAATTTCCAAACAACAAGGGCATTAACCATACCATTTCACCTATGCAGGTTCAGTATAAACCACATTTCCTGGGACCAGTTCCATGATAAACCATTGCTGGTGAACGGGGTTCCCCAAAGCAGCTCAACAGGGACCTCATTAACATGCACACGCAATACTGGCCTGATTCAGGGGTATGGCCAGGGCAACAGGCACTTTTCCCTAGACCCATGGGCATCAGCAACACTAAAGAAGGGCCATCAACAGTTCCCAGGCAGGGATTAATTCAGGGTGTGCCTCCGCTGGTCAAGGCAAGTATCGTCAGGCAGTCAGTGGGTGTGAGCAAAACAGATACCCTAACTTCGGGGGTCTATAATCCAGGCAGCTACACACCCCTAGGCCTTACTACAGGAGACAGGAGCATTCCTTTGCCCCTAGGACTGCGGCGATGCAGGGCAGGTCCCCTCCTTCTTTGCAGTTCCCAATGTTCACAGGCGCCTGGGCAGCGCGCAAGGGAATTCAGGCCCCTCGGGGCATATTAATAAGGAGGAGAGGCGGCGATAACGCGGGGTAGGCTCCGGCGGGGTTTTCAGGCAGGCACCTCTCTCGTGGCAGCAATGATGGGTAGGCTCCCTCCAGGGCACAAGCGCACACGCGGGGTAGGCCCCGTGGTCCTCCCAGAGGCTCAGCTCCCTCAGGCAGCACTATAGGTCCCACACATGTCGCAGCCTCGCGCTGCAGGCCCCCAACACTCCTCACCTCCGCAGGGTCCTAAAGGTTAGCACCCCACCGCCGCTAGGTAGCCCCACCGACTCAGAGGGCCACACGACAGCGCCTCTCTCTCTCAGGTCAGCGCCTAATTGGCACAGCGCTAGCAGGAGGGCAGCAAATTCTTCCAGTCTAGCGCTTTCCCCGGTGCTCCATGGAGTGCCTCAAGGCTCGTCCATCAGCCCGATTTTATTTAACGTTTATCTTAAACCATTACTTACGTTGATAAAATCTCATAGGCTACAGGCAATTAACTACGCGGATGACACTCGAATCATCCTCTCTTGGGAGGGTGAGGAATCGATCCCTTTGGAATCCTTTCATGAGTGTCTACGAGACACGGCTGGCTGGCTACACAATAATTCTTTACAGTTCAACTCCTCCAAGACCGAGGTTCTGTTCTGCGCCGGAAGTCGGATCCCCCGCCCGTTACCGGCGGAGTTTTGGCCCCCTGAATCCTCGGAAAAGCCACAGCCGGTCACCACTGTTCGCAATCTGGGTGTTATGATGGATGATAAACTTACTATGGAAGCCCAGGTTGCGAAAACAGTGTCCACCTGCACGGCTCTCCTTCGCTCCCTTCATAAGATCTTGCCACTTCTCCCCTTACAAGCCCGGGCTTTAATAGTCAGGTGTACCATTCTTAGTCGCCTTGACTATTGTAATGCGTTGTTACTCGAGGCCCCATCCATGTTGCTAGACAGACTCCAAAGAGTTCCGTCTGCCGCTGCAAAACTGGCCCTCTGTCGGCCTAGGAGATCTTCAGCCACTGCGGCAATGGCCGAGCTTCATTGGCTCCCATTGAAACAGCAAGTGACCTTCAAATCCCTCTGTCTTGTTTTTAAAGCCCTGCAGGGAGTGGGGCCCAGCTCCCTGCAAACCATGTTCGACTGGTACATTCCAACCAGAGCCCTCCGATCCACAACAGCCTGTTGTGTAAAAGTACCAAGATTTAAAAAGGTCAGGACCGGAGGCAGATCTTTCAAAGTAGCAGCTGCCAAACTTTGGAATAGCATGCCCCTCGACATCCGCCAAACTAAGGAACTTCTCCCTTTAAGGAAACGGGTCAAACCTTGGCTGTTTCCTAAATGTTAAATATTTTCTGGCTACTTATGGATGCCTCCCAGTGCATCCATCTTAGGAGTTATGTCAGCGCCAGGATACCTGTAAGGTGACAGCCGAGCTATATAAATGTTTTAAATAAATAAATAAATAAATTTAGCAGCCCAGCGCTAGCAGCAGGTGTCGGCTCCTCACCTCCTGGGCAATAGAAATCTCGTGCTCCAGGGACAGCACAACCGGGCCTCTCTCTCCTGGCACTCCACCTACAGCACTCACGAGGCGCTAGGAGGCCGGGGCACACCGGCAATTCCCGTCTGGCGATCCTTTCTTCTTCAAGGGCCAGGGAACAGAGCAGCAGGCACTACTGGGCCAGGTCAGCAGTCAGTGGGAACTCATCAAGACAGGGCGGGAGGCTTTCACCATCCTCCACTGTAGCGTGGCCCTCCTCCTGTACAGCAGCCTGTACTGCTTTCACTAGCCCTGGGGGACAGCAGAAGGGTTCTAGTTAGGTGCAGGGTCCAGCACACAGGCCCAAGTGGCGGTATCCCCTGGCAGCAGGTCCCCTCACTTTTTAATGTCCCTGCTCTGACTGAGCACATGGTGGCACAGTTCCCATAGTTATACGCCCCTCACCCCACCTACCAGGCAGTGTCAGAAGCTTCTAGAATCCTCTGGGGAACTGGTTCAAACTGGCTCAGGGGGAGGAGTAGAGCACCCAGGGTGCCAGGCTTTCCCTCCAAAATCTGAGATGGCTGGGTACCAAACAACTAGACCGCTAACCTACTGCAGTCAGGTGGCACAACACATAGCCTTGGCATCCATTTTAAATGCAGCATTTTACCATGGTGCATTTCCACAATGGGTGGGTTAATAAGTGCACACACCATTGCATTACATTTTCACATTAAACAGGGCATCTCACACCACACATGGCCTATATATGTCTTTACCACGGGGGAGACATCCTAAACTAGGGGGGTGAAAAGCGAAAACTTTTGGGAAAAGGGGCCAAGTCCAACACAGTGTATGTAATGACATGGAGAAATGTGGTCACCCTAGAAGGAGGTGAGCTAGGAGAGGCAGTGTGAGTGGAAGGACAAGCAAGGGTGTATACAATATTGATTAAAGCCACAGAACGCCTCCAGCTGAAGCCCCCAGAACCACATTCCGTACTTAAGGCCTGCGGCCAATGTGATTTGTGTGCCTCTTTCTCATGCAAAGGGGCTTGTATAACTACATCACCTGGCATAATGGCACAATTTCAATTAACAAGCAGGACACTAAACCATGGGTGCCCAGCCTTGCCACCCAGCGGGAGACCAGCGCTAAGGGGAGTATTTCATCCTCCAGTTCAAAGGTGGCCACAGGACATCAGAAATATGCCTCATTCATTTTACAGCCATGTAACCTCAGACTGCTGTGGCATCTGATGAAAAGGCCTGTGAAGGGGAGGAGGGAACTAGACGAAAGAAGAAACAGGCCATGGCATGATCGCAGAAGAAAGGTCCACTAGAGAAGAGATACAAGCGAACTTGGTGGTGGACAAGTGTGAGAGAGAAGCATACCAGCTGATGAGAGAGCACCGAACCGGGGGCAAGCAAGGGAGAAAGCGCAACAGAGATGTAAGCTAGTGGATGAGAGAGAAACGAGCCAGTGGATGATAACAAGAGAAGCAAGCAGGAGAAGAAAGAGCGAGAGAAAAGCAATCCAGTGAGCGACAGAGAGAAGCCAGTGAGAGGTAGACATATGCGAGACAGTCAAGGCTTGAGGCAGTTGTATGGGTGTGATCAGTACGAGGTCCACTGGGAGTCCCGAGCCAAAAGCAAGCCAAGCAGATTCAGAATCAAAAGGATAAGATACCATTACATCATAGTACCCAAACAGAAAACACACTGGTGTGTATTAGAGTTAGAAAGGTAAACTGCAAAATGTAAAGGTGACTACCTTTAAACAAAAAAACACACTTGTGCACATTATATTTACAAACAAAAGCAGACTCAAAATGTAAATACAGCTTCTGTAAGTCTTAGCCATTTCCAAAACAAACAGAAAAGCACTTGTGTGCATTACATTTATGACAAAGGCTCACTGCAAATGTGTAAAGGCGGCCTTCTTTAACAAAATGTCACCGAAATAAAAAAAAAACAGTTCACATAAATCCACATTAGTTAAAAAACGTGGAAAACTACATGTAGCAGGGGCAGTCCCCAGGGAAGATCGAAAACAACAAAAGGCGGGAGGAATTAGACATGCTAACCAAACAGAAGCATGCATTTCTAAATGGCACGTTAACCAATTAAAGAAAGAAGGGGGGGCTTTAAGTCACACTATACATTACAGCATGCCTCACAGAGCAGCGCATGCAATGTGCAGGCTCAACCTAAAAAAGGGCGCTGCTGAAGGGCTAAGGCTCCCACAGTGGATAAATCCTTTGCTTTCATTAGAATTCAAAAAGTATGCATCATCACTATCGGATCACTGGGTCTTTTAGTGAACTGACAACCATAAGAGTACTGTACCAGTATACTTTGCCTGCAGACATGTTTGTGGACTTTTGGGCCTCTTTTAGAATGCATCGGACAGGATATTCTGCCACAACATGACGGATATCCTGTCCATTGCATTTCAAGTACCACAGACTATGTTGCACTTGTAATATGGTGGACTGGACATTCCCCACGTTTGTGATGGAGTGTTTCACCTGCCAAATAAGGCCCTCTGGTTCCTTTCTCTTATAATCTCAAGAGTAGAAGTCATTTGAGCGCAGTCTTTGTAGAGCGGTAGCTCATTCTATAATACAGGGAACATAGCTTTCTACACTATTTTTTACTTCTTAGGATAAACAAGATAGCTTTAAGTAGGAGACAGCTTAACATCATTGTCGAACCATCCATGACTTATTAAGATCTGCTTTCACTCTTGAGTCATAAAGAAGGCTCCTCTTTTTTGATGACCGCGTCAACACATTGTCACTGTAGGCATTATTGTGAATTCTTGGTCCAGTGACCTGCTCCCTGAGCATGGCTTTCTAGCAAAGTCTACTGATAGGATACTGCAAAATGTTTAATTTAACATAAGTGGAACATTTCTGTTTGAGAAGCTCAAGACACAAATAAATACATGTAACTGCAACTCCCATCACAGCACGGATCTTGGATCGCAGCGCAGCTTGGATCTCAGCGCCTGGATACCCTCTCGGGTGATTAGTTGCGCTTTACAAATCCTGCTTGATTGATTGAAATCGAAAATAGAGAAAATATGCCAGTCTGAATGTGCAATAATGATAAATGAATGCCGCAGCCAAATTATAAAAAAACCTGCCAACTGACTAGAGCGCAAAGGCAGTCTCCCAAATGGAACACCTACAAGGAGTAAAAACATTTACCAGGAGTAAATCGCAGGCAGTTACCTCTCCCTCCAAAGCATGCCTGCTCAGGATCATAAACTTCAAAGAAAATATTTCAGAATTAACAACCTATGAATGTAGCGAGCTAAGTGGACTGTGATCATAAGAAATACTATATGCATTTCGGTTGGCACAACACTGCCAGCTTATTGAAAACCATAAACTGCATACCTCGCTCTCACACTTCTTCATCCATCACTCTGCCAAGTCCCGCAGAGAGATACCCGTGCCTTGGTGGTCATCAGACACGACATGGAAACACTAATTACAAACCGTAAAGACAGCATGCACACTCCCAATCCACACGCCATACGCTGTGCAGCATGCTACCCATGAGGGCAAGGCCTTCAGCGCCACAAATAGGGGTAGAAAAACGTATATAAATGTTACAATTCAATTCAATGCAACTCGTGCGCAGGATACATGGCTCCTGTGCTCCCCCAGCCGAGAAAGGGCCCGCCCACTTCGAGCCCCGCAGGTTGTTGGAGGCAGCTGCAGGGACGCGCCACCATCTCCCCTGAATGCAAGGTGAATTGAGATAAGTGGAATCAAGCACGTCTTTTCACACTACTCTAGAGAGACTCCTTAATCCCTTATTAACCTTTCCGCTTTTGGGGATTATTTACATGTATTTGTTTACATGGACCGGCATAAACCAAGGCAGTTTCAATTCGATCTGCGTAAGAAGCCAGGATTGAGGTGCCACTAAGAGCTTAAGATTTCTTTTTTCTTGGCTGTCCATGCGTAATTTGAGGTTGCTATGGTGGGTTACCATGGTTACTGAATACTACAGTAGCGGCGGATAGAAATTGCTGGGGGCCCAACCAGATGCACAACCTACACACCTCCCTGGTTCTCTATAATGTGGGAAGAGCTTGAGATAAACAACAAGAATTATTCATGCATGTTACATCTCTTCCCTCGCCGCTGAGCAGCAAGGCAGCTCAGGTATTTGTTGGGAACACAATGGGAAATTAGAACTCGGTTTGCAGTGTGGGAGGAGGGCTGTGACGAAGAGCAGGGACAGACAGTTTAATTCTTACATGCATTTTGGTTTTTCTGTTTCAACTGAGATTTTTTTTTAAATTTGTACTTGTAACGCTTTGCATACATCGTGACCGTGAGCAATGACAAAAAAAACACGCATTTGCAATGCAATAGGTCTCGCATTAGGAAAGTTTGAGCTATTGGTATTGTAAATGACATTTTTTATTTATGTGTTGGTTTTGAAAATAGCAAAATTAATAGCTTTGTCATTTAAAATGCCAATAGTTATAACTTTCACAAATGTGACACCTATAGCATTTGTAATGCAATATGTGTTGTATTTACGTGACTTAGATGTGTTGCTATAACAAATAGCAATGGCTTTTAGTTTTTAAAATAATTAATACATAAATAAAAGTTATTGTAATTTATAATGGCAATAGCTTAAACTTTTGTAAATAACTTTTGTGAAGATTATGTTCAGTGTATTTTATTGTGACGAAAATCCAAGAACAGAAGTGAAATATTAACATTTTTTTGTGACATTTATAATAAAGCTTGAAGCATTGAGAGAACATATTTGTACCAGTTGTTGTTGAATGGTTGCACAGATTGATGCTGTGGTGGCGCGGAGTGATGTTGTGGTGGCAACGAGTGATGCTGTGGCGTTTAGTGATGCTGTGGTACCTCATAGTGATGTTGTGGTGCCCCTGGGTGATGCTGTGGGGGTGCTGAGTGATGCTGTGGTGATGCGATAGATGGAGGGAGTGCTATAGATGGATAGAGTGAGTGCGATAGAGAGATAGAGTGAGTGCGATAAATCGATAGAGTGAGTGCGATAGATAGATAGAGTGACAGTCATAGATAGATAGAGGGAGGGCGATAGATAGAGTGAGGGTGATAGATAGAGTGAGGGTGATAGATAGAGTGAGGGCGATAGATAGAGTAAGGGCGATAGATAGAGTAAGGGCGATAGATAGAGTGAGGGTGATAGATAGATAGAGTGAGGGCGATAGAGTGAGGGCGATAGATAGATAGAGTGAGGGCGATAGAGTGAGGGCGATAGATAGACTGAGGGCGATAGAGTGAGGGCGATAGATAGATAGACTGAGGGCGATAGATAGAGTGAGGGCGATGGGTAGAGTGAGGACGATAGGTAGAGTGAGGACGATAGGTAGAGTGAGGACGATAGGTAGATAGAGTGAGGGCGATAGATAGAGTGAGGGCGATAGATAGAGTGAGGGCGATAGATAGAGTGAGGGCGATAAATTGATAGAGTGAGGGCGATAGATTGATAGAGTGAGGGCAATAGATTGATAGAGTGAGGGGCGATAGAGTGAGGGCGATAGATTGATAGAGTGAGGGCGATAGATTGATAGAGTGAGGGCGATAGATAGATAGAGTGAGGGTGATAGATAGATAGAGTGAGGGCGATAGAGAGAAAGATAGATTTAGTGCAATAGATAGATAGATAGATAGATGGTTGTGTGTGTGGTTGTGTGTGTGTGTGTGTGGTTGTGGTTGTGTGTGTGGTTGTGTGTGTGGTTGAGTGTGGGGTTGTGTGTGGGGGGCTGTGTGTGTGCTGTGTTTGGGGTAGTGTGTGTGGTTGTGTGTTGGGTTTGGGGTTGTGTGTGGTTGTGTGTTTGTGTGCTTGGGGTTGTGTGCTTGTTGTGGTGTGCTTGTGGTTGTGTGCTTGTGGTTGTGTGCGCGTGGTTGTGTGCATGTGGTTGTGTGCATGTGGTTGTGTGCGTGTGGTTGTGTGCGTGTGGTTGTGTGCGTGTGGTTGTGTGCGTGTGGTTGTGTGCGTGTGGTTGTGTGTGGGTTGTGTGTGTGGAGTTGTGTGTGGGAGGTTGTGTGTGTGTGTGTGTGAGGTTGTGTGTGTGTGTGTGAGGTTGTGTGTGTTTCCAGTTGATTCATCAGGGTTGGGGATATCCCACAGTACTAAAAAGTCACAAAAAACAACATTAAGACTAACCAGGGTATGTGCAGACAACCATCAAGATTACACGGAATAAGCTAAAACGTGCACCGGCACCCTGACTCACCCACTGGGTGGGAGCAGCGAGGGACCTTCGAGCGGATTACGGTAGAAAGGGCATTCAAAGCTGTAAAAATGGCATGCTTTAGTAATAGATAAACAGTATGGGTTCCTATCCTGTATTACGAAGCAAAACAGCCTATCTAATTACCTCCAAGTGCATCAGTTACCAGGGGAAACAAACTGCATCTGTCAGCGTTTCAAAGAACTGCAAGGAGGATGTGTGTCCGCTCACGGCATAAAAAGCCAACATGCACGTAATCTAAACCGGAGCGCGCTGGTTTGCCGCTGTCACGCACCGTTTGGCCGGTGTAAAGACGGACTGCGCTAGGGCGCGAGCTGGCCCGGTCTGAGAAAAGACTTGGAAAAGATAGGACATCTATGCCATGGCAGTTGAGCGGTCGCTCCTATCTAGTCAGATTCCGCTACGGGGCATGATATTGACATGTAGGCATATAACAAATACTAAATATTTACGATGTTAGTGAGTAAGCGCAAGAGGAATGTACATCTCCTATTTAGTGCTGTACAGACAAAATATTTACAATACATACGAATGAATGCAAACCATGTCATCCTAATGCATTAACTACAATACGGGTGCTAAACAAATATATAGAGTGGAAGAGAGTGATAGGGAGTGCCGAGAAACTGTGATGAGAAGACAAACTGAAAGAAATCGAGAGTGCAGAGAAATTAGAGTAACATGAGAATAAAATACAACAGAATAGTAAGCTAGTAATAGGGAGTGCAGAGAAATTGTGATGAGAAGACAAACTGGAAGAAATTGAGAGTGCAGAGAAATTAGTGTAACACGAGAATAAAATACAACAGACCAGTAAGCTAGTGACAGGGAGTGCCAAGAAACTGCGATGAGAAGACAAACTGAAAGAAATCGAGAGTGCAGAGAAATTAGAGTAACACAAGAATAAAATACAACAGACCAGTAAGCTATCTACTAACAAGCTCTCAGCATTGCGTGGCGTGGGGCGGGGAAGCGCATTCCTTTGACGTCTGATGCAGGGGATGGGGGAGCAGCTTGGGAGCGGATTCCTTTGAAGTCTGATGCCGAGGCTCAGACAAACGGTGTGCGATGTGGCTGACGATGTGCACGCGCCTAGCTCGCATGCACTGTACCTAATCCGCAGTTTGGGTAGACTTTTGAAAGACTTACTATAATCTCGCCAAACAATCATTGCTAAAGCAGTGCTGTAGGCGAGACCTAAAAAATACTGTCACTATAGTGAATATGCCACGGTCGTAGCACACCCTGACAAAACGGTGACCCTTGCGGTATGTATAGGACTCGCAAAAGCTGGCAGCGCTGAGGGGGCTCAGATGGGAAGTGTGGGCTCACCACAAGACATAGGTTGTTCGACTCAGAGCGGAGCAGTTGGGCACAGGGAGATTCACCATAAAACAAACATGGCTGTCCATGGTGCCTCAGAATGGCACACGAGGATTCACCCCGACATGTTCAGGTTGGCACAGCTTCACATAATGGTTGCAGAGGTAGGTAGAGCAGTGATCACTTTGACAAACGGTTAGTCCTACTCAGATTGGCACAAGTTGGCACAACACCACTCACCCTGATACACAGTCTCTGATACTAAGTTTGGCTCAGATCAGTAGGGTGAGATTTGCCGTGGCGCAAACTTGTTACTGACCAGTCTGGCAGATCTGATTCTGTGTAACACAAATGTTGTGATACTTAGGGCTGGGAAAGAGGGAGGGGGGAGGTGGGGGCTGGGTGTCCGCTGGATACATGCACTGACAAAACAAGCACTGGCAAAGCCAATAGGTTTCGCCTCTGCAAAATATATTGGTTTTGCCCATATTTTTTTAGACATATTACAAAGCGGCGCTAGCTGCTGTGCAGCATGTTTTAAAGTTAAAAGAAAAAAGCACTTTAAGGCGGTCAACCTTATCCGCGTCATAGCTCTTTTAAAACAAGCATTTGCAATGAAATAGGTCTCGCATCTGCAAGAGTTTAAGCTATTGGAATTGTATGTGACAATGCTTTTTATTTATATGTTTTGATAATTAACACATTAAAAAGACTTTGTTATGTACAATGCCACCAGCTCAACTCTTGTAACTGCGAGATCTATTCAAAGAAGTGGCCGTCATTGTCCCGGGCTGCTTAGAAAGGGAAAGAGCACATGGCGTGCTAAATGTTGCAAGAAAGCCAGCGCTATATAAAACTCTTCAAA
Organism: Lissotriton vulgaris; assembly: GCF_964263255.1. Classification (NCBI taxonomy): domain Eukaryota; kingdom Metazoa; phylum Chordata; class Amphibia; order Caudata; family Salamandridae; genus Lissotriton; species Lissotriton vulgaris. The sequence continues at coordinate 1,324,656,504 of NC_141687.1, read as the reverse complement.
TAAAGAACCTCGTGCCTGCAGTAGGAGAAAATGCTTAAAGAATAAAGTGCCTACAGACTAAAAAGGACTCACCATTAGACTAGCCCTTATACTGAAGTAAAAGGGCTAGTCCTCATGGGAGTTTACGAAGAAGACAAGGCGGTACTAAGGAGGGACTAACAAGCCAATTAACAAATCAGAAGCCAGCATTTACGAAGGACAATGACGCAAGAAAGTGGCAAATATGGGTGGAAAGTGGGCAGGGCTTCTATTCCATACTCCAATAGAGCATGGCACGCAGAGCATGCGCTTGCCAGGCTCGACCTAAAAAATGTTAAGCCATGTTGTACAGCAGCTAAAGCCGCTGCACAACAGGTCTTAAACATTTTTGTACACTTATAGATTTCGCTGAAGGGCAACCTATTGGCTTTGCCAATGCTTTTTGTGTTTAGGCACGGGAGAATAAGTGATTTGTGTGTTATCAAAAGATGTTGAGCTGAGACTGAGGCTAGAACCAGCAGTTGGAGGCATCTTTGAGGGAGGAAAGTCAACAATGGGCAAAGCAGAGTCATAGAGAAGGAGATCTAGGGACAGCAACGGGAGGTAAGCAGGGGCAAGCAGTGACGGGAGGAAGGTAGTAGCGGGTTGCAAGCAATAACAAATGCAGCCTGCAATATGACCCACTCAGATGGAGTGATTGCTACAGTTTTAAATAAAAGCTGGGAGGAGAGAATACGGCCTGCAGATGGACTCGTATGAAGTGTTATATCAGATATGAAACAAGCATTTTCAATGCAATAAGTCTCGCATTTGCGAGCATTAAAGCTATTGGCATTGTAAATGACAATGCCTTTTATTAATGTGTTTTTAAAATCAACAAATATATCAAATGCATTGTTATTTTTAATGCTAACAGCTCAAACTCTCGCAAATCTGAAACTACTTTAATGGTTAAAAGTTCAGTTGTTATGGGGGGTTACAAATGCAGACAAGGCGGTACCAAGGAGGGACTATTAAGCCTATTCACAAAGAAAGGCAACAATTTCGCAAGGACAGTAACAGAAGCCAATTGAAAAGATGGAAGGGAACTTAAGGGGATATTTACCCGCATTGGTTTACCCAAGGAGGTGGTATCTGACCGGGATAACTTCATGTCTTTGTACAAGAAGGCAATGTGGAAGGTGTGTGATGTTACCTACTAGTTCACCACTCCTTACCACCTCCAGTGCAATGGGTTGGTTGAAATGTTCAACCGTACCCTGAGGGCAGGATTATTGGTCTTTCAGACCCCATGAGATTAAAGTGGGATGACCTCTTACCATGCCTTCTGTTCGCCTAAATGGGGGCACAGGAGAAGGGGGTTAGCTTCAGTCCTTTTGAACTTCTGTATGTGAGAGGACCTTCCGGTTTGGTAAAGGATGGCCTGGGAGCAAGTTCCTAGGAAGCCACCCTAGGATGTATTCAGATACATGCTGGTCTTCCTGAACTAGGCAGCCCGCTTCCAGAAACTCGCTTACGAGAATCTGGAAGTTAGTTAGGAGGACATGAAACGCTTGTATGACCTGAATACAACTCTGGGTAGGTTTCAGCCTGGCCAGAAAGAATAGGTGATGGCCCCAGTAGTGCACCGTGCACTCCAAGACTGCTGGCTGGGCCATCTGAGGTGAAGGAGCGCAAGAGCAATGTCACCTACCTGGTGGACATGCAGACTCCTAGGAACTCTTTGAGGGTCTTGCATATGAACAGCCTCACACAGCATTTTGAGAGTTCTGAGTTGACCATGCTCTTGGTCACGGATGATTGGGTGGCAGAGGAGAGTGAACCTCTCCCCAACCTCCTGTCTTCCAATAAGCAGGATTGGTCAGTGGAGGATGTGAACCTCTCCCCTACTCTGACCCTAGAAGAGCAGAGAGACTGTCCCCAGATGCTGGGACAGTTTGCCTCTCTCTTCTTACTCATCCCTGGAGTCAAATGGTGAACCCATGATACTGACACTCAGGACAGACTACCTATTAAGCACAAGTCTTGCTTGGTGGTCTAATAGAGTAAAAAACAGGGGGGCGTGGCTAGCCGAGCAGCGAGATGGCCGCTCTCTGAGTGAGCTCCGCCGGCTACTCTAATTAATCCTCCAAGAATCCTGCTTCTGGTGCCTGCAGACCCCCGTTCTTCACGGGCTCCGCTCAGAACACCCAGGCGATCCTCCGGCCCGAGTTTGGGGCACGGAGGCAACATCCCTTGGAAGCGGCGACGGCCTAAATATTCGCCGACCAGCACGTCCGTCCGGCCCCTTGCCGGAAGTGCCTTTCACTGGGCGCCGCGAGGCACTGTGGGCCGAGGCTGAGGAGGCCTTTGCTGCTCTGGCGGACTTGGCAGTGGAACATCGCCTGCCGCGGAACTGCTGCATAGGTCGTCCCGGTGAGTCCCCGTTGCAGCCGAAAAGAAACTAAGCGGGCGAGAGGTTGTGGGACGATTGCGGGGACCGGCGCGGCTGGGCGACGCCATCTGGGAGGCCGCGGAGTGATCCGGCGCCCGCCCGTGGTGGCGCTGAGCTGTGGGGTGTCCCGGTGGCGGTCAGAGGAGTCGCGCCGCCACCGTCTGCATTGCTGCAGAGACCAGAGAGGAGGTGCTGAGTAGCTGCGGCGGAGCGGGGACGGCTTGGAGATCCACCCGCTTCGCCACCACGCCGGGACCTACCGCAGACCTAACACTGTGAAGAGCGGCCCTCCGCCTACGCGATTGTGTGCCTTGCGGCTCCGGTCCCCGAGAACTCCTGGGGTTTGGTCTTCCCGCCTATTGAGCGGATTCACAATTGGAAATACGGGCGCCCGCCATTTTGAACCCTGAAGAGGCCCCCTCTGTGCGTTGCGGCGCGGGGGAGTCACCGGGCACCTGCGGCTCTCTACAACACGGCTGGCCTGGGTCACAGTAAACTCGTAGCTACGCTTGGCGCGCCCTGGCACCACCTGGACAATTACAAGCGGGCTGTGCACTTGTTGACCGAGGAGCTAGATAGGTGCTGCCCCTTTGCGAAATCAGGGGAATTCATCCGACTGCGGAGATGGGGAAAAACGAAGCCAAGCAATCTAAGATAAGCTTTGACAACAAGAGACCACCGAAGAACCCGGCGACGGAGTCGGATAGTGGCGCATCGTCGTCGCAGGGTACAACTCCAGACATTGACTTTGGGGCCCTCATTATGGAGGTGAGGACCAGCTTGAAGAGCATTGACGCTAAGCTGGATAGCATGGCCACACAACTCGAGTCCGTGAAAACTAAGGTGGACGCCCACGAGACAAGACTGGATTGTCTTGAAAATAGACAAACTGAATGTTGTGAATTCCAGCAGCAGGCCAAGCAGCACATCACGTCGCTGGAGCGGGAAATCGACAATCTGCGCGCCAAGTCGGACGATTTGGAAGCTCGTTCCAGAAGGTCCAACATCCGTATTACAGGCATTCCGGAGACCACAAACATAGGCAAGATGGAATCGTTTGTATCGGACCTCTTACATGAACTGTTCGACCCTGATCTGTCCCCAGTTTTCACGGTGGAAAGAGCGCACAGGTCCCTTGGGAAAAAACCTCCGCCGGGCGCCCCTCCGCGTCCCATCCTGGCTAAACTGCTCAACTACCAAGACAGAGACATCATCCTGCGTTTGGCGAGAGAGAGGGGCAAGATCACGCACCAAGGTAACCACATATCCTTCTACCCGGATTTCACCCCACTAGTGCAAGCGGCCCGTAAGGAATTCCTGCCGGCAAAGAGAATTTTGCTGCAAGCTGGTGTGCCCTACTCTCTCCTCTACCCGGCGAAATTGAAGGTTCAACACGAAAACACCTCACACTTCTTCACTGACGCCAAATCTGCACTCAAGTTCGCTAAACACATCTGTGCTGGAGCCAGAAGAAAATCGCCAAGACTTGAGGAAGCCTCAGACCACCTCAGTGACAATGACTGAAGAAACTACGACTTTCTCCCTGTACAGCTGCAAATTTGCCTCTTAGACTCAAAGTTGGGAGCCCGAGGCAGCCTTAAACACTGGTATGTTACTTCCGAACTGATTCCCTGGGGGTAAGTCACTGAGACGCTCTCGAGCGCCAAACTGTAGCTGCTACCTTCGCGCTTCCTTTGGGACTTTGGTTACATACGGAATTTGTGGACAAAGGGATGGGGGTACTGTTAGAGCACAGGAGCTCTAAAGTTTGACTGTAGCCACCCCGCGTATACGGGGGTGTTAGCCAGGCGCACCACGCCTCATGGGGTGCCTCCCTTTGTTGTTGATGTTGGGGTTTTTCCACGCTATGCGTGTCTGCTTCTGGGATATGTCACGACCTGATTGGGGGGTTGCTGAGGGAGGGGGGTGGTGGGGGGGGTTTCATAAGTTGCGAGTTTTAGTTCTGAACTGGTGCAATGTACTGCTATACATGCCTATACATTTGTGGGCTATGTTTGGCGCCGTGGCGTATAGGCGACCTTCTGGCTCTTGGGGGTGGAGGTACGAGGGAGGGTTTCGACAATACCAAACATTCTAGATGGGGGTATCAAGCTCTGGACTTGGAACATTAGAGGGCTTGGGGACTTCAAAAAGGCCCGTTTGATGCACGGTATATTATCTAGGCACAATGTCGATATTTGCTTCCTACAGGAAACACATTTACACGTAACCCCCTCACCCCGCTTGAAAAATTCCCGGTGGGCTCACGTCTACTCTTCCATCTACTCCAACTATGCGAGGGGCGTAGCCATACTAATACGCAGAGGGTTGGATTGGCGAGAGCACTCTCAAGTGCGTGATGTAGAAGGGAGATATGTCTTGCTGCATGGTTCTTTGCAAGGGCGACCCATTGTGCTGGCTGCAATCTATGGCCCCAATGTAGATGACCCTGACTTTTTCAGAAGTGTTTGGGCGGAGATTGCGTTGCTGGACTGCCGGACGGTCGTACTGGGGGGCGATTTCAACATTGTATTGAATGATGACATGGATCGTAGAGGTGTGAGCAGACCACAGCATGCTAAAGCGCGACAGGCGATCTTGGATGTTATGAGTGAAGGTATGCTTTTGGATGTGTGGAGAGCCAGGAATCCGGGGGTCAAAGTGGGGACCTGCTACACTTGTCATAAAGCTGCCTGGTCCAGATTAGACTTCTGGCTGGTGTCTCCTGAAGTTGCGACATGGGTATCGACTGTTGATATCATGGCTAGATCATTGTCAGACCATGCTCCGTGTATGTTGGAGCTGCGCCCCCCCCGACACTATACACAGGGCGTTCCAATGGCGCCTTCCCCCACACGCACTCACAGACCCGGTGTTTGTAGAGGAGATACGAGAAGACATCATTAAATATTTTAGTGAAAATGCTGGGTCTGCCTCCTCTGAAGCCATTGTATGGGATGCCTTTAAAGCTGTAATCAGAGGCCAATGTATAGCGCGGAAGGCAGGGGTCCTACGCACCATCAGGGACACGTTGGCTAAACTGGAGGGGGAACTGAGAGACCTTGATATTGCTTTTAGCTCTGACCCGTCGATGAAGATTGCTGGTGAACTAAAGACCAAATTGCTGGCCTTTAATGAGGAAGCGGAGCGGGAGGTGCGATTCCTGGGGAAGCAAGCTGAGGCGCGCAGATACGGGGAAGGGGACAGACCAAGCAGGACACTTGCTAGGCTGATAGCTCCTCGCACACAATCCAACTATATCCACACCATTTATGATAGATCCGGACACCTAGTGATGGGCCAAGAGGCTGTGCCGGGCGCGTTCGCGGATTTTTATGCAACCCTCTACACCTCGAGACAACCCACGACACCGGCGTCACTGCGAGACTTCCTTGACTCAATCGCACTCATATGGTTTAACAACAACCACAGACAATACATGGACCTCACTGTCACAATACAAGACATCGCCCAGGTGATTAAAAGCATGCCAGCCAACAAGGCCCCTGGCCCTGATGGCCTGACTACTTCCTTCTATAAAACTTACGTTGATGAACTGGCGCCGAGACTACACTCCGTTTTTGTCGAGGCTCTTGAATTAAATTCCCTTCCAGACTCCATGCGCGAGGCCCTAATTATCACACTACTCAAGCCGGATAAAGATGAACAACAACTTGACTCCTACAGGCCCCTTTCTCTTATAAACGTAGACGCTAAAATCTACGCGAAGGTGATTGCGGATAGATTACAACCGATGTTGCCTATGATTGCGCTCCCAGATCAATCGGGATTCATCCCTGGCCGCGCGACATCACATAATCTCAGAACTATTTTCTCTGTACTTCACTATTTACACCCATCAGTACAGGCGGCGGTGGTGTTTCTTGACGCCACCAAGGCCTTCGACTCCTTAGAGTGGCCTTACCTTTTTAGTGTCCTGGGGCGGATGGGCTTCAGTCAAAATTTCATGACTCTGATCAAGCTCCTATATACGGCACCCAGGGCCAGGGTGAGTGTTAATGGGCTCGTTTCCAAGCCATTTAGTGTATCAAGGGGTACCAGGCAGGGATGTCCTCTGTCCCCGCTCCTCTTCGCAATTGCGATGGAGCCGCTTGCGGCTCGAATACGGCAACACCATACCGCCAGGGGCATCAGTTTCAGCGCTAGGAGCTTGCTGATTTCGCTATACGCGGATGATGTCACCTTGTACGTCATAAATCCCAAAGACAACATGAGTCCGCTACTTCGAGAATTTGTGAGGTTTGAAGGCCTGGCGGGGGTATCCATCAACTGGTCAAAATCTGTAGCCTTCCCCCTGACGGAGAGCACTACCCCCTTAGATGGGAGACGGAAGCGGTCAAATATTTGGGTGTCTGGATCAGCCGGGATGTACAAAAGTTGTGGTCGCTGAACTTCGGGAGGGCGGTGGACTGGCTGGAAGGGAAAATCGAGGCCTGGAACAAATTACCTCTATCCCTGGTTGCGAGAGTTGCACTGGCAAAAATGGTGGTTCTCCCCAAATTCTTGTACTTGTTCGTAAACATACCACTGCCAATGACAACACACTTCCACGCCCGCGTCCGCTCGCTGCTGCTGAAGTTGGTGTGGGCCGGTGGACAGGCCAGAGTCTCCTGGGACCTGCTTACACTTCCGCTTCGACAAGGGGGCCTAGGTGCCCCGGACATGAAGCTCTACTCCCTCTGTGCGCAGGCTCAATTCCTGCATTTCTGGGCCTACCCCACTCCCTACCAGCCGCATGCGGCGGTGGAACTGGCAGTGGTCGCCCCCTTGCCACTACGAGTGGCGCTATACGGGAAAGTCACATGCCCGTCGCGTGAGGTAGACACAGTGGAAATGGTCCGCTGGACCTGGCGCGAGCTTCAGAAAAGAGCCGGGCTCTCCTTACTTTATGCGCCGGCTGTCCCCCTGAGGGGTAACCCGATGCTCCCTTGCTTAACAGCCAGAGGTGATGTCCTCACGATCCGTGGAAATCGACTTATAACCTTTGCAGACCTGTATCCCGACTGCACTTTTTTTTAGATGGCCGCAGGCGGGGACGACCAGCCCGACTCTTTTGCAGACATGTTACTGTATCACTCCCTTAGGGAATCTTGCAAGAAGTTAGGTCCGCGTTTCCCGGAGGAGCCGTGCATACTGTCTGCCCTCCAAAACTTGCTTTCACGACCTTCCCCCAAGAAGCTGGTGTCCAGACTATATAACTGCATGCAGGAACAGGCCCCGTTGACGGTAGCCACGGCCAAACAAGCTTGGGCTGCGGACCTGGGAGACCAGCTGTCGGATGACACATGGGAGTACTGCTGTAAGCAACTCACAGCCCTCTCCCCGAACTATCGGCTACGGCTCATCCACTTTAAATTCCTACACCGGTATTATCGCACGCCGACACTGTTACACCGTATGGGCATCCGTGCGGACGCCTCTTGCTGGAAGTGTGGAGGGGAGGGTGCGTCCTTTATCCATGTGGCTTGGAGTTGCCCCAAGCTGGGTACATACTGGTCTGAGGTCTTCACAGCCATTAATCAAATCACACATAGGAATGACACGCCGACCCCACTACTGGGTCTGCTAGGATACGTTAAGGACACTGAACCCTGCGACAGAAAACTGCATGCCTTACTCCTTTTATACGCCAAACGACAGATTGCACTGCACTGGGGCAGGCCAGCTCTCCCCTCTTTCAAGGGCTGGATTAGGGATGTGACATACGGCCATACTCAACTGACGCACTACTGGGAGACCATGCCCACCGCTTCCAGACCTACTGACATTTGGGACCCCTTTATACAGTGGACTAGAGAACGCACGAGTTCGGACACCCCGGGTGCCTCACCTGACACGAGTGTTTCAGACGATATGGGCTGAATGTGTATACTGAGTGGCTGAGTGATTGTAGCCCCATGGACCCGCGCTGGCGCGGATCGGCCCTGCTCTACCGCACGATCTGCGATTGCGGCCCCCACTGCCCCCGAGAATGTCACTGGCCCCCCTCTCCCGCTGACCACCTTGCGGCCTCATTGTCGCCCCTCCCCCCCCCCACACGCCCTCTGGCCTCTACGTGCACATAATAGATGCCGCCACGCACCCGCCTTAACTATAGCTTACCCTCCTTCGGGACGACCCGGCGCGGGTCCATGAGACCTTATTGTTGGCTGAGGTGTTTTATGGCTGTTTTCTCTACGTACTTGCACCTATGATTGATGTTTTTGGTTTTGTTTGTTGGAGGGACATGTTGGGAGAAAAACGGTGCTGATAGACACATCCTTTCCACATGCCGCTGCAGCGGGTTGCTGACCGCTGTTTGCCCAGAGGCGGCTTAATTGATTCCTGATGCCTTTAAATGTCTACAGCACTGAGAGAAAAGTAAGACCGTTTACTCGCTGAAGTTGCACTGCATATGCTTACGATGTTATTGTGTTGACTGTCTGCCTTTGGATGTTACAACCGGCCAGATGGAGGCCCCTAACCGTTTTTTCCTGGTCTTTGTACATACTATACCTGATAGCGGCCTGCCTCCGGGTTGTTGGCGTGACGCAGTGTGAATCTTCTATCTCATTTGTGCACAATAAATGTCTTACACAAAAAAAAAAAATATTAAAAAAAAAAAAAAACAGCATCAAGGAGGAGGTCTCTAAGATGCTGGAATTAGGGGTGATTGAGCCCTTGGACCAGCCCAGCACTGTTGTAACCCTGTCTGCCAAGCCCAGTGTCACACCTGAACTGAGGTTCTGTATCGACTACCATGGGCTTAATTCGGTCACAAAGACGGAAAAATACCCCATCCCTGAGAAGAGGAGCTCATTGATCGGCTAGGAGCTAACAAATTCCTCAATACATTTGTTCTAATGTATAGGTAAACGCGGATTGCCAAGACCGAGGAAGCTTAAGAGAGGTCAGCGTTCTCAACACCAGAATGGCATTACCAGTTCCAGTTTATGTCTTTTGGGTTGAAGAACGTCCCTGCCACATTCCAGAGGTTGGTCAATCAGGTCTTGGCTGGGCAGAAGAACTTCATTGCCGCCCACCATGATGACACTGCAGTCTTCCGCTCCAGTTGGGAGTACCATTTGTACCATCTTCAGGAGTTGTTGAAGGCCATGCAGAGCAGAGGCCTCACTATCAAGGCCAGTAAGTACCAGAACAGCAGTCTGTACTGTACTTGGAACACCATGTAGGAAGAGGGCAAGTGGCAGCCCTACAACCCAAGATTGAAACCATTCTGGCTTGGCCATACCCAAGACCCAGACAAAGGAGAGAGCCTTCTAAGGTGTCACCGGATATTACAGGAGATTAGTCAAGAGACATGGCACCATTGTTGCCCCCTTGACAGAGATACTTGCAGGTAGCAGCCTCGTCCGGTGATCTGGACTGAGGAGTTCCAGACTGCTTTTGACGCCCTGAAGGAGGGCATGTGCACGGCGTCCATGCTGCTGGCTGTGACTTCTCCACATATTTTGCGGTACAGACTGATGCCTCAGAGCAAGGTGTGGGAGCCATGGTTTCACAGCTAAATGAAGAGGGCCTAGATCAACTTGCAGCCTTCATCAGTAGGAGGTTACTTCCTAGGTAACAGAGGTAGAGTGCAATAGAAAGGAAATTTTTGCTGTGGTCTAGGCGATGAAGAAGCTAAGTCTCTACTTGTTTTGGACTCACATCCAGGTTCAGCCAGACCACAGGCCTCTCAGATGGTTATGCAGATGAGGGGTGAGAATCCTAAACTATTGAGGCGGTCCATCTCCCTACAGGGAATGGGATTTTTGGTGAAGCACTGCCCTGGAACAGAACAAGCCAACGCTGATGGTCTTTCCAGGTTCTTCCACCTTAGTGATGAGAACTCCCAAGAGGTTAGGTAGTTCCCCCACTTTCAGCTGGGGAGGTGGAAGGACACACACGTGTTAGATCTATAATTTTGTGGCATGGTTTTCCCTGTCATTCTGTCCTTGACTGCCTGTTTTGATTGTGTTCCGCATTTTGTTTTTGCTGGCTTTAGGACACTGTATTTTACGACTGCTGACCAGTGCTAAAGTGCAAGTGCTCCCAGTCTAAATTGTACTGGTGATTGGTTTATCCATGAATGGCATATTTGATTTACTAGTCGGTCCCTAGTAAAGTGCAGCAGGTGTGGCCAGGGCCTGTAAATCAAATGCTACTAGTGAGCCTACAGCATTGATTGTGTCCCCCAAATGAGTAGCCCTGCAAACCTGCTTAGACCTGCCAATGCAGTGTCTGTGTGAGCAGCTTTAAACTGCCATGTCAAACAGGCAAGTTCACCCACTTGTCAGGTTCAAGCCTTCCCTTTTATTGCACCCCAAAGGGAGTCCCAAGGTAGCTCCATGGGCAGTGTTTAATGCATTTAAAAGTTAGGTCAGGTCATGTACTGTTCTGTTGTACATGTCCTGGCAGTGAATACCGCTAATTCCGTTGTTCGCTCGTGCACGGACCATCTCTCCCATAGGTTAGCAATGGATCTGCCTTGTAACATATTACAAGTGTATCTTCCAAATGGGAATAGATAGAGATTTGGGGTCTCTGGGCTCCCAATTTAAAAATACATCTTTTGGTAAAGTTGTTTTTTAAATTGCCTGTATGACAAGTAAACTTTTCTAAAGTGGGCATTTGCTTGCTTAACTATCCTGTACCTCTGCCCGTTGTACGAGCTACTTACCTTCGGTAACAATGTATCTGGTAGAGACGTTGTCTAGCCGCAGATTCCTTAACTTAGAATATCCCCAGGTGTGAGACTGGATCCGGAAATCTTTTACAGCAGCACCTCTGCGTGCTGGGGGACGGCGCCACACGACCCCGCCCTAACGTTGTCCTCGTATGTGACGTCAGCGGGGTCACTCAAGTCTCTCCCAGCACGCTGACATCCGTTTTCTTCGGAGAAACTTTTCCACCGCACAACGCGGAGCCACCAACTAAGAACTGTAAAAGTATGGGAACAGTGTGCGAGAAATATATATTCTATGAACAAAGAAAGGGAATGGTGGAAGACACCATCCTGAAGACAGAATAGACACCACCTACATATATAAATGAAGACCGTAGGAAAAAGCTCCCGCAAGCTAAGCGGAGGCCCCTCCCCGAATGCAACAAGGGAAGAACATCACAATAGGCAGAAATAGACCTATAGTACCCTGTGGAGCCGTGCCGTCCAGTAAGAACGGAACACAGAAATAACTGCAGTTTACCGTAGGAAAGAAAGAGAAGACTGGGCTTTCCCCACTAAAACAGAGGTAGAAAACAGAGTACAACCGTCCCTCAAAGAGGCTGACCACGAGGAAACCAGGACCCCGAGGAAGTAGAGGCAGACTCAGGGGAAGGAAACTGGAGTGTAACACGAACCTTCCCTTGAATGAAAGGTACCCTATAAGAAGCCCTTCAGCAGAGTATATCTGCATAGGAAAGCACCCAGGGAAGTACAACAACCTGAACCCCCTGAAGATGAGCCCAATGGCAACTGAAGAGGCCAGTGGAGAACATCACTAGAAAAGGTCCTCGCAGAACGGGGAGGCTGGGTGGGCGTTAAGGAATCTGCGGCTAGACAACGTCTCTACCAGATACATCGTTACCGAAAGTAATTAACTCGTACATCTGATAGAGACATCTAGCCACAGATTCCTTAACTTAGAACAGATACCACAGCCATACCCCAAAAAGGAGGTGGATCTGCGACAGAACAACAGAAAGCGCCAGCTTCAGAGTGACGGATGGAGGGGAGAGGGATGGGGTGGGGGCTGTGGTGGAACAGCCAAACAGCAACCCAAGCATCTTGAAGAGCAGAATCAACAGGATAAAAGATATCCTAAAGATGCGAGAATGGCGCTAGACCATACCCGCATAAAAAACAGCCGGTAGAACAGCATGAGCCCTATACCAGAGCAAAGAAAGAGAGAGAAGGAAATACCACTCTCTGCTTAATGGCGCACGAGGAGTACACTGACCCAAGCATGAAATGAACTTGGAGATGGAACCCGGGCCGAACAGACTAGCCTATGCCTATAGAAAGAAGTCGAAGGAGCTGGTGTCAAAGTCCAAGGGCAAGAGCTAGAACCTGAGCAATGCTTTGAGAATAGCCGGCAGCACAAGAAACATGCCAAGTGTGCACCTAACTTCAAAAAAGGGAAAAGAGGGCCAATTAGAAATTAATTCTGAACCGCTGAAGCAGGTAGAATACAATGGGGTCACCCCATTGGCAATAACGTGAAGCAGGTAGAATAGGTAGCCGGCAAACTGCCATAGAGAGCTTAAAGTGGCCTACACAAGAAGCATAAGAGTGCCCAACCGGGCAGTATGAAACCAGAGTGAGAAACAGCCCACAATATAGACTTACAGGCAGTAGCCAATGACCACTGCCAGCAAAAGAACTGTCCCAAAGGCGTATCTTTACCAAGAGCAGGTGATAATTCGGAAAAAAGGCATACCTGAAGGAAGAGGCCAAAACACCAAGTTAATAAATGGTGGAAAAAGTCTCAGAATTGGAGACCAACACTACAGTAGACACGAGTATATGTCAATTGGGAAATCACACTAATAGGCGGAAGCCAGGAGGACCATATGCTCAACCCGCAACCACTTAGAAAAGCTCCCCCACATAAGGAGATATTGATCTAAAGTTCGCAACCATGACAAGAGGTGGCAGCATAGAAGAGGAAACCAAGGCAACCGGCATGCAGACATAACGTACATGCCAGACCAACCTGGCACATTTTAAAGTAGGTAGGAGCCATTTGCGAAGAGTAGACCATGAAATCTCCAAAGAGATTGATATACACAGCGAATACAGATGGCACCAAGGGAGCATAGGATACCGTGCCACAAACACTCAATAGGCACATGGAGCCCAAATCATTCCCAGGCCGAGGGAGACCAGCAAGGCTATAAAATAGCGAACAAGTACCCCACATGAAGTAGGTATAACCCGGACAACGGGGGAACACCTGTTAGGGTAGAAAGCCAGGTCCAAACTAACCGAATCCATGAACAGAGTTCCGGGCCGTAATGAAGTTACCGATCTGAACTACCGCCTGAAAGCCACAAGCAGAGGACACAGCAACCTGTGAAACACGGTCACAGAAGGCCAACAGGCAACTGAAAGCAAGATGCATCCAAGAGACGCTAATAAAAGGGAACACCCTTGAACACATAAAAAGAAGACGTAAGGCTCACTACTCACATTAACACAGAGCGTATCTAGAGGCTCACTGCCTATATGAAACACAGAGAGCATCTAACAGATGCGAAAATGAAAAGGAACCACAGAACACAGGCCTAAAAGAACCTCAGGGGGAGGACGAAGTCCCAGCAATAGCTGGTGCACCGCCGACTCGGCGTGAGCATCAAAGAGCAAAACCACATCAAAGGGTAAATCAGACGTTCCCGGATGTTTTCAGAGAAGACACTGTCTCGCAACCACGAGTGACGCCTTAAGGCAACAGAAGTCACCATGGGCTAGCCCAAAAAATCCACAGTATCTAAGGCTGAATGGATTGAGAATTTGGCCAGATCGCGGCCATTCCGAATGGAGTGAAGATCAGGACGAGCACCTTCGGAGGTGGCAGTAAGCAAAGACTATGCAGAGTCCCACAGGGAAAAAGTAGCCCTAGCCAAAACACACACGGTATTTAAAGACCGAAGGGCTGCACTAGTGGATGCAAAGACATTCTGGCCCCAGGATTTGACCCACCTAGACTCCCGAGAGGAAGAAAACATTAAAGGGGGCAGAGAAGGAAAGGCAGTCTGAAACACAAACCCCTGCGCATCAGGGTGCACAAGAAAGACAAACCGGATTGTGTGGAGCTGGGCGGTGGCGATGCAAAACTGAGCGCGCCACTGGATCATTTGAAGAAGGGTGGACCCAGGTACCCAAGAGGGCATCATAGAGGGATGCCTCAAAAGGCAAAAGTGGCTCCACATTGCCAGACCCACAGTGGAGGGCCTCCAGCAAGGGGTCCACCGACAAGGGGGTAGAGGGGGGGTTGCATATTCAAGATGAGGGTGGCCTTAGAGACCACTCTGAAAAAAGCCGCACCATCCTCAGTGGCCCTCCGAGGAGGGGAAACCAGCTTATCAGTGGGGGGGGGGGGGGGGGGGGGGGGGAGAGAGGGGGTTGTAGGCTGACCCTCCCTAGACACTGAGGGTGTCTAGGGAGGGTCCCCACAGAAGGGAGCCCACAGAAGGGAGCCCCATGGAAGATTGAGGATCCTAACTGGGCTCCTGGGGAGGCGAACAGCCTGCCGGCTCTGGGAGCTCCTGAGGGGGCTCCACAAATTCCAAGGGGGGCACTGGTAGCACTAGCTCCGGCGACACTGGGCGGGACAGCAGTGCCAAACCCTCTCCAGAGGCCTCTATAGAAGAATCCAGAACTCAGTGTCGACAAGGCGTCGAAACAAGACATGTCGGCGCCGATTGTGCCTCGTCAGACACCGATTCGGCCGCCTCCAGCTTCGAGTCAGCGCCGTCCAGCGCCGAAACTATAATAAGTTCCCCTTCTGAAGAAGAAGTCGTCGCCGGGCCGGTGAGGCTATCTTACGGCGCCGCTCCGGTGCTGGCTCCGCCTCATCTGAAGCGGGCTCCGATTCCGGATAAAGGAGCGGAGACGGAGGCGAGCCTCCGGCGCGGGGACGGCGCCGACCCCAGCTCCGAACGGGTGGCCACCTGCCCAGAAAGCTGGGGTGTGCTCAAGTCAGGGCTGTGAGCACTGGCAACCACCTGCGGCGCCACAGGGAGCCCTGCAGGGCTTTGCAGCACGGCAGAGGCACCGTGGGACGAAGAGGGAGACCCAGCCGGGCCGTGCCCTAACAACACCACATCTCCGACGTTCCTGGAAGGCAGGGGCTCAATAGGCGCTGGAGGCGAACCCACTGGTGAATCCGTCTGAGACCCCACAAGAGGCGGATGCTCTGAGGACCCTCCAGGAATGGGAGAGGACTCAAGGGAGGTCTGTAAAGTAGTAGCATAGGCCTCTATTTGGGCCCGAGTCGCCCCCACACCCGGGAAGGATGGATAGAAAGGGAGCGATCGTCGGGAGCGCACGTCCGGAAAGTTCCGGAAACCAGCGCCCCTGACAAGAGAATGTGAGGTTGATGACCTAGGCGACAAGCGCCTCGACTTACCAAGTGGAGAACAACAGCCCTAGACCCCAGAGGGTGATCAACCGCAGAACCAGACAGTAGAGGGACCTGCAGTCGACGACGAGGCCGAGGGGGCGAGACTCCGACCGGGACAGCCGTGCAGAGAGAAGTATCATACTGCGCTCCCGATGAGACTTCGGTTTCAGACGTTGGCAGGCTTCACAGTCCATGCAGTCATGGTGCTCGCCTAGACACCACATACAAATAAGATGCAGGTCCGTGGCGGACATCTGCCGCGAACAAGAATTACAAGATTTGAAGCCTGAAGGCATCGCACACTGTTCCCAACACGAAGCTTCGAAAATGAGGCCTGAAAAAAGGGCAGAGGAGCTCACTCCAGAGCCACGTTGCACGTGGAAAAGAATGAAACTGACGTCAGTGCACCGGGGGGGGGGACTTATATGAACCCGCTGACGTCACGTACGAGGACGACGTCAGGGCAGGGTCATGAGGCGCCGTCCCCCGGTGTGCAGAGGTGCTGCTGCCAAAGATTTCCGATCCATTCTCACGCCTGGAGATATTCTAAGTTAAGGAATCTGTGGCTAGATGTCTCTATCAGATTGCTGAATACACATCTGGGTTAGGATGACAGTTGGGCTTTTAGTGCATTCACTCCAAGCAGTCACACAAAGGGAGCTCAGGTGTACCCTGCATAACCTGATGGCCCATCACAAGGCTGATGGGTTTTCCTGAGCTAGAGTGGTGGGAGGAGTGGACATGGACACCTGAATAGGGGTGAGCATGTCCTCAGACATAGCCGTCTCCACCCCCCTGTACTGTGTCTGAAGCCAGGGCAAGGAAATGAAGGGTCTTGTGCACTACAAATTCTTTTCTTTGAACTTTGCCTACTTCAAAGGCTGAAATGGGTTTAAGTATTGGACTGCTAACATCATATACTCAGAACACTTCTGGGTTGGGGGCATTCTGCCCGGAAGATGAGCTGTGTTGCTTCAGGAGGGACGGACACTTTGCTGGATCTTTGTGATTCCGGCCTGCTGCTTGCTGCTTCTGTCCTGGGATTGAAAGGACTGGACTTTGCTTTCTACATCCTGCTTCCAAAGTACTCCAAGGCTTGTGTGTGCTTGCCTTTTGTTAAGAAGATTGAGGGTCATCAAAGACTTCCATTGCCAGTGACTTGTTAAGTGGTTCCAAATCCAGTTCCTGGGCCCTTGTAAGTGAAATCTGGTGATCTTAATGAAAAAAATCCACGCATCAACTCCCAGCGACTGTCCGAATCGATGCCGCACTGTAAAGATCGATGTAGCATCTCCCCTGCATAGCTGTAAGAATCAACACCTCACCCCCCCTGGAGCAGTAAGGGACCAAAACATCACCTCACCTGAGTAGTAAGGAACCAAAGCATTGTTTTGTTTTTCTGGCTCATCACCTCCTCTGCGCCTTGCCTCGCCTTTTTGATGCACCTAAGGTACTTTGTCCTTTACAAATGAATTAATTGAATTCTATGGACTAAACTTGCTTAATCTTTTAAACGTGATATTTTCACCTGTGTATATTGGATTTTTGTCATTTTGGTCTATTTATCCTCCTCATGTGTTCCTTGTAGGGAGAGGGGCATATACTATGTAGCAGCTGAGCCAAACTGAAGGTCAAACATACTATCAGTGCATTCCAAACCTTTTAGAGCCAGGACGCAAGCTTGAGAATCACAAATGTTTGCGACCCACCTACCTTTTATGGACATGAAGTGGGCAATTTTTGAGTGTACCTGAAGCATTGTGTGGTAGCTCATTGTCATTTCCATTTTCCATTGACCCTACATTTCCAGACAGTTTTAATGATTAAACTATATGAGACACAAACGAAGTGCAGAAATTATGTTTCTGTGAACATTTATCATTTGTGCATCACCAAGTATAGGGTCTTGATTTATTTTGATCCTATTAAAATCTGTTTCAAAAGCACTTCCGAATTACAAAAAAAAGTGCTCATTTTACTAACTGATGAGTGCATACCGTTCATTTACAGGCATTTACATTTTGCTGTGTGTTGCAAACAAATTACATCCTACCGCCCTTCCTTTCACACTCTCTGCACTCCAGCAATATTGTCACATAACTCCCTTTAATAACTCCTTTTAATTACAGTCAGATAATAAAAGTAAACACCAATCTCCATGTTAAAAGAATAAGAATTAATCTGTAGGAAGACGAGGCCTGATATTTGACCTCTGCCTTTGAAGCACCCGAAAATGTGAGACGATAAACACAGAATTTACAGCATTTGTTCGCGGCCCACAGTTTGGGAAACAATATACTAAATTAATCTGGACTCCTAGGTTCCTTTCACTACTGCTCCATTTTCCGTTTCCTAATCCCTTAAAATGATGCCAATCCTGTCACCTTTTACCAGTGCAGCATTTTTTTTATTGGAAAAAAACTAGAGATTCCACAACTATTCAAGAACAATGAAAAGTATCAACAAAAAAGTATGTCATATCAAAAAAGAGAGGGTGACAATTCCAAAGTGCATTACAATTTTCCCAACACAATTAATTGAACCATATGCCCTCTCTACCACCACACTGACAAAATAGCTTCTCTCCTGTACCAGTTCACATTCCATTTAAACAATCTTTCCTCAGTGTATATTCCTTTGCTTCCTTAAAATACTTTTACAATTTACACAGCTGTCTATTTGCCTTGAACATTGGCATCTCCTAACACCATACAAATGTATTCTATTCTAAGATAATAGTCGAGATTCAGCCCTATTGTGATATATTTACTAGACCCATGACAAAGTTCTGATTGGGGTGAGCGATAAACTCTGTTCTGCCGCCGGAGTTTGGCCCGCTCCACTTGGAGTGCAGAGTCCTTGGAAAACTCTGCCAACCGCCACTTGGTAGAATTTTTTCTCATGTGTGGCTCACCAGCATTAAATTGGAGAGCGTGCGCAAGAAAATCAAACGCTTGAACAACTCCCCGTGAGATTTCTCAAAGAGGGTGGTTGCGGCAGGTTGCTACAATTCGCGGAGAAAGCTGCCGCTCCAGTAGAAAACCTACACAAGTGGCAGAAAAGAAGCAGCGCCCTCTGGAATGCCGCGTGGTGCAGTTGGCACTCATTTTACAAACTCCCCGCACAAAAAACCAGCACGAGCAGCACAAAGTGCTAAATTCCGCCATTTGCACAACTCCGGAGAATCTCGCAGTTTTTCTGTAACTCTTCGGAATTTCAAAGAGTTACACTCCACCCACCCCGAGCTCTGACGCACTCATACAATTGCATAATTTGCGCAATTGTGTATTAGACAAATTACACAAAATTTCAGAAATTAGGTTTGTAATTTCATACACCTGTTTTGCTGCTTTAATTGGGAGAACCAGAAAATGTCTTGCAGAAGCCTGGTTTGAGTGTTTTGCAAGATATATTTTCTCTTCAAACTAGTCTCCTTGCCAATATCTGAAGTGACTACTGAATGTAAGGTTTGCCATCACATTCAATTTTCTTTCCAGATGCCCCTCAGAGTATTTCATAACATTTGCATTCTAACTTTGCAAGAATTTTCATATTGTATTTCAAAACAATTACACAACTTTACGGGCCATAACTATGTACCTCAAAGAATAAATTAAACTAGTGTTCAATGTTTTTAGTAAACTATTTACTTACATCGATTTATGCGACATACCTCCCGGACGAATACTGTATATTTCTCCATCTGCATTTGTTTAAATTGCTTTTATGTAGGGGTCTTTGTACGCTGGATGTGCTTCACAAGCATTCTAAAATAATGACTTTTCACCTTGATGTTTTTCTGCGAGAACATTACGAGTCTGTGATGCAAGACGAATATCTTAACGAGGAGATTTTCTGACTGCGGAGTAGTTAGTATAGTGGAGGATGACACTCTGATATATTGTTGGGTTCTAAGTCTAAGGTTGGACACGGAGAATGTGGAATAAACAGCATTTGGATGAAACTTCTCATTTGTTTGAGCTTTGAAAAAGCAGCAGGAGTCGCGAAAAGAGTATTGGGTAGTGTTTACTGTAATACGATTTGGGCGGCTCAACTGTTTGGAAGATACTATTGTTTTGATTTTCATTTGTGCGAGGTTTATGACATTATATTGACAGACAATCTTAAATGAACTATACATTAACCCGAATCTATAACTACTATGAGTTTAAGATGAGGAATCAGGTGTTGGAATGGAAAAAAGAAAAGTAGTTTTTTTTAACCAATTTTAAATAATCTTGCATACTGATAATACAGTTAGCATTTTTAATTCAAAGAAATGCATTCTAACTATTACTTGGGGGTTCTCCTTTCCTAAGTTGTATAACAAAGACTGTTTTGTTCATTTTCAACCGTTCCTTAATGCTTCAAAAGAGGGCAGTTTTCCTCGTTAGTAACATTACCAACATTTTTAGATTTCCTTAAGGGGTGTGACAGTTACACCACACACCTCAATCTTTTGTCTCGGCTGCTTTTAGGAGCCCAGGACGACATGCAGCGATGGCAGATTGAAACATTGGTTATTCCCTAAAAACTCCGGACGTCTAGAAAACGTGGTTGCATGTGTTGTTGATAATCCACACACACAATGTCTGTCATGCTGTACGGGGTGATCTTAATAGGTTTCTATATATGACATTTTTTATGCCATGCTATGTACTCCCCTGGAATGACGCCTAAATACCCTTGTAAGGCAGCCCAGTGCACTCTTGTATAATGGCGCTAATCACGAATCCACCAGGAATTTCCTAGGGTTTCAGGGTCCATGTAACATACCCATACAGTATTAGGAAAGTGCAATATTTTGCCTCTGCATGTACTCCGACTCGAAATTTCACTGTTCGGAAATCTGCCACCTGGTGGCCTGGGCCGCACCAAGCAAAGCCTCAAGCAATGTACACAAAATCTGTTAGCATATTCACAAGCACATCGTTTTCAATGAAATCAGAGGAGGTGCTTGCCAGATAATCTTATGAGGTAATTGTGAAGGTAGCTGCCTTGCCACCATTGAGGATGTGAACAGATAATTTGAGGTTATTGTCCTCCACTCTTGGTGCAGCTGGAGTGGCCTAAAGTCAATATCTAAAAATGTTACTTTCGGTGTGTCAGATCATTCGGTTACAACTTAAGTAGTCCCGGTCCTTTGCTTTCTTTAGAATCCTAGTTCCGAGTTCATTCCCTCCCACGGGCAGCTCATCCCGCCACAATCCGTTCCTTCCTTCTGATTGTTCAAGTGCCGCCATTGTTACAGCTCAGCAACAGTAATCCCCAATCTTTGGGGTTTACAGATACACATGCAGGAGAATGTTTGGAGGAGGTAAATGTGCCACCGATCTGAAGTTTGGGGGGAAGGGTCCTGTGTATGAGATATTGAGCATGCTCGTCCTTGTAGTGTGCCCATGGTAGGCATCTATATAAATTAAATCTATATGACCCGGAAGAGCATAAGCATGCATGAAGGAGGAGCGTGTGTGGAAGAGATGAGCGGAAACTTGGGAAATTACCTTCTCTTTATCAGTGATTTTCAGGTTTTTGTGGCATCCACCGACATTTGAGTGCAAGCTGGCATCAGAAGAAAATGGTTGTTCCTTTCTGTTTGAATTCCAGTAATTGTGGACGGAAATAATGTCTAACAGAAATGTTATAGCCTAAAAATTGTTTCCAATAAAATGGTGAACACAAAACGGTAGAGGAGGACCTAGGGGAGATTTAAAGACCTAGCTCTGGGTACTATCCCCAACAGAACCAATATATACCAAAGGTACCAGAGGGTCTAAGGTAAGTATGCCCACATACAAGAAACCAAACCAGGACTCACCCTTACAACCAAGTAGTGACACAGAGAGCTCTCCGTGGATGAGGACAAGTACCCATCAGTCACCATTCGGATCCGCCCTTCATCATTTGGGGATTTTGTCCGTACCACCCGTCAGAGGTTTATCGGTGCTCTCTTAGGAGGTCAACCCGGTGGTAGGGGGTAGCCTCACTAAAATAAGAGGACGACAGTGTGGTATACCACTTGATGTAATAAAATGGTTCCATTAAGTGAATATTTGTTTAAATTATTAAATGCAACAAAGCAAGAATGTTTTAAACAGTATTTCGGACACAGCATTTATGTCAAGCGATATTCTGACCATGCTATTCCAGTACTAGGCCTCCTTTCACATAGAATGCTTGGGTCCTATACAAGAATGAGGAGAAAAGCAGTGGTCCTCCCTTGGAGTAGTGTCAGTCCCTAGGGGATTGGCACTCAGAGCATGAAAACAAGGGTTCTGGGTTACAACAGCATGGACCACAATCAGCGATGGATGCGAGCTGTTACCATAAGTAAGCTAGAGTTATACCTGTTAGGTGCAGCCGGGCTCCTTTTTCAAAGAATACTTGAACTTTATCAACAACCAGAAACCTACTTTGGGAAGTCCACTTTGCTGTTGGGTAACCAAGGGGTGTTGGATATTAACAGAAGCATAATAGTGTCGTAGATCATAACTAGGAAGATTAGAAATGTAGAGAGGGAAACGAGAAATAAGTAACAGATTCGGAAGCTGTAAGCAGAGGAGGAGGGGACAAATGGGGCAGAGAAAGATGTCAGAGAAGGGGGGCAGTCAGGTAAGGGAAATCGGATTCAAAAGCGGTGGAATTAAAATCAGGGTGGTTGCTACAGCAATGTAATGTGTAAAACAGAAACCTGGTGTGTTTAACACACAACTTTAAATCTGTCCCGGTTTCATTATATCTATACAGAATTTTGATGAGCTTTATCGTTTTAGGAAAGCACTGGTTATGCTTCAAACACTGACACATTCAACCATGTATAAAGAGAGAATGCAACCTGTTCTTCGGCAGCACCAGTTTACGCTCAGTACACTTAGCTCCCTGTTAAAGGAATAAAATGATATTTTTAATTAGGATAAATGTGGACATAACAAGCTGTTCCTCTTTTTAATGGAGATTTGCAGATGCTATTAAGAAGTCTTAATTATCTCAAAACATGGTTCTCTCATTAAGAGATATAATACATGGGAGTCTGCAATCCCTGTATAAAAAACACGTCTAGTTTTAAAAAAAAAAATGTTTAAACAGGCGAATTGGAATGTTTCCAGTTGCCAAGTATAAAGAAATGATATATTTAATCAACTGAAGTAACTTTTTACAGTTGAGTTATGACGTGAACATGCCTACTGTCAGAGCCAGTAGCAGAGAGGAAAGGCAGATCAGTTCATAGAGCATAATAAAAATGCAGGACAAGATACTTACCTTCAATCAATCAATCAGGAACATTTATAGAGCGCGCTACTCACCCGCGGGGGCCTCAAGGCGCTGGGAGGGGGGGTGCCGCTACTGCTCGAAAAGCCAGGTCTTGAGGTGCTTCCTGAAGGAGAGATGGTACTGGGTCAGTCGTAGGTGGGTGGGGAGGGTGTTCCACGTCTTGGCCGCCAGGTAGGCGAAAGATCTTCCCCCGGTGCTGGTTCTGCGGATCCGTGGGACGATGGCGAGGGTGAGGCTGGCGGAGCGGAGCTGGCGGGAAGGTGTGTCGAACGTGAGGTAGTTGTTGAGGTATTCGGGGCCCATGTCGTGGAGAGCCTTGTGTGCGTGGGTGAGGAGTCGGAATGTGATCCTCTTGCTGACAGGGAGCCAGTGCAGTTATCTCAGGTGGGCAGAGATGTGGCTGTGTCGGGGGATGTCCAGGACGAGTCGTGCAGATGCGTTCTGTATGCGCTGGAGTCTTTTGTGTAGTTTGGCAGTGGTCCCAGCGTATAGGGCGTTCCCGTAGTCCAGTCGGCTGGTGACGAGGGCCTGGGTGACCGTCTTCCTGGTTCTTGTGGGGATCCAACGGAAGATCTTATGGAGCATGCGGAGGGTGTTGAAGGAGGAAGATGTAACGGTGTTGACTTGCCTAGTCATCGTGAGGGAGGAGTCTAGGATGAATCCCAGGTTGCGTGCGTGGTCCGTGGGCTTGGGGGCGGTGCCCAGTGCAGGGGGCCACCAGGAGTCGTCCCAGGCGGAGGTGGATGGGCAAAGGATGAGGACTTCCGTCTTGTCTGAGTTCAGTTTCAGACGGCTGAGCTTCATCCATTCCGCGACGTCTTTCATTCCTTCCTGGAAGCTGGCTTTGGCAGTGGCGGGGTCGTTGGTGAGGGAGAGAAACAGTTGGGTGTCGTCAGCGTAGGAGATGATGTTGAGGTTGTGCTTGCGTATGATGGCTGCGAGGGGGCTCATGTAGACATTGAAGAGGGTTGGGCTGAGCGAGGAGCCTTGGGGTACGCCGCAGATGATCATGGTGGCCGCTGCGCGGAAAGGCGGGAGACGGACTCTTTGGGTTCTGTCGGAGAGGAAGGAGGTGATCCATTCCAGGGCCTTTCCATGGATCCCGGCATGGTGGAGGCAGGTTGTCAGGGTGCGGTGGCAGACCGTGTCGAAAGCAGCCGATAGGTCGAGGAGGATGAGGGTGGCAGTTTCCCCGTTTTCAAGCAGGGTCCTGATGTCGTCGGTGGCTGCGATGAGGGCGGTCTCGGTGCTGTGGTTCGCTCGGAATCCGGACTGTGATGGGTCGAGGGAGCCGTTTGGTAACACATTATCTGGTAGTGGTAGTCTGCTCTATCGCAGATACCTTACTGTAGAATTTCTCAGGTGCCAGGCTGGATCTGGAAGACTTTTGATCAAGCAATACCCGTACTCGCTGGTAGGTGGCATTGGTCAGCTATGCGTGAAATCGTTAACGTTTTTCGCACCCGAAGTGATGTTTGCATCACCTACATAGGCACCAAATTGGCACCCTGGCGTCAGTTTTCATGACTTTACACTGCAGGAGCGCGGACCCATGATGTGCACTAACAGTGGTGTGTTTAGAACAACTAGGGCCCTGAAAGGGATCAGCCTAACCCTAAAAAACACCAAAACCTGCCTGCAGTGTGGGGAGGATGGGTGGGTCGGTAAGGAATCTGTGGCTGAATCATGTCTCTACCAGATAAGTCGTTACAGAAGGTAAGTAACTTGTCAATCTGATAGAGACATCTAGCCGCAGATTCCTTTTAAACAGATACCCAAGCAATACCATCCCTGGAAGAGGGACTACGGACAAGTTTAGAGCAGGGAGTCCTGCAGGACAGAGTTGACAAAAAGGATGTGCCTGTGGACTTGACTGTCCAGGCAGTAGTTCTTAGTGAAAATGTGCAGAGATGCCAATGTTGCTGCCTGACAAATGTCAAGTACTGGAACACCACGTTCCAAAGCTGTGGTCGTAGCCTTCAAGAGGCTGTTTCTTGCCAAGAGAGTAGCAAATTTTGATGCAGAGGATAACCCAATGCGAGATAGCACTCTTCTGTACTGCACGACCTTTGTTTGATCCAACGTACCCCATGAAGAGTTGGTTGTCCACCCGGAACTCTTTAGAGCAGTCAAGGTAGAACAACAACGCTTATTTTATGTCCAGATGGTGGAGTTGCTTCTCTTTAGAGGGGTGCGGAGGAGCACTGAAAGTGGGCATGGCGATGGATTGCCCGAAGTGGAATGGTGATACTACCTTCGGTATGAAGGAGGCCTTAGTGCGAAGAACCACCTTATCAGGGAAGATGGTCAGGTAAAGATGCCTAGATGACGGAGCTTGGAATTCGCTCACCCTCCTGGCATAAGTTATTACCACCAAAAAGGCTATTTTGATGGTATGCAGCTGAAGGGGGCAGTTGTGCAGAGGTTCCAAAGGAGCACACACGAGCAAGGTGAGAAAAAGATTAAGGTCCCACTGAGGCATGATGAATGGGGCAGGTGGGGACATATGTACAAGCCCTATAATACATCTATTTACAATAGGGGGTTAAAATGAAGAGGGTTGGTCTGGCAGCCTCATGAAGGCAGACAGGGCTGAAAGATACCCTTTAGAAATCCCCAGAGCAGAGCCCTACTGGGCAAGGGTCAAATAAAGAAAAGGACTTGAAAGAGGCAAGCAGAAAGAGATCAATAGATCTTTCTGTACAATATTTTACAAATTTATGCCACTGGCATGCATACACAGTGTTGGTAGAGAGACAGCTGGTAGCCAAAATACCATTATAGACTTCGGGAGGAAGGTCGATTGGTATCAATTGCCACCGTTAAATCTCCATGCAAGAAGGCATAGAGTGGCCAAATTAGGCTGGAGGACCCTCCCCTGCTGCTGTGAAAGAAGATCCTCCTGAAGGGACAACCTGATCGGAGGATCGATGCTCAGTTGGAGAAGCTCGGGATACCAGACTCTTCGTGCCCAGTCTGGAGCCACAAGAATGACTTGGGCCCATTCGCTCCAGATCTTCTTGAGCACTCTTGACAGGAGTGGTATTGGCGGAAAGGTGTACAGGAGTCCTGAGCTCCACTCAAGACAAAAAGCGCAGCAGAGCGAGTACCACATTAGAAATTTCAGCCCGCAAAACAGCTGACACTGCATGTTCTTGGCGGAGGCACCCAGATCTAACCAAGGCTTTCCCCCCCTTCCGAAAGAGACCTTGTGCCACCTCCAGATGGACATGCCATTCATGATCCACTAGGCATCGACAGATTAGTTTGTCCGTCCAGGCATTCAGGTAACCTGCCACGTGTTGAACAACCAGGGATATGCCCTGCTGTACCAGAAAAGTCCAGAAATGCAGGACCTTTTGACAAAGGGTACACAACCCCACCCCACCCTGCTTGTTGCAGTACCACATGGCAGTGGTTTTGTCCCTGAATGCCAAGCAAATCGCTCAGAGGTCCAGCAAGTTGCTGTGGAGTTTGGATTCCACCTGAGACCAGAGTCCTCTGATCTGCACCTCTCCCAAATGGCCACCCCATCCCCAGAGTCACGCATCTGTTACTACTGTGTGATTTGACTGATGAAGGGAGAGGGGTCTGCCTCTGACCAAATCGCGGTTGGCCAGCCACCTCAGCAGGTCTTGTGCATGTCTGTCCGAGATCTGGACCATGTCAGAGAGATTCCTCTGATGCTGCACCCACTGGAACTTCAGGTCCTACTGCAAAGCCTGCATTATGCCATCTGGCATGTTTCACTAGCAGGATGCAGGAGGCCATGAAGCCCAGCAGCCTCATGGTCAGCCTCACCAAAATCCAGGCTTGAGGCTGAAACATCGGTATTGTATCCTGGATTTGCCGCTCGGGACCAAAACTGCACTGTGTCCAGAACAGCTCAGATAAAAAGGGAGCGTCCGAGAGGGAGCCAGGTGTGACTTCGGCACTTTGATAGTGAACCCCAGTGAAATATGAGATTCGCCATAGTTTGGAATTGGAAGAGGACAGTCTGGGAGAGCTCTTTTTCAACAGCCAGTCGTGGAGATAGGGGAAGACTGACACACCTAATCTGCGCAGATGAGATGCGACCACCGCCATCAACTTGGTGAACACCCGAGGGGCGCTGGTACGGCCAAAGGGGAGCACAGTTAACTGAAAGTGCTTGTGGCCTACCTTGAACTGTAGATAATGCCGATGGGCAGGCAGGGCAATAAAGTGAAAATAGGTGTCCTGCAAGCCCAGTGCTACTATCCTGTCTCCGGGGTCTAGGGCAGAAAAGACCTTAGCCAGAGTAATCATTTCTAAATATTCCTTTTTGAGAGTAGTTTTGGAATCTCACATCTAGAATACAAAGGCCCTTGTCCTTTTTCATGACCAGAAAGTAGTGGGAATTGCTACCACAGCCAGAACCCGCTCTATGGTTTCCTTGTCCAAGAAGGTCCTCACTTCCTCCTGAAGCAAATTCAGGTGGTACCCCGTCAGCCGGGCGCAAGTTGGGGGCATGGAGGGAGGGGTAGTCTCGAAGGGGAGGGAGTAGCTCCTTAGGTCTATCTGAAGAACCCTCCTATCCAATGTGCTATTTTGCCAGTGGTGAAAGTGAGGGCTGATCCTGCCACCAACTGGCCGCCCATGATCTTGAAGGGCTGGACAAGGAAGGTTTAGAGACTGACTCTACTTCTGGTCGCCCGACCCATGGGGTCAAAAGGAGCCCAGCTACGGCCCGCAGAGGTTGTTGAACTTGCATTTTCTTGTGGCTGGGGAACCTGAAAGTCCCTTCCGTGGCCACGAAAGGGAAGAAAAGCAGATGGGGGGCACATGGCCACTGAGAGGCCCAAGGACATGGCCACAGCCCATTAGTCCTTATAAGCTAGAGGGCCATGTCTGCCTGGTGTCCAAAGAGACAGGTGCCATCAAATGGCATATCCATAAGGGAAGCCTGGACATCCCAAGGAAAGCCAGAAGTTCTCAGCCAGGCATGGCATTGAACAGCCACCATCAATGACATAGCTCTGCTCAGCAAGTCGGTGGTGTCAAGCCCACAACGAATGGTGAACTTTGCTGCGTCTCACCTGTCTGATACTGCTTGGAAGAGAATGGCCCAGGACTTCTTCAGGACCTGTGGCAGAACCTGCACAAACCTTCTTTCCCACACAGAGTGGGCATAATGACCCAATAGGCATGAATTGTTCACTGATGGCAATGCAAAGCTGGTGAAAGAAAAACATTTTTTGCCCCAACTATCCAGCCTTTTGGATTTCCAGTCCGGGGGTACAAAAGTGATTGGGTCTTGTGAGGTGGAGGCCTGGACCACCAAGCTCTCTGGAGTATTGTGGTTGGTGAGGAATTTTGGGTCCCCCAGTGCTGGGCGACAGAAGTGGGAAATGGTCATATTCACAGGAGCCCCTGTGCTGGGCTTGGACTAGGTTCCCAGAATTACATAAGTCAAGGTCTCGTTGAAAGGCAGGAGGGGTTCCGTGGAGACGACCCTCGGCCTGCAGGTCCTCAGTCAAGATGTTCATCTTGACTTCCACCAAAGGGAGCTGAAGGTCCAGGACATCAGCTGCCCTTCTCATCATCAGAGCATATGAAGCTCCCTCCTTCGTAGCCACGGTAGGGGGAGAAAGCAATCTAGAATCTGGAGAGGTATCCAGTCCACTGACCTCACCCAATTTTCTCCTTCCAGTACATTTCGTGCTCAGACTGGTTTTGTAAAGGATCCAGCAATTCCTCTGAATCTTCCTCAATTCCTAGCCCTTCAAATTAAGGCTGAGGAATCAACCTAGGATCCACAGGTGTCTTTGGTAGGCGTTGATCTGGCACGATTTCAAGTTGTGGTCGAACTCTAGGCACCAGAGACAAATTAAGTGTGGATCCGTCATCAAAAGTGCGCAATGGCAGGCGCCGCACGATTTGAATCCAGAAGTCTTCTTCAACATTGTGGGAAAAAGTACACCCCAAAAATCATCGACAAAACATTGTAAAAAAGCTGTCAAAAAGTGAAAGAGAGTAGCTCTCTTCACGGATCAACGCTAGCTGGCATGGAAAGAAAAGAACTGACATCTGTGTGCCAAAGTGATGTGGACGTCACTTTCGGTGCGGACGATGCGGACTACGTCATGCAGAGACGACCCACACCACCTACTGGCATGCAAGGGTATCGCTCGAGCAAAAGTCTTCCAAATCCAATCTGATGCCTGGGAAATTTTGAGGTAAGGAATCTGCAGCTAGATGTTTTTATCAGATATATCACTTTTCTGCTCTGTTTTTCTAGCAAGCAGAAAGGAGATCTTGATGGCAAAATGTTTATTGTTGCATTCCTTAGGTAATTATAGAAAGTTAGAATCTCTCTAGGTGTCTACACATTTTGAGCTACTGCGCCTCTAAAAAAAAAAAAAATATATATATATATATATATATATATATATATATATTTTTTTTTTTTTTTTTTTTTTTTTACTTGTATTAAACTGATTTCAATATCTTTTTGCAACAAATATCTACCAGCGTTTTTAAGCAAGTATTTCATTTTGGACTGGAGAGTCTATTTTAATTCTACATGTTTGCAAACATACTCTCACTTTCATATAAAAGAGCACCAAGGATTAAAGAGTAGTTTGTGAGAAATGTGATAGTGTGATCATGTATTATGAGGAATAAAGTAACCCCCCAGCCATACTGGGTAAGGATATTGCAAGTATCCTTACAGTGTATGGCAGGGGATACTTTGTCACATCTATGATGAAACTGCCCTACGTGTTAATATTAAAGCACTGTAAGACTTGTAATGTTGACTGGTAAAGTTGATTACAATATTATGGATAGAAAACATAAAATCTCTGATGTGGAGATTAGTATATATACTACATTCGAGAGTTTGTATGGAGCACACATACCAGACAAGGGTTATTTATTGGACACTATCTCTACTTCCTATTAAACATATTAATACCACTGGGTAATATAAAGCATGCAAGTGATGAACCAAGTCAAAAAACATTTGACTCATTGTGGGCCTTCAATTCTTTGAATGATGTGGCAGCTTTCCCTACTTTTAAGTGAGCCAATTAATGTGTGACCCTGAAAATCCCAACTAGACTGCAAATCAGACACTCCTGGCCCAAGGATCTGGATTTAATAACTCCACAGCCAGTTGCAACCACTTTTCAGGATGAAAGGATACCACTGTAAAACAGAAGGAAATGCAGATACTTGTGCAACCTCTTCTGTAAAGTACATGGGCCAACTGCATGCAACCCTGGTGCAATGTGAAGAGGACGACCCTCATTTGCATAAGGCCTGCTTCCAGGAAGCACTTCATTGATAAATCTCACTGAGAAACAAATATCAGGGTGGGCCTGGTTTCTTACTCTGAGAGAGTGTTGTATGGCAGTTCAAGTCAGTCGAATTTGTTGCAGAGATGGAGTGATTGGCAAATGGACCGTGCTCTGCTATAAAGGCACAGATACGCTAAAAATGATGGCATGCTGCTTCGTGGGTAAAAACGTAATGGCCCATGTAGAAAAATGTGCTCAATCACTTGCCTCATATCATAGTAATGTCCATTTATCCAGCCCTGAGTGGAAGACAGCATGTGACAGCCTCTGCCCTTTTTTGTTCAGCTTAAAGGAGGGGCCCTTCTCACTGAGGATGCCTAATGAGGAGCTCATAGGGAACAGCTTCTTGTTTCATGCAAAGGGATCATTGCCTAGCAGTGTGGACTGGCTATTTCTTTTATAATGGCTTTGAATGACTTGCATATGATTGTTTCCATTCTATTCTGCAACAGCACAGAACAGTAAAAGAAGCCTCCTACACTTTCGTAAAGTAACGTTCCATTGCCTCCGACTCTTAGAAGTTCTCATGCAACTTTCCTCAATTTTGTGTGCTTTATATCAAGAAAAACTCATACTTTTGAGAGCTTCCTTTTCTGTAACTTGCTCCCCCCTTTTGTTAACATCTTAATTATCATATATATTAAGAGCTAACATTTACCAAACATCCAACTAGGTCGTTTCCAACTATGAGTTGGTTCATATTTACCAATGACTTGCAATCGTAATTCTAAGTGCAAACCACTGGAAAAAATACCGACTCACAAATGGGAGTGGTAACATATTCGCAAAAGGTAAGGGTTCCAAATGGAAACCCTTGAGACGTCCCAAATGTTTTAACCTTGCCAAAGGACCTCTAGAGTAGAAGCAAGAATAGGATCCAGCAGGCAATTTTAATCCACTAATAATCCCACGTTCTTACTTTAAGTGCTTCGCTAACAAAGTGCGATGAGCACATCCACTCACACTAGGTGAAGTGGGTGTTGATCCGATGATGAGGCATGCCACAGGTGGTACTTATGGGTGAGGACCCCACAAAAATACCCAAGAGATGCCAAGATCACACTAATTCACCTGGGTGCAGATCTAACATTCTCTAGAGATATACTGAGAGTCATAGAGCTGACCTCTTAATCCAACAGGATTTAAGAATAAAGGTTAATCCTCCGTAGAGAAGTTACTACTAATAGTCGGGGAGGCTGAGGGTTCCACCTTATCATAGCTTCTCAATCCCTCTTTTTGTGGATATGTGTCTTTGATTGGAGATTATGCTTTTGTTTAAAGGCATGGCTCCTTCCGTCACACACTTTTCTAGTGCTGGTTAGCTACTGAAATTAATATAACCCTGTACTTCTGGTTCTGCTGAAACGAAAACATGTTTATTACATTAAAATCTCAAGCTACTTCCTCTTGAATTTTTAAACAGATTTGTAGCACAACAATTCTCACAGTTACATGCAAACTCTCCTGCCTTCACTATCCATTAAGCACTCCAGGTATGCTCCATCTAAAAGAATTCTGAGTAAGTACTAGGCACAGAGGCAGTTTAACAACACACTTTGAAAGCTGCAGGGTGGTTGAAATGGTAAGCAGCACTGCTGGGAGGGATCAATGCTCCCTGCTGCTGTTGGGTAATTGCGCGAAAAACACAGCGGAAAATTAGTTTTCCACTGTTTAAGCGCTTATGTTGGGATTAGTATTGGACAAAAAACAGTACATAAAGATAAGGTGTATGCAGCATTGTAGCAAAACATTGCACTTTTCAAACAAACCACAGTCTCCCAACTCAAGAGGTCTTGTTACATCAATCTCAAAAGGATGAAAAGCGGAGTCGACCCATCGGCATTCAAGGTTATAAGTTTCAGGCTAGGCATTGGCAGGATTAAACATCTTCCCTCAAGATATGCAATATGCAAAGATCTGTTCAATGGGTGCATTAGCCAACTGTGTTATCTTATTGGCATCATAATTCTGCACCTGATATGCTCCATCGCTGGATTGACAATCTAAGGAAGATGAATATAAAATCTCGCAAATGTTTGATAATATTTTTGTCTGGCTATTTATTTAAGCTCATTCCTGCTAGAAACCATCCTCAAAGCGGAAGGGTCTCCCCGAGTACACTTAAGACCAGAGCAATATAATGCTGCTTTTGAAAGTACTGATACTTAGCTTGTCATTGGACACTTTTAAAATTCCACCACCTCATTAACCTAAGCCTAGTATTAAAAAACAGACATCAAGACAGTGAGTAAAGATAGGCCACAGGCAGATATTTGCTGGCTTCTAGGAAACTCAGGACCTACAGACCAAAGGCAACATTATCTACTGTGATGCAATCTCTTTGTCTGCTACGGGAGCAGCCTCTAAGGGCCGCGCCTGGTGGCAGTGCACCATATTACATCAAAATAACGCTCTGTACCCACGTGCTTGCGCTGGAAAGTGCAGAATAGGAAGCACACTACAGTTTATAGCTGCGAGTCTGTCTTTCAATGCAGGCGGGCGGTAGCCCTTAAGAGAAGGAGCAGGGATCCACCTGCAGGAAGGTGCAAGTGTTACTGTGTCCACATGTGGGGACTTTCCAGGTGTGGCTCCTGATTGTGCCCCACTTCATATGTTAAGCCCAGTCATTGGGCCTCTGGGCAGCCCGTGTGCCCCGCGCTCAAATTGGTTAAAGCTTTGGCCTAGGAGAAAACACATCCCGTCACTTGCAAGTGGCCAACCTCCCACGAAAATGAGGAAACTCCCCACTGAGATGCGATGCATATTACAGAAGGGCCCGCACAAGTGTCCCTGGATATTGAGTGAGTTAATCAAATTTGTGTCTTCGAAAGCCTGCTAGGGCTGGAGTAGAGCCACTGACATGTCAAGCAAGCACCATTGCTTCTATTCACAGTTGCTGAGAACTTTTTTCCTGGCATTTCGAGGGGAGTGCATTTTGCGTAGCGTTGCTACGTGCTGTGGACCTGCATTTTCACGAAGGGGAACCTTTGCCCCTTAATGCACCGCTGTCCCGGCGTTACAAAGGATGTGGATCTGATATATATATATATATATATATTGAGTGAGTTAATCAAATTTGTGTCTTAGAAAGACTGCTAGGGCTGGAGTAGAGCCACTGACATGTCAAGCAAGCACCACTGCTTCTATTCACAGTTCTCTCCTTGTGTGATAGTTCTGGAGAAGGAATCGTTGTGGTCGCTACAGCCAGTCACACACTGAAGTAATTCCTTCAGTTAAATAAATTGTATAAGTATATATCTACACCTTATTGTCACATGGGTCTGATCAACCATTTCCTCCATCATTAAGAAGGCCTCATAATTCTGAATGGAACCGGTAATGGCGGCCCACCCCATCACAATCACAAATCCTGGGCCTTACACACGGAGAATCTACCAGATAAAAAAAGTAAGTGGAATTTCAAGCTTATATACCAGGGGGGGTAGATGGAATAGCCAGTGCATTTGGTACCGGAGTTATAGATGTCCTTGTAATTCTAATTTCTTAAAATCTAACACTAAATACCCAGTGGCGTAGAGGGTGGGGAGGGGTGGGGGGCAGCGGTCCGCCCCGGGCAGCACGAGTTGTGGGGGCAGCGGCCTCCCCCAGCTGTTACCGTCTGGATGCGCAAATCTGCAGCACAGACCCCCCCCCCCCCCCCCCTCCACACACACACACACACCTTGAAATGTGTGCGCTGCGGGTCGACAATGGGAGGAGGCTAACCAGCACCCCCCCCCCCCCACCGCTTTTGAATGCACCCACAACAGGCGGCATGTACAGGGACCGCCAAAGGGCTAGGCTAAGCCATTGCCAGTACCTAGGCCGTCTCATCCCCGAGTTACCGATGTCCCTAAAATTCGTAACTTGGGGAGGTAACACAGTAAAAATCTGTAGGGGAAAGGCTGGGTCTAGCTAGCATGGTGCGATCGGGGCAGCCGCACCCGACGCAGACCTCGGGGGTGCCGTGTTCAGAAAGAACATGAAATTAAAAAGAACTTTCTGCAGAGTTCCTTATGTGTCGAGCAGTTTTCAGGAAACAATAAAAATGTCAAGATATTTATGGTGATTAATGGTCCTGCTGGAAAGAGATCTAATGTTTAGTGGCTGTTTTCACTCATGACAAAGTAGCGCAGAGAGTTAATCTGCCTGCTGTAAAGGACTTGTACAATGCAAATCATTGAACTGTATTTTATTTCGATCTCGCAGTAGGTTACTGCTTTTGTCACAGAGATCCTTTTGTTACTCGATGTTCATAAATTACAACCCTAATATAGCACAGTGAGCTATGAACTGTCATTAAAAAGCTGCATGCAAACCGCATGGTATATATTTGAGTGTCTTTTTTTCCTCAGTCTTTCACCATCCTCATGTTACTAAAAAGGGTTAAATTTGGGGTAGGAATACATTATTATAAGTAAAGCAACCACTGAGTTAGTGGTTCTCCAGACCAAACATTCGTAAAATATATCGCCTACTGGTATGGGTGACATGTGACTCCTAATCCTCGTTGTCTTGGGTATCATTTCGTACAGACTGAATCCCACACGTATGATTCACTATTTGTGTGCTGTAAAGTGCTCCGACACCCTAAAATGGTATCAGTAACGCTATAAAACAAATGAAATGCATGTGAGAGAGGGGGGCTATGGAGAGACGAGGCGCACTGGTGGAACGTGTTAGCGAGGGAATTCGTGGAGAAGGCACTTTTTGGGGTGGTGGGGGCCAACAAAAATTGTTGCGCTGGTCGCCACCACCGCTAACGCCGGCCCTGGGGACTAGTTGTAACTGTACAGTCCTTAATAGTATAAGGGTTACCGCACGCCTCCATATCATAAAGACATAGGGCTGTCTGTAGTAAATAAGGTTCTTGAATCCAGTATATAAAGTAAATATAATTTATTGTAGATTAATCCAAGTTAAATGATCAATAGGTATAAAGATAAAAGTCCCACCAGGAGCAGATCTTCTCTCGCTCAGCCTGTCTGCCATCAACTGTCTCTACCTAGAGCAGTCAGGTACTTAACATTCTAGTATGACATCAAGCATTCTATTACATGCAGTGGCTAAGCAATGGGGAAATCTAAGTAAGGGAAATGTAAAGCATGAGCAAGATGTAACACTGTCACTTACTTACTTCTAGGGCATGTAGTCTAGAAGCAAAAGTAAAGTCCAAAACTAGAAAATTGAGACAAAGCTTATTATTCACCTCTGCGGTAAAGCTCCCAAGTGAAATACCATAACTCATTTCCATAATCAAATGAGGGACTAAAGTTAGAGAATTCCTGATAGCCCTGTTTAGCTCCATGGATCTTTACATGTTCTGATACTGCCACCTACCGGTCTCTTTCTTCAGTGCGCTCAATGATTCCAAGCTCCTAACAACTTGAATTGCTGGAAAATGTATTAATAATAGCAGCGTTTAATTCTGTGAAGCTAATGAACAGCAATGGACGCGCACCATCTGCAGGTATCCGCCACTTAGAACTAATGCTGCTAGGCTTCGATGGTTCGCCTCGTTAAGTGTCTTTTTCCCCTTACATCAGTGCCGGTGCTTTGCAGTGGTAGATAGGCTGTGTCCAAGGGTTCAATATATTTTCTGTGGGTGATTACTACATGGCTGCGTTGTTGTGCTCGCAAGGTTTCCTGCGCGTCCACGGCGACAGTAGAATGTTTAACAGGCTTCATTCCGTAAAGGAGTCATACAGTAAAGAGAAAAAAAACGTTAGTTGTACCCGCTCCTTTACTGCCAGCATCAGCCGTTCAAAAATGTTATTTGGATTAAGCCGACTGGGATTTTGGGACATACTGTGACCTCAATCACTCAACAGCCAGTTACCGTCACTGGCTCACATGCTCAGTGGTGTAAGAAGCAAGTGTCCTGTGGTCCATAACACAAGAAAAGAAAGTGAAGCCCTTATCCCCACCTCAGATCTGGTAGTTAATTAAATAGGGTCACTAATTGGGGTGTCACTGCACCCGCCGCACTATTGATAGTTCCACATCTGCACATTGTATCATGGGACTTGGGAATCCGTGTACGTGGAAGTGTGAACGTGTAGCAATTTGTTATTTTTGTAATGGAACGCCATAGCTGAAGCACCTTTGGGATAACTATCCAGCACTTTCCTTAATTTCTATTTTCCTTCGACATCCTCATACATTCATATTCATTAAAATATGTTTTTTTCTCTATGTGTTTGTTACTTTATTTCTCATTCAACAGTCAAATCCACACGGGGCAGTGGAAATAAGCGTGCTCGGGGCCTTAAACTTGGCATGAAAAATGGTCCTAGCCCCACTTCAGTAAGTAATCTCTAATCGGGGTGCTGGTGGTTCTTCACAGCCCTGTGCTTTTGTGCCAGTGCACCTGCTGCACCATTGATAGCGGTTTCCCTGACAGGAGACTCCAGGTCCCCAACCCATCTCCATTAGTGTGAAAGTATTTGGTAGGCGCTGGAGATCTGTGTGTGTGACTAGTTCTCAGATTTACATGTCTACCATGAAAGAGAAATAATTGTTCCTCCAAAGAAGACTGTCACATTAGTAGCTTACCTAAGCGCCCCATTAATACCTCACTTCATCACTACAACAGCCAATCACTACAATAGCCAACCTGGCCCAACGGCAGCTGTTCTAACCCATGAACATTCAGTCACTCACCTATATGCTAGCCAGCTCTATGCTGCCATCAGATGGACAAGTAGAAGAACTGCAGGCCACCGATTATGTGGCGCAAAGAGGCTACCTTTTCAGCCACACACAGCGTGCGTCACCATTCATACTGCTGGGGGGGGCCATCGTTTACTTCCTTTAATTCAAACCTAATTACCTCTGGGACCTTAGCAAAATACGTACAAACAATAAGTGCAAGCAAAACCAGACTGACCAGAGATTGTTGTGGCTTGATGGGCAGGGAATGAGTATCAGCAGAGATCAGAACACATAAATAACAAGAAGGTACATTCCAATAAATACAAGCACACAATAAAATCACAACAGAATCCACTTACAACCAGGAACTGGGTGCACAGCTAAACTTAGACACATCTCCTGAAGAAAGATATTTACTGGCAGTAGATTGTCAGAGACATGTGTAAGTCATAGTTTTGTGTACCAAGCAAATATTTTATTAACACCTGATAAATTGAGCAGTGTGGCACTGGCCTTTTGGGCAATCTGTCATTGCAGTATTGACCGGGCCAGTGTGGGCCACCTTTTTATTTGTTGTTAATGACAGGTATCGTGACTGGACCAAAGAAAAGCTCACAATCTTACTCTGTTAAGAGGGCCCCTCTGGCAGTACCAGGCTGCCCAAAAGGCCAGCCCGACACTGAACTTGAGATCTCACCAGAATGAATGATCTCCTGGATTAGAATGTGTTCCATCTAGTTTAAAGAAATAAACCTAGAATTTTGCTTACATCATAATCAGGGACACTGAAATGTTGCGTCAGGCGAGCACCAAAATGTGCACAGGGTTGGCTAAACTATACACCAAGAAAAGGAAAATTATGCAGCATAATGCAGCTCAATTTTTGATAGTGTTGTTTAACTATTTTGCAATTTTTACACATGGTATCTGGGCAAATATTTCACCTCATTAGTACAAGTTTAACAGTCAAACAAAGAAATAAGGAACGAAAAGATGGGCAGTAAACCATTGTGAAGGGCTTTCCACTGTGCATAGTTTTTAGTAACTTTTGAAATGTTTGATCTTAAAACAAAATGTTTTTGTTTTAAAGTCAGCATATTACGCAGCAGATGTTGGATTATGAAGAAAATGCAGCAAATCCATAACTATGGGAACAAAGCTTCAGCCGTAGAATCGCACAGTTCGGTGGCTCTGATCATAAATAATGAATATAAGTAAGGGTGACACAAGTGCATTGGAAATCCTGTCACTTTTGCAGTTTGGATGTAATCCTTGTACCAAACAAACTGCAAAACGTAAGGCAGTATGTTTATACACATACATAAACATAGCTGCCTCGGTTTCAGATTGTTTATGTGTGACATTTTCATAATTTCAGCGTATTTATGAGTGACGTTAAACGACTATGAGTGACACTTTCTCACGAGCAAAATCAAGCAATGAAGATTAGAGAAACCTGTAAATAGCAGAAATTAAACCCATTTGAGCAACAAGAAACTCTAAGATGATCTTAAAACTGCTGTAAGTACCTGAAAATAGAAGAGCCCTAACTTTACAGGAGAGCCTTGTAGTGATAAATGAAAGCCAAATTGCCGGTAAGATGTAACCCATTTATTGAAGTAAAAGAGCAACTACAGAACAGCCAAAATTCTAGACTGCTGAGCACAATTAGTACAGAACTATGAGCAGAGCTGTAACTTACAGGCTCAGAATGATGACGTGGCTCTGACTAAGTAAAAAAAAAATAGGAGATAAATACTTAAGCACTAATGTGAGTGACAGACCGAGCGCCACCACGGTACGGGACAGCTCAGCCATGACGACTCCCACAGCAACCGTGGTCGAGTCATACTAAGCACTTTACATGCAGCTGATGTCTTTGATAACAGTTTTTAGGTCACTGTGCAGATTAGGATTACATTTATGACTTCCAAGTAACAAAAGGATCTCTGTGACAAAAGCATGACCCACCCTGAGCTACTCGCATAAAATACTGTTCTGTGATATGCAGAATACACGTCCTTTGCAGCAGGCATGTTAACCTTCTGTGCTATTGTTGAGTCAAAACTTGCACTAGACAAAACTCTGAACTCTTTTCAGTAGGAACATGATTAATCACCACGTTAGCAAGCACAGCTAGTGCCAGTCTGACATCGGGCCAGCCCTGCCCGCCACAATGACTACCCCTGCACGGGCCTGGCTCCAGATCAGTGCTGACAGACTACACTGTAGCAGGCTGCCAGTGTGGCACCCCCACTTGGTGGTGGTCCGGACTGGGACAGGTTTGATGACGGTCAACAGACCTGAGTATATGTCGCATTACGGCACAGTCTGACTGAGTCACTCAACAAACGTGTTGTGTGAGCTGCTGCGGCCGGTCGCGCTTCTCACAATGACAAACTTGAGTCTGCCACGCAGCCCACTCGCACCGGGCCCGCCCGCCAATGGGTGAAGAGAGCAAGGCTGTTCTCTCCTGGGCGTCTCTCTCTCGGCAGTAGCCATTGGCCATTTTCAAAAATGGATTCAGTCCATCATGTGATGTGACGTCACAGTGAATCTGAATGCATTGCGGTAGGGGTGAATCTTTTTACATTGTAGACTCTCAGCCTGACTAAGCCATCCCAGACGTGAGCTGAGCTAGCTGTCCCCAAGCTTGCCGCAAGCAGCACGGACCGAACGCTGCAACCTGGCTGTCTGACAGTGTAGCCAACAGCGCTCTGGCTTCACAACCGATGTGAAGCCTCAGAAGATTACGCAGCATTTCAGTGCGGTGATTTGGACCACTACACTGAAATACGTTAGTCTAACGCCTGATGCGTGGTACTTGGCAGGGAGACATAAAATATGTAATTGCTTTCTAAACACAGCTTGTGCTCTACAATCTTTTTAACGCATAATACTAAAAGCTGATAGTCTTAACCTGATACCAGACTTAATTATAAAGTTGGAATGAGGCACAACCCGGGGAAGGAAGAGGGATATGGTAACCCTAAATTAATCATTGAAAGGAGTTCTAAGAGACAAGTCCTAAATTGTCATGAAATATTGCCAATAAACGTCTGAAAATTGTACCATGACTTCTTCCAGAGGAACAGGAAAGTTGTATTATTAACACAGCAGAGTAACATATGTATAAACAATACCTACGTTATTTTGGTCATGGACTAAGGTTAATTATTTCAGAAGAAGTTATTATTAGACAATATACGTCTCGACGCGATGAAAAACGGCAAAAACCCAAAAAATGAATCGTCTCTGCATTCGATGTCTAGGTCAGATTTAAGGGAGGAGAAGGACTGGGAAATACATCATTTAGATGGAGGAAGGAAAAGCCGTGCACCAAGTACACAAGCATATGCATCCTTCAAGAAAATATAGAGCAGGTCTCAAGCCCAGATGTCAACAATTATGGTACATCACCTCTCCCTGAGGTCCCACCTCAAACTTCCAAGACTGAGAATATCATTATACAGCCCACTTGACATCAAGTAGTTCATCAACAGCTACGCAAGAACATCTCTGGCGGTTGTTTTAACGTTGGCGCTAAAGCATTCACATTTCTGTAGATAGGGTCCTTAAAATCCCTCATCATGAAAAAAAAAAATCGGCCAGCGCTTGAATGAGTTAGAGTTTGTTTTCATCCAGTTTTAACAAAGCCATGTCCCACAGCTGCCTAAAGTGAATTTGGAAAACAGAATATGTGCACACGTGTTTCATGCTACTTGTTTGTTTAGACAAGTAAGACGTTTTTGCTCAATTATTTTTGGTAAGCATAGTACTCCTGGTTTAAAGTTAAAGCACTTCAAAAATAAATTCTGATGAGGAGAATTTTTCAAATCTGCTTCCGTAAAATAATTGACAAACGAATAATAGTGCAATTATCATCTCGTCATAGATTGAGTTGAAACTAAGCCTGTCCACGCCGAGCCACGCCTGTGTGCATTTGGAGGGTTTAGTGAGCAGACATGTGCTGTGCTCAATTAACGCAGGTGAGGAAGTGACACTCATTTTTGAAAGTCGTGACTTATTTTTTATCCTCAGACTTTGACCAGGATCACGAGAGAGAAGGAATGAAAAAAAATCTACAATTGTGAGGGAAAGTGACAAGAAGTGTCTGGTGGTAGAAGGGAAAAGGTACGAGATTGAAAGTACAAAGCTTAGGGATCCTGCAGCTTTGGCATTAGGCAGTGACAGTGGTGGGCTAACAAGACAAAAGAAACGTAACTTACTCTAGCTTATGTCTGTAAATGAAGTCCTGGAGATCAGGGTTTTCAATTCAGGTCCAATTCACAGAACTTTTCTGTCTTTTAGTGCGGCTTTCTCCCTATGCATTCTTGAACTAACTTCAGTAAGTCACAACTTCTTATGGGAAATGTATATATATTTTTTTCATGTCGGACCCTTCCTGATTGCAAACGCATGGGTTCAACTACCTGTCCCTCATTACTCACCAAACAAAACAAAATATTGTTTCAACATAATCCAATTATGTACTTTTTTACCTTTTAGGAGTAACCCAGATAGAAGCCACAGACACATGCATATGGGTGCAGGGCAATGTGCCACCACCTACAATTCAGAAAGGCAACAAAAACTTGGAAGACTGAACCTCCTAAAATCTAGATCTTGGATAAAGTGCACTTTGACGTACAGATCAAAATCCTACAGGCTTTGTCACAGCAACACCATCCGTTATGCCAACAATCTCAATGCATACACAAAACTACTGGATAACATCCCACAAGCTCCTCACAACCGGTGACATCTCAACCTAATGTGCTGCTGTGTCTATCCTTACATTATTCCCTAACTACCCACCTGTACTATTAACCTCACAGAGCACCTCTAGTCTACCCTCAAACAACATTAACTTCACCCGACGTTTCCCATTTCTTTATCGGTCTAATGGAAACCAACACCCTTTGAATCATGCACTAGAAGGTACATAGGAACCCGATAAAAAGCTAAGCACTTCAATGAGTTCCGGGACTACAAAATACTGTACAAAAGGTACTTCTGGAGCAGCTGCTTATCTATCAATCTAAAGCATTTAAGCCTTGCAAAGAAGTGGACATCAATATAGAAATAACCAGACAAGAGAATACAATTTGTTAATATTGATGTAGATGTATGCAATGATACGTGTATGTACAAAAATTAAATTGAATCACTGTTGTCAAAATTCCCCCATATGATCTCTCCATCAACCCAGAGTCAGGAATATGTGGTCAGGCAGTCCCTGTGCCCTAGGCCTGAAGCTAATGATTGACAGATCGCAGGAGGGGCGACACGTAACCATCAAGACAAACACGCGAACAGGAAAAACCCAGATTAGTCCCACCACAATAGTTCTGGGAGATTGGACCCCAAAAGAAGGACATGGCTAGAGGGGCGCACGTTTCCAAAACACCCTAAAGTTAGATGTCACATGAAGTTAAGGACACTCAGTCAATTAGGACATAGCACCCACTACACACACAGTGATCACTGGCCCTCATTGTGTCCATGCAAGGTTGAGACCCACCTGCATTTGTCATCAGCTGGGAGAAATGTATGGCTTCATGACCAGATCCACATTCCACCCTCATCTATGAATTGTTTTATGATGCTTCAAGAAATGTATAATAAGCATTGGAATAGCCAATTGGTCTCACTTTTGGGACCTTATAAGTGTTTAGCCATGCAACAGTTGATGTTGTTGAACCAAGGATATTGTGCTGCATAGGGGCGAGCTGTGAACCTGATAAGTGTTAGGACAGTGCGTGGGGCAGGGGGGGTAAGCACGGCCAGCTTTGAACCTGATGATAATAGTTAGAACAGAGCGAGACAGGGGGATAAGCACAGCGAGCTTTGAACCTGACGAGTAAAGTGTTAGGACAGAGTGGGGGCAGGGGGATAAGCACGGCGAGCTTTGAACCCAATCATAAGTGTTAGGACAGAGCGGGGGGCAAGCGCGGTGAGGTTTGAACCAGATGATAATTGTTAATGCAGAGCGGAGGGCATAGGGGTAAGCATGGCGAGCTTTGAACCTGATGATAAGTGTTAGGACAGGGCAGGGGTGTGCGCACGGAAAGCTTTGAACCTGATGATAATTGTTAGGACAGAGCGCGGGAAGCACGGGGCACTTTGAACCTGATGATAAGTGTAAGGACAGATGGGGTGCAGGGGGATAATCACTGCGAGCTCTGAACCTGATGATAAGTGTTAGGACAGTGCGTGGGCAGGGGGATAAGCACGGCGAGCTTTGAGCCTGATGATAAGTGTTAGGACAGAGCAGGGGCAGAGGGGGTAAGCAGGGCGAATTTTGAACCTAATGATCAAAATTAGGACAGAGCGGGGGGGGGCAGGGGGGTAAGCACGGCGAGCTTCGAACCTGATGATAAGTGTAAGGACAGAGCGGGGGCGGGGGGGGGGGGGGGGGTAAGCACGGCTAGCTTTAAACCTGATGATAAGTGTTAGGACAGAGTGGGTGGCAGAGGGGGTAAGCAGGGCGAGCTTTGAACCTGATGATCAGTGTTAGGACAGAGCGGGGGGCAGGGGAGTAAGCACGGCGAGCTTTGAACCTGATGATCAGTTTTAGGATAGAGCAGGGAGCAGGGGGGTAAGCACGCTGAGCTTTGAACCTGATGATCAGTGTTAGGACAGAGCGGGGGCAGGGGGGGGTAAGCACGGCGAGCTTTGAACCTGATGATAAGCGTTAGGACAGAGCGGGGGCACAGGGCTAAGCACGGCGAGCTTTGAACCTGATGATAAGTGTTAGGACAGAGCGGGGGCAGGGGGGTAAGCACGGCAAGCTTTGAACCTGATGATAAGTGTTAGGACAGAGAGGGGGCAAGGGGGTAAGCACGGAGAGCTTTGAACCTGATGATCAGTGCTAGGACAGAGCGGGGGCAGGGGGTAGGCACGGCGAGCTTTGAACCTGATGATAAGTGTTAGGACAGAGCGGGGGGCAGGGGGGTAAGTACAGCAAGCTTTGAACCTGATGATAACTGTTAGGACAGAGCGAGGGCAGAGGGGATAAGCAAGGCAAGCTTTGACCCTGATGATATGTGTTAGGACAGAGTGGGGGCAGCGGGATTAAGCAAGGTGAGCTCTGAACCTGAGGATAAGTGTTAGGACATAGCAGGGGCAGGGGGGTAAGCATGGCGAGCTTTGAACCTGATGATCAGTGTTAGGACAGAGCGGGGGCAGGGGGGTAAGCACGGCGAGCTTCGAACCTGATGATAAGTGGTAGGACAGAGCGGGGCCGGGGGGTAAGCACGGCGAGCTTTGAACCTGATGATCAGTGTTAGGACAGAGCAGTAGGCAGGGGGGGGGGTAAGCACAGCAAGCTTTGAACCTGATAAGTGTTAGGACAGAGCAGGGGCAGAGGGGGTAAGCACGGCGAGCTTTGAACCTGATGATAAGTGTTAGGACAGAGTGGGTGGTAGAGGGGGTAAGCACTACGTATTGTGGGAATGCACTACGTATTACAGGTAAATTGGCCACTTCTATGACATACCTAAAGCTGCTGGTTGAGTAGCTTGCAATGGACCCAGCCTCCCTTCCACTCCCCTCTAAAAAAGGGAGGGGGGAGAAGGAGGAGAGAAGAGCTGCAGAGCGAAGCTGCTGGCAGACTCTGACCTTGAAGACTAGAGGTGGGAGCCAGAGAAGCGAGCAGCTCAGAGTAGAGAGGGAGACAGGGACACTTGTTTTCAAGAAATAAAATGCACTGTTCATGCCCTATTAACAAACTTCCATGGCATGAACAATGGTGAGGCTTTCAAACAGGAGCAGTTTCACTCCTCCCTGTCCAAAGGGAGGGGTCGAGAGGGGAAAGAGCAAGCTGGAGAAGGTCCGTGTTGGGTTGTTTTCAACTTTGGAGAATGGAATGCAGAGCGAGGAGAGAACAGCCAGGGCCTGTGGCCCATGACGAGAGAGGAAAGTCATATGGCACCTCTGCTTGTGTGCCCGCGCACATGCAAGCAAACTCTAGACCACAGTGGTAGCATTTTCTGAAGCCCTTACTAAAAGT
Source organism: Lissotriton vulgaris (assembly GCF_964263255.1). NCBI lineage: Eukaryota > Metazoa > Chordata > Amphibia > Caudata > Salamandridae > Lissotriton > Lissotriton vulgaris. Next base: position 1,324,611,702 of record NC_141687.1, on the reverse strand, counting down.
CTCGCCAGAGCACAGCACATGTCCTGCTCTAGGTTCGACCTAAAAAGCAGTCCAAAACTATTGTACTTCGAGTCAGTCCTTAGACCCGTTTCTGCATGCTACACTCCCAGCCCTAGTGTTTGATTAAACCAACTGTTCCTATTTTGTAAACGCCTCTTGTCTTTATTTTTTAAAGTAAAGTCATATTTGAGCAACAAATCCAATTAGGCTCCACATTGCAAAATGTGACATATCAGTGTGACACGCTACTTGCATTTAAGTTTCTTGTCCACTAAAGGAAGATTAGGCTTTTTTAAAAGGGTTTTATGTAAGGATTCATGAAATCGTATTGCTGTTTTGATGCACACGTCAAGCAAGTTTTGCTACTTGATTGGTAAATTAATACTCATACCTATGATCAGGGCCAGTATGCTCACTTGTGAGATAGACTAGATCATTTAGTTATCAAGACTTGTCAATTTTCTTTATTTTGTGAACAGCTTCTGGTTACAATTCAGTACTCCATGAAATCCTGATATTTCGAAGCAGATTCTGATCTATTACTACCTTTATTGAATTCCTCGCCTTTACTTGTGTAATTGTGGATTTCCAATATTTGGGTCCCTTTGCAATTCCCAAGTTTTCCGATGATCACATTTTTGAATGGCATAGGAGGTTTGAAATGAAATTCTCTGTATCCCTAACTCGGGTCCCAATTTGCTCCACAGTCTTCTTTAATCAGTGCTTATAGAGAGGGAGGTGGTAGGTCTGTACAGCTTTTCCTTCCCTATTTCGAAAAAAGCTGTATAACAGCTTTGTACCGATATGCATCCCCCTCATTCTCTTTTTCTACAGCTTGGTGTCAGCTATCACTTGCAGCTTGCATGTCAGGATAAGGGTGTAAAAGCGTAGGGGACAATGCATGCGGCAGGTCTATCCTGTACCTGGGTAAGAAGCAGAGGTTGTTCCTCCATTAGGGTGGAGGAGCGTCGCCCCACTGCTTTCTCGCAGTACGAGAGGCACAAAACATAAAATGGTAAAACTACCATTTTATGTTTCTGCTTCTCGGGGGCAGGTGGGTGGGCGGTTTGGGGAGGAGTGGCTTGCCCAATGTTGTGGGCCCTGACTGTTTGGTCCACCCTCTGGGGCCGACCAAACCAGTCATGCGCACTCTCCCTTTTCTCCATGTAGTCTGCATGAAGCCTACATGGAGAAAATGGTCTCCCCATAGGCGCCAGACTGGGCGTTGTCCCCACCAATCACATCGCTGCCATTGGAGCGCTGTGATTGGCTTAGGGGAGGGGAGGGAGGCTGCCTGCTTTCTATTCAGTAGGAGAGCAGGAAAACGGTCCCAGCCAGGAGCTGCGATATCGCAGGACCCGGGAAGGTACGTTTATTTTTCAATATTATTTAACACCCCCATCCTCCCCCCGCGCGAACCCCCACCCACGAGTCATGCCGGCCGCTTTGGCACAGTTATGGTGATATAATAAAAGCTTGGTAACACATCTACATCTGCTCTACACGTTAGACCTATAAGATTTTATGAGCATGCAATGAAACCAGATGGCAGCACGTTGCCACATATATAAAGACCAGATATTTTATATGCACGAGAGGCCGCGGGTATAATCTTGTCCACCACTACAGCATCTCACTGAGAGGAGAGGGGGCTTGTCTCAAGAAGCATCTGACAAGTTGGAATCAATGCTGCTGACTACCAGCCTGCTGCTAGCCCTGAAACATGAATGACTTTAGGAGGGAGTTGTTAAGGGTCATCATTAGCCTACTTTTTTTTTAACTGTGATACATACACTGGTACATCTTTATCATACAATCCTTTCCCTTCTTATAACGGACTTTATGGTTTTGTATTTCTTCTCAGAACCTCTGGTGCAAACGTGTACATCCTCGATAGCCTCCTCTATGGTAAGCTGCAGTCCTTTCTCTTCCTTTTGGAAATGTATTCTCTAGAGTGGGCCACTAAGATACCTTGGTTACTGCCTGTGCAGGCCATTGTTGGGCACGCCTCTGACTTATCACACTGTTCAAGAATCATTAGTAGTGGAACAGACATTGTTTTTATTTTATTTGCCCAAAGAAATACATTTCAGTAATTGTTTTCGTCAAAGTTTTGGATCGAACAATCTCTATTGCATACTTGAGGTCTTCAACTTCTGTTGCCATTTGTGAAATTATATTTTTTACACTGTTGCCATGCAACTGCGCTCTTGCTGATGGCTGTGTGGATTTCAGAACAAAATGTAAGGATACTTATCGTCTTTAATGTAAATAATTTGATGGATTAATCAAAACATGCACACTCAAAAATGTTTGCCAAGGAATTCATAAACATGTTTTAATTTTACAGCTGCCCCCTTACTTGATAAAATAAAGGAAAATTAGTTTTAACCCCTTCTGTCAGAATTATCACTATGTATTTTATGGGAGACTAATGTTTCACAAAACTAAATTAATAAATTATTCCGTTAAAAAAAATTGCAACCAAGAAGTTGTATCTCTATTTTATTACAACCGTGTTTCAGACTGTTGGCTTGAAGCCAGGCTGCAGGGGCGGTCAGCGCATCTGGCTTGATGAAAAATTGATGGGATTGTTTCGAAGCATGTACATACCTTTACCTTTGTGTGGTGAGAGCATAGGGATGCAAGAATATATTTTATTCAAGGAGAAGCTTTAAAACAGCCTCTACATGAATATTAAATGGGGAGCAGAGAATGAGAATCAAATGGAACGCCAACACAACAATTAAAAAAGGTGAAAGGAACAAGGTAATCGAACCCACTCTCTTTTCCTGCCCTATGAGGGACGAGTATAAAGTTGAAGCTGACCTGTGTACCACTTATTCCATAATCTCGACAAGAACGATAAAGCCCACAGTATCAAAAGCCACAAATAACTCCGGCAGAACAGACATGGAACCTGGGATGGAATACACACTAGCCACATCAGATTATTTTACACCTCTCCTCATTTTTCGAATCCCCTTTGAAAAATAAAATCAGCACAGATAAAACACTGACATCATTAGTAGAAATGTGACCTGAAGAGACATTTAAATACAGAATGAGGATGCACGCCAATGTTTTTAGTTTAAACTTAGGATAGTCACGTGCATAATACCGAAGAGGAACCTGTTCAGTTTAAAGATAACATCGGTTAGCATTAGACTATTAAGTGTGTGGGTATGCACGCGCTTAAAAATAAGCATGCAAATTCTATCCGAAGTGACCTTCAAAGAGCGAGAAATATATGGGTCCGGTGTCCTACCTGGGCAACTTCTTCGAAGTCATCGTGTCTTTTCTGGAGCGCCCGGGCTCGATGAAGCGACTTCCCCACTCCAGTGTGTTTACTCAGAAATGCTTCTCCGTGGTTTTCAATCCAGTCCAGGACCTGCAGGGGGCAATGGCATTTCCAATTGATTACTTTGTTCATACTTTTAGTTTCTAATTACAGACTGATGCCAATGGAGCCGATACACAGTTTCCAGGAACGCTGTCAGTTTGTGTAAAAGCAACTTGATGTTGGCTTGTGATAAATATGGTGGCACTTGGTACAATGATCGCTTTCTCTTTGTATTGAGGCCTAAGAGGCTGAAATTGAACAATTGATGCTTATTTGCATATTTGACTGCAGGATTGCTAAATCTGATGTAAATTAAGATTAGTAATTGATTGGCATTTCCTAAAATCCGGAATACAATGACTACACCAAGCCCACTTTTTAGCTTAGTATGAATCCCAATGAGCTTTTAGATGCATTCAGTAATTTCACTGATAAGACAGCATGTATGATTGCACATTCGACCTCCGTCAAAGAAACTCCTATTACACCCAATGAAAGTCCCCTAGCATTAAAGTACAAAAAAAACTCAGTCTTCCTTGAATCCAGGTACGTCAAAAGAGGAGGACAAAGGGGGCATAATGCCTCAGGCCCGGCCGTTCATTAGCGAAGCACACTTGCTGTAAATATTAATTTGCCGACTTAAAAGTAAATGAAGAGGCAGCTAAGCATGGATATATGCCAGTAAATGGCAGTAGATTCTAGACCTGCCATGATTTTCCTACTTTCCCTGGACAATACGTTTGGTATATACAGAAGCATGTTGTCCAGATCCCTCAAAAAACTTCAGACATACCTGAAAAAGTCTAAAATGTACCTTGATGGCAAGATACATTGGTCACTAGCACACTATACCACTACAAGGCACCAGGACATAACACATCGCACAACACCACATCCATTGTCCATTCTCACATATCCTCCCATTTAGCCTTAGAGCACCACCAATTAATACTTCCATAAATTGTCCTTTGACATTGCCAACTGTCTTTACCTCTCCCTGCGAAAACATCAAATACCCTTGCTCAAAGTGATCCAATATGATGCAGCCAGATAAAAACATGAAAATATACCCTTGGACACCATACTGAATGAACCTGGCGCTCGTACAACTAAAAACGTATCCACTGTACAACCTGCAATGCAAACGTAGGTAAAAGCGGTGTACTTCCATGGAACACGCTGAAGTCAGCCATCTCTTTCACAAAAGCCTGGAAACTCTGGTTGGCTGAATTGTGGATGCACACATTCAAAGTCAAAACCCTCCATGATGTTATTCCGTTGACAGAATTGGGCTGTTACTGTTTCAACAGATACACACATAGGCATGTCGTCATTTTCTTCATAAGGTCATCGATTCGTTCATCCACCGGCCTCCAAACATCTAGATTCGATAAGATCAGAGCTAAATGCAAACCCCCCCTTGAAAACATAAGAGGAATGTGACAATACAAGGCGTTTGTCAGAGATGGTTTTAGTCTTAACAATTGCGAAAATGTTTTTGGAAGCAAGAGAGACCTAACACAAGTACACAACTCACCCAACCACAGCTATTAAGCAATTACTGGAAAAAAAAGCATTTTCAGACACCAAACGGTCAAACTTAACCATCACCATGGCAACTGAAATGCTCACAAGCTGAGCAGCCATTCTGAACGTATCATTTTCACCACAAGTGAAAATTGAGGATGACCGCATCAAATGCAGCGTGAATCTTGGAATGGTCACAAATATGTTTTCAAAATATTTACAGCAGCACATGCAATGCACACTATATACAAACAGAAGCAACGGTTGACATGAAGCAAGGTCAAGTCGCACACTTGAAGCTGGCTCTATAACACACATAAAGCAGCCCTGAGAGTCAGCAAGCTATCTAGCTCTAGCTACATATCACCCCATTGGTTAAATGCACAACCAAAAAAACACAGTCAAACCATGTTCATCCACTGTCCACAGATACTCAGGGCTTGCAAAGGAAGACATCTCTGAACTAATGTAGTACCTACTACCCTTTTGGTTTGGTTACTATTAGACATTTAGTTTCAATGTACAGATACGCTTTAAGGCTGGATATCACTGTACATGCACAACAATATTAATGCAAAATTAATTTCTCCTGGATCTGTGTCAGGTAAAGACGCCACATCCACTGTTGTTGCAGAAGGGGGAGTAGGGGGGACAGAGAGGTGGATTCTGTGACTACATCTCCTTAGGACATTGGGATCCTCTCTAACCCAGTGTGCCCCTTCTAGGGATGAGCAAATTATACAACACCGCTTAGCTTGTCTACAGTCTTAGCTCCCTTTAAGAGTAAAATATTTTTTTAAAAATGCTAATTTAACTAGTGTAGGCACAGTTATACAATTATTTAATTTAATTACTATCAGTCAGAATATTAAAATGGGTAGTGGTGCTTGTAAGATATGATCGGCCTGGCTGTTCGACTTAAGTACGTAAAATTTGTGTGTATTTTAATAACAGATTATTTTTAATGCTTTACCTTTTTGTTACTTTGATCCTTGGGTCATGTGAAGAGTGAGGTTGTATTTGTGACGAGGTGTCACGTGAATTCTATTTGAGTTTGAAAATAACGTTCTTTAATGTAAAAAAAAAATACATCTGGTTGCTGGTGTCTGAATGGAAACATTTAATTAAAATGTCGTACTTTATTAGGTCGCAAGGGCAATTTCTATAATCAATTCCGAGTGGCTTAAGGCCAGTGCAGAACGAATGATGTCGCACTGCATCAAGGTGTATCCGAATGGCCAAGCTGAAATGAATCTATGTCAGACTTTAATGACATCCACCCAGGAAACAATAATTAGCAATGTTTGTAAGTGCGAATTGTTGGAATAGTCAGCGGTCATTTGACAATTTGGCAAGTTATTGGCCACTGCAAGAGACAATCCATTGTATTTCGGTTAAGTCCTCTCTTTCATCATAGAAACCTGGTACATCTGTCTAGGTGCCAACGATAAAGAGTATCAATAACACATCTAGCCCATAAATCTCACGTGCATTTTTTTTTTTTACCGCAAATTCAGATGAAGAGAAATGAAAAACCTTAAGTGGCTGTTTCACAATTCTGCATCTACAAACGTTTTCTTCTTCTTTATAAGGAATTAAATTACTTTGTGTAAACCTCACAATGAAAGGAAAACCGATATGGTTCTTCAAAGGGTGGACTATCATCTAAAACGAGGAATCAATACAGATTGATCAAAACGTGGGGGACCGAATAAAGAGAGCAAATACGCTCAACATTTTCAGAGTGTCCGAATATGAAATATTAAATGTTTATTTGCAAAAATGAATTTCAACCTGTCCCTCAGTGAACCTGCCATTGAACCTCCAGATCTTTTGAAAGTACATAGTCCATAGTTAAGGTAAATAGCTCAACACATTTAGCTTTATGAATTGTTATACAGTGAGGTTATTGTAGTATAGCAGGAGAAATACAGCCAGACATAAATATTGTGACCTTTTCGTTTATTAGCACCCAATTTCATTTAACATGTGCTATCTTTATTATTAAGCCTCTGTTGATTTTTTTTTTTGCATTGGGCTTGTTTTGGTCATATGCAATTATTTTGGGATTCTTTCCAAAGGGCGGGTCAATGCACAGAACTCACAAAATGAGAGCTATAAAACATTGTGTTTTTTAAAGGAACAAAGAAAAGACATGCAGCAATAAAACAGCACAAAAAAGCCCCCAAAATTATCGAAGAAACAACTTGTTTCAAAGTTTTGGAAGAACTCCGTTAATATTTGCATTAACATCACACCCCTCATTCTCGGGGACCAATCTACCCAGCTGAGGCTATGCCAAACACACAACTGGATGCCAGAGGCCAAGAACCAAACTGCCCCCCCATGTTTTTCTATCCCTGGAGAAAGCGTTTGATGCAGTACACTGGCCATTCTTAGAAAGCACATTGATTTGGGCCTAAATATAGGAACTGGATATCAATACTCTATTGAGAACCAATAGCTGCTGTCAAGAGTTACTGGTATGTTGTCTTCTGAAATTCCTATTGGCCAGGTGTCCCGACAGGGATGTCCTCTTATCTCCCTTCTTTTTGCTCTCACAGTGGAATCCCTGGCTTGTCAAATCAGAGTACACCCTGACATCCAAGGCTTCCAGACCAGGGAGGCTGAAAGCATAGACAAAAAGATTTCACACTATGCAGATGACATCCTGCTATACATTACCGAACCCTTGACCACCATTCCTATCCAGTTCCATATATTAGAGGAGTTTGGGTGGCATTCTGGAAACAAAATTAATTGGGACAGATATATGATACATTCTCTGAGCTTTGGGTGGGACTGTCCCTCCCTGCCTGAGAATCTGAAAGTTAGCCTGGAGGGTTTTGAATATCTTGGAATATTCATGACACCCCATTGAGATGTATGCCATCGCCACAGCCTTGGGAGGGTAGTGTCCAACTTCCAGAGAGACACTGAGTGTTGGAAAGAACAGCCCATATTGTTACTAGGATGTGCAGCCTCTTTAAAATTATGACATTACCACAATTATTGCATGCCCTTCAGAACACATTTCCCACTCCTGGGGTCCACCATCTCTGATATTAATTGAGATGTGTGATCTCTCCTGTGGCAGGGTGGGCATCTTAGGATTGCGCACAAGACCCTGCAGTGAAATCCCTCCAATGGTGGGATAGCCCTTCCCAATAGAGAGACCTATTACTGGCTGGTACACTTGATCCCCATTAATGACTGGGTGCATAAACCACAAGACCACTCTACATACAGATTAGTGAGGGGTACTCTAGCCCTCTGCACTCACCTACACTTTCTCTAAGGCGGTAAAGGAGTTTGAAGCCTACTCCCGCAACCCAGATCTCCCTGAGGGTGTGTGAGAGGGCAACAAGAGTCGTGGGGTGGGTCTGTAAAATCACAAGAGAGACACCGCTGTGGAAGGGGACATGGCTGTGTGAGATTGGCAAATTGCAGACCTTTGGGGCATGGGATTTGATTGAAATTTCCACCATTGAAACGTGGGGAGCTTAAATCTCTGGTAACATTCTGTATAAAATATACCCTACATCAATCCCAGATATTTAAAAATGCGCAGCTAAGACAAGCAAGGCTGGCTGAGGGCCTGGCGGATACTGAGATACCGGAGTACACGCCACGTTGCCCCCTTCCCCGGCCATTTCTGTACCCGGAGAACACCATAACCCATTTACAAGGAGGGGGGCCGCAGCCCCCAGGGCTAGCTCCTGTTATGTCCCGAGACGCCCACCCTTGGGACACAGCATTTTCCCTGCCTGCATTGGTGCTGGCAGGAAAACCTCCATTTGCTCTCACTTGGTGGGAGCAATTTAAAGCTTTGTGGAAAACTGTGGACTCTTGTTGGATAAAGGGGCAGGTGAGGTTCCATCCTGCCCAGTCACTCACACACCCATAGAGCCAATCTCACATCCACTCACAGACCCACGCAGACACTCACACACCCACAATCACTCACACACCCACTCACTGAACTACATCGCCACTCTCACGCCCACTCACAGTCACATACAGCCTCTCACACACACTCACAGACCCGTACAGCCACTCAAACACCCACACAGCTACTCACATATCCCCTCAAACCCATACATCCATGGCAGGGGCAGGAATTATAGTTACCTTAGGGAAAAAGTTATAGTTACTTGAGAAAACTAGATCTATAACTGCCACATTTTTATTTATTTATTTATTCAGGTTTTGTGTGTGTAAAATCTGAACCCAACTATAACATTCCTGTAACCCATTGGTTTTTTGGTGACTTTTGAAAGTTGTTTCTTATTACATTTCCTAACTATAATATCCCTGTAACATTTGTTTTTGAACAATGCATGTGTGTGTTTTGTGTGTGTGTATTATATTAATATATATTATAAAACACGATGCCAGTACTGCAGGCACAATCCTATAGCGGAGGGCGATCAAGTGTGAGCATTTTCCATGCCGAGTCCCCTCTACCTCCTGAGACGAGCCACTTTATATCTAAAAATTACCTACTCCTGCATTTGTTTGCTGTGGTTCAGATGGCAATGTTCTTTTCAAAATGGGGGCAATCAAGTGCAAATAAGTCTCTCTGGATCCCCCTCGGTCACCCTGTGGAGCTGGCTAGATTCAGCAGGAGCGAAAAAGTGCCTTCAAACACAAAAGTCACTTAAGATACTTCCTCACACGTTTTTCCGTAGAGTTTCTATGGCAATGGCATGGTCATATTTTGAAAACGGCACTCTCTTTTCCATTTCCCATCCGATTTTACTCCTATACAGCATTCGCCACGGAATACAATAGTGCTGGGCTGATATGCTGATAAAGCACATAGGGTGCATTCAAAAGGAAAGCTAGTGTGCAATCAGGGGTATATAACGTTTGTTATCAGTAAGAACATATTCAAGTGTATGCGATGTGGGCATCTGCCTTCCAGTTACTCACCTCACTTTTTCCCTCCTCAGTTTTTCACTCAATGTGTTACATTAGTCTGTTAGCTTTTCATAGTTTATTATTGGCCTACTAATGACGGCTTCCTCTATGTACGCCATGTTCCCTGACTCTTTAAATCCTCCATTTAATAACACTGTCACCCACATACTTCTGCCTCTTTCTTCTGCTTTTCTCAAAATGCAAGAACTGGAGGTGGGAAGGGTTTGCAAATTGTATTAATTTAAGAACCCTATGGCACATGAGTGTTATAATCTGATGTCATATTATTCTTCTGTGTCAGCTAAGCTGTGATGTTTTGGTGTGGTATGTGATGAAAGTGTTTAACTAAGCCGTAAGTGGAGATACCAGCTTACGGAGGGGCATAGAACATACGCCGGTTTAATAATGTGATTATTAGTTCATCACTTGGGACAGAGGTGTGCAATATAGGTCCATAATAGCTGGATCCATGCCAGCTTTTCAGAGTAATTATTGGCTATATAATGGAGCTCCATTTGGATTCATTGCAGATTAATCACACATGGATTTCTTAAAAATGCGGCATGGATCCATTCCTATGGGAACCCACATTGGGCACTGATGTTATCAGGGATATAACCTAATTTGAACCGGTGCGCTCTCTCACCATTTGTGGAAGGAGACAAAAAAACATGGGTTAGGATATATTAAGGTTACCCATATGGCAGGGTATACAAACGTATCACTGCAAGATCCTCTTACATTTTAGCCCATGCTGTGTCAGAGCACTGTGCTTGAGTGAGAAAATACTAGAGTGATCCAGAAGAACTGGTACCTCGACAAAGAGTCCAATAAATCGATCGTGGTGGGATGTATCAGACAAAAGTTGAAGAGTATTTCTGACAATTTATACAAAGAGTAAATAGCATAGAGTGAACAGTCAAACATGAAAAGGCCATAGATCCATTCTATCACAACATATCCGAACAGTAAACTTCAGCAATGTTTCATGCACATACAAACACAGAAGATTCCTTATTTGAAGCGGTAAGTTCAATTAAAACCAACACACGAGTTTCAAGGGCTCGGATACTAAAGCCATGGACTGAGAGAAGAAAGGATAGGGGAGTAAAAAGGTAACTGCAGGCAATGGTCCAGCCAATGTGAAGGGAAACTCATCACATGTACTGGCGAGGAAGATGTCTACCATGTTAGTGGGAGCAAAAGAGGTGAGAAAGTAGGCACTCAAGCACAATTCATATATGCAGAAAAGTGGAGAGTAAAGGCGAGTAGGCGACTCTATTGAGAATAGCCAGCATAGTTGAGAAACCTAATTAACAAATTAGAAATGTATTTTCATTGCTTTTGTGTTGCTAAGTGTAGGCCTTTAAATAATCTGTATGACTAACCTGCACAAGTTTCTCTCTCTGTAAAACAGAAAAATATTGTTAATTAATTCTCTACTGGTCTCTGCATCTTTCCTTAGCTAACGCGATGAAACGTTTCAAGAGCAAAGACTGTGGACTATTGACAGAAGTGAATGGTTCAATGTCTATTATGTGAAGTTTCTTTCACCGTTATAAGTGCAGGATGAACGATGTTACGATGTCCAAGAAATGAATTCATGCAATGTATTTAAAGTCATTTTACTTTTAGCAATAAACATGTTCTTAACAATGAAGGCCTGCATATGTATTCATAATTTAATGATATTCCAAAGACACGCGTGCGTGGATGAAAACTATGTAGAAATGTGTTTATTTACATGCAACATCTTGTTTCCTAAATTCGTTGCTGACTGAATGTTTTGTATTTAAAAATGTCACAATTTGTTTTGTATGATATGTATTGTCTGATACAGTTTAAATTGACGAGATAATTTGTAAGCGGGCTTTTTTATTTGGGTTTCATTCTGCACGGATCTCTGATGGTGGAGCCATTTGCAAAAGGTCCCTTCCACTTGCGGAGTTTACTCCTATATTTGCACATTTGCTTTATTGTTGCTTTGGAGCTCTATTGGTTACAAGCTCATTTTAACTTTAACTTACTTGGTATTGCACAGTGGGATTTACTTTAACTTAATATCATATTCTCTCAACAAGTGCACAATTTACGGGGTCTTTTGCTGAACACACAATGCTCTTTTTTCTCACACAGAACATTTGCTATATATTTAAAATGAGTGGGTTATTTGATTACGAACATTAATCTGGATCATGTATTGTTTCTTCAGACAATTTATGTTCTGAGAGCATAAAATTGATTTTCTGTTCAGTATTATTTTTGCTGGCTACATCAATAAATCTAATGATAAAAAAGAGAATAAGAGCACAGTTCTAAATCCACCTTGCCTCCCACTGATCCTTTCTGATAGAAAGAAAGCATCAACGTGATTATACAGTATCAGGCACAAAGTTCATAAGAAAGAGAATACTGTAGCAGGGTATGCCAAGAGAAATGTGGGGGGTTGGCCCAATTACAATTAAATACTTGCAATTCATAACTATGAATAACTACTCAATTGGTTCTTGGGGGAGAGTTAAGCCCGCTGCGGGTTTATAAGACAAGAGGAGAGTGATGTTTTAGGGAATACTACCACTTTCAAACATGGGCAAGAAAAAAGTCTTAAGCATAAATGTGTGGCGAGTGATGGGTTCTTTTGAGAGGCACCATCCCTGTCCTATAGGCGTGGGGTTGCTAGTGGTGACCATGAGGTTAGGACTGTTTAGAGTGTGCTTGACCTGAACTATGATCACTCAGAAAGAAGCGTGGGGGCAATAGGCACTGAATTACAGATGGAATGCCCCATCCCAGTCCGCACTGTGGTGCACTCATTGGTGAAATCCTATGCCCTGATATGCAGAAAAACTTGCTGCTGCAGTGTCTGCATTAACCTGCACCTACATTAGGACTGCACACCATTAAAGGATGGACCTGCGGTCTCAAAGTGCAAGTTTATCTTGCAATGCAGAGAGATTGGCTACTCGTAAAGGCAGTCAATCACAGTGAGTGGCTCCATCCGTCTGTGGGATCAATGCACCCCTGTGCTGCCTCCCATAGGGCAACCTCAGAGGGAGGGCTGATTATGCGCTTCCTTATAAGTGAAGCATAATCACTGCTTCTTGTCGGCTTGTTTGTCTTTGTGACTGCATCAGTAATACAGGCCACACCCCATACAAATGAGGGAACACCCTCTGGGAACTAACCTGCACACATTTTGCAAGGGCGCAATCCCTGTTCCAAAAATACCAGCACAAGCACCTGCTGTACTTCTGCAGGATCAAAGTGCCAGGGGGATTTAAAAAAACTGAACACGTGTATGTTTTGTAATAAGGTCTCTAGTCCATATAATAGTGATGACGTTAGTTTTCCTCTCATGGGTCTCTCTTCACTGGTTATACTCTTGACTAAAACAAGAGACCTTCATTTTTCATCCGAAGAATAAGATGCCAGGAGAGCCTAGGATCCATAGTGCTGATATTTTAAGATGGACTACATCATTAACAGCAACGCAATACAAGAATGAATAATATATGCCTTCTTGGAAAAGCACTACTTTGAACATCAGATACAAGTCTCTCCAGAACAGCAGACATACGCTGAAATCCAGAGATTTTGCAACAAGCTGGAGTCCCAGGGAAAATTGGTACATCTGGGGCAGATATGGCAGTATCTGTCAGATTTTAAGCTGACTTGACACGTCTGATCCTAGAGGACTTCGAGAGGCACAAACCTTTAGGGGAACACTAGTTCCACTAAAGGTATGCCTGCCTCCTTTAAAGGTTCTTTCAGTGATAGTCTCACAAATTTACAACGTCCCAGCTTGAATATATATCTAACTTTTTGCTGGTGGTTACCACTGCTTGTTCTCGTGATCAATTCAGAATCGTTGCCAAATCTTTTCCCTTCTACCTCCCTCGCCTCTCAGTTGACCCTCTGTTTTCAGTAAGTCAACATTCTGAGACTTCCAAGTGCTAGCTGGACTTGCTTGTCAATGTTGTTGCCTTGAGATAATCAATCTGTCTTATCAGGGAGTCACAGAAGTGTGTATGACACTATATGGGGGGGGTGATAATATCAACGTACAGTAAAATGTAATCCTCTACACTGCCTACCACTACATTGTTAAGGTACATATATTATTTATATTTTTACCTCCAGATCATCTGCTAGTACTGTTAACTATTATAGTCACTTATTACACTAACCTGTATGTATCTTGCTATCTAGTGGTAAGGCAGTTGACACGGATCTGCGATGGAGCTAATGGAGACAATTTATTAATTTTATGATCTCTATAATATTCCAAATTCCTCTACGCCACTAACTTTTGGCCATGTTTAACAGCAGCCACCCTGGTGTACAACATGGCTAAAACACATTGGCAAAGCCAATAGCTCCTGCATAGACGAGACAGACTGGCTTTGCCAATGCCTGTTTGCAATTTGCTGTCTGGGCTAAAAGGACCAGTGACTCAGAATGCAATGAATATTTTTAAAAGCAAAGGGCCACATTTTGTTTGGAAGTTTGGAGCATTTTGCTCACCTAATGGCCTCTGAGACTTTCTGTTTCCGTCAATGGTCAATGTGCATAAAGAAATATAGAAACCGTGATCCTGAGTGCTATGGTGTCTAGAGTAAGTGAGTGTGGGGCTGAAACAGACATGTAGCTAAAAAGAACAAAATATTCTGAAACTATTTTGTTGGCCCTCCATGTACTAGTACCAGTGTAAAGCATACAATGCACACAACTCAAATAAAAAATAAGTGCACGTTAAATTAGTTTATGGGGAATGTATTATTCTGGTAGGAAAGCTCAGTCGGTTAATGCAACTACTTCACATGTATGCAAGTGTAATCAGGGGGACACTGAGCTGAATCCTGGTTGGTACACTAGGGAATACTGGCGAGTGCTGTGAGGTCGTAGCCTGTGACAAAACACTATGAAGAAGTTTATCTTTAGTATGCCTTTTATTACTCACAGAATGGTATCAGCAAAGTGCAAAAATAGAGCAACAGCCCAATAAGTTCAGAAGATAGGCCGTCACAGTTTAAACAAGTATTGCCAATGCAAATAGATCTGCTTTAAAGAATTGTTGTATGGTAATGCGAAGGATTACAATCAAAGAGGGTAAGAATGGATATATATTTATGTGGCATCAACGAACTATAGCATAATATTAGCGTAGGTTAAAAGGTCGAGTGACAGTTGCACTGTCAATCCAGAGTTAAATATCCAAGTAAATTAATGGTCTGATCTCCGCACAAGATCCCGGAGACAAAGAAAAACAAATTTGCGAGGGCACTTTAATAGCATTGCAATGTCTTGTGTGACCATGAAAGTTCCAACTTATGTAGCTGGATAAATAGACAAAATGATCACAGCTCTGTGATGGGAATCAATTTTTTTGAAGATGTACACAACCTCTGCCCAATCTGCCCAGGGCGTTAGAATGGATCAAATCATACCTATCCCTACGCACCTTCCAGATCATCTCTGCTGAGGCCTGCTCCGATGTCTTCTGCTCTCCCTACGGTGTACCACAGGGATCTATCCTGAGTCCCCTATTGTTTAACTTGTATCTCCGTCCCCTAGCTAATCTTGCTGAGAACTCTGGTCTTATTTTGATGACGTATGCCGACGATTCCCAGATTGTGTTCTCTCTTTCTAAGTCGGATACGTCTGCTCCTTCTGCACTCAAAATAGGCCTCCATGAGATATTCCTCTGGATGTCGGCCAATCAACTTAAATTGAATGGGGACAAAACAGAGGTCCTCCTTCTAGGAAATAATAAGGACCTATGGAGTGATCACCATTGGCCGACAGCATTAGGCAAGCTACCGCCTCCAGCCACCCAGGTCAGAAATCTTGGGGTCATCATCGATGACAACCTCTCAATGTCACAGCAAGCTAACAAAGTAGCGGGCATATGTTTTACGATTCTTAGATGGCTCCGTAAAATTGTTTGGATGTTGCCACTCCCCACCCAGAAGACCGTAGTCAATGCCTTAGTAACTGCTCGGCTTGACTACGGTAACATCTTGTACCTGGGTGCAAACAAAGCAGTAGTAAGACGCTTACAACTGGTGCAAAACGCCGCAGCCAGAATGCTTTGCAGAATACCCAGACATGCCAGGATCACAAAACATCTTAGGGATCTACACTGACTCAGAGTCGAAAACAGGATTCGTTTTAAAACTCTGAGCTATTTGTTTAAAATTAAAGCTGGGACCGCCCCCAAGTATCTCCAAGATCTTGCCAAACTCCACGTTCCCAATCGCAATCTTCGCTCAGCCACATCAGCAAAGTTTGCGGTTTCCAGGTATAAACGGGCCAAAATGGGCGGGAGATCATTCTCACATTTGGGTCCAACCCTGTGGAACACTCTGCCCATTCAAATACGCAAAGAGGAAAACTACAGGATCTTTAGGAAAAGTGTAAAGACCTGGTTGTTTGACCTGTAAGTACCCTTGGATTCTCTCTCTGGTTAGCTGGGCTCGTGATCCTCCTTTTCGGCGCCGGGAAACCCTTTGTGGGTAGCTGCGCGCCTTACAAATACTATAAAATAAATTTTAAAAAAATAAATAAATAATCAAAACGTGCTCCTGGCTCACAACACGTGGGCAGAGCCAGCCAAGTACCTCACTAGTACAGATCACAATACTCTGGAGACAGGTGCGCTGTCAAAACAGACCATCAAGATGCATTAGATAGGTAAGGCTGCTCAAAGTATGAGAGAGGCTGGTGCAAAATGTGTGTGCTTAAGTGCTGACAGTGCATTCAAGTGTTATGTTTTTGATAATAAGCAATCATACTGTTCCTAGTGCAAACCTTTTACATGGATTTACATGTAAAGGACGCATTCAAAACTGATAATACCCTTAACGTAGCCTTTCATTGGTAGGTTTCATGGCCAGGAATGGACATTAGTGTGCAGAGCCTCCACACATGACCTGGGACCCTATCCACTGGAGGGGTTTCAAGCTCACTTTGTGTTTCACCGTGTGATAATGGCTCTTCACCAAGAGACTGTGTGGAAGGTGTTTTGAAGTCCCCGGAGAGTCAACGGTCCGGATGTGCTTTGTACTACATAACACCCAATGAATTATCTCCTTTGTGGGCTGGATGGTTCATCTGGACACTGGGAAAGGCAGTGATAGACTGGAAGACAAGAGTGGTCCTCAGTCAATCAGCCCCAAAGCATCCTTGAATGAGCAACACACAGTTTTCTCATTGGCACCATACATGATTTGCTGCTGCAGAGCAATAGTGCTGCACCAGAGCATGAAGCATTCCAGTCCTGGCATATTTAATGAGCTACGCTTCAGTAATGCCTAAAACGCCTTTGGCTTTTAACCAGTATACTTGGAAAAAGTGTGTTACATGAAAAAAATGCATTCAGGTGAAACGCCAGAACAATGTAACCCCTCTAACATCCCATAGGACTAGTATTGAACCATTTCCATGGGTCCTGTCCACAATTAACGCAGCTCTACTCACATGGCTTCAATATAAAGTACTATTTCATTTTTTCCAAAGTTCCCACTGTATTGACTTTGGCGGTGCACAAAACCCATCCAATCTCACGCCAAAGCACACCGTGATGTATTGGGAGAAGTGTGGTCCCTAGACATACTTTGGTGCTCCCTGCTGTACTGGTCTAAACTTTAAGAAGTTGACAATTTCAATTAGCAGAAATATAAAACCCATTTCGTCGTTAAGGACGTCGGACAATGATGTCTCAAGCTTAAATATTTTATTTATGAATTTTTGTCATGCAGTAGTTAATTCAATGTAGTCAAAAACAATTAGTCAATAAATCAGAGTGCAAAGCTCACATAAAGTACAGAATCAATCAACAACTCAGTAAAGTTGAGATCATCAACATAAAGAGTATAAAATGGGGTAGTAAACTGTCTTGGAAACATTTGCAACTAAATACATTTGACAGAATTCTCATAATTCTACTACATGGAGCTTCTCGCGAGCCATCGTCTACACATGGAACAGAGCGGTTAATAAGATGTGATTCTCGCCAGGACAGCTATGTTTAACTTTGAATGTGTAAACTTTATTCAGAACAATGAGTAGAAAGATTTGTACTTCTCTGTGGGGCACATTTAATTTCTATTCTAGTGAGACATGGAAACACTGGGCTGTTCGTATGATATAATGAAACATCACAGTAAAGATGGAGTCTAAGGCTTAGTTTGCCACCTTAAATTAGCTCAAGAAGTAATTTCCATTACTGCAAAGCATTACATTCAGCAAATCAGCTTTATTAAACTCAAAAAGGTAAAAGGCTGAGCCACCTTAGATGCGATTAGAACCTATAATTTGCAGGTTACCCCGATGTCGGCAGCAAAAATTTAATGCATTGAGATGGCTTGCCCAATACTACATTTTACGTTTTAATAATTTCAAAGAACTGTATAACAACGAAAAAAGGCGTGTGGCACCTTACAAGGTTTCAGACCATACACTTATCAAATACATATTTAAAGCATCTGTACTATAATACACTTCATCTAACATTCTGCTCCTGAAAACAAAAAATATGGGTCCTTATTAAATGATAATGCAATATTACCAATTCAATTTAAAACCAATATGCACAAATCGATCACACTAGCGTGAGGGTAAAATATACTTTGCACAATTACCACACGTTTTGCACTATTCAGTGGGTTCAAACAGTGGTACAAAATTGCAACGCATACGTGAAACTGCAAGTGGTCCGAAAATGTTTGTGAAAAATTAGTACCAGTACTGTGAAATACTATATAATCCAGCCCCTGGTGTTAAAGTACGAGCTGAAGTGTTTGCTTTCTTTTCAACAGCACTGGCCGTATAGAAATTCTCTCGATGCTCTGTCATGCAGCTAGTCTCTGTTTATACAAAACACGATACAGGTTCCCTTAGACAACTACTACTCAGTTGGTGCCAGAATGGAAAAAATTAGCCACTGTAACGTATCGTATGGTAAAAGATTTGCAGGTACAGATGGGTGTTACACATGTTCAAAGCTGAGCAACCTCAAGATCAGCCCCTTCTAACGACCTCCAGTGCCATTATTGTACCAACGATTAATGCGGTGACTAGTCAAATCTTTGATGGTCAAGAACTTTTTGCCCCAAGAACCATGCTTTTCTTTAACCTCCCACAGCCCAAAATATTTCAAAGGAGTTTCTGGACAAATCTTAATCTCTGTACCAATGCAAACAGAAGTATGAGTTGACTTGGAGTCGCTGAGAATCCAGAGGTGAAAAACATCCCCTTTCTTAAGTTTCCCATCTACAGTTTTATGTTAAGTATGCCCCCCTTGCAAATCTTTTCTCCCTTCCTTGAGTAGCTGTGCAGATGGGGGAGCCATGCACAAATTGGACTTACATGCATTAGCTCCTCTACCCATGCTACGCCGTTCCACGTCCCATCTTACCAACCACCCTACCAGATTTTTACTATCCAGCAACACACTGACCTAAATAAAAAATAAACAAAAAAATATATATATTTTAATGCCATTTTACTTCACCACACTCGGCATTACACTCCCAGACTGTCCAGATAATTCATGAAAATACCTTGGATCCTGCCACTTACTCACACCACCCTCAGCATTTACCCTCTTTCTGCTTAGATTTTAAAAAGCACTTACATTCTGCTACTCGACAACACCATTGCCTCTTCAATGCCTCACCCCTATCTTTCCAACTACCATAACAATCCCCAGGTTCCAGTTATCTTGCTCCACCACATCGCAGATTCGCTCACCTCAGCTTTAGAGGGAGTGCAGACAGCGGCTCTCTGGGAGCTGTGTTAACACAGCGTGGAATTACCTGTAAGCAAAGGTGCGCAGGGACCCCTGACTGACACCGGAGATGTTGGACGGCAGAGACAGACCGCCACCTGAGTGCTCCTGACTCCCTCAGTTCCGTGGAGACCCATGAGAGGCAGGAGAAGGTGGGTGAGACCATCATTAGAAATTTTTGTTATACTCAGGATAAGTGGGGAATACAAGGGAACCAAGTGATGTATCTGGTGATGTTACAGCAGTAGAATGACCAATGACACCATTCATGCTATCTGGGGCAAATTTCTCTGGACGACTGAAGCGAACGGTGTGGTAGCCATGTGCAGCGATCAAAGTATTTCTACGAAAAGGCGTAGTGATGTCTCAGTTGGTTGCTATGACCATGCGTGATGATAAATTGCTGTCCTTTGAGATGGTTGAATATTTAATTCTGGTTCTTGTCATTCCTGATGATGTGGCACCGATACTCACAACCTTCTCCCCAATTTCCCCTTTACAGACTGCATGAGTAGCGTATAAATAGAGTTATCACAACCAGGAAGGACTGAGCCAGTTGGGTCAAACTGTTCAACATGTGGGTGGAATAACCGGGTGTCTCATTAAGTGTTTCCTATCAGGATCACGAGATAAAGGTAAGAAGGGTATGTCCACTTTGATTGACATAGTTACTGAGGCATGTGTGATTCTTGGGTAAGGATATTGACGGATAGAGGGGCCTTGTTCCCAGGTACCCATTTAAGGTGCTTGCAAGCAGGTGACCTTAAATGGGCATTTCCTCACTCATGTTTATATTTGAGGGATTTATTAAGCGCTTGTTTACCAAAAGGTCTCTTGGCGCTATCGGAGATGGGAGAGCCTTCATCAGGAACTCTAACAGTAGGCTAGGGTGAACAACCACGTATTCAGTTTTTTCCTAAAGATGATGTACTCCGATGTTAGTCTGATAGTCTATCGGCAGAGAATTCCAAAGTGTTGGGCCAAGTACAGAAAAGCGAGAGCCACCCGTTCTCTTACGCTTAAATCTGGGAATAGTCAGCATATTCATTGAGGTTGATCTGAGTTTCCGTTTGGGCAAGTACCGTGAGATCTTTGCGGATATGAATTTGGGGCCAGTCTCGTAGAGAGCATTAAAGATCATGCAA
Organism: Lissotriton vulgaris; assembly: GCF_964263255.1. Taxonomy (NCBI): domain Eukaryota; kingdom Metazoa; phylum Chordata; class Amphibia; order Caudata; family Salamandridae; genus Lissotriton; species Lissotriton vulgaris. The sequence goes on along the minus strand of NC_141687.1, from coordinate 1,324,590,974 downwards.
CCTGTCTTAAACATGGACCGCTGAGTTACAGGAAGCCAGTGTAGCTGCTTCATAAGTGGCTTGGTAAGACAGTGTCTCGGTTGCTGAAAGACTAGCCTAGCCGCTTGATTTTGAATCAGCTGCAACCTATGGGTTTGATTGGCAGGGAGCCCTAAATAGATAGTTTTGGCATAGTTCAGCCTGGACATCATCAAGGCCAGCATGATTACCATGCTTGCCTCCCTAGTAAACAAAATTCCTGATTTTCTTGAAGGTCCTCAGATGGTAGACGCAAGATGAAGTAACCAGGTTGATCTGTTCATGCATGGATAGATTGGAATTGATTTTAATCCCCAGACTTTTGACCGAGTTTTTAGGAAGAAGTGGAGTACCCAATGCAGCTGGCCAATGTGCTGGCATCCACTGATTGAGTCTGCTATTGGAAATAACAATCTCTGTTTTATCAGAGTTTACTTTAAGATAGTTGTGACTCATCCATTCTTTAAAAAGAGCATGGTATGTTGGAAGAAATACTTGGATTCCTCTGTCTCGTAAATCGGGAAAATCAGCTGCATAGTTATATACCTTCACTCTACTGTTTTGGAGGGAGTGGATCAGGGGACAGATATAGATATTGAACAGATGCGGGGAGAGGGATGAACCCTGAGGTACACCACAAGTGGTATTGACCCTGGCTGAGCTGAAGGTGCCAGCCTAACAGACTGGGTACGTTCCCCTAAGAATTAAACCATCCAATCCAGTGCCGTACCTCTCAGGTCCGCCGCTGCCATTCTGTCCGCTACTGTGATGTGATGTGATCCACGGTATCGAACGCAGCGGACAGGTCAAGCAATACCAAAGCCTGTGTGCACCCCCTGTGTGAACCCTCCTTCAGATCATCCACTACACTGAAGATGACTGATTCAGTAGAGTGTGATGTCTGAAGCCTGCCTGGTGGGAGTCAAGGAAATAAGTTTATTCGATGAATGCACAGAGAAGTGTTGCTACTTGTGCTTCCAGCATTTTTGACGGATATGGAAGGAGCGATATTGGTCTGTAGTTATTCAGAAGGTTAGGGTCTACTCCAGCTTTCTTTTGCAAGGGGACCAGCACTGCCTCTTTGAAAGCACATGGGACCACCCTTGCTCCAAGGAAAGGTTGAGAAGAGAGAGAAAGGTATCCGGGAAGTGTGCAAGAACGTCTTTTTGTATCCTAGCGGGGCAAGGGTCATTGGGGGAGCCAGATTGTATCTTGTTTCTGAGTTCTGCGAACCGATCTCAGGTAATGTTTTGAAAACTAGACATAGTTTCGGGGTTGGTAAATTGCTTATATGATTTCCATTCTTGAGGGCTAGAGGAAATGGAGTTCTGAATGGCCTTAATTTTATCAATAAAGAAAGTATTCAGATTGTGTGACATAAGGCTTGGGAAGATCAACAAATTCATGTCTTGCTTTAGTAAGCTACATTTTAGGTTGTGGTGTGATTAGTCTAATCGGTAAGGTTATTCCAATTTGTGTTAATAATTGTGCCCAGGACTTTATAGCTTTCTTAACTGATGTACATTAGCTCATTTGAGCCCTCCAATTCCTCCTTTGCTCCTTGGGTGCCAGATCACACATTCAATATAATATCGAAAGGGGGCAGGCCCTTCTATGTACTAGGAAATTCGCAATGGAACGCCCTATCATTACAAACCAACCTCTGTAACATCTACCACCATGCCAGAAAACTGCTGACATGTTTCGATTGTATTTACACTTTTCTCCATTAATGATGATCTGTTTCCACCCCAAAGGACATAGCCATACTTACAAACACCCTAAATATAACTTTTAAAAATGAAGACGATTTTGTGCGGACTAACAGGAGAGAGAGAAGGATCACTTTATCTTTCACATCATCAGGCCACCCCACAGCTTCCTCCCTGTCAGGTATTGATTCCTCTGACAGCAACAGTCTCCCCATTTCTATCTCCTTCTCTCTTTCTCTCATTTCTCCTGGCTCTCTGGCCCTGTCAAATCTGCCACTGCCACCTAATGATTACTGTCACAGCATCTCAGTTGAGCCAGCCAGACTCCTAGGGTTGCCTGCTCACCAGGCACTACCTCCCCACCAGCCACTGCGGAAGAATATTTAACTACTGACAAGGCTCATCGCTCCTCCTCCCTAGACCCCTCTTCCTCCTCGTCCACGTCTTGTTTAATTTCTCTGCCCAGAGCCTTCTTATTTGCATTTAATGAGATTTGTCCATTTAGATATTATAATTAAAAGGATGGTTAAAGAGGGCATGTTCACTCTCTAGGAGACTACTGTCACCATAAACAGTACAGTCAGAAGAAGTGATATGGTTTCAATTGAGCACCATAGCTGTTATCTGATAAGCAGCAATGTCTGATTATTTTATTTTTCTGGAAATTATGAAGAGCAGCAGCCATGCAGATCTCCGAGGAGACAGAATTTCATAAATGGACAGAAGCCAATCTGGGGGATTTTTCACCCCATTTCTGAGATTTGGATTTTGGGATAGTTATTGTCATAGCTGTTGCTGAGCAAAATGATCACCTCTGAATATTTTTAACGCATTTGTGTTAGGGAAAGGTTGGACTGCATCCCTAGTAGGGTCGCTATACTATACATGTTGTCTTTCACTGTATTCCTTTCGGTAATGGGAGACAATGCAATTTCTTCATTGTTCTGAAACATGATCGCAATACTTTGATCTCAAATGAAGATACATTTCTGTGTTTTGAATGTTTAGGAGCAAATCAAAATTGCATGCCGCCATGCCTAGGAAACTGTTATAGAACATTGGAATGTTGGCAGCTCCATTGAAAACAATGGAGTGCTCCGGGCTTATAATGGCTGGTATAAGCCTGGAGCTTCAACATTGATTTATTTGGTAAAACATTCTGCCCTCTAGTGGCAGAATGTTCTAATAGCCTTATAGCCCTTCGTAGCAGGGCTATACCGGCTTTTAAAGTCCCTCTGCTTTGTTAAAGTCCCTCGCCTTCGGCTCGGGCCTTTAACGCTGCAGCGGGCCTTTAATAGCCAGTATAGCCCGCTACGGCGGGCTATATTATAGACCAATCTAGAATGAATAAAGGGACTCCTAGTAAGAATCCTCTGTGTGAAATTCAAGAAGCAGAAACTTGAAAATGTTAAAATCGATAAACTTTAGGTGTACATAAGCAGAGTTCATTTAGGTTCACCACAGCCATATTGTTAAAAGTAAAATGACGATTGTGAACATTTCCTGCGCCATCTTGTTTAGTGGGAATTACTATGAGCACGTAAGCTGCAGCCATTTTATCCATCACAGCCATTTTGTATTCTGTTGGACACATTTGTTTCACCCTGCCCTTACTAGCCTCCTTCTGACCAACCTGGTATGTGAGCTGCGGGCTGTAAACTCTATTGTCACGACGAACAACACCACTTGCTGCCACAAACTCGTTTTTCCTCTCATCTCTGTTTACAGGCAAACCCTTGGACATTCTTACAAAAACAGGTTCCAAATACCAAACAGACTCTTGCAAACATGGTTTAGTGCACTGCAAACAGCAAGACTTGTTTTTGTCAACAATGGGACCTGTTTTTATCAACAGAACAGACTCTTAGATCTGGCCGGTCTCACATGTTTTAGACCCTGAAGCAAGGTCCAGCTGCAAGATAAAATTGTCTGTTTGGCCTGGGTGGGATGATGAAACAATGTTGGGCTTGTGTGACAACCTGCCCGGGGCGGGACTCAAGCTTGAGTAACCATGTTGATGAAAACAAATACATTGTGTCAAACCTGTATAAAAGGAAGAGCCAAAGGTGTTGCCGGTAGAACACCTCCCTGAGACATCCCGGTGTCTGCAGTTGACGTGATCTCCTCTCGAGAGTAATAAACCTTTTTTCAGCGCCTGCCTCTTTTGTTAGAGAATCCAAAGTGAATTAAAGGTGACACTGCGCCGGGCAGCTTTGGGGGTCTTAGGAGACTCGCTGCTTTTCACAAAAAACTTAATATGATGATGTAGGAACCATGCATGTCCAGTAAAAGTTTTTAGTCGAGTGATATCTCATGATTCCTTACTTAACTAACAGGCATTGGAGCATGCCCCTGAAATGTGGCCTGACCTTTGTTTCCCAATTGTTAATCTAATTCGCTTACAGAAGCCACTTTTATTTTATTTTGGCGCCCGGGACTACTTTTTGTCCCAGTCCGACCCTGCAAGACATGGCTGGAAGATTGTACCTATAAGTTAGTTCCTGACTCACGTATTATTAGGTGCAAGCATTAAATCACCTCACACTAACAATTGCAGCCTGGAAATCTGACATCAGATAAAAGTTTATTGCAAATAAATACTATTTTGCTAGATGTCGATGTTTTAAGGTGTTGGATAAGGGGTGTATCTTCTGTGTTTTGTGAAATAGCTTCTGCTTCATTTATCCCCCTGATGTGGACTGTAGTTATTCTCCATGTGATGGGATTTACCAAGCATTTTCCGTGGTTGCCTTCTGATGCCGGAGTGTCCCATGTTTCTCTTGGGAGGAGGATCAGATGCTTTCTGGCATGAAATATAATTTTACATTTCATTGTGAGTTGCTTAGTGGGGGGCTCTCTACTTTTTGTTTGGTTACCTTTCAAATAGTGAAATTTCTTTAGGATGAGTTGGTTTATGGGCAATTGATGCTGCCTGGCATAGCACATCCTGGTAAATTTTCTGTTTTTCAGAGACTTCTGTCAGCACACCATAATAAGTATAGTAGTTCCTGTGTTAGGACGGGGTTGAGGCTATGAAGGATCACTCAATTTCAGAAGTGGGCGGTAAGGTTGGTGCTATATTGGGTACTTAAATAATGTATGTTTGTCATGGGTCTCTTCCCAAAGAAAGCTGTGTGGGACAAAATCACTTAAGTTGTCCTGAGCACGTAAGAAGATGCATCTGCCACTGCACCATGACATCAGGCATCCCTAATCTTGCTCACTGTGATTTGCCCTGCAGCAAAGCCGGTGACACAGAGATGTTCAATGCTCAGTCATAAATTCACTTGAGCCAATGCTAATACATCTCTTTGAACACTAATATTCAGAAAGCGTTCCAGGCATCTCCCAACTGCAATAAATGAAATAATTTTGGAAAGGCTCTATGAACATTGGGTAACATTAGGATTTACTGGGCCCTCTATTTTGACATCCTAGTAAATCTTAGACTGATGCGCTGAGAAGATATTCAATAAATCAGAACCATGATCCTACTATTGGCTCTCCGAGCTTCAGATGCAAAGCATCTAAAACAAGCAGTTTCCAGTGGGATACATTTGCTATTCATTCACCATAAACCCACAACACTACTTTCGTACAGATGAACAAGTTACTTACCTTCGGTAACGCTTTTTCTGGTAGATACTATATCTGCCTGTGGATTCCTCACCTTGTGAATATCCCCCTTGCGCCAGCAACATTCGGAAATTCTTTTTCGTAGCCTCGCGCCGACGTGGATAGGACGTCACAGAGACACGGCTCCGCTCGCGACTCCGCTGACGTCACCGACGCCCATAACAGGCCCACGCCGGCGTGATGACATCAGTTCCGCCTTTTTTCCGTGCCATCGAGGCACACGGACGGACCAATGACAGTAGATATATACAAAACAATATGTACAGTATGCGATAGTCAAGGCAAAACACACAGTGTAAAGCAAATGCAGGAAGCAAATGAAACATTTCCTTGACATCAAAACAAATATACATTACAGTACAATAACTCTGGCATAGAAGAGTGGACAACGGGGAGGCGGGTGGGTCAGTGAGGAATCCACAGGCAGATATAGTATCTACCAGAAAAAGCGTTACTGAAGGTAAGTAACTTGTTCTTCTGATAGATACATCTGCCGTGTGGATTCCTCACCTTGTGAATAGAGTCCCACAGCAGTCCCCACTCCCGGAGGAGGGTGTCCACTCTTCTAAACCAGGAAATCCTGAAGGACAGAGCGCGCAAAGTGGCCGTCCCTCCTGACTTCCGTATCCAAGCAGTAATGCTTCGCGAAAGTATGGAGGGAAGACCAGGTTGCCGCCCTACAAATGTCCTCCACAGGAACACCTCTAGCCAAAGCAGAGGTAGATGACTTAGCTCTAGTGGAATGAGCCCTTATACCCTCTGGAGGCTCCTTACCGGCCAAAGAGTAGCAGATCTTTATGCACAGAACGATCCATCTTGATAAAGTCCTTTTATGGACCGCTCTTCCCTTCTTGCAGCCAGCAAAGCCAATGAAGAGTTGATCGTCCAAGCGACAGTCTCTAGTTCTGTCCAAATAAAAAGACACCGCCCTCTTGGGGTCCAGACGGTGCAACCTCTCCTCCTCCTTGGAAGGGTGTGGGGGAGGATAAAAGGTAGGGAGGGTAATGGATTGACCAAGGTGGAAAGGAGTCACCACCTTAGGAAGAAAAGCAGCCCTGGTCCTTAGAACCATCCGATCAGCATGTATGGTCAGGAACGGGGGCTTGGAACTAAGAGCTTGAAGCTCACTCACCCTCCTTGCCGAGGTAATTGCAACTAGGAAAACTGCCTTAAAGGTTAAAAGCCTCATAGGACATTTATGAAGAGGCTCAAGGGGAGAGCCCATCAAAAAAGTCAGAACAAGATTCAAGTCCCACTGAGGTACAATAAAAGGGGTAGGAGGAAACTTATTTACAAGACCCTTCAAAAATCTCAGGACAACAGGTGACTTAAAAAGAGAGGGCTGATCAGGCAAGCAAATGAAAGCTGACAGTGCCGAAAGATAGCCCTTAACTGTGGCAACTGCCAGCCCCTGTTGAGCCAAAGAGAGAGCAAACCGGAGCACATCTGATAAATGGGCTCTCAACGGGTCAATATCATTCTCACCACACCAAACAACAAACCTAGACCATCTATAAGAATAGACAGTCTTAGTGGAGTCACGTCTAGCAGACAAAATGACATCCACCACATCAGGTGTGAGAGAATAGGAAATCAGGTTGCCCCGTTCAATCTCCAGGCATGAAGGTGCAATGTCTGGAGGTGGGGGTGTAGAACCTGCCCCTCCATCTGAGAGAGGAGGTCTGCCCTGAGAGGGAGACGGAGCGGCGGGTGAGAGGAGAGGTGGAGTAGATCTGTATACCACACCCTTCTTGGCCAATCCGGGGCGACCAATATAACTTGGGCCCGGTCTTGGCGAATTTTCCTCAGAACCCGAGGAATCAAGGGTATGGGAGGAAACGCGTAAAGGAGTTGACTTCCCCAACACAACTGAAACGCGTCCCCCAAGGCTCCTTGCATCGGATACTGGAGACTGCAGAATGACGGGCAGTGAGCATTCTCGCGAGTGGCAAACAGGTCCACCCGAGGGGTCCCCCACGTCCGAAAAACGTGTCGAACCACCTCTGGATGAAGCCTCCACTCGTGGTCGGCAGAGAACTGCCGGCTGAGACTGTCCGCACGTACGTTCAGAACTCCGGCCAGATGATTTGCCATCAGGCAAATCTGATGATCCTGAACCCAGGACCAGAGACGCAGAGCCTCTCTGCAGAGACACTGCGACCCCACTCCTCCCTGCTTGTTGATGTACCACATCGCGGTCGTGTTGTCCGTCAGGACTTGGATCGACTGACCGCGAAGGGAAGGGAGGAAGGCCTTGAGCGCCAAACGTATCGCCCGCAACTCTAGAAGGTTGATGTGAAGCAACCTTTCCTCTGGAGACCAAAGACCCTTGACCTCCAGATCCCCCAGGTGAGCACCCCACCCTAGAGTGGATGCATCCGTAATCACCGTGGCCACCGATGGAGGTAGATGGAAAGGCTTCCCTTGCGACAGGTTGCCTTCCACGCTCCACCAAGACAGATCCGCTGCAGTTTCTCTGGAGATCTTCACCGACTCCCCGAGATCTCCATTGTGCTGATACCACTGCCTGCGGAGACACCACTGGAGTGCCCTCATGTGCCAGCGTGCGTGGTTGACCAGGAGAATGCAAGAAGCCATCAGACCGAGCAGGCGAAGGACCTTCAGGACTGGAACGACCGCTCCAGGGTAAAACAAAGGAATCATTTCCTGTATGTCGCGAATCCTCTGAGGAGGAGGAGGGAATGCACGACAAACAGTAGTGTCCAGTACGGCACCTATGAACAGGTTGCGCTGGGAGGGCACCAGGTGAGACTTGGGTACATTTATCGAAAAACCCAACCTGAACAACAACTGAGTTGTCTCTTGCAGATGATGGAGCACCTTCTCTGACGACTCCGCTTTGATCAGCCAGTCGTCTAGATACGGAAACACAGGTATCCCCGATCTCCTGAGATGCGCTGCCACCACCGCCATCACCTTGGTGAAGACTCGAGGCGCAGTAGTAAGACCAAACGGAAGGACCGCAAACTGGTAGTGCTGTGACCCAACCGTGAAACGGAGATACTTCCTGTGCGACTTCAGGATTGGGATGTGGAAATACGCATCCTGCAAGTCGAGCGACACCATCCAGTCTCCTTCCATCAACGCTTGAAGAACCTGAACAAGGGTGAGCATCTTGAATTTCTCCTGCTTCAGATAGAGATTCAAGATCCTGAGGTCCAGGATAGGACGAAGCCTGCCATCCTTCTTGGGGATCAGGAAATACCGGGAGTAGCATCCCTGACCCCTTTCCTGCTCTGGGACCACCTCTATCGCACCCTTTCGTAACAGAGTTAGAACCTCCTCCTGCAGAAGAGACAGATGTTCCTGGGTGCAAAAACCTTGACAAGGAGGATAAACAGGGGGGAATTCCCGAAAGGGAAGGGCATACCCATTTTCTACAAGACTGAGAACCCAAAGATCTGACGTAACCGATTCCCAATCCTGTAGAAAATGGGTAAGCCGACCCCCAACCGGACCCACATGATCCTGAATAGCGGATCTAGGGCTGCTTTTCTGCGGCAGGGGGGTTGGAAGAGGTGGAGGAAGAGGAGGGCTGACGTCCACGAGGACGCGCTCTTTGCTTTCCCCTGTACGATCTGTACATTGAATTTTGCTGCTGCTGCTGTTGCTGCTGCTGCTGTTGGCCTTGCCGAAAATTCCGAAAGGAGCGACCAAAGCCCCTGAACTTCCTGCCGGAAGAAGCGCCCCTGATCTGGAGGCCCAAAGACTTCGCTGTTGCCCTGCAATCCTTGAACCGCTCAAGAGCAGCATCCGCCTTTTTCCCAAAGAGACCTGAGCCATCAAAGGGGAGATCAAGCAGAGTTGCCTGAACATCAGCCGAAAAGTCCGATGACTTCAACCAGGCAGATCTCCTTGTCGCAACAGCGGTGCCCATAATTCGAGCCACAGAGTCAGCAGTGTCCAGACCACTTTGAATTACCTGGCGGGCAGCCGCCTGAGTGTCATTGATCACCTCCTCAAAATCCTTTCGGCTTGCTTCAGGAATTTTAGGGGCCAGGATACGTAAGGAGTCCATCAGGGCATGAACATACCTCCCCATTAGGCATGTGGCATTAGTAGACTTTAAGGCCATACTGGCCGATGAAAAGGTCTTCTTTGCCACCTGGTCCTGTTTCTTAGCCTCCTTCTCACAAGGAACCTGCGGAAAGGCACTAAGACCCTTCTTCGAACAGGCAGCCTGAATGACCAGGCTCTTCGGCGAAGGATGTGAAGAGAGAAAAGCCGGGTCCTCAGGAGCGGCCCTGTACCTCCTTGCAACACTCTTAGAAACCGCAGGGGCAGACAAGGGTTTCTTCCAGACTTCCATAATAGGGTCAGTCAAGGCATCATTGAATGGAAGTAAAGGCTCAACCACCGAATTAGGAGAATGTAAGACTTCTGTGAGGAGGTTAGACTTGAACTCCACTGTAGGCAGAGTCAATTGAAGAAGCTCAGCAGCTTTTCTCATTACTAGATGGTAAGGCTGAATATCCTTAGATGGAGCACCCGAGCCTGAGGGCAACTCCCACTCTGGAGAGAAATCAAGGGTCCCGGAATCCGCCAACTCCTCAAAACAGCTCTCCTCTAGCTCACCTTCTTCAACGTCAGACTGAGAGCCCATATAACTCTGCTCCTCCAGAAGGCGCTGTGCTTCTCTTCTGGATCTCTCCTTAACACGCCTCGCAACCGGATCCACCAGCGGCTTCGACGGATTCGGGGCCGGCGCCGGTATCGAATCCGACGGCACAGAAGAATGCCCTCGAGGATGATCAGGAGCAGGCGAAGTCGGAATCGGCGTCGACGACTTCGGCGGAGCCGGGAAATGCCAATGCGGCGCCGGAGCCGGCATGTAGGGCATAAACGGAGCCGGAGGATAGGAGTGAGGAACTCCCAGGCTGAATGCCAATGGACCCGTGGGGCCCGAAGGCGCACCAGAGGGGTACCATGCCCTCGAGAAGACACCATACATTGCGTTAAGAAACGCAGAAGGGTCCTGGCCTGGAGCGGGAAAGGGCGGCTGAAAACCATCAGGCCGGTCCTGAAGAGGGATCGGATTCGGCTCTTCGACAGGCGCGGAATCCACATCCTCCCGGGCCTCTTCCTCATCACGGGCCGGGGACGGCGCCGGAGACGGACTCGGAACCGGGGCAGCTTTCGGAGCCGGAGATGGAGATCGCCCACGCGACTCAGATGGCGAGGCCTCACCTTCATGCTCGGAGACTTCGAGGGTAACCACCTTCGAACGTACCTTCTTCGGTGACCTCGACCTCGACCTCGAGCCCGACTCCTTACCAGACCGGCGTCGGGACTCATGTCTCCTCTTCTTGTGCTTTTTCTTCGACTTCGAAACATGATCCGACGCCGACTTCGAAGACGACCTCTCTCGAGAAGCAGATCTCGACCTCGCCCTGGACTTCGACCTCGCCCTTCGAGAACGAGACCTCGACGACTTCTCCTTTCCAGCTTTCACCTTAGCAACCAGAAGTTTGGCTTCTCTCTCCCTCAGGGCCTTCGGATTCATCTTCCGACATGAAGAACAATCCTCCACATCATGGTCGGAACTTAAGCACCAGATGCAGTCTTCATGGGGGTCGGTAATGGACATCATTTTACCGCACTCCCTGCAGGGCTTGAATCCGGTCTTCTTAGATGACATTTTCGAAGAAACTGGATACAGAGAAGCAGAATTAACCAACAAAATGGCAACAAGGTACCAAAAGGCTACAGAGATTCCCGATAACCGTTAGCGTCGACGACGCGGAAAAAAGGGAACTGATGTCATCACGCCGGCGTGGGCCTGTTATGGGCGTCGGTGACGTCAGCGGAGTCGCGAGCGGAGCCGTGTCTCTGTGACGTCCTATCCACGTCGGCGCGAGGCTACGAAAAAGAATTTCCGAATGTTGCTGGCGCAAGGGGGATATTCACAAGGTGAGGAATCCACACGGCAGATGTATCTATCAGAAGAGGGCAGGTAGAGGGGAGCCAAGGTTTCATGGCGAACGGCACCAATGTAAGGTAGAAATACGCCTCACAAGTGTTGCTTGTAGCAAAAGAGGGGGAAGAGGGGTTGTTTTCTTAATCAGCAGGGGAAGCAGTCTGCCCCGAAAATTGAATGTTGACCCGTGTTAAACAAAATCTCACCACTTTTGAAACCACTCGGCCATAAGGGAAGCGCCCGGCCTGCAGCACACATCAGCCAGCGCTTGATCATTAACCTTTGCAGATGCCAGCGCCGCTGCGGTTGCCAGGGAGACTGTGAAAAACAATTTCCCCTCTTCAAATGGAAGATAAATTATTCTGCTTTGCACTCTAGGGGTAAATCGTCATCTCTGCGCTCCTTTGAGTGGGCTCTGCGTCCGAGAAGGGGGAGCCTTTGCAATCAGGGCCAGCTGGGTACCGACGGCAGCCGACACCAGAGAAATGCAGAACGGAGAGCGATCTCAGTGACTCATAACAACAACAAAAAACATTCAACGGCTGCACTGAAATGTGAAGTCTTTCTTCTTCCTGATAGATGTCCTTGATGCACCTATGTGCTGCTCCTTCTTTCTGTTCAAGATGATAAAATAAAACACAATACTCCGAATATTTCACAGGGCTCACACATGCTCCTCGGCTTGCATTAAAAGTGTTCACTGCAGAAGGAAGCTGCAAAGCGGGGCCGTCCATCCTTACCAGCGAGGGCTGTCTGCTCTGCAGCAACGCACCTGGAGTCCCTAAATCTACTGGTCACGAAGAGCACAAACAGGAAGTAAACGGGGCTCCAAGAGCCCGGTTCCCTTTCCATATTTTCTAAAATGTAGCGGCTCTTCCTCTGGCGCCGCAGGCAAATAGAACTTTGAAGGCTATTGAGCGGCAAGGGAGGGGCAGAGTGAAGCCTGTGATGTCATAGGGTGTGGAGAAGTGTTTCACATAACTTTGGCCACCAACGGGTTTTTCGTGAATTGATTTCCATATCACATCACCAAGCAGCCAGATTAGCTATGCAGGTATACACCGCCAAACAGACATGGACGCCATTTTGGAGGTAGGTGGGAGGAACAGCTATCACTCCAGTGTTGCTCCTGGCAACGGCTTTGCTGGCCTTTGATTCCTCCAATCTATCTACTGCCTTTGCCAAGTCCTTCTGTCAACCGCACAAACCTACTGGGGTGGAAAAGAAAGTTTGCCCAAAAGACAGAAACACAAAATAAGACATTCGCCAGCAGTGTGAGTAGGAGTACAAGCAATGTGTTTCTTCACCAGTAGAGGTGGGCACTGAATGCTAGAACCCGAAGCCCAGCTCACCTCGAGATCCAGTTGGAACTTAACACCGTAACGAGGCGAGCTTTCAAGTGGCTTCTGCCTGCCACCCTCCTTCTACCCAGGATGTGACTTTACGGTCAGAGGAGCAAACTATGGAACAACATCTTGTGATTCTCGCAAGTCACTTAATTGCCCAATGGCTAAAAATAAAAAATGTGATTTTGTGTAATTTTAAGAATTTAAATTACCTCGAGGTCGAGTTTGCGCTATATAAAAACGGCAAAAATGCACAAACAGCTAAAAACAAAACGTTAACATAAAAAATAAATGCAAATAGATACCAATTTAGTGGCTCATTTGACCAACTGGAAACGAGAGAACCTTGTTAAATTGCGGGTTGTGTGATTTTTAGGCAAATGTCTTATTTTACCAAAACCTCTTTATTTTCATTATCTGGTATGAAAGTACTTTTAAATGTTAGTTCAGAACACCAGTTGTGCAAAAACCTACTGAATTTAATTTAAGAGACTGAAATGCTGCTCTATAATAATCTGGGCCCCATACTGGTTTTACATAACTGTACTGCCTCTTACTTCACTAATGGTTCATGTTTAAACACTGTCCCCTTTAATAGGCTTTTCTCAGATTAGTGCATGCAATGCTACACAACGTGACATATTATTGTCAAAGCTTCCACATATTAAATGCACTTTACATTTTGAAGAACCATTACAAAAAATATGTTATGTGACGTTTGTTGTATGATTTACAAAGCAAGCATTTTTAGAGCTCAGTTGATGCTCAAGCTCGAAGAGCCGAGCCAGACCCTTGGCTCAGCTCTCCAAGTTACTTTGTTGGCTCACCCACCTGTAGTCACAAGTTTATTGCTCAGTGGATAGCTGTATCCATTTATTTGTATCATTCACATGATATACCCTCCTACCCATGCGTGCGTGGACTTTAGCACCCTACAAAAAATACAACTTTTAAATACAATCAACTATGCAGCCTCATAGCACTGTAAAGTATATTTCTTTACAGTACTCAACATAATGCAACTGAATCCAAATTTAAAAGTCTGAGTTGCCGCTACAGAGTGGTGAACTCATACCCTGCAAGTCACCACAGACCTCACTGGAGAGTACTTACTACACCAACCCACCTTGCTTACTGACTTAAGGGCTACAGAACAAGCCAAGTAAACACACGGTGCACCGCAAAATTGGCTACCCCCTTACAAGTCACAATTACATAACAAACGTGCACTTAGCACACGTTTCTCATGTGGTGTAACAACTCTAAATTAAGGGTTGCACTTGACATATATTACTAGAGAGCATTCACTGTTGGACTGGTAAATTTACTGATATAATGTGCTTTTATGTGTATCAAACAATATCAGTTGAAGACTTGTTGAATAACCTATCCTTATTAAGTCGACATGTACTCAGAATAAAACAAAATCGATATACCTAATGTGTACCTTGATACATTAAATGACATTTTCTGTTTAGATGTTAAAGTAGAAACCATCCTTACGTTATGAAATTTCATTTAAATTAGAAACATTTGATTCATGTAATGTATGTACTAATGTTTCGTGTAGTGCTGTATTCACTGCCCTTTTATAAATAGAAACAATATGAGGGGTAGCTCATTAACACCCCCAAGTCTTTGGGAAAACCTGTATTTATCTGCCTGCTGCCCAGCATAGTAACCTATTTAGTAGCAGATGTGGCTGTGCCTTGGGAAAGAGTACATTCAGTGGAGGAATATTTATGAAAACATCAAACTACTTTAGCTGCACCCCAAGTGTGCCACTTTCTGATAGACAGCAAGAAACGTGCCAATAGTACAGCACGACCTCTCAAAAGAAAGAACAACTTCCATTCAACCACTCACCCTACATGGTGTGCTATACAACCAATGCAGGCACCTGCTTTAACGTCCCACACAGGGGTAGTAAGCGGCACCTTAATATTACAATACAAGGGGGGCAAGAGGGAAAATATTTTGCACCAAGGATCGATCAGTACATCAGAACATCGGCCTGGCATGCATGGTGTCATTGGGGAAGGAGTCAACTATACCAATGCGCCCACCTTCACACTCACAGGATCTACCGCCTTCTCACATCAGCTGCTTGGAAAAGGAGCACTTGAGAAACCATCTCACAGATGCAGGAGAGATGCAAGACCACAGAGCAGCCTGCTTCATGTGGCACCAGAGTGCTCCCTTCCGCTGTGCTCTGTGCTGAGGCAGTACTGTACTATAAAGAAGTACCACACATCCTTCGACCTATTGCTAACCTGAGCTCTGTTGTCTTTCAGGTCGAACACACATGGTGGCAGACAAGATGGAGTCCATTCCATGGATCACTCACAGAGAAAAACAGAACCACATCAGGATGAGTAGGATGTGGCATGGTTCTGCTGGTGGCTCAAGTTTCCACCCCGTGCAGAAGAAAGCAGGGCTAGGAATCGGGAGAGGTGGGATTTCAGAGCCAAGTCTGACATATTAGTTATGAATGGAGCAAAATACCCAATTGTTCCTTGTGTTTATTTTTTAGCACTGGCATACTGCTTGCGATTATTATTTGTTCCTTATGGTAAAGCAGGTGTCACAGCACTAAACATTTCAGGACAACTCAATCAGCACAACTCATTCTCACTTCTGAATTAACAATGAAAAGCATTGGCCCCAGTTGCACTTGTTGGACTGCCTTTTGAGTATGCATGGCTACAGCAAACCGGTACTACGCTGCCACCTAGGCCCCTACCAATAGTGGAGCACCGGATTGCCTCTTCAAGGAACAAATCTAGTCTCATTGCAAAGGGTGCGAGGCAGAAAAATAGCATACTGCCCAATCAATGGTTCTTTGGACTGCTGTGAACCCCCACTAAATCACCAATGGAACCTGGGGACCTTGGCCGAAGCAATTTCTATGGTTTGAACCTCAAACAATACAGAAACACACAAAAACAAGGACAAATCAAATAAATGCACACATAGCAAAATATTTTATGTAATTCCCCAAAATTAAAAATATCCATAAAACAATTTTTATCGTAACGGGAAGGTTAGAGCTTTTCAAAATGTAGTTTTATTCGTAAAATGATAAAGACACATCAAAGTGTATCATGTTAGTTTGGCTTTTATTTTGCTCCTAATACATGTTCTGTGTTTATTGGCGTGTAGCAGTGCTTCAATTAAAGCCACTAATTACCCATTCTATCTTAAACTAGATGCTCCTGTGCTGCTGCCATAAATCAATATAAAGTAACCAACTTAATTTTTAGCCTCCAATTACCTTCACATTTACAAATGTTTTAAAAGTTCAACTTTGCTTTTTCGCGTAGGTATACCTTGGTATTCTTCTATTATTATTACATTTTCTAAACAGTTGCAGACCCCTGAGTAAGTGTCATAGACTCCAGATTAATAATGCTGACCTAGGACAACTATTCTGGCTCAGGGGTTGCGGGGAAGATCACTCCTTGTCAGGAGTCTGGCGCACAACCAGCTTTGGGACATCTGCAAACTAAAATCGCTCCGTCTGTCCACTCATAACCTCTAAGTCCATAAAGGCCAACGCATTGGTTTTTACTGCTATAAAATAAAAAGCAAAACATAAAAATGTTGAAAATAAAAGAAGCTGGCCTGGGCTTCCTCTCATCGAGGCTAGAGCTCACGCACACATTGTGAGCAGAGATGTCAAACTCAAGTCCCACGAATCTGGATTGATGTCAGATTCTCAGAAAAAGCTTCATCTAGATCTGTAAGTGCAGCTTATGTAATGACTCAGCGCCACCAGCACCTGGGGGGGGGGGGGGGGGGGGGGGGTTGCCCTTGGTTGCATCTCGGGCAGGATTTATGTGCCCCGGAAGCAGTTCCTGGAAGAGGGGCGTTCGGTGACGTCATCAGGGCGTGCAAGGCTCCCCAGACGAGGATAACACCACGAGTAGGACCAGGACCTTCCTCTTTGTCCCCTCCAGAGACTACCGAAGGCAGATCGGCAGCCAGTTACCCACCCATCCATCCCTAAATAAGGCGGGGTCCTTGGCAGGAAAAGTAGCAGGAGATATCGAGATGCTGACGTTTTGCTATGGAATGACTAACCCTTGGACGGGGAGAGCATTCAGTGGGTGCTCCAGGCTGGCAGCAGGGGGACTGACCTGCTGGTGGTCCTGGACTCTCCTGCCCTACCCAAGATGCATGTGTTAAAAGGACTTTGAGGGAGCACCTGTGATCAGAAACCCCGGTGGGGCCAATGCGTTATGCAGCGCCCTGGTGTGGTAGTGATAGAGATTGGTAAAGTTGCTACAAATGTCTCCTGGTCAATGTGATACTACTATGCTGTTGGATGCCCGGGGCGGGGGTACTCAGGGGCCTGTGCAAGTTGGGGCCTGCTGGCACAGCGAGCCCTGAGTGTTGTACACAATGAGCGTGTTTGGATGGTTAATGCAATGTTTATGTGAATGTAAAGCCAGTTTCCGCCTTCCTAACCGTCAGCATATCTTGCATCCTTGCTATATCTTGTAATTGTTTGAAGGTCTAATCAAGTGATTATGTAATTATGCAGTATAAATGATCGAGAGAATAATGACCACATTTATGTGAAATAAAGTCTACGCCGTGGACCAATAACAATGGCCATTGTTCAGTCAATTATGTGACAGGTGTGGGGACTGGTTGTTTGAGAAGGGGCGAATCGCACATGGTATGCATACTAATATCATGGCACTTTTCCATAGATCCTTCTCTCCTGGACCTAAGCTGGACACCCCCCGGACACAGAAAGTATGTGGATATGTTACAATTGTGGGTTAGATATCTATGAACCACAGATTCACCAACTATATAGTTATCCTTTTCACAACCCAGATGCCTGAATGGCAAGTAAATATGAAAGCAGCAAAAGCACCATGGGGCTGCGGGGCTGGCGTTAGTAATCATGAGGATAAAGCAGAAATCCACATGAGAAATGATCCTTGAACAAATCAAGGGAGTCTTAATAGATCCTAATCCTGGAGAATGGAAAATGGTGCATACCATGTCGTATTTAATTAAAATTCAATTCCTTTTGTTGAGAAGAAGGGAATCTCTGAAACAGATTTTCTCACTTATTTTTGGCATTAATCACTGAATCTGAAGGTTTTGTAAAAGAAATAAGCACATTGACTGCGGAGAGCCCTATGTCGTGCAGACGGAATCATTCATCTTGCAAGTTTCCTATGTAATATTCATCGAAAAAAGGAGAGAAGATGACAATGGTAACTAATGGACACTGTGGTTCTATGGTGGACCCAGCGCTCACATCCTCCGGCCATTTCTAATGAGGTTGTTGCCCAAGCTCCAAGTAAACCGAGTCCTCGCTCATGCTCTCGATTCTGCTCGTAACTAGATCATTTGGTTTTTTCTAACTTGGCTAATGGAAAATATAATCGCCTCCACCAGAAATGATATTTTTACCAATGCACGTACCCATTATTGTGTTTAGTTATTAACATAGCTCTTTAATGCAGTATTCACTTATGAATACATTTGCCAGCACTGCCATGGATACAACATCAGCCGGCATTTGGAGGAGGAGGGGTGTGTCGCCATGCCACAACCATTCAGTGCTTCATCCACCACTGCTCAGCGCATTTTGTCTAGTGTCACATCCTTTCAGGGTAAGAAAGGCGAGTTACCAGACTAAGGCAGGTCTCCATTTAGGGAGGCAGAGGTGTGAGAGATTCGTAAGTCATTAAAGCCAGATTCTGGTATTTTTGCACCTCTTCAGCCACTGCTTTCACCTTCAGGCATGTTTGCTTTAGAGTTTAGAACGGCAGTACTCCCCGGGTGGACAGTGGCACGGTTTAGACTTTACTCTAGGCTTGTGGCTCCTTTCCCCGTGTCCAGGATGTAAGGGATATTATTCAGGTACTTATCCTTTTCACCAACAAGAGAGTTCTATCCAGTTCAGTGATTCAAGCGAGTCCTTCTCCAAGGAACCCAGGTGATTTGCAGATACCAGTACCTTCTGGAAGTCTGGGCATAATATTGAGCACACATTGGCAAAGCCAAAAGGTCTCGCATCTGAGGCCTACTGGCTATGCCAGTACCCTTTGTTAATGCTGCACAGCATCAACGAAAGAAAAAAGGCACAATGATGCAGCTGTGTATGCACATACATGCATCATGACGTACTCTTGCACATTCCTCATAAGGAGATTCTGCAATGCAGCACCATTTATTTTTTATTTCCAGATTCAAGGGTAGGGTCAGGAGGAGAGCAATGAGAGAAGGAGAGTGCGGGAGGGATGAAGCAACCTAGGGGAAGAGGTGGGTGGGATGAAGCAACTTGGGGGAAGGGGGGGGTGAAGCAACTTGGGGGAAGAGGTGGGGTGAAGCAACTTGGGGGAAGAGGTGGGGTGGATAAACAAAGGACGAGAGAACAATCTGAAGCAAGGGAGGCGACTCACAAAGGTGAGAAAGCAACACACGTGCTGGGAAGTACAAGAGGTCCAGCGCAACTCAGGTCAGGTCGAGGAATACACGAGGGAGACAGATGGAAAACTCATGCACTCTCGGGGCGTGCTGGACCACAAAGAATAAAAGTCGTTTTTGAAAACCAAGCACTGGAAGCAGAGAAGCGAGCCAATCAAAAGAGATGGTAAAGAGGCAGTTCAATGAGGGAGGGACAAACGCAATATTGACAAGCTGGGACACAAGGAGGAAGGAGTGTGACAGGAAAGCCAACCAATGTCAAGTAATTTGCGGGCTTCAAATCCCTCTATGTTCTCAGAAAGCCCACAATACGCCTCGCAACAGGCAAGAGAGTTTAATTTTCAAAAAGTGCGCAGTGGAAGGACGAGTAAAGAGGCTATGATCCAGGGGGAGGACAAACACAAGATGGACAACGCATGGCATCGATTAAGAAGCAAGCAAATGAGTCAGAATAAACAAATCAATGGTAAGCAGTGGTCAGGCTCTAAACTCACTGTAAATTTAAGCTAACAACTAATTTCAGACATACCCTATGCCTAAATAATCTCATTAGAGTGGCTGCATTTCAACGACAGGACCATACTGAACACTGTGATGTCACAGGGAATTTTTAGTCTGAGCTGAGACCCGAAAAGGACACTGAAACGTTGTTTGAGGTACAAAATAACATGTTGGAAATAGCGGATCAGCGAGATTCAGATGTTCTTTCAGTCCTGGCAGCAGTCTTTCACAGCTAACCACTATTTCATGTTGAATTGACCAGAAAAGGTCACAGAGGCACAGAGCTGCAAAGAGAATCCGCTTCCCATAAAATCAAAAAGCTTCACCATTGTGAAATCTAAATGATCACTAGATCAGCGGTGTTTCTAGGAGGTTGTGCCTCTATTAGTTTACAGTGTACATTCAGCGCCCCCCATACACTGTTCAATTGATATATTCAGTCTCTGCAAGAGTTTTCAGTGGATACACATTCCCAACTATGCACTATGGACCATCAGAATCGCCATTAGACTGAGACGCCGGATTCGCGGTGGGTAGGAGCAGGAGGTCCTGGATCAATCCGGACTTTATTTGAATACTTGGTCGCTATAATTACCCGAGAAAGTGCAAAATCTTAAAGCGGCAACGATTGCATGTTACTTTATATGATTGTTGTAGGCATTAAGAAATTTTTGAACACAGAAAGTTCCTGCTCCCAGTATAGTGCTAATACCCGGCGCACAAAGCATGACTGACATTGTTTTCATCTAATAGGTTAAGAAGGTGCAGGAGACGTTTTTCACTCCCATCAAACAGTCAAAGATACCCTTACTGGGTTGGAATTATCACCTGTCAAGCAGGACTACAATGCACGCCATTATCACAAGAAAGCCCTGAAGAGCCAGAGTGATTTGTACTCTGATGAAACACATGTCGGCTGGTGTGGTACAGCTTGAGCAATAAAAATAAACTATTGCTCTAACAAGAAGTGGATATCATTCCTTAAAGATTATACTGTGTGAACTAATACTTACACTACTTTGTATTGGGATTTAATTGAGTGTGTGCGTGGGATTTGGTCCTATATTAATACCAGACAGTTGTTTGTAAATACATAAATATTTGAAAACTACTCGATCACTGCAAGGTAAAAAAAAATGACTGCCTTTTACCAATCTCACCCTTACATGGTCCGAATAGTGTTATAGACGGCCCAGAGCCACCAACAAACCCATCTGCGTTGCCCTTTCTTTGTCCTTGATGCCATGTCTGGGCCTTATATATGATCGTGCTACCAAAATGCAATATCAAGGCCACAAACTATCTCACTGTCCTAACTTCACTGGGCTCAGATCAGAGCTCTTCCTTCATAAAAGGCACAGTGAGGAGAGGTGAAACTTTTTCCTGCCCATAACCCATATTAACGGCAACACTGCCGTACGGCCTCTGATGTATAATATGCAGGGCTCGAGTCGGGGTACCACGCGGGTGGACGGCGTCCCCCCACTTATTTTACTGGGAGCTCGATAACTTTAAACTGCAAATGAGTGCAAGCCACCTTTCGTGACGTCACTTCCTGTCGTGTCGTCAGCATCCCCCCACTTCTGTTTTTAGGACTTGTGCCCTGATAATATGTAAACCTCTTGGTTATTTCAGGGCTGTTTCGGTATTGAGAGAGAAAAAAATCACACTTCCCCTGTCTTCTCTGCTGATGAAAGGCCAACCTCAAGCACGTCTTATAGCGAAGACACGTCTATGCGCCCAGAGCAGCACTTAATACACGTCCTGTGGATATTCTACAGTCCCCTGGAAACTGAATGCTGAACAGTCCCAATAATATTGACATGTCACAGAGTTACCTAGAGATGTCACATTGTCACTCCTGGTAATGAGACGTGTGATGCCTGCAGGCGATCCTGCGGGCAGTGAGTGTGCTGGTGCCCGTGGACCGTCATTGAGTAATAGCCACGCTGTAACTGACCCCCCCCCTGGAGGCTGTGCACGACGCCCCCTCAGGCCTCGCCACGGGCCTCTGTCGCCCAGGTGACTAACTATTGGAAGCCAAAGTGTTTCCATCTGGAGTCATTACCAAGGACCAACCATGCGCTTATGTGTGACAGTGTTTGAGAGTCTGCATCACTAGGCCTGTGTATTAAGGCTTGTTGGAGAGTCGGGGGAAAAGAATATTACTTGATTGATAATAAAAAATAATTGGAATACAGCAGTATCGTTTCATGCAGGAAATTTAACCACCTGTGGTGCTACCATCTCTATATACATCTAGTACAAAGAGTGCTACCAAAAAGGAACCAATCATCTTGAGGCTCGAAATATGAATATGGTTGTGCTACAGATATTGCGCATGCTATATTTAGTGAAGATTAAGACAAAAGTTCACAAACTTGGGGGTAGATACATTTTAAAAAGTGTTCACTTTTAAACTTTGCTTGCCCATACAAAGTGAACATTTCCCCTTATATATACAAAGAGTCAAAGATGCTCTTTGGAGAAAATATTTAAAATCTACCATACCATTTTTCTACTTTGTCATATCTTTGCTTGGTCAGTGAGAAAAACAATCTGCAGCACATGCTTGGAGTTGTTGCGTCCCTAAGTAGACCATCCGGAGCATAGTCATCACTTGTGACTCTGGTTTATTGGGTATGAACTCGCATCCCAATGAGGAACCAGTGACACTAAGGTTACATTCATAATGCAGACCATGAGGACTTGTGACCCGGACCGGTCTCCCAGTCAAAATGGAAGACACCTGAAGGACATGGAGAATTCAACTAATAGACATAGTGTATCTGTCCCAAACTAAAACTATATCCATTAGCTTACAACTTAAATAAAATGATTACAGCTGTAGAAACTCAAGAACAAACATGTACTGAAGATATAGTGGTAAAGAAGACCAAGTCTTCAAAGTATGTATTGCAAGCCTCTAGGCAAAATAATGGCTGCTTCTACTTCATTACAAATACAGAAGTATTTGCAGTTGATCATTGCACACAGACAAGCTCCGTGATCTTCCAGGGCAAACTACTGGGAGGTTGGTGAAACCCTACTCGGTTTATAACAAATGATCTGGGAGATTCCTGCTCTGGAAATGTCTTTAATCCTGTTGGTTTGATGCCCCACTGGACATAGGGAACAAACCAAGGAAATCCTAAGCTTGATTACTCCCTATCCTTAGGTGTCACTAGGCAGGGTACCACACTTACCCAAAGGCAGCATGTCCTCCCTATACTGGAGAAAAAAACAATTTAGTCAATCAAACCCATCTCCTGACAGCAGGCATTCTCTCTCACCTCCTCTACGTTGTACTTCTCTAGCTGCTAAGCCCTTTCGAAGGTTTCCTGCCCACGCCAGTGCATGCAGTGAAACCGCACCTCCAGGCCTAGGGGGTCAGAGTATTCCTACCATGATCCTTGTGGTTTGTTTTTTTAAACATGTTCTTGAGACTCGGGCGATTCCAGTGTCCCAAGATTGCTGCAACACTTCCTTTCTGATGTGGTAGCAGTCAATCAGACCTCAGCATTAGATCTACCGGCTCTGTGAACCCTCTGCATCCCTAGATATACATAAATCTAATTGCTTTAAATTATTTTAAAACTACTGAACGGATTTACACCAAATTACAAAAACATCTTTCTGGACCAAGTTCTAGCTTTCTGCCAAATTTGGTGTCATCCCGTTCAACGGTTCAGGCTCTAGTCGTATCTAAACTCCCTATGAATGGGGAAAGTGCATTTTGGTACCCCTTTGTCTTGGCCCCCGCTTGACAAATTACCCCAAATCTTTCCAGACAGCAGCTGAAGTGAATGGCAAACTAGTTTTGAAAATTTCGTTAAGATTCGTCAAACTGCGCCAAAGTTATTAGCAAAACAAAAAACATTTTTCCTATGGAAACTAGGTCGCAATTATAATGACCTACTGGCGACTGTCAGTAGAATATGAATTCTATATGAAATTGGAAATTTAAACAGGAAGGCAGTCTAGAAGTAAGTTGGCATCCTTGACTTGATATTGTGGTCGCAACGCAAGTACGGAAAACAAAATATAGTATCGACAATGGGTGGCTTCTGAAGTGATGACAAAAGAGAGCATGTATTAAGAGCCAAAAAGACAAGATGAAATGCCAAAGTCTATATTTAGGAATTCCATATTTTATCATTTATGTATACTTGTATCTATAGTTTTGTGTTTTTATTTGAGGATAAAATCTGAGGGATTCCTTAGGCCGGGTTTCCTGCCCTAAAGTGAGGTCTCTGTTGGGGGTTATCCAGATTCCCCCGGAATCTAGTAATTATTCAGTAGGGATCCACAGAATTCAAAAGGTTAAGACCCAACCACTCTCATGTAGGACACATATAATTTAAGAGAAGGGGGGGGGGGGGGAGGAGGAGAACAGCATCGCTGTTTCCTCCCTAAATGCAAACACCGCTTCAGTTGCAGTCAGTGCCACAGTAATATCAACAATTAATCTTTATGCCACTTTTTACCACAGCTTTTGAAGTTTCCCATTACTATAAATAAGCGTTAATAATATTCTGTTTCACTGTTCTCAGTTTACCAATCTTGGAAGATCACACCAGATGCTAGCACTAAACGTTTAAATCACTGAGCAATCAAAAATTGGTAATTACTCAGAATTGTATTAACTTTGCAAACACAGTGCACATGTTTGGCTACTATTAACAGTAAAAAAAAAAAAAAAGCTAGTCCTCAGTATATAAAATTTGTGATTTTGACTTCAAGAAAATTCATGATTTGTTTGAATGTCATACTGGGATTGGATACACATAAAAAAAAGTTAAAAGCATCTCTACATCTCTAAGGTACTATTAAACATAACCATTCAATTATTTTAAGTGGACACTTTCAAAGCAGATGAAAATGAAATATGACTTTTTATAGGAATGACTCATACTCAATGTCAAAACAGTGTTTACACTGTTGCATAGGTATCATGAAAGGAGAAGGTAATTAGACATGGGGAAAATTATATAATTGAAAGCTAAATGGGGATTGGTCTGTGGTGCAAAGAGAGTAGGGAGAACTAGGATCTACATCAAAACAACGCTGAGGGGCAGAAGTAGTGAAACTATTGAGGGGGCACATTAAAAAAACAAGCATTTACAATGCAACGGTTTCGCCTTTGCAAAAGTTAGAGCTATTGGCATTGCTCATGACATTATTTTTATTTATGTTTTTTTTTTTAAACATAAATAAATGGCATTGTCATTTACAATGTCAATAGCAGGGCAGGAGAGCAAGCACAAGCAAAAAAAATAAATAAAGCTGTTTAAACTGTCTTCAAATAAACAATATAATACAATACAATAGTTGTTGGAAAATCAGGGATTCTGAGAGACAGCTGAGGAGCAGAGAGTGAGGACTGTGATGTGAGACACCTGAGGTGGCCAGTGTCGGAGCAGTGGGGTGTCTCAGAGACAGGTGAGGGGCACGGACTTTTATGCGAGACAGCTGGAGTGCTCACTCTGTGAACAGCGGAGTGCCTGAGAGAAAGCTGAGGAGCATAGAGTCGAGTCTGTGGTGTGAGGAGCCTGGGGTACCTCGTGTGGGAGCAGTGGGATGTCTCAGAGACAGCTGAGGAGCCAGGAGTGATGTGAGACACCTGATCTGTATCCAGTGTGGGAGCCGTGGGTTACCTGAGAGACATCTTAAAAGGGAGTGATGTGAGACATCCGAGTTGTCCAGTATGGGAATAGGGGTGGGGGGGTGTCGAATTCTGCTGAGGGACAGGGAGTGGTGTGAGACATCTGAGGTGCCCAGTGTGGGAGCAGCGGGGTGTTTCAGAGACATTTGAGCAGGTGGTGATGCGAGATACTCGGTATGGGAGCAGCGGGGTGTCTGAGGCAGCTCAGTAGGGAGTGGTGTGAGACAGTGGGGTGTCTAAGAGACCGCAGAGCTGTAGGGAGTGATGTGAGACAGCGGGGTGTCTGGGAGACGGCTGAGCAGCAGGGAGCGAGGCTTTGATGCGAGACACCTGTGCTGCCTCCGAGAGTGCCTCGCTCCCTCCCTCGGTGGGAGTGCCCGTGAAGAGGGAGAGCCGGGCCGGCGGTGAGAGAGCGCAGGAGCTGCCGGCGGTGATTGGAGACACCTGCAGGAGCCGCGGGTCCGGACGGACAGTCGAGGGCGTGATAAGGAACCCGGGGGCGAGGAGCAGCTCCGGCTGAGAGGGACCCCGAGGTGAGGGGCGCGAGGAAGGGGGTGGAAAGTGTCTGGGGTGATGGTAGATCCTAAATATCAAGTAGGGTTGTAGAAGGGAAATCTAGCTCTAAGGTAATTGTGGCATGTCTGATACAAGGCAACATGCAACAGGTCAGAGCTTTAAATGTGACCCTCTCCCTGATGGGCAACCCGTGAAGACCCTGCAAATGCCAGCTGCTGTGCTGTCTTCTCTTCCCATTTAGCAGAAGGCGAGCTGCTGCATTTTGGATCACTTGCAATTTGTCCATTAAGTACTTCACTATGCCCAGTTATAGTGCATTGCCATAATCTATTCTAGGTGCAATTAATGCCTGGATAGCAAGGGCAGAAAGGTCTTAAGGGATCTCCAATTTCCAAATTATATGCCTACTAGCCTTTTGACTTGAGGGCATATAGTCTATTGTCAAAGGTTATTCCCAGGTTTTTTACTGAGTCCTTCTGCTGACCTGGAGGGATGATAAGTACTGTTTTAGACATGTCTTCCCTGGCAGGTAAACATTCCTTCTGCTTGCGTCTCATCAAAAATGTCCCTGTGTTATTCTACGGAAGTCAGTAATTGTTTCAAAAATTGTCTTGCCTGGTGGAGGACTGATGATTCACTAAAGCCTCAAAGTTCTGAGGCCTGCCAGTGGGCCAGATCTTAAGATCCCATATTCTTCATCCCCCTTCCACAGAATATCAATGCTATGCCAATCACCCCTCCTTGTTACCACCTCCAACCGAGGAAATCGCTCTCTCCTTTATACTGGATACCTCTGTATGTCTAGGTTATTTTTGCTGCTGCCCTCAGTCTATGGCTCTTGGAAGAAGGAGCTCTGTCTCACAGCTGTGGAATGGGTAGTTATTGCAAGGCCTAACTGTACTGAATTCATCATTGAGCTGGCCCTACGCACTGTGTATGTAAATAACTCCAACGTACTGTTGCTTGAGAAACACCACCTCATGTGCCTGTTGCTGTGGGGGAAAGCATGCCATTGATTGGAGTGTTTCTCGACAAAAACAAACCTTGCCTTGATTTGTTTTCTCATGGGTCCAGACTGCCAGAATGTGCTGGGATCACACCAAGTCTTTTCAAGGACTCAAGAAATAGAAAAATCCCCTCTGGCATTACAGACCTGATATTACTCATCTTGCCATGTCCAAACGGGAGGCTGGTTTGTGAGCACTGCAAGGCAGGCAACCAGAGTATCTTTGTGAGTTGTAGTGAGAATTACGTTGTAGAGACTATGCTTTTCAAATCACCCTCTTATGACCATCGGCCTCCCACTTATAGTGTTTCCCAAACGTCTGCGGAACGAAAGTCTATAGCCGACTGCCTCATGAGAGGGATGGGCTCTGTTACTTTGCCTAAGTCATCACTACAATCTTGCATTCTGCTGTCCACCATCTCCAAAGATGGCGTGGTCACTGCAAGATCTCTGAAATTAACATCTTATTTTCCAGTATTTTTCCCTAGTACTGTTAGGTCATGTTATTCAAGAGAGTGGCAGCTGGTCTGGGGCATCAGGGATGTTTAGGAAACTAGGGAATTAACCTGGTATGGCTGTGAACTTTTGTTCAATTCATCTGGAATCATTGGCCGAGCGTCTTGTCAGATTTACCTATAAATGATGTTAAATGCTGAGTAGAGGATTTCTTCAGTCTCAAATCTCACTTTTAGGTTCACCCAGATGGAAGATGCTGAGATGATTTACTTATGTTTCAAATGCCCCTGCATGATTCGTTACGGAATAAGACACCCTGGTTTTGTTTACACAACGAGGCAAATGAGACATGCCCACTACATACATGATGGTTCAGGGATGTATCAAGGGCGGAAACAACTTTTACCTTCGGTTCTTTGCTTCCCTGTGACCTCCATTTCAAGCCAGGAAGGAAGCACCGAGGACAACAACAGGCACGCCAAGGAGATCAGCTCCTAACCTCAAAATGTCATCATTGTGACATGAGGTACCCGTATGTTCACGTTTCTGAAAGTCACATTTGCGTAATTTTGTAACACCAGAAGTTGATCATGCAGCACGTTTTTGTGTACATATCTGCTGAAAAAGCAATTTTACATTTGAATAAGGTAGCATAGCTAAAATATATTCAAAAGTGCATGGGCACACATTAGGACGAAAGGGCTGATGACAAAGCAAGGTATGGCATAACAAGGACATTGCAAGCCCTGAAGTAAACAAGGAAAATGGGGTCCCTTCTCGAAGTTTCAGAACTAAAAGCATTCAGAATTGGGGTGCAATGAGCTCCTCGCACTCCTTGGCCTCACGACCTTTGAACCGGCTGCACAATCGATAGCTCCGTCCCTGAAATGACACGTTCTGTCTAACGCAGCATTAAGTAAAAACACTTCCGAAGCAAAGCAAAGCGCGTGACTGAGACCTAAATCCATTGCCATAAAAGGAGAAATTCCATTCCGAAACCTGCTAATGGCCAAACTGCTCACCCAGCTGTTGGGCTTTCGTGTGGAAATTACCGGTCTCATGTAATTGGCGGCATCTGAGCAGGACTGCTGGTGACAACTCAATCTGTCTTCGCAAGCGGTTCCTGCAGATCTTTGATGGCAGTCGTAAAAACAAACAAGCACCTACGAGGACACGGGGGGCGGGAGAGGACACGGACGGCGGGAGGGGGGCGAGAGAGGACACGGACGGCGGGAGGGGGGCGGGAGAGGATACGGACGGCGGGAGGGGGGCGGGAGAGGACACGGACGGCGGGAGAGGACACGGACGGCGGGAGGGGGGCGGGAGAGGATACGGATGGCGGGAGGGGGGCGGGAGAGGACACGAACGGCGGGAGAGGACACGAACGGCGGGAGGGGGGGCGGGAGAGGACACGGACGGCGAGGGGGGGGGAACGGCGCACGGACAGCGGGAGGGGGGGAAGGATCACGGCGCACGCACATTTCTAAACAAAATGCTCCTTACCTGATCGCCTCGTGGGAAGTCGAATCTTGCAGCCAACTCCAACAACAGACACTTTGAAAAGGAACAAAACAGGCCCACTCGAAAAAAAAAAATAACACACACCCACCACCGTGATGACGAACAGAAGTGGGTGGAGAGGGAAAAAATGTCAGGAACGCCCCCGAATCTGGTCCGGCCTTGACGGACAGATCTCTGTTCCAATGGCTAGCCTCCATTTATGGAGCTAGCCAATGGAACAGAGGGGCGTATTCATGTCCCCCTAACTGAAGACTAGAGATTTCTCTGGGGACGGAGCTTACGCTCCGTGCCACAGGCGAAACCTAAAAAGAGTGGGTAAAAGGAAATGAGAAACATGGCCAGAGAAAGATCTAGATACAGAAGATGGGGAAGGGGGGAGAGAGAGTTATGAGTGACTCATTCCAGCAATAAGTAAAGTCTAAATAACTTCCTTTTTATTTTAGAACATTCTACCCTTCTAGCCTCCAATTTATAAAAGGCTGAGTCTGTCCTGCTTGGATAGAAATCCGTGCCCTGTAGGACTCCTACCTATAACTTTCCAGTGTTGATGTTCAGACTTTTACTCATAATTAGGTTTTATTGTTCCTTTATGCTAACAAAATAGATGAAATATCGTCTAAAAAGAAATTCAATGGCCCGACCATGAATGTATTTTGTGCACTTAAAGCCAAATTCAACGGGCAAAATTTGACTTAGTGCACAGATATTACCATTTAGATTCACTGGATCAAGAAGATTGATCAATTTTCCTATATCCAAAGGAGAAATATGAAAGTGGAAAGTCCCTATTCTAGTTGCAGTGAACGTATTCGGGTATTTTTGGATGGATACACCTGGAAGAGTTAAAGAGCATCCACCAAGTCGTCGTTTTTGGGTAGACACTATAATTTGTATGTTTCCCCCACTTTAGAAATATATGCACATCTGGGTGTAAGTGTTTTTTGGGATGGAAGCCCCAGTATTTGATACAGATGGAGTGGAAGTCATTTTTCCAGGGGGAAGAGTAGTTACCAGCACAAGAAAAGAAAAAAAAAGGGGTCTACTCTCAAATCTACTTTTGTGTTCAATTAACAAATGCACAATTCTAAACCTCGGTAAAATAGAGCAGATGAGACAGACTTACTAAACTACTGCTGAAATTCTTCAAGAGCTGGAAAAAAGTCTGAAATTAGCTCCACTCAGGAATTACCAATTTGGAGCAAATATCCGTTTTTTATCCTGACATTATGTAAATTGGGCACCAGTAGTAAGTTACTTTGTTGGTCCAATACTTGAAGGTATTTCCCCGCCATATTGAATGTTTAAATTACATGATAAAAATCTGACACCCACTACACCAACTTAACCACTACATCATAAGGTAAGTATAAGTGGAGATAAAAACTACAATTATATACTTACTTTGTGATATAGTGGTAGAAAATGTAGTGGATGCAATACTATTATAGGTCGATATTGTCGACCTTGCTATAGAAACTTCTAAGCTTCTGGAAAAATTAAAAATAGTTTTCCTTTTTTACCAAGGTAAATATTGTTTAAACCTGGTTATCAGGATCTCATTACATAGGGCAAACATGAAAGTTAACGATAGTAGCAGTTTCCTATCCAGACATCACTATTACCTATTACAAGATCGTGCATTTTGCATTCAAGGATTCGGCTTGAATGCCATCCTACTAAGAGATTGTTGAAGAATCAGGAGAGAACATAAGCTTTTTTTTTTATTCCAGAACAAATCATTTTCCAGTGACACATGTAGAGGAGAGTGGATGCGACAGTGGTCAGTATTGTGGCTATTGCTTCAAAACCTTAAACTGTGATTTTGCCCAAATTCTTAAGTTTGCACAAAATGAATTTACATTTCTATTGTTTAATGTACCAATTAGACAAAGTTATTGATACTAGCACTGACCGTGAGAAATAAATAAATTACTTGCAGACATCCCACAGGTAGAATTTTTACTGATTAAAAACAATTTGGGATGTTTTGTTAAAAAAACAACTGCACCTAGAGGACAGGTTTGGTTTATACATTTCTTTTGAAGAAGAGGCTAAATTTACAAGGGCATTCAAGCTATTTCGGTTATAGGTCCCCTCAGGGCCTCTTCACGCTTCCAAACACAACCACACCTAAGGAATACATTTTTCCAGTAGTCATTGCACTTGGCACTACTCCATTGGCTAGAGTCTTCCCTTGACTATTTCATCGCTATTACTTTTAACAAGGGCAATTCTTATAAATTTGGGTGCCAATTTTTGGGATGAAACAGAGCCTAATAGGGCTCAAGCAAAAATAGGTATGAGCGCTTTACATATAACAAACACTGATAGAATGTCTTACACTGAATAATAAAGAGTAAGCCTAAGCAGAATAGCAGAATGGATGCGGGGTAAAAAGGAGAGGGCGAGCGAGAGGGGACTAACGGTAGTGAATGGGTAAGGATGAGGAACTAAATGGAACTTGCAAACCTTGAGAAGGGAGAGGGTGGGTGCAAGTTATAAGGGGATACAGCAGGGGAAATGTGAAGAGAGAAAGAAGCATTCATGCCTCGGCTGGTCAGAAACCAAAGCATTTGGCTGGAGCTAGTTCTGATGTCCTGAGACCACAGGCATCAAAGAGCTTCCGCTGAAGGGAAACCTCATCAGCAATAACCTCATTCAGTGACTGCACCAGCCATAGAGGATAAGAATGCATCTAAACCATTCAGTGCAGACAGGACCAGTTGGTTTTCAGGACTACTGAAGTAAATAAATAATTCCTCCTCTGTGAATATCTGCATACTTTATTTTTCTTGCCCTCGGCAGGCGCAGCTTCCCTAACTACCGAAGAAACACTGTTCTCAGGATGCTAACACCATACTCACTGAAGGTTTTTGGTGCGGTTGACTGGCTAAAATAAAAGTCTTTCTTAATGTAGGGTGACAATAACATGACATCTAACGGATCACCACCTCTTCTGTCTCCATATGGGCTATGATAATGCTGTTCCTCGCATCTACGAGTTGCCATCTTCATTCACTGATTATGGCACCAGCAGTATGCTGATGACACATAAATCTATATTTTGCTCACTCCAGTGAAAAGTATAAAAAAGAGTGGGACCAGGTATCGTTTGAGGATCACATTGAAAAATAATTATGAGAAAATTTGAGAAAACTTTCTTGGGACCCTCAACAGTCAATTTTGGTCAATGGTATGTTACTGATTGCCATCGACATACTAATCGCCGATAGCATCATTATCGTGTCTTTTTCCTCCACCAGGAGGCCGTCTCCTTACTTGGAAAGACTGTATGGGATCCGTATCAACAAGAAAAAATTACCTAAAATTACCTCCTACCCAACACTTCTCTGATTTAATAAAACATGGACAGGGGCAAGATTAAAAACAAAGCAGATGTGTCCAGGGATATTTTAAGTGTTCCTCTCATCAAACATATATTGTCGGTCTACATGTTTGAGCCATACTTACGCCCCAGCGGGTTGGTGGCTTTCATCCAGACCCATAGGATGGGTGGATCCCTTTTCTGTACCAGTTAGGACACTATCCCCTGGCTCGAATTCTCTGTCAGGACTGTTCACTTTTTGTAAGTGGGGGAGAAAGCACTGTTCTCTTAAATTGCGGGGTAGGCAGATTGACTGCAGTTCTTGTGGTGCAGTGTCTCCGTACTAGATGATGTCTCTCCCGTCCTCATCCCAGTGTCCATTGCAGCCTATCGAATTGCCTCTAAGATCGTGTGGTGATGTGAAATTGAGCAACAATTGCTACAAATAATTCATGCCATGCTTTGGACTTTGGTAAATTGTCTGTCCAGTGACATTGGAGATTGCAAAGAAAGGTCAAACTAAATTGAGTAATGAGACAAGTGAGTCTTGGATTTGGCTGTTTCCAAGCATTGTTATCAGTAACTCTTACACTAACTTGCAGAGTTACTGATCTAGGGCCCATCACAATGGACCCACAAACATCAGGTGCAAATTACGCATATGCAATACCAGATGTTTTGTACATTAGTTGGTGTTCAACCGGTGCCTGACTGGACACTCTGAATAGGAAATAACACAAGGAAGGTCATCTTATCTCCCATTCCAAGAAGTGCAAATAAAACGTTTACAATTTGCTCCCACGATTTACACCTAGTTCTATTGCAATCCCATTTTATGCGCTAATGGGTGTTTGAGCCCGGAATGGGGTTACCAGCACCGCCGTGATCAGGAGCCTAGTGAACAGGTTGGAAGCAGTGCCGTTTTGTTGAAAACAAGAGAAAGGTCCCATTCCTTGCATATGCACAGGAAAGGGATGGGAACATGATACAGCCCCCGGTGTTTTAAGCTTTCCACAGTTTTAGCTACACGGGTTTTAAACACAGTAACTCCTCAGTAAGAAGTCAATCTCTGGATCCAGACCTGAAGGTGCACTCCCTTCGATGCCACAGGCACTTGATCTATAAATGTTATATCCAAGTCAATAATAATTTCAAGAATTTTCGCTTTGTTATCTGGATACACCTTCATAACTATTGTGGTAGAATTTGATGTCCGCTTCCAGTACTTAATTTGTGCAGGTATAGGGCAGCAACACAAATTTGTTTGAGCAAGGACTTATTTTTTATATTTAAACGTTGACCTGAGCAAGACCGTTTAAGTCGGAAAACATAAAAAGAAGAAAGAGCAAGTTAGTAAAATAGTGACAAAAGGAGAAAGCAGGGATGGAAAATAACATGCAAGTGTTGAGTTATAGTGAAAGGAAGTGTGGGGTGCTGGAAGAAAGACACGAGATGGAATCAAGACAAGACAGTCTTGGCATTCAACAACCTTGGCATTTCACAGCGCTGTAGTGGGGTTCTATGCAAAACCTTGGGCCTTTGCACCTTTTGGGGGCGAGGGGGTGGGCGCAAATTATATAGTGTGCTGTCTCTGGTCTCAAAATACAATGGATACTTTTCCACGTTTTACCCACCATATTTTGGAAAAAACCCTTCATCTCTACTCCTTGAATCTTTATCAAGACAGTGAGGAAATACCTCATAAAACTGCAAGCCATCCCCATAGGGTGCTGACAGCAAGGAAGCTGAAAAGTGTAAATAAGAGGTGAAAGTAGATGATAAAGATAATAAGTGAAAGAAAAGATCCAGATACAACTCTGCAAATTATGTAATGGAAAATAAAGATCCCTAATATCTTTTGAGGCTGCACGCATGTATTTACCCCCAAGGCAAATGACCAAAAATCAAATACTTTCTCTTCTTTCACACAGTATTTATGTGTCATGACCCTGCAGGACTTTTACACTACACTTCAAAGCAGCTTTGGAATCAGCTCTGTAGATTGTGGTCCTTCACAGCAGGGACTATGTTGCAATGCATGATGGTGAAAGGTCTCAAATACTATCCAAATCAAAGCCCTGGGATAGCTGCTGCACAAACACCCCTATGTAAGTTGTGGATAGAATCAAGCATTATTTATGGAGCTGCACTTATTAACATCTTGTGCATATTTCACTGCATGTAAACCAACCTGATGAGAAAGATGGTGGATCATGCAACACAAGGGGCAAAGACGCTGCTATGCTCGGAGCCAAGAAGAACAAACAAGCATTTGCGATGCAATCGGTTTTGCCTTTGGGACCTTATATGTATTTAGCTATGCAACATATTAACCTGGGTGCTGAAACATCTACTGTTCTTTAACATGGTGGGAAGTAAGCACCAAACTGCGTGACACACCAGGTATGGAAACACATTGAGAGAAATATTGCCTTTCAGCGGGAAATGGTATAGTCCAAAGCTTAGTTTTTAATATAAAATCAGGGCCTTCGGTGGTCATATCACTGAAAATATCAATCACACAATTGTATTAGAAGCAGAAGGCTAAATTACAGCGCATAGGCCAACTAATATAGTCATTAAACCACCAAGAATTGCAAAATTAAACCACTATGGCACACATTTCATATTTTCAAGACAAGATAAATAATGGAAAAACCAGAAAACAGTTTTTTGGAAAAATATATATACTTTGTGTATTTATTCAAATGTAAACATTTTATAACAGTGATAACAAATCATTAAAAAATATACATGAGGTATATTAAACATTTCATTAAAAACATTAAAAATCACATAAAGTAAACATTGGTTAAAAAGTTCAAAAGAACATGGGTCGACGCGGCGTTTCGGTTACAGGCTAACAATAGACAACCTTCTTCAGGACCAAGTTCTGTTTTTAGTAATGGCTTCCAGATAAATCCTGGAATGCTGTGGGCCGATTATAGAATTCGGTCAGGAACTGTTATAGGTTCGCGATGTTTTAACATACGCTGTAATAATATCTTGTATTTGTCTAGGGATGGATCTTGCTCTGGTAGTAGGAGCCACCGATATTGGACTTCAGTTTTGCCAGATTTTAAATGACTGGCAGCTAAATATTATCACGAGCTTTTCAATGGGCTTGTGTATCAGTTTTGGCATTCATACCATGGTGGGGATTATCCTGCCACTCGGGCTTTAAATTCGGCCTCCCTGCTCCTACTCCGTCAGCGTGTACTCGAGTCTGGTTAAAATTTTACATACGGAAAAGATGGGTTTCGTGTATTATAGCAGACCTGCTGCTCTAGCGGTCTCATCCGCGCATGCGCTCCGGATAACCGGAAGACAGCCTTACCTGTTGCACATCCTGCTGAAAGACACACAGCTGGAGCCGCTGGTGCAGCCGGACCTTCCGGTGCTGCCAGATGTTCTCGAGCCTCCGCTGGTGGTGCAGCACCTCGTGCACCACGTCCAGGACCTGGTGGACCGCCTTGGAATAGTTGGCCGTGGCCGTCAAGGACTCTGCATTCCCTGGACTTAAAGGC
Organism: Lissotriton vulgaris; assembly: GCF_964263255.1. Classification (NCBI taxonomy): domain Eukaryota; kingdom Metazoa; phylum Chordata; class Amphibia; order Caudata; family Salamandridae; genus Lissotriton; species Lissotriton vulgaris. Next base: position 1,324,555,351 of record NC_141687.1, on the reverse strand, counting down.
CGCTGGAGGACGTCCAGGAGAGCTTTACCATCTTGGCTGACCTGTAAGAGAAGTCAAAGGTAGAGTTGCTCCGCTGTGCTATCATATAGTTCAATGGTGTCCAACGCAGGCAATGGAAGGCTGGATTCATGACAGAATTTCTATGCGACTACGTGGAGAGATTCAATTTGAATTAATTGTAGATAAAACATACGATGTACATACCTTACAAATCTAGTATAGATTCTGATCTCCTGCCTCTACAATGGTCAATCCTTACCTTTTCACTTTTTATTTAATGAAAATTAATTTCCTTTGGATTCACAGAGTGGGCTGAACCAACGTCCCAAAAGAACAGTTTAAGAACTATAAAACCTTTCTTGCATGGCTTGCACATCATTCAGTAACAGCTCTTGGAGGGCAACCAGACCTTCCTGCTTTAATCATGAATATTACAAGGGCAGTTCTCTCTAGAACCTGGTCCACAATCCCCCAAGAGCTGGTTCTGTTATTACACTCGGACTCGTATGAACGGCTTCACATTTCGGGAGATTTTCAACTATGCAGAAAGAGAAGTCCTGACTTGTCAAAGACAGAAATGCGGTTTTGAACAGCAGAACACTGACAAATCAAAAGACACATTTCTTGCTATGGTTGGGGTGAGTATCTGCATTATATTATCTTACACTTCTTGCATCACCAGCTCACTCTTTTCCTGTTTGTGTTAATTTTATTATCATAAAACAATTGTATTCATGCACTAGTAGGATGAAACAGACAAATGCCTGTCAGCATTAATCAGTTCTCATGTCTTAACATTTCTTATGATGCCTAAAGTAAGTGACTTACAAATAAATCAGATAGATGTAGCTGTGGTGCAAGGAGTTTCAGAACCCTAGTCAAAATGACAGTTTAACACCCCCCACTAACAGCAACTGGACTTTCGACGAAATTTGCTTAAAGCAGGCGCCACAAAACCTAATCCTCCTCGGAGGAAATTACAGAGGTGATGGGTGCAGTACCTGCAAAAGACTCAGCCACAGGAAATTGCTTGGATCTCATTACCGTCCAATTTCTGCCTATTATGTCACTTCAGACTGGGCACAACATTATGTACAACAGACTCGATCCTGATCCAATAGGAACAGTCTACCTCAAACTGCAAGGCCAAGTTGTCCTCTCTGAATAGGAACACAATACATTTTAGACTGGCATGAAGCTTGCTGGGTCTCACCAGTGAAACAAAAAATAAAGTGATGGATGGAATCCTAGAATTAATCTCAGTCATTGACAGTTGCTTGGGCCACATCCCAATCCATAATTTTTCACATACCATACCACCTCATGTTGGACCCAGCCTTCAAGTCAGCCTTGACCCTGCCCCTCAGGGCAATAGTTCAGCCCAAACTTCCAGGCAAGGCCCTTCCTGAACCAAAATACAAGCAACACAGGACCAATTTTGCCCTTATTATAAACTCATCAGTCAGGTATAGCTTGATTCCAGTGACACCATGAGCAAGGCACAGTGAGCACAGGACTCACGTCTGGGCATACCTGTCACACTTAGGGCATCAAAAAACAAAGTGAGGAATGGAATGCTTGAATGAATCTCAGCCACAGGCGATTGCTCAGGCCACATCCCAATCCACTATTTTTTGCCCAGCATGCCACCTCAGTTTGGAACCAGACGATATGCAATTCTGCCTTGACCCTGTCCCTCATGGGAGCAGTCCAGGCCAAACTGCCAGGCCATCCCTGAACCAGAATACAAGCAACCAAAGACTGGTGTTGCCCTTAATATAGTGGCTGAGATTAATCCAAGCATTCCATTCCATCGCTTTTTTGTACACTTTAGTATGGCGCCCTAAGTGGGACAGGTATGCCCAGATGTGGGTTCTGTGAACACTATCACTGGTACGAAGTTATAACCGGCTGATGGTCCCATAAAAAGGGCAAAACCTCAGTTGCTGTGTTAAGGTTCAGGGAGGACTGGTTTGGCAGTTCGGGCTGGACTATGGTGAGCAAAGTAACAATGGAGTGGGATGAGGCCCTGAGTAAATACCAGCGGCAGAGAATAATTTAAGAATTCCATCCATCACTTTTTGTATATATATATTTTTTTTAAGTAAGTGTAGCAAAACAAGTATAGGACCCAATTCAAAGCTTAGCCCTCGCACTGGTATGTTACAGAGGAAAACAAAATGGAATGTTGGCCAACGTTTCTGCCACTCACAATCACTTGTGCCACATTAAAGTCATTTGTTTTTCACACAAACAACCACATAGAGGGCGGAGTCAGATGCAAATTAGACTTGTCCTGGTCCAAAAGGAACAGTCCAGCCTGAACCGACAGTTTTTTTAATTAAAACCTCATCTTTAATGACATGATCACTGGTCGATAGATATGGAATTTGTTTCCATTTTCTTATTAATCGTGTTTAACCCTTCGATTCAAATGCTTGAACTCTATCCATTTTATGTGCTGAGCAAAGGAGGTTACACCACCTGTCCATCTTGGAGGGTAAAGTTTTTCCACTCAGATGTGATTAACTGTGGAGCTGTTGCTACTATAATGTCTAACACTTTGGCGTTGAATTGGTTGTTCTGAAAGGTTGCTAGCCAGGTCTCTTTGAGACAAATGTAATTGCTGGATTTATTTTCTGATACATGTCTGTCTGTTAGATGTTTCTAAAAGGACTGTAGTTTGGAGCAGGTAGTGAAAGAGCATGGAGGGTAATGATGCACTCTAAGTGCTTTCTCTTTGACACAGGTTATCGTTTTCAGGCCGTTTTTTTAAAGTTTGTAAGATGCCCATATGTACGTACGGGCTGTTGTAAAAATTGCAGACTAATATCAGGTTCTTCACATTCTTGGACACATTTATTCGATTATGTTGAACTTAAGGAAGGTTTTATAACTTGTTTAACATCCCAACAAAAGTTACTTTTAATAATCTGATAACATTTAGAATCTGGTGGCCTATATCAGTATTTGGTGTACATCTGGTTCCTTAGACATTCTGTTTTGTTTGCGTTATAATATCATCCGTCTCTCAATATGTTTGTAAACGTGGAAGCAATTGTTACAGTTTACCTGGGATTTGGACTTACTCTTGTAAATTTTAAGAAGTAATTGAGAGTAGCGTAGCTGTATCCCTTGGGAATATCTTGTCTTCCTCCATCTTGGTACAGAAACCATAGTTCATTTTTGTAATCTTCTGTTCACCCACTTTGACTTTGTCATCCATTTCCCCATGTTGGTGGGAGTTTCATAAAAGTGACATCCATAATTTCCCTTTCTTCATTCACTATCGAATAGTTTCAGTTATGTATGATGCCCATGGCGAAAAAGACACGTGGACCCCTAGACCCATGTTGGTGGCACCGGACTCATTTCTGGGGTAGTCACTAGGGCTTTATCATAAATGAATTGTAATAGGCTTTTAATTCGGAGCTTAGAAGTTTTATTGAAATATGTGGTTGCTTACCTGCTAAAAATAATTTGGTTCGTGTTTGCATGAACACCAAGTGGAAATTAATAGGAATTACATTGATTAATGACAAGGGGGTACACGATCATAAAGAGGTATCAACATTTCTGTAGTCTGTAATCATTATCTCTGTGGTCTGTAATCTTGCCTGAAAAGAAATTTGAGGCTTATCTACTTTTCTGTTCCCCAGCACAGCTTTACATGAATGGGCCAGGTAGCCAGTGTGCATAAAGGCTACGGAGAAAGTGGCATTCTAACTGTTTAGTCACAAGTAGCTAATTTGACGTTCCCGTCTGCTTTAACCCCTTCGCTGCTGATGACGAGCTCAGCTCGTCATCAGCCACGGTGGTCGTGTGCGGATGACGAGCTGAGCTCGTCATGTAACGCGGCTTTTAGAAAAAAGCCGCACAGCGGAAAAAATAACCGCCGCAGCGATGCGGTTAATTGTTTATATGCATGTTATGACCACATCTGCAGATTCAAAAAGGCTAGGCTGAAAAAAAGAGGATGCAAATTTCTAGTTTTTTTAGATCTACCCTACCAGACAGCATAATCTGCCTAGGTGCAAAAGATCTATTGTGAATTTACACTGGGTCTAGAGCCCACTGACTGCTTAAATGAGGTTGGCTTAAGTCTATTCTCATTTGCATGCTTATTTCTCGATTACTTGCCTTCCTTTTCATGTGTTTGTCCCTCCCCTAAAGCATACACACTTTAAAATTCATTTGATCGCCTGACTTTCAGCCATTTACTACTCATGTTTCGAGAACTACTTTTTTCTTTATGGTTAAATACCCCTAGAGAGTATATGTGTTCTTCAACACTTTTCCTTGTATGCTTCCCCCTTGCACACTGTGTTGCTCACCCACGTATGCTTCTCCCTCACGATCGATGTTCTACTACACCCCCTTTATTGATCTCTCCCTAGTGTGCATCTCTCCCATCCTTTGTGTCGCTCTGCCCCCATTTGCTGCTTTTCCCCACCTCAATTTATTTTTGCTTTATCCTCCGATGCTCCTCCAATCTCAGCAGTTCATTAAAAAAAAATATATATATTTCGTATTTTTGGGTGGGCCAGGCATTAAATTGTGCAATCATGCCTTTTATTTAGCTTTTTTTGTCTTTTGACCTTGCAGCACAGCACCCTTTTGCCACTGCTGTATAGCATCACCAGTAGGCATTGGCAAAGCTTTACCAGTGCTCTTTTCTAAGTTGGGACTAACACAAGTCCTAAAATAAGAAGTGGGGGTATCAACCAAAAAAGGAGGTATGCAAGTGACATCGTGATGCATGACATGTGGCATCACAATCTGTGACCTCACGGGAAACAACATCACAAGAAGTGACATCTGATCTTATCTCACACACGTTTAGCAGGTCTATCATGAGTATATTTGAGTGCATTACGAGATTTAATAAATAAGATCTTGTGTTGGGGTATTGCCAAAATGTGATGCAACCCCTATGACAAATCTGGGCCTCAACTTATACTTTTTTTTTTTAAAACTCTGCCAAAAAGAAATTGGCAAGAAAGAGAAATCTGGCAGTAACTATTTATGCTTAATTGATTGCAAAGACTACATTTTAAAATATCCTATGTGGTTAACCTCATTGCTGCTGCCGTCAGCCGCTGAACGTTCGGAGCACTACCTGGCTGGTGCTGCGAACGTTCAATGGCCGACGTGGCCCCGCCCACTCTTTGGAACGCCAAGCACTGCGCCGAAATAATAGCTGCAGCTAAGGTGTTAACGATTCTACTGCAGAGATCTTTGTGTGCCCAGTAAACCTCAGGGAATAATAATAATGGTAAAGTAACTCATGAGGTTAAAACATTTGCTGGAGAGATCTGTGTTTTGTCTAGTCCCAGTTTCGAATCAAAGTAACATAGATGGTTATGTTTCTCCTGTAAAGCACATCATGTAACATGCAGAGAACAGACTTATTTTATGCAGATAGGTAAGTGGGGTACTGCTTTTGAAAGAGATCATTTTGCTACTTGCAGTTCATAACTTGTAATCCTTCTAAAATAGCAGAGTGAGCTATGAAGGACACGTGACTCCAACCCCTTTTAACCACATGGCTGCTGGGCGTTTTCCCCCCCCCTGTGCTGGAAAATGCCATTTTAGTGGCACTATGACGAGCTGAGCTCGTCATCAGCACACGACACCCGTGGGTGATGACGAGCTCAGCTCGTCATCAGCATCGAAAGGGTTAACTCTCACTGCCTTATGTAACGTCATGCGCATTGATTTGCACACTTATATGATGTATTGCTAATGAATAATGTGTACGTGTGATGTAAAGTGCCAGGCAAATGAGTTACTGCTCCTCTCCTGAGAAGCCAGACAGTTGTCCTTGGTAAACACATGCCCCTTAGTTCCCGAGTCAGTCTTGACATGTTTAGCTGTTCGAATCGTTGTCTTTTAACGAGCGAGCAGAACATCAAGACCGGTCAAGGGGCTTTGCAGGGAGAGCTTTGAGACTGTCTGTGGCAAGTTTGTAAGGAATAAGGGTCGGTGTCCCGGGTGATTAGCTCCATTTGGGGACAAGTTGTCTACACGATTTACAGCAGGCTGTCAGAAACGGAATAGAAAAGAATATGGAATCTGCGTGTTTGGATGTAAATAAAACCAATCTGGCCATTTTGAAACCACTCTGTCTTGCATTATTTAGTTCTGTATTTATTTTTCATATTTAAAACCTTTTATTTATTTCCATCCCGAAGCTGCACTTTGGAATAGAAAAATGTCAGAAAAAGGGCATTTCCTGCAAGAGTGTTTTTCTTTTTTGGATCCATTTCACAGGAAAGCAACTGAAGGAAAGAGAGCTTGTGAACCATTTCTTCAAGTCACGGTTTTCAGTAAGTGAGGAGCAAGACAGAAAGCGAGGGATTAATAGGAAGGGGGGCGGGTGTCAGCTGTCAGCACAGAAAAGAAGAGGACATTGTCCATATCTTCTCTGGGCAGTAAGGAAGAGACAGAGTCCTTTTCCTTCTCTGCCCGTCCCCGATCATCCACAAAAGCAACCACGCTCACACATGTTGCCCCTGCCCCCCTCAGAAGTATTCTCGAGCCTCATTGCGTTACAGTCTTAAGAAAAGAGGAAGAAGGAGAGGCATAGCGAGCATTGGCAAGGCAGAGCGAGGCTGGCGCGCTTGTGCGCGTTACAGCAAGCTCCAGGCCGCCACAATCAAAAGCGTGTGGTAGCATTTTCTGGAGCCACGAACTAAATGTCTCACAGAGCAGCACATGCGCTGGCTCAGCGAGACCTAAAAACAAATCTGTTTACAGGTGGGCAAATGCTATAAAAAAAAATGTAAGCACTGCCTATACAATTGTTTGTACATGATCCAACCTACTTCTTTTTTATAAAAAAACAATGATGAAATCTAGCAGAATTTCATATTATTAAATCGTAATCGCTTTTATACAGAACTAAATACTCCTGATGAGGCATTGTAGCGCTTTACCTACTAGCCTTCAGGGGGGAGACAATATCACAATGGGTGTTCCAACAGAGCGAGGTGATGGCAATCAATTATGGGAACTAATCTTTTCAAAATACTTATGGCAAGCCCCTTTAAACAATTAAAAAAATATCATAGGACACGGAATGCAAAACTATTGAACTTTACCTCAAAGGGGCATGTCGACCCATAGAGATATTTTTACCCAGGCATTTACCATCTACTTAAACAACCAAGTGTAAGGCCAGTGTGGATCTTCGGATTCTATAGCTGCTATCTGCAGGTCATACATGAATCTCCAGCACACATGCATTAGCACGCTGACCTAGCCTTACTGGAAATCGCAGTTTTCCTGTTAAGGCACCAGGGTTAAGAACCCCAGCCTTGTTACACCAAGATTGAATAACAATAATGTATTCATTCTTGGCATAAAAAGAACAAGCATTTGCAATGCAATAGGTGTTGCATTTGTGAAAGTTAGAGCTATCGGTGTTGTAAATGACAACGTTTTTTAGTTATGTTTTTTTAGTTTGCAAGCATTTTATACTGTTGTTCCATAAATTGAAGCACTGGCAAAGCCAGAAACAAACAATGTACTTTGTGCTTGTAGCCTTTGTAGCATAACTTCAGTGGCAGAAGAACAAGCCGGGCGGCTGTCTGGACTATTATAATGCTGTGTTGCTGCATTCACATGTATTTCTGAAGTTAATGTTATTATGCATGTTATAAAATGACAAAGTAAAAAAAAAGCAACCAAAATGTCAGAGAGATATTCTGGTCAAAATTAGCAAATAATGTGCCTGATTTGGCTAAAAAGCACGGATTCCAGCAGGTTATTCCATATCCCAGCTGCAAAACTCAGGATGACTGGAGCAGGGGAAGAAATACTGCACAGAAATAGGGCACAGAGTATTTCTACGTCCAAGTACTAGACCACTTGTGATCGCCCCTAAGATGTGTCAGATTGCTAGGAAGAAGTAAATACTTGTGTATCAAACAAATTCTAGAAATTACCTAAAATAAACCTCACCCCTACAGAGTGATTAACCCCTTCGATGCGGCCGCGATTCCTCTGGTGTGCTGTAAACAGCACGAACAGGGGCGGGCCGTGACGAACCCCAGCCGTCATCAGCACACGAGCACCGTAGTGCATGACGGCTGGGGTTCGTCATGAGCATGGAAGGGGTTAAAGTTGGACATATACATTTAAATGTTTCTTTTTGTCTTCTTTTATCTCATTCTACCTTCACTTAATCATTGCTCTGTATTCTTCCCGACTATAAAGGTGCAGTTCTGCAAATTATATTTTCCTTTGAAATTCCTAACAATGTAATAAAATTCAAATAAAAAAATCCTAACAAGAACGGGCATTGATTGGTGTAAATGCGTACACAGAGGAGTACAACCTGGGTTTCCTTGTGAGAAGTTTGAAGAGGAAGACACCATGTTTAAGGAACCTCTTGGGCCGCGGGAGGTCAATGTTTACTTGCTTCAGTCACATACCGTAGAAACCCAGGCAGCGAGTTCTGCATTTGGGAAGAGCCCTGGGGCAGGCTCAGCCTGAAGGAATGACTGACCTGTGAGGTAAGACGCTGGTAATCTTTGTCCCACTAGTGAGTGACATCACTTCTCTACCAGCCATGCTGTGCACGGGGAAGGCCCTGTGTACTCATGCCACCACGCAGGGCCTGGCAAGTACTCATTTCGCTTCAGCAGAGCCGAGACCCTAGGCACCCACCCAGGATTTTGCCCACCTCTGCTGCAGTGACGCGAACCAGTCAGATGGAGTCATCTGATGCTAAAAGACAGGACACGCCCCTTGCCTATCAAAGATGTCGTGACTCACACAACAGCGCCAACAAAGTACGAAAAGCACAGTAAAAAGTTTCCATTGTCAACAAGGATTTTGGAAAAAAAAGTGATACAAAACCATAAGGGTGTGTGGAAACTTGCAGTCTTAGATGGAACATGGCAAATAAGTCGCTCTCTGGTTCAGTGCTTAGTTTGTAAAAAAGAAAAAGCAACAAGCATATCCGTCCGTGTCCAGTTAACGGTCAAGAGTGCTTAAGGTGGTACCTCTGCTCATCACACTCTGCTCACTGCCAAACGCAACAAGTTTGAAAAAATGAGCAGCACCATCAGCTTTGAAATGGTGGCTGCGCTTTTGACTTGTTCTACGCGGCTCGCCAAAATCAACTTTTACTACACTCCACGTTAAAGTGTAGTAAAAGTTGTTTTGGCAATCCGCGTAGAACAAAGAAAAGCGCCACTACCATTTTAAAGCTGAAGGCGTTGTGCCCGGAACTAACCCGATTTCGTCCGCTGCATTTTAAAAATTAATTTAGGTTTGTAGCAATGATGACATACCGCGGTTTAACTTTAAATGTTTAAAGTTAAAGCGCATTTATTTACTTTTTTAGTAATGGTGGCACTTTGGGCTGTAGCTTGAAACGATTGAAGATAAAGCACAGCGTGCTGCGATTGCTACAAAAGTAATTAAATGGAAAACAAACGCGGCTGTCACACACCTTTTATTTTCTATTTGTTTACTTTTGAAGAAATCACTGTACGCTGCCGTTATCTTTAAAGCATTACTCTGTTAATGTAATAGTAAATCACAAAAATTACCTCCTCTGTAGCATCACAGACACCAGAAGCAGGATACCAGGGCGGGTTGCAAAAGCCAGGCAGCATGTCATGCCTACTTTCAACAAGCCATTAATTAACTAAATAGTGCACACTAACTGTTAAAGAAAGCTATAAGCTAGTGAGTAAGGACATAGAGGCTGTCCTCATGGGAGGTTACAACAGAAGAGAGGGAGGTTCTAAGAAGGGACTGCTAAGCTTACTCACAAATCAAAAGCCACCACTTAAAAAGGACTGTAATAGGAGCCAATTGAAAAGATGGGCGGAAAATGGGGCGAGCTCAAAGTCCATACTTGAATACAGCATGTCGCTTAGGCGAGACCTAAAAAGCCATCCAGCAGCAGCCTAAGACAGATGTCTTAGATGTCTGATGCACAAAGGCTCCTGCACCAGCCATCAGAGATTATCTAGGGCTGGTGAAACCACCAGCCCTGGCCTTGGGCCCCTGCCACGCTCAGTGCCTCCCAATTTATGACATGGTAAAGCATCACAGATAAAGTCAGCCACATGCACTGCTAGTCCTGCAGTGCCCGTGGCTCCAAATCAGTCAGTCGCCCCACCCTTTCCCTACTGGTCACAGAGTTGGGGATGGTTGGGGTGAATAGGGCTTTGGGAGAGGCGGCAGACCGGCAGGAGGTCTGTCCCTTCCGGGGGGTTTTGGGGCCGAGGGGGAAGCAGCCAGTACCACAATTGGGCTGGTTGGGTTCCATGTGGTAGCCTTGGGCTGGGGTGGACTGCTTATGGGCTACCTTTGGGCTTGTCCAGTACTTAACCGTCCATTTTAGGGTACTATCCACCATTTGGTGGTAGTGACCCAGCAGCCGGATGGGGGTGGTTCTGTGGATGCCTTTTCTTTTGTGGTGGGAGAAAAGTTGGCTCGGTGGGCGCGTTGCGAGCATCGTGGAGACCGCAACTGCATTGTAATCGGGCGCAGTCTCGAAGCTGATCTCTGTACCTACGGGCTTGTGGCTGTTTCGGCCTGAGGCTGCCCGAGGTCGAGGCCGCGTTTGTTGCGCAGGGCGGACATGGTGGTACAGTGTGCCTTGCGCGGTGTTGAGGCCTGTGGGACGTACCTGTAAGAGATAGCGCGGCTCGACGATCCGCGCGTGGTGGAGGCCCTCCACCTCCTGGAAGATGCGGGCCGCATGGATATCCTGTGGACCAACGAAAAGGTAAGGCCGCAGCGGCGAGCGACGCCACAGAGGCAGTGATGGCTCCTGAGCCGCCACGTGTGCAGCAGTGCTTACAGATGGAGGGAGGGGGGCGCGGCCGGGGGGCGGGTGACGGCGTGCTGCGAGGCTGCCCAGCGGAGTCATCGGCTCGTGGGAAGCGGCAGGTGGGGGGGGGAGGCGGAGCGCAACTCCCAGGCAGTCATTGGAGTTTGCGGTGGGGGCGGTGGCTGAAGAGGAAACACCTGGGAGAAGCGTTGCGGGAAGGGGGGGCGGGCCGGGCCAGCGGGCCGTGAACAATCAGGGCGAGAGCGGGCGCGCGGATGCCCCGCACAAGTAAGTGACGAAGGGGCATCTCCCCTGCTAATTGACAACTCGGGGACGAGGAAGGAGGGGGCCAGTGGGGGCTGTGACGGGGCGGGCTATGTTTCAGGAGGGGAAGAGTGTATGATGGGGCCCAGCAGGCCACAGACTCCGAGGGTGGTGGCAGGAGTGAGGGAACAGGGTGGGGGGCAGGGGGTTGGAACTGGCCGCGGGGGAGGCACTGGATGGCGGATCTCGGGTGGCGATTTGGAGGTCGCGGCGAAGGGGTTGCCCGGGGGCGGGACCGGGAAGAGTGGGGGAGGATAGGGACGGGGGCTGGGGTCCGCAGTGGGGCAGTTTAGGTCCGGTCCGTGGTGCGGGGCTTTTGGGGGAGGTGGGGAGGGCATGTCGGTGCGCCGGGAGATGGAGTCCCTGGAGTGGGGCGACGGGGAGGAGGAGGGCAGCGGATGGGGTTGTAGGAGGTGGGGCTGGAAGGGCCCGGGGGGAAGGGGAGGTATGGCGGGATACCCCAGCGCGGAGGGGAGGTCATTCGGTGGGGGTGGGAAGGGGTGCAAGGGGAGGTGGGGGCTTCGGGGGGATCGGGCGCGGCAGCGGGCCGTTTTCACCCCGGCATGCTGGACTCCACTTCTTTTTCCGGACAGGAACGTGTGGCAAGGTGCTCGGGAGAGCACCATGCGGCTCCACTCCACCGAGGGGATGGGCCGGCTCTGCCTTGTACGGGCGGTCACGCTCCAGCGAGGGACCTGGCAGTGGCGTACTACAGGAGGCAGGGTGGTAGGTCCCCGCCGGATGTACCATGTTACAGCGCATACCATTACAACTACCTACTATTACAACGCTACCATTACAACGCATACCATTACAACGCATAGCGCTTAGAGGTGCTGGATAGTGGTAAGTATAATTTACTATTCCAACTCCAGTCCCCGTGGACACTAGGGAAGGTGTTGGATAGTAAATTATACTTATTCCCTATCCTAGAGCGCCCCCCAGCGCAATGCGTTGTAATGGTATGCGTTATAAAAGTTGCGTTGTAACAGTAGGTAGTTGTAAAAGTTGCGTTGTAACAGGTGTATACCGTCCCCGCCAGCCCCACCCGAAGGGTCGAGACGGCCACCGGGGGACGGGGCGAGGTCTGGCAGTGAAGATCAGAATCATGTGGAGTATCAGGTGGAGGGGAGGAGGGAGAGTGGGGATTTGGGGGACCTGCGGCGTTACCTGTAGAGAAAAGGCGGGATTTAGCCGGCTGGAGCCCGTACGGGGCGGCCGAGGGCACGTTTTGGTGGAGGTTCACGGTGTTGACCAGGAGGGCGAGATGACCAGCTGGACTATGAGGAGGACAGCTCGGAGGAGGGGGGAGATCCGGGAAGGGAGGGGTGCAGGATGGGTTGGGGGGAGCGGTGTAACTATGTTATTAGTGTTTTGGTTGGCAGGGTTTTTTATATTTGCCAGCGTGTACTGCGAAAAGTACCCGGACCGGGCAGTCGCGCTTTTCAAATAAGGAGATCGCGATCAGGCGTGCGCAGGTCACATATGGGGGTTATGCGTGGTCGCATTATGATGAGGAGTTTCAAGCATGCTTGGCGGCGGATCCGGAGGCGAAGTGGGGCGAGCTCAATTCGGACCTGTATCAGCAGACCGTGGGGGGGGGGCGAAGTTCGGCAAGACGATCTATAAGGCCAGCGGCCACCCGCTAACGTCTTCCCCCTTTTCGGCCCGCCCCACCCGTGGGGGGGGGGCAGGGAGAGGGTACCGCGAATGCCACAGTTGGAGCACGTTGGGACGTCAACAAGGGCGCCTGTGGCAGGCAGTACTGCAGATTTCGGCATGAGTGTTCCAAGTGCGGGAAGCAACACCCGGTGGTGCGATGCTGTGGAGTCGGGGGGAGCACCCAGGGGCAGCAGCCCGCGGCAGCTGGGGCACAGTCAGGGAGTAGCGGAGGAAAAGCGTCTGGTGCCCCTCCTGGAGTCTTATCCAAGGACTGAAGACGCAGGCGTGTTGCGACAGAGTTTCCAAAAGTGTTACAGTTTGGGGTATGAAGGTCCGAGGATTGCCAGGTGGGCGGAGAGTCTAAAATCCGTCAGTGCGGGATAAGTTGTTCAGGGAGGGGCGGATGGCGGGCCCCTTTTGGGAAGCACCCATTCGGGATTTGATTATCTCTCCTATCGGCGTGGTGCCGAAAAAGTAGCCATGGCAATTTCGCCTGATCCAACACCTGTTGTGGCCGGAGGGGACGTCGGTGAATGACTATATATCGTCGGAGTTGTCATCCGTGTCTTACTCGTCTGTGGCTGTGGCGCAGAGGCTGGTGGTGGCAGTGGGGGGGGCGGGCGCCCTCATGGCAAAATGTGACATTAGGTCGGCGCTCAGGCTGCTGTCGATACATCCGGAGGATCACCAGCTGTTGGGGATCCAGTTTGACGGGGGCATGTTCGTGGACAAGGCATTACCCATGGGATGCTCGATATTGTGCGCATTGTTTGAGCATTTCAGTACGTTTTTGCAGTAGGCTTTTTCCTGGCGCACAGGCAAAGACAAGGTGACGCACTACCTGGACGACTTCTTCTTGGTGGGACAGCCTGGTTCGGCGGACTGCCAGCAGCAGCTGTACAGTTTTACGGAACTCATGGGCTACCTGGGTGTGCCCCTAGCGCCGGAGAAGACGCAGGGTCCCAGTACAGTGCTGTCATTTTTAGGAATAGAGCTCAACTCTGTGGCCATTGAAGCACGCCTGCTGCAGGAGAAGAAGGCACATATGTTGGTCGTTGGTGGGCAGCATGTTGGGGAAACAGAAGAGGACGGTGTGGGAGGTCCAAGTTCTGCTGGGGCATTTGAACTTTGCATGCCGCGTCGTCAGGGCGGGCCGTACTTTCTGCAGACGACTAGGTCTTGCGCTGTCCGGTTTGACTTTGCCACATCACCTGTGACTGTTGGCGGGAACGAGGGAGGACCTGCGCATGTGGCGGGCCTTCCTAGAGCGCTTCAATGGTATGCCCATGGCGCCCCCGAGGACTGGGAATGGGACGTCACCATATCGTCGGATGCGGCGGGGGTGGGCGGCTTCGGGCTGTTCTGGCGGGGGATGGGGTGTGCGGAACAATGGCCACCCCATTGACAGGGTGGGGGCGGAGCATAGCCTTTTTGGAGCTTTTTTCAGGGGTGGTGGCGGTATCAGGGTGGGCGCGGGAGCTAGCGCACAAATGGGTGCTCTTCAAGGTGGACAACATGTCGGTGGTGCAGGTTGTCAATAGGCAGTCGGCCAGGGACCCACAGGTGCTCAAATTGATGAGGGTGTTCGTGCTGCGATGTTTGGAGCATGACATTTTGTTTCAAACCTGACATGTGCCAGGGGTGGACAATGACATTGCAGATGCTTTGTTTCATTCACAGTGGCAGAGTTTCCATGGGCTAGCCACGGAGGCGGACGAGCGTAAGACGCCGATGACAGTGGAACTGTTGTCAGTGGGAGAGACCGGATCGTAAAACTGGTAAGAGCGTCGGTGGCCATTTCAACCTGAAAAGCATATGAGCAGGCATGGGGAGAATTTTTGGACAGTGGGGCAGTGAGATCGCTGGCGACGGAGCAAACAGATGGTGCAGTTTATGCTGGGATTGATGGACAAGGGGTTGTCGAAAGTGACGATTGCGGGCAAGTTGTCGGCGGTCTCTTTCGTGGGGAAGTTGTGGTGGGGTTACGCGCCGTCGGCGGTGGAACTGGGAACGCGACTCTTGGAAGGTTGGGTGCGGGAGAGGGGTGCCAGGGTTAGGAGAGGGGTGCCAGGGTTAGTCGGCGCCGGCCCATTACGGAGGGCATGCTCACGGGCTTGATACTGCTGTTGCCGACGATTTGCCATAACCGGGAGGAAACCATTTTATTTTCCACGCTCGTGTCGTGGATGTATTTTGGGGCGTTACGGGTTTCAGAATTGGTGGGGTTTAAGGGTAGGCCAGGGGTCCTTTGGGGGGAGGTGGAACTGAGAGCTCTGGTGGTGGCGGTGCTGTTACGGCGTTCACAGACCGACCAAAGGGGAGTAGGAAAATGGGTGGTGATGGGACTGGTGGGGACAGGGGTGGTATGCCCGGTGGCCTGGGGGGGATGCTGGCGTCCGGATAGAGGGTGGTGTCGGGGGAAGTCTTTGACCGGGTTGACAAGTGCAGGGTGACGGCGGCTCAGTTGCTATGGGTTCTGCAGCACTCCCTACGCGCCATGGGTGAGGACCCGAAGGCTTTTGATACGCATTTGTTCCGGATCGGGGCGGCGATGGAGGTGGCAAGACAGGGTTGGGGGCAGGAGGAGCTCATGCGTCTGGGGCGTTGGAAGTCGGATTGCTACAAGACGTACATCAGGCTGAAGGGGGTAGGGATGGAGAACTAAGACAAATGGCCTTTTTGCTCTCTTACATATGTGTCTTTGCAGGTGCAGTGGCGAGGCCGGACGCGGCAGTCCTGGCGATACTCATTATAGGACACTCATTTGTAAAGCGAGCAGAGCGGGCTGAGTGGGATAAGCAGCGGAGTTTGAACCTGGAATTGCACCAGAGGTTGTTTGATTGTCAATGGCAAGGAAAAGGGGGCATGAGATGGCATGAACTATTGCCGGCTTTGAACAAGGTAGTCAGGAGGGGGGTGTGCCCGGACGTGGTTGTCATTCATCTGGGGGAGAACGATTTGGTTCAGTGCAAGGCATAACTTTGGTGAAACAGATGAAGAGAGACTTGTTGGAAATACGGCAACAGTGGTCTGGGTGCCATTTGATATGGTCGGAGTTGTACCACAGCGGATTTGGAGGAGAGCAGAGCGGCCGATGGCCATAGATAGGACACGTAGGAAAATCAACAGGGAAATTAGGAGTTTCTGTGAAAAGAAAGGTCTGGGTAAGATGGAACATCCAGAGCTACGGTATGGGGCAGTGTATTTTTTTTTTAGGGAGGACGGAGTTATACATTGTTCAATTGAAGGAGGCAGTGGATAGGGTTATAGGGCTGCGCAGATATCCAAAGAGTCAGGAGGCCTGGGGGCAGGGAAGCGGCAGGGAAGCGGGTCGAAAGTCGTTAGGACGACTTTCGAGTGGCGGTTTTCCGAAGTACTGGGGGATTTTAGGAGGTCTGGTTTTACCGTGGGGGTAAGTACAGGAAGTTATTTAGTTAGGTAGAGAGGAAAGTTGGCAATTGCAAGTTGGTGTTCATAGTTGTTGCTGGGTGCTGGGGGCAACCATGTTTAGGGGGGGTCGAGGGGTTTGTTAGGATAAAATATATTTAGCGAGGTTTCGTTTTGTACGGCACAGGCCAAGGGAATGTATTTTTAAGGTGCACCTGCTTCCAATAAAGCAGCCTTTGTCACACCAACAAGCGAATCTGTGGTCTGTGCTGCCCCCCCACCTCTCTGGTGGGCCCAATGAGCAGGGACTGAAAACTCGAATCGGTGACTGGGCAGGTTTGAGGTTTCAGCTTTAAGTGTCTGAAGCTGAAAGAAGCAGCAGGAATGCACACAGGACAAGCACAGACAGAAAGTTAAGTAAAATGCTTTTGAATACTGTGTATGTTTGTGTAAGACTGTCTACGCGAGAGTGTGTGTAAAGTGAGCATGTCAGGGTCTATTTGTGAATTTGTGAGTAAAATAAAAAGAGTCAGTAAAGGAGTGAGTCAAACTGAGGACAATGAGTGATAAGCATGAGTACAAGTGGGAATGAATGAGTAAGGGAGAATGAAATGGAGTGTAGCTGCATGTTACTGTGTGTGAGACTAAATGAGTCAAGTCTGAATGAGTCTTAGTGAGTCAGAGAATGAGTGAGACAGTGATGCAGCGTGAGAGTGAGTGAGACTGAGTTAGAATGAGTGAAAATGATTGTATTTGAGTGAGTGAGTCACAATGAGTGTGAATGAGTTAATCAGAATGAGTATGACTGGATCAGTGAGAGTGAGATAGAGTTAGAATGACTGAGGCGGACTGTGAATGAGTAAAACTGAGTCACAGTGAGACTAAGTGAGTCAGACTGAGTGGGACCGAGTGGGATTGAGTTGGACAGAGTGGGAATGAGGAAGACTGAGTATGAGTGAGTCAAAGTGAGACTGGATCAGAATTAGTAGGACTGAATGAATCAGGGAGGATGAGTGCGTTATGGCGAGACTCAGGGAAACTAGGTAAGCATTAGTGAGACTTAGTGGGAATAAGTGAGTCAGAGTGAGATTGAGTCAGACGTAGAATGAGTGGGAATGAGTGAGAGTAAATGAGAATGAGCGGGTCAGAGTGAGAATGGGTGCGCTTTCACGACTAAAGTGACTGCAAGTGTGAATGAGAGTCAATGGCTAAAACCGAGTGAGAATAAGTGAGAGATAAAGACGGACTGCAAGCAAATGTGAGCAAACCCCCTCTACCCCCGAACGCTCCAAGTAAGTAAGTCTCGCTCACTGGAATACAAACCAAGAATTAAGCCCCACCACCTTTAATGGTCACCAGAACCACTGCTTACTGGCAATGTTTAACATGGTAAAACAGACTACCCATAGTAAAATCTTTCTTCTAAATACCCATGTAAAAGAGAACCACATTCACTTTAAGTATTAAGGAATTAGCAGCAGATTGGTAGTGGCACCGGCAAGATTGAGGAAGGAGGTGTACGTATCGGTGCTCCATTTTGCTGACAGCATTTCCTCTTTTACTTCTAATTCAAAGAGAGCTGGATCGCCAAGAGACTCATTATTCATGGCCGGTGCTTTTTTTAGAATGTTCTGGACATGAATTATGCAAAGAATAACAGAATACTCATTTCTTATCTCTTGATGGGCCTTCAAGTAGCTTGTCTTTGACTGGCTGCGAAATGGGGGAGTAGGGATCATTTTTTACCGGCAAGCTCCGGCTGGGCTTCTCCACCAAGGACCCATGTAGCTGGGGCCTCAAGATCATGACTGGTTTGCCCCAACATGAAAAAGATGTAATGTCTGTGTTTTACAGTCTGGAAATAAGTTGTTCATAAATAAAACAGTGACATACAATTATTGTGATCAGTCAGTCTATTTAACACGTCACACACTTTAACCACGTCAGCCAAAAATCCTCCAAATGCCTCACAGAGAGACCTACTTATGGTATTCTCTACAGTGCTGATGCTACACATACATTGCTTGCCAACTCATCTATCTATTTATATGAAACCGTGGCGATAGCCACTGTGTATTTATAGTCACAGTTTTCAAAGGAAGAGCATTTCTATTTTTGCTACTAACATTTGGTGTCCTTTGAAAAATCTTCACAACCCCCCTCCCTACACACACACACGCACAAACACAAATGTTCATCTTCCTCAGCACCTTAATGTAAAAATTAGCGCCCAACCTCAAAGCAGGGGATAATAATAATTAAAAAAAAGAAGTTGTGGGGTTAAGGGGGTGGGGTGGTTGGAGGAGGGATCACCAAAAATTTGATTTGCCAAGCTAAGCCCCTTGAGAAACACTATTCTTCTAAGCAGAAAAAAACGTGGCTGAAAGGAATAATGCAATTTTTGGCAACATGTTAAAACATTACTCAAAAAGTGTGCTTTTTGTAATTTGGTGTAAATCAGTTAAGTCCTTTTTGAGAAATTAGCTTTGAAAGAGGTGCTTTGGTTGAACTTGAAGGGGTTAAAAAGTTCGGTATATTAGGGCAGTTGGTCCTGCTGGAGTCCTGCAGTACCAAAATTCACCAGTTATAGTTATTTCCTAAGTGTTCTCGTGTCCTAAACTAACTAGAACTCACACTCCCACCTTGCCCAGTATTTTCATCAATGACGTCAGTTCAGATGTTGCACTCATTTTATCAATGACATCATAGAACTTGTCATGAGTGATGTAATGTAGGAGATAATCAAAAGTGCGTAGCAAGGGCGTGAGGTATAGTACTTTAGGGTACAAATTGAAAGAACTATAACTGGTGAATTGAGATAACTATAACTGGTGAGATAATTATAACTGGTGAATTTCAGTGATTTTTTTTCAGTTTTAGACGGTACATTTTAACTGACATTTCAACCAAATTATAACATCCTTTTAACCTTTGTTTTTCAGTGAATTTCTAATGTTCAAAAAAAAATTAAAGTAAGATTGCATTACGGTTCCAAACTATAACTCCAATTTACTGTTTGTTTTTTCAGTGAATTTCTATGTTTTAACGTAAAGTAAGGTGTCCATTGTCATGCGTGACATGGAATTGAGTGTAGGGCCTGGTCTGCGGCCAGGCCATGTACCCACCCCACCAAGCACCCTATCCCCGCAGCGCTCAGCTGATTATGTCATGAAACAACATAAAGTGTGTCATTTTAAGTACGGCAGACCTACTGACTTTGTCGAAGGGTCTGAACACCAAAATGTAAAAAGTGGGCTATTGACTTTATCAAGGGCTCAGCACATCCACATATACAAAGCAGACCCAATGTCTTTGTCAAAAAGTCAGCAATAACTATAATCAAATGCATATTGTATTATTTCATAGATTGCAATGTTTAATAAAAGTGAAACAAAAAAAAAAAATCAACATGTCTGGGTCTTTATTTTAAACAATTTTCAGACCTGAAAATACAACTTTAGAATACACCAGAAGTTGTCCCTGCACTCCAGCTGAAGAACATGCAGATCCATCTCTGAGTGCTTTAAAAGAAAATAAGGTAAGCTCTTATGGGGTGATGGATTCAATGATCAAGGAGAGTTACCGTGTTTTTATTTTTAATGTTGTTGCGGGGGCTGCTAATCTCCCTGCAGCCCCCCCCACAACATTAAAAAATGGTTAGTGGTGCCTCTGCCCCTTCTAGAAGCACCACTAGGAACAATAAATATAATTGAAAAAAGCCCAAAGGCATTATGGGGATCCCACTGCACAAAGCAGAGAATAATAAATGAGAAGCTCTTGGCGCTCACTTATTATTCTTTTTTGTATTTTTTTTTCCAAAGTGAACGCGCACCCACAACACATGTGCCATCTTCCCATTTAATAAATATCAGCCAGACTGATGGGGTGCCTGGGGGCCTTAAAAAAGTGTTCAGGGAGGGGGGCAGCATGACCCCCTTCTCAAAAAACTAAAAAGAGGGGAGGCAGTTTTTTTTCAATCTGAGCCCCAGATATGAGTATCCTCAGGGAGATTAAGACTTCTGATAAAGAGAAAAAAAAATTGGTGCCGGGGTGGACCCTCCTCCCAACAGGCCTAGGGATACATGGAATCCCTAGCCTGTCCCCTATGTTTTTTCTAACCTTTTTGTAGGACAGGGAACAGAGTCTCATTTTCGTCGATGTGATGGCAGCCAATCAGATCATAGCTTTAGATCTTGGATCCTCTGCTATGAAAAATATACAAATATTTTGAACCTTAAA
Organism: Lissotriton vulgaris; assembly: GCF_964263255.1. NCBI lineage: Eukaryota > Metazoa > Chordata > Amphibia > Caudata > Salamandridae > Lissotriton > Lissotriton vulgaris. The sequence continues at coordinate 1,324,534,941 of NC_141687.1, read as the reverse complement.
TTCTCAAAAACTACTGAACGGATTTAGATCAAATCACAAAAGGCACACTTTCTGGACCAGAATCTAGCTTTCTGTCAAACTTAAGGAATTCCTTTCAGCCATTTTTGCGTTATTGCGGTTTGCTTTTCTATCAAGAATTGCATTAGGAAAACGTGTTTTGAGCCTCCTCTTTTTCTCAGCCCCTGCTTGACAATCACCCCAAAACTTTGAAGAAGGGAGCGGAGTTGGATTAACTTATCTTTTAGAAAGGTTTGTTACACTGGGGGGGATATATATATATAACTCATGCCTCTGCTGTACCTGCTGGCATTAACCTCTTCTATTTCCAGGCATACCAAACTACGTGGAATGGAGCAGGCTTTTTGGGAAGTCCCCGCTCTCCAGTAAAAGTCTGAGGGGGCAGAGCTAGGTAGTACGAGGCAGCTTTAAGGCACCATTTGTGTACATTAAGCACATATGTGAGAAGAGGAAGGAAGAGATTATACTCTACCCTACCAATCAATCACTATATATCTAAAGCGCGCTACATACCCGTGAGGGTCTCAAGGCGCGGGGGGGGGCGCTACTGATCGAAGAGCCAGGTCTTGAGAAGTCTTCTGAAGGCCAGCAGGTCCTGAGTTTGACGTAGGCTGGTAGGGAAAGAGTTCCAGGTATTGGCGGTGAGGTAGGAGAAGGATCTGATGCCGGCGGTGGCTTTACAGATACGAGGAACTGTGGCGAGGGCGAGGTTGGCTGAGCGGAGGCTTCGGGTGGGGGTGTGGAAGCTCAGTCAGTTGTTGAGGTATGTAGGTCCGGTGTTGTGTAGTGCTTTGTGTGCGTGGACGAGGAGTTTGAAGGTGATCCTCTTGTTGACGGGGAGCCAGTGCAGGCCTCTCAGGTGGGGTGTGATGTGGCTGCGTCGGGGGACGTTGAGGATCAGTCGTGCCGTGGCGTTCTGGATTCGTTGTAGTCGTCTCAGGAGCTTGGTAGTTGTTCCTGAGTAGAGGGCGTTCCCGTAGTCGAGTCTGCTGGTGATGAGGGCCTTGGTGACTGTTTTTGTTGTGTCGGGAGGGATCCATTTGAAGATCCTGCGGAGCATTCGGAGGGTGTTGAAGCAGGACGCGGAGACGGCGTTGACTTGCCTGGTCATGGAGAGGGTGGAGTCGAGGATGACCCCCAGGTTGCGTGCGTGGTCTGTGGGTTCCTGGGCTGTGCCTAGCGATGTGGGCCACCAGGAGTCGTCCCAGGCTGATGGGGTGGGTCCGAGAATGAGTACCTCCGTCTTGTCTGTATTCAGCTTCAGTCTGCTGTCCTTCATCCAGTTGGCTACGGCCTTCATTCCTCTGTGGAGGTTGGCTTTGGCGGTGTGGGGGTCTTCGGTGAGGGATATGATCAGCTGGGTGTCGTCGGCGTAGGAGATGATGTTGAGGTTAGGTTGTCGTGCGACGTGGGCGAGCGGTGCCATGTAGATATTGAACCGCGTCGGGCTGAGGGAGGGTCCCTGTGGGACGCCGCAGATGATCTCTGTGGTTTTTGAGCGGAAGGGTGGGAGGCGGACGCTCTGGGTTCTGCCGGAGAGGAAGGATGTGGTCCAGGCCAGGGCCTTTTCTTGAATTCCGGCGTCATGGAGGCGTGTTGATAGGGTGCGGTTGCAGACTGTGTCAAAGGCTGCTGATCGGTCCAGGAGGATGAGGGCAGCTGTTTCTCCTTTGTCCATCAGGATCCTGATGTCGTCAGTGGCGGCGATGAGGGCGTTCTCGGTGCTGTGGTTGCTGCGAAAGCCGGATTTGGAAGGGTCCAGGATGTTATTGTCTTCGAGGTAGCGGGTTAGCTGTTTGTTGACAATCTTCTCTATCACTTTTGCCGGGAAAGGGAGCAGGGAGATGGACCGGAAGTTCTTGAGGTCTTTGGGGTCCGCCTTGGGCTTCTTCAGAAGGGTGTTAATCTCGGCGGGCTTCCAGCTTTCCGGGAAGGCTGCTGTCTCGAAGGAACTGTTGATTGTTTTCCGGAGGTGGGGCGCGATGGTTGTGCTGGCTTTGTTGAAGACGTGGTGAGGGCAGGGGTCAGATGGGGATCCGGTGTGGATGGAGTTCATTATGGTGTCTTCGTTGCTGATGTAGGACCAGGTGGTCAGGCGGCTGGTGGTCGCAGGGGTGGTGGACTCGGTGGTGGGTGCGGGGGTGTCCGAGTTGAAACTGTCGTGGATGTCGGTGATCTAGCGGTGAAAGAAGGTGGCCAGGGAGTCGCACAGGTCTTGTGATGGTGGGATGTCGTTGGTGTTGGAGCTGGGGTTGGAGAGTTCTTTCACGATGCTGAAGAGCTCTTTGGTGTTGTGTGCGTTGTTGTCTAAGCATTCCTTGAAGGCGGTCCTCTTGGCGGTCCTGATGAGTTGGTGGTGTGTGCGGGTGGCGCTCTTGTGGGCTGTGTGGCTGTCTGGTGTTCGGATGTGGAGCCATTTCTTCTCCAGCTTCCGATAGGTGCGCCTGGAGATCCGGAGGTCTTCGGTGAACCAGGTGGCTTTCTTGTTGGTGTGGTTGGTTGTGGAGGTCTTGAGAGGGGTGAGGGTGTTGGCACAGTCGTTGATCCACTGTTTGAGGTTGGTCGCGGCGGTGTCTGGGTCTGTGGGGTCGGCGTGTGGTCAGGGCGAGTGTGGTGGTCAGTTGGTCCTTGGTGACCTTGCCCAAGCAGCGGCGTGGTAGCTGTTGGGTGCGGTGGTGTGTGGTGGGTTTCCTGAAGGTGAAGTGGACGCATCTGTGGTCGGTCCAGTGGGGTTCGGTGGTGTGGTTGAAGGAGACGTGGGGGCTTGAGAAGATGGGGTCCAGCGTGTGTCCAGCGGAGTGAGTGGGTGTCGTCACAAGCTGTTTGAGTCCGAGGTTGGCGAGGTTGGCGATCAGGGCGGTGGAGTTGGCGTCGTCGTTGTTCTCGAGGTGGAAGTTCAGGTCCCCGAGGAGGCTGTAGTGTGTGGAGGCGAGGGCGTGGGTGCTGACTAGGTCGGCGATGGTGTAGCTGAACTGTGGCCGTGGTCCGGGTGTCCTGTAAACTAGTGTCCCTCTGAGGGTGGTGTTGGGGTCGGTGTGGATCTGGAAGTGAATGTGCTCGGCGGTGGTGAGGGTGTTGTCGGTGTCGGTCGACACTCTGAGGGTGTCCTTGTGGATGATGGCGATTCCCCCTCCCACTCAGTTGGTGCGGTCTCTGCGGGAGATCTTGTAGCCCTGTGGGATGGCTATGGCGTTGTCTGGTGCTGAGGTGGCGTTCAGCCAGGTCTCCGTCAAGAAGGCGACGTCGGGCGCGGTGGAGTCTAGGAGGTCCCAGAGTTCGATGGCGTGTTTGCGGGCGGAGCGGGTGTTGAGGAGGATGCAGCGGAGGTGGTTGGGTTCTCTGGCTTGCGGTTTGGTGGACTGGATGTTGGTGAATCTGCAGTTCCGGCAGGCGAGGAGCCCTTGGGTGTGCTTCGGGGTGGCCCGGTAGCAGAGATGGTCTCGTCCGGTGTTGAGTGCGTGAAGGGTGAAGGAACCGTAGTGCATTGACAGGCAAATATAGTTGAGCCATTGCTGGAAGAGGCCAAACCCTTCACCTGTCCAAGATTTTCTGTTAGTATTATGATGATTTCCCTGTTAGCTGTATTAGCAGTTTTAGGCTGCTTCTGCTTTGCACAACCATACATAATACATTTGTTGTTATGACATTATTTTTTAAATGTGCTGCACATATCTGTTTTTAGTGACTCTTCTTGGGATTCAGTCTGAACATTTCGTACAAGGTCGAATATGGCGCACTGTTTTATTATGCCCGGTCAGCAACATCTCCTAACGTTTTTAGACATAACACCGTAGCACAGCTGCAGTTTTCTAACACAGTAGTTCTTATCATAAAAATCGTGTCTCGCCCCCTCAGCGGGCAGAGAGGAGAATTCCAGCAGAGAAACCAGTCCTGGAACAGAGGCAGCGGCCTTGCGTAAAATTAGTTTACACCTATGATGCGCACCACCTAACTACACACACCAGGTATGGTGTCTGTTGATAATCCCAGAGATCACGAATATATCCCTGTGCTCACATAGTGAGGGTAGGCCTAGATACATATATTAGTTGCTATGGTTGGAAATGTCATTGTATACAGCCTGCTAGTAATGCAGATCATGTAGCTTAGTCATAATTCTTTACTTATCGCAGCACAAATGCTTCAAAATAGGCTACGATAGTTTCAAAAAATATAATGTAAACTTCCTTTGTGTCTTACCTTTATTTATTATGGATATGCATGAGTGAGAAACGGAAGGTGATGATCAATTTCCACAGTTACCTTGGGGACTAGAGGTTTATGTTCTAGGTTTGGCGAAATCACCTGCTAAACTGGAAAGGTTAGGAGTTCAGGTGATGCACTTCGAGCTAGTCGGATTTGGGCCTACAGGTACTGATATGGCAGAGAGACTCAGTCCCTACATTCTGACGTCCTATTCTACCTAGGCACAGTTCTGCTTCCAGGTAGATTTCATTACAAGAACGGAGGCTACATTATGCATTCAAACTGGACCTAAAGGATGCTTACTTCACCATTCCTATGGCCATATCCCACAAACCCTTTCTTCAATTTGTCTGGAAAAATCACCTTTACCAATTTCAGGCTCTACCCTTCGGACTCTCCTCTGCCCCTTGGTGCTTCACCAAGGTCATGAGAGCTGCTGCCTCATCTCTAAGAATAAGGGGCATTTGATTAATCATTTACTTAGACAACATTCTTATAATGTCTCCAGATCCTTCACAACTAGCCAAAGACCTGAAGGCTGTGATGGATCTCCTAGAAATAAACAAAGAAAAATCAATTCTCACGCCTTCCAGATCTTTGGAGTTCCTAGGTTTCACAGTAGACACATTGAAATATCTCCTTTTACTACCTTCCAAAAAGATTACCAAAATCAGGAAGGAAATAAGACACGCCCTGAAACAGCCACTACTGGGTCTCCTCTCCTACTCCATCCAAGCCATCTTTCCCTATCCCCTCAACTATCGGGCCATCCAAAGGGAAAAGGCGAGAGCCCTAAGATCTGGCCTCTGGTACAGAGATCGGATCTAACTGGATCAAGAAGCCAATTCAGAACTAGCCTGGTGGCTCGAGAACTTAGACGTGTGGAACGAAAAAGCAATCTTTGGTTCAAAACCAGAGTTTGTTTTAGAATCAGATGCAAGCCTTCATGGCTGGGGAGCTTGTCTTCTCAATCAGAACACTGGTGGTATCTGGTCACAAGAGGAATCATCTCACCACATAAATTATTTAGAACTAACAGCTGGGCTTTTACGTCCTCATGAGTTTCAAACACTCTCTCCAGGGGAGGTCAGTCATTCTAAAGATGGACAACATGTCTGCGGTAACCTATATAAATCGTCTGGGAGGCACCAAATCTGCAGACCTCTCAAATCTAGAAAAGAAACTTTGGATGTTCTGTCTGGAACACAAGATTGCTCTCAAAGTGGAACACAAGATCGCTCTCAAAGCGGAATACCTTCCAGGAAAATCAAACATCTCTGCAGACTGGAACTCAAGATTCCTGTTAGATCACAGAGGTTGGAAACTGAATGTTTCCTTGTACAGTACCCTAAACAAGATCTGGGGCCCTCTAGAGATAGACTCATTTGCGAGCAGACTAACCTTTCAACTGTAGAACAACTTCAGCTGGATGCCCGACCCGGGTGCTCTAGCAGTCAACGCCTTACTACAACCTTGGAATGGAGCCACGGTGTATGCATTCCCTCCCTTTGCCATGATTCAGAGAGTTCTTCAGATAGTGAGACAGGATCAGTGCTTCCTTGTCCTAATAACTCCCTTTTGGCCATCCCAAGCAAGGTTCCCACCACTCTAGAACTAGCTTGCAACCCCCCTTCTTAATTCCTACCCTAGAGAATCTTCTTGCAGACGTACACAGAGGAGTTCAACCCCTAAATCAGAACGGGAGTTTAACGCTTCTTGCCTGGAGAATGTCAGGAGATCCAATGAAATCTCAGGATTTCCGGCGACGGTTGCAACTCTCCTCGGAGAGTCTTGGGCCCCAGGCACTCACGACGGCTATAACAACATATGGATAATCTGGGTACGTTGGTGCCTGGAAAGGAACCTGGATTCCTTGGAAGCACCTATTGTTGACCTAGTTAACTTCCTTGTTGAACAATTTGATAAAGGCCTCAGCTATAGAACTATCAATTGCAATAGATCGGCTTTTTCTGCTAGTCATGTCCTTGTCAATGGTAAAACGCCAGGTAAACATGTCATTGTTTGTAGAGGGATGAAAAGCATTAAATTTAAAAAGACCTCCTGAACCTGAATATGAAAGTCTTTGGGAAGTCAAACTAATCCTTGTTCTTTTCAATAACTGGCCCAATACTCTCCTCAATAGAAAACACCTTTCCATTAAGCTGGCTACTCTACTATGCCTAATCTCATGCAGAAGGGTCTCTGATGTCAAAGCCCTGGAGATTACGAATGAATCTTATAACATGTTCGGAGTCAAATTTGAGATTTATAGAAGAACAAAGACTATGTCTGATTCAATCTTTTACCCACATTTTGATTTATGTCCAAAACTTTGCATTGTGGACTACTTGAGAGAGTATGGTCGCAGAATGTTTGCTCTTCGCCCTCAGGATGTTAACCAATTACTTATATCCTTTGTTAAATCCCACAAAGACATAACCTCGACTTCTATTGCTAGATGGATTAAGACTGTTATGAGTTTAGCAGGTATTGACTTAAAGAAATTTCAAGCTCACTCCCTTAGAGGTGCGATGGCCAGTAAATCTCTCTGGTCTGGAGGTAAGTTGGACGACATTCTCAAAGCTACTGACTGGTCAAATGCTAGCAACTTTTTACGTCATTATTGCAAGCCTATTGAACATATGCCTGATGTTTTACAAAGCTATCAACATGCATAATGTAGCCTCCGTTATTGTAATGAAATTGCGATTCTCATATTACCATGACCAGAGAATATGGATTTCATTAAAGACACGGAGGCTGACATTATCCCTCCCATCCCACCCCTTGGTGGTCTTACAATGATTTAATGCTGTTTTCGTTACAGTTTATTACTGTACTTTTTATTAACAGTACTTGTTTCATCTCTTGTTCTTTTAGCTTGATAAGCTTTACACTATTTTTTACACTGAAGAGATATTTACTTCTTTCTCTTTTCAGGTAACGCTCCTTAACTGGGTGTAGTCTTGTCTTTGGTTTTACCTTCGTTCTTCCTTCTTCATCCTGCTCATCAGAAGATAGTTTTGATGTATCAAGTTTCATGAACTTATTTTCCTCCACTTTTAAAACAGGCAGATTGTTGATGGCTCATGCCTTTCATGTGTTGCTATTGTTCTGTTCTGGAAACTTTTAATATTGTGATGTAAGCGGCTGCTTGGACTGCATTAAAGGAATAATGCATAATGTCAGTCTCTGTGTCTTTAATAAAAATGCAGTTTCTCTAGTCATGGTAATATGAGAATCGCAACTCCCTGCAACATTAGACATGGCCATATTCCCTCAAAGAGGAAAGGACAACTCTGGAGGGACTTCAGGGAGTTGAATGGGATGGAGATGTAGCGATGGGATATTGTAGCGAATGGCCACTGTTGTCTGATGGGGATGAGACAAATTACAATTCCATCTTAAAGAACTTTGGCCAGGCAGGCAGTGTAGTGAGTGTGTTTCCGAACCACGTTGGAGCAATGGTCATGCTATATGGCTGAAAGGAAGGGGTTGAACAGGATAGATCCCAATATCTAGGTAATCTACAATTATACCAGTTTATCCTACCCAAAGAAAGGGAAAATGTGTATATACACTGATTACTAGGGAACTATACATCCTTTGTGGCAGGACTAAATATTGACTGCAGTGCTTAAATTTAAATTTAAACTCGATATGCAACGTTTTTTGAAGAGTGTTATTTTTTATTACTTGTCCACAGCTTTAGTTTTACTGACACATCTTATGGAGACTTCTTTCATTTGTGCGTCAGCGTATAAATTGGCTTAAAAAAACAGGCGACAAAACGTATGCTGATTCTTTCAATTTACTTTTATCCCACTATAATATCAAATGTTTAGGGCAGAATCTACTGTTATAAAAACAATTTACATCTAATTGTTGTAAATTGTAATTTTCAGTCAATGAAATTAGATTGAGGGTTAGAAAGACTAATATATAGACATTCTATTTAGCACCCTTTTTACCCAAGCACAGCAGTAGCTTGCGGCATTGTGGAATCCGAAGTCTCTTACGAGGTACATATTCTGTAGATCTAAATTGTGACTACAAGACAGTGGTGTAGCAAGGGCGCGAATTTTGGGTGTGGCATCCCACCCTCCATCCTTACCTGCGGTTGTCACGGGGCAACAAATGCAGGATTCTCCAACACCACCCCCCTTTGCATTCTGCCGTCGCGGGCGGCAAACACAGAGACCACCAGGACCCCACCTTTTACATGCGGCATATATCTTATATAAAGTTGAAAATTGCCAGAAAATTCTAGTCAAGTCTCTTCCTTTTAAAATTGGGATCATAAGCATTTAAAGAAACATTGTTAGTTTTTGTGTGTGTAGAGCGAAACAAGAGTCATTGGATAGTTTGAACAGTTTCCATGCTCAATTACATGAACCTAAATGTAGGGTACAATGCAGACTAGGGTACTGATACTACCCCAGAGTGAATTAGGACATTTAGTAGTAAATTGTGCTGTTAAAATTTGTGGATTCTCTTAGTGTGACCCTGAAACCAAGATCTGCTATAGACTTTGGAATTTAGGATTCCTGATACACCATTGTTAGTCACATAGCCAATAAAATCAACATAACTCAATCTAAGTGTGTGTTTGTAGCGTGTGTAGAAAGCAATTTTTGTTAGTTATGAAAGTATGGACAGCCGACACATATTTCACTCTGTTGATTTTTTTTAAAGCTTTTGTTAAAAAAAGAAAACATGTTATGGAGGTCTGGATGTTTGATTATTGGTGTCCGAATCATTCCTAGTGGCCAAGTAGCAGGAAAACGCGTTGTCATTTTGGCCACCACTGCAAGTCTTGTCACTTCAGAATCAAGATATCACCTGAAGTGTCAAAACATGCAGGGATGAGTGAAACAAAATAAATATTTCCTGTTAACGGAGAGCTAGATGGGACTCACATTTAGCTAACAAAAGCCTTGAGAAAGTTAATCGACCAATTTGCCTGAGCAACACACATTTCGGATCTACAGTTTCATTACTAATAGAAAACCACTTGCTACTCCTGCTTGGATTGATGTATGATGAATTGATACCCTATATGACTAATGGTGGTGCATCACGATTGTTAAATCTCAACCGGTTATAAACCGAAACAACTTAAAATATTGTATCACTTTTAAAAAGAGTTTTTAGCTATTCTTTTAGTGGTGTGCTTCAATTACAATTATTTTATATATTTTGGACTTAAGTTGTATAAATCAATATAGAACAAGGATTGATTGATTGCAGTATTGACCAATATATAGCGATGACTGATTTATATATATTACCAAATTAGCCATCTAACAATCTATATAGGATTACAGACACAAAAAATGCCTTTTATGCTGAACTTACAAAAGTAAAACTGATTTTAAGGAGGACAGGGGAGTGATTTCAACAGGGTAGTAAAATCTAGCATTGGGGTTCATAACTCCAAATAAATGTATCAAATGAGGAACTTTCCAACTTTAATCAGTTCTTAATAGAGTAATACATAATTTTATATTATTTCTCAATTATTCACTAGCAACCCATTTCTTATAGGTTCTATTAAAAGAGAGTCATTTCTGTTCATTTACGAAGCGATTATGTTGGAAGATAATTACAGTGTCTTCTAGAGGCACCTGAGTTAGGTGGAACATGTAATGCAAAAGATTAAATGATAATAGAATTAATAATAAGGTAGACTTCCGAGCCAAAGACTTGGTAACTTTGACATTCCCAGAATCACGAGCCTTCTTTTCAGTGGGTAATGTTAGTCCCTTCCTTTGTTCATTACATTTAGTTTTACTTTTCAACAACCTACACTTAAATAGCTGTAGAGTGTGAATAGGAGCATTTTGAGCGGGAGCAGGCAAGTAAGAGAACAAATATAAGGTGGAGATAGGAGTAAGATCTAATTTGTCACCGCTTCAAATTTACAGCAAATGCGTTGAACAATTAGAAGGTAGCCCGAGTGCAGGCCAACCGGCCCCTGTAAGTGAGCAGTCAGGACTAAACCGTCAGCTTTTATGCTGTGCTGAAGGTTTGTGTGCTTGTACGCGTGTGTGATTATGTGTCATTACAGATAGGTCATAGAGCCTGGATGGTCAACCTGAAGCCACATCACTATTCCTTCTCCCTGACACAAACCTACCCCTCCTTAAAGGGGCTAGTTTATGGAGCAGAGAAGGGAAAATACATAATCTTCTGACATGGATGAACCAATTTTATCTATCTAGGAAGGATAAAAGGCTGAATTAGCCCTGCCCAAACACAGAACTGTGGCCTCTAGATCTTCTGCAGATCTCCACAACAGAAGCTCTAACAACTGAGGCACCGGACTAACCCAGAGACCTAAAGCCCAAGAGGCAAAGACGTTCTCTGTCCTGAGTACCTAAGCATGTTGTACCAGAGCATTACGTACCTCGCTGTATGCCTGCGTCACTTGCTCATACAGGGATTGGTGGTGGTGGATCGCCAGCTCCAGGTCCTGCATTTCGGAGGGAAGACCTCCTTCGTTGCACATCTTGCACCAGGCATCAACACCTGACAGAAACTGGAGAAAAAAAACATGCAGTCCAATCAAAAAGCAGCAGCAGACTGTGTAACAAAGTCAGCTTTCAAAAAAGACGATAAGCCAAAGTTCAGATTTATCACACATAAAAGATGATTAAACTAAAAGATAAATAAGCCAAGAGCATACCATCATATATTCTAAATGCTAATGTTTTTAAATAAACATGCAAATCCTTCAACCACAAAACTGTCAAAAAATGTTAACTGAAATATTCAAATTTGCACTAGTCAGTCACAAGAACAAGGCGCAGAGAGCTCGTGGGCCTTCTTCTTCCTTAATGGGCCTCTTTTCTTGTCAGATATATCATCCGGAAGCGGAGGCACACTGGTAACTGGTCAGCATGGACTTCGAGCCACCCTATGTCAGAACATATGCGAAAAACCGAGAAGCATCTGAGCACTGGAAGGCCCTTACAGCCCGATTATTCCCACAGCAACACACATGCTGCCTCCCATATGCGGCAACCATGGCTACTGTTGCATAGGACAAACTAAAATATCACATCAATGGACACTTCCCTTGCTGGGGTAACTGCAACAATGTATCTGCCCGCCAGTCTCATCTCTGGCCCTGGTCTCCCGGTAAAAGCCGGGTACGGCTGAGCACAAGGGCAGGAGCGGACAATATGGCTGTTCTGTTGGTTGAAGACGACCATCAGTCAGGGCTGCCAGCGTTGACTGGCATATCTATGTCTCAAAAACTGATTTGTCCCGTTTGCTTAATGAAGAGCCAAATGTAAAGAAATGATTATTCAAGGCCCTGTGTTTAGAAAACCTATTGCCAGTTTGGCAAAGACGAGGATATTTCCAACACAAAACTTAATTTGTCCGGAAATAGTTCTTAATACTTGATTTAAATTTCCCAAAAGGGTGACAGAAATAAATGCTTAAGGCATTAAGAAGCATTTCTTTCATTCCAACTATTTCGTTTTATATTTGTTAAGTACACAAATGGAGATGTAGGGGGGGTTTACAGAATCTCTCTTTAGGTCTTTAGAAAGGTGTAGAGCAAGTTCATGGGCGAACATCTAAGTCAGGCAACCAATTGTATCAAGTGTATAAAGCCAGTATACAACACAACGAAATCTAGACCTGCAATCACATTTGCACTAGATAACAAGCATTGGAAATGCAATAGGTCTCGCAGCATTAGAGTTAGTGCTTTTAGAATTGTTTATGGGTTTTTTTGTAAATCTTTAGCATTTTTGTTTCCTGTAGCCAATGCTAAAGTATTACAAATAAAAAAAGCCATAAACATTTCTAAAAGCTCTAACTGAAATGGTCTGAGAACTATTGCACTGTGTGAGGGTGAGGGTGAGTGAGGGTGAGTGAGGGTGCGGGTGAGTGAGGGTGAGTGAGGGGTTGAGGGTGAGTGAGGGTGAGTGAGGGTGAGTGAGGGTGAGTGAGGGTGAGGGTGAGTGAGGTGTTGAGGGTGAGTGAGGGTGAGTGAGGGTGAGGGTGAGTGAGGGTGAGGGGTTTTGGGTGAGTGAGGGTGAGGGGGAGTAGTTGAGGCTGAGTGAGGGTGAGTGAGAGTGAGGGTGAGTGAGGGGTTGAGGGTGAGGGGTTGAGGGTGAGTGAGTGAGGGTGAGGGGTTGAGGGTGAGTGAGGGTGAGGGTGAGGGGTTGAGGGTGAGGGGTTGAGGGTGAGTGAGGGTGAGTGAGGGTGAGGGGTTGAGGGTGAGTGAGGGTGAGGGGTTGAGGGTGAGTGAGGATGAGTGAGAGTGAGGGTGAGTGAGGGGTTGAGGGTGAGTGAGGGGTTGAGGGTGAGTACTGCAATAATGGTAAATGCTGTTATTATCTGTGAAGGCCTTTTGAAATATACACAAGTTAGGATTTACTCCTTGGTAGTCCCACATTTGGAATTCAGGTAAAATGAGTAACAATAAAGCAAAATAATTTGGGAAGGTTCACCAAAAATTAGTCAAGTGGGGAAGCCAGGACTCGAGCCCAGATTTCCTTTCACTGGCCAATGTCGCCTCGCTCCAGTTTACACTTCAAAATAATTGCCACCTGGGGTATCTTACAAGAGCTAAATTAGAACACTGCATTAAATAAGGTTGACTTAAAAAATGCATGTTGTTGTATCTTTGCCTTTAATTCTAACATTCTCTGTTAAGAATGTTATTCTGTCATGATTGAGAATGTGTGTGTGGGAAGCTATGACCAGTTGAAGCTGCCGTTTGACTGTGGCCACATGCCTCTCCGATGGTTGTGAATAAAGCTACTTTAATTCACTTGAACAGGATCTTCGTTTTATTACTGGCGATGCAGGACGCCCATCGGAAAAGAATCCGACGTACAGGAAGTCATTTTGGATAACTTACATGGATTGGAAGTGGGTCAGTGTACTTTGTGACTTTCAGGATGTCACCGGACGTGTGAGACGCTGGAGCACACCACGTTAAGAGCACCGTGAAAGGAGCCTACATAATCAGCGCTATTTAGAAGGAAACGTTAAAACAAGTTCTTCTAAAATTCACTCATTGCTCCAGATCGCAAGGAATGAGTGCGGCACGGAGGGAAGAGAGGGGAGGGGGGAGGAGAAATGCGACACGGCGGGAAGGGGAGGGGGCGGAGCGGGTTAAATTAAACAAACAAGAGGGACGGAGGAGAGGGGAGGGGGGAGGAGAAATGCGACACGGCGGGAAGGGGAGGGGGCGGAGCGCCCATCGGAAAAGAATCCGACGTGCAGGAAGTCATTTTGGATAACTTACATGGATTGGAAGTGGGTCAGTGTACTTTGTGACTTTTAGGATTCCTTCAAATATTTATTGACTGTGTAGCTGAATTCCGGCTGAAGTTAACAGTATAGCAACATTTATTTACCTTATTTTAGCAAGGTAAAAGTGTTTGTGAGAAGTGCTTACTGTTGTTTGTTTAGTGTTTCGCTGGTAGCATCTTTTAAAAATCCTATTGTGCGCGTGTGGAAGCAACGTGGACAGAGGCGCGAGAGGCTCAAGCTTGAAACAATGTGTCGTACGTGACATTCTATTGTGCGCGTGTAAAGGCAGCGCGAACAGAGGCGTGTGAGGCACAAGCTGGAAACAATGTGCTGTACGTGACTGGAATCCTGTAGGAAGCGTATAAAGACAGCGCGAGGAGAGGCGCGTGAAGCGCGAGACGAGAACACTCTGCTGTGTGTGTGATTTGAACACCGTCGGATGAGATGTCACCGGACGTGTGAGACGCTGGAGCACACCAGGTTAAGAGCACCGTGAAAGGAGCCTACATAATCAGCGCTATTTAGAAGGAAACGTTCAAACAAGTTCTTCTAAAATTCACTCATTGCTCCAGATCGCAAGGAATGAGTGCGGCACGGAGGGAAGAGAGGGGAGGGGGGAGGAGAAATGCGACACGGCGGGAAGGGGAGGGGGCGGAGCGGGTTAAATTAAACAAACAAGAGGGACGGAGGAGAGGGGAGGGGGAGGAGAAATGCGACACGGCAGGAAGGCGAGGGGGCGGAGCGGGTAAAACAAGACGGACGTGCACGCGCTTTTAAGCTCAATGCGCATGCGCATTGAGCTTAAAAGTCACGGGCACTGCAAGGAATCGCCACGATTCCTTGCAGTGTGGATAAAGAGTGGATAAGTCCCAATACTCTCGCTTGCTCGATGCGCATGCGCATCGACAGGCGAGACCTAAAAAAATCAGTGTAATATGATGATTTTGAATTGCCTGCACCAGGGCTTTAAGTGGGATGAAAAAACTGTGGGGTCTCTCAAAGGGGCGTGGCAAGTGTAATTAGGGGCGTGGTTTTAAATCACTTAGGCTAAAAATCTGTGTTTAGCATAGTGTGCAGCCCTACTTGTATTTTGCTGTTTCTGTCATTACATCCATTCCAGATATGTGATACAACAAGTAACATACCTACAACACGTCAGGACTATTGGCTTTGTCAACGGTTATTAGTTGCATAAGATAAGTAAGATGCAACTATGGCTTGTTGCATATAATATTGAAAAAGCTTCCAATTAAAGCCCTGGTGACCCTACCACAATGTTGCTGCTCTTGAGTTTCGGAAAGGGAAGGGAAATCCAGAGAGAAAATGACTCTCTTTAAAGGATTTCCCTTCCCACACAACGCTCACCTGGCATGACGTCCACTAGTGAGAAGTGAGTAGTGTGGGCAGCGCACATCGACGTGCCTGCTGTCTCGAAACAGGTCTCTATCAGGTTGTTTAGTGCCATGGCACTTTTTTTCGGACTGCAGTGACAGCAAACTGCTGTCACTGCAGTCCGGAAAAAAAAGGACCGCCTGTGCCAGGGCTCAAAACAGAGCCCGATAGAGACCCGTTTCGAGGCCCCTTAAAAAAAACTGCCGGTGCTCAGACCCCTTGAGACCCGGCCCACTTAAAGCCCTGGCCTGCACTAGTTTAAACTATATTTCTGGTCCTCGTTTTTTACACGTCTATGTTCCCTATTGCATGGAGACAGAGTTCTTTTTTTTCATTCTTTTATGTTGAAACAAGACTCACTATTCTTTTTGTTCAGAATCAATGACCCGAATTATTACAAAAGGGTGAGATTTAAGACTGCTAGAGACATTGCTAGGATCTGGGTTAATATATTAAAATTTTGCAAAACAACTTTTTTTCACCCAAAATTACCGTTGTGGGGTAACCCAGGTCTCCCGGCTTTTTTTACAGATTCTATTACTCATAGTTGGGCGTCTCTTGGGATTAAGACACTGGCGGATCTATACGGCTTACAGGGGTTTTTAGAATTTAATACGCTCAAACAGTTATATGATCTACCGGAAGCTACAAGATTCAAACACATGCAAATGCACGACTATTTGATTAATAAGAAAAATATACAAAATATCTCTGAATGGGGTAACGTCGTTTACGACGCAACTTTCAGCACGCAGTGCTATTACAACGCGGTTTTTAAATCGCATTCTATTACAAAGCATGACTCTGGGGGGCGCTCAAGGATAGGGAATACTTTTAATTTACTTTCCAACACCTTCCTTAGTGTCAACGGGGACTGGTGTTGGAATAGTAAATTAAAATATTCACTATCCAACACCCCTTTCTGTTATGCGTTGTAAAAGAATGCGGTATAAAAACCGCGTTGTTACAGCATGCGTGCTAAAAGCATGCGTTGTAACAACATACATCCCTCTGAATGTGACATATGGACCTGTCTTTATTCAAACAAGAACAAATCAATTATTAGCGAAGCCTATAAAACACTTAGCACGTTTAAAACAAATGATGGTGATAAACTGGCCGCGAAGTGGAGCACCCAACTAAGTTTAAATATCACTCCTAATCAGATAGAGCACTCCCTGGTTAATATAAACAATCTTGTACGATCATCTAGCCTTCGGCTACAACAATACAGAACGACCTGCATGCTCTACTACACACCTGAAAGAATCTCCAGATGGTCCCCGAACCCCTCCTTTAGCAGCCGTACTAAATAACCTAAATGTTCGACCGAAGCAGCCAATATAGTGCATATACTGTATTCCTGCCCCAAACTTAAGACCTTCTGGGGGGATATACTGAGTGTCCTTAGATTAAAAAATATCTTGCTCCCCACCATCACGGCTGCCTCGGTCCTACTAGATCTTAATCTCTCTTCATCTTCACAATCAGCCCTAACCACTATACTTATCTCATGCGCTAAATTAACCTTGGCTAGGGCTTGGATAGATCCAGAACCACCGACGGTTTGGAAGTGGTGGTCACTAGTAACAGAGATACATGCCATGGAGTTAGCCCTAGCAAATTTTAGGGGAACACGCTCACTGATTAAATTCAATAGAAACTGGGGTACTTTTCTAGATTAAAATCTTATTCAAATGCTGTATAATTGTTAAGTTTCTCTGGTTTGATTCTGTAATAGGAATTCCTTCTACTGTGTTTACATATCAAATTATTTCGTCTATAACATATATACTTTAAATGTCTCTCAGTATATGTATGAATTATCTATGTATTTTTGTTGTCTTTTTCTTTTTCTGTCAGCCCGCTAACATTAATAAAAAAAAAAAAAGAATTGCCTGCACTAATTGTTTTTCACTACCATTTTTGTTAGATAACGCGATTCACAACAGAAAGGAAAAGCAATATATTATCTTGGTTGACAGACCACAGGTATATCATCAAATAAACGATAAACTAATATCTTGAATAGTGCATGAAATAGTGTAGAATTACAGGCAACAAGTGTATTAGTGACCCACAAAGTAGTTCACAATTATCATTTTGTGTTTAACATTACAGAGTTCTCCCTCATTCACAGAATTTACAATCCTCCACAATTGTCTACATTTATTTAGGTCATTGTTCACCTTGGGGTCACTTCAAACCGCAGTAATTCGCATCTTTTTAGCAACTATCCATTCACTAAGGTCTTTGCACCATGGTTTACTCACTGATCCCTTAACTTTTTTTATTTTTTTTATATGCCTTCACCATTCTCTGTTCCGTCATGCACACCGAGGAATGCGCCATGATAATGTTTTAAAATGTTTGAGTGATGCTCACTCATAACATGTTCGTAGGTAATGCCTGGCAATTACTGAAACCCAGAAATCCCACCCTCCACCCCAACAAGCCAGTGGAAATTTCTTCAACATAAACACAATCCCTGTCCCTTCAAGGGAACTAAGTTGTAGTACAACAGGAATTAGAAAAGTGCATATTCTAGGGGATCCACGTGGGGAACCTGTAGAAGCTGGCTTATCAAAACCCTTCATATACAAGATAGGATGTCCGATGGGGAAAGGTGTCTTGGTATAAGCACGGCGGTGGTCACCGAGGTTAGGCAATATGATGGGTTCTACCATCGACTGGGACAAAGATGAACAGTTGTCAGCCCATATCTGATGGTTACGACTGGATACTGCCCGACGCATCAGAGACCTGAAAATGAAAACCTACCCACCTGTAGTGCTGATAGCAAGCCCTGTGCATCATAACGTACCATATTGCGCCAGGGAATATTTAAACAGCCCATTTCATAGCTTATATAACAACCTGCATAGTAAACTTAACCAGGCTGGCAGTCAACAATAGTCTGGACATATTGGCGACATCAAGACTCAGGCAAACTGTGCAAATAGAAAATTATATGTAATGCCAATCAATCTCCTTATCCAGGTCTGTGCAAGCCACAAGAGGAGCCTACTCTCGCCAAGTGAGTAACCTGTTAACATTAGAGCTGGCACTTTGTGATGTCAAAAATATCTTCATCTTCTTTCTGTGAGTGATCTTCAATGTCTGTGTACACAAAGAGGCTAAGGAAAAACGTTTTCCAGTGCCTGGAGGGTTGAGAGGATACTGGGTCGGAGTAACACCTCCTAAGTCAAATCACTGGACCACGAAAAATTACTCCAACTGACCACGTAGTGGTCAATCAAAATGCACTTGAATGGGTAGCAGCGAAGCATGAAGTATGAGGATAGGTGTGTAACTTCACCAAAAGGTGAGCAAGGAAGCAATTCCTTTTTGTTTAATTACCCTCACACACCCTAGTGGTGTCATGCTTCATCATAAGTCTGGGTGGGCTTGACCACAGTGTTGGGAGCTCTTTGGAATAGTTGACGACCAGGGGGGCATTAAAGATAAAAAACCTCAGACAGATCCTCAGTTTCCCTTTATTCTTGGGTCTGTCAGGGTTATTAAAAATTCTTAAGAAAGCGGGTCAAATGGGAGTATTATGGTCTTATGACCCTAGTGCCAGCATGTTTCAGTCCATATGTGGCCTTAAAGGTCCTGGACCTTCTTCAGGGCAATGGTCGGCCAACCCTGGGGGACAGAGACGGGTGGGGGACCCTATTCTGTCAGTGAGTAAAAGGCAGAGTAGCTGCTCCTTATGTGTGTGACAGATAATTCATCTGTCATACAGATCTGTGAAGAGAACAAAGAAAAACAACATACAATATTGTATGAGCATATTGTGGTGTTTCCATAATGCTGTTTCCCATATACGTGCTTTGGAAGGAGACCGAGCCCACCTATGCCCAGAGACTGTGCACAATAGTAGTATTTAATCTCTTCCAAATATGTGCCACTCACATCTATACCTGAACATACTATTGCTACGCGACAGATTATTAATGGTGGCAATTTTGCTTGAATACTGACACTAACTGCATGCCTCCACGTCAAGACATACCAGGAAGTTTTCTTCTGGGTTATATTCAACATCTGTTAGAAGATTGAAGAGGTGTTTTGTGTCTTGTACATATGATTTTATGTGTGTCACCAGAGGACGTAAAAATCAATCTGCATATTTTGATCTTGGTTCAAGGAGAGACCCAATGCCAGAGACAATAGGTCTGCCTGGAGGTGGAGTCTTGCCTTTGTGGATTTTTGGTATTGTATAGAACAGTGGAGTTCTAGGGTCTTCTCGATTCAGAAAGTTGTGTTCTTTAGGCGTCGGGGTGACACAGGGTGACCCGATGATGAAGCATGACACCACTAGGGTGTGTGAGGGAAACTAAACAAAAAGGAAATGCTTCCTTGCTCACCTTTTGGTGAAGTTACACACCTATCCTCATACTTCATACTTCGCTCCTACCCATTCAAGTTGATCTTCAATCTGTTTTGAAGTTGATCTTCAATCTTGCCAAATACAACATTGTGCACTGTATGCCAGCTTGCCTTAGCTTTCACTTTAAGCGGAGAGCCTCTTGACGTGCTTCCAGAACCACCATAGTGAATTCCAAGTACACACATAAGGCATTTCCTTCATAGGATAGTATTTTTTCTCTCTAGCCATTCAAAGTACCATTGTGACGTCCTTATAGTGCAAAAGCGTTGCTATTATGAAGTGGCACCCAGTGGAGGATGAAGCCTCAGCGTCCGGTGGGCACATTCCACAGTGAAGATAGGGGAGAGGCTGCTTGTCCCGAACACAGATTTCAATAATGTTTTGAAATAGTCCAACATTATTACAGTATCTGCAGATTCAGGTATCACCATGATCCACAGGTTATTCCATCTTGATTTAGCCTCCAGATCTTCATTCCATGCTTTAATGACATTCAATACTTTGGACATATTTAGTAGAATGACCTTCCGTCAGAGTTACGATTGGAGTCCTCAGAACTCTTGTTCAGAACAAAACTTAAGACTCACTTATTCAGACGGTAGACGGTTGTGCTGGCTGCTTGGACTGCCTACCCGACTTTCATAGCGCGGGGACACGCCTGTAGGCGTACACCAGGGGCTTTACAAATCTCTCTAATAATAATAATAATAATAATAATAATAGATTTTCAGTAAGACTCGTTGTGTCGTCTTCCAGGGCTCAGATATGGGTTTCTGCAGTAGATACCTGCTTGACTTGCTTGCTGATTGTAGCGGACATCTAGTTCACTCTACTGGTGAGAGTGTAATGTTTCTGGTCTATCAATGACAGGCTTTTTTTTGCATCTTTAGAAGTAGAGCTAACTTTCATGTCCCCACTAGAAGTCAAAATATCCTGTGATTACATCAGTCTGACTGTAGAGGAGGTCCTCGTTTTGTGAATGGCATAAACCTTTTGTTTAGCCTGCTTAGGGACCCCTAGCTCATTTGCCTTCCATGTTGACGTTGTTGCAATGAGAGCCAACTGTTTGTATCAGTCAGGGGCAAAACTTGAAATTTTACAACTAAGAGAATAGATAGTAGACCCAGAGCTGGACCAATTAACACACTCACATGCCATGAGGCATGGCTCACCTGCGCACATTTGAATAGCTGCTGCCCCTCAATTGGGCTGGGCTCCGATATCCACGCAACAGCAACCACCACAGTATGGGCCCTGAGTTTCCAATATATCATTAAGTACTACAGTGTAATGAGGAGGACCTGAAAATACTCACAGATTCAGGATGGAGATTGCCTTAGTTTGGGTCCACTACATATAGTGTGGTGAAAAAGCGAAGTAAGCACCACGAGTCCCCCTGCAAGCACAGCTGCAGTGCCTCAAAGTTCTTTAGAACCATTCATTCAACTGGTCCCCAATCTTCGGCCCTATGCTCTGGTAGTCATATTGGGCCACCTCACATCCTTGTTCAACTGCACGCTTCAAGTCACAAGGAGCTCGTGTATGCAGCCTGAGACCTACCTGCTGAGTCACTCTCCTCACCAGGGCTTTACTAGAAGTCTGGCCATTCTGTCCTTCAGGCACAATCTCTTAATGGGCGATGCAGCTGCCAATCGGCTTGGCATTGCCTACATCCTGGTACAGCTTTATGGTCCGATGATCAAGGTGCTTATTGCTTCTTTTTCCCGCTACAGTTTGTTTTGAATTTAACTTAAGCTCATCTCATATAATTCAGGTGTATTTATCAATGTGAGGAGATTGCTAGTCATTTGCTTGTGACATAGGAACCTGCCTTAGGTTAAAAATAGTTGTTAGTGTTTTAAAATAGAGCAATTGTTGCCTTTGTTCCTCGCACCCTTCCACAATGAAACATGCTGTCACATTTATGTTCAGTCTGACATTCACTGCTTGCTCAATTACCGTCCGAGACCATGATGAGCACTGTGATTAATTGTACGTCTTACTTGCGGATTGCTGAATAGTAAACTAAGTAATTTATTTCAAACATAATTCTAGTCCTGTTTGCAGAATGTTTGCTCTCATTAATATTTTAGAGCTGTAGCTGCAGTTTATAGCGGTTTTTAAGGTAAATTGTTTTTTTTTTAAGTCTTGCCTTGCATAAGTGCACGCTGTACGTTTTCCAAAACCCAGTTGTAGGCTTACCAGGATGTAGAGTAGGCTTAAAACCAGCCCATTGCTAGGCTGGCTTCATTGTAGTTAACATTTGCTTGCCTCTTATTCAACGGCTTGCGTGTCCATTTTCTACCCTGGAAGATGGCTTTTTACCACTCTTTTGTTTGACGGATTTTTATTTTTCCACTTCTCTTTTTTGCTAAACAACTTTTTCCTTTTTATTTCAGCACTCCATTAGAGTGTGTGTTGTGTAGCTTTCTCCTTTGTGTGCTGCTACTCACTCCCTAACACCCAACTCTTACATGCTGTGTATTTTCTTTTGTATGCTTCTCCCCCACACACTTTGTTTTTCTCTCTCCATAATGTAATGTTTTCTCAAGTGTTTCTCCCTCCTGTGTGCTGCTTTTCCCCCTCCTCAACTCAGGTTTATTTTTGTTTTCTCTCCACCTCCCAGTTGGCTTCCTCTGCCTGCGCTCCCCCACCACTCGAGGCGCTTATTTTTTTCCATTTTTGAAGGGCCAGCAGCTGCCATTTTCTGCTTTTGCACACTTAAAATATCTTCTTCTTTTAATCTTTCTATGGGCCTGATTTAGAGTGTCTAGGACAGGCTTAACTTTGTCACAGGGACCGAGTAAATTACTCCTTTGCATTGACCGAGTGCCCATCCTCCACATTTAGAGATGTTTGCCGGCTCTGTGGACATTTCAAGCCACTGACAGGAATCGCTGTGTTTATTATTGTTCAAAAATATACTCCCAAAGCAGGAATTTCTTTGTGAAAAATCATGAAAAAAATCACCCCCACGCCATAGGAGTGGTCTTCCATGATGTGGTGGTCATTTAAACATGTTTGATGTCCCTTACTGTTAAGTTCTTCATGACCGTGAGAGAGAGTGAAAACCGGCACTAGACCCACCCACTCTAAATTGGACAGCAGGTCAAAGAGCCAAAACGCCAACAGCCTGTACTACGTCGGGCCAACAGAGGATTCTGTCAGCATCGGAGGTCGGAGTAGGCTTCTTTATTGACATACTGGAACAGGTGAAGTTGAGATGGAGTACCCTCTCCGCCAAACTCTAAATCAGTCCCTAAGTGGCATCTGCCATCATATTTCATGATTTTTACTAGATACAAAAGGCGAAGTATGATGAGAGAAGTCATCCCATTATCAAAAGTGAAACATAAAAAAAACTTAAAGGAACTCGGAAAAAAACCTTGGCTTGAAGTAATTAACAAAGATGATTTACAGTCAATGTAATTACAACTCATTTAGTGTGAACTTGAATTACTGAGAAAGTACTCTACCACAAACAAAGGCATAAGGTATTTTGCAAGATGAAGAGTATAGTTCTCCTGGTTTTGGATGACTATAAATGTGCAGTAAATTCTTTAATAGTAGCAACTATGAAATTGTGGGGTGAGGGAACTACATTCAGTTATTACTTAAGAGGATTTTTTTTGGGTAATAAAATATGTAGGTCACGTGATGGTGTTCATACAAAAGACCCAAAATAGATCATTTTCTGAGTGTGCAACAACTTACAGGTCAGTCGATTCTCTCTCTGTGCCTTCCCAATTTCAGAACTGTGGTTTTTTTTTTTTTTTAAAGAGTTCCTATAGCCTGTGACCAAGAATTGGCGATGATGAATTCACATTTTCGGAGGCTATGTCACAGAAGCTTCCGCAGCATCATTATTTCTAGTCCTCAGATCCGGCTGGTCCTGCATCAAAGCTTCCTCCCATTGCTTGAATAGCATCTTCACTGTAGAGGCGAGTTGGACGAACTCTGCTTTTCCCTTTTGCTCTATGCAGGAGCTGAATTGACTAGAAAATCAAGTCCACCATAGCACTTTTTGAAAAGCCACGAATGTGACCGGCATCTGCGGGATCCCAATGGTAAGAGTAATTCAAAGGGGGGAAAAAAGTCTAATGTCATCAGGGAAAAGATTGGTTGCGTGAGTAAAGCTGTACCTGCACAATGAAGTGCGAGTGAAGGCTTAAACATGTGCCCACTAGGCCTCGCTAATCAGCCGACTTTGTGCTACTCACTGCTCCAGGCACTAAATGTAAATCTCATCTTACAGAAAGGGCAGGTTTTCTGTCATCGGGCCTAAACTCTTTAACAACCGTTCTAGTCATATTGGTAAAGAACAATCGCTTCTAAGGCTGTGAAAGCATGGCTCTGTTGCTAGATTTCCCTCCATAATCTCGGACTCCTCCCCTAGCTCGTTTGGATCTGACCTATCATTGTTTTATTTCCCCTTAGATGAGCCACCTACATTGGCTACTAGATATATAACCTTCTAACTCCCTGCCAAAGGCTAACCTTGCTGTTTAAGGCCACAAAAACACAAGTTAAAGGCCCAAGCCACAGTCCAAGACCTATAACAAGGGAGACGGCCTTTAACAGCTGCAATAGCCCGACATAGGAGATTTTAAGCAATCTTAGAATTTTCAGCCCACTGAGAGTAGAACATTCTAAATTAGAAAACAAGAAAAACTAAAATAAACTTGAAATGTTGTGCCAAAAGGGCAGCATCAGCCATTATTAGCCCTTAGCGAGTCACTCTACTGTCTTCGATGGAGTGTTCAGTGTTCTAATATAGCCTTGTAGCCTGCTGAAGCGGGCAATACCAACCATTAAAGGCCAGCTCCAGCATTAAAGGCTAAACGACTAAAATGAGATCCTTTAACAAGGGCGCAGGACATTAATAGCTGGTATAGCCCAGCTACGGAGGGCCATAAGGCTATTAGAACATACTGCCACTAAAGGGCAGAATGTTCTAACAAATAAAACAAATGCCTCATGGAGCCTGAGGGGACTGAAATCCCCGCAGGCTCCGTGAGGCTTTTGTTCACAGCAACAGCTGTGAATGACAACATTAGAATGTTGGAGCTCTGAGCTTCTACTGGCCATTAGAAGCCCAGGGCACTCCATTCTTTTCAATGGAGCTCCCAGCATTCAAATATTCTAATTACCGTTAAAAGCCCTGTTCTTTTGTCAGATCTTTTATAAATCAGGGCCAAGCTTTATACAATCTAGAATTGTCCTGTGTGTACCTCTCGAAAACTCTCCTTCAATACTTTACATTGATCAGTTCTTCACAATGCTCGAGTAAGATTGAGAAACAGCAGTTCCAGTGGAGTGATATAATCACAGTATAGTTACAGTAAAGCATAATAGCCTATTTAGTATAAGGGGATGTGTGATGTCAGAGAAAGAAATGCAACCTACAGCGAAGGGTTTCTTAACAGTGCAATTGTATTTCCAAACACAATTCAAATTATATACATTTACAAGATAATTGCAGTGCAAGGGTGTCCCCAGTGTATCATAAAGAACCATAAAAACTAGGCAACATTAAAGTGATTAAGTGTGACAGTATTTACAAGGTTTCATAGCAATAATTGCAGAAGAAAAACGACCGTTCTGGATGTTTAGACAGAAGATATAGACAGACACTATATACAATCATAAGTGCTGTATGCAAAGTTCACTTCCTTTTTATCGTCGACGGCGTTTTGACCCTGCTGGGGATAGAGGGTCTCATCAGGACCAAGTGTGGGGGGACATCTAAGGAATAAAATAAACATTGGGTAAGCGCTGGACCAGTGGGGGTACCCGGGCAATTGAGGATGACAGCTAAAACAAGGGGGGATGTGTACCTGGATACAGCAGTGCTAGGTCGCGTGTGGTGTGAAATGCCAATCATGTGAGTGAAAAGAGTAAAACGGTTTACTCACAGTGAACCCAGCCAGGTTCTTGGCAGTCAAAGGAGGTCAGGAAGAGAGAGAAAGGCATGGGGATGAGAACAGGTACAGGACAATACTAACAAATTACAAAATGTACCGGTGGGCACTACGAGGGGTAACTTACCACTGGTGTACGTGACTGGGCACTCAGTGGATTCTGGTCTTGAGCGCGTTCTCGTGGGGCACAGTGATGCTAGGCGAATAACAAGATGTATGGGCGCATGTCATGTATGCCAGCAATCATGTATAATTACTGTAATATCGACACATCAGGCTAACATCTTGCCTTTGCTGCCAAACACTCCGGGTTATGAACTGGTAACTTGTATATATGAGATGTATCGGCTTACTTATCATGCGAACTGTAATGTCAGCTTCTGCCAGCAAACCACTGTGGAAACATGCACTGCGCTGTATACTGTAATCTGCAAATAACAAGTTGTATTGGCGCTTGGCAATTCTTCTAGCAATCATGTACACTCACTGTGATCTTGCCATGTCACGCTAACACTTGCCCATGCCACACTCTGAGTCTGCGGGCTGTGTACTAGGTTAATATTAAATGTACCGGCTCATTTAACCTGTACCAGACACGAGTTGCAATTACTCCAATTTCGTAATTCCCGAGTGTGAGACTGCCACCTCCCGCCATACCATCTCACAGAAACCTTCACTTTTCACTTGAGCAACGGCGGATCCACAACCTCCGCAATCCCACCCTTACATGACTGTCGTATCGATCTCGCATTTTTCTTCTACTTTGACTGCGCACGCCCTACGGGATATACGGTAATCCAGAGAGGACTCGGTTCATCACACTAGCCACACGAGAGCAGACGGATTGTTTTAAGCTGTTCCTTAGCCATCGAGCTGCTTACACAAGGTCATATTTACAACAAGGGGTGGTGAGGAAGAGTCTCTGAATTAAGCAGAAAGCTCTCACCCAGTCAAGAGATCAGGGCTAGATCCAACACCGTTTTTTAGCTCACTGCACCATCCCAGTTTCAGAACCTGGCTGTATGCAAATTAGTCTGTTCCTGTCCCAGTGCATGATGGGAACAGGGCAAACCAAACTACAAAAGCCAATTCTTACACTGGGAAGGAAACAAGCTCCCGGGGACCGGTTTCTGGCATTACAGCCGTCTTCGGCCCGGTTTGCTTGAATCCTGATGGTGCAATGAGCAAGGGTCTCACATCTGAGAATACCCTTCCACGCTTGGCTTGGTAGTTTAGTCTGCCCTGTTCCCATGATGCACTGGGCCAGGGACAGACTGATTTGCATATAGCCAGGTTCTGAGCTGGGATGGGGCAGTGAGATAAATAACGGTGATGGATCAAGCCCTGATCTTTGGACTGGGTAAGAGTTGTCTGTTTAACTCAGACACTCTGTTCATCACCACCCCCTTGTTGTAAATCGTTTTTGGCCACTATAGGTGTGGCAGGGTATACTCAGACATGAGTCCCTTTCTCACTGCTCCATCAGGATTCAAGCAAGCCGGGCCGAAGAAGGCTGAAATGCCAGAAACCGGTCCCCGGTAGCTTGTCTCCTTTCTGGTGAAGAATTGGCTTGGTAGTTTAGTCTGCCCTGTTCCCATGATGCACTGGGCCAGGGACAGACTGATTTGCATATAGCCAGGTTCTGAGCTGGGATGGGGCAGTGAGATAAATAACGGTGATGGATCAAGCCCTGATCTTTGGACTGGGTAAGAGTTGTCTGTTTAACTCAGACACTCTGTTCATCACCACCCCCTTTTTGTAAATCGCTTACACAAGGTCAGTCAAAAAACCTTAGACTCTACCCCTCGCAACTCAACTAACGAGGTGGGCATTAATACATTATTCCCCTTGCCTAGGTAATATCCTTGGTAATGCCCGCCCTCCAGAGGACTGTACCAAATCATGATCCTTTGCCTAGCATCACTGTGCCCCACGAGAACGCGCTCAAGACAAGAATCCACTGAGTGCCCAGTCAAGTACATCAGTGGTAAGTTACCCCTCGTAGTGCCCACCGGTACATTTTGTATTTGTCAGTATTGTCCTGTACCTGTTCTCATCCCCATGCCTTTCTCTCTCTTCCTGACCTCCTTTGACTGCCAAGAACCTGGCTGGGTTCACTGTGAGTAAACCGTTTTACTCTTTTCACTCACATGATTGGCATTTCACACCACACGCGACCTAGCACTGCTGTATCCAGGTACACATCCCCCCTTGTTTTAGCTGTCATCCTCAATTGCCCGGGTACCCCCACTGGTCCAGCGCTTACCCAATGTCTATTTTATTCCTTAGATGTCCCCCCACACTTGGTCCTGATGAGACCCTCTATCCCCAGCAGGGTCGAAACGCCGTCGACGATAAAAAGGAAGCGAACTTTGCATACAGCACTTATGATTGTATATAGTGTCTGTCTATATCTTCTGTCTAAACATCCAGAACGGTCGTTTTCCTTCTGCAATTATTGCTATGAAACCTTGTAAATACTGTCACACTTAATCACTTTAATGTTGCCTAGTTTTTATGGTTCTTCATGATACACTGGGGACCCCCTTGCACTGCAATTATCTTGTAAATGTATATAATTTGAATTGTGTTTGGAAATACAATTGCACTGTTCAGAAACATTTCGCTGTAGGTTGCATTTCTTTCTCTGACATCTTATACTACATAGGCTATTATGCTTTACTGTAACTATACTAAGTGATTATATCACTCCACTGGAACTGCTGTTTCTTATATAAATTAGGCACCCTGGTTCCTCAGTGAGTAGGGTTCCCTTGTTCTTTCCTTTCGAGTAAGATTGAGGGCACATCTTTTTACGGCTGGCCCCTAAACTATTGAACTCTCTTCCTCTCAACGTATGCTCAGACATCAATCCTTCGGAGTTTTGCAAATGCCTTCAGGCCTGGCTCTACCATTGGATCACTTTTCTATTAACTTTCCTAGTGCAGGTCATCTTTCCTGTGTAGCTGTTTATACTGCAGAAGTAATTCATTCATTTATACTTAGAAATCACATCCAGATATGATTCAATTTGTGAGCATTTTGCACAGTATAAACCGATAAATAAAATAATTTTGGATAGGATATAGGGTCCTCGAGAACTGCTCTGACTGCTGAATCGCAGAGTATAAGATAGTGGTTTTGCTCTTCGAGAGCTATGACATTATTATTGGCTATCACACCCTGTGGTCCTCAATCATGGGTAAATAAATACAAAAGTATAACCTAAGATGTTACAGCTCAATGTGTTGGGAGAGCAGGGTAGCACTGTGTAGTGATAGAACTCTTAAGCAGGTAACCAACATAACCCATTTGCTACTGCATCACTTGTTTCTAGATATATCAAGCTATCGTCTCCTGGGAAAGATTTTGTTTTTAATCGGAGCGGTTTCCAACAATGGAAGTAATACTTGTACTGTGAATGTGATCATCTTTTGTTCTTGATTTCTGTTCGCTATGTTAATTATAACGCAAAGCTGTTTTGTTTAAATAAATAAAAAATATAACCACATTACACATATCAAGAATGGCTCAAAGATGGAGACGCTTTTAGTCCCACATCACCTGTTCAAGGGAGCTGCCACACCACGTCTCTGTGACATAAATGTTGTACTGGATGAACGGTTCCCTGCTTCATGCGTTTGGCAGGCTGCCTTCCTGAAATTTGTTTAATTACAGTCAGTGATTCGTTTGTGCTGGTGTTTGCTGGTGCTTGATACCATTACCGGCATAAAATTCTTAACACCTCCACTTTCTTATGATGGTCCACCACACGGTGGTGGTGTCTATTTTCAGCAGAATACATTAGCTTAGCAAATTAATATACACTAAAAAATAATTATAGCAGCACGCCCAGGCCACTACTATGAGCAATTAGCAACACAGGTAGGGCTGTGTGTGGTTCAAGCTGCAGTAGCCTCCTAATCGGTACTTTGGGCCATGGCAATTTTATTTTCACAAATTAAGCACCGATTACAGCACATCAAACCTTGCTGTCAAAAATAACTGTGAACTCTAATCCCCACTCTGTTCTTAAATACCCATTACTTTACTACAATATTCTTTCAAAGGCTTCCCTTAAAAGTTACCACATTAACAGAGATGCCTTGTCTTTAGTAGGCGTTTCATTGTTTATCTGGAGTGGACATGCACACACAAAGATAAAGACACAGACGCCACAGACACACGCCTCTCCTCTCCATATATATGAATCTCAGTGAACTACTAAAGTTTGCTGCTGACGTCTGCAGGCCATAGTTAGAATTCTGGCACGGCCAAATCAAAAGGCCACTCTTTTGAGACGATACACTGTCTACCTTTATATTGAGCAGTAGTAACACCTGTAATTTGAGCATTTAAAACAGCAGGCATGTGGTATAAGGTGATATTTTAAAACTGGTTGTAAGGAAATGCCTTTTTTTACATGATCACGCCCAGGCTTTGGGATTGATGCTGATGGTTTTTCGACTCTGAAGGTGCACTGTGGCCTACTAAACAGACCTCAGTGCCAGTGCTCTGACCCTTAAAAAGGTATGTGTCTGATTGATTCACCCACAATTGGCATAGGTTAACTTATAATATATGGTTCCAGGAGTGCCCAGGGTCTGTAATTTAAAGTGTTTCTTGTGGCCTTGCAGCACGTTCTATGCCACCACAAGTGTGGCAAGGGAAATTATGACTCCCAGCCCGTCACTGCAGGCTGGTAGAGCAGTTTTAAACTGCTAACTTGACTTTGCCATTTAATGTGATGGTAAAGTACAAACTTCCATTTTAAAATGTAATAGTCACACCTAAAGCAGGCCTAGTGAGTACAGAGTTAAATGCTGGAAACTCAGCAGTGCTAACTTCTGAATGGGATTACTAATATTATACTTCAAGTAATCAAACGAATCATCGCATTAAACCAGAATTAAAAATATACATATATACATTTTTTATTATGGAGCATAAATCATATAAATTCATCCTGATACATGCATACATCCAAATGGCTGCCAGCGGCAACTATCAACGATTTATATTGGCAAATTATCTTAGCACAGTACATAGTTACGTATTCTGAGTACACCCCAACCATCCAAAACCAGTTCATAAAAAACATTTTCAATTCAAACATTTCATTGCAATAGATCTGAGCATGCGTCAGTGGAGTTATATGGTCTAGTACCTCCAATCTTTAACATAACATTGTTATCTAACAGTATTATTGAGGACAACCTGCAGAGTCCAGTCCCAAAATCCAAATGTATTCTCCATCCACTACGCTATTGGAGCCCAGATCAGGGCTCCAAGTTTCCTTGCCCTCCTCCCCTTACAATTATATGGGGGTTTTGCCAAATTATACATAAAGAGCAGTCAAGAGAACCATTGCTGAACTGTTGGGGGCTCAGGGATCAGCCAGACTGCCACTATGCTAAAACGTGGAACTACCATGGCTATGAATATGAAGTAAAGCATACCAGTGTTAACCCAAAAGCACAGATCCATTCCAAATAACATCAGGGGAGGATTAATTTCCTCTTTCACTTTAAGTACCCTCCCTAAAAAAAGCCCCAATCCCCTCTGTAGCTTTGTACATTAACAATACAGATCATATCAATATCAAAACAATACCTGCAGGTTCTCCCCGCTAAGAAGACACTTGTCATCGGATCTCTTTTTCCAACTAAACATCTCGGCCGGAGTAGAATAGAAGTTGAATACAGTCGTGTAATGTTGGCTTCTCAGACCTGCAGTGAGCAGCACTTCCATGATCACCTCAAGCGACTTCTGCAGATCTACATCCTTAAGCCCCGTCTTGTCTTGCATCTTTTTATTTGGCACCCAATATATTCCAGGAACTAAGCCAAACAGTACTTTCCCCAATCCTAGCCATCTCAGCGCACTTGACAAGCTTCAGGAGTGGTATTTTGGCGATTGAGGGTTGATTGCGACCAAGCTTGAGTATAAAGTCCATGACCCACAGGTACTTATTTTTTTTTGCTGTGCCAGGCTATACTTTCGCTGGAGGTCAGTAAATGAGTAAAATTGACAATGATTAACTAAATTCCCCAGTCTGGTGACCCCTGCTCGCTCCTACGGATTATAGTATTTATCGTGGAATATTGATGGAGAGATGGTTGCTCTCCAGAGGGGTAAATGTAATATATTTGGTAATTCCTCTTTTAGCCTTAAGAAATTTTGCGACTGAACGCTCAAGTCAAATTCAATGTAATTTTTCCACAAGTGGCAACTTTAGTAAGTAGCCACATTGTTGCCCATAGATTTCCAGTGGCTGTTTATGGTTGCTGGCCACCAGACAGTATCCCACACTCCTGGGGGGAGTTAGCAATGACTCTCAAAGAAACAAAAAGGGCCGTCAGTTGGGAGAGATGTGACTCCTCATTGACAGGAAGGCCAGACATGGTGTGAGCCCTAAGGGCAAGCTACACAGGATAAACCACACTTGAATGGTGAAGACATACACGAGGGGCTGCTCTTATGTTCTTGTAGACAGGTTGGTGTTGAGGAAGCTGTGGTCAAACCATTTTTTCTGTTGGCGTGTAGCCCCCAAGTAGCAACACCTCTATGGTGGGCTAGGAAGCTCCACACACCAAGACAATGGTTCTGCCATTTTGAGAGTTGGCAGAATGTTAGATGCCACACTTTGCAGGATGTCATCAATAGGCAGGAGGGACCTGGTAGCCCACTGGCTAGTTGCCACATCCCCAAGGGCACTTCTCAGAATAAAGGTAGCACCCCTGGCACCCAAAACTCAGATCATGTCTGTACTGAAGAGTGGACCAAAGATGGACTGCCCTGCTATTCCCTAGACTCAGCAAAGAGAGGCTGTATAAAGACTGGATTGTGCCTGTGGTGTCCACAAGCCTCAGATAGAAGTGACTCCAAGACTCAGTTGGCTGATTTCATGTTACAGCTACAGGGCCACAAACAGTGAAGAGGCCTGCTTTGGTGAGTTGGTGACCAAGAACACTTGACCACCAACTTGCAGCTTGAGAGACCAAGTCCTGAGTCTCAAAAGGTGGACCAGAGTCTGCTGGACTAGGGAGAATCATCTGAGTGCCGTTTTATTGCAAAGTCAGGAGTTATCACCAGTTAAAGAGAATCGCTGATTTTACTGTAACCAGAGACCATGGGAGCTGGTCTTTAGCTGGACTTAAATCAGACTTCGAGGGACATAGACCCCTGTAGCCGAAGTCACCACAACCTAACAGTGGACCAATGAGTAACCCCAGGAAAACCCCAGTCACCAGATCAGCATCCTGTATCACTTGCATCAGGACCACTCCATTAAAGTCTATGGCATTTCACCCATAGAGTTTAGAACTGGTCTACAGACGGCTTTGACTTGGAGGTAACGGTCCAACATATCCGCATTGGTCTCTGTGACCTGCTCCCTGCTGGAATTGTTCGACCACAAAGGGCCAGAGAAGTAGTTTACAACTTTACTAAAAAAATATATAAAGTTGCAAAGTTATCCGCTAGTGTGGTCCATTACCATTATTTGTTTCATTGAATGAAAAGGCAGTGATTTCTTGTTCTTTTAACAATACACATCTCAAGAACACTCTGGTTTTTGTCAATTAGGTATCATTTTAAAGATAAAAATATAGCCTATTTTTATAATTTGGTGTTGGATTTCATCTTGTCTTGTTTCTTTCTATTAGTACGTTTTAGTACTTCTCAATGCTTTACACCTGTTCCTTTGATAAAGCCCGACTACACAGAGCCACAGGGTTGTGCTAAGGGTTTTCAAACAAATCTGACTGGACCCAGTACAGGCAGTGAGTTTATTACACTGGGAGAACTCACTTCCACACCATATAATAAACCGCTTTTCTTACACTGGTACGTAGAAGTCTTCCCTATTAAACACTCACACAATTTCTCTTGATTTCTTCCTCGGGAAATTGTTTTTTCATCCCTAAGTGTATATACAAGACAAGAAGTTTTCTACTTAATAGAGAGGGGCCCTTCTTCCTGTTGAGTGGTGTTTTCTCTACCCCCTCTCTCCCTCGTTCTTCAGAGTGCTAGCTCCTAGCAGATCTAGTACTGCAAGTACCAGTAACAGTACAACTGCTGAGCATTGGCAGGTATCTCAATCACTGTTTCAACTCAGTAATGCCGAACATCATAACATAATGTGTATAATTTATGTAAACTTACCTCGCCCTAAAATTGGTTGAAATTTCATTAAAGTCACAAATGCCGATATGGTGTTATTTTTCTTTGCAATGGTATACCTCACATAAAAAAGCTACTCCAGATACGGGTACGACACTGGTTCAAGAAGGAAATGTCCGCCTGAGGAGAAAATCTCTCTCAGTAAGATTTTTTCTACTCACACCAAACTCCTAAGGGTAAAAATCATGTGCGCATTTGCAAAGTGGGGAACTTTAAACATATTTCAAGTAAAGGGAAATCCATGAAACTAGGCAATATTACACCGGTGTAATGAAAAGTGTGTACAGTCCTGAGTACAGGATACGGACCACTGCTCTGCCCTCACCAACACCACATTTTTCTCAGTCCCTAATAGGCCATTTGCAGACAGGACCCATGTGAACATTGCTAAGAAACAGATCAATCCCTCGCCCTTCCTCCACAATGAAGAAAAATGCCCGCTCCATTGTCACCATAGAACACTTGGCTCCATCCAATAGGCTATGCACCATCTTGTGTAGACACAAAAGTCGAAGGCCTGGAAGAATAAATCTTGTTCAAGGGCTTTAACCTCCTTGAGATGGAAGACCACTATCATCACCATTCGTTTAAGGGGTAGAGAAGTGAAAAGAAAGGGTGAAAGGGTGGAGGAGAAAAAAAGGTGGAAAAGTGAAAAAACTAAAGGTGGACAAACAATATGATCTTTCAAAGATTCCCATAGGAGTAGAATGAGGTACAGCGCAAAAACATACCACTTAAACCCCAGTTTAAATTATAGTTAGTGTTGACATCAAGAAGCTTGTCCATTATTAAATTGTGTGATGAATTTGAAGGAGACAACTACTATCCAGCCACTGATATACTAAGATCTGGGTAGAATCAGTCCTTTTCTTAAACAAGAATTCTAGCATTTAAAAAAGCAGAGACCTTGAAAAATAATAGAGAAATACTGTTCTATTATGAAGAAACAATAATGTCACACATTATCTACCTCTTTAGATCTGATACATGTATACTGTATTGATATTAAAGACCAGTAATTCCTGAATAAATGTCTACCAGTATGAATTAGTCTAACACAAGTTTAATTTTTGAACGAGCACATACTCTCTAAGGATAAAAAGACCCTTAGGTGCACACCTGGATAGAACAAGCTAAGACTTCTTTTTTACTTCTTTCACACCAGACACGCATAAGGCCTCTTGAAAACCGCTTTCCCAAATGTTTAACAGACATCACCTTCAGCTCGAACTTCTAAACAATGGTCTCCCTTTCTCTGAACCACTTACCTCATTACTCAATCTCCCCACTGACTTTCTCTTTCTCCTGCAGTCTCGCTTGGTTTTCTCAATCTTGCTCCATGTCATCTTTCTATATTCTCTATCTTAATACATATCCATCTCGACTTTCTTCCTATTGTTCTTCTCTAATCCTTGCCCCACTCCATTTCTTAAACCTACTTGTGATTCTCATCTCCGTATAACCACTTCTTTGATGCATTTCAATATTTCTATAATCTCACATCCCTCACTTCGCCTTCTCCCTTTCATCTGTCCTTCCTCTCTTTCACTTTTGACTTTCTACATACTTATCAACTGTCTTCCCTCTCTCATTTTCTGCCTTCTCTCACTCATTCTTCCTGTTTTCCATCTCTCTCCCTATCCTCCTATATCTAGCAGTGGGAAAACATTAAGTTGGTGTTCTCCAAAAATGCTTCACTACTAAATCCGTACTCTATATGGTACTGATTGCAACACTAGCAAATCAACCTAAACACTTTAATTGTATGAATTAACTCAATAAGCAAAGAATGCTTGCTGAAGAAAAGAAATATATAATTATTACTGTTGGATGAAATAAGCTAATATGGTGAACCGCCAACTTGTCAATTTATGGGAACAGGAAAGAAATTAGTGGGGGGAAATTTACTTTTTGACACTGTAAAAAACGTAGAACTTGTCTTCACCTTATCCACTTGAATCTCATACACCACTCCTTTTTAATAAGAGTCTATGTTCTACTTTTTTGGACATAGTGGCTGTCATCTTTAGCTTCATTTAGTTATCATGTAATATGGGCAACAATACACTTCACAAAGCTCACCTGCTCAGCTTTTTGATGGAACACCGCCGACATGGCAAGGATCGTACTGCGTTCATCAAGGGCAGCTGCAAAACTCTTCCACTCTTGATCCAGTTGGGTAGAGATCTGCTTGATCTGCTGGGAAGCATAGTGACCTGCCTCAGAAAGCCTGGATGCCACAGACATGATCCGATTGATGTTGACGTACGCATTCTGGCAAGAGAGGGAAGACAAATGTCACTTACCACCGCTATCAGGCATTAAAAGAATGACAGAGCAAATACAACCCAGCTGCAAGAATCTGATGCGTTCTGAATATATACAGAAAATGGAAATCAGAGAAATGAATATTGTGGGGAACTTGGTCACATTCCAGATTCTTCTATTACAATATGTACAACTGTGTTACGGAACTAATAAGTTTCTGATCTTGGACATACAATATGTACTCCATCTAGGCAGCCAGACCAAGGAAAATACCTTATCTTGTTAAGGGACATCACCCTACAAGCTGCCTTATACGAGCCTACAACGATCATCATCCTAGATCAGTCTACTGCCTCAGCACTGGTAACTCTTTGCACAGTCACTCAAATGCGCCAGCTTGAAGGTGCTACGCAAACTGCTGGCAATAACCAGTCCATTATTTGCCACATTTCCTACAGTATCACTTGTCTGTCGCACCTGGGTGGACTTCACAGAGACATGCAATCATTCTCAAAGATATTTGGAAGTTCTATCATAATGGAATGTAAAGGCCAGACAAACTGAACTCCAAGAACAAGTTCCTCTTGCTTATCCTCCAACACATGCACTTATTGATAAAAACTATAAACAAAAAAAATCTGCAAAATAAGCCAAACAAAAATTTAAATAACTAAAAAAGCTACAAGAAAATAAAATAAATGTAACTCTCAAGGACGCACACAAAAAAGAATCTAAGAAAGAAAATGACTACTTCCTTTAAAAATGCATTAGGTACTACGTCAAATTTTAAAAAAAATGTTTTATACAAGCTTTTTTTAAAGTTAAAGTATTTTACAAGCATGTCAAAATTTTTTAATATATCCCGATTATTTTCAATATTTTGAACTATCTTGTAAAATATTAAAAATACTACGCTGTTTTATTAAGGTTTTAAAATATAGCAAACAATTAATACTTGTTTGAACTTATGTAGTCATAAAATAATTTATTTGTTTCATTTTGATGGAGTCTTACTAATTGAGGGCCTAATTTGGAGCTTGGCAGACAGGTGCTCAGTCACAAATGTCACGGATATCCCTTCCATCTAATTACATGGATACACTGTACTTGCAAGGAGGAGGAGAACCGGTCCACAAAATTCGAAATCAATTCCAGAGTCTCAAAAAAGGTAGTATGTTAGTAATGGAACTGCACTAAAGGTAGAAGGTGTCAAATAGAATTTGACTACAAGAAAACCTTACTAAAGGCGTCTCACTAATCCACCCACTCTTTCATAATTGCAGGAACAACATGAATTATCCAACAGAATTGATTGTATTTTATTAACATCCGAAGGATCAAATGCTAAGTTGACTCCATCAAATCTCATGCTAGAGTCAGAATTCTTCAGCAAGCATGATAACCTACAGATCTATCCTACTAGTAGTAGCTTTGCCATGGACTGTCTAGGTTAAACTGATGTCCAAACAGTGCACATAGGATAAGTGGTTCCATAAGGAAAAGTATGGTAACAGGTAGAATTAGGATGTTTATGGTCTCGTTACGATACCTGTACGATTGATACTACAATTGACATTAAGGCGGAGAATTGCCTGATCAGCTGGTACGAGTGAACATGGCTGATTCAGGCTTCCTGATTTAAAGATGTCCAAAGCTGGTGCAGCAACAGAGTGTTAACCCTGATGAATCTGCCATAAAATTTGTTGGGCAGTGAAACATGTCGGTTGCAGGTAGTGGTATGCGACAGTAAGCTACCAGCCTTTTTAACTCAGCAGTGCATACCTTATTCGGTAATAAAGTGGTATAGTTGGTGTGACTGCTGATTTTACTTTCACTCTGTATTGTTTTGTCACGTTTAGGAGCTATGCTCTGAGCTCCTTGTTCTGCACCTTTATCTTTATCTTTATCTGTTTCACTAATTTTTGTTATGATACGTTTGTTTAATTGAAAAAGGAATGGCTACCAATGATGAGAAAGGGGTAAAGTATTGGTAAACATCTGACCAATTTCCCCAAGGGTGTTCGCCCGTGAGGTGCCTTCCTCTCCGCCACACATTTTTTCTGTTTCAAGTGTCTGTGTGTGGGTGTATGTATGGCCTTATTAGGGCTGACATCATAGGTTGTGCCGAGTTGAATACACAGTGGACCCCCCTATTAGTGTTCACAAACATGGTGTTTGGCATGGACAGTAGGGCATTAGAGACAATAGATACCTAAACATAGAATTAAGAAGAGGTATATCCAGAATTTTACGATAGAAGATTCCAGTGGAGAATGTTCTCATGCCCGTTAGATGATTGCTAACTTGAGTCCTGGGTACAGGGATTTCTTTGGTTTGAATTTCATTGAGTGGAGGGCTTTCCCTAAAGGTACCCGCTTTTCCCTCTAAGCTCCTTTTGTTATTATATAGAATTAGGATGCCACCTAGTGGGGGGGGGGAGGAGGGGGGGAGGGGGAGGGGAATACTGCAAAATGAAAGTGACATTGTTTTTTACATTGAAGCCTACCAGACAGCACAATTGTCCGGTTGCAAAGGCATATTGGGGACATGATGAACGCTTTTCAAAGAAAGCATTTCACCCATTACTTACCATAGGCTTTGTGTTTTGTAATTCACATTTGCTTGATTTCCATTTGCTCGCTTTACTTGTTTTAGATTTTCCTGCATGTTTCTGTCCCTCCCATGGAGCAGGGCCTGTTTATCACCTCTCTGACTGGCCCCTTGTATGCTTCCATGAGTGCTGTCTTTCTCAGAGCTCGGTTCTCTTTTGCGAGAGGCACCCCAAAAGAGTAAAAACATTTCAGTTGACTCTCTTGTATGCCAGCTCACAGCAGTAAACGTGCTGTATTTCTTTAAAAAGGTTTCCTGCCTTCTATCTTTCTGCTTGACTGATTCTACTTATCTCTGCCACTACTAGTTCATCAATTCTGCATGCCTGTGAAGAAAACATTTCTGTTTACGAACTTGTTTGTTTTAGTCAGTGCTCTTTACTAATAGCATAACTTAACCCTCTTCATCAGTTTCACACCAATGTCATAGGTGCTGGAAGAAGGGTAGTGGAGGCAACTGAAGCACCCACAAAATAACCATGATGGAGTTCAGAAGTGAATGAGCAATAAACAGACTTTACATTATCTATCTTGATACATTTGCTAAGCAAAAACAGGTTTCAACCGTTAGGTTCTGTCTTCCAGGCAGGTTGGAGTTTTCATTCTCCAACTACAAAGTGAGAGTATTTGTGTGAATATCTTGCTAGGGATTGGTAATAGCTAAGGAAATGATGCAGGATGTTATTTTTTTTTCTAGTTCACAACAAAATGTAAATGCTAGTAAATGAACTGTACAAATACTTCAGAATATAATATAATTAGGAAAGCACAAATGAAATACATCTTTTGTAAATTTTAAGTGTGGTGGAAACTACACTTTAATAAAATTAAAACAAATGAATACGCTAGATCAGCGTTTCCCAAACTGTGGTCCGCGGACCCCCAGGGGTCCGTGACACATTCCCAGGGGGTCCGCAGGACTTGATTGCCTACTGTCCTTTTAAAAAACGAAACGCCCATGCGCCCTCATAGCACTTAAGAGGTGTGAATGTTGCTGGCGTCAGGGCGTTTAAATACAATAAAATGCGTGATTGCCCTCATTTTACAATTCGCTTCTGTCCGTCACCCAAAGCAGAGCATGCGTTTCATCCTCTGTTTGTGGCCAGGCCCAGGGCATTTTGCATATGTCCCCATTTGCGCTGAAAGTGAGGCACAGCTGTGCTTCGTCTGCAGAGACTGAAGAGTATTAGAGGCTGGAGCACCTCGAACGGGCAGGAGGACGTTTCTCCGTTTGGAACTTCATGTAAGGGTTTCACTTGTGTGTATGTACGTGTTTACAGTAAAAGCGCACGGCTCCTTTGGGACCTTATAAGGCAGGGTTAGTCCTGCAGCACATTATCAAGTTACGCTACGTTAGACGAGATTAATGCACTTTTGATAACGTACTGATGTCTTCAGGTTTAGTAATGGCAGCTGCAGCGTGGCCTAGCAGGCCACGTTATCATTCAATCACCCAGCTCTCAATACCGAGGTATTCCAGCCTCCTAGTCGGCCTGATGGGAATCTGTTTATTTTAAATACGAGCGCCAGAATGAAGATGAGCAGAGCTGGGTCACTACAAATAGCATCATGGGACGGCATGTTTTTATATTTATGCAAGGGAGTTAGGCTAAGTGACTGTAATAACTAAAGGGAATAATAGCTGTTTAAGTCTAAGAGGAGCACTTGCAAAATGCAGCAAGATTTTTTATGCTGCAACTGTATGAAGGTTTACTGGTTGAACCTGGAGGAACCAGTCGCTAGGGTCTTCAGGGAACTACGAGCTACCCCTATGTAAAACACCTATTTGTGTATGCCTGAATGGTTGTGGTATATGTTCCCTTATAAGGACCACTTAATAGACACTTACTTCGAAGAAAAAGCACCGCAAAACATTTAAAGTGGGCCCCCAGGCTTCATCAAGAGGAAGCTAGAAGAACCAAGCATTGTCATAGTCAGTAGGCCCGGCACTGTCTGCGAGTCTTGTTTGTCATTGCTTATTTTGTTCTCTGCAAAACTTTGTTAGGGGGCTACCGGGGGGACAAGTCAATATTAAAAAATCTTTGGTTGGAGGCTTTTGTGTCAAGAAATACACATGTATTAGAGTCCCTGGAAATAAGTACTATGTGCAAATTACAGCGTGAGATTAGCTAAAGTGGGCTGGCACACTGACTTGTGAATGGCGCAACTGTCCAAAAAAGTGTTACTACAACCTAAATCTTTGCAAAATTCGAGACCTAGAAGGCATTAAAGACTGCAAGAAAGAGGGGGGTAGAAAAGTGAGAGGTAATTAAGTATTATGAAAGAAGGTCGACTTTGTCAATAGACGGAAAGGTGGGCGAGTAGTGTCTGGGGAGAAGGGAAACAAGGGCATAAAGGGACAAAGGGTGAACAGAAGAAGATAATGACGCACAATCATGGCCACATTTCAGTCTAATTTTGAGTGACATTAAAATACTATGAGTGACACTTCAAGCATGCATAGGTTATCACAAGCACTTACCTACTTTAAACTGCATCAGTGTGAGTTCCTGGCGCTGGGATCCAGCCTCAGGCCATTCCTTCTGCAGTGCACACCAGGCGCGCAACGCCCATTGGGCTCAAAGTGCTTCAGCCCCCCCCCCCCCCCCCCCTGTTGTGTGTGGCAGCCCGGGCGAGGACAGCTTCCCGGGCTTACACACAGCCGCAGCCAAGTACTTCACAGGTCTTTAAAAGACAATTTGCTTGTTAATGAGGCCGAGATGCAGCACCAACCTTCCCATTAAAAAGTTTGATTTTTGCATATTTTTCAATATATATTAATAAAAGCTTTAGTAATGGAAATATTTATTTGGTGTGTACTTGTTTGTGTATTTTTTGCGAATTACTGTTTTAATTTTTTGAAATTTAAATTGTACAAATTGCTTGGGGGTCCCCGACTTTCAGTAGTGACTCAGTGGGGGTCCTCAGGAGTCAAAAGTTTGGGAACCACTGCGCTAGATGATTCCTATTTCCGCACGTTATTGTTTGTGCGCTGTATAGTTTTATCAGTAAAACTGCATGTCATTGCAAACGTAATG
Source organism: Lissotriton vulgaris (assembly GCF_964263255.1). Taxonomy (NCBI): domain Eukaryota; kingdom Metazoa; phylum Chordata; class Amphibia; order Caudata; family Salamandridae; genus Lissotriton; species Lissotriton vulgaris. The sequence continues at coordinate 1,324,493,627 of NC_141687.1, read as the reverse complement.
GTAATTTCAAGTGAAAATATGCTGCCTGTAATGACAGTGACTCCCACACCATGCATACTTCACTCTGACACACCACTCCATGCCTCTCCACTGTATGACACAATACTACACAACACTATTTTTTTGCCATGCTGAACAGCAGACACTCAACGCCACTCCACTCTACGCCATTCCACTCTACTCCAATAACTTTTAGCCATGCGGAACAGACACGCTTTTATGCAACATTGTAAAAACACATTGGCAAAGTCAATAGCTCTTGGATAGACAAGACTTATTGGCTTTGCCAATGCTTGTTTGTCAGTGTGTGGCACGCTCTAGAAGGTATAAACTAAGCAGCGTTCCTCCTTACGCAATACTTTTAGGCTAAAGCTTTGGAGACGGTTTAGGTAGCTCTCTTCTAATTTCTCTTTTTAGCCAAGATCCGCAGTGGAGTACATGACGTCATGAAGAGGATGTGCAACCACAACACCAGCATAGCTCCAGCAAAATCACAAGGAGCCCGCAAGTAATTAAACTTGAGACTGCAGTGGTGCAAGGTATCTGCTAAATTAAATTCTAAATAATTACCAAAAAAGTCTGCTTTCAGCTGTACAGAAAGTAACTAGGCATTTCCCCATAAATTCTATGAGTGAGATTAGGCTTTTTAAAGAACCAAGCTCTGCTGCTTGGATATTTTGCATTCTTTCTATATTTGTATGCAGTTATTGCTCCTCGATGAATTAATTTGCCTTCCCTGACCCTGGCTATTTTTATTTCTTTTCTCCTGGAAGGCTCCCCGGCTTTATTAATAGCATGGCTGTGATTAAATGGACTCCTGGGAAGGCGGGATGTTGGCACGCCAAAGAGAGAGAGTCACTTCTATGGGCGGATTCCTTGTTTCCCAAATCATATTAAATATTGAGGGACAGAAGCCGACCATAATAGAGGCGGCAGCTGTCGTCGCATTTACATTTTACAACAGGGATGGAATACTCAGTTATTTCCAACAACCACCGCAGTTTAACAGCACCTTGTGAGCAAACTCCCTAACATAACAGTAAACGAAGGAGACCCCTGGAGATGAGCTATATTTTAGCGTACAGAGACTGTGCATAAAGAGGGTGATGCCCGGCTGCGTTGCCGGTAGCAAGGGCATCTCTGACAACCGCTGTCTTCAGCTGCGGGCCCTGCCGCCCAAAATCCTACCGGACACTTACACATTATTCCGAGTGAAAAATGCACGTTGTGTTTTGGGAAAGGGCAGTCCAGCTAAATCAAGCAGCGTAGGATCGCTGGATGTTAATAATAATTGAAATACAAATATCAATAATAATAATAAGAATGATAAACCAGCACTGGCAAAACCAATAGGTCTCGCCTATGCAGGAGCTATTTTGGCTTTGGCAATGCGTTTTTGCCATGTTGTTCACCAGTGTGGATGCTGTTCAGCCTGCCTAAAAGTTAGTGGTGTGCAGTGACCTAGAGTGTGGGGTGGGGAGGGGGGGGGGGGGGGGGGGCGCAGGGGAAGTGTGTCGCAGATTGGATTTGTTGGGGGTATAATGTCGTAGAGTGGAGTAGGGAGGGTAGGGGGAATAGTGTCATCGAAGTGAGTAGTAAAGGGGAGTAGAGTTCAGTGCTTAAGTGGCAAAGAGTGTCGTAAAGTGCAGTGTCAGAATGCAGTTTCACAGAGTGGAGTGGAGTGATGTGGCGTAGAGTGGTGTGTTATAGGGTGCAGTGGATTGAGCTAGTGAGGTGGATTGGATTGAAGTAGATTGAGGTTGATTGGATTGGGGTAGAGTGGGTTGGATTGAGTTGAGTGGGTGGACTGGAGAGAATGGATTGGATTAGAGTGGGGGGAGGAGAATTGAAATGAGATGAGGTGGACAGGATTGAGGTGGATTAGACTGGTTTGGGGTGGACTGGATTAGAGTAAGGTGGTTTGAAGTGGGGGGATTTGAGTGGAGTGCAAGAGGATAGATTGGAGTGGAGGGGGCAGATTGGAAAGGAGGGGGTGGAGTGGGGTGGATTGGAGTGTGGCGACTGGATGGAATGGATTAAGTTGGGTGGACTGAACTGGGGTGGATTCGATTTGGGTAGAGTGGGGAGGATTGGAGTAGAGTGCGGTGGATTATAGTTGCATAGACTGGACTGCAGTGGAATGGGGTGGATTGGAGAGGGGTGGACTGGATGGGATGGATTAGAGTATGGGGTGGACCTAAATTAGGGCGGGAGTGTGGGGTAGATAGAAATTTATGGATTGAAACTGGGGTGGGGTGGAATGGATTGGAGTGGAGTGGAATGGATTGGAGTGGGGTGGATTGGATTGGGTTAATTGGAGTGGAGTAGTTTGGACCTCAGTGGGTGGATTGTATTGGACAGAAGGTGGATTGGATTGGGGTGAAATGGTCTGGGGTGGGGTGCATTGGAGTGGGGTGGGGTGAATTAGACTGGACTGGATTGGATTGGTGGATGGAATGGGGTGGGATGGGTTGTATTGTATTGGGGTGAGGTGTATTGGGTTGGAGTGAAGCAGATTGTTTTGGATTGGAGTAGATTGTTTTGGATTGAAGTGGGGCGGAATGTTTCGGATTGTAGTGGGGCACATTGTTCTGGATTGAATGGGGCAGAATGTTTTGAATTGGAGTGGAGCACATTGTTTTGCATTGGTGTGGGACAGATTGGTGCGCGACAGAATGTAGTGGGGCAGATTGTTTTGGTTTAGAGTGGGGTATATTGCAGAGGGAGAGGGGTGGATTGAATTGAGCTGGACTGCATTGGTGTGGGTGGGTGGGAGTGAAGTGGGGTGGATTCTGATGGATTGGAGTGGGATGAATAGGTATGGCATGGTTGGATAGGGGTGAGGTGGATTGGAGTGGGGCAGACTGTTTTAGATTGGAGTGGGCCAGATTGAAGTGTGGCATATTGTTTTGGATTGGAGTGGGGTGAATTGGGTTGGAGTGGGTGGATTGGAGTGGGACAGATTGGACTGGAACAGATTGGAATGGGGTTGATTGGATTGGTGCAGATTGTTTTGGAGTGGGGCAAATTGGAGTGAAACAGATTGTTTTGGATTGGAGTGGGACAGATTGGAGTGGGAAGTTTGGAGTGGAGCAGTTTGCTTTAGATTGGAGTGTGGGCAGACTGGAGTAGGGCAGATTGCTTTGAAGTGGGACAGATTGTTCTGGGTTGGAGTAGGACAGATTGTTCTGGATTGAAGTGGATTGTTTTCGAGTGGGGCAGATTGTTCTGAGTGGGGCAGATTGTTCTGAGTGGGGCAGATTGTTCTGAGTGGGGCAGATTGTTCTGAGTGGGGCAGATTGTTCTGAGTGGGGGAGATTGTTCTGAGTGGAGCAGATTGTTCTGAGTGGAGCAGATTGTTCTGAGTGGGGCAGATTGTTTTGGATTGGAGTGGGGCAAACTGGATTGGAGCTTATTGTAGTGGGGTGGGTTGGGAGGATTGGAGTGTGGTGCATTGGGGTGAGCAGTGGGAAGTGGGGGTGGACTCAATTGGTTCAGGGTGGAATGGATTGATTGGGGTAGAATAGATTGAGTAGGGTGAATTGCTGTGGACTGGAGTGAGCATATTGGAGCGGGGGGATTGGGATGCATTCTATGATTATGTGCTAGAGCATCATTTCAGAAATTACACATAAGAACGAAACAATGTCATTTTGCAATATGGTAATCCTCATATTTTGGGAATAGTGCCCGCAAGCAAACACAAAAGAAAGCATGAGTACAAAGTGAGAAAAGATGAAATGGCAAAATGAAAGAAAGTTAACTATGGAAAATAAATCTTTGCAATTCTGTTTGTTCTGCTGGGCACTTTTGCCAGTCATGCCTTCTGTTGGCCGGGCACTAAAAGTGAAAAATAACAAAAAAGTACCTCAGTCATGTAAGGAGCAGCAGATGGGCACTGATTAAGTTGAATCAATCAGTGATTGATCCCTGTGCCACAGAGAGGAACAAAAATGACTTTAGGACTGTCTCGAAAAATTACAAGCAAAAAGAACAGATGATGGACGTAATGCTGAACAATTCAAACATTCACCCCAAGTCACAGATATGGGTTTAATCCTTCGTTTTTTTTGCTCACCACGCCACCCCAGTTTGGAACCAGCTAAATTATAAGGCTGTAAAGAGTGCCACGCAAGCCATCAAATGGTAACAAACAGGCAGGCCCCAAGCTCTTTTTGTTAACAGTGTCTCTCAAGTGAGACTCATGACTAGCGCATGCTCTCGCAGGCTCAACCCTAAAAATTTACATAACTTTTTATCTGGTGCTTCCTATTGCACAAGTGCCATTTCTAAGCACCATGAAGTGCTTTCGCTCAATGTAATGTACTTAACAAACCGACCTCTCAAGCAGTGCTATAAAGTAGGGTGGTCCTGCCAGATTCCTTCAAATCCCAGTTCCGCCAGCTGTTTCTCAGGGAAACATGCAGAATTTCTCCTGGTATAATTTTCTGACACCAGGATATAATTCAGAAGTGCCCCCATGACGATTGCATTCCATTTGGAGACGTAACCTTCAGGTCACGAGGGGGATTTCTTATTTTCACTGCAATCCTAGTCCAAAACAAAGGCCTGATTTAAAGGGCCATCAGTCCTACATTTGTTTAAGTGTCATCCTGACTGGTAGCCATCGAGCGCCTAACACCTATAAGCAATGGAAGGAAATCAAGGTGCATAGCTTATCACTTCATAAGTACTTAAGAGAAACTATGATTGGGAGGCAGATTTTTAGCTGTATTCAATTCCCTATGTAAGAGATGTGCTTGCGCTGTAATAATGCTACATGTCTGTAATGATAACTACACAAATAGTGATTTAAATGGCACCTACTCATTTATTTTTTATATTATTATTTTATAACGTTACTCATCCCAGTGTAAGGTGTCAGACATTATATGTTAAGAGTGAATGGTCGGAACAAACACAAAATCAAGATACAAAGCCTAACGCACTGATGTTGGTGGTCTCTATTAACAAGACTTATTACTTTCCAAAGGAACCCTTCTTTGCAATATTTGAATAACAACAGATTTAGTAAAAAAAACAATAAGGACCTAAACACTGCTTACAGTTTGCATGCAGCACTTTGATGCCAGTAGAGAGATCCCTGTACTATGTTAAGAGGCTTGCAATTTGTGAAATGATCTTAGGATCAAAAGCATTGGCCCACTTACCTAGCTATATAAAATACAACCTGTGATCTGCAGGTTACACAGTGTGCTTTGTAGCAGGCTCATTAACCCTCTATTCTACTTTATGAGTCAAGACTGACTGGGGAAAAAACAGAACTCTCCCAGAACTGTGTGAACCACAAGTTATCTTACAGTTAATATGATTCCCTCAAAATCTTATATAATTACCTCAAAATCGCTGGGCACACATTGATATCTGCTCTGGGTGTATTAACCCCCTACTATATATCAAATAAAGCCTATTTGGAACCAATTAAGTAATCTAGAACAGATTTACTGAGACATAGGCCCTGTTGTCCATTTCTTTTCACAAGATTTCAAATAATATATAAAATGTAGGGGAGATATGTGTTTCGCCAATGGTAGAACTGAGGAGGTAAAGACTCCTGAGACTAGGAGACGATGAGGAGTTATTAGCGCAAGCGGAAGATATCTAGAGGTATGTGAGTATAACTGAAGTTTCCTGACCCGAGAGCGTGTGAGCGATCCACCAGCAGTTTATTCTGTTATTATTGAAATGTACTGTCCTGGACCTCTGCTGAGTTGATAATGGGAACATGAAACTGTATTCTTTTGCACACCTGTACAAGATTTGTCACTGCAATGTCCTCACTGTTGCTTTGTTTCTAATAAAAATTGTTTTAAAAAAATAATATAAAACGATATATATATATATATATATATATATATATATATATATATATATATATATATATATATATATAATGTATATGTTGACTGTCAGACTCTGCTTTTCAAGTTCTGCACCTCATGGCTCTACCTCTTCTCACTTCCCAGCAACTTATAGGTTCCATTAGTAAATTTGCTCGCAAGGATGACAATCTGATTCGACCGTGCGGAATTAAAATTCATGACCTGCAGCTCAGCAAGTTGTTCAGCAACAAGTGTTTAACTCGCTAAGCCAGTCTGGTACTTTAGTGGTATCTGATGGTTTCAATTAGTAAACTTTCTTAATCAGTAGAATTTCCCTTTTTTTCCCATGGCACATAAATAGTCCAAATATAAAAAATTACACACAATACAACAGGACTCACTCAGTAGAAAACATTGGTTTGTTCACTTGAAGTGTCCATTGAAACTGCTCATGCTACGGTCCTGTGTGAATGTAATAATAGTAGCATTTTAAAATACGGATGGCCCACCCCTAGTCACAGCAGACCCTCGGGGATATCTGGGGTACAGCTGATTCATTCAGGAGGCGGTGTAGTTCTCTCAGCCGCACAACAACCAGTCAGAGTCTAGCTGGGCCTATAAAACTTGGGTGACTAGATGTCCCGGATTTCCAGGACATTCCCGGTTTTCAAAGGGCTGTCCCTGTGTCCAAATGCATTCTTTATTTTTAGGTCTCGCCTGCGTTTCAGCGCGCAAGCGCTGCTTCACCTTGGCGAGATCTGTTGTCATCGCTTTTGTGTCCGGCTTCTCTGGAAGCGGGGTTGGTGTCCGCCCTGTTGGCATTAGGCCCCGTCCACCCAGACTGGAGATTTCGCTCGCGCACGCTTGTGCACGGCGTCTCTTCCAGACACTTGTGTTTATATATGCATTGCGCTTTCACTTAAGGTGAAAGCGCAATGCATATATAAACAAGCAGCAGACACGCGCGATGATGCGCACACGCACAGTGTCTGTTGTGCACGGAGTCTCTTTCGTCTTGTTTTGTTTATAAATTTACAGCCACAATTTCTTCAAAAGACTGAACTGTGATATGAAGCCCTTGAGCCAGTGCAGAACATGAGGACAGACACGTAAAAGGATAAAACAAACTAATGACCTGAAGAAATAGTTTAAAGTATTTCACTCTGACAGCCAGCACCTCCCCTCCCGGTCATCAGTTTATTACGAAATATGCACAACCACAAGCTACACCTATGTGGGCGGCGCTATCAGGGTGGGAGGTGGCACTCTGCAACATTGGCGACTCCCAGACAGGAGGCAGCTAACTCGAATTAAGGCTGTCCCAGCTATAGCTGCATCTCGTTTGTGAGTCCCACCGCTTAAAAATACAGTAAAAGCTCCGACAGAAACACAGAAAACAAACAGCAGACCTCGTCACCTCTACAGGAGTCGCGCAGCACACTCTGCTGGGGCGGCGGTTGGAGCTGCGCGCTGCCTCAACTGGCTGGAGTTGTGTTGACTGTTGAAGGCAGCGCGCGTGCACTCTGCCGTTTGGAAGGATGGTGCTCGCGACCTGCTGCAGGCTGACGCTGCCGCTGCAGCTTCCCGTGCTGACTGCCGCCCTCCGCCAGGGGAGGGACATGCGTTCCAGAGAAACACTTCCTGGCCCCTCCTACTGCAGTCTCGCATGTGGCTCGTTCAAGCTCGAGTGTAAGTGGAGAGGACAACCTTCTATGTCCTAAGCGGCTGTTTTGTTTACGTTTAGTGTGTGTATTTCATTTTTTCAAAGGGGTGACAGGACTATGAGCAAGTCTGCCATAACGCGCAGTCAGCCTTGGAGGTCTTTAGGCGCTTTTGAATTGAACACACACCACCAGTCAGACCCTTCTAATAAGCGTGCGTTAAGTACCGAACCACTTCAACAAGAATGAATGGTTTGTCCAGCATTGCATTTATTTTGTAGGCATGCCCGACATCCCAGCTGGTTTCCAGCTTGGTAGCTTGCAACGTGACCTTGTTTGATTTCCTGGAAGCGAAGCCGCTGCAGGTAATGTCTGTTTTGCAAAGCACGGTGGGAGCACCAGCATTCCTGTGCGATTTACGCACGTCCTCACTAACGCCACAATTGTATCCATGTGGTTGTATTGTTTTTAAAAAATGCTGACCTTTGTTTTAGTTACCTAGAAGGTAGGGCAAAAGCATGGAATGTAGCAAGACTTCACCCACAGAAATGTCAGCTAGAGACCCTCATCCAAGGTGAACTACTGTCCCTGTTCCCCTCTTTAGTCATGTCTAGACAAGCATTTGCAATGCAAGTTAAAGCTATTGGCATTCTAAATGACAATGCCTTTTATTAATGTTTTTAAAACAAAAACAAAAATCAAAGGCATTGTTATTTGCAATGTCAATAGCTCAAACTCGCATAACTGCGAGACCTATTGCATTGCAAATGCTTATTAGATACACGTTCCGGTTTTTGAGACAAAGATCAAGTAATCCTGAAAGGAGAATTAAAGGGTATGCTCTTGTTAAAAAATGTGCCTGTTTGCTTGAGGCAGTTCAGGCGGCGGTCGGCTGTACGCATGGTGCAGCAGAGGAGGGACAGTATAGGGAGGAGGGCAGGGGTGCTTAGAGGAGAGGGTCCTCCATAGCTATTGAGTTACTGTAATGCAAGAGTACCATGTACATGTACGTATAAATAAATAGAGATAGTGACAAAGCTAATGTGTGGCTGTACATATGTGTGGGTACAATAACCAGAGGTATCCAACCCAGTTGAGACTAGTAAACAGGGTATAGGCAAGTACTCTATCAGAAGGTGAAATAATCATATGCTACTACCACTATTGGGAGCAATGCCTCTTTGTATAGTAACCCTCACACATTCTAAGTGTCATGCTTCATCATCGGGTTCACCCTGGCTCCTAAATTCCAGGGTGGGCTCAAGCGTATTTCAGGGAGCGCTTTTGAGAAAAAGCCATTGTTTCCACAGTATTTGCATTTCCAGGGAGGGAGTTTGCACTTTGGTTTACCTTGGAGAAAGCTGTTGATCCATAGGACCGTTCACGGGCTGAAATATGTTGGCAATTGATTTAGGGTCATAGGACCATTGTATCCTGGGAACACTCTATTATTTGTTTTTAATATCCACCATTACTCCATATTAAAGGGATACCTGGAGTCTCTGGTGGTTTCTTAATCTTTAACCACCCTGCCTACTACCAGGGGATTATACCAAAATGAAAGAAATATATTTGTTTTTTCTATTTCTTTCATTTTAGTATAATCGCGGAACCTGCGCTTTACTTTTAAAATGTTATAAGTAAAGTGCGGGGTTCCGCGATTATACCAAAATGAAAAAAATAGATGTTTTTTCAATTTTTTTTATTTTAGTATAATTGCTGCACCCACGCTTTACTTTTAAAATGTTATAAGTAAAGTGTGGGTGCTGCGATTATACCAAAATAAAAGAAATAGAAAAAACATCAATTTTTTCGTTTTAGTATAATCGCGGCACCCGCGCTTTACTTATAACATTTTAAAAGTAAAGCGCGGGGGCCGCGATTATACTAAAATAGAGCGGGCTCATAGTAGACTGTTGCAATGTGCAGAGCTGTGCAACTATCAGTCAAATCCGTGGCTGTACTTCAATTTCCGAGTGTTGAGCAGTGTAAGCACATGCGCATTTCTTTTAAAAATACCCACGGCGCTTTTCATTCTAGCAAAGCATATCTTCCACGGAAGCCACTTTCACTAATCAGGGAACCAAACTCCTTGTGAGTGTGACGACCTGCCCTGGAAGATGCTTCTTTCTTTGGGCCAGCCATTTAGATAGGTTAACATTAGTTTCAAAAGAAGTGCTTTGCCAGTTCCCAACACCTGTAACGCGGCGGTGCTGGAGACAACATGGGTGACTTTTTGGAACGTTGCTGTGGAGTGCTTCTGATGCGCGTCGCGGGAGTTAGGTTTCCTAAATAACATAACAAACCTCATACCATAACGAAGATTTCACTGTTGCCAGATAACGGTCTTGCATGGAAAGTGCAGGTCAGTTAGCTCTTGTTAATCGTATTAATTAGCCTAGGTCCCAATGATTTTAAAATGATCTTCTTGCAGTGTATCCTGCTTAAACTTTAATATCTGGTAAACGGTCAGGTGTCGGTTTATGGAGGCCTCAACCTTTCACAGGTCGAACTGTAGTAGATGACCCAATGGACCATCCAGTGGCACACTTTTGAGCCTCCCTTGCTCTTTTCTTGGCTCGGTGGAATGCCCAAAAGGCACTTGTCCAGATTAATATGGGACGTTGTATGTGTGCCTGACCTGCAACACCTCATCGTGTGGTAGAAATCTGCCTCATAAATGACAGTGGAGACTGAACTGTGGCAGCTGGATACTTTCTAGAGTACAGGATGGCAAGCGACATGCGCTCCTCACCTCCGAGACTTAAAGTGAACAAGAATTGAAAATGCAATAGGTCTCGCCTTTTATTAAGTGAAAACCATTTGCTTTGCTATACAATACCATTAGCAAAGCAAATGGCTTTAACTTAATCAAAGGTGAGACCTATTTCATTTTCAATGCTTGTTTAAAGGGGGCCTGGAAACGGGTCTTTTTTGCCCTGGCACAGGCAGTCCGGTTTTTCCCGGACTGCAGTGACAGCAGGTACACTGATGTGCCCGTGCTCACACTGCTCACTTCTCACTAGTGGAGACATTATGGCCTGGTGTCATGCTAAGTGAGCGCTGTAGGGAAAGGGAAATCCTTTAAAGAGAGGCATTTTCTCTCGGGATTTCCCTTCTCTTTTTGAAACTCAGGAGCAGCAACATTGTTGTGGTGTCACCAGGGCTTTAAGTCAAAGCTTTTTCAATATTATATACAAGCCATAGTTGCTGCTTATTTATCTTATGCAACTAACAATCATAAACAAAGTGAATAGGCGTGACTTGTTGAGTATGATGTTACTTGTTGTATCATATATCTGGATGCAATGACAAACAGCAAAATACAAGTCGCGCTGTACACTATGCTAAACACAGATTTTTAGCTTTCGTGTTTTTAAGACATGCCCTTAATTACATTGGCCATGCCCCTTTGAGAGACACCCCAGTTTTTTCATCCCACTTAAAGCCCTGTACACATTTATAAGGCTATGCAAAAATCAGGAAAAAGTAGGAGTAAAGCCTTTAGCCATACTAATATCCCATTAGTATGACTAAAGGCTTTAGTCCTACTTTTATGTCTGGTCTGTACCGGTTTTTGATTCTCAAAATCTGGTTACCTACATAAAAAGCAGTAGTCTTTTTTAAGCACATATTTTCAACAAAATTCCGTCTTTCATTTTGAGTTCGTTGCTAATATGTTTTTCTGCTTCCATGAATAAGAATTCTTCAAGTCAAAATTAATTGGAATTGAACATCGAAAATCTGGCCACGCCTACGGAAAATGAGGATGTTATCTTTCTAGAAAACGGCTGCATGTACACTACAGTGTCTGAAATATGTCAGACATTTAGAACAGTTCAAATGGCTCGTGGCCACACTGTGTTATTGTCTGAAATTAGAAACTATTTTCTCAAGAAAACAAACTCGCATTTTTTCCCCTCAGAGAATGCGCCTAACATCTGGAATCTGTTACCGAATGTTGCAAAATCCCTAGAGACGACATATTTCAGCAATGAATTCCACCCAGAAGACATGTTACAAAGCTGGATTCCCGTCACCGCCCGAGAAAAGGAGCACGCAAATGTCAGTGCAGTTTTAAGAGGGGAGTACCGATTCCAACGAGACGAATTAACGTGGTGAAAAAGCTTAAAACCAGTGACGCCATATTGAAGCGGACCGGTATTGACATCAATAAGCATGCCGATGCTGGATCGGACAGCCCGATCAAAGGATTCAGAGGCACTTCGTTGTAATTGCACATATTTCTATTTACTAGCATCAGTAGGGATTAACATGCTTCTCAAGTTGCGTTATGCACTATATCATCTGTGCTTTAGCTCCGTCAATCCTGCTTGCCAGTGCTTTAAGTGAGTTAAAAAACGTGGCCTAAGAAGCATGATGCAGAAACCTTGATTTCAGGTGTGGCCTGTATAACTGCATGTCATAATACATATGTCCTACAATCGTTACTTGTGCTCCAGTTGTTTGGCCTCGTGGTTCTCCTGGGCCACACACTGTTGCTGATCCTTTTTGTGGCTCTTCAACTCGCGGTTCCTTTTTGTGGCACAGGTCCTTGTGCTCCTCCTCGCTGACCCAATCCCAATGTTCCAAGTCCACCTCCAAGTCCTCTTCCAATTGAGTTGTATTGGACCACCTTGTCTTCTTAGTCTTGATAGCCTTGGTCTGGGCAATGTAATCCTGGTCTCTCCATCCTGGTTTCTTGGGTTTTCCTGGCATTCCAGGTGGTCCTGCTCTTGATCTGCCTCCTCCTGGTCTTTATGGTCATCATCGTCGCCCTTCTCCTGGTCCCTCCTGGTCTTTCCACTTCTTCCACCTTGTCTGCCTGGTCTTGGTCCTGGTGTTATTCATATGGTCATCCTCTTTGCCCCCATCATATTGAACCTGTTGATGGTCCTGTCCTGGTGCTACCTGTCCTAATCTTCCTGGTCTTCCCCTTCCTGGTCCTTCTTGTCCTCCTGATCTTGGTTCTCCGGATCCCATGTTCTCAGTCCTCCTGGCCCTCTCATCTCTGTCCCACTGCTGATCCTGGTCCAAGAGTTACAATTAGTCCTTGTCTTTCTCATGCTTTTCTTTCTCCTCTTAGTTCTCGTAGTATTGTTCTCCCTGGTCTTGATCCTCCTGGTTGTATTGTCCCGTTCCTCCTGGTTATCATGGTCTTGGTCCTCTGCCTGTTCCTAGTCCCTGTGCTGGTCCTGTTTTCACTGGTCGCCCCTACTCTTCTTGTCCTATTCCTAGATTCATTCCTTTTTCTGTAGTCCAAATCCTTTTTCTCCACTCATTCCCGGCCCCAGCTCAATTCCCCTGTCCGAATTCAAGCTCTTTGCCTATTCCTACCATTCTTGCCACAGTCCTATTCTGAGTCATATTACTTTTTCATTTCGTAATAATCTTTGTCTTCCTAGTCTCTTCCTAATTGTAATGTTCCTCTAAGTCTGTGTGCTCGTCCTAACCCTTGTGCTAGTCCTCTTAGCCTGTTTTATAGTCTGAGTCTTTACGAATCCTGGTTTTATTCCTAGCCCTTATTCTCGATGTGATGATGTTATGTTATGTTAATTTGGATTTGTTGAGCAATTAATACCAAAAGGTCTCTAAGAGCTGTAAGAAGGTAGGCACTGGCACCATGTAGATTACCTGGGCGATAATGTCCAAGCTTCGGTGAAGAGGATGGTCTTTAGATGCTTTCTTAACGGTAGAAGGCGGCTTTCCGCACGGAGGTGGCTAGGCAGCTTGTTCCAGAGAGTGGGAATGAGGTTAGAGAAAGCTCGTCCACCTTTGGTGACGTAGTTGAAGCGTGAGCATTTTAAAAGGCTATCCGTGATGCTCTCTTCCCTAGTTGCATCTCTCTAATTAACACTCTTTTTAGTTCTATCCCTCTTTCTACTCCTACTTCTCCTACTTCTTTTCCCTCCACCCTTAAATTGAGGTCCGCCAGTCATAACCTCGAAGGAGGGGAGAAATAATCAATAGATGCCTTGAAGCATTCGGCTGGATCACCATCTGGCTTCCCTGACACGGTGACAATTAGATGAGAAGAGCTGCTCGTGAGGAGCTAGGGATATAAGAGTTGGGGTTGGGGCCTGTAGCTCAAAACAAGGTTTTAAGACACATTTTTAGCTTGGGAAATGTGATCAGCTTCAGTGAGGTGGCTTTCAACGAGCAAAAGAGCAGCCCCAGTGCGATATTAGCCCGATCATCTTAATAGTCAGCTTTCCCCTGTCTCCAAGCCAGTCACTTGGGTTTTGTTTTCTTTTTCTAGCCATCATTTAGGATTTTATTCTTGAGGAATCCCAAAAGATCCCAAAAGCAAACTGCCTCAATGCTGTTGTTTCTGTTATGCTGGGGCCTCAGTAGCACCCATCTTACTTAAGGCACTGCAGTGAACTTGTAAACAAATACTGCCCACTTACAGGCCAAGTACGCAATTCTCTTGATCATACTTTGCGGGGCTGCATGTGGGGCATTCTACCCAAGCTGTTCAAGCCACACCACTGTGGCCACTCAAGGCATTCCACCCTACCCTTGGCACCACACAACATAGTACAAATCCAATATCAGCTGTATGTGCCTGCTTTAGAGTTACACGATGGGTCAATACATTACTCTTATGAAACGGAAGGGAGTCCTTGTTTGCTGGTTGTTTCTCCAGAACAAAGATTGGGGTTCGGCTTCATGCATCATTTGCCTACCAGCGCTAATTCTGCAATCAACATCAGGTAGGATAATAAGACACTGGCTGTACTTACAAGAGCACAGGGTTTCTTGGAAACGGACAGTTATAATGCATAGTGGTAAGTAATGGTTGTCTGTCTACCTATTTAAAACATAAATCACAGGGTGTCATTTGTCATCTGCCTGTTGCAGGACAGCGCATGGTAAACAAATGCAACATTAGCATCTGCTTATAGGAATGGTTTATCAGTCCAAGCACATATAAATTATGCTTTGCCATTATGCCATCTCTTCGGGTTCAGGTTGTTTAGATCGGGTCTACATGTGAAGGGCATCCTGGATAGTTAGGGTTACCAACTGGCTTGGGTGCAAATTCAGGACGGTCAGTGTAAAAATTCAGGACAAAGGGTCAAAATTCAGGACAAAAATTCAGGACAGAAGGTCAAAATTCAGGACAAAAATTTGGGACAAAACATAAGTTTTACAGACATATCAGAGGAGGTGGCACAATAGTATATAAGTAAGTAAATAGACACCGAAAATAAATACAAGTCAAAATAAGTTTATATAAGGTTGAGCCAATCGTGCACTTCACAGTTTTTCAGTCTGGGCGCAACTTTGCAAAGCGACATCGGGCCCTTTCTGCAATCAATATTTGTGCTGGTAACAATAAACATTAATAAATAGTATTTTTTTATTTGTATGTTGAAATCTGTCTTTTAAACGTACAGTTAAAACGCTGTTAGTTATTTTATTTTCTTCAGCATGGAGCCAAGACAAAAGCAGAATGCTTTGCCCTAGTCCCATGCAGGAGAAGGCACTCCACATGCTGTCACTGCAATTGGGCCCATTAGCACTTATAGAATGACAATCAGTGGCAGCCTCAGACTGACAATGGGCCGCTCCACAGTCTGCGTGAGGTCCGGGAGGGGCGGCTGCAGGCAGCCTCTTCAGTTTAAAAGATAAGAGGGAGAGGCCCAGAGTGAAATCTCACCTGGGGCCTCTCGCATGGGAAATAGCATTTCTTTCGGAGATTTCCCATTTCAATTTAATATGATGTCTGTAAGGCGTCCGTAATTTGAGATCCCCAAATTACGGACGCCTTGTGGACATCATACTAAAATGACGGACGGTCCGTGAAATTTACGGACGGTTGGTCACCCTATGGATAGTATAAGCAAAGTTCATTGTAGTTCATTTACAACTGCCAAGGCACGAAAGTACCATGAATTGCACATATGGCTAGCACATTCTTTCTTCATGCAGCAATTACCACAATGAGCAGGTAGCACTGACAGCCCATTCAGTTGGTAATTCACAAAGTACATGAATCCTCACTTATGCACTATCCTTCTCCACCCTAATCTGGCACCACAGCATTTATAAACTGTGTAGTCCCTTGGCTTCCTCTCTTCACCCTCATTCCAAGCTCTCCACTAACCCTCCTCCTTCGGCTCATTCTGGATTGGCAGGTGCACTCGTTAACCACAACATTTAGAAAAGGTGTGCTTCAAAAGTGTGAGTCAGCGGCGGCACGGATTGGAGGTGGCGAATCGCAGGGGGGTAGGGACGGGAGAAGTGGCTGTAAAATAAAAGAAAGAAGAAAAAAACATACCTTATCGCCATTTCTTCGCTGCGTCTCTCCTCCACAACCCCTCACTCCAGCCAGACCAGGAAGCACACCCAGGCTCCCCACAGCCAATCACAACACTGCAATGCAGCGTTGTGATTGGTCTGAGGGCCATGGTTCGGCGCTCAGACAGGTGGTGGGAGCCTGGGCATGTTCTCCACCCAGGCTGCATGCAGCCTGGGTGGATAACATGTAAAGTGTGCAATAAATGTTTGGCCAGCCCGAGACGGCCGGCCAAACATTCATGAGCACTTACAAAGTGTGCTCACCCGCCCGGCAAATCTGCTGCAGCTAATAACATTGAGTTATTATCATTTTATTTTTCCTTTATTTCACTTCTAAAAAGCAGTGGGCCGCCGCTCCTCTACCTAGGCGGAGGTAGGAGGGCCCAGTATTGGATGGATGAGTGGATGGATGGATGGATGGATGGATGGATGGGTGTGGTGTGGTGACAGACAGGGGAAAACAGCTTCTTCCAACACCAATTCATGGTCTTAAAGTTAAACCTTACAACACATTTAGGAATTTATTTTCGTGTTTTTTGTTTTATTATAATCGTATTTTGAACTTCGTGTTAAATTTCACCTCCTTCCCAAAGCAACACATGTACAGCCTTATCAGGTTCGTTGTGCACTGATCGCTAGATTACCCTAGCCCAGTCATCACAGGCCCCACCATGTGCGGTGCACTTCCAGGGGGTACACTGTACACGTTTGCTCTCTGCAGTGCCTCACAGCTCCACAGTCTGCCATCATTAGTGGAGCACCAAGCTTCCAAAGGCTGCCCCTCCCTCTCCACAGCCACCATCTGAGGAGAGTACAGCACTGCACTGGCGGTAGACTGGAGGAACAGGGTGCATATTTACAGGAAGGATCTGCTGCGACAGGAGCTTCTCTCATTTCAATGTTAAGGAAATGCAGATTTCAATACATTTACATTTCAAATGTCTTTCATGCTGCGCTCCAGACACAGCCTTTGTGTACTGATTCCCCCTCACAGCAGGGCTGTCTCCAGTCTGGAGCTCCCACAGCAGAGGCACAGAGAGGTGTGAGGTCTCTGCACTGCAGTGTGATTAAGGTAGACAAATGCTTGCTCCCCTTCAACCTGCAGCTCCACCTCTACTCACCCTAAGCATCTACAACAAGCATTTGCAATGCAATAGGTCTGGCATTAGGAAAGTGTGAGCTATTAGTATTGTAAATGACACATTTTCTTAATATGTGTTGGCTTTGAAAATATATAAATTAACAGCATTGTTATTCAGAAAGCCAATAGCTTACACTTCCCTAATGCGAGTCCTATTGGCTATGGCAATGCTTGTTGGTAGCAAGCAAGGACAGTGCTGTTGTGGTGCTGAGTGATGATGTCGGTAGGCTGAGTGATGTGGTGGTGTATTAGAGTGATGTGGTGGTGTATTAGAGTGATGTGGTGGTGTTTTAGAGTGATGTGGTGGTGTCCCCGAGTGATGTGGTGGTGATCCTAGAGTGATGTGGTGGTGATCCTAGAGTGATGTGGTGGTGATCCTAGAGTGATGTGGTGGTGATCCTAGAGTGATGTGGTGGTGATCCTAGAGTGATGTGGTGGTGATCCCAGAGTGATGTGGTGGTGTCCCAGAGGGATGTGGTGGTGTCCCAGAGTGGTGTGGTGGTGTCCCCGAGTGGTGTGGTGGTGTCCCAGAGTGGTGTGGAGTGATGTGGTGGTGTCCCAGAGTGATGTGGTGGTGTCCCCGAGTGGTGTGGTGGTGTCCCAGAGTGGTGTGGTGGTGTCCCAGAGTGGTGTGGTGGTGTCCCAGAGTGGTGTGGTGGTGTCCCAGAGTGGTGTGGTGGTGTCCCAGAGTGATGTGGTGGTGTCCCCGAGTGGTGTGGTGGTGCCCCCGAGTGGTGTGGTGGTGTCCCCGAGTGATGTGGTGGTGTCCCCGAGTGACGTGGTGGTGTCCCCGAGTGACGTGGTGGTGTCCCCGAGTGACGTGGTGGTGTCCCCGAGTGACGTGGTGGTGTCCCCGAGTGATGTGGTGGTGTCCACAAGTGATGTGGTGGTGTCCACAAGTGATGTGGTGGTGTCCCCGAGTGATGTGTTGGTGTCCCCGAGTGATGTGTTGGTGTCCCCGAGTGATGTGTTGGTGTCCCCGAGTGATGTGGTGGTGTCCCCGAGTGATGTGGTGGTGTCCCCGAGTGATGTGGTGGTGTCCCCGAGTGATGTGGTGGTGTCCCCGAGTGAAGTAGCCTCTTAATAGACCTGTAAACAAAACCCTCGTTATGTATATAACATTGATTAACAAAGCATGGGATGTGTTATGAAGAGAGATGAGTAGGCACAGATCAATACTGCAATGATTTTCTTAGCCAAGAATGGAAGTATGTCTGCGAGATGGAGAGGGTGGTAAATTGGATGAGGAAGATGAATGAATAGGAAACAGGAACAGTAAGCACGGGAGAGGCGAGGGAGAGAGGAAAGAGGAGGAAGGGGCCGAGATCCAAGATCAGCGAGGGAGGAGGTTGGAGATAGGCCAAAAGTCATAGAAGCAAAAGCAGCGAGCAACAGAAGTGAGCCTGTATGGAAGAGAAGAGCCAGGGCAAACAATATGAAACAACAAGGTTGAAAGTGAGAGAGAGGGGAAGAAACAGAGGTAAGGAGAGAGAGAGCTGGATGAAGAACAGACTATGAAAACAAGTAAATAAAGGCTCACAAGAGCGAGGCCAGCAAGTTCGGGAGCGCATTCCTTTGAAGTCTGATATGGGGGGGGGGGGGGAGCGGCTTCCTTTGAAGTCTGATGCCGAGGCTCAGACAAATGGCGGTGTGCGCACGGCTTCCTTTCAAGTCTGATGCGGGGGGGGGGGGGCTAATGGTGAGCGCGCGCCCGGCGCACATGCACTGGCCATAATCCGCATTCCAAAGCCCTCTGGCAGCCTTTCCTGGAGCCCCTACATAAGTCTCGCCGGAGCAATGCGCAAGCGCATTGGCTCAGGCGAGACCTACAAAGGGCAGAGCTTCAGGAAGTCTAATCAGAGGTCATTTGCTAACAAACGCATTCATTTGTTTTGTAAAGGGAGCCCTTTCACCATCCCCTTACTCACACCACTGTTTGCAGCCACTAGAATGCAGGTAATACATTTCCACTGTCTGGGAAGCTGACCGCATCTTCCATCAAGTGCCAATACAAACCAGAGGCATTTAAATGTATCCCACACTGCTATATAATTAATACTCTGAGTCCAACCTGAGGATGAATGCCACAGTCTCTTTTTCAATGTGTACATTATTTCGCATGTATTTTCTGAACATATGCTTCCAGACACTTTTTTCTCTTTCAACTCTTGAGATGATCAACTTACCTGGCTGGATCGGTGTCCAGCAGTAGTCTAGCAATTGAGAGATTGTTTTACCTGTTTCTAGTATCTATTAAAATTGCCAATATAGCAAAATCTTCACAAGTAAATGTCTCTACATTTTTGCATCATCAAACTGCATCCTATCTCAAACATATTCACTACAAACCATAAATCTGACACTAAAAAAACTGTCCTTTAATTAAAACATTGGCTTGTCGCCTCTCCTTTATTCTTCTCTCTTTCAAGTGTCCCTCTCCTTCCCTTCCATCCTCTGCATGCCTCCTTGTCTGAGCACAACCTACTCTGACACATGCACCTTTGACTATTCTCTATTTCAACAAATTTCCCACATCTCATTTACAAGATCACAATATCTCCTCCCTCTGCGGAAAGTTATACCATTGAAACCTAACCTAACATAACCTAATCTCCACTAACTTCAGTATTTAACACACCAACCATGTGTTCGAGCTCACCCCCACCCCTCACTAATAATTGCAACCAACTGCTAATACTTTAGTCAATAGTCAACCATAAAAAACTGCAACGACTGCATAGAATGGTTTGCTTTGAGTGCACAAGACTAATCCCAATAAATAACAAACAGTATCAATAGCACTGAACTAACCATCAACCTTGGGTCTCAGAGCAGCATGCTGCCCGGTGTGAAGTGCTTCGATGCCCCATCAGGGGTAGTAAGCGCTATAGAAATGCAATTACAATACAATACATGCCGTCGTGGGTTTAGGTTACACACCCAACAGTATATTACCATTAACAATACCCCCTACACTGCTTAAGGTAATCAAACGGGTAATCTGTATTCCTAACAAAACACACTCGACATATCCCAGACACCCTCATGTGCACAACATGGCACCAACAACAAATACCGTGAAGACATTCCAGCAGATACTTTCAACACATCACACCCCAATGTGTCCAGTATTGCATGAAAGATCCCCTACCTTGTTGGTGCTGCCTCTTTGTAAAACAATTGGTGAGGGCAGCCAATGGACCACTCAGATCAACGAAAAACAGCAGTGTCCTTTGACAAAAACCTATCCTTGCACTTAAAATGCTATCGTTTTATTTATTTTATTTAATAAATGTATGTGTCAGCGCAACAGCTACCCAAAAAGGGTTTCCCGGCGCCATGAAGGAACAGCAGAGAGAAGAGAGAGACCTACACATTTTACTTTCCTGCTATCCAACAAGACTTGACCTTTAACAAATATCAACAAACAGTATACACCAACACACAACTGATTGATGAAAATACCAAACGTTTAAGAAAGGGTGCATAGACTGAGAAAACAATATGGTGCAGAGCTTACAGTAGAATACTGCAATGGGTATATTTTGCTATTTTTATAGTTGAATGCTAATTGGCAAAATTAAGATCTACTGGAAAACTGTTTATTCAGAGCTAGAGCCACACATTATAAGGTGCACAGCAACCTAATAATGCCATTTCAACCAGCACATTCAGGATGTCAAAATGGTCCTTGCAAGCCAATCTAATTCGAAATTATGCGACCCCCCAAAAATCCAACATCGGAGTCAAATGAAATCAATTCCATCATCTGCATAGGTGACGAAATACTAATTTGGCCACAAAAGTTGTTCTTTTAACAACCACCCAAGTTTGGAATATAACAAAGGGTTCACATTTATTTAACCACTCACAGCTTTATGACTCAATCAGCAGAAGCTTTCGGATAAATAACCGTTAGAAATTAACACCACATTAACTCTCTCTGGTGTAGTGCGTCCTCAGTGTGTTGAGGGCCAATCCTGCCCCTTCATTAAGAGAAAATAGTTGTTATGGACATTTCTGAATAAGTACCATTAACTGAGTGATGCCCATCGAATGGATGGTATGGCTGGCCCCTTGTAGGGACAGAGGTGTTATAGAGGCCACGAAGGCCCTAGGTATATATACAGTGGGAGATATGTTCGACGGCGGGACCCTAAAAACAATGAGTGATGTAGAAGCACAGGAGTTGCGACCTACTGTGCTGCAACGCTTTCAATTCCATAGACTAAGAGAGGCGTGGCGCGAACAGCTTGGGGATGAACTGCAGGAGCCCCCAGAGCTGAAAGAGCTCACTTATGTCATTAAGACGGAAGAGCCGAAAAAAATGGTATCCACTATCTACAAGATAACCATGTCGGAACGGGCAGCTGGATATAACAAGGCGCGAATATATTGCCAAGGTGACTTGGATACGCAAATATCTGATGAAACGTGGCGTTACTGTTGCTCCAGCACGAGGTCCGTTTCCCTGAAAGGCAGACACAGGCTTGTGCACTTCAAGTTCCTCAACAGAGTTTACCACACAGCGGAGAGGTTACAAAGGTTTGGGCTTCGTGACAATGCAACTTGTGACAGATGCAATACATCAGATGCAGGGTTTCTTCACCTGGCTTGGGAATTCCCGGGGGTACAGCACTATTGAGGAACGGCGTTTCAGGAGCTGAGCAATGTCATACAGGGCGAGATAGACCGATCCCCGCTTCTGGCACTGCTAGGCTATTCAAAGCCATTACCTAAGGCGCAGCGCAGGATTGTAGATTTAGGGCTGCTTCTGGCGAAGAGGCGGGTGGCGATGTGTTGGATGAGGGGGCCCCTCCCTAAGACAGAGCAGTGGCTGGGCGACTGTTGCACGCAATCAGAAAATTACAGTGAACTCCTGCCCCCAAAGAGCAGGCCCAAGAACTTTTGGAGATTATTCTTTGATTACAGATGTAGAAAAGAAGCGGAGAGCACAGGGGGAGCAGAAGAGAATTCCACGGGGGAGCTAGAGGGGGACACGATGGCAGGCTGAGTAGGCTCCGAGCCATAACCATGGTGTGCAGTCACGCGACTCGTATCAGAGTATGGGGCTCAACTCTGGCTGGCTGGGTATTAGTATGGATTACCAAAGACCTGGTAGCACAGGGACACGCCCTTTTTAGTGGCAGGATGGCACCTCAGGACTGTTTAAGTTCTTTTCATTAAAAAAAGTGGTGTATTCACGTTATTAGTATATGAGGTAAGCTTGTATTTGCGTTGTACGTTGAAATCCTTACTCTGTTTGCCGTCCGACCTCTGGGTTGTGGGCTGAACGGCTGTGTATGAATCTCAAGTTACAGGAGTACTCCTTCTGATGTGGCTTACATGTATACAGACACAATTGAAACTATATTTATGTTCACCGCAATAAAATAAATATTTTTAAAAAAAGTACCATTAACTGAGAGATTCTTTGTTCGCTGTCACATTAACATGGAAACAAAAACAATTTGCTCTCAATTTGTAAACATTTAATGATAGTAAATGTAGGAGCTTCTCTGAATATCCCTGTATGCCCAGTGAACAGTGTATACAGGTGTCCTTAAGCCAGCAACATTGCTCCACAACTTCTACACTCACTGCTGAAGCATGGGTTACCTTTGAGGCTAAATCTTGTCAGACACAGAATTTCATCCTTTGAAGGATGGTAAATTGAATACCATTAAGGCCCTCGTTAAGAATGCTACTTAATTCTGACGAGGCATTAACAGGAGTTACCATCCCGATCGGAATTATGAGATGCTAACTTTCACACAAAGTCAGCAGCCAGAAACTGTGCTGGAGATCCAGGCAATAATTAGGAATTACTGGAGGTATTAGACCCAGAATTACAGATTCATAGTAACTTTCATTTCTTATTGGAACTTCGGGATCTAACTACTATCACCAGTGCGCCAGACTTTCCCCACTCATCGAGCTACAGGTACCCTTGTATTAGCAAATCCTGTGATGGGGAAAAACCGGCTCATTCCCGGGTTACTCGCCATAAGTGCCTAACCTGGGTGATAGTAATACATGATCTATACAAAGTTTAGGAATGACAGAAATATGGTATACACGTGCCATCAACAGGGCCACTGTAATGATGTGGCATGGGAGAGACACATTCTGAAGCAGCTTTGACTCGATTAATTGGAGTACTGCAGCAGGTTTTGTGGCAGTATTATTGAATTATTTTTGTCAATTTTACATGTGATCTTACTGCCTGGGCAAACGTTTTGCCCAGTGCTTATTTTGAGCTGGGGACCACCGACACTTTGACCCAGAACCAGTGAGAAAAAGGCAGCAAAGGTGGAGTAAGAGAAAGACGGGAAAACTGTGACAAGGGGAGAAAGGACGGAAAAAACCCTTCAAGACTGAGATAAAAGTCAAGGGTAATGGACGAAAGAGGTCCGAGGTGAAATCAAGACTAAGCAGCATTGGTGTTCACAACGCCAGCAGGTTTCTGAGGCAAATTTTGACTCCAGAACTTATTCTTTTACTAATTAAGCACTCGTTTCACCTCATTAGTATCAATTTTCAAGTGAATGACGCGGAGCACGGAGGAGCAGGGAGGCCGACCCTTAATCTGAAGGTGGTGAATTGCTATTATTCAAATAAACACACCGTTTGCAAGAAGGCTATATAAGTGTGGGATCCCAAAAATTGTAACAAGGACCCGATACCACACCGTATAGACTCCAAAGTGAAGAGAGAAGTCCGGTGGCTCCTCCGTGGTTTATCTAATCTGCACCTTGATTTTAAAAACAGGTGACAAAAAAATCGCACCAATTGATGACGCAAAAACACCAGATGATAGATACAATACTGGTTGAACAAGAAGTCCTCTTAATGTTTAAAAAGAGAGTCTTGAAACATTATCAGATTGATTTGTGAATCGTCAAAGTGTCCTGAAGAAGGTGTAACCAATCATAACAAACACCGAAAAGCAGCGTCGACCTCTGTACTTTGACCCCTTTCTTTTTAGATTCATTTCACTTATGGGATTATTTTATTGTCTTTTAATTAGATTGTAACCCTTATAGGGAGGTATTTTAATAAATTGTGTTTATACCTTTTAAATTCCATTGTTGTTGTGTGTTTACCTGTTAGATTTTGTTTATTGAATAGAATCATTTTGGGAGAGATAGATATGGACAGTGCTTGAAATTCAAACCATTTCCACAATGTTTTGCAGTGACTAATATATCTGTATTAGTTTCTACTTAGCATAGTCTAGTTCATTTCAGTATTCATGACTCTATTTAGTTGTATGCAAACCACAGGTTTCTCTCTTTTCTCATAGTATCCTACAGGAAAGTCAACCCTTGAATAAACAGGCCTCTCTTCTGGATGATTTGGGGTATCAGGTCCTGGCCTCAGCCCTTTTTCACTTCTTCTCAGACAGGGATTGCCCTAATGGCTTGGGATAAGAGCTGGTCACTGATCAACCACTGTAAAGATGCGGGAGGACGATGGTTCATCGCAACAGTTAAGAAGGGCCAATTATGTGTTACGATGGGGCCAACACTAATGACCCTGTGGTATTTAATAGTTTGCTTACTGAGCTACATCAATGAGCGGAACCATTGATTATTTGCGGGAACTTCAACGTAGTCCTTAACCCATGGACAGACTCCTCCTATAGTGTTCGGGGGCTAAACTCTTCTTTAAGAACCACCGATAGCTCAAAGAAACTGGCTAGGGCTGCGTTGCTGCAATGAATGGAATCTTATGCTCTGGTGGATGTCTGGCGATATTCTCGGATGAAAGAACACATAAAACTTTTTCTCGGAAAGATATGTTCCTTGCTAGCCAAGGTCTTATGTCCCATCTTAGTATCGCCTTGTCTTATATCTGATCTCAATTCTTTTTCTCTTTTTAATCTGGTTAAGGGTCCATTATTAAATAAAAAATCATGTCGCTGGACGTTTGATCGGAAACTTGTCTTAGAGGAGGCCTTAATTAATTATATTGGTAAGAAGCTAGGCTTTTCTCAAGGGCAACTTGGAGTCAGCATCTATTGTTATTGTCTGGGATGCTTGGAAAGCCTTTTGTCTGGCCACAGTATCAATTTTTCTTCCTTCCGTCAGAATCAAGTTGCTCAGGTCGAGGCTAACACTCGGCTTACTCTTATTCATCTAGATTAGCTTATGGTCAGCACCACAATTGCTCAAGATTGGAGGTCCTTTGCACCCTTGATGGATAGTTCGTAATTGCCCAAGCCACCCTCAGGGATCGCATGCTTGACAAAATCATCAAAAAGGCTAGGGCCACATAATTATTCTTTTTTTTTCAAACAGTGAAGAAATGGGACGAGTGTTATCTTTCTGGGTCCGTGATAGAGCTAATGCATCTGCTATTTCTGAGGTTAAGAACTCTGAAGGGACTATTGTGACCGATCCTGCCCCTATCCAAGAGGAGTTACGCAGCTTCTATCAGAAGCTGTAGGACGAGTAATTAGTCCCTTTCATAAACAAGATCATTCAGTTTCTTTGGGTCCACCATCATCGGAAGCTGCTATTACAGAACATCATAAGCTACAAGGTCAAATATCGACCTCCAAAGTGAAAGCTGTTATTGGCCAGCTAACACAAGGCAAGGCCTGTGGGCCCATCAACTACCATTGGAATTCTAGGCTAGTTTGTCGCATTTTGTAGTGCAAGTTCTCCATGATCTATTCAACTCTTTTGAATTACTTGGGCAGGTTTCTGGGTCATGGACTGAGTACAAAACTGTCATCTTTCCTAAGAAAGGGAAAGATCCCTTTCTCAACGGACGAGACGGCTCCGACATGTCGGGATATAGGCCTTTATTGCTACTAAACTCTGACTATAAAATATTGAGCAAACTATTAGCCAACAGACTATGTCAGTTTATCCCGAAACTTGATACATACCGACCAATGCGGATTTGAGCCAGGTAGGAGTACGGCACTTAACATTAGACGAGTACACCAAATCATGACCAGTACACTTGACACGGAAAACAAGCTTTTGCAATGCAATAGGTCTCACATTAGGAAAGTTTGAGCTATTGGTATTGTAAATTATTTTTTTTTATTTATGTGTTGGTTTTGAAAATAGCGAAATTAATAGCTTTGTCATTTACAATGCCTATACTTTTAACTGTTGCAAATGTGACACTATAGCATTTGTAATGCAATATGTGTTGTATTTACGTGACTTAGATGTATTGATATAACAAATAACAATGGCTTTTATTTTTTAAAAATAATTAATACTTAAATAAAAGTTATTGTAATTTATAATGGCAATAGCTTAAACTTTTGTAAATAACTTTTGTGAAGATTATGTTCAGTGTATTTTATTGTGATGAAAATCCAAGAACAGAAGTGAAATATTAACATATTTTAGTGACATTTGTAATAAAGCTTGAAACAATGAGAGAAAATATTTGAAGCAGTTGCTGTTGAGTGGTTGCACAGATTGATGCTGTGGTGGCGCTGAGTGATGTGGTGGCGACGAGTGATGCAGTGGCGTTCAGTGATGCTTTGGTAGTGCATAGTGATGTTGTAGTGCCCCTGAGTGATGCTGTGGTGGTGCTGAGTGATGCTGTGGTGGTGAGATAGATAGAGTGAGGGCGATGGATAGATAGAAGGAGGGCGATAGATAGATAGAGGGAGGGCGATAGATATAGAGTGAGGGCGATAGCTAGATAGATATAGAGTGAGGGTGATAGATAGATAGAGGGCGATAGATACACAGATAGAGTGAGGGCGATAGATACACAGATAGAGTGAGGGCGATAGACAGATAGATAGAGTGAGGGCGATAGATAGATAGAGGGCGATAGATAGATAGAGTGAGGGTGATAGATGTAGAGTGAGGGCGATAGCTAGATAGATATAGAGTGAGGGTGATAGATAGAGAGATAGAGTGATAGAGTGATAGAGAGATAGAGTGAGGGCGATCGATCGAGTGAGGGCGATAGATCGAGTGAGGGCTATAGATAGATAGATAGAGTGAGGGCGATAGAGTGAGGGCGATAGATAAAAACAGTGTAATTATGTGGCGTGTAATTATGTGGCACTGAGGGGTATTTGGAGTGTATGTTGCATTGTAATTATGTAGCATATAATTATGTGGCACTGAGTCGTATTGTGTGGGGTATGTGTTTCATTCAGTAGAGTGTAATAATGTGGTGTGTAATTATGTGGCACTGAGTGGTATTTGGAGTGTATGTTGCGTTGAGTGCAGTGTAATTATGTAGCATATAATTATGTGGCACTGAGTGGTATTGTGTGGAGTGTATCTTGTATTCAGTAGAGTAATTGTGTGGTGTATAATTATGTGGCACTGAGTGGTATTGTTTGGAGTGTATGTTGCATTGAGTGCAGTGTAATTATGTAGCATATAATTATGTGGCACTGAGTGTTATTGTGTGGAGTGTGTGTTGCATTCAGTAGAGTGTAATTATGCGGCATGTCATTATGTGGCACTGAGTGGTATTTGGAGTGTATGTTGCATTGAGTGCAGTGTAATTATGTGGCGTGTAACTATGTGGCACTGAGTGGTATTTGAAGTGTATGTTGCATTGAGGGCAGTGTAATTATGTGGGGTGTAATTATGTGGCACTGAGTGGTATTTGGAGTGTATGTTGCATTGAGTGCAGTGTAATTATGTGGCACTGAGTGGTATTTGGAGTGTATGTTACATTGAGGGAAGTGTAATGATGTGGCTTGTAATTATGTGGCACTGAGTGGTATTTGGAGTGTATGTTGCATTGAGGGCAGTGTAATTATGTTGCATGTAATTATGTGCCACTGTGTGTTATTTGGAGTGTAAGTTGCGTTGAGTGCAGTGTAAATATGTAGCATGTAATTATGTGGCACTCAGTGGAATTTGGAGTGTATGTTGCATAGAGTGCAGTGTAATTGCTCATTGGCTGTGTGTACTTGAGGAGAGATGGGAGCGGGGAGAGAAGGGAGAGGGGAGGGGAGAGAGGGGGGAGGGGAGAGAGAGGGGGGGGAGAGGGGAGAGAGGGGAGGGGAGAGAGGAGAGCGGGTAGAGGAGAGAGGGGAGAGGAGAGAGGGGAGAGGGGAGAGGAGAGAGGGGAGAGAGGGGAGAGAGGGGGAGAGGAGAGAGGGCAGAGAGGCGAGGGGAGAGGGAAGAGTGGGGAGAGGAAGGAGAGAGAGGAAGGAGAGGAGAAGAGGGGAAAGTGGTAAGAGAGGAGAGTGGTGAGAGGGGAGAGTGGTGAGAGGGGAGAGTGGTGAGTGGTGAGAGGGGAGAGTGGTGAGAGGGGAGAGTGGTGATAGTGTAAAGGGGAAAGTGGTGAGAGTGGGGAGAGGGGTGAGAGGGGAGAGAGAGGAGAGGGGTGAGAGGGGAGAGAGAGGAGAGGGGTGAGAGGTGAGAGGGGTGAAAAGGGAGAGTGGTGAAAGGGGAGAGTGGTAAGAGGGGAGAGTGGTGAGAGGGGTTAGAGGGGTAAGAGGGGAGAGTGGGGAGAGTAGTGAAAGGGGAGAGTAGTGAAAGGGGAGAGTGTTGAAAGGGGAGAGTGGTGAGAGGGGTTAGAGGGGAGAGGGTGAGAGGGGTTAGAGGGGAGAGGGGTTAGAAGATAGAGTGGTGAGAGGCTAGAGTGGTGAGAGGGTAGAGTGGTGAGAGGGTAGAGTGGTGAGAGGGTAGAGTGGGGAGAGTGGTGAGAGGGGAGAGTGGTGAGAGGGGTTATTTATTACAGTCCGAGCTCCGCAAAATTTATATAGGATCGTATGAGGCTAGGTAAAAGGGGATACGCTTTAGTACTAGTACAAAACAAGCTCTCTGCATTGCTGTGGCAGGGGGCGGAGGAGCGGGAGGCATTCCTTTGAAGTCTGAGACAAATGGTGGAATGGTGTTGTGCGAGCAGCTTCCTTTCTCAACGAAGGTAATGACATCAGCTACACAGAGGAAATCAACGTGGACAACGGAAGACAAGCAATAAATAAACTAAAGGCAAAGAGGTGAAATAGGTTTCAGCAATATTTATTACAGTCCGAGCGCCGCAAAATTTACATAGGATCGTATGAGGCTAAGTAAAAGGGGACACGCTTTAGTACTAGTACAAAACAAGATCTCGGCATTGCTGTGGCGGAGGAGCGGGAGGCATTCCTTTGAAGTCTGAAACAAATGGTGGAATGGTGGTGTGCGAGCGGCTTCCTTTCAAGTCTGATGGGGGGCGGGGGAGCAAATGGCAAGCGCGCGCCCGGCGCATATGCACTGTCCATAATCCGCATTCCAAAGCCCTCTTGGTAAGCTTTCCTGGAGTACCTCTATATCTCTCGCATAGCGATTGCTTATGCAATAGCTAGGCGAGACCTAAAAAGGGGACCGGGAAAATCCTGCATGCTACCGTCCCATCTCCTTGCTTGACTCATTTATGAAAGTTGCAGGTGAGGTCATCCTGAATCGTCTACAACAATGGGCGGAAGACAATAAGGTCTTAAGCCCAGTTCAACATGGGTATAGGGAGGGACGGGGCACCGTTAAGCAGGTGTTAAATATTTCTATATTACATGGGAAATATACCCAGGCTAAGCGAGGAAAATTATACGCAGTTTTTGTATATCTTACTGCGGCCTTCGAGTGCGTAGATCACATCCGATTATGGCAGATTTTAGAAGATTTAAAGGTAGAGCGAGCACTTATATTATTTTTGAGACAATTATATGCGGGCGCCACTGCTAAGGTGAGGTTTGGATTCAAAGGAGAATGCACTAAGCCCTTCCATGTGAGAAAAGGAGTAAGACAAGGCTGTGTCCTTGCCCCGTTCCTCTTCACCTTATATACTAATGAATTGAAGAAGGAATTGGTGGCTAGAGTAAGAGACTCCCCTCAAGTTAAAAACAACCAGATTGTCTCACTTTTATATGCTGATGATGCCGTTTTAATGGCTAGAACTCAACTCGATCTGCAGACGGCGCTAAGCACTTATATAGATTTTATGGATAGCAGGGGTCTGAAGCTTAACGTTAAAAAAACCTTTGCTATGTCCTGTGGTAAGGGTAAGAACAGATCATGCCCCCAGGTAGCTGGGATTGAAAAAATTGAACCCACTAAAACGTTCTCCTACCTCGGCATCCTATTGGAGGAATCAGGTTCTTGGGGACCAGCTATAAAAATGCACCAATAAACAAATGAAAGATAACTAGTCAACTATTGCAAAAGGTCTTCCACTGCGCTTGAACTCATCGGCAAGCTTTAGTGAGGCTTTAGTGAGCTAGAAGCATGCAGCGCTAGGAGAAAGCAGCTGTGTGCAGAGCGAGTCACTACGCGAGATAGATGTGCAGAGAAGGAGAAGAGACGCCTTTTGCGCAGAGCCATTAGGAAGGAAGCAAGGACTTGTGGCATCACCTTACAGTACACTCTTCGTTTAATGCTGTCCACATCACCCTGCTCGACAACCTCGCCAACCTGGGACTCAAGCAACTGGTGTCCACCCCCACCCACCTCGCCGGACACACACTCGACTTCAGCCACGCCACAGAGCTTCAATGGACGGACCACAGCTACGTCCACTTCACCTTCAAGAGAACGACGACCCACCAACACCAGCAACAGGCCGCCCGCAGAAGCTGGAACAAGATCACAGCAGACCAGCTCGCCACCTCCCTGAGCCAGCACCCTCCTGCCAGCTCAGCGAACCCCAGCCAGGCCGCCGACAACCTCACGAAGTGCATCAGCAACTGCGCGGACGAACTCGCCCCACTGAGGACCCGGCCTAGCAGACCCGGCAGCAAGAAGGCCGCATGGTTCACCGACGAACTCAAGAGCTCCAAGAAGAACTGCCGAGCCCTCGAGAAAGTCTGGAGAAGGGAACCGACACCGGACAACAGGACCTCCTTCAAACTTGCCACCCGGAAACACCACCAGCTGATCCGCGCCGCCAAGAAAACAGCATTCAAGGACCGGTTGGACAACAACGCACACAACTGCAAGGAACTCTTCAACATCGTGAAAGAGCTTTCCAACCCCAGCGCAGGAAACAACGACATCACCCCATCGCAAGACCTCTGCAACTCCCTCGCCTCATACTTCCACAACAAGATCGCGGACATACACAACAGCTTCAACGACCAACCAACGCACACCATGACCGAGCAACCACCCCCCACCACCACCCTCCACGCCTGGTCCCCGATCAGCACCGAAGACACCATCCGCACGATGAACTCCATCCACTCCGGATCACCCACCGACCGACCCCTGCCCTCACCACGTCTTCAACAAGGCCGACGCTGTCATCGCACCCCACCTGCGAGACATCATCAACACATCCTTCGACACCACCATCTTCCCTGAGAGCTGGAAACACGCCGAACTCAGCGCTCTACTCAAGAAACCAACAGCGGACCCCACCGACCTCAAGAATTACCGCCCCATCTCGCTCCTCCCGTTTCCAGCCAAAGTCATCGAGAAGACCGTCAACAAGCAGATGGCCGCCTTTCTCGAGACGAACGGATCCCTCGACCCCTCACAGTCCGGCTTCCGAGCCAACCACAGCACCGAGACCGCCCTCATCGCCGCCACCGATGACATCCGAGCCCTGATGGACAATGGAGAAACAGCGGCCCTCATCCTCCTAGACCTCTCCGCGGCATTCGACACGGTCTGCCACCGCACCCTAGTACGGCGCCTCAGCAACATCGGAATCCAGGACAAGGCGCTGGAATGGATCATCTCCTTCCTCGACGGAAGAACACAGAGAGTCCGCCTACCACCGTACAAGTCAGAGGCCTCCGAAGTCATCTGCGGCGTCCCCCAAGGATCATCTCTGAGCCCCACCCTCTTCAACGTCTACATGAGCCCCCTCGCGGCCATCGTACGCAAACACAACCTCAGCATAATCTCCTACGCCGACGACACCCAGCTGATCCTCTCCCTGACCAACGACCCCGCCGCCGCCAGAGCCAACCTGCACGAAGGGATGAAAGAGGTAGCCGAGTGGATGACGACCAGCCGCCTGAAACTGAACTCGGACAAGACGGAGGTCCTCATCCTGGGCTCCTCACCCTCCGCCTGGGACGACTCCTGGTGGCCTCCCGCCCTGGGCACCGCACCCAAACCGACAGACCATGCACGCAACCTGGGCTTCATCCTGGACCCCTCCCTCTCCATGACCAGGCAAGTCAACAACGTCTCCTCGGCGTGCTTCAACATCCTACGCATGCTACGGAAGATCTTCTGGTGGATCCCCACCGAGACCAGGAAGACCGTCACCCAGGCCCTCGTCACCAGCCGACTGGACTACGGCAACGCCCTCTACGCCGGTACCACCGCCAAGCTCCAGAAGAGACTCCAGCGGATCCAGAACGCCTCAGCCAGACTCATCCTCGACATCCCACGAACCAGCCACATCTCCGGACATCTGAGAGACCTTCACTGGCTCCCCGTCAACAAAAGAATCACCTTCCGCCTCCTCACCCACGCACACAAAGCCCTACACGACCAAGGCCCGAGCTACCTCAACAGCCGAGTCAACTTCTACGCTCCCAAACGCCACCTCCGATCAGCCAACCACGCCCTCGCCGCCGTCCCCCGCATCCGAAGAGCGACTACAGGAGGAAGGTCCTTCTCCTACCTGGCCGCCAAGACCTGGAACTCCCTCCCGACCGACCTGCGCCTGACCCAAGACCACCTCTCCTTCAGGAAGAAGCTGAAGACCTGGCTGTTCGAGCAGTAGCGCCCCCCCCCCCCCCCAGCGCCTTGAGACCCTACGGGTATGTAGCGCGCTTTATAAGTGTCACTGATTGAGCAGAGCAGAGGTCTGTAGAGAGGTCCTGGCAGGCTCGGCTTAGCTCCCTAAATACTGGAGAGGGGGGGAACCTGGCTCTGGTTCTGGCTCAGTCCGAGGTCCTGCTGGCACTTCGAGCCCATGACGAGCTGAGCCTCCATGTGGCATTGCCTGCCCCTCTCCCCTTACCCCAGGATGCCCTGTAATGGCCAGACCTGCTGACTTTATAACTAGGAATCGGGTTCCAGTCACGGAGTCGCTCGACATCCTATAGTTCTGGACGAATAAGCTAATATTCCCGGGACAATAAAAATGAATGTGACCTTGTGTAAGGTAACTGGAATGAATGACGCCCCTTAACAGGAGACACGCCCATCCAAAACCTGGCCTCTCTGAAGAGAGTACGCAGCGATAGTCAGCTATGTGCAAGTGTGTGAAGGGGTGCACAGGGCTGAAGGAGGTTACAATGGGTTGAGAGGGGGTGAAGGGTGAAATAACTTGCAATACCACCTAGCATCATCCTGCCCTAACAGCCCCACCTAACGCCTTAATTTGCTAAAATGTGAGGGACAGTATAGCAGCAAAAAGTTGATTGAAAGGATAACGCCAGCAGCGTGGGTAATATAATAAAGGGAGTGGCTTAAATAACGTGCAAAAAAAATTAATCGTGCTTAGCTTAGCGTGCTGCCCCACTTGTATTTTGGCTGTTTCTATCATTGCATCCAGATATATGATACAACGAGTAGCAGCATACTGACAATAAGTCGGGTCTATTGGCTTTGTCAACGGTTGTTAGTTGCATAAGGTAAATAAGCAGCAACGATGGCGTGGGCTGTAATATGTTGCAGGTTTGGGTATAAAAAAATTGAAAAAAATTAAAAAAGAGGGCAAATTATCCGGCATAATGCAGCACATTTGGGTGCATGGGGGGGACTAAACAGGCGCAAGCTGCGGAAAGATAGTGGGAACACAAGTCACTTGGGGGACATTACCTGGCCTGTAGAGTCAGAGTCAAAATCACTTTATTCGATTATTTTAAAATCATAAAAGTATGCTATACCTATACATGATGACTTTCAGAATTATAGAATATATCAAAACAATTTGATAAAAACAATACAGTACATGGATATAAAATCAGCGGCCTAAATACATGGTTCTAGGAATTTTTTTTTACAAAAGTATTCATTATCTGATAACAAATATTTTCCGAATTTGTAGCGTTATTAATTCATTATATACATGGGAGTTCATTTATGATAGCTGTGGCAGTTAAACATTTTTCGGTTCCAATGATGTAATATCCCTTAGTCTGTTCCGTCTAGCACGGATAGATGCTATCAAAAAGTTCGCAACCCCAAACATCACTACTGGGGACTCCATAAGTTGTAAATATAGTAGTGCAGGTTTTAACTGTATAAACCCCTTATCTCTTAGCAATGGTACAATATACTTTTTCCGTCCTTCCACAAAAAAAGGGCAAAAAAACATTAAATGTATGAGATCTTGATCAGAGAATCTATCGCATTTACATGGTTCATTCTCTATTGGTCTACACCACTTCACGTAATAGCCCAGCAAAAAATGTGCCGAATTAAAACAAAATTTTGTTAAAAGCCACAGATGGTAGGGTCTAGTGACAATGGTCAAGTAAGGTTGTATGGTGATTGTCGTAATCAGTGAATAATGTACCCTTACTGTTGGCTTAACAATTTCTCGGGCTTCACGATCTAATTCTCTGTTACCAACAAAATGTTTCTTTACCCAAGGAATATCATCCTTACTTAGGTTTTCAGGGTTAAGGTATAATTCAGGCCGACCCAGTTGCATTGCTGTGGCTTTGATAAATGACAACCACTGGACATCCTTTGCTCTATCCCGTCCCATACAGTCCTTAATGATCTTGTGGTTTAGTGTAAGGTTTCGGTTCAACCATGTTTTGATCCAAAACAAGAGTGGTGCCATGTTAAGGGTATCCTCAATGTAACCCAGTCCCATATGTGCTGCAAAAGATGATGTGGAGTGGGGCAGCCCTAAGAGTAAACGCAGGAATTTATTTTCCTCTCTGTATTTGGGCAGAGTCTTTATAGCCCCATATCGCTGCTCCGTACCTTGCTATGGCTATAGTTTTAGCTCTATATATAGCCAGTATGGCCTCTGCTGGTTTTCCACCCAGTCTTTTTGCGAAGCCTAATATAGCAGCCGACGATCTTCTCACGGCAGCTACTTTATTAGAGACTTGGGGTGCCCAGGAGCCCATGTCATCAAACACCACTCCAAGGTAGGTGAAGACTTTAACTCTTGATAATACTACGCCATTACAGGAGAGTGTTTTATTATTATTCTCCCGTTTCCCCAGGGACATAACATGGGATTTCTCCATATTTACCACAAGGTCTATATTGTGCATAAAAGCCCCAAAGGAGTTAAGAAGATGTTGTAAGCCGATGGAGGTCCTTGATATCAGGACCGTATCATCAGCATACAATAAAACAGGCAATGGGGCCCCCCCATGTGTGGGACATCAACGGAAGCTGTAGCCAAGGTATTTCCTAATGAGTTGATATAAATAGAAAATAACATTGGGGCCAAAATGCACCCCTGGCGCACACCTCTACCCGACTTAAAGCCAGCAGTGCACTTCCCCTCTTGTGTCATTCGTATTGACGCTTTCAGGTCTCTATGAAGTTCTGCCAGGAAGTTCACAAGGGCCCGAGCCAAACCCAGATCCAAGAGCATTGTCCACAGCTTTGACCTATCAACTAGGTCAAAAGCTGTGGACAAGTCCATGAAGGCCAGGTGAACTGACCCCTTGGATGCAACAGTATATTTATTGATTATAAGATGCAAGTTTAGACACTGATCTTCTGTGCCTCTCCCAGTTCTGAACCCATACTGCACATTACACAAGATATCGTTGTTTTTAGCCCATGTGGAAATTTTTGCCAGAATAACTTTCCCTAATATTTTAAAGGATGAATCAATTAAGGATATCGGCCTATAACACCTTGGATCCCCGCTTTGGCCCTTCTTAAAGACAGGGATTATAATGGACCGGGACCAAGATGTAGGCAATCTAGTGTTATCTGTGCAGGCTATATTAAAGACATTTGTGAGGACGAGGGACCAAATATAGGGATTCGGCTTTATACATATCTGCTGGCACCCCATCTGGGCCCGGCGCCTTATGTCCCGCCGTGTCCTCTATAGCCTTCTGCACTTCCTTAACTGAAAAACTCAGAGGGAGCTCTGAGCGCTCAGGTATTTTGGGTGTATAAGGCTCTACAGCGATATTACTACCATAGATTTTCTCAAAGTGGTCCAGCCATTGCCGTTCTGTGATATTAAGCTCTAGAAGGTCATTTTCTTTACCATAAAAAGAGGCGTATTAACAATCGACCAGAACTTAGCACTATCCCTCAAGGTTGATCTTTCAAAAAGGGACTCCCATGCATTAGTCTTTATTTCATTCTTACGGGTCTCCACTGTAGTTTTATATTTTTTCCTTAACCTAGCCACTTCCTGAGTATCTCGAGGTACCCTTTTTAGTGCCTCCATCAAGTCTTCTTGGGCTTTGGAACACTCCGTGTTAAACCACCCATACGCTTTTTGTGCCTTATGGTTCGGCTTACACAATAGATCCAGAGCCACTTGTTGGCAAATTATTTCAAAGGCAGTAGTGACATTCCCTCCATACTTTAACGGGTCTCGACAGGTATTTAATTCTTTACCCACTTTTTCAGAAAGTTCATTAAAAAAGTCATCTGGGATAATTTTGCTCCACTTTACCAGTCTTCCCTGGTCATGTACCCCTACCTTTAAGGGGTAGTCTCTATTAACTTCTTCATTTAATAGGATTGGGTTATTGTTGATCACTTCCATGATCACCGGGTTGTGGTCGCTGAATGTTGCATGTATAGCATTATAAAAATAACGTTACGTAACAAGCCTGGAGATACAAAAATGAAGTCTGGCTCGGACAAATCTAGGTCTGTCAATAATTCTTCCAGGGCAACCCCCTTTGCCGAGTGTTCAAAATGAGAGTGGGGCAGATAATCCGCATCTACATAGGCTCCATATTGACAGTGCAAATTACATAGATGTGTGTTAAAGTCTCCAAGAAGGATAAAATGAACAAAAGTGGTTTGACCCTCTTTATAATCAGTTAAAAATGTAGCAAGTAAGTCAATATTCTCATTACCATAAGTGCCGTGTGGGGCATTATAGAAGTTGACATACACAATTTTATGCTTATTAGGCATAGTTACTTCCAAAGCCATATAGTTAGGGGAGGTGGTGTTTAATACCTTAATGACCCCCATATGTCCAACAGAAATTAGAAACATGAGCCCTCCTCTATCTCTCCCTGCGGTTGAAGCTTGGGCTGCTAGGAAGTATGATACATAGCCATCTATCCAGAAATTACATTCAGTGTCCCAAGTCTCCTGTAAAGCTTCAACATCACAGCCCTTGATCTTCTCGAGCCATATTCTATCTTCCCTTTTTGAACGAAGACCAGCAATGTTCCAGCTCATAAATTTCACAGCTTTCCCTCTTACCTCTATGTTGGTGGGGCTACATTGTATTTGTTTTTCCGAACTCGCAGAACAGGTCAGTCAATCGTTTTCATCTAATTGTGATAGGGCTGTGAATCTGTTTGATAGTTCCAAGTCTGGTCTGATTACTGGTGCGATGTCTTTAATGGGTTTTGGAGTAAAGTCTGGTGTTTGTGTCGCCCAAGATGATAGACAAGTGTTGTGTCTCGAGGTAGTATGATGTCCATTCCAGTCATGAGGATATTTATGATGCTTGGGCCGGGGGTAGAAGAAACCCAAGGGCACAGCTCGGATTTCTCCTGTCTTTAACTCAGTGGCGTCCCAGAATAACCGAGTACACACATGGGGCCTGTTGAAGTTTACTATAAGGCAATCCCCGGGTAAGTTTTTTTCCGTATGCCCCAACCAGTCAACTCTTCTCCCTGTACTTATGTTCTGTAGTCACATCACACGGCTGATGTACGCCCATCCAATACCTGGCCTCTCTGAAGAGAGCGCGCAGCGATGTCAGCTATGTGCGAGTGTGTGAAGGGGTGGCTGGTTAATACAAAAGGGGTAAAAGAAAAATACAAGACAAATAAAGTAAACAGAGGAACGTGTCTGATCTCAGCAGAGCACAAGGGACGTAATATCTGTCTTTCAAGCGGATTGCCGCGAAGAGAAGTAGTCTGGCCGTTCGGTCCAGCGGTTCTTGTGATCTGAATATTTCTGTAGAGGTCGTTCAACGAGCGTTCTTCTCCACATCCATCCCTCCGGCGTCTGGCGGAGGGATGGATGCAGAGAAGAACGCATATTTCGTCCCACGCGACGCTTCCACTCCCAATCCAAATAAATGCCACGACTGCTACATCAAGTCAGATAATGTGTGCTCAGTGAGGCTGCTGCCCCAATTCATCTTGACCATGAATACTACATCCAGCTACGGCTCTATCCAGTCCGTGTCCTGAGGAGAACCCCCAATCGCTTTGTGGTTCCAAACGCGTAGACCCCGAGCCAGGGATAAAGAAGAAGGGTGCAACTAGGGATATAAATAATACCACGCTTCCCGTCCCTAGAAGTGCAACCATAAAAATATCTAATCACTGGCTCAGCAAGACCGGCAGGCAGTATCTATGAAATGTGTTGTCCGCCTGTCTTCTGTTATACAATCTGAAGGACTGGTGCCTATCTTGAAAATTGCTCTTAGGCATCGCATCAATTCAATTTATTTGTTATGTATTTTTGTGGTGTTTGAAATTCAGTATTGATGATGTACATATTGAACACTTGTATATATTGCGCACATCGTTTTCTGAATGCATTCTTTATTGTTTGATAACTGTTCTTTTTTATGACATACAAAAAAGAAATATAAAAATTCAAGAAGATAAAAAACACAAATAAAATATTGACCACTCAGTACTTGCAGGCTGGGTGTGATCAAATAAGAAACAAGTAAAACCTGACTAGCTATCTTTTTTGTATGGTATATTGGAGTGGTCCAAGCTAGTCAGAGACAGGACCCAAACCTTCCTTGTTGCCCCATCCTTGCAGGAATGGCATGCGGAGATGGTCAGGTGGGGTAAAGCAGAAGGGGCTGAATTACAAAGAGAAGAACACAGGGATTTACGTAAAACACCAATATCTATGGCTTGGAATGCATTGATGGAGCAATATGTCGCAATTGACATACAATCGTACTGAGGGGATATAGCTGCATCTACCCAAACCCTAGACTGAAGGCTGTGATCACACATAAGTACGATGTCAGCAGTACTTACTACAGAACGAGGTGGGGTGAGGATAGGATTGCTCACAGAGAAACTATGTATACGGACATACGGTATGAGCATGAGAATATATAAATAATGTGTTACCGAACATGCGGGAAGAGGGAGGGGTGGGGGAGTTTGTTATAGTAAATTAGATGTGAAATAATAAGACGTATTTACTCGCCTTTACAAATTTAAAATGACACATGCTGACTGATTTCTGAAGGATGTGTACGAGTGATAATGTCGCGCACTGGTTTGCAAACATGAACTTTCCCTATTAAACACAAGAAGCAACGCAATGTTAATCAAAAAATGTAAGAGGTTCTCAAGGAGACTGCCAAGACTTGTTGTACAAGTGATGAAACCGCATATGATATGTGACGTAAATATAATATGCTAATGTGTTGCCTTCTTCTACATATGATGTTGTTATATAAAATCAATAAAATATGTTTTTAAAAAATGGTTGACATTTTGAAGAAATCTTTAATGGAGGATGAAGCATGACTTATACAAATGATGCATGTGGCTATGATTACAATAAGCAAAGAGAAGGCAGGAGCAGACAGACAGGAAGGGATGATACAACAGACTCATTTCCTGACGCGTTGCATCCCCCTCCTTTGAGTGCTGCAAAATTGACAACAGCTACTCTTATTTAATAATTGGGATGTCGAACAATGTACTTTTCTTGATTTTAATGATTTATGTTGCAGATGCGTACAACAGCTATGCCAAACATACTGGAGAACCGTGATGAAACGTTCATCCGTCACATATGGTGATTAGCAGAGAGCAAAAGAGGGTATTCGAGATTTAGAGATACCAATACATAATCATTCTAAGCATTATTGTTTCTCATAGTACTATTTCCTAAACTTGCAAGAAAAGGATGATTAACAAATTAGACATAAATAATTGAAATCTTAATTTATTTGCTTTAAGTTTTTTTTTTTAAAGATGCCTCATCTTGAAAAGGCAGTGAGACGAACTTAAAAGTGCTTATGGTTTGAAATGACAGAGGAGAAAGGTCTAATGTTTGCCATGCATAATGACGCCAGTAAACAATTTAACCTTTTTTTCTGATCCCATATTTTTTTTAAAAAGAAGGCCTAATAATTAAGGGGTAGTCGAATTTTAACTTCCCTACAATGTTGCTGCACGGTTAAAGACCAGAGTTCTTGGCTGAACAAGGCAGGCAAAGACTAGAGTGGAAGCGGACCAAACAAAGGCGTTCAGAAGGGAAGTTAACTTGTGAACTTGTTAGAAGGGTTTTTAACAAGGCTCACAGGTCTGAGAGGAGGTGGGCAAAGACTGAACAAACGGAGAACTCCCAAATTGCACTATGCTGATATCCTAGCTGAAATAAAGGAAGCAGGCTTTGACCACATTGTCTATTTCGTACCATAAAATGTCAATCCGTACTAACAATGAAAGTAGACGCTTTACTTGGATGTAATCCTTTAAGGTCAAGAGACTGTCTCCTTATGAAAACAAGAAAGAACAAGGGTTTCAAGAAATTCAGGAATAGTAAGGGGCTCCACACGGAGGGGCAGGGACAGCAAGGTAACACGAGGCAAGCTGATTCACTCTTGTGCGATCAGAGTAACAACCTACCAAAGCACTTGGTCTTCTACCCTATGTGCAGGGTGCTAGTTTACCTATGCTGTGGGCCACCACCTGCTAGGGCTTGCCTCACTAAGAAACCTTTGAGTTAAAAATGAGAATTCTTACAATAAGAGGATCCTTGGAGTATGCACATAATCACCCTTGTATATTTGAGATTCTGATAGGAACACATGCAAGACAAATTTTCTTTAATGAAATCGATGGTAATTACTACAAAAGGACTCGATTTAAGGTTCTTATTAGTGCCTATAAAACATGGAAATGGCTGGTTCGCACTATTGATATAAGAAAATTGTCGTTTTATACTCCCTATTTTTCTTCTAGATTATTACCTATGATATTTTCAGATGGGACAGCCAGGAACTGGCAAAAAAAAGGGGTGAATTGTTTGGGGGATTTTTTTTCTAGTGAAGGTAAATGTAAATCGTTCATTGAAATGTGCGAAGAATTTGATTTGTCTAGAAGCCATTTTTAAAAATTTTTACAAATAAGGGATTACCTTATTAGACATAAATTATGTTCAAAAAAGCATCAAGTAAAAGAGGGAATGGCTCGAAAAGTGAAGATCGGAATTCTTTATCGTATGCTCTTGGAGGAGAAACCTGATGATTTGGAGAAAATCCAGGCAAAGTGGGGGGATTTATTGGGAGATAATGAGATTGTTGTGGAAAATTAGATTTTGCTTTCTAAAGAGGTACTGATGTCAGCTAATTTAAAAGCTCAATTTTTTAAAACCCTATTTGATTTATATTATACTCCAGCTCGCATGTTAAAATGGAAAAGAGGTGTTGATGGAAAATGTTTTCGTTGTAAAGCTGACAATGCCGATAGTGCACACATTTTTTTCTCTTGCCCTGCATTAGGAAGATTTATACAAGACATTGAAAATTTTTTGTCTTTAATGTTGAATGTTAATCTAACGATTACTCCCTCTATGCTGGGGAAGATCCCTAATGAGAATAGGATTAATAAACGTTATCGTTTTCGTTATTTTATTTTTTTCTC
Organism: Lissotriton vulgaris; assembly: GCF_964263255.1. Lineage (NCBI taxonomy): Eukaryota > Metazoa > Chordata > Amphibia > Caudata > Salamandridae > Lissotriton > Lissotriton vulgaris. The sequence goes on along the minus strand of NC_141687.1, from coordinate 1,324,452,005 downwards.
AATGACGGTAGCAAGGCTATGTATTGCTACAGAGTGGCTTCAAGAAAAACCACCATTATTTCAACAGTGGCAAGTCCGATTGTACAAACTTTATAAATTAGAGTGGAGTCTTTTCTCGCTCTCTGCATCAAGGCGGAGGAAAAAGCTGGGATGGAAAATTTGGGGGACTTTTTCAGATTTTTATGAAGCTTGAAAAAGTGTATGTCCAAAATTCATTTGGTGTGTTCCTTGGTTTATTGTTATATTTTTGATCTTGTGTTAATGTCCTTATTTGCTCTTACTTTTATAGCTTATTTTATGTACATGTCTTTATGAATTATTTGACTAAGGTATTTTGTCGTGAACCAATAAAAAAATATAAAAAAAAGAAACCTTTGAGAGCTTAAAAGAGGTTTGAACTCCTGCTCAAAGTTTTAACTTCATTCGGCCAGCACAACTATTTGGAAGCTGAGCCTTTTGAAGTTTATGCAGTTTATGCTCATGTTGCCAGCCTCGTTTGCTCTTCTATTTCCTTCCTTTTTAATGGGGTATAATTGTTCAGTAGTGAAGAGAGTCCTGATCTTTAAAAAAATAAATACTTTTTTTTTTAACTGGTGCATGGTGACTGCTTTTGTCACCAATTCCCATTATTGCCCTTTGCGCATTCTTTTTACTCATTAAACAGCATCTCTTCCTAGCAAATGGCGCTAAATGGATAGATAACTGGGCCTTTTCTAATTACCTGTTTTTTGGTGCATGGACACACAGTACCCTACTATCCCTCTGGCTAAGGTGGTTAGTCCTTATTATAATTTGCACGTCTATCTCGCAAATGCTTAATCATCCATCACACAATGTGGAGCTGTGTCCTATAACACGACATCCGCAGCTGGATCAACATCAAGCACAACACGAAAAACATTACCCTTTTAGGCTCAAAACAAAATACACCAACTTCACAACCACAGCACACCACAGATGGGTAGAAGCACTATATATATATATGCTACAATACATTTCTATCCAACCGCCCATTGAAAAGTGTTTTGCTTGCAATTTCTTCGAACTTGGTAACCCACACTTCCGCAACCAATTTGACCTTTTAACTTGAGACTGATTACAATGACCAGATTTGTGTTCCAAAATTGGAAACCATTTATTTAAAGTTAAGAGCACGGGTGTGTGGTCAGGGGCGGCTCTAGGTTCATGGTGGCCCTGGGCAGGGAGCATAGGTAGGGGGCGCCGGAAGAGGGGGTCCGGGCAGGGCGGAGCGCCGAGGCCATAGAAGAGGGGGGGGTCGGGGTGTTTGGAAGTGGTATAGAGCCAGAGGCCACCAAATCCCTGCCAGGGGCCGCCACGCAAATATGTATCCATCCTCAGACGATTATCATATTAAGGATATATAATGATGTGGTGGCCCCTGGGATTTGGTGGCCCTGTGCAGGTGCACAGCTTGCACATGCCTAAGGCCGCCCCTGGTGTGGTCCAATATTCAAACAACAGCAACTACCTCCTCCATCCACGTAACCATATTTCCATCCATCCAGCAGTCATGAATAGTGGGTGTGCATATTTGAAGAGGTTCACTAGGGCAGACAACTCACCACAGTTATGCCCCATTTCCAGTTTACAAGGAAGTTGTACCAAGGTTTAGGTGCGCATAACATGCACATATGGATAGACTACACATACTTCAAGAGCATAACCCTTGCATTCATGCATATTTTATGTATGTGTGCTTAAGATTTGTATCCTTGCACTTTAGCTGCTAGTGTCAGTCATTTAAAAGCATCATTTATGCGCATGATTATTTGTTAGGCATGGTATTCATTTTTAGGTTTCGACCTGGTCGGAGCACTGCGAAGCAGTGCCCCGCCCAGGCGAAACCTTTTGTTTACAATACGGGGACTTGAATCCGCCCCTTCTACCATTGGCTAGCTCCATAAATGGAGGCTAGCCATTGGGAGACAGAGGCTGTCAATCACGCTTTCTGGTAAAAACGCGATTCAGGGGCGTTTCTGGGTCTTTTTTTAAGCCCCGCCCCTTTTGTCGTGTGTCCCGGGCCGCGCTGTGATTGGCTGCAGGCCCGGGACACCCCCGTGACGTCATTTCCCGGGCCGCGCTGTGATTGGCTGCCGGCCCGGGACACCCCCGTGACGTCAGCCAATCACAGCACGGCCCGGGACCTGACTTTTTACTTTTTCTGATGAATTTCAGCTGTAACTGAGTTACCGCTGTTTTTGCGGTAATTCCATTACTGTTTAAAATGAATTACAATGCAAAGTTGCGGAATACATCACTGGTAAACCCCATTGCCATGAGCTTTTTTCTGCCAAGAACCTTAATACAGTTGTAATACCATACAGTAACATAATTACCGTTACTTTACCGCTGTAGTTAAAGCCCAGTTTCAGACAGGCGCTCGTGTTTCCGGAAACCACTTTTATGGCGTTGGGCTTTTCAATTACACATATATGATCATACGGGGGTTGAAACTAGCACACAATCTCTCACGCACCCGCAAACTTACATAGCAGGTTATCACACCCAGTGATACACATTTTATCACTGTCAGCAGAATGAAAAGCCGAGACAGCCCCGTGGGGATTGGCGCCCAAGTCTTACAAAGAGCACACCGAGTTATGCAAAGTATACATCAATTCTTCTTCCCGTTTTGCCGCACCGGCAGGGTGCATCCACGCACAACTTAAGTTGATGCTGCAGCGTCACACGATCCCTTGTTCCTTCAGAGAACACAGCACCCGTTGCTGACCGCTTGGTGGCGCACTTCTCCATTCCAACCTCGGGAGGCTCCACTCTTGAGCGCATCTTGACCTGCAAAGACTTGAGAACTCGCAGGACTTCCGGCCTGCCCCTGACACTGAGTTTTTGTTGGGACTTTTCGTTCCAAATGAACAAATGCTCCCCCTCTTTTGAAAATCTGGTTCTCATCATGAGCAAATTATGCAAAACAACGATGCGTGTTCTGTTAAAATGTCTAGGAGGCCCAGCTCGGCAAATTGAATCTGTATCACGTTACTTATTAATGAACTGGGAAAATGCAACACAATAGATTTGCGAGCACATTAAAAACCAAGGAAAGGCTGTTTACTTCACTTTGCATTTTGAAACACTTGAATGTAATTTTAGTTATCTTAAATTTATAAGTGCAGGGTTACAACTACTAAAACTCAATTCGAGGCAAGGCCTGCGTGAACGACTCACATCTGACATGGCGCAAGCGGATATCTCTAAATGTAGGCTGTTATCTGTGTTTGCCAGAATCTGGAATTGTGAATTTAGAGAATGGGATAATAGGAAATGTATTTTTACAAATTAACTTTTACTGACATGAAGAAAGTTTTAAGACAGTAACATCTAGACTATCATAATTTTTTGCCCAACAAAACCACGGGTCTCAAATTAATGTTGACATGTTGCCTGTACATCTTGACATTTACCACGTCCTCAACATTCCCTTGCAATTTCGCTGTACTGAATGATCACATCATACTTAGTAACATGTATAAATTCCTTTGAGGTGGCCCTGGAGAGACTATCCATACATTTAAAATGTACTCTTTGATGTCATTGACAGCTGTACCTGTTTTCTAACATGGTTCCATAATTAATCAGTTTCTGAGAAAAATGCGAAGACTGAAATTGGAAGGGAACCTAGTTTTTGAAAGTCTGACTACTTCAGTGTGAAAAATGTGCGCTGTTGTGATAAAAGTCAGTGTACGTCAATAACTGTGTAGGATGCCGCTTGCAATCACTCAACTCTACGTTTCATACGCCTGAGATCTGAGTGGAAAGCCAAACTGCCTCTTGGACTTGTTAGAGCCCCACAAGGGCATAGGAAGTGAAGCAGGTGACTCAGTAATAAAACATCAACCAGCAGGTTTAAGAACATTTCTGAGGCCCCACAGCTGGAAGTGATATTTTAGAACCACTGCAGTCTAGGAGAGTATTTCAGGGCTTTGATCTTGCTTTTGAAAGTTGTTGGCTATTTTTGAGAGTAAGACGATCCAAAGGAGGCAAAACGCAATCATGTGTATTTTGAAAATCGCAGGTCTCTTGAATTTAGTAGCAATCTTGCAGCCCAGTCAAATTTTTTAAGAAAGCACACCTCCATGTCTTTCTGGTAATGTGAGTTTTGAAAAAACAGGACATACATCTAAAGGTAGTTTGTGCAACATAGGTTCCATGTCAACATTAAATTGTGTTTTGTATTTAAAAAGTGCTTCCCTTCCTTTACATACACAGACATCCTGGATTTTTTTTCTTTATTTCAAGAATGTGGATTTGTAATTACAGCACAGATGGGGAGAGGATGTGGCCTAACGGCTAGAGCGGTCTACCTAGAAGCCGGGGAACGGGATTCGAGTCTGGGAAGGGACACTCAACAGCCTGTGATTCTGGGCATATCACTTAATCTCCCCGCGCATAACAAACAAGCATTTACAATGCAATGGTTTCGCCTTTGGAAAAGGTAGAGCTATTGCCATTGTAAATGACAATGCCATTTATTTATCTGTTTTCAAAACCAACAAATAAATAAAAAGTTTGTCATTCACAATGCCAATAGCTCAAACTTTTCCAAAGGCGAAACCGTTGCATTGTAAATGCTTGTTTATTTTTGCTCAGTGATTTGTATATTTGGTCATTGTAATCATGGGCCATATGCTTATGCATGCCTGCTACCGCGTATACTGACGTATGTATACTTGGATTTGACGACCGCGCATTTTTGCAAAGTTGATATGTAATGCGTATTGGGCCTATGTGTTGTCCCAGATGGCACTGCATCTAACATTTCTGTTGCACAGACCACCTCATCTCTGACATTAACATTTTGTAATACTTTGTACTGAGAATTTTCATAACGAATTATTTAAGGTAATATGGATTTATGAAAGCATTAATGATAAAAACATGCTATACGATATGAATTTTCATAACTTAATTTTTCGAGGCGTCAAAGAAATCGAATGCCACTGTATGAATTGGAAAAAATAAGAACATAAGTCACTTGACGGTTTCTTCAGACTTAAGAGGCTCTCACGACTGGATTTCTCAATTGTCAATTGGTCTTGGATTTAACGGCTTTAAAATACTGTAAGCCTCTCAAATACCGAATTTTGAAGAGTATGAAACAGACTTATTTCTACTTAAAAAATGTCTATATTATGAATCCCTTGCTCGATGAGATAATACTATGAATTATTGTCGATTATTCTTTAACACAACTCCCAGAAAGATTCCCCTCAACAGTCCAGTATGTACTAAATGGCAAACATTATATCACAAGGTGCATAAAAACCCATGAAGTGGAACAAATGGCGCCGTTACTGTATGTCTGCCGGGCATGGCTGAAAAGATGTTAAATACGTTTTACATTTTCAAAAACAAGTATTCTTAAAAATCAAGTGTATGTTGAAATTATTTTTGTGTACCAATGTGCTTATGAAATGTTGTGTGGAGAATAAAGTAATCACAATTAAAGAACACAAATAGCAGAATTCCTTCCAATAATAATGTTTCAGTCGTGCTAAGAGCATGATTCCTCTAAAGGAAAGTTTTAGACAGCAGCCCATATGGGTCAATTCGTGCTGTAACAAAGCCTTGGCAGATAAATATAAGTTGAAGTTCAACAGTACCCAGATGGAAGACAATTTGCAGCCCAAAAATTAGGCAGTGGAAAAATGATAGGTGGCAAAAAAGAAAATGTCATTCTGAGACAAATGAGTTGCCTGTTAAGATGCTTTACCATAAAACATATCTCTAGGAGGGACTCATCTGGAGCGACGTGTCCATATCTAAAGGTCAGAGCTACAAAAGGTTAACTGATTAAACAAAGTTGAGATACTGACTACCAAAAATAGTGCCTGGTTCAAACCACAGGGCCTATGAGGAGAGACTCAAGAGTGTAATATGTTTATAGAATAAAGGAATGGAATGGTGGGATATCATTTACTAGAAGGAAAGCTTACAGAATCTAGGTGCGTTCCACTCTGTGCTCCACCCTCCTTCCGTTTGAGTAGAAGATACTCAATTCGTTTTTTTCCATATTCCCTTTTTTAACATGGTCGGGGGAGGACTGGTGCTGCCCATTGTAGCCAATAAGCTTTACCAAAATATTAGGCCATCAGATTGGCAAAAAAACTGAAAGCCAAAAAATTACGAATTTCTGTGGAAGGTGTGCGGGCATTCCACTTGGGACATGGTCTTGCAATGAATGGGGGGAAATGTTGTGCAGCAGCCATTCATTCTGCTTTGCTCACTCTGTAAGATAAGAATATAGGTCATGCTATCATTCCGGATGCACAGAGGAGGCTCAGAAGCAACATGGTATCCATTCTTTATTTTACATATATGGCAGTGTATTAAGCCTAAAGATGTGTAACGCTGAGGTTGTCAGGTTCTATTCCAATGAAAGGCAAAATAACCTTGAATGCTATGGTGCCTTTCATTTGAATAAAAGAAATAACTAGAAAGGGGTTCAATGCTTATGACCCCGGAGTCCCCTCGCAGTGACAGAACAATCACTGCAACACCTCTGGATGAAGAAGTGATGTAACGTTTGTCTTCGATTAGCACAAATGTAAATGAAACCTCCTCTGGCCACTGTTTGTCGTTTCCAACCATGAACATCACAAAGGAACTTCTCTCTCTCTAAACCTCTATACGCAAGATTTGTGGTACCAGTGACAAGATCTGTGCTGTCTTCTCACGTGACAGGACCTTGCCGTGCACGTGCCCAGAACAGAAGTTCGGTAAGCTCTCCAGTGGACAAACTCATGCCAGTTACTCCTCCCTAAAGAATGCTGGCATGTGCCTTCTGTTTGAGGCTGATTCCGACTACCTCGCTGTAGGTATTTCCAGCCCTGTCTTGGCACCTCTCAGTCACAGCCTGTTTCTGCTCCCTTGTTCGTCTCGGTTTTGGCAATTTTCACACATTTTCTTGCCATCCCTTCCTCAGCTCTGTGCTAGGATCCCTACTGTCTCCTTTGTGAATTTCACAGCTTTTGCGCCTTGTGAAAATGTGAAGTTTGTCAACTTGGCACGTTTTTCTCAACGGATACATTTTGTCCCACTGAATCGGGTTCCTTCGGAGCTTTTTTGGCACAAACCTACTTTAACTGCTTAACTAAAAGTTTGTAATCTTCATGAATTTTAAAAAGATTTTTAAAAAGTGGTGACATTTTTTAAGGGAAGACCTACCATTTTGTAAAACATTAATTCCTTCACTTCATTTTCTACTCACTCTATGAATTCATCAGATGTCTTGTACTTCAGTCAGAAATCATTCTCTGCAGTCTTCTGTCTATTAAGCCCATGCCTACATCTAGAGTGCAGTACGCTGTTCACTTTCCTGCAGTACCTCATACTGTGTTCCATTCAGTTCCTATATGCTTAACAACAGTACAACTTGTGTGTTTCTTTGCTTAGAGATTTATTCCTCACTTCATTTTGCTTATTGTCTTGCTTTTGTTCACTCATGTATATATGGACCGCTGTGCTGCATGAGGTTATCACAGAAACCCCTGACTGTTTCCTGCTTGGCCCAAAAAAGTTTGGCACGTATTTCTTTACAGGGGCGGCGCCGCTATTTGAGCAAAGGAGCGTCGCCCCACAAGCCGCGGAGCTGAAAAATAAAATGGTATTAAAGTTTATTTATTACCATATTATGTTTCAGCAACTCATCTCTAACTAAGTGTCAGGACGGAGCGGGCCAGGGCTGCCAAGTGACAGCAGCAGGGAGCTGTGTGCTTTAACATGCGCATGTCTCTTTGGCCGGCCGTCTTGGCCCGGCCAGCCAGACATGCACATTTTAAACTTCTCTAAACTAGCTGTATTAAGACAGCTGGGTTAGAAAAGGCGCAGAACTCCATTGCTCTTGAGAACACGGAGTGCGGCCGCTCCCTCCAATCCTGGTGCTGCTCTCATGCAGTGAGAGCAGCGCCAAGATTGAGTAGTGCAGTTTTCTGGTTCCAGAGAACATACCAGAGAGAGGAGGAAGCCACACAGCAAGCAAGAAAAGAAAGGTAGGTCTATATATTTTTTTGTGCCCGCCTCACCACCCCGGTACATGCCAGCTTCCACTGATAAGAACGCTCAAATAAAATGTAGGGTTTTACACAGTCAACTTCTGGTTCCATTCAAAAGGCATGCAGACAGAATAAAGTACCTGTCAGAGAAAACCAGCAAAGACATATCAGGCTTCCGCAGGCCAATGGGAAGAGCCAGGTTCAAGCTGCATAAACCCTTTATGGAAATGACATGCAGCAGCCGTTTAACACAAATCCCTTTCACTACTAGTGCATAGTTGGGCTCACCATCATCTCACAGCCTATTTGCTCACCTCATTCCCACACCCCTGGCAACGTACTCATCAATACCCTTCACCTAATGAAATTCTGCCTCTATCTCAACTGCTATCTTCACCTGTACCTCTTAGTACCCCAGGACCTCCCCATACCTCTAAGGGTAGTTCTTTTACACATATTCACTGCAGACACCCATCTTATCAATACTATGACTGGTGCAGCATCTTCTTGACGGAGTTTCAAGGCGATGTGTCCCAAAAAGGTATTTGGTGCAGAGTGGCAGACAATGGGAAACTTCAATGGGAAACATCGAATCAAGGGCTTATAAGACGATATGTTTGTGTACATGACAAATTGAGTGATACAGGTGAGCCTCATAGCATTATTTAATTTCCCATCTTGAAAGTGCCATAAAACATCATGACCACATGTTTTTAAACTGAATTTGCTATGCTATGACCACCCCCATGAAAGCTATAAATACTTGTGACCACTCTGCTAAAGAGGACCATGGACAAAATGTTGAAAATACCCATGATTTGCAAAAGTGAACCTGAAAGACACTGAATGCAAAGAGTTTGCTATAAAGTTGGCTTCACTGTAGGAGTCACACAGGCACTAGGGCCACTTATCACTGAGCCCACGCTCCATGCAGGATTTTACAGATCTGGATAAAGCGTAATGTGCAAATTTACACAAAAGTTGTCCAAATTATTTTTTCGCTACATTCAGCAATTTAAATTGTGTGCAGTATTCATACATGTGCACCATACACTGCCTACGTCCAGTACAAGCACTGCATTCTCCATCAGTTTTCATATAACTTTGATCATTTGCAGCAAAATATTAAATGTCTCTCCCAAACCCTAACATGCTGTTATACGTGTTAGGACACCTTCATGGATCAAACCGGGAATGTATCCAATGAAGGATGCAGGGAGGTGTATGCTATACTGAACTCAGCGAGCTTAAGCGTAGCAAGCTTCAGCACTCGGCCAGACCCACTTTTCAGTCAAAACCAAAGGGAACCCATCTTTGGGCTGTGGTCGCCTGACGTTTCCCCCCCTTATCACTACACCTGTATTTTAGGAGCTTACATAGCAGCACATTTCCAGGTAAATGATAACCTAAAGTGTTTGCTTATGTTTCTCTATGTTTGGGATTTATTGTAGCATAGTTGCACCACTTTCTAGCATATTTTGCCTACATTAGCAAACAGACCTCCTGGTTTTACGGAAATTAGAGTGTTAGTTATGTAGTCAATTGTATGGTAAGTGCAAGAGCATAAAACCTATACAATTAAACATCATTTGATTCCCACTGAGACCAGTTTCCACTGCACATAGTCAGAGAAAAAAATGATGGATCTTACTTGTTCAAAGAGATATTTTCCCAGCCAAACAGGCTGTATCAGATCCAAGTAAAGGAGCTGGTCTTGTGCCTGGACTCACCTACAATCCGGTCAGTAAATGGCAACGGAACAATGCTTCACAATCAAAACACCTGCCCGGGTTCTGCAGAACTGGGAGCACAGCATAAATTACTGAAACGAGGGATGTGTGCTGTTCTCAATAGCCTCATTAATAGAGTGAAACTAATGTGAAAACACAAAAGGATTTACAGATTTTACATTCCTTTTTTGGCTTTAGATATTTCCTATATAAGGAGCAAAATAAATACAACAGGATTGTGTCTGTCAGGAATCTAGCGCTTACAAATCGAGCATTCCTAGCAGCAGGCCTTCCAGCAATTCTGTGGCTTTAGGTTTCAGCATTAAAGGCATATGTGCTCAATCTACTTGTCAGATTCTTATTCATCATGCCTGAAGGTGTGAGGCAGATAGCGCATAACATAAGACTTGGAATTTTAGCAGCCAGATGTCTACTGACCTATTATTCTTGGACGTGCTGTTCGGCAATGTGGGTCCAGAATATCACTGAAGGAATATCGAGTGGTCACAATGTGGTGACCAGAATATCAAGGACCAAAATATCCAGAGGTTAAATATGTACAGATTTTCTATATCAAACCCCCAATGCTCATATCTTGATGATTTACATATATTCAGGGTAAAGTAGATGTAGAGTTAAGAATAGTAAATCTTTACCTCTTTGTGTACACTTACCTCCTCAATATTTAGATTTTTGATATTTTGGTCATGATATTGTAGCACCTTTATATTTATTCTGCAATATTCCAAACTACAACACTCTGAGGTGCTGCTCTATGATGCTTCTGTTTTCATGAACAGGTATAGGTTGCTACAGTTAGGATAACTTTATTTCTTCTTTATATACAAACCCAACTTAACCATTAGAATTTCTAAGGTTACAGTTATAACAAACTGCACCACTTTCAAATTTCTACAAGGCATAGTAATAACTAAAATTCATACTTATGCACCACCTCAAATCACTATAAGTGACCCACCTCCGTACACAGTCTTGTCACCTCACTCTCCACACTGCATTAACTATAACCTGCCACTCTGCCATGCAGTGTGTTCTGACAAATCATGTGCTTTCAGATGTCGTAAGTGTTGTTGTCAATGCTATGGTTTCACATGATATAACTTATGTAAAATGCAAGGGTAGGACTAATGCATGTAGAAGGGGAGAGTTCTAGTTAATGTAGTGTGGTGAGTGAGGTGACAAGACTGTGTACGGAGGTGGGCCACTTATAGTAATTTGAAGGTGATGCTTAGGTATAAATGTGAGTGATTGCTATGACTTAGTAATTTGGAAGTGGTGTGCAAATCATACATTGAAGTTATAACTAAAACGTTAGCACTTCTAATGTTTGTGTGGTTTAAGTTGGGTTTATATACAAAGAAAAAAATAAAGTTTCCCCAACTATAACTTATCCTCAACCTTTAGTTTTGTAATGAAATTTCAATGGGTTTTAAAATGTTAATAACTTTTTTAAATAATCGTACAGTTTACTGTTGTTGAATGGATTGTCACTGAGTAGAGTGTGGTACAATACAGTAGAGGATAGTGTTGTAAAGAGTAGTGTTTTATACTATATTGTCATGGATTATACTGGAATGAGGTACACTAGAGTGGTGTAGACTGGAGTAGCATAGAGCAGAAGTGGAGTAGAGTGGTTTGGCATACAGCATAGTGGAGTACATTTGAGTGACAGACTGGGAGTGTTACAAGGTGTAGTGGCATACATTGTAATAGCGTCTACTGGAATGGTGTGCAGTACAGTGGCATACAGTGGAGTGTGGTAGAGTGGAGTAGCCTACAGTGGAATTGAATTGAGTGGAGTGGCATAGAGTAGAGGTGTAGAGCAGAATTGAGTATAGTGGAGTGAGGTACAGTGCAGTGGCGTAAAGTCCAATACCATAGAGTGGATGGGCGTTCAGTAAGATAGCGTATACTAGAGTGGGGTGGAGTGGAGTAAAGTGGAGTTGCGTATAGTAGAATAGCGTAGAGTGCAGTGGTTTACAGTGGAGTAGTGCAGAGTGCAGTGGCGTATATTGGAGTATCGTACAGTGGAGTATTGTTGAGTGGAATTGCATCAAGTTTAGTGCCGTTAAGTCTAGTAACCTACAGTGGAGTGGCATATAGTGGAACAGCGTAGAAAATAGTGTTGCACAGTGGAATAGCGTAGACTGTAAAAAGAGTGTAGTGACGAACAGTGGAGTGGTGTTTAGTTGAATGGCGTAGAAAGCAGTGTTGTGCAGTGTTAAAGCATCAAGCGTAAAGCGGATTATAGTAGAGTGGAGTGGTGTATTTCACAGTTGAGCACAGTACAGCTCCGTAGAGTGGAATGGCGCATAGTGGAATGACGTAGCATGCAGTGGTGTGCCATGAAGTGGTGCAGAGTGGAATCGCATGGAGTAGCATAGAGGGTAGTGTCAGAGTGGAATTGTGAACAGTGGAGTAGCGTACAGTGGAGAGGCGTAGAGTTAAGTGGCATATACTGAAGTGTAATAGAACAGGGTGGCATACAGTATAATAGCGTAGAGTGGTGTGAAGTGGTGTGGAATAAAAAGGACTTGCATACAGTAGATTAGCGTACAATGTAGTGGCATACAGTGGAGTGATGCAAAGTGGAGTGGCATGGAGTGGCGTGAAGTATGTTAATTGAAAGAGACATCTCGTGAAAGGGTGAGGCTGTAAATGTTATCTGGCAGGAAGATACAATATGAAGTGCAGTTAGTAATTTTTGGTAGTATATGTAAATAGTGCAAGTAGTGTTAAACTTATGAGTTGAAAAAAACTGTTATATATTATGCCATTGTTTACCATGGTAAGTTTGCAGTATACCACGGTACATGGGGCGTTATAGTAATTATGTGATGGGCGAATGGCTAATGGCTGTGTTTAACAAGGGTCAAAGTCAACCATGAAGACTTTAACACAGTTGTGCTGTGCTGAGTTAGGGTCTTACATATATGTATTAAGTTTTATTGTTGTTCACTGCCTATTACCACTGTAGTTTATTTGAGAGGTAACAGGTAGAGATTTTTATGTATAAATGTCTAAATTGTAGGTATTAACGTACAACTGCATAGATCCTTTTGTACATATTTAAATACGTTAAAAATAGAAAATACACTTTGGTGCACTGTATTTGTAAGATATAGCGTATTACAGTGTATTTCTAATTCTTTAACAATGTTTTGTTCAATTTCTTTTTTGGTACTGCAGTACTCCCAAAGTAGCATTGAGGTACTCTATTTAAAAAATTGTTTTTATATATATATATATATATATATATATATATATATATATATATATATATATATATATATATATATATATATATATATATATATATATATATATATATATATATATATATATATATATATATACATACATACATACATATATACATTTATGCAGCCCTTAAGAATATGTCTTAAGTAGTCAAAAAGTTATTTGATTTATAACTGTTAGCATACTGGTAGTGGCAGGTGACACATAGGCTTTATGGCGTACATATAAAACAGACCCCTGTATTAGCAGAAGTTTGCACATATTGCTTAGATTTGCACATATGATAATATTTTGCACATATCAAATTGTTTATTTAATCGATTTCAGATGAGTTTTTGCACAGTACAGAGATTACATTACTGTAGCAGGGAGTCGTGGCACTGCACAAGGCAGAAAAATCATGAATAGAGATTTTAAAAATGTACATAAGATGTATTTTATATGTGTATATTTAAATATGTATTTATACAGTATTTATTTATTTATTGCACCAGCCACCTTTTGTCCGGTATCCAGAATTCAAGCTGAACAAATTCTTGGGGTATATCCAGGTCTTCCCTAACGCTGCTATTTTTAAGATCGTAGTGCATTACTAAGCAATAGTATTGTTTCTATACCTATGCATGTGGTCATGTGACCTGCACAGGGAGGTGGTACACAAGCATATTTATAACAATGGCTGACGCGGTGCTCATTGTGTGAACAAGGGCACTTGATGCTCGAAACGCGTCAACTAGAAAGGTTGGATTAAAACACATCTTCTTACCTGAAGCCGCTGGGTCCATTTCTTCATTTCATCCGTGTGGAAGTAATGAGGAGTGCTGTGCTGAATTTATATATATACATTTTTTCCCTATTACCGCTTTACTAAAGTGGTAATAGGTAGGGAAGAAATACCAAACCTATTATATATCTGAAGGCGTAACGCAGAACCCAGGTAAACTGTACCTAAAAACAAAATGGCTGCCTTTAACTTTTTTAAAGGCAGTCATCAGCCGATCACGTAATGGCCTGTCATCGGTATGTACCACGGTACTGCCACGAAATAACCCGAAAATACAGTGACAAGAGATATCAGTAATTTAAAATGCCTTACAACTTAATTTTTTTTTCTCTACTTACATGTAGTACCCAAAAGAATTATCTGCACACCATGGTGTCTAATTCTGCCATTGCATTAAAATTCACTGGTCGTGTTCTCACTACGTGAAATACAAAAATCTATGTAAAATGCATTGGATTTTGGGACCCCCTGTTTTTCTTTGCACCTTTTGACCAATCTATTGTGTGCAATAGGTCTGCAAGGTTTCGCAGACATTTGTTCAAGAGGTGCAAAGTTGTTAGGGCACCAAAATCTAAGGAATTCTTATCTCTGGGTAACCTTATCTGGCTCCACTCTGTAGATATAGTTAAGGTTACCCAGAGATAGGAAGTCCTCAGATTTTTGTCTCTTAATAACTTTGCACCCGTTTGACAAAAATCTGCGAAATTGTGCAGACCTATTGCACCGGTTAGATTTATTGAGGATTGAAAGTTTTGCAACGTTTGGTTAATACACACACACACACATCTACACGCACACTCATATATATACACATACACACACATGTGTAAGTATATATATATATATATATTATATATATATATATATATATAGTGATGGTTAGGGTCACCAGATATAGGAATTTTTGCCCCTTAATAACTGTGCACCCGTTTATTGAATGTTTGCAAAACTTTACAAACCTGTTGGATCTGTTTCACTGTCGGCGGATTGAACGTTTTGCAGCGTTTGGTCAAAGGGGTGCAAAGAAAAAAGGGGAATCCTAAAACGGGCTTGAAATCCAATGCATTTTACATAGACTTTTGCATTTCACTTAGCACGAAAATGGCCAGTGGGAATTTGCTGAAATTTGACAGTATTCTATATTAGAGGGCACAGATAATTCTTGTAAATACTGAAGGTAAGTAGACAAAGTATTTTTTACGTTATAAGGTTCTCAACTTGATGGTATCTTGTAGCACAATACTACTAAAAGTAGCACGAAAGCCCACAAAATAAAATAAATTGCATATGTAAAGTTTCAAATTCACTAAATGAACAACTGAAAGACCCATTTATGGTGACATGCTAATGGAAACCTATAATAAAACTAAATAGAATACATCTTAATCTACTTTAGTTTTCTGTGCATGCTCTCTGGCTCACAAAATAAAAGTGGCCCAACAAGCCAAACAAAAACCATCTTTCTTATGCACCTCTGTACCAAAAACATGAAAAATTAATCTAACAGTGAGCCACTCAAACAACTGTTTGGAGGACATGGTAATTGGCCACTTGAAAAAAAAATAAGCTTAATTTTTATAACAATGATTGCCTTTCATTCCCTTTGGACTTCATATTTAGCACAATTGTACTAAAAGAAGTAAGGAAACCCAAAGAATAAACTAGATTGCATATGTAAAGTTTCAGATTTACTACATAGACAACTGAATTACCCATTTATGGCTACATGCAAATGTATAACAAATAGAATAAATCTTATCTACATATGTTTTCTTTGCATGTTCTCTAGCTCACAAATTAAAACTGACCAACAAGCCAAACAAAAACCATCTTCCTTATATACTCCTGTGCAACAATATGGAAAAGTGCCCTAGCAGTGAGCTACACAAACTACTATATATGGGACATGATAATTAGCCATTATGAAAAAAAACTATATTCTTAATTCTTATAACAACCTTTCATTCACTTTGGTCTTAATATTTAGCACAATCCTACTAAAAGTAGCAAGGAATCCAAAAATAAACTAGACTGCCTATGTAAAGTTTCACTTAAAGATATATTTGTGGTCACAGGATTATGTAGACCAATAAACAAACACCTAACAAATGCAATAGTTAAAAAGAAGGAAATCACTTTAAATCGGATTGCCACTCTGTAGTTCTAGTTAGTATTCCCATTGTTCGGATATTAGCTCTTCAATAAATTTCCACCCATTTAATAAAGCAGCACAAAACTTTCCAGACCTATAGCATTTTCTAAATTTTGGGATGATCTACATTTTTGTAGGGAATCGTTAAGGAGATGTGAAAATAAAAGAGTGTCGCAAAACCCGTTTTCCACCAATGCATTTGCCATAGACTATTTATTTGACGTAGTGCGAAAATGGCTGAATGGATTTACATACAATTTCGGAGGATAATACAGGATGGTACCGAAATTATGCTTTTTGGGTACTGCAGCTAAGTAGGGTAAGTATTTGTGAACTTATAAGGCATTTAAACGCAGTGATATCTGTCACTGCGGTATTTTCGCGGGATTTGACAACATTATGTGACACTACCATGGTACATGGTCGTAAACATGAAAAAAAATATAAAAAATATAAGTACATTTACTGACCTATTTCCACTTTAATAAAGTGGTCATAGGTAGGACCTACTACTTATTATATCTAAAGGGCTAACACTGAACACAGTCAAAGAATAGTAACAATATGGCTGCCTTTTCACTCTCTAAAAACAACCATTGCCCAATTGCATATTGTCTTTTTTTAAAAAAAATTAATTTTATTTATATATTCACAGCAAAAACACATATACAAAATAAAGAGAAATCCATTACAGTTCGCAACCTTAAAAAGAATAAATCAGCACAAATCATAATACAAAAAAGAGAGAGAGAACTTCAATCTTTCCATCGTTTTCCTACACATTTTATCATTTCAACAATTATCAATCCTCATAATAGTTGCTGGAAGCGCGCCAAATTTTTAAGCCCAGTTGTCTCTTCCTAGAACCCCTAACTGAGAAAAGCCCCCATTCCAATTTAAATAGACTGTACATTTTGGCTCGCCATTGTTGAAATACAGGTGGTTTTTCCTGCAACCGCTCAGTAGCTATACACAAACGTGCTACCGTCATGGAGAAAAAAATAAAATGGCGATGTTGATATCATACATCCGATGACCTATTTGTAGGAATTTTCCCCAGTAGCATCATGGCGGGTGTGATAACTAAAGGGCATTTTAATAACCAATGACAACAACTTTTTAATTCCTGTAATAAAACTTTGAAGTTTAACACAACTAAAAAAAATATGTATACTATCCGCGTCATCATCCCTACAACGAAAGCATTTGCCCTCGTACCCACCCCTCCATTTTGCCATTCGTACCGGAGTATAATATAGGTCAAACAAGGTCTTAAAAAATTGAGCTTTTAAATTTGCAGACATTAATGATTCTCTCGTCAACATAAGCATGTCTTCTACTTCAATTTCCGAGTCCCCTAGCGCAGTAATCCACTTCAACCTGACTTTGTCGAGGTCGTCTGTTCTTCCCAAAAGTAAGATTTGATATAAAACTCCAATTTTAACCTGTCTTCTAACCCCTTCAACCACCGTGTTTCTTTGCATAGCCACCTTAAGACGAGATAAAAAATCACGTATTTGAAGAAATAGGTTCTAGGAAAAGCAAAGTGAGCCATTACCTCATCAAATGATTTACAAATCCCATTATCCATATACAAATCACCCAACCATCTCACCACCCCCTTCCGCTAACACTTTTGTGACATATCATCTGAAAATATTCCTGGTAAAAGCCTATAGGCTGTGAAGGGTATATAATAAGACATTTTACCCATTGCGGTTGTTTTAACAAGCCATTTCCAAACTTTAAATGCACTAATCAGTACTTTAAAGCGCGTACGTTTATAGTAGCTACCATCTAACTCAATAAATAAACACTTCTTCGCGATTGGGCCTAATAGCATTTCAAAAATAGTAGGAGCAATAGCCATATTAGCAACCATCTCCCCTGTGATCATTACCCTCATTTTTAACAAAAAACAAGTGACAAAGTAAAAGAAAAAATCAGGCACCGCCAACCCCCCCCTATCCAGGGGTAATGTCATAAATTTCATTGCCCGTCTAGGTCTGCCTGGGCTCCAAATTAATTTACCACACATTGATTGCAAGACCTGTAATCTATTTTTAGATATTTCTAAAGGTATTGACCTGAATAGATAAAGATCATTTGGTAACACATTCATTTTAACAATATTAGACCGACCAATAATAGAAAAATATAATCGCTCCCACCTATCTAAAGAGGTCTAGATTTTGGCAATCAACGCATTCCAGTTAGCATCCACCAATTCAGTCATGTTTGCTCTAATCTGAATCCCTAAATACGTGACTTCTTTTACAACCCTATCATCATGCCATACTAAGGTATCCGAGCACAAAATCTACATCTTTGATTCATTGAGTTTATAGCCCGTTACGCTACCAAACTCTTTAGCCAATCTCTCATATTCTTCAATGGCACCTGCAGGATTCACTGTAGCAACGGCAATATCATCCGCATATGCAAACACGGAAAAAAAATAATCAAATACTCAATACTGTGGAATGAGTACACTCCGGGTCAGTTGTTCAATAAAAGGGTTGATGTACAGAGCAAACAAAAGAGGGGAACAAGGACAGCCCTGCTGAGTTCCCTGAGTAATGCTCAAGGAGTCAGAAAGCAATCCCATGGCAGATATCTTAGCCTTAGGGGATACATAAAGAGATTGTAAAGCAATAATACATTTCTGGCCAAAACCCATTTTGTCCAGAAGTCTCCACATATAGCACCAATGAACCCGGTCTAACGCTTTCTCAGCGTCGAGTAGGATAAGCACTAGCTCACTTTTCTTTACACCTGCAATATCAAATAAAGTAATTACTTTATTTACATGATCTACCGTGCCTCTTTTCGGTATAAAACCGTGTTGATGTTGCGACACTAAAGACACAATAACTTTAGACAGTCGATTAGCCAGGATCTTGGAGTAAATTTTATTATCGGCATTTAATAAGGATATTGGACGATAAGATCCAACTAAATCAGGGGCATTGCCTTTCTTACAGAACACCTCGATCGTGGCATCCGACCAAGATCTAGGAGGATAACCCACCTGTGCCATCTGTATAACTCTCAACAGCTCGTCCTTGATGATATTAAAAAACTGCCTATAGACCTCCCCGGGAATTCTATCAGGACCTGCTGCCTTGCCTAAAGCCAGGCTTTTTACTGCACTTTCCAATTCCAACATCGTAATCGGGGATTCCAATTCCTGTAAGTTTGTGGGATCAAGTACTTTCAAGCCCTCTTCCAGCATTTCTATCCAATCTGCTCCCACCTCTACCCCACTCTGCTGCGTATATAATTCAGAATAGAACTGCTGAAAGAGTTTAAGGATCTGCTGTGGTTCGGAGTGTGATACTGTCATATAGCTATTTTTTTCTATATACTGTGTTAAGTTAGCATGAGCTTATTAAATGTTTAAACGCCATTTTTCCTTTTGCTTCATTTTGCACATGACACATAATTGTTGTTTTAGCTTTCAACCCAGAAGAGCTTTGTGATTTACTTGAGAAATAATATGTTATTGCTCTGATATCAGTTTTGCTGGGTACACTGTCTGCACAGTGAGTGCTGAAGGCTCCAAGGATAACTCGACACAGTGTTGTTGTGAGGTCTGATCTTCGCACCTCCATAGACATAACACGCATGCTGCTGCCAAAATCTGGCTCTAAGCGGGTTTTATATTGCTTTGCTGAAAACACACGTAACACACTTGATGGTGCTTCGCATGCAGAGAGCTGGTGGAAGATGATGTGATCCTCTGCCACTGAGATTTTGAGGTATGGGCCTGCCCTGCTAAAACCCAAATGAGACCTTCATAGATATAAAATACTATGCTAAATAGGGAGGGTGAGAATTAGGTGTTGTTAATTCCTATTCATTACAGCATCTTAGTATGCTGTCACCATTCGCCTTTTATGGACTAGTAACTATGCTGATAACTTTGTTGCTTATAATTTGTCTGCTTTTATTATATAAGATACTGCATTTGAGAGCCCTGCATTAGTAAATAAATATTTCAAATATGCATGTGTCCTCATTTACTCCACGTTCTGGTTTGAAATGATTATATAGCGAAAGAGTGTTCATGTGTTCCACGATACCTGAGGTAATCTAAGTTCATGTTCTGGTTTGTATAAACATTGGGAGTTTGTTATGACCAATGAGACACTGTAGCTAGCTCGGTAAAGGGATTTTGGGTACTGAGGTGAGTTTTGGGCCATCCTAATTCACTGAGGTTCCAGGTCTCTATGCACAGTTCTATAGGAGAACGGAATTCCCGCTACAATACCCCATTTACATCTCTCAATGCCTGAATGTTTCTAGCTGACTCCTTCATCCGTAATCGTACAGCAAGCCGTTTTCCAATTGTTTCGCCATATTCATGTCTTTGCATTCTAGATGTTAAAAACTTTCTGGCATTCTCTTCGCTCCAAAACCCCAAGACATTAGCCCTCTCCTTTGCCACCTCATTCTCTAACTCAGATAGATCATTCAGGCCGGTGGCAACCCCCTTAGTTAATGAAGTTTCGGCCTCAATTAAATGCTCATAAAGTGTAGCAAACTCTTTTTTAAGTTTCTTTTGCTGCCAAGAAGTAAAGCTAATACATTCACCTCGGAAGCACGCTTTAAAAAGTGTCCCAAACTATACTAACTGTGGCCGTCCCTTTATTATTCCCCCCAAAAAAATGAATCCACCTATCCATGTGCTCCTTAAATTCCGCATTTAAACATAATTTTCGATCGTATGTAAAGTTTAGACATTTAGGTCTGTTGAGGCAGCCCAGTAATTCAAGTACAATAGGAGCATGATCCGATGAAATCCTTGGATAAACACTTATTGTGGCCCCAACCAGTAGTGAAACAGGTGCAAAAAAAATAGTCCAGTCTGACCAGTTTTTTGTGGGGGTAGGAGTGGAATGTAAAACCACTCTCTTTACCATTACATATTGTCACCGCCATGTACCACAGTATACTGCAAAGATATCACAGTATACCATGGCCCAAAATATAACTAAGGCATAGCTGTATTACTGAATTGTGGTACCTTTGCGTCACTCATTGTGTTGCATGGGCAATGCAAAACTTGAGTCAGATTTACAAAGGTAAGCAAGGCCACCATGAGTGACACAGCATTGATTAATAAAATCTGTTGAAACACAAGACAGCCCGATTTGCAGTTGTGTTCCTCTGCACACCATAATTTATATTGCTGCTAAATTTCACAAACATCCATATGCCACTCCACTATATGCTATTCCACTCTACGCCCCTCCATTGGATAAGACTCCACTCTACACTATTACACTGTTCACCACTCCACTGAAAGCCACTCCAATAGAAGCTACTCCAGTATATGCCATTCTACTTTTCACTATTCCATTGTATGCCACTCCACTGTACGCCACTGCACTCTACTCCAGTGTATGCTACTAAACTCTACACCACACCACTGTACTCCACTCCAGTCTACACCACTCCATTAAACGCCATTCTACTGTACGCTACTCCGCTATACACTATTACACTTTAAGCCTCTGCACTGTAAAACACTCAGCTCTACACCATTACACTGTTCACAACTCCACTCTATGCTATTACACTGTATGCAACTTTACTCTACGCCTCTTCAGTGTATGCCACACCGCTATAAGCTACTCCTATATAAGCTGTTCCACTGTCATTCCACTCTATGCTATTCTATATGGATGCCACTCCACTGTATGCTTTTACACTCTACTCCTTTACAGTGTATGCCACTCTCGTCTACAACACTTCACTGTATGCCACTTAACTGTATGCTATTCCACTAAACGCTATTCCACTATACCCCACTCTATGCTATACCACACTATACGTTACTCCACTCTACACAACTCCACGACACTCCATTCTATGCTAGTCCATTGGACGCCTCCCCACGCCATTCCACTCTATGCTATTTCACTCTACCAAACGCTACTGTACACTACTCCAGTCTACACCACTCCACTGTACGCCACTCAAATCTATGCTATTCTACTCTATGCTATTCCACTCTGCACCACTCCACTCTACACTAGTCCACTGTACGCCACTCCATTCTACACTATTACACTACGTCTCTACTGTATGGTATTCCACTGTACGCCACTCTACTGTTTGCTATTACACTCTACCCAACAATAAACCACTGCAGACTAAACTACTGTACTGTACGCTACTACACTATGTACTATTACACTCTATGCACCTCCAGTTTACACCACTCCACTCCACTCTATGCCACTTCAGTGTACTCTCCTCCACTCTGTATATCTCCACTCTACAAAACTATACTACACTCTATGCAACTATACTAGACTCTACTCCACTCTTCCCCTGTACACTCTAATGTCCAAATTTGCACTTTACTCTGTGCCCGTACAGTCTATTGGACAACACTCTAATCCACTCTACGGCAGTTTCCTACACTGTCCGACACATCACTCCACTCTGCTATATAAGACACCACTCCAATTTACAGTTTCCTCGACTCTACGCTACACCACTTCAATGTATGCCACCCCACTCTACGCAAATCCACTGCACCCTACGCCACTCCACTGTACACAACTCTATTCCACTTTATGCCACTCCACTCTTCTACACTCCACTGTACAGTATCCTACTGTATGCTATTCCACTGTATGCACCAACACTTTATGATAATCCATCCTAAGCCACTCCACTTTATGAAGCTCCATTGTATGCCACTCTCCTCCACTCTATAAAAGTCTACTACACTTTATTGCACTCTATGACATTCTACTCCACTCTATCCCCGTACACTCCACTGTCAAACTATATACTCCACTCCATACCCAAACACTCCAAGGTACACCACTCGATTCCACTATTCAATGCTTTTCTATATGACACAGCACTCCACTCTACTGTACAAGACCCAACTTCAATGTACAACATTTTACTAGTTACGCTACACGAGTACACTCCACGCCATTTTCCTCTATGACACACCAAACACTCTATTGTACTCTACTCCACACTACGTTACACCATTCCACTCGATTCTACTCCACTGTATAAGACTTTACCTCACTCTACGCTACAATACAACAATCCACTATACGCAGCTCAACTGTTTTATACACTACTGTACTCTATGCAACTCTACTCTACAACAACCTACTAAACTGTATGTAGCTCTCTGACACTTCGCTCTTGTATGTACCCTTTCGCTCCAATGTACAACACTGTACTATACTGTATGCTACTGTACAACACTATGGTACTCTAGACCACCAATACAACATGGTACGCAACTATGTAAGCCACTCCACCCCACTTTACTCCACTCTACTCTGACATAGTACTACACTCTATGCCACTCCACGCCATTGTACTCTATAACACTGTATGCCAATGCACTATTATTCACACTCTACAACACTGTACTGTACACTTCTTTATTCTACAATCATCTACTAGACTGTATGCCACTCTACTCTATTTTAGTTCACATCACTTTCCAATACTGTATGACACCCCACAACACTACAGTGTGTCACAGTCCTTCAAATTATGACACTTTACTTGACTGTATGCTATGCCACTCCACTGCACGCCACTATAGACTAGGACACTTTGCTTCACTCGATACTACCCCACTCCAGTGTAATCCCCTTCACTATAATCCACTCTACTACACTTTGTCCCACTCTATGCGACTGTACTATACTCGATACTAAACCGTTCCACTGTTCAGCACTCTACTCTGCTGTATGGAACTCCACTTTACAACAATGCAGTCCACGCCACTCGATTCCACAACCATCCACTATATGCCCTACACCTCTGTACTACACTGTATGACACACAACACGCCACTCCACTTCTCTCTATGATAACCCACTCCACTATATGACAGCACTCCACGACACTCTCCTCCACTGTACTCTACAGCACTCCACTTGGCAATATTGCACTCTATGACACTTTACTTAACCCTACTCCACTCTAAACCACTGTACTCCACTATATGACAGCCTATGACACCCTACCCTACTGTTCGACCCGCCATTCCACTGTTATAACTCATCTGCGGCGTACCTCAAGGATCCTCACTCAGTCCCACCCTCTTCAACGTCTACATGAGTCCTCTTGCCTCCATCGCGCGCCAACACAACCTCAACATCATCTCTTACGCCGACGACTCCCAGTTAATCCTCTCCCTCACCAAAGACCCCAACACCGCCAAAACCAATCTTCACGAAGGCATTAAAGAAGTAGCCGAATGGATGAAACATAGCCGCCTAAAACTCAACTCAGACAAAACGGAGGTACTCATCCTAGGTTCTTCCCCCTCAGCTTGGGACGACTCCTGGTGGCCTGCCGCACTGGGCGCAGCATCCACACCCACAGACCATGCACGAAACCTTGGCTTCATCCTAGACTCCTCTCTCTCGATGTCCAGACAAGTCAACGCCGTCTCGTCTTCCTGCTTCAACGTACTTCGCATTCTTAAAAAGATCTTCCGCTGGATCCCCCTCGAGACAAGAAAGACTGCCACCCACGCACTGGTCACGAGTCGACTGGATTACGGTAACACACTTTACGCCGGAATCACAGCAAAATTACAGAAAAAACTCCAGCGCATCCAAAACGCGTCAGCGAGACTCATATTAGACATCCCGCGCCAAGATCACATCACCAGACATCTAAAAGACCTCCACTGGCTTCCCGTTAACAAAAGAATTACCTTCCGCCTTCTCACCCACGCACACAAAGCCCTCTACAATCTAGGACCCGAATGCCTCAACACTCGACTGTCCTTCTACAAACCCACCCGTCAACTTAAGATCGTCCAATCAAGCCCTCGCCACAGTCCCGCGCATCCGGAAATCCACCATGGGTGGCAGATCCTTCTCCTACCTGGCTGCCAAGACATGGAACTCACTCCCCACTCACCACCGCCTTACTCAGAACCACATCTCCTTCAGAAAAGAACTTAAAACCTGGCTTTTCGACAAATAATGAACCCCTTCCCCTAGCGCCTTGAGACCCTCTGGGTGAGTAGTGCGCTTTATAAATGCCAGAACTTGAACTTGAACTGCCCCAGTCTACAATACTGGACACCACTATGTGAGATACCATGCCACTACACAATTTAACACTTCACTACTTGTACGATACGCTACGACATTCTCCTCTACTACACTCAATTCCAATCTACAATTCTCCAGTCTATGACAACAGACTTTACAAAACTCTCCTCCACATAACAAGTCTCAACTTGCGACACTGGACTCTACAATTTGAAATTTGAAACATTTTTATTAAAAAGATTAAAGCTTAGTTATAGTTAGGAAAACTTATTTTCCGTAAACAAACCAAGTTTAAACTACACAAACTTTACAAATTCAAAAGTTATAGCTTTAATTTACTATTTATCCATCACCTTCAAATTATTATAAGTAGTGGACCTCATCACACACTCTTTTCAGCTCTCTAACCAGACAACACTAACTATAACTCGACACTCTACCATGCATTGTGCTACCACAAATAATAATACTCCACTGTTCAACACTACGCTGTAAGCTAGACTCCGCCACTCTACTGCACGACACTACACTCAACACTGAACTATACGACACTCGACTCCACTGAACTCTACT
Organism: Lissotriton vulgaris; assembly: GCF_964263255.1. Taxonomy (NCBI): domain Eukaryota; kingdom Metazoa; phylum Chordata; class Amphibia; order Caudata; family Salamandridae; genus Lissotriton; species Lissotriton vulgaris. Next base: position 1,324,426,386 of record NC_141687.1, on the reverse strand, counting down.
CTATGCCACTACACATTGTTACACTCTATGCCACTCTACTTGATGCCACTGAAACACACTCCACAATTATGTATAACACACTACTTCACTTCACTTTACAATACTCCACTACACAATACAACACACCACTCCACTGTATAACACTTTAGCCCACTATCCGCTGTCGCTCCACTCTACTCAACTCCCCTCTATTCCACTCTACAGTACTCCACATCAATAGACTTTACGACCCTCTCCTTCACTTCATTGTACTACACTCCACTTTACGATACTCCATCACACTGTGATTTGAAACACATTTTTATTAACAAAATAAAAACCATTAACATACAACAAAAAAACACAAAGGTTAAGGATAATTTATAGTTATATATGCCTTATGTATTCTTTCTATACAAACGCAACGTAAAATACGCAAACTTAAAAAATTGTAAAGTTATAATTATAACTTCAATTTAGAAATCATACAACATCTTCAAATTACTATAAGTCGTGCACCTCCGAACACAGCCTTATCACCTCACTCGCTACACTACATTAACTATAACTCATGCTTTTTCCATGCACTGTTAATACCCTTGCATACCACATCACTTATAGCATGTGAAATCACAGCATTCATACCAAATCTTATAACTTCTCAAATTACATTATTTGTCACAACACAATGCATGGTAGAGTGGCAAGTTACAGTTAGTGTCTGGTTAGCTAGCTGAAGAGATTGAGTAACGAGGTGCACTACTTATAATAATTTGAAGCTGGTGGATAAATTGTAAATTAAAGTTATAACTATAACTTTAGAATTTTTAATGCCTGTGTACTTAACACTTGGTTTGTATAGGGAACATAAGTTTTCATAACTATAACTAAGATTTAACCTTTGTTTTTTTAATTGATTGAATAATATGTATATATTTTCCTTTTCTGCTCATTAAAAGGGCATTCCTGCAAACAAGCAACAGCCAAAGAGGCATTCCTTGTCAGATTTCTTTTTATTTCAATTGCAAGTTGCTGTGATGGACTGGTGCTAGGTTTTATTCCCAACTGGGACTTTATCAACTGTGGTTGCACCCATTATAACAATCTCTTGGTATTACTTGGACGAATGTAACTGAGGAAAATAACGCAGAAAGGGGAATAACATGTCCTTTTAACTGTTTGTAAACCCGAAATCACATGGTACTCCCCACGTTGGAGGGGAACTCCTGGAAGCTGCACAAACAATACCGGAGTATATCTGTGTCAGGGTGGTTACAAAACTTCCATGGGTAGTTTTTGTGCAGCATTTTACAAGCCTTCTCAGAAAGAGATGCAAAAGAATTGATTGCTTTTGTATGCTTATTTCTTCTCCATCGTGTAGCTTGTTCAATCATTACATCTGCACTGAATGGATCAGATTTGGGGATATTCCTTCCAATCTCCTTCCATATTTCTTGGAGAATGTAGGGCATCACTCAGACAAGCGTGCACAAGAAGACTTCCGGGTCACTCATCGATCACTCACTAGACCAGAGTTTATTGAAACCTCATTGAGGCCACTGGCTTTGCAGAGTCCACCAGTTCAGTGCTCCTTCTCACACCCACTCACTCAATCATTCAGCGTGGAGTTCCATCTCCCACTTAAACAAACCCATCTTTGTACTCACCATGGAATTCATCGCAAAGTGATTGTGCTGCGTCTGAAGGTCGAGCGCATGTTGGTAGCTCACTCCGATCTCCGTGTGGCTCTGGAGGAACAGCTCCTTGTTGTGGCTAATCCAGTCGAACATCTGAGGAGAAAAATCAAAAGGAGAAGTTAGCGACTGTGTGGCTACTTCATTTCTCAGCTACGAACGCAGCATTACTAACCAAAGTAGAAGTTAGGTCAGGCAAAGCCAGGCCAACCACAAAACCAAAACAAGGGTGCGGGAATCTTTTTTACTTGAATGTGCATTTTAAGACTGGGGGGAGTACCATAACTAAACTTCTAAGTTTCTCGAATATTATTTAAAGTACTACTTACACTAATTTAAAATCTAGGCAAAGAAGATGGCCTGTGCACAGCATAGCAATGCACTTTATGTCAGATGTACCACAAGACTTCAAACCTACAGTTAGAACATACACATTAATTGAAAGAACGGATACGTGTCACTAATATCGCCTATAGTAGATTTGAAGAATAGATGATAAAAAAACATATATTTCCCCTAAAAATGTAAACATTTACGAAAACCCAGTCAAATGTTGGTAAGGTGATCAGAAGGAAGGTTAAGATATATTTCCTGAGCTCCTTATTTCCTTGGTGAGCAAAACAACGATGGATTTAGACCCAGATCTCTGTACTGGGGTGAATGTATGACATTGTTCTGCATTCTGTCCATCAACTGTTGTTTAGGTCGAGCGACCTATCTCAATGCGCATGCGCATTGAGCGGGAGCTCGATATAAAGGGGCTTAAACAGAGATTTAACTAGCTGGCGATTTGGTGCTGTGCCCGTGAAATGCTTGTGCACAGCATCAAATCGCCAGCCATCTGCCATCTGTTCCCCATCAGCTCCGCCCTACAAGCTTCCCCCAGCGTGCGCTCTGGCTCAGCCGAGCCGCACTCCTCCCACACCTCTCACACACAAGTGAAGCTTCACTTCAAAGGCCCCCGCATTTCTCCTCCCCCTCCCCACAGCAATTTCACTTTGACGGCCCCAGGCCATCTCTCGTGTTTTTCCTCCCCCCTCCCAGTGTTTTTTTTTTTAAACTTGTTTGAGAGTTCCATACACGCTCAGAAAGATGCTTCTAAGCACACGTCTAACTGCAGCCCGGTTTCTCCTCCCCCCTCCCAGTGTTTTTTTTTTTTTTAAACTTGTTTGGGAGTTCCATACACGCTCAGAAAGATGCTTCTAAGCACACGTCTAACTGCAGCCCGGACAACGAAAAACATCTGAGTGTGGCTAGACTACGTAAACTTTGTACCTCAAACACACACACATTTATTCTTAGCCTCCGTGGCACTCTCGTCCTCCCTTTTGCACGCACATTTTTTGCTGTCAGCTTCAACGACACTCTCTGCTGTTCCCTTCTTTAACTCTTTCTCTTTCATTCACTCTTTCCGCATCCTTTTTTTTTTAATTCTCCCAAGTGCACGCTCTATCTGCCTTTCATAGCTATCACTCGTCCCTTGTATTCTCTCACTCGCACGCTCAAACACACACACATTTACTCTTAGCCTCTGTGGCACTCTCGTCCTCCCTTTTGCACGCACATTTTTTGCTGTCAGCTTCCACGACACTCTCTGCTGTTGCCTTCTTTTACTCTTTCTCTTTCAGTCACTCTTTCCGCAGCCTGTCTTCATGACTGTCTCTGTTTCTCTCTCATATTATGCCCCTCTCTCTCTCTCTGTTTTTCTCTCTCAAACACACACGTACACGCTCAGAAAGATGCTTGTAAGCACACGTGTAACTGCAGCCTGGACAACGAAAAACTTCTGAGTGTGGCCAGACTATGCAAACTTTGTACAAGTGCAGTGAATTTTGCATGAGCTTTTTTTGCACCGACCTTCTAAGTGCAAATATAATATTTTCAAAGATGGATGGCTGCACAAAACGGGCATCTGCAGCTATCGGTGCAAATGTGTTTGCATTGATCATTCTGTGCAGATTTTGGTGCAAGCATTGCAGTGCACGAGTGCCATGGTACTATGTTGGTTGTTCAAGGGTAGATGGGTTCAGATCTTCATTTCAGTCTGCCCTTTAGTTTTCACAACAAAGCAAAGACAACCCTGAAAATGTCCATGAAGTATAAAACATCTTAATGTAAATTGTCCGGCAAATTCCCACTGAACACCACCACATCCACCATCACCACCACATCCACCACCACATCCACCGCATCCACCACCACCACCGCATCCACCACATCCACCGCATCCACCACCACATCCAACATCACCACCACATCTACCACCACATCCACCATCACCTCCACATCCACCATGACATCCACCGCCACATCCACCACCCCATCCACCACCACCACCACTGCCACTGCATCCACCACCACATCCACCGCCACCACATCCACCGCATCCACCACCGCATCCACCTCCACATCCACCACCACATCCACCACACCCACATCCACCACACCCACATCCACCACCACATCCACCACCACATCCAACACAACCACCACCGCATCCACCACCACATCCACCATCACCTCCACATCCACCATGACATCCACCACCACATCCACCACATGCACCACCACATGCACCACCACATCCACTGCATCCACCACCACCACCACATCCACCATCACCTCCACATCCACCATGACATCCACCACCACATCCACCACATGCACCACCACATCCACCGCATCCACCACCACCACATCCACCGCATCCACCACCACCACCGCATCCACCACCACATCCACCATCACCTCCACATCCACCATGACATCCACATCCACCACCACATCCACCACCACCACATCCACCACCACCGCATCCACCACCACATCCACCACCACATCCACCACACCCACCACCACCACATCCACCACCAGGTGCAAATGCAATGTTCTTGGATTTTCGTCACAATAAAATACACTGAACATAATCTTCACAAAATTAATTTACAAACGTTTAAGCTATTGCCATTATAAATTACAATAAATTTTATTTCAGTATTAATTATTTACAAAATTAAAAGCCATTGTTATTTGCAATATCAATACATCTAAGTCACGTAAAGACAACACACATTGCATTACAAATGCTATAGGTGTCACATTTGCGAAAGTTAAAACTATTGACATTGTAACTGACAAAGCTATTACTTTTGCTATTTTCAAAACCAACACATAAATAAAAAAAGCGTCATTTACAATACGAATTGCTCAAACTTTCCTAATGCGAGACCTATTGCATTTCCAATGCTTGTTTGCATTTGTCCCCTCGAGTGGGATGGGTATGCTCAGACGCGAGTCCTGTGCTCTCCATGCCACTGGAATCAAGCTATCCTGGCTGATGAGAACTGAAAAGCCCAACACCAGTGCTAGGATGCTTATTTCCAGTCCAGGGAGGAACTGGTTTGGCAGTTCGGGCTGGACTGTTCCCATGGGGCACAGGGTCAAGACTGATTCGCATATGGCTAGGTTCAAACTGGAATGGCATGGTGAGCAAAAAAACTATGGATTTAGGCCCAGATCTCTGTACTGGGGTAAATATATGACATTGTTCTGCATTCTGTCCATCAACTATTGTTTTTACCCTTATCTCCTTTAGGCTCCTCACACTGACAACTTCAAAGGTGTCTAAAATGAGTTATCCAAGCTAGATCAAAAAGTGTGTAGTCCATACAAGCTTTTCAGGGTTGCCACATCGAACACAATACATATAAAGAATGGAAATGGGAATTATTTAAATAGTGGTTAGTCTAAATATATGGTGCAGCCCCGATTTTTAGGAACCTGGGTTGGTCAGCTATGGTCCAGATTCTTAAATAATTAAGTGAATATGCCAAGTGTACAAAAGGAAGCGCAACTCACCCAAAGCAGATGTGCACTTAATAGACATAATGCATTGTATCATGTATCTCACATGTTCCAAGGACAATTTATGTGCAATGAAATGCACCAAGCATTGCTGGGGAGTTTTTAGGGGTAATGCATTTTTTAAATGTATTGCAGTCCCATGTGAGACACCATGGAATAAGAAAGGCTCAGTACTTAAATCTTTAGCTAACTACTGATGGAGCAAGTATTCGCCCGTAATGAGACTTGCTTGTAATCAGTCTTCTCGACATAACGTTAATGTACTAATCAACATGTTTGTCCTATTAATATTGCATTTCATGACATCTAAGTGAAGCTTGAATATGTGCTTTTACTAACGAATAATCCGCTTGCATTAACATGGCCGCTGCTACACGAGATTTCTTACTGCGCATGCGTCTGTCACACTTACGTGACATGACGTACTCTCTGCTTTTGGAGGGAATCTTTTGCTTCTGCGCACTAGAACTAAGATGGCTGCTCCATGTCCTCACATGCAAGAAGCTTGCACTGCTGCTTTTGCTAAGCTGTTCGTTCTGCTTAACTCTAACGCAATAGTTAACTTGCATTTACAATGCAATGGCCTCACCTTTGCAAAAGTTAGAGCTATTGGCATTGTAAATGGCAACATTTTTATTTATGTGTTGGTTTTGAAAACAGATAAATAAATGGCATTGTCATTTACAATGCCAATAGCTTAATCTCTCGCAAATGCGAGACCTATTGCATTTGCACCCACACACACACACACAACCACACACACACAGAGCCATACACACACACGCACACACACAGAGCCACACACACAGAGCCATGCATACACACACACACAGAGCCAAACACACACACAACCACAGAGCCACACACACACAACCACAGAGCCCCTTCACACACACCCACACACAGAGCCACACACACGCAGAGAGAGCCACACACACACAAGAGCCACACACACAGAGAGCCACAGGGACACAGAGAGCCACACGGACACAGAGAGCCACACACACACACACACACACACAGAGCCACACACACACACACAGAGCCACACACACACACACAGAGCCACACACACACACAGAGAGCCACACACACACACACACACACAGAGCCACACACACACAGAGCCACACACACACACACACACACACACACACACACAGATCTACACACACACATACATGTGTGAATGAATTAGATATACACACAGAATCAAAATGTGTTTAAGATTAGAAGCGGGAAGCCACTTCAAATGAAAGAGTTTTGTTTTTGTGTTAGTATTACCCAATGATTGGCAAACCTTTAAAAGTCCCCCGGTGGTAGAATAACACACCACAAGCTTCAGCATTCTGACAGATTGGCAACTCGGACCAGCGGGCCCGGCCTGCCAAGGGTGGCGGGAGGACTGCTGACGTCACACCTCGCTCCGAGCAACGAAAACAAACACACGTTCACATTTCGAAATCTTTTGGAATGAGAAATTGAGAACAGGACCCAATATACCCATCATGGTGCTCTCCCCAGAAGAGGGGGTTCCGCGCTTCAGTCACTGGCCTACTGACGCACATTATACTTCTAATGGAGCACAGTGAGCAATTAACTGTCATCAAATAGCTGCATGCAAACTGCAAGGTATAGATTAGAGCTTTATGTTTTTTCCCCCGTCTATTATTTTATCCTAACGTTGGAAATAGGGTTCATTTGGATATAAATCAATTCTGATTATTAAAGAAAACTTATTAAAGATAACCCCCAACCATGGTGTTACCTTTTAAATTCTTACTTTGTGCTTTTCCAGACTAAGCATTCATACTGTCCTGCCTACCAGTATAAATGACATGTGACTCCTACACCTTGTAGTCCTCTTTCTGCGGTAAGATTTCCTTTACACTGATTTGCAAACCTATAATTGATTGTCTATGTGTAGTGCGCTAGATGTAAAGTACTCTGACACCCTACACTGGTAAGAATGCAAGAATGAGTGTCCTCACCTCTATTCGGAGAAGCTGTGACCATAGGGTCAAACACACATTCCTTACCATTGTGCAGTTACCATACAATTAATATATATACACACACACTTTTGTGTGTGAGTAACACACCGTTTTGAAACAAACGTTTGTAGCAGTTGTTATGTGCATTACTTGTGTGCAATGTCAAGGTAGAGATCAAAGATCTAAAACTACTGGAGAAGGGGCTGATAGGCAGTGTGGTCTGGGGGGCTTTTGGTGACTTTATGCTTAAAAGCGGGAGTTCAATATAGGGGGTTGTTCGACATCAAAGCAGTTGAATGTGGTGAGTTGGACATGGTGGGGGCAGTTCAGTAAAACGAGTATGGAGCAGTTAGATATAAAACTGATATCTTACACACAGCGAGGGAGCTGGATAAACTGAAAGTGGTGCTGACAGAAGCAGCGGTTGCCAAATAAACTTAAAAGGGTGTTTGACAGATGCAGGAGGATGATCTGTTATATGCTGCAGATTAATGCTAAGGTTTGTTAGTTGTATATTAGTGGGAGTGGTTTGGTTTCGGGCAGTTGATGAAAGGGTAGTCGTCAGACTTCTACGACTGGTCTTGGTGAGACTTATAGGTTAGTCCTGTCCAGATGTAGTAAGCGGCTGTTTAGAAGAGATTCGTGGTGGAGTGGTCAGTCGATTAGGGGGTGATGAGTCAATGTTGCAGTTTAATATAGATGTGGGATAGTTACATTTTGGATGGGGATTGACTGTTAAGGGTTGGTTTAATTCTGGGTGGCAGTGAAGGCTGCAAGGTTAGAGGCGATTTAATGTGGAGTACAATGTTGGGTTACAGGAGGGCTGTCATCGTGCTTGGGGGCGGGTGTGGCTGTCAGCTTGGAGAGTTGGCGTTCTGGAGTCTGCTCTGGTAGGTTGAACAGGGCTACGCTTGCATCTGCTATGCACCCAGGTCAGCTGACTTTCGCACAGCTCCACCCAATCCACGGCCTCTGTGTGAAGGATGCTGTGCTCTGTTCGGAAGTTACTAGGGATTCTAAGGGTGCCGGGCTTCCTGAGTTACTGGTATCGGCTCTCGGGTACGGTGTTCTCTAGCTGTGGCTCGCGTTGTCTTTGGGCCCGGCAGCTGCCACCCCGCACGCACTGCGCAGAATCACATTTCAGCGTTCCCGATACTATGTGTGCATCCTTCATCGCGGCCAGCTCAGCCACACACATGCGTGGGCGCTCCCAAGACTTTTCTCAGAGCCCAGAAACAGCGGTATGCTCGTTCGCTCAGAGTACTGGAGTCTCCCGCTCAGACATTACAATGTTTTTCAGAGACAAACGAGCTAGCTCGGCACATGCTTGAAATGGATCGGGTCCTGGTTACTTAAGAGTTCTGCCGGAGCCTAGACTAGAGCTTTTAAGAGCGGGTCAAACTGAACACATGTGCTCGCTCTTTGTTCTTTATCCAAAACAGACGCATTTGTTTCGCACCAACATTGGGACAGGAGATGTACACACGCACGCCGTGCGCGTGCACATAGCCTGTCCGGGCGCGTGGCAAAAGCTGTTCACAGTTTGAAGCGCGTTCACAGACCAGAATCTCTGCTCGTGTACTAGTCTGTATCAACTAGCAATATGAGCTACGAATCCACACAGGTTAATTCTGTACACCCCATATCTCAAACTCAGTTGTGCATCATGCCATGACCCTATGCTACAAACCGGACTGCTGTTGATCGCACTGAAATACCACTTACAAAACAGTCTATAAGATGCTATATGTTACAAATTTACTCAGATTCATCCATATCCCAACAAATAATTCCACAGCTAGGCTCTAAACACTACACTGTAGTTGTTGCCTGACCACTGAACCACCAATAAAACACAATAAATATCCTACACCCACTCGCCAGATATACCAGCGCTACAACATCTGCTCAACTTTAACAGACATGCCCACAAACCTGGACAGGACTTAGTACAGTTGCATACGTTTCTCTACGTCTAGTTAGTAAATATACAGTTATATGAGAGTCATAGCACCAGGATACCCTCACGGGTGATAGTGCTTTTTACAAATACACTCAACATAGATATACATTAGAGAGAGAAAATAGGAGTTCTCAATGCTTACCAGGCGCATAATAATTAAAAGTTTTTAAGTACTGAGTAGTGATAACGTACAGGAGGTAGAAACAACCGCAAAGTGTTGTTTTTTTTTACATGAACCAAATACAGAGGTCATGTTCAGGGCCATACTGGGAACAGAAACCGGCCCTGGCACACTGCTCATTCAGCACCCCCTGGGGGGAGCGGGAGTGCAGCAAAGCAGTGTGTGAGGGCCGGTTTCGGCCGATTTTGTTACTGGGGGCCGATATTGCCGACCCCCGGTAACAAAAAAACGGCCCCCAAGGGGGTCCAAAATCGGCCCCAACCCTAGCGGATCACCGGGGAAACGCCCGGTGCCCGCAATGGCCAGTCCGGCCCTGGTAATGTTATTGGCTAGGGTGGGCTTGAAGGTACATCAAGCTGAACGCCTCATTGGACACCTCGTTGTACTCAATAAACCCTACTTAATGCAAAGTGCACTGAGTGAGTTTGAGACTTTCAATAGTATGACCCAATACCCCAGCCTCAAATATTGTACAGCTATGGTAGCGGCTAACACCTCTGAGCCATTCAGAACTGGCAAATAATAAACACAGAAGACTCTTCGCGCTGGCACATTGTGGAAGGGGGTCTCACAAATTGGAATAGATCACAGAGACAGAAGTTAAATACATCCTAGAACCTGTACTCAGCAGAGATAGGTTGAAACCAGAGGCCTCCTTAAATGTGTACAGAGGATGCCGGGACAGATAGCTCAGAGCCTGTTACAACGTGTACAGTGCAGAGGCAGGCTGGCACCACAACTTAAGAACCTGCACGGAGCAGACAGGAAATGAAAAGAAATGCTTTTAAATCGTAAGGGCAGAACATCAGAGGCTATAGTAGTGACTGGGTTGGGTGAGGGGTACCAGGGTTGTGGGAGGGTTGGAACGGGCTGCCGAAGGGATAAATGGGGAGGGCTGGATAAGGGGAGTCATAGGCTGGCTAAAGGGGCGCCGTTTGCATGAATCAGTAAGCATGTATAATAGGACTGTGAAAAGAAAAAGCAAATGGAGCTGTAAAAAGGGAAAACAAAGCTGTATATGAATCATGAATGAGTATGGGGGAAAGGGATGTGTTAGGGGATGCTAGGTTGTGTATAGAAGTACCGGTGCCAGAACCAGGAACATTATGATTTTCCCTGACAGCCCCTCGTCGTACCCACGGCTTGATTTCCTTAATACCTTGATTCCTTGATACCTTAAATAAGAAATTGGCAAAGTGTAACAACCACGGCAGGCAAGTATCGTCAGAGGTACAAAGGTGACAGTGCAGTTCTGAATTTCATGATTTGTGATGGCGTGCGATACCAGCAGTCTAGGAATAACGCAGTGTGAGGAACAGATCCCAGGAAAGCGGCAAGTGGTTGAACTCTTTGGCAGATCCCAATACAGTCGAGTAATATTGGCGGGTGAGCAGTCTGTCTGGAATTCCATGGAGACCTTTCACCGCCCCCCTCGCCCTCCCCCTCTCCCCTTGAGCTTTTGGTGGAAATAAGCTCTTAGGATGGTGCAGCATGGTCTCCGTGGTCACAAGGGTCTATTAGTACTTCCCATCATTGGAGGCGTCCAGAAGAACCTGTGAGGAGTTGTTCAGGACACGTCAGCACTCCGAGGGCACTCCAGGGGCTGCTAGAAGCGGGCCCAGGAGCTGAGCACTTCACTAAGGGGCTCGCAGCATTGACTCCCTTGCAGTTTTGTTTTATTGGCTAGCCGTGTGTGGCTGCAGCTACGGAATACACTGCTAGGTCTTCATGAAACGTGTCTGGGAGTGTCAGGGAATGTTGCACAGTGTGAGTGTAGTGTCGGTCTAAACAGGGCTTTCATTCTTGAGGCGCTTAGTGTGATGCTATATGCTTACTCCGAATGCCCAAACAGGAAACGAAGGGCGGGGAAGCTGGAAGTGAGCCCAACATTTAATGTATTACGAAGGCACTGTTGGTGCTCTAAACTAAAAGGCCTGTCCTCGCTGAGGGGACCATTATAGGTTTTGTATTCAACTTACACTACAACCTTTTGCTGCGATAGTCCAGGCAACGGTTTATACAAATAAAGTTGAGTTAGTATTCCAGCAACCAACCGCGTTACACAATACAAGCCCAGAGGCCCTTATTCTGAGTTGCACGGTACTGGTGGGGCGGTACATTTGGCTCGGAGTTTATCATTACCGTGTGGGAAATCGCACTACTACCTTGGATTTAGAAGTTAAGCACCAAGGTAAGAGGGAATTACCTTGTACAAGCGTTTGGGTTTAACAGTTTTCAAACCGCATACATCTCCCAATTTTGTGACGTGTTATATATGTACATATACCACCTGCCCTCAGCAGATGTTAAATGGATGATTTGCTTCAAGGTGGCTGGGGTGCGGGGGCAGAGGAATGATGCCAGGAGTTAGTACTGAACACCCCCATTATCCAGAAAAAAGTTGTGAAAAAAGCTTACACTTCATCCTAAAAATCACGGTTGGAAAGCACTGTGGTTTTCCAACTTTCACAAAATAATCAGGCCCAAAATGGATAAACTACAGAATACAAGATGAACTCTAAAGGAATCTGATAATCTGATATCTCTTACACAAAGATTAGACGAATGATCCAGTGCTAAAATTGTAGACGACTACACAACAAAACATTTCCTTTCTAGTGTGCCCATGCCTTAAAGCATTTCAGCAAGAGGTTACAAATCAAGTAATTCAACAAAGTATAAACTATTATCCTTACTGCCCTTTTCCCACCTTACCTGATTAGCACCATTCAGTACAGGTTTGTATTGATATTTGAATCACACTTTCGTACCCTTTACATGGCCATGGACACTTTTTGGATTGTTGAAAAAGTTGGTAATCTCCTTGTTTCATTTACGTAGTGGTTTGTACTCCTGATGAGGTCATGAAGCACTTCGATTTGCATCAGGTTCATGGCTCATAGACTGCATGGCTAGAGGAAGAGGCATTTATTGCTGTTACACCGATATAGTAGCAGTAGGGAGAGGTGCATGAGGTATGAAGTCGTTGCACTTGAAAGGTGTGTCAAACTTTGCTGTGAAGAAGCATGGGGTATAGAGATAAGCAAATACTATAATGTTCAGGTTCTCCAAATTAATCTTTGTTTCATAGGCACTCCAGAGGAGATTGTGTGTAATATTTTGCGTGGACTTTTTGTCTCCGGAATCGGTTCCCCTATATATTGAGTTCAACCTTAAAGAAGCATCAAGATAATAATGAATAAGCGCAAAAAAGGCAAAAACGTATTAAATTATAGAACAATCATGAATACTGAGGTTTCCGAGTACGTTTTTATTTTTGAATTTTACTCAATATTAGGTATTTTAACTCTATAGCACAAAAATTTAACAAGGACACATTTACATCTCCAGGCTGAAATAAGATCTGCGCATCCAGCGGGGTTTGTGCTCTCACTAACCCGGAGTCGTACAGTTTGTTAATTCCCTGATGATAGGTTAGACGTTTCATGCACAACGGAGGCAGGAGCTAATATACACTATTCTAGCATGAAGAGAAACGACTATAGGTTTGCAAGCATACATTTCTTTCAATTAAGACATTGGTGAATAAAACATCCAACCTAACTCCTGATGGATGGATGGATGGTAACTGAATAAACAAGGGTGACTTGCACTAGCTAAAACCTTAAGCAGGTTGCCAATATATTGTTGCACATCTAGTTTAACCCTTTCCTTGCTGCCATCGGCCAATGCCGACGGCAGCACTATCTTCCCAGTGCTGCCGTCGGCCAATGGCCGACGCGGCCCCGCCCGCGCACGGAAACTCCCGCACCGCGGCGGAATTACCGCCGCGGTTAACGGGTTAATAACACTGTAAGATAATATAGGCGATTGAACAATGTAATATGAACCAGGGTAAAATTGGTGAGTGTTCCGGATAGTGGAAAGAGATCATAGCCAGCAAGATGTCTTCCTGTTCATCGCACATCCAAGTCAATTTTAACTTTGGCTTTGAAGGGGGTATGTGGTTGTAAAGGTAGGATGGGTATCTATGAAATATGGGAGAAGATGTTGCAAAGTATCCATTTATGCTAAAAAAAAAAGCATTCCTAGAAGCATAGTAGAAAATACAATTTAAAACCAAGTGGTAGGAGATCTGTGTGCTCAATTTCCCAAAAAAGAAAAAATAATGTGCAGGATTCCAAAGTTTTTCTTAGAAGCCTGCTTATGGCATTGCCAAATGCCAAGGCTGCCTAACACCAAAGATGTCTACTCTGGCTTCCACCTTGTGCTTCTTTCTCACATAACCCTACTCTTCCTGTCTCTGAAACTAGTTTTTCCAGGTTTTTTGTTAATTTTTGCTTTCTCCCCTAGGCACTATTTTCCTTTCTTTCTAATCCTTCCTCTTTCTCCATTTGCTCCAGATTAAAATTGATAACCAAGGTAAGATCTAGACAAACAAGCATTGGCATAGCCAAAAGGTCTCGCCTTTGGGACATAATAAGTGTTTAGCCAGGCAACAGTTGATGTTGCACCAAGGATATTGTGCTGCATAATTAAATATTTATAAGGGCCCAAAAGCGAGACCTATTGGCTATGCCAATGCTTGTTCTATTTCATTATGAATTTGCACAGATCCTGGCAGAGTAAATAACTGTCTGTAATGTCCACAACTGATTGGCGTTCAATCAATCACAACGGAATGGAAGATGCATTGGAAATCAAGCTTGCAACTTGTAAGTCACACATCTTGATAGGTGCATTAACCCACCAAGCTCCACATTCTGAGACTTGCGTATGTGTGCAGTCTAAAAGAAGCACTGTTCCTACGTCCGCTAAGCAGGCTGGAAATGTACCTTTGGTCAACATTCAGGAAGTAGCATTAGAATTAATAATATTTCATGAGCTCATTGTAATTTAACACAAGGAATTTTTGTAGCGTTGGCAAAACGGGTCTTTGTCTTGAAACAACTTCATCAAAACTGTTTGTAACGTGCTTTGTACTGAAATCTTTAAGAACTGCTTTTAATTGTCAAATCACCCATTCCCTTTTAAGAGATCCCCATCAGTAGCCTTTAAGCATTGTCAACCCCACTAAAACATGTTGGTTGCAATCTTTGACCAATATGCTTAAAATGTACAAATCGTTTCTGTTTCTTGTATTGGCTGAAGGACAGTTCTGTCCCATTCTTTGAAGTGTTGGCCTCGCCCCATTTGGATGATCTGTCAGGCCTGCCCCTATTTATGCGACATAACACAGGCCTGGTTGGTAAGTCATCCCCAGGCATTTAAACGCATCACTCTGAGGGGACCAAAAGCCAGTGCTGATTGTTGAGCACCTTTGAGACAGGTTGCTTCCAAGTTTTAAAGTGTTTCTGGGGGCTGGGAGGATGAGAGCTGTTCAAGTACCTCCTCACAGCAGTCGCCACCACATCCTCCCTTCTGTTCCTGTCTCCTGCTCCTTGTATCATCATGGCACATTTAGCTGCTCCGCGGGGGTTCGTCAGAGGCGTTGAACAAAGCGCCTACCTCCTCGTGTGTAGACGGTAGTGACAGGCCCACGTGTTTCCAGATTGTATCAAGTCAGGCTTAAAGGGGCCTCACTAAACACAATTTCTGCCTGCAATCCCGGACTTTGAAAGTGCACCCCCCGCCTCACGGTTGTACCTATGGGGGCTGAGTGCTGTGCAGAGGATCACACAAGTGCCCGCAATTCCCTAGCTGAGTCTGCCTGCGGCTGTGGAAGCTGTCACTCACTCTACAGTGGGAGCTGATCTCTCTTGACAAGTCCCTCGCAGGCCCCATGAGAGGCCCTCTCTGGGGTCATCATATTGGAGATGGGTCAGCCTTGTCATTTCCCCACGGCCAGGGCTTTGAATTCCGCAATAAAATGGCATATTTCCGCAGGCACATGTGTAGTGCTCGCAAACCTTGCTTTCCAGTGCTTTTAACATGCTGGTTTCCATATGTTTATACTGTTTTCTAACACTCTGGAAAAAGAACAAGCCCGTGAGTGGTGAGCGCGCGCGCCACAGCGAGCGATCTGTATTCAATTATAGCGCCCGTGTCTGGGCACGGTAATTGAAAACAGATGTGGCCTGTGCAGGTAACCAAACACCAATAGGCCGTGGCGGAGCAAAGGCAGGACATGCAGCCGCATTTGCCCCTTGCGAATTGTCTTTATTTGAAAGACGCACGCAAAGCCCATTAGCCTGTGAGGAATAAAAAAAACACATGCACAAGCTTTTGGTGAGCTTGGTGCGATTTCTGAAGCCCCTTACTAAAAGTCGAGCAAGCAGCGACTGCGCACTGCTATAGGCTTGACCTAAAAAGGACTGCTGCTGCCCACCACCTACACAAAATAAGCACAAGAGGAAACAATGAAACCAAGAAGATAAATATAAATAAAGCTATTTTTAAATGCGGAAAAAAACAGAAGATATTTTAAGTTCCTCTCAAAGCGGTCAATCATAACTGCAAGGTCGTCTGTGCACACCGACAGGCAAAGCAGTTTAAAAAAGGAAAAGGTTTTCTAATGAGGCTTTAAACTGCTGCAGATATACAAGTTTTTGTACACGTAGCTACTGGTTTCAAATGAGAGTAATGTATATGAGTGATGCATTGTATGTCTGTTAATAACTCTAATACTAGTCAGGCACCCATGTGCAATTGTGCCATCAGGTACTAAATAAAACAGGAAATACACCAGTTGCAGCTTCTTTTATTATCAAGCACAACATAAATATGGATAAATAGATAACATTTGCAAAATAAATATGGATTAAGAATGAAAAGGTTTTTTTTAAATGCCATTGAACTGGGAGCCCTGATTATGTTTTTTTTTAAATGCCATTGAACTGGTAGCCCTGATTATAAAAATCCTCTAATAATAGATTCTTGTGTGGGAGATCGCGGAGTCACCTGAAGGTGTGGAGAAAATAGGATTCCGGTGGCTTTCTCTAAAGAAACAACGTTAACGCCACTAAAAAAAATGCAGTTACGTTTTTGGGTCATGAAAATTGAGTTTATCACATAAATCCATTTTCAAGTGGTAACTTGCCATTTGTTTTAATCATATGATTTATTAACCTTCCTGGGACGTAATATTTGTGTGACTTCCAATGAAGATAGTGGATGTTAGTCTGATAACCAATAAGCGGACCTGCATTGCTGTATCAGTGTATAAGTTAAACCTTAACTGGATTTCTGCCAGAAAAGGGACATTACATATGTGATGTTCAAAGGGCAAGTGGACTACCTCTTAACCGCTTTGCCGCGGCGGTGGAAAAAAAATGACACGTGTGCAGTTCGGATCATAATATCAGTAGGTCCAAAGTATTATGAATATTTGCACTGTTCATATTTTGTATGTTCAGCTGTCAGCAATAATGGGTGGGAGTAGTGGTACAAAACTTGATAATGAGCAGTTGGCACTTCAATACACTATTAAATATGACTTTAGTGTAGATCATCCACTGCTTTGCCATCTTTACTAGGCCTGGGTGGTGAATTTTGCTCCATTCGCGGAGTTTGCAGTTTTCTGCACTCCGCGGAGCTCGCAGAATGCAGAAAACTCCGCTCCGCGTAGTGCAGCGGATTTTTTCCCCATTCGCTCTCGCAAACGTTAAGTTGCCGAACGTAAGCTGCTTCTCAGGTAGAATTTTTACCCGAGTGGCAGAAAGATCAGCGCGAACTGCAGTTCGCACTGCACTCTGCCACTTGGGGAACTTTGCAGAGTTTTTTTTGTCACTTTGCGGGGTTCCCAACCACTCACTGTTCGTTATTTATAAAAGGGTGGCACACACTGGATACTTAATAGAACTTTTAAAGATGTATTTTACCAATATTGAATATGTTGTACCACTTTTAAGAATTTGACAGCGCATTTGCAGCATATCACAATATTATTTTGGTGTCTAGCCACTTTCTAAGCCACTTTCCAAGAATAAGCCACGTCGTGCAATTTCGACTGTATAATGGCCTTTTCATTAACTATTAATTTCAGCAAGTACCTTTAGTACCTTTAGTAATTGTCGGTGATTTTGTAGTCTTACTTCTCTATTTGAAACTACTGCAGGGACATTGAACAACAGTCAGTTAGTCTTTCCTTTTTGCCGTAAAACAACTGTGGGATGTCTAATAATACGCAGTCACTCCAAATAGTCATCTGTTTATTATCTATTTATACAATGTTTTTAAACACATCTGCGCATCGTCATTTCAAGACTCTTAACAGAATTTTAAGTGCTATTTTATATAATATATATGACACACACACACATATATACATACATATATCAAAACAGATCAGCTCCTCCGGGGAGATCTGGTGGCGTGGTGAGCGTCGGTGGAGCAACTGCCGACAATACAACATTACATTCACTCACAACATTGCTAGAGGTGAATTCGAAAGATGGTAGCTACTGCAAACACCTTACGGACCAGGCTCCATAGGAAGGATACAGCGGGAAACAGTCTCCTTCACGCTCTCAGCAGTCACCCTGAACCCCTTAAATGGAGTATTTCTTATGGGGAGCTGCTGAGAGCTAGACGGAACTGTAGTGAAAATACCTGGTATCTAGAAGAAGAAAAAGTCATGATTCAGGGAATGAGGATACCCCGACTGGGTCCTGAATAAAGCAGTGTCTAAAATGAAAGAAATGACATGAAAAAACACTTGTGACCAAATCGCAAGACACCACAGAGGAAGGGAACACTTCTAGAGGCATCCTGACGTTCAATAGGGACTCACAAAAAGTGCAGAAAGTCCTAAATGAAAACTGAAATATACTCAAGAGCGACCCAGTCATAGGTCACCTTATCAGTGAAAGACCTAAAGTCACATAGCGCAAAAGCAAGAGCCTGAGAGAGCGGACAGTAACCGCCACAATTTGAAAGGATTCTTTCCATGTGGCCATTGTAAGGCCTGTGAATATAGCACGATGGTGAAGGAATTTAGCATCCCACATAGGAAAGAAAAACAAAAAATATCTCAATTCCTTACATGCAGTACTAAGTATGTCATATACATTCTGGACCCTGCAACAAAAGATATGTGGGAAGCACCACCCTACAAGCAAAAAAGAGGGTGATGGAATACCTCAGGGCGATAACTAATAAGGACCCTCAATACCCCGTGGCGAGACACTTTGCCGAGTTCCACCTAGCAAATAGTAGCCTGCTGAAATACTTAGCTATAGAGCAGATACATGTAGGAAACCGGGGAGGCAAAAGGGAACTTCATCTCAGGAAAAAGGAATCCAAATGGATCCTGTATCTCGAGACTAAGCAGCCCAGAGGGCATAACCAAGACGAAGAAATGGCAATGCACTTGGTAGAAGAGTAACCTTAAGCATGAGAATATGACCTGTTTTCTAAATCTTGTACCATGGTTGTAATGATGTATATTGTGTGTATTATTGTGTATTTAAACAATGAACAGGGTACATCTGTACTGTCGTTTTAATCACCTAACTGTATGTCTTATCTTTTCTTGTAGGAGGGATGGAAAGGCCCCTGTAGAAAATAAAGAGCAAGTCACGCGGCAGCCACCCTATCTTGACCATCACAAAGGACATCACGTAGCAAGATATTTGCTTGTAGTACACTTTAGTTCACTATAAAAGTAATTGTAAAGATAATGTGCTTATTAGGCAGATCCGGTGAGGTGTAATATGTCGGCCTATGAACTTAGGACAAACCCCTCCACCAGCACAGAGACACTTCAAGCCACTTGGCGCTAGTATTGAGGTCCACTTAGGAGTGATTAGCATGTTCTCGTGCCCATAGTGCAATACCCTCTAGCCTATGGTAACCACTGTGGTGTTTAGGATAGCGCGTAAAGAGGTGTACCTTACTGCAGCTCATGAGCACAATGTAGAAAAAATACTAATACATTGTAGGTCAGTGCGCATTATGTGGTATTTTAACCCTTTCGATGCTGATGACGAGCTCAGCTCGTCATCAACCACGGGTGGCGTGTGCTGGTGACGAGCTGAGCTCGTCATGTAACGCGGCTTTTAAAAAAAAGCCGCACAGCGCGAAAATCGCTGCAGCATCGTTGCGGTTAATGCCGTCAAAACTCACACTGTATGAAAAACATTAATACAGTGTAAATTAGATTCAAGGTAGTAGTTTTACGCATCTAGCAGATACAATGTTGGAAGAATCCATAGAATTGTCACCATGCAGCTAAATAGGGCATACAATGGTGAAATTACTATGCACTCAACTAAGTATACTCAGTTGCAATATGGCCGCCATACAAATGCATGAGAATGTAATGCATAAACCCTCACAACAAGTCCTCTTTCTATGCACATGTCTATTACCTAAGTACAGCAATGTTTTCACAGAATCCATTGTGTGATCAAGAGACTGGTTCTCGAAAACGCGTTACTTTGGATATTAAAACTCGGTTTTCCTGCATATTGAGAGCACGTCATTACTTTATTGTGGAAAGAATATATATATATATATATATATATATATATATATATATATATATATATATATATATATATATATATATATATATATATATATATATTTCAGACAAAAACAGTTCACAAGGAGTTACAGTTGCAAAATAAAACTTTAAAACTGCTGAAATTAGCAAGTTAGGGTTAAGACCACGAACCATGTCTCTCACAGCACGCTTCCCTTTTATAGCACGCGTTAGTCATTATTTTTAGGGCAGGAACACAAGCTCTTTAGTAGTTCAGAGCCCAGATATTTTGGTTATATTCGGGTCAATGTCGTATTATAACAAAGTGCAAACATCGGTTTTAAGTCAGGATACAAACATTGCTATTAGAGCAAGAATCAATCCTCAATATGAATACAGTATTCAAGTTTAAGGGGTGGGGTAAAGTAAACTATTGTAAAATCAAGATTAATCCTCGTAGTTTCAGCCTCATTGTTAGGTCAAGGTCCAAGCATTGTAAAATCAGGGTCAAAGTTTAATTTTCCGGGCTAAGCCCCAAGCCTCATTGTTAAACGCAGGGGCTACATTTTACTGTAAAACCAGGGGCTAAGCCCTGTTTTAATGTAGAATCCAAGCCACATGATTTGGTCACGGCCTATTTATTAGGGCAATGTCCACATTTCAATAAAAAGTCGGGATTCAATGCCCATGGTTAAGGTACTGTCTAAGCCTCATTTTAAAATCAGTGTATCAGTTTTTTGCAAAGACATGGTCGAACTCTTATTGTGGGCAAGACCCAAGCCTCTTAATTGGCACAGCAGTATCTGTGGGGTAGAGTTGATGGTCTATTTGAGGGCAGGCCCAATTCTCATCCGTATTCAGGTGGATCAAGCTTGGCGAATGGAAGAAGAGGCTTGCAGCCGACTGCAAGATTGATGTCAATTAGGAATAGCTAGAGCTAGAAGTCGCTTGTCGCCTGGTACCTATGGCACTGCTCTTCCCACCTCGGGTCTCAGAGAGATGAAGGCAGCAGAAGGAACAGAAAGTAAACAAGACTCCCACAGCTCGGTTTAATTTTTTAGGTCTGCTCATTGCTCTTCTCCGGGAACGTTATGTAACCTATATTTGACATTGAGATGTTACCCAACGTCAAGCCCCTTTAGCTACTCTAGTATTCTAGTGAATCGAAATCTATGCTATTCAGGAGAGGCGCTAACGGGTGCACAGGAAGCCAGGGACTCGTGTTGTCTGCCTGAAATACAGAAAATATCAGCGCACCTCACCCTTCTTTAAAGGCATTCAACTTTCAAAGACTGATAACAGCCAGTCAACACGCTTTATAGATTCACGCAGGCAACACGCACACACTGCGTGTCCACGTAGCTTCTTCAAACATGGCAGGACTGTGAGCCACATACGACTTCTCTTCACTCCCAGAGCCAGCTGTTTGCTCACACTCATAAGCAGCAGAGGCATTAAATCACCATCAGTCATTCTAAAAAATGATCCCTTGCATACCAATGAGAACATGAGCAATATTCCCCTTACTGCCTCCATTAATACGAAAAATAACTCTTAGGAGAATAGGCAATGGTTCCTTCAACCCGAAGTAATCTATTCCGATATTTGCTTTTCTAGCTCAGGCTAGTTTTTGGCAGATATGAAGAGCAGCAGATCAAAAGCATCATGTGCTCAGATGGCTTGCATCGCTTGGTACCCAATGTTTCCACTAGAGGGGGCAGTTCCCGCCAGAAACCCAAATGATGCTACTTTGATTTCCATCACTGCAAGAAGCTCTGAACGAGCACGTGAGGCTGCAGCCAATTAAACATTTACAATCTGTCTGAGACTGGTTTGCACAAGCCCCTGAGGTGATTATCTCGAGTTTATGCCTCTTCTAATAGGGAATTAAGTATAAGAACACAAACTCGTCAGATCCTTTTTGTAGCTCCTCTGTGGAAGAATCTTCATAAAATTGCAGATATTACAACACATGATAGCATCTGCTTCGCCGATAACGTGATCGAGTATTACAGAGTGCGCATGATAAATGAATACCGATTGGAAATGATTACCCATCCGAACACAAATGCAGCACACGGTAGAGTACAGCGCATGAAAACCTTTACAGCTGGGAGGACCGCACAGAGGAAAATGGAGATTAATTAGGGGGCAGAAGCAAAAGCATTCTTGTGAAGGGTGAGGTGTTTCGTTGTGCATTACGCAGGGTACGCTGCTGGCACTTTGAAGTTTACTCATACTGGAAAGCACTTAAATGATTCATCATGAATATTTATGGAAAATATGTAAATCATGTTTTTTTAAAACAACCTATTAGCGAGCCTATTTAAGATCAAACTTTCATTTAATTCCCATACTATGTGTGGCCTACATACACTTTACTAGTGTCGCCAGCCTCATGTTAAAAAAAAATAATACATTCATATACATACATAGAGGGCACTCTTCATCCAGTCGTCTGTTCAACTGCCACTCACATTTTGGTTTCACTCACCACAGAATACAGCATAGGCAGTGGGTCAGCCCTTTGCAGTCAATTGGCTCTCTTACACCGACAAAGAGGTATTATTTTAAAAACTCGTGACAAAAAATAATTAACATAGCAAATGTATATTTTAATTATATATTTTTAAAATGTTAATGGGGTGTAACAGTCATATTCGTGTTTAGGTGGTGGGTAGCTTTGTCATTTTGGGATACTTCATAATTATTACCTTATCAATGCCAGTTCAATTTGAAATTAATTTTTCATCAAAAAATGTTTTTCACAATGGGTTTTTCGTATCAGCATTAATTTTTACATTCTTCTGTTTCAAATTGATCCATTTTTAAGTGCTGAATTTAGGGAACTAAAGACCACATTTCCAAAATGTTTTTGCAACGCAGGTGTTTGCAATTGCAAACGCACCGATTGGAAGTTTGCAACTAAAAAACATTTCTAGCCTTGTACAAAACCAATTTTAGCAGTTGGTGAAGTTTTACCAATTCATAAAACAAGTTTGTGAAAGATCCGCTAAAGTTCAGGGGTGCAATCTGAACTCAAACCCTCTCCCTAACCAGACTCAGAGACCCAAAAGATCTAAACCCGCAATGTCCACGAGTGAAGCGATGGAGCTTGCCTCCTCGTATGACACTGCCTCCGCTCTCTCCCCTAAAGCCAAGATCCAAGTCATCACAGGTTTTAGAAGAGACCACTCCCCTCCCAGACCCCCATACTTCCTCTCGATCATCCCCAGGGCCCCCTTTATGAAGAAACTCGAAAAAAGGGCTGTCTTCCACCAAATGCATGGACTTACTTGTACCCCCAGGCTTTGCGATCATCAATAAAGACAGAAAAGACCAGTGAGGTGGGGGTGTAGCTATCATACACAAGACCAGCATCTCTGTGACGGAAACCGACACCTTCAACTACAACACCTTTGAATGTCTAGCATCTAACATCAAGACAAGAGATAACAAACCACTACTCTGCCACCTCCTCTACCACCCGCCTGGCCACACCGCCACATTCGGAGAAAACTTCGTGACAACAACAACTTAATTCTAGGTGACCTCAACCTGCACTGGAATAACGAAAATAACCCGCTGATCCAAACCCTGAATGAGCTTCTACACAACAACAACCTCACCTAACACTGGGGAGAGGAAACCCACAATGGAGGATCAACCCCTTATTCAATAGCAACCAAGTGCTCCTAGGCCAGCCCCCATGCGGGACCCCCTAAATGGGTGTGAAATCAAACTTAGATCCCCTGGCGGACTTTTGAAGTCAGGATAAGCTCTCTCTTTCCCATCCCCACAGAGGATCTTACCACAACAAATCTCACCGCCCACTACAAGTCAACTATGACCGACAATCTAGACGAAATAGCGCCTCTGAAATTAAAAGGGTCAGAAACACCCCATCTAGATCCTGGTTCAACACAGACAAACTCTGGAAGAAGGCAAACTAAGAGCCGCTGAAAGACTGGCGCAACAACCCGTCCCCAATCCTCCGAGACCAACTCAAAAAAATATGTGGGATGTACAAAAACACATCTAGAATGAAAATACTTTTTTCCTTTGCAACGCTTTAGACAATGCTAAAACAGGCCTAAGGAGCTCTTCAAGCTCTTTCGCCAACAAACTTCCAAACCCCCAGCACCCTCAGTTCTGGCCTCCAAAGACTTGTGTGAGAACTTCGCTAACTTCTTCAACGACAAAAAATCAAAGATTGAGCTCTCCCTTGATGTCAATCGCAGTCCCCCACACATGAGTGCGTCCCTGGGGACAGGACCTATCACTCACAAGCTCCCACCAATACTCTGGAAAGTCTTCAACCCCATCTCCGAAGAAGAGATAGCCAAAATGATCTCCACCGCCAAACCCTCCTCTCTCGTCTCTTGTCTTACACCAGCCCATTTAGCCAAAAAAGCTCAATCTCTCCCTAGCCCCACTCTGGACCAAGATCATTAATCCCTCCCTTACTACTGGAGTCATACCGGACTGCCTCAAAGCCGGCCAAGTCACACCTCTACTGAAAAAAACGGGTTTAGACACTAATGGCTTGAACAACTTCAGACCTGTCTCCAATCTTCTCTCCTAGCCAAAATCCTAGAAAGGTGCGTTCTCCTCCAATTGACTCAACACACAGACCGCACCAACCTCTTAGACACCCACCAATCAGTCTTCAGAAAAGGTTGAAGCACAGAGACAGCGATCCTCAATGTCATCCATGACTTACACAAATCACTTGATGCAGGCCAATGCTCCCTACTCAATTTCCTTGACTTATCGGCTGCTTCGACACGGTAGACCATAACCTACTCATCAAGGTACTCCATGATAGGGTAGGGGCAGAAGAGGTGGTCCTCAAGTGGTTCTCCTCCTTTCTCCAGAACAGCAGCCAAAGAATAAAGATTAGAAACTTTTCATGAGACCTTCACCCAGTCAGCAGAGGTGTCCCCAAGGGATCAGTTCTATCACCTCAACTGTTCAACATCTACATGGAACCCCTTACCACCATACTAAAAAAGTTGAACCTTCCCTTACACTTCTATGTGGACGACACCCAGATATACCTTGAAACATCCTCCGCTGATGATATTCACAGACTCAACGACACTCTTAAAGTAGTCCAACACTGGAGGAGCTTCGCGGGCAACCAAGATGGCCGCGTAAGCTCGGAGCTCCGCGGACCGTCCGACCCACCGCAAATATCCTGCTTGAAATCCTGATCCACGTTGGTGGAACCTTATTGCTGGTGGTCTGCTGAGGCTGGGACTGCCCTCGGCTTCCAAATCGGTGGTTCCTGTGCAGAGTTACGCCGAGCTGAACTCCGCGCCGGGACGGTGCCATTGTCCCTTCGAACTTCGCCACTTCGCACGATTGATCTGCGTAGTGGCCGCCCGCTGTCCTCACTGGCGGAGTGATAGTGTTTCCAGCCTGTGCCTTCTACACCCTGGTTTTGTCTCTTCGGCACTGCCTGCCTGTCGGCTGAGGACCCGGACTTGAGTGGCGCCTTGCCTTTGTTCTCTCGGACCCATCATGGCGGGCAGAGGCGACCCGGACAGGGCATCGAACAAAGGTGGCCGGGGCAAGTCGCAAACGCAACAGAGTCGCATTGAGCGCTATGTGAACCTAAAGTCACCGCCTACATCGGGGGCCGTGTCTAAGGGGCCCCCATCGACTAGCCCGCCGGATGGATCGGACCCTACCCTCGGCGACATCATGGGCGCCATCACGAGCTTCCGGGCCGATATGCAACAACAGCTCGAAACTCTTAATCACAAGGTCGACTCAATGGCCGTTGATATCACTCTTATAAGGGCCGACTTGGGCAAGACCAACGAGCGTGTGAAGGCGCTAGACATTAAGACCTCCAGCCTGACCTCCGACGTTTCCGAGTTGCAGACCAAGGTCCGCAACCTGCGGATGACCACGGACCTATTCTCGAGGCGGCTGGAGGACTTTGAGGGACGAGCCAGGCGGCAGAACGTCCGCATAGTCGGCGTACCGGAGGGATCCGAAGATGCTGCGACGGACCTATTCGTGGAGGACTTGATTAAAACCCATTTGGCACCCTCTGGACTGAGCAACTTTTTCTCGGTGGAACGTGCCCACCGGGTACCGGGTGGCCCGCCAAAGACAGGGGTGGCGCCACGGCCGATTGTGGTGCGCCTCCTCAACTTTAGAGATCGGGACGTGATCCTGCAAGCTTCTAGATCGCATGGGCCACTCCACTACCAGAATGCGGAGGCGCACTTCTATCCGGACTTCACTAGGTCGGTACAGCGCCAACGCCAGAGCTACGCGGGAGTGAAGAGGCGCCTCAGGGACATGGGCTACAAATACTCGATGTTCCCCGCTAAACTCCGTGTTGAACATAAGGGACGTGCCCTTTTCTTCGACTTCCCTGAAAACGTCAGTGAATGGTTGGACACAGTCTCGCCTCATCGGGATGAACAGGAAGACAGAGATGGAGGTGCCTCTGGTGGAGCGGAACAGTGAGACTAAATGGGGGCTGGCGGCACCCCCGCCTCGAATGACTGCCGGAGCTGGTATCCGTAACTTAACCTGACTCTCCTCTCCTTACATGGTGGGTGGCGGGACGGGTTCATGGAGATTCCCTACTCCTCTGGGTCTTTCGTAGATTAGTTAATGGGGCGACAGGCACACTGCTGGTTGGGAGGGCTTTTTAGTCTGATGCAGGGGTGCAGGGTGGGGGGTATGTTGGGAAGAGTTATGTTGTTTGCTGGTTTTTTCTTTCTTTTCTCTGTCTGGCAATGGGTCACTTATGCTCCTGAACTGTATCTGAGATCGGCGTCTTCTGGGACTGGGTGGGGCGGGCTGCGGGGTGATGGGGGGTAGGAAGTTAAGAATTCTCAGTTGGAATGTCAACGGGTTGGGTGACCGAGTCAAAAGAGGGGTGGTGATACAGCTGATTAAACGTCATATGCCTGATATTGTCCTCCTTCAAGAGACACATCTGGTGGGTAACACGTGTAAAGCTTTGAATCGTAAAGGCTACAAAATGGTGGCTCACTCTGGGTTCTCTTCCGGATCCCGGGGGGCGGGTATCCTTATGCGCGCGTCCCTTCCCCTAGAGATAGATGTCACCATGATTGACGACAGGGGGCGGTACGCTGCCGTGGCGGGTAGATGGGAAGGGCGTTCCCTTTCGTTGTTTTCTGTATACGTCCCCCCGGGGTTGCAATCCAGTACCTTTCAGGACCTTGGTGGTGCCATTTTGTCTATGCCGGACGGCCTGTTGATAGTGGGGGGTGACTTTAACTCGGTTTGCTCTGGGTCGCTTGATCGCCGACCATCTCGGGACCTCCGCAGCTCGCAGATGTGGCTTCCCTCCTTTCTTGAGTCCATGGGCCTGGTGGACGGCTGGCGCCTTCTCCATCCGACACTCCGTCAATTTTCCTTTCTCTCGGGTGCACATGGGAGTCTCTCCCGCATTGACTATATCCTTACACTGGCATTGCCCGCATCTGCCGTTTCTGAAGCCCGTTACTTAGCGCGGGGTATCTCTGACCACTCCCCTTTGTGGGTCTCCTTTGACTTTGGCGTGGTTTTGTCGGAGCGACCGGCGACGGTCAATCCGTGGTATTTTCGCAACATCAAGACCCGTTCCCTCCTGGCCAAAGCCATTGACCTTTACTTTGCTGAAAACGTGGGCTCGGTCGGTTCGGCCGCTACGCTGTGGGAGTCCTTTAAGACAGTGCTCCGGGGCGAGGCCCAGGCGCTCATTGCGGAGGCCCGTCGGACTAGGGATGCCGACTTGCTGGATATTGAGCAGGAGGTCTTACGTCTCGAGTCCCAGCTGGGGCCCGAGCCAGACCCCTCGGTTTTGCATACCCTCTCATTGAAGCAAGCGGAATACCACGATCTTGCCACGAATGCCGCACTCACTTTGGCTAAGGAGCAGCAAGGCCGTATCTATGATGTAGGAGACAAGGCGGGGAAGTTGCTGGCTTGGTTGGACAGGAGGGAGATGGCCAGCCGAGTGGTGCCTGAACTCTTGGGAGACGACGGAATGGTCCTTACGGACCCGAGTGCCATTGTCGACTCCTTCGCTGGTTACTTTCGGGGGGTCTATGAGTCCGCTTCGGACTTCTCTGAGGCGGACTCGTCGGCTTTCCTCTCGGGTATTGAACTTCCCTGCCTTTCCGAGGACGAAAGTGCGGACTTAGACAGAGAGATCACCGCTGACGAGATTGCCTTGGCGATCCGTTCATTACGCACCGGTAAGGCCTCGGGACCTAACGGTATCCCGGTTGAACTATATAAAATCCGCCCGGACGCGGTGTCTCCGCACATGCGGAAAATGTTCCTGGAATCCTTTGAGAGGGGTCGTCTCCCTCTGGATCAAAGATTGGCCACTATTGTGGTCATCCACAAGGAGGGTAAACCACGAGACGTCTGCCGCTCGTATCGTCCTATTTCTCTCCTAAATGTGGAACCCAAGGTCCTTGCCAAGTTGCTCGCCAACCGGCTGATTGGTGTCATTGGCGACCTTGTGCACCCCGATCAGTCGGGCTTCATCCCCCACCGGAATACCGCCCTCAATCTACGCCGCCTTCACGGTGTCATGGCTAGAGCCCACACCCTCGAAGAGCCAGCTGTCCTCGCGTCCCTTGACGCCACGATGGCTTTCGATTCTCTCGAGTGGCCATACCTCTGGGCAGTTCTGTCCAAACTCGGATTTGGGCCAGTCTTTGTGAGCTGGGTGAAGCTACTGTACGCTGAACCGATGGCCAACGTCACGGTTAACGGTCGCCTGTCGACGCCATTCCCCTTACATCGGGGTACCAGACAGGGCTGTCCCCTGTCGCCCCTTCTGTTCGCCTTGGCCCTTGAACCGCTCGCAGCTCTATTGCGTACGCATCCTGATTTACACGGTATTACTTGGGCCCCTGGTCTTGAAGACAGGGTATCCTTGTATGCCGATGATATTGTACTTTATTTGACTTCCCCCTGCAAGTCCCTCATCGTGGCCTGTGACGTACTCAGACTCTTTGGACGCTATTCTGGCCTGATTATAAACTGGGCCAAGTCGTCCTTGTACGTCCTTAAAGGAGATACTCCACGGCTCCCCAGGGGCTGCAACATTCAGATTGCCGTACGTGGCTTCAAGTACCTGGGCATTTACATCTCCGGTAATCCCAAGTTGCGGTACGACCTCAACTTACTCCCTCCTCTCCAGCGTCTACAGCGCGATGTGGATAGCTGGCGTAAGCTCCCGCTTTCCCTCCTTGGCCGTGCTGCGCTGTTTAAGATGATGTCCCTGCCCAGGTTCTTGTATGCCCTGCAGAACGCCCAAGATCCGGTTCCGGCGCGCTACTTCCGAGACCTTGAAGGTCTCCTGCGTAACCTTCTCTGGGATGGTCGACCTCGTGTTGCCATCCATAAACTCACGCTTCCATGGTACGACGGCGGCATTGCCCTTCGGGACGTGCGCCTCTACTACTGGTCCTCTCACTTTGCTGCCCTCAACCACGGGTTCTATGGCCCTGTGGATAGTCCCGGCTATGCCATGGATAGATGGCTCGTGGGTGACGGCAACTATTATCGGGCCCTGTACTCGAAGTCCTTCGACCGACGGTTGACGGGTCCTACACGGACGGGGATCCACGTTTGGCGGGCGGTCACCAAGGCGCAAGGTTGGCAAGACAGACTGACTAGGTTCACCCCCCTCTTTGATTCGGACATCCTGGGTAGACTGTGGCACACCAAGGGGTTTGATAAATGGGACCTCATCGGTATTAGCAGAGTTGAGGACATGCTCTCCAGGGGCACGATTAAGACCTTCCCCCAGCTGCAGACCGAATACCAACTGGGTGCGACAGAGTTTTTCTGTTACGCCCAGCTGAAGCATGCGCTGCTCTCGGCCACACCGCCGGACGGCGACATCCCTGAAAGCTCCCCTCTGGAGGATAGGATATTGGATGGGCACATGCCGGACAGCGCGATTTCCCTATCGTATAAGAAACTGATAAACGTGCGCACGGATCTCCTCCTTGGCTTGCGGGACCAGTGGGTGGTGGATGGTCTGGAACTCGACGATGAGGATTGGCAGAGCGCAATTTCCTCCCCTAAGGAGGTCGCAATTTCCTCTCGTCTCCGCCTCGTGCAGTTCAAGATCTTGCACCGGGTGTACGTGACGGGGCCCCGACTGATGCGCATGGGATATTCGCCTGATGGGCTCTGCCGCAGAGGTTGTGGGGCCCTCGCCACCTTCCTACACATCCTTTGGGAATGCCCCGTAATAGCCTCCTACTGGAGGAGGGTGCACCGAATCATGGAAGAAGTTACTGGCGTGATTGCTCACGCGGAAGCTCGTAGATGCCTCCTGAACGTATGGGAGCCTTCTGATCACAGCGCAGCGCAGACTAGGTGGGTGACCCTGGGGAACATGGTGGCCAAAAGGGACATTGCTCAGAAGTGGGGTGCGTCCACGGCCCCCCTGGTGGTACAATGGAAAGCCAATATGGACTGGTGCATGTTCCGGGAGAAGACCGTCTATGTGGCAAGAGGGAGACCCCGTACATGGAATAAAGTGTGGGGGGCCTGGAATGAATATAGGGGAGACGTGTGCTTACCACCCGAACCAGTCTCCCTGGACGAACATGTGTCACTCTGACCTGTAACACCAACTGAGCTTTGATGTACCTCATTCTCCTGTTGTCCTCCCCCCCCCCCTTCCATTCTGATATCCTCTCCTTTATGATCGCTTCCCTGCCTTTTCGTCCCCTACCCGTCCCTTGACGCCCTGATTCATGTTGACTCTATTGCCATCTTTTCGCGCCCCTGGGCGCTCCTTTGTTGAGTTCTTCATCTTAATATAAAATTAACCTTCAATGACTATGTATGGATCTTTTTGCACTACTGCTCTCATATTACCCATGCTGCCTTGCCTCTGGGATGTCAGGCTGAATAGCTGTGTGCTCCGCTCTGAATAAAGGTTTTCAAAAAATTAAAAAAAAAAAATTAAAAAAAAGTAGTCCAACACTGGCTATCACAAAACCACCTGAAACTCAATAAAGGCAAAACAGAAATCCTCCTCATCGCCAACAAAGAGGAGAACCCCCAAATCGCAGAATGGCTAAAAGCAATCTATGCCTTAAATGTCAATTTCACCCTGGCGGATTCCATAAAATCGCTGGGAATCACCCTTGACCCCAAACTTGACATGACCAAACACATTAAGAACACCACCAAGAGCGCCTTCCTTAACCTGAAGCTTCTTAACAAAATTAAACCCTTCATCCTGCCTAACGACCTCAAACAAGCCACTCAATCCCTGGTGCTCTCAAGACTAGACTACGGGAATGCTTCCCTCACAGGTACAGCAAAATTCCACCTAGCCCCTATCAGATCTACGCTCAACGCAGCAGCCAGAATGGTCACTGGAGTGAAGAAATTCGATCACATCTCGCCCGCACTCAGAGAGCTAAAATGGCTCCCAATTGAAATGCGTGCCAATTTCAGAACGGCCTGCCTAACACACAAAGCCCTTCACACAGGGAATCCAGCCTACCTAGCTGTCAAACTCAAGAAGGCCGGTCAGACAAGAAGCCTCAGAAGCTCCAACACTCTACTCCTCATCCCGCTGAAAATCAGCAAACAAAAAAACGCTTCACGATCCTTTTCTGGAAATGCCCCCAAAATCTGGAACTCCATCCCAGTTCATATCAGAACTACCCCCTTCTTCTTACAATTCAAAAGACAACTCAAAGACCACTTCCTTAACCGTTCTCTCCCGAATGGATAATTGCTGCCGAAAAGCCTAAACCTGCACTTTGCAGGACAGAATCTCTGCCTTACCAAGACTTATACCTCTTCCCCTCCTTGCATGTGCTCATTACTGTGACTCTGTGTCTTCCTTCTCTGTAATTATTATTCAATCACACCGGACTTCTAATTACGCCTTGAATCAGTGTGTGTACGACCACCTAAAAATGTTGCTTTAACCCATGTTGTGAAGCGCTCCAATATCTTCGGGTCTGGCTAGCGCTATACAAAACTCTCCAATAAATAAATAAATAAATAAATAAATAAATACACATATGTTGTGAGCCTCCCTTCCACATAACGAATGACTATCAGAAATCAATGGTTTGTGAACGGAATTCTGGTGGCAAACCATTGAAAACTTTAACTTTTGATTTGCCCTTTAGATTGTTTACAAATTCCTTTTTAATCTCTCGGTTTAGCACTTTGCCAAAATATATGCGTATTCCCCCACCAAAAAATGTAAAATAAAATATGATGGCAACGATATATCATTGTATATTTATTTGAACTGGTGTACATCGCAGGCTAGAGCCCCATTATAATGTCATCAAGATTATGATTCCTTCCGTTTTATTTTTTTTCCCTGACTAATGCTTTCTTGAACAGATGGAAAATACATTGTAATGCAGGTCAACGCAACTATCCAAATTTACTGACAATCACCTCACACGTACTCTTCACCAAGAGTGCCTTTCGGAAATTGTATTGCTCAAATTAATTCTCAGAAGAGATCTAATTTAACGGAGTAGTCATACCAAACTATTGAATGATCTGACGAAAGGAACAACATAAAAACATCCAGATAACCTGGCCCTTGATTAGGGTTAGCAGTGGCATGTTGTTCCAACTCCCATTCCCTGCACTACTTGGTCATCCTCAATTAGGGTGGAGCTAGCTCCTTGCTATACTTGATCACACATGGGAACGATGCCCCTACTATTGGATAGGCAAGATCCCTCTGCCCATGGTTAACCCCTGGAATCTCCTCCTCCCTCTGCTGTGCAGAAGGGGAAATGCAAGCATTATTTAGTTGTTTACCACAACTGGGAGACATGACCAGTACTTTGATCACCCTATACCATGGGGCTATCCCCCTCCAAAGTTACAGGAGAAAAACCTAGAGACCCTTCCAGTCTGCCAGAGGGCATGCAACAATGCCCCATAGGGGCAAGGCCAAAGTGGCAGACGTGTTCTAGAAACGCTACAGTCCTCATCTGCTATGCAGACTCCCCTAGGCGGTTCACCCAGATCAGGGTAGCTTGCATTAGATGTGTACAGCAGTGAATGCTGGATGGAGCAGAGACTGCCTTGAATGCAGCCGCTCCCTGACTGGAGCCTAGCAGTGGCTCGGAGGAGGGCTGGTGCTGCTCGGTGCCGTAGGGGGGCCTCACGTCCCGGTTGCGCCCCTGTTGCAGCTGAGGATTCAGGGCGGCCCTCTAAAACTTCCACATACAATGAAGGAGTTGCACTGAGCTGCATGGAATAGCACATCCCATCAACCTGCCACCCATGCCATCGCTGTGGGGCACCAGGCGGCCTGTGGCTTATGCCTCTTTCCCCAGCTGCATGGCATATCTTACTGTGCCCCCTGCACAGCAGGCTCTCATGTGCTGAATCTAGGCCCCAAGTGGTCTACGAGCCCCACACAAGACATAACTGCGAGGGACTCTGCGGGGGGCCTGCGGTTGACTGCCTGCCTCCCTCCCTCCGAACGGAGGCACATCGTCAGCTGGACTGTGATTGGAGTTGAAGAGCAGAAAGGTCCTATGGAGAACCATGTGAAGAGTTTGCCTCTGCTGGGAAATAAAGGGGGGTTCCTCTCCCCCATTTATAGCTGCGGTAATCTACAGCCCTTCCTTTGCTCACCTGCCCAGAGGGGATAGGCTGTTGCTGGGGAGTAGAGCGGTATGCTGAATGCCTAGATATGAGGGCATCCCCCTTGGATTCAACAAAGGTAGATCTTTCATAGGAGAATGTCCAACTCTAATGCCAGTTCCTGTGACTAAAACGTTGTGATTAGCTGACTATGATAGGGCGACAGATGCTTCTGAGGTGGCAATGTAGGGAAGGGGACTTAGGGGGTATGGGACCTTCTTTGGTTTTCTGTTGGTTTTTCGTTTGGTAGTTCTGATGTAAACACCGGGCAGCACACTCATCTGCTACTACCCTACTCCTGTGTGCACCTAGGTGGCGAGATGTCCGCTGTTCCACCTGCCACTAACTGCGGCCTAGACAAGCTCCCTGTCTGAAAGGCTAGCTTTCAAGTATGGACATGGAATGCCAATGGTCTGCTGGATTGGATCAAGCAGACGGCAGCCCTCTGTAATGCCAAAAGAACCTGCCCTGCAGTCTTGACGCTGCAGGAGACTCATCTTCTGGGTACCAACTGCTCATTTTTATATAGATTCAGCTATGACTGGTCTTATCACACTGGATATACCAGGAGCTCCGGGGGTGTGTCCATACTCCAGCACAAAATATTCTCCCTGATGGTGACACTTAACCCAGATCCACAGAGCCTCTATGCAGCACTGGAGGGCACGTCAGAATGCAAACATATCAATTTCTTGAGCGTTTCCGCACAGCCTCGCCTCATGACACAGACCCTCACAGCACTCACAGGGGTTATCTCTGAACTTCCACATGGGACCACCATCCTTGGAGGGAACTTCAGCTCAACGCCCTGCTCTGAGCTAGACTCATCTACCGCCCCTCCCCCCAGGCAGCAGAACATCGACAGTGAGAGGCTGAACACTTGAAATACTAGATGGATTATTTGAGCCTGAGCGAAGAACTTAGCACGCCACTGACAGGGAATGAACACACACACACACACAACCACCCCATCCCACCACCCTCGACCAAGACTTTTACGAGGATAGACCTCTTCCTTCTGTCAACCACTGACATACTCCACATGCAAGCAGCACTAATACTCTTATGGTGCATTTCTGGTCACTCAGTGATAATTAGTCTAGGGCTGCTACCCAATCTAGACACCCATGTGGTTACTAAATGCCTGGTTTCTCACTGATAAGCAGTTTATTTTGGGATTAGCTCAGGTTCAGTGACCCCCCTTTAGGTTTCTTTAGGAAACCAGCAAAGCCAGATAAGAGGGATTTACCAAATCCTAACCATGCAGGGCGGGAATGCTCAAAGGAGAGGAGCTTGCTCGCCTGGAAACCTAAATACTAAAATTAGAGAAACACTGCTCTGCAGGAGCCCCTGAGGGGATCCATTGTCAACTCGAAATCAACCGGACCTCACTGCGCCATTTTGAGCTTGACGAGGACTGCCAGTGTTGGTAAGCATCCACCCTGAGGGAATACGAATAAAGAGGAAACAATGGGAAACTCCTCTACTGGCTGGCGACGGGCGGGATGATAAAGCGCTTAATTCCTGGTGTCATGAGCATAGTGGGACTTTATGACGCCTATACTGAGGATGTGGCAGAAGCGTTCGCTGACTATTACAAAACTATATGTTCACCACCCTTGACCCGAGTGGGAGAGCATCTGCCCTCTTCTCAATGACATGGCCTTTATTTAACTCTCTGCACCCCAAAGAGAGGACCTAGAGTCTGCCATTACGACAGACAAAATTGAGGCTGGCATACAAGACTTGAACACTGGTAAGGCTCCAGGGACTGATGGGTTCCAATTGGAGTATTATTAGGGCTTTCACTCTGTGCGTACATTTCTCCTGTCAAACCTCTACTCTGAATCAGAACTAAAGGCCTTCTTTCCCTCAAAGCTGGATGTGGCCACCAATGTGGTCCTCCCTTAAAAAGGACAAATGCTTAACACCTGCACCTAATACCGGCCCATCAAGGCAGAATTCAAGATTTTCGCCAAAGTTCTGACAAATAGGCTTCTGTGAGCACTGTCCCATTTCACTCATGTCAATCAATGCGGGTTCATGCCCAAACAAGGAACTCATCAATGTATTAGAAGCTAGGTTGTCAGCATGAGATAACTGATCCCAGCGTGCTCCTTTAGTCTACTTCGATACTGTGGACTGGTCCTATTTGGACCAGGTCCTACACAGCATAGACTTGGTATACAACAGTTACAACAAAACTTTTACAACGACCTACCATTACAACGCAACTTTTACCACGCAAACTATTACAACGCATTGCTCTGGGGGGCGCTCTAGGATAGGGAATAGATTAATTTACTATCCAATAACCTTCCCTACTATCCACGGGGACTGGAGTTGGAATAGTAAATTAAACTATTCACTATCCAGCGCCTAAAAGCATTATGCGTTGTAGTGGTATGCGTGGTAAAAACCGCGTGTAAAGGTAGGCATTGTAAAAGTATGCGTTGTAACGTCATACATCCCATGGACTTTGGGTCAAGATATTGAAGACAGATCCAACTCCTTTACAGGTAAATCTCTGCTCAGGTCCTTATCAACTGAGCATTCTCTACCCCCTTTCAATCCGTTGGGGCACTAGGCATGGATGCCTGCTCCTTCCTCTCCTCTTTGCCCTGGTGATACAACCCCTGGCCAGAATTATATAATGTGATGCTCAGGTGTGGGAGTGGAGGGAGGGCACGGAGGACAAGATTGCCTTACATGCTGATGATGAGCTCTTCTTCCAGGTCCAAATGCAACTGTTAGACCCCCCCGAGTCCTCCACATTCCGAGGTTCTTTGACTAGGCTTCCAGCCTCCGGACTAATTGGTCTCATTTAAAGGGTGACATAGCAATAGTGTGTTATTTACTTACTCATGCCTACTAACCCTTCTGGGGTTTAAGCCCTCAACCAGGACTCCCCAGCTATCACTGTCCAGGACTTTTCTTTCAATCTGAATGCAGTTGTAACCCATCTCCTTGTAGTCAGCCTCGACGCCAGGTGTTTCTTGGCCCTCCTCTTTTTCTTTTCCTTTGAGGGTTTCAGGTGAGCCCTCAATGTGGTGTTTGATGTGGGATTGCAGAGGGTTGAAAGGTCTGCTGACATGAGTTAGTGTTGGTGATTGTGTTTGGCCAGCGACTTTGGAAGAATTTCCTCAGACAGGTGTTGATTAAGTGAGTTGGCTGGGCACAATCTCCATCCAACGTTTGAGTTTTAGATACCTGGGGTTCCACTTATCGATCTCACTAGACTTGGCACATAATCTTAACTTGACTCCTCTAATCGCAGACACCAAAAGAGCTCCACAGTCCTGGTCCGGTCTCCTGCTGAACATACTGGGTAGAGTGGCACTATTCAAAATGT
Organism: Lissotriton vulgaris; assembly: GCF_964263255.1. Classification (NCBI taxonomy): domain Eukaryota; kingdom Metazoa; phylum Chordata; class Amphibia; order Caudata; family Salamandridae; genus Lissotriton; species Lissotriton vulgaris. The sequence goes on along the minus strand of NC_141687.1, from coordinate 1,324,389,313 downwards.
TTTTACTCCCCAAATATCTTTACGTCCCCCACCTCCCCCAATTTTTAGTTTAAACAACTTAATGTGCTAATCTGGTCTTTCTTATGGTGAGGACAATCCCCACGTATCAGTGGGATAAATACCATCACTAAATGTTCAATGGGGAAATAGGGCTGACTGATGTCAAGCTCTACTACTGGGCAGCTCATTTCCTGGCGTGGCCTGGCTGGGGTGTGGAGCGATCTAGCCTATTGTGCAGAACTGGCATTGTTGGGTCTGGGCAGGGTCCTAGGATACCGGTACAGATGTCACATTCCTGCCCACACATTGGAACCCACAAAGGTAGTGATACTGTGCGGCAGCCACTTCTGGAATTGGGAAAACAAATTCACACAACAGACCCATCTGTGGAGGTGGTGCTGGCTATTGCTAGGTGAGGTATGGAGTGGCGCTCATATGAAAGTCTTTGATGAACTGCAGACATGAGGTCTGACACGCACTGGCTGCTCACTGCTCAGACTTCACAAATATTCCTGAGTACAGCCTACTAGAGGCATGCTTGCTGATGGGCAGTATTGGCCGATGCAGCATCTCCAAAATATACCAATCCCTCATACACAATGCCCCAGATGCATTCGGGCCTGTGAGGTGGAAATGGGAGGGCAGGGTCGGGAAACTCAATGACGCAGACTGGTGAGATGCGCTTATGGCCCCCAGAGAGATTGTAATACCATCCAGGCTGGACTCATTCAACTAAACTATCCAGACACAACCTACCTCACCTCTCGATGCCTCAGGTTGCCGGGAAGACTTCCCATGCCCAAATGCTTCCGATACACTCACCCCAACAGGGACTTCTTTCATGTGGTCTGGCAGTGCCCTAATATCGTGCCATTCTAGGAGCGCATAGCTAGGACACTTAAACAGGTGCTATGGACACACATTGGCCTCATCCCGCAAGTGCATCTACGGAGGATCCTGCCGGCGATTGAGTGGGGTGTGCACTGCTGTCTTTAAAAATGCAACAAAAAACGTATTCATAAAAAATGCCCCAGAGTAATTTATATAGTTCCACAGTTGTTACAGGGGATGTGTACACCCCAGTGTATGCTACAAGTGAGTCTATGTGCCTCCATGAGAAATAGGTAATGTGCTACATAACTAGAACCAATGAAAGTGTGTAAGGCCCACATATCTGCCAACTTACACCACACCGGAGCAGGCAGGGTAGCCCGACGGCCTGGTCAAATCCGGAGGACTCGGATTAGCTATAGTGACTTCATTTCATTATGTACATGTTTGGTATGATAACGAAAGTATTTATCTTAGTTGTTCCGGGTGCGCTCCAAAGTTTGTGACATGAGAAGTATTTTCCTTTCTGTTATTCTGCATGTTGTTTTACGTAACTTGCTTATTGGGCATTTTAGATGCCACTGTCGCTCATGGTTGATGGCGCGCAGGTATGCCACACAGCTCCGGCCTGGCACCCTCACCATATGGTGGGTGTACGCTGCCGTTCCCTCCCCCCGAGCAGGTAATCCCCTACTGTCAGTTGTATGGAAGAGTAGGTAAAAGGGAGTGGGAAGTGGGGGGCCGGGCGGCGGAAGACGGTCTCAACCTATTGGGGAGGTTGGAGTGGGTGGAGGGAAGTGGATAGGGGTGGGGTGTTGTTTTTTATGATTTTGTTTATTGTGCGATTGTCGTCTGGATTGAGAGTTGATGCATATTGCCATTTTGATGCATATGGCGTCGCTGGGGCTCTGCTGTGCCGGTCTGCTGGCCAGGAATTTTGATGTGATTAATGGGTGAACGACACAGATTAATAACCTGGAATGTAAGGGTCTAAATTCTCCTAAGAAAATACATCATATCTTGGCCTACTTGTCCCAACATGATATCCATGTTGCTCTACTGCAGGAAACACATTTAACTAAACATACGGAGCGGGGGTTGCAAGCAGGTGGGCAAGATACAGGCTTGACTCTTCCTACTCGTCGCATGCCAGGAGTGTGCTGATCTGGATCCGGAGAGGTGTGGTGTTTGCCCCACTCCAGACGCATGTAGATGGGGAAGGGCGCTGCACAATGGTTCAGGGGAAGCTGGGAGGCTCCTTGGTGTCATCGTAAACATGTATGGACCAATTGTAGATGACCCGGACTACTTCTTAAGAATGTATGCTGAGTTGAGGGAGTGGCCAGACGCGGACATCTTGTGGGGTGGTGATCTTAATACCTATCTGAACCCCGATCTAGATAAATCTAATCGACTGTCGAATTGGACTCCCAGGGTGGCTCAAGTTGTACAGAGTGCATTGTTGGAGTTTGGCTTGATGGATGTGTGGAGGGTTCGCAACACCTCGGTGAAAGAGGGTACACATGCTACACCGTTACACAATAGCTGTTCTTGGGTGGACTATTGTTTACTGGGTGGAGATGTGACTGCCTGGGTATCATAGGTCACTACTTTACCGCGCACCTTCTCAGACCACAACACAGTACTATTAGATATTAATATCCAGACAGCAGTACATCGTCCCTTCAGGTAGCGGCTGCGGTCGGAAGCACTACTGGATCCAATATATGAGGCTGAGGTGCGGGAGTCAATAGGACAGTACTTTGAGATCAATAAGGGTTCTGTGGACAGTGCCCCCACTTTATGGGAGGCCTTCAAAGTGACCATTCGGGGTGTATGTATCGGTACCACGGCGGGCATATTGAAAGATCTCAGAAAGCAACTCTCAAAAATTTAAGCTACGCTTCGCAACCTAGAGCATAATTATACAGCCGCCCCATTGGTGGATACTCTGTTACGTATACATGAGCTTATAAGGGAATACAACACTTTGGCTGAAACTGAACTACAATACACCCCGCACAGACACACAGCCCGTAGGTATGTTGAGGGGGGGAGACCAGGTCGCACTCTGGCTAACAAAATAAGGGATCGCGTGGAGCAGCATCACATTGATAAGATCACAGACTCTGATGGGATAGACCATTACCACCCGCTTGCTATCACAGAACAATTTCGCAGTTTTTATGCGGAATTCTATACGTCTAGGGGGGAAGATGCAACAACCGAGATGGAGTTACTTGGAGGATGTGGCGTGTGCCTGGCTATCAGGTGTCCACAGGGAATATCTGAGCCTGCCAATCGATGCAGAGGATATTAAGAAGGCGATTCTGCCTCTGCCTAATGGGAAGGCACCGGGTCCTGACGGCCTCACGGTCGAATTTTATAAAACATATGCAGACCTGGTAGTCCCATACCTGTTGGAGGTGTTTGGTGAGGCACACAATTCCGGGGTATTACCGCCGTCACTTCGGCATGCGCTGATAATAACACTGCTCAAAAAAGATAAACCTCCTGATAGGTGCGATTCATACAGGCACCTGTCGTTGATTAATATAGATGCCAAGATAATTGCAAAAATGTTGGCCATCAAAGTACAACCTGTGATGCCTTGCCTGGTGCTGGCTGATCAGTTGGGTTTTATACCGGACTGCTCCACCTCTCACAACTTGCGGACCATATTCGCCATGCTCCACATGTTAGAGCCGAGCATGTCTGCTGCGGCAGTCATGCTGGATGCGGCTAAGGCCTTCGAATCGGTTGAGTGGAAGTATATGTTCTTCATCATTCAGCACATGGGATTTCCACCAATATTTATAAAATGGGTAATGTTACTATACGCAGATCCTTCAGCTCGGGTGCGGTGGGGGGCCTGACGTCAGAGCACTTCACTATACAGAGGGGCACCCGACAGCGCTGCCCTTTATCCCCACTGCTCTTTGCGCTGGAGCCACTGGCTTGTGTTATTAGACAGAGGCACAGAGAAACGGCTCTAAACTTCTATTATCGCCCGGTAGCCATTTCGTTATATACGGACAACATGGTGCTGTTTGTCCGGGAGCCTTCGCGCTATCTCGCACAGTTGCTGCGGGAATATGTCCGGTTCGGCCTGCTGTCGGGACTGGCTGTAAACTGGGAAAAGTCCATTGTCATCCCTCTAACGGAGTCCACGAGTCAGCCCGGCATGAAATTCCCACTGGTGTGGTCCTTGGACCCTGTTAAATATCTTGGGATCTAGAAATCCGGATGTAGTCATACGCGAAAACCATGGTCGGGCCTGCACCAGATTGGACCAACAGGTGGACACCTGGGTAACTCTGCCGTTATCTCTGGCGGATCGTATTGCTCTAATAAAGATGGTGGTTTTGCCGCGGTTTTTGTATCTCTTTCTGAACATTCCGATTGTGTTATCAAAGGCGTTTTTTAACACTCTCCGCAGGGCCCTGCTCCGGCTGGTCTGGGGAGGAAAGCACGCCAGGGTGAGCTGGTCTGTCCTCACTAGTGATTATGAATGGGGGTGTTGGGGCTCCAGACTTCTATGCTTATTATCTTAGTGCGCAGGCTCAATATGTGTACTACTGGGTGAGACCACATGCCTATACACCACATATTGCAGTTGAGAAGGGAGCCGTTAGTCCAGTCCCGTTGCATAGCATGATCACGCACACGACACGTGGTCTCCCAAAAACGGAAATCAATGCGGTGGACACAACGAAGGTGGCTTGGCACATAAGTTACCCATTTACGCACCAGCTATGCCTATAGAACATCATGCTGCACTGTCAGTGACGCACGAGGCGCCTTCGATGCGGCTTCTCAAAGAAGCAGGCTTTCAATTGATGCAGGACCTGTACCCGGAGGGGTCGTTTCACACGCCAGACACTCTGCAATATATAAGTAAACCCACAATGCTGTTCCGATTTGCGATGTATAGACTCCGGCATGCGGTCAAGGCACACTATGTCACCTACCTTCTTGAGCCTCCTACGCTACGTTCATTGCAGTTCGCACTCGCTGTTCCCACTAATAAGAAACTGGTCTCCAGGCTATATAGAATGATAAAGGAAGAGTGTGATAGTGTACCTGTTAGGAGCTGGGAGAGATGAAATGCTTGCTTGCCCACCCAGATATCGGAGAAGGATTGGAGGTATATATGTGGGTTAACGGGCACTTTGGTTATGAACAGGAATTTACGTATAATACATTTTAAATATATAGACCAGACGTATAATACACCGGTGAGGTTATGCAGATATGGGTTGCGCAACACTAGCTGCTGTGGGAGGTGTGGTCAATGTGATGCTGATTTTCTGCACCTCGCATGGGGATGTTGCAGAGTGGCCGAGTTTTGGACACTTGTGGTGTGGGATGTCGGAGAAATGTCAGGACTGGAGCTGCAGTGTACCCCACTTGTCTGTTTGCTATGTTGTGTTCTGCAGGCGAAGGGAGTATGTGGCAGATTGGTACGGTTGGCGCTGCTCCTGGCCAAACGCAGGGTGGCTATCACGTGGGGTGGGAGGCGCTCACCAAAAGCTGATCACTGGATCAATGACCTTGTATACTGCAAAGACAATATGGAAAGTTATACAGAGGAATTGCCAACATTGTCACGACCAAAGGATATCTGGGAGCCCCTGTGGCAATTTCTCCAGAGGAAGGCTGTGGAAGCACAGCGGACCGATTCGGATTAACTGTTGTGGGGCGGGGCACCAGGTGGTCCAGGTGTGCAGTGTGAGTGTAATAGTATGATGCAGCTCTCGTAGACTAGCAGACTCTCGATTATCGGTCAGGTACAATGGGGTTTTTTTTTTTTTTTTTTTTTGTTGCCGTTGTGATTTGATGGTTAGGTAGATTGTCGCAGTTGTAATGAGGAGTCTGCCTATTATTACTCCATATATGACGGAACTGTGCAACATGCTTATTTTTTTTGTATCTTTTTAGTTTGTATGTATTGTCTCTTTTTTGGGGAAAGTAAAAAATAAAAAATAAAAAATGAAAAAAAAGTGTGTAAGGCCCATGGAAAGAAACACAGGATCCAAGCTCCAGAATGGTAAGGCACAGAGCCACCCTTTCGTCACCATTCATCCATGGTTGCCAGGTATACCCGGAACAGAAGGAAACACTATGAATATATAAATGGCTGAACCCTTATTTCTGCTGCTGTTTCTAACTTGGGTGTAATGGAGGCAGGAAATACCCTGTATGAGGCATAGAATACTGCCAACAAACTTTACATCAACTCTCCAGTGCAAATTACAGGTTCAGGCTATGAGCGCGTTCATGAGCACAGCCCAAAGCAAACTTTATAAGAATGTGATCGTCTTCTTGATGTTACACATGAATATGTCTTTCTAAAGAAGACATATTAAGAATTATCTGAATCCAATAGCCTGGGAAAGTTATAAATATACACCGTATTAGCATTATCCTCTTTGCAGATAGGCAATGGGAAAATTAGCAGGGAGATGCTTAAAATGTTCTGAAAAATTCTAGCCCTATTAAAAACTATATGAGAGATTACTACCATCCTGAAGTATTTCTGCAGTAGAATATTATCATCTTTTAGCTTGAATGATCAAAAAGTGCCTGGGCGGGTGTTCTGGTACAGAAAGCAGCTGTCTAAGCAGTCTACAAGAAATGGGCCCAAGATTGTCTGCAGATGCATAAACTATGGACCCATTGCAGGGGAGAAGGAGCAACATGTCACATCGCACAGGATGCCAACAATCCTTGCACAGGCAATGTTTGTTGGCGTCCTGGAATATGTATGTCACTACACCAAGGTTGGCAATATTAACTTACAAAAATATTGCATCCACTACATCGCCTACCATGTCATGGTAAGTATGCAGTCGCTAAACTGAGATCTGCAATTAATTAGCTCAACTTACTGTCAAGCCTTTCAGGAGATACCAATGTGATACTATATTCAGGTGCTACGTATGTACCAAAATATAATATTTAAAGAAGAAATTGCATAGATAGGAATTGTTGCTGTAGGGAATGTGAGTAACACCCATGCACTGCACGTAGATAGGCAAAAAGATTTCTACAGTCAATGGGCTGCCTACTGGTAGTTTCAGGATAGTGCATTTACTGTGGATGGCTTGGTTACCACTGCTGTAAAATTCAACATAAAAGAATAGGTAGGCATGAACTAAAAGACTGCTTTGCTGTAGGGTTTGAAATAGGCTAATATCCATTTCTAAAATGGTCAGCATCCAATGGGAAGCGTGCACATTTTTCAGAGTTCACCTAAGTTTAACCGTCCAATCCATTTAAAGGGCCCAGTCCTATGCAGAATGAATATTTATTACAACAGTAGTAGGACCCAGGAAAAAGGCTCAAACTCGTATACAACCTATCTCTCTGGAGTCGGGAACTTTACATATACCAGACCTCCTGTACGCAATTGAGCCTTTTCATTTCATACCTGACCCCAGAGAAGGCTGAGGGAAGAAACAGCAGAACACGCTCCCTCTCTCTCAAGAACAGATTGGCCGCGGGTTAACGGCAATTGATTTAGAATTGCTATTAGAAACAAGAGCATAAATGAAACTAGTTGGCAGCAGACCTGTTAAAAAGCACCACCTTTCGCTCCATTTCTCTTCACTAACATTCCTATCTTGATATCCTCCAAGAAAAATCATCCATTTTTTAAATCATGGATACTTTCAACCCCTGGATCTGTGAGTGCTATCGCCTTGTGTTCGTTCAGGCCTCGGCAAGCAGTTTATCTTGATATATGCGTTACAAGATCAGGTCTGCATGTTGGGATACAATGTGGATATCAGCCCTCAGGGGGGAAATACATAGAAGCAGATACCACAGCATTAAGGAATACAAAATAATTTCTTCCTGTCCACATACATTTCAAGGTTTTGAATTGTATTTCTGACAACTAAATAAACTGAAGATTAGCCTGCTACCATTTTATGTTAGGCCTGCATATACAAAACTCGACATCTGCTCTTTGGAATTCAATAAACTGTCTGCAACACCCTTGTCAACAAACCAGATCACCATTAAAGCTAAATTCACCCTTTCTTGGTCATATTTTTAGCATTGTCCTTTCATTTCATAAGTAGTACATGTATTCCTGTTCCTCTATCGGACACAGTAAAGTATTCATGTCATTTTGCATGCTTTAAAACTTGGTTCTCCATTTGCAGTAAATCCTTGCGATCCGCATTAATGATTTGACAAATTCAAATTGCATATGCGTGTGAAATATTATTACGAAATGCACTGTTTAGCACCGTATATGGTAGGTTGTTTAAACTGGCATATAAAGACATTCCATGCCATTGTAACGGTATATTAGGACTAGGTTTCACTAGGGAATATATTTTAGTGGTCCTTGTATTGATGTTGCTTAAATTATACAAGGCATTGTGTAGTTAGAAAATCATACCCCTAAACAAAATAACACAAATAAATTTGCTGACGGCTGTAGTTTGTGAGTACAACCAAGATCAGCATCTTACCGAGGGCCTAAAAAGGAGCAGTGTGTACAACAGGCCTAATTACTTTTCTACTTTCAAAACTGAGAGCAAGCTAATGAGGCATACTCTACCTTGGGATGTAACTGGTAAGTCGATGCACTGGATGCAATATTTCTGTCACCTGATACATCGCATGCTACCCGAGAATTATATTCAGTTATGTTACGTCACTGTGTCCCTCTTAGCACTACTTAATAGGAGTGCTGGGCATACAAAAGAATGTAACAGGTTGTCCTGACACACCAGGTGTCATGCTTCATCATAGGAGAACCCTCGCTGTTGGACAGCGGGCCTACACCTGAAGACAGGGAGGCACTTCTAAGTTAGAGTGGATTTAGGGAGGCCTGTAGTCCCACTTTTCTCAAGGTGCGTCCCTCACCATGCACCTACACGCACCTGCTCCTTCCTCGGGTGGAAGTGTGTCTACAGTGGTCCCTAAACCCTTCTTTCATGGGGCATCAAAGAACCTACATTGGGGTATCCATGAACCAAACAATAGTTTAAAGGTAGACACAGGTCAACCTAACAACAAGGCAATTCTTAGTCCAACACTGCCTCATCAGGAGCATGTTTGCTCGTCCTGAACAATGCTGCGGACTCAGTAGAGCCACAAGGCAGCAACATGTCGACGACAATGACATTGGCGATGGGGTAATAGTTTCCCTCATCCCCACATTTCCAATTTTTAACACCAAGTGGTATGTCCAATGAATAAACGAAATCTAGGATGCCACAATGGATTTTAATTCACTATTGACACTGGCCCACTCGTACTTAGAAGTGCCTCCCTGTCTTCAGGTGTAGGCCCGCTCTCCATCAAACTGGGGTTTTGGAGAGCAAGGGTTGTCCTATGATGAAGCAAGACACCTGGTGGTGTGTGAGGACAATCCATTAAATATTTTTGTATGCCCAGCACTCCTATTAGGTAGTGCTAAGAGGGACACAGTAGGAACACAGTGACGTAGCATAACTAAATATAATTCTCAGGTAGCTACATTTGTGTGTATATAGTTTTTGTAACCAGCCATCGGGATTCCTGAGTCACTGAGAACTATGTCATAAGGAGAACTATGTCATAAGAAGCTGAAGTGGAATGCCTTAGAAGGCCATAACACTGCACTTGATCAGGTATTTACAGTTTTCTTTCCTTATAAGGACATGTTTCCTGGTATCATGTGGCCATTGGTGATGTTATACCTACATGATATTAGTAAGTACACTCCCTTGTGATGCTAAATCGAGAAAACATGACTTATGAGTTGCCTACTAATGGAAGTTTATAACACACTGCAGTGGAGTTTTTAGATCTGCTTCTACAGTCCACAAGTTCTGCTCAGTTCTTGGATGGCTGATGACATTTGAGAAGAAGGGTGTCATGTTGCCTACATCAAAAGTTACCACCCCTTTTTTAAGGGACTGTGTATTCATGGTGATTCAGATGCTACTTTCGCTGTCTTAACAGGCCACTATTGGGATAACACATTTAGCAGATGAGGTCAATATGTTGCCCAGCAGTTCTAGATCTGCTATACTACATAAAGTAGAGAACATACCATAGTTCTTTTTCCAGGTTCAGCACCCCTAACTGTGCAGTTAGAAATTATGCTAAATTTGTGTCACTATTAATCCTACAAGCGGCTTGCAAAGAAGTTCCTTTTTGGATAACATCAGTATGTCACACCGAGGAAAGGTGCACAAGACCAGCAGCAACTGAGAATATTGTTGCAGTAACCATGGCGATGTGAAAAGAGCCTACCTCGTGGAAAACGGTGGTACAGACAGAGCACCTACTCAGAATAATTGAAAACAACAGATTTATTTAAAGATTATTGGGGGTGAGAGGGGGGTGGGGGGTGGGGGTCTAGGTTCTAAGTATCACACACCAATTCACCTGATGTTCCAGAAATGTTTACGGTGCTTTGGATTGGTCATATTTTGCTCTAGAGCACATTATTTAAAGCAATGGTAAGAACAATCATCAATATTCTCGTTTTTGAGCGCTTACAGATAAACAAACCACCTGCCAATTTTTCCATCTGCGTATGTTTACAGAGATTGAGTCCAGCAGCCTACAGACATGTCCCTTTGCTCTCTTCAATGGCACTACCATTCGTGATTTTTGTCTCTGGTTTAATTTTAGGTGAGTTTAATGCAGCACTTGATGTCATTTCATTTGTACGCCCAGATGCAGAGCTGTATCCATGGACCTGGATCTTGGAGAAAGATCAATCGCAACACTTAGCCTCACTACCCAGATGTGAGGCTGTGCACATGATGATATGCTGAGGTAATCATTGCCATGACAACCAATATACGTTTGGCACGAACATGAGACGCATGGTTAAATTTGCACTGTGGTATGCTTGAAAGTCATTAAAAAAATAAATGGACTCTTAGGGCGATAGAAGTGTGACATAATCCAGTAGCATATGTATAACGATGGAAAAACTATTCTCTAGTGTTACACTGACTAACATATAGAATTATAGATATGTAACCATGAATAATGGGTGATGTTTTCCACCGAGGGCTTCTCAGTAATATCAAATAGCCAATGAACACAAAGTTCCAGTTTATGACGACACAGGGAAACCAGAGGTAAAAAAAATCCTGCATTATTCTATATTCACCCACCTATAATTGTATGCTATGTATGCCCCACCCCACAAATCACCTGACCCTGCTTTGAACATATAGACAGGGGAAAAGGAGTAATGGGGGAACCATGCAGAACATGGCCTCCCAACCTGTCCCAAGTATAAGGCAAAGAAATGCCTGTCCTCCTGTCACCCCTCCACACCACTCCCTATATTTACACTCTTCCCTCCCTCAAATTGAAAACACAAATTGTCTATTACCACCCACCTGTCACTTTCTCTCTAGCCCAAACATAAAAAATACACCTGGAATCCAGCCACCTTCCATCACTACTGTCTGTACCAGCCTAATCACCCCCTCGCCCAAAGTCACACTCTATGTGTTTATATTGAGAGCAGAAAGCCACCACTATGCTGACCCCAGCACTGTGAGAGCTGCAGTTTTGTAAGGATGTTATTTTCATGTCAGCACGAGTATACAAGGAGAGACAAATGTAGGAGTTGGCACAGGCAATGCACCAGTCACACTCTCCCGCCTTCTTTTGAGTCAATAGAGAACCGCAGTGGCAGAAGGTGGCTTGAGAGCCAATAAGCTGCCATTTTGACACTGTGCTATGGTCTTTGGAGACCCAAGAGAGGCAGAACAATATAGGAGAACATAATGTTTCCTATGGTGATATTAAGACAATGGGAGACAACTTTTCTTCACAACTGTTGTGTCATAGTGGTGAAGAAAATTTGAAAACTTACCTTTAACTGTGGCTCTCCAGTATTGGTATTTTTCATAGATTCACATGCTTGAATCATTAATCACCATCTAAGGGGGAGTCCCACAGTACTATAATAAAGCAATGTGTATTACTATCATAGACAGAATGACAACGAACCATAGGTTTTATAGCCTATGTCCTTTTTAAAAAGGACCAAACTACAAACTATAGGCAGTCACGCCACAGCACCCTCTAGAACACTCCCAGGAGAGACTGTATCCCTCAGATTTTGGAGCACTAATGTAATAAATAGAAGTACAGAGGGAAGCCTCTCAGGGAAGGAGGGTGGGCCGAATGTGAATCCATGAATACTGTACTGTAGAACTACAGTTACAGTTAAGTAACTAATTTTCTTTTCCAGGATTGGATCTTTCATAGATTCACATGCTTGAATCAGAATAATAAGCAGAAACCAAGAGAAGAACAATCATGTATAACCATAAATTTGGCTCACGGTGGTAAAAGCAAATGTAAGAGGTCACCTTATTGGAACAGATTTCTTAACACTGTATGTCCCACAGCCACACCAGTCTTAGGAGTCTTATCGAGGAACTAATGGGAGAGGTGTGGAGCAGCCAGGGCGGCTGACTCCGAAGCACAGGGGTCAAGGTTTGATCGCCGCCGGCAGCTCAGCTCAGCACCATGTGACTCTGGGCAGTAGCTCACTTAATCTCACTGACAGCACCCAGCACCTAAATCCTTAAGGGGTGATATGTTTGCGCCTTACAAATATGGTTTATCATTACTAATGCTTTGTAAATGTGTGACTGCTGGACCACGTTGCTGCTCGGCAGATACGTTGGATGGGTACATCTGCAAAAAGGGGATGTATGTGTGGAAACTGCTCTGGTGGAATGGGCCTTGACTTTGTCCTGCAACGGCTTTCCTGCTTGCAAGTGACAAAATCGTATGATGGATGCCACTTATCTGGCATTGGTCTGTTTGGATTCTGATACCCCGAGTAAGCCCAAAACAATTGGTATGCTCTGCGGATTTGATAGGTCCTGTGTAAGTAACATTTTAGACATTGTTTGACATCTAGAGAATGTAGAGATTCTTCTGCAATCGTTTGAGAATTCGGGAAGAATGGTCATAGAAACACTGGCTCATTAAGGTGGAAGTCTGACAGCACCTTGGGAATAAAATTAGGTTTAATTTGAAGTATTACACAGTCTAATTTGAATTGTAGAAAAAACTCTTTAATGGTAAAGCTGTGAATGTCACTTACTCGTTTGGCAAATGTGAGAGCCACCAGAAGTGCAGTTTTCCAAATAAGTTACTGAATTCCGCCTCATGAATGGGCTCAAATTGTATTTTCATGAGCTGTCCCAGCAGTATATTCAGGTACCATGACGGTGGAGGTTTTCTTATTGGAAGGAAAGCCCTAAATAGTACTCTGAGAAATTGTTTTACAGTTCGACTAGACTATAGAGAAGATTATTACTGGATCGTCTAAACCAGGAAAGTGCTGCTAGGCACACTCTGATTGAAGAATAGGTCATGCCAGATCTTGCCAGGTGGAGCACATATGGGAGGACTTGCTCCTGTGGCGATATAAGAGGGTGGAACTTAGAGCCTGCACAACAAAGGCAGAAGTGATTCCACTTGAGTGTATAAGTTCTGTTCTTTGTGTCCACTCTTTCATTGGCAAGGATTTCCCTGCAGTCTGACAGAATGTCCATCACGGAGAACTCATTGAACTCAGGAGTGAGGCGGATGATTGTAGTGATGTCGGGTTGGGATGAAAGACCTGGCCCTGGTTCATGGTCAGCAAAGTTGGTATACTTGTTTTAGCTGGACATGAGGATGTTCTGAGAGGAACAGGAACTGTGTGTCCCAGAACTATCTGGGTCACTTGGGAGCGATGAGGATGAGTCGGCAAGGCTCTCTCTTCAGTTTGTTGAGAACCCTTGGGACCAAAGGAATCGGGGGAAGAGCTTTGAATCATAGATTCCTTCCCATCTCATTGAAAACACATTTGCCCACGATCCCTGTTGGGGATGCCAACTTGCGAAGAATGGGCATTCTTTTTCTCCTTTGTAGTAAACAGATCCAAATTTAGCTTGCCCCACCAGTGGAAGAGCTTTTCCATAATGTGCTGGTTTAGATCCCACTCAGGGTGAGAGATACTGATCCTGCTTAGCAAGTCTGCAAGGACGTTAGACACTCCTGGCACATGTTCTGCTTTGAGCAATATCTAATGTTGAAGAGCCCAGTTCCAGATGTCTTGTCCATGACGGGATAGCACTGGTGAGCATGTTCCCCCCCCCCTGAGATAAAACATACTGCTGGTACTGTCTGTGTGTATGATCTTTCTATCTTGGAGAGAAACAACTTCAGTGCTAAGGCGATAGCCTTGAGCTCCAGTTGGTTTATGTGGAGCTTTGTTTCGTCTGGACTCTATTTACTGTATATTTGTAAGTCCTGGAGGTGGGCACCCAACCTTCAATGGAGGCATAAGTTGTTACGATATAGTCAGGAATTTGTGTTAGGTATGAAGTTTGTGTCCTCCAACACATAGCTACTTTCATTGCTATAGTTATTTTAATCAGGTTGTCAAAGGAACCCTTTGCCTGGAGCCATTGCTTGTTCAGTTCCTCTTGCAGTGGACAAATTTACAGTTGGTAATTTGGAACAAGAGGGATGCAGGAAGAAATCAATCCCATGAATAATTTGTAGATCCAGATAGAAACTGGCTTTTTTGTGGAGAGTCTTGGGCGCTGGTTGCCAAATCTTTACCTGTCTGTTTTGTGAGGGAAATGCTTTGTTTGACACCATGTCTCACAATGCCCCAAAAAACCTCAACGTTGTTGTGGGATGCAAGAGAGATTTATAATAGTTGTTGGTGAGGCAGAGTGTGGTGAACAATGAGAAGCCGATCGACGTGGTTGTTTCTGCTTGTTGATGCGTGGAAGCTTTTATGAGCCAATCGTCCTAGTACAGAAAGACTTGGATTCCTTTTTGTCTGAGATCGGCTGCTACTCGGGCTAGCATCTTGGTAAAAGTTCTGAGGGATGATTTTACCCTGAATGGAAGGACCTCGAATTGTAATTGTGTGCTAGCTACTTGGAGGCAGAATAATGTACAGTGTTTTTGGTGTACTGGAAAGTGGGAGCAGGAGTCTTGAAGGTCCAGTGACATCATATGATCTCCCTTGTCGAGAAGGTGTAATGCATCTTGAAGCATCACCATGTGGAAGGATTGCTTCTATAGAAATATTTTCAACCTTCACAGGTTGAAAATTGGACGCCAAACTCCTAGGGGGGTTTTATTTAGAAAAAACAGGAGTAGAATCCCATTCACTTTTGAAGTTTTGGAATGACTTCTATTTCTCCCTTTTTTGCATGAGGGAGATCTGGTTTAGGAGTGATTTCAAGTGAGGGGGAGGTGGTCCAGATGATGGGGTGGTTGGAGTTTTTTGTACAAATACCAGGGTGTATCCCCAGGAGACCACATTGAGTACCCAATTGTTGGATGTTATTGTGGACCATTGGAGAAGATGGTTTGAAATTCGACCTCCAATACGGGTGGGTCAAGAGTGGGGGGTAGTCGGCAGTAAATTGAGGGTATCACTGTTTATTGTTCAAATCTCTTCCACAGGTAATTTTCCTCTAGCTGAGTGCTTCTATGCAGCCGCTGGTGGTTGTCTGTATTGTTTCTGTTGTGCATACTGGGGACAGGACTATGTCTGGCACGACTGATATTGTTGCCTGTGGGGTTCGTTGCACAACATCTGTGTTCTCAAGGAATAAGCTTCTCTGCCTCCTCAAAAGGACTGCTTCCTATATTGGAGAGTCCGAAGGGATTTTGTTGTATCCGTATCAGCCTTGATGGATTGCAGTGCATCAACCGAGTCTTTGCCAAATAGCGATTCACCGTCAAATGGCCTGTCCAGTATCTTACTTTGGATCTCTGGGACGAAGTGGATTTTAACCATCCTTGTCTGCGGAGAACAGCCGCTCCTGCAAGTTGTCTGAACACAGTAGAAGAGACATCAATTGTGCAGTCAATTATCTCTGCCAATATTCTTTCACCCTCCTGCAGAATCTTTTGAGCTTCAAGCTTGGCGTCCTCTGGCAGTAAGTCAATTCAAGTGGACATATCCAACAACATTTGGCAGTCATAATGGCCTGATACAGCCAGGGAGTTTGCCGCTCTCACTGTCGTGGCTGCCATGGAGGAGAATCTCTCACCGATATTTTAAATCGGACGACCATCCCTTTCAGGAGAGGAAATTTGTGTTGACAGCTTCTTAAATCGATGTTGCGCCGCTTGAGATACCAACAAGTCTGGTTTCGGTTGTTCAATCAGACAAGTTAAGAGTTATCTGGAGCTTTGTATTTCTTGTCTAATCTTGGGATGATTGCTGAAACCGTAGCCGGGTTCTTCGTGATTTCTTGGTAGGTTCTTTAAAATCATAGAGGAAACAGTCTGTTTGTTTGGTAAACTTTTGAAGTTTAAACCTTTGGCTTTCATCACCATTAAATCATGAAACCTGCAAATGCACTCTGGTAGGGGGTCTACAGGTGCCGCGGCTGGTGGGGGATGGAGTACAAAATAAGATAGTCATTCCACTCATTGGGCACCGAGGTTGTGTCTCGTATTTCTCCCTCTTCCCGGTCTTTGTTCGTATACAGAGCATCGTCAGCTAGGGGGTCAGTCAAGGTATCTGTGAACTCTGGTAGAGGTTCGACAGGTGCCTCAAGCAATCATGATGCTTGCAGCAGCGGTGTAGTTTAATGCAACTGAACAGGCCTTGTCGCTTGTGGATAAGGAGTCACAGGAGCAGGTGGTGGAAATCTCAGGTAATAGCCTTGGAGCATACTTTGTAAATTGGTAACCAGAGACATAGGCACTGAGATAGAAAGTTCCTGTTGATCTGGAGCAGAAAATTTCTGTTGGTATGCTTCTGAGTGCTCTCTCGCACAGTAAACATCATCCTGATAATGGTCTTCATCATCCTCAAAAGTCCTGGCATTTAACATGTAGTTGGGATGGACTACAAGCTACTCCACCTTCATTCTCAAGAGTATTCATCCTCATCAATGAGGTGCACAGGTGGATAGGGCAACACCTTACTCAGAGAGGAATGAGCTGGTGGAATTGTAGCTGCAGACGATTTATCCCTTACTGAGATCAAAGACAATGGAGGAAATGTCAATTTTGAAGGGGTTTTTGCTGTCAGCATTGACTGTTCCGTCAAAGTTCTCTTTGTCAACGGTAAGTTCGCCATCGGTGGCATCAACGACTGTATTATTATCAATGGTATCGTCGATGGAAGCATCCACTGTATCAATGTCGAAAAGCCCATTGTCGACAGTATCACCGCTGAGTGCAGCGTCGGCAGCAACTGTGATTGAGCCAGCGAGGACTGTGTCATCGACCAGATCTTCGTTGTCGATGATAAGTTGAGGAGGGATGTAGATGTTGGGAGTCTTTGTCGACTGCCATTTTAGTATCCTCTGTGTTATGATCATCATCAATGACAGCGGTGACCAGGAAATGATCATAGGAGATGATGATGTGGTAAATGTCAATGTTGATGTCATTACCGTTAGTGTCATCGTCAACGAGTATACACCTGCAGAGGAAGACTATTTCTTCATGGAGGTTTTTCGTCGACGGCACAGATTGTGAAGCACGTTTGGGAAGTGCTTCTTTCAGGAATGGAGTGGTAGGCTCTGAATGATCCTTTTCTTAGGCAATTTTTCCCTTCTTGGAAGAGGAAGGATGGTCCTCATGCCTCTTTTCGTGCCCAGATGTAGCATGTGTGGATTTTTTAATGTCCTTTGAAGATATTTCCGAAGCGATTTTTTTTTTAGATTTTATTCTTTTGAGGGAAGATGAAGGCTGATCACTATCCTCCTCAGATACAGGGCACTAATTTTTTTAGCCTTTGTAGCCACAGTAAAAGTCTACCTTCCTTGTCTTTAAGAGTCTTCTGAGAAAAAGTGTGACATCTTGCCGTCTCTCACATTAAGTTCAGGATAGAGGCAATATATGCATTCTTTATGTGGATCATCCAAATGGAGCCTCTTCCTCCCACAAGAGCCACAGGCTTTAAAAAGTCATTTCTTAGGGAGTTGGGACATGGTATCCAGCCAGTAGTCAAAGAAGTGATGCTTTTTTGAAGTAAATTCCTTTGAAAAAACGGAGAGAAAAAAGTAATTTGAGTAGAGCTCAAGGAGACTCCCATCACACGACATGCAGTAAAAAAATCTGAGGGATGCCGCCTCTCCTGGGAGTGTTCTAGAGGGTTCTGTTGCCCGTTTTCCTAAAATTTGTAGTTTGGTCCTTTTTTTGAAAAAGGAAACGGGTTATGAAACTTGTGGTTTATTGCCATTCTGTCTATGACAGCAATACACATTGCTTCATTATAGTACTGTGGGATTCCCACTTTGACGACTGGGAATGATTCAAGCATGTGAATCTATGAAAGATCCAATACTAGAGAATACCAAGTTTCAGTCTGGATATGGTGCATACCATACCCCTGTTGTGTCTGTGCTCTTTAGAACATCACACTACTGTAGCTACACAATGGGCCCTATAACACGTTGGCTGGAGCAATACCTTCAGGGCATCTACAAGTAGTGTTGTGGTTCTAGGTCCTGGAAACACTGGAAACAGTTTGACAGCGTGTAGATTCTGCACCCTGAAAAATCAAGACTGGAAGGAAGGCGGGACTGTGAGCAGAGGCACAGCCCAGGCCAATCTCATCACTCCAGAAGTACAGGAGAAGCGACAATGCTCTGTCCAATTATCCTGCCTACCTCAGCCCTACGCCTCCAACCCACACAGAACCGCAGGAGGTGGTAAATATCACCAATCAACTACACCGAATCAGTGAAACCTACACTAATGGTCCAGGTTATTCTGAATCCCACAGGATATCCCCTCTTTCGGGAGACTTTAGGCATCCCCATTGAGGGAAATGCCAACCTGAACTGTCATTCGGCCCTGGCATCTACATGCAGGCTTAAGAGAGAACTCAGAAAGGAAGTCTTAAGAATAAACAACTCTTGAAAGAGTTGAGAATATATACAGAAATTACAGCATTCAGATATAAATATATAAACATATAGATTTATATAGTTTACCAGTAGGGAACTCTGAAGACTGGAAAAAGTCATAAAAGTAGGTTTTGTTCTCAGCAACTTTACCTCTTTCCGAGCTCTTCTATGCAACCTGGAGTGAGCACAAACATTGATTTGAGCCAGATTCCGAATTGTATGCTTTTGCCCCACACTCACTCCTCTAATAATTACAAGTCGGAATAAGGAGAACAAATTTTTACCATACAGTAAAATCAGTCCAGAGTATTATCCCTCATGCTAACCTAATGACATCGGATGTATGAGGTAAAACTGCCAGGGAGAAAAACTACAGGGTGGCAATATCAGTATTTGCCATGGGTGTTTAATCTCCTGCTAATATCGCAGGACTCAGAATAAGTAGTTCATGTTTTCCGGAGAAGTTTTTGTTTTATGGAGAACAATTTGGTTAGCTTTAAATAACGATATGTGCAACAGGAACTGCCTCACAACTCCCAATTTTCATGGGGATGAAGCTAAATTAAATACTTTGCAAAGTTGCCAGGTTTACCGTTAAACCTTCTTGAGGGTTGCAAGAAACACTTTTCAACTTTATACCACCCTATGCATTACGTGGGCAGCAGCTTACGCTTAGCGTGGGGGTAGAGTCTTTCCTAGTTGAAATTGCTTTCAACAAATATTTCTTGCAACTGAGACACAGCTAGGCTCCCTCATAGATCTGTGAGTCATTTCACCTACTGAAAAAAGCATACAAAATCTGTGGTTACACTCACAAAGAGAACTGAGAAATTCTGTTTTAAATAATGTTTAAGTATGTCACACAATCGACTTCATAAGCAACTAATGTATTTATTTCACATGAGTCTTTCAGCTCAAGTTAACTTGTCTCAAGTTTTCTGAAACCCAATCACAGCAAACTGGGCACAGATTTCTTTTCCATGCAATAGCAGGAAGCCGGTTGTTCCTTGGCAGTTTCAGTAGCTTCCTGGACTCATTCACAGAAGGCAAGAAAGGGGCATTTTTTTAGGTCTCGCCTGCGTGATCTGCGCACATGCGCAGTCTCGCTGGCGAGATTTAATGATTTAGAGGGCTTTCATGTATTGGGCTTTAAGCCCCGCCCCTCTTTCCCATTGGCCAGCATCACCGTTTATGCTAAACGTGGCCAGCCATTGGGAAAGAGCTTTTCCTGACATAGACTTTTCTCTCTTTCAGACGGCCCACTTGGACGGGCTAGTCTGATTTTCGTTCGTCGCAAAAGCTTTCTTATCTTTATAAGGGCATGTGTTTCAAACACATGGCCCTATAAAGGCAAGAAATCGTTTTGGAACGAACGGAAATTAAAGATGGCAAGCAGTAAACCGCTAATATCCTGAGAGTCTGCTGCAGTGATCGTTTTGTAAACTGCAGCGTACAGATGACACACACGCTGACCGGAGGTGAGGTGAAGTGTACACCACATTTAGCTCTGGAACCAAATTCCTACAGGAGCTTCCTTCTTTAATTTCTTCTGCTCAGCTCCCAACCAAAAATGGTGGACACAAAGGGCGTGTAGTGCCTGGAAGAGGATGTTTGCAGAAGAGGACGGAAGCTTCCCCCGCCCCCTCTTTGCCATATCAAAGCCGCAGACATGCTCACACCTATCCTCTTTAAAGGAGGCTGTCGACTGATGCACACCACAGGTGGGCGGGGCCCAACGCCCTCCTGCCCGGCACCAGGGTGGGCACCCGGAATGCAGGCTAACGTTTCAGTTGTTTCCGTGGACAATGCGGCCTCCTCGCCTGTGGGCACCTCCCCACAGACCAGCCCCTCTCACTTTCAGGGTCACCTAAAATCAAACAAAGTTTTTAAAAGAAAAAGAAAGGAGCCTCACCTCCACTCCTGGTCTGTGCCGCCCGAGGCCTGCAGCTACCAGAGAAATGCGGCGGGGGAGGGAGGGGGTGAGAGAGCAGTAAATGAACACATTCCTACCTGTTTATGAGTGAGGGAGCTCCAAGTACCAGGGGGCCTGGCAGCGGGCCACTGCTCGCCTCCTCCGGCACACCAGCTGCCGGGTAGGAGCATCAGACAGTGCGAAGGCCTCTCCGTGCACAAATACATCCATGGGGGAGGATTACAGGCACAAATTTAATCTAATGTAAACTCTCTCTCAGCCCATACTGTCACAACAGCTGCTTGGGTGAGGGGGCCCATAGGGGCTGCCCTGCGCCCGGCTTTTCAGTCTCAAGGAGGTCCACAAGCAGGTGTTCGGCCACTTAAGCAGGATGGCAAGAAATTCGGGTACAAAATGATTTTGTAAATCTTCTTATGCACATCCGTGGGAAAGGTAAGCAGAGTTCGCTTCTAAAAAACGTGGGCATATTTATAATTACAATGCGTGTGTTATATACCGCTTGAGGCTAATAGTTTTGCAGCAGCGCTGGGAACTAAATGGTTCTCATTTTATTGCCCGGGAGAGGCTGAAAGTCTGAGCCAGCCCTACTGTCATTCAATCCTGTAACTTCAGGTTGCACCTGGCGTAGAGGCAATAACCACTGAGCCAGCTCTTGAATAGTTTCAAGAACTCGGTAGCACTGTTTAAGGGTGCAGGATGTGTGCAGGTGCAGTTGCGCCCTGATAACTGCGTACCAAGAAGCTTTTCGAGTGACAAGAGTCAGTGGCAATTAAATATATCACCTGGAGGGGTTGTACCCTTCTCTTTTTTTTAAGGCAACCCGAGTGCTGTGCATGTGATGTTTGTCACAAACACGTCAATAAACTTGCTAACTGCTTAGGTAAATCTATCGCCAATGTATTAGTCGTTGACGATGTTTGAATTTTTATCAGACGTTTTAGAGACAACTTTGATGGGAATTCCCCGTATATGACGTCAGTATGACCAGCCTCCGGAGTGTCTCTGTCCTTTCGGGACAGGTCATCCCTCTCCCGTCACTGCCCCCCTCTTCACCCATGACTAAATGCTCAAGTCACTGCACGGCTCTCGCGGTGACCCGATGCTTTGGTTTATTATTGACTAATTTTAACCAGTTTCCCCGCAAACCTCTTTTCGGTTACTGCATCGTGTTTAGGTGAATCACTTCCAGGCTCCCCAACTTCCCTAAACTCTAGTTCTCACAGCCTCTCTGGAGGAAGGAGACCAGAAATGAATCCAGTGGACGCAGACGAATGTCAATATATTACAGGGGAGCGTCTGTAACCAGCCTAAAAACAAACCATATCGTCATTGCTGGTTGGGTGGAGGTCTGCTCTTGTCGGTTCCTGCTTACTTAAGTTTCCATTAAGGACATGAATCCCAGCTTGGCATTTCATGAAAACTAAATTGTTTACCTCGATTAATTACTAACTTTGACCTTGGACTTTCTACCATAGCCACTATACGTATAACACAATGACCAATGTCTCCTATGATACTGCATCAAATACATTTTTTTAACTAATACATGTCCTGTTTCCGCATGGCCACGACTTTGTGTTCCAATGCCAATAATATAACAAGCATTAAAAATGCATTAGGCCTCGCCTTTCATTAAGTTATAGCCATTTGCTTTGCTATACAATACCATTAGCAAAGCAAATGGCTTTAACTTAACCAAAGGCGAGACCTGTTGCATTTCAATGCTTGTAGGGCCTTATGCTTAGGAGTGAGTGAAGCTGGTGAAATGAGCATCATTCTGAGTGCCTGCGCACTGGCGACACACGTCACTGGCGTGAGCCTTGGACCAATATATCCCTAGTTGTATAACTGAGTGTTAACACCGCACATTGAGCCTGAATGCAAAATGAATCCGGTTGAGTTAAGCCGACGTTTGGAGGGCACTTTTAAAGTTTGCAAATAATTTCAAAATTAGGCCTGGAAACCGGTGACAACCACTGATTGAAAGGAGTACTTACCAATGGAAGTACTTACAGTTATTGAATAATACCCAGGCGTGCAGTTCTCTCCATGCAGAAATTTCAAAATCTACTTTTATTTCCAATTGTCATTGCTTGCGTCTTTATCAAAAATATTGGGTTCATTTTAATATTGCTATTAGGATTTTAATCAATTTGGTGGGATAACCCTAGTCGAGGAAAACTTCAATTGTCTGAAATAAATGGCTATTTTTTATCCCCAATACGTATTCATCCGAGTGCGTGAAGTCATTCACACCACTCTCAAGATGGCTTGCAAAAAGCAGGCAGGCAGGATATGAAGCAAACATATTTTCAGACATATCCTCTGATATGTTCGGGACAATGTATTTATCGTGCAACTTATGAATCTCAGAGGTTACGTTTCAGCATTTCTCGCCCTTCAGATTTTGAAGCAAGAATTAATTTAATCTATCTTTAAATGTTTGCTAAATTGCGATGGCTTGTTCCCTGAAAAGGCAATATATGACCTCTTAATATGCGCCGGTGACATCTAGGAATAGCGGGCATGTAAGCAGCTGGATCACTAGTACGTCCAGGAACAGAGGGGTGCTGATTTCGCCACCTCAAGAGAAAACAATACCGGAATCTCATTAACGACGGGGTGCATAATTAACAGGGATTACAAACGGAAAACTCAAATTCTCATGAGAAATTAGGAATTACTAGGATAATCTGTCATTATGGGTCCGAGTTTCTCAGTAATTGCTCAGCTAAATACTACATTCCGCTCATCAGGCTCCTGAGGGTTGTAACATTCTACTCTCCAGCCTCTTCATAACGGTGCTTGCCCATCTGAGACCCATCTTCCTAACCTCAGACCATTTCCTCAATGGAATTGAAAAACGATCAGATAATGTCACACCCATCTCGAGGGTCTCTAATGGTTCTAAGTAAATGCCAGAACCCCCATTCAAGTTAGTCGGCATCACACACTAAACGATACACCTTGGAATGCACTCCTACTAGAAAGACAAACTCAAAATCAATGGAGGGAATTGAAGCACCAGCAACAAAACACATAATTTTAAAAATTCCAAAAGTAAACAGGATGAAGCCCATGAACCAGGCTTGCTCTCCCCCCTGCCAAAGGACGATGAATTATTGTAGCTGAGAACCTAAGGCTCAATAATAACCTGCTGCCGTTTAGGAGGATATTTAAGACCTACCTCTACAGAGCTTTAATGTCCATAAGACTATTTCCCACCCTTGATCAATCTGTGTCTACTTCTTTATTTTCCCCGGTTATACCTAGCCAAGTTATGTAGGTTGTTATATTCCCTCCACAACGTTTTCGGTGTATTTTCAGAGCAGCTGTAAAGCACTCCGCTGTTCATGTAGCTGGGTCAGCGGTACATCAATACTACAACAAAATAATAGATTCCCTTCTGTTTCTCACCAAGATGTCAGCTCACTTTAGCAGCCAAAGGTTCTGGGGGAAATATGAGAGGTCTGTAGCAACGTTATAGGTCTCATATTTCACAATGGGGCAGGTAACAGGGTTACCAGCCCAATTGGGATGTACAGGCCTCTCATGATAAGTGCATTAATCTGAAGGCCTATCATAGCCTATGCCGATTAAGGAAAATGTTACTTACCCAGTAAGCATTTGTTCTTGGCATGTAGAGCTGTAGATTCACATGATTGGCCTACTCCTGCCATCTAGTGTTGGGTCTGGATGTTTGCAAGTTGTTTTTCTCTAATAAAGTCTTTCCAGTCACAGGGTAGGTGACGCCTCCTTTCAGTGATAGTGTGCAGGGGACCAACTCCATTATTAAATTGTTTTCCCGCAGAGGGTGAGAATGGAGTTAGTAAAGGTAGAATAGAGATGTCCAAGCGTATGTATATAAGATGAGAAAAAACTGGAAAAGGTATAGGTACCCGGGTGGGCACATGCGAATCTACAGCTCTGCATGACAAAAACAGATGCTTACTGGGTAAGTAACATTTTCCGTTTGAGGCGTGTGATCTGTAGATCACATGCTTTGCATAAACTATACAGCAGTATTCTCCCAAAGCGGTGGCTAACATGTAGCTGTTGCTGCCTGGCCTACATTAGCTTGTTGCCTCGCTAGCACTATCACCGAAAAGAGGAGTCATCTACCTTGTAACTGGAAAGACTTCTGTGAAGAAAAACAACTTTCAAGCATCCTCAACCAACACTAGGTGGCAGGAGTATGCAAAGCATTTGAGCTACAGCTCACATGCCTCAAACCTATATTTCTCAAGTACCTTTAGACCCTTATCCCAGATAGACCAATGGGCCTGAAGTCAATCCTCGAAATTACTGATAGAGAGTACTTTTGCTACAATTCATGAATTGCATTCTCACTTCTTCAGGCAAATTGCTCTGAACCCTACAGTTGACAAGCTGCATAGGCATGTGGTCCTAATTATCACGAGTCTGCTAAATTGAGGTTTGTCACAACCGCTGCTCTGAGCAATGATGTCCTATGCGATGTGCCTAGAAATGTGGGGATCATTTTTGACAGCTGAAACTGGGAAATCAGTAACTTTCAATTATTGTCATATTTTTTAAAATACTCAAATACATCCTCAGGATTTCGCACAGAGTAAAAAGTCCTAAGGCATCAAAACATTGGAACACGGGACAGTAAAAAAGAGACCAAAAGATTAGTTGGAAAACAAGAATAATTGGAACGCTCTCTAAACAAATGTGTTCAATTTCACCTTTGAACCTTAGGAAGGAGCTATAGAAATAACATTAGAAACCAATTTCAATTTCATCATGATAAAAATGGAAAAGCATGCTATAAACCAAAACTACAGATTTGCCCTGCAGAAGGAGCATGCTCATTTTCTGCCTCTTAAATCCCCCTTCTCCGTGCAAAATAACATTACAAACATCTCAAAACTCATCTCACAAAGAAGAATTTAATAAGAGCAAATGTCACACGAAAAGGAGACTAGAATCAACCCACTGTCAAACTTTACAGACATAACCTCAAAAGGCCGGAATTTACAAAAGTCGACTTTACTTCCTTTATTAACACTCTGAAATCTATTTATGTAGCTTTCTTCCTCCAGAAAAGGCCTTATTGAAAGGAAGTGGACAGAATATGCTCCAGCTCCATTGTGCATTTTCTTCAGAAACCAGTCAATATATCCCTAAGCCAAGGTGGATTTGCAAACTCAATATAAATTAAACAAATCTCCCTTCTGAGAAATGGGTTAGTACTGTGCATGGCCTCCTTCTATAAATGAACCCAGTTACTTCTACCTTATCCACAAAAACAATGCATTTTACAGACCTGGCAGAAATAATTAAATCCACTTGAAATATTTCTACTCTTGTCCCTCCTGCTACTAACTTCATTATTGACTCCCATATTTATCTACAAGATCAGACTCAAAACAACAAAAACAAATCACAGAAACAGACCTTGAGGGAATACATCTCTTGAAAAAAGGTAAACAAAGAGTATTGCTAGATGACTTCAAATCAGTGGTGCTCTCTCGTGCAGGGGGAGGAAATTCCAATTGACTTCCAAGCAAATATCACCTTATTTGATGTTCCTCTACAGGTACCTGTAGAAAGTAGAATTAACCTACATATCTACACAAATGTCAATTTTGACTGCTTTGTATCGATACTTGAAATGTATGTTCAATACCCATTGATTAATACACCAGTGATGCATTTGTGTGTGTTTTGCTGACTGCACTGTCATAACCATGGGTCAATTGTCAATATTTTGTGTGTGATCAGCGATGTGGATGATGATTAGTTTATAAGGACAGACAATACGCAATATTATCAACAAACTGGTACCAATAAAACACATGCAAAAATGACAAAACAACAATCACAGAGCTGGTTTATCAAGAACGTTTGAAGTTGTTTCAGCCAAATAGTTGTAGTTTAATGAAGGTAAACTACAATTCACCAAAACAAGCTTGCAATGCTGGTAGGTGGTTAGGGAGGCAAAATAAACCGACTTAAAAAATGGAGTCAGGCTGAAAGTTTTTGAAATCTTTACCATTCCAAATAATAACCCAACAACCTGTTAGAACAACAGTTGCATTGATTGGAGAATGAATAAAAGTTCAATATGCCATTATTAATACCTTTGAGGGAATAAGAAATTAGATTATGAAAAACCCCAGGGAGAAGAGCTGACTGTGCAAGAGAAAAATAAGAGTATCAGACCAGCATCTACAGCTAACAGAGCGGATACCAACTCTACGCTCCTCCAGCATAAAATATCCATGAAGGACACGGAACCCATTATTGGTTAAATTAATCCTACCAGCTGCCCCCGGACCGCTGCCACACGTTTCATTAAAGGGAAAACTGGGCTGCTTGCCTTTCTCCTTGCAAAAGTAGTTAACGGCCTGTTCGCACACTCCTCTGTTCATAATTGCCGTAAGCACCATTTCATCGCCCCACTGATGAATAAGCCTATTGATCTATACTGTGCAGCCATTTATAGTCCTTTGTATTATTCTTATTAATAATTTACCACCTTTAACTTTGCACAAACTTAGCACTGGATTTTACAAATTCTAAGCGGTAACCCAGCAACTCCCTGGATTGATCTAAAAATGCGAAAATACAGGAAATTACATATTCTGAAGATTAACAGGACATCTAAAAGTAACATGCTTAGAAGAAAAAACTGAAATTTTAACAGAAATATGGAATTGAAGCAATGAGCACTGTAAAAGCCATCTTTTCGAAAAGATGACCATGAGAGATGACAGTAAAACGCAAAGAAACAGTTTTAAAGCAAAATAAAGCAAAAAACATAATTCTTCATTCTTAGAAAGAAGTTGCTGGGCTTGCTGTGGGTAAGCTTTTACCTTCCAGAGATCTACAACTTCCTAACTAAATATGCAGTTTTTTTTCCCCCAGGAAATGGCATTTAAATCAATTAAGCAACATTTAAGTGACATCTGTTACTTTAAACGTCACCAGTGCAGAATAACTAAGATTGCATTCAGAGAGCAGAAGAAATAATTAAACCAGTGAAAATAGATCTGTCAGCAGCAGATCTGAAAAGCACGGGAAGATGGGTGTAACTCAAGTCCAGAACAAGTAATAAAGTCGTAACGTATTTATAAGTATCAGAAAATGCAAAATAACACAAACCTATATGGCTGTTACTAAATTAAGAGTCAAAGATAATGGCAGGTGTATCACAGAAGGAGCCAGAGCAGGGGAGATATTCAGTACAGACTGTAAAGCAAGACCTTATTCAGTGCAGGGGTGGCTTTAGCGCTAGTAGCGCCCTGTGAGTCAATCATTTTTGGCGCCCCCACATTAGTTATTGCTAAACACAGCGCTCCCCCACTGGGTTCAGCGCCTACTTCACAGGTCAGCGCCCAGTGCAGCCGCACCGGTCGCACTGCCCCAAAGCCGGCCCTGAATCAGTGCCAAATACCAAGGCCGCCTCATCTTGATTCTTTCTCATGGATCTTTGCCCAAATCATCCTACACTTATCTCACTGTCTTCTTCCTCCCTGCTTTCTCCGTTTGTCACTGTTTCTTATCTTTATCATGTTCCATCTTGTTCTTTTTTCTGCCTTTCACTCTCTTACTCGGAGTCAAACTCTTATAAAGAAAAATAAATGCGGGTCCCCGAAAACGAGAGTGTACTATAAGCAACCACTGGCACAAATTAAGCACTAGAATAAACTGAGGGAGAGAAAATCTATTTAGTCAGATTAAGTTTGAGTAAATGCCTAGATACTAAAGACTGTATCCTTTACGTGTAACTGAGTGCTATTTACATACTGGTTGAGAGAGATGCCCGACACTCATCCGTAAGTGGGTGTATCAAAATATTGTTTTTTATCAACTTAATTTATGGTTTTTCTTCTTAGACAATTACAAAGAGAAAAATAATGTATACGTTGCCTTGTGGTGCATAAAAAAGAAACCGAAACATTGACCATACTCATTTTAGAACTTAGAAGTTTACAGAGTTAACATAGATCCATGATCCCCTCCCGTTATAGCTGAATCAAAATATTGACACAATCGTGCCCTAGAAGATCCTTTCTAGACAAAGCCTAAAACTGCTTTCAGTGCAAGACCACCCGCTGACGCATGGGTCATTACAATGGGCAAACATGCATTTAAATGGCTTTAACGCTTTCCTTTCAGGTCGATGATCGTTTGTCAACAGGTTATTTGAACAAATGTTTCTCAAAATGTTTGGCTGTGCAGGGATAACGCGGCATTACAATGTATAATCCCCAGAAGCCAAAAGGTCAAGGACAGCTGCTATAGGGTCACGGATTTGCAGTATTTAGATGCAACTTGCAGGCATTTTTAAGACTCCAAGCAAAGGTGACAGCCCCACATTTAATCAGGTCAGATATCCTTCCAAAGTCAAGATGGCTACCACTTGTGTACCAACACTAAGAACCCCCTCCTCCCCAAGTCAAGATGCTAATCCCCATTTACACTTCAACAGAAAGATGGTCATTCCATGTACATAATGCCACTTCCCTAGTTGAAGCTACTAATAATAGTTTTATAAGTCAATTCAAAGCAGGGGCCGAATCCTTGCAATTTGTATTGCATTCTTCTACACAACAAAACTGCTGTTTTCCAGCTCATATTAAGTATCTCTTCCTTTTGGCTTCTCAGTATGCTTAAATTCTGACTAGAATCTGGCTGGGGTCAAATTACTCGGTTACTATCATAAAGCTGGACTCTAATTATTTTTTATATCATAGGATTATGAAGATTCATCCTTAACTTAAGGTGTAATTATTCATTGAACACTATTCTTAAAGCCTGAATTTTGTGCAATATGACATTATACCATATCATTTTGAACTGGCCAGATCACACTCCTCACAGACAAGTACAGGTACAAGCAAGTGGGTAGGTGAGCTACATTACAAGTCACCCATATCCTCAGTAGTGGCTGCAACACTTTGGGTACTCCTCAGTATCTTTACCCTAAATCTTTTCTTCCTTTTTTTGCTCAGGAGTTGTATATCTTTTAGCTTTTCCGCCAATCCCTTGGATGTGCTTCCTTCCATTATGTTCTGCACTGTACCATGTAGATGATGCTTCCTTATTTCTGTGATCAGTCTAGGGAAGACTGAAACTAAGCAGTGGGAGCATCTATTCAAGACCATTGGGAAAGTCATGTGCTCTTCCAGGTACACCTCCTGACTTTGGCAAATGAGAGAGGCACAAGATTTCTGTACTTCTATCCGATATCTGGAATGAACTATCACAAAACGTTTGAGCACAGAATGATAATCGACTCAGTCGTCTAAGCACTATTTGCCAGTACTCCGCTCTTGTTTTGTTCCTTAAGCGCGTGAATATCTATGATATCCAGTGCTATTCAAATAAAAAGAAACATGGAAAGGAAATAATCATTTACTTATCGGCTCTCTTGTTGTAGATTGGCTGTCTCACTCACAGTCTAACAATGAATGTCCCTATTGGATACCTATTATCGAGCCGATAACTACCGGCATAGGCCCTCATCTGAAAGGAGGAATGGATGAAGTCAGTGCAGTCATACTTGTGTGGTAATGAGTAACACCTTTTCAGGAGGGCAGTAATAATCATTACTATCCAGCACAACACTGTTATAGTATCACTGGCCTATTTCGAACATGGGCCCAGGTCAACCGAGGACAGGCAAGGAAGCATAAAAATCACACAAAGCTGTCGCTAGCACTCAAGAGCGATTCCTTCTTGGGAAAGCAAAACCCGGCACAAAGGGTTTGCGCATGTCAGCCTCACTTATGTGATCTGTCGCTTTTTAGCTGCTGAAGCTCAGTCGCTGTGGCAACCCCTCGACGGCCCACTCTCCTGGTCAGCTGCGGACGATAACAACCATCCTTCAATATTAAAATGAATTCTTTGTCAGGGTATCTTTGGTTTGAATCCTGCTGAAGTCATTGGCTCTCAGCACCCACCCCCTGGCAGTAAGGCTTATCACGGGTTTCCACATGGAGCCATCCATGATGACTGGAAGTGGCCCTGCCTGAACTCCTAAACAGTACTGGCAAAGCAGTACCTCTGACTCATGCATAGATGGGAGGCCGCATGAGCAGTCAGATGTGCATTTAAAATAAAATGTTGATGGTTATTTTAATATCTCTGCCTGCAAAGGCTTTTTCCAAATGCATTTCTGTAATGTTACTGTGAGGAATGAGGAAGCAGCCTCCTTCAATGTATACACTGACGGCATTAGTCTCTTTAAACGCCTTGCAATCCTTAGGTTGCCAGTAAACCCTGCCAAATCTCTCCAATCTGAGTGGCCATTGTGTTTCGGATTTCTGCCATATTTTTGATTGCCCCTGATCCTTCCTTTGATATTTGGTGAATGTGTGGGCTCCCGAGTATAACAGTTCGTGCTCGAGGGTTGCAGTCTTTTATAGACTACAAAATCCCACTGACTCCCGACAAAGATTATCTGGTGTAGTAAAAGGTCTCCTTGGTTTATTTAGATCGAATCTATCTCTGGAGTTACCTCGCAGATGCATGCCGTGCATCACCAAACTCCTACATAAATTAATACATTGCATGAAAACACTACAGAGCAGAATATAACGAGCCCAAATAATTCAGAAACGAAAAGATCCAAGGTATCCACAATATTTATGCCAAAAAAATCGCAAACGTAGCAAGAAAACGAAAAGGAGAACAAAATTCACCCTAAAGTTTGGCACAAAGGACAAATTCCACTTGTTGCACTGCTCACTATAGTATACCTCGAAATTCCCTTTGCTATATTTCACTCAAGAATCACTGTGCGTTCCCACGGTATCTGTCTATGCCCTTATTTTGGAATTTCCAGATAAAGGGCTGCAGGCGAATCTTTATTTATTACTGCTCAACAAGCCCTATCAGTGATAAAATATGAACTATAAGAAACAGATTCTGACTTAAAAACAAAATAAAATAGATTATATCTCCTATTCTAAACCACTATTCTTAAAATCCAGTTTTCAAACTTTGATTGCGTATATTCTACAAGGCATAACAAACCTGGTCATCAAAACAAAACTCCAGTCAAAATGATCTGTACATAGACTGGAACACAATGGTCCCTATAACCACCTACTCTATGCCTCGGTCGTAGTTAGGCACTACAATTGAAGAAGCTCGGTAAACTGTGCTAAAGGCTACATGTTTCAAGGCAAGACTCCCCGTTTATCACTCAAATCATGTTGGTACTGTGGCCCCTTTTGCTGGGGGACCGGCGTTCCATGTACAGGGGTTGGGGTAACCACATCGAGTCAATGTACCAAACTTCAACACTAAAAGCCTTGGACCTGGTTTACGTGCAATTTCTAAATGAAGTACCAAAGTTGGAGGATAATACGCCAGTGGAATTTCCTCCCCTATACTTTAACCTTGGTGGAGCCATTCCATTGATGATTATTAACAACGCAACAACAACAAGCCAACAAAGAACATAGCCATAACAATAAAACATCACAACCATAACCACAAAATCATTACTACAAAATAACAAGAACAACACTTCATCAACACAACAAAACGACAACAAAACAGCAACATTTGCTACTCGTTTGGATTTAGGAGTCCCTCCACGTATCAGAGGATCTTCTATTACCGCCTACCCCTATATTTGTCATCTGATGCTAAACATCCAGAAGGAGGCAGAAGTCAACATAGTCATTTCTGCACACCTCGGAGATTATATATATATATATATATATATATATATATATATAGATATATACACAAACCCACATATATAACATTTGGGCCTGCAGGATCTAAATTAGCATTCACTTATTTGCATGGAGATGTGGCCGCATGCATATAAAGAGCTTTGCCTCTCGACCGATGTTGTATTACACTGCTGAGGCAAAAGAGCTGTCAAGAGGAATACTGACTGTGCTCTGCAAAGAGGCGATGCACTGTCATTGTGCCTTCCAAGTGTGACTAGTGAAAAGGGGTAAAGAAGGGCTCACATGAACCCCCAGATATCAGGCAGCAGGTGCGTTCAGTCACTCATTGCACCTGCCTGCAGAGGAATCTCTTCTTCTATTTCAAAAGCAGGTTGCATTGTTGCTGCGCAGTGAAAGGTGGACCAGCAGCTTCAATCAGCTGGTCCATCGCTCACTAATGCACTGCCACCGGGTCTGGCATTAGTCTGTACCTGAGCTTGGGGGCAGCACTTTAACTGTAATAGGAGCACACTGTCCCAGTCTGTGCCCAGCTTGTACCTTTTAAAGGTGTACTGTGGAGCAAACAAGGAAAGTGATATATATATATATATATATATATTCCAAGCGAAACCTGACAAGATGAGTGCCTCAGCCTCTCGGGTCGGGGCCCATCACAGATGTGTCAGACATCTCAATATATCTAAAAGAAAACACGTACTACTCAGTAACGTGAAACAGGCCACACCAACGATGCTCCATACATTCTTTATTCCGAGGCAGGAAAAGCATTACACGGTTCAACTCTTACGGGTCTTAATCATATGCAAATGTTCTGTGGGTGGGTTCGTTAGTTTTTAAGCAACGTAGCTCAAAACCAATATTGAATTACCAAGTGGGAAAATATACGGCAGTAATGTGGCATTGTGGTTATTGTGGTACAGGTGACTACAAAATACATTGAAATAATGACTGCAATGATGGGAAACATAAATTACAAAAATACTATATTTTCCAGGTATTAGCCTGAATGAAATCTGAAAGCAGCATTTACCATATTTGTAAAAGTGGAACTATTCAGAACTTTAATATTTGCTGTTTACTGTTGCTTTAATTCAAACTTCTGGGCAGTGATCCTTCTTCAATGTTTTGAGCTACGTTGTTTAAAAACTAACGAACCCACCAAACGTGTAATGCTTTTCCTGCCTCGGAATAAAGAATATATGGAGCATCGTTGGTGTGGCCTGTTTCACGTTACTGAGGAGTACGTGTTTTCTTTTGGATATTTTGAGATGTAAACACATCTGTGACGGGCCCCGACTCGCGAGGCTGAGGCACTCCTCTAGTCAGGTTTCGCTTGGAACTTATTTGTTAAAGGAGTGCCCGCCGGCTACAATATTGGACACCGACTGAGTAGTGATGGAGGGGCCTGATTAGAAGGCCCGCCTTGACTGGGAAAGAAAACTTTCAAAGAGCCAGGGTGTAGTAACTCCGACACAGGTTTAGTTGAATTAAAGGTTTATTCAAGAAGACGTGCCAGCTTGAAGAATAATTCAGGACTGGCAAACACTCTGAGCATCGTACAACATGACATGCAGACATTCTAATATGACATGCAAACATTCTAGTATCACCTTCTACAGCTCATAACCACAACTCTACAAAGAATAAGCATAACTACACATCCCCCTCCTTAAATATATAAAAAATAAACAAAAGATAAAAGAAATAAACAAGAAACACAAATCAGACAGAGAAATAATTATTTACAAACATAATCATTTAAGAATTTAGGAGCCACAATTTTCCTTCCACTTCTGGTGGAAATTTGGAATTGCAACTCCTTATCAACAGAAGAATCAGCATTACTGGAAACCTGTGCATGGTCAGCAAAAGGATTAGAAAGAGTGTGAGGGAAGGAAGATTGAGGAGATGGAAGTAATGACTCAGATGAATCTGCAAGGACCTCAGAGTCAACCTGTGGAACCATTGGTTGAAGAACCATACTGTTATAGGAAACATCCTTGATGGAAGAAAAAGAACTAGTGTCTGAGAGCACAACTGGAGACAACCACCAAAATTCACCAACATCACCCACATCCTCCTTCTTTATTTTAAGAGGATCAGAGACCCTGGCCAAAGCAATCTTACTCATATGATGAATGGATCCATCATCCAACATAACAGTGATAACTTTAGTTATGGTTCTGGGATCCGAAAAACGAGGCTGCAGTTTACCAACCTTCCTAGTTAACTTGACTAACTAATTGACCAACGCCAACATGAGTTTCCTTAGTCCCATGTTTTTTTATCATAATACGATTTACTCTTGTTCTGAGATTTGCAAATGTTATCAATAACCTTCTCAGCATTCCAAATATATTCCCTACTTCTGCCCATCCACACAGGATTCAAGTTGGAATAAGGAAATCTGCCTCTCATCAAACCAAAAGGACTTTCACCACAAGTCTCATGAACCGTAATTCTATACGACCACAACATTTTATCTAATTCATTGTACCAGTCTTTTTTATTCTTATTGGCAAGTTGCAAAGTCCCCTTAATGACTCTGTTAACTCTCTCAACAACCGAATTACCTTGAGGATGGTATACAGCTGAAAATCTTTGTTTAATGCCTGTAGAATCCATAAAGACTTTCATAGCATCGGACTTGAACTGAACACCGTTGTCAGTTAATAAAGAAGCAGGTAAACCTTCCCTGATAAAACATTCATCTAAAAATGTTATAACAGTGTCAGTGTTTACTCTATCAACAACCTTCAATTCAATCCACCTCGAGAATAAGTCAACTAAAACCAGAATATATTTGACAGAATCATCTTGCCACATGATTGGCCCCATAATGTCTAAAGCTAACTCCTCCCAGGGTAATTTGGGACAATTAAGAGATGACATTAGGGGATTGAGTGTCTTTTGACTTTTGTCGGAACACTCACATTGAACACAATCACAAACTGACCTCTCAATCTCCATGTCAATCCCAGGCCACCAGTACAAAGCTTTTACATTCTTTTTAGTTCTGGATATACCAGGGTGTCCCTCATGCCCTAAAGATATAATCTTCTGACGCACTCCTAAAGGTGGCACAAGTTTATCACCACAGCACAAGAAATCACCATCAACACTGAGTTCATCTTTGACTTCCCAGAATGGTCTATATTGGACATCGGCTTTAGACTGGACAAACCAACCTTGGTTAATTTTGGTCTTAACTGCTTCGAGTGTTATGTCTTTAATAGATTCAGATTCCCACTCTTCTTTTGATAGCCCCTGAGAACTAGAAAAAACTCCTGCAACACAACAATCATTCCACGAATTTAGATCAATTTCTTTCATGGGTAAAGGCTGCCTACTTAAGAAATCAGCCACCACATTCTTTGCTCCAGGTACATATTGTATGGTATACATATAATCCTGAAGCCTCATTGACAGCCTTGCAATCCTGGCTGACGCCCTGCTCAACCCTTCCGTGGTAAGAAGTTTAGTCAAGGGTTTGTGATCTGAGCCTAAAATAAATTGTTTACCCCAAATAAATTTGCGAAAATGTTCCATTAACCACACAACAGCCAAGGTTTCACGCTCGATCACAGAGTATTTTTCTTCACAAGGCGATAAAGAACGAGAAGCAAATGCTATGACAACTTCATTGCCTTGCTCAGAAACCTGTGACCGAACACTACCCAAACCAACCCCGCTAGCATCAGTGGTCAGATAAGTCTTTGCAAAGGGATCAAATCCTTGCAACATAGGTGCATTGATTATTGCAGACTTAATTTCTTAAAATGCATTCTTACACTTTTCATCCCACAAAAAAAGTGATTTGTTCTTCATTAACACACGCATATGAAATGTTTGCTGTGAAAACTGGTTCACAAATTTTGAGTAAAACTCAGCTAATCCCAAAAATGATCTGAGCTCATCCTTAGACTTAGGTTCTGGAGAGTTAACAATGGCTTCAACTAATTTTGCTTTGGGTTTAATACCACCATCACAGATTTCATGTCCGAGGTACGTAACAGACTTTTCAGAGAATTTACATTTGCTAAGTTCCCCAATTAATCCATTATCTGCTAGAATTTTTAAAACTTTTCTCAGGAGACTGTCATGGTGAGCCTTATACTTCCCCATGATCAAAATATCGTACTGGAAGAAAATCACCCCTTTGATGTGTCCAAAAAGATTAGCCATTAACCTTTGAAATACTGCCGCGGCAGAGGCTAAGCCGAAAGGCATTCTTTTAAACCTAAAGCAACCAAACGGAGTGGCAAACAAAGTTAAATGTCTACTCTCAGGGTCAAGGACTACCTGATGATAGGCTGCAGAAAGGTCTAAAGTGGAAAATACCTTGGCATCTTTGGTGAGGGACAGCATTTCGTCTATACGTGGAAGTGGATATTGATCAACCAAGATCTGGCTGTTCAAATATCTCAAATCCACACACAAACGGGCCTTTCCGTTGGCCTTGCGTGCGACAACCAACGGAGAAACCCATTCAGCAGCTTCTACTGTTTCAATAATATTGGAATTTAGCAATTTATCCAATTCAGATTTGACCTCATCTTTAATGATGATAGGGATACTCCTAGCTTTATGAATTTTAGGAACTGCATTATCCTTTAATATGATTTGATGTGTAAAACCTTTCAGTTTACCAATGGTTCCTGTAAACACAGACGAAATTCATCCATTACCCATTTCTTAGTGTCTTCACTAGTACAAGAGACCAAAACCTGTTCTTTACTGTTTGGATCCAGAATTATATGTAGACTTCTCTGATCCCTCCAACCAAGAACAGATGGTCCATCCTTAGAGACATATAATTTACAAGTAGCATGTCTCCCTTTGAATCTAAAAATTAGAACCCTGAAACCTAAAATCTCAATTGTGTTGTCCGTGTAGCTCACAGGTGAAATATCAGAGGGTTCTAACCAATTTCGAATTTGGTTAATACATTTCTCCTCCCATACACGCTTATCAACGATAGTATAGGGCGATCCTGAATCTGCAGCAAGTTGTGTAAGAATTCCACCTAAAGAAACTTGACAGAAAGGTTTGCTTGAATCAACATCAGAAATATTTAAAACAACCTTCTTTTTAACTATGTTCTGTACCTGTAACACTTCCTCATCAGATGATGAACTAACATCATGTTCAGTTTCTTGAATACATGTAATTTTGCCTTTGAAATTCTTATACATTTTCTTTTTACAAACCTTCGCAAAATGCCCCATAACACCACAAACTAAGCATTTAGTATTTTTAGCTGGACATTTAGGATAATGAGCAAGATGGGAATGACTCCTACATCTGTAACAAACAGGATCAGAGCTTTTTCTTGAATCAAAGGTTTCCCTTTTCATACTTCCCGACCTGAAATCTTTGTTATTCTTAACAAAAGTTTTTCCTTCAGAAATTTTGTTGACAACTTCAGTTTCTTTTTTGTCATTAGAAAGAGAGGCTTTAGCACAGCGTTCAGAAAGTTCTGACTTTTTAACCATGGCAATGATCTCTTTCAAGGTTCTATCACCTTCAACCCACAACTTGTTTAGTATGGTTTTGGTTTTAGTGTACATGACAATTTGATCACGAATAAGATCATCATGAAGTTGGGCGAGTTTGCATTTGACAGCTAATTTCCTTAATGCGGAATCGTAATCCTCAACTGATTCACTTTTCTCTTGCTTGCGCTGGAAGAAGGAATGTCTGGTGACAGCAATGCAGACACAAGGAGAAAAATAATCATCTATATGCAATAGTGCTGCATTTAAAACATCAACATCTCCAGCAGATCTATCTGTTTTATCCAGTTGGTTATAGATTCTTAATCCTTCAGGACCAAGACCTAATAATAAAATAATTTTCTTCCTTTCTGGTGTAAAAGAACCACTAACATCCTCAAGATTGGCTACGTAATTTAGGAAATATTCCTTCCAGTCTAGCCGTGAAACAGGAGGATCACCAGGAATAATTAAAAATTCTCTGGGTGCATTTAAATTCAATCCATGTACAGGCCTTTCTCCACTTGCTGTGCTATCATTAGTATCAGGCATAATGAAGTAAAATAAACTATGTAATGTAAGTAGATAGTATTAAAATGTATTGAAGTTCTTGAAAAAGAAAAAAAATAAATTGCAGGCAGCACCTTTACTTAATAGAAAATTGACAGTAAATGAATAGGTAAATACCAGGAAATAATCGAAATAGTAGTACAGTAAAGTATCAGTCAAAATATCAGCCAAATACCATGAAAAGCAGTTCCAAATCTCCAACTCGATTCACGATGTAATTGCGGTGAAATTTGACACAGAAGGCAATCCAAAATGGCCGCCGACGTGACCTTACATCGGGTCGTACCCACAATGCACTTGGAGATCGTCGTGACGCGAACCAGCGATGCCTTGGAGATTGCCGTGACGTGGACCAACAAAGAAGGGTTCGGAAAGAAGATGCCGCGTCCTTTGAAATCTGCGAAGCTGAAGGAATGGTACCGGAGCAGTTGGGCAACCGGCACGATTCAAAGGATGCAGGTAAAGAAAGCACAGGAAACAAGTAAAAACAAATAATTTGAGAATGGGTTCTCACCGCAATTGATTTTGAAAGAGTTCCGATGATAGTAGAAGTTGAAGATGGATTTCTCAAATAAAATTGAATTTGTTCGGTCGGATGACAGCAAAATTAGGTTGAATCCAAATAAGTAGTAAATGAGGATTTTCAAAAGAAATGAAGAGTTTCCCTCGTTGCCAAATCTGTAGTAACTCCGACACAGGTTTAGTTGAATTAAAGGTTTATTCAAGAAGACGTGAAGCAGTAAGTAATAAAAGGTGCTGCCAGCTTGAAGAATAATTCAGGACTGGCAAACACTCTGAGCATCGTACAACATGACATGCAGACATTCTAATATGACATGCAAACATTCTAGTATCACCTTCTACAGCTCATACCCACAACTCTACAAAGAATAAGCATCACTACACAGGGTTTGCAAAAGGAATTTCCCTGTGCACTTTGTGCTTGTGGACATTAATTTTGAAGGCAAATAACTAAATAAGAACTT
Source organism: Lissotriton vulgaris (assembly GCF_964263255.1). Lineage (NCBI taxonomy): Eukaryota > Metazoa > Chordata > Amphibia > Caudata > Salamandridae > Lissotriton > Lissotriton vulgaris. Next base: position 1,324,349,929 of record NC_141687.1, on the reverse strand, counting down.
GGTGGTAGCGGAATTTTGCTTGAAATACACTGTGGACTTTTGACTCAGCCATAAAATGGAACTTTCCTTTCAAAGGCACTATTGATGCACCCGGTATACAGTGAAAGCAAGCCTGAATTTTGCCAAAATCAACATTGGATGGCCAAGTGGAAAAATATGTGGCAGTAATGTGGCATTATGGTTATTGTGGTACAGGTGACTACAAAATACATTGAAATAATGACTGCAAAGATGGGAAACCTAAATTACGAAAATACTATATTTTCCAGGTATTAGCCTGAATGAAATCTGAAAGCAGCATTTACCATATTTGTAAAAGTAAAACTATTGAGAACTTTAATATTTGCTATTTACTGTCGCTTTAATTCAAACTTCTGGGCAGTGGTCCTTCTTCAATGTTTTGAGCTACGTTGTTTAAAAACTAACGAACCCACCCACAGAACATTTGCATATGATTAAGACTAGTAAGAGTTGAAACGTGTAATGCTTTTCCTGCTTCGGAATAAAGAATGTATGGAGCATCTGTGGTGTGGCCTGTTTCACGTTACTGAGGTGTACGTGTTTTCTTATATATATATATATATATATATATATATATATATATATATATATATATATATATATATAGTGCTCCGTTTGGAGACCAGGTGAGGCTGCATTTAAAGCTCACTTCCCTTCGCGCAGCGGAGACGCGCAGCGGTGGCGCCTGACTCGCGCCGGAGTCAAGCCAGAGTCCTGCCCGTCTGCGCCCGTCAGCGTCCCGGTGGCGGTCGGGGCGGCGGGCTGGGCTCCGCTACCAGGCATGTGTCAGACAGGTTCCCCCTTGTTGCGATATACTCCTGGGGAGCTTCGCTCCCTCTTTAATCCAGCTAGTGGCTGCTGCTCTGTCTTTCCCGGCCGCGACCGAGGTAAGTCCACCTGCCCTGGCTGTGGCTGGCGCCCCAACCGCGCTTTGTCATCGTCTCCTACCAAAAACATCGCCAGTGTTGGATATCTCTGCATGCTATTAAACACCAGATCGGCGTGTAGACATGCACAAGACATCTTTGAGCTCCTTGACACGGCAAAGCCACTTTGTCTTATGCTCACTGAGACGTGGTGGGGAGAATTCTCTAATTCAGATGTCGCCATGGCAATCCCGCCTGATTATAACATCTTCAGGAAGGATAGAGCTAAGGGAAGGGGTGGTGGAGTGGCACTGGTGGTGAAGAAAGGCACGTCCTGTGCTATCTTGCCAGTGGATGACATCCGCGGCTCTGAGACCCTTGCTTTTTCTATCACTTTGGCTCCGCACCAATCAGTTAAGGGATTACTGGTATATAGACCGCCTGGCCCACCTGGAACGTTTTTTGAAGATCTCGATTCAGTTTTGCTGGGACTGGCCCTGAAAGCGGAACATTGCATCGTGGCTGGGGATTTCAACTTCCGGATGGATGATCCGTCGGACCCAGCCGCTATCAAACTTTCAGAGGCTATGGCCCCGCTGGGACTGATCCCTTATCTTCAGGGGCCTACGCATGACAAGGGGCATACTCTTGACCAGGTTTTCTCGTCATCCCCTCTTGAGGTGATAGAGATTATCCCGGTACTATGGTCAGACCATTTGCTTGCTAAATTTTCGATCAAAGGCACAGTTAAATCGGCTGTTGCTCTGTCACAGCAGCAGGGTCGAGTCCATAGGGCGTACCATCGAGTGACCCCTGCGATGCTGGCCCAGGCTGCCCTGGATCACCCCTGCCCCCTCTCAGGCGACCTGGAGAAGGATCTGGAGTCCTTGCAAGCATGGCTTTCAGACAGGCTAAACGATCTCGCCCCGGAATTGGCCCCCCGCCTGACTCCGAAACGGGTCTCCGCTCCTTGGTTCACCGCAGCACTGTCGGCTACGCGGCAGCAGTGTAAGGTGGCCGAAAGAGCCTGGCGGGCACAATACGATACTGTGGCCAAGCTGACCTATAAGTCGGCGGTTAAGGCCTATCACCGGGACATCCGCCTGGGTAAAAAAGCCTACCTGGCAGGGAGGATAGAAGCCGCCTCCAACTCCTGTAAGGAGATTTTCTCCATAGTGAGAGAATTTATATCTCCGCGGTCCAATACCTCGGATGAGAGGCCATCTGACTCCTGGGCTTCGGACCTTGCTAATTTTTTTACTAGCAAGATCCAACTTATACAGGATTCTTTCCCATCGGTTGCACCTGCGGGGCTGATTAACTCTGAGGCTAACTTGGTCCCTCTGGCCTCGCCAGGTCTGACGTGCCCCTGCCTCTTTAGCACTCATGGGCAATCTCAAATCGGGCTCGCCTCTGGACCCGTGCCCTGCTAAATTTCTGGCGAAAATTGCGGAGGTGATTAATCCGCTGGCAAACCCGCTATTGAATCTCTCGTTGAGCCAGGGAGTGGTCCCGCAGGCCTGGAAGCAGGCAATGGTCATTCCGCTGCTTAAGAAGCCTGGTCTGGACCCGAAGGCCCCAGTCAACTATAGGCCTATCTCTCTGCTGCCGGCTCTCACGAAAATTGTGGAAAAGCACGTTCAGACGGTGCTCTCCAATTTTCTAGAGACAAATGATATTCTGCACGCCACCCAGTCGGGCTTTCGTCCAAATCTCAGCACAGAGACCGCGCTCCTTGAGGTCTCAGAAACCATTAAAGGAGTTCTGGACACTGGGGGCAAAGCCATGCTGGTGATGCTGGATTTGTCGGCGGCGTTCGACACCGTCCCCCATGACGGCCTTCTCGCAAGACTCTATGAGATAGGACTGCGGGGGACGGTGCTCAGCTGGTTTTCCTCCTTTCTAGCTGGCCGCCGGCAAACAGTCTGGGCCTCGCCAGATTCCGCCGTGATGCCGCCTTTGGGAGTTGGGGTCCCACAGGGCTCTATTTTGAGCCCAACCCTTTTTAACATCTTCATGACTCCTTTGGCGGCGTTGGCGGAGTCGTTTGGGGCCCAGATCGTATCCTACGCAGACGACACCCAGCTCCTCTTCTCGTGTAAGAGAGGAGGAGACTTTGATGGGGAGAGTATCCGGGATTGCCTTGGGGCTGTTTTTCAATGGTTCCAACTGAACAGCCTCAAGTGCAATTCCGATAAGTCCGAGGTACTCTTCTTTGGGTGTGACACGGAACCAGACTGGCAGGCTTGGTGGCCTATCAATATGTTCCCTCCGTCTTGTTCACCCCAAACTGCTAAGAACTTGGGGGTCAAGATGTACAAGGGGCTTACGTTGAAATCACAGATCCTTGGGGTGTCGGGCACTTGCTTCGGCCTCCTTAGGATGCTGCAGAGGTTTCTTCCCCTTTTGTCTGAGGAGCACAGGAAGCTGACTGTGCAGGCCCTGATCGGCTCTAGGTTAGATTATTCGAACGTTCTTTACCTGGGCCTGCCAGAGTATCTGCTACAGCGGCTCCAAGTCGTGCAGAATGCTGCAGCGAGAGCCATTTTTGGTTTGAATAGACGTGCCAGTGCAGCGGGCTTGCTGCAGACTTTGCACTGGCTTCCAATCCGCAAACGGATCGCCTTTAAGGCTTTGACTTTGGCCTATAAGGCCCTCCATGCGGTGGGAGCAAAGTACCTCCAAAAGAGACTTGCCTTCTACCATCCGGCTCGTACTCTGAGGTCGGAATCCCTGTTTCTGGCGGTTGTCCCGCGAGTGAAGAGAGCTCGCCTGGGAGGTCGCTCCTTTGGACTACTGGCGCCACAGTTGTGGAACTCTCTGCCGCTCACACTCCGGGGAGCTACCAGCCTACTTGCTTTTAGAAAAGGTCTTAAAACCTGGTTGTTTACCCAGTAGGCCGCTTTGTTGTGGGCCTCTCTGCCTTCTGTCTTCTTCTTCTTTTAACTGTGTTATGTTATTATGCTGTAGCCTCCTTACTCAAAGCGCCGGGACACTCTTTTTGAGTAGCCGCGCGCTATATAAAAGTAAATATAACATAACATAACATAACATAACATAACATATATATATATATATATATATATATATATATATATATATATATATATATAATAAATATATATACACCGACTTTACTCTGCAGATGGGCGAGAGCCCAATCAGTACAGCAGCGGGATCCAATCAACATGATCGCTTCCCTGGACCTCATTCCCTCCAAGTGCTCTCCCTTTTTACCTCTCAGGGCACACTGGCCTTGGCAAACAGGCAGACACTGGTGCTCCAGCAATAGGTGGTCTTTGATTTTCCTGGGTGATGTCCCTTCACCCAACCGGGAAAACTACTGACCTTAGGCCCCAGTCCTGAAGAGCTTCTCCTCCCCGACATACTGCCCGACGGGTTGAACGGTTTGGGGTGCTCAAGCTTGACTTTCGGGATTCCAAATATGATGTCTTTGCGGTTTGTGATGGGAGTCTGCTTCTTTTTGACGTGCACTCTCCTCTGTCCTGCCCTTTCCCCAAAAAGCAGCCTGTCACAGCAACAGCAACCACAACATCAGACAGCCCCACAACCCAAGCCATGGAACGAACTAAAGGTTCACACCTGGATGTCAGCTATAGTGATATGTGAAGAGAGGGTGTGGTACAGCAGCCAGGCAGCTGACTCCAGAGCACAGGGCTCACAGTTCGATCCCGGCGGTAGCTCAGCCCAGCCCAGCACGATGTGACTTTGGGCATTAGCTCCCTTAATACTCCAGAAGGGCCCCTTAGGGTCTCTTAAGGACGATTAGTTCGCGTTATACAAATACCGGATTTATGTGTAACAAAGGGTTACTTCAGGAGCTTCAGCCTACTCTTTATCATTCTCTTATCAGCCCCATCTCCTTCCTGAGGCGTGCCTAAGCCCCTTTCCAGTGACCTCTACCTCGATCAAAGAGCACCCTTTGAAGTCTACAAAGAGACTGGCTCTCCCTTCCTCCAGTCTGTCCCACCCAAATTACAGGAATACAACAATCCCTAAGCCTGTTTTGGGGATACCTCTACAACCACAACATCCTCCAGCCAGCCCATGATCCCCTGAAATGGAACCAAGAATCTTCCAAGTACTGAACAATTCACAAGCATGCATACACACAGTGCACACATGCAACCACGCATGAGTGCTGTACATTGCTAAATACTAACTTGATGTAGGTCGAGAATGAGTTAAGCATGCAGTAGCATTACTTGAGTGAATTTGTAGGCCTCACTCCTGTGACACATGTATAAAGGCATATTCATTCCTACTACATGGTATGCTGCAACCACCAAACTTGGGCTACTTAAGCTGTGCAGCAATTTCGTCAACTTCTTCCACAACAAGATTGCAACCACATCAGAAACTTTGAACTCCAACCCAGACCTACGGACTTCCTCGACAGATATGCCACCACAGTAACCAACACAAACCACTCACTGACCACATGAAGCATCCTCTCTACCCAGGACACCACCTCCACCATGAAATCCACTCACTCAGGAGCTGCCACATCTTCAACCTCGGAAACCAAAGGATCGGCACGAAACTCACCATTCCTACACACAAGATGCACCGTGACACAAGCCCTCATCACCTGCCAACTGGACTACGGCAATGCTCTCTACGTAGGAATCGCTGCACACCTTTCACAGAGACTTCAGACCATACAGAATGCCGCAGCCAGACTCATCCTCGGCCTTACCCGACAAACCCACATCACACTCCACCTCAGGAAACTTCACTGGCTCCCCTTACAGAAGAGATGACAATTCAAGCTGCTGACCCACACACACAAGGCGCTACACAACCAAGAACCTGCTTACATTAATCACGGCTGAACTTCCACCAACTACCGAAAAAACTACGCTCTGCCTCCCTTTAACTTGCCCATACTCACTATCTATAAAAGCAGAAGTGGAGGACGCTCCTCCTCCCACATTACAGCAAAGACCTGGAACTATTTAATGGAGCAAATGCATGAACTGTGTTCGCCCAGACAACACAAATCAGCACCACAGATGCAGAAATCATTGCAGCTGAGGCATTCAGGGCAGGGGTGCCTGTTCATTACTATGCAAGGTATTTTCCTTCCCAGTAGATTGTGCAAGCATCTGCAGCTCCTGCTGTAACATCAAAGCACCTTAGGGCTTCAGAAAGCAAGCACACATGCTATTAACCTCTTGAGGCACTTGAAGTAATATTTCTCCATGATGTAACTCGCCTCTACCTGGGTCTTTGAAACTACAATATAACCAGCCATCAAAGTATCAACAACCGTGCAATAAAAGCAGAAAATATACATTAGCAATTCATTGTACCCACACTGCAGAAACTGCACCGATTTCATGTAAAAAACCCCAACGATTTTACAAACATTTTGCCAACATGCTAGGGCATTCTCACAGAGGTATCCAAGGCCCTTTTGCAAGTACCTAAACCACTACTCCCTGGGACGGTCCTGATAATCGATCAAAGCCCTCTGAAAGTCTGGAATATACATTGCAGAGAAGGCATCTCTTTGTAGTTATGTATACTCAGCTATATACAAACGGAATACTATCATCTGATCTACAGAAGAAAATGTATATGTTGCTCTTTAGCTACGGATGTGAGAGCTGGTTCACCCCATTGGGCCCTCCTCTGATTTCCTCCTGCCTTATTCTGAACAGTGTATTGGATCTGTTGCTTTTCCTGTTGGATAAATACTATATATAGCCAAGTGGTCTAGTTTGCACCTACAGTGTGATTTGTCAATCTGCCACTCAGCTGGAAAATCTGCCAAATGTTTCTCCCATCTGAAATTTCACAGAGGATATTGTTTGCAAGATGTGTGCAAGATTCTCATCGAAATCCAGTTTTGAACCAGGATCTGCCACCACAGATACCCTACCAGATCAGGAAGGTAAATATAAAATAACTGAAAACACATCCAAGGTAAGGTCCTAGCGTCGCTAGCATGGTCCTAGAATATATATATAGCTCCAGGTCCTACTATGGGTGCACACTGCACTCTTCTAGACAGGTGCAGATAAAATGGAGGTGAATCTATTGAAAAATTAGCGCTCTAGCTCGAAAGAACACTCTGCACTTACAGGGCCCCTTCAAATAATAATATGTTTTATTACAAGGACGCGTTTCGGTGTTCTGCCTTCATCTTGCTTGCATTAACCTTTTTCATTCGTCGGACAGCCGTACGACGTCACGGTGGGCATGAGCGGAGAATGGCCGTGTGCCGTCCAATCTGCGAACGTGTCAGATTTGGCTGCCCCCCCCGGTGAAATGTCCGCCGAGGCGAATCGGTTAAAACAGTGTGACCTATCATATTGATGTTTTTCAAACAGGTTACTTGCACCTTATTGGCTGTTACATATTCACACAGAGAGAGGACTAAATATCTCATACAAATGTCCTTATGGGGGTTCAAAGTCTACATAGTGTTCCCAGGAACACACAATCTTCATCTTCCCGCCTCTATGGCTCATATTGATCAAAGTTCAAGCCTCCACATGAGCATGCCCCTGGGACCCCCAGTTTGTTCACTTTCCTGGTAAATCTTTATCGTCCCCCTCCGTGCATGCTGCAAGTTCGTCAGGTGTTGTATCTTCGTACCTTGTCAAACTGTGCAGATGATTTTCCTTGGGGGGCCCCTCGTCCTCCTGTGAGGTTTTGCGGCACTCGGCACAGGAGTCTGTCATATGGCAGCGTCTCCAACAGTTCTGGATGACTGTCGACGTACGTCGGCGACGGTGTCCCAATGCATCACTGGCGGTGCAAACGCCCCAATTACATACTGCTCCAGGTCCACCTATGGGCGCACACTCAACTCTTCCAGAAGGGTGCAGATAAAATGGAGGTGGAACCATTGAAAAATTACTGCTTTAGTTCAAAAGAACACTCTGCACTCACGGGGCCCCTTCAAAGAATATGTTTTAGTACAAGGACGCGTTTCGGTGTTGCGCCTTCATCTTGCTTGCTTTTAAAACAATGAACAGCGTGACCGGTCATATTGATTGTCTTTAAACAGGTTACTTGCACCTTATTGGCTGTTACGTATTCACGTATTTTATAAATAAAATTGGTATACATACACTGATAAGGTCCTGGGAACCGAAATGCTTAAAGGGCATCAGTTTGATGGAAAGGGAGGGGGCAATGAAGAATACTGAAATTCCTAGCTTGTATCTGTGAGTTAGATGCATGCTAAGCGTGCTTTGCACACAAAGGGTGTAGAGCAGGATGGGGCAAGAAAGAGCACAGCAAGGGTTGTAAAGTTTGTGTTCTGCCATCTTGTGACTGGTCCTTGACGGGGTCCCGGAGCCTTTAAAAGCCCAGAGGGCCCTGTCCCAAGGGGCTGGCTCCCCAGGACACAGTCATTTCCCTGCCAGCACTAGCACAGGCAGGAAAACGTGTTTGCTACCATTTAGCAGGAGCATTTTTTTAAATCCTGCCAAAGGGGAGCAAACATGAAGTCTGCTCCCAACCGGCCGGAGATTTTAAAGTGCTTCCACCGTCTGGGAGAAGACTAGTGTTTTGTTTCCTTGGCCGCATCAGTGTGGGCAGGGAAACAAAACACATATTAATCCAGTGAGAAGGGAACATGTAAAAAGCAGCTGCTCCCTCTGGGCGGGAGAAATGATAACTCCCGCACCATGCTGTGTTGGTCGGCGTGGGCACAGGGGTACCAACCTATACCTGATGTGGGCCCCAGGGATGGGGTCCCCAAGACCAAAATAGTATTGGGAGTGGGGGCTGTGCTTTCCTTTTCAAAAAGATACTGTCATGGAGAAAGGGGTCCTCTGGTTCTAATTATACTTAGGGTTGGGGGCCGTGTGCCCAACTCGCTCTTTTTATTGAATATAGCCGTGGGAATGGATTACCGGGGATCAAAAAGGCTGGTTGAGTGGGGGGACACGCCCCTCCTCTCCCCTCTTTTGTTGACTTTGGCCTGTTTACTGTTCACAGGTGCTTACTTTCTGTAAGCAGACCTTTACATTTTGTTTTGATCTTGTCACATTTGCTGCACATTCAAAGACAGAGGTCAAATGTCAGGAAATGTCTTCATCGAGGGCTTGACATTTACTTTTCCTTCTCTGACTTCAAAGTGAGAGAATTTATCTGACAATCTCACCCACACACATTCCTCACATCTGCAAAAGCAGAACTGGAGGTCGCCCATTCTCCTACATCGCACCCAAGAGATGGAACAACCTCCCTCAACACATCATGGCCTCCTCACTTCTTGGGTAGCACAAGAAGCTGAAGACCTAGCTCTTCGTATACATCACCATGGGCACCTCACACCTACCCAAGCACCTGGATACATTCTCGGGTGATTAGTATGCTATACAAATCATTATAACATAATCTGGAGTTGTACAAGGAAAGGTTTTTTGTAGCAAAATGTAAACGTCTGTAAATGAACTGCGCAGATATTTCAGAACAAGGAAAGCACAGTATTTGTTATTTTGAAGTGTAGCTGAATATGAACAAAACAAATCAATATACTAGGTGATGCCATTTCCAAACATTGCCTTTTGTGCACTCTATAGCTTTAGCAGTAAAACTTTAAATGTGTTGTCTGTACTGGCAGTACGCTACCACATCATGCATACTCCAGTACACCACTCCACTCCACTACCACACACTATGCACCTTCACAACACCCCACTCCACCACGACACGACACTCCACCACGACACGTCACTCCACCACGACACGTCACTCCACCACGACACGTCACTCCACCACGACACGTCACTCCACCACGACACGTCACTCCACCACGACACGACACTCCACCACGACACGACATTCCACCACGACACGACACTCCACCACGACACGACACTCCACCACGACACGACACTCCACCACGACACGACACTCCACCACGACACGACACTCCACCACGACACGACACTCCACCACGACACGACACTCCACCACGACACGACACTCCACCACGACACGACACTCCACCATGACATGACACTCCACCATGACGATACTCAACAGTATCACCACAATACTCTACTCCACTGCCCCACCACAACACGCCATGCCACGCCACACCACGCCACAAAAGCCTACTCCAGGGCCCTCCACTCCACGACACTTTTCTCTTGGGACACATTTCTCCACGACACTTCACTTTAAAACCGTCTACCTCACGCACTTCACAGCACTATGTCACGCCACTATACGACATTCCACTCCACTTTACAACACTACACTATGCCACTCCACTGTATGGCACTCTACCCCATCCACTCTGTACCACTCGACTCTGACAATCTACTCCACTCTAAGACACACTACTACTCTGTACACAACTCCCTTTACACCACCCAACTCCAATCCACTCTGTGACACACTATGCAACTCCACTCTAATCCACTCTATGCCGTCCACCATTCTCCTTCCACAACACTATGCCACTCCACTCTACACAACTCCATGCCACTCTCCTCCACTCCAACCCAATCTCCTCTACGCCACTAACTTTTAGCTATGCTGAACAGCAGCCAAGCTGTTGTAAAACATGGCTAAACACATTGGCAAAGCCAATAGCTCTTACATAGGCGAATGGGAAGTTGGGCACGGGTTGGACACACAACTTCTCACCCTATTGAAATAGTGTCGTTTTGTAAAGCAAATAGTTTTAAGGTTAAGGATTTGCCGCTTAAGAACCCAACTACACGCAGTTCAGGAAACATTTGAAAAGCAAACTATTCAGATTTGGCTTCAACTGAACACAGAACAGGCATCAAAATCAAAAGAATGAAAGTACAGTTAACCACTGGTCCATTGGCGTGTTAGCTCTCTGCCATAGTACTGCACTTCTCTAAACTTTTGGCAAGTGCTCTGATGTGACAACAGTAAACGCCAAACAATGTATAAAATATTTTAACGAATAAATAAATAGAATTGACTGAAGAACTATAACTTTGGTTTCGTATGACTCAATCAGAGCACATTCCATAAAACACTGAAGAAACTATTCACAATACTTGGTAAGGATTGGTTAAGTAGTGTGCAGGGTGCTAATATTTAAGGGCACATCCTTCAGTCTGTGAGCACATTTTATTTAGGCCTAAAGTTGTGCCCAGTTTGCAGAGCAATCCAGTATTGCCCTGTGGTCATAACAAAGACACGATAATCAAATGATGTGCCCTGTGTATGCTGCACAATTAGCGAGGCCACAGGGAACACCTAGAGTGCAATACCTTCTATGATACACAGAGGACATGGTCAAAGCTGTGAAATGCACTAGTTCTCTACTAAGATCTCATACTATATCCTCCTTGAATAACAAACCTTAAACATTACCCCAACAAAAACTACATTTTAGACATCTAATGGCTACATCCTGTACCCATGAAACTGAGAATTATATTTATGTAAGCTACTCTCAGTTCTAAGAAGTAGGTCATCCTTTATTTGTCATGCTGAGCTGGAAATAAGTTGCCTGGAAGACTTCATTAAGTTTCGCTCATTGGCACTTTGGTCTTTCATTTGCTCAAGACAGGAGGCATCTTTTAATTGCACGATCCCTTCTGATTGCTGATCACTGCAACATGAGGCTCAAATTCCATGGTTACAATTTGTTAAAGATGGGTTCAGTTGGACTGGGAAACACAAGGTTTTCTCTACGCCAGGGGTCTCCAACCTTTTCTGTAGGGAGAGCTACTTCTGATCAGTAAAAATCACTGTGAGCTACTGAAGGCTAAACAACTAGGGCATTGTTATCAGACACCCCCACGCCCAGCTTCATTGACTAAGCCTAATAACCATAGAGCCAGATACCATGGTTTGAAAAAAATACTTTGACTAGGGGCACTATGACAGGGCTGCCATGCGTGTAACAGAGTGCATTCTTTGGGGATGTATGAACATGTGTCCGTATCGATGGGATATTTCTGTATGGATAACTGAGAGCCTATGCTGTATGCACAAGTGGCAAAGGTTACATGTTTCGCCAGATGTGGCACTGTTACATGTGTGACACAAACATACAATCATTTTCTTTTAAACGGGAGAAATTAAAGTGCAGAAAGATGTTCCGCAAAAATGTTCAACGTATGGAAAATTATTCTGCACTTTAAAATTCTCCCACTTAAAAAAATACCGTCTCCTTCAGTTATACATATGGCACATTGTCCAATGGTACCAGAAGGCCTGCCATGTGTAAATATAGCACTTTAAACAGGATAAAATTAAATTGAAGAGTTACCTTTATCATTAGAGTAACTTTCCATTTAATTTTTCTCCTATTTAAAAGCATTATGAAACTTAATTTTGTTCTCACACTCAATTGTTTTGGGGGCGGGCAGTGGGGGTGGGGGGGTTATAATGAGCAAACTAGACCCGAAGATATCGGGTATCAGGGCACTTTACATAGCACCAGTTTCATTACACAAGGACATATTCACGGGGAGATTAAGTGATTTGCCCAGAGTCACAATATTGAGTTGACAATGACTTTTGTTTAAGAGTTAAATACCTCAGTGCTTTAATTTTTCACCTCTGTGCTCCAGACCCAACCTGGGCCATAAATCTGACTGAGCACTACTCAATATCAGGCCCTGCTATCTGAAGCCTGATGATAATGTAAAATAAACACAGACTTCCCTTAACTTTGAAAAGAAAATATGGCCCTGTGCCTATTTAACAAGCATTGGCAAAGCCTACAGGTCTCGCCTTTGTTTGAGGTCTTTTTCTTTGTTTTACAGTAGTGGGTGTGAATGCTAAATGCAGATTGAGGGTGTTCTTGGTAATAAAAAAGTCTTTAAGGGTTTTCTGATTCACAGATGCAAGATGGATGCTCGGAGTTTGGAAATAAATGTGGATTATAATGTTGGATGTATTTAAAATAACCTTACTATCTAAAAAGCATTAGGATATGGAGCTTTCTGTAATTTGTTATGTGGATTTGAGTGAGTTCCACTAGTTTGGGTTTGTTTTCAGTTTTGTGGAGTGGCGTAGATTAAGTGGAAAAGCGAGGGTTGTGTGAGTGGTTATGGGTGTTTTATATTGAAGTGGTGTGTGGTAGTTTGTACAGGAATGTGGGTTATTGGATTGTGGTTGGTAGTTTGGAGTGGTTTATTAGTGAAGTGGCGAAGACTGTGGTTGTTTGGAATGGAGTGGGATGTGCCTATTATTGTGAATGTGATGGCTTTTTGAAGTTAGTGGGCTCTGATTCTGGGAGGCACCCTTGTCCCAGGAAGATATGGCTATATCCATCCATCCAAAAGCAATGGCGGGTGCATATGATCACCACGGGGGAGCAATCTGTGGTTGAGAGCGGAAAGCTGAAAGTGTTACGTCTTTTTAAATTGCTTTGATTTTAGTGCAACGTTTATTACAATTCAATAATCCACCCACGAGCATCTTTCTGCCCACCAGGCTGAATTGCTCCCGCTTTCCTTTAAAGGGGCAGTGTTGGCAGCTACTAGGTTGGGTCACTGCCATGGTATGTCTACAAGCCTTTATTATGGGGGGGGGCACAGCTGCAATAATTCCTCTCTCCCATACTTTAATGGTATGCGCTTGAATTGAGCAGGGGGGCAGGCCCCGGTCCCCGTACGGTCGCGGACAGGCGCAGACGGGCTTGCCCTTGGCGCGCCGACGGCGCACCCACTGCGCGCGGCCTCTGTGCGGCCGCTGTCCACCCTGCATTATATAGGAGGTGGGACTGGGAGACCAGAATGCTGCCCTCCTTCCCGTGGACCCGGAAGTGCTGGGCGCCTCACCCTCCGCAGCAAACCCCCACAATGGACGCAGCGGAACGGGGCGGGTAAGACAGATAAGTGAGCAAAACAAGACTAATTATTCTAGCCCCTGTAATGTCCCCCAGAACAAATTATGCAGCAAACATAAAAATGATTTTTAAAACTTTTTTTTAAAACAAAACAACAATTAACAATTGTCGCCAGCGCTCTAGCTCAGCGCCTGAGACTTCAAATGAAATGCGAGCAAAGTAGATGTTTTCCTGTCGCTGCCACCGACAGACCCGTCTCCACAGTGTGGCCGCTGTCCTCCCTGCATTAAATAGGGAGCGCGTCAGCGAAACTAGAATGCTGCCCTCCTTCCTGTGGACCCGGAAGTGCTGGGCGCCTCACCCTCCGAAGCAAACGCCCACAATGGACGCGGCGGAACGGCGCGGGCAAAACAGATAAGTGAGCAAAACAGGACTAATTATTCTAGCCCCTGTAATGTCCCCAAGAACAAATTATGCAGCAAACATAAAAATGATTTTAAAAACGGTAATCACCCCCCACATCGAGTTGCATTCTTGTGTTTAGCTGCTTCATCAAGTTGAAGTTTCTAAAAGCTGCTGCGTCGCTGCCCCTTTCCTCTCCCTCAGTCCCCTGAGATGTGTGCCCTGTTTTGTTGTTGGAAGTGGTCTGGGCGAGGTTTGCGCTCCCACCGGAAATGCCGTTCTAGTTTAATCACCATTTGCCTTTCTATATGTTTGCTTTCGCCATCTAGCAGTTTTCAAACGTTTTAAGTATCATTTCTTATTATGAACCAAACTCCCGGATAATATTTTACTGACCCGAATAACTGAAAGGTTAAGTCATCCAGGTCTTGGTTATAACCAGTTTAATGTGAACGCACCAGATTTCAGCAGCAGGCGCCTAAACCTGTTCAGCTGTCTCGTCCAGTTTCTAGAATCCAAAGGATGGCGCCATCACATTCATGGAACTAATTTGGCGGGTGATCAGGTTCCTGTTCATTTTTAGCTCTTGCTGAGCCATTGCGTTAGCAATGCTTGCGAGATATAAAGTACGGGCTTTGAAAAGTGCTCCTAAAATGCGGATTGGATACAGTGCATGTGAGCACAACCATGCGCACTGTGCACAGCTTCTATTTGCCACCAGACACTTCTTGCGCACGCGCTGTGCTCCGCCTCTGCTGCCACACGCATTCAGCTCACAAGGCTGCACAACCCCTTATCTCCCATATGCTCGCTCGCCAATGTCCCTCCCACCCTTCCTTTGATCACCGCTTTTCTTTGAACTTTCAGCACGAGTTCTCACAGGCTCCTCTCCGCCCCCTTCCTTTAATGGCCCTCCCCCTCCCCCAGCACAGAGCGTGCATCGCTTGTTTTTTTGTTTGTTTTTTATACCCAACCCTGCCGCATACTATAGCCCAAGCTATTGTTGCTGCTTATTTATCTTATGCAATTAAGAACCATTGACAAAGCCAATCGACCAGATTTATTGACAGTATGCGGATACTTGTTGTATCATATATCTGGATGCAATGACAGAAACAGCCAAAATACAAGTAGGGCAGCAAACTAAGCTAAGCACGTTTTTTTAAATTTATTTTTGCACGTTATTTAAGCCACTCCCTTTATTACATTACCCACGCTGCTGGCGTTATCCTTCCAATCCACTTTTTGCTGCTGTACTGTCCCTCACATTTTAGCAAACTAAGGCGTTATGTGGGGCTGTTAGGGCAGGACGATGGTAGGTGGTATTGCAAGTTATTTCACCCTTTACCCCCTCTCAACCCATTGTAAACTCCTTCAGCACTGTGCACCCCTTCAAACACTCGCACATAGCTGACCATCGCTGCGTGCTCTCTTCAGAGAGGCCAGGTATTGGATGGGCGTACATCAGCCGTGTGATGTGACTACAGGCCAGGCAATGTCCCCCAAGTGACTTGTGTTCCCACTATCTTTCCGCAGCTTGCGCCTGTTTAGTCCCCCCATGCACCCAAATGTGCTGCATTATACCGGATAATTTGCTCTTTTTTTATTTTGTTATACCCAAACCTGCTGCATACTACAGCCCATGCCATCGTTGCTGCTTATT
The DNA here is from genome assembly GCF_964263255.1 of Lissotriton vulgaris. NCBI lineage: Eukaryota > Metazoa > Chordata > Amphibia > Caudata > Salamandridae > Lissotriton > Lissotriton vulgaris. The sequence continues at coordinate 1,324,334,199 of NC_141687.1, read as the reverse complement.
TATCTTACGCAACTAACAACCACTGACAAAGTCAATAGACCCGACTTATTGTCAGTATGCTGCTACTCGTTATATCATATATCTGGATGCAATGACCTAAACAGCCAAAATACAAGTGGGGCAGCAAACTAAGCTAAGCACGAATGTATTTATTTTTTGCACGTTATTTAAGCCACTCCCTTTATTACATTACCCACACTGCTGGGGTTATCCTTTCAATCCACTTTTTGCTGCTGTACTGTCCCTCACATTTTAGCAAATTAAGGCGTTATGTGGGGCTGTTAGGGCAGGACGATGGTAGGTGGTATTGCAAGTTATTTCACCATTCACCCCCTCTCAACTCATTGTAACCTCCTTCAGCGCTGTGCACCCCCTCACACACTCGCACATAGCTGACCATCGTTGCGTGCTCTCTTCAGAGAGGCCAGGTATTGGATGGGCATGTCTCCTGTTAAGGGGCATCATTCATTCCAGTTACCTTACACAAGGTCACATTCATTTTTATTGTCCCGGGAATATTAGCTTATTCATACAGAACTATAGGATGTCGAGCGACTCCGTGACTCGAACCTGATTCCCAGTTCTAAAGTCAGCAAGTCTGGCCATTACACCGCATCCTGGGATAAGGGGAGAGGGGCAGGCAATCCCACATGGAGGCTCAGCTCGTCATGGGCTCGAGGTGCCAACAGGACCTCGGGCTGAGCCAGAGCCAGAGCCAGGCATCTCCCCCCCCCCCTCTCCAGTATTCAGGGAGCTGAGCCGAGCCTGCCTGGACCTCTATACAGGTCTCTGCTCTGCTGATGTGGACGGCATTAAACGAAGAGTGTACTGTAAGGTGATGCCACAACTCCTCGCTTCCTTCCTGATGGCTCTGTGCACAAGGCGTCTCTTCTCCTTCTCTTAACATCTATCTCCTGTAGCGCCTAGCTCTGCATACAGCTCCTTTCTCCTAGCGCTGCATACTTCTAACTCACTAAAGCCTCACTAAAGCTTGACGATGAGTTCAAGCACAGTGGAAGACCTTTTACAATATTTGACTACTTATCTTTCATTTGTTTATTGGTTCATTTGGATGTTAAACAGGTACTGCTAATAAGGTGAAATCTTTGCCCAGATGGTGTTACCTTGAGTAAAAAAGACAAAATAAGTAATATAACAAAATGTGTTGCATTATGCTGCATAATTTGCCTTTTCTTGCCATATAATTTAGCGGCATACTTTGGTCCATCACTGCCACATAATCCCAGTCGTCCTAGATATAATGTTCTAGTTAGACCACCATTTCTATGTCAGGAGAGTTTAAAAGCTCAGAAATAGACATGTACATACTTTTGTAATAGTCTAGCGTAGGGGCGGCATGTCGGGGTCTTGCAAAGGACCTATTTTGCATCTATTTTCTCACATTTCGGTAGTTTTTGTAAATACAGTTGGGTAATTTAAGTGGCTACTGGACATGTCACAGCAGCTTCTTTTGGCGTCTCAGGTATAATCACCCTTGGATCTCAAGAGGCTAACTCTCGGGTCTCACCGGAGGGTCACTTTATAATCTCACGTGAAGGTCATTTGAGGATATAATGTGAGAGTCACTTTAAGAGCTAACATGAGGGTGGGTTATTTTATTAAATGCTTTAGATTTCACAGGAGGGTCTCCATCAGCCGGCCAATTAATCAATGTACTGGTACACTGCTTTTTCCCAGTGGCGATAGATGCAAAGCAGAAGTGTGCCTGGGATTTATTGAGGCTATTGACGGACCGTCAAGGGAGGACAGGGAGTCTGGAAGCACATGCTTCAGAATATGAGCATAAACTGTGTTCTCCTCAGAGCTGACAACATTACGCTTATCTGCCCCCTCACCCGCCCCACACACACAGCCACACACACACACACACACACACACACACACACAAAACCACAGGCAGACGCGCAACCACAAACAATACACACAACCACACACACACAAACACAACACACACACAACCACATACAACCACACACAACCATACATACAACCGCACACAACCACACACACAACAACACACAGAACCAACCATCAGTGCAAACTTTCACCAAGCACAGACACCATCAGTCATCAGTGCATGCTTTCACCGGGCACAAACACCACCAGCCGTCAGTGCACCCTTTCACCGGACACAAACACCATCCGCCGTTAGTGCACGCTCCCACCAGGCACACACCACCAGACGTCAGTGCGCGTTTTCACCAGGCACACACACACACACACACACACCACCAGCCGTCAGTGCACGCTTACACCAGGCACACACACATCACCAGCCGTCAGTGCACTAATTCATCAGACACACACCACCAGCCGTCAGTGCACGCTTTCACCAGGCACACACACCATCAGCCATCAGTGCACGCTTCCATCAAGCACACACACCACCAGCCGGCAAGTCCACACTTCCACCAGGCGCACACACACTACCAGCCATCAGTGCACAATTTCTACAGACACACACCACCAGCCATCAGTGCACACATCCATTGTTAACGCATCCACAATTAACTATTGTAACAATAGCAGTATGGCGCACTTTACTTTTAAACATATTCATTTAAAGCGCAGCCATTGCTAAAAAAAAAATACAATTTGTTTTGGCCTATAATTTATAGACTTTTGTTGCAATTGGTGTTGCAATATTTAGCAATGCCGATAGCTCAAACTTAATTAATGCGAGACCTTTTGCATTGTAAATGCTTGTTACTCTTTAAGACAAGGCTGCTGGAGCCGCACGACTTGCCAATATGCCGTAAAATAATTCAGTGCAGGCATCAGAGTGTAACTTGCACCTAGCATTATCAGATCACTTCTTCTAAGCCACACATTATGCTCCCTAGTCTGCGTTTTCATTTTTTTAAAAAGACTAGGATTTGTAATCTGGATTACTACACTGACAGCAACGATTTGTACAACGAAAAACCACGAGTAGGTATGGTGTTCAGTGCCTACGGAGAGATCAGGCAATCACTCCTGCAGCAAATCATCATATATTCAAATCCGAGCAGGGTGAAAACAGTCTTTAATCCTTGTGGTATTGACAAAACTAGTGCAATTAAATCAGGTAATAGTGAACTTAGCTGTACATAAAGCGTCAGCTATCTTGCAAGAAGGGCGACATCTAAATAAATAGATAATTATTGTAAGGGGTAAGAAGTATTTTAATACATGTGCTGGGATGTGTCCTTCAGGAGTGGCTTCTGTGGTGGGGAAAAGAGCTATTGTTTTCTGAGGTGGAGATTCCTTCTTGCCTGCAAGAGTATCTGTCCCGGCTACACGGGTTACCATCAGGACCTGAGGAAACTCAGCTGTATTGGCAAACTAAGGAACTGAATTTAATGTAGCCCACAGGCCCTGGAAGAGGGCATAGAGGCAGATAGTGGTACGCCTACCAGATTGTGGTATGTGAGAGGCTATGAGGAGTCCAATGATTAGCCCTGCACTGGAAAAGGGCACTCTGTTCTCCTGTGCTGCTCGGGTTGACATCCGCAAAGAATGGGACCAATTTAGCAGTCAATGTTATTCCATGAGCAAGGGGGACGTATGCTTGTGGCACTGGTCTAAGTAAGGGCTAGATCCAAGGTATGCCTTAACAATGTGAACTTAGGGCCACAGAAAGGACACATAAATCTTCATTGATCAATGGAGCTACCTAGGGGAGAGTGCCCTCTCAAACAGACATGAACCTTAGTAGACAAGAGGTGCACTTTTGCCTGGGGGCTTTCCATCATTTATGCACCCATAAATCTCTGTTCTGGTGCTGCAAGGGAGGATGGATGGGCTACTTTGTAGCTTGCTACTCCGTTGGCCTGGAGACAACCCCTCCAGATGCCAGCCCAGAAAGTATAATAAATATGTGGGTAGGGAGGCCGACACCTTCGTTAGACTCCGATGTACAACTGCCAGTGCTCTCTTCAGCTTTGAAACGTGGAGCTCCCTCACTTTACTCATCTAATGTCTGCTACTGTGCATGCTTCCAAGCACACCCAGCCTACATCCATTGCAGAATATAACTGGCTCGAAGGATGTTCTAATTTCACTCTGTTTTCCAAGAATGGCTTAGACAATTAGCCATCAGGCCCTAGAAGAGAAAAGGCCATCTGTGCTGGAAGGAATCCCTGCACCCCAGAGACTGACTAACTGCTGCTTTGGCACGAAACATTGTTCGGAATGTTGCCACCTTTTCAGACTGAAGGTCTACATTGTTTGTTCTTGAGATTGTGGATGCATCCAGAATATCACCTTCTCTGCATCAGACCCTTCTTTCCAACTTGTGGTTGCAACTCTCCAATCTTCATACCTGTCCCCCATATTAACACCTGTCATCAAGATGGACCCAGGCTGTTTCACCACTACCGACCTCTGTGCAGACTATTTACGTCTTCTGACTGTTACCACTGTTTGGGCCTGTAACTCTACTCACGTCTCAGGGTAACATTGAACAGCGCATTCCGGGGGAGGTCCGAGTGCACCGGACGGAATTGTTAGGATGTCAGACCTACCAAAATACACGGTCATGGCTGGCGATATCACAGGGTAGGAGTTAGCATGAGCTGGAACACCCTGTGCGGTGTGGGTTTCAAGCTCATCTTTGGAGCTGGGAAATGTGGATGTCCATGAGGGTTTTTGCATACTCTCCAAAACATTGGCAGCAGCATTTGAAGCTTTTGGTTTGGGTGTGTGGGTGAAAGGTCAGTTCTCAGCATAAAGACCCCGCCCCCTCCAAGATCCCACCGCCTCATGCCTCCTAAAAGCAGGGGGCGTAAATTTCCACCTCTTCCACATAACCTGCCCATATGAGTCCCCACCTACTCTCACACAGTGAAATTTATGTGAAAGTTAGCAGGCCTGTGATTAAGATAGTTATTGTGTATTTGCCTGATCTAATCTTTAATATAATAGGTGCCGAAAGCTAAGAGTTATTCATTTAAATCCCTCAGTATCTAGTGTTTCTAAGATACAAGGTGTATAGAGCAATATATATTATTATTGGCATACAATGATGCCAATATTGCTCCCATTGCTAATTCATATTGTCCTATGCCGTCACAGAGGTTGTGAGCCCTGTGGTAAGGTGCATTCAACCTACACTAATTCAACACCGAAGGGTTAGGGGGAACGCTGTACAAACTCCCATGGAAGCATCTGCCATGGCTTTATTCCTACCTACTTACTTTGCGATGCTATTCCGGCTCATTGCCATGTCGCTACATCTGTCATCTCAGTGAAACCTTTTGCGAAAATTTCAATTCACTCACCTGCTTTCGCTCCAGCAGCAAGTTTAATTTGGACAACAATCACCAGATACATAGTAGATTTCTAGTAATTGACTGTACTGAAGAATTCCAAGGAGATTTCGCAAAAATCCTACATGGGACTAGCCAACAATAAGAATTGTTGGGCAACCCACAACAGACATAAATAGGTAAGAAGTTTATTTTACGAAGATTATGAAATTCCAATAATTAACTAGAACATCTCCAGCGCACAAACTGCTGTTTGCATGGCTCTGCATAACTGTCTGATTGTCCAGAGTACACATTTCAAATGTTGCTATTGCAGATCGCAATTTTCAACATTACATAAATTGGTGCTTTAAAACATGTTTGGGAAACGGAAACATAAGCTGCGAACATTATTGGAACGAGAAGAGAATCTATTTTGTCGCTGCACTGTACTCTTTAGTAAGAACACTTCCAATTCTGGCACCTTGTGCTAGCTGCTTTTATGCATTTCTCCTCTCTATTCCTCCTAAAATCCAAACGGCTGAGAACATTTTAAGGTGGTCCTCCTGATGACTCCACATATATCCAAAATTTAAAGTTGTCAGTGTGAGGAGTAGACAGGTGAGATAATTCAGAAATGAGAATTGACGCCTTGAACATGAGAATAGCTGGCAACCAGTGAAAGAAAGTATCCATTCCTTTTTAATCTCCAGTGATAATATGCAGCATTTATTAAAAGGAGGCTGATTCCTTATTTACTTACATAAAAAAATTAGCTTGTTTAAAATAGGCAACTTACTGTTTCTAGGTCACAACTCTTGATTTTCAAATCGGTTTAGTAGATCTAAAGCACAGTTTAAGAGTTCTTAGATACATTTACTCTAATAAGCAAAAACTGCATGTTAGTACTGACCAGATGGAATCGTGAGTAACCAACCCGCTCTTCTCTTGACTGAGACACAAGCACCTCATGGTCCACTCATTATAAAATCTATCATAACTTTCATCGAATGCTCAAGCTGCTAGGTATTACTGTAAAGGATCTTTATTGGAATGAACATGGGAGGAGCAACCTATAGCAAATATGTCTGTCGAGGAACACAAACTCACGTTCATCTCGTAATTCTCTACTACCCAACAACAATACAGTGCCGCGCACGGTCACCCACATACAGAGGAAGTGCAAGAAAAGCCTTGTGTCTGAGCTTAATGTGTTAAGAGCGAGCTTACTCCCCCGTCTGTCGGATACATGCCTGTACATTCCCTGTAGTCACTGGAAAGGCAGACTATTTTTGGCTCTCATTACGTTTGCTACCCTCAACAATCAATTCACTGACATTGTCTTAAGAGCCCCATAATGCACATCTGCTTCCAACACGGGATTTGCAATGTAGATGAGATCTGCATGTTGCTAATAATGGGAAAATGGCAGCTGCCCCCCCCTGTCATCGTCTCCTAGCAACCGACAAGCAGGCCAGCTTACCTTCTCTGCGTCTTGCTCGAAGAGCCGTAGTTGGAAACACTGATCCAGCTTCAGCTTGCGCACGTGCCACATCTGATGCAAATGCTGCCGCGTGGAGTGCAGTTTATCCAAAAGGCTGGTGATCTTTGGCACCAGACTCTGGAAGTCCGTACTTCCGGGGATGCAGTTCCTACCAGAGAAGCCATCACCACACCGGATACACTGTAACAGCCTCTGGCCTTCACGGTCCAGCTCCTCCACAGGAGCCTTGAGCACCTTCTTTTTCAGCTGCGTGTGTTCATCGATAAGCCTACGTGAGCCCTCCACGTCCACTGGAAACTCTTTCCTGGCCAACATCTCCTGAAGATCTTCCAATCTGGATAACAGATGGATGGCGCTGTTGAAGAACTCCTCCAGCGCCACCCGCAGGTCGATCCATTCGTCGTGGTTGTAGTCCAAGGACCCCTCAAATTCATCCGTCAGTTGAGAAGGATCCACCAGCTTTGAAAGGCCTTCGACGGACACCATACTGGTCTAAATACAAATAAAAGGCCACAAAAGAAATTTATTTAGAAGCTCAAGGATGAAATCACGCAAAGGAACACAACTGGTAAACATGCAAGAGCAAAAAAACTGTCATATTCCACCCACGAGGTCAACCCAAAGCAAATACTCAAACTTTTCCCTTAAATAGGCATATGCTAATGATCACAATACATATTTCATCACTGGTCGCTGTCTGCATTAGAATACGCATCTTACTGAGATCTTGATCAATGGTCACCACATTGCAATGATATGCTCTTTTTTTCTCTAGCAGAGCATAAGGTCAGGCTGCGGCATGAAAAGGCTCTTGGTAGTGCTCACGGGTTAATGATAGTACCCAGCCTGCAAACCCTGCAGCAATATTTCACTGTCAGATATTAATGGCTAGCAGGACAGTCACTAAAGATCAATTAATGACTGCATTTGTTTTCATGGGTAAAAATATGCTCCTGTAGAGAATACAGTGACTTTTATTTCTCCTTTCCCGTCTTAACCAGCATCTGACATTAATTTCGCCAAAAACTAGGCATGACGTACCATGTTTTTCCCAATCTGGGTTTCAAAAGACAGCAGAATTGTTAAATTAAAGCAATACATGACCTCTTTCTGAAACACACCAGAACCTAACAGAAGGTTGTTTTGTTTACATTCTGTCCTCATTTTCATAGTGCCTCTGTTTTGTGTAGTGACCACAAGAGGCGGGTGAGTCACAGAACGCTCAAGCCAGATACCTTGCTCTGGCTCAGCTCGAGATCATCTTGGACCCTTAAGCACAAAACGAGCCAAGCCTTCAAATGGCTTCTACCCGCCCGGAACCCATGCCTATACCTCATTGTTCAATCGTGCTCTCCAACTCCCCAGATATCCTTCTAGTAAGGGTCTGCCCAGCTCTGCACCACCATGGTCTTTATACAGATGGGAAGAGAGTGAGGAGCTGTGCAGCCCGTCTGAACGCTGCTCACTGTTCAGGTGTCATTCAAAATACAAAAAGCTTGCTTACTGCGACCTTTGTCATGAAAGTCTGGTGGCTGAGCTGGGCAGTGTGACACCTGTGATCAATCTTTACTTCTTCAACTCACTTGAGGAAATTGTGCGAGCCTAGTCAATTTTATTTTACAGTGCTTCATTTTCCTTCATCACGAACGACAGCACCTTTAAATACATGACCTCAGGATATGTATAGTGTAGACATATTTCTCTATTGTACATAGTTTAGACTACATTGTTGTTCCATCTTTATTGCAATATTGGAATGTTGAGAGCTTCATTGAAGACTGGCAAAGATCCACTGCTCTCGCTTTTCTCTTTACCCTTCATCTCCAAAATATATGGATTGGGAGGGTAAAGCTGAAGGCAGAGGCCATGCATAAGAACACACTGAGCCTTCACCCTTTCCTCCTCCCTTAGCTCAGTGTAACTGGGGCTTCAGAAGGAGGGAGGGGTAAATGTTACTCAGCTCCTGGGTCCGCCTGGCTTGGTTGAACTACAAAAAAATAAGTTTACCCAAGGCGGGGAGAACCAGGAACAGATTTCTGCGAGGTTGCTTTCACAGCTCTTGCTGTGAATGATCAACAGTTATAAGCCGTGGCCCTGCACGCTGCTGTGAACAGCTGAACATTCACTGCAAGAGCTGAGAAAAAAAGGTTTCAGAGCCGCAGGAGATTTCAACCCCCTCGGTCTCCCATGCCTTTGTTTTCTCAATTAGGACGTTCCGCTGTCCCGGGGTGGAATGTTGTAACAGGGTGATAGACTTCTGTGCTGAGCTATACCGCCCATTAAAGGCCCATCCCCTTGTTAAGGCCCTTGCGGAACACGGAATCGCAGTTCCGGATTACCAAAAAGGCAATGTAAGCACGCCCCTACGGGACCCACTCCTTTTAGGGGCCCTGCGACAACAGGTCAAAATAATATTGATTTGATCTTGACAGAAAATTACAATCATAAGCTTTCTTAAATTGTTTGGAATACATTTTTGTTTAATAACATTAATAAATGTTAATGTATAGTTTTGTGTAATAAAATTGGTTTATTAAAATTTTTGGCTGGGAAAATTAAAACTTATTAGGAGATAATTTGTGAGGGGGGCTCAAAAATGTTGATTGCCTGGGGCCTCCACAGGGTTTAAACTGGCACTGCAGGAATGGTCCTTTAATGGTCAGTGTATTTATTTATTTTTATTTTTAAAGTTTTATATAGCGCGAACAAGATCTTTGCAGATATCAGAGCGATTTACAGAAACAGTATGTAGGATAAACAAACTGTTGAAAACAGTATACTAATTGGTAGGGAGTGAGTTGCCAATAGGGTAATAATCGCACAAGAGTATGCACGCTAATAACAATCAAGAAGTAATAATATTGCACAAGAGTATGCACACTAATAACAATCAAGAAGTAATAATATTGAAGCCATGCAATGTCGACTCGAATAAGATTATAGCACCCCAGAGGGAGAGTAAACACGCTGTTGAAAACTGAATAGTAGGCAATAGTGAGTGGATTGCAGTTAGTAAGTCACTCAGGTCATAGTGTGCAGACCTAATAAACAATCTGGAAACCAAATAATAAAGCATCCGTGCAAAGATTTTGGTCCAGTAGCAGTCATAAAAGAGTCAAAACATAGATAAGCATTCGGGTAGCCGATGAAATAGGAGCCATGTACTGTGATTGTTCCAGTAACAGTAGGGTTCAGGTGAACTTCGCTATAAGGATGGCTTTTACCTCTTTCTTGAAGAGTACAGAGGAGGGGATAAGCCTAGTTTCTGGCGGGAGCGCATTCCAGATCCTGGGTGCCATTCCTGAGAAGGAGCGTTTGTATGTTTTTTCCTTCCGGAATCTACGAGGTTTCAGGAGGAGATTCTTTGTGCTTCTGTTGGACCTTGAGCCTCCTGATATAGTCAGCTTGTGAGTGAGGTAGTTGGGTGACTTGTGGTGTACGGCCGAGTGTGTCATACAGGCAATTTTCAGCTGAACTCTGGCTTCAAAAGGCAGCCAGTTTAGGGCTTTTAAGTCAGGGGATATGTGTGAGTGTTTTCTAGAACCAGTGATGAGTCTCGCGGCCGCGTTCAAGGAGGCGCGTAGGGGCGCCGTTGTTGTTAGGGGGAGCCCGCTGAGAGCCACAATTCCGTAGTCTATGCGAGGAATGACTAGGGCTTGTACAACAGTTCGGAAGTCCTTGGGTGGCAGGAAGGGTTTGAGTTTTCTCAGCGTGTTGATTTGGAAGTTGGCTCCCTTGGTTGCTTTGCTAATATGCTGCTGCATGTCGAGATTGGAGTCAAGTGTGATGCCCAGGGATTTCGCCGAGTCCACGATGGTGGGCTGGACATTTAGTGCGGTTAGATGATTGAGCCAGGTTTGGGTGATGGCCTTTTTCGCAGGAGGTGAGATCAGAAGGAACTCAGTTTTCAGAGCATTTAGTTTAAGGTGATTGTCGGCCAGCCATGCTTGGGTGTTTCTTAGTGTGGCATTCAAAAGTTTGATGTCTTCAGGTGATTGAAGCTTGAGGTAGAGCTGAGTGTCATCGGCGTACATATGAAAGTGTACATTTGATGCTTGCAGCAAGGTGGTGAGTGGTTCCATGACGAGGTTGAACAATGTGGGGGATAGGGAGGAGCCTTGTGGGACGCCTAGTGTTACGGGCACAGGCGAGGACAATGCGTTGTTGATCTTGAACTTCTGAGACCGGTTGTGCAGAAAGGAAGTGAACCATTTGAGAACAGTCCCGGATATGCCCATTCTGGTGTTCAACAGCTCCAGTAGATTCTCGTGTTTGACCGTATCAAATGCTGAGGAGAGGTCAAGGAGGATGAGGAGGCAGGACTCATTGTGATCAAGGATTTGAAGGGCGTCATCAATTATGTGTGTCATAGCCGTTTCCGTGCTATGTTTTGCTCTGAAACCTGATTGGTGCGGGTTGAGTAGGTCAAACTGCTCAATGTGTTTTGTCAGTTGGAGTTGTACGCATTTTTCTAGCAATTTGGCCAGAGTGGGGATATTGGTGATGGGTCGGTAATTGTTTAGGTCGGCCGGGTCAGCTGTGGGTTTCTTGAGTATAGGCGTGACTTGCCCTATCTTGAGGGAGTCTGGGATGAGTCCTTGTTGCAAGGAGCAGTTGATTATTTTAGTCCAGAGTGGGAGGAGCATGGGGGTGAGGGCTTTAACAGCGTTGGCAGGTAGGGGGTCTGTGAGGTGATTGGCGGGTTTCAAGGTGCCGAAAAGCTTGTGAATTGATTCTTCAGTATACGTGTCGAAGGACGTCCATGAAGCATTGTTTTTGGGTTGAGTGTTAGTTATGCCTAAGGAGCAGGAGTATCGACTTATATCGTTGAGGAGATCACTTCTTATATTGTCGGTCTTTTGCTTGAAGAAAGCAGAGAAGTCTTCACAACTTGGTGTATTCTTTGCTGAGTTGTTAGGTTGTAGAGGCTGCGTCTTTGTTTGGGTTTTGACTAACTCGAACAGTTTTCTTGGTCGATTTTTTGCTTGATCCAGCTGTTGGCTAAAGAAGACTGATTTTGAGCGTTTGATTTTCCTGAAATAAGCGTTTCTCTTACTCTTAAGCGCTCTAAGGTGCAGTGCTGATGGGTCAGATATCCACGTGCGCTCTGCCATGCGCATAGCACGTCTGTCTTCATTGAGTCTACCATCATACCATGGGTTCGAATTCTTGGTGGTGACTCTTCATTTGCAGGGGTGCGGCTTCATTGATTATTGCAGACATAGTGTCTAGGTAGAGGTCGGTCAGTGAGTGCACATCAGAGACGCCCGTCGGGGGAAGAAGGAGATTGTCTGTGTGGGCAGGCAAGGAGTTTGGGTTTAGATTTTTCATGTCCCTCTTCCAGATCTTGGTTTTGGCAGGTTGAGCCGGGTTAAGTTTGACCTTTTCGTTGATGAAGAAGGTGATGATGTGGTGGTCTGACCAATCACAGGGTTCGATTGCCTCCAGCTGGGTAGAGTCTTCTTTGGCGATGATTAGGTCAAGGATAGAGCCTTTTTCATGTGTCGGACGGTTGCAGATTTGGGTGAGGTCAAGTGCGTTGAGGAAAGTCTTAAGGCTATTCACCACAGCATCTTTCTGGTCGTTCCAATGAAGGTTGAAGTCTCCCAAGTAGATTTGATTGATCTGACGCCCGGCGTTGGTGGATATCGTGTCCATGATTGGAGAAGGTGAGGTTGTCCCTGGGTGGGTGGTAGATAACATGAAGGGAGCACACAGGTTTGGCCTCGCTAGTAATATCGAGGCAGATGAGTCCGCAGGAGGAGAGGGAGGGGGAGGGACCTTCAGTGATGGCGAGGTTGCTCCTGAAGATGCATGCAATTCCCCCGCCCGTCTTGCCATTTCTGTCGAGTCTAATAATGTGATAGTTGGAAGGGAATAGTATGTCCATAATAGGTGTGGAGGCTTCAGTTAGCCACATAGCCAGTGTAGCCTGCTACAGTGGGCTATAAAGCTATAATAAGACCCTAAGCTACATAAAGGGAGGGTTAGGGAAGGGGGTTCATGAATGATTTTAAATTCATCTTCATAAATTGTCACTTCAAACAAACAACAATACAATGATGTAAACTAATGTACTAAAGTGAAACGCTCCGCAATTATGAAGAATTAGAACATCAGAATGTTTGGTACTCCACTGCAGACAATGAAATTACTTAGGGCTAATAAGGGCTGGTATAAAACCTCTGCTGAAACCTTCCTACGTTGTTTGCCTTCTTGTTTCTCTCTTTTTTGTTCATTTAGAACATTCCACCCTCTGAGGGCAGAATGTTCTAACAGCCTTACGCTTTTGGCTATACTAGTTGTTAAAGGCCCTTTCCCTCGTTATAGGCCTGAGCCACAGGGCCTTTATCAACCAGTATAGCCCAAAGCAGAGGGCTCCAAGCCTTTAGTATACTTTTATTTTTCAAAATGTATACGTTCATGTAATGTTTACATGGCGTTTGTTGACCTAGCTACATGCCAAGTCTTTTTCTGACTTGACTTGTGCTCAGGCTTATAGAGCCAAGCCTAGCCCCTGACTTGGCTCTCCCTAATAATCTGCCGGCTCGCCCACTTCTAGTACCAACGTGCTGCCTTAGAATCCTTTCATACATGGTCTACAGATGTAAAAAACTGCTGTGCCACCTGACTCCTATGGAATGCCTTTGGGTTGGAGACCTAATGACGTGCAACACAGAGTATTGGATGCCTTCTTGATTTTTTACTAGACTCGTTCGACCTGAACATATTTCAATCTATACTAAAAGTATACCTCATCTGACCCTTGTCATGTATTTCTCCGACTATGTTTTGTTTTAAGAAAATATGACTGGACTAGAAAATGACACGATTGGAAAGTCTTCAGTGACAAAGCAACAAATGTAAATTAGAGACCAGGTTTGTGATTAATATAATCCTTGTTTCTTATCTGGCTTTTAGGATATCTCCTAAAGAAATAATTTGAGGTTCTCGATCCAGGTGTGAAGCCGATGGCTTTTCAACAAGAAAACTACCATAATAATTTGTGCCACTTTTCGAAGTGTCAATAGACTGCCCATTGAAGTTACAAAGATTTTAGAAAGCGAACTTTCCTGTGTCCTCTCGTCTTCAAAGGTAGCTCTTCTGAGCCGAGCTGATGGACACCGGAAGAGCAGTTGTGGTAAACTCTTTTTGACATTGATATTGTTTGACAACAAGGAAATAGACATTAATCAAAATCCCAATTACATACCTGTATGTAGCACAGAATATACTGCAAACACACAAGTTCAATTTTTTGTCAAGACAGGAGGCTAGCATTATCCATATTACTTTTATTAGCCACCTCTGAGCAGCAACCATAAAAAGCTTTCCATTAGAACTCAAACAGCATCATACTTTGGTCTCTCTTTCATATAAAAACTGAAGTCACAAACATTTGACTTTACTTTTCCTTAACATTCGAATTACTATTTTTTCTCACTCTGTACCTGACTGGCCTGTGCTTGGTAGCAAATAATCTCCTCTTGTTAATAGACATACATTTCTGCTCTGACACAGTTGACCGCAGAGGTCTCAATTAGCAACTCACAGGCCTTAAGAAGATAAGGTGGATTATTTGGGACATATAAAGTAGAGAGGCAAAGTAAACCGCTACAGTGACCCTTGATGTTCGAGCTCGACTGTATTCATCTAGGTAAGAGTGTTAGAAGTCCAACAATCACATGGCAGCATTCTGGCCAATGGCACAGAGACCACTGAGATCCGTGGCTGGCAAAGGAAATGGGCCATCCTCTTTGAATAGGTAACCCCCCCCCCCCACCCACCCACACGGACTGGTAACAGGACGGAGCATCATAAAGACTGCATGTGCATGTGGATAACTAGTTACTGTAGGATTTTGGCATCCATGTTGTTTAGAGTCCTGCAGCGATAGCTACTTCCTGATTTATCAGGATTTGTTCTTATCATTAGAGCATCCTATTTTCTCCAGAGATTATTCCATATAAGGGTGATCTCAGGGAATCGGAGCCTGAAACAGCAGTAGACACTGAAAAGGCATTCAAGACCATCACTTTAGACAATAATTATGCAACTCGGACACAGATCTTCTTTGGGTAATATGTGATGCAAAATTATATATTACTAGGCTGTTCACCCACAGAAGCAATAATAGTAAGAATTACCTGGCACAGCTGGCCAGCCCCAGGCAGGCCCCCTGGCTAGCAACGGAACCGTTAGCATGGCATATGTGGAGGAGTTGCAACTACCAGCGGATAGGAATAGACTGCACAAGACCCAAATTATCGCTATATGAGGAGGATTGATTGTAGTTCCGAGCCAGCTCTTAAATTGTGCTGGGTACTTTAGAGTTTTGAGGCTTGGTTGTCTTTTGGGTTTACACATGAAGAGAGATAAAACCTGTATATTTCCCTTGAAAACAGCAAAGAGCACAGCTCTGGTTTGGAAAGTGGGCTAGGAATATAAGTGCACCAACTACTTTCAACTATTTGGGATTTAGGATCCATCAAGATGCTGGTGACAAGCAGAATGGCAACTATAATAGAACTGTTACAGCTGAGGCGGCCAATGTAGTTTGGAGTTGCCTTCCACTGTTGGTGGTGGGGAGCATGGCCCTGCCAAAATAGGTAATATTACCAAGATTGCTACTTTGTTTGCAAATATATAACAGCTGCTTCCTATGATGTCCTTTAACGACCTTAACATATTTATCTTGGATATGCTGTAGGGCAGGAGATAGGAAAAGAGGAGCACTGGGAAAGCTGATTTAATATGGAGGAGGGAAACCTTGGGATACCTAACTAATTTTGAGCTGCAATGTACTGCATGTGACAGCAACATTAAAAGTATGAGATTTAGCAGGAAGTACATATATTTGAGCCACCAACATGTAAATGTTATTCTCTTTTTTGAATTTGTCATTTTTTACTTTTGGATGTGATTGTTACCTGATGTATATTAGTACTGACTGATAATGTATGTGTGGTGCACATATAACTTGTTTAAATTAGAATAATAATGATTTACTGTGGAGTCTCAGGGCGTCTTGGAAAGGGAGTCACACAAAAGGGACGAGAAGTGGGTAATAACAAGGTGGGCTGTGGAGGGGTGGCACAGCAAGGCTTGGGGTAGGAGTTCGATAAAACAGACAGTTGCAGACTGCTTTTACCTCATGATATGTAATAACTCCCCAGTCGTTTATTGAAACTCTTGGGACCATTTCCATGATCAGGGTGACTTTTTGGTACTATGACTTTAGGATCAAAGGTTGGAGGATGAGTTTCGGGGAGGGGGAGGATACATTTTAAGACCTTGACGCGGCTCTGTGCAATTTTAGAAAGATTGACAATATGAACCAACAAAACTATTTCATCCACCACATCATCAAGTTATGTATGCATTTGCTGTACTTAACTCCACATCTACTAACCTAGACTGACCTTGGGATGTAGTTGTTAGGTCGACGAGGTGGATATGATGCTTTTGTCATCGGATATGTCGAATTAATTATAATGAGCAGATATTCTTGACATACTCACTGTGTACAATGGCCCGATATCCTGTGACCATCCCTTATACAACAACATATTTTATTTGTGTTTATTTTTATATTCCTGAAGTCTATGTTGATGAGGAAAAAAACTCACAGAGGGCACCAGCGCACCTCACAATTTTACATCTCACAGTACAATAAAAAAAAAAGATTATTTGGGTTGCAAAACTGTTCAAAACACAGCTGACGAGATACAAAGAGTATTCCTGTATCACTGGATAACAATTTCAAGTAAATGGCATGCATCAAAAGTTCAAAGACATAGCACACAGTGTACATCATTCTAAGTAGGTGTTACTCTAAGAACGTGGTTAATCTCATAATGGCTCAGAACTGACTTTCAAGTGAGGCAAGGTCACTTCATCATAGAGAAGACATCATGCCTCAAGGTTTTTCTTGAACAGGTGTAATGTCAAGGAGTGCTTAAAGAGGATGACGTAGTGCAATCTAATTGAAAGTGGAAAGGAGTTAAATAACGTAGGGCCATTCCCTGAGAAGTACTAATCAGTGGAAGAACATTTTCTTATATTGTTGGATCCGTAGGTAATGTTTTCCTTTGCGAAAATACGTTGATAAACACCATGCGGTAGCCTTCAGTCCGTTTTTGTGGAATGGCTCATGCTTATGGGTTGAACTTTTTGCAGGGTGTATCCTATGCCATTGTGGACCGAAAATATCAAATAAACCTAGGAGCAATTATAACATGCTGAAGACGGGATGATAACATTTAAATAATTCCTGCGAATATTAATGCAGCCTCTGGTTATTTTAATTCCATTATATGGTGTTACAATATTATTACTACACCTTCTGTCCTAATTTACCAGTGTTCTGCTAGTGAGGCCTGTTCTCCTATAATTGTCGGTGCCAATGAATTTAAGCCTAAGCCAAAAAAACACTGCTCTTCTTCAATGAAATACCACGAGCCATGGGACACTGGAAGAGCCAGCTGGGCAGATAGTCCTTCAATACTTTTATGGACTGTATACACATTAAACAAAAGGACAAGATGGCACTCTCTCATTTACACAGGCATGATTTGTGTTGAGATGGGGTTGTGCACTACAAGTGATGCAAACTGTGAGCAAGGGTGGCTCCTCCACTTGGGCGGAGGAGAGTGGCCCCACTGCTTTCTCGCAGTGCGAGAAGTAGAACCATAAAATGGTATTTTAAATACCATTTTATGTTTCTGCTTCTCGCACTGCAAGAAAGCAGAGGGTATGCCTGGTTGGGGGCAGGCGGATGGGCGGTCCTGCAGGAGTCCAGGGGAGGAGTGCGCTGACTGGTTGGTTGGTTCCAGGGATAACGAAACCAGTTATATGCTTTCTGCATTTTCTCTATGTAGGCTACAGAGAAAATGGCTTCCCCATAGACGCCTGTGGGGGTCGGCGTCCTAGCCAATCACAATGCTGCCATTGAAGTGCTCTGATTGGCTTGGGGGGGTGTGGGGGCGCCTGCTTCCTGTATGGAGAGGAGACTCGATACAATGCGACGTGGGACCGGAGGAGATAGTAAGTTAAATTTTAGTTTTTAAAAATTAAGTTAACCGCCCCTGACCCTCGCACCCGCGAGTCATGCCAGCCGCGACTGACTGTGAGATTGATCAAATTGTTGCTCAATTGGTCAGTGTAATGAAGGAACAAACAGAGGATCCTGAAGCAGCTGAGAATTTGTGAATTCGTTCTTGTACCAGTTATACCCGATGCCAGTAAAATGCAGTGACATGTCTTGATCCGTCTACAAAACCCTCTAAATTCTTTTTTTATTCTTCTTTACTTCACGAGCAGAAACAAAGACCTTAAATAACGTTGGTGTTTGTTGATGTTGTAGACAGAGTCCTTTAATGAACTGGGACACTTGAGGATTCCTTAGGTTTACACCCAGAGTGCTATAAAGTCACCTAACCTACTCAGGCAATCACCAAATATTGAAGGACAGTTAGCAAACCCCCCCCCTCCCCCGGAGGCAAAGGGGTGGGGATACAATGTTAAATGCAAAGGTCGCAGATAACGGTCAAAAAGCACAGAATCTTACCTCAAAAATGAATTTGGAGCTGCCAAAGTTAGTCTTCTGCTTCTGCCAGAAGTTATCCGGCTTGATTATCAGTGCAACGTGGATTTCGGCGGGAAATGCTTCTTGGAGGGTCTTCAGCAGAGGTTTGATCAAGTCCCATTTGGATCCTCGCATGTCAATAATAACAGTGAATCCTCGCTTACACACATCTTCACTGTGGGAATGAGAGCATGACATGATGATTAATATTGCCCTTGGGCATACATGCTTATTCTGATCTTCCTGCAGCTCAATTTCTCAGCATGAAATACTTCTTGTGTCATACTGGTTATATGCTGTCGGGAGGCTAATGCAGACTGAGATACTGTGTGTGCACAGGAGTTGTATTTCCAATTACTGGCATATATTTCATGACAACAAGTAAACGTGCTTTCAGCTAGTAATATTGTGGCTCATACAGTTTGAAAGACAGCAAAAAGCAATGTCTTGCAAATTGTGGTCCCAATAAGAACAGGGATTATTGAAGAAAAGTGAACAAGATCTGGATTTATAAAATCATTACTCTGTGTGAAAAGACGCTATGAATTCAGTATTGACGCAAAATGGCAATTCACATTTCTCTTCTGCAACCAAAACTATTTGCTTAAACAACAAATCCCTACAACGTACAAATTACACTTTTTCATTACTACACGTACATTTCTTGAACTTATAACAGTAAATTACAACTCGTGAAAAATGTTGGCTTGCCACAACGGAGAAAAATGTTACAGCCACCATAACAGAACTAAGGAACTTGGTCCCAAATTCCTGAAGAAAAAAAAAAATAGGAAAGTGATAAGGGGTTAGCGTAAAAATACCCTAACCTCCCATCTCTTGTGGAACTCGCAGTGTTGTCAAAATGTTAAATTAAAAAGAAAAACTACTGTTACAATGAACCGGGATTCACCATGGCCTTGTATAGAGGTCTTTGCACAGAAAGAGGGGTTTGGGTCTACCAGCAGCGGCGCTTTGGCTACAGGACATGGCCATTTGGCCATCTGCGGCAGTGGGTTGGCCACTCATGATACGTTGAGTGCAGGGCCAGGGCCTGTGGCCAACCCACATGGTGCGCAACGCCGAGGACTGTGTGCGGCAGGGTGTTGGCCATCTTCGGTTGCTTAGGGCAAAGGAGGAGCAGGCCTAGTTAGGTATGGTAATAAAATCTTACTTTACGTTAAGAAAACCACCCTAGATATTTGCAGAAAAAAAAACAAAAGTTTAGAGTAACGTCATAGTTTAGTACAGTAATAATCAGGGCCTCTGAAACTATGCGATTCTCTGGATGCAGCTTTTTTTTTTTATATAATTATGGATTTGCTGTGGCAGCAGAATCGCATAATTCCAGCAGCCTTGGGAGTAACATATTACTTTTCAAGGGAAAAAAATCTCAGAAATGTACTGAAAAACAAAAGGTTAAAGTGATATTCTAGTTAGGTGTGATTGTCAATTAAAATATTACACTTAAAACAACAAAAAACTCTGAATTTCACCAGTTATAATCAACTGAAGTAACTATAGCTCTAGCCCACGCCATGCACTGCTTAATACCTCACATATTGCATCACTCATGACAAGTTCTATGATATCATTGACAGCATCAAAGCGCCATCTAAAACAAGCGTCACTGATGACAACACTACGCATGGCGAGGGAGCAAGAAAAGTATTTATTCTTGGCCAAATTAGGTAATCCCTACATTATCACAGGTAGGATGATCACACATTTCTTACATGCGGTAATTAGGTGGGCAGATCCATTAGTTCCAAACAGGCATCAGCAAAGAGACTATGTATTCTACACAATACTCCTCAATAGCAGAAATCCATCTGAGCTTTAAGAACATGCAGATGTTTCGTTCAAATGAAATGGAATGGAAATACAAAAGCGCTGGTACTCTGTACTCAGGGGCTATTTGCCCCTGAGAAGTGCAGGTACTCTCCCAATAACACCTTAGCCGCGGCCGTTATTTCGCGACAGTGCGGCGGTTCCGCGGAGTGGGCGAGGCCGTGTCGGTCGTTCACAGCACCAGCGAGGTAGTGCTCGCGATGGCCAACGGCAGCAGGGAAGGGGTTAAATGTGTTGCAGCAGGACTGAAAAGTGCAGGAAGTCTCACAAAAACTTGGCAGTATGGGGGCGCAATGTGAAACACACCAACCATTTGGAATAGATAGATTTTAATCTATGCCAGAGCATTCAATCTTCTAATGCAATTAGCTCAACTATGGGGTATAGCTGGACAAATTAGCTATGGAGTTCGATTCATGTTCTCCAATCCACCAATTGTTTCCTTATATAATACGGTCACAAACAGTCTGATGAATGTACGCATGGGTTTTCACAGAGTTCCACTATGAACTGCCTTAGTAAATAGATTCTGTTGGCACATATCCACTAGGGTGCACATGTACATATTCATCACTACCTTATGTACTACAACACTTATATTTGTATACTTTCTTAGCCCTGAAATAGTCGCAGGTTCTTCCATGTAAGCGACGAAACACGTGTTGGCTAGGAACGAAGTACACTGATTGGTGTGTGTAACGACACCATCCTAAGAAGTTAAGAAAATAAAGTAACAACAGAAAAAAAAGACGACTGTTGTATTTGACATTGAATAATTGGACATATACTTTCAGCGTGTGCATGGGAACAGTGTTCTATTTTATAGATATACACTATAATAAATGATGGGCCACGTTTAATAGCCTCTTTGGCTTTTTAGATATTTTTTCCAAGAGGAAATATGCTGAAACACTAACCATCTCTACCATTTTCTCAAAATTATTTGGGAGTGGGGTGGGTAAACCTGTAATCTTTCTGAAGATAATCAGACATAGTTGGCACATCATGGTGGTACTTAGATATTTAATGTGTGCCCTTTCAGATCCTATTACTCTTTCACAAATGAATGTGACCAATGTGCTATGAAATGTATTATTTGACCCAATTGTTTCAACAGTTTCTCAGGGGAGAACCTTTCGAACTGCCCCATGAGACAATGATGTAATTTCTTTCGCGGACTACAGTTTGTGGCAAGTATTACACCTGAACACTTTCAAAATCACCAGTCAGCACTGGTCACCTCCAATCCTTAGCCTCTATGACAATGTCCCCCCTTAGCCATTTTTATTGTGCTATCCTCTGGCTACCCCATTCCTGGTAAGTGCATCCTCTAACAAAGCTCTCTCGCAGCGCCATCAGCATTTTTCTCTTCCACATTCCCTTCTACAATTCACTCTTTAAGTTCTTGTCAAAAAGGTGGAAGGTTGTATGTTACAGTGATGGAGCAGATTTCATCTGCAGTCAGGCATTGTTTCATTTTTGTGCTTCAGACAGACTGCATTTAAATTGCCACGCACCTTTTGGTGCAAGTTAAAACATGGCACATGAAAATCATGAAAGTGAGGCCTATTCACTCTGAAATGCTTTTGCTGAATTAACATGTGTTTTTGCAATGTAGAGAAAAGTGGCCTTTTTAGCTCTGAAGATTAATAGAATATGTTTCTCTCTTCCCAGCTCATCCCTAAATCCACTATTCCTGTCTTAATAGACTTTGACTTGTTGCATATTTTGATAAATATTTTCAGTTAATAACACCTCTTTTACTTTGTTGCACATTGCACCTTTATTTTGCATGTTGTCATAAATAATAGAAAAGCTGCTTTACACTAGTAGCTTGGCTAGGTGAACATTTATATATGACATTAATATTATCTTTTTGTTTGTTTTATTTTGGGGCCTACCATTAAATGGCTGACTGTGAAACCAGGCTATGGCTTGCTTTGAAAGAGAAGAGAGCATGCGCAGACTGTGGCAGCTTGACTCAAACCACGAAGAAGTCAAGGACAGCTTGAACTGTACATTCTTGTGATTCTGCCAAATGTACCAGTGTTAGTTAAAAGTATCCATCTGACTGCTCTGTGAAGGAAGGAAGGGAAACTATAGAAACATTTTCCCTAGCAATTGTTGCAAACTTATAAAATGTATTTATTATGTATGCTTCTTTTGTTAAAACTAATATAGTCAGGTTTTTTTGAATGCATCAGGAAAGTGAGAACTCATGCCATCATGACGGACCAATCAGGTACAGGTTTTCCTGAAAGTTGAAACATGTTGTGTAGTCTGCCAAAATTTTGTGTATAAATACTACCTCTCCGGAGGAGGGGCTGGCTTTTTTCAGCTCAGCTGGCTTCTAGGCTCATTAGGGGGTGTGTGAGCTCTTGAGAGAAGGAACAGATTAGGCCAGACATCCTATGGGTTAGGTACGAGATCGTCACGGGTGCATGGGCGTCCGAGGAGAGTCAGGGGGAGGGTTCTTGCTTCCACGTCATATCTTGGCACTGCAGGCGCATTCCTTTGAGGTCTGGTGAAGGAGGGGCTATCTCACTCCCTGCTTGCTCTTTAGACACAGACAGATGCAGAAGAACAGCTGATTAAATAGAATTAGATGCTAAACTTTAAGTTATGCTTTGACTAATTAATTAGGTCTGAAAAGATTTATTTGTTTTATGCATTTATTTCTCTTTATTGGAGATTTTTGCAAACTATTTGATTTTTGATTCGCCTTGCAAGACTATTTTTTCTTAGAAACTTTAAGAATTTTAAATGACATTTTGCGCCACATTCCTATATGTAATGCTTATATGCAGACTGTAATATGTTCTGTATTAATGCTATTTTTCCTGTTTTCCAAATTCTGTAACCTGATTGATATTTTACTAATGAATAAAGGGTCAGAGAAAACTTAACTTTTGACTAGAAAATAAAACCCTTTAAATACTCAACAACTCTCTTTATTGGCTTAAAATAATAATTGCATTTTTGACTGTTCATGATTATTAAAGTCTCCTGAAGGTAATACATGGTGTGAAGGGCCCAACACCTTTTGAGTGGTAAATTAGAGGTAGCATGAAGGTTTTGCATTGAGAAACTACCAGAAGAAATTATCGCTCCATCAGTTTTTGGTAAGCAGAGGATGGTCATTATTGATTAGTTTGGTGATTAATGATTATTGATTTCACCATCAACTACTCAACTAATGGATCATTGACCTTAAGAGGGAAGTAAAATAATTGCCCAAGTTAGATAAATGTCCAAGTCCTGATTCCTGACTCAAATGCTCAGAACCTGAAGACTGGCAAAGCAGTACTGGAAAGTGATGCAAGAAGTGGTGTGAGTATGAATAGGGTTGTGAAATGTTGTTAATATGCTAGCATGTATTTTTGAAGTGTTGAAAATAGTAAGGATTTTTACTGTTGGTGACATTTTGCTCATTTTGAATTGATGGTGTTATTGATTATATTGGTAATTTCATAGGACATATTTTTTGGTTATTGATTTACATGTTTTAACTCTTCATGTTGAGTAAGTGCCTTGTTCTATGTTGTCTGGAACACGCAGGTATGCACACCTGTGGAATCCCGGGAAGGAATAGCGGGTGGTAAATGGAAGCCACACTGCACTGAGGTTACTCGTCTGTTGGAATAACACTGAGAAGCTGGGTAGGGCTGGCAGTGTTAAATTAGGGACTATTTTCTGTGTGAGTGATTGTAGCAAAGAGTTTGCTGGTGAAACTTTGGTCTGATATCACCTAGAAAGGGTCACACTAAAGGAGTAGCAGGTTCTTCTGAGCTTGATTGACAGCAAAAGGGTTCGCTGGTGAAACTTTGGCCTAAGATATATCCTGAAGGATAAGGCCAAAGGAATAGCAGGTTCTTCTGAGCTTGAGTGAAAGGTAAGCGGAAGGGATTTACCTGTAGTGTTTGAAGAGTAAACGGAAGGTCTTACTTTAAGTGGAATGTGTTACTCGCAGTGAATATAAATCTATCCTTTATTTAGCAAAACAGACAGAGTAGCGAATGTATTTATGTTGTTACTAATAGAGTTATTGATTAAGAAAATATTGCAGTAAGGTTTTGTGGAGGGTCAGTAGTAGGAGTAAAACTGACTAAAATTGAGACTGACAGCTTTGGAAAAAAGAAATTGCATTGAACTATTGCAAAAATGAAATTGTTTGAAGGCTTAAAGAAGCTGTTAGGAGGTAAAGTGAAAAATTCGTTTTTTATTGGTGATGCTCCTGAAGGAACACCTGTGCATTTTATGTCTACCAATTTGGGACAAAATACATGTATGTGGGTTCACCAATGGTGCAAGATTACTGAAAAAGAGGGTGTTTTGAGGTTTCCAAAATATGGTACTTTTGAACTGCAAATTATTGACAAATTAAGGGAAGTGTTATGTGAAATAAAGACACCATCTAAAGCTGCACAATTTGAGGCCTTAAGCTTATGGGAAAAGGTAGCAAGAGAGAAAGCAAGTGAGGATAAAAAGGTAAAGCACCAAATGCAGGAGAAGAGAATTAATGATGATAAAGAGCTTCAAATAAATAATGATTCAGGGGATAAAATAATGGATGCATTGTTAACTGAGTGTCCACCACTTTATGTGGTTCCCATTAAAAATACTGAAAATAGTGTACTAGTAAGCACTACAGTGGCTACTGCTTCTGTTGAACAGAGAAAAACACAGATTGAGAAAACTGTGCAAACATTTCAGATTGACCCATTACCTGTTGATTCAGCACTGACAGTGATACCTCCAGGTGTTACTGCTTCAAATGTGCCTGATTCAGTCCAAGAATTGCTAACTGCAGATGCACAGATAATGCATAGAAAAATGATGACTGTCCCAATTATTATGGTCCCTACTGAAAAGGTTCAAAGAGCTGCAGAAGGGGTGATTATGGCAGGGTTTATTTCAGAAACTCAGAATTCACAGATTATTGAACAAACATTACCCCAAGCACTGAAAGGTGAGGGAAAAATGGTATTTACAACATCTGCAGCTCAGAATAAAATTAATGTAATTGAAAATGTTATTTTTCAAACCTGCTTAGAGGAAGCAGCAGTGATTAAAAAGATAGAAAACATGGGAGAACATATTAACACAGGCCCTGAAAAAGAGAGACAGCGTAGTGTTTTAAATTCAGCACTTGAACATGGAGAAAATAACAGTCCATGCTGTTTAAATAATGAAAATGTGAACCAGTGTCAGGAAAAATAATTAATTTCCCTGAGTAAGGAAACAGTTGCATGTGCATTAACTACACATAATGGCCTGACAGATTTGGCTCAAAATTATGAAATTGATGTTTCAGGAAGTTTTCCATCTCAGAAAAGTTTTAGGGTACATATGGATGATGAAGCAAATGAGAAAATGTGTTCTTCAGAAATGCAACTGCACATTGCAAAAATAAAATATATTTTTAAATGCAATGGGTTTGAGAAATTAGGAGACAAATGGGCAAGAAAACATGAGAAGAAAAAGAAACCACCAGACCTAGCTAGGAAACTGGATAAGGAAAAGAAGCCACCAGATTTAGTTGAGAAAAATAATAAGCAGAATGAGGGAGAAGCTTTTGCTTACTCATTGAGAGAAATGATGGGAGAAGTGCATGTTCCTATGCTACAGAATAAAAGTGAACTTGCAGCATTTCTGAACACAATCCCACAATTGAGAGACAAATTTATGCTGTGGTACCCACAAGTTGATGGCTTTGTTGAGATTTTAAAAGAGCTGTGCATTAATTTGGAAATGTTCTTTTACATTGTCATGCAGAATGAATTGTGGTTTGAATCTAAAGTTGTTCAAGGGCCGGTGAGGAGACAATGAAAAGGGTTTGCATGAATACACCATCATTTTCTGTTGTTATGGAGGAAAATATAGCAGTGATTATTTTCCTGAAGGGTGAAGTGCCAGTAAAGGATGCTGATTGGGTACAGATTAAAAGAACACAGGATGGAAGTAAAGTTGGTTTGGTTTGTGCAAATTCAGGTATGGATGTTGTACTGATGGAAAATATGTCCTTTTACCATCTTTATAGCAGATTTGAGCATTGGAAGAAGAAAAATAACTTTAAACATAATGCACAAAAACATGGAGAAATGCAGATGCAAAATATGCAAGCTAAGCAAATGCAAATGTCAAATCAGAAACAGGTACCTATGGCAGGAATTTTCCAAGCAAAGATGGTCCCACAAAATATGGAAAATGCTAAAATTAATTTAAATAAGATGTCCAGAGAAAATGTGAATTATTTCCAGAGACAAAATCAGAACCCAGTTCAACAGGTTGCTGTGTTTGAAAAGGAGAGTTTTAACACTCACAATTCTGAATTTACCAAGTCCCCTGTGAAGGCAGTGGAAAGTCCAGATTTAAATGCAGGAGTTTTAAACAAAGAAATTACAAACTCAATTTTAGAAAAATTTGCACCAAAATTAGGCCCATTTGAGGAAAACTGCAAAACTGTTGTCTGTGACTCTGGCCTAGCAGAAAAACAATTGTTTTGCGAATTAAACAGCACAGAATACTGTACATCAGATAATGTTATTTTTCAGATTCCTGATGAGAATGTACATTTTAAAATGGCCCAACAAGAAACAGCTGTAGCATTATTTTCAGAAAAGACAGTTGAAAAATTACCTTCTGCTTTGGAAAAAATAATAAACACAGAAATAAGAGAGTTCACAGAGAAGGATGCCAGATTAATAAAATGTGCAGAACATGTCTTATTAAAATTAGAACCAAATGACCTGTATTCAGGAACACCATCAGTTGCAGAAATATTACCAATAAAAGGATTTTTGATGGAATTGATTAGAAGTTTATGTAACTTTCTGATCACAGGTTCACAGAAAATAAATGAAAAGAACAGAATAGTGCAGGAGATTAAAAGCATATTTTTTCCATGTTGTCCTGTGGTACCGAATCCAGCCAATATATTTTTTCACATTCCATGTGCTGAAGAATGGCTTACTTTTATTGATTTTTGCAAAGTCCATGTAACAGTGCCATTGCATGAGAATAGTCAGGAGTACTGTCAAAAAGAAGATGAATACCTGGGACACAAAATTGGAAAGGGAGGTAGAAAGGTGTCACCAGAGAGGGTGGAAATAATTTCCAAGATGAATCCACTTCAAATAAAGAAAGAAGTCAGGACATTTTTGGGAATGGTTAGCTGCTGTAGAGAGTGGTTACTAAACCTTTCCCTAGTGGCTAAGCCTTTACTGAGGCTGACACATGAGGATGTGTCTGATCCGCTTCCATTGGACAACAATTGCACAAAAGCATTCCTAGAGCTGAAAGAGAAAGAATGTTGCGCCCCAGCCCTAGGAATGAAAGTTTATTTGAAAGAAAATACACCAATTTGCAGTGAGAGGGAGGGCTGCACTCTCTCATTGACTATTCAAAAAGATGACTGTGTTCAAAGCTCTGTGATGTATTGCCCAATGACCTTTGACCCTAACGTCACAGAAATGTCAGCAAATGATTTGGTTTGTGATGAAACTGAATATGAGTGTCTAAATATCATGAAGATATGCATAAAGCCAAAATCAGACTTTAATGATCAATGCCTGAGTCAGCCCAACAATGTCCATTTTGTAGATGGCCCATGTTTGAAAGGTGACACACTAAAAGCAGCACATGCTGTGCTCCTTATACATTATGTTGTCAAAGCTTCATGGCTTTTAGTAATTACCCCAGCCCAAAATTCGAAATTGATTGCCCTTACCATAACATGCAGTATATCTGCTCAAATGAGAGTCACTGTTGTCATGGGAGAGAGAAATGCTAATTCAGTTGCACAAATTTGTGTTCTGATAACATGTACATTCTATGGAATCTTCACAGTTGAATTAAAAGAGGCTCAAGAAAATGTATTTGAAGCAGCACAACAGGGTTGTATCAGAAATGTTTTTGAGAAAATTGACAACTGCATAGTGGCAAAAGAGTTATTGCAAAGACTGATGCCCAGGTATAGATTGCCAGTTTCTCTGAAATCAGATCATAATGTGGTCACAAAGATAATGAGTGCAGAACAACAGATTGGACAAGGAATGGATTGCAGCTATCTGCCTGAAGTGTCAAGCATAATAAAGCAACACAATGGCAGCACTGAGTTACCTTTTGCAAAAGACGGTGTCTCACTAACACTAAAGTGGCTTGAAAATGCATATGCAAATGCACTTGTGGAAAACAATGATGTGAACACTAGCCATGGCTGTGTAGGTCTAGTTGATGTACAGTGTGCTGTTTCTCACCAGATTGCAGCTGCTACACAAGATCTGCATAATGGATGGTGCAACGGCTTTGATCTGAGAGATGCTGTGGTGAAACATCTGAATCTGATCAAAGTGAAAATAAGAGTGAAAGGCATTGGTTGAAAAAGTGCAAAGGATTGATGGTGCTCTGTCCGAGTTTCTCAGCACCTAAGTAGTCTAATTTGCATTGAAAAGGTAGAGAATGCCACACTGTATGAGCCATTCTGATGGCAAGCTGATGACAAAAAGCAAAGAAATGCAGAAACTGTCCTGTTGAATTCCTTTTTTATCATTTTAGTTACTTATTTTAAAGAAGACTAACTGTTTCAAGAAGCTACCTACAGAACTCTGCACTAAAACATTTGAGCTTGGCTATATATGATCTGATTACAGATAGACTTGTGTTTGCCTTAGAAATAGAAGTAAAATTGTTATATGCTCAGCTTTTGCAAAAAAAAAATGTCACTTTTGAAAATGAAATATGTGTGATGAATTATAAATCAATTTATTATGATTTGAATCATCAGAAGGGTGGATTGATGGAGCAGATTTCATCTGCAGTCAGGCATTGTTTCATTTTTGTGCTTCAGACAGACTGCATTTAAATTGCCACGCACCTTTTGGTGCAAGTTAAAACATGGCACGTGAAAATCAGGAAAGTGAGGCCTATTCACTCTGAAATGCTTTTGCTGAATTAACATGTGTTTTTGCAATGTAGAGAAAAGTGGCCTTTTTAGCTTTGAAGATTAATAGAATATGTTTGTCTCTTCCCAGCTCATCCCTAAATCCACTATTCCTGTCTTAATAGACTGACTTGTTGCATATTTTGATAAATATTTTCAGTTAATAACACCTCTTTTACTTTGTTGCACATTGCACCTTTATTTTGCATGTTGTCATAAATAATAGAAAAGCTGCTTTACACTAGTAGCTTGGCTAGGTAAACATTTATATATGACATTAATATTATCTTTTTGTTTGTTTTATTTTGGGGCCTACCATTAAATGGCTGCCTGTGAAACCAGGCTATGGCTTGCTTTGAAAGAGAAGAGAGCATTCGCAGACTGTGGCAGCTTGACTCAAACCACGAAGAAGTCAAGGACAGCTTGAACTGTACATTCTTGTGATTCTGCCAAATGTACCAGTGTTAGTTAAAAGTATCCATCTGACTGCTCTGTGAAGGAAGGAAGGGAAACTATAGAAACATTTTCCCTAGCAATTGTTGCAAACTTATAAAATGTATTTATTATGTATGCTTCTTTTGTTAAAACTGATATAGTCAGGTTTTTTTGAATGCGTCAGGAAAGTGAGAACTCATGCCATCATGACGGACCAATCAGGTACAGGTTTTCCTGAAAGTTGAAACATTTTGTGTAGTCTGTCAAAATTTTGTGTATAAATACTACCTCTCCGGAGGAGGGGCTGGCTTTTTTCAGCTCAGCTGGCTTCTAGGCTCATTAGGGGGTGTGTGAGCTCTTGAGAGAAGGAACAGATTAGGCCAGACATCCTATGGGTTAGGTACGAGATCGTCACGGGTGCATGGGCGTCCGAGGAGAGTCAGGGGGAGGGTTCTTGCTTCCACGTCATATCTTGGCACTGCAGGCGCATTCCTTTGAGGTCTGGTGAAGGAGGGGCTATCTCACTCCCTGCTTGCTCTTTAGACACAGACAGATGCAGAAGAACAGCTGATTAAATAGAATTAGATGCTAAACTTTAAGTTATGCTTTGACTAATTAATTAGGTCTGAAAAGATGTATTTGTTTTATGCATTTATTTCTCTTTATTGGAGATTTTTGCAAACTATTTGATTTTTGATTCGCCTTGCAAGACTATTTTTTCTTAGAAACTCTTTAAGAATTTTGAATGACATTTTGCGCCACATTCCTATATGTAATGCTTATATGCGGACTGTAATATGTTCTGTATTAATGCTATTTTTCCTGTTTTCCAAGTTCTGTAACCTGATTGATATTTTACTAATGAATAAAGGGTCAGAGAAAACTTAACTTTTGACTAGAAAATAAAACCCTTTAAATACTCAACAACTCTCTTTATTGGCTTAAAATAATAATTGCATTTTTGACTGTTCATGATTATTAAAGTCTCCTGAAGGTAATACATGGTGTGAAGGGCCCAACACCTTTTGAGTGGTAAATTAGAGGTAGCATGAAGGTTTTGCATTGAGAAACTACCAGAAGAAATTATCGCTCCATCAACAGCTCAGCCCTGCCTCCCCCCTCTGGGACCCTCTATCACTAAGAGCAGGCTGAGATTTCTATGCAAGCCTTTAAAAAGCCCTAACTACACAAGAAGGTCAGGTCTCAACCTTCTTTTTGTAACCTAGTGTTGTTCCGTCAGGGTCGGCCTGGGATAAAATATAGGTCCGGGCACCAAAATAAAAGTGGCCCCCGTTAGTAAACTAGACAGCTAAAAACGTAGCCCTTGCTAGCCTCGTCTCTCTTGGCCTATATCTCTCTAAAAGTTGACCATAATTTACAATCTCCTTATAGTCAATGATTTCTCCCAAAAGAGTTGTCTTCTGTGTTGCGCCCTCCATTTGGCTGCAAATTATCCATGCCGTGGTGAACTCAAAATGTTTGCACATGGCACACGGTGGGCACAGTTCTTTTGATATATATGTACACAGTCCTTGTTAGAGTATGTTTCCAGGTCACATCACCGCCGTGATTGCCAAGAAGTCTCCAGCTGGCACATGGTAGCACTGCCGACCTTGATAAGTTTGTCTATGCGGCATGGTAGCTGTACTGGCACACATATGTTGGCACATAGTGACACTGTAGGCTAGGGTTTGTCTGTAGATGGCACACGAAGATAGCGTTTCTGAATTGGCTCACAGCTAGCACATGGTGGCAGTGCTAACACAAAGCGGTCTATAATTTGCACACAATGACTGGTAATTTTCTCTGTGTTGGGTGGTTAAGGATATCTTGGGGACTGTGTAGATGATGGCCAGGAGTCTGTTTGAGTATGCATGAATGATGTGTATGTGAAGTGTAGACGCTGAGTGGGATTTATAATGACTAGGCAATTATTTTTACTGTGTCTTGATTGTATAAGAAATATATAATATATTATAAATTGTGTGTTTTATAATATAATGATGTCATTTATGTTGAAGTTTGATAAAAAAAAGTAATAATAAAATTCACGAAAACGTAATAAATGTATACAAAAGAATGTTTGGTAAGTAATTCTATTTTTGAATAACTCTGAACTTGAAGTAATACAGGTTGAGCGGTAATGTTACCCGGCCTTGGTTTAAAGTGGTGGGGCAAAGAGAATTGAGGTAACTCAAACTGATGACCTACCACAGAATATGATGAGAGGCCCTGAAGTCTCACATACCTCACAAATATGTATTGGCCTTTAGCTTGACGGAAGCCCACTGAACAGCTACCACCACCCCCGATACACCCCCTTGTACCCTTGCCGAGGCCTGCATTACACCACTGCTGAGAGGAGATGCCAACAACATCTTATCTGAAATAGGTACACCAGTAGACAACTTTGGGGAGGGGAGAGTGGTCAGAGCCACAATAGCCCCCATGGTGGGAAGTTACGGATTCCCGAAGTGGGACTCTGCCCCCTTGAAGAGTGAGGGGTACTGTTACTCGCAAAACTCAACCATGGGGTACTGACGGCTACACTGTATTCACCCATTAGTAGGTGCTTTCGCCCCACAGTCTAGATCTCTGGGGAAGGAGGTGATGGGGCACGAGGTGATGGGGCACTGGCACTAACAAGAGTATTCACTCATGAGCGGGTCAGTCTATGCGGAGCGGCAGTGACACTTACAGTACTCGCAACTCAGGGTAGGGCAGCAGGATCCTTGCTCGGTGCCCTGTCGCATTATGTAAGCTCCCTTCCTCTCCCGCCCAATTCCCTTGCAACCACTCACTGTGGGCTTCCAGTACCACTCCTCACCTGTGTTTTCACTGCTCCAGTCCTCCCCCGGACTTCTGCCGTTCCCACGGACTCGGCCCGACCACCCTCAACTCTGGCGGCCTCGGGTTGCATCAGCCCTGGTTTATAGCGGCCCCTGGGCGGGAAGGGGCCGGGAATGGGAAACCGCCCCAATAGCCAGGGCAGTGTCAGGGGAAGGTGGGAAAAGGAAGAGAGGAGAAAAGAATAGGCGCACGCACATGGCCATGGTAGAGGGAGAGATCGGAAGTGGAGAAGGATAGAGATTGAACAGCGTTAGAGGGAGAAAGGCAGGAAGACGTAGGAGGCGGAGGTAGAATGGAAGGACAGATGAGAAGGGTGATTGGGGAAAAGATTACGAGGGAAGTGCTGAAAGTGATGGGGTGGAGGAAGCAAGAAGTGCATGGGTAGCAGGAGATCAGAGGGACGGGGAGTTGAAATATGTCAGGGAAAGGTCGGGGAAGGGAGGAAGAAGGATAGAAAAAAAAATATTTGCAATGCAATAGATCTCGCAGTTAAATGCGAGACCTATTGTATTTCAAAGAAGCGGCTGCATTTGTCCCGGCTGCTTCAAAAGTGAAAACAGGCATGGCGCGCTAAAAGTGAAAACAGGCATGGCACGCTGAGCGTAAGTAAAGCACGTCATGCCTGCAGCAAGAGTAACTCAATAAAAAAAATAGTGCTTACACACTTAAGAACACGTACCGTGTAACAACCGAAGTAAAGGGGCCAGTCGCCACGGGAGGTCACAGATGTAGACAAAGAAGTAGTAAGGAGGGACTAACAAGCCTCTTTTAGAATCAGACGCCGGGATTTAAGAAGGACAGTGACACAAGCCAATGACAAACATGGGCGGAGAGTGGGTAGAGCTTCTCTTCCATACTCCACTACAGCAGTCTCGCTGAACAGCGCATGTGCGCTGACTAAGGCTCGACCTAAAAAGGGAACAATGATTTGCAAAGGCCAATCTCTTGCTGCACAAATCGCGACAATGCGCAAGAATACATATGTGACTACATCAGAAAGTCCTCCTGCTTATAAAAACAGATAAATGAGTAGAGCTAAGGAGAGCATTGGTTGTGGCACATCCAGGCAATTTTAATACAATCTATGCAAGACTCAGAGAGCAATGTGTAATATTCTCAGTTTTGCATATATGTTCATTTACACTTCTGTAACTAGCTGCTCAGCCAGTGTGAGTGTTCTGGGTAGAATGTTAGCGTGATTGACATGGATGGAATGCTTGGGTGCCTGGTGTGAGTGTTGTCAGTTGTGAGATGGGTTGAGCAGCTAGTAGGCTGCTCCTGGTGGGGCTGCTTGTTCCTGAACTCAATTTCTTATTATCTTACTTATGGACTTAATAAACTCCTACTTAACTCAGCTACGTCTACCTCGGCTACTTTATTACCTGAACACGTGGACTACCATACTACACAATGCTACCAGAATAACTCGAATTTGTGGAAACAGGACCATGTGAAACAAACCTGAAATGACTTCACTTGCACAAGGCACAGGCAAGCCTCAAATTCAATTCCACATATTCTGTTTCATGTACTGGGTTTACTAGAACAAGGCACAACCACCAAAGGACGCAGCAAGGCTTTTCAAGAAAGAGTGGGGTCTTTTACTCTCCTCTTCCTCTATCCAAGAGTTTTTTATACTAGGTGATTACATAATCTTAAAATTTTAAGATATTGGATGAGGTAGTCTCACCCACACAATGCAGCATTTTTCATCATTGAACACCTCATCCCACCCTGGTTAGAATGGTCTTACCAAGGCAGACTCAACCTCACAATTGTTGAAGGAGTTCTTAAGATACAGTAATCTTCTGGATAATATTTAGGGGATCCAGTTACAATCTAAAAATATCTGAAGGTATACTACAAGGATTACTTTTATTAGGTGGTACCTTATGTATAGAGGCAAATACTATAAAGTATAATTAGTGGATGCTATTGGGTACAATGGCCCTCGCATCCCTCTGGTTGACCCAATTCATATGGGTTCCACCAATATCTAACCCAAAAAGGGTGCCCATGGCAACAACCACCCGCATTTTTTGGACAGAGGCAGAGAAAGGGGAGGGGAAGAAGAATAGATAGCAGAGTATCCTGGAAGGAGACCGAAATCGAACAGGTTGGAAAAAGAACACCAGGAACCCCAAAAGGGGACAAGCAGGACCGGAGACAAGATAGGGATAACATCATTAACCTGAGCAATAAGGCACGGACTGATACCCAAAGAACCGTGATAAACAAAGGGCTTGGTTTTGTCCGAAAATCTAGGGAGGACTACTTTAAACGGAGGATTGATGTAACAGAGTTCTTCAGAAAAATCAGACTACAAATGTTCTTTTCCCCAAAAGACATTGAGGACAGGGGATGATAATAAACAAAGGCCTCCACAGACGGTCTACCTTCACTCCAGCATTGCATCAATTACATCCCAAGATAGCACTGTTCGAACAAACAGTTAACTTGAGTATAAATGCACAAAAGCCCAAAGATTTCCCAAAACTTTACAAGAGTAGAAATGGAACCTCTAACAAAATGGTAAAAGGACACCACCATTATTATTAAGCCAGCTGTCAAGGAAATAGATGGTGGTGATACTACTGAAGCAAACGTACCATGCTGAATGTTTCAGATTTCTTGAAGATGAGAGAGAGAGACACTACAAAGGTCTAAGCAGGGATCCCATGTCAGACATAACAGAGGCAGTTTCCTTGTTGGGAGTTAGGGCTCTGGAACATGGTTGGGTCACAGAAAAAGAAGTAGAATTTCTAGTACAAAAAGAGCTTGTATACCAAACTTCCAAATACTTCCAAAAGTCCATGAGAACAAACATCCACCTCCTAGCCGTCCAATAAGGACAGGCTCTGCACTGGAACCAATTTCACAGTTAAGTGACCGTTTCTTAAAACCTTTGGTGGGCATGATGCCGTTGTACTTAAAAGATATGAAATACATATTAAAATGTTGAGAGATACTGAGTTCGATACATCAATGGAATTATTTGAACCTGGATGTAGAGTAACTATACACAAACATCCTGCAAGAATCCACCTTACAGGTAAGTGAAAACCTATTAAGACCAAGGGACAGGAATCAGAAGACCCCCACTGATCCTGTCTTAGTTTGTGGTCACATGGTATTGACAAGGAATGTGTCTGAGTATGAGTGAGAGTTTTTCTGGCCAACACATGGCACTTCCATGGGAAGCACATGTGTTCCCACTCTATCTGGCATGGTTGTACGTCCATAATTTAGAAAAGCAATTTATCTACAGCAATATCAATCTGTTTCAAAACTAGAAGAGGTTATGGAAACGATACATAGATGACATTCTAGTGATCTGAGAGGCTCGAGGGAAGAAGCTAATGAATTCAGCATGTGGGTCAACAGCTTGGACCCATTTCTCAAATTCACAATGAACATGTGTCAATCAGAAATATCTTAATTGGACTTGAGGATATATCCAGATGGCGGAACTCTGAAAACAGCCCTTTTAAAACATGAATAATGGGTATTTAGACTTACAATAGACACTCGTGTGCTGAATGATGAAACAGTATGGAGACTGTTAGAAAGATATTAAAAATAAGATTGGCCACACATGGAAGGATCTTTATTCTCAACAAGGGTCCTAGCTCATTTATATTAAGAAACACAGGGATTTAAATGCCACTGCGTGTTTTAAATAACAACCCTATTTAAAAAAAAAAGCTTTTTTAAATGAAGTTAACCATTGATAAATGAACAAGGTACAAAGTAATTGTAAGAACTGTTCTGGTTCTCCAGAGTTCATGCAGTCACCAGTTTGATATAGCCCCCATGTTAAGAGAATTTACTTCGGAGATGCCACTAATATGTTATTCTTTTGAAAATTATGAAGACTACAACTGTCATGAGGTACTAAATCAGATTCGAAAACTTGTTTTCGGTTGAATTATAGCAGCCATAACAGTGAGTCGCAAAAAATAATCACATTGGATAAATTACAGACAGCTATTAAAATGTGCTTAAATATAGAATCATAAATACAATACAAAATAGCAGCAACATGTATTAACAAAGCATTGTTCTACATGCTCGTATAACAGCCTTTAAAAAAAGAATCGAGGCTAAAAGTCACGTCATCATTGTACAAAAGCAATAAGAATCTAAAGGCAGGTCTACATGATTTATAGTTGTGACAATACTTCTTTACAATTGGGATTAAAAAGAATCAGGTGTACCACATATAAAATATATTTTTAAAAAAGTGAAATGCAGCAAATTCTGTTTGTATATATCATCACACGGATAGGTTAAAAGGTCAAGGTGCTGAGTGTAGCCTTTAGGAAAACATAACAGATACTTAACAGTGTCCGCTCCGAAGCGGAGTAGCAGGGAACGTTCCCATCTGCTACGGGAAATCCATATATAATTGGTAATTTAATCTGAGACCCATCTATCCAAATACTTAGTTTCAGTAGATCGCGCTAAATGGCTCCTTAACCGATGGGATTCCTCAAGCTGGTACAAAGCTTCAGCCACACTCTTTCAATTTAAAGAGATGCAACTAAAGGGGTCAGGTAAAAAAGGATTCAAATCCGATACAACCATATACAGATTTTACAAAGTTGATCCAAAGAATCTGACTCCCCTTATCCAGGGAGAGACAATCCAGTATTACCCTCCCGGTTAGAACAATCTCAGAGTTCTTTCAAATGAACAGCCAGAGCATAACCGGCCGTGCCTGAATCAAATCTTCAAGGTAGGGTAGCCCAAGTTCCTTACGACTAATGTAATTAGCAGCACAAAGGGGAAGAGCAAGCACCCTCCCTCCTAAGGAATCTATTTTTTTCTTGTTGAATAACCTTAAACTTTGAGATTTTCCATAACTCCGCACCATTCATGGCAATGGGTAAGCACTGAGATTTATAAATTTGCATCAGTGAGATTAAGAAGCTGCCCCTCTGGGGTAGAGGTAGGATGTATAACCAACCATTAG
The DNA here is from genome assembly GCF_964263255.1 of Lissotriton vulgaris. NCBI lineage: Eukaryota > Metazoa > Chordata > Amphibia > Caudata > Salamandridae > Lissotriton > Lissotriton vulgaris. Next base: position 1,324,296,810 of record NC_141687.1, on the reverse strand, counting down.
CCATGGAAAATGTTGTCACGCGATGAGAGATATGAGGGGAACAGGAGCCCTGGAAAGAAATGTGGACTCCTAAATAAGGAAAAGTGCTAGTGCCAGTCAGAGAATTGGGACACATGTATAGGGCTGATATGGGTCAACACTCTGGGCCACAAAACAATGTGAGACTTAGTGAAATTAGTCCGGATATCAAGGGAAGCCATAAAATTGGCAAAAGCATCTACTAGGGGCAGTGCTCTTGCGGTGAGAGCTATGAGCTGGTAATGGTTTACACCAAATTACCGGCACATCTTGCGTGACACCCAAAAGTGAGGGGTGGAGATCGTTAATATATTAAATAAATAAAAGAGGGGCCAATACGCAGACCTGTCGGACACCATGGTCGATCTTTAGGTTTCCTGAAACCTTCCCTTGCTGGCCGATGTGTACCCTTGCCTTCATCCCCTCATGTAGGTGGGTCAGAAAGTACACCAAAGCAACGTCAAGTCCTCGTGCGATAAGAATATGCCAGTTAAATGCTGATGTCAAATCCATAAATGTTAGGTGAGTGGAGATTTTTTAGCCACTGTGTGCATTTACCTAGCACCAAGTTGAGACTGAGACATTGTTCGATGGTTACCAGTTTACACCTAGATCCGTACTGACAGCTAAACAGTACAGATTCTGTGTCCACCCACTCCATGATCCTGTTATACATGACTCGGCCCAGTATTTTAGCAGTGCTTTCTATAAGGGAAATATACCTATAAAACAATGGTGATCAATGGTCCCCCTATTTAGGTCTCGCCTAGCGTTGCTGCGTACATGCGCAGCACGCTCTGTAAGGTTAATTGCTAATGAGGAGTTTTAGAAAACGGCTTGAAGTCCCGCCCCTAATTTCCATTGGCTGGCGTCACAGTTTATGCTAATCGGTGGCCTGACGTTGGAAATAAGCTTTCTGGGGTGCTTCCTTTTGGCTTTTTTGTCCGGCCCATCCAGACTGGATCGCCTGCTTCACGGCTGTCGTGAAGCAGTTTCTTATCGCAAGGAGGCGTGTTATGTAAACAAGCTGTGCAATGCTGTCCGAATGGGCCGGACAAAAAAGGAGACATGGCGCAGCGTGTTTATTTTTGCATCTCGCTTTCACTTTAAAGTAAAAGCGCGATGCTAAATTAAACAGCCGGAATTTTTTGTTACGCTCGCCGGACGGGAACTCTCTGCGATTCGCAGTTTTGCTGCTATTTTCCCACCAATTTAGCTGTCAAAATGAAGCTTGTGAGGTAAGTAATCAAGGCATGTGGACCTCATGGTGGGTGTTGTACCTGTTTGTAAAGATGGTAGAGGATTGCATGTGGAAACAATGGTGCTGATTGTGCAGCGTCTTGGGGGAGGAGGCACAAAATGGCAGCAGAGAACACGCCAGTCTCAAGCACTTTGAACCGCCAGCCTCTTGCTTGAAGGGCAATGAATGGAGAGCGACATACAGAGGGGGAGATACACCTTACCGGCGAGTAAGATGGGAAATCCTGTGGATTGGTCATGTTGGGGTTATTCAAATGTATTATTCCAAATCAGTTATGTCCCTTTTTCTCCGCTGCTCTTGCAGGTAGTAGCTGGCTAGTTTATGCTAATATTGGCAGAAAGCGACTGCACTTTGTAAGTTAAAAGGTGGTTTATATTGATGCATGCGCTTCACAACAGTGCAAGGAAGAAGAAACGTGCCGACTACTATTCTGTGTATTTCAAGTCGCTCACGTTCTATAGGGTTTACTGTGTAAGGACGCAATGTATATTTTCAGGTGGATGAATGCCACCACTGGAATCGGGGTGACTGTGTTTTATGGCATGCCCAGTTAAGTGATGTTCAATAGTGCCGTAAAGATGCAACTCGTATGTCAGACCTCGGCCAAGCTGAACCGACTAGCCTATTGTAAGGAAAGCTGTTAGAAGATTTGCTTTCACTGAGATTATTGATATCCTAGACCATCCAACCTGTTTTCTGGTACTAATTGCATTACATGCCAATTTCATGCGAGCCATTGAATCAGGTACTCCTGCATATTTCTGGCTAGAGGCTGCCTATGATGCCGGTATCTAAAAACATCCAATTTCGAGTAGATCCTGCTGTTGTGAATGCTTACATGAGACACCTTTGTCTGAGAGAAGAATTGCTGCTGTCTAACCTATCTGCGAAAAGTGTGTTTTAGCAATAGCCCCATTGATTCTCCGCTTGGCTCCCCCATATATATGGAAAGAGGAGAGCTTATTTTGACCTGTTGTTGGTGTGGGAAGGGTACAGGGGCTCTAGAAACCGCCCAGGAGCTGCTCTTTCCCTCTCGCGAACACCGATGATTTTGGTATTCAGAACGTCCTGTTAACATGTCTGCGTGCCAGGATTCTAAACGGAGTACTGTCCCTACACTCAATCATTGTTGATACTGTTACTTTAAGAAGTTGTTAAATGAGTTATTTCTTGCTAAAAAAAGAAAAATGTATTGTCTCAGGAAACATTCCACGTCGATCTTATCACTCTATAGTTGTCATTTTACGCCGTCCTAACCCCTGTTGAACTTCACGCCAAAGGCGGTGCTGCAACTGCACAAATTGTCTTATCCGCCTGCCAAGTTCTCACAAAACCAGCACCCTCGGCCCGTCAGTATAAAGAGCTGGTTGACAAAAAGTTAAACCTTCTATAAGCAATCCAGTAATGTGAAGCTTCGGCTGCATCAATCTGCAAGCGGGCAGGCATTAGGACTGGAACATGTTTTACTACAATATTAAACTTAAATGAATGGGCAGTATCTTTAATGTGTTTCAGTGCTCTGTATGCGAGATTCTAATACTCATTAACCTGGAGTACCTTTGGCTCTTCAGCATCACTGCTACCCAAGTCAACTCCTAACAGGCATTTGAATCACAATAGGTCTCATATTTACAAGAGTTTGATCTATTGTAAATGACAATGCCTTTTATTTATGTTTTGAAAACCTGCAAGCGGTGCGTAAACACGCACTTTGCACTTATAGTCCTTGCTTACGAGAAGCAAGGCTGGCAGTAAAAGAGGCGTGGTTACTGCCAGCCTTGCTTCTCATAAGCAATGACTAGAAGTTCAAACTGTGTGCTTGCAGGTTTTCAAAACACATTAATAAAAGGCATTGTCATTTATAATGCTAAAAGCTCAAACTCTAGCAAATGCAAGACCTTTTGCATTGCAAATGCTTGTTAAATATAGGAACTATAATGGACAAGCTTCAGGTGTTAGGCATGGCCGAGTGTGCGAGGTCACTGAAGATGTTCAAAAGGAGTGGTGCCCAAAATGGTATATTAAACTAATCAGATCAATGGGAACACCGTTGGCGCTGGGTGCCTAACTGCCTATACTTTGATGGCTCGCATGCTCAACCTCCGGCAGAGTGGTATGAATGCGTGAAACTAGCAATGGACAATTTGAAAACTATCTGCTAAATGTGGTGCGGCATAGATTTCCCTGAAATGCTCCTCTCATTTACTACTGGAAATATTACAGGAGATGGTAGTAGAGGTCATAGAGCTAGTTTTAAGTTTAGAAATGGTAGACCTAAATGTCTTACTACTACCCTGCTGGTATGCCTGTAAGACTGTTTACCAATGTACAGTTACAATATCCTGTCGACGTCTGTTAATAACTTATTTACATAGCTTGCGAAAACTGCACACTAAATTGGGATCTCTGGGTTTAGCTGTTAGTGCAGTCAGAAGGGTCCTGTCAACTGCAAACCATCTTGGAGTACATACAAGGTGGTTTTAGTAAGCCAAACTTAATTCTGAGACATAACTCAGAGAAAGCCTCTACCATCTGAGAGCCATGAGCCTCCTAATGTTAGTTTTTAACTATATAGCCAGCTCCCCTAAGGCTAGCCCTCTGTTGGAGAGTCTTGCAGGATTAGAAATACAATAGTACCAATCAAATTGAGTTGGCGATGTCTCCCATGTTTCCTGCAATAGGATTATATCACACTCCCTTATGAAATGCTGCCACTCTGTTCTATGGATCTTTGATTTAAGGCCCCCCACATTCTAGCTCAAGATTCTTAGTGTGGTATTACAAACATTAGCAGTGGTTGTATACAGTGCTTAATTTGTGCCGGTGCTTTCCGGTGCTTAGCACCGGCATTTATTTCTCAGGGCCGGGTCTAGACTCCATATTGACTCACTTATGTTTACACGGGTCTTCCCCGTGAACGCCGTAAATTATTTCAAAATGACTGCAACATGCTTTAATACGAGGCCCTTTCAACCTCTCTGGGGAGGGACTGCTTGCGAGCACACAGCGGAGCAGTGCCTGCCCATGCTCCTACGTAAGGGCTGATGACTGAAAATCATTCTGATTCTCCCCAACTGTAAAAACGTCCCTCCTGCTTAAAACGCAGCAGCGCAGCCCCCAGGGAAGCCTCAGCTTTCTTGAACAAGCACCTCCCCCCACTCTCTAACTTCCGCCCCCTCTCGCTTCGCGCTTCCTGCCCCTGTCATGGTCCTGGGTGACGCCACTGTAATAGTGGAAAGAAAAGGGTATTTTCTTTTCTAGAGCTAAGGTAACCACTGAACTACATGTCAGACGTACCATCATGGATTCAGATCAGATACCCCATAGCGTGGCTGAATGGCAGCCTGCCGTCATAATTCAAGGTGGTATCTAATGGCCAGACAGGTTGTTTCTAATTGCGCTGGCGCCGCAGGGGATGTCACTTCCTGCTGACAGAAAGCGGGAAGTATTGAGGAAGGCGCTGCTTCGCGCTTGCTGGTTTGCAGGCCGCATGAATAGCATAAAGCTGGAAAGAAACTTGTTGTGAAGTTGCAGTAAGTGAGACAGAGGGATGCAGTGCAGCCACCGGGGTGAGTATGTGTGTGTTAAATTATTTGTATTGTACACACAAACTGCAAATATTTCCTTTGAGCAGCTGCCTGCAGTCAGTGGGGCCGCCGTGTTACACTACTTGCTGTAGCTCACAACTTCGTCATGTTTGGGCCTCACACACCCTTCCTGTAGGGCCGGGTCCCATGTGGACAGAGAGAGGCCCTGGAATACTGATAACCTCCTGATTGATTCCGGCAGGGAGGGGGCCTGCCCAGTGACTAGGCAAAGGCGGGCAATCTCCTATAATTTGTTTTTCTGCGGCCCCACCTGCCAACTGTAGGCACACGTGGCAGTGAGAAGAGTGTTGTTGGGGCCTCACATTCCATTTAGAATCGGGCCGGGTCCCACCTGGGACAGAGAGGCCTGTAGGGATGCTCTGAGCAGCATCATATAATTGCGAATGTGGGGTCCGAGGGAGGGACAGTAGAGGTGGAAACATTAAAACTGAAGAACGCAGCTTTGCACTGCCAGTTCTGGCATGATTTTGGCCAATTAAAGAGGTAACTAGTGGAGCAGAAATTATTAGGGATTTTTTTTTTAAAGTACTGTGTTAGTATTTATGTAGCACGTTCCAAATTATAGGATTGAGACACTTTTGAAGTGTTGAGTACACAGGTGCCCCTTCGTGTTAGCCGATGATATAGCGCTTATGCTCACAAGGAGGTTTCTGGGCGCCCTTTGGGTGCATGGTTGATAGGGGGTTGATTGTGGTACTTTGGATGTGTTATTAGGATCGATTGATGAGCTTTACCAAACTTCAGATGGTTTTTAATCTTTATTGATTCATAGCAGCTGAGATCCGCACTGGCGTCCCTCAGCTGATAGGTCGTCGGGTGGGCAGTTTTGTTTTCAGCAGAACCCTTTATTTATTTCAATGTGGCAGGAACTTCTGGGTTTTTCTATTGAGGAAAATATGTAACATGGGGGAATTTTAGGATAAGGCTATTTTAGGTACAGCAAATGTAGGGGCACATCTTCATCTTCATGTACTTGCCATCTGGGAAACGTTGAGGAGTTGTTTGTATTGCAAGGTTTTCCATTTGTCTGGCTTTGTTCACTATAGAAGCTGGATTTTTAACATGCCCCCTCCCTCCCTCAATGTCCTTGCATGTACGGGTGCAGGCTGAATTTGGGATGGGACGGGATGCTTTTCATTAGATGAAAAAAGCTGCTATACTGGGAGGGTGGTGTTTGTGATGGATTTCGCATCATTCTTGTGTTTCTTTCCCATTCTATTCTGCCCTGCATTAACTGTGGGAGTTCTATGCTTTTGTTATCAGAGTAAAGCAAGTTTACTGTTGAGGTGCATTAGCATAGAAGCTGCGCATTGGTGTCATGTTTTGCTGCTGGACAGGATTGAGGTACATTGTGCACAATGCTTATCTTGTAAAATATTAAGGGCAGGGGCCTCAAGGATTTCTGGGGACTGTCGGCGCATCCTTATGGCAAGGTTGCTTGATTTCCCTCATTCCTATTTTGCACCTCGCTCCACTTCTGTTCGAATTTCTCGCTCTTGCATGTGCACTATTCTTTGTCGTCCTTTTCCAATCATCTCTCCCCCCTTCTTTCTCCCTATTCTACCCCTCTATTGCTATTTCTGAGGCCAGCGCTGCCCCTTACACAGTGAACTAAATATTCCTTTACTTGATCTTAATTTGTGATTATGGAAGGTCCTCTGTATCACCTTTTTAACAAGTCTGTCCTGTCTTTATTTGCATTACTAATTATTTATGGATAGATGACAGGTCTAAAACAGATTTGAATAGTCAGTAGTTTTTTTTTCTTTCTCTCTCTTTGTTCTTAATTTGTATTTACCTTAAAATTAAAATCCCAACCATGCCTGTAAAATATTGCCCACAAGAGCACAACAACAGTGTTTAAGTCAAAATACATAAAAATAGTCAGAATCGTATACTTTTTAGGTGTGAGATGGTATGTAGTTGTGTTGGTACTGTCATTGACAGCTCTGTAGGGGCAATGGGTGGTGCAAGCTGTTGGGAGCTCCCTAAAAGGCCCATGGCACTTATGTTTTTTTACAAATTAAGCACTGGAGTGGAGCAATTAGAGTAAGTGGGTGGAGCCACTGGCAGAAGTGGGTGGAGCCAAGAAAAGTGGGTGTGCCCTCCGGGGGGAAATTGAGCACCTGCACTTCATATTTTACAAATTAAGCACTGGTTGTATAGCAATCAGATACTCGCCCCCAGCCCTGTGTTGAGAGCTGCTGTTGATATTTGATGCAGATGTTTTTACCAATATCTTTGGGTTTGTTAAACTGTTCCCTTCCTCAATTGGCACGTTTACAGTACTATTAGTTGCCAGTCAATCCACGCATTCTAGGTCATTCAGTAAGAAGAATGAGTTTAAACAAGAAACAGAATCGAAAATGTAATACGCTTGAGGCAGGGGGCAAAACAGAGAAACCGGTGGCTTGTAGAAATATCGTAGTGGTAAAGTGGCAATATTAATTTCATTATACGAACAACATTCTTTGGTACATAAAATTTTCTTTGCATGTGCGGGCCTTTTGTAACTTATAACCACACAGTCTCCCTGAATGTTCTTCTTATAAAAACCAACCCAGCCCACCCTTAGCACCATTCATATTTCATTCGGGTCCTGGCTTTCAAAGTTCTTGTATTTATTCAACCAGTGTTTAACCTTTCGTTTAAGCTGATCCCACTACTCCGCTGACCCGTTTTCAGTGAAGGAACCCCAGCTGAAATTAACACATGGGTAAGCCGTGGGAGGGAGATTCAGGATGTCTTTGCAAGGGGCAGCAGCAAGATCATCAGGGTGTTCAACTGGCAGATTGCTGAAAGTCGTTGGAAAGCTGAGTGGCACAGTTGATGCCTGGATATGAGCGGTAGGATTAATGCTAAGCAATACCGTTGGCATATTATTCAGATGGACATTGGCTGATATGATTAGGGGAATTAATTGATTGTTACACAAGGCCAAAGAGGTTGTAGCAATCTCCTGCAGTCCAGAAGAGTCAACGTGTGTGTGGGTAGGAGTGGATACATCAGCGGGCGTTTTATTTGAAAGTTCAGAAACACCCCAGGTGTGTAAACTGTCTAACAAACACTCCAAGCGGCCTATACGATCAATCAACGATTTAAGCTTTGCCTCCCCAATAATCTCAATCTTAGTACAGAGTGAATCTAGTAAATAAGTGTCAGGTGATATGGGATCCTAGGTCTGAGTTGCCGAAAACTGTAGAGATACACTGGGAGGGGCACAAGAGGGCGTAGGTGCTTGAATCCAAGAGAGAATATGATTAGAACAATGACTTGCTCGACAATGAACGGGCGTTTTTTTTAGCAATTGCGATTTTATCTGGTTGCCTTTTCCGTTTGATAGCAGAAGTTGGTTGAGAATGTTGTGCCTGAGACTCTACCAAATCGGTCAGATCAAGAGAGGTGTTAACTCTTATAAAACTGGTAACATTCACAGCTTGTAAATATATTGGATTCTTATTAATACCCATATTTATTATGGGGCTGATATTAGGCCTGGAACTGGCGTCAGACGTTTGGATAAGTGGTACCCCATGGTCAAGATAAAGTTTGCTTTCATTCAGGTCAATCTCGCCAGTCAAGCCTGATAGCTCGTTCAAGCATGCTCTCAATAGAGACTGAGGGACGCGCAGTTACAATACCTCAACTAGCCTTGCGTTTTCACATAGCTTGTTTCTTACCTTTAACACAACCTTAAATTAAGGCTACCAGAGTCCAAGACCTTGAGCTGCTCACTCCCTCAAAGTAAAACACCAAGAGGGGGGCCCTGCCCGGTCTTGTCTGGGCACAAACGGGCATGTCCGAGGCCTGGACGCGTCCCGTGCCGCAGGATGCAGCAGCGCTTTTCAGCGTGACCTTGGCCACACCCCCCTTGGAACGATTTTATCAAGAACGGCTCTTGGCGCCTTGCAAACTGAGCTCTGTAGTCCAGAGGGTTGCTGTTGGACAGTGGATATCAGCCCCCCACAAACCGGGACTAGAAGTCTTCCAACTGTCATGAAGTACTATGTTTTTGATAGTCCAAAAACAGCCCATGTACCATGAGAAAGCACTTTTTTTATCAAATTCCCACCCCTTTCGAAGGATGGGGTTCGGCCTACTGGAGGTTGGAGCCGATATACATATGGAGTACAAGACAGAACTCTGCACCACAATAGGCTGCCTCTCACAGCGAATCCCACCACCATTCTATGATGACGAGAGGGTCCCCAAGATCGCCGTCACCTGAAAGGAGTACAGGCCAGTCCCAAACATGGCGGCCACCATGTGGTGGGGATTTGTGAAAAGCGCTAATCCACAGTTTGGCTGAGGACAGGGGATGGATTGGTGAATTATGGGTGCATCTCCTAGATGAAGTAAGTAATACGGTAGGATAGAATGCTAAAGACAATTATCTTACAGAATGGGGGGGGGGGGGGGGGAGGATCTACTTGAGAACAAATGTGGGCGTTTCCTCCTGAGTTATACAGGGCCGATTTTCAACTTTGGTGAATACTAGGAATTCCTCTTTATAATGGAATGTTTGAAATAAACTAGGGCTACAGGACATTGTGTCTCTCGTTCACGAAATACAGCAGGTCGCTCCTAAAAAAAAAACCTAACAATTATTGTGCCTCGTGAATTCTACATATTTTTCGTAGTGAGTGACTACAGGAGCCGCAACCCATGCTCAAACCAGGAAATTCAGGGATGAACCAAATAGGTTTAGATAATACTTCACTCACGAAATGCTGCATGTATGCTCCGTATCAGAGTTGAAACAATGATATCGATGGCGTGTGTTTGCCGTTGCAGTGTCACTACCATCACATGTGCCACTATATGAATGTTCTACGGCTTCTACCGCTACTATAAGAGCGGTGTGTCATATACAAGTGTTTGTTTACAAGTATGGTGTTTTATCCTAGGTGTGATACTATAAAAACCCAGGAAAGAGAAGGTGGGAGCTCTCCTTCGATGATTCTCTACATGTAGTATATATTATGGATCCTTCTAGAGCCCTGAAGAATGCCTGAGACCAATGATTGGCTAAAAAGAGGCATAAACATGTTGGCAAACTAGAGGGATGCGAGGGACACTGTACCCACTAGCATCCACTACTTATACTTGGTAATATTTGTATCCATGCCTAAGGAATTACCTTAATAAAGAGAATCCTTGTGGTATACATTAAGGTATCTTAAAATTGTAACTGGATCCGCAAAAAATTATTCTGAAATTTACTATATCTTAAGAACTTCCTCAACAATCGTGATGTTAAGTCCGCCCTGGTAGTACCATTTTGCCAGGGTGGGATGAGGTGGTCGATGATGAAGCAACACTTCATCCAATATATTAATATTTTAAGAGTAGTTAATCCCCTAGGATACCTAACACTTGGTAGAGAGAAAAAGGTAAAGGACCCCCCCTCTCACGAAAAACCTGGCTGCATTCTTGGTGGTTGCTCAAATTTTAGTGAGGCAGGGCGGTGAGTGAAGCCTCCCTTCTCCCTTTGTGATAGTAGTTTACTGGAAAAAGGGGCAGATACTTACAAAAATTAGCTCTCAGTGAACATCCAGTTGGCACCTGTTGTTACACACGTCTCATTTGACAAAACTAAGGCCCACCACAAGCCTGCAATAAAAGACCAAATGGCTGCTTTTCCAGGGATCATGTTAATTTGACATACAGACTTTGGACGCAACACTTGATGCCTCAAAATCATCACCACTGACGTATGCTGCTGCAATACGGGTGGCTTGCTTTTTATGGTCTGACTTGACAATGCAGATGTTTGCCAGACAATTATGTGAGCATCACTAGAGAAGGGCTTAGGCTACGCTCACACGCTGGTAGCCAGGAGTACACGTTTTGATTTGGCAGAAGGTATGTGCTTCTCCAAAAAATGTGCTTGCCCTCCAAGCAGCTGTGATCATTTTCTTGATATTTCCAGCTGTCTTATCTTGATCTTTCAATGGCACACAAATGACATTGGAATGTTTTTAAAGTGTAGTAGATAACTGGATAATTCATGCTGCTTTTCTCTGACTGCAGCTCAGATGGAAAGAGGCTAGTCATTAATCTACCTGGATTTTTTAAGTTTGGCTGGAGAGTGCAACGGTCACTTGACCTTTTTGCCTCCACCAATGTTATTGGATAGTTCTTTGCTTACACACAAATACCTTTCTATGCCCATACTATTTAATTGTAATATTTCTCATTACCAATCATTATTCCTTTAAAGCCAGATGTATTGGCATCGCCACTGTTTGTTTTGGACTCTTAAGCTGCCTTGAAACCACTGTGACTGAAAGCTACTGAGTCACCTCAACAGCCACGCCCAGCAAGAGAGAAAATTATAGCAGATGCAGACTTATCAAAGAAAGTTTTATACTAGTAAAATTCTGTCTGGCACGTCAGCTGAGTGGACATTGGGAACCAAGCCAATAATTAAGGTATACACCCGTTACAACGCATCTTTTACTCCGCATACCATTACAACGCATTGCGCTGGGGGGCGCTCTAGGATAGGGGATAAGTATAATTTACTATCCAACACCTTCCCTAGGGTCCACGGGGACTGGAGTTAGAATAGTAAATTATACTTACCACTATCCAGCACCTCAAAGCGCTATGCGCTGTAATGGTATGCGTTGTAAAAGTCGCGTTGTAACGGTATGCGGAGTAAAAGTATGCGGAGTAACGTCATACATCCAATAATTAAAGGCCAAAGATATGTATGCTTCTAAAGATAGCGGAAGTCACTCACGCTTTTCAACGTAGGGTACAATGAGTGTATGGTCCTATATTATTTGTTTACAGTGACTTAAATTGTAGGCACAGTGACTGTGTTTGTGGTCCTTCTTTGTTCACAGTAGTTTTTAGGGCTATCTTTATTATGTTATTGATTGTGACTACCTCTGCTCCAATGCATAACAAACACTATATTTATTTTTAAAGACATGGCTCAGGCTTTGTGTGCGAGTGTTTACATGTGACATATAAGAAACTGAGTACTAAACACTTTCTACCACTTCCTATGGTAAGCCTAGGCTGCTCGCTCTCATACCTCTTGGAGTCAAGTTGACAAAACCAGTTTCCTAACCGGGGTGCATAAGAACCAATGATCTGACAGTACTCATTATGTTTGTACAAAGCTTTATTTCGATATGAAATATCTTAAAAAGCACATGGCAGTACTCATTATGGATACTCCCCAGAAACCACTTACTGTCTATAACCCACACCACATGTCTCACACTGACTACATGAGTCAAAGAGATGATCTCAAGGAAGTATAGAGCTCAATCGGTTCAAAAAAATAAGTGAACATGGTTTGCGAAGATTAACTGAATTGAGTACTAAAAAGTACTCTTTCATAGATTAGATAGTCAGAACAGCAACTCTCTGAGGTCTCATGTAGAGTATAATGGAAAACCTTGTCTTACATACCCTATGCAGTAAAAAACGGGATTAGAATCCTTAGGCCAAAATTATAGAATAACTTGCACTTAAATTAATAAGAAAAACATTTGTACAATGATGTGCCCACAGCTACAACCATAAGATTGACAGTGGTAGCAAACATGGCATTTTTGCGTTTTAATGCAACTTGTGTTTTGTAAGATTAACTCTACAAAAACCATGGATCAGTAGCTCTCGTTTTTATCATTTGCAGGTGATTTAAATATATTTTTACAAAAAGTACTCCTATAAATGTACCTTTTTGAAATGATGTAACAATACTGAGAAGACTACAAGTTTGCCAATAAAAATATGTTTAAAATGATAAACCATTTCAAATAGATTCTTGGCAAAAATGTTGCATGCAGAGCCACCACTGAATCGTATTATTCTGCACAGTTGACTTTTGGAGAAAACAGGGTGGTGGGCTCTACCATGTCTTTTCAAGGGCTGAATGCCCTGTGTATCCATTCCTTCATTCCTGATGGAACGTGTACAACAGAATATTAATCCACCATCATTTTACAAAGCCAGCTCAACAGGTGAGCTGCTAGCGCACATGAGACACAGAAAAAGGCTCAACCTCATTTCTTCAAACTTGTAGGGCGGAAGCCAGAATCATTGATTGGAAACCAAAGGGTGACAGTTTTACGGTTCATCCAGTGACAAGAAAAGAACAGTTATTTTTACCCAGCCCTGCATTACCAACTATCCTCAACATATAGAATGTTCCTTTGTTTGGCGATGTCGGTGAATTTTTTTAGACATTATGCCTATCGTGATATCTTTCACCAGATGGGTCCTTTAAGAAGCTCTGAAAGAATACCAACGGACAAGTTAGGGAACTACGGTGTTCGAGGCTAATTCTCCCCTTTTCAAATAGAAAATATGCAGAATGTCAGTTATCGACTTTGAGTTTTTGAACAAATGTAGACACTCGAATCGTGTTGCAGAGTGGATGACCAACTCATTTACTGTTTAACCTGATCTATTTGCCAGAAAGAACTGCGATCTTTAGCTATTGGGATTGTGGCTGCGTGCTGTCCTGCCAATGAACATTTTACATACCATTTTGAGAGGGAAATGTATTCAGCTTAGTCTTAATGGATGCAATGTAGGTAGCAGGTCTGCAGGAAAAACAACTTTTTACATGGACACTTGTTTAAAATGTGAAAAACGTTTTTATTTAAAGTAAACGTTCTATGTGCTCTGGGCAAGGGCATACATCCTGACAGTATCTTACACTCAAGAGCAGACACATCAATTTGGGAAATGAGCAGTGTGCACAAAGCACAATAGCTGAGCCACCGAAGAGAGATTGAGGAGTGATAAAATCACCAGGCCTACTGTGTTCATGCCAACAACTGTGCAAAGCCGACCACTGAACAAGTCGCTACTAGGGATTGGGCAGTACAGTTCTGTACCAGAGTATCATGTAAGAGGTAAAGGGGCAATAGCAGCTGGTGATCTTACATAGTGGTGGGGGCTCAATTCTTGCCAGGAGTTCGTCCGATATTTTCAAAATTCCCTTTAGGGTTTCCCATATGTTAATAATTACTTTTGTTGTGCCAATGCCAGAATTTACTTATGGGTACCCCCTTATGACAGAATTATAAATAACATTCAGTACAAATATTATGCTATTGATACTGCCCATATACCATGGGCAAGGCCACTGGAATCATGCAGCCAGGAAGGGCCAAATTATGTGTCAGGGTTATGTACATTTTGTGGCAAGAAAAGCCACATTACGCAATGTAATGCAGCACATTTTGTGATAGTATTACTTCATAATTTTGTCATTTTTAGGTCTCGACCTCTGCCAATGCGCTTGCGCATTGCAGATGTCGTGACTATTGAGTTGAAACCAGGAAAGCTAAACCACGCCGATTGCGCCGAGTGCATGTGTGTCCGTGCACGCGCTTTCCATTTGCTTCCCGAGCTGCCTGCCTGCTTCACACTTCAAAGGAATGCGCCCCCCGCCCACGCAATGCAGAGAGCCAGCGCTTCCCTCCCACTCGCTCACTCCCCTTCTACCCCGCCCCCCACCCCATCCGACTTGTTTTTTTTATTGCCGCGCGGCGTCACATTTACAGCCGTGCGGCGCCAATGCTTGTTGAAATTGCATTCACTTATACAGAAAACAACGTGTTGTTTTTAAGTCCTGACAGTACATAGTTATGTCTGTGATACAATTTGTTCATTGTAAAACGGAATTCCTTCTTCAAAGCACTTCAGCGAATCAGCACTGAACTCATTCATTCACTTCATGAGTTACAGGAAACGACTACTGTAGTTAAAGTGCAACTTTGTGTATCCTCCTTTTTTCCGCAACTCAACACTGACATCCGAACCCTCTGCCTCTTAATTATATGTGAGTGACCCGTAGCTGCGTGGTTCACTTGGCTACGCTCTCGTTGACGTTCTTGTTTACAAGGAGGTTGCAATTACACAAGACACTACCATCCGATATTTGTTGAAAACAAACACCAGGTATATGGTTGGTTGCCTGGACCGGGCATGGCTTCCTTCGCAGGCACAGACTGCACACGTGTCCAGACACCCATGTTGAACGTGGAATACTCCACTTTCTGCGGGCGGAACCATTCTTTTCTGATATCTGTTCTCGATAAAAGCGTTTTATTCTTGGATTCAAATGCTTCTTATGTAGGGCTATTGTTAAGCGGTGGATAGCTGGTGAATATTTCATATTGAGATCACGGTATCCTTGCACTTACACCTTCATAACTATGACGTTTGTATTATTGGTCCCAGTTCTGAATATCTTTTACTGAATGGACACTGTACCTTAAAGTAGGTGTCTGTGGCACCACCACAGCACCACTCAGCACCACCACAGCACCACCACAGCATCACTCAGCGCTACCACAGCATCACTCAGCACACCACAGCACCACTCAGCACCACCACAGCATCACTCAGCGGCACCCCAGGTTATAGGTGTCACATTTGGGAAAGTTATACCTATTGGAATTGTAAATGACAAAGCTATTAATTTAGCTATTTTCAAAACCAACACAAATAAAAAAATTGTCATTTACAAGACCAATAGCTCAAACTTTCCTAATGCGAGACCTATTGCATTGGAAATGCTTGTTACACGTGTTAACATGTCTGCGCATTGGTTGTACAGCGTTAGTACCAGTTTAACCACCAAATATAGCAATAAGAAAGATTAGTGACCCTCAACCTTTGCGATGAGTCATCCAATTCGCAGCATGCGATATAATTGCCATCAGAGTTACAATAACAAAACTATCGCTTCAGAATTCCTATGCCAGAAAATATGATAGCCTATGTATTCTTTAAATCATATGCAAGGGTGCTGCCATCACATTGCAGTGTCTTGAAAATATATGTAAATATATGTGGATCATGTAGCCCAGGGCGCAGCTAATTTGCAAGGATGCCATCAATGATATTAGAAATATGATGACATTTTCCAAGTCATACTGTTAGCATTATGGCTCTGCTCAACGCACCAATGGGTTGTCAGTAATTGTAGGGCCTCCGTTTGCCTGGGGATAGCTGCTAATGCCAGGTTCGGAGCTGTCAGTACCATCGGAGTGCTGCTCAGCATGCCATTATATCACCTGTTATACGAGCCGCTACATATGTTCCAGGGGTGCAAACAGTTACGACAGGTGCTGCTTTGAAAGGCCATCAGGCTGCCAGTAAAACCAATACGATGCTCAGCATGTCAACAAATAGATACATGCCTACTGGTCAGTAACACAGCACGGTTCTACCACTGATGTCTGGGTTCTGCAGTACTATTCGAGGGTGCAGAAAAAAGCTGATAGGCCTCTATCGGCTCCTGCTTGGTTTTCAGTCTGGCTCACAAAATGCATGCTTAAGGTGATTAATGCTCCCCGTTAAACTTAATAAAACATGATGCCATTTATGTCAAAAAAGAAAAAAGGGTATTGCGGGGGCTGGATCGGGCCCACCGAAGGGCCTTAGTGCTCGAGAGCGTGTGCAAAGGTGAACGATGAAATAAAATGGAGGCGGCACAGGCAGGCGCCAGCCAAGGATAATGTGGAGGCGGATATGCAGTCTCCTGCCGAGATCCAAACCTTGAAGGAAGGTGGGGGTGGTAGGAGGCTCGACTGAACGGGCTGTGACGGAGTAATCTGCAGCCAAGAATATCTGCACGCTGACATCTCCATGCATCTGTGAGCATGCACCACACACGCGGCCGCCTGGCTCCTGTGCTGCCGGTTCAGCACGCGCAGGGCCGCGTGAAGGGAGAGCGAGGTCCACATTTAACGTTATTTCAGCCCCAGGGCAAACGGCAGATGTGTAGGAGCGGGAGGAGCGGGAGGAGCAGGGCAGCAGACACCTTGTGGACACAACTCAACGAAAGCTTACAGCAAACATTAGGCTGTGAACCAGCTCGGAGAGATCAAATCCTCTCCTCTTTAAAACCCTACCTGTGTAAACTACCATTAACCACTAACCTTGGGTTACGGAGTAGTGGGCTACTCGCTGTGAAGCAATGCCTCCTCAGGAGGTAGTAAGCGCTACATAAAACAATCACAAAGGTAGTAGCAGACATCAGGCTGTGAATGCCTCAGTTTCATCTCTTTCAGCACCGGACAGCTCCCCGTCTCTCTGTAAACGCACTGAAAGATGGCGGCTCGGGGCAAAATAAATAAGACAAACCGAATGGGGCATTCCCAGAACACGTCTACGTTAGCACGCCCTCCAATAACTGTGTGATTTTTAATAAACCACATTATGTGCACGTTCCTCACATTGTAAAATATGTCGTGAAAATACCCTAAAAATGGATAGCTATTGATTTCTAATTCTGTTTCAATTGCAAGTCCTCCCCACCACACATACTGTTCTCCTAACAGGTTTTCAACTGGACCCCGCGCACTGTGGTATTTACTTTTCGGCGCGCATCGCTTTGCCCCTCGCAAGTCTTCCTACAATATAACCGTTCTCCTCTCTCCAGCGTGCCACTGCACCCTGGAACTAAGTTCTTTCCAGTGCATATCAAAATTTTATATACACTTGTTATTGCAGACCTTCTCCACTTTTTTGGCAAACCATTTCATTGCCAGATGGAAGGGGTGTGATTCCTTCTGCAGGGATCCAGCTTCACTTATTAATGAAGTGCAGATTATGCACGTTGTGCATCGACGTGCTCAGATTTTAGTTTGCATGATTGTGGTCTGGAAAGCGTCATATTATTACACCAGGAACAATAATCAACTATATGGATACTAAGTATGGAAAATGTTTCGGGGAAATCACATGTCACGTGCATGGCTTTTCGGTTATAAACCAATGTGACAATAAAACGGTGCACTCCTCTAACCCCCCTTTCACACACATACACTGGACCCCCTACACAGCACTTAACACCAGGCCCAGCACTTGTGCGGTCTACCAGCCGACCTTCATCAAGACCGGTAGCCACAATACCCCACTTCATTAGATCAACAATTCCTTAAAATGTACTGACCTAAACCATCATGGTGCCCACATATCGTAAATTGACCCCGTAGAACACTTCTAATAGACTAATAAATGCAAAATATAATTTAATACACCAATATAAATGCTTAAAAGGGCATCTGCTTGTTTGGATGGCGTTTTCGCCAATCTGTTTTCTCAAGGCATCTTTTGCTGCCCTGATGCAGACAAGCTGGGTACGTATTATTCAAGGTAAAAGTCAATTCAAGAGGGCTCAACGAACCTGGTGGTGGAGCATATTCCCGTCACAAAAAACAACGTTAGAAGTTTAATTAAAAACAATCACATCTGTAATTTGTCATGGATAAAAAAAAAGACAGACGGGATTGCAAAAGTCACAAAACTCACTAGTCAAAGTGATCACAGAATTCACAAAGATTTACCACATGAACGCAATGCTAAAGCAATTTCATTGACTATACGTGGCTTCAATGATCAAAACCAAAGCAGCACTAGTGTTGCACATAATCAAGAGTATGGACGAGGCACTTTACATGACTCTAAGCTCCACCAAGAGTAAGCCAAAACCATTCCAGAAACTTCACCTCCATGCACTACATACACAAACGTACTCCATGTCACGGTGTGTGATGATCCAAGGAAAGCAGACACAGAGAAATGCAACTCCTTCCTAAATCCACACGAATACTGAAGTATAATTGCTTTTAACCTAAAAAACACTAAAACAAATCACTTTTGGAACAACCAACAATCCATACTACTATCTCAGTGAAGAAAAATGCTTATTCCGTGCTGAAAAGCACAACTTGAATACATTACCCCAAAAAAAGAAAAAGAAATGGGGATAACTTCTGGTTTTAACACTCCATGAATACAACTAAATCTGTATGCCTATTCCAGACTGTAACCCTGTGGCATTTTGGTTATGCTCAATAAGCATTTTTGCAAAGGTTTTCAAAGTAACATCGTATTCATTCGAGCAAATATTCAGTTAAGCTCTTCTAACGTAGGCGCTCAAATTTACCATAAACAACTGAAATGGATAGCCTAGTGAAGAAGCCCACGCACTTATGTTATTGATTTCTCAAATTAAACTCTAAAAAACTTCCTTTGTGGTTTTCCTATGCCAAGCCCAGTATTTATATAAATATACCTGAAACCTTGCACTTGTACCATTTACCTAAACATTTCTTGCTGATCTTAGGTCACACGAAACCACTGACTGGAGCACTGTGACGCCAGCACGCTTTACCACAGTTACTGATTAAATCAGTTGAGTTATCAAGGAAGAGGCAGCAGCAAATAGGTGTTGGCGTCAAACACCATCAATGCCGGTTTTATCAAAGCACTCATCTCATAGGAGGTGGCTACATACTCCACCGGTACGATGAACCAGGGCTACCTTTCACAAGTTGCAACTACCACTTCTACACTATGTAGGATAACACACTGGGTGATTGCAACTAGCACAGAAATCTGCAGGTGTTAATGCGCTACGTGCAGCACAAATTGTGTAAATGTGTGTGTAGAATTAGCAGTAGGGTTGCTCAGGTTTAAAGTTCAGGTTCAAAAAATCTGCACAAGCAAATCCTTTGTGTTAGAAGTAGGCGACAGTTATACCTTTCTTTCTCCAGTTTTATATACTCCGATTCCATGCCATTTTAAAAGCCTCCGCCCACTTTGTTCCTAAATCACTGGATAAAGCATTTACCTCACTTAAAACGTTTAATTGATACCTCACTTTTATTTCGTTCAAATGATCAATTCTTTAGCCTCTATCTTTTGCTGCACTTCTCCAAGTAAAGTTGCAAGCCCATCTGCCTTAATCTCCTCATTGTCATTCTGCAAACTGTTAAGTACTCCTTTCATGGATTATAACCTCTCCCTCTTATAAATCAGATCACTGCAACCTAATAATACCTAATCTCGTCCATTGTATCACTCATCCCACCACCCCTTTGCTTGAACTTGCATCACCCGCACTAATGAACACAGTCTACTCCTGTTAATTTAATCTGCCATCAAGGAAACTGGAGTAAATGTACGCAGTGGCTTCCTGAGAGCACAAGGTTAATCTCAATGTCCTGGAATAACCAATACCCCACTGGACTGTGGGCTTCGGGGCAGTGAGCAAGGCACCCTGAATCGCATCAATTCCTCATTAGTAGCAGTAAGCTCTGTATAAATGCAATTACAATATTACAATGCAATATTCGGGATGCTGCTAACAAGGATCCTGGACTTGCTAAGAAGCTCCTTCAGCTCCATTTTTCTGGGTTGCGAGATAACTCAAAATGCGTACAGTCCTTTTCCTGATCATTAACAAAATCAACAAGCGGTCACCATGTGGTTGGTACTATTTCTGTCAAGCCCTTTTAGTATCTAAAAGGAACTCAGATGTGGATACACAAGACCTCATGGGCAATCTCTCTGACAGGAGAAGTTAATCGACATTTGCAAGCCATTGTGCATAAACTCTTTCCTCGCACTTGAGACCACCATTGATTAGCGTCCTGGCGCAGCTCAGGGTCTCCCCTACTTCCACTCAAGGGGTGGGATGACTGCTGTGGGCTTTAAAGGTCCCGCTGGCTCCTTATTCTAAAATGTAACCAGAAAGAATCTTGCAACATTTGTTGTCTCCTTCATCATGTGTTGCCACCTTTATCATGTGTTGCATAAAGTTTGTGCAATTGAAACGCTCTACAAGCACTATACACTCCACTGCCCGTCCTCCCGGGAACATATATAAACAAAATATAACTACTTTCCCTGCATTAAAGGCTTATAACCCTCATTCGGTAACCTACCATCCAAACCAGATCGTGAAAACCACACAAAGTTAAGTGATTAAACTATAGATAGTAAGCACATACATGTGAATTCAAAGTCAGCGGTGAGGGATCCCAAAAAACGGCCTCCCTTTTAATATAACAGAATGTATGGATTAATGTTCTGCGTATCAGAACCGAGCACATTTCAAATATACAGACAGACCCTGGTAACAAAAGTGCTTCAACAAAAAAAAGAACTCAGTTAGTTCCTGTGGATGGGGGCAACAAAAAAAGAGAACTTAGTTAGTGACCGCGGATAGGTGTGGTGAAGTTACAAGCATACTTTTGATCTTAGTAAAATAAGTGAATGTAAAAAAGCAAAACCGTGAACAACTAGTTCACCAGGGCAAAAGCTTCAATGTGACCTCCTTTTGTTTTAGACAATCTCATAAAGGTCGTTCAATAACTGCAGACATGAACTCCACTGATTAACGTATAAGGTATACTTAGCTTTATTTGTAATTATTTAATGGGCATTCTGGCAGAGTTCCTGCCGGTGTGTTCCACAACTATAAACAGCCTGTAAACAGCTGAATGGAAGTGAATGGCGGTCAATGAGGTAAATGGTCTTGCGCAAATATCTAAAGAAGCATTAGCAAAGCCACCAGGTCGCTCCTATGCACTAAGACGAGGCCTGAAGCTATGCACTTAAAAAAAATATTATTAAAAGTTCATGAGCTCTGGCTGGGTCATATCACCTTTTTAAATTATAATTTTTACTTGTGTGCTCCCCCCACTCCCTCTCGCAAGTCCTTTCCCAGTCCCACGTCCTTCACTCCGGACCGCACTCCGTGTTGCCTCGTCCCCAACCCAGTCCACGGTTTGTTAGAAAAACAAACAAACCAGGGAATGGATTGGACATGCAGAAACACGGAAGAACGGAGGGCAGGGGAGAATAATGCTGGTGGGTGACAGGCAAGAGGGGATGGGTGAGCACATAGACAACAGACGGTGCATGGGTACAAGAGAGACCGCTGGAAAACACACTCTAGTACAGTGCTTAAAGAGAAAGAAAAAAGCAGGGCCTGAAAAAGTGAGCAGTGGAAGGATACCAATACATTCATGCAACACAAAAAGGAGAAAGCCTATTGGAGCTGATGAACAATATGCAAGTCAATGAGTGACAATGGAGCCAATCAATGGTAAGCAATATGCTGCTGCTAATCTCACAGTGAGGTAACAAAAGGTCTCACAAAATACAACACATGCACTATATGAGGTGAGACCTAAAAACAATGCGCTCACTCTTAAAGCAGCAGATGCTCCATCTTACTCTGGGATCTGTTAAAGAAGCCATATCTAATCCATGCTATTCACATTAGATGACGCACAGGGTTGGCCCTCGGACGCGAGGGTGCCAGCCAGAGCCTCTGGTGACAACTGATTCATCTCTCCAGTGCCTTAGAAAAGTTCCCAGACCTTTCTTAACTGAATAGGTTAAGCCGCTATGGTCAGTTATCTGTCTATGTCTTTCTAAGTGCAATTTTGAAAGATAATGAAATAAGTCTTGGTCGGAAATACAGTCGAATAGAGATTTAAAAGCAGATCATTCCCTGGTGGGAATTTAAGTTATGAAGATGCGCATGCCTTCTACTGGCATATTGGGTTTGAGTAGTCACAGAAATGCTGTGGGGAAAATCCCATTTGAAAACATTCGAAATAGAGAATTTCTCATTTATATGCAGTGGAATCTATTGACTTGCATTACCACTTTGTACACTCATCTTGTCCTGGCAAGGAATATGTTGTTTTAATAAGCCATACATAGCAACTGAATCCAGATCAAACAATACAAACTGTTAACTAACCGTTCACTCCACACTTGGGCTAAGCAGCTTAAGTCAGCAGAAAAAAACGGTTGTTGAGCCAGTGGTAACCATCTAAATTAAAAGGAGCAACCAAGCCTCATCGCATCAATCGGGCACTCTGGGCACCAGTGCAAAAACATAGTACTAAAACCTACTCTACCTGTAAGTTATTATCCCAAATCTCAAAAAAGGTAGACGCCAAATCAAGATTGTGAAACAATGTACGAATATCAAAAACAGTCAATCAAGTCTATGGCTTATACGTTTCATCACTGTTTTCTTAACACTAGGACCTCTTCATACAAGCACTGCTCGTGTTTGACTAAGTAGAGCAGGCAAAGCAAAACCAAAGGCGATGATGAACGGTGTGTTGAACAATTCAAGCACTCACCCCCAGTCAACTGATCTGGGTTTAATCCATCATCATTCTTTAGCTCACTCCGCCACCCCAGTTCAGACATGGCCATATGCATATCAGTCTGACCCTGTGCCTCATGGGAACAGTCCAGCCCGAACTGCCAAGCCATGTCTCCCCTGGACCGGAAACAAGCATCCTGAGACCGGTTTCTGGCTAATCAGCCGTCATCAGCCAGGCTAGCTTGAATCCAGTGGCAAAGTGAGCAAGGGACCCACGTCTGTGCATACCCTGCCAACTTAGGGTGAACAAAGCAAAATCAAAGGGGATGATGAATAGAGTGTTGAACAATGCAAGCACTCACCCCCAGTCAACTGATCTGGGTTTAATCCATCATCATTCTTTAGCTCACTTCGCCACCCCAGTTCAGACATGGCCATATGCAAATCAGTCTGACCCTGTGCCTCATGGGAACAGTCCAGCCCGAACTGCCAAGCCATGTCTTCCCTGGACCGGGAAGTGGAGCGGCAGCATTTAGAAATTATGTTTCCAGGAGTAAATAATGTCATCGGAGTATTGCAGTTACTCCCCTCATGAATGGTAATGACCAGTCCTGACCTAAAATGGGAGGCGGTACTAGGGACCAGTGGACAGTAGGAACAGGCTGATACATACTCATCTGCACACTCTCCAACAGGCTAATTAGCTTTAAATTACAGTTTAAAACGCAATATTTGTTTGATCATTGACAATAGCATTGGTTGCAGCAACATCTGGCAGGCCAGATGTTCGTGTTGGAGTCAGGCTGAGACCGTCATCACTATCACAGGAGCCAGTGCCGGCAACGCTGAAAGAACGCCGGGACGGCCAAATCCTTCAATTTCGCAGTGTGCCTGCAGGCGGCAAAACTCATGTTTTATGAATGGTGCATATAATTTCCAATAAAAATACGTAATAAAAAAGGCAGAGCACATGTTGTGTTTGAGGGTTTGGTCTCTAGTCAGACAGACGGCCACAGTTCAATTTCTGATCATGAAAGGGATACAGTTCTGCCTAGAGTCAAAATCACTTTTTTTTTCCTCTGGCTTACCCCGCTCCCAACCTTGACATCAAATTCACTTCTATTTTTTTTGGCTCATTTATATTCAGATGCTACGTGGTCATTTTTTTAAAATTTCATTTAACTAAAAAAGACCTCTGGCACTGCTAAAGTGGTTATGAAAAGAGTTTTTCAGTGTGGGGCACAGTGGTGAAAAATGAGTTTCTTCTTCAGTGTATGGCGCTTCCCAAACGAGGGATGCTGTGCACTGAATGTAAGGAGCCGGAGCCTTCGGATATGCAGGGCATAATATTTACAAAACATTTTTGGGAAGTGGTGTGTTTCTATTTTGGATCAAGTAACAAGAAACAGCGGTCCTGGAAACTGATGTGTTTGTAGCACACAAAGCAAACCGAGCGATGTCCTGGCCGGTCCGCAAGGAGGGAAAGTGCTGGTCTGTGGGTCAAGGGTGAGTACCGCATAATGTCCGACCTATGCAGAAGAGGGCCTGGAGGTGGCATCCAGCAGTTCGAGTCGACACGATTGCAGCTTTCCACTGCACCTTTTACGATTTATTAAGGTTTGTGCTTGTGTAGCCTGCTTACTACTGTTTATTTGAATGCTCCCATAGCACTTTCGCACGCTCGACACTCTTCTGGGGTTTTTGTCGACTAGAGTGACAGTGGAGTATTCATATGTTGTTTATTTATCTTTCTTTTTGTTTTAGAGCATAGATGGAATTTCTTTCTTTAAACTATAATTTCTTTTTTAAGTCTCTGAATTTCTAATGGCAGTACATATATACTAAGGAATCCGTTGGTTGGCATGATCATCGAAGAACGAGCTAAAGGAAGACAGTAACTGAACCTGTCATAAAGAACAGACATCCAAGAGGGCGGGAGGTCGGGCCGTCGACTGTCCCCTTGACTCTCGCTGCTCGATTACCCTGGACTTCCCCTCCCACTCCGTGGTAAATGCTCCTCCATCTCACCGGGGTCGCGCGCTGGGACACCCGACCAATTTGGGTTTCCCAGCCTGCATTCCTCCAGGCCAGGCTCTTCCCCGCCAAGGCGACAGTCACTCCGGTCTCATTAAAAGTGAAGACGCAATGGCGTCTCCCACCTCGTGGTCACGTCAGGCGCCGCTGCGTCCTCGCGCCAGCGTGCTGAGCACGAGAATGGTCCAGGCGCGAGGCTTTTCAGTGCTCTCTGTAAGTAAAAGTTGCCTCCCATAAGACGTGTGAAACTCCTGAATCGCGCCCAAGCATGATTAACACAGCTTTACAAAGACGTTTTTTAATGTAAACTGCGTGCAGTCGGCGTGTTATTTTGGAGGCACAGATGAATCTGAAGGTGTAAATGCTGTGCCACGCGCAGTGACGTCTGTCATTTCCACCTGCTGACTCAGTCCCTTTTAGACGCGGTTAGTTCGGATGCTCTCAGCTTCCTGGTCCTTTGTGCCCGTCGAGGTGGTATGTGTTACTCACCTGCACACGGAGTGAGACTGCCTGGGCTGCAAGTTGCTCCACGACAGCCTCAAGCTGGTTTAATTTCAAACTGCAGGCAAAGACATTGGGCTCGGGAGGATGATGCGAAAGGAAAGTCTTCGAAATGGACACCAGTCACTATATAGTGGCCATGAAAGTCGAGTGCCATAGGAACATTGTGGAAAGGGTAACACCACCACATTGAGAGTGGCACCATAGGCAACAGGGTATAGATGTTATACGGCTGGGGGAAATGTACCCAGGCATGAACGGCAGTATGATAGGATGCCGGGGTATGTATGGGACATCACACGCCCTCTGATCATTAACTACATCTCCGGGTTGAACCCTAGTTTTGTTGTCTACCCCTCTGCAGTTACTGTTTAGTGCGCAATCGCTAGCAAATGTGTAAAGCGTGGAAACTACGGAAAGTGAACAGGCCCCCAGAGCCTTGTTTACTTGCTTTTGACATTCTGCATTGTGATCCCCGAGACCAAGGATAGATCAGGGAAAGGAAGGCCTAGCAGCCGATGCTTCTGGTCAAGTCCAATTGATAATCATCTCTCAAGGGTGTCCTGCCCTTGGAAATGCAACCTTTGGATTGTACGGACACAGACCTACTACTTGGGAACTAAAGGTCAGTGCTCTGCCCAACCACTCCTTTATGTTATGTGCAATGCGAGGTGAAGAGTAAGTCTCACTTCCACAGGGGACTAGCTAATGGGCCGCTGCTACCAGCATCTGGAGAAAGACTGAACGTTAAGGAACTGGTCAGGTGTTGATGGAGTGGTGGGTAGGAGGCTGACAGGATAACGATTTGGGTACAGAATTTAATTATATTGATGGTAAGAAGGAGAAAGATGCCTTGTTTTGTATTGTAATTACAGTTCTATAGCTTTAGCTATCCATGATAATATGTTGACTTACCTTTTTGGCAAGTAGCTCAGTATCTGTTTCTCAGGAGGATGAGGCAATAGTGTCAGATTTGTCTCTGGGCAAAGCTGGACACCATTTGAATTTGCCATTTGTGTTGTACTAGTTTTATTAACTAGACTTAATTTTATTTATTCAAGCAATAGTATGATCATACACAACATAACATCACTTAGCATACAGTATTCATAAAATTAACTATAAAATTCAGCCTTTTAGCTTTTTAAAGGGAAGCTTTATTTTCATGAGACTAAAGGTACAAAGGAAAAGGGGGTGCTCAATACATTCTTCTTAGAATGCCTCATTTCAGGTTTGTACCATCGTTTGTTTTCTTCTGGGCACTAGGTTATGCCACTTCATGTCCTCATCAGGTAGTTGATCATGAGGCACATGTCTCTGAAATGATACATGTGGCCAATCAGGCGGAGTGTAAGTTAATCTTTGAATAGAAGAAAGATCCCTACCCCAAAACATCTACAGATCACTAAGGAATTTACAGGAGGCTGAAAACAAAGACTTTTTGCGCTGGTCGATTTGGAAAGCAATCTTGAAGTCCCCAGATACAATCCCCAAAATGATGCATGGAGTGGCCACTGCATACAAATTTATGGGTGAAAGGGAAAACAGAATCTAATTCGATAAGAAAAATCCACAACTGGTGTTAAGAGTTTGTCTGCCCACATTAAGGCTCAATGCAGAAAACATTAGTATTTAGGGAATTTGTACAAGTCAGCACATGATGACAAAGTTGACCACTCTCTAAAAGGAAAATAAGCTTTGGAAAGTCAATAGGCCTAGCCTGAATCATTGCTTGATGCTGTAGCCAGTGATGGGCAGGAGCAAAATGTGAATGACAGTGGAACAGACCAAAGGGTGAAGAAGACTGACTGAAAGACACTATCTCTATATGTATGTACGTAGTTTTACTGTAAGTTTATTGGAAAACATGACTTTGGCAAGACAGCTAAAACTCCTACTGTGGCAAACGTTACAAGCAGTGAAAAGCCAATAGTTCTGGTGTTGGTTTACAGTCTTAGTTTTGATAATCCTCCTTTTGGTTTTGTCACTGTTTTTGCAAAACCTTTTTTGGCATGGAAGCTGCGGGACCCTCCCAAATGGTAAATAAAACAATGTCTAAAAGCAAAATATTTATTTGGGTCTAAAAAACACACAAATTGTCTAAAAAGCACATATTGTCATAGTAGTAGCACTGAATGGAACTAAATTGTGTGAGGAAGTACTCCTGTGAAAGGCAGAATGCCATCACTCACAGTGAATTTAACTAATAGCTGAAAGGGCTGCCCCTTTGCCTCATGCTGTATGCTGATGGGGCGGAAAACAAATGTGAACGGCACAACAACAGACCAATGGATTAGGAGGGCTGGCTGGACGCCCCTACAAGTATATTACCCATGCAATTTTAATAAGTTGAAAAGGTCTCGGCTAACACTAGACCTAAAAATGAAAAGGAGACTGAAGACTGAGAAGAAATAGGAACTAAACTTGGGGTCTTACAAATGTATCGTATGAATCCGACTCACCTCTTCATCAAGAGGGGCAAGGAGAGCTTCAGCTATCTACACCCATGCAGACAGTTGATACTTTCAAAGGAACCAGAACAATGATAAATGAGGCAAGGATCTTGATATGCCACACACACTGATTGCCACTGGCGTCATATACATTGCCTTGCACTTTAATACACGCACATCAATCATACAATAGGAGTTCATCTTGCACAGATGCTTTCAAGATAAGCACATTATAGCCAGAAATGCAGTCTAAAAATGTGTGTTGTGACCACAATCTGGTGAAAAAGCATTTTTCAAAGGTGCACAAGAAAACAATTGAGTTGAATTCAAATAGAGAGGGAGAAAGAGTTTGTAGAAGGGGGTGACAGTGCGGATGAGCAGCGGAAGGCCGCAAAAACAAAAACAGGAGAGAGGCAGACTTCACATTGCACAAGCGACGATTGGGCTCTGTAGTTATGGTTAACTTGATTAGTCCACAGGAAAATCAAATTTGTTTTGATTTTTTTTTTTTAATACTAATTAACGCTGCAATACACTTTCTATCAAAGGGTAATCCACTTTTTGTCATTACTGGAAAATTTAGCACCAATGGCTCAGAGGGAGTGTGGGGGTTCAAACTGATAAAAGAGGGTTACAAAACACGGTAAAACTTTTGAACTCCTATGGGAAGCAGTCACGAATAAAGAAAACAATCTGCGCGGAATTCCATAAAAATTGGCATGCACACTAAGTCGATGAAGCTCTTTATTTGCTTTCATGCAAATCCGGTGAGTGGTTTCTGATATTTTTGCCAAAAATGGGATCAAAGCACTTATAGGTCCTGGCAAATGGAACATTTTTCATGTCAATGAGGGTTCAGTGGTCTCTTATTTTGAATCTGAACTGGAAATCTAATAGTCTGTGAAAAACAATCACTTTGTTCCTTGTTTTAGCTTACTAAGAACACAGACTGGTGTCAAGTTTGCGGTGGCAGAACTATTGTTAGTGGGGTAACAGAGGCTCAGAGCACAGTCATCCCCGTTCCTACAGAGAGCTGAGGCTATCCCAAGGTGGATGCAAATACAACTTTCTCTCTAGAAAAAGAACTCCTTTTAGCAAGAGAGTCTGCAAATTTAGCTTTGCACCTGTGGACAATATGAAGAAAGGGTGAGTTTATTTAAACCTTTGTCCATTAAACATACAAAAATATATACAACTAAAAGCAAAAAGAAGAAGATTCATTTCCATGGCAATCATAAAACCTCATAACTAAAATGTCCCTTCTTACCAATAAAAAGACCGCAAACAATTCCATCAGGTGATTCCCCTCAATACCACTGTCCTGTAACTTTACGCTTGATTGACAATAAAAACCACCCAACTGCGCACACCACATTGAGGTACTGAAGGTTAAATAAGAATTTCAAGGTCCAGCAATTAAACACCCCATATTTAATTTAAAATAGGTATTTAAAAAAAATCGCCATCTTTCCATCTTAGAATAAAACAGTCCAATAAAATACGAGCGTTTGTACATTTCACCTGCAAACCACAATTACAAACCCCGCCATTTTATTTAAAAGCTTTGCCTTCACTGTGCAAGAATAAAAGAGGTTGAGTCCAATTCTAAATCTAAAATGTTCCTGCTTTATTTTATAATTAGTCAAAGAGCATAAGTAAGGAAATGGAGGGCGATTACGCCAAGCGACCCAAATAAATAGTGGACCAAAGAGGGGTGCATCACAGACCACAGACGAGCTTGTGTGTGTGAAAAAGGCTGCTTTATTGAAGGCAGGCGCACCTTACAACAACACCTGTGCCGTACAAAACTAAACCTCACTAAATATTTTCCTTCTACCTTACCTCCCTCCCTCTCCCCTAAAGTTTTCCCCCCGGCAAGCATTTATTGAAGCACCTGCTTCAAGCGACAACCAAAGAACATGCTTCCCCACCGGTGCACCTGTTCTCAACAAAAACTACCCAAATTCCTACATCATACCTAATGGTCTTCTACCCCCTGACCTGAACTGAAACCCCGGGAAAAAATAGGGAGGGCGGGTGTGACAAAATCGCTCCCACCACTATGTCCCCCCAACTGGCTGTCGTGTTACTACCACCAAAATGGTGGTCAGTGATCTAAGCTGGCAAGCTAAATACATCCCAGCCCAAAATAAGGCAAAGGCAGCCCAATGCAGGCCAAAACTAGCCCAAGGCAGCCCAACAAGCCCATTTGGGCTCTGGCTGCCCCCTGGCCCAAAACTCCCCGGGAGGGGCAAGCCTCCTGATGGTTGCTGCTCCCCCCACCCCTTCCCCCAAAGCCCTATTTTGTGAACATGTACCCAAGATTCCTGACTCTTGAATTTTTGTCCATTATTAGACACTTCATTTCTTGGGAGGTTAAAAGGTATGGAGATAATAAGAGTCCAAGAAAAAATATTCTTTGACATTTAGGGCATCTCTACTTATATTCACAGACCATCTTAATTTGCTTTTCACAATCGCATCTCTACAATAAAATGCACAATGTCTGCACCTAAACTTAATTGTTTCTTTCAAAATTTTAGAATGGCTCTCTCTGAAACGTTAAACCACGACATCAACCTGGTCTCTAACCTTACCACTTGGACATAGCTGATTTTGGTAAATTCAATTCAAGTTTTAGAAACTGCCCTTCAATATTTTCCCAATTCCGCAGGTCATTCAAAACAAAAATTCCAGTTCCATATAAAAACTTAAGTCTGAACCATTGCTTAAATGTAGTTAGGACAGGACGAATATCTAACCGTCTATACTCTTTACCTGAATTTTAATAGTCCTTTTATTGTCGGAAGGGCATTCACTTTTACCATTCCTCGGTGGGTTTGCCAGCTTAGATTTTAGGAGAAGAGCATATCTAGATATCTACTATGGACAAGATGCTAATTTATTTTACCAACCTTCTTTATTGAAACCCCGTTACAGGTTATAAGATTAAAGCGAACTCTGCGCTGTCATTAGGAAATATCCAATGCAGTGCATGGCCAAGGACTTCACTTTTAATCAGTACCATTTCCTACTGATACATATTGGCACTGAAAGCATCTATGGAAGACGAGATTTTAGTTGACTGTTTCTGAGTTTCTCTGCTTAAGAAATCTGAAAAAAACTTTTCAAAATACAAAATAGGTGTCTCTCAGTTTGTTCTTGGAAAATTGCTTATTGGTGGAGGTTTAAGGATGGTCTAAATGTTGCATTAAAATTGTTACTGGGAATTCTTCACAATCGAGAGCACATGGTCAGTCATCGAAAACCACAGTATATACTGGTTCATGGGAACTCCAGAAATACGTATAGAAACAAGGCTGTATTTCCTTTATCAGGAAACCAATGCCATGAAGACCTAACATCTGTGACGTTGGTGATGTCAGCAGTGATGATTATGTATATCCCACCCATCAGTAGTATATGTTGCTTCTTACTTTTCACACCCCATTGACCATGCAGCTTATTCTCCAACACCTCCCACCCCCATTGTTTGTGTTTTTTATTACCCTCTCACCCCTCCTTTGTCCGTGTTGCTTTAATATTCTCCTGTGCCCGCTTGTCTGTGTTGCTTTAAATCCCTTCCACCTAGTTTTCCGTGCCGCTTTAAAGCCAACCCACTCTTGTTGTCCAACTTAAACCCCTTCCACTCCACCGTTTTGCATGTTGCTTTACAACCCTCCCACCCCGTTGCCTGTGTTGCTTTAAAACTGCTTCTGCCCCCCAATATCTGTGATGGCTGAAACCCCTCCCATTCCCCACTGTCAGCGTTGCTTCTTCCCTGTCACCCTCCTGTTGTCAGTGTTGACTCCCCCCCCCCCACCCCCATTAGAAAAAAAAGTGCGAGAGTCGCAGCCAGCACTGGCCGCATCACAGCACTCATTTTTAACAGTCTCATTGCCTGCCACCATCCCTTCCATTGTCTGCTGCGCTGAAGCCAAGCTACTGTAAAACCTGTATAAAAGACATTGGCAAAGCCAATAGTTCACATCGACAAGACTTATTGGCTTTGTCAATGCCTGTTTAAAGTCACTGGACCCCCCTGGCACCTCTAAAACTTTACTGCAGCAGTCACAGTGGAGGCATAAACAAAGAGCAAGAGGAGGGAAAGTAGGAGAAGTAGCAAAACCAGGGACAAAGGGAGAATAGAGCAGACAAAAGGAAAGACGGCAAATTGATGGGACAGAAAGAGAGTAGCGAAGAGGTGAGCGGGTCTGGTTTGAATATATTTGCCAGTGTTGGTTTTAGTTCCCAATCCAGCCCTGGGCCCTAAAATATATACAGTTAATCTGAATGTGGGAGTATAATCTATAATTTCCCTTGAATAAATAGGCAATGGTTTATGCCGACATTACAAAATTTCACCTGTAATTCGTAAAGCAGCTATATTGCCTGAAAAACCCCAAAATAATCAACTATCTTATTTCCTGGTATTTCGACACCTCTTCCACTTTTCCACAGCAGAATTGACTCATTTGGGAAACTTTGTAAAAAAATATAATATACTGCTCTTTTCCACTTAAGTTCCAGCTTGCAGCAAACCTTATATACAAGAGAATTTACAATGAATTCACACTTTGGATCTGCAGGCTGTCACAATATAAGATGGTAGTGCAACTGTCCGGTCAAGACATTCGCTTTCAAGCCCAGTCTTTAAATACTTTTTGTTGCTGTTTAGGTTTGCGGGAGTGAGACTTTGTGGCACAGCTCAGCGATGGGTCGTGGTAGGGCCCCATATTTGACAGTGGGAGGGGCATTTGTATAGTGGCCTTTGGGAATGCTTTGATGGCTGTTCAGCTTTAGTGCGGGATTGTGCCACCATACTGGCGCACATAGGTGTCCAGACCAAGGTTCAGGATAAAAAGCATGGAGCATCGCTCCTGCTGGAGAACCAAGCTGTTTAAGAGCTGGATGAGTCGGGAGATGCTGCCTCAGAACAAAGACTTCTCAGAACGACAGCCCCAAGCAAAGAAAATGAGTTATCGTCCGAAAAAATATATCTTTCTGCCTTTGATATTTGAAAATATAAAAATGTCTAAGAAAAATGATTAACTATTGAGATAGAGTGAGTGCGAAGGATGCCTGTATTTCTGCTAGCGGTTACGGCATTCCGCTTCATCTGCCAATGCTTTCTGCCAGTGTCAGTCTACGCAAGAAAAGGCAAGCTCAACAGTGTAATTCACAGCCCATTAGCCATGGCATGCTGAACTCTACACCTTCATGTTTGTGCTGCTCATTGCATGACGGACCGAAAACACTACAAAGCACTTCTTGTGTGCAGTATTTAAAGGGGAGGTCATACCTGTGCAGAACTCCACTGTCAGGATCTTTTTGTTTGTGATGCTTGCTTATCTTGCATTTATTAAAGGCTCGAGGTGAATTTCCAACTCTTGCAAAATTATCCAGTTATCTAGAACTGTGATATTTATTTTTAAATTGTAGAGCTGGCAATGATTCAGTTAGGTAAGTTGGAGAAGAACTGAGCTAACCCTTATGATCCACGGACATGGATAGGGTTAAATAGAAAGCTGAAGTAAGTTTCTGGCAACTGTGGAAAGAACAGGTCTGTGATTCTCTCATCCAACCAAATGTTCTTGCAGAATATCGGACTACCTGTGAGCCTATCAAAGGAAAAGGCGAGCGGCAGACCAAGGACCTGTACATCCAGTCCTAATGTACACAGGGCTCGAAAATTCCACACGACCACTCGCATAGTCGAGCTAAATTTAACAAGGTCGAGCTGTTTTTAGGTCCTACTCGCCCTTTTTGGCGAGTAGGAAAACAAACCAACTTTTGTCCTCTGTATGTGAAAACGGAGCAAATGTGAAAAGATAACAAGATTTAAAGGCATTTTTATTGCTCACAAAGTTAATGAGCAATAAAGATGCCTTTAAATCTTGTCATCTTGTCACATTTGCTCCGCTTTCCGAAACGGAGGTCAAGTAGGTTGCAGTTAGGTCGAGGACATTTTTTAAGGTACTAGTCCTGCAGGACTAGTACCATTTTTTGAATTTTTCGAGCCCTGGTACATTATATTTTAGGGTGGTGCAATCACTTCCCACACCCGCCGTCATGAGGTGTCAAAAACCGTTGTTTTTTTCCCAAAGAAAGCAGAAGGTGCACACATTGCGAAGTCAAGACGCAGCAGTCAAAGTAAATTCCAAAAGTACTTTTTATTAGAATGAATCATTAAAACTGGCACACAGCCAACGCGTTTCGTTCCCTTTTTTTTGCTAGTGGGAACTTCGTCAGGGCTCTATTGTATGGTCTTGAACAAACTAGTAACAGGTGAAAGGAAGTAGTATCAATAGCAGTCTGTATTTGCAACCTCTAATATATAAAAAGGATCAGGGAGGATAATTCCAATGGGGGCAATAGTATAGATGCGACCAATCTCAGGTAGCGAGAAACTGCAAATATTCTGAAATAATAGTGTCTCCTCCCGACACGGCGTAGTAACCGGCAGAGCTGTGAGCCTATGCTTATTGGACGAACATTGATAGTGCAGAACCTCAACCAAGAAATACATAGAGCAGCTCAGGCAGACGTTGAGTGCAACTGCCATTCACCAACTGAGGATGCAGCAAAGATTGGTTAATAATACGAAGTAATTGGGTCAAATCAGAAATGTAGAAAGTCTCCAAAAATATCGGTATTGCTCCATTTTGGTGTGAAGTGGTGTTATTTGATTTATTATGTTCGTAATAGCAAACATTTAGACACTAGTGTGTACCATATGTAGTAGGAGGAGGTCAGTTCTGCAACAAAACCATGCATTGCCAGTTAGATAATTTACCCAAGAGTCTGTGATGCTAGGAAATGAAAAGTCAATGACCAGGCTAGAGCCCCCACACCAAGACAAAGTATCTGATAAAATCCAATGATAACCTGGTGCTTTAGTTCCTTACAGAGTGAACATTGCACTCCATAGCTGAATTTTCATGAGTACTCCATACATGCCTCGTTCCAGTGTTCAACACCGAAACACAGCATGAAAGGAGTACTCTCCAAAAAGGCACTTATACCCCATGTTTAAAGTACCATCAAACCCTCATAATCCCAGAGATAACCCTAAATCAGATCCGATCATACTGGGAACGTCTTGTGGATTTGTAACTACTTATCTGAAAATACAGAACATACCGCCCTGAAGAAGTCAATGGTAATAAATTCAAACAACATAACACATGTTGGTTAGAGGATCAATGAAGAAGTCTTCGAAAGAGTAAAATCACAGAAAGTCAGAATCAAGACTCTGACCGATGTTTACTGTTTTGTTTATGGAGTACTGGAAGGAGATTTTGTACAGTTTGAAATTGTTCTGCTGAGGGTCGCAAAGTGGCCGCTCCTCCCTTCGTGAGCACCAGTTACTTTACCAACTTGTTGCTAAACTGTAGAATATTTGGAATTGTCCACCAAAAGTAACCCAGCCCCCTTTGCATTATCTATCATTACCCAGCCTTTTATGCACATATTTCTTTAGTCATGAAAAAGATTGGAAGAAGTGAGCAAACCCCAATGAAATGTACCCCCCCCCCACCCCGCCCTTATTGTCAAACAGTTCATGTAAAAGCATTTTTTTACATAAGAAAATTGACTTCCAATAAAAAGCAAAACTAAAAAATATGAAAATTATTACAGGCCACCGCTATTTATACGGCAAATTGCCCCAACAACAGGCAGCCCTAAATGCAGAGAAAATGCACAGCTGAAAATCTGTTAAGAGCATAGATCTCTACGGTATATTCCCTGGGATTTTGTAATACTGGAAGGATGAGAACATTTTTGTAAACTGTATTTGGAGATCTTTAATGCATGGATCTCCTCATGTTTAGGTCAGTCTTGATAGCACAGCTCTTTGCAAGAATTATTGTTACCGATATTTTAAAATGTACATGGAGTGGGCTTTGTCACAGTCAAGAGGAGTATTTCATCATGCGATTAGCTGGTTGGTGTATAACTCCACCTCCTATAGGGTACTTTCATTACGATGCATGAGGACTTTTTACGTCACAAAAGTACCTTCACTCGTTTATCACATTGAATCCTGTATCTCATACATTCGCTTTACACTTAAAACAATATTTGTTCACTGTAGCAGCCATTCCTGCATGCTTTTGTAAGTGTTTGGGTGGGAAACTGGCCTTTAGATGGTTACTTAAACCGAATGTCTTTTTGCCAATTGCAACAGACAGAGCATCAAGTACGCCAGACAAATTTTTGTGAGAACAAAAAAAAAAGACATTATCCTGCAAGATTTTAGGCATGCATTAAGGGGGCAGGTCACCTACAACTCTTGGTTTCGAGTCATTCTACAGCAGTGCGGCCCGAATTTGCGCACCCAACTGCTGGGGCGGCGCTTCGGTTTAGCACGCCTAGTACCTCCTCCACTTCCTGCCGCCAGGTGGTTGTTAACAAGCGTTAGCAAAGCCTAAGTGTTGGGCTATCAACTTAAGATGCAAGCCAGAACTGCTGGTTTTGGCAATGTTTGTTTGCAAAACGGATGCTTTAACCCCTTCGAGGCTAATGACGAGCTGGGCTCGTCATGGCGCTTACCTGCCGTGCGCGGATGACAAGGCCAGCTCGTCATAAAATAATGTAAAACAATAAAACCCAGCGCAGGACGGGAAAACGCCTAGCAGCCATGGGGTTAAAGAGCTGCTTAAACTGCAGCGCGACAGCCAAGCCACCACATCTCTATAACACCAATCATCCGCCACTGCACAGCCTGACGAAATTATCTGCTGCCTCATGGTCTGAAAAAAACGCTGACATTTAAAAGCTAACGTGAAGGACAAACGAGGAGAGACTGGCAAGAGAGAGAATTTCAATTCCTTACCCACTAAAACGCATTAAGAAGATTAACTTTACTGGTGGAACTGAGCGCAACTTTTTACTAAGTTTGTCGAATAGTTGGAATCAATTCTTCTCAGAAAGCACTATTTACAATACGGCAGGGCCAAGATATCAAACATTTTGTCCTGTTGAACAGCCACCCACTTTAAATCACACGGGTTTCTTGTCTTTGATAAAGTCACTTAAATTATAAACAAGCATTTACAATGCAATGGTTTCGCCTTTGGAAAAGTTAGAGTTATTGGCATTGCTCATGACATTTCTTTTTTTTTTACTTATAAATAAATGGCATTGTTATTTATATTGCCAACAGCTCTCACGGCCCACACAGCTCTCTCAGCCCACACAGCCCACAGCCGACACAGCCCACACAGCTCTCAGCCCAACACAGCCCACACAGCTCTCAGCCCAACACAGCCCACACAGCTCTCAGCCCAACACAGCCCACACAGCTCTCCCTTTAAAAAAATTGATGCTCTGCATACATGTTAAACAATCGTCTTACTCCACCACCATTAAGAACAGGTAGCCCTTTCTCACCGTATCATATATCCATTACTGGATTTTTTTGATAAAGGTCGCATGATCATATCTATGGTCAGATATACTTTTATGTAAAGATATATAAAGAGAAAAGAGTTGTAATGTCGGTGCCCAAGCAACTGATAGCCTGCAGTCTGAATCAAGGGCCTTTGAAATTAAAACACTTATGAAAGTAAGTCCAATATTGCTCTGAGCAAAGTCAAAACTCACTTTGTGTATTTTGTAAAGAATGAGTAACAATGGGTCTTGCAGACAACTGAGCATTTGTGTGGCATGTCTAGAGTTGTTATTGCAAATAAGTGTTGCAAGTAGCAATTGATGTGCTTGCTCCTCTCTGGGTGATACCTAAGACAAGTCCCCGGTCAGTAAGCACCAACAGTAACTGACACACAATTGCAAAGGCATCCCTTGTTCAGCCACCCAAACTTGTGAAAATGATTGAATGGCCCACAGGAGAGTGTAATCAACAGTAGAAGATGGGTTTTCCATCAGTAGCAAGCTTTGAAAAATCATAAAAACCTTACCAGACCTGCAGGTCTGATTACATGAATAATCTATTCAACCTAACTGTAATGCTCTTGGTCCATAAACTGGTCTCAAATTGTGTGATCTTGGGCAAATATCTTATTTTTACTGAGCCGCCTTGTTCTTCATAGCACATGAGAACACCTTCAAATATGTGCTTTCAATTCAATTCAATTCAAAAAAATCTTTATTTCGGTAAAAGTTTACCATAAAAGACAATTATATAAAAACAATGTGCTTTCAGAATTTCTCTTATTAGAGGCACTCTTTTTTCTTTGATTTAATAGACTACAATTATGTTCCATGTAAAATTTGTACCTAGCCCACCTACAGGGTACACATGACCCCCGACTCGCCTCTTACTTCACTAATTGAAATGTCATCAGGTCGGTGGCAGGAATGATTTTTCAATTTCTGTTTAAAAACTTCTCACTTTAAATAAATATATTACTAAAACACACAGTTTCCCACTGACATGCAGTCTTACAACGTGCTTTCCGAATAGCAGCGCTTCTGCTCCACATACCAGTCATGTGCGCAACTCACACATAGAGTCTTCATCTAGGCGACCAAGGCGGTTAGTGTTTGGGAGCGCACAGGCAGTTGGACTGTCCAAACTGGTTGGAGACAACTTTTCAAACATGTTGTAATGGTCCTAGCGGGGCACCATCCGCTTGGCCATGCAGCTCTAGATTTGATGGAATGTTTGTGTGTTAAACAGCCGAGGTTGCAACCTCTATACAGTAAAATTCGAAACATCAAAAGCGAGCATACAAATACATTGCGACCAGCATTTAACAACAATGAGCTGGTAGTATCGAAGAGTTTTTCGCTTTTCTTGACAATGCGAATTTTTGAAGCGTGGTTGTAAAGTTTAAAAGTACAAACACGTGTATGTAAACGTGAATGTTTATCTTATTTTTAAACATTCCGAGATCCCACTTCTCCTGGTCCAACCCCGCTCTTTCGACCTCAATAAATGTGTATTAACTAAATCTGCGCTAATGCCCTGGGCTGCCCGTATTTCAGCTCTCCCAGTCCGCTGTAATTCCCTGTCTGATAGCCTGAAAGGCCCGCGCCGATTCCAATACACAAACCGCCCAGGGGCTATTACGGGTCCCCGGACTTTTTCCTGTTTGCATGACAAAGACGGAACGGCACATCCTGCAATTGGGATAGATAATCGCCCCCGTGTCAAATGCTCGCAATCCACATCCTTTCTCTCTCTTCGGAGGGCTCGCTGTCTGTTTGCTCATTCATTTTACTTTACTGGCTCGGGCCTCCAAATCCGTGTTCTCAGTGGGGAAAGAGAAGCCGAATTTCTGTTTGAAAGGACACCATGCGGGGTCTTAAAATAAGTCATGTGTATCCCCCATGCCCCCCTCCTCCGACAGACAGAAACGTAGATTTTAGCCTTTGAAACATACAGGGGAGGCAAACAAGGCAGGTAAACAAAGCAGGGAAGTGAGCCTTCGGCGTCCACCGCCGTCTGGAGGGTCAAAAGGAGGGCTGGTGTGTGTGTGTCTGGGGCACGACACCGGAGCCTGTGAGGAGCACATGTGCACCTCTGTGAAGGAGACACAAAAGGCAATCAGCATACGAAAGAGCGTCTCACGGAGGCCCGTCTGTGCTGATCCAGTAACAGGGACATTGCTATATTGTTCTGAAGGGAAATCTGGATGGACATTTCCGTGCCCACTCGCCCTGTGTAGCTGTAGCCATAATATAAGAATTTCAACAAGTTAGATTTTATATTTACAGCAGTATCTGCTAATTAACCCACAGATTCTAATGAAGGCCTCTGCAGATATAAAAAACAATATCTATACTAATACTTCACGTACCTTCCCTCATCCCCCGGGTCTGCAGGCTCAGGCTCCCGCCCGCCCTCGGCAAGGCGCACCGCAAGACTCGCAAAAGCATCGCAGCCGCCATGCTACTGCTGCTGACATTGACCCGTCTGACAACCGTGCTTCCGCTTCCGGGTAAGTGAGCCGGGAGAGTCACGACACAAACGCTGGGCAAGTCGGGCTTCCCTCCTCCGCTCTGGGGGGGGGGGGGGGGGGGGGGGGGGGGACGGGAGAGGACGAGGGGGGCGGGAAAGGTCACGGACGTCGGGAGGGGGGCGGGAGAGGACGAGGGAGGCGGGAGAGGGGCAGCTAGTGAGCCGGGAGAGTCACGACACAAACGATGGACTGCTGGGCAAGTCGGACTTCCCTCCTCCGCTCTGGGAGGGGGGGGGGGCGGACGGGAGAGGACGAGGGGGGCGGGAAAGGTCACGGACGTCGGGAGGGGGGCGGGAGAGGACGAGGGAGGCGGGAGATTATTATAAGGAGACCCGAGCAGCAAGGGAGGTGCCGGCAATGCCGGAACAGACACGGGGGCGTTCCCGGCGTCGCGTGACGTCGGCAAAAGCCAAAGAATGTCGGGAACGCCCCCGTGTCTGGTCCGGCATTGACGGACAGGCCCCTCGTCCAATGGCAAGGCTCCGTTTACGGAGCCAGCCAATCAAGGACGAGGGCCGAACAAAAGCCACACTACAGTTCTCAACAGGATTTCGCCTGCGCGGAAAAGCTGCGCAGAGCGCAGCTTCCGCTAGGCGAAACCTAAAAATACAAAATATTTAGCAAGACAAAAAACTAGCATTCTCGTGTAAAAGATATGTCCCACAGAAACATAAAATGTAATTTCATTTAAAGTTTGCCATGGCCATCGACTCTACTGTAAGAGCATGTAGGCCCTCATTAGCTGTTCCCGTATTTTGGTGCAGAGATATTGGCTGTAGCATACCGCACTGGTATCCTGGCACTAAAAAGCATTGATCATGAGTGAATTCATCTCAGAATAGGGAATAAACTGCATATCCAGGCATACAGAATCCAATTAAGTATTTTAGTTCCTATCCTGGGGAAAATAACAGGTCCAACTCCTCATCCATTTACCATTTGCTTAAAGCAGGAGGTAAATCCGTTCTGAGGCTGAGGCCGGTGGTGGGACTGGAGGGGCGGACGAAATGTAAAATCAAGTAAAGGGAATGCTGGGGAATCCTTTTCAGCTCCCAAGATGTTAAGAATCTGGTCTCTTAAATCATTTCAAAATTCTGGCAGGACAACATACCTGCGTTACAACGATTCCTCTGCTCCAAGACGCTCAGTTGAGTGACTGAATGCTAATGTGCTTGGTCATACTCTGTTTGGAACCAGAAAATGGATATTTGTGGCCGCCTTCTGCCAGTGGGCCCATGGAAACCAGGCCTAGGCGGTAAATTCCGTTCCGTTCGCGGAATTTGCGGAATTTTGGTAATTTCGCGTTCTGCGGAGAACGCAAAATTGGCCAAAATTCTGCGTTTCGCGACTTCGCAAAACTTTTTGCTTATTCGCGTTCCCAAATGCGTGTTCGCAAGATATTTTCCCCCGAGCATGCAAACAGCGATTGTGAACAGTAAAAAAGCATCGCGAACAAGCAATTCCGCGTGTTCGTGGAATTTCTGCGTGTTCACAGAGATTTTTTACCGTTTGCAGAGATTTGCGTAACGCGATTACGCAAATTCCGCCCACCCCTAATGGAAACCTCATATTTCACCCCAATCAAATGGCGTGCCCTGCACTTAAATAAATGCCCTACCTTAAAACGCTGCTCTCTGTTAATTTTTGTAGGCATTTCACTGTC
Organism: Lissotriton vulgaris; assembly: GCF_964263255.1. Classification (NCBI taxonomy): domain Eukaryota; kingdom Metazoa; phylum Chordata; class Amphibia; order Caudata; family Salamandridae; genus Lissotriton; species Lissotriton vulgaris. The sequence goes on along the minus strand of NC_141687.1, from coordinate 1,324,255,434 downwards.
CCAAGTAAATTAATTATAGACATTTTCTCCTCTATGTATAGGTATTTTAGGTTCTGCCAAAGGACCCTTGCTGAGCCAGACACGAATGATGCCACTGGTCATTGTACTGTCTTTAATCTGGGTTTTTTTTTCTGGAGGCGTGATCACCTGAAATGGGCACAGTAAACATGATCCTGCTTATCCAATATTGACAATCCTTCAGTCTCACAGTATCCAATCCCTTCAACGCAGTCCACCCTAGCTGCTAGACTGCAGCCCCCCTGAGTAGGAAAAAAAGACACTGTGTCACGTGATCAGTGAGGCTTAGTACCAACACAGTGACTACCTCTCCCAGTCAGTGAGATTCATTTAATAAGAAAAAAAAGTGATACGTGGAGATGCTTGAATGCATCCACCCTTCTTTTTTGGGTGGTGGGGGCGGGGGGAGTTTTATATAGCACGAACTAGACCCAATGAGCACCAGTTGGCCCCGAGTCTTCCAAGTTGCCAGCGCATATCCATCTCTGAACGGGGCAAACATTTAAACGTAACCTAATGACCGTCACAATAGGTCTCAAACATAACTTCACTGCTAGTGTCCCATAAGGCCAAAGGACACATCTGGTTACTAGCGTCTTGATAGAATGAGTTTTGTCTAAACTGACCAGCAGCAACATACATCACATGAGCACAAAGTGAGATTGATTGCATCACTGTCTGTGCAAATGGGCAAATACCGTCTATTGTTAACTAACAATGGGGCATTTTCAATGCTGTCTTTTTTTAACACCTTTATTTATCATTTTAGAAATTAACATAAGTGAAAGAACACAGCATCACAGTGATAACAGACACGCCGTTGACCACAGCCATCGGACAAACATCAGTATGTGATCCCGGGAAAGGAAGTTTTTTTGAAGCAGGCACAATTAGCACTGAGTTTTGTGCATACTGTTACACATCCTAAAGACGCATAATTATGTCTAATATAATTCAAATGACAATTATGTTTCTGATTAGATTTTATTTTATTAAATACCTTTTTATCTTTTTTTTCCTTTGTATATTATGATTTTTGTGTGCAAATTATCAAATCTTATTCACATATACAAAAATACAATGATCATTTGGTACAACATTATTGTTCATAGCTATATACAGAAAAGTTTCCTTCAACGCGTTTCGGCATAGCCTTCCTCAGGAATTCTGTATATATTCTGTACCAGTGATATCTGCATATGATAGCACAGAGATCAACTCTAAAGTGGAACCCACCGCCTACGTGAAAAGGTCACAATCAATGACCAGTCCTATTGGGTCAATGGACGTTTATAATGGTAGTACCATAAAGAAATCTATAATTAATGAGTATGAGTATGGTCTCACAACGAAGGTATTGCTGTGTAGGAGCTGGATTCTTTAGTTCTCTTATCGGCCTTAGACCCTTGTTCCAACTGATGATCTTTGAGGTGAGGATAAAACATCCAGGATTTATTTCAGTTTCAAAGCGTATAGCTGTTTAATGGTAAGCTTCACTTGTAGCTTAGAGGCACATCGTCTCGGGATACGGCAGCGTGTCGCGTTGACGTCTCATCCCGGGAAAGGGCAACACCTGGAAACAGCATTTCACTCACAGAATCCCCGACTCTGCATATCCCACTTTCTAGATCTATCAATTCCCTATACCATGTAGTCTCATCTTCCAACTTAATTCTCTCCACTGCTCTTTTCCGTTTCTGATTAACTACCCGTCAGCTCCACAGAAGACGTGAATGGAGTGTCCGTAGGCAGTCAAGAGAGTGGCCATTTTGTCCCGCTACAGCACATCCCTCTCCGTATTCTCATCTGTTCTAATATCACGCAGGCATCTCTCTTCCATTAAAAGTCTATTCAGTTAAGTCAGAGGTCCCAGCATGAAGACTAGGTAGGCTTGAAAAGAGCAAATGTGTGGGTATATGTCGCATAGCAAAAAGAAGTCCCACGGCTCTAAAGCTGTCTCATTTTTCGGTCCTTCCAAGGCGTGGGTATAAACTTCAAAAGACCGGATTTATTTGCCACACATAATTTAAGGGCCGTCACCTAACTTAGTTCAGTAACTACTGCCTAGCAGTAAATCATCACCCCTCCAGAGATCCAGGTCATATGTATGAAAGTCCCCACACCAAGGCCAGGTAGCAGAGAGTTTTAAATGAATATTATTTAGTCAATGTAGCACAAGATACATGAGGTACAGATAGTTAAAATGTGTAAGCTTAAAAAACAAGCATTAGTGGCAATATTTTGGAGCAAGGCACATGCCCTACTCTACTCCCCATCAGTCAGGGGCTCTTGCAGGTCGTCTTCGACAGACCTGTGGCCCACAGTGCACCCATTTTCCAATCCTGCTTTAGAACTGTATCCAGCCTCAAGATCATATCCCTACTTGACCACACATCCAAAAATACCTTCAATGTATGGGGCACAGCCGATGCAGCATATTTCCATCATGGTTAGCAACACTTCTGCGTAATGGAGGAAGTGCCCACAGACCCGTTGGAATGCCTCTCGGGCTTCCTCAAAAGCAAGAATTGTGCCACAGGGATATAGGTCGCCAAGTGTTCGCAAGCCCCCATCCCAATATTATGATATATCCATGCCTCGTATATGCTGAAATGTCTGTAACACCAAATATTCAACTGTCCCACAAATGTTGGACACTGAAAGACCTGGTGCACTGCAGTTTCCTAATCTGTGATCACTTGTTGCACAACAAACCGTCCACTTGCAGGCATATGTGATCCAACTGATAAGGAACAATGGGGCCTCTCCACCATGGACCACGCCCACTAGCAACTTCTTACCCCATGACAGATCTTCCGTATACCACATAACTGCATAATGCAACAGTCCAGAAATATATTATAACTGCAATTCTGGCAGCCCTAGCCCTCCCTCCTTCCCTCCTCTCTGTCTAACTTCAGTGTCTCCAGATGAGTTCTGTCCTTTATTCCCCGCACACCAGCAGTCAATGGGCGGTTAAGTCTCGGAATAAGGGATTTAAGGATCAAGATACAGACTTTTCCAGAATGTTTTAACAGCAGAGAAGAAACACAATTTTACTGATCGCCACCCATCTCATAACAAACACTGGCAATGTATTCCAAAAATTTACAGACTATATAAGCCTCAAATGTACCTGGCCCATATAGTATCGATATTGGTCCGGAGGCAGATGAATAACCTGAATACCCAGGTACCTGGCCACCTGGGAGAGGTCCATCATCACCCTACCAATCAAACCTGCTAGGGCGAAAAGCAACTTCTTTCCAATTCCATCTAACTCACAGTTTGCTCTAAAACAAGGAGATACCAGGAGTACTTCAGGATTCCATAAGCCATCTTCTACTAAACAATCAGAGATTTTCACTGAAAACACTGTAGATACCTGAAGCATTCTTGAGAAGCTCAGCGCTTCCTCAACATTCAGTTGAGAAAATATTTGTTAACGCTATTTGCCCAGTTTGCTTCAGCCAACTGGAGACATCTGGTGTAATTCAAGGATGCTCTGAGAAATTGCATGCGAGTCCAGCACACAATGTACATATGCCTTTTTATGGTAAGAGGATATTTTTTCCTTTTGTTGCAAAAGAAGCTGTGATTTGCCCCTATGCTAGTTAATCCCTTATACTGGCAGGCATGAGCAGTAACAGAGTCTTCACAAAATTCAGTGGGGTAAGAGGAGGGTGATAACTTGGGAAGCTCAGTCATATGGCTCTTTAACCCATAGACTTAGGCCATTGCCATTCCTGTATTTTTCTTCCTTTGAACTTGAGACCACAGGCGATGTAAGCGATACAGCGCTATACAAATCTGTTCACATAACATATTTAATGAACAACTGGAGCCAGTGCCATATTTTGCACCTCTCCACCTAGCGATGGTGTTGCATTTGTTGCTTGTATAAGAAATAGAAGGCTCAATTCTGCTAGAACCGTGTGTGGATGTCTAGTGCTTCCTTGTGATAGCACCAGGCCTACCAGATAGCGAGAATGGTCGTCTCAGGTAGGCCATTGTATGTGATGGAAAAGTTTCTCTGTGAGAAACTAACTTTGCTGCAGAACAAGGCCAATGCTTCAATAAGGTGTGAAAAGACAGCTGCCTTAGGGCACCGCCTACTAATAATGTCAAAGAAAATACAAAGTGGAAAATATTCAGAAAATGCCTTCTTTATATGTTTGGGGAGTGCTATAGTGACAAAGTAGCATTTTACTTGTAATGCTGAAACTTCACTCACTTTTTCTACAGCGGATAGAAATTTCTCTAGTTTCTGCATATTTATTAAAGAACTAGCTGTGGTATGCTGGTTTGTTCCCGCCTTCCAAATGTGCACATTCTCTTCTCAAAATGGGGGTTTGCACGAACTGTTTTTGAGTCCTGTACAGAATGCCCTGCACAGGTATTCTAGTGAGTACATCGAGACAGCCATGTAGGTCTTTCAGGTACTCACTAGACAGCAGGAGCTCTTTCCCTGAAAATCAATAGATTTGTCAGACCTTTCAAAAACCTATGGAACGGTAAGGGACTCAAGGGTGGAGTGACGAAAAAGCACAGCTCAAACTCAGGATGATACAAGAACTGAATTATGCTTTGTCTCTGTTCCTCTTAGTATTTATAAATGAATAAATAAATAAACTGACTGACAGTGTTACTGGAAAAGGTAATCTACTGCCCTTTAGAACAGCAGCCTCAATGAATAACAAGCATTGGCAAAGTCAGTTGGGCAGGTGTGGGATACCAGTCTTTTAGCTTTGTCAATGCTCGTTTTGTTATGGCGGGGCTTTTGTACAATATTCTTACTGAATGAGCTACCAGGCTAATCTAAAAGAAAATCCAGGCTAAAAGCAAAATATTTGTTTTTGGTCTTAAAAAGCACACAGTGCCATAGTAGTCCAGACATTGAAGGGAACTACTTCGTGTGTGGATTTGCTCCTTCTGAAAAGCTTACATTCAGAGTGAAGTTAGCCAATGCCTGAAGTGGCTTCGCCATTGCATCACGCTGCAGTGTGTGGTAGAAAACTTGACTCTAAAACAAACTAATGTATGTAGAGAGAGCATCTGTAAAGAATAATGTATATATATATATATATATATATATATATATATATATATATATATATATATATATATATATATATATATATATATATATATATATATATATATATATATATATATATATATATATTATACACTTTAGTAAACTCAAGAGGTCTTGGCTAAAGCCAGACCTAGAAACAGAAGACTCATGCTCTGCCGACATAGCAACATTAGATTAATGAGTCTTTCTAAAAATTAGGACCAACAAAATAAAGTTAACTTTGCAGTAATTGTTCAAAGGTCGGAAATCCAACTAAATGCGGCCTTGTCAGAGTGGAGATGCAGGATAGAAGAGTCACTTCTCAGACAGGGGAGTGCAGAATCTCTATTCGTTAGAAAACACTACGATATTCACTTTTACACAGTATTAACTCACCAAAGTCTGAGCCAGTCCTGGTGAAACTCAAACGGGTGGCTTTGTGTTTATTAAAAAGTGTGTTGCTGAAGCATTAACAATGTGACCTGTCACCTAAGCCCCTAACCCCTAGATCTCGCTTTACATTCACCTCTTGGGTTTGACAGAGAGCGCCATCACACAATGAGCCTTTCTCAACGTCTCACTCTTCTCTTATGTTTCAGGTCATCTCACCGACTTTCTTGTTCATGGCACCCAGTGCCCCCCCCCCCACACCCCACCTGTCACAACCCCAACCCAAGTCATAGCATACCTCTGCTGCCTACATCACCAGCCCAAATTACCCCTCTTTCCCGACACTGACCACCTCTACTGTTACTGTGAACTTCTCCTGTAGGCATCCAAATCACTCATCAATGTCCACCTATTCCATCACTGCACACATCATCAACTACGGCCCAGATCTCCCATCAGGGAGCCTCTCGAATGGGACCTCAGTATCATCTTTTGTTACTCATATCATTTATGGGTGTCAATGGGGGGGTCCAAATAACTACCCCTCAAATTTCTGATATAAGATCACATTGTGGATTCTTTTACAATTTAGGGAGACCACGTCACCGATAACATGTTTGTAATCATGTATTTGATTGCATTCTATAAGGAATAACTGAACATATAACTGTAATATTTGAATTGTTAAATATATTTAGAACTGCCAATTTTATAGAATAATTGTGAAAAAATATATTTGTAATTCTGGGGACTCCAATGTTTCTTTTTGTTTTAGATGGCGGGGGTTGTTTATCATTAAAAGGGCCACGAGAATACTGCTCTATGCGGTCCTTGTCTGGCCTCTGGTCACATTTTACTTGTGACTATTTAATCTACAGTTACAATCTCACGTTTTCTGTGGCAACCTGAATATCACTAATTTTTTGTTTGAATTTTGATGAGCACGATATCTTGGTTACTATGTGTGTTCACTAGCCTATCCGTGATTGATATCTTATTTGTAATCAGTTCATTATTTGTGGTCTCTGTTAAATGGCTTTACTACTCTATCCATGGTTTTAACATGATCTGAAGAGGAGATCTTATTTGCAGTGCTTAATGTTAACCCAGAGAGAGAGGAAGAAAATAGAGAAAGTTAGGAGAAAAGTTCCAAAGGGAGAAAGCAGGGTTGAGAAAGAACCTGCAAGAGTGAGATGATGAATAGAATGCCTAAGGTGGTTAATGATAGAGGAATGAAGTAAAATCAAAACAAGGCAATCTTGGTATTCAGTAGCACTGTTGGTGGGCTCCTATAAAACATTTTAAGCTCATGCACTTACATTTTCTACGAATTAAGCAATGCTTCTCTGTGGGAGTTTGTGGCCAACATATGTTTTTCTACTCTTAAAAAGTTGTTGTCCCTTCTGTTTGCAAAATGTTTAAAAAAAATCATTCTGAACTTAAAAAGTTGTTGTCCAAATGTAAGTAATGATTCGGAAAAGGGGGTGGTGATGGACAGAGTTTCTGAATAAAGCAGAATACTCCTACCCAGTCAAAAGATCAGGGCTTTATCCATCACCGTTTTTTAGCTCACTGCACCATCCCAGCTCAGAACCTGGCTACATGCAAATTAGTCTGTCCCTGGCCCAGTGCATCATGGGAACAGGGCAGACTAAACTACCAAGCCAATTCTTTTACTGGAAAGGAAACAAGCTTCCGGGGACCAGTTTCTGGCATTACAGCCGTCTTCGGCCCGGCTTGCTTGAATCCTGATGGTGCAGTGAGCAAGTGAATGTTTGATTATTGTACCATTCAAATAATATGATATTTAAAAAATATATATAAACAGATGCCACAAATTGGGCATGCAACTTGGCACGTATTTAATAACGTTATCGTCTTATCTACAGTCAGTATCTCATGTGTCTGGCAGACTCTTCTTTCAGGTGATTGTCTTATCAGTGTAGCATTACCTTATCTTGACAACCAACCTTGGTGGGCATTTTTTACTGATGTATTTTGTTTAGACACTATCTTTTTTGGTTCGCCATCTTCGAGAAGTCAAAATCTGAACTTAAGCTAGTAGGAAATGTCTTAAGCACTTTACTAGGTGAACAGCTAACATTATTCTATGGCTCTGTAAGTAGCCCTGATGCTTAACTTGAGCTGAGCAAAGGGTAGAAGGAGATTTTGACTTCGAGCTCCTTCTCAATTTATCAAAGCAGAAGAAAAGTAGACACACCGGCATGGAAATGGGGAGTGCGTTTCCAAAGCACCATGCTGGTTTTGATGCTCATATTTCTCTCTGACCCGGTTATATTTCTCACCGCAGCCAGGTGTCCATTGCATTTTCCTCATTAAGTTTGATGTTATACATATTGACTTTGTATCTAAAATGTAAAGCGGTCCAGTTTCACAGTAGATTGGTTTGGGCTATTTCTTTATTTATTTATTTATTTATTGGAAAGGTTTTATAAAGCACTGGCTAGACCCAGGGGTATCACAGCGCTTCACGTGAGTATCAGACCATAGTTGAAGGTTACATCGTTACAAAGTTTACACAGTTTTAGAGCATAGCTACATAGTTACATGTTGGGTCGAGACAAACAATAAGGACCTATATGTAAGAGAAAAAGCAGGCAAGGGGAGAGATTCAGGGGAGAGGGGCATAGGAGCAGGGGAAGTAGACCGAGAACGAAGGAGGGAAAGAGATGGGGGGGGGGGTGAGGGTGAGAGACATATCATGAAAGAGGAGGGGGAGGGTGACTGGGGCACAAACCTGTAGACGAGTAACAGCTGCGTCCAAAGTCCAGTAAGCTGTGATCCCAGGGGAAGTGGTATCATTCCCCCATCTCCTTTGCGAGAGGCTCCCTTTACGCAGTGGACTCTCTCAGAGGAGTCTCTGAGACTCCAAGGCCTATGTACTGGATTCTTCCCCAAAAAGGGGAGAAGGAGTGCTTTGGCAAGGGTTGCCATACCACACCTCAACTGTGCATGGCTCCCTTGATGCTGTGGACTCTCTCAGAGGGGTCACTGAGACTCCAGAGTATAGTATGAATATTGGATCTTTCACCAACAAGGGGAGGAGTGCCTAGTCAAAGGGCAACAAGGGACAGGGGGCTAGGAGGCTTGATGGAACTTCTGTCTCTGGATAAGCCACAAACCCATCTGTAGCTATGTCATCAATTGTCGGTTTTCTTTTGCCTGTGGAAAAGAATCTGTCTTTCTGTTTTTCTGCTTTCTCTTGAATTGTCTGATTCCGGTTCCGTTGCCACATCTTGAAGGTTGGGTTGCTTTCCATCTTCTGTCCTGCAGTTCGATTCCAGAACTTGTTCTTGGGATTTCCATCTTTTGGAGACTTAGATGAAGTCATCTTTCCTTGTCTATCACTGGGTTTGAAGATTTCAGTCCTTTATTTTTTTCTTTGGAGTATCCATTTTGTATGAGACGATCACTGGGTTAAGGCAAGAGGGAGACGTGATTTCCAAAGAAAATAGAGTTTAAGCCCCAGATGGGGGAATGCTCTCCAGTGCCAGGGATTTCAGCCCTCGTTAAATATGCACATGCCCGATAAATGCAACGCACTTGCACCGTAGTGGGCGGGGCTAAAATCACTGTTGCAGGGACTTTCAGATACATTGGCCGGTATAATTTACCCGCCCGCTTCTTGTTAATTCACCCCAGGCAGTGGCGTCGGGTCAGGGCCGGTCATTACCCAGTCGATTCCTCGAGGGCGGGCGTCCATCATGCCTCCAGGGCGCTCGGCGAGCGTGCCCCCTCTGCTGCAGGATCCTCGCAGAACGTGGGGAGATTCAGTGCCCAAGGTAGAGCCCCATTCCAGCTCCGACCCCGATCGAGGTCTCCGAGCAGTGGGATTGCGGCAGGAGGTCAACGAGAGGAAAGCAAGCCACGTATCAAATGCAGGGCATGCCAGGAGCTCTCGACTCTTTTTTTTTTTTTACATAAAAATAAATGATGAAATCGAGGCAACAATATATTTGGGAGTTGACTGACTGCCAAGGCTCAGGGTATGCAAGAGGAGGATGTAACTAGAGTGCGTAAGATAATATAAGCTCCTGAAAGACCGAAGTGAGGTAGCAAATGTCCTTTCATTTTAACTGAGCAAAGGCATTCGGAGCATTCTGTGTACAGAGAAAGGGGCGAATGTCTGAGAAAGATGAACACCAAGAGGGATTGAAGGTCCATAGATGGTGACATACATCCCCGGAAGGCTAGAGATGTCAAGGAACACAGAGTTGCTCAAGGGTCAATCCCTCACCAAACTCTACTAAGCCCAGCCTTTTCCCTGGCAAAATTCAAGAGTGGCACAAGGTGGGTCACCTGCAGGCAGGCACAAGGCCTGGCTACAGGCAGTCCTGAGCCCAACCTCACACCGGTTACCTGAAGGTCAGAATCTACTCCAGAGTGGCATAATTTAAGGACTCCTCATCCATAACATTGTCTATCACTGGATGACACATTGCTTATGAAATTTAATAGGAGCAATAATCAATCGAAAAGATGATATACAGAGTGTGCACATTGTTATGGCAGTCTCTTCTTATCTGCTACACAGGTCCAGTATCATTAGAAATGTTTATTCTAACTTCAGCATACAGAGCTACATCTCATAAAATAGAGAAAGTTGAGTTGGTTCCCCCTGATGAAGGCAACTGTGCCGAAATGTGCATAGCTTCCATCTACCGCCAGCATTCGAATTGTCCACAGTTCATCTGCTCCTTTTTCTACTAATATGTTTAACAAATAGTGAAGTCAATGGATTGTCTTTGTGTATTTTATATGTTTATGTCCCTGGCTTTCATGGATATTTGAATGTGCTATAGTATGTTTTATATGTAAATTAACAACTTATCAAAAAACTAAACAAAAAAATATATATTTTTGATACTGATTATTAAGTATCCTTAGCACTCTAAATAAAGAATCTAAAGAAAGTTATAAAATAAAAAAAAAACAGAGTTGCTCAGAGGAACCTAAAACATAATAAATATGTTGTTCCCAACATAAGAGCTTTGCAAGGATATCTGTAAATATAGAATCTACCAGGGACTGGCTGAAATCCAATATGTAAAATGTTGCATAATCAAATAAAATATTTAGGTCGACTGCAACTACTAATGTCACAAAGGGCTTAGTATGGAGTCCTTCATTTACATTCCTTTATGTGGTATCCACTGTGAGAGAATGAGTTACGCATTCAGGTGGTTAGCATATTGTTTACTGGCCTGAAGAAACGGATTCTTCACAAGATTACCTTGCCATTTAACTGACCCTTAGACTGCACATGCCTGGTATTCAACTTAATTCCTCCACCTAACACCTCTAAGAGCTACCACCAGTACTCAGGAGCTCTACTGTTGGTCCTTGACTCTATTCCAGAGTGGGATCGACTTTCTTTCCCATCAGTTGAGAATAACCAACAGTATTGCCCCAGTCAATCTCTTGAGATGCTGCAAAGTATCAAAGAGGGGTAGCTCTTCACCATCATCTCGCCCCCATCAGCCGTGGGCCCCCCTGACTCATATTTGGGGTAATCTGTTGTACAATACCAGATTCCCCATATCCTTATCTAATTCTATCCCTACATTGGAGGGAAAAATTGCAGATGATGTTGGTTCCTTCAACATGGATCTCCCATAGAGCTAATAATTCAGCACCAGTAATTTCCTTAAAGAGAAAGCCCAAAATTTTGTATTCAGCCCCATGGTTAAATCAGGCCTTAGTGTACCAACATCAATGTTGTCAGCAACTAGAACGAAAATGGCGGAAGGCCTATAACCTGAAGGGCCTGCTGCAATTTAACATGACATTACAAGTATATCACAAGCAGATTAAGGCTGCCAAAAAAGTCTGTTTCTCCACTCTAATTGCAGAAAGCACAATCTGTTCAAAAGACTCTCTTTAAGATTTCCAAATATTTTCTTAAACCTAAGGCACTGGATAGAGATCCCACCCTCCCAAATAATATGTAATCAGTTTTCCTCTTACTCCGAAGAGAAAGTATGAACCATTCAACGTGACTTTATCACTCATACATTTTTGATAAACGATAGTATGATCGATGGTTCCTCAAAGATAGGGCCTGAAACCGTGCTAGCTTTCCAAAAAATCACGCTAGCCCAGTCTCGTCAGGCTATCCTGTCCTGCAAATTAGGATCGCCAAATTATCCATTGCACTTATTTCTGTAACGTTTCTGATTACTTCTCTCATGGGACACATTGGTCATTAGTTATACTTCCACTCTTTTAAATGAATTATATCACATGACCATGATATCGCATACACATCACCCTCACCATACATCGCAAGGTAAATATAGGTAAGCAAGGTAAATATAGGTAAGAATAACGGGAAAATACAGCTGTTAATACAGTTTGGCAGACAATAAGAAGGTGAAATAGTTGCAATATACTTAACATGGCAATGTATTTCTAGCCTATGATGTTACTGTAAGTCGATCTTATCAACTTCAATATAGTGTCCTACAACCAATCATTATTGGATTCTGCTATTTGAAATAGCACGGATACCAGGACCCCCTTCTACAGAGGTATAAGCATTCCAGTATATATATATCGGAGGTAAAACACCATCACAGGCATGTCCATCAAAGGTCCATGACGACTTGATGTATACTGGGTATTCAGGTTGACCACTTACTATATAATGTATTTCCATTTAGATATATATATATATATATATATATATATATTGTAAATATGATTTTTGTCAATATCCTGACAATCTGACACGTGTCTAGCCCTCCTGGATCTAGACTGGACTGCTCAACCACTTTACAGGTGGGATAGTCATTTAAATATCTGGGTACACTCCCATAGGATGCAATTTCCTTTATCAAAGAGGTGCAGGTGGAATGTTACCTAAGGTTAGATGTTATCTCAATAAGAAGTGGAAATAGAAGGTCGGTTCTAGAAGACACATATATAGTCAGTGCCCTATATGCAGAACAAATGTGTCTCGATTGCAAGTGTTAACGTCATGAATCTAGTTGGATGCACTATTTTGCTTGAGCTAACCTTTTCCAAACATCTTAATTGGAAAACCGAAGCATACACCACAATCCTATCCGTTCAACAAATATGCAGCTGTGAAATTCAAGGTAGCAGGCAGAGGTCAATAGTAAATGGATAAGGTGCACAGTTACATAGTAATCAAGAATACATTTTTGAAGATCTGAACATCTCCTATGACCAACCTGGCCCAATTAATAAGATATAAAAATTAGCATTTTTGACTGGTACCCAACAACTGCTGCATTTCAACTATTTCAAACATAGTCAATTACAACATATGAAAAACTGTTTCTTGGCTGAGCCCCATTGAGACCAGAAGAACAAGAAGGCCACATCTCCTAAGCTTTTACCTTGGCACGCTGGCCAAATACGTCACAAGCTTCCGAAGGTCTTCCTGCCTTATTCTGTCGTGATTGCTGCGCGCCGGGAAGGTCAGGATGGGACCGCCTCGTTTGTCACGACCACCTGCAGGAAGATTTGGACTGTTAGAAAACCCAACAGGAACTACATGTCACAAAATGTACGCACACCAAATTGATTAAATAAAATGACAACCTGTACAGAAGTACCCAAATAGTTGGTAGATTTGGGCCTGCCTTATGAAGGGAGGCACGTTCAGAAGCCCAGAACCCAGATTAGAATATCTGAGGCAATTTCCTAATACCATTTTAGAACTTTCATTGAAGCTTGCCAACGTTTAAATCAACAAGCAATCACCGCCCAATGTAACTGCTGGATTCAGACTGCAATCTTCAAATACATTTTTAACGAGGAACACATTTTATTTTTAGTAAAATGTGAATAATAAATTATGCTTGTTTTAGATTGTTTGGCCGTTGATTAAAATTAACAATTGATATTTTAGTTCAGCACAGTAGCAGAGATGCAAAAAGGTATGTTTATTGTATAGGTTTCTGAACGTTTTCATTCTAAGGACACTACTGATGTGTCGTGTCAATAGTTTAAGTCAAAGGTTTCCATAGTTGGTGCATGAGTGTCAGCCTCCTGTCACACACACAACCCATCAGATACATTTGCACTCAGTGTATCTCACTAGGAATCATTTACAAGGTCAGTGGTTATCTTGAAAATCCGGCATGGATATAGCCTTTGTAGACCAAAGCTGTTTACGCTTGTTTTAAAGTATTGCACAGTCTCTGGCACTCTGGCTTTTATCAGAGTGTCACCGTAGTAATAATAGCAGAAATATATTATAATAAACCAATGAGGCACCTTTAAAACCACAATGGATGGCAGCATTGTACAATGACCTTCCAACTTTGTCATTTTAAATAAAGCATTTCAACTACCTTGATCAATACATCACATTTTTCACTGTTAACTTTATAATTGTCAATAAAACATTCTGATTTGCAATGAACTGTGTGCATGAACCTTTTTCTACGTGAAGACCAGCTACAAAGCAGCCTCAGGACGCATAAACAATAAGCCCTACGCCCTAAAGCCTTTGGGGTACAAGCACTGTGTTGTATCTTCACTCCAATGTTATTCTTGCCCTCTCTGTGGCACCTTGCAATGATGTCATCCTACAGAATGTTAGGAGTCAAATGTTCACAGTTGACTGGGCTGAGCTGCCTGCTGGCTGCTCCTGGTGGGGTCTTGCTCTAATCTTCTTGTCTATTGTACTATCTTGAATAAAGCTACCTGAAACTCATTACCTGTTCCTGAAGTTAATCACTACAAGTTTTTGGCGACGATCCTGAAGCGAACCTGCGTATATCACCTTTTCAAGAACTTCAAGCAACCTTAAAAATACAGAACCTACTGCTTACACACTGCTCCAGGAGTGCTGAACATATGTCAAGAAGTCTCTTCGCTCACACTTGCAAACACCGAGAGGACTAAGGGCCCTGCAACAACGTCATCCTGGCGCTCACTGCTGATCCCAGCAGCAACCATCTTGTGCAGCAGTGCTCTGCCCTTCGAGGCACCAAGCAGCAAAATATGCAAATCAGCATTGCTAGGCACTATGGGGTGAGCCTTCAGGCCAAGACTATTTTGTCTGATGTCGCCTGCCTTGTGGCTTTCGCCCCCCCCCCCCCCCCCCCCCCCCAATTGAGCTAGTTCCCAAGCAGGGCACCCACTGGCCTCCTTCATGCTGAGGGCAAAAGGGAAGTCTCACAGACATCATGGCCCCCGCAGGCTCCCCTAGTTCATCTCAGTTGCTGTCAGCCAATACAGGAGCCAGCTTCACTCCTATCTCGAAGCCAGTTTCATTCCTGCGTCTCACTCTGATGCGAAAGAGAGTGAAAGACCCCTGCCTCATGGGTCACTCCTGTTCAGGACTGGGGCTCCTTAATCCTGAGGGATAATGCATAGACTTTTCAATCCAGGAGGGGGTACTAATACTTAGAATACAGCAAGGGCGTAAACTCAACGTTAAAACATTTTCTTCAAAAACTCTACTCTTAAAAGCTCTCAAAAGCAGTCAATAACCTGACCAGTGAACAGGGCTCCACATAAGGGTGTAATGCATTGGCATTAAACCAAAACCACTACCATACTGGCTATTTTTGTTATATATGGTCTTTTGTCGTCAAATGAATTGAGTGGGGGAAGATACATGAAATTAGCAAGATAAAATCGAAATTCAAAATAATTTAGTTTATTACAACAAATGAATTAGGCAGGGGACTACACATACACTAGGGTTAATAACACCCAACTAATGTTTTTACAGAACGGGAAATACCTTTTTCTTTTAGGGAAAGGGACCTTAACACCCACTACTCTCTTAACTGAGTTTATTAGGGTATCATCTGTATCATAGTTGGTCTACTCTTGAACATATGGCTATAGTCTGCGCCCTGTTAGAACAAAACAGAGTTTACGTATGTAAGGACAACGACTCGGGAATAAAGAAACAAGTACAAGCATTTACAGAATCTCCTATTCAATGTGTACATTTCCCATTTATATTGTCACACTGCTATGATTTTGAAGTTACTGCTTCTAGGATATTTCTCGAGATATGTGTCCAGACATAATTTTTCCCTTTCATTCCTTGATCTGACCAACAGACCTGGCTGGATAGGCGGTCTAGCAGTAACTTAGCAGCAGAGAGATGGTTTACCTGATTCTAGTACCTTTAAAAAATTGCTAATGTAGCACAATATTCACAAGTAAATGTTTCTTTCTACATTCTTGCATCCTCAAACTTCATACGGTCTCAAAAATATTCTATACATTCCTTAAATCCAGCATTAAAAACCGACCTTTCATCAAATAAACTCTGTCAACCCTCCTTTTTTGTTTCAAACGTTCCTCTCCTTCCATTCAATCCTCTGCATGCCTCCTCTATCTGAGCACAACCTACTCTGAGCCAGGCATGTTTGGCCTATACTATATTATTGTATTCCTGCCAACTTCCCACAATTGATTTACAATATCACTCTCTCCTCCTTCCTCTGAAAGTCAGAACTATGCAACCTAACATCATCTAATCTTCTCTAACTCATCTATTATTCCCACCAACCATGTGCCTGAGCTCACAACCCCCCCCCACTAATGATCACAACTAACCACCATTAATTAAGTCCACCACAAAGAAACTGGAATGACTGCATGGAATGGTTTGTTTTGAGCGCACAAGACTAATACCAATAACTAACAGTAACCAAGAACACTGTACTAACCACTAACCTTGGGTTCCGGAGCAGCATGCTGCCCATGTATAAAGCATCAAGAAGGGACAAGGGGAACCCATTAAATCGCTCGGGACCATGGGTATCAAGTATTTATCAAAACAACAAGTGGTCCTGAGCATACAAGAATATAGAAAGCACAAACAATGTATATAGATCACAATGGGATTCTATATAGTTCAGAGTTCCTTGACCAGGCGGTCAGGGAATGTTTATTAGTTTGATGGATTATTTAATCTCAAAATACAACACATAACCCGAAACATAGGGGTTACAGTAGGGCACAGTCCTGTGCCATACAAGAAGGGGAGAAGTGAGAAAGTAAAGGTAAGTGAAAGGAAAATATCAGGCAAACAGAGTGAGCTTGCAGGTCACTGATACTAATTTACATTAACAGTGTATCCTGGAGTTATTCATACAAACAATAGTATAGTGGAGTTACATGTATGAATTACTCTAAGGTCGACGTTTCGATCCCAAGCTCGGTTATAACGGGATCATCTTCAGGACAAGAGAATAATTTTGCCTGAACAAAGTTTTTAACAACACCGGGTTGTTAAGTTGAAGTAGAGTTATCTTCAAATTGGATGGTCCGATTGATGTCAACAACGCAAGTCGTTCTTCATAGGTAAACCGTTCCTTTTTGGGTGAGGTTGGTTGAGAATTCTGTGTAGGCGCCGGGATTGGTGTTGAATCACGCCTAGTCGTATGGGTTGCGTGGAATTTGTATCTGGTATATCGCAACCGCTCAGCCAGGGATTTTTATACGTATATATTGCGTAGCATGCCTTGTAGGAACTAATTTGGCGTTATTCAAATTGCCGGAGGACGGCGATCCCGCCTAGAACTAACCGAGGTTGGCCATATACCTGTGTGCCAATCGGACAGATCATATATCGGTCCCAGTACATATCTCGGACTTCTGAATACTACTGATACCTTCCCCCGAGGGAACCTTCCTACAAGGCATGCTACGCAATATATACGTATAAAAATCCCTGGCTGAGCGGTTGCGATATATCAGATACAAACTCCACGCAACCCATACGACTAGGCGTGATTCAACACCAATCCCGGCGCCTGCACAGAATTCTCAACCAACCTCACCCAAAAAGGAACGGTTTACCTATGAAGAACGACTTGCGTTGTTGACATCAATCGGACCATCCCATTTGAAGATAACTCTACTTCAACTTAACAACCCGGTGTTGTTAAAAACTTTGTTCAGGCAAAATTATTCTCTTGTCCTCAAGATGATCCCGTTATAACCGAGCTTGGGATCGAAACGTCGACCTTAGAGTAATTCATACATGTAACTCCACTATACTATTGTTTGTATTAATAACTCCAGGATACACTGTTAATGTAATTTAGTATCCGTGACCTGCAAGCTCACTCTGTTTGCCTGATATTTTCCTTTCACTTACCTTCACTTTCTCACTTCTCCCCTTCTTGTATGGCACAGGACTGTGCCCTACTGTAACCCCTATGTTTCGGGTTATGTGTTGTATTTTGAGATTAAATAATCCATCAAACTAATAAACATTCCCTGACCGGCTGGTCAAGGAACTCTGAACTATATAGAATCCCATTGTGATCTATATACATTGTTTGTGCTTTCTAAATTCTTGTATGCTCAGGACCACTTGTTGTTTTGATAAGCCCATGTATAAAGAGCTTTGACGCCTTATCAGGGTAGTAGGCATTATATAAATGCACTTATAATTAGTGCAGAGCATGTTAATTAGACACTTAAATGTATGGTATGCACACAGTTATTAAATAGAAGGAAGAACTGAGTGCTTCTGTGAATAGTTAATTTCTTTCTCAGTACCTGCATAATTGTAGCGTCAAGTGTTCACATCTTTTCCTCGTAGAAGTAAGCCTACACACTTCATCCAATAACAGTTTTGAATACATAAGGCTTTCTCCAAACAAAAGATAAGTACACCGTCAGTTGTTCTTTTTCTCCTTAGGAAGTGGTATGCATTCTTACAAAATTCAGTGTGACCTAGATCAGTCTTTTCACATCCTTGTTGTAATATGCTGTAAATGTCGTGTGGATTCTCTCCACGTCAAGTAATCTAATGAGTGAAGCCATCAATTCATATAGAACAATCATACCCGACAGTCAGGGGCAGCTGCTCCGTTATGACGGAGTTGGGGTTGCCCCACTGCTGATAGCCAGCAGAGGCAAAAGTGACAAATAAAATGATGATAACATTTTTTATTATCATTATATTTTTCACTGGGCCAAGTAAGTTATAGGGTGGGCAGGGCCATCCTGAGCTTCAGGGAGGAGTGATTATCCCTGTAAGTGTGCATGCCGGTTTGGCCGGCCATCTTAAGACTGGCAAACCGGCATGTGCACTTAGTATTTCTCCAACTCGAGCTGTGTTGCACAGTCGGGTGGACAACACGCACAGGCTCCCAGGCCCTGTCTGAGTGCCAAACCTGAATGCTCAGACCAATCCCAGTGCTTCTCTCATACTAGGGAACAGTATTCCCAGCATGGGAGCAGCATCGGCATTGGCATCTGGGAGCCTGCGTAGTGTGCACCAGCCCATGGGAGATGAGGATCAGGAGAGGAGAAAGGCAGCAGCCGCAGTTAAGTACTGTTTTATAATTTTTTACATTTTTCTGTCTGTTTTTTATTTTTGTATTTCCCCCACGCTGCCTCACCACTTCCGGGTTCGAGTCTCGGCAGGGATGCTCAACATCATGTGATTCTGGGCAATTCACTTAATCTCCCAGAGCCTAACATAATGAATGTGTCCGTCTGTAACGCAACTGGTGCTCTTGTAAAGTGCTCTGATACCTTCGGTTCGAGTTTGCGGTAATATAAATCTCCTCCTCCAAAAAATAAAACTGTTAGTAGTATGAATGCCACACAAGGATTGTCTAACCTCCACAAGTCATAAAGGAGTCAACAATACACATTAACCAAGTGTAGAAAATATCAATAAACTTAACAGAACCATTCAACAAGTGCAGCACTGAGAGGCAAGTAGGAAGAGTTGGGAGAGAAAGATTAAAGATGGAAGAGAGTGAGAGACAGCGAGAACGAGAGAAACTATATTGAGAAGGCCAGGGACATGGAGAGTAGATCCAAGTCATGATTCAGATTACTAGCATGGCTTTGGTGACTGGACACATTTGCATCACCATTTTTACCAAATGAGCACAATAGGACACTTGTAGTAGTCGACCCACACAATAACTACATTTGCACTAAAAGAAAATTACTTTTTGCGCTGGGTTGTCAGTACAAATACAACTACTAAACTGTAGACACACCAAGTACAAAATTGCTGTCACCAGTGCCACGCAGGTACTCTGAATCCAGTGTTATGGTGTCCATTCAAACTGAAGAGGGATTGGTTGGTGGTTACACATGTCTCAATTCTGCAAGTATCCATATTTTACAAGAATGTATGTAGCTAAAACCTAGCACTATAAAAAGTATGCAGATATATTTAAGATCATGCAGATAGATTAGATGATTTATCTTCAAGATGGCGCATTGGAATCAAGAAATGATGGAAGGTCCCTTATCCTAAGCGGGTTGACTTACCCAGTGCCCAAAAGGTTTAAGCTAAGACTTCACCCCTTTTTTCATAGTAAGAATGTTCCAGCTTGAACATCCAAGTAAGTATTTAGAGAACTTGCAAAGCATAAAACTACCAGAGCTTGAATGCGCCTTGACCAGTATGTTTCCGGCTCGTCATACTTTGTAACCCGATGACATTTGCAAACCAGAAAAGTACGACTGGGTTTTAGTTGAGCCTCAACAATTTTCCCCCATATGAACACTTCATTGAGTCATTATTACATTTTAGCATTTCTTTTGCTCACAAAACAGAGTTTCAGTCTGATAATGCACTATAAATGTAGTGGCATTTCCTAATTATTTGAATCAGGGGCACACCACAACCGGCTAACCAATCACGTAAAGTGATTGGTTTAATGTCCCCTTGTGGGCGCCATTAAGTAGACGCAGGCTGTCTACAGACTGGCATGCGTAGATCATCGCTCTCCTCGCCATGCTTCTCTATCTCCAGATAATGGCTTCTTTATTCCCTGCTTTATCTTCTTAAAAGGGTGCATTCGGCCCAATAATCTGCAGCGTTAGAAGGCACGCAATGTGTATTGCATTGACTGATCACAGGATAAAAGCTTTTGAATCAAGGGAACAGAGCATAGAAGGGCCTAAATGCGGCGCTGCTCCAGTTACCCAGAGAGGTGATTCATGAGCTGTGAAAGCAGGTCTGAACTTAAATTTGAGAAAACCAGATCCCAAAGATTATAATGCAACAAGGCCTATACGCAAACAATGTGTATTTGTAATGATCGTTCACACAACAGTTTCTTTCTCAACATAGATTAACAACATCTCAAACCTTTGGGTTTAGAACGAAGCCAAAATGCTCCTGCAGACGAAGTTACAAAGTTAGAAGTGGGAACTTCAAAGTAATGTTTTGAGCATCCCCCATTTTCATTAAATGGCAGTCTAATTTCCCCTACATGTTGAGCAGGATAACCGGCTGCAGCAGTTGGGAAAGTTAAAAACCACAGACCTCTGTCAAATTCTGATAACTCCTTTGCAAAATGTGACATTTCGTAAATGTGTCTGACTACCCAGGCATAGTTTAAACTAAGCCCACTCCTAATTGGTGTACAACTCACACGTCCTTGCTATTCATCCAGATCTTACTGAATTATCAAATGAGTCGCCTTAGACTATACTAAGAGAATAGGAACCAGTGAAAAGCAATATCAGAATCGAAACAATTAGTTTTATTAATTTATTTTCTCCAACCATCTGAATTGAATTATGTAAGGTACCAATCATAGAGCCCTATTTGCAAAGGTATTTTAGGCTATAAACCTACATTAACAGCTGAAATACTACATTTTTGTCTGCGAGGAATTCACAAAAGGATTTCAGGCAGGCATAACTGGATTTACTATTATGGATTTCTCCACTACGAGCATAGAGCTCTCCGAATTCGCAAATGCCACTCAAGTGGCAAAAAGTGGGTTTTCCAAGGAATGGTTTGCCTTGTACGTTTATGGTCATTGCTGTACTCCAATCTGGCCATTCCCAACCCTGAAATATGCATAAAGTCCTAGGGTTGGAGTAACTCCCTTTAAAGAATGGGAGGTGGAATGGATCATGCTCACATTTGGCAGGGGTTATTTGAAGGGTTTTCTCCAAACAAATTACACTTAAGCAGGGAGGTGAAATATCTTCTCCTGCTTTTGTTTTTTCATGAATATGGGCTATACAGTTTAGAAGCTCTGCCAAGAATCTTCTGGTTAAAGTAGATTGAGATTTTAAGTTTACTGTGCCAATTGTCAGTGTTTCACCCAGTCCTGGCTTTAAGCAAGTGTTTATAGTTTTCGGTTATAATTACATGAACTCAACTGTCAGGGAGCAAAGAAGAAGAAAAAAACAATCATTGGCAAAACCAACAGGTATTGAATTCATAACGCGTTGCTAAGCTACTGACTTGGCTAATACTTGTCTGCCATGGCAAAAAAAAAAGAAAAATCTAAAATGCCTCTAGGTGAGCTATGTTTTTCTTTACGAGAAAAACCCTTCCAAGGCGGATCCTAGTGCATCATAAAGCAGTAGCACCAAGTTTTGGAGACCAGACCTTATTTTTCATCATTACATTTTTTTTGAGAGAGCAAGAGCAAAATGGGCAGAAAAAGGGGAAAGAAGGAGGAAGAGAAAGATAAGAATACAGTAACAAAGGTATCAAAAGCGCGACTGAAAAAGAACCTGCAAGCATAAGATGAGGATAAGGGAAGTGCAGGTAGAGGAAGAAAGAGATATGAGATGGAATAAATGAATAGGCAGCCTTGATACTCGGTAATGCCGGCATGCAACAGCGCCAATGGCAGAATCAAAATCCAAACGTTGGGCCGAGCACGTATTTTCTATTTTTTATTTACATATACTGCAAGTTGGGGAAAGAGAGAACAGTGGTTCAATATATAGCAAAAGTACCGTAGGGGCCAGAAAAATGACAATCATTTGTATTACAAATGAATTTAAATGAGAGCCACCATATCTTTGCTTAGGAGCAATTATACTCGTGATGAAAGGGCTCTCAGGAGGCATAGGGCTATTTGCTTTTAGACATATACAGTAACTGATCAGAATGGACAGGAAGTGGGGACAATCCACTTAGGAAGTAAGAAGACACATTGATAATGTGATGAGTGAAGAGTTTTGAGTTACATTACGGTTGTCTGCATGAGACATTCGATTGGAGGTGTGTCTTTCTGTAAGCGTTATATGTCAACGATATCCCGAGGTGTTTGCTCAGGTGTACTCATGATTCGCCCAAACTGGGAGGAGATTTGGTGCCAGCACTTTCATTCGCCGATGATACACTATTAATATCACAAACCCCTAAAGGTCTACAGTGTTTATTGGATTCTTTTAACACCTATTGTAACAAAAAAGGGCCTCAAAATAAACGCCGGCAAGACAAAATACATGGCAATAAGCCCACATAAGTCTTTCAAAAAATGTTTAGCAAATCAATAATCAAAAACTAGAATATGTACAAAGCTGTCCTGGAAGCTGCAAATGGAAAGAAATAAGATCACCCTCTTCAAAACTCGCTAACCATAATAAAGAAATACGGGAGCAATATCTCGAAGGCTGTATCCTCCACCTCAGAGGTCATTAAACACAGAGCTCAATCAGCTCCTCTCTATTGGGCCGAAGTATGGGGGCCTAAATGCAAAAAGAGTTTTGAACCATGAGAAAATACATTTTTTAGAACACTATTAAGCTTACCAGTACGAACACCCTTAATCCCTATTGTCATGGACTTAAATGTCAAAGGTACAGACCACCATGCAATATTAAGGCCCTTATCATTTTGGGTGCGGCTCTGGTAAACCCTAGAGCTAACAGCTTATAAGGAAGGTCTAGAAGAGATTTTAAATATTGTCCCAAGCAAAAGCATCCTGTGGCTCAAGCATGTTTCTTCTTGGTTTGAGAAATTAGGCGCGTGCCACTTTTGGAAACATCGGACACAGTTGACATCTATATCCTGTAAATTGTTAAAATCCACATTCTAGGCTTATATACAAAATAGTGTGATACAAAACTCGGATAATGGTACTTTAACAATTAAGTTCCTTCTTTTTAAAGAGGTAGCACGTTTTGAGCCCTTCTTAGACTAAGTTCGCCCACAACTGGCTAAATTCAGATATGGTGTGCTACAAATAAATGCAATCACATCAAAATGGACCGCAAACAAGGACATAAATAGTAATGTATTTTGTGTATTATGCCAAAATGTGTCTAAGGAAAATGATTTACACATATTTCTCCTCTGCCCGGCTTATAGCAAACCCAGGACCAAATGGATTAAACCTATTTGTCAGAACATGAATACCAGAATATGCCTAGAAGCGGGAAGGATACAGAAAACTGACATCTCACAAAATCGTTTTTAGTGTCAGCAGATTTTTATTTAATGTGAGCCTTATAAGGGCAAAAGCCGGGCTAAAACTCTAGGCATAATACATTAAGAATAGGTGTTTCTTAAGCTAATGGTTTTAGTAAAGTAGGCACATGCACTTATGTATAATGGCACTGTAAGGCAACTTATGTATTTATCGATTACTAAAAAGTATTTGTATCACTAAGTTGTCTGAATGGGAAAGGTATTGAAATATATATATAGTGAAATATGAGTTCATATTATATATTGACTCGTACACTCTACACAAATGAATTTTTAGATACCTATATCTACTTTTAACTTATTTAAATATTTTATATGTATTTTTAGTGGGCAGGTAATTGTATTAACCCTCTTAATGACAGCCCCTAACTTGATGAAGTGTTACCAAATGCAGTGGAAGTTGTTACACTTGTATTTAAGCAAATTGTATGTGAAAATTTATGATGCATCTTTTATGGTTTTATGTGAATCGAAATAAAGATTTTTAATTGAATTGAGTGAAGAGTTTTGATTTACATTACAGTTGTCTGCATGAGACATTTGATTGGAGGTGTGTCTTTCTGTGAGCGTAGAACGGAGCACACCTGCTTTCAAATATTAATATGATATTATCTAATGAGTGGAAGGGTCACTACCTCTGACGAGCATGACATTTTGAATAAAAGTTGTGGGGTAATGTTATTTAGATGTACTCAATATGGGAGGCATACCTTTTCATGATGTTCATGTGGAAGTCACATTTATCCACGGTTAATAAATGGCCAGGCGTCCCTATTAGGACGGGCGACTCTTTTTAAAATGATGACACTGCCGCCTTTCCTATACGCTCTTCAGAACTACCCGTTACTTGGTCTCGCAGGGGTATTTTAAAGAAATCAAAACCACCCAGAGGGAACTATTATGGGACGGGACGCCACGTATATCGCTCCACAAACTAACACTTGGTTGGTATGATGGGGGTATAGCTAGCCCGGACATTAAAAAACACTATTGGGCAGCACACCTCTCAGCCATCTATCAAGGTACGTATCGCAGCAGTGACAACCGCAGCTATGGGATGGACAGGTGGCTTCTCCCGGGTGGGAATTTCGAGGCGGTGTTTTATTCCAGACCAAATAAATATCCTCTCACGGGGCCCACAAGACACACGGTCCAACTCTGGCATACAGTAAATCGCAACCCGGGATAGGCTGATAAACGTACGCTAGCTACCCCACTCTGTGTCTCTGAATGGCTGGGTACACTAGGTGGGACTAAAGGGTTTGACAAGTGGGACCTAATAGGGATCTCCCATATTAAAGATCTCTGGGGACCAAACGGAATAGTGTCATTTGTCTCACTACAGCAGACATATAAACTAGCGGATGCGGAATACTTCAGGCATGCACAAGCCAAACACTCACTTCAGGCCAACATTCCAACAGGAACATCCCTCCCGGAGTCCTCCCCTCTAGAGGATAGACTGCTTGAGGGATATCTGCCAGAGAAAGCTATCTCTCTCACATAAAAAAAACTCATACACCACACCCGACCCCCTAGTCGTTTTGAGGGAGAAGTGGGGAAGAGCCGGCCTAGAAATAGACGACAAGGAATGGCAGAAGGCGCTCTCTTCCCCTAAGGAAGTGGCCATCTCAGCGAAACTAAGGCTGATCCAACTAAAGCTATTACATCGAGTGTATCTCTCTGGTCACAGACTGGTGTTGATGGGCAGGAGTGAAGAGACCGGCAATGTGGTCTAGAGGGGACATTTCTACATATACTCTGGGAGTGTCCCTTAGTCCAAACCTACTAGACAAAGGTGCATAAATGCATGAGCGCAGTATGGGGGGTGGAAATGCGGCTTGAAGCTAAAAGGTGCCTTCTGAATATTTGGGAGCCTACTGATCTGACTGCAAAGGGTAAAACATGGGCAATGCTTGGGTAGATGATAGCAAAACCTAACATAGCACGCTTTTGGTGAACAGTAGCACCGCCAACACTCAACGCATGTTAAAAAGACATGGACTGGTGCATGATACGGGAGAATACAGTGTATGTAGAGTGGATCGCGATCTGGACTAAATGGAATGTATAGCGTGGAAATTTTGTGAACCCCCAATAATCACCTCCCTTGACGAATCACTGACGCCTTAATTGATGTAGAAAGTGACCATCTTGTACTGTACAGCATCAGAATTTGTGACATCTTTGTATGACTAAGAATATGTAACACTCAAATAAGCAATGATTTTTTGTATGCAATGACCATGTTCTCTGGCTGTATTAATAAAGAGTTATAAAAAAAAAATGGCCAGGCATGACCATGTTTTTTGACACTGCACTTTTTAAATTATTAATTGTTTCTGGTTACATATAGTTAATAAAGGTAAAAATACACTCTTTCAGAAAATAATGTCACAAATTATTTCCTACAAACGTTATTATATAGCAAAACAATTCATTCCAATGAAATTAGTGCAGAATGACCCTATTCACACACCACATAGCCCAACATATTTATGAGTTACAAAGTGCTTAGCATATTTTAAAGTTTTAATGACCTTCCTCTACCCCCTCCGTCCTCTTAGCATACAATTTGTCGTTATTTAATAACATTTTTTGCCAAGACCCAATATCAGGTGGTTCGGATGATCTCCAGAAGGCAGTGCGAACAGAAAGTGCAAATAATATTGCTATGAACCACCAAAAAAGAGCAGTTCTTGGTTGAATACCCAATGCTTTGAGCTACCAAGAAGAATCATATTCACATACAGATTTACTCCAAATCCAGAGTGAGGTTTGTATACATTCCAAAACTCCCCCGAGAATGTTCCTCACCTGATTCTGAACACCTTGGACAGTGACTGGGTGCATGGGGATTCCATCTTTTCAATAGCAATGGGGATCAGTATACCATTCAATAGGCATACTGTTGCATGCTTCTGAAACTAAGTCCTCTTAAACCCCTACAACTGAATTTAGAGATTTCTATCCAGTACTCTTGTGAAAAGTTTGTATTGATTTTTTTTCACAACTTTTTATTGAATTTTTAACCGAGGTGAGTTGGTAACACTAGTACATACATAACTTATAAACATCAAACCTAACAGCCATGTGTACTGACATTTTGACCATAATCATTACATAGGTAGGTAATACATATTTGTACAATTTATGACCACGCAGCCCCTTTCGCTCCCTCATTCGTCCCACCCATTCTTTTCGGCTTCCCATACTGTTGTTATACCATGGAGTGCCAGGGCAGGGTTCCAGATGTATACCCCTAGCTTTGGCATACCCCTTCCATATCTTGTGGTGCTTTTGGGGACAGCACCTCACCTTGTATATGGGGAGTTCCACATCCATACAAAAGTCCATGCTTTTGGCCCATACCTCGACCGATGGGGCAGCTACAGCTTTCCAGGCATTTGCAATGTCCCTCGGCTACTATGAAGTCCAGCCAAAAAAGCGTCTTCTGGTATCATGTGCCACCTAACACATCTGTTACATGAAGTAATATCAATCTGGGATCTCTCTGAATACTCAGGCCAAGCACTCTCTCTAATTTCCCCCAAAACCCCCTCACAGGAAGGAGAAAGGACAGGGCATTACCATAACTTATGGGACAAGTCCCCTGGGGAGTTCCCGCACCTTAAGCACCCTTCATCTGATATCAATCCCATGTGGTAGAGTCTGCCCTGGTGTATTATGACTGGTAAAGCTATTTCAACTGAATAAGTCTCAACTACAAAGCTACGACTGCCTTTCTAGGAGCCTCTTGGGCCTTTCTCCAATCATCATCATCAAGTGCTCCTATCTCTTGTTCCCATGCCCTGCGTACCACAAACATAAGGTCTGCGACATTCCTCAGCAATATCTTACATGTCTGTGATAGCTTATGTTCTTTTATATCTGTGTGGAGGAGCTTCGCCTCCTCCACACTAATCGGTATTTCCGCCGCCCTTGGCATATTGGCTGGGCATGAAGTTATAGGGTAGATCACCGATTTCAAGGAGTTGATCCGTAGGCCTGCAGTATGTGGCAAATATAGCTAGCATCTGCATCGCCCTAGGTCCTGATACAGCCTGGTCCACCAAATACAGATATGCGTGTTAAGCGATTCGGTCACTCAATGGTTCACCCGACTCAAAGCCTCTATACAATGGATCTATTCATACCCAAACAGCCAAAGGTTCAATAACTACCTCAAATGATAGGGAGGACAAGGGGCACCCCTGATGGGTACCCCTCATCACCGGGAACCAGTCTGAGACCACCACCACATCTCACATAAGCACCCTGTCTCGGATATTGGTGTAATAAAAAACAATATACTTCATGAACTAAGGACCACAGCCAACTCGGGCAACAAGAGCAAATATATAGGCCCAATCAACCTAGTTGAAGACCTTCTGAAAATCAACGGACATTAAGGCTCTATGTTCCTCCATCAACACGCTTAAGGCAATCATGTTATGCAGCCGTCTTGAGTTATGACATGGGGCCCGTGGCATAAACTCTGACTGATCAGAATGAACCAGAGGCTAGATAACGTTCCCCAGCTGGTTAGCCAGTACTTTGGCCCTTACTTTCACCTCCATATTTTAAACAGAGAAGGGACAAAAGTCTTCACATCGCCTGACCTCCATATTGGGCTTCGGTAACACCACAATGTCAGCCGTTGTGAGGTCATGAGGCAGTTCTCCCCTCTCTAGCGCCTCCTGAAACATTCCTAGAATTACCAGACCTTCCTGAGGTGACATTAAGTGCCAATATTCGGGTGGTAACCCATTGGGCCTTGCCCCTTGCCTGATAGCTGTGCCATGGCCGCCCTCAGCTCCTCACTAGTGATTTCAGTTTCTAAGGCATCCCAATCTTCTAAAGCCAAAGCACCACCCCCACCTTCCTCTAGAGTTTGGTGCTTGAACCTGTGCTAGAGGGTCCTGGTGCTACTCTTCACTACACCCCCAACCCTCAATCTTTGCCCTGTACACACACTAGCGGCTACAAAAGATTTTTATATAGTTATTACCTTGTGTCCCCCTTGTGGCCACCTCCTTACTCATCCTCATATTTTCGTATTATGTCTATATTGCCCGTCTCCCCAGAGGAAGCAGGGGAGAAAAAAAGGAGAGGGTAAGAGACACCCATGAGAGAAAAAAGTAAGAAAAACACATCCCCTCCCCATATACAACAATTAAATGTCCCAACCTGAACCTTGTGACACATGACCAGTACCCAGAGATTCACTAAACCGGTGAAGAGATTGACAATGAACGATGACACTGACCAAATAATTACATTCACCATATTTACCCCTACCTCGCAGCTTATCCAAATCGAATCCAAACATATCTCAACTAAATCAACTGCTCTCCAACTCTCAGACCCCCAGGGGTGCCAATATCATTAGAAGTCGAAGGTAAGTCATAACTTGTCATATGTTATCAAAAAACCTCTGGGATGAAGCCCTTGCATCTCCGCCAACCTCATATTGCCCCCTCTTGCCTTTGCTTGCACTCCAGCAAGTAGTTCTGTGCCTCTAATGTCTGATTAAACACTTTCACAGTTCCCCTGGCAAGCACTTTCAGTTTGGCCAGTGCATAACCGAGGCCTACGCCCCTGCTGTTTGAAATGAAAGAATTAAAAGACACAATTACCTTCGCCTCTTGGAGGTTGCAAATGTTAAATCAGATAAGACCTGGAAAGTCATCATTCCATTGAAACCTCTTCGCTTTAAATGCCAGCAAGAGGATTTTCTTATGTACCTTGTTATCTCCAAAATTGACAAGCATTGTATGAGGGGTGGGTGCTATTTGGATACCCCACAAAATGGACCCGGTGTGTCGTCAATTTTCTTGTTAGTGCTTTGCAGTATAGAATTGTGAATCAAAATCTCGCGTTGTGGCTGCCTCCTTCCTCTCTAGTATACCAATGAACGAAAGGTTAGATGACCCCGAGCGATTCGCCTGGTCCTCCAGCAGCTACCCACCACTACTCTTTTTTTTAAGTGTGCGGTTTTTCTTTACCAAAATACATTTGATTTCACCTCCTCACGTGCGAAGTATAGGAATTAATCTTTATTTTAGTCTATGACATCTCATAAAGAGACTAGACAAGTGGAGTCTGACTGAGTTTCAACCCCTGTATCTCTGAGAGTATTATAGCCAGAAGTTAATACATTTTTCTTCAGGACCTTGTGCAGAAGGATTTGGCCGAGACGACAGTGGTGCCTCCATATCGTCCCAAAGCAAGTAATCCCTGAAATTTAGTTCCAGAGCCTCTTGGGCCCTCATTCAGCATAACGTGTTGGTCTGAAGTGCATACCTGCTCCTGCTCTACTGCTGGCTAAGCAGAGACCTGCTGCTAACTTTGCTCTTCCCATTTTCAATTTTGCATCCGGCTATCTTTTTCACAAAGTTCTCCTTTATTTATTTAAAGAAAACGCGGTAGACCTTTCTTCCCAGCCTTGCCTTATTACGTTGGCTATAAGAGGCCACGCTGGGAGAACTAGAGGCACCACTGTCAACAGTCTGTTCTGTAGTAAAGAGAAATGGTGTACATTCCCCAGTACTGATCTTAATGAAGCAGGTAGTACAAAGTGTGAAGATGATACAAAATGAAATCAAAAGAGTCAGTATACTTTGGCACCTTTAACTGAGAAACAGAAAAGTATGCAACAACGCGAAAAGAAAATGTACCCCAAGGAGAATTATCTCGTTTTATAATTAGAGATAATTGCGCTAACAGTAACCAGAAACATCTTGGGCTTGTGAAAGTAGAGGGCATGCTGATAAACAAGGGTTAATCAATAACAACGACACAGGGTCGTGACTCCTAACCAGCAAGGCTGAGTCCAAACTATCAAACAACAAAACAACTGCCAATACTGACATATATACAAGTAATACAAAAAACAATTTGTCAATGGTTAAATCACACATCCAAACTTGCACACTGGCCAAAATACATTCATACATCTACATTCATCCAACAAAAAAACAGTACAAATCCTAAAGGTCTAATGTCAAAAAAATAGACATAAATCTTATATCAATTTCTGAAAATGTACATATATACAATATTCACAATTTTACATTTTTGGGTTTTTTTTTTTAAATAGTTGTACATAAGGAAGACAACGCAGGAAATCCGTCATCGGATAACACAACATAAGTCCAGACTAAGAAAGGAGAGACCCAATGCACCACTGTGATTTAACAATTGACAAATTGTTTTTTGTATTACTTGTAAATATGTCATTGTACTGATTTCGTGTTTATACACCAAACATTGGTTTCTAATGAAAATATAACCAAAAGAAAAATTTCCACTAGTGCTCAAATAAATAAATAAACTAGTGATGTAAAAAGAAAAACGGACCTCTATGTTTGTTTCATATAGGTCAGACTAAAATCATTTGAACAATACCCAGTATTGGCAGTTGATGTGTTGAGAAACAAGGGTTGGCAGAGAAAAAGATACTATGATCTAGGAATTAAATATATTGTCGCAGGGATTGAATTTATGAACTAAAATTGGAATGGATTATATTGTTGACCAGTAAAACAAACAAGCATTTGCAATGCAATAGGTCTCGCATTAGGAAAGTTTGAGCTATTGGTCTTGTAAATGACACATTTTTTATTTATGTGTTGGTTTTGTAAATAGGGAAATGAATAGCTTTGTCATTTACAATGCCAATACTTTTAATTTATGCAAATGTGACACCTATAGCATTTGAAATGCAAGATCTTTTGTATTTACGTGACTTAGATGTATTGATATTACAAATAACAATGGCTTTTCATTTTTTTAAATAATTACTACTTAAATAAAAGTTCTTGTAATTTATAATGGCAATAGCTTGAACATTTGGAAATAACTTTTGTGAAGATTATGTTCAGTGTATTTTATTGTGACGAAAATCCAAGAACAGAAGTGAAATATTAATATCTTTTTGTGACATTTGTAGTAAAGTTTGAAACATTGAGAGAACATATTTGAACCAGTTGTTGTTGAATGGTTGTACAGAGTGATGGTGTGGTGGTGCGGAGTGATGTGGTGGCGACGAGTGATGCTGTGGTGCCCCTGAGTGATGCTGTGGTGCCCCTGAGTGATGCTGTGGTTATTCAATAGATAGATAGAGTGAAGGCGATAGATAGTGGGAGGGTAAAAGATAGATAGAGTGAGAGCGATAGATAAATAGAGTGAGGCCGATAGATAGCTAGATAAATAGAGTGAGGCCGATCGATAGATAGAGTGAGGCCGATCGATAGATAGAGTGAGGGCGACAGATAAGAGTGAGGGCGACAGATAAGAGTGAGGGCGACAGATAAGAGTGAGGGCGACAGATAAGAGTGAGGGCGACAGATAAGAGTGAGGGCGACAGATAAGAGTGAGGGCGACAGATAAGACTGAGGGCGACAGATAAGACTGAGGGCGACAGATAAGACTGAGGGCGACAGATAAGAGTGAGGGCGACAGATAAGAGTGAGGGCGATAGATAAGAGTGTGGGCGATAGATAAGAGTGTGGGCGATAGATAAGAGTGTGGGCGATAGATAAGAGTGTGGGCGATAGATAAGAGTGTGGGCGATAGATAAGAGTGTGGGCGATAGATAAGAGTGTGGGCGTTAGATAAGAGTGTGGGCGATAGATAAGAGTGTGGGCGATAGATAAGAGTGGGGGCGATAGATAGAGTGTGGGCGATAGATAGAGTGTGGGCGATAGATAGAGTGTGGGCTGGATTTAGAGGGTGTATTTGGTTTTGGAAGGTGGATTTCGTTTTTCATGTTAGATTTGGATGATAGGGTTGGAGGGTGGAGTTGGAGGGTGGCGTTGGAGGGTGGCGTTGGAGGGTGGCGTTCGGAGGGTGGAGTTCTGAGGGTGGAGTTCTGAGGGTGGAGTTCTGAGGGTGGAGTTCTGAGGGTGGAGTTCTGAGGGTGGAGTTTGGACTTGGAGGGTGGAGTTGGAGGGTGGAGTTGGAGGGTGGATTTGGAGTTGGAAGGTGGAGTTGGAGGGTGGATTTGGAGGGTGGAATTGGAAGGTGGATTTGGAGTTGGAGGGTGGAGTTGGGAGTTGGAGGGTGGTGTTGGAGGTTGGAGTTGGAGGGTGGAGGGTGGAGTTTGGAGGGTGGAGTTGGAGGTTGGAGTTGGAGGGTGGAGTTTGGAGTTGGAGTTTGGACGGTGGAGTTGGAAGTTGGAGAGTGGAGTTGGAGGGTGGGGTGAGGGGGTGAGGGGGAGTGAGGGTGAGTGGGTGAGAGGGTGTGTGAGGGTGAGAGGGCGTGTGAGGATGAGGGTGTGTGTGAGGGTGTTTGGGGGTGCGGGTGTGTGAGTGAGGGTGTGTAACGGTGAGGGGATGTGAGTGGGTGAGGGGGTGTGAGGGAGAGGGGGTGTGAGGGAGAGGGAGTGTGAGGTTGAGTGGATGTGAGGGTGAGAGGGAGTGTGAGGGTGAGAGGGGGAGAGTGTGTGAGGTTTAGAGTGTGTGAGGTTGAGGGGGTGTGTGGGGGTGTGAGGGTGAGGGGGTGTGAGGTTGAGATGGTGTGTGAGGGTGAAAGGGTGAGGGGTGTGAGGGTGAGCGAGTGTGAGGGTGAGCAAGGGTGAGGGGATGAGAGGGGGTGAGGCAGGGTGAGGGGGTGAGGGGGTGAGGTAGGGTGAGGGGATGTGAGGGGGTGAGAGGGTGTGTGAGGGTGAGAGTGTGTGTGAGGGTGAAGGCAAGCTCTGGCATTGGAAAGACAATGAGCACCCCTTCACCGCGGCCTGATGAACAGTGTTTATGCACCAGCGCCAGTGTGTCATACTAGCACCCCCTGACCCCATCCAAACCAAAAAGGGAAAAATGTATAGCCCACAATTCTTATCATATTTAATAATATTTGTTAACGATGAGAAAAGCCCTGGCTTTATCCATCACAATCTCCGCAAGGTAACCCAAACAAAATGTGACATTTCTTTAATGTCTTCAGCCTGACCAGAACCAAAATGATGCGGACATTACATCCAACACCGTGAAAAACAGATTAACGTGTACTCTAATGCGTCAACCCCTAAACCGCTGAAAGTGAAACTATGTCCCTACTTGGCACCAGCCGACAGACTATCGGTTTATTGCTGCATCTTATACTCCCTACTACGAACAGCTGTAATTCTGTGCTCTATGTATCATATGCCATTTTTTAATGTTGGACCTTGTATAATGATCTTAGTTTGTTGTAAAGCAAACAGATATAAGGATGTAAAGCGTACATTTGCATATATATGCCTTATGTAACGATCTGCTACTTTGTAATTGTGGACCTTATTTAACGAACGTTATCTACTGTAAAGTTCTCTTGAACCTTTGGGTAATGACATGCTATATAAAAAAAGCTTAAATAAATCAGAGGTCAGGGCAGGTCGTGGCAAGGCACAAAAAAGGTGGGTTCTCTTATTGTGAGGGTGTTGGCGAAACAAAGAGCACTCTTTTCTGCTGGCTAGAGCACTTATTGCCCCCCTGCTGCGGGTAAAAGGAATTGCGTCGACCCTTTCAAAGTGGGCAGAGTTGTCAACGTTTTGAATGCGATACCTTATATGGCACCAAACACTTTCAAACGAATAGAGTTAAAATTAAGCATTCCTTTTAGCAAAAAAAAAAAAAACAATTACCCCCATACTTGAATGCCACTCTACAGTGTGTTTACTTCACTAGAAGTGCCACCGTACATTCCAGTGTGCATTGCTGTAAATTTCATAAACAGACCTTGGAACACGCTGGCCTAGATGTTCAACTTAAATAAGACTGGCACTGTGAATAAAAGTGCTCCACTCCCACACGGGGGAGGCGTGGAGGAAAGCGTCTGCGCGAGACAGAGAGAGAGATGAGGGGGGGGGGGGGCGCGAGTGAAAGCTGGGTGAGGGAGGGTGTTTTAAAAAAAAATGATTCTGTGTCCTCATTGTTGGTAAACTCACGCACACAAAAAAAATCCACACAAACATCGCTGTAAGGGCCACGCCACTCCTCGCAGTGTGTATAGCTATGTGCGTACAAAATGAAAGGCGGTGGCGTATTAATGGTGAAGATGTCAACTATAGCACGCGGAGGGCTCAGGTTCCCATTCCCTGACCCCACGCCATGCTCGGTTGTCCAATGCCGGTCAAAATAGCCTGCCTCATCTGGAAACACTGAGAATGAAAAAACATGCCCAACCGATAAATGTGGGTGCAGGCATTGTAGGTTGTAGGGTACAATAGCTGGGACTGAAAGAGAATAGAGTGTGGAGAAAGCACCAAGAAGTCACTCAGCTGTCCACAGGCAGGATATTTCAAGGAGCACGAGCAGGGTCACTGGTATCATGAGATGCCGAGCTGTGGTGTTTTACACAGAGTTATGGATTTGCTTCATAATATATCATTTGCAGCCCAATTTGCACATTTTAACCCCAAAAAATCGTTTCTAGCTCAAACAGACCAAGTAACTAACAAGAAAGGGTGTGCAACAGGCTTTCCGTGCCGGAGAGAAAATGGCACCAGCGTGAAGAACAGTACCTCAGAGGACACCCTTTTTATCGCCCGAAAAGACGCATATAATGGCGAATGTCTGTACCCGGGAGGAATAAAGCGGCAGAAGCGAAAAGAAACACCTCACATTAGCAAGAGATGTCCCTGTGCAGTACAAGCATTTAAACAAGCTGTCGAGAAATATTGTTAAATCTGCAGCGGCGGTTTACGCTGCTGATCAGCTGCTGTAGGGGAGGAGGGAAGGGGGGCAAGTTGGAGGCCGGCACAGCGGCTCATTACTGTAGCTGTTAGAGGCACATCAAATGGGCAGGCTGTTTGCCATGAAAGTGAAACAAGGGAAACACCACAGCTAAAACCCATCCATTTTAAGATTTACCGTGAAACATTACACAGTTACCCAGGATTGTACATGTATTCTGACGTGCCGTTGAAAAAAGCCTGGATGAGTATTTCTAAAGCTTTTAAAGTTGCTAAAATAACAAGAAGTGTAATGAAGAAAAATAAAAGCGGCCGAGAAATGCACTCAGGGCAAGAATGGGAACGCAGTTGCAGTTACAGGTAGCATGGCAGAAGGGAGGATGCATGAGATCGGAATAGGAGAGTGAAGAAGAATCTAAATCTGTGGGAGGTTTTTAGGAAAGGGTGAATGGGCTGCGCAGTGGGTGGCAGGAGTTGTTACCTAGATGGGTGGCAGTTCGTAGGAGAGTGCGAGGTGGAGGTGATTGTGCAGTGACGTAAGATCTAGAATGGTGACGGCAGCTGCAGTAGTGAGAGTAAAGGCATTTGGAGGGCCATCAAAGGAGGCATGACTTTAAGATGCATAAGGGTGCAAGGGATGAGGCCGGTGGGAAGTATGTGGAATGCGTGGCAAGCATTAGATGAGAGTAAATTAAAAAGGTGTTGAGGACCAAGAGTAATAATCATGTGCTTTCCTCATTTCTAAGCACTGCAAATAGGAAGTGGTACTATAAACAAATTTAATGGAACTTAATATATTGACCTCAGAACGGTACACGGACGGGATGCCAAGTTTAAAGTTTGTGACCTGCAGGTCACAGATGTCAGCTGCAAATAGTTACTCACTAAGCCATCTTCATGTTAGCGGGATTATTAAGAGCTGCGTTAGTTCCGATCTGCAAGGAGATGCCAGAAGAAAATGTGCCAGCGAGTGGTTGGGTAGATGTACGATTGGCCATGACATGACTAAATATATTGACTTAACATGCTACAAAATTAAAATAGAGTTGAATAAGAGCAGACATTCAGACCGGTGCGTTTAGCGTTCAGCAAAAGGAGACGGAGACACATCAGCATTGTACCTGCCTCTCAAATCAACACAAGGAGTAAACCCTAACAAAGAACATCGCCTCCACACAAAAAAATGAAGGAGGTGGAGAGATGCGTTTGAGTTATGGAAAGCTGCTGGAGACCCGGGTTCGAATCCCAGGGTCAGCACTTGGGTAGAAGAAAATAAAAGCTGTGAGTTGGGGGAAAGTACAGTCCCTGTTTGTGCCCGAATATGTGTCAGGGGTAAAGAAAAGTGGGGCATCGCTGCCTACACTCACACATGGAGGGAGGAGAAATGCGAGACACGGCCTGGTGGCCGTGAAAGTACGGCCTTGGGCAGCAACAGCAGGGGTGAAATTAGGGGGGAGGAGAAATGCCTGAGGCCGAGCGCACGCTGGGGGAAGCTTCAGATGCCTGTGTGGAGGGAGGCTGATGGCTTTGATGTGGATGAGCAAGCCTTTGATGTGGTGTGCTCGTGCTGGAGAAGCTTCATGCTTCAAGAGGTCACATGCATTGTGAGAATTCCGCTGAGGAACGCTTGTTCAAGAAAGTGTGTTTCCCCTGCAATAGGTCGAGCTATAAATTCCTGCGTAATTTAATAGTCTCGACCTAATAAAAACAAAACCCACCAACACTCATTATTTCCTATTTTCATTTCTTTATTAAATAAAGAAGGTTGTAACGTAGGTTGGGAAGAGGATGTAGCCTTACGGCTAGAGCAGTCTACCTCGAAGCTGGGGAACCAGGTTCAAGTCTCGGCAACGACGCTCAACATCCTGTGATTCTGGGCAAATTACTTAATCTCCCCAAGCCTAACAAAAAAATGAATGTGTCCATCTGTATTAAAACTGGTGCTCATCATGTAAAAAAGCTCTGAGGACAGATTTCTCAGGTCTAGTTTGTGCTATATAAAACGCTACAAAAAAGTCATGCTTTCTTAGGTTGCAATATGCATTTTAGTATGGTTTAACAAACAAACAGGTTTCCACAGTTTACATTTACTCAACTCATATTAATGTTCCAAGATAGAATAAACCTAAAGACATCTGATGGGATCACCTGTACTAATCCCTTTTCTCACATACCTACCCCAATGGTTCAGGCTCATCAGCATCTATGCTATAAAAAACACAGCAAATTGTACTATGCAAGTGTATGGGTGGGGGGGAGACTGAAATACTAGCACAGATAGTGTGATTAATGTTAAGAACATACATTTGCTGTCTATCATTGGCATAATCTACTGGTGTTAAGTGAAGTCCACCATGTATGCCCATTTGCATTGAGTCAGGGAGTATGTCATTAAGACATGTTGAATATAGCAACTTTGCTAAACAACGTTTTTAACGCTTACATATCTCGGTTTTTAGCTTGTTTTACTTCAAGAAGTGAAAACCAGAGGAATTTCGTATTTCAACAGTGATGCCCTACCAGATTTCTTTATATGGTCATTTCATTAAGCATCGGTTAAGCTCTGATGTGTACGTAGGTTAATGGCTGATTAGATATGCATTGAACCAGCCTAGCGGTAGACTGGAGAGGTAGTCATGATAGGGTATATGTTGTATTTATGCCTTTAAGAGTAACATTCTCCTCGAATGTATGTGTCATGAGGGAATGTTGAAGGCTGGGGTCAGTGAGAGAGCCGTTATCTCCTGTGCCTCAAGCCTCTCTGGTGTGTGAGAGAATAAAGATACTTCAAGAAGAATATCTGCATCATCTTTTTATTACTGGCGACGATAGAGGGAACACACACACACCGGAAAGAAAATAAAGAACCCACATAAGAAAACGAATTTTGAATGAAGTTATAAGGTCAGTTGGTTACCTTATTGAATTAAGAAGTTCTTGAAAGAGTATTAAAAGCATTAAGAAGTACATGAACTTAATGTATAAAGAGGAAGTGATTCGCTTTTAAAGGTGAAAACAGCATGAGAAGAATAAGTGCAAAAGGTGTCCTGGTACAAGATTTTAAAGTACAGCAGTATCTTTTAAAAGAAAATATTTCTATTTTGTGACTATACAAACAAGTTTGAAGTTATTTGATTGGATTTATCGAGTGAACTCAATGTTTTACCGTCCTTGCACTTGAGTGTGAAGAAGCTCGTGCTCAAAGTACATGTTAATTAGAATTCTATACTCGGATCGAAGAAAAACAGCTGTGCATGCAGCTGAGCAAGAAAGGCTCGCGTTTACTGAGAGATCGGTGACGCACGCACTTAAGAGTGAAGAGGCCCGTGTTTGAAGTGCACGCAGTGACCAGTTTGATAAGAAATAAACGGAAAAGTGAATCGCCTTATTCAGAGAGTAAACGATAAGCGAGTCATATGAACATGAAAGGAGAAATCCAAAGAAAAAATGACTTTATTTTACCTTGAGCTACGAGTTGGTTCATAGAGAGGCATCCACTCCTCGGTTTCAGTTCTGTGTAACATTCAGGTTGTGGAAATTAAAGAAGGACTGCAGAGCATTGAGAACATAAAAAAGCGGCCGGGTAAGGATCCCTTTGAAGTGGCCGTGAAAGTGAAAGCAATTAGGGGGGAGGAGAATTGAGGCCAGCGCGTACTGCGCGCGCTGGGGAAGCCTGTGGGAGGGAGGCTGATGGCTTTGATGTGGGGAAATGTGCGTGCTTGTGTTCACGTGAACTGTTTGAAATCCGCCCGATGGTTTGAGAACTTTTTTGCCTCCTATAATTCTCGACTATCCATTCCTTGCGGAATGGGATAGGCGAGACCTAAACATTTAGAAAATATAAAAAAGTACCCCCCCCCCTTTTTTTTTTTTAGATGAACTACTTCAAACAAGAAATGCTACCCATGTGCAATGCAGTACAGAGTCCCAGAGTTAGACCACTTTTCTAATGTGTATTCCTGGACAAGAATAATATGATAATGATGCTAGACCTTGCCAGCCAATCCATGCTGGGGTTACTACCTCAACCTTGTAATGTCACAGTAGGCTGCTTAACAGTTACTTACATTCCACACAGATCCACCAAGGAGTTACATC
Organism: Lissotriton vulgaris; assembly: GCF_964263255.1. Lineage (NCBI taxonomy): Eukaryota > Metazoa > Chordata > Amphibia > Caudata > Salamandridae > Lissotriton > Lissotriton vulgaris. The sequence continues at coordinate 1,324,215,981 of NC_141687.1, read as the reverse complement.
AACCTAGACAGCAGCAGTGGAACGCAGATCACTCCTCATTGGTGGTTCAATCACTAGGTTCAAAATAGATTGTGTTCCCTGCTTTTGGTCAGCACCCAGGGCCCCTCAAGTTCCCAATTCATGCACGCAGATACATAATGCAAACAATAACACATTGACATTCAGAAAATTCTTATTTCTTGTATTTGTTTATACAGCGCTCATTCAGTTAAAACCACCCTGCCCCTGGATTTTCACCGTTCAGAACTTCTTACAGTGCTAACTACATCCTTAGTGAACATCCACTAGTACTTTCAAAATCAACCACTCCTCCTTGCGTCAAATGAAGACCCCCAGAGAGCTCTACCCATTTTCTTCAGAAAGAGGTCCATCCCATCTCTCACCACCTTCTAGGCGGGACATGCAGCCAAATCCTTCCAAAACTGACAAATTCTGCATTTACTAGCTGTAGGTGTCCCCAGATTTAATAAACTGTGCAATGACAGCTAAGCATAATGGGAACGTTGCCATTTAGTGCTCTCAACTGATAGTGTCACCAAGTCCTTCATTTATGTTATTGCCACATTCATTTTTATCAATAGTCACCTAAACTGGTTTTCCTATTAAACAGCTAGTAAGTTTAACTTAGTATGGAAGCTCACTTAGCATATCAACTATAACATGACAACTATTCTAGGTATTCTGCCTCCCAACTAAGATTTCTTTCAAGAAAGGCATGGGTGTTTTTGCCTTTTTAGCTGGGCTTGTCAACAGTACAGGAAAAACAAGCATTTTGGTTACCTTTGTTAGCTGCCCTTTTCCATTCACTCATTGGAGAAGAAGCCAGGACAGCTCCGAAAAATACTCCCAAGTAGTGAAAGACAGTGTAAGGTTGAAATAGGCACCTCACAAGGAAGTGAACTTTATTAGATGCAAATTCCAAGATGGCCAACCTAATTTTGAATGATCTTTAAACCTCCCAAAACAAGGGGGCGTGGCCAACAAAGATGGCCGAATAGATGTGCCTCAGCGATGCCCCAGCCAAGAGGAGCAAAATACTGCAGTTTGAGAGCATTGCCATTCTTTCTTAACCCCCACCCACCACCCGGAACTCAAAATGTTCGAAAACCGATCTGCACACGGCTGGAGCATCAGAGTGGAGACACCGCGGGAGAGCAGCCTGGTGCCATGGGGTGCGCCGAGCCTTGAAGCAGCCATGTAAGTGGAAGTGCGGGCAACCTAGTTGGATATACACCCGGAGATTCCCTAGGGGATCTCAACTTGTGCCAGGACCACCTGGTGGCATGGAATTTGCGGCCGTTGCCACGGATGGGAGGAGGATCCTCAGCCCGCCATAAACAATGTGGCAGTACCCAACCAGATTGCTGGCCAAAGCTGGTGATGGCTCGTAGTGGGGCCTGGCAGCACCAGATGTCGGATCCCTGTGGATTTGGTTGGAGGCTGACTGGAGGGCAGAGTCACCACAATTGGCAGTGCCCTGGAAAGGAAGGGATCAGGAACAGCACAGCATTTTATGGAAACTCCTCACTACAAGTAGGGACATTCCTTGACTGCAGAAGTGCTGTGAGAGTATTTACCCAGAGAGCAATAAATGATGTCTTGGAGGCGGGGAGAGGGGAGTATAGTATTTACCCAGAAAGCATTAAATGATGTCTTCACAGCACATTTAAGTGCAGTATATCCTGCGATGCCCTGAAAGGAGGGTTTTGTCCAGCTTTTAGGGCATTTGGAAAATCCGCTGCTGCTGTATCTTTATCTGGACTGGGACTCGATTGGGGCCCTGTCGTCACAGCAGGAATTGATGACTGCCATAAGTGCGCTGAAAAATGCCAAATCGCCTAGGGGAGATGGGTTCCCAGAAAAATGACATAAAATATTTGCTGGGACACTGGTGGACCGCCTGCTATTGGAGTACAATGAGGTATTGGAGAGGGGGTACTCCCGGATTCCATGAAAGAAGCATTCATGGTCCTAATACCAAACCTGGGGAAGGACCCCATAGAGGCAAGTTCATATCAGCCTCTTTCAATGTTGAGCGTGAACCTGAAGATCCCACCCTGGCAGCTAGGTCGCTTCTGCATCTCCCCCAGTTGGTCTACACAGGCCAATCAGGTTTTAAACCACACCAAAATACACTGCGAAACCCGCCACCTGACACTTAATGCATGCCCCAGTCCTAGACGATGACCAGTATGCTCAGGCCTTTTTGGACTTAGAGCAAGCTTTTGATTAGGTGAGGTGGGACTATATCTGGCAGGTCCTGGATAGGGTGGGACTGAGGCACAACTATATTAGTTGGATAATCTTCTGTATGGTTTCCCGCGGGTGAGAGTATGAACAGGCAGATGTGTTTCTGCAGAGGGGAACCAGACAGAGATGCACCCCATTAATATTTGCATTGGGGATGGAGCCTCTGGCGTGTCACCTTCAACAGATGCTACATACATGGGACATATGTGTTGGCAGCTCGGTTCATGTGGTGTCATTACACAAAGATGATGCTATGATATGATATACTTGTGCAGACTTGACAAGTCTTGTACAATATTACTCAACGTAATGCGTGAATTCTGGTAATTCTCGTGACTCTGAGTCAATAAAGGAAAGTCTGCCCTCTTTCCCTGGGGCAACTACGGGGCTGATCACTTCCCCAGTTGCCGGAAGTTGGTATACCATGGCAAGTAGATGGAGTTAAAAATGTGGGCATTTACTTCACTCACGGAGAGCAACGGGCGTATGACTTAAATCTGGGGCAGGTGGTTGCGAATCTGCGTCCTTCTATAGCATTTTGGAACACGCTGAAATTGTCCATGATGGGGGAAATATCACAAATAAAGATGGTGGTCCTACCCCAATGTTAGTATGTGCTACAAGGCGCTATGTATATTTGCTTTGGGCTGGTAGATGCAGCAGGGTAAGCCTTACAATGCTCCAGAGAGAATGAGAAAAGGGCGGAATGGAGGTCTCCGGCCTGGAACTTTGTTACTTAGTGGCTCATTTACAACATGCTATCCCTTGGCAGGATGGAGAACATAATTGGGAAACAGCCTTATTGGATGGCACTCGCAATGGTCACCAACGGGGGTTGTTGCTGATGCGCAGTGGAGTCATGTGTGATGATTTCCGCATCGGATTCTTCAGATGGGCCGGATGTGGAAAAAAGCAGTGCAGCGGGTAATAGGTTGAGCGCCATATGTGGCGGATGTAGATAGTGCACCCTTCTGAAAAGAGGACTCGAGTGAAGGCAGTAGGCTGGTGACAGGCGGGAGGTGCGTTATGTTGTCAGATTTGTATCCGGCAGGTCGCTTTGCAGCTCTGACGGATGCGATGGAGACGTTTGATCTGGGGAGAGGTCAATTCCTTCAATACGTCAAAATAGCCGCCAAAGCCATACAGCTTTGGCTGTCATTCCCTGAGGCCCCAGAATCCATGCAGACTTGGGGGACACTTCTTTCTTTGGCAGGGAGACATAAGTTCAGTACACTTATCTACCACGAGCTCCGCTCTGATAGGCGTTTGACTCCGAGTGGAGGCAATCAGGCAGCGCGATAGTCGATAGTGGGAAGCACTTTGAGCCTACAGATTAGTCAAAGATCTATGCAGCAGTACAAAGGGTTTCCGTTAGCGCACGGTTTAAGCTGATTCAATTTAACATGGTTCACAGGACATATCTTTCAACTAAGAAGCTACACAAGAATTACCCGATCTACCCCTTCGGATTACCAGACTTCCCTACATGTAAGCCAATCTGGCTGATTTTCTGCATATGGAGTGGAGATACCCAGCTATCATGCTATACTGGACCGAGATATTACCCACCTTTTAATGGTGATGGGTTAGAAGGTAATGCGTACAATTATATAGTGTGGGCTGGTGCACCTCCCCAATCACCCAAGGAAAAAAACTTGAGCCACTGTTTTACGATGTTGGTGTTAATAGTTGCTAAAAGGCGCATAGCGATCAGCTGGGTCAGATCTAGCCCCCCCCCCCACGCCCAAACAAGAAGACTGGTGCAGGGATTTATTTGGTAGGGGGGAAGCAGAGGAGGCATACATGAGGCAAACCCGTAGAGATGATAGGGTTACAGATGACTTACTGTCTTGGGGGATTATGGTACAAGCAGTGAGGCACCAGACCAAGAGGATGAGAGAGTAGTTGAGACGGGCGAGTGGAGTGGCTCGGTGTCACAACCGGAGGGGCATCAGGGCCAGTGTGACCTTCTCACGACATACACGGAGGAACAAGAATTCCCCATTTATTGCAGTTTAGTAGGCGAATGGAAGCAGACGGTGAGGAAAGGCAGGGGGAGTATGTTTGAAATGTTGATGGGCATTACAGGATAATCCTTTGATTTCTATATTTATTTTTATGCAAGAAGATGCTGCATTGTGTTGGACTTTTCGGCTTCTCTACTTCTTGTCTTATGGCTAAATGTTGTCACCGTGAGATGGGCATTGATCCTGCAGTACGCGGGGGTTGGAGCAAGGGTGAATTAACCATGTAATACTTCACAGTAAATCTTCAAGATGTAAAACCGCACTGTTGTGTAATGCTCCTTTGACGATGAACACTGCTGATTTTCTTTTTGCAATTTGAAATGACAAAGAAATGTAAAAACAAAATACCAAAAATTCACAAAACACAAAATGTACTGACCTGATTTCCTCTGCGCTTTATACCTCATCCATTTCACACAACAAATGTAATCATGTCTAACAAAACAGATAATCCACAAAGGTAAGGTTTGGTGAAGTTTGCTGGCTCAGTAATTTGCCACAGAATCACAGGCTCTTGTCTTCAAGGCCGCTGATTAAAGCCCACCTAAGACAAGCAGTGATGTACAGACAAAATTACGAGGATGCTGGTCTGTGACCAGTTGGAAAAGCACAATGCCTTAAGGGTACCTCCCATCCGGTGGCACCAGCTCTTGGGAGGCATAGCACTAACATGGGCTGAACTGCTCTGTGGTCTAGAACCACATTCTGGTTCCATAGTAGAGTTGATGCTCATTGGCATAAACGTTTCATTGTGCCAAATCAGCAGGCATCATTTCCGCTACCAGCAAGGAGGCATCATCAGGCAAACTAATACATCTTTGCTAAAAATATATATAAAGTGGGTTTCAGGTTCACCCATTTCAACTATTAGCTTTTCATGACCAGCCTCTTTCAGACACTGGCTTGAGACATCAGCCCAGTGGCGCATTCACACTCACCTAATGCCATTGACAGCTCGAGTGTATTCTACCACATCCTTTGATTGAGCTGTGTGAGAGGGCGTTTGGTGCATCAACTCACACGTGCATATGCATGCAGTCATGTGCACACACAACTGAACATACAAGTGGGCGGCAATTAAGTAGAGCAGAACACGGCATATTGTGGAAGAGGGTACTGAGCGAGTGATTTAATCTCACAACTTTTCCTTCAACCGCCCTACACTTTGTTTTATCGCACAATTTCAAGTGTTTTTTTTCATCCTCGTTTCCTCGTTTCCTCCTTCACTGCTTTCCTATTTTAACCGCCTCCATCATTCTCCATTTTCTGCCTTTCTCTCCTTGTTCTGGGTCCATGTCTGCTAATAAGGAATACAATTCAGTCGCCGAAAACGAGGGCTGTGCCCACCACTGTACCTATAGCCAGAGATCTAGAGGTTGCAGAATAGAGGATGACATGTCAAGAGAAGGAAGGGGAGAGGGGCACCTCAATTTCAGACAGTCGACATACAAACTAGGTGCAGAAGAGGTGAGACATTGGAGATCCGGCAGACAGAGGGGTACAGCCAGGGCCAGCTTTTGGCATGGATGAGCTGATCTGAGGCCCAGAGCTCTAATCTTCAGAGGGGCGCACGGAGCTGTGTGAATTAACGTTATGAACACAGCGGAGACCCTCACAGCGGAGACCCTCTCATCTTGTTACAGCATTGTCCGCGTCCCGGCGTAGTCAGTACTCTCACATTTGCCAGTTTAAATGAGTTTTATTCGTTCTTTATCATACCCTAGAGAAAACTTTTAACACCCCATGTAGCCAGTCCTGGCTTTCCCTCTCATTTCAGTTGACACACAACAATACCACCCTCATCAGCAGGTGAACTATGGGTGATTTAGGAGAGCCTCGGGATGTTTATGTTCAGTTGCCGTTCACTGCTTAGCTAGAGTCTGACCTGTGAACACAAAAGGGGCTCACTGCTGCCTTAGTGTATTCACTAGCATCAGCAAAGGCACCAAAATTCTTTTCGAACAGGGCGCTATCCTAACAAAGGCCAGCTCTGGGTGCAGCACAAAACAGACTTAGTTCATGCTAGTATTGCAAGCCTGGACGGTGAACTCTGCTCCGCTTGCAGAGTTTGCAAAGTTTTCTGCAATACGCAGAGCTCGGAAAAACTCAGCTCCATATAGCGGATCATAGTTTTTTTCCCTCGCTTGCATTTGTCAACGTCAAGTTGGTGAGCGGGAGCGAGGAAAATCCACCTCGCGGCGAGATTTTTCCTTGTTTGCGATCGTCAACATCAAGCTGGCCAGCGCAAGTGTGGAAAATAAACCTCCCAGCGAGATTTCTCAACGCGGGGGTCAGGTTTCTCATTGCAAGTGGTTGGATTTGCTCACGACCCCTCGCGTTGAGAAACTGACCGCTCGCGGTGAGAAAGTAAAAATCTACTGGAGCAGCTGAAAGGAAAGCAGCACCCACTTGCGCTGTGCATGTTGCAGTTCGCAATGATTGCACAGTGCGGACAAGCATCCTGCACTGAAAATCATCACGAATGCTGCAGTTCGCGATGATTGCACAGTGCGGACAAGCATCCCGCACGGAAAATCATCTCGAATGGTATTTTTCTATCGCACTCCACCACTTGCGGAGCTCCGCGTAGCTCATCAGATTTTTTTTTTTTACTTTGCGGAGTTTTGCGCAGCGCAACTCTGCGATCTCTGCCTAGGGTTAGTAATCAGCACACTCTCCAGAAGTATCTTCTCATGCTCAGACTGCGGTTGTCACTTGACTGATCTAGTCTATTAGCAGTACTTAGTTTGCAAAATAGTAAGTGCTGGGGACCAAAGTATAGCTCCGAAACCTGTGACTGGTGCAATAAAAAAAAGTTAGTTCGCCGAATACCAAATTTGCATAATCTTGATTCTACCTTTGCCGCTTTCATCCACCACAAGTCACTCCCTGCCTCTTTATCTAACTCTTGTAGGTTCTTTCCATGCCTGCTTTCTCCCATTATCACTGTTGTTCTGTCTTCCTCTTTCTTTACCACTTTTGTGGTTTATTCTCTTGTGTTCTGGATTAAAATCTGTTGAAGAAAAATAAGTGCTGGAACCAAAAAAAAGACTGCGATGAGCCCAATCTTTAACTCAAATTAAGCACCATCAACTAGGTAATTTGTGGGAAAAAAAGTATCATATTCAACAGGATCCCGTGGGGAAGAAAGAAGCTGACATGGGGGTAAGATTGATTTAAGCAGAGTTAAGAATTGGCATCTTTAAAAGATAGCAGATATGGGCATATTATACTGATTACTCACCCCACAGGCACTTCCAGAGGTTGCCATGGTAGTATTTCAGGCCTGGAGGTCAGCATTGCGATGGTCAGGGTAGGATCGCAGTGTGACATTAGAAACCCCCTTCGGACAGGACCATGGCTGGCCAGAGGAGCTCACCTCCAAAGGTTACAGAGCTGTGACTGGATAGCGTGTTGAGATTGGGAGACGTTTGGGAGGGGGACCACATGAAATCTTGCCTTACTCTTCAAACCAAATTCTCCCCACATGAATCCCAACTCTACTGCTATCTCCAGCTTAGACAGACAGGTGAGGCACCAGAATGCACTCATCATGTCATCGGAATACAATCCACTGGATTCAAGAATACTCTGCCGAACACGGGAGGTATCCCCCAGATATACAAGTCCCTAGTTAATAATTCACCATTCCCATGACTGACCTTTAGGGCACAGTGGGAGGAATAGTTGGGCCCTTGAAAGAGGTGGAGTGGCGTGAAGCATGTATGACACCTCAAAACCTGGACATAGCGACAAGTTTGCACCTTATTCAACTAAACTTTCTTCATTCTACATACTTCACATCCCGAAGATTGTGGAAAGCCCAGAGACTCTCCGAACCTACCTATACCAGATGTAAGCAGGAAGTGGGAGATTTTTGCACATTGTATGGGGATGCTCCATCATTCAACGATATTGGGTTCGCAACTTTGGGACTTTCATAGAGGACATAGATCAGGAGATAGAGGCATCTCCAAGACCGCTATGCTTGATTTTCCAGATGAGCTAGGGGTTGCGAGGGGCAATAGAACGTAGGTGGTAACAGGAAAGCTGCTAGTTAGAAAGGATGTAGCCAAATATTGGAAGGAGCGCGCCCAATGCCCCTCCACTGCAGGAGTGGATGTAAGGTTTGGGCCGATGTGTTAAATTAGAAGAACCAATTTATACAACACGCGGATGCTCCAAACACTTCAGAATCTGGAGTAATGGTGGACGGACTACAGACTAATCAGGGGTCAAGTCTGTGGCTGGGGAGAAGGAAACAATAGAATTTGGGATTGTTGGCAATCTCTCCCTGGAGTCCCCTGCGTGAGACTGCATTGTGTGGTTATTGGTTTCTGTGCCGCTTTTATTAAAACGTATAAAATGTTGTTATAAAAAACAGAAAGACGCAGATCTTAACCTTATGACGATATGTGACAATCAATAATTAAATGATAGCAGATCGTTAGACCACAAAAATGGACCCACTTTTTGTGCTTGGCTGTTAACACATTTTAGGGTAGATTTAGCAAGAATTGCTTATTGAAACATTGTAGAGAAATTCGCAGCTTCACATTGTGCGATTGGCAAAAAATCTGCAGAGAACCCTATTTACTAAAAGTCACACAGTGATGATGTCACTGTGTTTGGGCGATTGCTGATCACAATTCAGCGTTGTGCCAGAGACCAGTGAGTGATGCCTTGCATATGTTTGGATTTAGGGGAACACTCTTCATAACCAATCCCTACGAGCAGGCAAGTTAGCCAAGGATAAATCTCAAAATGAGTTAAGTCTTCCAAAGTCACATCTATTATGCCTGAAAATATCAGGATTTTGGCCATCTTTGTGCTTTTAATTTGATACATAAAATGTAATAAAAAGGCCAGATTGTGCTACTCTGTGTGACATTAGTGGATGTGAGCCTGAGCAGAATCATATATATATTTGCACTGTTCCCACCTCCTTACAATCATTTTGCCTAGATTATCTGGGGTTTTACACTGTGAGCACAATTCTGTTATAAGTACTCCAACTGCATCGCTTTTTGCACAAAAAGCCTTTTGGATGCAAACGTTGATCAATACTTTGCATTACTTAGCACTCTTCTGCGTCACACAAGCACTCTTGTTACACCTTAGTAAATACACTACTTTATTTCTATAGCCAACATCTTACTCCACATGGAACAGTCACTACCATGTTCAAAAATAAGCTGCAACAAGCAGGGACAAGAATCAGCGGGGAGAATACATGCAGTTTTCTACTGTTGCTAGGGGGTATTTGGTTCCTTCTTGTCACGGTCAGCCTTCCTGCTAAGTCATTGTATATTTTCATGCAAAGCAAGCAAGAAGCAAATGTTCCTTCCTTTCCCCGAATCTAGCTCATGAGGGCACTGCCAACAAATGAGAATGTTCAGAATGAATCAATTTTATCACACTATCTTTCATGTACCGAGGGGCTTAGTTGCAAAGGCTGAAGGCACATGTCCCAGTAAACAAAAGTGCGATTATTTTCACTAATTGCACTTAATTAATACTAAAACAAAAACGTTTATGTGTTACTAATTATTTTTCAAGCTGGATTTTTATAGAATGTCTATTGATTTAAGTAGGTAAGCAGCTGTTTTAGGATTATTAATGAACAGCGTGAAGGAACAGATGGGTGACAGAGAAGTGATGACAAAAGTAAAAGAAGAGAGCTTAAGAGAGCATGATTGAAATATAGAGAGAATTGAGCAGGAGTGCCAATGATAGAAAAAGAGTGTGAAATATAGACAGAGAAGGGAACTGGAGAACCATAGGCTTCAAGAGCATGAAAGTTAGGAAAAGACAGCGCAAGAACGGCCTGAGAGAAGAGACTGTGAAGTGGGATAGTAACTTGGTGGGATCATCACTCACACGCTGCATGGTAAAGATACACAGTAGGAACCTTTGAAAAATTAAGAGAGCCAGGCTTCAGTGAGAGCAGTCTGGCATTGCTTCTCGTCAACTACCGAAAGTGAACTATGTTGTCTGTCATTTTTAGGTCGAAGCCAGCTAGACAGCACATCTGTCTGGTTGCGAAAAAGATTTTGGGGACATGCTTTGATTGCAAATGAAATTATTTTCAATGGGTTGCTCCAAGATAACGGAGCCTAACTAGACCCGTACCTGATCCAGTACTTCGAGTCTCCCGCATTAGGATCTAATGCGAGTGCGCTGTGTACCCACAGCAACTTAAAGAAAATAATTTAATTTGCAGTAAAAGCACAACCGAAATTGGAGTTATTTAATAAGGAATTACTCAGGACGGAATTGCAACCAGGTTTAAGAATCTTCAAAAGAGAACATTAGCCCTGAGGAAGTCGCAGGATATATTTCCCTTTAAAGCGACGAAACACGTGTTGGCTAGAAACGGATACAACTGACTGGATAAAGAATCAATAAAGAATAAAAAGAAGATGACTACTGCTTTTCTTGAATTGATGTTATTGACATTATATACTTTAACGTGTGCTGGAGGTTGGCTTGTATACTGTTATGTTGTATGTGACCACATGTTATTAATCTTGAAGTGCATTTCACCTGCTTCACGAGCGGCCCTCAGTATAATGTCCCTAACCCTATAGTTGAAGCTTCTCTCTATTTTAGCCCTCGGGGTGCCCCTGGTGTTGCAGCCGTTTAGGCCCTGTGGGCCATTTCAACTGCAAAAGTGCTGCAAATCTGTTAAGGTCAATTTTGTTTTTAGACAGTCCTCCAGGAATCTTTCAACTGAGACACCCTCCACTCATTCCGGGAAACCCAGACACCCAAGATTGTTCCTCCGTGATCATCCTTCTGCTTCTTCCGCCTTACTTTGTAGAGTCACAGTTGATGCCATCAAGCAGGACACCTGTTCTGTGAAGGTTGTGACTTATGGCTGCAGGTCCGTGATTGTATGTTCAGTTGTGATAACCTGATCCACCACCTTGTGGCGGTCTGCACAGAGCAGCCCCACATCACTCGACGTAGCGTGTACCTTCCCCACCAATGCTGTTCTAGAACCCTGAATGGCATCCAGCAGGGTCGCACGAGTCAGCTCGTCCTCTCATTTGGGTGCCACCACTCCCAGTAGCATTCGTGGCAGGCTCCTGCATAAACGTTTTACCCTTGTACCCCTCCGCTGACTTCTCTTCCTCCATCTTGAGAGGCTCAGGGAAAGGAGGAGCCCCTCCCCCCCCCCCCCCACCCTCCAAAAGGTCCTCTCAGGTACCTGTCCAGGTAATGCAGCACTATTCAGCTCCACTCTTAAGCTGCAGTCAAAGCACAGTGACAAGTTGAGGTGAACAGCAGGCCTGAGTTGATCACTCTACGCCCCCTTTTCCACTAGCATCTCTGCATGCTCGAACCCTTAGCCAGTTCAGTTTCTGGGTGGACACCGGTGCACCCCAGCTCTGCAGAATTCCAAAGTTCAGGCCAGTGTGGGCACCAGGCAGTGACACCACCTCTCCTCTCAGGACGACCCCTGCAGCCCAATCCGCCCTGATGCAACCCCTCACTCCAGATCAGGCAAACTGTTGACCAAAAGGCCTTTCCCCTTCCCTTCCGCATTGCCAGTATGCCTCTTCTAGCATGGTGGAGACTGTATTTCAGACCTCTGAACTCCTGAGGCCATTCACCAGATTCCAGGCCTTCAGGCAGCGTTTCAGTACGGGCTCAATATGCCCTGTAGAGCCCATCGCTCTTCACCTTGATGTAGTCAAAACAGGGTGGAACAGCCAATCCCCGCAGCCGTTACCTCCCCGGTGCGGCAACCGGCAGTCTCCACCAGCCTCAGGGCCCCCCCTCAGCTTACTACAATGCCTCCAGGGGGGCAAGCTTCAATTCACTGGGTAACTACCCACGTATTAGAGGACAGCGGAGCGATTTAAGAGTGCCTCCAATTGGCCATCTTGTATGCACACCCCCAGTCTCAACTGAATATAGAAGATCTCTAACTTTCCCATTAAAACTAACATTTTGATTTTTTAAATATTTGTTTGTGAATTAAAAAGGTTTCACAATTTGTGAATTTTTTGATGAATGCTTGTTTCTGTAATTTTGTGTATCGTTTGCAGGTCCAACCAGGGAAAATGGTTTGGCTGGGGTCCCTGGCTTCCAGAAATAACTCAGGAGGGGTTCCTGGATTTCAATAATGATTCAGTGGGGGTCCCCTTATACCAATTTACTGCACAGGAATTTGGGGTCCCTCCAAATCACTGTTATGTAGGTAGATTATTTATGGGCACCTGCTGCTGTGCACCTCACTTAGAGTTTTGGAAATTTCAACCCTCTTCACACTGTTATGCACAGTTTTAAGAAAAATGGATACATATTCTCCAGGCATTGGGAGTCAGAAGGAAATGAGCATTGGCAAAGCACATCAATACAAGAGCCACTGGCTGTGGCAATGTGTTTTTGCCATGTTGTACACCAGTGTGGCTCCTGTTCAGCATGGATAAAAGTTAGTGGTGTCAAGTGTCCTAGAGAGGAGTGGTGGAGTAGAGTGTAGTAGAGAGGAATTGGGGAAATGGAGTGTTCTGTGGTTCAGTGGCAGAGAGTGTCAAAGAGGGCAGTGTCAAAGAGGCCAGTGCCGTAGAATGGAGTGCCGCCGAGCGGAGTGTAATGGGATGGAATAGGGTGGAGTGGGTTGAAGTGGAAGAGGTAGTGTGATGGATTGGATTGGACGGGATTGGGGTGCATTGGACTGGGGTATCGTGGGTTATCTTGGGTGGAATGGGGTGGGTGTACTGGATGGGGTAGATTGGAGTGCGGTGGATTGAAATGGGATGAGGTGAATTGGATTGGGGGTTAGATTGGTTTGGTGAGAGGTGGATTAGATTAAGGTTGATTGTGTTAGAGTAGGGTGCTTAGGGCTGTGGGGGGGGGGTGGATTGGACTGGGTTGGAGGAGGTGGTGGATTGGACTGGGGTAGAGTGTGGTGGGCAGGATTTATTAGATAGAGTGGGGTGGATTGCGGAGGACTGGAGTGTGGTAGACTGAATGGGATTAATTACATTGGAGTGGGAAGGGTGGATTGAAATGGGAAGGGGAGAATTGGAGTGGGGTGGGGTGGATTGGAGTGCAGTGGGGTGGACTGGAGTGGAGTAGATTAGATTTCAGTGGGTTGGATTGAGTAGAGTGGACTGGTTGGATTGGGGTGGATTGTAATGTTTATTCTCAACGTTGTCTCCATCTTTCTCAAGGAACCACCAGCAAGCTTACGCAGTGTGCCATTTTGAATAAACATTTCTGTAAGTACAAGCAATGTGAAGAAAAACAGTTTCGCCATGAGACAACCATAATGTGAGACTGTTGCTCGGAGGTTTGGAGTGAGTTCAGTATAGCATGTGGTTGCCAATGGCCTAATTTAATCAAAGTTCTAGGTATTGCAGCACATTGCAGAGTCACAGAGCACTCAGTCTCAGCAAATAACTCTATCCAAGTGAGGTTTTGGTAACTTTCTGACTTATGAGGGGCAGCCAGGCACAACTATGTTGTGGCCACCAAGAGGGCAAAATTGCAGGAGATTGGGATCACACAGCGGCCACCACTGTAAAAAACAGCAAGCATTGGCAAAGCCAAAAGGTCTCGCCTTTGGGTGCGCTATTGACTTTGCCAGTTTGTTTTTAATATTTACCGTCCCTGTGACTCTAGTTGTTAAAGCCTATGAAAACCGTCCCCGTGTGAGCTTGGGGAGTTACAAGCGGACAAGATTTTTAGCACGTATAAAAAAATGTGTGCAACCAGAGTGTGAAAAGCAAAGAAAAACTTGAACAAAATGTGAATTTATAGGCAGTAATCTCCAGTACAAGTTACCGGTTGCAGTTTAAGGTCACTGCTTTTGATAGGAAACCTACTATTCTCCTCTAGTGTGCCATCATCCTTATAAAGATAAGCTGCAGAGATTTATTTTTGTTATACAGGATGTTAATAATACTGTTGATAAGCCATCCATTTGCTTGAAGCTACACGAGTGGGAGATGGGAACGGAAGAGCCTCATTGCTGATAAAAGAAAGGCGCACAGCCGCAATGCTAAAAGATGAAGGGTGGCGGCCATGAAGCCGGCTCCGTATTCATTAAAGAAATGGTGCACGCCCTCTTGAAGGGGCCGGCATACCTAATAAAAGGAAAGAATGCCGCTCTACTTGGCTGGCATGCCAGTAACCAGATCCCTTCACAGCTGTAGACTGCAATGGAGCTCAGTAAACTGCCACAACCAATTGCAGATAGGCAGAGCCATGTAAAGCGAATGGACAAAGGGATGTTGGAGTCCATGGTGGCAGGCAGTGGAGCATGGAGCGTCATTGTTGATAAAAGAAAAGCGTGCTGCCGCCATTCTAAAACAAAGCGTGGCGGCCTTTAGCAGATGCCGTGTTTATAAAAGAAAGGCGCGCGCCTCCTGAAGCAGCCAGCATGCTGATGCGCATTCTACTTGGCCGCCAAGCCAGCAACCAGAGCCCTGCACAACTATAGATCGGAGTGGAGCGAGTGAACAAAAAAAAAAAAAAAAAGAGTTGCACAAAAACAATACATGAAGGCAAAAGTGTAAAGATACAGTAGTTAGGTGCTGCTCCATGGAAGGATACAAATGACAATAAGGAGAGACAAAGAAGAAGAATTAGCCATTAGCAAGCACGCCTTTTGGTTGGACAACAGAAGTGACAAATAAAAAGGCAAAGGTCGAGGTGTAAGCCCCTAGAGTGAAAACAGCATCATGTGTAGAAGAGATGGCGCGGGCACCGTCTACGCATAACCTAAAAACAGGGGGGTGACTAAGCTATGTATGTGTGTAGAAAAATGAGAAAACAGATATGGTCTGCAGAGCAAGCATGGTATAAAAATAATTTACACCAATGGCGACTCTCAGAAAGAGGTAAAGACCCAGGGAGGGCATGGATTTGGCTCAGGGCAGAAGAAATCATTCACCAGTAGAGTGAGGAATAAAATGTCAGTATCCTATAGAGGATCTTGTGCCAGGGTGTTTTTAGACATTGGCTTTGTGAGACATCATTGACGCCTGGGTGGTAAAAAATTGCAAGCTATGTATCCGGCTTGGGCCGTGAGCACCACCTGTAACACCAAGAAGCAGAGGGAAGAAAAATCTAGAACGACAACCTCCACTTTCCACTTCAGAAAGCGCCTCTCTCAAATAGGCAGAACAATCACAGTCCAAGGTCCCCAAAACAAAGGAAGCATTAAAGATATAGGTTTCCAACCACCCATTCTTAATTTACCCACCATGTCAGGAAGCTGCAGTCATCAGTTTCTAGGGACTCTCTTCGAGAGAGGCCTTCTTGGATCTGCAGTCCTAACTTATCGAATTCAGCCTCTTGACAGTGGCAATTGCCTGTGAGCTGGTGTGGCGCAGTGGCAGCCGGTGACATTTAAAAATGGTGAGCATAAATTTTGGGTAGGACTTATGTAGCGAGTGACATGAGCAAGCTTAATAGACAAACGTGGGGTCCAGGATGGATCCTCCTCCTGAGAAAAAATGTTTAAAAGATTGGCAAATGGTGCATTTTAAAGGATATGAATTTAATGATAAAGCAAGGCCTATAAAGCAGTGGGAACGTATATTCTTTAAAGATTAAACACATTAATATCTGCACCATATTTCACAGTATTAATATGCTTAACAGTCACTGTAATGTGCAAATTGTACAACGCGACAAAGTCAGCCTTTTAAATTGTGAGCTTGCACTGCATGCAGCATCAACTTTGAAAGAAAATGCTCTTACCAGGCTTCGGGAAGCACTCACAGCTGCTGGCTGCAATCAGTCATAAAGAAATATGTGCAGACAGGTCTTTAAGTGGGATGAAAAAAAGTGGGGGCTCTCTAAAAGGGAACATGTAAAATACAGTTCTGTGCTTCCCATAGTGTGCTACACAACTGGTATTTTGGTTTCTCTTTGAGATGTAATTGCATCTAGATATAGAATGAAACTGACGTACACCTAAAACCTATCAGTAAGATTAGTTTGGTCAATGGCTGTTAGCTGTTTAAGATACATTAGTTTATCCAAATGGGAATTGGACCGTCGCACTCCTTAGTAAAATTTTGAACTATGTATTAAAACAGTAGATGGGTTCATCAATTTTGTTGGTGTCGATGGGTAAATCCTCCCGAGTAGGAGGATAAATTATATGTAAGAACAAGAGCAATCCCCAGTTGGGGAAGCGTCTCCCAATCGCACTCAGATGTAAGATGTCCAGTAAATTCATACAAAGTATTTGTTAGATCTTTTATGAATGAGTTCTTTATTTATATATTGTTTTTCATTGTTCTATTCTTTGATTCATTAGATGTTACTTTCCTCAGCAACATCCGTTCAATACATGAATTTGCGCTCAATGCACTTATAAGTGGCCATTAGGTTAAACCAGGGTCTCTATCTACTGCATGCTTTGGCAAAACTGACACCCCTAGAGGTAAAGCATACAAAATTAACATTTACATTTAAAACATATTCTCAATATGAAAAGCCTGTTTGCATTTCGTCACCGCAGCTCCAGAGTAGGCGATATTATGCCTGAAGAAACACATTACACCCAGGTTGTGTAATATGAGAAAATAGCTCATTCAGAATCATTGAGATATGTCAGAAGTAATACCCATGCTTAATACCGTTCGAGGGAAAGTAATGGCTATCGCGAATAATAAGTCATTGCAAAAGAAAAGATAAGAAATCTTATTGAGGCACGCTTTTTAGCTACTAGAAGTACTGTGTGTCCAGCAGAATTATTGATCCATTGTGCTATAGTAGGATACATTAAAGCCCATCCACACCTGAGATGCACATTTCCATGGTAAACAAAATACTTGACCTGGGGCACGTTTAACCAAGCAGTTATGGGGCCTACGTCATCTCAAGAGCCCTGCATTGAGTTATTAGATATACTTCAAAGGACACCATCTTGTCAGTCATTTCATTTTACCAATTGTTGTTTTCAGTTTCTTTATTCCATCAGGTTCCATTTCAAATAAACTTAGAATACAACTCGAAAAATATGATAATTGGTCAACGAGAGCCCAACATTGTAAATGATGTTCAATCTTCATAGAGCGAACTGTTCTTGCTATGTGGCAGAATACTTGTAACATATTAACATATAGCCCAAGCTAAGCAGCACTCTTGAGTAAATGTTACCGAATGGCCTCTATTTGCAGCCAAAAAAATGCAAAAGTAAACAAATGCTAAAAGAATAAGCAATTGGTCCGAAAACGTCTGGTGTTAGCCACCCGATCTTAACATGCAGCAAATACTGCAAGAAAAAAGTCCTAGTTTCTATCTGAACTTTTTTAAGCAATGGTGGGGGGGAGGTGCTGCTTCCAATCCCAAGGGCCCTCTTGACTAGATTAAATAGCGTGAGACTATCTGCAGGGAACGCAAGAACCAGTATGGAAAAGAACAGGAAGCAAGCGATTCGTGCAACAGACTGCTATCTGTCTACTTTGTAAGCGAGCAGGCAGAGTTTAACAGCAGCAAGGACTGCACTCACCTAGTACAGTAGAGTGTACGTAGGCACAGGAACTCCGCTCCTGAGGCCGTGATGCGCATGCCACCCTACAAAACACATGGCAGGGGTGGGAACTGAACGAGGGCACTTCCTTCCTTTAATCTCGCTGCCAAGCTCCTGGAAGGAGCAATTAATCATGCTTACTGAGCAAATCTCGAGTGTTTGCTGACTGATCCCTACACAAAGTTCACGATCAAAAGCTTGCAAATTAAGTGCTGATCCTGGGCACGTTCCTGGGGCAACACAAGTTCTAGGATGGCTTTGTGTGAGCGAGCATGCAAGTGGAGAGCTCTTCAAATAAGAAAGCGCTCTTTGGCAAATCGGTTCTCTGTTTAAGGTAGAGCTTAAAATGCAGGAATCGGTGTCCGTAGGGGGGCAGCATAATCAAGATATTCATCTTCCATCTCTCCATCCTCCGGCCAGACAACTGTTCCAAAAATGCTATATATTAATTAATATGCTCCTGTGAGTCATGGCCCCGCCGCAAGCTCAATTAAGTAAAGAAATTGCATATTACATTTAGTGTGTACATTTTCACTGGAAAAAAATAGGTTACAGGGACGTTACAGTTAGGTTCAGATTTTACATACACTTAAGTATAGCAATTAAGCAGTTATAGCTTGAGTTATCTCAAGTAACTATAACTCGTGCCCTAAGTTAACTATAACTCGCGCCCATGCCATGCACAGTTTTATCAATAATTTTACAGCAAATGTTGAAGTGATTTTCTCAATGATGCCACAGATGTCATGAGTGATGTAATAAGTGGGGTTATTAGCAGTGCATAGCGAGGGCACAAGTTATAGTTACCTTAGGGCATGAATTATTATTACCTTGCCCCCTTCTGTTTTTTTTGCATTTTTGGGGGGGCTCAGGCTGAGTTCTGAGTCCGAAGATGGCTGCCAACACTTCCTGGTTGAGATGGTGGCAGCCAAACAAATCTCACCCCGAGATTTGTCGAATCCACTGAGGCTCTGTGTCCCTAGATACACACTATGAGAAGTTGTCCTGGCATATGATGTCCACTATTCTAGTGGGCACCTTGCACCAGTCCAAACGACCCTTATTGATGGTAGGTTTAAAGTCAACCTTATAGAAAGCTATCCTAGTGGTAGCTGTGGAGAGCAGCCTTCAGGCTAAGACTTATAGGCAAGATAAGCAAGTTGTTTTACCAGTTTATAATCTATTGAATGATCAAATGAAAGTACACCACACAAGGTATATATCAAATATATAGGCATTTCTTCTAAACACAACCCCTCTGGACTCTTTATGAGGTCAGAGGTAAAAGTACAATACAAGGAACTTAATTAGCATACGATAAGTTGCACAGTATATGTTATGCCCTTGGGGCCTCACAAACCACATACTAAAATAGTGGTATAAGAACCACGTGAGAGATAGAAGTCAGGCCTAGGGCCTGTAGAACCGCTGGGGCAACCAGGAACCACCCAAGGTTGGGGAAGCGTGCAGTGTCTAAACACAGCCGCAAATCACCATTGACTTTCTATGGAGAACGAACAATTTACAATTTTAAAGATTAAGGGCACTTAGATGTGAACTACGATGGAACCATTTTAGACTAAGGCACTTCGAGAGTCAAGACCCACAGGAGCACCGGAGTACTTGTGTTACCTCACCCAAGAAAACCGGTTGCATAGGTGTCTTTGGGTGTCGGGTTTCGTCGTCGATTCCAATGGAGAGCTGCGAAGAAATGCTGCAGGCGACCAGAGGAAAAGTGTCCGGGTGGATCCAAGGGTGGATCGGAGATGTGAAGAACCTGAAAGCAGAGGGGACAGAGTCTGGGTCACTAGCCAGCGACCAGGATGGCAACAGGAAGATGTCAGCCGATGTCAGGTGCTTTCAAGTGAAGTAGGTGAAGCTTAACTCTTCAGCCACGAGGACCAGGAGGTGTCGACGACGACCAGGAGCTGGATTTGAGCTGTCCCACAAAGGATGTCGAGTGCTGCAGCGTCAGAATCGGGATTGGACCCAACAAGCCTTGGCAACGCAACCCACGCAAGATTGGCTTTGGTGCAGACCAGCCAGGTCTGAGGGACTCACCCTTTGGAGGGGAGTCCGAGAACGTCTGGAGCACCAGGAAATCTCAAGAAACAAAGGATTGTCCTTCGTGGGGGCCCACTAGCCAGCGGAGTAGGAACCGCGAAGGAGCCTCGAGCTGCGGTGAAAAAAGGGGACTCACGGGTCACTCGTAGAGTGCTGACCTCTGTACTTCAGTGCAAAAGGTGCTCGGGGCAGGGCTTCAAACACACCAATGCACAACTTCGGGAAGTAGGTGCCGTCGCAAAAATGCTGGATGTCCAGGAGTTCTGGTCCCACGTCTCTAGTGTCAGCTACAGGTCTCAGCTCTGCTGTGAACTCGAGTCAGCTTCAAAGATGTCTGGAAGTCCATGTCCTGTGTCGCAGATTCTTCGGGATCCGGCGGGAGCCTCGAAAATGCAAACCGGCAAAGATGCTTCTTTGGTGCTTTCACTCCTTGACCCCAAGGGAGATTCTTCAGTCTTTCAGTTGAAATGAAATGTCGAAGGTCCAGGATTTCTTCTTCAGAGTTTCGTCCAGGGTAATCTAAAGTCCTAGGGACTGCGTTCCTATACTTATACTACGTTTAGGGGTTGGGCTAACTCTAAGGTCCCACCTATGGGTGGACCTGGGGAGGGGATGGTTACACCCTTCCCCTTTGTCCAGTTTCGCACCAGAGTTGGGGCTGAGTGCCCCAGCAACAGGTTTGAACTGGGAAATGCATGGAGCACCTTGTGTGCCCCAGGCAGTATCTGAAAAGCATTCCCTGAATGCAACCCACCCTGCCCCAATACATTAAATCCTATCTGGGGAGGTGCTGGCACCTCCCTGGACAGGAAACCTATTGTCCAGGCCTCCCCTGCCGGAGTTTCGTCCAGCAGCAGGAGGTCAGACTCGTATCTGTGGCAACAGCATCCATTTTGTGATGCTGGGGCTCTGTTTAACTTTAACCGGGTATACCAGTGTGTACATGTCTTTTCCCTCTAGAAGGGTGGAATGCTACCCCCACCACCAGAACTGGCAAGGGGGTAGTATTCCAAATCGTTTGACACCTTACACAACATGTTTTGATAAAGCCAAACCAAAGTTAGCATTAACCGCGAGAATTATAATGCACTTAAGAGTATATGGTATGGCTATATCATAGAACAGCTAGAAGGAGAT
This sequence comes from Lissotriton vulgaris, assembly GCF_964263255.1. Classification (NCBI taxonomy): domain Eukaryota; kingdom Metazoa; phylum Chordata; class Amphibia; order Caudata; family Salamandridae; genus Lissotriton; species Lissotriton vulgaris. The sequence continues at coordinate 1,324,194,999 of NC_141687.1, read as the reverse complement.
ATTTCCGAAAGCTGCAGAGGGGCTCAGCTCATGCTAGGGCACCCTCTCACACCAAACCAAGCACTCTGCCTTCAGGATTGTCAAGGCCTGCCATAGGAGTGACTTATAGGTTACTATGTGTCTATATGTAAGGGTAGATATAGGTATACTATATCTAAGTAAGGGGTGCTTACACCACCTTACCCAGGCTGCGAGTGCAGACATGTGGTGTCATTTTGGAAGGCTAACCAGGGGTGGCACAATACATGCTTCAGCCCCTGGTAGGCCTCTGGGGTCCCTATGCCCTGGGTACCTAAGGTACCATATACAGGGACTCATAAGGGTGACCCAGTAACCAATCTGGTATGTACCTAAAATACATGGTATCAATGTAGAGAGAGAACAGCTAGGCTGTGGTCCTGATTAGCAGGGCCACAGCCAGGCTAAAGTTGAAAAACCAGTGAAACACAGCAAAAAGTGGGGGTAACCATAGGAAGCAGACCCTACTCTCCTACATCCCCCCCTCAAACGCAGGGATATTAAACTAACCTTGACCAGTTGAGTCTTCATGTTCTAAGTGGAAATATCTGGAGAGTCCATCTGCAGTAGCATAGTTACTCCCAGGTCTATGTTCCACTGTATAGTCCATCCCCTGTAGGGAAATGGACCACCGGAGTAGTTTGGGATTTTCCCCCTTTATCTGTTTTAGCCATAAGAGGGGCTTATGGTCTGTCTGAACTGTGAAGTGAGTGCCAAACAAGTATGGCCTCAGCTTCTTCGGAGCCCAAACCACAGCAAAGGCCTCCCTGTCAATAGCTGACCAACGTTTCTCTCTAGGGGTCAACCTTCTGCTAATAAAAGCTACTGGCTGGTCCTGACCTTCATCATTCAATTGTGACAGCACAGCCCCTACCCCCAAATCATATGCATCTGTCTGGACAATTAATTATTTGGAGTGGTTAGGACTTGGCAGAATTGGTGCAGTGCACATGGCCTGCTTCAGGTCATCAAATGCCTTTTGACAGCTGACTGTCCACTGAACTTTCTTAGGCATTCTTTTAGAAGTTAAGTCATTCAGGGGTGTCACAATGGAACCATACCTCTTGACATCTCCTATAGTACCCATTCAGGCCCAAGAAAGGTCTGACCTGAGTCTGGGTGGTTGGAGCCACCCAGTCCATTATAGTCTGGATTTTGCTCTGCAATGGTTGAACCTGGCCTCCACCCACAAGGGTGCCAAGGTACACAACCTGACTCAGCCCTATCTGGCACTTAGTAGCCTTGACAGTCAGGCCTGCTTTTTGCAGGGCATCCAAAACATTTTTCAGGTGGATCAGGTGATCCTCCCAGGTGGAGCTAAAGACAGCAATAACATCCAGATAAGCTGCACAGTAGCCTTCCAGGCCTATTAGGATTTTATTCACCAACCTTTGAAATGAGGCAGGTGCATTTGTCAGACCAAAGGGCATTACCACAAATTGATAATGTCCTCCTGGGGTTGAAAATGCTGTTTTTGGCTTCGGATCATCAGCTAGTCTGATCTGCCAGTAGCCAACAGTTAGATCAAATGTGCTCAGAAATTTGGCAGATGCCAACTTATCTATGAGCTCATCTGCTCTGGGTATTGGATGGGCATCGGTCTTAGTGACTGCATTGAGACCTCTTTAGTCTACACAAAACCTAATCTCCCTCTTACCACCCTGGGTGTGAGGTTCAGGCACTAGGACTACTGGTTCAATTACTCCCAATTCCAACATTTTCTGGACTTCTGTCCTGATGCAGTCCCTGACATGATCAGGTTGCCTGTAATTCTTATTTTTAACAGGCAGACTGTCCCCAGTGTCCACTTCATGAGTGCACCAGGTAGTCTGATTTGGGAGTCAGTGAAAACATATGTCTGTATTGTTGCAGAACTTGTCTGCAGTCAGTTTGCTGCTGATCAGTGAGGCTGCCTGCCAAGGCTACTCCATCAACTGACCCATCATCAGGGTTCTGAGACAGCAGGTCTGGGAAAGGGTCACTCTCTTCCTCCTGTCCTTCATCAGTAGCCATGAGCAAGCCCATGTCTGCCCTGTCAACATATGGTTTTAATCTGTTGACATGAAGCACCCTATGGGGGCTTCTGGGAGTTCCAAGATCTACCAAATAGGTAACCTCTCCCTTCTGTTCAACAATAGTGTGGGGCCCACTCCACTTATTGTGTAGAGCTGCTGGGGCCACAGGCTCCATCACCCACACTTTCTGTCCTGGCTGGTAAACAGTCAGTACAGCCTTTTGGTCATGCCAGGTTTTCTGTAATTCCTGGCTAGCCTCAAGGTCTTTGGATGCCTTTTTCATGTACTCATGAGAGTTAAGACCAACCATAGGTTTAGTCCAGTCACGCACTGTTCACTTGGTGTTCTCACACCTTTTATTTTTACTAACGTAATCAAAACTTGATCAATTGCTTTTCATTCATCTAATTTTTCATAATTTTGTCAAAATTCATGTTTTAAATCACATGTTATTAAACAATCACATTTGGTTCTATAGACAAAACATTTACATCAGAATAATAATGATCATGTTTCTTATCAGTAATTACAACATTGTTATTGGCACATGACACTTCTTAATCGCATGCCCGATGCATTTCTTCACCCAATTGGTGCCTTCCTCAGGGGCCTCACTTGTTAATGTTGGGGGTTTGCGAGTATCATCGATGCGTACTTGAAATGTAACAACGTTGTGTGCTGTGCCTGGTGCTGTGAACTTCTTAACCTGTTGTATTTGTAATTCATAGATCTATGCTTGCTGTCTCTACGGTTATCATCGAGTCCTCAACTGACGAGTGCTCCCCACGAACCTCATTATAGTTTTTCATGTACTCAGCCATCCGGGAGCGGAGGGACCAAGTACATAGTCCACAATATCCTGTTTAGGGGGTTTGAGAGGTAACTCCTATTCCTCCTTCACCAGACAACGTGATCCTCTAACAGGGTGCCCAAACAGAAGTTCAAATGGGCTGTAGCCAACCCTCTTCTCTGGAACCTCCCTGTATGCAAACAAAAGGCAGGGTAGCAGGATATCCCATCTTCGCCTGAGCTTTTCTGGGAGACCCTTAATCATACCCTTTAAGGTCTTGTTGAACCTTTCAACTAGACCATTACACTGTGGATGATAGGGTCTGGTGAACTTATAGTTCACTCCACACTCCTTCCACATTGCAGTGAAGTAACTAGACCTCTGTCAGATACTACCTCCTTAGGGAAACCCACTCTTGAGAAAACTCCCAAGAGGGCTCTTGCCACAACAGGTGCTGTAGTGGTCCTAGGGGGAATTGCCTCTGGGTACCTGGTGGCATGATCCACTATCACCAGGATAAACATGTGCCCTGATGCAGTTTGGGGATCCATTGGTCCAACAATGTCAATCCCTAGATGTTCGAAGGGAACCCCCACCACAGGTAGTGGTATAAGGGGGACCTTTGTAGTGCCACCTGCTTTACCACTGGCTTGGCAGGGGATACAGGAGCAACAAAACTCCTTTGTGTCTTCGGACATGTGGGGCCAGTGAAAGTGAGGGACAATCCTGTCCCAAGTCTTGTTCTGGCCCAGGTGTCCTGCTAAGGGAATATCATGGGCTAGTGACAAAAGGAAGCCCCTGAATGCCAAAGGTATGACCAACCTCCTAGAAGCACCAGTTTGGGGTCTCTCTGAATACAGGAGCCCTTCATCCCAATAGATTCTATGGCTGCCACTAGCATTCCCAGCAGCCTCAGCAGCAGATTGCTGTCTGAGGGGTTCAAGAGAAGGGCAGCTCAACTGCGCCGGACTCAGATCTGCCCTGGAAGGGCCCTCTGTCCCCAAGAACCCAACCTGATCAGGTTCAAGCTCCTCTGGGACAGCTCCTTCTTCAGGCTTACAATCAGCTTCCTCTGAAGGCTGATCCTCACTCTGAGTCAGGGGGGAGGCCCTACCCTAACCCCACTGCTCCTTTTCCTGGGAGGCAACTGGTCCACTATTCCAGAATCCAGTGCCTGTTCAGTGTTAGACTTTTTGACCTGTGACCTAGTCACAGCAAGGACATGTGCTGAGATTCCTAACATTTCTGCATGGGTCCTATACTCCACTTCAGACCAGGCTGAAGTCTCTAGGTCATTGCCAAGCAATCATTCTACAGGGAGGTCTGCACTTATCACAACCTTCTTAAGGCCAGTGACCCCTTCCCAGGAGAAATTAAAAACTGCCATACTATGAGTGGTACTGACTTTGCTAGCATTGATCCCTTGGTAAGACACTCCAAGTATGACTTGTCCAGGGTCCACAAGCTCAGGTATCACCATTGTGACACTGGCACATGTGTCCCTATAGGCATCAGCCTTTTTCTCATTGATTAAAGGTGTTTGTCTGTACTTGCCCAGATTACTGGGGCTCACAGAGGAGGTCATATCCATGACTCAATCACAGATCAAAACAGCTTGAGTTGGCACTCTGACTAGGCCAGTGTCCATCTGAGATCCCAGGGCTAAACCTACTACACCCTTCTGCGGGGAACCACCACTTGTAGCTGTACTAGGGGGAACAGTTGCCTTAGGGGCAATGGTGGCTGGAGCGGTCTCCTTTTTGGTGCACTCACTAGTCCAGTGAGTATTATTCTTACAAACTTTGCACTATGGTTTTCTTGGATCTTCTTTTTTTTTTAGATTGGGGCCCCTACCATTAGAAGCTTTTTGGGGACCTTGTGAAGACTTCTGGTCTTTTACTTTCTCCCCACCCTTTTGGTCTTGCTTCTTTTGGTCACCACCTTGGTTCTGATCCTTCTGCTTCACCCTGGTTCTGACCCATTTGTCTGCCTTCTTTACCAATTCTTGGGGCGAGGTCAGATAAGAGTCAACAAAGTGCTGATGCAACAACTGGTTCTGACAGTTATTAAGAATCTGTTCTCTCATGATTACAATCCTGTATAGTCACACACTTTACTGCCCAGCAACCAGCCCTCCAGAGCCTTAGTAGCACAATCTACAAAATCAGCCCAGTCCCGAGTATGTGTCTTCTGGGTATCTCTGAACTGCAACCTGTACTGTTCAGTCGTTAGGCCAAACCCATCTATCATGGCACTCTTCAGGACAGTGTAATTGTCAGCATCCTCCTCTCTTACAGTGAGGAGCTTGAAGAGCCAAGATTGCTGCCACTGCCCTGGAGGTACCTGTTGTACTTTGCAGGCCCTTTACAGTGCAGTAATCCATTTGTGGATGTCATATCCTGACTGATAGGGGGGACAATCTTGCTCAGGTTTCTATGGTCATAAGACCTGTCCCTACCACTAGGGATATTGCTGCCACCATGGGACTCTAGACCCGTCTTTTTTTTCTCTCTCTCTCAAGAGCTAGGGTCTCCTTTTCTAAGGCTACTTCTTGTCTCCTTATCCTAAGCTTGGCTTCTGTCATCCTAGCTTCATCTCCCCCTTCTCATGAGAAGTTCTACTCCTATGAGCAGAGGCAGAGGACCCTAGAGATGTACCAGAATGGTCAGATTCCACTGAAGGGGATCCTTCCCTTCTAGTCACACCATCAGTTCTACGTGGGGGGATGGAGGGAGGCCCATTCTGACCTTCATCATCTCCAGGCAGACTTGGATTCCCCAGGTTGAGTCTACTGACATCAACCTGGTCTGCATCATCATTATCAGAGTCCTGGTGGGACAACCCACTAGGATTCTCCTCTTCTGATGTTTGCACCCCATCCCCATTACCTAGTCTATCAGTATTTGATGCTTTTTCCAAGTCATCTAACACAAATATGTCTATCAGGTGTTGGGACTTCGTCCTTGCTTTGATTTTCTTATGGCACACAGACCCCTTAACTATTGGAAGGAGAATGTGTCAGTGGCAAAGCAGTTTTGTTTTGAAAACTTTGTGAAGATTCATCAATTGGCGCCAAAGTTATTAGCAAAACAAAAAGCGCTTTTCCTATGCAAACTAGGTCCTAACTATAACTACCGGAAGGCGGCCTCCAGATATAGTCACTTAAAAAAACAGAGGTTACAGGGACGTTCTGGCTAGGCTCAGGTTTCACTTGTACAAAACCATAGAAATTCAGCAGTTATAGTTATTTTAGCTAACTATAACTTCCGCCCCCGCAATGCATTGCTTATGACCTCACATATTACATCACTCATGACATGCCCAGTGACATGTAAATTCCATTTCCTAACCATAACGTCCTTGTAACTTTTGTTTTTTTAAGTTAATTTCTAAGGTTTTTTAAAATTTTATGTCATAACTGTAACCTATAACCTTTGAGAGCGAGTGTGTGCAAGTGTGTGTATGGGTGTCTCAGTGGGTGTGTGAGTGGCATAATGGGTGTGTGTGTGACTGTCTAAGTGGGCCTAGGAGTGGGTGCTTGAGTATGAGTGGGTGCATAAGTGTTCAGTGGGTCTGTAAGTAGGTGTGAGAATGGGGTTGTGAATGCCTCCATGGGTGTGTGCGTCAGTCTGTGAGTGCATGAGTGTCTTAGTGAGTCTGTAAGTGGATGCATGAGTCTCTAAGTGAGTCTGTGGGTGTATGTGAGTGGGTCTGTGAGTGAATACAAGATTTCCTCTGTGGGTCTGTGAGTGTGAATGTCCGAGTGCTCTCTGTTTTGCCTTTCTAGTCTTTAACCCCCTTCTGTTTTGCCCTCTTCTGCCCTGTTAATTTATTTTTTTTTGCGTGTTTTTCTGCCCTCCGTTTTGCCTTTTCTGCTCGCTTTTCGGCCCCCTGGTTTGCCCTCTTCTGCTCTGTTTTCCCTTTCTGCTAATTTTTCTGCCCTGTTTTGCATTTTCTGCTAGTTTTTCTTCCCTAGGTATTGCTTTTCTGCTAATATTTCTGCAGTCTGTTTTGCATCTTCTAAAAACCCTGGGATCACCACCTCCACAGGGCATTACTTATAATAAGGAGGAGGAGCACGGGGACCCTCCTCCATTGAGCTCTTTGAGCCCAAGGACCGCCACACCCACGGGGCTTTATTTAAACCAAAGGAGGAGGGCTGCACGGATCCCCCTCCTGGGACTTTGATATGCCCCAGGAACTACCACCTCCCCAGGGCCAACTTAAAAATTATCCAGGGGCCGCATGGACCTCTGCAACCACCACTTCCCTGGCACCAAATACATTCTTTAAAGAGGGAGGGTGCCCCCCCTCCCTCACCATATAGGCTCGCAGAGACACCATCCACTGGTGTCCAGCTATGTATCCCTGGGGCCCTGGGCCCGGCCAGGGAACCCAGTGTAGCAGGATGGAGACTACGAGGGGAGCCATAAGGCCCTGGCGGCACCAGCGGCTCCCCGCCTCTTACGGGAGCCAGCATTGGTATTGCACACAGAGAGCTGCTGGAAACACAGATCTCTGTGTGCAAGAGCAATTTCAATTGTTTCATCCCTTCCTTGCCTGCATGTCTGAGGGCAGGGAAAGAGGTGAAACCTCGGCTTCGGGCGGGCGGGAGCACTTTGACAGCTCCCACCTGCTGGAAGCAGAGTCTTTACTTTTGCCTGGCATAAGCGGTTAGCTCCCACAAAGCAAAAGCATACAGCTATAGCTCGGGGTAGGCACCCCGGGACAAACCGGAGCCATCCCTGGGGAGAGGGGGTGCTCCCCAGGGTCATATATGGCCCTAGAAGGGGGGCCGTGTCGCCTCTTCCTTCTCTGTGAATCGGCCGGCCCCGGGGTGGTGGTGGTCCCCAGGGCCGTATATGGCCCGGTAGGGAGGCCGCGCTGCCCCCTTCCCAGTATTAGGTATTTAGGCCCCTGGGAGGTGGTGGTTCCCGTGGTCCGTGCAGCAACACTGCAAATATTTATAGTTGCTCTGGGGTGGTGGCGGTCCCCCTTTTTTTTTTTTTAAATACTTGGGTGAAGGGTATTCCTACCATGCCCGCTTTTCTTTTTTTCACTTTTTTGTTTTGGGGACTCAGCTGAAGCCAAGTCCGTAGAAGGCTGCCAATGCGTTCTTGTTGAAGTGTTTGCAGCCAATCAAAGCTCTGCAGATCTCCGCATAAGCTCGGCATTATTTGCCTAGGCTTTGCGATCGTATATATGCAAATTTGCATTGCCCTTAATTTCTAAACTACTGAACAGATTTAAACTAATATAACTGAAAGCATGATCTGCGTTACCAAATCTACCTTTCTGCCAAATTCGGTGTAATTCCGTACAGTGGTTTGGGCTGTAGTAGTGTTCAAAACTCTTATGTGAATTAACATGGGAAACACACTTTTTTACCCCCAGCCCCCTTTTCTCAGCCTCCGCTTGACGCATCCTCCTGAAACTTTCTAGAATCATTGACACACTTTTTGGGAAATATCTGTTAAGATTAGTGAAAAGGTGCCCAAGATTTAAGATAGTCAAAAAACGTTTTTCCTATGGAAACATGGTCCTAACTGTAACGACCTAATGGCAACCGGCAGTAGGTTATATACATATATATCTTCTAGTGGTGGTCGTCACTAGTAGTTTTAGTTGGGTCCTTTTTTTCCCATGGAATGCATTTTTTTTGGTTTGCTAATAACTTTGGCTCTGTTAGTTCATCTACCACAGCTTCTTCCAGGAATGTTTCGGGGTGATCTGTCAAGCGGATGCTGATAACAAAAATGGGTGTTCCAAAATGCAAAATCCCCATCCATTTTCCATAGACCACTTTAATACGGACTACAGCAAAAACTGCAGAACAGAATTACGACAAATTCGTCAGAAAGCTAAATCTTGGTATGCAGATTTTGCTTTTTGTGATTTAGTGTAAATGTATTCAGTAGTTTTTAGAAAGTAAGGTTGAAAAATAATTGTATATCTGGATCGTTGAGTCATCAAGAGTCTAGAGAGACTCTTGATGGAGCCACAATATTTAAGAATAGAGCATTCTAGTAGGCCCAGAGAGCTTTATTTCCCTTGGACCATCTCACTCCCATGGGAGTCAGACTCCTGCAGGAGCAAGCGCTCTGATTGGCTGCCAGCAACACCGGCAGGGGCAGGAAAATCTGTGTTGGCTCCTGCTTGGCAGGAGCCTTTTTGAATTTCCCGTCAAGCAAGAGGAAAAAAAACCTAGTCCGCTCCCAGTGAGATGGAGCTTTGAAAATGCTACTGCCCACTGGGAGCGGACGTTTGATCCGTTTCACTGTCTCAATGAAGTGGGCAGGGAAACAGATCAAAATAAGGTTCCTGCCCGTTATGTCACCCGCTGTATGCTGCGAGTCGGCAGGGGCCTTGGGGCTCCCCTATCACCCACAACATGAGTATTGCACCCACCTTTAACAGTGGAGGACTGTGGTGGATATGGTCCCCAGAGCCGAAATCAGCCTGGGGAGGGGTGTCACGCAGCCCCCATCCCCTTTAAATAAGTGGACCTGGGGAATAGGGTCTCATGGGCTAACAGCCCGGAGAGGGGGGCTGTGTGGCCCCCTCCCCTTAAAAAACATGCACAGCCCTGGATGATGGGGTCCCCAGGGCCTAAAGAGGCTGAGGGAGATGGACCAAGAGGTCTTCATCCCCTTTTCTAGATATACGTACTGCCCTAGGAGATGGGGTACCCAAGGCCTTAAAAGTCTCGGGAGGCGGTCTGCGAAGCACCCCTCCGGTTTATTTAAATACGTGGCCGCAGGGATGAGGTTCCCATGTCTGATAACTGCTAGGGGGTGAGGTGGGGGTCCAGCTGTCCCTCTCACCTTTAGTTTTAAAAATGGTCCTGAGGATGTGGTCCCAGGGCGTAACAGGGCTCGGGGAGGGGGATGCCACATGGCTCTCCTCCCCTTTAATTAAAAACAAATGGCCCTGGGGGATGGGGTCCCCAGGACCTTTAAAGTCTCTAGGAATGGGGCTGCATTTTAAGATATGTACGGCCCTGGGAGATGTGGCCCCCAGAGCCTTAACAAGCTCAGGGAGGGGGGTCCCTCCCCTCTAATAAAAAAATGCCCTGGAGGATGGGGTCCCCAGGGTCAGGCCCGATGGCTAATACCCACCGTGCAAGTCTGAAGAACAGTGTACATTCTAGGCAACCCTTTGCAAAAAATACACTATTCACTCAAAATAAGCAATGTCTAAAGATACTAAAGACTATACTACCTGCAGCCTTCATACTAAGGTGAAAACTTTACTGATAGCTCATCTTCTGAAGCAAAATAAACACATGTACATAGCTTAAAAAAACCCGGTTCACACAGTCTTCTAGTTTACATAGAAACTGTCATGCTGAGCCAATTCAGTCTAATAACACATGGCTGCTCACAAAACTTAGTATGTTGTATGTAGAATCTTTGCCCTGTTGCAAACGTTTTATGCAGGGCTTACTTGTGTGGAACATAAAGGACACAAGTCATCAGCTGTCACCTGCACGCAGGGTTACTCTTGAATGCAAACATTTATAACATGTTCAATACCTCTAAACACCTATGATGAGTTAAGAGAACATGCATTTTGTAAACACTTACAACCATTAGCTGGAACCAAACTGTTCAAAATTAGGTAGAAAAGTAATATGGTAGTTACCCACCACAATGTAAACTATAAAACAAACTAGAACATTCATTGAATGATATAATTATTGATGTCCTTCGAGATATCTTCAATGAAGTCACAAATGATGTCATAGAACATGTCATGAGTTATGTAATATGCGAGGTCATAAGCAGTGCATGGCGGGGTGCAAGTTATAGTTAGCTCGGCTAATGTCAATGTCTAGCGTGCTTACAGATTTTATCCCCCAGTAATGCTAACACGTATTGTTTAAGACTTATTAAATTTATGGAATATTAAATGTTCTTTTAAGTTAAACAAATGCAGCAGTAATTAATGAATTTCAATTTAGATTTCTGTAGATGAAGGGCCACTCCGCAGTTGAATCGGAAATTTGTTGCATTCATAATTGCACTCATTAGTCATAATGCAAAGAATATTTGATGCACTATGGGAAAGGTTACTGGAATTGTGTGGTAAAAAAGCACCAAATTAAGCAGCAGCAGTGTTGATTAAATTACGCTGCAAGAAAAAGAAATGTATGTGGCATAATGCATATTGATTGATTTAACCCCATTAGTACCAGTTTAACAACCAAATACATAAATAAGCAACTGAAACGTAAACAGTATACCTTTGCGAAGGATCGCCTACCGCGTGAACACTTGTTGCAAGTCATTTTGTATACATTTGAGCTAGAAATCAGTTTCTTTTGTTAAAATCTGCAGATTATTCAGAAGATGATGGATTATGTGGCAAATCCATAATGATGCGAAAAAAGCTACCAACACGAATTCGCATAACTCCAGTGGCCCGACTATGGGCAATACGGACAGGGAAAATTGGACCATCACTGGTACATCAAACCGTTCTAAGAAGCAAATAAAAATAACAGATGAAAAATCTAATTAAGTATTTCATCAAAACTAGAAAACTACTAAGAGTATAATGAATAGCATTCCAAATGTTGCACCGCTACCAAAGGTAGCAATATTTTGCAACAGGAATTCCGGTCACAAACAAAAAAAAAGGAGAAGTTGACAACTCCTAAATTAGATTGCTAACTTATTCCCCTTTGCAAATTAGGGAAAGTGTTCATTGAACTAGGTAGTGGTTGAGTGGCGTACTGCCTACTCCACTTGAGTAAGAGGAATACAATATTGCTGGGGTTGAGTTATAGGCAGGCACTGGACATCCAGGTCTGAATGAGATGGAGACACTGACTGTTGAGTGGAAAAGAGACTTCATGTAGAGATGTTTGTCATTAGAGTATTTATGTACTTTGATGTAACATGAGGGACTCCATGTAGAGCTTGAAGATGAGAGGGATAGGAGTACGGTCTATAGCTTGTGTTAGTTTAAGGGCAAGGATAATTCAGCTTTTGGGGAGGGATACTTTGTAATAGAGCCACACTTACATGGCAGATTATTTCTGAAAATTATTCTCGATTTGAAAAGCCAAAGATGCCTTCCTGGAAGAGAATGCGATTTTATCTGTCAGAGTCAGAAAGAGTTTGAACTCATCTTCAATAAAATTTGTATAGCATGTATTGCATAATTGCATTGCTCCTGAGTGCTTTTAGAGTTCGGATCAAAGACGGATTGCAGTCGAAGTTGATTGCAATATTGATGTTGATGGATGGAGCTATGTTTCTGCACTTACGGCATTACGTGTGCATGGTTTGAGTAGTGAGTCACCAAGACTAGTGACACTGTGCATAACTGTTTTGCTTGATTTATTGATAGTTCGTTAGTGATACTCAAATGGGACTTCCCTTCTTTTCCGCATCAAGGGTATTTTGTTTGGGCCTTGGAATGGTATGTTGCAAAGCTACGGCTTTCCAAGTCGAGATTTGGACTGCTGAAAAGTTGTTTTTTAGGTTTCTCCTCAGGTCCATGAGGTTGATGCCATTATGAAAGCTAGAGTGAGATCGGCCCACATTGCCACATGACATGCAGCGTGCTCTGAGATCCTTAGGATACTGGTATGAGCAGAGGGGGCAGCATAGCTGGTACCATGAGCTTTTGTGCTGATCTTTCAACATTTTTATGGGCGAGACAAAGAATTGTAAAGTTAACTCTACCCTGGAATGTGCAGGTTTCTGTTCTGAAATGGTACGAACTGATGTTTCTCTAGCCTGAAGATGATAAATACAGCTGTGTTATTGGCTTTTTATTTCTTAAGTGGGAAGGCCTTCATCAAATAAATTGCTGCATTCTAAGCAGAAGTTCAAAATTCTATCACAACCAGTGGGTGGTGTTCTGTGGGAATCGTAGTCAGGATTTGTTTAATCTGAAATTTGTGGAAGGTGGGATTGACTACGGTCCCTGTTTGGGAGTAATGACTCGTATCCGCATTCCATATCAAACTGAGGTTTTTGACCTTTCGCTTTTTAGTAGGACATATCTACGAAGATTGTAGGGAAGGAGTTGAATAGTGTCGACTTTTTAAGGATAATGGAAAGAAATAGCATAAGAATGGCTCACAAAAATGAATCTGGAAAGTTTCACCATATGGCAGACTGTGCAAATTCCTTGGTCTTCCACATTAACACCATATTCAGCTTCGGGACCCACATTGCAAACAAAACAAAAATGGCCAGGGTATCAACTGACCCTTCACCTGTGTGGAAGGTTCTCACAATTTCTTTTTGCGACTTATTTGCTGCATCAGTGCAAACAATTCTAACATACCAAAAGTGGGACACACACAAGCAAATATGCAATCAAATAATCAATCAGGGGGTTGTATGAGGGTCTCAAGGTGCTGGGGGCAGCTCCAGATCAGTTGAAGAGCCAGGTCTTGAGGGCCCTCCTGAACGTGTGCAGGGTCGGGGAGTGTCTGATGTTGACAGGGAGCATGTACCAGGTCTTGGCTGCGAGGTAGGAGAAAGCTCTCCTGCCGGTTCTGTCTCTGCAGATGCGAGGGACCTCGGCAAGGGCAAGGTCGGCAGAGCGGAGGTTTCTCTTTTGAACGTGGAAGGATAGTCTCTCGTTGAGGTATTTGGGTTCGATGTTGTTTGGGGATTTGTAGGATTGAGTGAGGAGTTTGAAGGTGACCCTCTTCTCAATGGGGAGTCAGTGGAGGCCTTGTAGGTTGGGTCATGTGCTCTTGACACAGAGTCCAGAGAACGAGTCTGGCTGCGGCGTTCTGGATGGTTTGGAGTTTGCGTAGAAGAGTTCTGTTGATTCCGGCGTAGAGGGCGTTGCCGTAGTCCAGTCTGCTGGTTATGAGTGCATGGGTGACGGTCTTTCTGAAGTCGGGGGGATCCATTTGAAGGTCTAATTTCACAGTTGTTGTCCAAAACTCCCTAAAATACAGCACACACATATAAATACATTGTTGTGTATTTATATTCCTTACTACATTTCCAGATACAAAAAACAGCACATTTTACAATAAATTCACTGAAACCAAATGCTAAATTATGCAGATTCGATGACTCGGTCCCTTCATCAAACATCAAAAACTGTGCAAGGATTTAAGGATTTTCAGTTCAGCCGGCAAAATAGCTTTTTGCCAGCTTGAGAACTTTCCATACATTGATAAAGGCTATTTTCAGTTGTTTAGTATTTGTGCCAGCAGTGCACAGTATTTCAAGGTGGCTATCTTTCCTGGTCTATGAAAGTGCTGCCTCTGGCACGCAGTCTTGGGGCACACTACTATATAGTATAACAATGTCCAAGTACAGGCCCACAGGACATTGCAATTGTTATATTCATTGAATGTGTTCCAGTTGGGCGGGGGGTGTTCTCAAATTGGAGTATTGCAAGCATTTACAAAAAAAATCTGAAAATACCAGTGTCTCATTATCCATTATTCATTACAGTGTCTTCTAGGATCGAATTATTTAAAGCAATACATAACAAAAACAGAATTCTGTCCAGGATCGAATTTAAAATGTTCCTAAATCTAGAAGTTCAAAAACTAGATGCAGTCTGACCCATTTTCCGTCTGATGTGGTTATTTGTTGACAGTACCGAAGAAGCTTGGCTTCAATCTAAAACTAATTGAATTGATAATTACTTAATTTCAAATACCGTACGATGGAAATAAGAGTTCAAAAACCATCACCCTATACAGAGTGTAAGGACAATGAGAAGCCTGCCCTGTTCCTCATATTTTCATAACTGCTGTTGAACCTCTGGTGCAAATGATACGCCTCAGCAAAAACGGAGCTGAATGATCTCTGATAAGAGTAAATGTAAAATATACGTATTTGCTCAGGACATATTTAATAACTGGCTAATGGAACACCTAAACATGACTTCCACCACATGCTATAAAGAATAAATTTCTGAAAATTATCTAAATAGAGAGGTCCAGAGCAAAAGTAGTGGTGAGAGGGTCAGATTGTGAAACTAGCACAGATAAATTAACAATTTTTAATATCTTAGAATCTGCCCCACTTACGCACACTGTCATGCAAGCCAGAGGTTCGGCACAGGAATCACCCATTCTAAACTGCTCAAGGAGCGGGAGGTCCAAAAATGTCGAGCGATGGCCACAACATGTACATACACTGCCTTTGATCTGTCATACAGGACTGGAACTATATATATATATTAATAATGTGCAAACTATGCCCTGTAATTGTTGAAAATTATATTTAAGACTACATCAATGTCATTGCTCTAAATGTGAGCTCCGTTTGCATGCTCACTCGTACTTATTAAATTGATGCCGTATAAACAAGTAATGGAATCTATATTTTTAATGAAATCACTCCGCAAATGTTTCCACTAACAAAGCATTTTAATTCAAGGAAATTTACTGACGTATTTCTATGAGGCACAGTGAATTTTAAGTTAAGTTTGTTTATGTTAAGGATGTTCAGAACACTCTTCAAATTAACAAAGAGTTTGAAAATAAGGCAAGTAAGTACAATCCCAACAAGGGAGGACGATGCACAATATACATTGATCACATAAAAGGAATAGCTGCATGCGCTGCCCTAGAAGGGATATCTGAGCAAGCATTGCTCTGTAATGGAATTCCAGTGCGTCCTAAAGGCCATCACTTCGTTACTTTTGTTCATCATTTTGGCAAAGCATTTGAATATGAGCATTGATTTTCATCATCAGACTTTGATCTAAAGCCTGAGAAAGGCAAACAATGATCATAGAAGTGGTCAGTCACAGAAATATAATGTCATAAAGGGAAAAAAGAGGAATGAAAAAGAACCTGCAAGTGAGAGATGTGAAGGGGGCTGGAATTGTATTTAAGCAGCCATGGGGGTCAGCGATTCGAGAGCTCAGCAGCATCAGCTGGCAGCTACTAAGAAAAACTCCACCATTTTGCTGTGCCGGCGGTAGACCCCTACCAACAACCTTGCCCCCGCACTTGTTATTTATCCGTTTTCAAACTAAGGCTTGCATCCTGCGATATGAAGGCTCATAAGAGGCGCTCTCAACGAACCAGGCTTTTGGTCGCCAAGGCTATACCATGCTCCAATCACACCGTCCTGTGGACCTGTGAGATGCTGCTGCCGATTATGGAATAGGATGAACCTATAAAATACTCCTTAAGAGTAGGAATCATACACATTTTATCTTTCTTCTGTGGCAGAGACATCTAAAATACCACGTTTGTTATCGGGCTCGCTATTTGGATAGATATTACGTTGCCAGGGGAACCAAAGTCTGAGAAAATCGCAGAGGCTTCTACCATTTGTCAGAAAATTATTCTGATTTCAGCCCGTCCTTCTGGTTCCCCTCCCCTCTTTCCTTGCTGTCATTATTCCTTCATTCATTTAGTGTCTCAGTTTCCTCATTCAAAATGTTCTATCTCTAAATAGCTCACTCCTCCCCCTCCTCTTGCAAGCTATTTATTGCAATTTCACAGCACAGGAATGAGTTGGTTGGTGAATGAAGGCAAGTGGGTACTGAGAAGCTCCTTCAGGTTTTGATCAGACCACAACTGCAAAGACAACAGAAATGGAATAAGATGGTTTGAGGCTCATCGAGTCTCTTTGGGGGTGGTATACGTAACACTGTGCTATCTGAACACGACCATCTAACCCCAGGGGATTTTGTGCGGGCATGGGGTGGAAGTTGAATGCATCTGGAAAGTGCACACCGCTAGAAGAGAAAATCTTGTGGAGTGCCACAGCACAATGATCATGCACGACAATGCAGTGAACCGTGTGTGGTGGTGTTGTCAGTGGGCATATAAACAGCCCGCAGCTGAAGGGGAAGTCAGTTTGCCCTCAATACAATGCTCCATTTAAGCAGGTGGTTGCGGGTTTGGCCCTCCAGTACTCATTTTTAGGTACATGCACTTTTTTTCTCACCAGCTTGATCCGAAACAAGATCGAGAATAACACACAAGGAAGAGGTAAACAAAGATGGGAAACCCGTGACAAAAAAATAAATAAAGTGGGAATCCGCAGGAGTAGGATAAAAAGAAAGGGTGAATTATATACCAAGGCCAAGACTATTGGCTTTGGTAATTGTCACGTTGACATTTAGCACTGCTCCAATACACAGGATTTAAAAACAGCAGAGGCAGGCAAACTAATGCAACAGGAGTGGAGCTATGGTGAGACGAACCAACTTGTATGGAGATGGATGTTTCCCAAGCAGTCATTTTGAAAGATAACGGAGTTTTGTTGGAGTTTTTGGAGTTCAGGTACATAAGGGGCACACCAGAGTCTGAGTGATTGCTTTACGAAGCTGAGTGAAGTTATGGAAAACATGTAATATTTTACTTGGCATAAGCAGCAGCCATTTTGGCTGTGGTATCCATTTAAGTTTCCTTCGTAATTCTTTTGTCTTTTCACTATGCTTATGCTATCTATTTTAGTTGACTTCCTGATTCAGCAAAAAGCAATGTACATGCTGGGAGTTTGTAACTGCCAGTACACCTGTTAACTGTCAGTCATTACTGATGCCATAAGCATTTCTGCTCCCCCTCCCACTTTGCTGGCCATGTAGTTTTCATCTGCTCTTGTTTGCTGATAACTATTCCTAAAACGTGTTCTTCCTATTTCTGTTCACATGCTTACATTGCACAAAACCTGTGTAAAAATGGCACTGGATTGTGAAGCCAGTGTACTACCTCAGGCAGCACTTGAGAGTTCTGTGTGGATGTGGTTCAACTCATGAGTGATTAATAAACTTGTTATTTATTTCTAACTCCAGTGCTGATCTCTATTTTGTTGATCTTTGAACCCGTTGACAAAAGGGTAACCCTGCACCAGTGTACCCCTAAAAAGGTGCATTTCCACAAAAGGGTGAACAATAGTGGGGAGATGTGGTCTGTATGCCACCTCACATAATGAATTGAGGAACAATAAAGTCTTTGCTATTGGATCCCTACCGGATAGTAAGAGTGTTCTAAAAGTAATTTTGGGCTAAAAGAATACAAACACCTACCAACCTATAATTGCTATTGTGCACAGGCTTGAAATAGTGCCCCCCATATTCTCCCAGAGTAGCAGCAGAAGTAGCGGCAGAAGAGATCGTGCAAATTTCATCAGACAAGCGAATCTCATGTCCTTCTGAAATCGATCAATTGGTGTCAACACAGCTAACGGATGGACTTCTCAACAGTGAACCATGTACGCAAATATATGTGCTACTCAAATACAGAAACAGCTCTAGAAACACGTAAGAGGCTGTTGTTCTGTATAGGGATTGGCTGACCCACACCGTATATACGAGGGGCATCAACACAGGTTCAAGGGGTCCAGGTCAATTCAAAATGAAAGAGAAAAAAAGATCACCTTGTAAACGATTTCCATCTAGACTTGTATGTAGATGTATCTACTGTGGGTATCCTGAGCATTTGGCTACACTTGAGCCCTCCTGAATAGACTTATTTTGAGGCCCCTAATCTCCAGGGAGCTAGTGAAGCTATGTAAAACCGGAGGAATAATATCTTCCCTTTAATCACCGAGTTCTAAATAATCTGGAAATATGATTACGGACATCTCGGTGCACCTAAATAAAAAAATGTATGTAGGAATGAAGAGTAAGAGCCTATGAAAAAGCTCTGCCTGATACCAAACCGTGCAGATAACGATTTTAATAGTGGTCTGTAAATATACACTAAACTTGAAACTTTGTCATGATTACCACTTATAACTACAAGTTCTGGCTTTCACGCGCAGCCTCATGTGTACAGTGGGCAGTGTCTGATTTATTCCTAGAGGCTGTTAGTAACACAGTGGTAGTCATTAGAGGGTTATAGCAATGTGCCAATCTATATCTCTAGAACTCCACTATGGTAAGTTTACAAATGCTCTACATAGTGTCCCTGATGTCTGCACAGCTGATCACTGCCCTCATGAGACCTTACAATTGCTTGTATTGAACAATGAGGGCTTCAAGTTGGAAAGTGGCCAATGAGGAGTGGAAAATGGCACTTATATCAAATGCCTTGAGAGAGAAAAATCTGACCTTGGTATTTTTGGCTATCAGGTGTGTCATCTGATAGCCGTAAGATCAACAGACTTAAACCTATAGGATCGATCTCCTACCTTAAATGAAGCGTAAGAATCAACTGCAATAGAGATCACAGTTACAGAAGTAGCCCTTACAAGCTTGATAAAGAGAGACTCATAAATTGGGACATGGAAGTGAGGGAGCAAATAAGTGAGCAAATTAATTTCCTGCAATCAAGCATTGCTTAATTTGTAAAAGAATAAGGTTAAGGGTCCAATTTTTTTTGTCAGAAGCCCATGGCCGGTTCTATGGAAGGTCGGAGTGCCGGATACCAAGGATGTGCAGTCTTGATTCCACCTTAAAGCCTCTTTAATCCACCACATGCCCCTTTAACTCACTATTTCAGGTTTCTGCTTTCTCCCTTTGCCACAAGTTTTTCTGTATTTATCTTCCTCATTCTTCCCCACCCCTCTCTTGCTGTGGGTAAAAGTCTACTGAGGAAAAGTAAGTTCTGGTCTTCAAAAATGAGTACTGGTGAGTCGGTGCCTCTCTCCACCTCAACCACCAGCTCAAATTAGGCACTAGACACGAAAAACCTTCCTGTACAATACCACCTGAGCACTAGTGGAAGGTGCTTTATTAAGATCAGTGCAGGCAGAAGGACTCTAAAGAAATTACTTTTGAACAATGGAACCCATTGTAGGAAGGTGGATACCTGACTATGGTTACCCCAGATTTGTTGCCTTGTGTTTAGCTGGTTCTCGACTTAGTTGGCCTGGCTCCCTGCTAATCAGGGCCCAGGCTATCTGCTCTCTCCTTAAAATGGACTCCATGCAACCTAGGTGCATAACCTAATTGGTACTGGACACCTTGTCAGTCCCTATACAGTGCACTATAGGTGCCAAGGGCATAGGTGCATCCAAGGCCTACCAGGGGCTGCAGCATAGCTTTTGCCACCCCTGGCTGGTTCTTAAATTGACACAACTGGCTGATCACTCAGCTGGGGCAAGTTGGTGTAATCACCTCTTGCTTAGATATAGTATACCTATATCTAAACCTATATCTGGACACATATAAACCTATAAGTCACTCCTATGGCAGGCCTTATCAATCCTGGAGGCAGAGTGCCTGGTTTAACGTGCGATGGTGCTCGAGCATGAGCTGAGCCTGTCTGCAGCTGTCAGGAACAACTCCCTAAGCTGTTCCAGGATAATGCCATACCATATACTCTTAAGTGCATTATAATCCATCGCGGTTATGTGCTAACTTTGGTTTGGCTTTATCAAAACATGTCGTGTAAGGTGTCATACGATTTGGAATACTATCCCCTCGACAGTCCTGTCGACAGGGATAGCATTCCACCCTTCTAGAGGGAGAATACACGTTACTTTGCTAAAACGCGGTTGATTTCTAAAAGAGCCTCAGCATCACAAAATGGATGCTGCTGCCACCGACACGAGTCTGACCTCCTGCTGCTGACCGAAACTTGGTAGAGGAGGCCTGGACAAAGAGTTTCCTGTCGCAGGGAGGTGCTACACCTCCCCAGACAGGAGATAGTGTATTGGGGCAGGGTGGGTTGAATGAAACAAGACACTGCCTGCGGAGCGCAATAGTGTATTGGGGCAGGGTGGGTTGAATGAAACCAGACACTGCCTGGGGAGCACAAGGCTTCCCCTTGCATAATCCGGTCAAACCGGTTCTGGGGCACACCAGCCCCAGTGCGACCCTGGACAAAGGGAAAGGGGTGTAACCACCCATAGGAGGGACCTAGCAGGTAATCCAGCCCACCAGATTGGTATAAGAGTGGGAGCAATGCCCAAGCATTCAGATTATCCTGACTGAAACTTATGAAACGAAACTCTGGACCGTTCGACATCCTACTCGACGTAGAAGACTGAAGAATCTCCCTTGTGGTCAAGGAGTGACCACCCTGTGCAAAACAGGCACCATCCAGCACCTCGACGTTTGCTTTGTTGCAGTTCCCGCCGGAACTTGAGCGACAGAGTCCGACAAGACAAAGCGTGCCTGCCTTCTAACAGCCCGATCCACAGTCCCTGCAGAGCTGAGACCCGTGGAGGTGACCTGAAGCGTGGGGCCCGCCATCTTGGAAAGACCACAAGACGGTGACAGTGCAGCCCATGAGTGACCCTCGAAGCTGTGCATTGGGGTTTGAGAAGCCCCAGCCCTGAGCCTCTCTTGCACCGAAGCTCACCCCTCTACACTCACCGAGTGCTGCGCGGGGCCCTTCTGCATCTTTTGGCTCAACGCGTTGGCCCGGTCACTTGCCCGTTGGCTTGTGGCCCCTGTGCCGACGAACCTTGAAACCTAACTCGTGAGTGTGGTTGCTCCAGACTTGCACTCGCTCCCCTGAAAAGGAGCACCCGCTCTGA
The DNA here is from genome assembly GCF_964263255.1 of Lissotriton vulgaris. Classification (NCBI taxonomy): domain Eukaryota; kingdom Metazoa; phylum Chordata; class Amphibia; order Caudata; family Salamandridae; genus Lissotriton; species Lissotriton vulgaris. The sequence continues at coordinate 1,324,173,787 of NC_141687.1, read as the reverse complement.
CCCTCCTGGTCCGAGTGTTAAGCCATCTTCGAATCCTGCGTGGGTTGCGCTTGCCAAGGGTTGTTTGCTCCAATCCGGAAGCCGACACCGCCGACAGCGAGAGCCTGCGTGGGACAGCTCGTGATCCACTCCTGGACATCCTCGGTGCCCCAGAGTCCACGTGGCAGCGGAGAGAAGCTTCACGACAGCGACCTGAAAGCGCCCGACATTGCCTGGTTCCTTCCTGGTTCCACCCTGGTCACTGCTGAGTGACCCAGACTCTGTCCCCTCTGCTTTCAGATCATCTATATCTTCGATCCACCCTTGGATCACACCGGACACTTCTCTTCTCGACGCCTGCAGCATCTTCAGCTCCAAGCACCATCAACCTGCGTGACGAAACCCGACACTACTTCGCACCTGTGCACCCGCTTCCTGTGGGTGAGGTAACTCAGCAACGCCAGTGTTTCTACACTGGTACCCACCTCTAGTGTATGTGTCTAAAGTTTCGTCCTTCTAGGTTAAACGGAAGTCTCCTTTAACAGTAACTTTATAACTTTTATGCACCATTGACTTTGCATTGGTGCATGTGTGTGCTTTAAGCGCTGCGCCCGAATCCCGCGGGCTTTTCCCGACTTCAGCATTGCTAGTCCCGACTGCTCCCAGCGATTCCCTAGGCCTTAGGCCTAACCACTGTTCGATTGGTATCTCTTATACCACTTTTTTTTTTAATATATGGTTTGCGTGGCCCCTGGGCCTCATCCATAATTGTGCAACTTTCATATGTTTAACTGTGCTTTTGTTTAAACGCTTGTGCCTCTACACTCAAAGAGTACAGAGGATTATTCTAGTAATAAATACATATATTTTTATAATATATAACTTGTGTGGTGTCCTTTCATTTGATATTACAGGATTGTGATTGGTAAAACAGCTCGCTTAACACGACCTCTTAAGTTAAGCCTTTAAGGCTGCTTAGTCCATGCTACCATTAGGATAGCTTGTCTAATAAGGTTGACTTACAACCAGACACCATAAGGGTTGTTTGGACTGATACAAGGTGCCCCCAGAATTGGAGACATCATATATCAGGCCAACTTCTCACACCCATGTACAACAAAACTAAATGTGTGCTGAATGTCAATCATATGAGACTGACTGGTGTAGCAGCAGTCTATAGTAAGTGTTTTTGGTTAATGAATCAGAACCACACTCTAGGGTAACCCAACAACCCTTGTCACTAGATAGCCACTTTTCCTGTCAGTGCTTTCATGTAATAAATCAATGCATGATGGGGTAGAAATCTTCGCTTTAAATTGATCCAGCACGAACAAAGCACCAGATGTTTCATAAAAGGAATGTATAGTACCGGAACAATATATTTCCTTGACCATGGACATTTCTAGTGGCCTAGCCTCAACTAGTGGGGATTTCTGATAGGAGCATACCACACAAATGAATTAATTAATGAGCACAATGATTTACAGAGTGCACAGCTACTCCAAGGAAGTGTCCCTGCGCTACTCTGCATGAATCAGAACAGCCACTCATAGCAGGTTAGATTTAAAGAGAAGAGTTTTAGTTCCTTCCTGAAGTTCGCTTCACACTGAAAATCAGGGCCCTCCTCTTAACCAGTAACCAGTGCAGTTCACACAGATAAGTGACTAAAACCCTCCTGGGTAGGCCAGTATGAGCTGGGACACCGCGTTTTGGGCTGTCAAGTTTCCTGATCTTATAGTTGGGCACCCTAATGTACAGTCAATTAGAATACTCTAACCTCAATGTGATCAAAGCATGAACCACGGTCCTCTTGGGCTCAACTGGCAACAAGTCCAGGAACTTCCTAATAGAACTCAGCAGATCAAAACAGGTACTGGCTACATAGCCAATCGGGGTGTCCATAGATAACATTTTCATGCATTTGTACTCCCTTCTTAGCTGTCATGGCCGGGAGGGTGGAGGCTGAGGGGAAGGAAGGGCCAGCCTGAGGCCAACTATAAATGGTCCAGAGGTCTCTGGCTTTACCAAACAAGACAATCGTGTTTTCTTCTGCATTGCATTGGAGGAAACTCTTCTGCATCCCATGCAATACATCCAGGAGACAGGAAGCAAACAAAGAGATTTTACAAGTGGTCAAATGATCAAAGGTGAATGTCGATCAAAGATAAATGTCTGCATGTGGTAAGGTCACCAGCCCATGAGATTCAATTAGAGTGGCAAATGGGGCTTTGTAAACATTAAATAGGGTATGGCTCAAGGAAGAGGTGTGTGGCACAACTGAGGCAAGTATCTTCTGCAATGAAGAGTGTGGCGTGAGCCAGGTCTCTTGTGTTCTCCCCTCAAGGAAGGATTTAAGCCAATGAATGCCAAACTGATCATCCAATGGCTATGTATGCCAGCCTCTGCAAGAGCTTTGGATGGGATCCAGTGTTGCATGCTGCAGATAGATTGAGCAGAATGAGACCAACACTCTTCCCCTGATCCAGTGCCAATGTAATGGTTTCAGACAATTCAAAGAGGGCAGATTCCATGCTATGATGACGTTGATAACCGGATTGGGTGAGATGGAGAAGCATGTTAGTTTCTAAATAGTTGAATAACTGGGTATTAACTGCTTTCTTCAACAGTTTCGTAACAACAGGTACCAGTGAAATTGGCTGGTAGTTAGAAAGAATGTTTAATCTCACTTTTCTAACATGTAGGTACAGATGCTGGCTCCAGGGAATGAGAAGTCAGTGAGCACTGGAGAAATAGATGTAGCGAATGACTTTAAAAAAAAGATGGTGTAACAGGAGCCAAAAGTGAGCCTATACGACATAGCAATAATGCCAAATGGATATCCATTAAAGAGGTAGGCCCAAAATGATTTAGGGAGCATATCACAGTCGCTTTAATACCAGGGTCCACAGTTTCTCATTTATTCCTGCCACAAACTGGCATGGCCAAAGCGTCATCAGTTCTCAAAATCTTATCCTCAAAAAAGGAGGAAAGTTGCTCACACCAAGTCTCTGAGGTCCTAATGGGCAGGTTGCAAGACAAAGGCTGCAAATACGTTTTTACGATTTTGAAATTTCCTTGGAATAATTTTCCGCAGCATCAATACGGGCAGTGTAGAAGGAACAATACAGACCATGCAGTAGGAACTTTTACCAATATTTATGGCTTTATGGTATTGCTTTATAGCTTGCTTATAGCGTCTTTTACAGGCAGAGCTATACACATTTTCCTAAAACATCCTATGTTCCCATAGAAACAACGACCCAGTTAAATATTGATGGTGGATGTTCTCAGCTCATCCCAGTGTGTCCACTGAAAACGAGCATGCACCTTTCACCATTCACCCCCCAATCTTCAAAATTGTTCTAGATTCAAACCACAGGACCAAAGAAAAATCTAAGAAACCTAAATTCCTGTGGCTCTTCCCCAAATATTCACTATATGAAATATCTTTAATTCTACCAAATCACAATGAAGAGCTTATTCTATGAAATATTTTGAAGTGCACTTTGCTTTCAACAGCTCAGAGTTTTCAATCACATAAAAATATTGCAAGCACGTCCCTATCTTAAAGATCAACTAATACACACCAGACCTAGGAATAAGGAAGCGGTCACTCAGAGAACCCTCTGGAATCTGCCCCCAGTGATAGGTCACTTTAACTGTGGTGGGTGCGCCGTCTGTAATCAAACTAGCCCTAGCAAGGAGCTAAAACTCACTGAGACCTTCACCTGGAAACAGAAGCGACACAAACTGTAAACACCCCGAGGTGCATCGACCTCCTTACCTGCCCCTGTGGGAAGAGGTATGTAGGCATGACCATGAGACAGATAAAGTTACATATCACTGAGCATAGGAGTAGCATCAGATGTGTAATGTACCGATTGCTACCTCATGTATTTTGGTTGCTCACTATTGACACTTTTGATTCATGTAACTTAACGTTTGCTTTTGTAATTTGTTCACTTGTAATTTTTCTCCTCATGTATCATTACTGTTCCTATTGTGAAGCGCTCTGACACCTTCGGGTAAAGTTCGCGCTATATAAAAGCACATAAATAAATAAAATAAATAATGCCATAAAATACACACAAGACTTTCTAGTCACTACATGGAAATGAATCACTCAGCAGACAGCCTGCGGTGGACAATTCTGGATGCACATCAGCAGATTACCCAGCAGGCCCTCTTCAGGATAGAGCAGAGGTGGGTCCACCGTCTACGTACTGATTCTAATGGCCTTAATGACTCCATTCCTTGGGGGTGTCTGACTAGGACCTAAAACCCCTCTGTCCCATGTTACCCACACTGCCATGTACCTACCTTACTCCGTAATTTCCTCATGGAGGGCGATGCAGTTCTGTGACACCACAATGGAGGTCACCTTAAGGTGGGTGGGATCACCACTATGCCCTCAAATGCTGCCCCACTGGTGTTCTTCTACGTCCCTGACCACTCGCGGTCCCAACAGTCTCCATTTGGGCCAACTTCTATTACCAATATTATACACCTAGCACACATGGGAATCGTTGCGCGTTGTCTTCAACATACTTCCTAACCCATTCCATGAGTGAGTAGTGACATAGCGCAACCAGGCGGGTTGATGTTATCAACATCAACACACACTACAACATAGCTGCCACAGTGACAAAGGGTATCCACGGGCCTTGCTTAGGAGCGACGCCCCCTTGGACCACACCCATACATCGACGTAACCCCCGTAGCCCCACCCCCCCCCAGGTGACACGGGTCCACAAGAGTTCCGGCACAACAAGCTTAAAATCTACGTTCCAGTGTGCCACAGTGTCCCGGCTTCTCTCTGACCCAGACGTTTGGGTAGGTGACTCAGCGTATTCCGTACTATGGACAGGTAAGAGGCATCCAATGCGATGGCCTTCTTGGCCGCCAGCCCGCAGCCTCCCAGTATCGAGGGTGCCGCTGTGGGTGCGTGATACTTTATCTCCTTGATACCACATGGACCAGGGAGCAATAGTTTGCTGTGTTGCGCTGTAGGTATGCGTCTTCTGCGGTGGTCTGGCGTCTCCTCTTCGTCGACCCCTCTGGGTTGATGGGGGCCTCCAAGGTGGTGCGCGTCCTTCCGGCCAACATGTTTGATGAGCGGTCCTCTATGTCTCACCGCGAGCGGCTTGTGAGATTGGTATGTCCGCCTTTGTGGCTTCCGCGGTGTATCACCGGTATGTGGGTCTATTTACTACAATGTTTAGACCCATTAGCTTTGTCCTGATGATGTTTCCCCTTTCCCTCCAGGGCACCAACCATTCTGGTGCCACACTTTACAGAGAAGACCGGAGACGCCCATTTCGGTCTTAGTAGGGTGAGCTATCCGAACGTGGGATGACACTTTTTATTGTTCACAATTGAGTTATTATTCTATCCACAACTGAGACACAGTAATCCATAGTCGCACTAAATGCCTATGCTTATGTCTCCCTTTGATTTGATTTAATTCAATCACTATGTAATTTGAACCTCATGGCACAGTTTGGGTAACTTCACGCTTCTTACCCACTGGCCATAAACACTGTATCCGAGCTGTGGTGACCTGCACCTACTATAAGAGCCTACTGTGGGTTAATTGTTTCCCCTTATGTTGCCCTTTCTTAGGTCCCACTTAGACTGAGCAGGACCATCTGGCCTGCAGTCCAACTTCTAGAGTAAGGTAGTATTTCCCCTTCCCGTTTGTGTAGCACTTTTTTTATCTTAGGTGGTAGGTCCTGACAAATTGCTCTCAAAGCATGAAACATGTCCATGTCGACCTTTAGGTAAGATAGACACTACTGGATCTTTGCACTAGCGCGTGCTGTCGCCTCACTGTTTTTAATAAGGTGGTGTACCACACCAATAAAAATTGCCGTGGATTCACTAACCTTTTTTAATTTTCACCACTCCTACTCACGTCTACACTTTTCCTGAAGCCCTCATACCCACATGCGCCAACTGGCAGGAACAAAAGATCTCCGATAAAGAGCCCCTTTATGGGTGCCCGTCAGACATTGTAGCGCCAGTCTGACGAGGAGCAAAACCCATATGATGAAGCATGACGCCTAGCTTGCTGGGTGTGTGAGGGTTTCAGTTCCGAAAGGGGAATTACCCCCCTCTTTTTTCTTTTCCGCTTGGTTACACTGTTCGAATACCTCCTCCTGGGGAACAGTGTATTTCTTTTGTTTGTTGTTAAAGCACGTCCCTATTCTTATTCTATCTTGTCAATAATAGAAAACATTAGTCTTGCTCTGAAATATTAGTTTTGGGAAAAAAAGCCACTTTTATTTCATTTTTTTGCGTATACTCTTTCTACTTTTGTTTAATGTGCACATTTCAAACACAAAAAATCCATTGCCATAGGGATAAATTGAATCCTGTCCAAACTAAGCAAAGGCTACTTTTTAGCACACTATAAATCGAACCTTACATTTTTTTCTGCATTTAACCCGAGTGCTCTGTAGATCCCATAATCCACCTTTTCCATAACAAGAAATCTTACCTGACACGAAGGCCACTTTTTCTTTTAATATGGGCAGAACATCAGTAGCTTTCAGACCGTCATTTCGAAAAGAACCTGCAAAACAGAGAAAGCGATGGCAAATTAGTATGGTATGCAGAGAACCTCCAATGTGCACTTTATTAACATCACATTCTGCAGAAAGTAAAAATCCAAGATTCAAAAGGGGCTTTCAACCAAGCCCGCTTTGTAGTTGCAATGTCCACCGCGTTGAACTAGCATTGCATTTTATTGTAGGTCTAAGACTTTTGGCTCGATGCTTTCCATGATGGGGACAACGGGTATCTAGTCCATTAAACAGAGGATGTGATTCTCTGAGCGAGTGCGCAAACTGTCAACTTGCTCGTAGGGGCTAAATCAGCCCTACACAGGATCGCGTGTAGTTCACTCGCACGTTGGCAGGAGTAGATACCCGTTGTCCCCATCGTGGAAAGCATCGAGCCAAACGTCTTAGACCTACAACGTGACCATCAGCGGCATTTACCACCCATCTGCAGCCTCTAAAAATAATTCTGTCCTCAGAGGCATTGTGTTAAGCACCAGGCACTTTAATTATTTAGTCCTGATAATGATCCCTATATCATAAGAGCCTGGGATCGAAACGTCGTCGACAATATTCAGTACCACTTCTGTTAGAATTTGATAAAAGTTGTGGCTACTGTTGATGGTTAGCTTGCTTCACTCTATGACCACACCAAGCAACCATTGCTCCTTTGTTGCCTGAAAATACCCTTTGTCTTTTGCGTTGTATGTTTTCTCTGTAACTTTTTCCTATGTTGGATGCAGGATTGTGTCCTGTTCATTACATGTGTCGCTTTTCATATGTATAAGATTCCTTCAATATATAGCTTATTAAAATTCTCTGTCCGGCTGGACACTGAAAGTCTATAGTACCCATCAAGGTCTATATGTTATCTTTTCTGTATATAACTTACTTAAGGACCATTGTTCTAAAAAATAATCGATACCCAGGGTCCTTCGTTACTCATTGGGTTCCTTTGTCTCCCTAAAACATAGATCACCTCTAGAGCACAAACACCCACATCACAGGTACCATCCCCTCCCCTATGAATCACTTTATGAGGTGACCCACTGCTGTGTGATGAGCAATAGAATGGTGAGGTCATTATGAGCTCCTGAGGGAACAAGTGAGCAGCCCTGTCAATGAAAACAGCATGTGCATTTTCGAAATAAACTTCCTAGAGGGGGTAGTAGCCAAAGGGCGTTGGAGGGATCACAGGGAAAGAATGGGGTGCAGAAAATCTTTCTAAATCCACACAGTAGTAACACACAGACAATCAAAAAATATGTTATTGTTGTGGCAATCAGAAATTGAAAAATTGGAACAGTAGGCGCCGCATAAGAAACTCAACCTAACAATATTGAAAACCAATACGAGACACTAAATTGGACTCCAAGTAGGCAACGAGTACTGCTGGATGGCGCAGGATGCTAGCAGTGGGTGATCATTATGAATAATTTCACTATACCCTCAAGTATGCATAGGGCAACTAGAATTTTACGGGAATGAAAGGCCCAATTATAAAGTAGCATTGCCTAAATTATGCAGTTTAATGGCGCACATTTTGCGTTCGTATCACTTCATTATTTTGACATTTTACACGTTAACTCTGGGCAAATATTGTACCTCAATTATACCAGTTTAGAACCTAACTACTGGAATAAGTAACTGAAAGGTGACCATTCAACCTTTGTGAAAGGATGTCCACTGCCTGGCAACGTGTTGCTGAGTTTTTATTAACTTTTGATCCGTTTGAGCTAGAAACAATTTTTGTATTCAATCTGCAAATTGAGCCACTGATAATGAATTACGTTTCAAACGCAACTAATTCGTAATTTCTGGGGAAAATGTCACAGATTTGCATATTTCGAGTATTCCGGACTACACCTTTGGCCATCGGCTATTCTTGAAGCAGGAACTGTACAAGGCTTCAGTGTTAGGTGATCAAATACACTAGCTATGCCAACTTTCACAAGGCATATATAGCAACATGTACAGAGCTATATTATATTAAAACGTTTGGCAATCCAGAATGCTAAGTGCTATGTAGGCTGGAAATTAAATAACAAAATAAAGTTTCAATAATTTATATGTATAAACCTTAAAAAAATGAGGTCAAAGTGTAGGTCACTGCAAGTAGAAGTGTGAAATCCATTACAACATATAAGCAACTGACCAGCTGGTCTTATCCTACAATGCTGTTATTTCATGAGCTAGTGGCCATCCTCGGTGTAGCTAAAATAGAAAATAATTTCTGCAGGCGTGAGCAGGCATGCAGGTTGAATTGGGCAACATTATTCAAAATATTAAATTTTTCGTTCACAAATAAAATTGCATAACAGAATGACAAAGAACCAGAATTAAGCTTATACTATGAGTGTATGTATCAATTTTCTCCAACAACCTTTGTCCAAAACTCTCTTTAAAATGCTACTCTAGTATAAGATCCACTTCCTTCAAACAAACATCAAAAGTGTGGACCCAGATAAACAACTAAAAAAAAGAAGGAATTAAAACTCAATATCAATATAAATTCAATCAAAACAATTAAACATACTAAACCATACATTAGGAAGATTATCTAATTTCTTTTTATGTTATCTCCGTATATTTTCTAAGCCCTAGTACACATTCTATCTGTGTTTATACCTTTCAGAAACAAAGAAGGCAGTCTTCCCTGCCTAAATTACAAATCAGCTGGTCATAACTCAGGCTTCCATATCCCGGAAGGTACATAAATTGAGTACAATTAAATGGGGTGTAGTGACATATATACAGTGCTTGATAACAGCAAAAGTGCAGTATAAAGCTCTATATAAAAACAAGTTACTTCATGTAATGTTAATCAGCAATCAAAATGCCTGATAAATTAATTTATGGAAAATATTGCAGCAGGAACTATACATGACAGCAACACGTGTCGCCAGGAGACCACCTCCATAGCAATCAAGCAAATCAACTGTATTGGAGACATTCTGCTTGCTTTCATGTGCAGAGTCTCTATCACTAGGCGCCAAAGCAAGGTTATGAAATACCATTTACAAGCTTTGGTTATGGCCGGACAGGGTTAGACTAGCCTATAGGCTAATCTGACAATACCAGAAGGGGTAGTCTGACAGGTTAGTGTGTGAACAATTTCTTCGGTTGTTTATTGGCCTATTTGATGATCTAGTGGGCCAGTTTTTACTGTTTCTTTGACATCCCCTCAAACATTGCCTTCAGCAAGCACACAGACTCCAAATCCTTGCAACACACGAAGAGGACTTGTCTGTGCAAATTTTTTAAAAACCCAATTCGCAAACCTGGGCTACTTTTTAAGCTTCCTGGTTAGCTAACTAAGCTACTTTTATTTTAGTGCCACAGGCTATTTTCTGTCACAGTCCAACCCTGTGGCTACCCACACAAATAACAGTATAAGGGATTGAATTAATATTAAAAAAATCAATTTCTGCAAACTCCTCCTTGGCAGACATGCTATTGGTTTATCATAGCTTCTTTTTAGGTCAAAGCCTACCAGAGAGCATATCTGTCTGGTTGCAAAAAAACACTGTGGACATTCTGAAAGCTTCCCTGGGAATGCATTCCACCCATTGCTCATCACTGGCTTTGTAACTCACATGGTCTGGCTATTTGCTAGTTTTATTTGTTTTAGGCTGTCCTGCATGTCTTTGTCCCTCCTGAGGAACATAGCCCCTTCACCATAGCTCCTGGTTTTCTTCCACGAGTGCTCACTTTCTGTAAATAGGCTTTTACATTGTGTTCTTCTCACATTTGTTGTGCCTTCCAAGACTGAGGTCAAATGTCAGGCTCGGTCTCCGAAGGAGCTTGGTGTTTACTTTTCTTTTTCGAACTTCAAAGTGCAAGGATTTATCTGACATTCTTGCTAGATGCTGGGAAGGAAAACATTTTCCCTAGCACACAACAAAATGTAGATGTCTGTAAAAGAATTGAGCAAATAGTTCAGATTTTAATAGAAATAGAAAAGTACAAAAGAAGCAATTTATTTTTGCAAATTCTTAAGTGTGGTGAAAACAAATATCAAAACAAAGCAGTGCCCTATAGGTGATGCCACTTCCAGACATTATCGTTTGTGCACTGTATGGTTTTATCAGTAAACTGTACCTGCAAATGTTATTTCAATTGAAAATGGGTTGTTTGTAATGTTAATGAGCTAAAACACTATGCATACTCCACCCTGTCACGCTGCTCCCCTATACGATACAAGACTTCACGTCACTTCACTCTAGGCCACACTACAACACTCCACTCCACTCCACTCCATGACACTCTATGACACTTCATGACACTTCATGCCACTTTACTTTTCTCTATGCCCCTACACTCTATGACACACAATGCCACTTGATCCCCTCTACTTCACAACACTCTCCATCACTAAATGGCTAAAACACAAGGGCAAAGATAATAGGGGAAACACATTGCCAAAGCCAATAGGTAAAAAACCTATTGGCTTAGCTGATGTTAGTATTATTCTATCTCCTGGACCACACATTTTTTTACCATTATTTTGATTGCAGGACTTGTAACCTTCCACTGCTCACACTTATGGGACTACTTTTCCCCATTTTTTTCTTTAGCACCCCATTAGAATGCATGTATTCTCTTGTTCTCTTCCGCGCTTGCTGCTCTCCACCTGAAATTCACCCCCGCCCCCAAACGGGTGCTGTGTGTTGCCCCTCCTTCACCAACCACAGCTTGTCTATTTGATTACTTCCCCATCCTCTTTGTTTTGTCCCCTGCCTCACCCTCTTCTGTTGCTACCTCTCCATTACCCATTGACCTCACACACTTAATTTGCTGCCTGGTCCACCATCTTGCAATGGTAAAAAAAAAAAACATTCACAACAGCGGCCACTTCATGATTTAATGCTGTATGGGCAGCCATCAGCAGACCCAACTGAACTCAGCAACTGCCGACCAAGTTCCCTGCTCCCGTTCCTGGACACAGTATTAGAAAAAGCCATCAACAACTAACAACTCTCCCCACATCTGGAACGAAGCCTTCAACTCGACTCCAAATCTGGATTACGCAGGGACAACGGAATCAAAACAGCCCTCATAGCTGCTACCGACAACCGCCAAGTCATACTAGACTGAGGAGAGACTGCAGCTCTGATCCTCTTAGACCACTCGGCAGCCTTCATAATGTCTCCCACCACACACTCATCACAAGACTTTACAACACAGGCATCCAAGGGGCCGCTCTCAGATGGATCACCTCTTTCTTCACCATAACAAAACAAAATGTCCACCTTCCCCCCCTTCACCTCCGAATCCAAGGAAATCTGTGGAGTACCCCAAGGATCCTCACTCAGCCCCACCCTGTTCAACACTTATATGACACCTCTTGCCAGCATCATCAAAACCCACGGACGCAACATCATAACCTACTCTTGACGACACATAACTCATAATCTCTCTCTCTCTCCTAAGACATCACCAACACCACCTTCCACAACTGCATGACAGACATCACTAACAGGATGAAAGACAAACTGCCTGAAGCTCAAAAATGACAAAACAGAGGTACTTATCTTCTGAAGCAAAAGCTCCCCATGGAACGAATCCTGGTGGTCCTCAGAACTAGGACCTACTACTATCTCAATTTATCATGCTAGGAACCTAGACATCATTCTAGACAACAAGCTAACCATGAAGACTCAGGTAAACTCAGTCTCCTCCTCCTGCTGCTTCATCCTACGCATGCTTCGCATAATATTCAAGTGACTACCCCAGAGCTCAAGATACACCATGACCCAGGCCATCATCTCCAGCCGACTGGACTAGTGCAACGCGTTCTATGCGTGGATCGCAGCTCATATCCTCCGATGACTACAGACAATACATAACGTCCCAGCCAGACTCGTCCTGGATCCTTCTAGACAAACCCACATCATCCATTACCTCAAGGAACTCTACTGACTCCTTGTACAGAAAAGATGCCAGTTCAATCTCCTGGCCAACGTATTCAAGGAAGGCCCTGCACAACTGCGGACCCGCCTACCTGTTCCACCGCTTGAACTTCCATCAGCCCACCAGACACCTCTGCATCCAACATAACCAATGCGGAGGTCACTCCTTCTCCTACCTAGCAGCGAAGAAATGGAACGAGCGGTCCTTTCATCTTAGAACCTCCACGTCTCTTCCAGAGTTCTGAATGTCCCTGAAGAACTGGCTATTTGGCTAATCAACTGGACCCTGCTAGCGCCTGGATACCCTTACGGGTGACAAGAAGTGCTCTACAAATCTACTGACTGATTGACTGATTCTATGCACGGTGATGCAAGCACATATACGCCATCCTTCTTGACCACCATAGTGTTCACCATAGTGTCCTGATGTGTACACATGGCATTGGTGAGCTCTGCATTGCACTCTTTTTCAGATTATTTGGCATTTTTGCTGATACTTTGCAAGCCATTTGGCTGAAAAGAAGAGATCTATTGGCTTCGCCAATGCTTGCTTCTTACTGACATAAATTCTCATCAGTTGTCATGATCTTACACAAGTCCAAATCTCTGGAGTTATAACACAATTGGCTAGACTGGCAAGATTTAGAAGCCCTGAACTGTAGCTCGTGAGATGGCCTGAATTCTAATGACCTTGGCGAACAGTTGAGCAGCAGCAGCCATGGAAACCAAACTAGAAGGTCCTACACAGTAAACTAATATGAATAGTGTCTGAATGCATTAAAGCCTCTCACTCATAAAGCAGCCTGCCAAATATATACAATCTTTTTAAAATGAGATGTATGATTTTGGTGCAATATGCATCAATTTGGGCTTATCTAAGAAAAATAATATCCTCCCCACTAGCCTTCTCTTTGTCCATCGCGTTTGCTATTCAGTCCCAGTGCTGGCTGCAGCATATCCCGACTGGAGATTGTGCTGCCTTACAGTATCGCAGGTCTTCCGCTTCCAGGGACCTGCCAGTTTGCCAAGCGCTCACAGCTTGTGCCTGCTTAGTGGTGAAAATGTCCACCTCTCATTTTCCGCTCTCCTTATTTGCTCCCACTGGGGAGGTCCATTGTAAGACGGTGTCCTTCATCCCTCTTCCCTTCTGTGTTCATACCCCGTCCTCTTCCTTGGCGCTGCAGGATCCATCATGTCTTTCTTTTTCTAATTGCCGAGATTGTTATTCTGAGCACAGGATACTTGGCAGGGGCATGAGTCCCAGCGGCCCTTTGTCTGTAGTAACCACAGTTCCCGCTGTTTGTCTTTGGGCCAAATACATGGAAAGCTTTGATGAAGATACAGCCACTTGTAGAACTGCCTCAACGAGCTGGTGTGCAGGCCCATGGTAATACTCTGCTCAGACCTGCTAGGCCGTGTCTCATCTGTCAGTACTGTGACTTAACCTACTTATAAGCGAGGTCTAGTAAAATAAATTGACCACTAACAATTAATAGCCTCAAATTGATAGATAAGGACGGTCTATGATATTTGTGAAGATTTCGCAAATGCGAAATTTTGCTAAAATATTAATTACATTGAGATATTTTCTCCTCAAAGTAGTTTTCGGCTTGTTGTGAGGTATGCCCTCGTGTTCAGTTTTCAAACTTGATACCAGCAAGTGAATCTTGTGAAACATTATTTTTACAAACTTTCATGACAAAAAAATGCAATTTCACACAAGTGGAAAACTTTGGTCTGGTCCTTAATTGTTTTTATAGACTATTTTAGCTCATAATCTATCACCACCCTAGGACAAACTAGAACTCTTGATGTCTCATCTCAGGACAGAAGAGACCACTGCGTGCAATTTTATAATATTAGCTCTTCATCTGTACAAAAGTACCATTTCAAAGTCAAAACTTTAGCCTCATTGTTCAACTTAAATCCATAGTATTTAAAATTATTTTAAGATCAATCTGAAGTCGAATTCTAGGGCCCCACTATCAGTCTGCTCGCTCCAGCTCAGCACTCATTAGACCCTCAATAATTCAGATCATTCTTAAATGCTAATTGGGATATCTGGCTTTGCTTCGTTGGTACAGTTAGGATCTCACAGACTTCCGTCTGTTAATGCAACATCCTATGAAAGGATGTTGCTCTGATGAGTGCTGTAATTTTCTACTTAAGTTTGAAGCATGGCTGACCAATAGGTAACATAAGTGTTTTCTCTGACTTTACAGGTCGGTGTTTCCATCGCACACAAAGGAACCTAACACTAGGACTGTGCTGCCTTTTGCCACCATAGACAGCTTGGAGCCCTGACCAGGGGAAGATCTGTCAAATACTAGTATCCCCATACATAGGTTGGCATCAGCCATAAAAGTATCTTCAGTACACTCCTTGTCCTGTGAAAGATTCAGAAAAACTGCCTTGCTACTTGAGGGACTACCTTGCTATCTGGAGGAGGACTGGACCTGCTTGCCTTCATCCCTGGCTACCCAGAGTGACTCAAAGAGTCAGTTGATTGAAGTCCTTTGTGAGCTACGGGGACACAACATACTTTCATAGGCCTCCCTGCAACCGCTCAGCTGACCAACTGCAACTGGACCTGTCTGAGCCCTGCTGTTCGCCTCTGCTGGAGTCCTGATCGGCATAGGGTGTCCCTGGGAGTAATGATCTCACACATCAATCAATAACCACATTTCTCACAAACCCCTGTACTAGTCTTCAGCCAGCAACTCTCCCACTGGAACCCTTTGCTGTATTTTGACAGGGTAGGCCTGAGGATGAACAGAGGCCACACATTCACTATAAAGAAGAGGGAAGATGGACTTCATGAATCACATACATACATATATATATATATATATATACATATATATATATATACATATCACTTGGAAGTGCTAACGATTAGATTACACATGTTGCTAATGAGAGTGCAAAATGTTCATCTCAACTTTATCACAAGTTTTTTTTTTAAGGACATTGAATGCTTATCTTCCGTGTTTCAGTGTCACATGAATAAACGAGGGAGTTTGTATTCACTGTTTGGGAAGGTAAGGAAATGGAAAGCAGTGAATCAAAACTCTAAATTAGTCACTACATTTAGGTTACCACCCATCATGTTGGAGTCTGAAACCAACTTTCATCTGACTTCTGTCTCGGAGTAGACCAGTCATTAAGGACAATAACATACTATCTAATGAAGGCTCTTTGTGAAAATAAGCATACAAATTACCACATTTTTAAGTTCGGTTTGCCACTAATGCCATTATATTTTCAGAGAAACCCTCTCTCCCGAGCCTACCTCTGAACCCACCGACAACATATCGCTGTCACTGTCATTTTTCGATATAAAGGGTTTCTTGGTTACAATGGTAGACATTTTCACTTAATGACTAAATCCTTATTTATCTGCCAGTCCTCATTTGGCTCCAAGAGTTTGGAAGCGCTTAAGCTAGTTCTTCCTTTGACAGTGAAGCACCTTGCCTATATCGAATGCATTTGTTAATATGATCTTCAAAACATTTCCAATTAAAAAAGCGTATTAAAGAGTCTGAAATACACAAGTTATAGATGTTGAATCCATTATAAACATGGTGCACCTGACGGCAAAACCTTCTCTCCTCTATGCACAAAGTGCACCAGAGTTCGTCAGTATGTGTACATAAAGGGGCAGAGTAAATAAAAAATGTGGAGCCAATAACCCATTAACCCCACAACCCTAGCCAATCATAGCATCCTCAATTACCTCTCTGTGCCGTCGTTCAGGTTCTGTGGCATTGTTGCACCTTCCCTCCATCTTTGAATCCTAATTTGGCCTAAAAACAAGATGGCTGCCACGAATCTCAGACAGGTCCCTCCACATTAAGAAATGAGGCCTTCCCTTCATTGTGCATCCTCCTCCACGCTGACCTTCTTACACTGATACTTAGAGCGACCTAATTGCATCACGCCTCCGAGATGTAGCCCTAAAGCACAGAAAAGATCCATATGCTCTTAAAAACGGAGAGTCCGAAGAGCTGCCTCCCACAGGGATTTTCTCCTAGTCAGCAAAGAAGCAATTTTAATTAGCCCAATTTAGAACCTCTTTGATGAGTAGCGACTTCATTAAACTTTCAATAAAGCTTCCCTTTATATATCTGAAACACCTAGCGTTTTGCTCGATTCCTTATAATTTAATCTTTTTGTTTAATCTACTCCCTAGGTTATAAATTCGTTTTGCTGTAAGAGAAGGAAACTAGCATATCAACATAAGTAGTGCACAACGAGAAAATCCAGTAAATCATATATATATATATATATATATATATATTTGGGCCAGGGAAGTTCTTAAGAGCAGGTGCTGAGACGGGTCCATATCGGCTGTCCATTTTTTCCCTCACCCTCAGGATGAAAAAAAAATCTCCACTCTGCAGCAGTACCACCCTTCACTGCCTTTGATGTAACTTCATAGAAACTCCTTATAAGCTCTTTCACAGTCTCATGTCACAACTAAAGCATGTTCAATATTCTATACAGCGAAGCCATAGTTGTTGCTTATTTATCTTATGCAACTAACAACCATTGGCAAAAGCAATAATCCTGGTTTGTTGTAGGTGCAATGTTACATGTTGCATTATATATCTGGATGAAATGACAGAAAAATCAAAATACCAGTTGAGCGGCACACTACGAAAAGCACAGATTGTTGCCATGTGTGTCTTTAAGCCACACCCTTAATTACATGCCCCTTTGAGAATCCCTAGGTTTTTTTAGCCCACTTAAATCAATCTCTCTCTCTCTCTGTATATATATATATATATATATATATATATATATATATATATATATATATATTGGAGGACTGTTCTCGTTGTTTGTTTAGACCAAGTGTAGTTGTGAAAGTACAAAACATCATAATTCAGCAGCTATAAGAAAGTGGTACAGCTCACAGTTTATTTTTTTATTTAACAGACTTATACAGTGCTGCTACCCCGAGGGGTTATAAAGTAGAAGAAAACGGATGTTGTATTGGACTCAGCTGATGACTACAGTTAAAAAAAAAGATCTCTGAAGTCTTCTGGGGGTGTGGGGGTGGGAGGGAGGCTAATGGTAGTTATGATGTCCATTCACACAGAAAGCTGACTGCTCACACATCACTGTGGTTCAGTCTGTGGCAGATTAATCATGAGGCAAGTTACTATACAGACTTTCTCAACTGAACACGTTGGGTGATCCTGGACAAATCCCTTGACCTTCCTAACATGGCTTTATTTTCCCCTAGACAATATTAGTGTCAGTCATAATAGGTTTACGATCAGGCACAAATCAATCGATATTTACTTTTACCTTGCTAATTGGGCACAGAACCAGTTTGTGGCCTGCGTAAATTCGAACCAGGTAATATTTGAAAGAATTTGCATGACCAAAACAATGCGGGATGTGGAGTATTTTGCGTTGTTATAATACCAGTTATATATGCTGTCACTACATATTATACCGTATTACCTACTGGAAACTTCAAATTGGTCATTAAATATGCCCACATAATGTGCAGCTGTGATATTTCCCAAGGCGTTTTTTGTGCCTGATTCTACTTAAATTCTTGGCATGATGGGCTAAGAGGGTTGGCTCAACATCCACCTAAGGCGGTGATGTCACGTTGGCTGAAAGTGGCTCTTCTATAATACAGTCTTGAGCAGGGTACAATAAGTAAAAGCGGTTCTAGGAGAAAGTCCATAAAAAAAGTGGACTACACAAAAGATGGCAGTGAGATTTGCTTTGCACGCACTCTAGATACAAGCAATCTTTTTGCTAGTTTACTTAGACGTCCAGACCCACTCGATCCTTATTACAAAGTCATAGTAAAAATATATTCAAGCTAAAATAAACAAATTGCATTAAAGTGACTGTCCAGTAACATATATATATATATTTTGAATTGTATGGTAATTACATTTATAAAATGCTCACAACCCCTGACGAGTTGTTGAAGTGCTTTTTGGGCAAGTAGCACGCTACTCTGGAACCAATAAAGATTAGTGGCGAATTAGCATAGTGAAATATGAAAGCAATTTGAGCGGTGGATATGTTAGTCTGTTACTTGGATTGAGAGGGATAGTAGAACGATAGAAGAGGGAAAAAGTTTGCATTTATAGTGAGCTTTCTACCCCTGATGAGGTGTTTAAGTGCTTTTCGGCAAGTAGCATGCTACTCCGGTACCCAAACAGGATTTGTGGGGAATTAGTCTAAATAAATAATAATAAAACATTTCTAAAGTGCACAGCTACCTCAAACAGAGGTTTCCCGGCGCTACACAGACTACAGCACTTACCTCACAGCCGACAGATATTATCCCTGCTTAAAAAGCCATGTTTTTAAGGCCTTCCTGAACTTGAATTCCGATTCAAGTAGACGCAAACATACTGGTAAAGAGTTCCACAATCTTACGGTCCTTTACGCAAATGATCAACCCCCTTGGCAGGCCATAGCATATCGTGGGACGTAGAGCCGCAGCTGGTGGTTAAATCTAGGCATCCATTCCTCTTAATATGGGCTAACCCGATGCTTGAGATAGCCTGGGCCCCTATCATCCTTTGCTCGGAAAGCAAAGGTCAGTTTTAAATTCAATCCTCCAAGCCACTGGGAGCCAATGCAGGTATTTCAAGTGGGGGGATATGTGGTGCCTGAAATGGACACAGTGAATCAGCCTTGCTTGGGCGTTTTGAACCACATTTAATCTATGTATCAGGTACGCAGGTAGTCGCAAATGTAAGCTGTTAGCATAGTCCAACTAGGAAGTCACTACTGCATGGACTATTATCCTGGTGCTCTCCTGTGGAAGAAGATAGAGGAATTTCCTAATGCAGCGCAACCTCCCGAAGCATGTTGATGAGATCTGACTTACTTGGGTAGTAAAGGATACGTCAGTTTTCCATTTAATGGCAAGGTTTTTAGCTGTCTTTCTTGGTAATAGCGGAGTGCTCATCCATATCTGTGGACCACCAGAGGCACAATGCCGGAGGAGGTAGCTGACCAAAAAGCAGCACCTCCGTCCTATCTGCATTTAATTTTAAGCAGTTATTGTTCATCCAGCTTGAGATGTTTGCCAGACATTCCTTGAAATTATGGAAGGCATCAGTGGAGTGTTCTTTAAAAGAGATTACCAACTGGGTATCGTAAGCATCGGAGACCGGCTTTACCCCACCAGCTACTATGAGAAGTGACAGTGGTGCCACATATATATTAAAAAGCAACTGACTCAAGGCAGAGCCCTGAGACACTCCGCACACTTAAGTTTTTTGGCTAGATTGGAAAGGGCGTAGGAAAAGCTTTTGTGAGCGATCTTCAAGGTACGAGGAATCCAGACGAGAGCCACCCCTGAATACTGGTTTAATATAGTCTTTCCAGTAAGATTGAGTGTGAGACCGTGTCGAATGCTGCCAATAGGTCTAACAATACTAGCATTGCAGATGTGCCACCATCGACAGCCATCCTCACAGACTCTGCCACTTCAACCAGTGCTGTCTCTGTGCTATACCCAGAGCAAAAACCCGATTGGTTAATTAGGGAAATATGAAATTCATTTGAGTGGTGCATATGTTAGTCTGCTATTTGGATTAAAAAGGAATCGTGGAAGATAGAAGAAGGAAGGGTCTAGAATTTTTTTTTTTTTAGTTCATAGCAGTAGGAGGAGGTTTCGATGAGTAAAGGGGAGGTGGAGAGGGAAGAGTCGGAGGGCAGGGTATGGAAAGGTTTGTTTGGGAGATTTGAATAGTAAAAGAGGTATGAAATGATGCAAGGAGGGGTAGAAGAAAGAAGAGTCTAGAAAGGGTTATTTTGGATATCACAGTAGTGTCTTATCTTCTTTCTTAATACATTAACTTTCATGCCAAGAAAAGATTTTTTGCACACAAAAATATTGTCAGTACCAGCCGTTTTGTTTAATTTTTAATGTTTTCACTTGGAATATTGCTTCATTATGTTTTACAGTAAATAGACTACTTTGAGCGTTGGATGTATTTCGGCATACAGCACAGAAGGAGGCAAGAAGACACTGCTTGGTCTGCTGTGTCTAATGCAACATTTCATTCAGGTGTTGTAGACCAAACAGTTAAAATAATCAGGCCTGGTTGACACGTTTCTGTCGGGGGGAAAAACAAGCATTTGCAATGCAACAGGTCTCGCATTTACATGAGTTTGAGCTATTGGCATTGTAAATGACAATGCCTTTTATTTATGTTTTGGTTTTTGAAACATAAATAAAACGCATTGTCATTTACAATGTCAATAGCTTAAACTTGCGTAAATGCGAGACCTATTGCATTGCAAATGCTTGTTTTTCCTTTCCGCTGGCTCTAGTGTGCATTCATAGCATGCCTCTAGCCATCATCTTAGGGTGCCACAATTGCCAAGGCCTCTCTCCTCTGGGGCTCTGCAGTCTGCAAGAGAATGGCCACAAGAGATGGGGATTTGAGCATCGCAGAATAAGACAATGTGCACCCTGGGAGTCTGGTCACAGCTCTCCTTCAAAGCAGTGCAAGTTCAGCCTTCCGAGGCCACGCCTGCCTGGATGGCTGCTCTGCATTTATTCCTGGTGGAGGTGGGAGCAACAGTGATTTATAAAAGGCAGGACAGGGGCCTGCTCCCACAGCTTCCACACCTTCCATTTATTGTCCCCCTGGCCCAGGAGACATCTCTGCAGGCAGAAGACTGCATTTTAAAAGGCAGTGGGAACAATGTGGCCGTCTCACACCTCTGTAACAAAGGCTGCAATGGCCTGTGAACTCGCTGCTGGAAGGGCTGGGATCTGAGTGGCAGAAAGCAGGCAGCAGGGATGGTGAAAAAACTTCCCTTCACCTTCGCATACAAAACTGATTTCACACTAGCCTGTTCTGAAACTTTAATTCTGAATCCTGGCACCTCTCAAACAATGGGCTGCAAAGTGTCTGTGAAAAAAAGGCCTCTACAGGTGGCTATGCAAGAGACCACTCCTTTGTAAGGCCCAGGAAGGGTGGGGCACACAGTAGAAAAGGTGGCAGAAAAAGTGCCCTCCAGGGATTCAGCCAAGAACCCAGCCTGACGCACTCTATTGTTAGTACAGGACATGTTTGAGTCAACACAATTTTTCGGTGGCTTCTGGGTTGGCAGCGTGGCATCCCCCCACCCAGCTCCAGCAGTGCCCCCTAACCTATCTGCATGGCACGACCGAAGACAGAGGTGTCGTCTACGGTGCTGCAGCGCCGCTGCTTGAAATGGTACTGGAACTCCTTGATGCCCGCAAAAAACAAAATGTAAAGGAGGGTCTATAGGGGAAATATATTTAGAGACCTATTTGCATCCTATCCCCTAATCTAACTGACAACAAATACACAAGGGATGCTAGAGGTCTGTGCATGGCTCAAAATTGTCTGCTTGCTCAGAAATGGGTGCATGTAAAAGCTAAGTCAAGTGAGATGAAAAGAAATATATAAAGAGAAATATATAAAAAGCAAGAAATATACCCATAAGCCCACCAGATGGCGGAAACACATCATCTGGGATTTTTATAAGACTGGTATCTGCTAGGTTACTCACTTGGGATATCGTGAGAGATCCTAGTATCAGATCCACCAGTGATGGAAGCCAGAAAGCTGTGGTACAGGTGCTTTCTCTACAAATTGTATCTGCATGTATTTGTCTTTTCTACAGGTGAGAATTTCTATGCGCATGTTTCTACTGTCCTACCATCCAATATTAAAAGTACGGTAGGCAATAGTTTCTGCATGGTACATTTCGTTTTGTTTTATGGTCAGATAATATCTACTCTGTCCTCACTTGTTGCAGTTGTGTTTTAAAATCATCAGGTCCTGAAGAAAGCCATTTTTTGGCAGAAACATGTCGACCAGTTCCATCTATTGTTAGTAGTATTTGTTGGCACTATCTACACTCTGTTTTTTAACCTTGCCATTGTGGTGGCCTCTCTAATAAAGTCAATTCTTGGCACCACATTAGGCAATTTTAATTTTCACATTTTCATTTTTGGTTTGTACACTTTTTGAGCACTGCAACTTCTTCGCATTCAGCACCTGCTATCTGGTGGGCTGATGGGTATATTTCTTTCTTTTTATATATTTCTCTTTATATATTTATTTTCATCTCACTTGACTTAGCTTTTACATGCACCCATTTCTGAGCAAGCAGACAATTTTGAGCCACGCACAGACCTCAAGCACTCCTTGATGCCCGCCTTGGCCCCCTCCCCGATGTACATCATGTGGTCCTGGTACAGCTGGCACAGTTTCTTCTGGCCGGAAGACAGGCCGGTGAGCTGGCTGAAGAGCGGCTAGGCTCCGATGATGTACATCTCTGGCCTCTGCACGGAGTTCAGGGCCAATGACCTGAAGCACAGTGTCCTTCAGTTGGCACCAAAAACATTCTTTCATTATTGCACCGTTTATTAAAGCGCTTGGATGGCACGTGTCATGGCATGGCAGAGGGTTTTGCACAATTCATGAAATCATTAACGACAATATTTACAGGTAAAAAAAAACATAGAAATTGATAAAGTGAGGCAGTTTTACGAAGTTGTCCCTTGCAGATTGGAGTGGAATGTTTGATAGGAAATCACACAAGGAACATGTTTAACAGGAAACCCACCATTGCCCGAGGCCTAGTACCACCACCCACCACGATCACACCAAGACACACACAAACAAGAAAAGCCAGCTAAATTGCCTAATAACCAATTCTTGCCAAGTCCTACAAAACATGCACAGCAAACAAGACAGCAACCATCCACTGATGCCCAGAAGCGACATCTTAGATAATCTAAATACATACACATAAGAACCACAGTCAAGTGAGACCCTGTGTCAATATCTGTCATGGCAGGGCATTTAAACATGAAACGGCGAAGGCTCCACAATCTCACGAGAACAGTACACAAAAACTGTTAACAAGCACTGGCGTTGCCAATAGGTCTCGCAGTAGGAAAGTTTGAGCTATTGGTTGTGTAAATGACAAAGCCCTTTATGTATTCTAAATGATAACAACAGTGAAAGGCATTGTTATTTGCCATTGTAATAGTTCCACCTGTCGTACTGCGCGATCTATTGGCAACGTGAGTGTTGTTCGTGTGTGAGTGGCGTTGTGTGTGCGAGTGGCGTTGCGTGTGTGAGTGGCGTTGCGTGTGTGAGTGGCGTTGCGTGTGTGAGTGGCGTTGCGTGTGTGAGTGGCGTTGCGTGTGTGAGTGGCGTTGCGTGTGTGAGTGGCGTTGCGTGTGTGAGAGGTGTTGCCTGTGTGTGAGGCGTTGGCTGTGTGATTTGTGTTGCCTGTGTGAGTGGCGTTGCCTGTGTGAGTGGCGTTGGCTGTGTGAGTGTTGTTGGCAGTGTGAGTGGCGTTGCATGTGTGAGTGGCGTTGCATGTGTGAGTGGCGTTGCATGTGGCAGTGGCGTTGCATGTGTGCGTAGTTGAGTGGCGTTGCGTAGTTGAGTGGTGTTGCGTTGTTTAGTGGCGTTGCATGTGTGAGTGGTGTTGCATGTGTGAGTGGCGTTGCATGTGTGAGTGTCGTTGCGTAGTTGAGTGTCGTTGCGTAGTTGAGTGGCATTGCATAGTTGAGTGGCATTGCGTAGTTGAGTGGCGTTGCGTAGTTGAGTGTCTTTTAGTAGATGAGTGGCGTTGCGTAGATGAGGGTGAGGTGTTGAGGGTGAGTAAGGATGAGGGTGAGTGAGGTGTTGAGGGTGAGTGAGGAGTTGAGGGTGAGTGAGGTGTTGAGGGTGAGTGATGGTGAGGTGTTGAGGGTGAGGTGTTGAGGGTGATTGAGGTGTTGAGGGTGAGTGCGGGTGAGGAGTTGAGGTGGAGGCGTTGAGGGTGAGTGAGGGTGAGTGTGAGGTATTGTCATTGAGTGTGAGTGAGTGTGAGTGAGGGGGTGTGAGGGTGATGGGGTGTGATGGTGAGGGTGTGTGAGCGTGAGGGTGTGTGAGTCTGAGTGTGAGTTATTGTCATTGAGTGTGAGTGAGTGTGAGTGAGGGGTGTGAGGCTGATGGGGTGTGAGGGTGAGGGGGTGTGAGTGTGTGAGTGTGAGGGTGAGGAGTTGAGGGTGAGTGCGTGTGAGGGTGACTGTGGAGTTGAGGGTGAGTGAGGTGTTGAGGGTGAGTGAGGTGTTGAGGGTGAGTGAGGTGTTGAGGGTGATTGAGGGGTTGAGGGTGAGTGAGAGTGAGTGAGCGTGAGGGTGAGTGAGGGTGAGTGTGAGTTTGGGTGAGGTGTTGAGGGTGGGTGAGGGTGAGGCGTTGAGGGTGAGTGAGGATGAGTGAGGGTGAGTGAGGAGTGAGTGTGAGTTAGGGTGAGGGGTTGAGGGTGGGTGAGGGTGAGGGGTTGAGGGTGAGTGAGGATGAGTGAGGATGAGTGAGGATGAGTGAGGGTGAGTGAGGGTGAGTGAGGGTGAGTGAGGGTGAGTGAGGGTGAGTGAGGGTGAGTGAGGGTGAGTGAGGGGTTGAGGGTGAGTGAGGGTGAGTGAGGGTGAGTGAGGGTGAGTGAGGGTGAGAGGGTGAGTGAGGGTGAGTGAGGGTGAGGGGGAGGGGTTGAGGGTGAGTGAGGGTGAGGGGTTGAGGGTGAGTGAGGGTGAGGGTGAGTGGGGGGTTGAGGGTGAGCCACAAAACACAATGAACTTAGGCACTCATAAAAAGAGACATTCATATTATGAGCAAGTCGTGTTTGGGATCAAGTTTCTGAAAGCCCAGCTATTTGTCCTCAAGGCCTCCCTGGTTGACACAGGCACTCTGGCAAATTAATTTCCAAATATGCTTTTATCCTTAATGAACGATTCAAATGTGCATTTATTTCATGTATGTATTCCCTGCTTTTTAGGAACACATCCATTTCGTTTGTGTGCACAAATACAATATTATTGTATGCAAGCAGGAATTCACATTTAGGATTAAAGTGAATAGAACTGCACTGGGCAAATCAGTTTGAAAGGAAAAAGTTTCTCTTCTGGGCAGAGCTGGGAGAATTCAAAGTGGGTACAATTACCACAAACTGGGTCATGCAGTGTTGATTCAGGAATGCATGCCTGCTTGATGCACCAGATATCCAGGAACGAACCGACGACGGGAACGCATAGCGCGATTGGAAGAGATCAGCGGCCTGCATCGCGACAGTGAGCAGCGGCTTCCAGTACACAGCGGGCTGGGCGGAAGTGCAGGTGAAGAGGGCTTAACAGACCGGAAGGAGGCCCTGGCAAAATCACCCCTGGAAGCTCACATTACAGACTCGGCCAGAGGAGTCCCGGACGGCACATACCACGCAGCGGGGATCAGACAAACAAGCTCCCAGGACGCTGCACTGCACAATAACTGATAAGGGGGCAGGATAAACGGAAAAACAGGCGATCAATAAACTGGGACCTGGGAAGCCAAAACGAGCACTCAGACAGGAGAAACGCGACGTGCACCAGAAACAAAAATAAAACGCCGGATGGGGGCGGGAAAGCCTGGTGGGAGGCGTGAATGCGCGAGGGGAGGCAGGCGGATTGGGAGAGAAGCCTGATGGGGGCGGGAGAGCCTGGTGGGTGGGCGTGAATGAGGGGAGGACTGGGCTGGGCTTGCATGCGGATTGGGAGAGAAGCCTGATGGGGGCGGGAGAGCCTGGTGGGTGGGCGTGAATGAGGGGAGGACTGGGCTGGGCTTGCATGCGATGCGCGTGCATGTACACGGGCACTGCATGAAAACCGCGGGGCTGAAAGCCCTTTGGTTTGAAGATGTTTTCGCCGACATGAATTCTCGCTACGCTCGATGCGCTTGCGCGCATCGATAGGTCGCGAGACCTAAAAACCATCACCTGAGGCCCAGTTTCAAACTATGCAACAAACTACGCACTAAACCGAAGAGCAGTCGCTAGCTGAGGCCCATGATCTGACTAACCGGTACAACAAGAAGCGCAAGGAAGACGGGGAGGCGGAGCGAGGTGCGCGCTTGAGAGAGCAGTCTGCTCTTTTTCGAAGCACACACTTGTGCTTGTGGCGTGCCCCTGCGCGCTCCTGCAAGGTGTATGCCGCCACAAGCACGAGTATGTGCTTAGAAAAAGAGCTGAACAATGGCTAAAGGTCTCCTAAGCAGCGCATGTGCGCTGCGTAGGCGAGACCTAAAAACCACCTCTTACGCATTTGGTCTCTGGTCTGAGTTTTCTGGTGTCACTTATTGTGTAAAAAAGAAGAACTCCCAAGACATCACTCCTTCAATTTCACCAGAAACACTGCATCTACTGTAGTCTGGCATGGAAAATATTTGAAAAACAATGGCCTGCCACCACAAGTCAACACAGCCGGTAAAATAGCACATTAGTTCAGTATTTCTCATTTTACTACGCAAATATTATCGCACACCGACTGGTCTGCGCCCTGTGTCTAGCTGATAAAGTGACTCTGTGGGTTCGCACCTCTAAGGATTCTAAGCCTACGAAATGAATATACTTAAAAAAAATAAGGATGACATTTTATGAGCCTGTTTCTTTCATTCAAACGCTGCGGGTTGAAACTAAAATGAAAAGTGGACGTGAACACCCATGGGTGTGCTAGATGACGGTACAAAACCCAACGCATTGCCCAGGCCTCGGTTGAATGGTCACGGTGAGGAGGCATTTTGAAGGAAGATAGCAGAATATATATATATATGGATAAATATATATGGATAAAAAAATCTTATATCGGATGAACATTTAACAGTGAAAGTAGGTTAAAATAGTTACTAGCAGTGTTGGTTGCTGGGAAATATGTATAAACTCGAAATTGATTCAGATGGGCAGTCATCAATTGTTTTAAACTGCCCCTGCTATAACGTATAATAATGCCATGGAAACATAATAAGCACATATGACAAACTAACTTGCTACAGCCAGAGTGTGAGCTTTAGCTGATCCTGCAAAGAACCCTGTAGTTATCCAAGTGTCACTATGGCGGCGGATTGCTACAATGAAGAGTTACAAATACATTGCTATGATGTATCCTTTGGAGTCCGCTGCAGTGTAATGTGTTACAGGCAGAGAATTAAACAGCCATGAGTAACATTTGCAGAAGGCTTTATTGCTGCAATGCAATATGTGCCACCAGCATAGCATGAATCACAGCTAAGGTACAACATTCAGAAAATACAGAATAGTTACAATGATCAACTTCACAGGCAGAGAACGGTGCACTGTTGTGACACATGACACGGGGAATGCTGCAGTGTTTTGATACAGGACTCAGAATGCTGCAGTGTTGTGACACATGACCCGGGGAATGCTGCAGTGTTGTGATACATGACTCAAGTGAATGATGCACTGTTGTGATACAGGACTCGAAGAATGCTGCAGTGTTGTGGCCCATGACCTGGGGAATGCGGCAGTGTTGTTATACATGGTTCAAGAGAATGATGCAGTGTTGTGACACATGGCTCAAGAGAATGATGCAGTGTTGTGATACATGACCCAGAGAATGATGCAGTGTTGTGATACATGATTCAAGAGAATGCTGCAGTGTTGTGATACATGACTCAATAAAATGCTGCACTGTTGTGGTACATGACTCAAGAGAATGCTGCAGTGTTGTGATACAGGACTCGGAGAATGCTGCAGTATTGTGACACATGACCTGGGGAATTTTGCACTGTTGTGATACATGGTTCAAGAGAATGATGCAGTGTTGTGATACATGACCCAGAGAAAGATGCAGTGTTGTGATACATGACTCAGAGATTGTTGCATTGTTGTGACACATGACCCGGGGAATGTTGCAGTGTTGTGATACTGGACTCGGAGAATGCTGCAGTGTTGTGATCCATGACAAAGAGAATGCTGCAGTGTTGTGATGCATGACCCAGAGAATGCTGCAGTGTTGTGATGCATGACTTAGAGATTATTGCACTGTTGTGACACATGACCCAGAGAATGCTGCAGTGTTGTGATACAGGACTCAAGTGAATGATGCACTGTTATGATAAAGGACTCGAAGAATGCTGCAGTGTTGTGGCCCATGACCTGGGGAATGCAGCAGTGTTGTTATACATGGTTCAAGAGAATGCTGCAGTGTTGTGATACATGACCTAGAGAATGATGCAGTGTTGTGATACAGGACTCTGATAATGCTGCAGTGTTGTGACACATGACCTGGGGAATGCTGCAGTGTTGTGATACATGGTTCAAGAGAATGATGCAGTGTTGTGATACATGACTCAAGAGAATGATGCAGTGTTGTGATACATGACTCAGAGATTGTTGCATTGTTGTGACACATGACCCGGGGAATGTTGCAGTGTTGTGATACTGGACTCGGAGAATGCTGCAGTGTTGTGATCCATGACAAAGAGAATGCTGCAGTGTTGTGATGCATGACCCAGAGAATGCTGCAGTGTTGTGATGCATGACTTAGAGATTATTGCACTGTTGTGACACATGACCCAGAGAATGCTGCAGTGTTGTGATACATGACTCAAGTGAATGATGCACTGTTATGATAAAGGACTCGAAGAATGCTGCAGTGTTGTGGCCCATGACCTGGGGAATGCAGCAGTGTTGTTATACATGGTTCAAGAGAATGCTGCAGTGTTGTGATACATGACCTAGAGAATGATGCAGTGTTGTGATACAGGACTCTGATAATGCTGCAGTGTTGTGACACATGACCTGGGGAATGCTGCAGTGTTGTGATACATAACCCAGAGAATGCTGCAGTGTTGTGACGCATAACCCAGAGAATGCTGCAGTGCTGTGATACATGACTCAGAGATTGTTGCACTGTTATGACATGACTCCAGAGAATGATGCAGCGTTGTGATACATGACTCGGAGATTGTTGCACTGTTATGACATGACCCGGGGAATGCTGCAGTGTTGTAATACATGACTCAAGAGAGTGATGCAGTGTTTATAAGTTGGGATGACAGTTATATTGTTATGAATATCGAAATTTGCATAGATTTATACCATGCTTTTCCTTGATTGCTACTGCTGCACACTGTCAAGAAACCGACTTATTCATGATTATTAGTATGGATTGGTGAGGACACACACCTGGAGTCTTACCCACGATGGTGCATCGCCCAATGCCATGTCGCATAGAACGACCGGCTACATTGTACTAGAACAATTGCTGTTCCCACAGTTGCATGCAATTCCTCGACTGCTCCAAACCTAGGACCCATAGGTGTCGCATTGATTCTAAGGCCATTTTTCTTTGCCCTCTGATCATCTCCCTTATAGGAATCGCACACCCGGGCACTGAGGGTTTGTTGGAGGTTGTGCCCTAGACAACCGTCGAACTGGAATAATGGGAAGCATGTGTATATGTGTTGTGGCAAGCTGTTGTCTTACACAAATGTACTCATACGGTCATGCAATGTACTGCATTCATTTCTTGTCTGAAGATATATTATGTACTGTGCGCAACATATAAAAAATGCAATAAAAGATATTCAAACAAAAAAAAAAGAGAGTGATGCAGTGTTGTGATACATGGCTCAAGAGAGTGATGCAGTGTTGTGATACATGACTCAAGAGAATGATGCAAAGTTGTGACACATGACCCAGGGAATGTTGCAATGTTGTGACACATGACCCAGAGAATGCTGCAGTGTTGCACGGTAGTATGAAAAAGATAGATTAGTAGCGATGACATGAGATGCTGAGCATTCTGACAATATTGTATTTTCATATGGTAATATGTCACAGATGCAGAAAGATCCACTTTGAAGATGTAGTACTGAGAACACAAGATGTATTGGGTTAATTTGGCTTGTCTAAAGTAGAAACTGGACCTTGATGTACTGTAGTGTTAAGGGAATACTGTAATCCTATAAAGTACAAGTCCCAGATTGAGACCTACACACTGAATTAATCTAAATGGAACATATTAATGTCAGTGGCCATCGTGAAAATCTGACATGGATCTAGTTCTCTTGGCCGTAAATGGACACCCATAAAATGACACAACTAATCCAAACAATTTGTTGTGATCTCCTTGAAAGAGGAAATGAACAATGCAAGAGAGCGCGTATACAAAAAATAAACGCATTCAACAAGCTTAGCTACAGATCGAGTTTTTAGTCTAGAAATGAAATAACATGTTAAATTGAGTGCTGTCAATTTTCTTTTACTACGAAGGTAAGACACTGAAAGTAACAGAATGTTACCAATCAACGTAAATTCATAATGAGGCCTTAAGTTGTAAACACTCTTTGAAAATGAAAAGATAAACACAGTAGTTTTATTCTACACAAAAAAAATCTAAACATGGAACCAAATAATTTATTAAGAGCCTATTTCTACATTCTGAATAACATTAAATATTTAAGAAGCAATTTTACGAGATGGCTGAATCATGACTGCCTCGGTTTCCACTCCATGACGCTATGCTATCTGCCCTGCATGGGTGGGTCATGGCAGTTAGCACCCTCGCTTAGGAAACCGATCTGCATTCTGTATGTCCTGCTTTCTTCCAACAGTACGTCCTGACACATTTCAGAAAACAACCCAAGTAAGACTAAAAGACTTGCAAAAAAGTTTTTAAAAAACAAGATTGAAAGTGATTTGTACTATAAACAGCAATTATTCCATCAATACCATTTGTGAGTTTGTGTTTACCAAATCCAATCCGACTTCCTGAATCTTACACAAGGAGGGCAGTCCTAATTTGTACTACTTGAAGCGTCCCATGATCCTACGATGAAGCCCCTACTACAATACAGTGTGATAGACCAGTGGCAACATTCTACAAAAGTTGAGGTATACTATTTAAGGTCCACAATGACAAAAAAATGTCCATAACTCTTTTTAAATCCATGGAGAGCCGTGGACACGTGGTAGTGGGTGACTATTAGCGGGCCGATTACGATGGGGGTCGGACCCCAACCAATATCTCAACGGTTGCAGTCCGACCGCCATCTGCTGCTGTGGTCAAACGACTTATCACAATGCATGTGCAGCGCTTCCGACGGGCTCCTTGAGCCAGTCGGTGCGACGGAAACATTACATAATCCCTTAATGACTGCAGCTCTGCAATCGGTATTATGATGTTGGTTTCCAACAGCCATCCCAAGTTGGCCTTTCCGGCATGGAAAGGCTGCCGGAAAGTGACATATGGGTCTCCTAGCCCCTCCGCTCAGGGCCTGGGAGGCACCTATGGTGCCTTCCCCTAAACATCCCTGCACCGTGAGGTGCCTGCGGCACGGTGCAGGGATGTTTGAAAACATCAATTTTTCAATGGAAGCTTGTGTTGAGGGCCTTTCCCGCCCTCCGCACAAGCTTCCATTGAAAATGTGATGTTTCCGACCGCCCTACGGGCGGCCGCATTCAAAAACTTCAGTCAGAACCACCGACCTATGGTCGACAAGTTCCCAATCCGTAATGGTGTTGGGCGGACATAAGTTTGCCCGACACCGTAATAAGCCCCTAAGTGTCTGTTGGCTTATCTGAAGTTTGTTGCTTTGGAGATTTACACATATGTCTAAGATACCTCAGGAGGCAAGTAAAGTGTTAAACAATTTACAATTGTTTTTTGACTCATAGTTCAGCTAGAAGGTGAAGGACTACTTTGTAGTTTGGCCTGTACCATTTTAATGCACCACAATTAGCCAAAGACACACAGGTATTGTCTGTATATTGCTGATGGTGAAGCCTACAAGACGACATGAAGCTTTCTTTCTATTCTTGAAACTTCCATCTGTTAGTTTCAGTTTAGAAATCACATCTTCCCCTTTCACAACTCTCAGTGAGAGTGAGAAGTCTCAGCACAACCCCTTCCTACCCCATTAAATAAGTCCATCATCCTAATCTTTGTCCAACTTTTAAGCTTGGACATTTCAGATATTTCTCTGCTCCCCTTAACACATTCCTCAATTTGCGACTTGTCCTCAGTCTAGTTGGGCCATTTAATAAAACATCTCCCACTCCAGAAAGTATTTGCTTTACCGTGAAATAAAGACAGCAAAGTATTATGGGCAAGGAAGCAAGAACCAAAGTTTGCTTCGCCTTGCACCAGATTACCATATGATGGGCATCATGCCATTGGGGGATTCAGTTTCTAGTCCAGTTTTTCCATTTAGAAAATATTGCCATATTGGACATTAGTACATACAAAGGTGGCCTTCCTTTCGCAGCAGTCAATGGCAAGGGAAGAGAAAGGGCTTCTGAAGCCCAGTGTATGTCACTTCATCATTACCACTTCCACGGTGGAGCCATACTTGCTGGGGTTTGTAAACTCATACGATCGATTTCTATTGACCCGGTTCCGGTTTGACCTCTCCCACCTCCTTCTCCCTCATCCAAGGGGGCAGTCAAGGGCCAAAGTCTGTCGTCCCGTCGTTGCGATGGAAAATCCCCACAGAGATGGTCCATTTATGACGTTCTGTAGTTTTTATGATATACCCGGAAAGACCTTTTTAGTCCTGATTTTGAAAAAGGCAAATTTTAGGCAAGTGCAACCCACTTTTAGCTTTTTACAAATGCTCACG
The DNA here is from genome assembly GCF_964263255.1 of Lissotriton vulgaris. NCBI lineage: Eukaryota > Metazoa > Chordata > Amphibia > Caudata > Salamandridae > Lissotriton > Lissotriton vulgaris. Next base: position 1,324,140,907 of record NC_141687.1, on the reverse strand, counting down.
GGTAGCACTGTTTTTTATGTGCTTAATGTTTTTAAATCATCTGTCAGGCTCAGGTCAATTGGAACTAATCACCTGGTCTCCTGCTTATTATTTATGGCACTTCGCACTTTGTATTGCTTTGCTCACTTTTTTGACCATCAAATGCCTTTATCGGACGTGATTAAGTGTGTTAACCAGAGCGACCCGTTTTCAACTAGTAATGTATATGCGATAGTGGAGTCGTAGCCCTGATTTTATCTTTAGTCTAGGTTATTATCCTATCAGACATGTTTCCGTCAGGATTGTTTTGTGATACTTTAACGTGTGCTCTTATGGTTTTATCTCCTGAAACCGAATAAAGACTACTTTGATTGATTGACATTAGTACAATTAGTTTAAGTGTGACGTACCCAGACTACAACTCCGACAACACACTTGGTTATGAACTGAAAACCCATTACTGGAAAAAGATATCCGTATTAACAAAGAGCCTAATTATTAGCGCCCAGTACTGGATCTTTATTGATTGCCTTCGATAAGTGATGATAACCTGGAGATTGTTATTTATTGGATGTAAAAATTACTCGAATTATGGCATTCGGAATCTGGAGCATACTGCGCCAAAACCCACACGGCCTGCATTTTTCCAGACCTTTTCTCTTACAGGGTAACTTCGGCAGCTTGATCTGCTGATATGTACTTCGGGAAAAATTGCTCAGGTGCGGTGTTTGCCAAAAATCTCCTATCTGTGATAATAAAGTCATCTGAACTTTACATAGGAGCATAATGGACACCTTGTGGGATTGCTTTTGCAGGGGTTAATAATGACGACGAATCAGGCACTCTAAAATGTTTGCAATGTCAAGACTCGGCAGCTCTTTTGATTTCTATTTAACAGGGACAGTTAAAGGTTTCTAAGAAGGCCTGTTTTATTCCCTGGCGTTTCCTTTAAACAGCATAATTGTCGTCAGCTATGTCGCTGTTGGCGGTCATGCTGCCATGCCACCCTCTGTGTTCACACATCCCAACAAGTTTAATCACGGGGCTGCGTCGCCTCCCGTTCAAATGTCATTATTCAGTTGACCCTTTCACGCGCTATCTGCCACCCCTCCTCCCCAAGCAAGACAACATGGCCGCGGGTCTAGTGATTGCTTATCGATTGTCTGCAGTGAGAATCGAAGGCTAACCCACCAGTGCCTCACACGCAGTCAGAACAATTGAAAGCACCGCCCACCACTTCCCTGTCGATCAGTCCCATCTGACAGCAGCGGGCTGCACTCATTGGCTGCTCCCTGGCGCGAGAAGCGCACTGCTGAAAGGACCCTTTCTGGAGAGCAAACCCTTATTATATCAATGGAACAGCGCCAGTAATTAAGCTTGGTTTATGACGCACCTCTAGACCCCAGTATATTCTTGAATAAAATTAGCTATGTGTTTGCTTAAAGCAGGCCTGCTGGAATTGTGTGACACGGTAGGACCAAATTATGTGGGAAGGTTGACTAAATCATGTTGCAAGAAAAGGCAAACTATGCGGCCTAATTCACCACTGTTTGTGAAAACATTTCAGCTTATCATTGCTAGCTTAATAAGCAAATACAGCATTAAGCAACAGAAGGTTGACCAGTGAACCTTTGCAAAGGACCTTCCACTGCAAAGGCAGGCATGTCGCCAGGTTGTTTAGTAATTTTTGATCAGCTTGAGCTAGAGAGCCATTTCTTGTAAACAGCAGATTATGTGGCAAATGTTGTAATTCTATAATTATGGAAGAAACACCATTGATGCAGAATAGCATATTTCCCTGTGACTCTGGCTTAAGGGTACACCAAGTCCCAGGAGAGACTTTTTTCCTATTCTTTTTTTCACCTCATACATTCAAGCAGATAGTCAAATTGGATTAACCAGAGTCAACCAGGACTAACAAAACAAGTTTTATTTTTAAAGAAAATCTCTGAAAAGCCCCCTTGCATCACTGATGCTATGAAGTCAAACAGTAACTTCATATTTGCTTGCACAGCGTATACAGAGGTCTAAAGTTACCTAGGTCCGTGGGTAAGTAACTCGATTAAGCCTTCTTTTGCATTCTGTAATTTGAAGTAGTGGTTATCCTAGAATACAATTGGGACTTCAAATCCCAGAATGCAAAGTGTGAACCTGTACTGAATTAACTAGTCACTCAACAAACTGGGAAACTGGAGAGTTCTGGTTGAAAGGTCCCTGACTCCAGAGCTTTCATGCCACTGATTCCCAAACAGGCTCTGAGACAGTCTCTCTCAAAGCCTCTCAGGTGTGTCTGCACGTTGCATAATGTTAGAGCTTTAAAATGTTTACCTTCTACTGACTTTTAGATCACATCGCTTTGCTTAGAAATGCATGTATCCCTGACTTTGTCATTTGAAAATTAAAATGACTAGGACAAGCAGCATTATTGCCATCGGTGAGTCAGGTAGGCCTACCCAAACGTGGCTGGGGCATCTCTAGCCTGTATACATCTGTGGAAAAGGAGAGCTCGCAAGAGAAAGCTTTTAATCTCCACCCGAAACGGATCGAGTGAACAGAGCTCTGGTGTGGACACTGAGAGGGAAGTCTACAAAGGGTGTAGGGATCAACCACCGCCCTGACTTTCTATAAGGCAACCAAAGAGCCAGCACAGGTCTAGCATCGAACACCTTGGTTAAAACATTTTGAGAGCAGTGCATGGGCGAGGTCAATCCAGATAAAGACAAGAAGCTTCCTTTAAAAGAGCTAAAAAAGCTGCAAATAGACTGACAGGGCTGGGGCATATGCTCGAGTCCAGATGAGCAAAAGGAACAAAACAAAAAAAAAGTAAACAAAGTAATGCTCGTCAGGAAAAGCAATAAGTAGTAGAAAACGCTGGGTTGAACTCTTGAGTTTGCTAAATTCACAAAGGCTTTTCGGAAAAGCTGCCAGACCATAGCAGAAAAGTGACGGTTTCTTTTACACCTCTCCAACTCTTACAAAGGCCTAGAAACCCAGTGGAAATATATTGTCAGGCAGCACAGCATTTACTCTTCCGCCAGGTATTGTTGAGTAAATGTTTTGTTATTCGGTGTTGTCACACTAGTGTAGTGTAGTGTGACTAACTGTCCAGAGCGATTACAGACGACCAGCATGCTTGGTTGCAGAAGTGAGTGGGTGTAGTATGAGCTATGTGGACGAGTTGGTTGGGGTGTGTGAGGTTCTGGCATGTGCCCTGGTCAGGTCGTGGGACTCCTCTTTAGAGGGGATGTCCGATAGAGTGCGCATCATGCAGCTTTATTTTACCTGAAGACAAAAGTTGCTGCGTTCTTGTCTGGAAGATTCATTAGCACAGTTAGGCACCATGGGTCAATAGTTTAGTGGTCGATCAGTATTTGCTTATTGCTATCTTGGGTATCTTTTTAAAAAGTAAGTTTCCCTACCAGAATGGGGAGGGAGTTTCATACCTTGATAATCTTAATGAATAAAGAGCTTCCCCTGGTTACGGTTTTTTTAAGCTTGGCTCTACTTTCAGATGTAGAGTGCGTTCGATAGCAAGCAGCATCCATAGTGGTGGATCTGGAATGTTTGCCTCACTGCAATATAGATCCATACCTCACATTTCAGATGAGGAGAGCAAACTGGCTATCCAAGGGGCTGTTGACTCAAATATCAGGAAAGTTTCACACATGATGCGGCCAGTTTACAGCTACAGCACCGGAATTCTTCAGAGGGGCACAGGGAGGCTTGCTACACAGAAGAGCTGTAGGCAGAGTTCTCAAGGAAGTACAATAGGGACGTGAGAGCTAATGGTTACAAATCCTCTTGTTATGCAAGTTGACTTTCAATTATAGGTCGATTTTTCGATTCACCAGATGCCAGACTACTTTCTTGTACTTCTAGGCTCTGATCACCCCCACCCGCCAACTACGATCGTCCAATCAAGCCCTCCCCGCAATTCCACGCATCCAAAGATATACCATGGGAGGAAGATCCTTCTCCTACTTAGCGGCCAAGACCTGGAATTCTCTCCCCACCCACCTCCGCCTTACACAGAACCACCTCTCCTTCAGAAAACAACTAAAAACTTGGATATTCGATAAGTAAAGTTCCCCCCCTCCCTCAAGCGCCTTGAGACCCTCTGGGTGATTAGTGTGACAAATTTAAACTTGACTTGACTTGACTGTGTGATCCATTATAAACAATAGAGATATGTAGATCAGATCAAGTGAGATGATGCCCTTGTGTGTTAGCTTTAAAGACATCCTGATCTCGACATCACAAACATTTTTTTTGATGCCCAACAATCTGCGCGGAACGGATAGAACAAGTGATACGAGTACAAAAATAGGGAAATGAGATATGGAGGATTGGATACTGCAGCGAGGAAAATAAAAAGTGTGCAAAATCATAAAAACGAGCGGATGATCCATCTCGGCCCGAGTCCGAAAGGCTGTTAACATATCACCCTGTTAATCTCTTGGCTTTGGGATAAAAGTGTTCTGTGAAGCTAATCTCTCCTCATAGCTTTCACTCGCCAGCTCTCTAATCAGCTTTGCTGCCATGTGCTGTAGTCTTTCAATCCCATCAATGCCCCTGCTCGGATGGGGCGGGGGGTTAGAAATGAACACTGTCCAACTTGTTCTTTTCAGACATTCAGATCCTGATGCACACCCCTTCACTGGCTCGGATCGCCTCTTTGGTGCTTTTTTGGCGCGTTGCAACATTAAATGTCACCCAGGCATGCCTCAGTCTTTCACTCACCGTGATAAAACCAAGCAATATCTGGCAGACACTGGAGGTGCTTACAAATGTTACTGTTCAAATTATAAATAGACTCTCTCACCCATAAAACATCCCACTGTACTCCTGCTTTATGTAAATTGAAGTACAAAAACGTGCTTCATTTCTTCGAAGGAGACAAGTGTGAGATAGTTGAGAGACAGATGAACAGTAACAGTATAGAATTTTAAAAAAATTCTCGCTAGTCCACCACGCATACGAATGTAATCTGTAGATAGGTATGGCTATAGATAGACTAAATCCAAAGCACATTATTTTTTGTAACAATGCAGATTTTCTAAATACTAAAAACAGACAACTTTGGGGCTGACTACAGGTAGGCAGGAGCAGTAATGCAGGAAAAGGAACACTATCCCCATTGGTCCATTATGGCTGACGTTTCGGAACCTGAAATTACAGTCCTGATTGTCTTGGGTTCATTCCCACACTCTTAGTGCACACACTATTGATGATTAAAAGTCTATGGCAAGTTAACATGCATGGAAATTTAACAAACAAGCATTGGTAAAGCCAATATGTCTTGCCTATGCAAAGGGTATGGACTTTCACAATATGTTTAAGGCATGTTGTGCACCAGCGTGGCTGCTGATCAGCACGGCTAAAAGATAGCAATGTGTGCATGGAGTGTCGAAGAAAGGAAAGTTGTGAAGAGTTATGGAACGGCGTACATAACAGTTGAGCAGCGTGGAGTGAAGTGGAGTTTCATGGAGTAGAGTGGGGTAGCGTAGAGTAGAGGGGCATAGAATGGAGTAGAATGTCAGAGTGGCATAGTGTTGTGGAGTGGTATGGTGTACAAGGTTTTGTGCTGTAGAGCAGAGTGGGGTAGAGCGGAGTGGATTGCCAGAGTGGAGTGGCATAGAGTGGAGTAGAGTGTTGTGGAGTGGTATAGAGTGTGGTCGAGTGGAGTGGCATAGAGTGTAGTTGAGTAGTGTGTCGTAGAATATAGTGAAGTAAAGGGACGTGTCGTCGTGTAGAGGGATTTGCATACATCGTCAGAGTGGAGTAGTGTTGCAGAGTGTCAGAGGGGAGTAGAGTTTTGTAGAGTGAAGTAGAGTGTCAGAGTGGTGCAGAAATAGTGCAGTGGCGTAGAGTTCAGTGACAGAGAGGGCAGGCTTGCAGAGCAGTGTCACAGAGCGCAGTTGCATAGAGTTCAGTGGTGCAGAGTTCAATGGCATTGAGTGCATTGGTGTAGAGTAGAGTATTTCAGATTAGAGTGCTGTTGAGAGCTGTGCCGTATAGTATAGTGGAGCAGAGTACCATAGAGCAGTGGGGGATTGCCCCCTAAGGTGGAGGAGCATCACCCCACTGCTCTGCAGCAGTGAACTAAAGGAAAAATAAAATGATAACTCTAGGTTATTATCATTTTATTTTTTCCTGCTCCTGAAGCTTTGCTAGTGGGGCAGGGCTGCTCTTCTCTCAGAGAAGGGAGGAGTGGTGGGCACACTCTGTAAGTGTGCATGACTGTTTGGCAAACCCTCTCGGGCCGGCCAAACAGTCATGCACACTTTGCATGCTCTTTACCTAGGCTGCATTACAGCCTGATTTGAGAACATGCCCAGGTTCCCATTCCTTGGATGAGTGCCAAACCACGGCGCTCAGACAAATCACAATGTTCCATTGCAGCGTTGTGATTGGCCTAGGGGAGCCAGAGTGCTTCCTGTTCCATTCCGGCCTGGAGAGACTATGGAGGGATGACTGAGGAGAGACTCGGAGAGGAGGTAAGGTATTCTACTTTTTTTGTTGACACCACCTTAACTCACCCCTACTCCCACCCACCACACCTCCACCCCCGATCTGTGCCGGCCGCCACTGCAATAGAGTTGTGTAGAGTGCAATAGAGTAGAGTGACAGAGTGATGTGGAGCACAATGGTGTAGAGCGGCATAGCAATCAATGGGGCAGAGTGCAGTGGAGAAGAGTAGTGTTGCAGATTAGATTATAGTGGCGTAGAGTAAAGTGGTGCAGAGCAGTTGCTGCAGAATACATTGGCATAGAGTGCAGTGAAAGAGTAGAGTGGTGCAGAGTGTAGTAGAGTGGTCCAGTGTAGAGTGCAGTGGCATTGAGTATATTGTTTCAGAGTGAAGTGGCGTATATTGTTCTGGTGGAGAGCAAAGTGGTGCTGTGATACAGAGTAGTGGCAGAGAGTGAAGGCTTGCAGAGTAGTGTGCCATAGATTGCAGTGGTGGAGAGTAGAGTGGTGCAGAGTAAAGTAACGTAGAGGGCAGTAGTGTAGAGTACAGTGATGCAGCTTAGAATAGACTGGCATAGAGTTCAACGAGCTCGTCACAGGTGCACCAGCTCCCATGGAACGCTCAGCAAAGCAGGGGAATTCTCCCCGCACCTGAGCGTTCCACGGCCCATGACGAGCTGAGCTCGTCATGAGCACCGGAGCACAGTGCCTCATGACGAGCTTGAATGGAAAAGGTTAAATTTGGGCATGCAATACTTCCTTTGGTCCAGCATGTGGAAACCCTGTATTAAACAATTTTCTTAGCCACTGAGCAATGACACGACCACATAGGGAACAGTAATTAGTATTACCGAAATATAAGACATTAATAGATCCATTTAGGCAATATAGCAGCACGTAACGAGATCATTATCTACATGTGTGGATCATAAAAAGTATACAAACAAATGGTGGATGGAATGCTTCAAATAATCTCAGCCACTGGTAATTATTTGGGCCACATCCCAGTCCATCCTTATGCACACTTTGTCACTGGAACCAAGCTATACCTTGCTGATGAGCCCTAACTAGCACAAAACCCGTCCTAGGTTGCTTGTGCTTAGGGCCGGACTGGCCATAGCGGGCAAAGGGCAATCCCCCGGTGAGCCGCACGGGTGGGAGGCGGTTTTGGGCCCCTGGGGGCCGTTTTTGTTACAGGGCCGTTTTTGCAGCATAACTGCAAAATCGGCCCTGTACCAAAATCGGCTGAAAACTGGCCCCAGCAAAGAGCTCAGCGGAACCTCCCACCCCCCTCCCCCGAGTGGGAAGAGGGGGCCGGCCGAGCACTTTGCCAGGGCCGGTTGTGGTTCCCAGTCTGGCCCTGCTTGTGCTCCGGTTTAGAGAGGACCTGGTTGGCAGTTTGGGCTGGACTGTTGTAACTAAATAAAGGTCAAGAATAATTTGTATATGTATGCGTCCAAACTGAGGGCCACAGTGAGCAAAATAAGGATGGATTAGGCTGGGATAGAGTAATTACCAGTAGCTGAGAATAATTCAAGGTTTCCATCCTTCACTTTTTGTATACTTTAGCATGTAGACCATCTGGTATAAAACACTTAACATGTCAGCACCTTATATTTGTGATGATCAAGAATAGGCAGTGCTTGAAGTGCAACTGGTAATCAAGAATGTCAGTGCATTGTTTAAAATGAATGAAGCCTAAATCGTAAACGGAGGAACTTTTAAACAACCACACAATCTAAGAGTAAACACAAAAATAAGTCACTTGGAGAGGATTGTGTTGATCACACATGGTTGAGCTGCAGTCTCGCGGGAGCCAGGCAGTAAGCAATGAATTGAAAGCGGGCCTGTGTACAACCAAATAAGTCAACCATGAAAAAAGCCCCCAGGCCCGTGTATCCCAATTCACCTTGAAATCTTGACCTCATCCATCACCCTACATCAAATCCCTCCGTAAATCCACGGCAGGATAAAAACAAACTGTTTCGTGTTAGCAGGTTTCACTTTTGGTAACCTGCTAAGTGATTAGAGGTTATGGAGTTCAAAGTAATATTTCACCCAGCGCACATTTTCATCCTCGCACCCCAAAGCACACAAGTATTGATAAAACCTACAAGCTGACTGTCGTCTTGTATTTGTATAAGCAAGTTATTTGGGTGGAGGCGAGGTTAAAAAGTACTTTTTGTGAAACTGAGTAAAAATTCACAGGGGGACACATGTCACTGCGTATAAACATTTAGTGGCGGCTCCTCCACTAAGGCAGAGGAGCGTCGTCCCACTGGTTGTCAGCAGTGTAAGGAAAGATAAAATAACTCAAGGTTATTATCATTTCATTTTTTCCTGTTGCGGGCGCTGTAGCTTTGCAAGGCGGAGCTGCGCTCCTGACAGAGCAGGGGAGTAAAGGAATGGTTTTCACTCACTAAGTGCGCATGAATGTTTGGCCAGCCATCTCAGGCCGGCCAGTCTTTTCATGCGCACTTCGCATGTTCTCCACCCAGGATGCATTACAGCCTGGGTGGAGAACATGCCCAGGCTCCCATTCCCCATCTGAGCGGTGTACCACAGTGCTCAGCCCAAATTCAAAGCTGCGTTCATGATTGGCTCAGAGGAGCCTGTGTGCTCATATGTTTTTCCAATGAATATGTATTTAATAAACATGCCAATACCACGCATTTTTTTAGATTTAAAAATAATGTATTTGTGGGAGGAGAACCCCAACCCTCCCAAATTACCCTAAATGCGTGTTATTGGTATGAGTTTTAAATACATATTTAAGGTAAAAGCATGCGCGCAAACAAATGCGTTGTAAAGGCACAACGTGGTAGAAACCTCATTGTAAAGCCTGTTTCTCTGGCCGGAGAGACAAAGAGGAGAGACACGGCAAAGAGGACATGCGACGAGGAAGTACGTTTATTATTTTTCTTTTAGTGTGTGTTAAAATGACAAAATAGTGTTCTATTGTGCCACATATTTTGCCAAGCCTACCACACAATCTGGTCTACCATTTGATGCATAATAGTTGTGGCACTCACTATTTCTACACTGTGCTTATGGCGCCCAGAAAGCAATGGCGGCTGCCTCTGAACGGGGGTGGAAGGGATTGGGGGTTGGGGTGTCAGGTGAAAAGAATAAATAAATAAACTTACCTTCACCGCCGCACGCCTGTCCTCCATCTGCTGGCAGCAACAGAATTACCCAAGCTTCCGTAATCTCCCAGCCAATCACGAAGCTGCATGAGAAGTGTCCTTGATTGATTTGAGAGGCCTGTTTGGCCGCTCAGGTAGTATTTAGAGAGGCTGGGCATGTTCTCCACTGGGCTCGGCAACACAGCCCAATGGAGAAACATGCCAAGTGCGCATGACGATTTGGCCGGCCCTAGGGAGGGACTGTAAACCACTGCTGCTCTATCTGCATCTAGCCAGCCCCGCCCCGCCCAACCTGGCTGAAGCAAAGAAAATTAAAATGATAACTTCTTGTTATTATCATTTTATTTTGCACTGCTCAAGAAGCAGTGGGTCGACGCCCCTCCGCCTTAGTGAACGAGCTGCCACTGCCAGAAACACAGCTAAGACAGGAATATGCACTATATGCATCAAAGTCCTAGAGAATGCAGAAAAATGCATAGACAGGAAAGACGTATACAATAGCTGCTGCTAAGTGAAATGTTTTTAGTTACTCATTTCTTGCGTCATGTTCCGTAGCTCTTTTTATTCCTCATTTACTGTGCAGTAACTTTCTATTATATAACATAATGTTGACGAGGCTCCTACCAGCTAGACTTTCAAAGAAGAGTGGACTAGTATTGGCTGGCCACTAATCCGTTAGTTGAGATCAAGGGAACCAGATCCATGACAAGGTTAATGAAGAAGCACAATAATACAGCAACACCGGGAGCTGCTTCTTTTTAGATGCATTCATTTCTCTTCCCAGTATCCCCAGATAATGATACACAGATAGATTTATATAGCATTACATCAACTAGACACCTGCATGAACACCCTCTGAGCACTGCTGCGTCTGATAGCAGATTTATTGCTTTGCGCTGCTTATCAAGAAAAACTATTACATATTAGTGTGTTCAGATGGAAGAGAATAATTCTCTGCTTGAGGCAATGCGGTGGTACGATCCCATGCATAAATCATAAATAGGATACCATGATGCTACTTAGATTGCTTGACTAAGCATTACTATATCAAGCACATACACTCTTGAATTCATTTTTTAAAACAATTTTCCAGTGCAGTGGCACGGGGTTACTTGAATGTCCCACTTGGCTTAAGAGCGTTGTGCTACTTGAGACCAGAGGTCCACTAAAAGATTAAATATTCTTTGCAGACTGGTTGAGAAACAAGTCGGTTGTGATTTTTTTTCCAGTGTTGTGAAATTATTCTGTCAAACAAGAGTGTGTGTGTCTCTCTCTCTATCTGTCTATCTGTCTATCTATATCTATATATATATCTATATATATATATATCTATATCTATATATATATCTATATATATTACCTACTGGCGATAGCCAGTAGGTATATATAGTTAGGATTTTTTCTCTATGGAACTTTTGAAAATTCTATGTCTAATAACTTTGGCGTTTGTGGACGGAATTGGCTGAAATTTTCAGGAAAATGGCACATTTTTTTCTGAGCAGCCCCTGAAAATTTGGGGGGGGGGGTCGTCAAGGGGGGGCCGAGAAAAAAGGGGGGTCCCAAAACGCGTTTTTCCCATTCATTTTTCCATAGGGCGGTTGGCCTCAATTTTAGCTCGAACGGCTGAATGGATTTGCACGAAACTTGGCAAAATTGTAGGGACTGTTAGCCCGATGTGCCTTTGCTAGGTCTCAATATATGTGCTTCAGTGGATTTTGAGAAATTAACGTTCAAAATAAGATATATATCTGTAACAGCGCTCCGGTTCGCGTACTTTTCGCGTAACGGAACTTTGCGATGCGAAGCTGATTGGCTCTCTGGTGTCTGTCAACATTCTAAACAGTCCGGAGCGGCCGCCATCTTGTCTCTCGGTAGGATCGAGAGACAAGAGGAGGCCAAAACAAAGGGGGAAATGAAGGAAAGGGGGCGAGGTAGACCCCTTCTGACCCCCTAGGATTGATGAGGGGGATATTATAGAGCCACGCGGGGCCCAAAAAAAAAAAAAATCCGATTTTTTCGCCGTAGAGACGCGTCTTGGTACGCGAACCGGGCAGCTAACCGGCAGTGTAACGGGAGTCTGAGGAGTAGCTGATTGGCTGTCAACATTGTAAACAGTCAGGAGCGGCCGCCATCTTGTCTCTCGGTAGGATCGAGAGACAAGAGGAGGCCAAAACAAAGGGGGAAATGAAGGAAAGGGGGCGAGATAGACCCCTTCTGACCCCCTAGGATTGATGAGGGGAATATTATAGAGCCACGCGGGGCCAAAAAAAAAAAAAAAATCCGATTTTTTCGCCGTAGAGACGCGTCTTGGTACGCTAACCGGGCAGCTAACCGGGAAGCTAACCGGCAGTGTAACGGGAGTCTGAGGAGAAGCTGATTGGCTGTTAACATTGTAAACAGTCTGGAGCGGCCGCCATCTTGTCTCTCTGTGGGATCGAGAGACAAGAGGTGGAAAAAAAAAAGGTGTAAATGAATGAAAGGGGTAAGGCAGACCCCTCCTGAACCCCTAGGATTGATGAGGGGGCTATTAAAGTTCCCTGCGGGGCAAAAGAAAAAAAAAATGCAATTTTTCGCGGTAAAGGTGCTTCCCGGTACGTTAACCGGGCAGCTAACCGGCAGCGTAACGGGAGTCCGACATATTGTGTTTTTTGAACGTTTGTGATATGTGCACGTGTGGATTTTGTCTAATTAAGGTTAAAAAAAGATATATATATCTTTAAGCGTGCTCTGGCGCGCTTACGTTTTGGGTTTGGTTTGCGCTGCAGAGAAGATACGTCACGGTTATGCGATGCATCATGAGGCGTCTCACGGGCTACGTGATACGTCACGTAATAAAGAATATATTTTACAGCTATAGATATTAGCTTTTAAAAAACCAATGAAATTCACAGAAAAAACCATAGGTTATAGACCATATATAGTTAGGAATTTGCATTTACAAAACCTTGAAAATTCACTCAAAAAACCATAGGTTATAGACCATATATAGTTAGGGATTAGCATTTACAAAACCTTATTTTATTTGCACAAAACCATTGAAATTCCATATATAGTTAGTTGCACTAACTATATATCGCGGACCCGCAATCCACTGCTAATGATGTCACATATTACATCATTCATGACATGGTCAGTGACATCACTGATGACATCACTGATGACATCTCAAATGACATCACTGATGACATCACTGATGACATCTCAAATGACATCACTGATGACATCACTGACATCTCATTTGACATTACTGATTACATCACTGATGATATCATTTATGTGATAATACATCTTCAGACTCTAATATAACCTTAGATACACTCAGTGTAAACAGGCACTCACAGACTGTCACACATCCATGGAGTTACTCACACACCTAGTCAGTCATGCAAAGAATCAATCACATCTCCATTTCCTCAACTATACAGTTATACACACCTTACTTATTCAAACATATACTAACACATATTTACTCTCTTATACAATCCGTGATACAAGTTCACAATGATTCATACAGCCACTCTCACATTCACTGGCTCTTATGTTCAGTTATTTATATATGTCAATTCTCACATGGACTGTGTTTTACATATGTACTTACTTTTACATGTAGCACTGAGATATCCATTCACTCACCAATACACTCATGCACACAGTCAACTGTCCATACAGCTGTTTCTACATGCACTTTTGAACCCATACACCTAGGGAATCAACTGCTCACACATCTATGCACAGAGTTATACACCTCCCAGCCACCCACACACATACTCAGTCTCCCATACAAATACTTGGGCAACCATTCAATAACCCATATAGTTACTGATATAGCTACTGATTTAAACATGCAGCACTTTACAGAACAACATATATAATGATTGCCAAATTAAGACACTTTAATCACTAACCCATGCACTCAGTGAGACACATTTAATCATTCTCTCATACAGTCAGTCATGCACCTACTAAATCCTTCATCCAGACACTTATACATCTACTCATTCTTCAATATGTAAGACATATTTTAACTTTACAGAAACATACAGTCACTGGGTGTTGTCATCAGTGATGTCATCAGTGATGTCATTTGAGATGTCATCAGTGATGTCATCAGTGATGTCACTGACCATGTCATGAATGATGTAATATGTGACATCATTAGCAGTGGATTGTGGGTCCACGATATATAGTTAGTGCAACTAACTATATATGGAATTTCAATGGTTTTGTGCAAATAAAATAAGGTTTTGTAAATGCTAATCCCTAACTATATATGGTCTATAACCTATGGTTTTTTCAGTGAATATATATATATATATACATATATATACACATATATATACATATATACATATATCACACAAAGCTTCCCAAAGGCAAAACGAAGCACTCGAAGGTCATAATCCATTCAGTTTATTGCAAGAAGACGCGGTTCGGTGCTAGTCATTATCAATCCTTGCTTTACTATGAAAATGACTCCATGGCACCAATAACATTTGATAGATCACATCACAAGCTATACTTACTAAATTAAAAGCAGCACAATGAGAGAGGACTAACAACTTCATTTTTAAAATACTGATTTCTCACAGCAAATTTGGTGTGGTTTCATTCATTTCTGTCCAAATGGTAGTGCCCTCATTCGTGCATTCAACACAACACAAAACCATACCTCCCACTATTAATAATTATCAAAATCAGTCGATGATGCCTTTGGATCCTGTGTGGCGGTTCAGGCATGGCACAATTGAACTTACAGGTCCAAAGACCACCAATGGCCTGCCGAACTCTTTTCGGGCGGGTGCTGCCGTCCCGTGGGGGTGGACTCAGGATATGCTTCCCAAAGCTTCCAAAAGGCAAAATGAAGCACTGGCGGGGTCATAAGAGTGAGTATATATCCTGCAAAATTATTCCGTAGAACAAATCATGTGACCATATTAAAAAAAAAAAAAATGGAAGAGCACCTTTCCGAGCCACCCTGAAAATGGAACAATATGGCAATGGTGAGGGCTTCTTTTTCAGGTTGCCTTTTTTTAGCTGCACATCCAGCTCTGTCTATTGCAGTGGACAAAGAGTGTTCTGAATACAAAACCGTCCCTTCCAGTGCTTACTCGCCACAGGGTAATACCCTACAACCAGGGGCGTCTGGAGGTTCCTTGACCGGATTTCCGTGGGACTGGTCCACTCGTAAGAACGGTTTATTGAATGTCGCAGAGCTGCGCACAGCTTGTCTGGAGTATGGTAGTGGGCAGCGCTTGCACAATCATTATTTTTGAAATGACGTTTACCAGGAAGTCGCGTTTACAAGTTTAACGTGTACCAATGTCTGACTCTGACTAAATTTTAGTTTTGGGGCAGACATGGTTATGGAATCATCTATCATAATAGATTTATTTGGCTTGTGCGCATTATTCAGTTCATTTTTGGTGTGGCAAATTGTACTGGAAAAGTGGGTTTTCTTACTGTACCAGAAAGAGTGCATATAGAAAGCTTTTAAAGAAAAACAGGTGGGATTTTGTTCAGTGGATGTCCATTTACTAGGATGCCAGGTGTAGTGCAAGTTGAAGTCATGCAGCATTTGATTCCCCCACCCTAAATCAATACAAAGTCCACTCTTTTCCCATCATTGGTCACTCACCATCCTCCTGTTTGCTACTGAGGCAACAGACCCAAAGTAAACAGGGCACATACCTTAACAGGCCTGGCACCGCCTTCACACACATACGGCACTATGTAGGCCTGGACTCTCCAAGTGTAGGTTACATAGGGATATAAGTGTAAGCAACATATTTGTGTATTCATACATTTGTAGATAATCTCATAATTTGCCTTGCATTCTCTTGGCCCCTCCACTGACGCTAACCTGAGGATGCCCACTTATGGACTGTAACTTCATAATTACAGGCACACCATAAGCACTCGTAGATCTCACTTGCAGGCATGCATTTATTATATAAGGTCAAACATTCTGTAGACTGCTAAATTCAATGTTTGCTAAGTTACGTCATTAAGAAGCACCATCTGCTCCTCACACATTCTGAACATCTCTGCAGTTATGGCTGACGAAGAGGAAAAGGAAAAGTGTCTCAGCAAGCCGGAACCCATGGATAATGTATACACCGTAATGCCTGCTTGGTGGTCTGATGCACTGATCCATACCATGCTGGCCCTAATTCACCCCTCCTTACTTGAGGGTTACTTACTTTTATGCTTTGCTAAATGAAGTCAAATATGCTGTAGCCTAGGCGAGACATGGAAGACTACTATAGTTACCATTCTATCACGAATTCCTACATCCAGGAGAGATACTGGCATTGACAAAGGAAAATCATGCCACATGTAAATTATTTTTTATCGAAAACCTTTTTTTTCAAACCTCAAGTACTGTGTGAAAAACAAATGGCTAATAGATAAGGTTGTACTGCCGTATTTATTTTAGCCTGTACCCATAGTTGCATTGAATGTAGTAGTATACACAAGTACAACAGGGTGCCCTAGGGTGGGGGGAATGGCATCACTGAAAAGACAATTATTTGTACAATTATAGGAAGCACAGGGTGCGCTTTTAAGCCTCAGGTGTGGTGCACACTTGTATTTGTTCTTTAAACTGTCTGCCTCGTCATTAGTCCTCTTAGTAAACTTTGTATCCATCTCTTCAGCTAATAATCTGTTATTTTGATATATATGAACATAATACCCTACAACATTTTTGGATGCATCTGTGCTCCCCATAGTGTTTGTTCTTCACTCTGAAGGACTAGTTACATTTCAGTGGTCCTTCAATCTGTTTCTCTAAGGATTCGTCTTCATCTATTGAGGCATATATAGATGTGGCCAGATCAATAAATGCCTTAGTGGTGTAATCAATCAGCGGCCTGCTTCAAATGCAACTATTAATTCATGAAATTCTGATAAGAGCCTATTCCTGAAAGCTAGGCTAGCCTCATAACTGAGCAATGACAGCAGAGGATGATGGCCAGGGTGAGTGTGTCCAATGTTGAATCATGTTGGGTAAGTTCCTTAGCGCTTGCCATTGTTATCCAAAGAGAAAAGAAAACAGGATAAATGGTGTCTAGGGATAAATACCTACGTTGTAATAGCACTGCGTTGTAATACTTGCGTTGTAATGGATGTTCCCCCCCAGAAGGTCTTTGGAGGTGTGTTAGTAATACCATCACAATCCCTGGGTGGGAATACTCCCACATCCCTGAGAAGCATGGCGATAGTACCTTTACTGCTCCCGGTAAACATTAAAAATGTTTCTCTCAGCTAATGTTTGCAAAAATGACGACGTGGAAAGGGCCAGCAATAGCACCGGTACCTTTCGGTTACTTCCGGGATTGATTAGACGCCCTGTACATAGAGTGATAGCGGCTGTGGGTAGTGCTACTGGGTTGTATTTTAGAGTATATGGAAAAGAAATATTGTCCTTGAAAAATATTGTAGCTGGACTATCGACTACCAGAATGTCATGAAGACATTTGTTGCTAACTTTAAATCTACTAGTCCTAATTCTCCATCTTAATATTTTGAAGATGTAGTTAGTGCCAATATTGATATATGCGAAGTTGGGTATAGTTAATCTATACTTACCTCTATTTGCGTGCCTTCCAGATATTGTGGTAGGGACTATTTTGCCCATGATATGTTTGTAGAGCAATATTTAAAGCACAGACTTCTGTAGAATAACTGTTGTTGCCACTGAAGCAGGTACATCATTATTTATACATCATTATTTACTAGCAGGGACTTAAGCCGAGCTTTTACTTACATTTATATATTTTGAAGACACAGATAAATAAGCTGTGTTTTGACTAGTTGTGCATTACGATTGGTCAAGAAGAGTGCTCATGCAAAGGCACTCTTGTTGTTAGTGGAGGCGAAGAGAAATTCCTCCAATTGGAAAGATATTTCGAGGCATCTGCCACATTGGGCTGTGGAAATCCATAATTTCTTCTTTAAAGATCTGTGTACATTTTGAAGAAATGCAGTTTCTGCAAATGCTAAATGGAGAGTAGCAACTTAACAGACTGACTAAAGGCAGGGTTCTCCTGTGGAGTTTTTCGATTATTACTGCAGGTATGATGTAGACACAGGCCTCCCATCTTGGCCATAATTTAACGTTGATTTCAGGTCGAAATAAAAAAAGGATGGTTCCCAAATAACTTAAATGTGATGATGTTCCAGGGGTAGAGCTGTGGTTGAATGAATGTATGTCTTGAGACTATTACTCACATAAGTACCCAAACTTAGGTTTTTGTGATTTAGTCGTGGTAGTTATGCAGATGCCCAACTATCTTTTCGTTCGCTGAAAATCCAATTCACTATCCAAGCTCTCCAAATTGCACCCCATAAGGTATTGACAGCATCCATAGCAATGGTGACAACTGGCCGAACAAACAAAACTCTTTCTAAACAGTCTGTGCAGGCGAAGTGTAGCAGCAGCACACAAGGTGAAGTTAGCCTTCTCTACTACAATATACTAAATCCAGGAGAAAGTCTATGAAAGAGCGGTCAACTAAGAAGCCAAAATGTTTCATATTCTCGACATTTTAGGTATACCACCACCTACGGGCGAACAGCCCATCCTGCACTGAAAAGTCCAATCACAAAGATGCTATGTGCTATAAAACAGAACGCTACTGTACTCGGGATCTGATGGCAAGTTAAAAGTACATGCATCAAAGCCTACAGCAACCCCACACAACAAAATAATAATTTCAACCCTTCTAAGGCCAGCCAGTCATTGGCACCAGAAAGACCAAAAAACGAGCCAACAAAAGCAATGAAACTCAAAAGAGTTTTATACATTAATAATGCCAATGTCCCAATTGCGGCTTACGGAGAGAATCGCAATTAGGAAACCCAACGTGTCTTAAAGTGACCTCCTTCATCCTAACCAAGTCCGTTCATTAGTAAATAGTGTCTGCAAATTGTACACAGAGCATTTCTAAACATCCTAAAAGGTTTTTGTGTGTGTGGCACCAATTTCTTTAAGTCCCTTTTTTCACATTCTTAACTGTACCTTTTTACCTAGGTTCCATCTATGGGAACACTCTTCACCTCATGCTTATGCATAGCTCACGACTGTATGCACACATTATGGGGTTGTATGCATAAATTGCTTACATATGACAAATGATTAACTGTGTGCACGTATTGTAATTTTTTCCATTTTCCACTGGTAAGCATATTTTTGAAAAGCAAAAATCTTTTTTAATCCAGCTACATGGGCAACACTAGGGCTTCCTGGAAAGCCATCAGACATGCACTGGATTATTCACTTAATCTCCATGCTTGCTGAAAGGGCTGAAATATTTTGCAGTGGCTTGATTCTTTCTCCTCTTTCGTACTATCCGGGAAGTCACAAAAGAAACTGATGGTTCTTGGTAAGGCAAAAAAGAATACTGTATTTCCCAGCATCTGGAAAAGGTTTTACATCTGCCTTTAACTTCAATCTTGTCCAGCCATCTGAAAGGAGATAATACAGTAACACACACCGATCGCACTGGCTTATTCCAGCACGTCTGCTAAAGGCCTTACAGATGAACTACAGCTCTTTGTGGTCCAAAGGGTTAGATTCACAAAATCGGGCCAGTTGCAATCTCAAAATAGCATTTTGGTATGTAACAAACACGAATTGCAATTTAGTAGCACACAGCCGAACTGCAATTTGTCTTTGCGGGTGCACAACTAATTGGTATTTGGAACAGGCGTGTTTAGGGTGTCGATTCCAAACAGTGATTTGAAAAGGGCTGTAACAATGTTTTGTGACTGAAATTAAGTCTCAAAACATTAATATATTACCAACTACACAAAGATAGTGGCAACCCATTAGCAAATGGAAAACGGACTGCGTAAAAAAAAACATTGCTTTATTTAAAAGCAATCATAGACCTTGTGGTATGCTGACCCAACAATCCACCATTCCTGTGATGGCTACCAATCGCAGTGGGTCACAATTGCCACATACATTATTAATATTCATGAGGCAGGTGAATACGCCCCACTACGGTTCAACATTTTGCAAAGAGACTGTCATTCCCCCAGATTCCACTCATGAGTCAGGAATCATTGCCTAGCCATATTCCAATCTCAACCTTCTTTACATCAAACCTAAAGTACTACATGGGTTTCCCCTTTATAATATTGAACAGTAAAACAAAACTATAGTCCATAAACAGAAAAAACAAAACTTTACATGACTGGATAAAATTCTACTTGACAACTCCTATAAATCTAACAGAATTATCACAAAAAGAAGGAACTAAAGACATACAAGAAACAAGCATAACACAATGCATATTAACATAAACAAAGGAAAGATATAATGACATCGTCGTTCTGAACAGCACTATCCTGACCACACCAACTTCACTTTCTAAAGCGTAAGGGAACATTCTTTACCCTACTACTTCGTCTCACTCTCTCACCTCCATTCTCTACTTTCATACTTCCATAACCTTCAACTCCAACCGCGCGGTCACCTCGTTTTCCACCAACCTCTCTGCACAACCAAAGGTATTCCAGCATAGACTACCCTCTATCTGAACACTATTGTCTTTTACTTTCAAAACTCTCTCAGGAGGACCAAACTTGGACACCCCCTTTTCTTACATGTACTGGCTTCTTTACACGTACAACATCACCAACTTCCATCTTAAAATTCTTAACTGTATTTCTTTCATCTAAATAATTCTTCTGTTTTTGTACCATCTCAACACGCCTCGGTAGCGTCTCATATGTCCATTTTACCTGCTTGACCATTTGCTCATCAAAACCGGGCAAAAACTTGTGGCAACTGCTGGAAAAACAGAGACCTCTTACCATTAGCAACAAATCACAAAATATCAGACAGAATACCCTCCAGATTGAACAGGTTAGCATACGTTAACCATTCTCCTTAACTTGCCTTTGAACTCCAACTGCCTCAAAGAAGCATTCTTTAGGTAACATTGTAAACCTTTCCGATCCTGTGGTGTGTGTTTGAAGGTTTTCTCCTCCAGTGGTCATATTGCAAAACTGTGGACTAAATTATGCCACGGATGGAACATAGTTAATGTGCCGCACAGATAGGAGACAGCCAGATCCTCAAAGAGACCCTCTGGGCACCACATTGTTGGGTGAGTGCCAAAATGGCTACCAGAAAACAATGAATATCTTAAAGATGCATCACACTCTTAACTTCAAACGCTGTGTTCTGCAGTCAATATAACATCAGAGGCCCGTTAATATCAGTAATATCAAATTATATTCGAATTTACAGACAATTCTGACACTGGGAGCATATCAGGAAATACGCCCATAACAACACAATGAGACTGATGGAAATACAGCAAGGTCTGCTATGAACTTACCATGACCCATCCCTTTCCTGTAAAGTGAAAGGAAGCCAGAGAGTGCACTGTATCAATTATTCATTCCGTTTAGTCATCCTTGCGCAGAGCTGGGCGTTGCTTCTGGAGCCAAGTCACTGTAAACTACAGACCAGGGCCTTCTTTACAGCGAGTGACATCATCTCCTGCAGCACGAGGCTGGGTTACTCTGCCTTTGTGCAGCCCTGGATAAAACCATACCCTATCTATTTATTGGCCCTGCCTGGCGGCGAATACACCTTAATAGGACAATAGTGGTTTCTCTGCTCTGAGAATTCTTACAGCATCCACAGAAGGTCGAAGAGCAGCAATGTGTGGAGGTTACCCGAGAGCCACTGGTGAGGGTCATAAACGCAAAGAGTACTCCCAGTTTCAGTTGATTAACAGTTTTCAATGGCATACGTTTTAATTTAGAGCCCATAAGTGCACCAGTGGTGCAGCCCTTTATCACTTCTATCAAGATGAAAACAAGACTTCTAAATTCCAGGACAATTAGTCCCACACCACACAAAAGTAGCTTTGCAGATTGTTAATGTATGTGCATGTGTCTGACAGTGATCACTACAAAACGACAAAATAGTCTAAGTGCCTCCTTAAAATGGTCCAATGCCTGCCAGACAACCTCGAGTTTCACATACCCTATTTAGTGGTGGGGAAAACTTCAGGGTTTCTGCCACTGGAGACTCAGCTGGCACTGCACACATAAGCCATTGACTTGACTGGCATTCTAACACTAAGGGAGTGAGTCACAGTGATGGTCACTCCCCCCCCCCCCCCGCCCCCCAGAACAGGGGCTGTGCATCCAATACGGACATTCTCTTCCTTGGTCCCCACGCACCGTGGTCTCAGGCAAGGAAAACAAATAATGGCCCACCGGGAGAAAACTCCCTGTGCATTAGTGAAATTCACTTTTCGTTTCAGTAAAACATAAACAAGCAATGGCACGAAATAGTCTCTCTTTCTGTACCGATTGGCTTTGCCAATGTTGTTTGCCGATGGTGTGCCGCATCAACAAAAAACATTTTTGCTAATGTTACTTAGCATCAGCCAAAATGAAAAAAAACAAAGACAAAGGGCTCCGGCACACGTCATAGCTATACGTTTGTGCCTACAAAAGGATGCAGGTACCATTTTTCTTTTTTTGGGGACTGATCACTAAATAAAAAGAAATGTATTAACTTGTTATCTATTTTTAAGGCGGAGGGGCCAGCAGCAACTTGCTGCCTGTCCCTCCAAAACAAATAAAATGTAAACAAAGAAAAAAAAAGGAACAGGGAGGCATGAGAGTGGCAATGGAGGACCATGTGAAGGGGAAAGTAATGTGAAGTGGATGGGGGAGGTGGGGTAGAGCAACTCCAGGATTTGGGGAGAAACATACGCGGTTAAGAGCAACATGGAGTGTGATTTGTCAGGCAGAAGCACAAGAGAGAGAGGAACATGGGGCACTATGGGTGGTATTTGGCAGGGCAGAAGCAGCACACCAGTGAGAGAGCTGGAAAACACATGCATGCTCATGGAGTGCTTAATTAAGAAAGTAGTTCCTTTAAAGTGAACAGTGGAAGGATAGAAGTCAGTCAATCAAAAGATGATAGAAACTATGCTCCATGGGGGGTGGACACACATATGAGGAAGGCACTCCATGGAATAAAAAGCAAGCACATGAGTGTATGAGAATTTATGTAGCGCAGACATAGCTAAAACGCAATATATTGATCCTAACAGAATAAGGAATATTAATACAGCTAAGATAGCTCGGTAGGTGGATACAGGGAGGAAGTTTGGAGACAGTGCAGTGACGGCAGAAAGCAGAGAGGGAGCTACCAGCTGTTGGGTTTCATATTAGGAGTACTAACACAGCAAGTTGCGGCTTGCAATCCATGTGTTATTTCTGTCATTAACTTCAGAAATTCCTGGTGAACTGCTCTACACATACACACCTCCAATAACTTGATGGTGCAGAGAGAAAAAATGCCCTTTTGTATAAACAGATGATACAATGTTGCACCCTCAAGCCGCCCCTATATTCTGCTCTGCTAGAGAAGATGGAAGATGCCAGCTGTAGGGGTCAAGAGGACAGCCACGAAAAAAGTGCAAGTTACATTTAAAAAATAAACTCTAGCATAAAAAATATTCAGCATGCACTTAAACACCTAAGTGGGCAAGACGGCTACTGGGATGTCATAGCTTATATTAAGAACTGAGTACTGTTGCACTTGCCGGCTGGCAAGTGTCCCTCGGAGTGCACTGCCTCAAGTCCAAATGGAAACTATTAAATCAACTTGAGTCCAAATTCAAAGATAGTTACTCCAACATGTTGTTTTATTTCAAAACGTGAATGTTATAATTTCATTACTTCATGAATTGTATATTTCTCCTTTATTTAAATCCTTAATAGGAAAAGCTTATATTAAGAAATTATGGGTATCCGTCTCTCAAAATGAAGAGATATCTTTTGTTAATTATTTCCAAATTTCAGTGTCAGGTCACACTCAAATTACTGCAAACTACAAGACTGGTTTGATTAATTGATATTCAAGGGGATTTGGCCACTTACTCGTTCATATAAAAGGCCATCTTTGTACACGTCAGCACGTAAAGGCATATTCGTTAACTGCTCGGCTCTATGTAACATGGGGGCTCAGAAGGCTGTATCAATGCCTGATTTCAGAATCCCCACAGGAGCACATTTAGGAACAATGATAGCAAATGAATCAAATACAGCATAAATGTATTCTTTGTATTTAGCATAAATCCAGCCGTCTCAAACCAATATCTATAGCGCAGTATTGCGCCCATCACAGACTGTTTTCATTGTCTTCAAAGGGCACTTTTCTTTTATTGAAAACATGAAATTGTAAATGATCTCTTTCAATCACAGAAGACGAGTCAATGGTCCCAGCAGGCTTCATT
This sequence comes from Lissotriton vulgaris, assembly GCF_964263255.1. Lineage (NCBI taxonomy): Eukaryota > Metazoa > Chordata > Amphibia > Caudata > Salamandridae > Lissotriton > Lissotriton vulgaris. Next base: position 1,324,117,032 of record NC_141687.1, on the reverse strand, counting down.
CTTCTAGCTAGGTTATCCTGACATGCTTTTAGTGCTGGCCTATTTGGCCAATTCGTCGGTACACAGACTGTCATCAATTTCCATATCACTTCATCCTAATACAACCTTCCGGACAACTACTGCTGCAGGAAATCAAATGGATCTGGGATACTAAGTCATGCTTTGGGGCAAATAATCAGTGAAGGATGTGGAAAGAGGCACCAACAGAATGAGGATATTTTAGGGATTTTGCATTTGTCATCTCAAACTTGGCAGGTCTTACCAAGGCCATCACTTTTTCCTCTGGAGCTTCTTGGGGCTCATCTTTCCTCCAATAGTGGGTATTCGTTATCTATTCACAGAACTGAAAATGTGTGTGCTTTGATTTACGGGGTTGTTCTGACCACCATTGTAAGAACCAAACCAAAAATGCATTCTTGTCAAGAGTACTTCTGCTTGGTTTCGATCACTTAAGAGAACTTCTTTCAGGTTGGCCTTAATGGAGTGTGTAGAAGTGATTTATTTATCAGTAAGAGCTACATGAGATCCATCACTGTTAATCATAGACTAACTTGTCAGAAAGTGAAGAACATATTGCCATAAAGCGGCTAACCAAGTGCTCTTTTACAGTGAGCATTCGGACCACGTTAACATGTACAGTATCCATAATGTACAGGTAATGAGTGCATTAATGGGCGTTTGTAAGTCCCAGGGCATTTTTTGCGTCACGTGAATAGTTATGACAGTCATTAGCAAATATAATTTTTTTCTCTGACAGAAAGCTCGGCTTGCTAAGCTTTTGAACAAATAGAAATGAGCCTGAAATCTCAAACTCACATTTTTAAAATATGGGAACCTGGACCAACACATGACAGCACCCATGCTGGTTCCCACTAGAAGATATGCCCCACGAAGATGGAGAGCCTAAAGTCTTAGAAAAGAAATGGAGCTTACATTTTTAAAACTAAAACACGTAATATTTGTTTTTATATTCCTTTCATCAATAGCGCATAACCTGCAAAATGATTCGTTTCTAGATGCACTTGAGAAAGGAAGCATAGTTGCTATCATGCAGGGTGTGAAGATGGTGTTACATTGAACTCGGAATACGAAGAAATGCGCATTATCAGGCGCTACATTGCTTGTATAGTAGGTCTTGATTACACGGACCATCATGCTTAATATGTAAATGTTTCAAATCGTATTGATAAAGAAATACATTTTCTGTCATTGTTACTTTTGACCATTTTTAATGCCTCCATTTTCATAGGACAGCAGAGTATGCACACACCTCCAAGAATACAAAGCTAGGAGAGAAAAAGATCCTTTTAGTTAGTGGAACTATAAGGGCAGACCATGGGGTTCTTTTCGCTCAGAGGTTACGAGATTGGGTCATTATAGATGACTACAGGATCGGACTGGGTCTGATTTCAGTGTTATGCGAAGAGCTTGAGGCTGGAAGGGCAGTGGGCGCCCACAGGAAGGGAGCAGGTAGAGAAGCATTGTCGCCTGTGCTTCTGCAATCGAGTCTAGGATCCACAAAGGGGGTTGCCAGGTCTGAACAGAGTGGGAAGGTGAGCCATTGTGTAGTTGCAGTATCTGAGGCACAGCATCTTGAAGGATAACCTGGCCTCCACGGGGAGCCAATAAAGGCCTTTTCATTGTGTTGCGTGTTGAGATGCCAGGAAGTTAATCACAACAAATATGAGGTGTCTTGTTAGGTTATGAATTTGTGCATTCCTTTCATTTGATTTGCTGGCTGCATTGAAGATATTTCCTTCAGCCATGCATACCTTCAGCAGAGTACAATTTCTGTTGGGTGGTTTTCTTTATAAGAGGAGTTATTTTAAAAATGTTTAAGCTGATTGCACGCTGATTCTACCATTCTTTCTACATGGATGTTGAGGCTGAAATCTGCATCCAAAATGATTCCTAAGTTTTTCACCTTTGCTTTCATTGTTTCTTAAATGCTAAGACATGGGTGGGCAAAGAGCATATTCAATTGTTTAAGAACATCAGGATAATCTAGGTCTATAATCAAAGCTTTGACATTAGTATGCTGTAATCTATTTTATAATTGTCATTCTTCTACTGCTCCAACTGCTTTAAACACTCGTCCCACAAATGGTCCTGGAATCCTGTGACACCAAACAATTGCTACTTACAATTAATGTTAACATGTCACCAGCACAGGCATGGAAATGGAAGTAGTGAGGTCCATTAAAGGTTTTACAAAGATGTAAAAAAGCAGGGTAGAGAAAAGTGAGTTAAGGTATTCTGAAAAAGAAGCATAGCTGAATATGGGAGTCAGGTGCTCTACTCCCCTCCTCCTTTTGGGCTGCAGACTAGAGGAAGTATTCAACATTTATGACAGTGATCTGCCGCTAATAGGAGGATGTTACGGTCGACCTTGCTGAAGGTCGCAGAATAATTCACAATCACAGCATCTTGAGGTACCATGCTGTGCGACCATAACAAGGACTCGAGAAATGTTGCACAGTGCGATCTCTTAAGTGAGTGAGGGGGAAGCTGAAGTGGTTTTGAGGAATTATTGTTGGGCAGGGACTAACTTTTCGAAAACTTACAAGGGAGTTTTGTGACAGGGGTGGGGGCCGATTCTAAGGCTCAGGGTGGGGGACTGAGGTTGGGGTCGTTTTCAGGCCAGGGGGCAGTTATTAGGGCTCAGGGCGGGGGTGCTGGGGTCTGTGTAGTTTTTGGGCAAGGAGGCTGGGTTTTAGGGTTGGATGGGGGGGGGGGGTTGGGGTAGTTAATAGGGCTAGGGTGGGTAGATTATAAAGCAGGAGGACCAAATTCAGGGCTCAGGGCAGGGGTGGGATCTTTATCACACATATGCCTTTACAACGAAATTCTTTGTAAAGGCATGCATGGTAAAGACTGCGTGTTTAAGGCATGTGTAGTTTAGGCGTGAGTGGTTTTGTCATACAATCATGTGACCGTGCCGGTATTTGTTTCATTTGGCTCTATCAATGGTGTTGCTATTCAAGGAGGGGTGATCAGGGAGTAACAGGGAAGTGGGCACTTTGCTATGGAGCAGGCAATTATTGGGATAGCGATAAGCTTTGTCTGGATTGTAAAGATGGGAGCAGGATAGGAGTGTGCAGAGTCACTTCATTGTACGAGGAATGCCAGCGGCAATCTATTTCTGCCAGGCGGGCTTCTTTAAAGAAGTAGCTAAACCTCTCGTGGCAAGTCATTGTTTTTATACCAACGTCAGCCTTGTAGTAGGTGGTTTATGTGTTTTTGAGGGACAGAGTTGTATGAGAAGTGAGTGCTGTAGACGAGTGTTGTGTGCCAGATTTTGTCACAAAAGTTCAAAGCTTTGGTGAGCAAAGCTCGGTGTTGTGATGGGCGTTTTCCTTTCCATGGGAAAGGTCAGAAATCAATTAACTGTTCAACAACTGTGGAGAGGAATAGTGAGGAGGGATTGAGGTTAGCTTTTATCTTCCATCGCAGCTTATGAAGAAGATGGGTATCAGTGCTTAGTTTTAACAAAAACTGCTGAATTGTGAGGTGGGGTGAGCAGGTTGATGATGGGTAGGGTCTGGTGCTCAGATATCATCACTGGGATGGGGGTGAGGTTTGAAAGCCATGTTGAAAGGAAGTATTGAGGCAAATGCCTTCGATGAACCCTTGTCTCTTGCTACGGACTTCTAACGTAACACTGTCAACTAGTAATCAACACAAGCAAAAGCCCGAAATCAAAAATATTCCCAACTGCATTTACTATGAATTATTTTACAAACTGCTCAGAAAAGCAAAACGTCCACTCCTCTAAATACGTTCAACTTCAACAATGTCTTAAAAAACAATTAGGCTCTCCACCTTGGTTGCTTCAGGTTTCTCCAATTTTATCTTATCTGCAACTATGGGGAAGTTTAAGGCGGTGACCTCTGGTCTTTATAAAACCTTGTTGCTCCCTCTTTTTTCACAACCTCTCTCACATACTCTTCGGACTAAATGGCAATCTCGCTTATCTATTATGTACTCCAATGCTCAATGGGATCAAATTCTGGAGGGGTTGCACAAAGGCGTTCGAGAAGAGCGCCTCAAATTCTGTATCTTTAAAATTCTTCATGATTGGCACTGGTCACCGGTTAAATTACATCAAGCTGGGTTACTATCGCATACTTCTTGCTGGAGTTGTTCTAATCCTGGTTGTGACATAACACATATCATTTGCGAATGTCCACGCACCATACCCTTCTGGATCTTTGTTGGCAAAACTTTGAACTCTACAATGGCATTAATTTTACCACTTACATCTGCCACCAATATTTTACATGACTTCTGTGGTTTTCCAAAACTTTCTAAGCCACAGACTCGTCTTCTTCACACTGCTTTGGCTACAGCCAAAATTTGCATTTTACGCCATCGGAAGTCTTCATCTGATCCTTCTCAGGAAGAATGGTTGGTGGCAATGATGCAGCCAGCCTTACATGAACGCACAATTTACAATATTTACAATCTTCAGGACCAAGCTCACATCTTTCTTCAAACTTGGTCCCCCTTTTTGGAAACCACATTGGATGACGATTCTAACCCAACTCCCTCTTCTAATGTGTATCCTTTACCTACTTAATTTTATTATCTCATATGCTTTTCCTGTTAACTTTTAATCTCTATTACTAGGAGTAAATTTCATAATCTATCAATTCATTATTCTTTTCAAATATTTTGCAAACAAGGTTTTCTTATTTACCTTATTCACATTGATATTTACTATGTATTTTATTGCATAATTCAATAAAAAATGTCAACACAAAAAAAAGAAAAGCTAAACGTCCATGAACAATATTAATAAATATAAATTAACTCCAGAGAACATGAATACTTATAACATGTATCTGTTATGACATCTAAATTTGGAACTATGGAGTAGATACCACAGTTTAAAGCTCTTAAAAATAAATATCCAGAGCAACCGTAGACCAATTCAAGATATGTAAATCGCTGTAGGATTTGTAAGGCAAATAAGCAATGCAGTCACTGGTCAAATTTTTTGAGAAAAAACAGAGAGAAGAGATTTCGGAGCTGTACCTATGAACTACTAGACTAAAATGATCCCATATTCAGGAGATTAATGGCTCTAAATTTCAAATGTCCTTGAATCCTGTAAATTGCATGTAATGGAAGTGTAGCCCAAGTCCCCTCTGATCACCTGATCACCTGCCCCGCTGTAAAGCAGTATTAACAGAGAAATAAATAAATCCGGTATTTGTAAAGCACAAACTAATCACCCCTAAGGGTCTCAAGCCGCTGGGGGAGATTGGGTAGACTGAGTGAGCTATTGCCTAGAGTCACATGATGCTGTGCTTGGTTGACGCTGTGGTCAGGGATGGAACCGTGACATCTGCGCTCTGTAGTCAGCCACTCTGGCCGCTGCGCCACACCCCTCCACTCCATATACATCTGATTGAAGAAATCACAAACATTGAAGCATACAACTCTTTACAAAAACACCTGAGGGAAAGCAGTCCTAGAAATAACTAATGACACAAAGAAGGTGTATCATAGGGACAGTTTTTAGCTGAGGAACCAGGACACCCGAGTTCATGCCCCAGAGGCATATGTTTTAACACTTTATGGGATTTTCAACAACTCACTTCATCTCCCCTTTCACGTTTTCAAAATGTATAAGTACCTAGACTCTGAAGAAGAAGAGTGCTATGTGAGAAAGTTGACTTTCAATATAGAATGCATTTGCATAGCAACTGATAAAAGTGGATGCAATAGAGACTGAGAGCTCACACCGAATTAGTGCTTGATGTTCAAGGATAAACTTCTATAGCCCCTCATCTTGGATTTTGATTTTAAAGAAAATAGTTTATTTGTTCCATAATCCCCTTTCTACAGCTTTTAAAGATGTAAGTCCATGGACAAGTAAGACTCATACATGTGGCTTAAACCTCCACTAGTGAACAGCCCAAGTAAGTGCTTAGAACAAAAGCTGGATTGCTGAGATCACTCGTACCGGCGCGTGTTCTTCTAGCTGGCAGTCATGCAGTGAAGGATTTCCTGGTTTTCCTCCCTTAATTCAAGAACTGTCTGCATGAGGTGATGTCATTTACTGGCGTGTCCAAGACTCCTTTTTCTGCCAGTATATTAATCTGAGGCAATTTTCCACAAGCGAAAGCAAATCCATAGGGCCTGAGCTTTAATAAATGTTGAGCTATAAAAAGAAAAATTGTTCCAGGAATCTACGTTGGACATCAAAGTCTTATACATCTAGAGGCTCTACAGCCTAATCTCAATATGAAGGATCATATTATGATAAAAGTAATAACCTTTGTGAGGCTCTGGTAAATTGTATTTATTTTCATTTAAATACTAACAGAGAGGAAATGGTTTAGTCTAACTAAGCAACCATAGAATAAGTTACAAACATTAAATAAGTGCATCATTTTCAGTTCAAATCAACAATTCATTAGAATGTATGAAAATATCAACAATTCAGACTATTTTCAATATTGTTTTTAACAATATTATCACAGCCGTAAACATTCTAAAGTGGGGAAAAATTATATCTGTATAACATAATAAGACATAATTCAGTCATTCTTTCATTCTGAGTTTGAAACATATAGAAGATCCGTAACCTGATAATCAAATGATATAGGAGCTGGAAGTGTGGCTAAAAACTGGTGTCAGCCTTAGCTACTGCAAAGATCTGACTTAGGAAATGCAAATCTGATCCTACTTTCCCCCGACCCAGAGTAAGATGACTGATCCAGGGAAATGATGGTAATGGTGGGACATGAGAGACTGGACTACATTGCACGTTTTATGAGTATATGGGAATATTTTTTGAGTAATACGTAATGTTTTCCAAAGTGGAACGGATTCAAAAAGGGTTATTCAACTGATCTGTGGTATGAAGGTGGAAGGGTGGGGAATTGGTACTGGAATGCCCGGTCAATAAAACTGGATGTTAATATACACCGTGATAAGTAACACAGAAAAGTAGGAAATTATGAAATGTTGGCTGAAATTATTTAGGTAGTTGAGCAGTTTAGGAAATAATTAAAACAATAGTCATTGGAGAAGAGCTGGCCTGGTTTGCAGGGTCTAGTTTGTTATGTGCAAAGGATTTGTGGAGACTGTGTTGCACTTAGTTCTATACCAGCTCACACTCCAAACTTTTATCTTCATCCCTCCAGGTTTCTGAACCCGTTTTTGCTGTCTTGTTTGACACTGTGCACTTTACCACTGCTAGCCAGTGCTTACATGCTTGTGCTCTATCTCTTCTAAACATGGTAAAATTGGCTTTCACCCAATTGGCACATTTCATGTACTTCTAAGTCCCTAGTAAAGTGGTTCTACTTGTACCCAAACGTCTGTAAATTGATACTACTAGTGGACTTGGGACACTCATTGTCCCATCCACTGAGTTATCCTTTCTAAACCAGTTTCAGGCTTGCCATTGCAGCAAATGTGCAGTTTTAAACTGCTAATTCGGCATGGCAAATAAACTCCTAGCCAGGCCTAAACTACCTTTTTTAATACATACGTCAGCACCTTTAGTCAGCCCTAAACAACCAGGAGAGCAGAGTGCATCGTATTTAAAAAGTTGAACATGTCCTGGTAAAGAAAAACTCAAATTCATTTTTCATTACTGCAAGCCGTACCTCTCCCATAGGATTACTATGGGTTACCTTATTATTATTATTATTATTATTATTAATTGTGTTTTGTTAAGCGCAACCTACCCGGAGGCCTCGTAGCGCTATTTTTACATTTAATAAGTGAAAACTTTTGCTCGGGAACAGGTATAAATGTCATATTTGGTCTCTGGAAAATTAAAATTTTAAATCGTTTTTAATAGTAAAGTCAAATTTTAAATCACAATTCTGAAAATGGCACTTTTAGAAAGTTATCATTTTCTTGTCCTAACCATTTGGTACATGCAGCCTGAGCCCTGAGTCAGAATACCAAGTGGAATTAGCAGTTGGCCTTTGTGTATTCCTATCATACAGTGTCACAAATGGGGCCTGGGGGCTGGCAGGATGGGCTATCCTGACAATGTGAGTGGGGGCGAAGGCGTCACCTAGAACACTTCAAAAGGGGCTGCCCCCTGCACTCAGAAAGAACTTCACACTAGGCTTTTGTCACCCCAGATATCTCGGGGCCTGGGCAAGGAAATGAAGGAAATTCCAGAACCAGATGTGGAGAGCGAAGTCTAGAAGTTTCTCCCACTTCAAAGCAGGCACCAGTTATTAATATTGGACCCTGAGAACCACTCTTCAGAATACATCTGGACCTGTGAATACTACCGAAGAAGGACTGCCCTGCTATCTGGGAAGAAGATTGGACCTTCTTCCTTCCTCCCACACACAATGACTCCAAGGGTCAGTTGGCTGACCTCCTGTCTGAGCTACAATGGCAAAAAAAACCTCAGAGGCCTCCCTGCACCTTTCCAGTTGACCGGCTGCACATGGCCCTGCCTAGACCTGGAACTGTACCTGCCTAAGCCCTGTTGACCTCTGTAGGAGTGAGTTCCTAATCCCCAAGAGACTTCTCCCCAGGTCCTGGGCCCTTGCTTGTCATCAAGAGTGCACTTGTGTGGACACAAAGGAGAAATCCTTAAGTGTTGAGCAGTTTGTGCCATCTGCGCCAACCCCCAACACGAAGCACTGGTAAACCAGACACTTCACGCTACAGAAACTGCCAGCAATACGAGAACTGAACTTTACGTTAGAGCATCGACAGCCTGCAGTGAAAACCAATGCAAAGGTCTAGCAATGACCGTCTGCGATGCTCGACAGGACCTTCACGCTACAAAGACTACCGTCTGTAACGCCCGGTCTGCTCCTCCCTCTACAGAGGTGACCACTGTGACACACTTTCTCTCCTCCTCAAAGTCTCCTCCACCGGGAACTCAACTCTTCACACCAGAGTCTGAGGAGGTAATTTTCATTGGGACAAACTTGGTCCCTGTCTCCAGCCCACGCTCCATCACAATCTCCAGAGCTTGTGATTTTCCTTCGTCTAGCTAGCACAAGATAACCGCGAGTAGAGCTTTGTGCTTTAAGGTGCTGTACTAGCATAAATCTTTGAAATTGCATATCTCCAGTTTTAAGGATTGTTTTTTTGTCATTTTGGTGCAAAATAATGTATTACATTTTACTCAATATTTCTAAATTGGTGTAGGATTTTTCTTGTATTGTGTTTTCACTTTATTAAGGTTTGTATGTTGTGTACATTACTTTACACACTGCTTCTAAGTAAAATCTTAATGTTTTTGTGCCACGTTACCAGAAGGTTAAGCACAGGATAATATAGTGGCTTTTTATGGTTCACCCTAACAAGGACTGTGGCTGTTGCTTGAGAAGGGCTCACAACCCCATCTACCAACAACCCAATTTCTGCCACTGCGTAATCTCTTTTGCAGTTTAGTATGGTGAGTCTTGAGAGCACAGCTGTCGCTAAACATATGTAGAGAGCACCAGGAAAGGAGCTTTGGCCCGCCCACATGTTTGGAGCCAGGAGAACATGATTTGACTGGGCAAAAATGATGTGCTCCAAAAATAAAGTCCTTCCCTTGCACACAGCTGTGATAATTTTGTTATTTATCCAGCTGCCTGAGCTTACTCTTTCAAGGGCACATACATGAGATTGCAATGCTATTAAAGCATCTTAGATAACTAGATAACTTATCGTTTTTTCTCTGGCACCAGCACAGACATAATGAGGACAGTCATTATACATGGATGTTAAGGTCTGGCTTGACAGTGCAACTGTCACCTGACCTTTTAGCCTACATCGGCATTATTCTACAGTTCTTTGCTTCCACACAAATACATATCCATTCCTGTGCTATCTGTTTGCAAAGCTTAACATTAACATACAACATTACATTAAAGCCAGACATACTGGCACTGCCAATGTTTGTCGTAATTGTGGTCAGGAATTGAGTTAATTAATGACCTGCAGATATGGCTTCTGTTGCTTTTTTGGGTTATGTTTTATATCGAACTCTTGACATATACTATACACTTTTTGTGATGCAAAATGAATAAAGGACTAAAAACTGATATAGCACTCATCCTCAACAAATGTGACTTAAATACATTCACACAAATCAAACATTTTCATTGTCCCCAGGGGAAGTACCAGGCGTGAAGTTTCACGTTTACCTTTCTTAGGACAGACCCCATTTCTGATTTAATTTGCACTTTTTTAATTTTACAATTATTCATATACAAGCACGGCGATCAATCCAGTGTTTCAAAATTACAAATTCTGCTGATTGCATTAGACAGTTAATTAGAAAGTGCCTGGTTAAAATTAGCATGAGCGATTGCATAACATGAAGGACACAACTTTCTACAGGATGTCTGACAGAGCAGCGAGTAATGTGTTTGGTGAAAGGAAGAATTATTTGCCTGGTTCTTAAAAGCTTTGTGCAGCGAAAAAAAAACAACAAAAAACTGTTGTCTTTCTCCCCGGGGTCAAGTATAGTACATTCATTTCATGAGAGAATCTTGCATTTAGGCAGTACTCTTCAAGAGATGAACAACCCTCAAATAAATGTTTTTCTCCTATTGGCCATACGGACTGCAATATTAAACGTCAATCGGTAGGAGAAAGAAATATTTAGATATAGTGGACTGTTAACCAAGAAATTGGTAACTGTGCAGATCTTCAGAATGTGGGGCTCTTCTAGAGTCTGACCAGTCTCCTTGCTGGGAGAGGTCAGTTCCATCAAAGTGAAGGTGGATTTGGAGCAGCAGGGATTTCACCTTCATTTTAAATAGATCAAAGGATGTTTAAGTTCAGACCTCAGGTCGCATGGAGTTCCAGAGTCTTGCAGCATATCTCAAAAGGACTGTTTGATCATTTTGGATTTCTTCATCTTTGCAGGAAATGCGATTCTGAGCTCCCTTTACGTCTTCGTCTAACTGATGACTTTACTTCCTTCACCAGATGTGTTGGGATGCCTTCTATCCTTTGTTGGGAACCAGTTCAGTGAGATCAGAAAGGTGGAGATCCGGTCATATATTCTGGCTCACGCGAGCCAGATGAACTTTGAGGATTTACACTTTTTTTTTTTCCCTTTTATTTTTGCATTAGCCCTTTACGAACAAAATATTTTGTGTAATTATATATTGGCACTTTAATGCATTAGTCACTTTATTAAGGCTACATGTTGCACATAACACCTTCAAGCGTTGGTCGTTCTACTCTTTGAATTTGCACTCTTTGTTCGGTATAATAATAGCAATATTATTCGTGATGTTGCCCTTTTATCACCAGTTGTCTATTGTCTACTGATTGGATCATTTTAAAATATGTTTTATTTTTATTGTGGTATTCTATTGTCTAGAGTTGTCTCTTGGATTTAAATGTGTCTAATTATGAAGAAATGTATGTACCAATGTATTGTCTTTACCTACGGCTTGTAATAAAAAACTTTTGTAAAAAAAAAAAAAAGGATTTACACTATAGTGGAGCTGCCATAATCTAACCTTCAAACAACTCAAGCCTGAACCAAGCATTTAAAGTCTTGTTCTGGGATGTATTGTTTAATTCGTCTAAGTGGAGTTGATGGTATGGGGTGCCATGATCCAGGGTTTTTGATTCCAGTCAGGGCCATCTGTAATGGTATGTTCTACTCCTTGTTTTCTGGTCAGTCTCCAGTTTAAAAACAATGTTATGTTTAATGAGCTGTGGGTTTTTGGTGTAGGATATGGCTAACGATTGTTTATGTATCTGTTACAATTCGAACAAACCATTAGCTCAGCGGTGAAAAAAAACTTGTCTGGCACAGGTGTTACTGGCTGTGCGACATCTTTGAGTTGTGTTCGTGTATGTGAGCTGTTCTGGATGACATTTTCTGTTGCATGTTTCTGCGAGATGCATCTTGTCGGGAGCAGAGTGGTATCATAATAAGACCTAGTGCCAGGGTAATATTATGGTTGTCACGGGAAATTCGAACCAGCATGGTTTATATGCTTATAAACACAGTCGGGATTTGCAGCGCTCCATGAAAAATAATAGCTGGAGCACTCGCCAAACAGTAAAAAGGACTGCATTTCAAGATGTATGCAAAACCTTTACACCGCCACTATGTGGGTCCCTATTGTTGCTGCCTTACCACTCCTAGCGGAAGTGCCAGTTATGCCTATACTGTTATGAATCTTGAGACTTTGTACTATATTAGCGCATGAGTCTATATTCCATCCTTGAGTTTAATAATGTGGGAAACATACTGTAACATTCAATTTAAAAAATGTAAAAATGACTCACTTTTTTGTATTTCTGCAATAGTTTTATGGTAAAAACGTTGACATCATTCGACTTACAAGAGAATAAAATGTAATTTAATCGTGGGATGAGGTGGCTAGTGACGTACTACATACCTTACATTTTCCGATCTGGCCATAGCTAAATCCTTTTGCTTTTACTAAAATTATATATAATTAAGGCTCCCTGTTTTCCGTTTTTACCGATTTTTACATATAAATACAGCTCAAAAATACTTATTTTCATGTCTGTATTTATTTTTAAATGCGGATAAAAACGGAGATAGGGTTGCTTTTTGAGGAATTCTAAATACTGTCAGCCATGACTGCCAAGCTAATAGCTGTGTTGATTGATAGGTAAGGAGAATAAAAAAAGGGATTTTAATAAAGAGGCATTAATAGCAGCAGATAAATACAAGGTTGATACTGAAGTTTGCATATTTTCATATAAGTGCCTTGAAATATCTTCAGCAGGTGTTCGCAGCATTGAAACCTGGCAGGCATTCAAGCACAAGTGCATATTTATCGATTACATTATGGAAATATACCAATTTCAGCTTAATTTTTTCACAAAACCCAAAATAAATATGGATAAATACAGATAAAATTGGCAACAAATTAATACAGATAGAAATGTAAAAAAAACAAGCATTGGAAATGCAATAGGTCTCGCATTAGGAAAGTTTGAGCAATTGGTATTGTAAATGACACTTTTTTTTATTTATGTGTTGGTTTTGTAACTAGCAAAAGTAATAGCTTTGTCAGTTACAATGTCAATAGTTTTAGCTTTCGCAAATGTGACACCTATAGCATTTGTAATGCAATGTGTGTTGTCTTTACGTGACTTAGATGTCAGCTCTGGTCGTTAGGCCACATCTCTTGAGAGCAGGAGAGTGCAGCAGGGGAGAGAAGCACAGCAATGCAATAGGTATCGCATTAGGAAAGTTTGAGCTATTGGTATTGTAAAGGACACTTTTTTTATTTATGTGCTTGTTTTGATAATAGCGAAATTAATAGCTTTGTTATTTACAATGCCAATAGTTTTATCTTTCGCAAATGTGACACCTATTGTAACACAATATGTGTTGTAGCACTGAGTGGTGTGAGGGTGAGGGAGGGTGAGGGTGAGTGGGTGTGTGAGGGTGAGGGTGAGTGAGGGGGTGTGAGGGTGAGGGTGTGTGAGGGGAAGAGGGTGTGTGAGGGTGTGTGAGGGAGTGTGAGGGTGAGTGAGGGTGGGTGAGGGGGTGAGGGTTAGGGGGTGTGAGGGTGACTGAGGGGGTGAGGGGATGAGGGTAAGGGTGTGTGTGGGTGAGGGGGGTGATGGTGAGAGGGTGAGGGTGTGTGAGGGTGGGTGACAATGACAGTTTCTTCAATGCATAGAAAGCAATCCTCATTCTCAAACTCATGCATTGAGAGATGCATACCCACACACCCATAACTTCTCTTGTACACTAGTATGAGGGAGACACATGAGGGAGAAAACAATATTGAGCAAAGGCAGAAGCTCCAGCAGGGTGGAGAGGAAAGCACACGAGGAATACAGCTGGAAAACACATGTACTTTTTTTGAAGTGCTTAAAGAAAAAGAAAAATCGGTTTGTCCTTAAAAGTGAGCAGTGGAAGGAAACAAGTAGTTAGACTGTGTTCCAGGGGAAATGCAAACAGAAGACAGACAAAGTAAGCCATTGAATAAGAAGCAAGTACATTTGTGACAATAAAAGTAGCCAGTAATTGGCAAGGAATGGGCAGTATTTAAGCCCACTGTAATTTCTTGGTAAGATGACCAAATTTCTTTTGCAATCCGCTTTCGATGTCTGGTGGGCTTGACCTAAACAAGGTGAAAGCTACTATTAAATGGCTTCAGTGCTCAGTCAGAACAATGAGCTCTTCTTGTATACACTGTTCATGCTTATACTTGAAACTTTAGTCAGGAGAAATCATTACTAAACCGCAATTGGGACAGGCAAATTGTAACCATACAGAATTATAGCAGACCACGTAGACTACAGTCGACGAGTGTAAGGGGTGCCCAGACTCAGGAAATCGCTTTTGGACCATACATTAATACATGTTTTGCCATTTGCAAAAAAAAAAGTTATCTGGATATCAGTAGACTATTGCAAGCAAAATAATTAAGTGAGCAAGAAAGGAACAAAACCAGCACTGCCGGGACACACCTCTTTTATCCTTAATTAGAAAAACATAGGATTCCGAGATAGCATGCTGTTTTGTTTATTGTATACATTGTGTGACTTCGTTACAAAATTGTATGAACATTCAGCTACAAATTTGCCTTGGAAGGGACCTCGGAAATGTTTTTTTTTTCTTGAACAATTAAAAGCAGGCGAAGGCTGTAGTCATTCTATGCGCCCTTGTTTTTTAGAGTAATTGTGCATTTTCCACTCGTATTCATCAGTTTCAGCAAACTGAAACAACACGAGTGTTTCACTCGGTATCCTTGTCGTGGAAATAAAAATGCATGCAGCCGTTTTGCAGACTTATTTACAGCTTTAAAGTATTCCCGAGCAACATGTTCAGATCCACCTTGGTACTCGATAGAGGGGGTGAAGGTTGGCATCTCTTCGACCCTTTCGAGAGGATCGAGTGCTCAGGCAGTTGTGAGCAAAAAGTACGGGAAGACGGAGGGCATTTCTGTGGGGAGGGGGGAGGAGAAATGCGACACAGCGGGCAGGGGAGGGGGCGGAGCGGGGAGAGGGAACAGAAAAACATAGGATTCCGAGATAGCATGCTGTTTTGTTTATTGTATACATTGTGTGACTTCGTTACAAAATTGTATG
Organism: Lissotriton vulgaris; assembly: GCF_964263255.1. Classification (NCBI taxonomy): domain Eukaryota; kingdom Metazoa; phylum Chordata; class Amphibia; order Caudata; family Salamandridae; genus Lissotriton; species Lissotriton vulgaris. Next base: position 1,324,101,993 of record NC_141687.1, on the reverse strand, counting down.
AACATTCAGCTACAAATTTGCCTTGGAAGGGACCTCGGAAATGTTTTTTTTTTCTTGAACAATTAAAAGCAGGCGAAGGCTGTAGTCATTCTATGCGCCCTTGTTTTTTAGAGTAATTGTGCATTTTCCACTCGTATTCATCAGTTTCAGCAAACTGAAACAACACGAGTGTTTCACTCGGTATCCTTGTCGTGGAAATAAAAATAAATGCATGCAGCCGTTTTGCAGACTTATTTACAGCTTTAAAGAAACGGACTGAAAATCCAAAACCGCACAAGGCACCCGCAATAGAGGCACGGAGCACTAAAAGGCACTAGTTGCTGGTTGATAAATGTAACAAGCTCTCGGCATTGCAGGGATGGGGACGGAGGGAAGAGAGAGAAGGGGAGGGTTGAGGAGAAATGCGACACGGCGGGCAGGGGAGGGGGCGGAGCGGGTAAAAAAATAAACAAACAAGACGGAGGGAAGAGAGAGAAGGGGAGGGGGGAGGAGAAATGCGACACGGCGGGCAGGGGAGGGGGCGGAGCGGGTAAAAAAATAAACAAACAAGACGGAGGGAAGAGAGAGAAGGGGAGGGGGGGGGAGAGGAGAAATGCGACACGGCGGGCAGGGGAGGGGGCGGAGCGGGTAAAACAAGACGGAGTGAAGAGAGATAAGGGGAGGGAGGGAACTGATGTGCACGCGCTTTTAAGCTCAATGCGCATGCGCATTGAGCTTAAAAGTCACGGGCACTGCAAGGAATCGCCACGATTCCTTGCAAGTTGGTTCAAGAGTGGATAAGCCCCCATAGTTTTGCAAGCTCGATGCGCATGCGCATCGACAGGCGAGACCTAAAAAATACCATAAAACCGGGAGACCTATATATAATATAAATACCTATTGGAGCTTTCAGCCAACCCCCTTCATGCATTGGTCTGCTGCTGTGTTGTTCACATTTACTTCCACCTAAAGCATGGGGCAGTGGGACACTCCACTTCAATCACTGGTTAATTTTGCTGTGAGTAACAAGAAGCACATCCACAAACAAAGTAGTTCATTTCAGTGCCAGTGTTTACTACGGTAAGGTGCACTTTTTGAGTTTGAGACCAAGAACATTTCTTGCTCTTACACATTTCTTTTTTTTTTGTTTTACATATTGGCGAAGGCCCAGTTGTGCCCTCGAAGTTTTACAAAAAAAATGTATAAAGAAAATCGAGCACTGACAGGGTCATAGGGCTGGTAGTTAATGCCAGGTGTATTGGCTTTTCCAACGCTTGTTTAAAATCTGCAGATGAAAAGGCAGCAGAGCAGCCTATCAGATTTGCAATTGTCTCAGGCACAGAAAGAAGAAAGACAAACAAAAGATCTTAAAAAGACAAAAACGATTCACTGCTTGTGTAAGAATATTTCTGAGGCATCACAAGTGAAGGTGACATTTTAAGCACATTGAAAGCTATGGAAGCCTTCGACATTACACGTTTTGGATTTTCTGGCCCTAACACTTCATAAAAGGACATACCTCAAGTTTTTTTATGCAGTTAGTTATCTGGGTCTGTGGTTGGGGGTGAGTTCTGAGTAGAACTGTAATGCAGGACACTGCAGCACACATTTCTCAGAATCCTGACCTTTTCATAATTAGTTATAGCAATTCGCACCGTGCATTCCCAACAACAGACATTTGTTTCTAAAAGGAAGTTATAGTACTATTTAAAATGTAACAATACTGCGCACACAATGTTTGGAGGAATCCCAGAAGGTTTCAATGCATACCTACTATAGTTTCTCTTTTAAGCCTATTAAAGAGACCTCAAACGAAAACGTACTATGAGCAGGCGCGGCAGGCATGGCTCACAGGGTGGGCGGGAGCAAGCGTGGGGTCACACTGGGAGTGAGGGCTAGGGGACGGGCGAGTGGTCACGAAGGACAGGCGAGTGGTCGCAACGGGAGGAGAGGGGTTTTAAGTAATAAAAAAACTACCTTTCCTGGGCCCCGCTTCTTCACTGCACAGGAAGCAGGCAGCCTCCCTCCCCTCCTCTATGCCAATCCCAATGCTGCAATGGCAGCGTTGTGATTGGTTGGGACGGCGACCAGACAGGCGTCTTTGGATAGGTCATTTTCTCCATGTAGGCTGCATGGAGAAAAGGGAGACTGTGCATGTCTGGTTTGGTCGGTCCAAGAGGGCCGACCAAACAGTCAGGGCCCGCAACATTGGGAAGAACAAAAGGGGCTGTTGGGTAAAACTTGGGCACACAATGAAGTGATTGAAAATGTTGTGCACGTCCTCTTGTCTCAAACTTTTTGCATTAATGAAGCATAACTTTTATCTATATATATATATATATATATATATATAAAAACGAAAGTATGTCTGTTTGTCCTTTATGCATTACTACACCACTCATCCGATCGATATGAAACTTTTGGAAGTTGTTAAGTACACTCCCGCGAAGGTTTCCGGCAATAAAAAAAAAAAGAAAAATGTGTTAAATATCGGCCCCCGACGCCCCAGGGCCCTCATAATCTTTCCAATACTGAACGTTTACAGTTTCCGGTGCGACTCGCTTTTGCAATGACCATCAACAAAGCACAAGGACAATCGCTGCAAGTGTGTGGACTACATTTGTAGAATCCGTGCTTCTCACATGGACAACTGTATGTGGCCAGCTCACGAGTCGGAAAACCTTGATTTATTCGTGTACGCACCAGACGGAAGAACAAAAAAAAAATACTGTGTATCCACAAGCACTCTAATAAATAAACAGAATTAAAACAACAATTTCAAATGTTTTACAAATTAAAATGAATATGTTTCAATAAAAATGATACAATGTAAATTGAATGTTATCATTACAAGTTACCTTAAATTTCCTTTCTTCTGAGATCGCAGCAACGTGCGGCGGGTAAGCTAGTCCTTTAATAATGTACATAAGTGTTTTGGCAGTTCACGCTTATACCATGTTTCCTCAGAGGAGATTTAAGGTGGGATCAAAAAGGCTTTGATTGACAGCCTACTCACCCACCCAGTTTCCTTCATGTCTGTTGACAGCCAGGCCCACTTGTAAATTTGCTTGCAACACAGCAAGTGTGTTGTAGATTAATTATTCCCCCACAACATTTAAATGCTCCTGAGAATTTATCTGCCAGAGGTAGATGTGCTGATCTTCCAAAATCTGTCCAAATCGGTAACATATGGAAGTATGAATAACTGTCAGTTTTACTACCTTCCTTTATTAGGGTGTCTGGGTGTAAATATTTAATTCATTTTTTTAAAAGATGTCACTTTTAGCTAAAAAACAGACATTAGCATTTAAACTTTCTTTTGGCGTCCCACCAGTAAGGCTATCAGCGCAATTCATATAAAAAGTAGACTTCTCAATCAGTTTCAACAGAAGTAGCTTCCAGAGCATCACAGGCAATGGTTGCTGGAGAACCCAGAGGGGCTGGTTAAGCTAGTGAGAAAAAGTGATTTTCGTAGTTTGGGAATGGTTTTTAATAGCTTTAAAGTTTAGCATTCTTCAATTAATTTTTAGTGCTGGGAAATCTCCAAAGAAACTTGCATGCTTGGATAGTATTATTTTCTCTGACAAAATAGCTTCAGACTCCTTCAGTAATGTCATATACAGGATGTTCTGAACACATGGGCATCCAAATGTATCATCATCCAAGGAATTCAATAGTACTCCTTTAGTGATATCATATCTCACTTACATAACATGATGCATCAATAGAAAGAAAAATCCAGAACGTTTAGAGAAATTGTAATAAATAGATAGCATAGCAATATTTAACACTGACCAATAACACAAAACCCACAATACCCTGATTTTTATCTAGACTATTCAATGGCGGCTATTAACCAACTTATTGAAATTATCTTATCACTCTTGAAACAATATACACTTAATGGACCCTCTTATAATTTAAACTTATTCCCTTTAGTCTACAAATCGATTCCTAATGTAGGCCAGGAAGATATTTTTTAACCAAGCATTGTCTTGCATACATCTAAACAATTTGATTAGAATATGATGCCTTTTTAATTTTTCCTTCTACTCGTGCTTTTTAAAATGCTTTTCTTGTGGGAGATTCGTTAAAGCAGAAACGATCATAATGAAACTGCTGTGCAATGGAGGTTTCTAAAGGGAAAAAACTAGATCTACATAAAACCTATTTGAATGGAGACGCTTTGAACTTGTTTCTAATTGCTCTTTGCCCTCAGTTATTTGAATATAAGGATTTCAAGAAAATTTGCATACATTAAGGATGGCAGTGTCAAATGCTTAGTTTCTTTGTACACAGAGGTCTGGCCTTCCAAAGAGATGACCGAGCTGGATTTACGTTTTCACAACCAAATACATCATTATAACTGCTGAACAGTGAGTTATATATTAAAGAAAATGAGAAAAGAGCGGCAGGTGAAGAGCAACACCATGCTGCTAGGTGTTGGACCTACAAATGATTAAAATATCACTCATTTGGTGTATGTCCATCGTATACAGCTCAAACAGCGGTATTGAAATTCTGAATCTTTTCATATCTGACAATATCTGATTCTAGATTTAAATTCTGATCTTGAGGCTTCAGCAAGATCTGTGAAGGACGTCTTTAGTCTTCCTGAATATGCTGAAGAAACATCTGATATTAGAACAATGGAATGTTGGGAGCTCCACTGAATACATTGGAGTGCTACGGCTAATGGCCAGTAGACGCCCTGAGCTCCGGCATTCCAATGTTTGTACACAGCAACAGCTGTGAATAAAGCCCTCACGGAGTTAAAGGGATTTCAATCTCCTCGAGCTCTGTGAGGCCTTTATTTTACAAATTAGAACATTCAGCTCTCTAGGGGCAGAATGTTCTAATAGCCTCAGAGCCCTTCGTAGCAGACTCTCCAGGCCAATAATGGCCCACTCCCTAATTAAAGGCCCCAACCTTCGGCATGGGGCTTTACCGCTGGAGCAGGCCTTTAATTGCCAGTAGAGCCCACTACAGTGGACTCTAAGGATTTATTAGAACACTGGAATGTTGAGAACTTCATTGAAGACAATGGGGTAGCTCTAGGCTTATAATTACTGGTATAAAGCCAGTGCTCCAACATTCCAATGTTTAACTTCATGTTTCTCCCTTTTTTAATTTAGAACATTCTACCCTTAGTGGGTGGAATGTTCTAATAGTCTTATAGCCCTTCAGCCACAGCCTATAATTGTTGTTAACGGCCCTCACCCTCGTTATAGGCCCTTGCCTGTGGCTCTTACCTATGAATCAGGTTCAGGGCCAATAACAACTGGTATAGTCCTCGGCAGTGGGCTATAAGGCTATATTACCTTTTCCTTTCAGTGTCTGAAATTTCTCAAATGTGACAATGTATCTCTTAGGCAGAGTTATCTGAACACCGTATTCCCAAAGAGTGGTGTACTACAACGTGGCATTGTTCCTTCTCAGGCCCTGAAGGTGGGAGAAAGAATATAGAAGATCAAGTAAATGCCAAAACTAGCAGGTGGGTTGTTAACCCAGGTCTGGTGATGGCCTCCTTTTCACAGTTTTTACCTCAGAACTGGGGACATGCAGAATTGGGTGCCTACCACTTACCATTCGTCACCAGCCATTTTCCACGAGTACATTTGGCATGTTTGACCTGCCAAAACTAACCTTGGGATAATAGTGGGCATGCAATGTTTATTACACCCAGTAATTACCCAATCAACAAAGTTTGACAAAACTCCATAGTGATTTGCAATCCAATCTCTCCGAAAAAAGGAGCTTAATCAGGATCAGAATTTCTCTCTGCTTTCGAAACTGGGACCTAGATTTCGTTATGCTTTAATCATTAACAACTTCCTATAAACAAATTAAAATCCTTTTAGCACTAGGAAATCCTAAAGAAGCGAACCCTTGCACTTGTTAAAATCTAACCAGGACTATATAAAGTCACATTCCAAAATGCCACAGTCAGTAGTTTGCCAAATCCCGCTAGTCTCACTGCAAGACCCATTCCGCGATAATACATTCACCCTACCAAGAAAAGACAAGCTGAATTAAAAAAGAAAAGGCTTTTGTTGTCTTGAGCTACTGCAAATGTCTTTATTTCTCCCTCTATAGGGGGAGAAGGAATCCTTTGCTGCATATTAATGCAAACCATGAATCAAATGTGTTGAATGCACTAGACTTTTTTGACAAATAAGCTCTCCCTGGATTCATCAAGAGACTCACAAAAGCGTGATGGTGCCCAAATGTGACATCACAACAACCAATAATTTAGTCACAGGATGCAGACATAATTTCATAAAGTACACCATTTAATGTTACCTACACATTGACACCCTAATGAGAAAGCAAGAATTAATTGAGTTTCTGGAAAACTGGAGTGAAATAAGTGAGCAGTCAGAGCACTTCAGTGGACTTTTAAACTGACAGCTCATTAGCCTCCTAGCTAGTAGGTCTGCTCCTGCAAATCTCTCTGGAATTATATTAACACACATCAAATACTGCAACACTGTTTTCCTATCTTCTTTAAACACACTGATGGCTCCAGGCTTTATCTCCTTTAGTACCAAGTTCATGCAAGGTCTTGGCCTTGTACTACTATTTGCAATAATCTGCATCATACAGTTTTAGGGGTGTGTAAAGTTGGCACATTTCATTTACTCACACTTTGAGAAATTTGACTTTAAGGGTTTTCAAAATAAGTTGCAAAATGTCTATTAAAAAAAATCAGGCCAAATAATGTACCATCACTAAACCCACTTCGAGTGCGGAGAGTCTTCCACAAATATTTTTTTCCAAGAAATTGAGCCCTCTGGTGTTGTGAAACATCCAGAAACTTTGCAATGGAATGCTGTTGCCAAGAAATACCATTCAGATCCCAACTCCAATGGCAGATCCATTAGAAGTGCCTAATTTAACCGGCGGACCATATTGATTTTATAAACGGTGGCCAACATTGTCTCAACCCTTCTGTACTTATTAAAATTGACTAGGCAGGGATTTCCTGCTTCATACGCAACTGCAACTACCAAGCAGACGGCTCTAAAATAATAGTAATAAGTCAACGCCGCACCAGAGTGAGTTCGGTGTCCTAGCTAATGCCTCCTAGCAATAGAACATTGAATGCAAATGAATTACCTGACCCAAATTTCTAAAACTGAATTACTAGCCTAGGAAACTTACCAGCCACCCACCAGGTGGCCAAAAGAGCTTGGCCAACGTGTTATGTGATCTCACCAAACGCGCAGCCAAGACTTGTTAATGAATACGTACTTATTGCTGATTCCTAATGGAACCAAGTTACAAAGGCGTCATTTTACATAATGAGATCCCTATATCGATTTTGTTCCTGCAGTAGAGTTCTATAAAAGGGACAAACACCCATGAACCTAGTACTCCCTCATCTGGCCTACCTCAAAGAATAATCACCAAGAGATTTGAAACTTTCACAGAATCAAAAATGAGCTGTGAGACAACTCATTAACGTTAAGAGCGGGTTGTGCATTTTACTTGCACCTCAGTCTGTTGGTCTGTAGCTAGACAGGCTGTCAATGACTGGACGTACTGTTTAAGGTCAATAATGGACACGTTCTGGTAGCCATTTTCCTACGACGTAATTGTGCTACAGGAAGGCCTATGTTGAGCTTTAATTTTATGCTGTGCATAAATCTGCGAAGAACAGTTTTAATTAATCCTACAGACAGCAGTGTTCACTGAAGCATGAAGTTCTCCCTGTGAGTAGGCATCAGAAGTAATGTTTTGTGTACCTTTCTGTCCCATTCTCCATTTTGTATTACCAGTGTAATAGTTATTTGAAAGATTCACTACATTAAAAACGCAAAGGGCTCACCTTGGGGTTTTAGCGCTTTCCAAATAAAATATAATACAACCCATCAGTTAACTCTACAGCAGTGCTCAGACATACATGGTAGAAATGTCGGTGGACTAGTTCCAAACCGTCTCCACTGTATCGAATTTCAGCATATGGGCATGTGTAATGAAATACTGTGGGAAAACCCCAACTGTTTGCCGTTGCATCCGAGAACTGCTACATGGAGTTCAACTGGGCATACTGGTATAGAAAACGTTTGTATTTCATCAACATCTGCTTTCTTATTTCCATCTGACATATACATTCAAATGTACATATGCTGCATCTTGTTGCAGTAAAATATTGGTAACTGTTTCAGGGAAGTGCATTCAAAGATGTTAGTGCAACACTGCTGCTTTGCCTCCGTACAAATCAACTTTTCTTATAGTGAAAACGAAACTAGTTTCCACTTACCAATGGACGCCCCAATAATGAACCAGATGCTACTTCAGGTTTGTTTGGTTAACTTTATAAAACCGGGAGAAAATGATTTAGCAATTCTTAACGTCTTCCTATAGAGGATTGACATTCTTCACGCATAGCTCCTTCCCCAGCTCAAGCAAAATACGACTTGTAATTCTGTAAAGGCATTGCTGGGAAATATCACTTTACAGGCCCTGCGCGCATTTGTCAGCTGCTGGAATGCGCTGCACAGCGGTACCTTTGAGACAGCCGCCATTAATGGAGTCTCCGAGGAAGGCTTGGACTCCTGCTTCAATGATGTTCGTTGTGTTCTTCTGCCACATGTAGGTTTTTTTCTTCTGAAAAGTATGCGTTACTGTCTCTTGCTGAAAGTATGAGATGGGATCAGACAGGAAGCTTGGTTTTGGTTACAAAGGGGTTTTGTTTGCTGGGGGTGACTTCGGTGCGTGGCTGGATGAGAACACAAGGCCGACTTCCACAAACAAGCCTCGGCGCCCGTCAATGAGCGCATACACTGTTGACTCAGTGACGGTGGTGCACGTGCCAGCTGAAAGGAATTCGCTGTTTTTGGTACAGAATGATGCCATCCTCCCTGACAATATCATACCTGTATCCTACATAAATATCGGTGCTTTTTAACAGGGACAGCTTATCGGATAAAATCAACGCTGTACCCGGCCACAGCATTCAATGTTAACCCAGAATGGCCATTGATCCTTAAAGACAATCACAAAGATTTACACCTACGATCTGCACTAATGTGCTGGAGTAAGCCTACAGGGCCTCCATTCCATCGATTTACAAGTGCTCTTGGACTGTTCGCAGGGTGGACAATCTGTAACAGTATGTACAGTGAGAACGTAAATTACATATTTCTTTTTTTCCTTTTTCCCCTACATGAACACAGCATCTCCAAAAGTTGAAAAGTTTTCATCAACACCCCCAGAAACTGCGGAGGACGAGAGGATTATAGCTTTTACACACAATTCGGATTACATCACATTTATGTAGCACTTAAATTAAATGATGCATTTTTTGTGAAAAACCATAGAAAGTGTTTGTTAAATTACGAAAAATTACCAACTTTTATTTGTTTATTGCATTCCTATTGTCAACTTCCATGGACATACACACCATCTTTTCTGGCAGTTAAAAGTCGTCTTGTATACCTTATATCATCCATCAATATAACACACCGATTAAAGAAGAGGTGCGAGCAGTATTTTAGTATTCCTAAACTGGCCTTTCAAACTGCTCCTCCAATCTAATGCTTAGTTCTAGAAAAACATCTCTGTGTACTTTGTTGACACATACTGTGCCACTGAATGTGGCTAAAAAGGCTAAAAGGAGACTGCCTTATCAGGGAAATGGCGGTGTAAACAAAATAACAAAAATTAAAGCAGAGATTCCGTCAACAAGTAAAGAATAGTGAAAGCAGTGGCTCAGTCAAGACACAACATGTTCAGCCATTTTAATAGCCATCAAATGGAACCCCCAGACAACAATGATAGCCCAAAATGACCTTGGATACATAAGAGTAGCCACTGTATTGCATGCTAGCTTAACTCGGTTTTCTCTCTCACAAACTAGTTCTCTCACAAACTGGTAGAAAACGAACAGTCAAGCAGACCTACTGGTTTTGCCAATGCTGTGCCACACCATTAAAAAGAAATGCTATTTACTAATGCCATGCAACATCTGCAAAAAAAAAAAAAAAAACACATTGGGAGAAATTAGTGCATATACGAGTGCATGTCATGACACTGGGGTCAGCAATGCGATTCGTATGCAATTTCATCCATTACGATGTAAGCACATGCATGTGTCAACATCGATGTGAGCGTCTACTCTATGATGCAGGCACCATTTTATTTATTTATTATAATTTACTGTGCCAAGATGGCAGATGCCACATGAACAGGTGAAGAAAAACAATTTTCAGCATGCGCAAAAGTGCTTTTTAGAAAACCAACCAGCCTTCTGGGGCCTAAAAAAAAATATGTTAAGGACACACAAGAGGTGGAGGAGAAACGAAGGAGTGAATTTGGAAGCAAATGAAGAGTGAAGAGGAGCAATAGACAAGCTGGGGAGAATAAAATACAAACGCTCAGGTAGCAAAGCAATAGACGGATGGAGTGAGCATGGGTTGGGGAGGGTATTTGGAGGGAGCTATTAAAAAAAAACCTATGGTGCAGAGAGGAACAAAGCACATTCACTCAGATGGAATGAACACAGCAACAACAACAAAAATAGTCCCCTCAACATGAAAAGAGGAATGATACAAGTCATCCAAACAAAAAGATGGTAAAGAAGCGACGCTCGAGAGGAAAGACACAGAGAGAAAGGAAATCACTGTATATTTTTAGTAGGGTTCAAAAGAGGCCTGTGCCAAACATACAGCTTTAGGCAAGACCTACAAATAAAAAGAAATGTAAAAAAAGATAACATCACGGTGACCGAAACAGACATTGGCGCCCTGAAGAAGAGAATGGCGGAGGTGGAGAGTGTCCAGAAGGCACTGGCGGCCCGAGTGGAGGACGCCGAAGGACGCGCACGGAGGAACAACCTCCGCTTCATTGGTTTTCCGGAGCGGTGCGAGAAGGACGACATGGAGCGGTTCTTGACCCAGTGGCTGGAGAGCTGGCTCCCCGAAGGGGCACTTTCCACGTGCTTTGTGATCGAAAGGGCGCACAGGGCCCTGACTCAGCGGCCGCCGGAGGGCGAGCGTCCCAGGCCGGTCATCGCCCGGCTATTGAACTATCATGACCGCGATGTTATACTGCGGGAGGCGAGGAACAAAGGCTCGCTCACCTTTGAAAATCATACCATCATGATCTTTCCTGATTACACGAAGATGGTGCAGCAGCAGAGACAATCCTTTGTGGCCGCTAAAGCCAAGTTGCGGGGCCTGAAACTCCAATACTCCCTCCTGTATCCGGCCCGCCTGCGAGTGGTGTACCAGTCCCGGACACATTTCTTTGACTCGCCCGAGGAGGTGTTCCGTTGGACCGACGAAGCGGTGCGACTCAGGCCGCATGCCCAGCCGGGGCTGGACCCGGGCAGGTCCCAGGGATCGTCGCCGGAGCGGACGAACCGCCCGAACAGAAAGGGTCGACACCGGAGGTCTCGATCGCGGAAGAGATCGGACTCCGCCAGTGCATCGCAGACGGATGGTGCGAGGGACTCGGAACACTCTGATACCGGCAGCTGAACATGGATGGGGACTGGACCTTGTTTGCCGGGTACTGAGTTGCCCTACATTGGCTGGTGAGACTGTTCTGTTGTGACTTTCTTTATGCCAGTCTGTACACGTCGGAGGAATCCTATGACTCTTGGCGGGAACGCAATGGGGCTCGGGAGGCGCCTTCTGTGGGCCTCAGACCCTCACGGTTGTGGGTGTTGTGGGGGGGGGGTGGTGAGTGTGTGCTACTCGGGTTGTTGGGATCCATTGGTATGGCGGGCCCTGGGTTCTCCGTTTTGGACCCGGGTCTCTCCATGCCGCGACAGATACTTCAATGTTCTCTGAGGTATTGGGGTGGGGGGAGCGGGGCGTGGGGGGGTGTTCTTCTGTTGCTGATGTTTGGGGGGGCTTGGGTCTGGGGGGGTCTGCTGAGTGTTGGGGTTGGGGGGTGGGACCACACATGTATATTGCTATTGCTTTTGTTGATTTGTGGGGTGCGCCGGGGTGGTGCGGAGGGCCGGGTGCTGGGCACTGTGTTGATGATGGCTGACCATACGACTGTGTCTCCTCATAAGACCCTTCGTGTTGTGACGTGGAATGTGAGAGGAATTCTGGATAAAATCAAGCGTGGGGCCGTGCTCCGTTGGGGGAAAAGAGATGGTGGATATGTTGCTGCTTCAGGAGACCCACATGCTGGGCTCTAAGGCCCTTAGCCTCCAGAGGTTCGGCTTTCAGCAGGTGTACCATGCGGGCTTTACGAGGGGCTCGCGGGGGGTAGCTATCTTGGTCCATCGCAGGGTGGCATACGTGCATGAGAAGCAATAGATTGACCCTCAGGGCCGATATATTTTCATCAAGGGCCTGCTGGGTACCGAGCAGGTGGTTTTTGGTAGCGTGTATGCCCCCCCCCCTGCAATGGGCCTTGTCTGAGCGACTGTTTGCGTTGTGGGACGAGATACCGGATGTACTGACCCTGGTAGGAGGCGATTGGAACGAGGTTATGGATGCGGGCTTGGATCGCCTGAGGCGGGTGCCAGTTGTTGTGGATCCCCCCCCCTGCTGCTGCTCCCACCAAACTGCGTGCAACTGTGAGTGGCCTGGGCTGGGTCGATGTTTGGCGACATTTTCATCCTACTGCGTGTGAATTCACATATGTGTCGGCGGTGCATGGGTCCTTCTCGAGACTTGATTATCTGTTTGTGCCGGGTGCCTGTCTGAGTCGAGTCAGGGATGCTGTGATACTCCCTAGAGGTTTGTCTGATCACTCCCCAGTTCTGGCTACCATAACCCTCCCCTCAAAGAGGCAGCCGTTTCGATGGCGGATGTCGCCTTGGCAGCTGCAATGGCCTGAGTATGTGCATCACCTGCGTGAGGCGATAGATCATTATTGGCGAGAGAACCTAGTGGGGGATGTGGATGCAATGGTGGTGTGGGAGGCGTTGAAACCCACGTTGCGGGGCATTGATATCGCTTGGTGCGTGGCTGCTCGGCGGAAGCATCGGGAGGCCATTGTGACCGCCGCCGCCCGCGTGGAAGAGTTGGAACAGCGTGGCCGGGTTGGGGGCGACGAGGGCGTGGTACGGCAGCTTCTGCAAGCCCAGCAGTTGTACGCCTCCATCCTTTACGACGAAGCCAGGCAGGCGTGGCTCGCCACGCGCAGCAGGGTGTATCAGTGGGGCGACAAGTCCTGTACTATGCTTCACAGGCTATGCCAGGCGACCTTCCAGCCCCTTGTATTGCCGGGTCTTACGGCGGAAGACGGCTCGGTTATGACCGACCCGGACATGCTCGCGGCTAGCTTTGCCCGCTATTACGAGACGCAATACGCCCCCAGTGATCACCTGGACACGGGTGAGATCTCCGCCTATCTTGATGACCTGCTACCGCAGGCCGTCCCCGATGAGACCAGGACCGCTCTGGACGCCCCGCTTACAGCTGAGGAACTCGGGGAGGCCCTTGGTCACTTGAATACTGGAAAGGCGCCGGGCCCGAGCGGCTACCCATGCGAATTCTATAAAAAATTCCATCTCCAGCTGGGGCCTCACTATCGGCGCGCATTGGAGGCGGCGCGGACTCAGGGGGAACCTCCACCGGATTGGCGCCATGTCGAGATCGTGGTCTTCTTGAAGCCGGGCAGGGCGCCGGACAGGCACGACTCTTACCGGCCAATTTCCCTTTTAAACATCGAGGCCAAGATTCTGGCTAAGGCCTTGGCGAACCGCCTGTTGCCCCACATTGCTGACCTGGTCCACCCCGACCAGGCCGGATTCATGCCCCGTAGGGCCACTCGGCATAATATCCGACGGGCGCAGGCGGCGGTAGATGCTATGAGTACTAGGGATGAGCAGTCGGCACTCCTGCTGGCGGATATGGACAGAGCCTTTGATTCTGTGAGCTGGGCATACCTGTTTACTCTGTTAGCCCGCCTCAACCTAGGCCCGGTATTCTTGTCGTACGTCCGCCTGCTTTACACTAACGTAACGGCCTCGGTCCGAGTGGCCGGAGCTACCTCTGGGCGCTTCCGTATAGGTCGGGGTACTCGACAGGGCTGCCCTCTGTCTCCGTACCTATTCGCCCTTGCCATGGAGCCCCTGGCGTCGCGGGTGCGTGCAGATGCCCAGCTGCGTGGTTTTGTCTGGAACGAGGACTTGGTGGATAGGATTGCGCTGTATGCGGATGACGTCCTCCTCTTTCTCACCAACCTACGGCTCTCGGGTCCCCGGGTTCTGGAGGTCATGCGTGCGTTTGGCGAGGTCTCGGGTCTTCGACTTAACCTTAATAAATCGACCCTGTGGGTGCTGGGTGGCGGAGTGGTTACTGACCCCTGGGCTGACGGGCTACGGGTGGCAACGAATGGCCTGAAATATCTGGACGTTTTCCTCTCGGAGTCGCGGGTCGTGGCCTGGGCTCGTGGTGTCCTGCCAGTGTGGGAACGGGTCCAGGCTGATGTCAAGACTTGGTCCAGGATGCCGCTCACCATTTTTGGTAGATCGGCCATCTTCAAGATGGTGGCGCTTCCACGTCTCCTATACCAGCTCCAGAATTTCCCATACCCCATTGGCCACGAGTGGTTCCGTCAAGTCAACTCTGTGCTGGGCCGCTTCCTGTGGGACGGCGGTGCGGCCAGGGTGGCGTTGAAGACGTGCTTTTTGTCTACGTACTGTGGCGGCCTGGCCACCTCGGACCTCCTCTCCTACTACCAGGCATCCCAACTGCTTGTTCTTAACGAATGGTGGTACGGCGATAGAGGAGACCCGGCTTACGCCCTGGAACGATCGCTCATGGGTGATCACACGCTCCACACCATCCTCTATTCGGCTCGCCTGCGTCGTATGTTGCCTTCGGTTACCAGGGTGGTCTTTGCTGTGTGGCGACAGTCACTGCGCCGCATGGGCTGGTGGGGCAGGTTGACGGCTGAAACGCCACTTTGGCATAATGGTCTGCTCCCGGAGCTGGCGGCCCTGACCGGCTTTAAGGGCTGGGAAGCCATAGGTGTTACACAATTGGGCCAGGTTATGTCCGGCACCCCCCTCAAATCCTTTGAGGAACTCCGTGCGGAGTTCCTGATGCCTCAGTCCCAGTTCTTCCGCTACCTGCAGCTGCGCCATGCCCTCACCCCGAGCATCGCCGGTCTCGATTCCTTGCCGGAGTTTAGCCCGGTTGAAGCTAAAGTGTTTATGGGAGATCTGGGGGACAGAAAGGTCTCCAGGATATATCAGACGCTGGTCATCCACTGCTCCTCAACCCTGCACTCTCTTCGGGCGGCGTGGGAGGTAGACATTGGCCCTCTTGATGAAGACGATTGGAGGGAGGCGTTGGAATCCCCCCGTGGAACCGCCATCGCTGTCCGGCTCCGGCTCATCCAATTTAAATACTTGCACCGCGCCTACTACACACGTGAACGACTGTGGAGAGCTGGTTTGATTGCATCTTCGGAATGCTTGCGCTGTGGGACGGTGCCTGGGTCCCTGATGCATACTGTGTGGACGTGTGACCGGCTGGCTGGGTTCTGGAGGGGTGTGTGGAGTTGTTTGTCCGAGGTCCTGGGCTGGGACCTTCCCCGTACCCACCGGTTAGGATTACTGCACATTATGGAGGGAGTTGGGGGTAACATCTATAAGCGCCACTTGTTGCTCTTGGGGCTAGTCGTGGCTAAGCGGGATCTGGCCCGGGCATGGAAAGCGGTGAGGGCCCCCCCCCCTGTCTGCATGGAAGGCTGGGCTAGATTATTTCATGGGTCTGGAGAGGCCGATCTTTGAAGCGAGGGGCTGCCCGCGCAAACACTACAAAATATGGAAACGCTGGGCCGATTACCGGGTCTGTCCTTGGATCCCCCGGCGGAGCGAGAGGAGGACATTTGACTACAGTGACATTGTTGGCCCGAAGCAGCGACGCTCTGGTGGCACTACACCTGCATATTTTATTCTATTGCTTTCTGTAGACGTGTGGTAGGGGGGGTGGGGGGAGTGTTTGGGGCTGGGGGGGGCGGAGTTGTGGGATAGGGTGGGTCACGGGGGGGTTTCTATGCTGAGCCTATTCTTGAGTCTGTTCCATCATTTGCTGCCTACGTGATTTGCTGTATTGATATTGTCGTGGTGATCTTCGATCTGGGGGATGCCACGTTCTCACTGATCATTTGCTCAATAAAATTGGTTGTGAAAAAAAAAAAAAGATAACATAACATTGTCGAATCTTTGCAGACCCCTGCAAGCAATAATTTTTTTAACACAACAATTGAATATAATTGTAATAGAACAAAATAGGCACTTCCAAGAAGGCTGGTTTACGTACAACAGTATAGTAACATTTATTTTTAGCTCTGATGTTGACAGGAATACATGATTCTTAGTGGTACAAAGAAAATGTATATTGTCTTTAAATTATTGTAGCCTGAAGAAAAATTTAAGCACACATGGATGACTAAAGAAACAAAAAAGGAAAATCAATAGAAAGAAAAAGACGTAGGCCAAGTAATGTATTAGCCCACTAGCCATGGCACTCCAGTGCAATTTTTTATGAAGGTGAGCCCATGGGGTCAGGCTAAATGCCATCTTTCACAGTGCAGGGAAGAATGCAGATTAAGTGTGCTTGACCGCTGTCCCATGCTGTGGTGGGGCAAAATCAAAATGTCAATGAATGTTGAATGGACCACTGTATGAAGACAACTGACAAAAATGTGTGTGTGGGGGGAGGGGTGTGGGTGTGTGTGTGTGTGTGTGTGTGTGTGTGTGTGTGTGTGTGTGTGTGTTTATTTACGTTTTTAATTACATGATACTGGTGAGGCAGATAAAGCTGTCTCCAAGTCATACAAGTCATACCTAACTAGGAGGATGACAAACCCGCCAATCATTATTCAGAGGCTTGTTAAACATAAGCAAGTTCCCTCTGGGAAATACAGGAACATTATATAACATAAATGTATATGATTAAACAACAATATGAATTGATATTCTCTCTGATCTAGTCCATGTGGATTTCAAAGCATGATGTGTCAAGTCTGAAGTTTGTAACCATGTTTTCATACGTAAAGCTAACGTACAATAAAGGCTACACATACAAGCACACAGAGCAACACATGGGATATTTATACCTTTAAGAATGGAGGGACGGCTGACAAGTCAGATTCTTTCAACAGCAAACTCTATGGCTCTTGCTCCAGTCCCCAGCCTGTCGCTTTACTAAGCGCCATTTCGACGCAATATGCATTGGCCAGCTCTTTCTAAATACTTGTGCGCTCTCACTGAAACTTGTCTTCCATTATTATGAAGATTGATTGTTCCATGTTTATTAAATGAGCTCTAGTTATTGATTGCAGAAAAAGCAAACATGTTTCTGATTACATTAAATAAGTGAGGTTGTTGAAGCACCTGAGGTCCACAAGCATGGGCAGAGTTGTATTTGAAATAGACTGTCGGACAGCGAACACTTCATAAGTTATGTTTAAGTGGTCAAAATGGTATTCATGGAAATAACTCTACATAGGATCAATATATTTCCCTCTTCAGTTAAAACGTTTACTCCCAGAACGGCTCAAACGATTATCATAAACTACAAAGTAACTATCATAGGCAGCAATCTGGAGAGTATTGCACGCTAACCCCTTGCATGCTTCTGTCGGCCAATGGCAGTCACTGGCACTACTTTTGTAGTGCTGCGTACGTCCGTTGGCCGACACAGCCCCGCCCATTCCGCTAAACCACCCACACTGCAGCAGAATTGCTGCCGCGGTTAAGCGGTTATGTTAGCATACTTTTATGTAGTGCAACATCGCTCCTTTCAACTGTCCTTTGGCGTTGTTAGTTGCTTAAAGTCCAAGGATGTGTGTGTGTGCACCACAGAAGGTTGCAACTGGAAGGGTTTAATCCAGAGACCCTCGTTGTTAACCCTACACTTAGTTTATTTGTATCTTCTGTACTCGAAGAGTATTTCATTACTTTTAGTCTAGAGTGCATTTCCTTGTTCTTTGATGTGTGTCCTCATTGGCAGTCTTACAATATTTCTCTTGATCGCCAGTAGGTATACAGGGCTCCTTATGAACAACTCCTGCTTATTGGTTAAGACAACCATTGCCTCCATGGTGGGGTGTGGTTTCCAACCCGTCTGACTAAGCAGGATGATGGAAATGTGTTGTGTATAAACTTTATCATTGTGGTATTACAGGAGCATAAACCGCGCAGATTCTTTAACAGAACGTTGTTGATGTTGTGTTTTGTAATAGTCATCCCTAATAGTGCGTCAATAAGTCATAGTGTGTCAGAGTGTGGTGTTGCTTGGTGTGTTATCGTATATTGTGGAGTGATCTGATTAAGTGTGAGGCTGGATAGTGTGGTGTGATATGAACCGGAGCGATTCAAATAAAGAAGAAGTGCTTCCTTAAAACTGCAGAAATCTAACACTACACAAAACACAGGCTTTGATTCAGAGATGTTGCTTTCCTGGATCAATGAGAAGATTCATAAATTGACTGACTGCAGGTCATGGGGTTTTGTAAAGTACCATGATCTGACAAAGACAGCATCTTAAAAGCAGGAACAAAGTATGAGAGAGGAGGTGTGTACCTAAATTCAGCAACAGAGCAGAAAACACGGCTGCAGCTGGGAAAAGCTTGTTTCAACAGGAAGGAGTAACCACTGTTTTCAGAATACTGTTGTAGTTCACTTTACTTCACTGGCAAATCAATTCTGTGTAATATACCTTTTCCAAGTCACAATCTGTAATCCAATCTTGCTATATTTCCACTTGATAATCCAAATGTTTACATTTTGTCCCCTGCTTTGAAGCCAGAATTAACTAATATAGAAGTAAAGATGGTATTCAGTCATATTTATTTTGTATTCTGAAGTTGAACCATCTCGAGGGCAGTAGTCCCTGTGATGTTCTCGGTGCTGAGAGTGAAGAGGCCATGATACCTCATGTGTACTGGCAGGTTGGTACGATGGTTCTAAAAAAAGCTATTGCTACTTGTGCCTTTTTGACCCAATATAGAGATAATGTTGGTCAAATCTCAATGTTGATCTTCTTCCAAGTAGGGAAAAATTGAAGGAAATGCAGACAATGCCAGTATGAGTAATTATAGTCTTGCTAAATACAAGTACCTGCCAAGAGTAAAACAGCTCTTCATGAACAGGGATTTCTGGTTCTTTCAATTCCCTAATGAAGGTATTGAAACTAATGTGGGAATGTGATCAGCGCTTCTGGAAGTGTACTCTGTAGAAACTAGTCTTCTGTCTTTTGCAAAACGAGAGACTTCGGACCACGTCTTCAAGCTACAGGTAAATCAGTGTTATCAGAGTACATGAAGTATTAGGGTGTGAGCACTATCCAGAAACTACAGTGATTGAAGTTAAAAACTGAAAGTTGAGGCCAATATGAAGCTTGGTGAGCCCTTCCTCTGGCCGTGAGAAACTCATTGTTAGCCTGCAGAGATTACAAAATGAGCCTTAAAGACAGTGCATGAGTCTGAGAAAGCGCAACCATGAAAAATCAACAATGAGTACAACTATTGTCACTTGACTCCTCTGCATTGTGCACAAAGCTTACTTGAGAAAAGGTCTAAGACAACTTCAAATTGTCCTTCCATTATGTGCTAATAAGGAACCCATTGTCCGTACATGCACATCTAATGAAACCAAGAGCCTACTATCACCGGAAATATGGAGGCAGATTCTTTAGTGTCCTGTAAACCTGCCATGGATACGCCTTTTCTGGATCAACGCTGGACATCTATGTTGTACTGTACTTTTAACTCCTGCATTGGCTGACGCTCTTGTGCATCTCTGTGTCTGTGGGTGCTCAAGAGCGGTCATCTTTGAAAAGTTTTGAATGTGTTGTTTTAACCACATGGCTGCTAGGCGTTTTCCTGTCCTGCGCTGAATAACCAAAATAACCATTATTCATGACGAGCTGGCCTTGTCATCCGCGCACGGCAGGTAAGCGCCATGACGAGCCCAGCTCGTCATTAGCTTCGAAGGGGTTAAATAGCATACGCGTGCAGATGCATGTTTCAATTTCAATGTAGGGTTGGTTATATATGTACGGTTGCGCTGGCAGTTGTGCCAATTGCGACTGCTTATTGGAGGTGTGCGCCACGCTCATATGGACTCCTTATATCTATGTATGTTGTTTCAATAAACATCGTACCAGCATTTCCAGCTTGCAAGAATTATTTATAACTTGAGAATTTCCTGTGTCATCAACCCCATGCAACAATACCTGGTTCACCAGGTACAAGATTTCTACCTTTTGTATCTCGATTAACAAGGTGTGCTTTTCCTCAAATTTCACTGTATCCAGTAGAGAGCAAAATGGACTGCTCAACCTAATTATACTTTCAGTTACGCAGCCGAGCTAGCTAGTGCCGAGGTAGGTTGAAAGCGGCAAAAAATACACGGCGTTGAAATTTTTTTAAAATAACTTTTGCCACAGACTTGACCACAGAAATCGTGAATTACCATTCTTATTTTTGCAGTTTCTTTTCACACGCTTACAATGAATAAATGTTTCCATTTCAGAAGTAAATTGTCAGTCAGGAAACACACCTCAGACAATTATGCGGAGCTCTTCCGCCATTTCTGTATTGAAGCCGATTAGCAAGAACCAACTTGCAGCGGAAGAAAGCCTGTCAGTCAAATCAAAGTCTTCAAAAGAGGCTGAAAGAATGGGGCCCCGCCCAGGCTGTTAGCGCTCACCTTGCTCCTGCGCGTGCCTTTGAGAGAGTTCTCGCAGCCGTGTTGGGAGGTTGCCGCCAGCCGCGCGAGGCCAAGCCTGGCAATCAAAGATCACGGTTTGAAGGCGGGCGGGAGCCGGGCACGTGCAGGGCCTTTGACGTGAACGGAGAGCGCGCGCTGCCTTGATGCGTGCGGAACAAAGGCGAGGATGGAGGTTTGGAAGCACATCACGGGCTCACCGCAGTACCCTGAATATTTTGGAAGTGCTCTGCACATCTAGAAGCCTGAATCTGTTCTGTATCCGTTACACGATAACGGCTATTTCTTTAATGCGCACCATGGACATAGAATAGAGGCAGAGTGATGGATCCTGAAGGGGGTCTACGTGGGTGACACAAATCTTATACAGAATGTGTTTACCAGCACTGTATTAAAATAATTTTCATTTACTACTCTGTAATCTTCCCCGAGAACCCTCCGATGGTGTTCGGTTTCACAAAGACCAAAACGTGCACTAATCAAGCACTGGCAAAGCCAATTGATTTTAATGTTCACACCCGAGTAGTGATCCAGACAATAAAAAGTCTGCCCCAGCGCAAAACAGTTAAAAATGATTTATGTATACTAGCTGGGAAGTGAATAACGCAATTAAATGCATGATGACAACATGCACTTTCCAGCTGTTAGCCCCCTCATGCTTTACAATGTAAACGTAAAGACAATCAAATAAACAGAATGTAGTTGAGACAAAATGCCCCTGCTGTCGGCTGATCCAAGGTGACACTGACAGTGTTTAATACCAATGCCTGGACTTTACTAAACCAAAGAAGCCAGTGGCTGAAGCAGGCTGAACCAAACCCCACTGGAGTATGTATGCATAGCGTGGCTGAAGCAGGCTGAACCAAAACCCACTGGAGTATGTATGCATAGCATGCAATATGCCCAACTTGAATGAGGCAGAAGTCCTTGGATGCCAAACCGAAAACGTATACCGTAATATGCCAATGCTTCTTTTTCAAATACTATAGAGCACTGGAAATATTGTGACATGAAGAGACTGACATAGGCCTAGGTGAAGTTTTTTATTGCATCGCAGACTTAAACATGATGGAAGCTTAAGAATGGTTCAATGGTGTTTTGTAGTATGTTAGTCTAGGGGGCAACTAATTTAAACCCAGGTATCTTTGACAACTGAGGCCAGTTTGGTGACTTACAGGAGAAATGTTTGTATGCCCACTCTATTTAACTTTGGGAGGTTGTCCTTATCACGAACACATCAAAAGCCCCAAAACTATTATGGTTTTTTATTTGTTTAATTTTAAGTACGTCAGTTGGGCATAGACAACTTCATGCTAGAGAGAGAGAGAGATAGAGAGAGGTCAGATACCTGCATGTGAGGTCTGCAGCAACGATGTGATTTTATTAGTTTAATGCCAGATAATCTTCAATAAGATTGATATATTTAGTTAGAGCATAAAAGCGCAAGGCAAATGGAGGCAGGAACATAGAACTGCAGCGAGGCGGACAGCATGAGGGAGAGAAGAGAAGAGAAGAGAAGAGAAGAGAAAAGCAGTTTACGCTCCACATGTTTAGGTGGGAGGAACTCCGTAGAATTTAGCGGAGTTTTTAGGTCACTACGCGGTGTGAACCTCCTCGAGCTCTGCCCACCCCTACTTTTAACCCAATTCACCTTCATCTTTGTGAGTAACATCAACAGGCCTGAAACCCAAGCCCTACAAAGACACCCCAAAGGGAGCTCGAAATTTACAAATCTAAAAATAATATCAACTGGCGCACGTACAAAAAGCGGTTGTCCAGCTGCTGCTGCTGCAGCCCTGGGGCAGGAGTCAGAGGTGAGGAAAGCCTAGTGTCCAGCCGGCACCACCACATGTCCCAGACATACAACTCTAAAGAGTAACAGATGCCGTCCTGCAAGAACAAAAACATCATTCATGCTTCCTTTCAAAATGTTTTCTGAACAGCTGTAATGATGTACGTGACCTGTGGCATGTTTGGGACCGGGACGCTTTTTGCTATGAAAGTAACATGACCTTTGAACATCTTTCCTCTAAATAATAATAATAATAATAATAATAATCCACATTTGTAAAGCGCACAATCACCCGTAAGGGTCTCTAGGCGCTGGGGGCCGTCGGGAAGATTAAGCAAGCTATTGCCCAGAGTCACATGGTGCTGGGCTAATCTGCCGCCGGCCCTGGGGATCGAACCGTGATCCCCAGATTCCGGAGTCAGTCACCCTGGCCGCGGCGCCACACCTCTCTCACAATGTACTGGGTCTTCCCAGAATTGAGACGGGTCGGTAGATACCTATACGACACTCCAAGGCAGGGACATCTCAAGGATTTTGGGGCCCCTGGGCCAAATGCATCTTGGGCGCCCCTGTTTGGAAAAGCTTTTAATTTATGATCACGTTTCAGTTCTTTCATGGTCTCTTTGGCCAGGTCACTGACAGTGCACAGGCACACTCTTCCAAATTCTAAATGTGTTTACATCTAATATTCAGGGATAGTGATGTATGCTTTCAATATTGTAACACACCAGCAGCTCACTAACATTACTGCAGATAATCACTAATGTCAGCAGTGAAAGGATATAAATTATCCTAACAAGCAATGGTAATGAAACTATGCACCAGGGTCAAGACAGAAACAAAACGAGGGAGGACATCTAGAGTTAATAGATTCTAGTCCTCAGTAGAGGATTCATTCCGAGCTACTCTATTATTGGTTGGTAAGGAAAATGTCTTTGACAACAAACGGACTCCTAAAGCTGCCTGTAGGCGAGGTCTAAAATTCACTTGCAAGTCCTAGTGGTCTATTCCTTATCCACCTCTCCTGCTATGTGCAATGCAATCAATGTTATATTTCCTGTTTAATCCAAAGTCTAGAACCTTGGATCAGAAAGAAGGGATCATCACATGCAAAGATATTGAAGTAAGGTTAAAATGAAATGGTGTCTATTTTCTGTTTTATGTGTCAACACTGCAAGAGGGATTCCCTTCCCAAGGAAGTAATAGTTTGGCCTCACTCTGGAATATGCATCAGAGCAAGGACATTAAATCTTGCAGCCCTTAGAGCAGACACGTTTTAAGACTTGGGCAGAGTGGCCTCTGGCCCAGGGCCCCAGGTTTTCAGGGGGGATCATATTAGAACCAGCTCTGTTCTACAGAGTCTTGCACTGATAACCTTGATTTTTGATCTCCATTTGGCTCTCAGAACTCCATGGAGGCAGGTGAATTTCACCATTTCTCCACACTTCCCCTCTTACCAGCACGCCACTATTGTACTTTATATATTTTATTTTTTGAAAATTGTTTTGCAATGACCGGGGAGCTTCAGTTAGAAAGGACTGCTCCCTTCATCTTTTATCTGCTGTTTTGTCGCCTTTCCCCTTCCAGTTTATTATTTTATTCTATTTTAAAGAGCTTGACAGTTACTATTCTCTTTTGTATGTTTGCACAGATGCCACATACATACAGTATTTTCTTAGTTTATTGGTACAAAATAAAGTATTCCATCTTGAAATCGTAAATTTAAACTGTTTAAAAAAATACAGTATGGTAGTCAAGTCTCGCATGCATGCTGGCGCTCAATGGCACTCTTGAAATGGTTTTATTCAAAGTATATAATGAAAGTCATTCCAAGATGGTCTCCGGTGCATCTGCGCCCACACATCTGTACCCATCGTGGAACAATTTCTTAAACTTCGAGGGAAAAAAATCCAAGATGTTCACACACATACAGTAAGCCACATAGAAATGGTCAATACATATACTTATTTACTGTTAAAGCCAAACTTAAAGTGAAGCAATTGTTAGCTTTGATTATAACACCTTAACATGTTTAAAACAACAGGGAAATTCACGTAAACAACCACAATTGAATCGCTGGTTTAGGCAGGGCTTTAAGAGTGTGTGGGGGGGGGGGGGGATTATGTGGGGGTCTGAGCCCCCCAGTTCTTTTTGGGGGGCCTCGAAAGGGGGCTCCAGGGGGGTCTATTTTTGTTTGCTGGTACTAGTGTGGGGTAACGTCTTGATAGTGAAATACTGCCAATTTCGTTTGTCACTATTGAAAGGCTATCTTGCCCATAGGATAACATGGGGAATGCTGTGTAACATGTTTACATGCATATCTTCCCAGAACGGCAAGATCGACATATGGAATCTGGTATCCCTGAACTCAGAATTTAATAACACATCCTTTAGTGGAGATGGTTTTTAAATTCTAAGAGCCCCATTAGGATGTCGGGCCGATCGCCACCGCCATGTGGAAAGACCGTCCGCCGCTTTTCCGCCCGGTCAAGGAGTTGACCGGGCGAAAAAGGGTTTCATGTGGTGGCGGTGTCTGTTAGACACCGCCATCCATACATATTAGGGTGAAGGCGGGGACATGCTTTTCCATGTCTTGTGGGGGCCCGTTGTGGGCCCCCAGGGACTCCCGGGGGGGGGGGGGGGGGGGGGGGGGATAGGGGATGCACATGGGGGGTACCTATGGTACCTCCCTGCACTTCACTGTACAATGTGACAAGCACCGCACGGTGCCTGTCACGTTGTGCATTAAAGTGCACAATGTGCATTTTTAGGTCTCGCCTGTCGATGCGCATGCGCATCGAGCAAGCGAGACTATAGGGGCTCATCGACTCTTTATCTAACTTGCAAGGAATCGTGGCGATTCCTTGCAGTGCCCGTGACTTTTAAGGTCAATGCGCATGCGCATTAAGCTTATGCGCATGCGCATTGACCTTAAAAGTCACGGGCGCGTGCACGTCCGCGTTTGTTTACCCGCTCCGCCCCCTCCCGCCGTGTCGCATTTCTCCTCCCCGCACCTCTCCCCTCTCCGCCCCCTCCCCGCTCCGCCCCCTCCCCTTCCCTCCGTGTCGCATTTCTCCTCCCCCCTCCCCTCTCTTCCGTCCGTCCGTCTTGTTATTCAACCCCCAGTATAACCCCCTGTTAGAACATTTGACGACAGATTAGGGACAGATTCAGAACGGCATGGCACAGTGGTAAACAGAATACCCAGTAACACGTATTCATGCTCGGGCGGCACTTCCTCCATGTTCACCACCCAAACACATCCTGATGGGGCCCTTAACCAGAAGGCATCAACAATCTTTCCTTTCTGCTTCCAACGCCAATTGCACCTACAACGAATCCGGATCTTGCATAAGGTCCCCCCGCCCCTCCCCCTCTGCTCTCAATACCTCAATCCAGAGCGCCATTTAAGTCCGCCATAATAAGCCGTGCTGCGCTTACTGGGTCAAGGGGAAAAGCACAAAGATGCCTTGTTTGTTTCGCTCCGAGGGACAGGGAGCCGCCACAGAGACCAGAACCAGCGTCAGAGAAGGAAAGCCTTCCAGATCTTCAACCATGGTAGTCGATTCACCGATGCTGTACACACGTCACTAACAACGTCATTTCAGGCGGACCCCATCATACATGACAGCACCAAAACAAAAGAGAAGGCAGCATTCGTTGTCCCGCTAAGCACCACCTTTTGTCCGTCCAGGCAGCCGCTCAATGCAAACACCTCCCAGTGCCATGTAAAGCCACCCCCAACAACACAAAGGAAAACCCGGATATACAAGCAGAATCCACTGTGAGACACTGGCCTGCCCGCCCATGTGACACATCAGCAGCCCAACATCAAACAAACGCCAGAACACGTCAGACAGCCCACAGATGATTAAACACAACTGATTTATCTGCACGTCATGCAAGGCCATCGCAACATAACGCCCTTCGGCCCACACACACATCTATCTAACCCCAGTGCTTAATTCGATTATAAAAATTGAAAGTGTAACTCCAAAAGTTTTTCTTAAGAGATCGCTGCTTAATACCAAGGCTGCTTACTCTGGATTCTACCTCACGCCTCTTCCTTCCACTCCTGTGACGATCTCAATCGTGCAGGGTTTGCCATTTTTGCTTTCTTTGTTTTCTGCATTTCTGACTCCTGCTCTGGGTCAAAGTCTGATGACAGAACCTCAACCCCTCACCCTCAATCCCTCACCCACACTCACCCACACTCACCCTCACCCACCCTCACCCACCCTCACTCACCCTCACTCACCCTCACTCACCCTCACCCTCACTCACCCTCACCCTCACTCACCCTCACCCTCAACCCCTCACTCACCCTCACTCACCCTCAACCCCTCACCCTCACCCACCCTCAACCCCTCACCCACCCTCAACCCCTCACCCTCACTCACCCTCAACCCCTCACTCACCCTCACTCACCCTCAACCCCTCACTCACCCTCACTCACCCTCAACCCCTCACTCACCCTCACTCACCCTCAACCCCTCACTCACCCTCACTCACCCTCACTCACCCTCACTCACCCTCACCCTCAACCCCTCACTCACCCTCACTCACCCTCACCCTCACTCACCCTCAACCCCTCACCCTCACCCACCCTCAACCCCTCACCCACCCTCAACCCCTCACCCTCACTCACCCTCAACCCCTCACTCACCCTCAACCCCTCACTCACCCTCACTCACCCTCAACCCCTCACCCTCACTCACCCTCAACCCCTCACTCACCCTCACTCACCCTCAACCCCTCACTCACCCTCACTCACCCTCAACCCCTCACCCACCCTCAACCCCTCACCCTCACTCACCCTCAACCCCTCACTCACCCTCACTCACCCTCAACCCCTCACTCACCCTCACTCACCCTCAACCCCTCACTCACCCTCAACCCCTCACTCACCCTCACTCACCCTCACTCACCCTCACTCACCCTCACTCACACTCACTCACCCTCAACCCCTCACCCTCACCCACCCTCAACCCCTCACCCACCCTCAACCCCTCACCCTCACTCACCCTCAACCCCTCACTCACCCTCACTCACCCTCAACCCCTCACTCACCCTCACTCACCCTCAACCCCTCACTCACCCTCACTCACCCTCAACCCCTCACTCACCCTCACTCACCCTCACTCACCCTCACTCACCCTCACCCTCACTCACCCTCACCCTCAACCCCTCACTCACCCTCACTCACCCTCACCCTCACTCACCCTCAACCCCTCACCCACCCTCAACCCCTCACCCACCCTCAACCCCTCACCCTCACTCACCCTCAACCCCTCACTCACCCTCACTCACCCTCAACCCCTCACTCACCCTCACTCACCCTCAACTCCTCACCCACCCTCAACCCCTCACCCTCACTCACCCTCAACCCCTCACTCACCCTCAACCCCTCACTCACCCTCACTCACCCTCAACCCCTCACTCACCCTCACCCTCACTCACCCTCACCCTCAACCCCTCGCTCACCCTCACTCACCCTCAACCCCTCACTCACCCTCAACCCCTCACCCACCCTCAACCCCTCACCCACCCTCAACCCCTCACCCTCACTCACCCTCAACCCCTCACCCACCCTCAACCCCTCACTCACCCTCACTCACCCTCAACCCCTCACTCACCCTCAACCCCTCACTCACCCTCACTCACCCTCAACCCCTCACCCTCACTCACCCTCACTCACCCTCAACCTCATGCTAAAGATTTACAAAAAAACCCATAAACAATTCTAAAAGCACTAACTCTAATGCTGCGAGACCTATTGCATTTCTAATGCTTGTTAGCATTGCGGTTGGGCGGTGCTTTCAGCACCGCCTGCCGCAATGTTAAAAATGCGAGAGGCGCCCGCCAGTGTAGCAGGCGCATCCTAATAGGCCCCACGGGACTGCCACCCTTATGGCGGGCGGTCTCGTTTTACGTCGGAGCCCGCCATCCTAATGGGCCCTAAGTTTGGAAATAGCACTTTTAGAAAGTGGCTATTTTCCTGTTCAACCTTTCTGTGTGCCTCTGCCTGGTTGTGTATATACTGTCTGGTTTGTGAGTGACAGGGGCTGGGGGCGGCTCCAGGAGGCTGGCTGAGTCAGCACAAGGCTGAATAGACCCTTCTGCATGTAATCTACATGCAGATGGGTGCACTCTGCCAGTGCACCTCTTCTTCCTTTGTGAGTGCATGGCCATCAGATGCACCGCAGGAGGCGGAGCCAGCATTGTGGCAGGCAGGCACAGCCCTATTAAGACTTAAATTGCTACTCCTCCCACCACTCTGGTGTGCTGTGAGGTGGCTGGCAAAAAGGTAGAAGGTCTGCTGAAGGAAATTGTTGTGAGAAACCCCAGCAAAATAGACACAGTGAATATCTTCAAGGGTTTTGGGAAATCCTGCAATAGATTTCTAAGTAATGTAAATAATTTTTGCATGTTTTAAAGTGGTTGGTCTTCTATAGCTTATACTCAATAAATATACCTTTTTGCCTATTTTATTATACTTTGCAGGACGCAACTTCATGATTTTCTTAAGCACACAATGCTAGATATATTGATTTAGACCACACCCCTACTCTGATAGGCCACACCCCTTTAAGAAATGTGCCACGCCCCATTTAGAGCACCACCAGTTTTCTTTTCCCACTTAAAGCCCTGGTTATAGGTACCAACTAACAATCAACACTGAAATTCAAATTATAGTTTGCTTCCTAATCCTTAACTTGCACAAAAGACATTCAAACCATATGTTGCACACCAACGGCAATGCTTACTCTGAAATACTGACCAGCCAAATTAATGTTTACTGTGCTTTGCCTTCTATCTTCACCTTGTAAGAAGCCCCTGTTCAGCAGTAAAGCCCGACAGGTTTGGCGGTATGCTTCTGAATCTTCGTTTTTAAGTTGTTGTTCATTAAACTGGCCCATTAACATTTTCCCAATACAATGCTATATCCAATTATGGTATTTGCAATCACACCTACATCTACGTCTATTAAATTCTATTGCACATCACTTACTTTGCCTAATAAAACTTACGCAGGAAGAACATGATTAAAACTGTATTTTTCGTGCATAAGGCAATGTGTAAATCTGAAGCAAAATAGTAAAGAACACAAATGACTATTCTTTATTCCACTGCTTAGCATAATATTAGAGCAGGTTGATAGTACTGAGTGACTCTTTCCATCCATGGATGCAGAGGTCAGGCAGAAATGACCAATTACGATGTCCGTTCTGCCAAAGGGCAAAATATACATGAAAAGGTCAGAGGACAATGTGGAGCAATTGACAAAGACAATGATATACACCAATGCCTGCCTACACGATCAGCCCATTCCCAAAACGAGATGACTGTCCGCACCGCTGTGCTTTGATTGCGAGAAGAACCATGCAGGGGAAAGAAGCTCCTACGGTGCCCACATGGGCTCACAACCGTATTGCCTATTGAGCTGTAAGATGACATCAGATGCCATTGTATGACAAAATGATAGAGGACACTCGAGCACGTGCCTGAAGCAGCGATCTCAGAGTTCTGCACACAAGTAGCCCATCCAGTATTAAGGAAGGCTGTCCACTCCACAGCAGGCTCATACTTCCAGCTTAGACATTAGCTGTGCATACCAATCATATCCACAATAAAAAGTAGTTCCCATAAGTGCCAGGGCTATTATGGCAATGTGCGCCTTCTGAAGCCCCAAAAATATTTTTTCATTTTAGCCAACTTTTTTAATTTCTTTTTTTTTTCCAAATTAAGGCCCGCCAGATTTCACAATCACAACCCATGACAAAATAAGCACAGACAAAGCCAACAAGCTGCAGTTTCACTGTTGAATTTTAAATCTCTTCTTCTCTACAGTCATTAAAGTGGAAATAGTGACAATGCAGGAGGTAAACTTTTTTTCTTGACCAAAGACTTATTGGTCAGGATGCTGATCATGCACACAAGCTTTTCTCCTGTTACAAAACCCGCTGTTCTCATATTAGAATTAAATATGGGATAATGCTAGAAATTATAACGATATTGCAAATCACCGAGGAGATAGATTACTAAATCATTGAACTCTGAGGTGACTTGCAATATCAATATGTATGACAGGGGTACTTTATTCCTTATAATAAATGGTCAAACCATCACCTGTCCCACAAGCCACAGAAATCCTTGGTGCATAGCTCTTTCTTATGATAGACAGCTTCTTAGCAAATATGACAAACAAAAATAGAATCTCTAGTACAAAATTATAACATCAAAAAGATGTTAGAAATTTGTTTAGAAAGATATTAAAATCAGCTTAATACCAGTTTTTTTTCTAAAGGCACAGTAGCTCGAAACGTGTAGAAGCATGCAGAAAGATTCTAACTTTTCTATAATTACCTAAGAAGTGCAAAAAATAAAAAATACTTCACCATGAACATCTCCTTTCTGCTTGTCATTGTACATGAAAACGAAGAGCAGAAAAAGTAAAAGCAACATTTTACTAGTTCCTTAAACAGCTGCCTTACTTATGCTTCATGACCAGACTTGCCTTTTACGACATCAGAACTCATCTGTAATAAGTTATTACAGTTGAGGTCTGACATTTCTTTATAATCAGCGACTGAGTGTGTCAAAAATCGCCTATTGTAAAGAAATTAGAGACAGGTTTTTACACAGAAATTGTATAATCCCATGTATTACATAGCCATAATACTAAATTTGCCCTTGTTCCTTTCTCTTGAAGAACTCTAGGTGTCATTTGAAACAGTGCTGGCTTTCATCAGCAGTCCCAAGCCTTTCATTGCAGAAAATGTGCAGAGGATAAGTCAGTTATATCTAGAATCTACTTTTTCAGAAAATGTTTATGGCGTTATCACACCTTAGCAGGGCAACAACTTCCCCAAAGCTATGGCTGCCTACACAAAGCCAATTATTCTTCGGTATGCAATGGTAACCCCAAAACAAAGTGACTCTTGGACTACTGACAGAATCGTGATACTAGACTAATGGCCAATAGTGCAGTACATTAAACATGGATGAAATAACAGCATGACTATTTTTAATGCAAAACTAAATTGTTCATGGACCTAGGAGAATGGGGTGTAGCTAGAATCGAGAAACGGACAGCGGCTGCTTTTTTATGAAAGAAGATGTATTAAAATTACAAAACACTTAAAGCAAATATGTAAATACGTTATAATAAAATGAGACTGAAAGTTTGAATAATTACACTACAATGCAGTACTTGGTAAATAGGAAGCCAAGAATACAACTATATCAGTGCAGATTCTTTGTCATGAAATTACTCTTTTTCAGATTTATCTGTGATCGAGGACTAGGTTCACAAGGGGGTGGTTCTGGATATGATGCATTTTATCTACTAAAACAGTTGACCTTAAAACGGATCATCAAAGCTCCCACAGGGTGTGCAACTTAATATATGTTGTATTATTGCACACAAAGAGTTTGCATTGTACAGCCATGTCATCCTCTAACAAATGAATCACCGGTCCTGAAGAAAAATAAAGGTTTTATGGGAATTCCACTCTGGATAGAAGTGGTCAGTGTCATCAGCAATCCTTTACAATGTTACATCCCTCAAATAAATGTAAAATATTGATATTTGCAAGTGTGTTTATTGGAAAAGTTTGATTCCTAAGCTACAGTTTTGTCACGTACTAGTGCAGCAACTGCTTTGAATTGCTGGCTAGTTTAGATATTTACAACATAAATATCCATTACTTTTTTTCTCTCAAGAGACTAGAGAATCTGGAGGAGGTACAGTTATGTGACATTGGCATGCGTGTAGAATAGCTGAGTGTTTGACTTGTGTGTGTGTGTGCATATGTTTTGTGCCACTGATGTATGCATGTATGACAGTTGTGTGGCACCTGCTTTTGTCGAGGTAGTTGTATCTTATGGCCATTGCTTGGGGGTGTGGGGGGGGGGGGGTGATGGCAGGAGAGAGCAATAGAGAGAGCGAGAGAGAGTGTGTGCGCTTGCGTATGTGTGAGGGCAGTGTCACACGCCGCATGTGCGAGGGCATAGTTTCCGAAGCAGTGGTCAATGATGAGGCTTTTATGCCACGCTTCAGATAATTGCCTGGGTTAGGAAAACTAAAAATCGCCGAACCATAAGTCAGTTCAAAGTACCATCATTGAATCTTTTTTTGATTACTATTTGAGATGAGGGAGAACAGAGACCGGAAGTGGTACTTTGGGTGTTAAACTTCCTGTTGCAGTTCCTAGTACGCAAGCCCTCATGCCCCACCTCTGGTCCGTCTTGTCTATGAACACACTGACTACGGTTTCTCTTCTAAGACAGTTAAAAAGCCAGACTGAAACCAATATTGTGTCTCTTTTCTTCCATGCTAACAGACACACATCCATTAGTCTGGTATTGATTAAGGGGCTTTGCGTCCTTCATAACCTATGACCTGTAAAATCTGTTTGGGAACACCCATGCATCCACACGCTAACGCGTGCTATTGCACTGACAGTCTCTCCCACACACATCCTTAATGGATCCCAATAACATGCTTTAACTTAACCCCTGCTGGAGGGAGCTGGCTAATCAGCACTTATCCCAAGACCGGGCATTATGGTAATCAGTCCAGTGTTTCCTGCTACAGACACATACATTGACTGGTAAGTACTTTCTTATTGATATTTCCCTAGTTATCAAAAACAACAAAAAAGCATCTTTATGGCAGTGTATGTGTTTTGTATGAAATAATAAATGTAAAAGCAGTGCATAGTGGAACATTGAGCCAGTCAATAACTACTGTTATTGACTGGTCCAAAGCTCAGTTACTGTATTAGCACATCAACATGTCAGCTCTGCAATCATCTCCTTCTTCTGTCTAGCCAAAATGTTAGCTGCCTACTCTGTGAACTGGAGCTCAGGGTATCTAGCAGTAGTTACAAACTGCATACCAAGAATTGTGATTGGTAAAGTACGTGCAGACAAATGTGGCAATCTTGATAACTGAGCACATGCTACCAATCAGAACAGGCTACCAATAACAAGAAATTATCCAATGAGTATAACTGGCACAGGTCGCTGAACCATGCAAGTAGGTTTTCCAAATGTGAGTAGACTTCATTGCTGCTTCAATCATGAACGTCATCTGACATCCCACGTTCATGTAAGAATCACCAAAAATGTACTTCCTCCAAAGTGGTACAGCTAAAATAAGAAGTTACCTTTACCTAGCTGCAGGCAGACTGGTTCATCCTCCCTGTCGCGGGAGTAACCTGTTGGGCTAGACCGGCTGTCATGTGCTGGAACCAAAGAGTCCAGCATCAGCATGAAAGCCTTCATCTGCCCAGGCTGCTGAATCCTGGTGTATTTTCGTATGAAAAAGGTATTCCTAGAGGGGCTTTGATGAGCTAGCTATCATCTTCGATTTAAAAGGAAGGCATGGCCCACTCTGGACATATTCTGGAAAAAACGCAGCAGCATGAGCAGCAGGATGGGTTTGTCTATGGCTACACTGCCCACGGTAACTGCAAAATCAGTCACATACTCACCGATTTCTCTAAGCCCATCATAACCAGCCACACCTTTTAGCCACCACCATCTTCAGGGCCAGAGGTTTAAAGGACCTTAAGCGTCAACTTCAAGGGAAACACTGATAGTTGGACCCCAATGTATAAGAGTAGATGATACAAAACAGATAAACTCTTACTATAATATATGATGATGTGCGTGTGGGATTGAGAGATAATTAAATGCACAAATCTTTCACTGCCAAAGAAATCAGTCATTTGATAATGAAGATTTAGAATCCAGTTAGACACCCCTTTGAGATCATCAGGAAAAGTACATTTTTCGTGATGGTTGGAGTGGGATGCAGAAGTTTAAAAAGAAGTGCAGCAATGTAATTGACAAACCGGAATCTTAAATTTCTTACAGAATATTAGGTTTGAGTTTTGGCATTTCGTGTTTTCCCACAGAAAGAGTGAGAGGGAGCTCAATGGCCTACTGGCTCACCCCACTGGTGTTGGAGTAGGCCGCACAATACACCATTTCATCTTTGCTATAAGGAAGATGGCCGCCCCTGTAACTGCTGCAGGGTCCTTCGGAACAGCATAAGCATCTATTTGTAATTTCCTAAATAAAGACTAGTGAGACGAAGAGCTTTCAAGGGCAGAAATATTTAACAAGCATTTACAATGCAACGGTTTCGCCTTCGGAAAAGTTAGAGCTATTGGCATTGTAAATGACAAACTTTTTATTTATGTGTTGGTTTTGAAAACAGATAAATATATGGCATTGTCATTTACAATGCCAATAGCTTACTCTGTCGCAAATGCGAGACGTATTGCATTTGCACACACACACACCCACACAAGAGCCCCACACACACACAAGAGCCCCCCACACACACACGAGGCCCCCCCACACACCACACAAGAGCCCCCTACACAGACCACACAAGAGCCCCCCCACACACCACACAAGAGCCCCCCCACACACACACGCAAGAGCCCCCCCACACACACGCAAGAGCCCCCCCACACACACGCAAGAGCCCCCCCACACACACGCAAGAGCCCCCCCCACACACACACGCAAGAGCCCCCCACACACACGCAAGAGCCCCCCACACACACGCAAGAGCCCCCCACACACACGCAAGAGCCCCCCACACATGCAATAGACCCCCACACACGCAAAAGCCCCCACACACGCAAGAGCCCCCCACAGACACAAGAGCCCCCCACGCACACGCAAGATTCCCCCACACGCAAGAGCCCCCCACACACACGCAAGAGCCCCCCACACACACACAAGAGCCCCCCACACACAAGAGCCCCCCACACACAAGAGCCCCCCACACACAAGAGCCCCCCACACACACGCAAAGAGCTCCCCAAACACACGCACAGAGCCCTCCGCTCCATTTGCATCAGGTGTGAGGCTCCTGACTGCTGACAGCCAGGAGACTCCAACAAAAGGAGGCTTATGACCTGCTATAGGCATTGTAAATGACAATGCCATTTATTTATGTTTTAAAAACAAAAGCATAAATAAAAATAATGTCATGAGCAATGCCAATAGCTCTAACTTTAAGAATGCCGAGACCATTGCATTGTAAATGCTTGTTCCCTTTTGGCGGCATCTATGTAATTGGTACACAAGCTCCTCCCGCTGCCAGTATTAGAATAAACCCTGTGGATTGAATGGGCATGAAGTCTCATCTCTCCTTTCACCTACCTGACCTTGTGTGATTTGAGTGTAGGGGCGCTGTATTGTACAACGCTTAAAACCCCAATATTCCTGATCTGGCGCTTTTCAAAACCACCAGACACAATGAAAGCACCTGAACGCCTTGAAGTGAACCACTTTGCAGGATGAGCTATGAAGGAACTTGATCCCGTCACCGGGAGGAGGATGTATGGTCAGTCGGGATGCCCTATGGTCCAGGTTTGGCACGTTCCAGGAATGGAAGTCCATCACTACAGCGCTGTCATCAGGGACATTTTAAGGATTTTGGGGGCTCTGGGCCAAACGTATTTTTGGGGACCCTGTTTGGAACATCTTGGATTTATGATCCAGTTTCAGGTAGTTTGTGCCCTCTTTGGCCAGATCACTGACAGTGCACAGGGGCACTCGTCCAAATTCAAAATGTGTGTTTATATGTAATATTCGGAGACAGTGAGGTGTATTTAGAATATCGTAACATAGCAGCAGCTCACACATAAGAGGGTGCAGTGGGTTCGGTTTCACATCTCAGGGGGTTCAGTGGTACTGATCCCCCACGAGCTCCAGGGAATTGTGGGTCCCAGGCTTCCTTAAGTAGTCTTCAGGCTTATGGACCGATCGCATGAGGGAGTCTCCGAGACACAGAGGGTGAAAGCGAATGAGAGCAAAAGAGTGAGGAAGAGAGGTAGGGAGAGAGGGGGTACGGAGAGTGTGAGGGAAGAAGAGAGGAAGGGAGGGGGCAGGGGAGAGAGGGAGGGGCGGAGGGAGAGAGGGAGAGAGGGAGAGATGGAGAGAGGGGGAGAGAGAGAGAGAGGGAGGAAGAGAGGGAGAGCGAGAGGGAGAGAGGGGGTACAGAGAGGGGGGTACGGAGAGTGTGAGGGAGGAAGAGAGGAAGGGAGGCAGGGGGGAGAGAGGCAGGGAGAGAGGGAGGGAGAGAGGGAGGGAGAGAGGGAGGGAGGGACGGAAGGGGGGAGGTAGAGGGAGAGATGGAGAGAGGGAGGGAGGGAGAGAGAGACGAGGGAGGGAGAGAGAGAGGGACGGGGGAGAGAGGAAGGCAGCGAGGGGGAGAGAGGGAGGCAGCGAGGGAGAGAGAGGGAGGGACAGAGAGGGAGGGGGCGGGACAGAGAGGGAGGGAGAGAGGAAGGCAGGGAGGGAGAGAGGGATGGACGGAGGAAGGTAGAGAGACGAAGGGTGGTAGAGAGAGGGACGGACGGAGAGAGGGAGGGATGGAGAGAGGTAGTGAGGGAGTGAGGTGGGGTGGGAGGTGGAGAGGGAGGGAGGTGTTGAGAGAGGGGGACTGGAGAGAGGAATGGAAGAAAAGAGGGACGGAGGGAGGAAAGGAGGGAGGGAGGGGAGGGAGGAAGAAAGGGAGGGAGGAAGAAAGGGAGCGAGAGAGGAAAGGAGGGAGGGATGATGAGTAGGAGGGACAAAGAGAGGCAGGGAGGGAGGCTGGGAGGGAGAGAGGAAGGAGGGAGGGAGAGAGAGGGGGAGACGAAGGGAGGGAAGAAAAGAGTTAGGGAGGGAGAGGAAGGGATGGAGAGAGTAAGAAAAAGAAAGAAGGAGAAATAGCAATGAAGTGAGAGGGGAGATAAAGTGAGAACGAAAAAAAGAACAAGAGCTAAAGAGAAAGGAGAAAAAGCAGAATGGAAAGGGGTGAGAGTAAGAGAGAGAGAGACACACATCTAGAGCAGGAGCGAGACAATGTGAGAGACCGAAAGAGAGGGAGCACGAGAGCGAGCGAGCAGGAAACAGGCAGAATAAGAGAGATGAAGAGCTAGAGAGGGAGAGAAGAGACGCAGGGAGAGAAGAGACGCAGAGAGAGGGGAGTAGACTCTGTGTACCTTGTGAGAGAGAGGGGCAAGTAGACGTCACCAACAGCAGAGCTGACGCTCCCCCCTGGGTCGGTAGGTACTCACACGGGTCAGCGTGAGAGGCACAGCCTTGCAAGCGCTATGTTACACAGTCTAACTAACTACAAAACAAAGCGCTATGTTACAAAGTCCAACTAAATACAAAAGTAAGCGCTATGTTACACAATCTAATTAAATAGAAAACAAAGCGTTATGTTACACAGTCTAGCCAAATAAGAAACAAAGCGCTATGTTACAAAGTTCAACTACATACACAACAAAGCGCTATGTTACACACTCTAGCCAAAGTCAAAACAAATTGTTTAAGGAAAACGAATCTGACATTAAAATCACCCGTCAAAAAGAGAAAGGAATGCTAAGAAAGGGTCCGACCAGAAATGCAGTTTAAGCTAGACCCCCCACGAAGCACTGACATTTCACAATAGCACTGACTGTGTGCCGTGTTAGCATCCAAACAAACGGACGAGTTGAAGCATCGAGGGGGGGGGGGGGCAGGGGGGCATGACTGGTGATGGAATGTGGGTGCCGCATGATTCACAAGGTCAACAACACACCCACTGCCCGTGCGGTTAGCAGCTTGGCAGGCCTCTGCAGAACGTCTCAGAAAAATAAGGACCCCGCTCAGGCTAATCTTAAAAGCAACATATGCTCTGATCTCTGCTCTGTCTCTGCCTGTGAAGTGGCGTGATCTGTAAAAACGGAACTAGGCCCGCACAGTGTAGTACAGACCAGCGTGTACAACCAAAGGAAGTCTTTTTGAGAAGCTGGTAAAATAACGAAGCGGAGATGCTCAAGACTCCCCACGATGAAAATAAGGAAATTATAGCGTCAGTAGCGGAGGGGGGACAGGAAAGGAACCACTCACCTGGACTTCCTCGGCTGGCCGGCCCTCCGCTCCTGTCCGGTTAGCCCCCCACCCTCGCCCGCTTCTTCCTCCTTCCAAGTGAGGCGGCCGGGGTGGCAGCGCTGCAGGCCAGTCCCGCCTCGCTTCACCCGGGTGCTGCGGGAGTTCCTCTCTGGGCTCCCAGTCTGCTGTCACCCGGCCGGGAGCAGCGCAGACTTCCAGCGCTCGCCGTGGCTCCTCTTCTCGCGCTGGGCGGCGGGGGGGGGCGGGCACTTCCGGCCGGCCGCGCTGGGATTGGCCGGCCGGCTGAAGAAACCCCCGGGCGGGACGGGAAGTTAGAGCTCACTTATTTAACTGGAATGAAGGATTGCTGTTAGGAAACTGCCACAATGAAAACAGGACTGCCAAGCTTTTACAGACTGACAGTGTAGGGAGATAAGGTGCCGAGCAGCTGCCGGGCGGCAGCACCTACGAGGACACGGGGGGGGGCGGGAGAGGAACGGACGGCGGGAGGGGGCGGGAGAGGACACAGGGGGCGTGAGGCACGAAAATTGGCACAAGTGCGGCGTGGGCAGCCGCGGATTAAAAAAAAATTAAAAAAAATGGCGGCAGCACCTACGAGGACACGGGGGGGGGCGGGAGAGGAACGGACGGCGGGAGAAGACACAGGGGGCGGGAGGGGGGCGGGAAAGGACACGAGAGGAACGGACGGCGGGAGGGAGGCGGGAAACGTGGGGACGGCGGGAGGAGGGACACAAGGCAGGACAGCAGCAAACACGGCCCGGCCGGACCAGACACGGGGGCGTTCCCGGCGTCGCGTGACGTCGGCAAAAGCCAAAGAATCTCGGGAACGCCCCCGTGTCTGGTCCGGCATTGACGGACGCCTCTCTGTTCCAATGGCTAGCCTCCATTTATGGAGCTAGCCAATGAAGCAGAGAGGCGTGTTCAAGTCACCCATACTAGAAACTACAGATTTCTCTGGAGGAGGAGCCTAACGGCTCCGCCCCCCAGCGAAACCTAAAAATCTAAGAGGGCACCAGCGTCCCCTCAGAAAGTGAAGACAAAATACACTTGAATATGAATTTTACAAGGTGTGAAGGAAAATGGTTTCATAAAAAAACTATTTTTACTGGAAACTCCCAACAAGACTCAACAAAAAGGGCATACAGCTTAATAGTTCATTGATTTTCAAAAGAATTTTCACATTTATATGAAATCACCCTCAAATTATGAACAAGCAAGAGGTGAATCAACCACTGACCTCTGTTGGGGTCATTTCCTCATACACTGTGGCTCCGCTTGTGTTGCTTTTAGCTGGACCCTCCATCCTCCAATACTTCCCAACAGGAAAACATGAGCGGACATTAATATTTAAGTAGGGCACTTTAATGGCACCAGCCTATTAATGTGCTTTCGGTTAAATCCATACATGGTTTACAAGCCTCCGGCAATGAAATAAATCAAGCATCTGTTTGCACCATCTACCAGCAACAGCCTCTCCCTCCCCCTCCAAAGGCATGCAGCTAACGGAGCTCCCGAGACACCATGCAGTTTTGATTGATTTAGTCCGGAAGAGGAGGTAAAAAAATATTGTAATCAAAATGACATGATAAATAATCTTTTGCTTCATTAACCCTTTAGATCTTTGCATGGAGCGCAAAGTCATTTATGCAGGAAACCGCATTTACAACGCGGGCTGAGCGATGCGTGCAGTTTCCTCACAAGCATAACAATGTTGCCTAAACCACGCATCTACCTTACCCACGTATATGCGTGGTTAAAGCAGATAGCGGTCTAGTGTATGGAATGGGCGGGAAGAGGAACAGGAAGAGTCGCTCGCCACAGGAAGCACTGGATGCAGACAAGTAAGTGGGGTTGGTGTAGTTTTTAGGGGTAGGGATTGGTTTTAGGGCTCAGGGCTGGGGGAACACTGGGCTAGTTTTTTGAAGGGGGCAGGGTTTTATGGCTCAGGGTAGGGGTTGGGTAGTTTTAAGGGTTTGGTCCGGTAGATTTTAGGGGTGGTCTGTTTTAGAGCTCGGTGGGGAGTCTTTTTAAAGGGGGTCCCAGTGCAAGGCGGAGGGGTAGTTTTAAGCGCAAGGCGGGGGTAAGTTTTAGGGCTCAGAGCAGGAGGCTGGGGACGGGGTAGTTTTTGGTAGGGGGCAGGATTTTATGCCTCAGGACGGGGGAAGGGAAGAGGTTGTTTCAAAGGCAGGGCGAGGTCAGTTTTAGGGCTAAGGGAGGGGGGCAGGGTAGTGGTAATTTACCACGCATATTCCTTTAGCAAACATCCCTTTACAGCGAAGTTTGTTGTAAAGGCATTCATGGTAAAGGAAGGAGTGTAGATAGAGAGAGGAAAGAGCATTACAAACTTCCTAATAAACTATTGATATTTTGACCCTGCTGTTTAGCCACTGGACCTCTGGGTGAGTTTTGTTGGGTTGGGGGGTGGGGGTGGGGGGGGGGGGTTCTTTTCTTTAATAACGAAAAGCAGATTTGAATTTTTGCATTATGACTGGTCGTTTTTGGATGACCGCAGGACCCACGCTCAAAGTTTATTTCCAAATTGCCGCCCGACCTCCAGGTTGTGGGCTGAATGGCCGTGTAACAGTGCTATCTCATCATAGGCGTTACCATCACCGATTGCTTCATCATTGACCGAGGTACAACTGTAACTTTTCTCTGCAATAAAAATATATTGACAAAAAAAAATGGTAAAGGAAGGAGTGGTTAAGGCACATTCGTTGTTGCGCCCGCATTATAGAGGCATGCATCGTTCCGCCATTCATGCTTCGGTCATACAAACCATTTAGACATGTTTTCCAAATCTGATCGGAGATGGAGAACAAGCACTGGCTAAGCTGATTGGGGTTGTCTTATTGACCATTTTGGCAATGCTGTATAGCATCAAAAAAATAAAATGTAATTTGCTTGGCACACAAGTGTGATGACTTATCACCAGGCGAGCATTCACCAAAGAAACAAAATGAGTCTCCTTTTTTTATTTACTGATCCAAGCTGGATAACGACATTTGGATCAATAAATAAAAGCAAAAGTAATATTAGTTGAGTGACAGGGTTTTTTTTACATGGTGGAACAACCAGTAAAAAAATAGCAGTTGTAAAGCACTCAAAAAAATAAATTGTTTGAAGTGTTACGAACCGTGAGGTGTTGGACACCATCAGAGGAGTGTGTGGGAGGGAGGCAGTTGGGTGGAAGGAATCTGGAGAGGGCAGGGACGGAGGAGCAACGGAGGCTCATGAGGTTGGGACCTCAGGTAGGCAAAAAAGTAATAAAAAAAGGTAATGATGGGTAGGGAAAGCAAAGGAGAAATTGGAGGTAGGGCTAACAGAGCTACACTGACTGCTCGAAGAAGGGCGGTGCATGGGGGAGCATCTAACAAGGGAGATAGAAGAAAGCGTGCGTTCTCATGGAGTGCTGAAAGAAAAAAGTAGTTCCCTGAATATGAGTAGTGGAAGAATACAAGTCATCCAATCAAAAGGATAGTAAAGATTCTATGCTTGACAGGAGGGCTAATCACAAGAAAAGGAAGGCAAGCAGTCAGATACAAAGCAAACCAATGGCAAGCAGTAGGAAGACTCTAAACCCACTAAGTTTTTAATATGGTTCAGGAGAGGCTTTTGCCTACAGATAGCTAAAGGTTGTCTGCTATGCAAGAGCTATAATTAACATTTTGTGCATGGCTGCAGTCCCGAAGCATGAATACTTGTGCATACGTAAAACAGTCATGTGCATAATGTGTGCTTGGGGGTTACCCTTGGGAAGCTACATACACTGAGTGAGGCACATCCCGTATCCACAGCAATGTGTAGGGCTGTGTGTTCTCCACCAACTTCCAATCACCTGTACAAGCCATGAACTTACACAGGGTTAGCATACAGGAATGAACTATGTAGACATGGGCTGCATCATAGCTGCCTGTATATTTAAACACCCCATTTAGCATTTCACCACTATCTTACGCTTACAAATGAAAATCACCTAACAGACACTCCTCATTAGGGTGACCACCTGGCATTGAGGCAAATTCTGGATAGTGACTGTAAAAATTCAGTAAAAAGGGTCAAAATTCAGGAAAACATTTCAGGGCAAAAGGTCAATTTTATGGGCACAGAAGGTCAGGTCAGAGTAGGTTTAATAACGTGAAAGTAAATAGACAGTTGACACAGTAAAAGTCAAAATATGTTTATCTTCTTTGACTTGTATTGTAATTGCATTTATATAGCACTTACTACCCTAGACGAGACAACGAAACTTTATTTCGGCGACGAACATGCTACTCCCAAACTCATAAAGAATTAGTGTTGAATTAGTTTAGTGAAATGTGAAAGTAATTTGAGTGGTGCATAGTTTAGTCAGTTATCTGGATTCAGAAGGATAGAAGAGGGAAAAAGGTTTGCATTGATATAGTGCTTGTTACACCTTAGGAGTGTTGAAGCGCTTTTTTGGTGAGTAGCATGTTACTCCGGAACCCATAAAAGATTACTGTTGAATTAGTTTAGTGAAATATGAAACTAGTTTGAGTGGTAGATAGGTTAGTCAGTTATTTGGATTCAGAAGGTTAGTGGAGGGATTGAAGAGGGAAAAGGGTTTGCATTTATATA
Organism: Lissotriton vulgaris; assembly: GCF_964263255.1. Taxonomy (NCBI): domain Eukaryota; kingdom Metazoa; phylum Chordata; class Amphibia; order Caudata; family Salamandridae; genus Lissotriton; species Lissotriton vulgaris. The sequence continues at coordinate 1,324,059,043 of NC_141687.1, read as the reverse complement.
GCGCTTTTTACCCCTGATGGGGTGTTGAAACGCTACTCTGAATCCATAAAGGATTATGGGGGAACTAGTATACTAAAAATGAAAGTAATTTGAGTGGTGGATAGATTAGTCAGTTATTTGGATTGAGAAGGGTAGCAGAGGGATAGGAGAGGGAAAAGGTTTGCATTTATATAGTGCTGGTTACCCTTGATGAGGTGTTGAAGTGCTTTTTTGGCGAGTAGCATGCTACTCTGGAACCCATAAAGGATTAGTTTTGAATAACTATAGTTACATTCAAAAGAGCAGGTATGTGGATCAAGAAGTACGAACAAATCAACCTGTGCGAGGCCAACAAGGCAGGGAAAATACTGGCATCATACCTCAAACGCAAACAAAGACAGCACTCCATACCAAGTATCACAGACAAGCAGAACAAAACACACACAAGCCACTCAGAAATACTACAAACCTTCAGAGAGTTCTACGAGGAACTCTACACAAAGGACAACAACATATATGAAACAGGCACTACAGACCACCTAAAAAGAAAACTAGGCCAAGACTTCAAGGAATCTGAAATAGCAAACGCCATCAACGCCCTAAAAGACAACAACGCACCGGCACCAGATGGCTACGCAGCACCCTTCCAAAAAATTCAAAGACCTTCTAGGCCCAGTCCTGACTAAAGCATTCAACCACTGCGCGGAAGCAGGCACAGTAACAGAAACAATGCCACAAGCCGATATTATAGTCATTCTGAAAGAAGGCAAGGATCCACAATGGCCCAAAAACTACCGCCCAATATCGCTAATCAACCTTGATTGCAAACTCTATGCAAAAGTACTAGCCACCAGACTTAACAAAATACTACCCCACCTAATCGAGAACTCACAAGTGGGGTACATGAACACCCGCATGTCGCAGGACAACACAAGACTCCTATGTCAGGTGATCTAACACTGCTCTAACTCAGTCAACCCTGCCGTTGCCATCACGCTAGATGCCGAAAAAGCGTTTGACAGGGTCTCCTAGCACTTCCTCGAAAAGTGCATGCAAGAATACAACATAGGGACCGAGTACACGAAGAAAGTCATGGCGCTATATAAAAAACCAACCGCAAAAATTGCCATAAATGGAGGTTCATCTGCCCCGTTCGAACTCGAAAGAGGCACAAGACAAGGGTGCCCACTATCCCCGCTACTATTCTTGCTAGCACTAGAACCTCTGATCACGGACACCCTAGCAAACAGAAACATCACAGGAATAACAATAAACACCACAACAGCCAAGTTCGCAGCATACGCCGACGACTTGCTAATCCTGACAAACGACCCATCCGAATCCTTACCAGGACTCATGAACACAATAGAAACATACGCCAATCACTCAGGCTATAAACTCCACAAAGATAAATCGGACTGCATGCCACTGAATGTGCACACAACCAGAGATGCAATAGTGAACATTAGACTAGCTTGGCAGCCAAAAGCCATCAAATACCTGGGCATCCAATTCATAAGAAGCCTAAGGGGCACTCTGGAACTGAACGAGTCGATCACGCTGAGAAAGGTAAAAGACCTACTAGACTCATGGTCACCCAAGTACATCACATGGTGGGGCAGCATAGACACCATCAAAATGATGATAACACCCATAGTCAATTACCTAGCGGACATGCTCCCCCTGCCCATGACAGAAGACTTCCACAAAAGACTAGACCTAATGATCAACAAATTCAAATGGCAGGGAAAAAAGGCGAGGATAGGCCTCCGCAAGCTGAGACTGGGGGAAAAAGTAGGCAGACTTAACCTAGCGGACCATAAAACTTTCCAACTAGCATTCATTGCCAGACAAGTAATACACTGGTTGATTACCAGGACAAAGGTACACGTCAACGTGGTTAGCCATAGAAAAAGCCATGCTAAACAATACCACCCCACTAACACCATTGACGGCAAACAAAAAGTCACTCAATAACAACCCGATCCTAAAATTCACGAAACAAGCACTACTGAAGATAGACCGCAACCTAGAGGTGAGCATCAAAAACTCACAGTGGGAAACACTATGGGAGAACAACAAGATCAAGTACAGAGGCAAAACCTTGGACATGGGAACATGGAAATCGAATGGGATTCATTTCCCAACACAACCAGAACAAGATGGAACACCGCACACCTTCAACAACCTCCAAATAGAACACAACCTACCAGACATGGAACTCTACAACTTCCTCGCCATAAAAACAGCCCTAACGAAATCAAAGCTCCACAGACAAACCCCCTCGATCTTCCAGCTCATGGAAAACAAACAAGATGAGCCACCAAGTCTCACTGCTGTACAAACTACTCCAACCAGCCACGTCCAAGAAAGTGGCCTACTGGGAAAGCCAAGCTGAGACTAAACTGTCCGAACAGGAAATACAAACTCTCTGGGCTCCCCCAACAAAGAACATGATATCTCCAGTACTCGCACAAACCAAATTCTGGATACTACACCTAGCTTACTGGACGCCAGCACACCTAGCATCTGTAGGTCTAAAAGACAATGACACCTGCTGGAACTGCGGATCAGGGAAAGGAGACCTAGAACACCTCATCTTCAGCTGCTCCAAAGTCAAAAAGTTTTGGAAACAGGTGCTAGATTTCACTAACAAAACACTAGTCTGCACCCTTAAGGAGTCATTCGCCACTATAGTTACAGCACATATCTCACAAGAAATTACGAGCCTAGAAGATAAGAACCTCCTTGACTTCCTCCTCACGCCGGCAACAAAAACAATTTTAACAAACTGGAAGGACACCTCCAAGGCCAACTTCAAAAGCTGGCTCAACTGGGTGATCTTCCTAAGAGGTGAACACGACCACTCTCAGAAACACACCAGGTAGAAGCCACTGCAGAGTGATGTGGTCCAAACTGGACAACCACATGGACAACTTCAAACCACCATAGGCAAAGGGCGTCTCTACATCCCACCATGGAAGAAGTGATCAACATATCAGGAGGGCTCCACACCAAACAAGGACACAATCGTTGTACATTAACCAGGGCCAATGCACCACTCACCCACCTTTTTTTTTTTCTGTCTAAAGCAACCGTCACCACCAGACGCTTTCTGTTTTATGTCATATGTTTGTTTCGTGTTAAGTCAACGACGAGAAGTTAACCAAGAATATGGATTTATATGTCTGTCAGTAGTTGTAATGTGTACCCTGTAAATACCAATAAAAAAAATATTTTTTTAAAAAATTCAGCAAGTCCTGCAACATTAAACAACAGCAGAGACAAGTTCCTCAAAACATTTATGGACTTGTGCATTTTATTTTTTATTAACAAACAAAAAACAATGAATACTGCAGCAACAGGAATGGATATTTTCCTTAAGTAAGAGGGTCTTACTAAAGCGGCTACACCAGCCCAGCCTCACTGTTGCACGCATGAATCAAGCACATTCTACGTTGGTCAATAGAAGGCACTTTATTTGACTATAAACATTTAAGCATATTAGTGTATTCAGACATGTACAGGTATGGTGGCTGTATTACACCTTCTCAAACTAAACATAAGTAATTGGTTAACTGACTGATTTCTTGAATGATTGAATAGGTAATTTATATAGTGCACAAGACTGTGCAGATCTTAACGATCATAACAGGAAGTACCATATATGACGGTCCAACTAAATTAACATCTATGGTCAATTTATGGGACAGGGAGAATCCGGTGTTCAAATAATCAGCCAAATTCATTAAGGAAAAATGTGCACAACTAGGCTTCTCTCAATTCTCAATTTGTAGATTTATTCAAAGGTCTTATTAATCATTAATTGAAGTAGAAAGCTAGTTAGAATCACAAGCCAATTAACAAGTGCAATACTGCAAGTTGTCTTCAAGAAATTAAGTAACCACAGCACATACAGCAGTAGTCAAATTGCTAATAAGCCCTAATTTCATAAGGGCCAGGCAGCAACTAACCCACTCTAGAACAACAACAGAATGACTATGTATTAATTCTACTCAAACCAGCAAATCTTTTATAATGTTTCAGACAATGAAAACACACCATTTCATAGAATGACATTACATACAATCCCTGCACTGATGTTAATTGCCAAGCAAACCAGCCAGACTATTTCCAAAACACCTACTTGCAAACGATTTTCATTGGACAGGAACATGAAAATACAACTTAATACAATGGACTGTTGCGAGCATAGCAACTGTGGATTAGCTCATAACCCTATAATGTTTCAAAGCGCATCACTTCCACTGAGAAAGCTAGAGAAAAATGTTACTTTATATGTTCAGAGATACAGTGGCTACAGCTGAATTTCTATGATTTTCTGAAAAGTAACGAAAAGAAATGCTTGTGCACATTTCAACAGGCACTTTCAATAATGCAGCTTGGTACGGCCGAGATATGTCAAGTAAACCAAGCCTATGTTGAGCATTATTTGTTCTAAATAAAATGACATTTTCTACACCATCCATAAAGATACTTCACACTCCCAGCTATAAATGTTGACAGAAGCCTGAGAGGGCCGGATAGGATGATAATAATGCATTAACACCTATGAATTTTTAGATTACTTTGAAGGATTTAAGAGTTTCCTTTCACATTTGTATGATCTAGTGAGCTTAAAATACTACAACTTTTTAAGCCTAGGGCACAGCAGTGAACTAACTAAATAGAAATACTTAACGTAAGTATATATGTTAGACTGGAGTCTGTCTTGTGCGATTGAAATCATTTGTTTACTTACTAAAATGTCAAGCGAGATCCTTAACTACACCAGCGTTTCTGCCTACAATGCTCATTCACATCTGAAGGAAGGTAGCTGAATTATTTCCAGGAATCAATGGCATTGATTAGGGAACCTTTCTACTTAATGTGATGAATCCATGAGCCCTGAGAGGTGAAGGAAAGCAGCTCTTCTCCAGCATGGAGAACTTCAGGTATTACTTCAGACGTGGAAGGTAGTGGATCATGAAATAAAGTAAAATTAAATGTGTGTTACCCTTGTAAAAGGAAGAAAAACTAGAGACAAAATTTAACCTTAACAATATCAGACGTTGCAATAAATAATCTCTTGTACCACAGACAAAAGTGTCAAAGGGAAGCGTAGTGGCTCGTTGTGTTCGTGAGCCATTGAAATCTTGTAAATGGCTGCACCGCCAGGCCTAAACTTTGTCTTTTCTTCAACTTCACTCCTTGGTGTCTTGTTTCTGCCACTGCTGATCACATCTTTGCAGGAGGTAACTTGATCATTTAATATAGGGCCTACATTGCAGGAAAACATCTGCAAAATGGCGGCACCTCGTTTGTGGCAACTCTCTGCTTCTGGCGAAAAAAATAAATACAATTTGCAAAGCAGGCTCCCCTGTTTGTAGTTTAATGTTTCAAAATGCAACATTATTCCGCACTTTGAGTTCCCGTCATCATTAACATGGCACCACAAACTTGCAACAGTGTTTTCAAGACTACTCGACAACGACACATTCAGTTCTTAAGTGACATAGCTTCACTTTCTTAGGGAGCGATTACAGCTAGACAAGAACGTGTGAGGGACTTACCACACCTGTTAAATATCGACAGTTTGGGTTGAGTATTTACCAGCTGCAGTAAATACCTCATGTTCTTGGTATTCCTCTGAAACAATTCAAGAATTTCTACATGAATTGGTGCTTTCTGCTCTGCAGTCCCCACGTACCACAATTCATTGGACATTTTCCCCATCATACATTTTGGCAGGTTCAACCACCAAGCAGTAGTACCCCCCTTATGGCCTTAATTTCAGCATCCCTTATGTGGAATGGCACACTTGCCTCTTGTAAGAGGTGTGGGGCCTTGACTCTCTTTATTTTTTGGCTTTTGGTGGGGTCTCACCCACCCATCTTGTGGTCCTATACCTTCGTTTACAGAGGTCAGCCTATGTCCGTGCTCCTTGGGATTAGTGAACTTAAAATCTGTCAGGTGCTGGCACAACTGCAAAACAGCGAATTAAACAGTGCTCTTGTCTAAACAAATTTTAGAAGCCATTTTTAGTCTCTTACTTTGCTGGCCTTCTCCCACCCTTCCACAGCCAGCACTAACACATCCGCAAAATACTCCTAAGTGTGACTCCTTTGGGGTGTCCCTACACATCTTACGATCATTTTCAGGAGTAAGACCAAACATGAAAATAAGGGCTGCCTTCAAGTGCGAGTTCTATTCCTATTCTGATGCCTACAGATTCAGGAGGATATCCCTACAATGGATCCACATCCCACCCCACCCTTGCCTCCTTACCTGGTATATGTATTTTGAATGCATTCTCATAAGACGAAAACAACTTACATGTAACCACACTGCGAGGCACAACCTGTATAGGCAGACTAGAAGATGAATCTCCCCTCCAGGATACACTATTGCCACTGCCACCATCCTCACTAGACTCTTATGTCCTTCTGGCTTTCAAGTCAGCCTTCTGCTGTCTTTTTTCTTTATGGGCCACCATTGCCTTCCGCTCCTCCGATGTTAACATTTTATCCTTCAGCACAAGGGTTGCCGCAACGCTTCTCCTCAGCCGTCAGCTTTATTTTTTACAAGAACAAGGAGTGCCTTTCCCTCCTCGGCAGCATCTGCTTTTTATCCTCAAGGGCCACCTTCTCCTCCAGGGCCACAAATGCAAAAGAACAATTTATGGACGGAATGCTAAACAATGTCAAACATTCACCCCAACACAGAGGCCTGGGCCTAAATGCATCATTTTTTGGCTTACCTTGCCATTCCAGTTTGGACCCAGCCATATGCAAATCAGTCTTGACTCTACGCCCAATGGGAACAGTCCAGCCCAAACTGACAGGCCAAGCCATCCCTGGATCGGAAACAAACATCCTAGGAACAGTTTTAGGGTATCGCTAGGGTATCGCCCCTCATCAGCCAGGATAGCTTGGGCTCCAGTGTCATGGCGAGCACAGGACCCATGTCCGGCCATACCCTTCCCACATACAGTGACAAATCTAAAAAGAAGATTTGATGGACGGAATGCTGAACAATGTCAAACATTCTCCCCAGTACAGTGATCTGGGTCTAAGGCCATTGCTTTTTTGCACACCATGTCATTCCAGTGCCAGCATAGAAAATGTGAAGTCTTTCTCCGCCTTCTTACCCTTAAGCTTCAGCTTCTGAGCATCTAGCTCAGATGGGGACCATCTGAGAGAAGACACACTCCTTCCATTCCTTGACCACACATGTGAAGGTGCACCTTGAGGCAATTTCTTCCTCTGCACTTGTGCCTCCTTAACTTCATCCTCATTCTCCTCTGAAGTGATCTATGCTTGGAAGGCCCCCACCCCGGCCCTGAGGATTTTGTCATTATCACACTTCCTGGCATTCTTAGTCACTTATTTAGTTCTAAAAATCCTCCAGCTGGACAGAGCTGAGATTTTTAGTCAGGCAGGAATCTGAGCCTACATATCCTTTCTGAAGGATGCCCCTGAACCCGTGTTTTCAGTGTTGCAAAAAGCTCTTAGCCTAACAAACCTGGTCTGAAAGTAACCCCTTAGTCTGAAGTCTACGGAGAAATGCCGGAGTGGCAAAAGGGTCAGTGTGGCCCTTAATTCATATGAAGTGTGATGTGGCGCTCACGAATTATTCAGCTATGTCATAACCTGCCAAGCAACACTCGCCTTCACAAGAGGTATCTGAAGGAGGTAAAACGTGTTTTCTACCCCAAAATGTTAGGAATAATCTAACCAGATGTACATTTTGCCTGCAATTTCCAGAACACATTTGACAAGAAAGGGAAAATTTGGCAGGACCTTAAATTAATTAGGGTATACAATTTGACGTCTCTCGGGGTATATGTATCTCACTCCTTCCACTTCATTTCCTCATTTAAATAGATAGTATTAAAATATGACTGATAGTAAAAGGGGAAGGGGAATGAGGAAAAATGATAATACTGATATCACATTCCCTTGCCTTGGAAAGCAGAGTTACTGTTCTTCAATAATACAGATTTTACAAAAAACGCATATGCTCTGTTTACAGGTATGTAATATGTTCAGGAAACGACATATCTTTTGGATTGTGCCAGTCTTACACGCCTCTGCAGTGTTAAGTATGTGATTATAATACATCTAAAAGCTATCAAATAGATTATGAAATTGCTCCACGTGATCCACGATACACCTGTCATAAAAAAGTGCCCTCTGGCAACAAAATGATACAAATGAATTAGTAATAAGTGCCGACAGCTCAGCATGCGTTAGCACTAAAAAAATCAGCTTTTAACAGCTGGACTCACATTTACACACAAAAGCTTGCCATTTTCAAACATAGCTCATTCTTATGTCTATGTGACATTTTCATTTTAATAAACAAACGAACTTTGTTTCTAAATACCACCATTCCATTTTCTTAAAATGGACTCATTTTGCTCTGAAACATCGACCTTCATTTCTGGTAGGTAAACACATTAGCTTGTCATTTTCATACAATTGCATATATTTTGCTTTCAGGCAGCATCTTTAAATTACTTGAAAAAACACCTTACCCAAACAAAGTACTGTCAGCTGCTGAGTATTTCATAAAAAGACCATTATATATGCTCTGACGCTTTTCATCTTTTTAAGTGCAGAAATCATGCCCCTAAATATCCGCTTGCAATTCTCATGAAGCACTCTAATTTGGTAATGACCCAAATTGACATATTATACCTCAATTTTCCATGTACAACGTAAAATATAAACCAGTGAACCACCACCCAGTGCTACTATTTGCTATGTATGTTCACTTTTTGCTTGGTATGGTCCCTGGATGGAAATTATGACTGCCAAATACCAGAATTAGCTACTAAGTGTCGGACGAGAATCTATTACCAAAGATGACTACTAAATGCTGAGGATAGACATCAGATACATGTGATGAACTGACAGTTGGCAGTGTTAGATTCCATAAGCCACATATGTTCACCTTGTGCCAGGGAATGCCAATAAAGATGGACAAGTGCCAGAGATGAACCCATAGTACAGAACTGAAATTAAGAATATGTTCTGCATTTTTACAAATATCAATGTTTTTCACAAATTGGGCTAATAAAAGGCTTTCCCTAGGAACCATAACATAAAATAAGTTATAGGCTTAAAACCTATTTTAACCTCCACTTGTGCCCAGAAGCCTACTTTTTCAGTCTTTGCTGCCTCGATTCTATCCTATAACTTGAAGCATGCGGGATCCCATGACTGCCAGGAGATGGGCTGCTTGCCAGAAGGGGCTGGGAATTTCTCATATAAAAATTCAATAGGCATTTATTTTATGTGGCACCATTAAACCTTGGATTCAACATTTCCCCAGGCACCTGCTTTCATTGATTTTATTGAGCAGAGCACATATGCTTAAAATGTGCTCAGTAGACTCCAAAATGAACATCAATCTTGGGAAAAATAATAGTCTCCAAGTGTGTGACAAAAGAATGATAACACTGACCAGCCTTCGTCAGTACTGGCCTCTTATTTGGGATGTGCCATTTTGCACCAAGCGAGGAAAAACAGACGACATGGAGTGACTAAGCGTTCGTTTGTGCAGTCTAGATTGGCTAATCTTGAGTTGAAGAATTTATCTTTAAAATTTGCGAGTGCTTGAGAGCATGCTAATCAATATCATATTTGTTGCGTGTGTTTGGCATGAACCTGTTTTTCTGTTCATGAACCTGATCATGGTGATCCACATTTCAAATCTACTTCACCACGGCTCACAAACATGTTTTCGTGAACTGATTTCCAGTGCTTGGCTTGAATCTCAGGAGCTTTTTGTGGTGCATGTTATAGGATGGGGCTGACACTGGTAAGAAGATAATTAATACTTAACTGTGGTGTGAGAGCCTATGAAGAACCAGGCTGGTCAGAACAGTGATTCTAGCCTGCATGTCAATGTCAGTAAAGAGAGGGCTCCCTCCTGCACACATTTGGAACAAGTATCTGAGCTTGTCCAATAATAGAACGAGGACTGGCCACTTGTATGTTCACAATGACATTATGAAACTGGACTGGACAAATATAATTGAAAGTACTATAAGAAAAAAGGGAAGATAGGCCATTTGTGGTCAATTTGGGATTAGACCTGGAGTAACAAATGTAACCATAATTGGGTCAAGTATGAGTGCTTAGCTGATGTTCTTATCAGCTCAATTTTTGACTGCACCACAAAAGCATCTTGGCAACCTGCTGCCGCATTACACACCCTGCATAACATGGCAGACAGAAAAAAAATGCAGGCATGTCATCCTGGTCTCAGACTAGCAATTTGACCAGTTCTGGTTGAGCTTATATGAGCAACTGACATAATTTTCAGATAACATGACTATTTGCCCTTGTAGTTAAAGTTTATTTTTATGCTGTAAACTAAATTTATGGGATTTGCCGCACCTCGTGGTAGCTATGCGCTAGCCAGGTCTGGTTGCTCAATAGAGTAATGCATCCCCTGCATGTGTCTGTGTTTGACCACATGGTCATTGGTACAATCCAGGTCTACTCAGCCATGCAACCTTCTAAAGTCAATAAAAGGAGTATGACTGAGTTGGGTAACATCATCTTTTATTCAGCCTCAAGAGGTGAACGAGCGATCTACAAATACACGTGATCCAAGTTCTAACATGCACGGTCTTTCACTGGACGTGTGTAGGATCAAACAGCTGATCTCTGAGATATGCCAGCGTTTTAGGACTGAGCATAGGTCTAAAAAAGAATAGGGGAGAGGTGGTTTGCCCCTTTACCATACCATTTTGTAAGCTCTAACCAGCTGCAATTCACCATTTATAAACTAAACCTTTATATCACAGATGACCAATTCTACCTGGGATCTTACACGTACAGACTGCATCATATAGGGGTCAGGCCTTGTCTTTTGCGGATTATTATATACAGAAGTCCTCTGATTTGCTTGTAACAAATGCACATTCACCCCTTCCATGTCTACTATCAAGCTGTAATTGTGTCTGTGGATGCCTATGCTCATTTACAACTGTGCCGTGGCACAGACCCATTTCTATTTACTACAATGAACTCTTCTCTCTGCTTGCTCCCTAGCTGTCAGGGCCTCCAATGAGACCGACGTGGTGGCAGCAGTGGAAGCCACATCTGTCCTTATGTGGTTGAAGCTTCGAAGGGTTGCAATGTTAGTCACAGTAGTGTAGGTAGTAAAATGCGCATGCTGACTTTTTAATCTTATTTGTGTCACTAATAAGCAACAATAAGAAAGAGCAGCACAGGAGGTACTGTTCATCCGTGAGGATTTGGCAGTGTGTGTCATGTTCACACTCCGTGCTACCTGAAGCACATTGATGTCTAGAAGAGAGGACTAAAACAGTATTTTACAGCCCACCTCCGCTTAAGGACTAAAGAACATTTGAGTAGAGTCCACCATTGGTCAACTTGAGAAGGAAGTGCATGGGTGCCACTGTTATGAGCTAATACGGATTCTGACATTAACCCCTTCGGTGCTGATGACGGCCCCCAACCGTCTTGAGTCACGGTGCTCGTGTGCTGATGACGGCTGGGAGCCTTCATGACCACGCCCGTGATCAGAATGTCCAGCACAGGCGCGGAATTCCGGACGCAGCCAGGGGGATAAATAACAGTTCCTCTGGCAGAAATGCTGTCCAGGTCATTACAGCTATGGTGTATGTGAAACTCCCATTCATTGGGCAGTTCATTGACCACCCTCAGCCAATGCGCTTGCGCTGCAGAATGACTTATTTCTTGGTATTACAAGTACGTTTTTCAGCCGAGCTCTTCGTTTCTACTTTCCTGACTGCATTTTAGAAGAACTGCAGACTGTTTCATCTTCTCCTCACATATCTAAGCTACAGCAGACCGTCGCACAGAGGGACAGTCTCTCCTCTACCTGACAAGTCCATCAACCACTGTTTTAGGGAGTAACGCGACAACAGACACATGGCCCTGGTGTCAGATGGAAGTCACACTTTCTGAGGAGGAAGGATTCTTACCATTCACTGTTTTAAGCGCTCCTTCTACCATTCTGTGGAATCTGGATGCAAACAAGTGAACATACTCAATGTTTCTATCACAATATGCATTTTTTTTTAAATCTTCATTACATTTTCTATTTAGAAAATTAGTCAACAGGTGTAAATTTCAGCAGAATCATAACCATCTATAAAATCAATTTAACTACTTGAGAAATGTAATTAGAATGATCTTAGAGTAATTGAGTAACACATTAGGTATAATGACTCTTTGGTTGGCTGGACCAAGATGTCACGCCTCTGACTTTAGAGTCATAACTAAATAACGACTTGACACAGCGAGCACTAAAAGAATTCAGTAAATGACATAAAATACAAAATGCATGTAGAAAAAACAGTTTCTGTTTTAAACTTTCCCTCCCCCACCCCCGAAAAACGCGAAAAGAAAAATGCTGAAGGTTTAAGTGCGGAAAAGCTTTTTTTTGTAAGCTTTTCACAAGGCGGTAATCTTCTCTTACCGAACTGTTTGAATATTAATTATCCGGATCCAACAAAAGGCCTTGCCAGGTTAAGAGCTGAAGTCGTGGTGGCTCACAGAAACCATAATACAGTGTGTTAATTGAACTCCAGCAAAATGCGCTTCTGATTTAATAAGGTTACAGTAAATGTCTGCACTGAGATTAGGTTTAATGACAACATTGCTAAACTCTATTATAAGAACCTGTATTGCGTTAGTGCCGTGCAAAACACAGCCAGTGGAATGCTTGTAGAGTGTAGGGGGCAGCCATCTTTGTGCGTAGATCGCAGACCAAGTAAAAACGTCAACTCCAAGGGATCTGCGATGGCATCAGGGGATATGAAACACCGCTGCCATGCACAACAGAATTACATTGTCGCCAAAGGAACATTCATAAGCACCAGTGAAAGCTTTCTACAGCTGCGCAGTTCTTTCTTATGAAAAATTTCCTTCGCAAAAGGTCATGTTCCACATAGTTTCATACTTAAAATGTTTTTTTTTATAAAAACAAATAAATTAACTTTAAATACAGCAACACTTGAAAGTCTGAGTTTATTAAGTACAACTTTAATATACATATATTACCTTCCTTATACATATATACCTTCCATGGATTTATGTATCTTTATATGTATTACTTTGCTTCTAATTCAGCTTCTCCAATGCACTACCCTAAATATCACCCTATACTTCTCTCACTATATGCTCTACCTCCACTCTCATTCTTCCCAAACCCCATGCTACTACTTTGATCCCAAAAATAACCCTTTCTAGACAATTCCCTCCTCTACCCCTCCTTGCATCATCGCATACCCTCTTTTACTGTTCAGAACTCCCAAACAAGCCTTTATAAACACTTCCCTCTGAGTTCCCCCCTCCACCTCCTTTTTACTCATCGCAAACCTCCTCCTACTGCTATGAGGTAAAAAAAAAAACCTGAACATTATAAATCCTTCCCTCTCTCTATCCACTATCCTTTTCAATCCAAATAACAGACTAACATGTCACCGCTCAAATTAATTTCAGACTTCCCTATACTAATTCTCCACTAATCCTGTTTGGGTTCCGTAGTAGCATGCTACTCGCCGAAAAAGCGCTTTGATGTTTTATCATGGGTACTAAGCGCTATATAAATGAAATTACAATAGTCAAGTCAAGTCAAGTCAATAAATTTATATAGCGCGCTACACACCCAGAGGGTCTCAAGGCGCTTGAAGAGATGTGGGGAATTACTTCTCGAATATCCAAGTTTTAAGTTGCTTTCTGAATGCTAGGTGGTTTTGAGTGAGGCGAAGGTGCATGGGAAGTGAGTTCCAGGTTTTGGCCGCAAGGTAGGAGAATGATCTTCCTCCCATTGTGGTTTTGTTGACGCGGGGAATAGCAGCGAGGGCTTGGTTGGAGGAGCGCAGTTGGCGAGAGGGGGTGTAGAAGGAAAGACGTGTATTGAGGCATTCGGGTCCAAGTTCGTAAAGGGCTTTGTGTGCGTGGGCGAGTAGGCGGAAAGTAATCCTCTTATTGACGGGAAGCCAGTGGAGGTTTTTCAGGTGACCAGAGATGTGGTCTTTACGCGGGATGTCTAATATGAGTCTGGCTGATGCGTTCTGGATGCAGAGTTTTTTCTGAAGTTTTGCGGTGGTACCGGCGTAAAGGGTGTTTCCGTAGTCCAGGCGGCTTGTAACCAGTGCGTGGGTGACCGTTTTTCTAGTTTCGGTGGGGATACAATACAATAACTTCACGGGTGTAAACAAATCCACATTCAGTGAGAATTTAAAACCAAGTTGTACTGACATGACCCTGATGTCTCATTCACTTTGATTTTCGCTCTCGAACTCATAATAAATGTAAATAGAATTCACATTTCACAGGGAACATTAGTATTTGACTTTTTGTCCGACCACTAATGCGTTGTCTGACAAAGCGAAATACGGTTTTCAGAGACATTGTGAACAACTGGAATTCTGTCTGCATATAAAATATATTTATAGTATTTCAGCTCTGGCTTGACAGTGCAACTCTCAGTTGACTTTATGTGATCAACCTAAAATATAAATTTTGTGAGTACAAGTATGGGCTTTCACTCCGTCAACATGTTAGTTGACAGGAGTACGTATTTAGAGTGGTCAGAAGTTGCTGCTTCCTCAGGAAAAAGTGCTTCCCCGCCATAAAGTTGTGATTATTTTGCTGGTTTAGCCAGTTTAATGAGCAAGCAGAAGTGTGGCTACCTAGAAAAGATTCATATCACACAAAAAGTCAAGCTAACTATGAGGCATAGCTTGAACTTCAGGGGCGCACACACATTGCACTGTTAATGTGTCTTGGAGAGGATATTTTCTATTTTTTGCAGCAGCAGTAGAACAGATATTCCCTTTCCATCATTAACTTTAGACTTCAAACAGCAGTTGTGCGTTCGAAAGCGGTATGGGACGCTCAGGGCTACAATAATCCACACCCCAACATTAATTTTTCACCCATGTGTCCCACCCCACATGTTGCTCTTTCTTGCCCGTGCTTTTTCGTTCTCACTGCTCAACTTTGCTCTCTAGCAACAATTAGCTTTTCTCCACCCCGACCTGCACTCTCCATGTTGTTTCACCGCCACCCGCTACCTCCATGTACCCTCCCTCAACTGTGCCCCTCATGCTGCCTCCCTCCACCCGTGCACCCATGTTACTTTCAGCCTCTTGTGTTGCCTCCGACCCACTGTTGCTTGCCCTCCCCACTTTAAAAATAAAACGAATGTTTTCAGTGGTTTTTTTCCTTTTAGTTTACTGAGTCCATTCGGATCTGTAAAAAAATGGATAAAGGTACCACATTGCTAAAAAATCAAGGAATTAGCTGTATTGCAAAGATGAGATGTATAAATGTCCACTAGGAACCTACATTTTTCGTAGGGTAAGAAACATCCAAGGCAAAATATATGGAAAGCCAACATGTTATATCGTATCTGTTAATGTGAAAGTTACTTCCAAACAAAATATAAACTATTTCAGGTACAAATAATTTTGACCAATATTCATTAATCTCCATCTAATTTGTGCCAATAGGAAGCTAGCAGCAGATGCGAACGATCATGCTAAAGAATGCATTGTTTAAAAATAAACTCTGCTTAAAGCATTAGGGCATTATTATTCGCCTGATAAAAACTCCCTATATGGCTTTAGTTTCCCAGGGTAATGGATCCAACTTGCCTGACTGTGGCTCGCCGCCTGAATCTACTTTCAGAAAGAAAGGAAATTTGCCTAAATGTCATGACTGCGGCCAACCACAAGGAACACATTTTATTTTACTTCCTCGTGCTCAATTTTTCTTTTGGAAGGAGGAAGCCGAGATTGAAAAGAAATAGTGATTAGACACGACAGTAGTTTCGGAGCGGATTGTTTGCCAGGCGCTTTTTTTTGTTTTAAACATACAGCTGGAGGCCTTTTCTCGGTGCCCAGTTTATTTCAGTTTGTGGGAAAAGCTACTATTATCTACGCATTTAGAAGGAACGGGCGGTGGCCTGTTTGTGCCAAAGGAAGCATTATCGTTAATGTCTACTTGCAGAGTCAGGAGTCTAGGTTAGAGTACTAAACTGTGAATTAAATCTAAAAACACAGGTGGCTGTATGCTAGGTCTTGTTGCTGCTGGAGCTGTAGCCTGAGCAAATAATGGCCTGAATGTTCAGGAATTCTGAGTGCAGGAAGCGGAAAAACACAGGCCCCAATTTCCACTGAGGGCCTCATCTAGAGTTTGGCAGGTGGCCCGCCATCCACCAAGGTACCAGAGGACATTACCACCGCCACACAGTAGGACCACCACCCGCCGTATTTAGAGGTCTCCTCTGGCCTAGCAGAATCATATGTGCCTTCAAAAGCGCCGCCACCAATGCAGCGCCTCTGAAGTAAGAGTTTGCGGAGCAGCCATCATATTTATGCGGCCACTCAGCAAATTTTTTGTCTACCAAAAACAAAGTCCCAAATGGGGAGTCAGTATTTTGTTTTACAAACACAAAGGACCCAGGCACACTGGGAATTTTTCTCAAAGGTGTGGGGTCAGATTTTGTTTTGTTTCTGTTTGGGAGAACCAAGCTTTCTCTGGCATTCAGATACATAAGAATCATTAGCAAATCCAAAAGGTTTTGCCTAGGAGAGCGCTATTGGCTTTGTCAATGTTTCTAGCCATATTGTACAGCTGCGCACTTGCAGTGCAGTATGGCTGAAATTGAAATTTTAGAAAAGCGATATTGCGCTGCCAAATCAGAGCACTTTCTTTTTTTATTATTGCTGGTGGGGTGGGCGGGAGGAGGGGAAACATTAACAGCGGAGGGGGCAGCAAAAAAAACACTGACTCAGCCACCACTGGCCACATTATCTGAAGCAGGTGTCAGAGCCTCTATGACCTTATTCAATTGTAAAAGAGCAGTAATCTGTCCAGGCAGATATATTTTGAGTTCCGTGAGGTAGGTGCTGCCACACTGGAGTCTAGGTCACCCTAGTTAAAGGCTATTTTTCAAAGTCAAAATCAGGGATGAGCCCAAGTTCCTGTTTTGTATTAGGGCCCACTGCGCGCTGGCCACAGAATTGGAACTCGCGTTTACTGCTGTTGGGACTCAGCTCTTCAGGTCAAGTGCAAAGTTTTGTTGTAAAATGGCCCACCACGTGATAGTGCGCTCTTTTCTTCAATATGTCCGTAATTACTGTGTATTTTAAGTGCAGTTTGGCTTCCTAGACTACATTAGGTGAACTACAGCATAATGCAATTGCATGGGCTGTGCTCAACCACCTGCCTTTCAACCACCTGGTTTTCAAGCAGAAAGTGTGGAGAGAATGTGTTGTTACTGCCAGAGTTGCCTACTTGGAACTCAAATCACAGCATTTGCTTAACATCCTGCGATTCTGTGCAAATTCAGTAATTTCTCCCGTATAAAAAAAAAAAAAAAAAAGTGACCTTTTGTAATGGCAGCACAGCCATGGACCAGGATGGGATAGACTATTGCTCAGATCCCGTGGCCAACTTAAGGTAGGTGCAGCTTGTCACACATCTAGCTCTACCGAGGGGATGAAATGCCTGGTTGTTTGCATTTATCTATTTTATTCCGTAGAAAATACCGAGGCCCTGCTGGCAACTCCTGATCTGCTCAGATTAAAAGAGGAAAAGGAAGCGCTAATTGTCTCCTGCCACACAAATTTCTTTATACCATTCGGGTTGAATGTAAATACTACAACTTTAATAGGGCAATGTTTACTCTGTAGTGTAAGCAAACATTCTGACAGGAATGCAAGACGGGAGATTGTTTTCACTATGGAATTCCATTCCCATCCTTCCCCACAACAAACCTTTGAAGATTGCTCAACACTACAGAATAACGATTCAGAAAAGGGGGTGGTGATGAACAGAGTGTCTGAATTAAGCAGACCACTCTTACCCAGTCCAAAGTTCAGGGCTTGATCCATCACCGTTATTTATCTCACTGCACCATCCCAGCTCAGAACCTGGCTATATGCAAATCAGTCTGTCCCTGGCCCAGTGCATCATGGGAACAGGGCAGACTAAACTACCAAGCCAATTCTTCACCAGAAAGGAGACAAGCTACCGGGGACCGGTTTCTGGCATTTCAGCCTTCTTCGGCCCGGCTTGCTTGAATCCTGATGGTGCAGTGAGAAAGGGACTCATGTCTGAGTATACCCTGCCACACCTATAGTGGCCAAAAACGATTCAGAAAAGGGGGTGGTGATGAACAGAGTGTCTGAATTAAGCAGACCACTCTTACCCAGTCCAAAGATCAGGGCTTGATCCATCACCGTTATTTATCTCACTGCACCATCCCAGCTTAGAACCTGGCTAAATGCAAATCAGTCTGTCCCTGGCCCAGTGCATCATGGGAACAGGGCAGACTAAACTACCAAGCCAATTCTTCACCAGAAAGGAGACAAGCTACCGGGGACCGGTTTCTGGCATTTCAGCCTTCTTCGGCCCGGCTTGCTTGAATCCTGATGGTGCAGTGAGAAAGGGACTCATGTCTGAGTATACCCTGCCACACCTATAGTGGCCAAAAACGATTCAGAAAAGGGGGTGGTGATGAACAGAGTGTCTGAATTAAGCAGACCACTCTTACCCAGTCCAAAGATCAGGGCTTGATCCATCACCGTTATTTATCTCACTGCACCATCCCAGCTCAGAACCTGGCTATATGCAAATCAGTCTGTCCCTGGCCCAGTGCATCATGGGAACAGGGCAGACTAAACTACCAAGCCAATTCTTCACCAAAAAGGAGACAAGATTCCTCAACACTACAGAATAAGCATACATTTAAGAGACTGTAAAGTGACATATATCCTACTACAAGTCCCATCAGACTCTTCGGCCTTTCGTGACTTAGCACTTGAGAAAGCAGCCCAAGACCACACTTGTGGCCAGACATTGATACTCTGGACTGAAAATGTATTCTATCTTTCCTTCTAAGAGAGTCGCCCAATGCGAAACATGGCAGAAATTTAAAATAAAGAAATGGTATGACGTGATCAATGCTAGGTGCGTCTAATGCTTTCTAATTTTTTTTTACTGCTGATGGGAGGGTGGTCTGGGTCAACATAGAGAATGGGCATGTTGAGGGAGCAGAACTGACATCGAAGGGGATAGGGCCAAAAAAGCACAATGATGCGACCAGCACGGGCAGTGTCATAGCACTTTTTTCTGTTTATTATAGAGAGATGGTGCAACACACCAACACAGGGTGGTAGGAGGGGCTGAGGGCAACATGGATGCCGGAGTGCGGATGGGAGGGGCTCGGAGCTGGCAAGAACGCAGACATCAATTGAACTAGGGGGACGCAAGCAAAAACATGGACAACAAGGAATGGAGTAAGGCCCAAAGAGAGATGAAGTACACAAGGCCAGATGAAAAAGTTGAACTCTACTAAAGGGCTTAAACCTAAAGAAAAAAATAGCGCCTCAAAGAATGAGCAGTGGAAGGACGCAAGTAATGGGTCCATGCTCCAAGGGAGGGACAAACACATGACAAGGAAGGAAGCCTACAGCAGCTGGCCGATAAAAAGGATGCAAATCTAAGCGAAAATGAAGCCAAGCAATAGTTGAGTAATGGGTGGCTTCCAAGCCTACTGATAGAGCTTGTGCTGTCATAGAGAGACCTAAAAGTTACATCACAATCCACTCCAAAGAGGACATTATGCTTAGAGCCCTGAAAATACTAGCACCAGAGCTGGCAACAAGCGTTTGTTTTTTTGGGTGGGACCACAAAAGTCAGATACACTTCCAGGTGGCTCATGAACATATTCTCAGCTATGATGCAGAGATGAATCTACCTTTGAACAATTTACAGGGTTGCTTATCAAAGAGATCACGAGAAAGCGCATGCTGCTGCATAAGAAGTGGTCCATTGTCTGGAATTGAGTACATTGAGGGTGCACATGAGAACACGCTTAACAACAGAACCAAACACTTTCTGCTCCAATCACAAAAACCCTGTGCAGAAATCATCTTGAATGATGTCACCACCCTGTCAGTTTACAACAATCTACTGTCAAGAAATAACTTCGATGTGTTTGGGGTAGATCAGAGTACCTAAATGATAACCCCTGCACTACCCAGAAGTCCCTCAGCCCCTTGAGAATCTCCTCACTGAAGCATGAAATATATGTCCTAGAGTAGGGCGTCCAATAGACTTTTAACACAGTGACTTTCAGATTAATGAAGATTGCTCCTTCCTCCTCCAAATGTTTGATGGGTGTCTTTAGAGCTGGTCAGAGTGTGGTTCAGAGTACCAAAAATGGGGCCTGGTCAGGAATCCTTTGTCAGGAGGGTGGTCAGAGCAAAGCTTGGCGAGTTTAGAAAGAGTTTGTTTACTAGTGACCCGTTGAGTGATAGCTCAGACTTAGTAGGACTGTCAGAAACACACACTGTGCTCTTAATATTTGCTCTTCTATTTCAGTTCAATTGAAATAAGTGACCTTTATCAGCCTGGAGTTGGCTGATAATAGATTTTGCAATGTGATGTCTCACGGGGCAACTTTAAGTTATCCAGACCTTGCTGGTTGCAAAAAAGCTTGAAAATGTGAGACTTTGCTCCAGTATGAGCTAGTCATGTTATTTCATGGTTGAAATATCATTTTCTAAGATTTGGACATAATCTGTGTACCTGATTTTGGATCCCATACTCCATGAACCTCTAGAAATGTCAATGCCGCATACAATTCTTGAAGAACTTCATGAGGTACATAACTGATGGATATGTTGCACCAACTGCAGTGCATCGACATAAATTAGAGGAAGGAGGTGATGAGTTGCTGTTTACCTCTCCAGTAATTTTAATAATCCTACATATCTCCTTTTTGTAAATGCTAGTTTTGGTAGCTGGTTATCCATGTCTGTTCTAAATCACTGTTTATTATCATGCTGCAACCTCGAGTTTTTAATTAAAAATGTTTTAATAAATGTACAATAGCCCATTATTTGGTCATTTGAGGCCACCAACTGCCTTGCCAACAAGGTTAAAAGATATGTTTTCTACTAACGTTATTATTTTGGTTAATGACTGCTGGATTTTTCAGAAATTAGTATTTCTTCAGTACGTTGCTGCCACCAAGAGTAGTAATTTAAATTCCAAGCCTCTTTACTTTTGCATTCTGCACATGATAAATACAGTCGATGAAACAGGCTTCTACAATTGATTTTTTTCAACAAAGCTGCCATTTTTTTTTTTTTTTGGTAAATAAACTTCTCGTTAGATCAGCTGTGTTTTGAATGGTAACATCTATCCCTGCCATCGCTGGATCAACAGTAAATCAAGTCTTGGCTCATAGAGGCACCAAAAACGGGGTGGGAACGCTAGAGTCAAGATTTCAAAACCATCAGGAATTATTGACACAGACTGAGCCACCGTTTCCAAACTTGCCTGCAAGATTGTAGAAGGTTCTGATCTTATGCACAAAAGTGCATCTCCATCAAGAAAGGAGAAAGCGGGCCTGCGCCTCTAAAGGTGCCACTTTCAAAACACGTGAGCTGGAACCCTTCCTGGGGGTGGGGGGAATATTTCCACAGATGGCGTGTGGGAAATAATTATTTATTTAATTTTACCTCGTGGTCGTCTGTCGAATCCCACCCCAACTCGGACCCATCGCTCTTACCTGCGCGGTCCGCGGCTGCCTGTGACCGGGCATGATGGTCTAGTGTATTACAAATGTACACATCTGGTGAGGAAATCCGGTACTCCGTGGACACACCCCGGAGATTCAACAGAAATGGAATCTGAAATGAATTGCCTAGTGGTAGTGCAAGGACAGGGAGTCACAGCATAAAGCGAGCATCGCTCTTCCCTCCCCCGCCCTCCTCGCCTCTAGCGGTCATAGACTGTAATGGTGCTAACCACCTTTTTGTTATCCGTTTGAAAATGGACCATATTAAAACAGAAATAGTTCGGCGGATTGCTGGTGGCGGTGCTTGTAACACAGCCGAGCAATGCACCCACTTACAGTTAATAAGAAAAGGAACATTCTTTACAGCTCACCGGAGACATTGCTTCGAGCTGCAATAAAGCCAGTAACCAGTTACTTAACCGAATGAAAATCATTAGGCAGACATAAAAATATTATATTGTTGTCTTCTCTTTCACGGAGCCCAGTCAAAAAGCCTGGCCTCAGTTATGGCTACTTCAGTTTGATTTGCTAATATTAATGTGAATTATATATTAATGTGAATTATATTTCACCCAAAAGGCAAATTGCTGAAATCTTTGGTTAATTGTGGTACTTTTTAATAACCTTCCCTAACATTTAACCACAAACAACCACGCGCGCTATTTAAGCAGATGCGTGTGAGCAAGTCTTTTTTTCATTTCAATATACGCCTCATTTATATTTCGCGCCTGGGGCATCTGCCGAGCCGATTGCCACACGCTTCGAAAAGAAGCAGAGTTAATAGGTTCTGACATTCTGGGACTCCGGCCTACCACCTGCGGTATGGCTGACCCGGGAGAGCCTGGCGTCCTTTCCACGCTGGTCTGCAGCGCCGCTCTTAGCTTGGAAGCACAGGCTGTGCACACCACTGACAGTGCACACTCTTGAAGCAGGCATTTATTTTGATTTAGTCTCCTTAAAACTCCATTGCAATAAAACCCAGCATCGGGGATCAGTCCAGATTCAGAAGCAGCCATTTTGCAAGGAAATTGACAGAATAGGAAATCAATGACCGCACATATTTAGAGTTCCATTATAGGCTTATTACAGGACCTGTGAAAGTTCAGAAAGGAGCGTGCTAACGTCGGCTGCAAGGTTTTGATTGGTTGATCAGCAGGTGTCATTCATCATGTAATCGTGAGAGCTGTTGATTAATTTGCTTGCATGATCTTAGGCCTGCATCCTATAACTAGCAATTGCTGCAGTTAGTGACGTCTATAGGTCCAAGCGCAGGCATCAAAGTAGTACAGGCTGATGTTACAACCAGATTTCTTAGGCGTAGAGGTGCGTATCCGGATCCTCTCCCCCGTCACTCCTACATTTGTCCTTCTCTGGCTGAAGTGCCAACAAATCTTAGATTCTTGGAGGTGGGCTGACAGACCCCAATCAGCAGAAGGGGAGGTTTCGGAATGGGACACTAGGCTTATAAGCCAAGACTGCCCAACTGATCACCTCGTAGGCCTGGATCACATGGTCTAAGTCAGTGTATGTGTGTTTAGACAGTTTCTGCCTCCATTTTCCCCCCTTTAATAGTCTTCTCAGGGGATGCTCTGCTCCCGCCCTCTGACATGCTTCTAACCGAGGAAACCAGCCACATGCGGAGATGGCATTAAAGGATGCTAGCGAGCACTACATTTCTAAAGATTTATCTGCTATTAGCGACACTGCAGAATATCAATGGCTTCCTAGAGCGGGCATCGCTGACACACTTTATAAAACTGTTCGGAAAACAATTCCCACGAACAGTCTGCTGCCCTGCCTGTTGGTTAAAGATACCTTGCACGTTTCAGATGTGCAGCTCCACCGCTCTCCATGACTCGCAGAAAAGAAGAAACTGCACCAGTCCTTCACTCCTGCAAGATAAGCCTGCATTAATTAACATCAGCACTATGCAATCCCGCTGAATGTTTCCTTGAGATTTTGCGAGTCTACATTCTTGGATACCTACCTTAAATATAATGATCTCTCACGTCCCTGGAATGTCATCTGTCCATTAATCATGGTAATAATCATATTTGAAAATCAGCCAGATGCCCAAATAAAACATTAGGCATCGTGATTGGCTGCTTTCTGGCGGATATCTACAGGGTCGAATCATATCCAGAACTTAAGAAAAGCCTCATTAGAGCCAACCTACAGATCTCGTTTACATGGTATAGGACTCTGGGGATGTCAGCGATTGAATAACACTCCTTTTTGGGTCCTGTCCCTAGCCCCTGGAACTCTCCATCTCCTCAAAAGGCAATAGCACAGAACACCTGGACTTTCACCAAAGGACAAAAAAAAAACATCTATTTCGATGCTACCTTGAAGGTCCAAGTCCAATGTTACCCCCAAATACCTCTGGCATGACTTCCCTCAACCCCCCCCCTCCCCCCGCCGAAAGGGCTGTTCATAATCCCTAATTTCATCCATGAAATGATCAGAGATTGGGCTATTTTCACAGTCTGGCTGAGGAAGAGGTTGAGACAGCACAGTACTGCCAGATCACATCCGATCAGGACTGGATGCTGGGCTGGAAGGGCTTCAATGAGTGGTGGTGTATGTTTCATGTGTATGGGGCATCTGTATGCAGTGCATGTGCATATATCAATTATACAACAATGTGGTGGGTGTGAAACTGCACACATTTGTACGGCTGGTGAACAAGTGCGATGCGAGTGTGGTTCTTGTAGGTGCCTAAGTGTGCATTTGTGTGGCTCGTGTGTGTCTGGCATGAGTGAGTGTGTTTTGTGTACGAGACCTCTGTATGCTGTGGGAGTGTGTCTGTACGCATGCATGTAAAAATGATACAGTACAATAATGTGTGCGTGTTTGAATGTGTGTGTTCACTTTCACACTATGGCTTCCATCCAAAGTCACTACAAGCTTGTGTCATATGTTGATAAATTCAGGAATTATTTGCTGTAATAACATATGTCAGGTCAATTTTATCATGGTTTGTGAGGAATTTCCTGGTGCTTTGTGCCAATTTCATGCTATTCAGAGATATTCCCTCCTCGTTGTGACCTCTGTTAGCGCCTGCTGCTTTTGTAACCAGCGACTGGAACTATTTACAGACGTAACTTAGCCACGGTACAGTGGCATCAGCAACAAGCAACTTAGAGCCCGAGTGGGGGGAGGCTATTACAACAGCGCAGGCAAATTTAGCTCTTCCCCTTCATTACATCCCAATCCCACCTAAATTTATAAAACGGGGTTTAACAGAATAGACGCCTGGTAATACATTCATGAACACGGCAAGCCTCACCCACTGTTAGTGCATAGCACAGCCGCAAAGGCAGCGGCGGCTCCACCACTAAGGCAGAGGACCGTTGTCCCACAGGAAAAATAAAAGAACACAATTTTATTATCATTTTCTTTTTCCCGTATTTACCCATTTTTTTTAGGTGTGGGCGGGGCTGGCTGGAAGCCAGCAGGGGGAGGAATGGTGGGCACTTTTTAAGTGCGCATGACGGTTTGGCTGGCCAACCAGTCATGCGCACTTAGCATGTCCTCCACCCAGCTGTACTGCAATGGCAGGAGGAGAACATGCACAGCATCCCACTTCCTGTCTGAGCGTCGAATCACAGGGCTCAAACCAATCACGGCACTGCTATCATGCTGGTGACAACAGCATTGTGATTGGCTAGGGGATCTGGGGTCCTGTGTGCTTCCAGCGATCGTAGGACCATGTGTCGTCTACACAGGAACAGAAGAAGGACAGAGGCGGCGGTGAGCAGGTAAGTGCAATTTTCTTTTATTTTTAAACTACCCCCACGCCCTGCCTCACTACCACTGCCCTGTAGCAGCCACTGCTCAAAGGACCAACTAGTACAGAGTTTATGGCGATGGCATTAAATTTGAGCATTTTGGTTAACAGGATGGAGGAGAATTTTGTGTGCTTCGGAGTCAAAATTTCATTTATGTGGGTGGGGTTATAAAACGTTATCAATGTACCATAGCGTGCCATTCTAAAACAGTAACATCTCTAGATAAACCCATGTACTCAACTGATGTGTGGGCGGTGGATACTACAAGAAGCTTTTGTGATCACTTTACGTTTCACTCCCAAAGCATTATATACACCCTTCTTGCACAGCACTGGAACTCCCACTCCCAAAAGTACTCGACATTCCTCCACAAGTAGAATATGATATATCGCCCTGGTCCAAAATATACATCTCTCTACTACACATCATCACTCATCACCATAGATGACCTTCACCCAACTCTACACTTTATTTTGTTGCCTTAGATTCCGGTGCGCGGTCACAAGATTAATATGCAGGCCACTGTGCCACTGGTCTTGGAGCACATAGGCGAGGACTCCGTTCTTGGTGACGTCATCCCACCTGACATGCTACGAAATCTCAGACAGTTTCCCTCAGTTCCACACAATGGTGAAGCACGGACACCACGTGCCCTAATGCAATCAAGAAAATTGGCGCCCCCGCCCGGTTTGGGAGTTTTAAACAGCTGCTGGTTGGGTTGAAGTGGTCCATGGGCGACCTCCACTATTGAAAACTATGCACCTGCTTCCTTAATGATACAGAGGTAGTGTTTTAAATTCCGAAACGCTGTTAAATATACAATTCGATTTTACTCATGCAGAAGCTTCCTCATTGAACACCCGATACTTACGAAAAGGCAGGAGAATTGGTGTGGTAAACTCCCACCAAACCAGCATAGTACAAAAGTGCCAGCAGAGCAGCACTTATAACTGTGGGACAGAAAAACGGAAAAGGGACTAGAGTTATAGTCTTTAGGTTCTGAGCCACAGAAATATTTAAGCACCAGATAATTAAGCCAGGATTCAAACAAAGCAAAGGTATGAACTTCGCCTACAGTCATTAGTCCTAAAAAAAAATTTGTGACCAAGCATTAGTAGTTGTTAATGTAATTGCATTAATAAACTGTTTCGCTCATACCTAATTTAGGCAGGCAGCGCCACCATGTGGGAGACTGTCATAAACGCCTGTGCTGACAATCAAGTGCCAGTGCCAAGCACCAGAAACCACTGGCTCAAATTAAGCACAACGCTGAAATTTAAAATGAGACCCATAGGGGTACAATTTAAATTGTCAGAAGATAAAAACTATTGCAGGGAATATCTGCTATTTGAATACTGAACCGCTGCACAGGTCTGGAAGAGTTAAGTATGACTATAACCCTTCTAAAGTACTGCAACAGAACGTATGCAATCTTGGGGGGAAATTACAAAAAACAAGATTAAAACACAATTATAATCCCAAAGAAATCTTCAAGAGAGTAGCTTTAGGAGGGATATCAATAATGTGGTGAACTACTATTGCTGGGTAAACAACCAAGTGTGAATGGTTCTCTTCTTTATTTTTTTCTTGCAAAAACAAAACAAAAAACAAAAGTGAAAGCACAACCTTTCTGAAATGTGTTGCTATGTTTATATGCAGTCATTTTATTCATTGCCTTTTGAAGTAAAGTCCTACAGGCAACTCTGCAGCCACGCCAGACAGATGCCATTGTCGGTCAACACAAATTAACATGCCCTTTAAGGCAGGGGACCTTTGAAAGCAATGTTCGTCCATTCTAAAGAGATCACAACCATGGTGCTTACGGATACAGCTCGCATCTCACCTCAACAGAAACATGGCAGGAATCATCAGAATCCGACTCACATCTCAAAAGAACTTCCAACACCTACGATAACTCAAGAATCATAAAAGGAAGCTTTGCGCTGCCCTATGGTGGGTTTAGCTCACAATTAGAAGTATTGTGCACAGCCTTTCCCAGAATTCCAGTTGTGCATTTGATCTTTTCTTTCAAAAATCAACTATAAATAGTTATCACTTTAAGGAATGGGCATTGCTCAGTGGTGTAGCACCAGAATATCATCATAGGTATATTGTTTGCCATCAAATTATGCTCTACCAGCCACAAAAATATCACCCTATTGGAGTTGATGATAAAAAAACCTGCACTAAATGGTATAATATTTTCGTAAACGATATTTAAGACATTATATTTTTTATAGGATATTCTAACATTTTTTTACAAGTGAGGCACAGAGGACATGTGAATAAGTACAGGAGCCTAAGGTTTTTCTTAGGAGCTTGGTGCTACTGAATGCTATCATTTCCAAAAAACAATGCTTAATTTGTGCTGTGGGTTGTAGGTGGTGAGTTCTAGCAATCACTTTTGGGGGACAGTATTGTTTTTCATTTCACACTCAACCAGGGTAGGCAAGACAGGAAAGGGAGAAAAGAAGGGGGGAGAGAAAGCTGTGAAAACAATACCAAAAGGAGTAAGCCGAGATGAAAAAGAACATGCAAAAATGGGATAAAGAGACAGGAACAGTAGGCTGGTAGAAGAAAAATGAATGTGGTAGAATATAGATGAGACAGCCTTAGCATAGAAAATGCAGCTTGCATGGTTACCCTGGATTTTCCACCTTTTTATGGACCCTATTGTTGTTAGTATTAAGTCGCGCATCGTGATAATGGAATTTAGTTGCACAGTCCATATGCTCTGGCCCTAAAAGTGTACTGTTAAAATTAGTTTCACCTAATATGGCTATTTACATTTCCTGTAAGGCAATGGCAGGTTAGGCAGAAAATCAACAAAAAGAGTGGGAGTTAAATAGCCAACCTAATTGAACCCTGCACGGCTACAGCTTCAGGCCTTGCCTCACTAGAGGATTTTGAGAACCCCGAAATTAGCTACGTCTGTAGGTAAAATTCTGAATCGGGCCGAGGCATCAGGAAGCTCGAGGGCCATGAAATCCAAATTGGTCCCCTCTCAGCATTTGATGGCAAAACCAAATGTTTCAGCAGAAGCTCTATGACCTACCTAACTCCATCGTAAATATGACAAAGCACCCTGCTCATTAACCCTTTGGTCTGCCCGCCTTTCAAGATGGACTGACCTTACCATTTACATTGACAAAGCACTCGCTGGCTCAGTGAATAAAAAAATTCCCTTGATGGTCCGATGGGGTTGTCATATGAAGGACATTACCCCACCCACCCTATTTAAGTAGGATGGCGTTATGTCTTTTTAATCCTGGTAGTCTCGGCCAGGACAAATCTAGCGGGAAGTGACAGAAAAAAAGGGGAAAATGGGTGACCCCGCCCACTTTGATGGATCACATTCCCTCTGCCAAACTTTAAAATCAGACCATTTGTCTCTTTTTGCTTATTACAGTTTGGTCTCTTTTTCAAAAAATAAAATTGAAATTTGTTGTTTTGCTTTCTTGACTTAAATTCAAGCAGTACCAACAATATTAAACATATATTTCTCTGTAGAACTGCCTTCTGTTTGTGCCATAGCTAACGAGGGTTGAACAGTACAAATATAAAAATAGTTTCATTGAGACTTGTATTGAGACATAAGCAGGGTGTGTTTATTAAGTTGGTAAAAGAGATAATTGCATTGTGCTTGTGATTGAGGGGAATTTTAGCAAGTCAAACATGCTGAAATTCACCAGGAGAAAATGCCCGCTTAACACAACAACATTCATATTATGGTGCAGAAAGCACCAAAAGCTGCATTTTATTTCCCATTTGGAGGGCAAATATTTGTGAATAGTTATATATCACACCCGATAAACACCGATCCCCGTGGGCATCTGTTTTTATTGGGTGCCATATGTAACTAACACCTCATCGGGCCTCACATAAGGAGGATCTCAGGAGTCAGAACCCTGATTTTTGGCAACACCAGTGGGGGGCTTCGAAGAAAAACGTTGGGCCCCTTCAATCATTTTATTTGACCACTTAACCAGGCTCTTCACTACCTACCTTAGGTCTTTTGATGTTATCGATTGAACCTGTGGACGGAGCCCGTTTTGTTGTCGTCTCCTCAGGGTAACAATGCGGGGGTGGAAGATACAATAAATATTCTATTATTTTTTTTTATTTTTCAAAAACATTCTGGATCCATTGTTTCATGTAGGAGGACAAGAAAATCGATGCTACAGCTAATAAACCCTTCCAAGCGGCTGGAGCAATTTGCCTTCGCTGCAGAATTACACTTGGCAAGCCTGTTGTGCTTCAGGGCTAGTCTGGTGGTTTCATTCCTACACAAACCCAATACCACCGACGCCAGAAATATTCTTCTAGTAATTCTGGGTAAATAGCCCAGAGCGATTAATAATATCCTCGTCCGGCCTCTTCTCAAGGAAGAGGAAGGCACCGTTTCATCCTTAAGCCTGTAATGTGGCCCACGTGTAAAAATAACGAGAAAATATATAATAACATAGAAGATTGCGTTATACAAATTGCAGATGCTTTACTCCGAGCAGCTTTCTGTATCCAAGAAGACAAACAGGCCTGCAGTAGTGCGCTTGCCAGTGCTGCGTGTGCTTGCTGCATGATTTAATCTAACACAGTGCTTAGTTTATTACGAAATTAGTGCTAACTTGGCGAAATAAATGACAGTAGCAGTGGATAGCACGCAAACGTATATGTACACTGCCAAAATGCATGATCAACAGAATTTTAAAACTAGGTGCATGTAACACTATCTATCGTGAGAGCCTGTTTAATTCAGAAAAGAGTTATTCCATGCGCATCTCTACACTTGTAATGCTATTATTACAGCTGGACTATGGACAGGTGTTCCAGCCTCCTGCGCCCTACAGCAGGGGTGGTGCTCCACATTGGCTCACTAGTGCCAGTTTACAGGATATCCACCGAGGAGAAGCTTCAGTGACTAAGGCCTCGATTAGGGGTTGAGAGGGGCGGATTTTCCACCCTGCTCAATCCGGAGCGGCCGCTGTTCGTGCACCTGGACTACAGGGTGCAGGGACAGTCGGACCACATTTGACTGGCCCGACCTTCCACCTGGGAAAGGGCTGCTTTGAAGCCCGGTCCTGACTTCTGCACACAGCCGGCCACGGCCATGGCATGGGGCAGCATATAATGCTCCCCTCTTCCAGGCTCCACTATTACCACCCACCCTCCCCGCCTACCGCCACCCTGAAGCAGGGCACCCCACTCACTCAGAGCAGCTGGTAAATGTCAGCAATAATTCCTACGGAAAAAAGTGCAGTTTTAAACGGTTTCCGCAGTTATTCCCCATCCCAAGGGGAGAACAGCAGATACTGCCGGATGCTGCCACATGGTTTCAGTTGTTACATGTGCAGATTTACGTGTCGAGGCCTCCCAGAACACACAAGAAAACTTTCCAAGCTAAACATGGTTCTTCCAAGTCTGGGACACGATCACAGCTTCTACAGCTCTGGGCTATTTCAACCCCATGCGATTGTTGAAATATGCAATTATTTTATCAGACTTTTTATACAACACAATTAAATGCCTTTGTAATTCACAGAGTCATTGCTGCAATACCAGTACATGTAGAAAACAAGGGTTGACCGCTCATTGCTTGCCAAGTTGCCATGCAAGTACCGGTCAGTTTTCCTAGAAACAAATTGCGTGAGAGTGCACGATTAAATAAATAAATGAGTGAATGAGGAACCAGTTACTGAATTGCATTCATGAATGCATGTGTTAGGACTGGAATCATTTTACCAAATGGATTTTCAACATTTGCATTTCTATGTTCTTTGACTGGGACTTTTAATTTAACAAACTAATGCATTCTGAGAATTGTATTCATGCTTCACATCCCTTGGGTCAATTTATATGCATGGCATACAGTGCTTTGTGGAAGCAAAAACTGCGCTGGACTCTGATACACAAGTGGACATGGAGTCATTTGTTGACCTTACACAGACTTGAGGATATGGCCAAACTCCACTAATAAAGATGATTTGGAAGATAAAAAGCTACTATTGGCCCACCTACGTCTGGAAGACTGGAGTCCTATCTCAGAAAGGGCACCTGGGGAGTTCCACAGAAGGCACAACTCCATGAAGGACTTGCAACCTCCCCACTTCTAATCGCTCTTATTCCTAGGCCTGCTTCCGCACACACTTTTCTACTCCCTCCACCTCTACTCGGCAATGACCCTTAAAACAATGTTCTGCTGGACAGGGGAATCAACCTGTAGGAATTATCACCATTACCTCCTGCAATAACGATCTGTAGAATGTAAAACTGCATATTTAAATTTATTATTCCTGATAGCAAAAGTAAAGACTTAGCTGAATTTGAATACAAATTGCAGTGAGAGGGCAAGTAGGTAATTACATGCATGAGTGAGTAACAGAGTGAATGTTTATCCTCTGCGGAGTCCCTGAAATAATGGAAACGTACTGGTAGAGCTCCACGAAGAAAATCCTATACTTAAACCACTGGGTGATGGTTGACATAATGTGCTTTTTGTCTTTGCAGGTTAGTAGAGTTATGTGCACCTGCCACCGCTACTTTGTTTATGTGATATAGGAGTGATTGACTTTTTCAAACCGGTAATTTGAACAGCAGAAGTCAGCTAATCATACAAAACCATGCGTGTAACACAGCAAGTATATGTAACATTTCTACTATGACATCAGGGACTTTTCAAGATTAAATACACCAAGCGATGAACAAGACAAACAGTAAATTAAAAAAACATATACCCTGATAATAGATACATGCAGACAGAAATGGGTTATTTTCATTCCATGCCAATACAAAAATACAAAAAATTGTGGTGTGAAAAAATAGACAAGACAGAATACAACCATACCTCCCTAATGTAAGTACAAGCCTAGGTCCTCCCTCAACGATAAGTGGCAATGCCCGGTTTACTGGCATCACCTATGCTACTATCCAACTCTTCAAAGGAGTACAGAAGTACAATCACATTTCCCTCATCCTGTCAGAACTTAACTAAACTCCTTATGGACATACAACGTCTTCAGGGTCTCCTCTGTCATCTACGAATCAGTAACAACTAACAAGGTTACCTTGCCAGACTGCAGAAAGCAGTCATAGAAAGCCAACACAACGCACAAAAAAGTTATTGGTTGGGTCAAAAGTCATGTGGAGTCACGTTCATGAACTTTCTGTGATTAGGGTGAAATGACACCGTGTACTGCAATATGACAGACAACACTGAAGAAACCATCACAACTATTTTCACATGCAAAGAAAATTAAAATTCCAACAGCATGAACAACAAAGCGCATTACTGGTAGCCTGACACAATGAGAGAAATAAATACATCAATCCTTTACCAGCAAGCAGTCCTTCAATATACCTGTTTTCACCTGTGTGGCAGTATCCAGAGGACGTGCGCTGCACAATTACAGAACCTCTTGGGCAACAACGGATAGGAGTAGAAGAAGAAATAAAACTAAGCCTCCACTCATATTTGGATATTTCTCAGGCAATGGCTTTTCCTAAAAATCTAGAAGCTCCAAAGTAGCAAAGCATAAGGACCTAAAGGGCACTCTATGAAAGCAACATAGTACCATAAGCAATAAAGCATATATCAAAATGTTGAGTTGGTTTCAATCTGCAAAGAGTATTTTTACTGGGAAACAGAAGTTCCGCAAGAATCTGGGGTTCACCGCAATAATGTTGTGGGTTTCCTTGCCATGTGTCAGAAAAGATAGTTTCTTGAGACCCTCTGGTACCATTGTTGTTTATATGTTTCGTTGGGGAGAGTATCCAGAGCTTGGTCTTTAAACTTCCCCTAGGTCCCCTCCTACCATAGTTTTTTGTTGTTAGAAAAGATAGTTCACCTACACAAATAGTTCCTTCATCCACAATCCAGTTCTTGGAGGAAAGGGACCGGGAAAAAGCAGGTCAGCACCACAAAGTCCCCTTTCAACAGCATAACTACTACACCCGCACAGAAGTCAAGGAACCTAGTGCAAAGATTTGACAGTGAGGAAAAATATAAACCAATCAATTGTCACCTTTAATTCCACCACATTTTCTTCTGAGGTACCTGCTTTGACAAGTACTGAATGTTCCCTGTACTGCTTGGTATAGTAATTGTACATAAAAATTAAGTGTACTTCCACCCCCCATTTAACTTGAAATTACTGACAGTATCTCAGTTCATTTAAGTTAATTTAAGCCCAAGTACTGACAGACTTGATCGCACATGCTATGATCTGGGTGTGTTGCCCCCAGCGAGTTTCAAAGCAGTTCTGCCCGCTGGTCTGGTTATGGTCTGGCATGAAAGCACAGCTGACGCCAAAAAAATATGTGACTATCACAAGAGAGGGGGTTTGGCTCCACCCACATGTTGGGAGCCAGGAAAACATTTTGACTGGGTAGAAGCTGTGTGCTTCCACAAAAAATGCATACCGTCCATGCTGCTGTGGTAATTTTATTTATCCAGCTTTCCGCGCTTGAATTTTCAGGGACACACATGACATGGTAATGCTATTAAGATGTCTTAGATAACTAGATCATTTATGGAGTTTTCTCCGGCAGCTGTACTGATGGGAGGAGGGGAGTAATTAATCTACATGATGTTTAGAACTGGCTTCACAGTGCAACTGTCCCCTACACCAATATTATTCTACAGTTCTTAGCTTCCACACAACTACAAATCCATTCCCATGCGGTTTGTATAGCTTCACATACCATACAATATTTCTTTAAAGCTAGACCTATTGCCACTGCCAATGCTTGTTTTCCTGTTCTGCTTTTTACATATGATCATCAGATGGAGCAAAAACTAGCAACAGCTGACAGCAGATTAGAGCACACAGTCATGAAAGTCAGAGTCTATGTGTTTGAGATATAATTCCTGTAACCGGTAAACAGAAGTGTGTGGAGTTGTATCTATGAAGTGGTTAATGTCAAAGAGAGTGTATGGAAAGGCATGCAAACAATGTGAGCCAGAACACAAAGTTTTAGTCTTAAATACTTAATGGGAATATCCAATTTCCAGAATATCGTAGCCAAAATCTCAAGGACCCAAAAAAAAAGTGCATAAGCATAGGTTTTCTATTCCTAATACCACCCATATATGTACCGTGAAAATGTATTTATCGTCAAGGTACATAAAAGGTGGAGTTCATTATAGAAAGCAACTGGAATAATGCATTTCTGCAACTGCGGTTTCTTCTGCATAAGTATGGATTTGCAACATAATCCATCATCGGCAGCATCATCTGCAGATTTGAGCAAAAAAAAAAATTATTTCTAACTCAAATGGATCAAAACTTGGAAGCAGGTATCCATGTACGATGCAAAGCCCTTCAGAAAGGTTGACTCGTCATCTTTCATTTCCTTATTGCTGTATTTGAGTGCTATGCTGGTATTAGATAAGTGAAATCTTTGCTTAGACAGACAGAGTTCTCATGTATAAAAATGTCAAAATAATGTAGTAATAAATACAATTACAAAATGGGCCGTGTTACGTTGCATAACATGCCTTTTCTTGACTCCTAATTTAGACGACCGTGCTGCATAAATAGGACCTCCTCTGCCACATAATTGCTGCAGCCTCGAGTAAACCTATACTTACCAATGTATACTTACTTGTCGATATTTTATTCCTCGATATTCTGGCAATGGTATTCTACTAAGTGGACACTTCCTACTCAATAACTTTATAGCACCACTGATCACGCATCCCCCATCCTAAATGTTGTCTTGGTTAGTAGATGGGGGAACCAGCACAGCATAGATGTAAGAACAGGATCCGGAGACAGCAGTGCAGCATGTTCAAGACCGCTCCCGCAGACATTCAATAACAACATATACTCTTGCTTCTCCCTCATGGTCTTCACTGATGACATCCATATGGGCACCACAGGACACTTCTTAAACAACGGAAACAGTGGACATTACTTCTTGTCCTAACTGAGTGTACTAGCATGCGTGTTCTCAATTATCATCCCAGTGATTGCGTCAGTGACTCCATCTCATAACCACAAAAATAGGGGAGTGCAATCGCACCAAGCGCACTCATATTTGCACCTTTATGCTATTGTTAAGTCCATTCGAAAACACACATCCTCATATGAGGATCAACATCTCTCCCTGGTCCCGGCCTTACCCAGACACCGATGACTCCATTGAAGTACAAGCCACACAATAGAGAATAGAGATGAAGGTGGGTCTGTCGGTGAGAGATTAGCTTGGCTCTTCTCACAGATATTCAGTGTTGCTTCTCACCTGTGAAAATAGGGACTCTCAATCTCTAGTTACCTTACTCCAACTCCAGTCTGACTCTAACAATGTGAATTCAGGAGTAGAATTCTCCCAAAAATCAGGCCTATTGGGAATAACGTACACCACCACGCTTTTAGCACCCCTAAAGGTTTTATTTATTCATCACCGACATCTCTCCCCCCTTCAGCATGGAGTAAGCACCCCAGGAAGTGACGTCTGAGATGTCTAGGCATTTCCCGCTGAGTGATCCATCCTCATAACTTCAATGAACTAAAGCCTTGACCTTGACCCGTGCTTCCCACCTCGCTTTAGTGTTGCCTCATTCTAAGCAGCAACAAATCACCTCACCTCATAAATCGCTGTGACATCACTGTTAGAATAATGGTACCTAAACAAACGCCATATGTATGTTATTTGTTACGTTATTTTACATTTATGAGGCACACAACTACCTCAAGGGGTTTCCCGGTTCCAGCAGGTAAGGGTGAAAAAGAGGAAGTGGGAATAAATTACTGATTAAACAACCAGGTCTTCACTTGTCTACGGAAACTATTAAGGACATTTTCCTCACATATAAAGATAGGAAGAGAGTTCCACAGAGAGAGGCCCACAAAAGAAAAGGACCTACCGCCCATCTTGGTCAGTTTAATTCTAGGGATAACAAATTTAAACTGTCCAGCAGAACGCAAAAGATGAAAAGGAGTAAACAACTGGATTAAGGATTGCAAGTATTGTGGGGCTGTGCCGGATTTAATTTTAAACAATGCTCAAGGCCTTAAATTTAATACGGTTCTCCACTTTTAGCCAGTGTAATTTGCGAAGAGAGTCGCTGGCTGACACCATCCTGGGTGCTTGACACAGCAGCCTAGCTGCTGCATTTTTCACCACCTGCAACCTACGTATTATTGTTTCATTTGAGCCTAAGTATAGAACGTTTGGCGTAGTCAAGCCTAGACATGATCAAGGCATGAACCACAGTACGTTGAACAGAGGTGTAACATCCACTGAATTTTTCTCAGCCATCTCAGAATGGTAAAGCATGTCGCAGCCACCTTAGTAATTTGTTGCTTCATTGACAGATGGTCGTCAATGATGATACCCAGGTTACGAACTTGATGTACTGGCTGGGGTAAAAAGCCCATTTCAGTGGGCCAATGTTGCGGACCCCATAGGTCTTTTTCTTTTCCTAAAATCATAACCTCAGATTTATCTCCATTTAGTCTGAGCAAGTTGTTCTGCATCCAAGATGCAATTTTCCTCAGACCTGTCTGGAGAACAGATGACTCAAAATCCCCTAGAAGTAAGGGAAAAAATGATCTGCGTGTCATCCGCATAGGAAAATGGGAGAGCCCAATCTCTTTGTCAATATATGCCAACGGACACACACAGATATTAAACAACAGGGGACTCAGTACAGAGCCCTGGGGAACTCCATAAGGAGATAGATGGATATTAGAACTTGCAGAGATGGAAAAAAAATTGAAAAGTTTGATCAGCCAGGAAAGAGCGAAACCATTGTACGGCTGAGTCTCCAAGGCCTAAGGAATGCAAGGCTTTCAGCAGGACCGTGTGAGACACTGTGTCAAAAGCGGCACAGAGAACAAAATGCGCTGCCCGGAATGGGACTCAGGGTGCACTTCAGTTGACGAGAGTGTTGAATAGCACTGACACCCCAGCTGACTTAGCCCCTTAGTTCCAGAACTTCCTTACCACTGGTCTCTGGCAGCCTTGGACCCCCAGCTACACTAGATGCGGCAGCAAGTCTCAAGCTACTCCCCCCCCCCCTTCCCCTCCTTGACTAATGTTGTCTTCATTTTGTTGTACCCTATGTCCACAGTTGGATTCAAAGTGCACTATGTTTAACTCATCTACATGCCACCAGCTGGTGCGACATACTAGTACTCTTCGCCCTGTCTAGGGATATTGCCTCACGATTCAATATGCTCGCCATCACTCACGCATCTGTCTTTCCTGTTAATATTGTGCATCATGTTATTGGTAACCACTTTTTGTTTCTTTTCTAAACGATGGAAGAGCGCAGCTCTGACTGTATGTTTTCTTAAAATGTGCAAAACTGTTAATAAAAAAGTAAGATGAGAGCCAACGTATCACCTTGGTCCAGATGTCGTCTCAACATTTTGGTAACCCCAAGTAAGGTAGATATAGTGGGAAAAACAGCTCTAAAGCGAGACTGAGAAGGATGAAGGAAACTCAACGACTCGGCCAAAGAAGTCAGCTGAAAATTGACATGTTTTTTAAGAAGCTTAGATATGTAATCCTCAAAAATGTGAATCGACACAACAGTTTTTTTAACATTAAAATTAAATCAATGTTCTACAAGGATGGGCGTTATCTTTCTAGGGCTGTGATACTTTGAAAGGCACATGAACACCCACAAAACTTGTGAGTTTATCATCTGGACACTAGATAGGGTGGTGAACTACTTCTAGGGTAAGAATACCAGGGTAGCACCCTTATAACTGGTGGAGATTAAAGTAAAGTCACTCTTCTATATAGAATATGTATTTTTCTAATGGAGAACATAAGAAAAAGTTTTAAGGGATTATGCAATTTACAATTTATGTAAGTATGGGCCTGTGTACAGTGGTTTAATTTTAAAATGCATAAATGCATCTGGATGTGAGAAGCTTAAAAAACAATTCCAGAACTACTCCAAAGAAAGTGTGACTTTTAGCCTCTAGGAAGTGAGTACTCTTGGAATAGCCGGAGAATTATTATTTTTTTATAAATATTTCATTGATGTAGCATCAAAAAGCGAAAAAACAAACCTAGTCATTTTTTAAGTTGAACATAACAGGCAAACCTCAGTTGGTGGGTAACATGGGAGACCTGATAATGGAAGAACCTAAAAATTGTGTTCCTTTTTTGGTAATTATGATGATATACTTACACCCTGCCTAGAACAGTTTAAGTGCAAGTGCATATATTAACTATCTAGTTTAAATCATTTTGATGCAAAAACACATTCATTTTTGTGCCTTTGATCGTAGAATAATAAAAACCACTCATCTGGATTGCCGGCATTTGAACAGAAGAATAATCCTTCTGACAAGCTGCCTACCTTTGGATTCAAAAGCCCACTGGAAATGGAAAAAGCTGAGAATGTTCGCCTTTCCAAAGTACACAAGATATTGCAATTTTTCTGACGAAATCACATAGGCAGCTATGCCAAATCCATTCTCAGGGACCTGAGATATTAGAACGAAGCGTGGGCATTCTAATTGGGAAAGCACGATGAAGAAAAAAGCTAAAAGGAAAACATTTCAATTAGTCCCATTAGACACTGATCATTTTTCACTGATTCTAATGAGAGGTGCGCGCACCGAAGAGGTTCACCTCACTATTTCTGGGTAGCAGGGTTGGAAAGTATTTTTAATGCAAAGATTCAAGTGACGAAAGAAAAATTTTAGGCTTTGCATTCCCAATTTGTTGAGATGCGCTTTCAAATTTCACTCAAGAGAGCCACTGTGATGCACGAAGGCCTTTAGATGAGTGTTGGTCTTCGATGGGCAGGAACCACCAGCAAAGCTGGTGTGTTAGACGCCTACCTAGGCCTTCAAAAAGATTCCCAATCGTACTCAGAAGGAAATCTATTGACTCTGTAAAAATGTCCACCATCCTCCCATAATTATCTACATCACAATTCTGTTTTGGTGTATTATGATGTAGACCCAGTTGTATTATGAAGTAGATGTACATGACTTCTAATCCAAATTAATTAGGGTGTTGCATGCCTGAAAGAACAGCAAGTCAAGGATGCTCTTTGCAGCAATGTCTCCGTTTACAGATATAATAACCAGAGAGACAATAAAAAGCATTGTCAGAAAAGCCACCATCATGAGTAAAAACGTTGTAGTAACCAGATGCCTCAATATTTTCTGGGACACCATATTCCAGTCCTGGGCTTTGAATTAACCATATGCATTCTAGATAGTTACTCTTTATTCGCACGACCTGAACAAAAGTTCTAGATTACAATGGTCTGGGAGGAAATATCTGAGTGGAAAAAGTTCTAGATGACCTCGAAGCATGCAGAGCTGTGAAACAGTTTCTTGAGACTAGATGAGAGGAAGGATGGAGAAACAGGCTCAAAAGATCTGCAAGGAAGTGCCTCAGTAACAGCCAATAATGGCTCTCAAATGGTGTAGAACCTACGAATCCATCAAAGGGACTTCCAAAATAACTTATGGTCAGCAATGCGGACTTGGGTTTTGCTTAAGGCTTTCTCCTTTGATTGCGAGACTCCTCGACAGTCTATAGAACCATGTAGGGCTGCCAAGTCACTGGGTGGGAGGAATGATACATCAACCAGTACATGGTTCAGCCATGTCCACAACAACATACTAACTGAGGACTGGAAAAGGGAGATACCGCCGTCCCAGGCAGATTTTAATTTTGGCATGTAAAAAACATACAAAATAAATTCGTAAAGTGTTGCTAAGTACGCCTCAGGGATTACTTGATATTACGGGAGACAAGAGCACAATTAAATTGCACATCTAAATTATATCAGCCAAGGCAAGTAATTAGTGAAAGCCGAAAGCATTGGGTTTGCTTTTGGGGGCAGCTGCAAAATCAGGGGTTATTCCCAGTGTTCCTTAAACTGGAGACTGCTCTAAAGGGCTGAGTGGAATGGCAACCCAACCCCAAAAGCATCCATTCCCAAAGCTCTGCAGCCAAGTGCCAGGGAACATGCAAGTAAGCAGCATATCTGTGCGCATGCCTCGAAAGATGAGCTGCTCAGCAGGAAAAGTTGAATTTTAGAGTGCAAAGACTCCGGCTGATGCACTGCCACTATTGGGTCAACACAGGTGTTAACATTCAATTTACATTAAAGCAATATGGGAATTTATGCACCATTTCACTGAAATAAGTGCAAATTACAAGTGTAAATTTAACTCTCTCATAAGTTAATTTAAACCAGTTACGACTGGTTTGCCATATCATTTTCCAGTTTAAGCTTGCCTAAGTTACACACATATGGAGAAACAGAAGTAAGTGAATGGTGTTAAGAATAAAATACATTTACGCCCTTTTCAAGCTTCATGGATAGATACACTGTTAATATATACGTAATGTATGGGCGTTCTCAGATTAAATTCAAACTTGCACCTGGAGGACTAGTTTGTGAAACGGGCCCTAAACTGTATTTGAATTGCCTCACTTAGAGTGTTTTGCCCTCATCTGTAGACGGTTTCACTGAAATATTTTGTCACAGAGATTTAAGAAGCGACCCGCCGGGGAGTGATGAAATATTAGAGATTCACCGGTCACTGTAAATTTTCACATACTTTAACAAAAGCATAGGACTCAGAAGACTTACGCAAAAGGAGTAAATCAGTGTGCAAGATCCACAAGTCACAATGAGGCACTGACAAGGCGAGCTCATAATTTGTTCATACTGATGTGACTTGAACTTGGATAATGTACATAATGCAGACTCTTCTGTTGGCAAACCGCATGATGGAATCTGAAGAAGGGATCATAATATGGGGCCAAGCACCTTGGAAATGTGCAATCTCTGATCGAAGACAAGCACGTACAAGTGTCCAAAAGGGTCCATCATTTGTTCAGTGAAATGGAACCTTTTTTGGTGATAGTGCAGCTTTAATACTACATGCGTTACACAAATTAACTTTGTGGGAGTTGCCTTTTGACAACACTGGGTAAAATGGCACACAGCATGGGCATCACTTCAACAGATACTAAGGTTAGCTGAAGTGAAACCATGTACTGACAGACTCAACTCCCAATGACAACACAGGATCACAGCGTTAACCCTGGGTCCACAGCAGTCTTTTTTCTGTGATTGCAGGGCTTTGTGCAAGGGCTAGTAGTGGTAAATTCAGAAAGTCCCCGGGATTTTAAATGTTATTCTTCCTCTGCCTTAGAGACTTCTGAAGCAAGTATAGTGTTGGAGGTACCAAAGGACACAAGACCAACTACCACTTCTTGGTGACCATGAATGATTAACCTTTTTCTAGGAAACCTAAGTTAAGAGGAGGGGATGAAATTTGCACACCAAAAACCATCAAGATATCACCAGCTGCAAGTAAACAGCATTAAACCTATTGAAAAATGGTTTCGCTTTGGAAAAAAAATATTTTCAGCTGGAAAACATGAAATTATATTGTTATTGTAAATCTATGCAATCAGGAAGCGTTCTGGAAATGTGATGGGACCAGAATACACCTTAACTGCTTTTTTGGATTTAAAAATGCAGCTCTCTGAATTAGCGCACTGCGACTTCTGTTTAATGCATTACACAGTTCGAATTTCTGTGTGCCAAACTAAAACACCATGTCCTGATTCACGAAGAATGTATTGTGATTTATTCTTGGAGTACCCATGGCTCTATTCAGAATTCCAGGAGTATTTCAACTTACTCCTAGAATGCAGTAGTAAACCAGGAGTACACCAAGAGTAAGCTAGACCTAGGTACAGCAACATCTTGGTGTATAGGGCCTCAAAATTGCTCCTTAATAAAAGCCTCATTAGAAGTTATTTCCTGGCTGTGTGTGTCTCCTATTTTTACAATTATAAATAAATCTCAATTTATTCCCCGAAAAAAATGTGTGGCGCATTTTTCAGAAGCCCCTTTAACGAATGCCTGCAGCCAATGGCAAGGAATTACCTTCTACGTCATCATTGACAATGAAATTGTGAATTAATCTGGAAACCAACATAGGATTAGGCATTTTCCTACTGATGAATCCAAGCATCCTAACGGACTGCTCATGGGCTGGTGAGGGATTCAGGGACCCAGCATGTGTTGGCCATTTAGTACAGGTTAGTGGATTGGCCCCTAGGCGTTCGTGGAAGCCGTTTGTCAGAGGTTCTTCTCTCGCTTTGCAGACTGTAATTCAAGTGACAAACTGAGAAAAGAAACCCATCCATCAACAGAAAATGGCCACAAACTCAATACTCCCCTAACACTCTGGGTGTTAAACGCTGTTTGTAACATTACATCTAGAGTGACAACCCCTCCGCTTTCGAGAGTCCGAAGAATGCGCTGCGGGGGGTACTTGCTATTCATTTATTCTCGAGGTTTGCATGGTTCACACGTCACCTGCAGACACTTTGTGGCACTAAGTTCAGCACAACTTCCAGACAGAAGGGTAACAAGGCCAGGATAGAACTTGTCACCAGCCTCTCTTAGGTTTTCAGAGCCTTTTTAGGCTGCAATCAGCAGAGCAAGAGAGGTCAGCAGAATGGAAGAGACCAACAGGAAGAGAAGGACAGAAACAAATAGCGACAAAGGGAGAAAGGGGGGGATGAAAAAGAACCTGCAAGAGTGAGATATGAAAAATGTAAGGCAGGGGAGTGGACAACGGAGGCTTGAGGATCCATAAAGACTATATAACTTGATGTATGGCAACTCCGACTGGCATTCAGCTACATTAGAGAAGGGTGCTAAGAAAAACTTTGGGTCCCTGCAGAGATATCCATTTTTTGTTAACAAACTTTAGACAGCATTGTCAGTGGGCAGCAGGTTCAGTCACTTTTAGAGAAAGCTTTGGTAGGACG
Source organism: Lissotriton vulgaris (assembly GCF_964263255.1). NCBI lineage: Eukaryota > Metazoa > Chordata > Amphibia > Caudata > Salamandridae > Lissotriton > Lissotriton vulgaris. Next base: position 1,324,015,874 of record NC_141687.1, on the reverse strand, counting down.
GGCAATTAGGGATTTTGCCACCCGATGAAAAGTGTGGCTTTTCGTTTCACGGGTAGAAAAGGCAGAGAAAGTGGTTTAAGTTCTAGAAAACGAGAAATCTAGGGTACATAACTATTGGAAAATAGCTAAAATATTTGTGAACTCTATCTAGCCATGTGTGCACCTACCAGGAATTATTTTCCGGCTTTTCAAACATATAACGTCACAGCTTAAGCAATGTCCCATGGCTGCAAGAAACCTGCAAAAAGGAATCGATTGCCTCCCAGCCATATCCACCTCAGCAGAGCTGGCTGGATAAAGAAGCAATTTTCCTGCCCTCAATAGAATCCTTTCATTCTCCAGGTCTTGATTGCACTTCTTCCCGTTACCAGGTAACGAACAATGCACAATGTCTAGATGCTGGATGAAAAGGAATATACAAGCATCTCCGCTCTGACAAAGCACACCAGGCTGTTGTACACGGCAACCTTGAAAGTCATGTATGCCCTTGGAGAATATGAATTCCACAATTAGCCCCATTATTTTAATGTATAAAACACGCTCTCATCTGGACTGCATAGTGGTCAACTGAACGCACTATGAGGCACAACATAATTTTTAGGTCTCAGGTTAGCCAAGCACTTTTGATTATATTAAAAGTATACGTATAATATACTGTATAGGAGAGATTTTCATACAGTCTAGTCTTATCACCAGGAGATTCTTTGTTAGGCCGAAAATATGGTAACTCACACTATAAAGAGAACGCTTACGATAGAGTACGTGACATCATGAGCTATAAGTATTTGTTGTGGACATCCTGAAAACCTGGCCAGTATCAAGCCCTCCGTTAACTAAGTTGGACACACCTGATATATATATATGGTCTTATGTTGAAAAAATCCATAATAGGGTATTAGCTCTGCAAAGATGTAAACTTCCTAATTTATTCGGAAAATAAAGAGAGGGGGGGATAGACCAAGTATTTTCTAGGGAGCCCCCATGACAGGCCGAAATGTTTGAGACAATTCACCTAGGCGATACATTTGTTAACCTAGAAAACAACTTCAATCACAACAGTCGTCTGTCGAGTTAAAAAAAAAAAAACAAGGGCATGCAGTATGGAGGCTATGAGAGAAGAAGAAATTGGCTTCGACCAAGATAGTTAACTGGATATTTCCATTATTTCACAAACTTCCTCAAATGAAGGCCTATAAAGGCCAAAGGAAGCAGTTGTCTTGCGTCACCACTACAAATGACCATCACCAGACTGGAACAAATGGCCTCGTTGGGAAAAAAAATATTTTGCTTGTAGGCCCAAGAATAGTTTCACTAGAGTTGATGAAGGGTGAATAGAGATGCTAACTAGCACATTTTTGCATTCCATCCTGAATTCCCTTTTCACAATTTTTCCGGCTGGGTCACAATGGTGACCTGCCTCCGCCCACCCCCTAATGGCTACTATTTAATTGGTCACTACACTCCTATAAAGTCCAGCCCCAGAGTCTTACTGCTTTATCATTATTCTGCGGATGCATTTGCGACAGTCATGGAAGCACCAGGAGCTCCTGTAGCATTGATACCACACTCCAGTGTTTATGAATATACCAGAATGAGTGCACGAAGTACCCAGAACCTTGTGCCTCAATGTGTTTGACATTCAAGGAGGTCAGCATCTGGAGATCAAAGAGGTAGCGCAGAGATGCAGGTGAACGCTGGCCAAACATGCCTGAAGAAGGAGGTGTTTTGAGTCCTGTGGAAGCTGCAATGGTCCCCCCGCCTAATGGAGCTGGGGAAAAGGGCTCAGGTTTTTATGAGCCTGCCTCCGAGAGAGCTCTACCACCTCCTACCACCTTCTGAAAATATGAAATTGAAATCTGGAAATGTAATAAGTTTCGCAATTACTCCCTAACAAGCTTAATGCATTGGGCCGAGTGAAAAGTAATCGAGTTGTTGGTGGTGGTGGTGATCCGGCAAATCAGTGCCTTTACGCTTATGGTGTGACTCTTTGGATATATTACACTTATTTCATACTCCATTTTGTATATTACATACCAGTTTCTTCACACTGCGTTTTTCCAACTGGCTAGTGAACCAAATTCTATGACAAATACATTATTTCGCCACCAGAGCGATCTAGCAGTGTTAAATTCTGTGCAGTTCTGTGGTTTCGTTGATAGAGGTATGTGATGCAGTGACACAATAGATACATGATAATGCCACGTAAATATCCACTTTAGTTTCCTTTAATTTGTTTTCTGGATTCCCATCCAGCATAATTTATTAAATCCTGCCACAGAATTTGCCCCTGTATTGCCGAATAATTCCAGTGGCCATTTTTTTTTTAGTTTGAGTTTATTCAGCAAAACGGATAATAGAAGAAAAAACTGCATGTTCAATAAGTAGAATATCTCAGTTACATATACATATTAAAGTGGCCACTTGTAAAAGCAGCTGCAGCAGCAGAGAGGGAGCTGGGTGGACTTGATTCCTGTCAGGAAGCTTTGTAATTAGAATGCCTTATCTGATACCCTCAAATCAAATAACTACTTTATTCAAGAACGTGCCCCTCTTGGACAGACCACTTTCTTGTAGGGCATTCATTTTTGTGTACTAATTAGACATGCAAAGCAGTAAACATGGCATTTGCTTCCTATGGCATTAATCTCAGAATGATGCGAGCCAAAACTATGAAGAACAACGGGAAGACACGAAAACATGCATACACTACTTTTCAACTACCTTCACCAAGGCAGGAGAGGCAGCTCTGCTCTGCAGAATTTGCTGGTAGTCGTCGCTATAGTGTAGATTTATTTTATAGGGTTTTATGAGAGTTAAGAGAATGCAGCATGTCCTTTCGCCAGGGCATGGAATTTCCTCCATCTACATGGACCATACCTCTTTTATTTAACGGGATAGCAGAATAAGTGGGGAGTGAATTTTCCTCCCTTGGTGAGACTGACTGTTGCTTCCATTGGCTATTTTTCCCGGGGCTGGAGAAATTGAAAACTGTTTTTTGAAGCCCTGGGGCCGAAGTTGGTGCCTCAGTCACTTTCGCCACATTCTCCAGGTTCATTTAAGCAGGCTGAGAGGATGGTGGGGTGGAAATGGAGAGCGGGAATGAATAGATGAGAATGGATTCATGGATGGGAGGTGAGGGGTGAAAGCAACTGTGTTAGTAAAAAAAAATTGGAAATGCTGCTTTTGGTTTTACAGTTCATCCCTAGGCTTTTTGTTCAGGAATCCCAGTACATCACAAACAGGTGTTTGCCCTAAAAATTGGGCTGCCAAGCTTTGCAGACATTACCCCATACGCAGGTTATTTCTAGATAGTATTTTTGCTGGTGAAATCTTAGCGCGGAGAAACAACAAGCTTGTAGAGTTTTATACCTCGAAATGTATTAGTGTATTATTCCCTAGTCAGAGGTACAGAACTCAAAATGATGGAATAATACTGCACTTGGTAATTACCACACACCAGTGGTCTTGATGTTTACTGAATGCATGGTTACCACACCACAGAAGGCATGGCTCCTAGGTGAGCCAGGTTGAGCGGCCCAAGGTGTACGATTATGAACTAAGCCCTCTCACTTCTGGGCCACTGAGTATCTCAAGATAGTGGGAGAGCATCTGGTACTGGGCAGGCCAAGAGAAAAATATTTATTAACAGACTTCAGTAAATGACATGAACCTTGATGGCTACAGACTTCAACTTTCACTGAATGCCAAGTCACTCCGATTCACCAATGACAACAGTCTCACTCTCAAGTAGCACACCGCCAAAAAAACACAAAGGTGGCCTGGTACCAACTTTCCCTCGTAAAGAAATAGAATCCATTTTTTCCAGAAAGTGACTTCAGAACTAATGTTCAAGCCCTTGTACTCTTGCACCAGGATGGTGGTAATGCCCTGCTCCATGATCCCCTGCACACCAAGTAGCACCCCTTAATAGCATTGTGCACACCACACTACATCTCAACCAGGGCCTGAAAAAATATGCTCATATCATCCCAATTCTGATCAAACTCCATTGGATTTCATTGTTGGCCTGCAGCATCTTCGAAATCAGAGGCATCACTTACAAAGCCATCATGACCAGCACCACAGCTTATCCTGTAGACAAGCTCACCACTCGCAGCCAGGACACCATCAGCCTGCAGACGTACAATTGTATAAAAGAAAGAGCAAGACAACAAGCCTTTACCATCTATGCACCCAGGATTTGGAACAACATCCCCTATCCATCAAGACTACTCCAACGCTGCTCCAATTTAGAAAAGAATTGAAGATGTACCCCTTTTTTGAACACTACCTCACACTGCATTAACAGTTCACAAACAAGCTACCTCTCCTGTCCCTTGTTTACTTTATACTTATCTTTGACCCTGTCAGCTCTTTGTTGCCTTTTGGCTGGGTTCACACTATAGAAATGCCACATACATACATATACACTTCAATCCTGGTCAGAGAGCTTGAAATTAAAGCAGCAGTTCCATCTGCAGTCTGGACTAAACCGAAATGAGAGCTGATCCTGCAGAAAGTGGAAGTGCAGGTCAGTTGGGCTCAAGGGAAATGAAGGAAGTGCCAGCAACATCTGTAGAGTGCCGGGACTGCTTGTGGTCGCATGAGGACGGCGCCCTGCAGACTGCTGAAGGAGGGCTTGGAGTTATGCTAGCAGTTATAGAGGGTCTCTTCCAGACTACAGCTGCTGAACAGGGTCGGCTAGATCTTCACAAGAGGGCTGCAAGAACTGCATGATGCCCCAGCAGTAATCTTCAATTGCTGGCATTGGCTGGCACGCTAAGCACTAATCTCCATGTACCTACATCCGGGTGAAGCCCAATTTCCTTTTACAGCAGTCACTCCAGTGCTTAATTTGTGCCGGTGCTTTCCGGTGCTTAGCACCGGCACTTATTTCTCAGGGCCGGGTCTACCCTCCACATGGGTCTTTCTGGTGAATGTCGTAAAATATTTGAAATTGAATGCCGCATGCCTTATGACTTATGAGCACACTTCGCATCTCTGGAGAGAGCAGTCCGCACACACAGAGCAGTGCCCAGCAGCAGGACAGTTAGTTAACAGTTAAAGATCTTTCAGACTCACTGCTGCTGCTGCTACAAATGTTACAATCTGCCCTGCAGTCGTTGCGTTCAGGCCGTGGCGCCGTGAGGGGGATGATCCGATCGGATGTGACCTCACGTCGACAGTGGAACAAGAAGGAAGTGAGGTAGAAGCAGCGCGGTGCCGAGGACTTGACTGGATTTGTCCTCGATCCACGTGGCATCCTTCTCAGCATAGTCTGAGAGACTGAGTGCACTGCTGCCTACTTAATGCTACCGTACCGGCATTGGACCGGCGGGATGGCACAGCATCGATGACCGGCACGCGGCATCATCACGGGGCATCGGGCGCTGCGGGGAGACTGCAGGCAATGATGCACAGCTGTGCAAACGTGGCCCCATGCGGTGCTGTGGCTCATTGAGCCCGCCGCTGCTACTCGCACCTCTGTTGTGCAGAAGTAATGCCGCTCTAGTCCGGACCAGGCCCAGCTGCTGACGAGAGCTTGGTGCCTGCAGAGACTCATGAGGCTGGCTCGTAGCATGGATCGCTCTCTGCTTCAGTTTCAGGTATTTTAATTTATTCTGAAATAGTTAATTATTTTAATGCATTATTATGTCACTGCAGCGCTGACTGACTCTGAGCCTGCTCCAACTCTGCTGACTGCTCAGGCGAGGCTGCGCTGGGGTCGGTGCCCTGACGGGCTTAGCTGGAGGGATGAGGAAGAGATCACTGCAATCTGCACTACAGTTTGTTTAATTTGAAACGACAGACCACGCAATTGAGAGCTTTGACAGTGCACACATTTCCAAAGCTCATATGTTCCTTTAAAAAATGTTTGTAAGCGCTGACAGTGACCGTGCTTTATTTGACCTGTGCTGCCCTCTATCGTGCCCAGGTGTCGAAAAGGTCACTTGTTTATGTGGAAAAGAAGTGGCTGGAGTTTGTGCAGACATTAGACCATCATTTATTGTACTAAAAAATCGAGAAGAGGCTCTCTGACTTCCACCCGCCTCTCCTCTTCTTGCCCCTGACATCACTCTAATAGTGGCAAAAGGATATTTTCTTTTCTAGATGGTCTGGAGCAGTATATACCGTAATAACATTTGGAAATTAATAATACAGTGGCTCCCGACCTGCTCCTCCCAAAACTTCTCTGCCACTTATTTCTAAAACGCAGACACCCTTTTGGACTCAGAAACCCTGGTATAGTCAGAGAAACTAGCACTGTCTCTCTTTGGCTCCAGGGGTCTGTCTGTCTTTGAGACTGGCCTTCATGGTTTCTTTCACTTTCAACAAAACGTGAGTGGTGTTTTTGGACTAGAGGCCTGTTGTGTTTCTGAAGTGCAGTATGGGAATGCGGTCTAGTCGTGGTCATAGGGAATGTTCTCGAAGACAGGTGCAGGAGCAGTAATTGAAAATGTGGCCCTGAGAGCCTGTAAGTTTGTGATTGAATTCAATCTGTTTACGCGTTAATAGTTCTAGGCAGTCCTTCTCCGTGGTTATTGTGTGTGTGAGGCAGGAGAGTGTGAAAAACTGGGACTTTGAGAGACTTTGAATTCCAAAGGCGACATGAATTCAAAGTGACATCTATTCACATAGGGGAAGTCACTTCAAAGCAGATTGGCTGACATATATAATATTTGCTTGGGTTTAAATTGTTCTGAACCCCACATATATGGTGTCACCTTGTTGTCTGTTGCTTCACAGCGGAGTACGTTTAAAGCATAGTTACCTTGATGAACATCTCCTAGGAGGGCAGCATGAAAAAAAGAGTCCCCTTTGGAGGGGCAAGCCAATTGCGATGGGTTGTGTAGCCTGGCTCACTCACAGAATGTGACAAAGGGGCCCTGCGACTCCCATATTAGGGGCGTAGCTTCCGTTGGTGCAGCGGGCCCAGAGGCACGAGGGGACACCTCACTTTAATGAATTGATGTATTCTAAAATTCGAAGAGAAGCCAGAGGCCCATTTCCTTCTTTGCACTAGGGCCCACAACACACTGGCTACACTCCTCTTCCTATCTTACAAATATTCATTGGTCTTCGATTTCATGGGAGGCTTGCGTAGAGTTGCCTTATCTCAACTGCTCCCCCCCATGCCCTTGCATGTACGGGTGCAGACTGAATTTGGGATGGAACAGGATGTTTTTCATTAGATTAATAAAGTGTAATGCTGCCATACTGGGTGGGTGATGTTGGTGCTGGTTTTGACGTCGTAGTTGTGTTTCTTTACCATTCTATTCTGCCCTGCATTAACTATGGGGGTTCTATGCTTTTGTTACCAGAGTAAAGCAAGTTTACTGTTGAGGTGCATTAGCAGAGGAGCTGGGTGTCGGTGCAATGTTTTGCTGCTGGACACGATTGAAGTGCATTGTGCTCAATGCTTGTCTTGTAAACTATTGAGTACAGGGGTCTCAAGGATTTCTGGAACCTGTCGGCGCAGCCCAATGGCAAGGTTGCTTAATTTCCCTTACTCCTCTATCTGCACCTCGCTCCACTTCGGTTCATATTTCTCGCTCTTGCAGGTGCTCTATTCTTTATAGTCCTTTTTCCAATCATCTCTCCCCCATTATTTCTCCCTATTCTGACCCTCTCTTGCTATTTCTGAGGCCAGCAATGCCCCTTACTCAGTGAAATAAATATTCCTTTACTTGATCTGAATTTCTAATTCTGGAAGGTTAAATATGAACTTGTTTACAGTCCTCTCCCTGTCTCACCTTTTTAACAAGTCTGTTTTGTATTTATTGCGTTACTAATCATTTATGGATAGATGAGACAGGTCTAAAACAGATTTGAATTGTATTATTCCTGTATATATATATATATATATATATATATTTTCTTTTTAAGTCTATGTTACAAAAGGGAAAACAACGGTTTTGGATGATTTCCTTTCTATTTTTATTTACCTCAAAATGAAAATCCCAACCATGCCTGTAAAAAATTGCCCACAAGAGCACCACAACTGTGTTTAATACGGCAGAATACATGAAAATAGTCTGAATTGTATAACTTTTATGAGTGAAATGGTATGTAGTTGTGCTGGAACTGTCATTTGCAGCACTAGCATGAGCAATGTGTGGTGCAACTGTTGTGATCTCCCGAAAGGGCCCGGGCACTTATTTTTTCTACAAATTAAGCACTGGCAGTGGAACAACTAGAGTAAGTCGGTGGAACTATTGGTCGAAGTGGGTGGAGCCAAGGGAAGTGGGGGTGGCCTCCTAGAAATGTTTGAGCACCTGCACTTCATTTTTTACAAATTAAGCACTGAGTCACTCCATTAGAGAACTCTAATATAGCCGTCCCAGCTTTTGCTGACAACTCTCGAGCAATAGGTTTGTTTACAAATTTGTAGCAGGTTACCTTTTGAGACGATACACATCCCTTCATATGCGAGTTTTTGGTGACTTCCAACTTCTCATAGTTGAAGAGAGAACCTTTGTGCTCTGGAAGCAGAATGCACCGCCCTGGAACTCACTGTGTGACCTTGATAAAAGTAATCTCAACCTGCAGCAAGTAGAATTTTTTATACGACAGAGTAACAATTTTCTGAAGTATGTTTAGGCATACGAACGGATAAATAACTGAAAAGGAGATGGGATTGTCAGCGATTTAGCGCAGCAACTACGTGTGCAAAACGCCATCTGCTTCGAGCTGTGACCAAACTATACCCCATGGTCAAATCCCAGCAATGACCTTCAGTTCATCTTGCATCTGAGGGCAATGCACTGAAAACCATAGAACTGGACAATCGCAACGCTTATTTCCCTACAGTGATGATGTGAGGTCCTAGCTGTGGCACAATGGGCTATAAAATGCCTTTAATATATATTATTAATGAAGGAGGACAGATCATTGTAAAATGAGGCGGTCTCTCGATTATATTAGCTTGTGATATGTTTACATGTAATCACATTGTAGCCTCCTGGCGGGTACAGGTAGAACAAGCAATGTGTCATTAGGTCATATCTGCACCTATAGAAACTAGTGGGGAAAACCGGGACCAATTAAAGCAGTTCTCTAGCAACAAAGAACCCCAAGTCAATAAAAGGCAATTAAAGGAGGCATAGGTCTAAGTGAGCTTAAGTCACATTATTTATTCATTTGGTGGCTTTGTATTGCACATAATAGGCTCATCTCAATGTATTTGTCAATTGCCAAATTCAAAGGGCCTCATCTATAATTTGAAGAAGGGCCCTAAAATCCAGGTTACAAGTAACCTGGATTTAAATTTTGTTTATTTATTTTTTAATTATGTATAGTGTCTGTCAACTAGACACTTAACTAAAGGGTTTAAGGATGGAAGACAACATACATTCAGCAGATACCACTCAAAATGTAATTCACAAAATGACTTTGGTTTTGATTTACAGGGTAGTACTTGAAAACTATTTTATTAAGTAGTTTGTGTAAAAAATGTACATTGTTTGACTCAGAAGAACACAAACCTGCATACTCTTCACTTAATAAAAAAGCCACACTGCTTTTATTCTGCACATCATGCCCATGTTTGATTTTTGGGAGTTCATTGTTACGTTAATCAATGTTCATAATTTCCAGCTTCTGAAATTGCCACTTCCCAACACAAAACAGCCCTGTGAGGGAGCATATGTATTATGTGCATGTCTCACTAGGATGTATGTTAAGATTCAATATACCAGATTTGAAAAAGAGTTGTAAAATATTTGGGATTCTTCTGAATTTTAAAATACTGCAGTGTAAATATGATTTGGCTTCGACAGTGAATCAGAAAATTTCATGACAGAATGAACCATTCTTTCTAACCTATTTAAAATGCATAGAAACGTGTACAGTTTAGGTTACTTGTTATGACAAAAGCACCTCCACCAATTCACCTGCTGAAGCCATTGATGCCACCACGCTGGAATTCAAACTTCTTAAAAGGCCAGAGGTAAACAATCAACTATTGGAAGCTGCACTGCGCCCCCTGTGCAGTGTTCATTGTTGCATATGATCAAACTGCTCTGAAACATTTTTGCTGGAATCTGCACATTATGTGCAGGTTCTGATTAAATGCTGAAAATCCATAACTCTGCAGAAAATAGCTGCATTCCACATTGTATGGCCTTTTTAGGTTTCGCCTAGGCAGCACTAGTGCAGTCTCTTCGAGACATGTTGTATTCAGGAGATGGGCTTTAAGCTCCGCCTATGTTCCGCCCTTGTATTTTATTGGCTCCTTTCAGTGTCTTTTAGAATTGTTTATATTTCATTGGTTTATTTCTTAATAGTCCCTCCTTCTCCCTCTTTAGTACTGCCTTCTCTTCAGTTACATCTTCAATTATAACCTCCCATAAAGACAGCCCCTCTTACATGTGACCTTACTCAGGTAAGTTTTATTTTCACTTGCTCAGCACTCTTTTCTGAATTACTTTTTTTTTTACTTAGTTGGAGTTGTAGGCATTTGTAAAAATAAATACATTAATAGGTGCTGGGACCTTCCATCATAGGTTTTCCAACTGACCACTACTGGTGAATCCTAGTGCATTGGGTGTCAGATGTACAGCACCACTCCTGCCATGAAATGCTTCAGGTGGGGAAAGCCAGAGAGGCATGGAGGCCAATGTTGATGTCAGTGCACTAAGATGGTAACTAGAAATTAGTATGCTGCCCTTTCCTATAGTCTCTGTCCCTCCAGATGTTTAACTCATCTAGCCACATGCCCCTTCCCTTAGTCCTCCCATGGCAGACAACTGAAGCTGCACAACAGTGGCCATGAGATTGTCCCTTCTGAGCAGCTGACTAACAGCTACATCAAAGCCAGAACTCATCACAGGGTCTCTATTTGAAGCTGGGGCGTCAGCAGCCGCCTTCATTTACTACAGTAATGTCCTTCAAGTATCCAGAATACCTGCAGCTTTAAGAAGAGAGCCCAAATAACCGCAGCACCCTATGTTCAGTAGGAGTGAGTAGACTCCAGGGAGAACAGCCACTGAAGTACAGGGTGTGAAGGTGGGCACCATGTGCCGGGGGTTCTAACCTAGACTAGGCACTGCAGGACGACATGGTGCCCAAACCGATGACGTGGAGGGAAGTAATGGACAGTGGTGCATCTCAAGATCAGCTAAGGTCCACCATGGGGCATGAAGCCCTCATTGGAAATTAATGGTGGAGCTGGAGGAAAGATCTGGGGTGCCCTAACACTGGCTCTTCTACTTGGGATCATGATAGTCAACCCCAAGATAGACAGGCATCAGAGCCTAGTGTATCAGAGGCCACGCATACCTCTTCAATTTGAAACACTGGCCCAGCGGTGAGGGTCCTCAATCAAAAACAGAAGCAGTGTTGTTACATTGCCCATTAAAGATGAGAAATATCAGAGTGAGCTCCTGCACTGCAGGGAGAGGAACTGTAGCTCTGTCCAAACACAATCCGTAAAAGTATGGGAAAAATAAGTTCACATTTCCGAAATTGCGTGCCAGTGTGGCCTCAAATTAAGCACAGGCTATGCCTTATGAGAAATAAAATAAAGGCTTTGAATAGAAATTACTGTCCTTCCATACATTCATTCATCCACTCAAGCCCCTCGTACTCCCACGGACCCAGCCGGCTACCAACCCAACTATGCATTCCGTTTGCGTATTCCACTCAATGCAGAAGACGTGAGCAATTGAGAACACCGGGAATAGTTGGATGAACACTAAACTACTGTGTTCTGAGATATTCTTGTGTGTTTGATTTTGAGTCCCAATTTGCAGTAGAGGTACAACATTACGTATGTGGCATAATGTCTGAGCCTGCTCCACGGTGCACCCATATAAGCTGTGCATGGCAAAGAATGGCACAGAAAACAAAAATGACTGTCCACAGTATTGGTAAGAATTTGCACCCATAATAAGGACAGCACAGCATTTAAAGATAGAGCGGCATAAAACTGCCTGTTTACCTTTCCGTGCAAGGGGGTGGTCTCATTAGAAGGGGGGTCCAACTGGGACTGTTAGCAAAAAACACTTATCTCACAGGACAAAATAATGGTTTTGTCAATGCTTGTTTTAACTTGCTTAAAGATAAAAATGGGAATATAATAAAAGGAGAAAACTAGAGACAGACAAGCCCTACACAGTGGAAGGTCTGTGTGGAGCTCAGAGAAGGCCCTGGGGAGACCAACAGCACAGGCATCAGCAACAATACACAGAGCAACTCAAGAGGCTAAGCAGGCAAGTGCCAATGCACAGAGTGATTTACACACCAGTAACAACAGCTTGAACAAGGCTCGGTGTCAGATTGAGAAGCAGCCAAGAAATTAGAAGTGGGTGTTGTACGGAGGAGGTTTAACACAATCTGGATGTCAGAATTAAAGAACAGTTGTAGGAAGCGTAGGATTACAGAGAATGGCAGAGTAAGAGGGTTTTTTTAAATATAATTTTATGCAGTGAAAAAACAAATAGGATTGGAGTAAAAAGTTTGGAGGATAAAAAGAGGAAAAGAAGATGACGTAAAAAGTCTCACTCTTGGAGGGATGAGGAGTAATGACCCAGTGTTCTGTAGAGGAGAGAACATAAAATAACAAGTGCATGCACCTGAAGCTGGACTCGAGGAAAGAAAGGGGTACCGTAAGAAGTCTTGCTGGATAGCATCAGTAAGAGGGTGGTCAGGAAATTGAAGACTGACAACAGGTGTGCAGAAGTTAAGGCTAGAACAGAAGCGAAGACAATAAACGTGTCACTTATAAAAAAGGGAAGGATGTGAAGAAGGGTGGGGGCTTTTGCAAATCTGCTACCCTGTCCTAGAAAACTCGTCCCCACTCTTAACGCGCGCCTCTCCCTACTCTAGGCCTAATGTTTTGCTGCAAATGTAATTAATTATATTGTTTTGGTGTTTACAGAGCCATTGCCAATACCCCTTGCGATACTTAAAATGCTTCGAAAACAGTTCATCTCTCTAACTTAACAGGGCTTCCAGTTTGGTCATATTTTTTATAGCCCACCAGTTGCTAATTTGTGCTACAAACCACCTGCTGCCACATTTCACAATTTGTCTCCACCTTCTTATTCGTCTTTAACCCATCAGCATTCAATCGGTCATAAAATGACATCCCACTTTAATCTCCATTTCACTGGAGACCTGTATCTTTACTGTAGAAGTGTGCACAGTTCTTTACCTTACACCGTCACAAAGTTTAGAAATAAAATAAGTACAAACAAGCATTGACAATACCAACAAGTCTGGCTTTCAAGTAATGTTGTAAGGTAATGTGAAGCATTGTAAGTAGATAGCTTGGGGATGGATAGGTTTCCTATGAAGCAAAGAAATGTAGAATAATATTGGTGTAAAAGGTCAGGTGATAGTTGCCCTGGTATGTAAGACCTAAAAATCCATCTAGTTATCCAAGACACTTTGATAGTACTACAGTGTCATATGTGTGCCCCTTAAAGTTGAAGTTCAGACAGCTGGATAAATAAAATGATCACAGCTCTTCTTTTGTGGAACCACACAAGTTCAGTCCAATCAAAAAATGTATTCCTGGATCTCAACATGTGCAAATCCCCTCAGATGTTGAATATTTATTCACATAATTGTCTGGTGAAGCCAGACCATAATAAGCATTGGCAATGCCACTATGTTTGTCTTATGAATGCACTGTCAAGCCAGACCCAAAAAATCCATGTATGCTAAGGACAGCACTCCTCCTATCTGTGCTGCTGCCTGATAAAAACACCATAATTTGTCTAGTGTTTTGAGACACTTGAATACCACTACAAAAGTGTGTGTGCCCCTGTAAGTTCATGCTAAGACAGCTGGATAAATAAACAAAATCATCTCAACTGTGCGGAGGGCCAGCACTTTTTTTGTGGAAGCATAGAACTTCTGCCCAATCAAAAAATGTCAGCCTAGCTCCCAACATGTGGGCGGGGACATAGTCCCTCTCCTGGTGGTTCACACACAATTATCCAACAACAGCTGCACTGGCAACCAAATGCGTTGTGAACTGTCGCTCACACGAACTGGTATAACTTTACAATACGGTGCCCATTTTGTTTTCAAATGCCAATAAAATATATTTACAAAAAAAAAACAGCTGCACTGGCAAGCCGGACCATAAAAAAGGACTGTGCTACAGGGGGTGGTTTCCATACAGTGCAAATGTAAAAATGTAAATTGATACTTGTATAGCGCACTACTCACCCGCAAGGGTCTCAAGGCGCTTGTACGAATACCGCTGTGGACCCGTCCTGGCTTTCCCTGTGAGGCGTCCACTCCTGGGCACCCCCAGGGTGAAGGCCAGGCATCCTTAGCGTTGTGGGGGCCGTTGTGGAGATTAAGCGAAGCTATTGCCCAGAGTTGCAGAGTGGGACTCTATGATTAGAATAGGCACGAGGCGAGAATTATCAGGTCCGTGGAATTTTGAGCCCAAGACCCGCCGAGGCGGGGAATTGAACCCTGGTCCCGGGCTAGACCTCTGCATCAGGGTCTGCCACTCTAACCATTGAGCCAAACTTCTCCACGTGCAAGACCAGAGCGCACAGATCACCATTCCTAGAGAAGTGCAGAGCATTACATGTACCCTCCTCCAGATGTTCCAGCTGGCAGGACTTCCAACAATGGGCATGACACAGCTATTGAGTGGGGACTACTGTCTTTCCCCACTGCCACTAAGGGCTTGGTATTCATGAGTTACAGTGAAAAAACAAGGCCTGAACACTGATGTTCCATCCCCTTTTGATGGGATATCTGTAGGGAATGTGAAGAGGAAAGTAAAACTATCTTTGAGCAAAGTCAGGTAGCTGCACTTCTTCATGAAGTACAAAACTTCCAGACTTTACACAACTTGGCTCCTGAAAGCCTTTAATTTCACCGACCCCTCTCCTATTGGCCTTTCTACTCCTTCCCACCTGGCACATTAGTTCAATCATTCTCAGTCCTTTTTAATCTTCTCCTAGAGTCCATGTTGTTCCTGTTGAATCGCAACCAAGATTGTTCCTGTCCTTCTCCTCTAGTCACGCTGGCATGGGAATGATAAATTGTAGGCTTGAACGTAGCTCATGCTAGAACTAATCTTGGTCTAAGACAAGAGTGTAAATTGAAGAATATAACAAGAGCCCATACTGTAGGAGAGTAGGGTCTGCTTCCTATGGTTACCCCCACTTTTTGCTGTGATTATCTGGTTTTTCGACTTTAGTGTGGCTGTGGATCTGCTAATCAGGCCCACAGCCCAGCTGTTCTCTCTCTAAATTGATGCCATGTACTTTAGGTACATACCAGATTGGTTACTGGGTCACCCTTGTGAGCCCCTGTATAGAGTACCATAGGTACCCAGGGAATAGGTGCACCCTAGGCCTACCAGGGGCTGCAGCATGTATTATGCCACCCCTGGTTTGCCTTCCAAACTGACACCACAGGTCTGTTCACACAGCCTGGGTACGGTGGTTCAATCGCCCCTTACTTAGATATGGTATACCTATATCTATATATGCATATAGACACATATTCACCTATAAGTCACTCCTATGGCAGGCCTTGACAATCCTGGAGGCAGAGTGCTTGGTTTTATGTGAGAGGGTGCCTTAGCATGAGCTGAGCCCCTCTGCAGCTTTCGGAACCATCTCCTTATAGCTGTTCTATGATATAGCCATACCAAATACTCTTAAGTGCATTGTAATCCTGCCAGTTAATGCTAACTTTGGTTTGGCTTTATCAAAACAAATCGTGTAAGGTGTCAAACACTTTGGAATACTACCCCCCACCAGTTCTGGCAGCGGGGGTAGCATTCCACCCTTCTAGAGGGAGAAGACATGTAGTTACTGGTTTACCCGGTTAAAGTTAAACAGAGCCTCAGCATCACAAAATGGATGCTGCTGCCACAGACACGAGTCTGACCTCCTGTTGCTGGACAAAACTCCAGCAGGGGAGGCCTGGACAATAAGTTTCCTGTCCAAGGAGGTGCTGGTACCTCCCCAGACAGGCTTTTGTGTATTGGGGCAGGGAGGGCTACATTCAGTGAATGCTTTCCAGACACTGCCTGGGGCACACAAGGTGCTCCATGCATTTCCCAGTTCAACCCGGTTGCTGGGGCATTCTGCCCCAACTCTGGCACGAAACTGGACAAAGGGAAAGGGGTGTAACCACCACCTTCCCAGGTCCACCCATAGGAGGGACCTTAAGGGTAGTCCAGCCCCTAAACTTAGTAAAAGTATAGGAACCCAGTCCCTAGAACTTTAGATTTCCCTGGACGAAACTTTGAAACATATATCCTGGACCTTCGACAATACATTTCGACTGGAAGATTGAAGACATCTCCCTTGTGGTCAAGGAGTGACCACCCT
This sequence comes from Lissotriton vulgaris, assembly GCF_964263255.1. Taxonomy (NCBI): domain Eukaryota; kingdom Metazoa; phylum Chordata; class Amphibia; order Caudata; family Salamandridae; genus Lissotriton; species Lissotriton vulgaris. Next base: position 1,323,999,555 of record NC_141687.1, on the reverse strand, counting down.
GTTCAAACAGGCACCAACAGCAACTTTCCCGGTCTGCATTTTCGAGGCTCCCGCCTGATCCCGAAGAATCTGCGACACAGGACACTGACTTCCAGACATCTCTGACCCTGACCTTCGCTCACAGCAAAGCTGAGACCTGGGGTGGACACGAGAGACGTGGGACCGGAACTCCTGGACATCCTGCATTTCGCAAGCTGCATTCACTTCACGAGGTAACTCGAAGTTGTGAATTGGGATGCTTGAAGCCCCAGACCCGAGCAACATTTGCAACGAAGCTCAGAGGCCCCCACTCCACAAGTGACCTGTGGGCCCCGCTTTTCCATTTCAGCTCCACGCGTCTTCGCGGTTCCTAGTCCGTTGGCTAGTGAGCCCCCCGAAGACTTTCTTTTGAATCTAACTTGCTTTCCTGGTTGCTCCAGGCTTGCTCCAACTTCCCTACAAAGGAGAAGTCCATCAGAATTTGCTGGTCTGCACCGAAGCCAATCTCAACATCCTGCATGGGTTGCGTTTGCCAAGGATTGTTGGGTCCAGTCCGGATACTGACACCGCAGTCAACTAGATCCTTCGTGGGACAGCTCGAATCCAGCTCCTGGTAATCGTCGACGCCTCCTGGTCCTTGTGGCTGAAGAGACAAACTTCACATCTTCACCTGAAATCACCCGACATCTGCTGGCATCTTTCTATCGCCGCCCTGGTCACTGGAAAGTGACCCACAATCTGTCCCTTCTGCTTTCAGGTTCTACAGATCTTCGATCCACCCTTGGATCCACCCGGAGACTTTTCCTCTGGTCGCCTGCAGCACTTCTTTGCAGCTCTCCATTGAAAACAACGACGAAACCCGACACAAAAAGACACCTATACACTTGGCTTCCCTGGGTGAGGTAATATGAGTATTCTGGTGCTCCCGTGGGTCTTGACTCTCGAAGTGTCCTAGTTAAAAAGGGTTCCATCGTAGTCCATCCGGAAGTGTCCTTAAATTGTAAATTTGTAAGTTGTTTGTTTCCTATAGAAAGTCAATGGTAACCGCGGCTGTGTTTAGACACTGCACGTGACTCCCGTGGGTCTCCTACTTCCTAACCTTTGGTTGTTTAGAGTAGCCCCAGCGATTCCACAGGCCCCAGGCCTGCTTTCTAATCCCCATATGGTTCGCATACCACTATTTTAGTATATGGTTTGTGAGGCCCCTTGGGCATAACGTATACTGTGCAACTTATTGTATGCTAATTGAGTAACTTGTATTGTACTTTTACCTCTGACCTCATAAAGAGTGCAGAGGAGTTGTGTTTAGAATTTAAAAAAAAGTTAATCACAGCCACACTCATGGAGCTATGCCCTTAAGTCTACTAGATACTTAAAGGCCAGCCTTTCCAACGTCATGGTGACTCTACCTAACTGGTCCAGCACAAATTCACAGTAGGTCACAGTCCACTGATTCCTGCAGAGGTTTCGCGCTCACCCAGGCCCTTTTGGAAGCCCTGGCTACAATGTATTTTCTGGCAAGACCTTTAGCTCTCACCACAGTAATCTTACACACACTACGAACACGCCTCCACAACGCTGGGTTCCAAGACAAGGCCCTGTACTGGACCACCTCCTTCCTCTCCGGCAGAACACAGAGCGTCCGCCTTCCCCCCTTCTGCTCCGAAGCCACCGAGATCATCTGCGGTGTACCCCAGGGCTCATCCCTCAGCTCAACTCTGTTTAACATCCACATGGCAACGCTCGCCCACGTCGACCATCGGCACAACCTCAACATCCTCTCCTACGCCGATGACACCCAGCTGATACTCTCCCTCACCAAGGACCCCCACACCGCAAAAAACAACCTTCACGAAGGAATGAAGGCCGTTGCTGAATGGATGAGGAACAGCCGACTGAAGCTGAACTCTGACAAGACGGAGGTCCTCATCCTCGGATCCAACCCTTCGGCCTGGGACAACTCCTGATGGCCGACCGCACTGGGAACCGCTCCAACACCCACCGACCACGCACGCAAACTAGGGGTCATCCTCGACTCCACCCTCTCCATGACTAAACAGGTCCACGCCGTCTCCTCCTCCTCCTGCTTCAACACCCTCCGCATGCTCCGTAGGATCTACAAGTGGATCCCCACTGAAACGAGAAGAACAGTCACCCAGGCCCTTGTCAGCAGTAGGTTGGACTATGAAAACGCCCTCTACGCAGGAGCCTTGGCCAAACTCATGAGACGGCTCCAACGCATCCAGAACGCCTCTGCACGCCTGATCCTCGACATCCCTCGCTGCAGCCACATCACACCCCACCTGAGAGACCTGCACTGGCTCCCGGTAAACAAGAGGATAACCTTCAAGCTCCTCACCCACCCACACAAGGCACTCCACAACACCGGACCAACGTACCTCAACAGACGACTCCGCTTCTACACCTCCACCCGCCAGCTCCACCGACCTCGCCCTCGCTACAGTCCCACGCTTCCGAAGAGCGACCTCAGGTGGCAGATCGTTCTCCCACCTCGCCGCATAGACCTGGAACACCCTCCCCATCCACCTAAGGCAGACCCAAGACCTGCTGACCTTCAGAAAACTCCTCAAGACCTGGCTTTTTGAGCAGTAGCAGCGTTCCCCACCCCAGCGCCTTGAGGCCATCACGGGTGAGTAGTGCGCTATACAAATGATATGATTGATTGATTTCACTCGACAGCTGCCACACACCACAACCAATTACACATTTCTACACGGTGAACAAGGCTGTAGCAAAGCACCTACATCTTGTGAGTTCTAGATCCTTTATTATACAACCCCCCACCCCCATCCCATTCAGTTACAGAGCACCCTGGAACAAAGGGTACTTTTCAGTGTCATGCTTCCTAGACCAGATACACCAACCTAATACTAAGATTATGCAACTAGAATGCTGATAGGTGCATTATGTGCAAGCAAAGCGTTACATAGGTGCCCATGACTAGGGCAAAATATGACATGGTTTCTTTCATGTTTATTAGTAGACTAAAGATATACAGTTTAAATAAGCGGCCTGTTTAGAATAGTATCCATGGATGTAAACAGTTAATCAAAACCCCCCACAGTTTATGTCATGGAAAAATAGACAATGCAACCACTAGTAAATCAAAGTCATTGACTGGTGAGCCTTGCTTTGGAGAGAAGTAGAACAAATACCTGCTCCAAAACAAATGTTCACATCAAGTTGTTACAGCATTGCCTTCTTAAAAACAACTCTGCGAACCGGAAAGATGGCTCAGAGTTATGGGTCAGTTCTAACATCCTCAGTGAGCTGAAAGTCACATGGCCGAATCATAATGGAAAAGGGATTTCCCAATTGTTCCGAGAAAGAGTAAAGTGAGTGTCATTAACTTTGGTAATGGTAACATCTGATATTTACCGCATGTGGAAACTACTGCCTAAAGCGCTATAAAGAAAGTTATTTTATTATCATTTCTAAATTGTTAGCAGCAAAACGTAAATATGTCCTCATTTTTTTACATTTATCACTGGGCACGGAAAAACAAAAACTATGCATAACTTGCTGTAGAATGCGGGATTACGTCATTTCTTTTTTGATGCGTTGTTACTACATACGTCAGAGCGAGTAGTCCAAAATGACAAATCTGGCAAAAAAAATATAGTCCTTCACGTAGTACTGAAAATTAAATGTTCAAAATGTATTGTTTTTCTCTTGAAAATCAATGGCGTTGACTAATTCGATTGTTCAAATGCAAATAAAGACGGGGATAAAACTATGTAGCAGCGTCATAGTGCTTCAGCCGCCTCCCCTTTTCTACCTGTTGAACTCACCCACTCTCACTGACACCAGTGGTCGAAGTGGGGAAAGAAAAGTAGGGGAACTGTGGGCGGAGAATCAGGGGGCGGGAATAACCGAAGATTGAATCAGTGGGCGGAGTCAGGGGCGTGGCTAGAAATAGCAAAACATACCAATTTTTAGTACGTTTAGCATTTCACTGACCAGTTACAGCTTAGAACGTTATTTAATTAAAACAATGGATAAACATGTTTGAGGTTTAATTCAGGAAAAAGCAAACAGTCATAGGGAATACAGGTTTATGTAAAGCGTGTGAAATATAAGCAGGAACAACATGTTACCTTAATGCTTTTACTCAATGTTCAGAAATCCATGATTATTTTTTGTCTCAAACATTGAGGTCATGAATACAGGGCTCCTCCTGTACACATGTGTTAAGCAGGACTCAGAAGAGAAAGGGACTCTTCAGGAGAATCCAGACTCACGGAAAACCACAAAGGCTCCTTCATATTCATGTCGCCAGCTAGCTGCTCAATCATAATATAGCAAAAAGAACAACTGAATGCAGAACAATATCATACATTCACCCCAGTACAGAGATCTGGGCCTAAATCCATTGTTTCTTTGCTCACCATGCCATTCCAGTTTGGACCCAGCCATATGCAAATCAGTCTAGATTCTGCGCCCAATGGGAACAGTCCTGCCCCCTCCCTTCTCCTGCCCCCGTCACTTCTCCTGCCCCCGTCACTTCTCCTGCCCCGTCACTTCTCCTGCCCGTCATTTCTCCTGTCCCGTCACTTCTCCTGTCCCGTCACTTCTCCTGTCCCGTCACTTCTCCTGTCCCGTCACTTCTCCTGTCCCGTCACTTCTCCATCTCCTGTCCCGTCACTTCTCCTTCTCCTGTCCCGTCACTTCTCCTTCTCCTGTCCCGTCACTTCTCCTTCTCCTGTCCCTTCACTTCTCCTGTCCCTTCACTTCTCCTGTCCCTTCACTTCTCCTGCCCCGTCACTTCTGCTGTCCCGTCACTTCTCCTGCCCCCGTCACTTCTCCTGTCCCGTCACTTCTCCTGTCCCGTCACTTCTCCATCTCCTGTCCCGTCACTTCTCCTTCTCCTGTCCCTTCACTTTTACTGTCCCTTCACTTCTCCTGTCCCTTCACTTCTCCTGTCCCTTCACTTCTCCTGTCCCTTCACTTCTGCCCCGTTCACTGTTCCTGCCCCTGTCACTTCTCCTTCTCCTGTCCCCATCACTTCTCCTTCCCCTGTCCCTTCACTTCACTTCTCCTTCTCCTGTCCCGTCACTTCTCCTGTCCCTGTCACTTCTTCGAGTGGAAGATGGGCACATTTACTTATTTTGCTTGGTGTGCATCAGAGGTTTACTGCAAAATGGGGGGCATTCTAATTTTCTGACTACTCCCTTGGTTGGATGGAGCAGTGGAGGCCTCTCTTTTAGGGAGTGCAAAGCACACTCACATCACGTGCTGCTTGCCATTATAAGTGTAGTTCAAAGTTTGGGGCATTTTGATTTTCTGGCTTCTCCCCTGAGCAGAGCCTCACACCTTAAAGGCCACAGGATCGCAGAGGAGGGCTTAAGATCACGTTGTCCTCCAGTTAAAGGGGTCTGGTAGTTTAAAGGAAAACCCCATTCTCTTTATCAAGACCTGTATTTCGAACAATCCCCAACAATAGGCATCCCACGATGTTCCCTTGTTCAATTACGTCTGCTGGGTGTTGAGACTAATGTAATATTCGCCGGATTTCCCCTTTAATACATCACGTACCGAGCAGCAAAACACACTTATAAAAACACAGCTTAGAGCACTAAGCAAAATATATATTCCATAAAACGTATTAGAAGAAGCAAGCACCTTCGGGCACGCATTTGACAGCCACAAGTGTTTTTACAAGTATACTGTCTATAAAAAATAGCTTGATCGGATGTAATGCTTTTCCTCGCCTCCTCCGCGTCGTGGACGTCAGGGTTGTATTTTCCAAACAGCAGATTACACTGCCCACAGTGCACCTCTCACGCCCCAGCGGGATTGTTTTAAAGTTTTGATTACACATTTGCGGACCCATCTTGTATATTTGTTGCACGAGCCATGGCCTGCACCCAGATACCAGAGACACCTCATGCAGATCTCGCTGGCATATGCTAAAGGCAGGCAAAGGGCAGGCGCATTGTCATTCCAAAGGGGATAATCAGCCTCAATCGGAATGACAATGGGTCTGCCCTCAGCCTGTGCGAGGTCAGGGAGGGGCTGCTGCAGCCTCTGGAGTTCAACAGAGAAGTGCGAGCAGCCCCTGGAAGCTGAAAAAAAAGTAATCGTTTTTAGTAGGACTATTCTCTCCGCCCCGGGATGCTTATTTCAAAGAAAGAAGTAGGGGAACGGGCTGAAATTATTTTTAGAAGTAGGGGCACGCCGTGCCCACCGATCCCCCTCCACTTCTACCGCTGACTGACACACAACACCCCCCCCCCCCTCCCCCCTTTGTGCTGAAACCCATCCTACCAGCAATACAAAATAGAATTCGCTGTGATACAATCAGCGCTGGCTGCGTTCTACGCATTTTTTTGTTTACCTTTCAGCGCTGCTGCACAACATGGCTGAAACATTGAAACAGGCATACCCCGTAGGGTGACCAACCGTCCGTAAATTTCACGGACAGTCCGTAATTTCGGCCGTCTGTCCGTTGTCCGTGAAGGATCTTTTAACGGACGCCATTTGTCCGTAATTTTAACCGGCCACCGGTCGCAGCAACCTGAAGCCGGCGCAGCTTCCACCCACCTCCCTTCTTGACTCCGATGCTGAGGTCAGGTGTCACAGACTCTGAGCCAGCACAAAAGCTCACATACCCAGCAGCATTGGAGAGGCACAGCGGGGTGGCAACCCTCACACCTCCAACCCTTGATGAGCTGTTAAGAGGTGCTTGAAGGTGACTGCCCCCCTCACCCCCCCCCCCCAAGCTTCAGGAGCATCTATTCAGATGCAAACAGCCCTGAATACGCCATGTCTCCACAATTTAGAGGGGCTTCACACATTCCATTTCTGCCCAGGGCTGCTGTGACACCAGAGATAGGTCAGAAATGCGAAGGTCTGGAAGGTGGGAACACTGCTTTCTGGGCCTGAGCGCATTCCTGCAGGAATGGGTGCTCCCTGCTGCCTCGTCACTATAGGGAAAACAAAAGTCATGGTAGAAACCAAAAGCCTCGCATTTCATGATTTAAATGAAATCATGAAATGCGCGGTATTTCGTTTCTACCATGACTCCCTCCATATACAACAGAAACACACACACACATCTCTGTGGAGGGCTTTAAGTAGGATGAAAAAACTGGGTGTGGTGGGGGTTCTTGTTGGGGGGGCTGATGTATAATGAGCGTGGCGTAACACTTTTAAGTTAGAAGAAATCTGTATTTAGCATAGTATGCTGCCGCACTGCTCTGAAGAGATTAGGAACAGCTGCAGGTCATTAGTTGCAGGTAAGGGAGCGCATTGCTAAGCACCCAACTTTGAAATAATCCATGTGAGAGGGTTACCCCGGAACACTGGGAGCCCGTGGGAAGGGAAATATTCACCCTGCTTGTTTGTCACAATAGTACTTCCGTGAAAGGCCGCTTCACACTCGAGTCGAGACTCTGAATCGCACTTCATTGGCCAGTCACGGGTGCTTACGATAATGTCTTTAATGATAAAAGGCTGACAGATAGCTTTATTGCTGCCCCGCTGTTATAGTTATATGGGGTCTGTACGAATGCGGAGCATGTGTTTGTTTCAAGAAGACAATGGTGTAATGCAAGTTGTCCCTACCCGCCAAGCCCCAAGAAGGTGAAGAGAGTCACCTGAGCATCCCATATCTGACAGATATTTACTGGCTTTCGGCTGAATAAGGGCCCCTCTGATTGATTAGGGGGCACCTGTGGGCCTAAAGAACACCTTTACCCCTGAAAGAAGACCGTAGGTTAATAGACTCGTTTTGGTTTTATACGTGATGTGTTTTGCGAAATCACACGTGTCTCGCTGTCACTGACAGCTTTAGAAACTCTCCAAGACAACCAATCTCTCCAAAACCTGTGTACAGATTGACTCAACATCCGGTGAATTCACCCTTGGGGCCTTTTATTTCTACCATGCGCCCATGCAACATACACACACAGCGTGTGTTTCTGTTGTTTATGGAGGCATGGCAGACACCAAAGGCAGCGCATTTCATGATTTAAATGAAATCATGAAATGTGCAGCCTTTAGTTTCTACCATTGCTCCCTCCATATACAAAAGAAACACGCACACACTTCTATGTGTGCAGAGCTTTAAGTGGAATGAAAAAACTGGGGGGGGGGGTCTCTAGTAGGGGTGGCCATTGCCTCTCCAGATAAATATTACGAGACACACTTATAGGGCCTGTTTCCGTTGGTTGGGTGTGCTTGGCTTGGGGGTAATTTTGCAAGCAGACCATTTAGAGGATTGGGCTAATTTTTGATCTGTTTCTAATGTTTTCTTCATATTTGTGCTTTAACATGCTATATTTGGATCCCCGTTTTTCTCCAGTTTGCAGTAAAAATGTGGTGTAAAAGCCACCATTTGAATCAATTTTTAAAAAAAAATTCTTGCGCAGCCTCCTTTTGTGTTTCGGGTTTTCTCGCTTCGCTCGCTTGCTCGTTATATTAGGGTACAACATTTTTCGCCCCACCACTTTCAAAATCCACAAGCCGCCCCTGGCCCTACCCCACCCTGGAAGAGACCAAGATGATACTAGAATACTGCATGCCCACCCCTGTGCCCACCCTGGTGGATCCTGTTCGCCCTCCTGTGATGGCGCCTGTTGTCCCCCCCCACCCCCAGTGATGGCTCCTGTTGTCCCGTCCCCCGGCCTGTGATGGCTCCTGTCCCCCCCTGTGGTGGATCCTGTCTCTGCCCTGGGTGGCTTCTGTCCCAGTCCTGGAATGGCTCCTGCAGCGAGGGTGAAGTTTTTGACGGGCCTCTTCTCAAAAAGGCTCAGCTCAAAATTAATATGAAAAGGTGGGCGAGTGAGCAAGTGAAAGGATGGCTGGATGCATTAGTGAAAGGGTGAATGGATGAATGAAAGATTGAATACATGGATAATGAGAGGATGGATGGATGAGTGAGTGGAAGGATGGAAGAGAGAAAAGGTAAATAGCTGGATGTATGGGTGGAAGGGTAGCTGGATGGGTAAAAGGGTGGATGGATGAGTGAAAGGATGGATGAGTGAAAAGGTGGATGATTGAGTGAGTGGGTGGATGCATGAGTGAAATGATGGATGGATTGATGAACTGATAAGTGCAAGGGTGAATGGATGGACAGATGAGCGAAAGGGTGGATGTAAGGATGGATGAGTGAGAGTGAAAAGGAAGTTAGATGGCCAAAAGGATGAATAGATAAGTGAAGGAGTGAAAGGATAAATGGATGAGAGAAAGGATGGATGAGTGATAGGGTCAATGGATGGATTCATGAGTGAATGAGTAGATGGGTGGATGGATGGAAGGAAGGATTGCTAAGTGAAAGGGTCGATGGAGAGAGAAAGGGAGGATGGATGACTGAAAGGGTGGAAGGATGAGTGACTGGGTGGATGGATAGTAAGTGAAAGGATGGCTGGATGGGTGAAAGGGTAAATGGCTGGATGGATGAGTGAATGAAAGGATGGATGGGTAGAAGAGTGGATGGATGAGTGTACAGATGGATAGGTTGAAAGGGTGGATGGATGGATAATGGATGGATGAGTGAAAGGATGAATGAAGGGATGGATGAGTGAAATAATAGATGGAAGGATACATGATGGATAGGTTTGCAAATGGTTTAATATGTTTGGATATGGCTGGGCTTACTTATATACTATTGCGCGACCTCTGATGTGTCTGTAAAACGTATCCAATTGTCCTGAAGTTTTGTCCTGAATTTTGACCTCCTGTCCTGAATTTGTGTCCTGAATTTTGACCCTTTGTCCTGAATTTTTACACTCACCGTCCTGAATTTGCACCAATGCCAGTTGGTCACCCTAATACCCCGCGTAGGCAGGACCTATTGGCTTTAGTTTCGCAGTGATTTTTTTTAAAATAATCGTTCCTGTTCAGTGGCATTCTTCCATTTACAAGCGGATTTAGAGACACTGTTATTCCACTTCCTTTTATTCGGTATATGGCAAAATCGTGCAACCTTTTAGTCTCTCTTTCTGCCCACACGAAAAACGCCAACAATGACGCCCTGTTTCTAATAACCTTGAAGAAATTGCGTTGTGACGCACTATTCTTTACACACGCCCAGAGCCGAAAAAGAGGGAGCAGGCACCCGCATCCCAGGGCGGAATTCCAGAGATTCCACTGAAAACCAAAACTGAAGGATTTATGGCAACGCTGCCGATAACTTGCTGGCCTGGCGCCATACACCGAGCCGGTCGCTATCAATGGCTCTGCTGTCACGGCCTGCCAGGCCGCCCTTTCCTTCTTCAGGGAATGAAGCGCGTGGCTGCGCAGAGCGGCAGGCACGTCAGAGCGCAGGCAAGGCGCCCTCTTATCGGGGCATCTGTGATGCAGGCAGGCAGCTGGAATGGTGCACGGAATTCAAATGAGCGAGGCAGGGCCCTCAGTCCCAGGGCTGAAGCAGCTGTGGAGGAGGGGCGGCGAGGGGGTGGCACGAGCTTGCTTGTTGCTTCCCCTTAGTAATGGATGCTGCCTGTTTCACTCCTTCCTGACTTATCAGACAGAGAGAGGGTGTGTGATTTATGAACAGACTGCAGACATGCAGCTATTATAAAACACCTTGTTTTGACTAAATGTTCAAACAGCGCCCTGCCAGTGACTCTCTGATCTCCGGCTGTGCACTTTACAGACACCCTGGAGCCGCATCAGAAAAACAGTTTCGAGCTCGGGAGGAAGTGCTGCGGTTGAACTCTTTTATATGTGACGCAGCCCCAAAATACCCAACTCGCTATTAGTAAAAGTGCAAAGAGGACACAGTCCTTTCTATTGGGCCACTGTTATACATGCCTTAGTAAATAGGCCTCAATGTGTGCAAATACGAATAGGGATATATGCCAAGGGGGGAATTCCAGGTGATGCTAAATGGTGGTTAAAATGCAACCATGTAAGAAAGCCTCCAGAGTTATAACGCTGGCTTTAGAAACGGCGTGATCCTTGGTACATAATGTAATCTCCTTGTGACTGACATTCCAAATGTGTCAACATTAGGAGCATGTAACACAACCTCAGTGCTAAATGCGACATAACTCATGGACCTTCTCAGAGTCAAGGGAGCTTATTTTCCATGAGGAATAGTTAACAGAGACTCACCCACCAAAATATTCTTGTATTTATTTATTCGTTTAATGTGTTGCTTTTGGATATCGTAGATGCATTTAGGGCTTTCTCCAGACTGCTTACAGTAAGGGATACAGTGGGAAAGAAATGTGCTTGAGTGACTAGATGGCTTAATATAGGATTTGATAAAGGGTGTAAAGTAAGGTAGCTGGCCAGCAGGGGAGAGTCTGGTGGCAAATAACTGAGTTTGCTGGTTTTTCCTGGACTTCGCTATACCTACAATAAAGTCAGTGCGAATCGGGGTGGCTCTAGCACGGGCAGAGTTCTGCTCCCAGAACATACAGAGCACACACATTCTATGACAAGTCTCTTTTGGATAGTAGCTTTGGCCATCTACTCAGCTGGAGAGGTAAATCTCAGGCAGGAATGGGCCAAGTATCTTCAGAGCTCCAACCAACTAACATTTTCCTGCGGGAGATTCTCATCTTAACCCCTTCGATGCTTATGACGAGCTCAGCTCGTCATGAGGTACAGCTCTCGTACACTGGGAATAAATCGGGATCAGCACAGGAGGGGAATACCATCAGCATTGATGGTGTTCTGCATTGCCACTGGGTGGGGCCCCAAGGATGCTGGCTTTAATTATGGAAACACTGACCATTATAAGAGGACAGCACCAAACCATGCATCTAGTCTTTTGAAAGCATTTGATTCATTGGCAAAGACCACTAGGTGCCGTCACAGTAGACCTGAGAGCTACACACCACATGCCTTTCTTAACAAGGGTGAGTGTCAACTGATTCTACACAAACTGGAGATCGACTAACAATTTGGCCGAGTGCCCATTTGATTCCATTACACTGGTCGATTTGATAGATTACCATAGGCCACACGGACGAGGAAATTCATTGCAGTACAAGCAGTAGAGGTAGATATTGGAAGAAATCCGTTTTGTGATGTCACTGAACTGTGTAATAATACTTAGATCTCCATTAAGTGTGACTCGCAGAGTACAAGCATTTTAGACGTAGTCTTGTATACATTGTCCCTTGCCAAGGACTGAAAATGCATCACTAAGCTGAGAAGACAAGCAATGGAAAACATAAGAATTCAATTTAAGTGCTTGTTAAAACAAATCATTTTGCAGTAACTCATTGTTATGAAGTCAATTAAAACGTGACAATCCTAATGTTCTTGTTTTAATCACATATTGTGTTTCTATCTTTAGCATTTGCATTTGCGAAATGGGAAATCGCAAAGAATTGGAAGTCCGCAAGAGGCCCCCAAATAGGGTGCTGGAGAAGAGAAATAGGCAGCTGCAGAACAGAGTCTTACTGCGCGCAGCGAACAGAGGCGTAGGAAACCTAGAACCAGCGAGGGCCTGGGGGAACCTAGTGAATGACCTACAAACACCAGACCTAGATGATACAGCAGATGACCAGCCGGATTCGCCACCACAGAGCAGGGACAATGAAATAGGGACACTGGAGATACAAGAGAGGTAAAGGCCCAACGCCCTGGCGAGAGATGTGACAGCCCCCGTTATCCCTCACCCCGCCAACCTACCAAGCATCGTCCACAGTAAGAACAGCACTGATAGATGAAAGAGTAGCACACACCACTGACACATACAACTGACACTAAGCAACTTGTTTAGGGGAGGGGGGAGGGAGCTGAAAGTTAGAACTGGTTGAACCTATTGACCAATTTAATCTGAACAGGTCTTGACATGGAGGAATGAGAGAATCATGTAATGTATACTATGGAACAAATGTTTGATGCTTGAGATGTAGAAAGCTTCCGTGAGTGTCATGTGCAATAAATGCCAATAAAATCTGTTTAAAAAAAAAATATATATATATATTATGTTTCTATCTTTTACCATCACTTACAATCTTCAAGAGATTAACTTTCCTATCTAGAGGTAGATACCCTCATTGGCTAGGAGACTTCCCCAGACTGAAGTGAACACAGAGGTGCCCAAAAAGAGAAATAACATTCTTTAAATTTCCATCACAAAAACATCTGAAAAAAAGGAGCTTCCTCTTTAAATCCGGGAGAGGTGCATTCTGCCTTGAACAGTTTACTCGTTAATGATCTATTATTCCGTAATCTTCCAGAAACAAGTCTACCAAATTGGGGGTCTTACGGGCATATTTTGGGGCGCTATGTGCGAAAGTCCCATGCACCTGTGACCGACTGCTAGGAACTCCTGTGGATTATTATGCACTGCTTGTGTTTCAGCTAATCTGACTAGGGACCTTTTAACAGAAAATATTTAGATTTGAATTTTTGTAACATACAAACAGAATTTTATTATGGGTCAATCATACAATACGACCCAGCCGGAAGTTAAACACGGTGTGATGTCATTTCCTCTGATGATGATGTGGGTGGAGTCTGGAGGGGGTGGGATCAACAAGCATGCAATGTTAATTAACCCTGCAAAGTGTTGAAGAGATTGTAGTGTCATGTTGCCTTTCCCAACCAGGCGATAAGGGTCTGTTTCTCTCTGTCTGGCATCAGTAACTCGGAGAGCCCAGCAGGCAACGGGCAAAGAATTCAAGAATAATGGAGATAAAGCTGCGGAGAGCCAAAGATTTGATACATTTGAAGGTAGGGCTTTTAGCTACCCACTGGAGTATCACAGACCATTTGGAGTGAAGAGCCGATAAACCAGTAAGTGTATAGTCCACCCAGAGGGGATTACTGCATCAACCCTTCAGTGGCCACCTGCGCTGTGACTCCGTCAAGATGGTGGTGTATAACAACAGTTGGTTCCGTGGGGGAGGTTATACTTATGCCAACATGAGATTTAATCACTCGCAAACATTCTATTTAGCATGGCAAGTCAATTATTGACTTGCCATGCTAAATAGAAGGTTTGTGAGTGATTAAATCTCATGTTGACATAAGGATAACCTCCCCTACGGAACCAACGGTTGTATACCACTATATTTCCCAGGTTCTGAGGGATACTGGGTCACCGCATTATCTTTAATCCGTTAAAATGGCGAGGAGCGCACTTCCAAAATACGAGATCCCGGCTCATCCAACGGCATGAATTAAAACAAATGTATCATTTTATGGCATTATCAGTAACTTTAAAAAGGTTGCATTAGTGTTTTTTACTCTTTGCGGGTCCTGTTGTTGCAGTGACTTTAATGACTGGGAGATGTGCCAGTTAGGTACACCTGGCAAGGGAAGCAAAATCTTTATCTAGCTGTTTGAGGAGTTCAGCCCAAGCAGCACCAGTACAAGATTAGATATATATATTCTTGCCAACTAAATGCTATTATTTCTTCCTAGGTGCAAGGACTCAAGACACTACTGTACATCATAAATCATTGAATTGATGTCAGGAACCATGCACCGGATTTATTAAAATGGGCATCTTTTCTAATTGTAATAGGATTGACTTTAACTTGCAAAAAAAAGTTTGAAAAATCTTCTTTAGGTCTCATCTACACAGCACAAGAGACGTACTGTTTACAATTCACTGGGATTACAACCTGCCCACAGCAATCCATTTGTTGTGTTTGTTGTCACTCTCATTTGCAATATTTTGATTGCTAAGCTCCTATAGGCTTCCCTTCTTTTCTTTTGTTAGCTCATTCATGGACTAAGTACATGCGCTCTTCCTGGTCTTCCTGCAACACACTATTTTTTTTTATTTTATAAGCGATTCAGTATTATTCCTGGATGTGCAAAGTGCTTTCCTACTTTTAACACAGGAATAGAGCTTCTTATGTCATGCTACTTTCACCCTATCTGCAGTCTCTATTTACACTTCACTTACACCTACAACTGCGCTAGTCCATGCCACCTTACGCTACTCTGTTTTAAGTAACCCCACAACACTCTATTCGAGGCCTCTCCACTATATGTTACTCTTCGCCACTCCATTCAATGCCACTCCACTCTATGCTATGCCACTCAGCTCTACCCTATACCACTCCAATCTCCTCTATGTCAAGCCACTAACTCTAAGCCTTGCTGAACAGCAGCTACACTGCTGTACAACATGGCCAAAAGACATTTATAAAGCCATTAGCTCTCACATAAGTGAGACCTATTGGCTTTGTCAATGCTTGATTTACCTAGTGCCTGCACCGCAAGGTTTGCTCACAGGCGGGAGTAGTCCGTGGCTGCTTTACACATCAGTGGGGACTAAACCAGGCCAAAGACCCATATTATAGATAACTTCCATGGGTAGGTGGGAAGGAGGAAGTGTGACTGTGTGTGTGGGGGCGGGGGGGGGGGGGGGTTGGTTAAAGGGAGACACATGGGAGAGAGAAAGAGGGAGATGCCTTGTGGAGAGTATGAATTTCCACAAACCGCTCGTCCTTTACCAACTGAAGGCTGGCCAGAGAAGAACGTTTAAGCATAATGTATGGATCTTCTCTCTGAAAGCTGGAGGCTTCCAGATGTTGAGAAGTGAAACTGGAGTACATCTTTCTTAAGATAAGTTATGCATTGCTACAACCAAAACCGCACAAGCAAACTGCAACACTTTTTGCCCAAATGAAAATTTTAAAGGTGTCTACAGACCTCAAGACACAACTCAGCGATATATGCACCACCGTTCTTAAATAATTTCTAGAAATGTACAAGTGCATGAAGACTGTATCGTTGTTCTTCAAATATTATTTCTGCAGCCTTAATGCATTTCTAAATCAACCTAGGGCGTATCCGCTGACAGCAAAAGATGTTCAAAATAAACTGACACTGTTTTTACGAATGCTTTACGATTGTAGGCCCACTGAAAAAGGCAGGAGATCTCAGTTTAATAACTCTGCAACCATTTTCATTGTAAGAGGAATGCACTGTAAAGCTAACGGGCCACCGTAAATTTTCAAGATGGTGATCTATTCGAAATGAAAACTACGAGTTTAATATGTTTCATCGCTAACAAGTCAGAACAGTCATTTCTGGTTTCGAAACCAGCAAGATGTTCGCTCGGGCGACCTCATGCAGCCATCGACACCTAACAAATCAAAATAAATAGACACATATTGTAGAACAAAAGCCTAGGAGGGGTTCTCTTGCTATCTCCCCTTCCAGAGACTGGTCAATGTATTCACGTTTGCCGTTCTAGCTTATAATATGAAGGTTTGGCAATGTTATCTACAGGAACCAGAATCTCGTTTTATCCGAAGTATGCATCACCGTTGACAACCATAGGAGACAAAAATCGGAAACACATAAAAGAAAACTGGAGTCACCTTTTTCACACCGGGTAGTGAACACTATTCTATAGAGGTGCAGTAGCCTTGTCTTCTAGATGGCTTGATGTGGTATGGAAAGATCACAAATCCACTGGCAAAGAGAGTTGAAAACAAAATTGCACACTTGGTGGATTTCAATAATTGACGTTCTGTTCCCACCAGGTGTTTCTTCTTCCATACAATTTACTTGGGACAATAGATTTTTCCGAAGGGGGTCACTCGCTAGCCACGAAAGACAGCCCCGCATCTGCTTGATTCCCACGCTGAAGCACTTCCTGTCACAGAACCGGGTTTGGAGGCATCAGTGAAACATGCTCTGTGCTCAGCCGCAGATCAATTCAGGTCTGAGGGGGTGAATAAATGATATCTCAAAAGCACCTCTCACATTTTTTAGTGGATGGAAGTCACTGACAGTGCTTACCGGGGCAGAAACGATGAGAGAACGTTAATCAAGCGACAAATCGTTGTGCTCAGCATGGCCATGTAATGGGAACGGAAACCATTTTGCTGCTCGATAATGGCACTGGAAGCATGTTGTTGGCCAACATCATTGCATAGGTGATCATAAATTATATTTTGGTGTTGCCCCACTGGCTCCTGCCAATGCCCGGAGCCCACAGTGTCGAAGTGGTCCCTCAATGACAACTTTGCAAATCAATAACAACCCCTTTCGGGATTCATTATCCAATCAACAGTGTGAGAATGAAACAACATTCACAAACCACTGATACATAACCTTGAGAATCATGAGTACCTTTTCATGCTTCTTCTTGGTTAATCATAAGACTTGCACTCTGGATATGGAGATTTGCAAATCAGAACGTTCTAATTGTGACTTGGGGGTTTGCACTTGCAAAGTCTGTCGCTTTGACTACCTCAGACTTTTTAAGTCAACCAGGCACAACGTCTCTCATGATTGTCTTACTAGCAGATCTGAGTATTCACCACTGGTGAATTCCGCAAATGCCTTTCATAGAACTACTGTGGTCATTGCTGTTGGCACCATTAGAGAAGGTGTTTTCTCTACTCAGTCCATTTGTTAAGAATCCCATTTTCTGAAAATACAAATCACTGAAATATTTCTGAGAATCTCGTGGAGACTTTACAACAAATCCCAAAGTAAGAAGCAAATAAAAAAGATAACATTCCAAAAACGTTACAAAAGGTACTGTGCTACCTCGAGATACTTGGAGTAATTGAAATTCACATTTATTGTTCATGGGTGGCTGAATGGGGGTACCGTAGTTTACTGACATCTCCAAATTCATATTTGGTTATGATGACAAGTGACTTTCAGACCGGAGGCAAAACACGTTTTCATAATGATATGCAATGGAAGTAACAGAACAACTACTCATTTTTAGGTCTGACTTGAAAGTGCTGCTGTGTGCATGACCATTTCTTACCAATTCTTTTAAATTATATGTATATCGTTATTTAGGTACTAAAAAAAAACCGTTGAAAATCAAAGAAAAAAACCAAAGGTAAAAGGGAAGTTCTAGTTAGGCGAAAATGTAAGTTAAAACATACCATTTTAAACAAATAAAACCACTGATTCACCAACTGTAGTTATCTCAAGTAACTAGAACTCGTGCCCCCACCATGCACAGTGTTGCCATCAATTATGTAATTTCAGGTGTGGATGTGATCTTTGCAAAGACCATATAACCTGTCATGAGTGGTGTGTTACAGGAGGTAATTATTAGTGCATGGTGAGGGCACAAGCTATAGCTAAGAGCAGGCGAGAGTGCAGGGGATCCCAGATCTCTGACTGGGGGAGGGGGTGGGGGGTGCGAATGTTCGACTGGTTCAGCATTCCATCCATCATCTGCTCTTTCTGCATTTGAAATCACAGAAAGCACACTTTGTAGGCCAATATCTAGTTTTCTATAGAATTTGGTGTAATTCCTCCATCAGTTTTTGTAGTATCATCTTTCGATTTTCCTATGGAAAAACGAATGAGGGAACTTGTTTTGGGACTCCCATCAGGGGATTAACACAGGCCCCTGCAGCCCCCACGGTGCGGGGGGCCCTCACCCTCCAGGGGGTCCGGTCAGCACAGCACTTCTGCTGGGGAGCGTTAGATTGAGTCCGGAGGGAGCCCCTTCATGTACCCTGCAGGGGGGCCCCCTCAAGGTTTGTTACGCCACTGACTCCCATCTGCTTTTACTTTGCTCCCACCAGACAAATCACCCCCAAAACTTTCTAGGCAGAAGCTGCAGTAGATAAGACTTATTTTGGAAAGTTTTGTTGGAAATCCAAAAGCTTACAGGTTATAGGCAAATCAAAAAATACTTTGCCTATGAAAACATGGTCCTAACTATACCTATCCTGCGGTGAGTGAGTGAGTGAGTGAGTGAGAGAGAGAGAGAGAGAGAATATGTGTGTGTGTGTGTAATATATATATATATTATATATACACACACACACATGTGATCAAGGCCGCAGGGACTGCCGAAACTCGTCGTGGCAAAGCTGTTTTGGGAAAATAAATAATTGAATGCTGCAACAAGCTGGTCCATGCCTCGTATTTCCACTTGATGGGTGGAGTGCTGCTGCTGCGAGGTATTGCATATAGAGATATATATATATATATATATATATATATATATATATATATATATATATATATATATTGCACAGTAGGTGGATTTCAATCCCGCGAAGGACCGCAGTAGGTGTCGAAGGCGGGTGGACATACATGTCGGATGTGTGACTACAGGAGTCTGCCCCCTCCGGGATCATTTCAGCGACTTAATATTGGTAGCCATTACTACATTCTCTGGCAGTGGTAACTGCAAGTACGGTATCGTCACTGCAGCACGGCACACCTTAGCATGTGTGCTCACTTTCTTTGCACTTTGTTTCGGTCCTGAAACATGTAGACCATATAAATTGGGAGAAGGATAACCAATTTTATCTTCACATATATCCCGACTCTGTTTTTAAGCGGGCCCTAGAGAGTCAAGAATAAAAATCAATTATTGGACACTCTAGAGGTCCTTTTAATCCACATCTCTAGCACTTTTTTCTTTTTCACATACTCACCCCAAATAACCCGCTCCGCTGTAATTCAGGTATCGCGGCACAGCTGGTTTGCACTCGGCAGTCCAGCTGGGAACCCATTGATGAAGCATGCCACCAACAAACCCGGTTCTTTGACAGAAATTGCTTCAGTGCGGAAACCATGCAGATGGGAGGCTGTGCCTTTCATGGCTAACGAATGACCCCTCCAGAAAAATCCATCACCCCATGTAAAATTGTAAGGAAAAAGAAACACCAGCTGGAATCAATGTCAATTATTGAAACAAAAAAATATATACATAGATATATATATTTATATATTAATATTATTGGGGCTTTCAGACAGTCCTCTTTATCCATTGGTCTGTTGTACTACTCACATTTGTCTTCCGCCCACAGTAACATGGAGCATTGGATCAGCCCACTTCAGCCATCAGCTAACTTCACTGTCTGTGACAACCTTCAGCCTCTTTCATAAGGAATGCATCCACATACAAGGTAGTTCCCCTTCTGTGCTAGGGAATACTATGGCAATGTGTGCTTTTAGACAAATGTTTTTTGCTTTTAGCCAATACTTTTTCCGTATGTTGGTGAGGACCTGGCAGCTGCCCCCCACAATATTGTTTTGCAAATTAAATGTCAAAACAAGGATTGCCAAAGCAAAAATGCAAACATAGTGGGTTTGCCAAAAGTTATTTAATATTCTAATCAGGAATTGTACACAAAGTCACACACCCATGCACCAAAAAAGGTTTACAAACAACCACACACGTGCAAGGGCGCAAAATCCAGCTGTTAAAAACAAAATAGAAGACAACGTGGCTGTCTTTAATGTGATAGAGCATGGAGGCAAAGGAAAGCACAAATGCAGTTTGCCTGAATTATCAGACTGAAGCCTAACCTGCTGATATGCCAGGGCTCTGTTCCAAGCCCAGCCCTGTTGCTGTAATGTAATTCTATCAGGTGGCTCAGCAAGTCAAGTGGTGGCTTCTGACATATTGTATGCTCAAAATGCCGGCAGAGTCATCTCAGTCTTTCATCCTTCAAAGGATGGTAAAATGAAAGCCATAACGCTGATTTGGTTTACATTTTTTTTCGGGGGCGGGGTTTGCTCATTGTCCTGTTGTCTCTTCATCGGAGATTTAGTGAAGATATTTTAATATTTTATCAACCCGACTGCGTGCAGGCCTGCAGCAAGGTCTCAAAAGCAGAGGTGTTTGTTGTCCATCACCTCGCTTCAGGATAGTGTATCTTTTTAAGATCATAGTCGTACAAGAGCTTTCAACATGCAAACACGACTATTCGAATGCACAGTTCGCACAACACAATGCACACTCCCTGAGCTACAGTTCTCCTAATCCTGCGGCTCAATGAACGTTAATTGCTGTTCTGAAGGGGAAAAAAAGCAGAGTGGACCAAGAGGTGCTCTGCAAGGCTGAGATAAGGAAGCAACAGTCCCCGGACACCTAGAAAAAGGCCCAAATGAGAGTAAAATAACCTTTGACACCGGAAAGAGTCAGCCTGTTGCGGAGCTGCCTCCCCCCTCTCCACCCCACGAGGAGTAGTTTAAAGGTTTTTTTTTTAAGGTTCGTGTGAACACTTGATGAATCTAACAACGAGGTGCCGGCCTCTGTCCCCCTGAGAGACTTGACACGTCCTTAAATTATTTCAGTAATGCCAAAGAGTGGATTTTTTTTATGAAGAAGGAAAACAGATGCACGCTTTCTGATTACAAAGATTAAAAGAGCATGGAGCACTCCTAGAAATTCGCTATATGAACTATTTGAAGAACATTCCTGCATGAAGCCTCGGTTCCAGGTGTTACTTCCTGGGGAAATTATCCTTTAAAAAGATTCCCTAAGGGAAAATATTCTGGCTGTAAAAGCAAAGGCATGTTATCCATATGTTGGTCTTGAAATACCACCAGAAAGGATCAAGTTTAGGTTTATTTTAGAAGCCAGGACCTTCAAACCAAAGATGTAAAAACAGTGTTAGAGTCTTTGCATAGCTAAATCACATATACAGAATGGTAAACAAAAACAAAAAAACTTTTAACCTGTTGTCAGAGTCAAACTCAACGGGTAGTCCGTAGGTGTAGAGGAAAGCATTATGCTCACGCCTCCTTCGTCACAAACCAGGACAAGAACATGACCGGCTATGCGGGCAGGGTGGCTGTGGCGGTTCCCATGTGAAAATTATGCCTTCCGGCAGTCAAAGAATGAACAAGGCTTAATCTCTAAAAAGAGATTTGACAGTTTCTCTAATTTGATATAGTTTATGAATTTTCCCCTGATGCTTGTGAATTAAAGGCGCATTAAGCACAATAGTCACGTATCCTAGGAGGTCAAGTGTAAGTCCAGGATGGCCAGATCCACACCAGATTTTCTGGATTTTTGCATACAATAAATGTAAATGCAATGATTCTGAAGGTAACTCTGTTACAGGTTATTTTTAAAAACTGGGATGGATACAGTCCTCTTAGTTAGACCTATGCTGGACACCACAGATGTACTCACTCCATCCTATCATGACCCTTTCCAGAAACCTGGGAAGTGTTCGCCTGGAGGCGGCTTGGTAGAGAATTCACTGACATTAGTGGCTCTCTCACATATGGATTAAAGCGCCTACCAAAAGTTGGCGCTGTAACAGAGCGATAACTACTTTCATCAGTGCCAGACTTCTGGAATATGGACGTATGGAGCGAGAATGAAATCTCGGCGCTTCCTAATTCACATTACAGCTTGACTGGGTGAGAACAAGGCTTCCATCCAGTGTTAATCAAGCAGCTGACAGCATGTTAGAGGCATTAAAACTCGAGAAATGTTCTCCATATTTCCTGTCTTAACATCTTGCATGTGTTCCACAGTGCATACAGATGTCCTCATCAGACGCAGGCAGCAGCGAGAATGTCTTCCTCGTAGGTGACTGCGGGGGCTGGCATGCCAAGCAGCCATCTTCAAGAGGGCACAGCTTAAAACACAGCCCCCTCTTTAAAGAACACCCTCGGAGCTGGACCAGGGGTGCGGGGATGCTGCAGCACCCCAAGATAACCACGCAGGAAATCACTTTGAAAATGAACAATAAGGGACTTTGCACTTTGTCTTGCAACATATAGTGTTTCTCAAAGACAGGGTGTCAAATGTCAGAGGCTTCTTTTCATCGGCTGCTGATCATTCCTTTAACAATGTTTGTTTTCTTTTCTCGGACTCAAAAAGTAGAGCATGGTGTATCTTGCACTCCTGCTGTTGCACAGGAGGGCAAAAGCTGAAGGCTATATGTAGCGTGGAACTGTTTTTTTAGCATCCATATAAATAAAAACATTCGTTTAGAAACCAAGCTGATCTTTACAACTATCTAAAAAATAAATAATGGCAACATTGACAAACAGGGGGGCTCAATTTAAGACCCTTGGTATGAGAGGAGATAATACTGCTCCCGGGAAATGCAGCTGCAGTGCAGTATTTACCAGGTGTGGTATTACCCATTCTGAGCTCTACATCATGGCATGAGGGATAACATGGTAATAACATATTTTCCCGTTTCCAGCTGCAAAGATGAGAAAACAGCAAAAGTCCCCATACAAATGGAGTCAGGCTTTCCTAGACGTAATCTGTGCTGAGACACAATTTGTGCTGGAAGAAAACATTGGAATCGCGAGCAAGCACAAATTTCACAACAAATACCTACACTCCACAATTTATTCAAATATTTATTAAGATATGCTCCAAAATACACAATAGGACTTCACACTGTCCCAACCCTTTACACTAAATAGGAATCCCTCACCAAGTAAACTTCCCTTTTGGTAGCATTTGGATTTTTGACAACTCTATGTCCTTAGTGAGCTACCGCTGTAGGCCAGCACCCCACTCTCAAAACTGGTCCAGCATCATGGCTGCCATGAGAAAGTAAGGATGTATAGATATTAAATGCTTTTTATAACACCATGCTAACCTTAAAATTATGAAGTGAAGTGAAATGAAATGGTAGACAATTGTATTATTTGTGACATTTTTTCATTACTAAATTCCCAACTTTCAGGTGCCCATCGTTTCTTGCCCTCTCCTGAAGGAAGCTTATTGTACGTGCCAATCTAATCAACGGTGTGTAACATAGGCCAAGGGGAACAAACGCCAGGTCTTCAAGATGTACACAAAAGATTAATGTATAAAGAATGAATCAAAGCGGAATGCATGTACATAGTCCAGGTTTATCTTGACAATTTTGGCATGGATATTGCCTTCCTGGATCTACTTTGGACATTAAATGAAAGGATCGCTTAATACGGTGAAATGCCCATTGTTGGAAACACACATTTTTCCCTTTGTTCTTACACATAAACAGGTAGCAGGAATGAATATAACACTACTGTGTGGAACTCGATACGGAGGAGAGGATCTGCAGCTAGAGTGAGTGTCAAATGTAGAACCGGCATGTCAGCCAATGAGTAACAATGAGCAAAACTGTAAAAACAAGGCACAGAAACTCCAGCGACAATCACTCGATGGAAACAGATTTCAAAGAACAGTCTACAGGAGTTTCTGCTTCATCAACAATAAGCGTCCAGAATTCTCTTCAAGGGACAAAAAAAACAAACCACTGGTACCAGGCAGCCTACTCTATATTTGGACCGAGGGGATTCTGGGCACCAGTGAAAACCAGGTACGATCGACTGGTATATTTGAGTGCTGATGTGATGTGGCTTTAAAAATGTAAATATGATGCAGGGCTCATGAGGAAGGGAGGATTTGCGCTCAAGTTTTTAAGCGGATCTATCTAACATTTCAGCAGCTGTGTTGTCGCTTTACCTTAATTGACCCGGTCTCGACTAAAAGTCAATTGAAGGTACTGTTTTGACAAGAATATTCCCTACATTTATGTGCAGGTGTGTACCGCTGGTGTGAGTGTCAGACTGCATGTGAACCAGGAACCTTTAACTTTATATTGCTTCTGCGTTAAGCTAATCTAGCATGGCGGCAGACACCTAAGCCTGTCCCTGACAATGTGAGGTCCAAAGCCTGTCCTGTGACCTGGAGAGGTACACTAAGTGTGCTCTTATAGTCGATAGTGAACTCCTGTCCCTCTCCTGGGTGTACATTTAAAGTGGTGGACGAAGCATACCATGTTTTGTAAATCTTTAGGGTGACCAGACTTTTTGATCTGAGTCAGTGAGAGAGTGTGGCCTATTGACCCTGCTTATGTACTGTTCCGCAGTTATATGAACCCCAGAACCTTGTATTTACTTCCTATGTGCAGTGAGCCTATGACATGTGTGCTAGCACACACATATGTATATATATATATATACACACACACACACACACACACACACACACATATATATATATATATATACACACACACACATATTCACTGAAATAAACAAAAGTTATTGGGACTTTATAGTTCCGCTCAGATTTCACTCGTACATAACCAGTGAAATTCAGCAGTTATAGTTAAATGACCTAAATAATATAACTTACGCCCTGGCACAGCACTGCTTACGACCTCACAAAATACATCACTCATGATATCACTGATGACATCCCAAATGACAGCATCCAGTCAGTGTAAGTGTTTCATAAACATTGTCTCTGGGGCTTAAAGATATATACTAAGCTACGGCAAACGTTAAAATACCATTCTTTCTCAACTACTATTAAGTGATGCGATTTGTAACATATGCCATCTTAGTGATTGTGTGACCGTCTGTATCCGTGTGTGAGTGGTAGTATTGGGTGCTAGAGTGGCTGTATGGGTGAATAAGTGGGTGTGTGAGTAGCTGTAAGGGCGAGTGAGTAGCTGTAAGGGTGAGTGAGTGGCTGTATGGCTGAGCGAGTGCTTGTGTGAATGCTTCTATGGATGAGTAAATGGGTATTTAAGTGGCTGTGTGAGTGAATAACTGTGTGCGTGTATGTATAACTTTATGGGTGAGTGGCTTTGAGCGTGAATCTACATGCTGTCTCTCAAAAATGTGTATAAAAGTGGGATCCAAACAACTCATTTTGTTCCAGTCCCTAGTTGTTGTTGATCAAGGAAAGAAGTGCTCTGCAAATTACTCGAAGAGCTGATGTGTCTGCAGGACTGAGGTCTTCCTGACAGTCTCCACAGGTGAGGGGACATCATGTGAAGTCAATTCAATTCAATTCAAGAATACTTTATTCGGTATAAAAACAATACCATACAAAGTGCATTATTTTAAAAGACAAAAGGCCTTACAACTGGTCAGTGTTACATGATAAAATGGGATTATATATAAATAATCACAGAATAAATATTTCATATCTAAAAGCCCGGTTGAAAACAGTTTATACAATAAAACAGAATCCTGGGCCATTTTAGTGCAGCCAACCCTTCTATCACAAGAGGTGATCGAAAAAAATTATTCATCACCTCTAGTGTTCCTTAGTCTCACAGCAGATCTCAAGAAGTTTACCATACTAAACAATGTTAGAGGATCCGCTGAGAGTTTCAAAAACCTTTGCCTGGTTGAGTCTGGCTTGCCTTAAAAGCGGTTTTAAAAACATTGTCCTGGGGTACGCATAAAAGGGGCATATTAGAACGAAGTGAAGAGTGTCCTGCGGAGACCGCTGGTTGCAGCCGAATGTGAAGTCAACATTTTCCACTGGAGAAGTTGAGGGTCTACCTGAAGAGCTTGGCAGCCTACCTGCAGAGGGAGCGACAGAGTGTGCCTGATCCTGCAGGAGGAGACCAGGTCACGGAGAGACCCATATGTGTTCCCAGTGTGATAAACCAAAGGAAAAGCAGATGACATAAGAGCTGGCACAGTTCCAGGAGTGAAGTGTGTCCAGTTTATGTCAGAAGAGTATAGCCCAGTACCCAATCATGTGGTGTTGCCATCAAAGATGAAGTGTGAAGGACAGCATCACTGCCAATCTGAGAGCCCAATGTGTCCGAGCCAAGACAGAACGGTCAGAAGACAGACTGGAAGCTGCAACTGTGTTAACCGAGCTGTTGAGTCAGGCACTGCCATAAGACCAGCCTCCCTGAATCAGTCTTATGAGGACATCCAGAAAGGCCATAACAAGTACTTCATCAAAAATGCCAAGCCGCTAAGGACAGACGGAGTGTCCGCATTCACTGCACATCTAGACTTTCAAGATCCTTCTTAATGGTAAACCATGGGTTTGTCATGCAACTAGACATGAGACAAGAAAAAGAGTCGGAGAATTTTATTTGTAGGATAAAGAAAGGATAACCTGCTGAACGGATCTGCCTATTGAAACCAGTGAGAACTGATAACATTTGAGCTAACCGCACCTGAGCCTAATCCTTCCAACACCAAGGAAAGGGCTATAGTAGCAGGAATCTTGGCCCTAGCGGGAACAAAACAATTACTAGGAAGGGGTTGCAGGGTCTCCTTGCAGATTGCAGCATGCTGCAACCCTATATTTCGTATTCACTGAAATTTAAACTATTCAGCGTGAGTGTGAAAACCAAAAAAGCTCTTTTCCATGAGGATAAGCACTGGGCTGGACAATATTTTAATGTGTCTATTGGTTGTATACTGAGTTCTTGGAAGTTGCCACCCACACTACCTCTCCGAGAAGTCTATGAATGTAAGCCTGTGCTAGGGAGGGACGGGGAAGGTAGAGAGAAAGCGAACTGAGAGGAAGAAGCGCGAGAGGAGAGAATGGGAAAAAGAGAATGGAGGGATGTAAAGAAAGGAATTGTGTGAGGAGACGAAGGCAGAGGGGCGGGTTTCAGCATTTTCCCCACAGTTACTTTTGGTTCAACAGTCCGGCATGGAGTACATCTCAGTTATCAGCGACTGACTCTCCTAGGCTCTGACGGATAAATAAAAGCTGAAAAGAGCATATACAAACTGATTATGTGTTGAGCTCTAGCAATACTGTACACACTTACCAACAGCTGTTATACATTCCTTTTATTTACAAACGCACTAGCCCCCCAAACTTTCTGAATTACTTGCAGAAACATTTTGTTTTAAAAAAAATGTGGAAAAGGGTAGTAATTGCTGGTTCAGAAAGGCTCTTGTTAGAAACCGAGGGGATATGTAAGCAGACACCTTTTGTGACTGAGCCGGTCAGCGTTGGTCTGCCTTGACACAAAGGCGTTGGGGAGGTTGAGGAGAAAGGGCATCTTCAGCACAAATAAAGAGCAAGTGGTTTAAGGCAGCTGGTGGAAAAAGCACACTTTCAGTCCAAATAAAAGTAGATAAAAGAGGCTGTTGGGAGGGTAGGGAAAGCACAGCCAGCGCAAATAATGATAATAAAAAAAAAAAAAAACCTTGGAGAGGTCACAGAAAAAGAATTGTAAGTCCCAAAAAAATCGCCAACTTGGAAACATTTCCTTTTATGTTCGTAGCCTGTGATTATCGTCGATTTATCTCAGGAGCTGTATGGAATCTGAGGGGTCTCGTGGTCTCTGCCAGGGCTCATTCTCTACAGACTGTTACACTTGGCTCTGCTCGTCCTTATTATGTCCCACAATTGTGGTTGTGATTGCAGAGCAGCACAGGGTCCTCTTTAATGAGCCCAAGTCTGATGACAGCGTGGAGCAATGGTCCGCCACTCTAAAAATACACCGGTTTCGGTTCTTTTTTTTTGTCTTGCTGTTGGACAGTAATGCTGCAAATAGCTTTGAATTTAAGAGAGCGCAAACCAGGGGCCTGAATTGAACATTTATGGGGTTTTGAAACCAATGCCAATCTTTGTTAGAATTCTGCGTTTGGCAGGCTGTTACAAATCGTTTGTTAGAATTTCAGGGGAAATGTTTATACTTCTTGCAGACGCACAGTTTATAGTTTTAGGAAACTTCATAATGTGTTGCTAGTACAGATTGTGGATGCAAATTTATAGTTTGACAGCTGATTGTTTTATGAGGAAACCATGTTGGAATTAAATATCCCCATGATTTCTTATGTAGCCATAATTCAAACAAACAAGGCATATTCGTTGGTTGCTAGAGAACCACCCAAAACACACCAAGCAAAAGCAAAAAACATCAATTGGGACACTGTGAGAATTTCTCAGGAACGTGGACCACTGGTGTAAGCCTGCTTCTTGATCGTTAAAGGCCATTCAAGTAATTTTAAGGCAATCACTCCAAAGAATGGTAATTGCAGTAAAATCGAAGGTCACTACGAGTGACCTCTGACACAAAGAACCTCATTTACTTTTACAGAAGGCCGGCATACCAGAGGTAAAACCATGATTCGGAAATGTCATTAATTTAACTAGATATCTTATTTCTGGGCATTTAGCAGTAAATGGGGAATAACATGCAAAACATTATTTCTTCATCTTTTTCGCAACAAAAGGTGCAAATTTAGCCCAGGCTTTTTGCTGATGATAGCACGTGTTTCTTTTTGTGTTGTGATGTGTTTATCGCATATTTAGTATGATGCTGAAACTCCACCCAACTAAATTGTAAAAGCGTGTAAACAACATGGCAATTTGTTTACACAAAATGTAATACAAATTTATTCAGCTAATGAGCTACTCTAAAAGATGGCCATTGTCTCCAAAAGTACAAGATATTCTCTGGCACAAACCCAATTGTGAAAAAACAAACTTCCATGACAGCATCAACATTAAAATTAAGCAAAACCATTCCAACACAAATGCACTTAAGCTACGGCAGAAACACTATCTGACAAATGAATAACACTACAAATGTAACAAACCGTGGCAATTCTGTGCACCATAAGTAAATGTCCCTAAGCTTAAGATGTGTGTGGATATGAAATATGGTCTATGTAAATCAGCCTCCCTAAGGGCGTTCTTTCTTGGTCTGCATAAAATAGGCCATGACAGAAACAAGAAAGAACTTTTTGTATTTTTATTTACTAGGCTTACCAAAGTATGGCCTTCATTATGTAAAGGGCGGTCTAGAACCTCTCTTTATACAGAAGTGGTTGAGAGGAGGCCTTGTTGCTCGGTAAGCGAAGAACACTTTAGTAGCATTTCTCCGCAGGCACAGCCAACTGCATGAGGCTACGCTACAGGCAAATAAGTTCTGATAATCTGCTGTCACTAATCAACCGTCAAATAAGGCATCCAGGGGACACAGATGTGCGAGATTTGTGGAAAGTACCAGTGACATTCAAGGCGAGGCGACTAACTCCTTTGATACAGGACATGTGGTCGCTGTCGACCCCACAGATGGGGCAGAGACGACCGAGTAGTACCCACCACACCTACATCCTTCCACCAGGTGCTGAATGTCCCACCGGCGCTCACAAGTAATACTGGCGATAACCTGCTACTAGGGCAATGAAGTTGGCCTCATTGCCAAAGAAGAATTATTTCTCTAATCAAGCCTGAAGGGCAGTAATAACCTGGCTGAAGAAAGTAACTAATAAGGTTGGCCATTGGACGCTTGAGCAATGGTTCCACAACACTTTACGGCTCCCCAGAGTCCAATTTAATGGTTTCCCTGTTCATTTACCAAGACGTACTGTACTGGATGTGTTACTGGAAAAAGGGTCAAACTGCTCTAACAGCTTCACGCAGGTATTGCGATGTAGCCCGTTGTGGTACAGTTTTGTTTGGTATCAACTTCGAATCACAATTAACCTAATCTTTTCACTGATTTACTCCATTTTGCTAAAGCATAATATGGCGAGGTCAGACAGGTTAATCACTTTCTCTTTAATATTTCTTCAGTTAAGTGATTAAGCTCAAGATAAATATCGAAATACGTTAGCCAAAAAGGTTTGTACCAAAGTAGCCTCTTGCCTACTGGGATCAGAAGCAGAAAAAGCAGAGGGCGTCTAACACAACTCTAATGTCAACATCTTGTAGAATATTTGAATGTCACTTCAATCATCTTCTTACAATAAATCTAGAAGTGTTGCATAAAAGCCATGAAGCGGTCCATGGATGCAGAGGAAGAGGATTTGTGCCTCTCGAGGCATTGATACTTATTTGACTCCAAGACTGCTGAATTCACATGACCGCACTCATGATTACAACCAGGTAAAGTCATCCCGAGTCAAAAGTCGTTAATTTATGATACTGGTTTGGAAACTGGCAGGGTGGGCTTTAAGGCGTCTCAAGGAAGAAAAATGCAGCAAGTAATATTGATAACCAGGGCTCGTGCTACATTAAGGCCATAAAAAGAGCCTAGGATTACTAACAAAGGAGCCTCAAAAAAGCCTTGTTACTAGAAAGAAAAAGAAAAAACCTGATCCTATTTGCAAGATAAAAAGCGCAGTCCATAAGAATATGCGTAATAGTGCATTTGGCTTTCAGAGGGCAGGGACAAAGACCACTATTATTTTGCACCCCTGTCTTATATGGGTGGGATGAATAGATTAGGATTTCTTTTCTCAAACCTGGATCTGGTAACTGTGATAAGTAAGGAAAAACACCATCCTGGCCAAGTGAAGCTAACAAGAAGCTAATAGAGGATTTCTTCTTTAGATATAATAAATCCATTTTTGTGACACCATAGCAGCAGATTCTCTAAATTTTCGTTTGCCGGGAAAGGTGAGCCAAGATGAGACTGTACCACTATTTAAATGGCAATTCTTCATTGCAGTCATTCTGGTTCTAAAGGCCTTTGCGCCCACAACCTTTCGCTGCTTTGGCCCTCTTCCCAGCACAATCTGGATACTTTAGCCACCTCATCATTCTCCAGCAGGGTGTTGAAGTATCTTAGAGCCCGGGTGGCGGCCGCTGTGTTCCAAGATACCAGACTGAACTCTCTCCTTATAGCCTGGACCATGGTACCTTGTGGGAGTGATAGAAGTCTTTTATGTACTGCCCCCTCCAGTCTGTCCCATTCATAGGTTGGATCAAGAGAGAATATCTCTCCTCCATACAAGCCTATTGGTGGAATCTTCCCTTCATAGGCCTTTAATAATGGGATATGGGCCAGGCCCCCAAATCTACCATTAAATCCAGATAGACAGCTTGCCTGCAAAAGGGCCTTCTGCCTAGTGGCATCCCAATGTGCGCCCCAATTCAGATTTTTCCTAAAAGTTAAACCCAGGTATTTATACTGATCCACTTGTTCCACCACCTGAGAGTCAAGATACCAGAAAAAACTCTGCACCTTTTTCCCAAAAATCATAATTTTCGTCTTTTCCAGATTAATACGAAGCTTGTTCTGCTTACTATAAGAGGCCAATGCGTTTAGTTTCCTCTGCAGACCAATTGGAGTGTAGTCCATTAATACCAAATCATCTGCATAGAGCAGACAAGCAATATGCTGATCCCCAATTTTAGGCGAAAAAGACTGGGAAATAGCAGTTGGGAGGTCGGCCAAAAATAGACTAAAAAGTAGGGGTGCTAAAATGCACCCCTGACGCAGGCCATTGTCGATAGAGAATCTTTGGGACAACTGTCCTGTCTTGTCTAGCTCCACCTGAGCCCAATTACCAGAGTGCAGGGATTGAAGAGCCCCAAGAAGGTGTAGTGGTAATTCCCAAGCAGAGAGTTTTCCCCATAAAATATCCCTGTCAACAGAATCAAAGGCGGTCTGGAAATCTACAAAACAACTGCACAGTCTTTGATTTTCCTCCACTGTCTTTCGAGTAATAGCACACAAAGCAAAGCAGTGGTCTATGGTTGAATGACCCTCCCGAAAGCCTCCCTGTTCTAAAGGAATTCTCCTAGTTTCAATGGCCCATTCTTCAAGTTTGGCTAAAATAATCTTGGAGAATATCTTTAATGAAATGTCCAAGAGGCTTATAAGCCTGTAATGCATTGGGTCTGTACCGCTCCCTAAAATCGGTTTCACAATAGAACCCTTCCAGATAAAGGGGTAAAGGCCAGACCCTTCAAATCTAATGTACTCTCTCTCAGGCACAGGCATACAAGTTAAGCTTGTTCTCAGAAACATGCAAGGACGAGAATGACCCTCAGTCCTGAGCCAAAATGTTTATTTATTGATTTAGATGGTTTTGTAAAGCGGGTACTAAGCCCCAAACAAAAATGAAACTTCTTTGATCAAGCTATGGAATAGGTTCTTATTAAAAAATAATCTCACAAACGTGATGTTTTTACCACAGAATAAGAGATGGTTTTAAATTCAGTGGTTTTAAATCGAAAAATTTTCCTGAAGAAGGTGACCATCTATATCACCGAAACGCCACGTCAACATATTTTTCTTTGTGAATTGTATTATTGTTTTTTAAGTCATGAAATGTTTTTTTAATAATAAATGTAAATGTTTAACTAACAATTTGTATAGAAATACACAATAAACTTTAAAAAAAAAAATTTTTAATCCCTTTTGTCCTAACATTCTCTTTCGGCTGAACCGGATTTATGTTTTTTAAAAACTAGACATGGATTTATTTTGTTGAAATTGTAAATTTGTCGATCCTGATACAACCTTAGATACAACTTAGTGTGCTACCACCCTTCTCTGACACGGATCCCAAGAGACTGCAGTCTCTTTTTTTTTTTTAAATACATGAAAAGGGATTCCTTACTTTTGTTTCATAGTACTTAACCCCTCCCTTTTCACATAAGGGTTTCTCCTTTAAAAACGTTTTCATTGTAACACAAGAGCCACCACTTTAAGGACTGCTCAATTGCCCAGGCACTAGCACTTTATTAGTAGTAGGGCTATACGGCAAGCACTTTCATGATTGTCTGATCTTAACCTGGTACCCTTTTAGTTTCTAGTATGGTGCCTTAATTTTTACCCTCTAATCAGTTTGACCAAATGTACCTTTTTATGTATTTATATTCTGAAGCTGCTCATTTGTTAAGCATCAGCATGGCTCACTGTTACGATATGTTTTTTAATAATGACGTATGTTATTAATCTTAAAAGTATGTATATTTGTTCTGTAAATTGTATGGCCTGTCTATGTCAGGCTGGCATAATCAAAACAACTTGAATTTGATAGGGCCGGGGTATGACCTCACCCTGCACAGTTAATTGGTTTTGGCTACTTTTTATTTTTATAAGAAATTCCTCTTCTTTGTTTAAAACAAGTCCAAACATTCCACGAGTGCAACCTGCTTCCCACCAGTGCGGTCTCACGATAATTTGGCACACTAAGGGACGTACGTTTTTTTAGGCCCAACTCATTTATTTTGGGATTCAGGCAGCTAAACTCTGGGTTCATGAGTGACGCGCCCCAGCAGTGGGTGCATAGACGGCTGTCTTTGAGGCGCACGACTTAGTGTCCCAGTATCTTTAAACATTTAACAGAGCTTCAATGTTTCAGTAGGTGATGTCGTAAGATCATCAGAAAGGTTTACAGTTGACTAATACCAGGTGTTACTTCGACAGGTTTGGGGTATGGAGGTATTTTATTTTAACCAGTATTATATCCGGTTTTATTCCTTTTATAAACATGATTAATAAACGTGTTTTAGAAGAAATGCGGTCACTTCATCTCGGTATGGATTATTTGGTTGACATGAGAAATATTGCTCTAATGGATAGACCCTGAACTATTTCGTTTTGTTGACGCATTTTTGCTTGGCTGGTGGATTTCCTCTGTGTTCTCTCGCCTCTCTCTTAAGCCCTCATTCTAATGGTTCTGCTAATGCCAATTCAGATGCAAACTGGGGTTGTGCCAAAATCATCATTACAAGATGTGCACAAACATTTGTAACATCTCGGTGCTTTCTCCACTACACAAATTTCACCGGGCCAAAACCAGTGACGCTGGTGCAAGGAAAAAATCATAAGATTCAGAGTTTTTAACTGTACTGGTATTTGGACAGTCAGTATCACTGCACTGTAATTCCCCAAGATTTGTACTTTGTTGATGCACCTTTCTTTAGCGGACTGTTTATGCAAAAAAGAATTCTATGTTTATGTTGTTCAGTTTCCTCTAGTTCTTAAGAATCTTCTATTTGCGCTGTCTGCTCTGCTGCTCACTGTATTATTCTGTGTTTTGATTTTTTCATTCGCCGAGTAGTCTGTCTGCATAATGCAGGTAACACTCAATAAGCACATTCTTTGCTTCTCACACCTCGGTGGGAATGTCAACTGTTTTTAATCCATTCATTCATGATTCTTAATTTATCAAACAGTAACTCAGAAGTGTTATAACTTTACATTCTGCTGACACGGCCTATAAATCGGAGCCATCTCACAGGAAAATCCCACCGAGCCTTCGGGATAACCAGCCAACATGCAAATTATCAAAGATCAGCATTCTATGTAAATCGACCTCATCCAAATATGCTGCGCTAACCGAAACACCTAGCAGAATCCTAGACCAAACTCCACTTGTGGGCACTGGGATATGGAAGGTGTCCACTTTAGTTTCTGACTCCCATAAGCACTTTAGGTGGAGTTTCCATTAAGGTGGATTTCATTTTTAAATTCATCCACATTTCCTTAATCTCGGTTCTTTCCCCCCATGTTCTCTCCGATATATGCTCATTTTTTTAACCATTCCAGAATTAATCTGGTTCCTTTAGTGTCTCCATGTCCTTACTTCTTGTCGTCTTTCATGGCACTTAGGGGCCCATTAGGATCTTAGGCGGATCGCCACCGCACGTATGGTGGTGGCGATCCGCCCGCGGTCCGTCCCCGTCCGCCACTCATTTCCCCGCCATATTACTATGGCGGGGGGACCGCGGTGGACGGAAAGACCATCCGCCGCTTTTCCGCACGGTCAACAGGTTGACCGGGCGGAAAAGAGTTTAATATGGTGGCTATATTATCATGGGTGCTGAAACATGCCTTTCTGTGGCAAAGCATGCAGTAAATGCTTGCGGGGCCAGTTGCGGGCCCCCCAGGGATCCGGGGGGTGGGGGGTGCACATGGGGGGTAACTATGGTACCCTCCTGCAGTTCCATTCACAACATGGCAGGCACTGCGGTGTGCCCGCCATGTTGTGCCTGGAAGTGCACAACATGCCTTCCTGGCATTGTGGCGGGCGGTGCGGAGTGCACCGCCCGCCACAATGACAGAAATGCAGAAAGCGCCCGCCACTGTGGCGGGCGCATTCTAGTGTCCCCCACGGAACCCACGCGTTTATGGCAGGCAGTCCCATTTTTCCTTTCCTCCTGGTATGTTCACCCTGTCCTTGCCGTGTACACATGGAGCATGTCAGCTTTGTTTGTTTCATCAAGGTCTGAAATTTTAACCTGGAGCTTCTGATCATTTGGGGATCTGCCTCTATGCCAGCAGCTGGAGATCAGATTATTGGCGAAGGCCATCCTCTTGTCTACACACAGCCACAGGATTGTGTTCTAGTAAGATATTCCCCTTGGTCTCAAAAAGAAGACATGGATGTCCTGTTCTAGACTGTGAAATGCGCCATTTTTTCTTATTAACGAGTTCTGGCAGATCCAACAATTGGCCTTAACCCCAATTCTGGCTAGTTGAGGTGCAGTCTAGGGCAACACCTATGCTTCCTGCAGCACAGGACTGTTATGCCGGCCCTTTCTGTGATGAACTTTGAATTCATAGCTAAGAGAGTGGGATGTAGTCATGGCTGTCATTTTGCAAAGCAGTCCAAGAACCTATTACAATCTTGATGGGCTTTAATCCAAATGCTACGTTAGTTCAAGTCCCATTAGCAGTTTATTTCAGAATTAAGTGCAACACAAAAAGAAGATGGACAGAATGTTGAACATTATCAAACATTCACCCCCATTCACAGATGTGGGTTTAATCCATCGTTATTTTGCTCTCCACACCATTCCAGTTTAGCCCCAGCCCTATGCAAATCAGCCTTGACCCTGCTCCCCATTAGAACAGTCCAGCCCGACCTGTCAGATGCTAGTTTCCAGTCCAGGGAGGACCTGGCCAGGCAATTCGGGCTAGACTGTTCCCATGAAGAGCAGGGTCAAGACGTATTTGCATATGGTTGGGTCCAAACTGGGGTGGCTTATTGAGCAAAACAACAATGGATTATACCCAGATCTGTGACTGGGAGTGAGTGGTTGAAAAGTTTCACCAACTTGTGTTTGCTATTTCAGAAATAAAACAAAACAAATACAAATACATAAGCCATAATAAAATTGTATACATCTAAAACAATGATAGATATTTACTCCATAAAATAAAATAATATATCAGCCATATCACGTGCGTACTGTACCTTCTAGCCCACAACGCAGGGTTTTCATTCCCATTTTTTCACTCTACCACAAGACAAATGAAATCACCTTTTTTGTCAACAAACACTTTGTCTCACCGGCAATGTCATAAATTTAGATAAGAAGCGACTAATCTAATATAAGAGAATAAGAGACCAATCAAATGTAATTTCCCCTTGAAAGACTCTGTCTGTGATTCACTTTGGACTAACTACCATAACCTGGAGATTAATCCAACCTGAGACTCCTTTACCCTCTTTCTCGTCGAAGACTTCACACAGGGACCCTTAAAGAATGTTTCTTCCTCAATGCTGAGGCTTGAACATGACGCCTTGGTGCCTGTGACCTCAATCGATCTCCTACCTGGCCGCCAAGACTTGGAACTGACCCAAGACCACCTCTCCTTCAGGAAGCAACTCAAGACCTGGCTGTTCGAGCAGTAGCGGACCCCCCTCCCCCAAGCGCCTTGAGACCCTCCGGGTGAGTAGCGCGCTATACAAATATCTTGATTGAATCGGAACGGATTTTACCTCGAATCTAAGATCTGAAGCTGAGCTCCAGCACTTTGTCAATGGTTGTATCTGAGAATATACTGGATAAAAATATCATGATACAAAGATAAAGTGGCATAAACATTGAGAACCGAAGCAGTGTGTATATATATATATATATATATATATATATATACATAGACAAAGATTGCCTGCTGTAGGAAGAGCCCAACACTCTGTATTCATCTGCCAAAATGTTTTAATGAAGGAAATAATGTGGCAGAACAGCTCAGTCCAACATAAAATCAACCTGACGCGTTTCGTGATTATCATCACTTCTTCTGGGGCTCCTGGCTTGTTACTGGCAGAAACAGCAGTCTGTGCGGCATCGCATAAGTGTAATTGTCCCCGCCCCAGTGGGCGCGGCCAATCCCAGTGGCCTGTGGTAGTTGTAGTGCCTTGCCGCTGTTAATCTCCAGTGAGTTGCCGTTCTGTCAGTCAATAAATGCCCACATATAAAATCACAGTGGATTGTGGTGCGGAGCTGCCACATAACACACCACTTGCTTATATATATACAGATTCACTATGCACCTTGAAGGTCAGGGTACACCGATGTGGAATTTGGTGAATCTATTCTTACCTCTGTATACTTACATTCAAGATATCTTGGTATTCAATAATTTGGCCATGATACCTTACTCTCCTCTTTAGGTCTTCCCAGGGATCAGAGCTCACATTTTTATTTACGTCAGCCTCGTTCTAAAATATTGCAAAGGCAGCAGCGGGTTGCGACTGTATTTTCATCCTTGTGGAAGACCGTACACTGGTATTGTTGTCTAAAGGGAAGAATGTCTGATGATGCGCATAGAGAGTGTAGGAATGACTATCTTTTGTGCCATGTATACCCAGATTTTTGCCTGGACTGTTTTGCTGGTTGTAGAACTGTGTGCACTTTACTCCTGCTAACCAGCTGTAAAGTGCATGTGCTCCCCGTTTCAACATGATAAAAATGGCATACACCTTATTGGCTATTTAAATTACTGAATGTCCCTAGTATATGGTACAAAGTGTCCACAGGACCTGGAAGTTAAATGCCACCAGTGGTCTGCACCTATTGTGCCAGCCAATACAGTGGCAGAACAAACATGGATTTAAGCCTAGTAGTGTAGCCAATTGTAGCATGGTAAAAACTGCAATTCGACCGGTCGAAAAATTGATCCTTTTGACAGGTCAAAACCTTATTTTAACTAGTGAATAATTCACCCCTATACAGACCTTGTTGCATAATAGGCAAAGTGCATGGTATTCAAAAACAGGACACGTATACATTTAATTATACCATGTCTTTACAGTGACTAGGACCCAAAAGCTATTTTTCACTGTGGCAAGCCTGTCTTATACATCTACGAAGGGCTATAAGGCTATTAGAACACTATGTCACTAGAGGGCAGAATGTTCTAATAAAAAAAACAAAGCCTTTTGGGAGCACGAGGGGTTTGGAATCCCCTCAGGCTCCCTGAAGCCTTTGTTCACAGCCAGAGCTGTGAACAAAGAAACACTGGAATGTTGGAGCTCCGGGCCTATACCAGCCATTATCAGCCCAGAGCACTCCATTGTTTTTAATGGAGCTCCCAACTTTCCAATGTTCTAATACTGTTTAGGTAATACATATATACTGCACACATTGCCATAACTAAAGTTTTTCCATTCTGTGTCATAGCTATCAGAAGGACGAGCTCAGGTTAATTTTGACCGTGTGGTTTGACCCGGATGAGGGTTTAACTGGTTATTAATCCTGGAGGAGGGTAGTCTCCTACCCTGATTAATAATAACACTTCTTACAGGCATGGGTCTAGGAGATAAGTAGTACCTCTTTCATTCCCACTGCCTCAAGGATGGATGCTTAAGTCACACTAAGGTAGAATTTGATTTTCTTTCAGCCTGGAATAACAAGACATCTGGGAGCATCTGTAACGGGATGTATAATTGATAAGCCATAAAATGTATGCACGATTCTTTGGAATTATAGGCCTGGTATTAAACCCATAAATAAAGGGAGAACTGAAACTGTATTTCCGGTTGAGTAGTTGGCTGCAGTTATTTGTAATAAATTATTCACACTAAGTCCTGACTCCTCAAGTGTGATCTCTATGGCTACAAATTTCTTGTGATAATTATATCATTTGACTCATTTGTTGCAAGGTTAATGTAACGGTACCAATTAACTAGAAAGCATGTAAACATGATTAAGATATACGATGAAGCCAGACATTTTCTTTTAGATTTCTCTCTCATCTAAATTAAAGGTATTGTAGATGAAATGAATCACACTGAACTTAAGGAACTATTAAAACTATAACCATAATATTGCTGAGCAACCCTGTAGTACAGAACTCTGGTACACAACCAGACATACATCGTGATACACTATCCAGATATTTCATGGATGCATGTTTTTCCAGTTTAGTTCTAAATAATCAAAGATTAGGTCCTGGATATTTTTTTAACCAGTGACTAAAACCCTTAAAAGGAAAATGGTGTCAGTGCTAACTATTGCCGGAGAAAACACATCATAAAACTACCAACCCCAATGCTAGAAAAATACTGCAGATAATGACCCTTCAGAACAAGTTACTTAAATATTTTACACAACAAAACCGATTTTTTTCTTGGCACTTTAGAGCAGATTTTAATTAATGCTCCACACATGCAACTTATTGGTACTCCTTTTATTAACCTCAGAAATGTGACTTTTGAATTGGTGCCACCATTATTCATGCCTATGTCCACCAATTTACAGAGATACAGAAATGACTATGTATAATAGGCATAATTTTTACTCTTCTACAATTCAGGGTATTTATCAAAGAGTTACTTCATTCCATACAAGACCCCGGACTGGGCATTCACATTTATTGAGAGTATAATGCCTGTATCACTCTGTATCTGACTCATGCTTCAATTCATCTCCTTGACCTGTTCCTTGGCTGCTCGACCAAGAGTCCCCGATGTACCAAAGCAGCTTTGGAGGCCAACTGCAAGTTTCAGACCCAAGCTGCCAGCATCTTCGCTTAGAACATGTCTCCACCTTCATGCTCTCAGAAGGTCCCTACAGGTTCTGGGAAAAGGGGGTATCATTAAGATGGATAACAACAAAGTCTATTACTTTAATCAAATAAACCAGAAGGACTGCATGGGGTGGTTTGCTAGCGCACACAAGACTAATCCCAAGAACCAGTACCACTGGACTCACCATGGACCTTTTTTTCCCCAGGGCAGCGTGCTGCCTGGAGTAAAGTGATTTTAAAACTCACCTGGGGCAATAAGTGTTATGCAAACTCAAATATGAATTTGCACATGTTCATGCGGTAAAGGGACAGGCCACGTTTTCATAAGGGAGGGGTCTACAGCGCAGAGTTTGAGTTTAACAAACGTGGTAATCCTAAAACAGAACATCCACAGATGTGCAGAAACGAGAACTAATGAACATCAAAGATGTCTTTACACCCCTCATCTAGGAGGCGGACTCTCCCCTTTTCGTCTTCCTCCAGCATCAACGTTGCACATGCTAGGGTGCAACATGGGTATCTGTGGCCCCTAAAGAAAACAAACCATATAAAACAAATGAACAGACATCAAAGAATGAGAAGGTGAAACTGCCCAGGTGGGGGAGTGGCTGGGTCGCAGTTCATTTATGAATAACAAAGACGGATCCCATGCCTGTATCCTGAACCAGTAGGCTCAAAATAAAAACATATACTGCGTTTTACCTCTCCCCCACAGTCTAAATTATGCATTAACCCAATACAGGGAACAGAATAGAAGGGTGGGAAAGATGTGATTGGGCAGTAAAGGGCCCAAATAAATATCAGCACACCTGCATCTCTGACGTGGCAGCACGGGACTACTGAAAAATATCACGGACTAGCATACAGTCAAACTGCCTACAATATAATAGACAGAAGTACAGAGAGGTCTACAGCGTCAGCCCCTACAGCACTTTACACTATCATAGAACGTCAAAGCAGCAAACCTTTAGAGTAAACATACGCTTTAGCCTGATATACCACCTTTTGTCTTGCTGGCTGCCTCAGAGAAGCTTGTGCATCTAAAACAACTACTTCTGTCGTGTAGTTCCTACATATAGGATCTCCACGTTTAGGCAACATAAACTAGGGGATTGGTGTTCAGACTGATTCCCGACACCCCCAAAGGAGATGTTAGTTTGTTAGTCCAGCTAGCTCACATTGTCACTACTAGCCCCTTTTACCAAGGAGCTATTACCTTTTGGCAACTATCAAACATGACAACCCTGACCCCTCAGGTATCGTGGAAACAGTACAGTACTTTTCGCTCAGTCTCTCCTGCTCAGAGAGATACACAGAAGAAACGATGGGGACGTTTTCAATAAGAATTTATTGAACCTGCGTCATTATAGTATATAATAAATGCGCTGCAATAACCATGAGACAGAAACAGATATATACGGTTACAAGCACCAGCAGAGTAAAGAAAAGGTAGAATTCTACCATGGTGCTAAAACAATGAATATATGCCAGCATATGAATACATGACAGTAATAAGGAGTACTCCTACAATGCAAACCCTAACTAGGTGTACCTAAATGTACCTAGCATGTATGTAGGTAGGTTGATAGCCAAGAATCCCTTTAGGATAGAGCCATCCATATTACCTGATGTGGGAGAGTGAAGGACCCAGTCTTGGTATCTTGATGGACACCCCGTAAGGGTTGTCAGACCACAGCGTCCTGGAGTGTCTGCGTGCAGGAACCTCAGTGTCTTGAGTCAGCATTGAAGTCTGTTTCTCTTCTGGTTTGTTCAGCAAAGATGTAGTGCTTATATACACAAAAGGTGCCCTCCGGGGTTCTACCTAGAAGTGTATTATGGGCATCTCAAGCAAGGATGACGATAGAGGTGACCCTTATACAGAGTTATTATGGAGAAGATGGTAATCCTGCTGTGATACTGAGAATCCTCATGCTTAATACATGAGGCTGGTTTTTCAGAGAAAACCACACAACAGTCATGTAGCACCTAAGTAGGTAAAAGGTCAGCGCCAGACCGGTTATGTAGAACAATGGCAGGACAGATGTATGTAAAAGGTTGTGCAACTACCTAGGCCTACATTGGGGTTCATAACACCCACTCCTCATCAGACTGGACAACATAATACTAAATGCTATAATATGCCTGTTTTTAAAAGCATAAAAATATTGCTAAAATAGGAGTTTAAAAAACATCTAAAAACATGGTATGGGTTAAAAAAACTATGCATAGGCAAAAAGCTCTATAGCTCCTCTAAAAAGTCAATATACTGTCAGACCAACTGAGCACGCCGAGGTTTTCGAATTCCAGTTTGAGTCGTTTTCGAAAAAG
Organism: Lissotriton vulgaris; assembly: GCF_964263255.1. Classification (NCBI taxonomy): domain Eukaryota; kingdom Metazoa; phylum Chordata; class Amphibia; order Caudata; family Salamandridae; genus Lissotriton; species Lissotriton vulgaris. The sequence continues at coordinate 1,323,957,370 of NC_141687.1, read as the reverse complement.
CCAAATTGTTCCCAGCACACGGAGAGCCAAATGTTTTTGTGTCCTGTATGGGAGACGCAACACTACTGTTGGCTGCCTTCGCAGATGACGGTCCCTGTAACGCCACTTGGATCAGGTCAATGGAGCAAATGTTATCAACTCTGGTTCCCACAGCCATTGCTGAGGAAGTTTTCGACGCCTGTAAGCCTGGTGTAGAGCTGGTGTCCATTCCAACAGGAGCTGCAGCATTCTGTGGTGGCTCTAAGAATGCGTATGTATAACAAATGGCACCACTTGGTTTGTGTCCCCACTAAGGCCTGTGAAAAAGCACTATACATTTATTCTGGACATGCAGGCCCTCTTTCACATCAGGGCCGCCGGGTCACTGAAGGACTTCTCTTCTGTCACGTTTTGAGGACCGCTGCTTCAAGAGCTCACAGATGTTCTGGGTGCAAGCATATATGTCCCTTCATCCAAGATGGCTACAGTGGTCCGGACCCCCTAAGCAAATTCTAAAGAAATGGGGCCCACTTTGAGGTAAGTCACTGCACATATACAGCGGTGTAATGTGAAACGACAAGGCCTGCCTGCAGAATGTGGTGCGGGGCACGAGACTCCCATATGTCGTAGAATGCCATAGGCTTTTGATGGAAAGGGCGAGGCTGAAGGGTCGTGCTGTGCAGCGGCTGGTGTTGCACCCTTGCGCATGTGCAGTATCCCTGAAGGTACCTCCCTCTCGAGTATCCACAATAATTTTAAGCATACCTTCCGGTGTCATTGTAAATGCGTCACACGGCGCTGCTCTTGCCCAAATCCCAGTGTTTTGTTACCATTCTCGCTCGGTTGCTATGCACCCTGCGACTTAACCTCTGCAAAGTAATGATGTTTGAAATGCGCAGCAATTAAATATAACAAATACATAATTAAGAATTTGGAGGGTATCCAAGAGAATGTGGGAAGGAAAAAGGCGACGTACACATGTCTCCAAGACTAAACTCAGCTGCAAGCATCAGCTAGGAAAGCGCTGCAATTAAGCTCGACGTGTTTTTTTCTAAAATTATTGCATTTTGTGTTCACTCAGAATTTCAAATTGCCATTAGAAAAGGCTGTTGGCATGGCAGCATGTTCCGCCCATCTTCAAGGGCAGGTTTACATTATTTCACGACAGGCAGCATTATCGGCAGCTCGAGGTCAGCTTTCCAGGGCTTCCATTTCCTTGTTTACTATGGAATATGGAAGGCAGAATACTGTTACAAGAACACCGAGGGACAACACACTTAAGCAGCAAGCGCAGAAAGGGGGGTCAGGATTTACTATTCCTAATTCAACATGTGCGTGCCCTGAAGATATACATATATAATAACTAAGGTGGGATTTATGTATGGAAAATCTGTACAAATTTGCCATTCGATAGTTTGTCCCTGAATATTCTTGCCACGGTGCCCTGCCTGCGATATTCTCGACTAGACTGCATGACTGTTTTTCCGAGTATAAGATAGCCAAGGGCCAGAAGAGACCAGCACCTCAACTAAAAGTGACAAGCGAGTGATTGGAACGGAACACAACCCAGGAAACGGTGAAACGTGAGAAACTAAACAAGTGACGGGCTCGCCTCCCAGGACTCCGTGGTCACTGCACGGTTCATGTCTCCGGATCCTCACATGAGTCAGAAGTTTATTTTCCAAAGCGCCCTCACAGCCCACTGCTAGTTTATTTAATACACAGCAGCTTCAACAACCAACCAACGCACACCACGACCGAACAACCACCCCCCACCACCACCCTCCACGCCTGGACCCCGATCAGCACCGAAGACACCATCCACACGATGAACTCCATCCACTCCGGATCACCGACCGACCCCTGCCCTCACCACGTCTTCAACAAGGCCGACGCTGTCATCGCACCCCACCTGCGAGACATCATCAACACATCCTTCGACACCACCATCTTCCCTGAGAGCTGGAAACACGCCGAACTCAGCGCTCTACTCAAGAAACCAACAGCGGACCCCACCGACCTCAAGAATTACCGCCCCATCTCGCTTCTCCCGTTTCCAGCCAAAGTCATCGAGAAGACCGTCAACAAGCAGATGGCCGCCTTCCTCGAGACGAACGGATCCCTCGACCCCTCACAGTCCGGCTTCCGAGCCAAACACAGCACCGAGACCGCCCTCATCGCCGCCACCGATGACATCCGAGCCCTGATGGACAATGGAGAAACAGCGGCCCTCATCCTCCTAGACCTCTCCGCGGCATTCGACACGGTCTGCCACCGCACCCTAGTACGGCGCCTCAGCAACATCGGAATCCAGGACAAGGCGCTGGAATGGATCATCTCCTTCCTCGACGGAAGAACACAGAGAGTCCGCCTACCACCGTACAAGTCAGAGGCCTCCGAAGTCATCTGCGGCGTCCCCCAAGGATCATCTCTGAGCCCCACCCTCTTCAACGTCTACATGAGCCCCCTCGCGGCCATCGTACGCAAACACAACCTCAGCATAATCTCCTACGCCGACGACACCCAGCTGATCCTCTCCCTGACCAACGACCCCGCCGCCGCCAGAGCCAACCTGCACGAAGGGATGAAAGAGGTAGCCGAGTGGATGACGACCAGCCGCCTGAAACTGAACTCGGACAAGACGGAGGTCCTCATCCTGGGCTCCTCACCCTCCGCCTGGGACGACTCCTGGTGGCCTCCCGCCCTGGGCACCACACCCAAACCGACAGACCATGCACGAAACCTGGGCTTCATCCTGGACTCCTCCCTCTCCATGACCAGGCAAGTCAACAACGTCTCCTCGGCGTGCTTCAACATCCTACGCATGCTACGGAAGATCTTCCGGTGGATCCCCACAGAGACCAGGAAGATCGTCACCCAGGCCCTCGTCACCAGCCGACTGGACTACGGCAACGCCCTCTACGCCGGTACCACCGCCAAGCTCCAGAAGAGACTCCAGCGGATCCAAAACGCCTCAGCCAGACTCATCCTCGACATCCCACGAACCAGCCACATCTCCGGACATCTGAGAGACCTTCACTGGCTCCCCGTCAACAAGAGAATCACCTTCCGCCTCCTCACCCACGCACACAAAGCCCTACACGACCAAGGCCCGAGCTACCTCAACAGCCGAGTCAACTTCTACGCTCCCAAACGCCACCTCCGATCAGCCAACCACGCCCTCGCCGCCGTCCCCCGCATCCGAAGAGCGACTACAGGAGGAAGGTCCTTCTCCTACCTGGCCGCCAAGACCTGGAACTCCCTCCCGACCGACCTGCGCCTGACCCAAGACCACCTCTCCTTCAGGAAGAAGCTGAAGACCTGGCTGTTCGAGCAGTAGCGCCCCCCCCCCCCCCCCCCCAGCGCCTTGAGACCCTACGGGTATGTAGCGCGCTCTATAAGTGTCACTGATTGATTGATTTAACCCTCTGCGGCCCCTCAACCCATCCAGCAGGCTGTACACAAATGTCAGTCAGCATTGATGCCTTCAACTAATGTTTATAGACAATTCGGCTTCTTCGACATAAAATGCTTGCAGGTTACACATTTTTCACATTACCCATTTCACTGCAGAAGACGCGGGTACTACCCCAAGGCATTTCAATCACAGCCACTGACTAAGTCATTATTTCGTGTTACATTGTAAAGCGTCCATATGGGTAAACGGTGTGTTGGCGCTATATACAACTGTTTGATGAATACAATAAATAAGCTACTAGGCTTGGCTGTTTTATGCATGGATGCATAAGCAAACAAAAACCATGCACACGATGATTCAGTTTACACATATACAGACACTCCAACACATAAATAACAGACGCCAATGCAAACACACACAGGAGCACAACTTTAGATATCCATGGTCACAGAAGCCGTCAAAGAAACAGGTACCCGTGCATACAGACAACCAGTCGATGCACACTAATGCACATTGATAGAGTGAAAGACACAGAAGTAGCCAGGCACGCAACAGCACAAAGAAAGAGTCCCATAGAGAACAACCATACATCCAGAGAAATGTCTATCTCGCAAGCTTACGTAGAAGGCCAGCGTTATACGTGAAGTAGAAATGTATGGAGGCTCCTGTCCAGAGTACTGGGAAATCAAATGTAAGGGTCCAGAAAAGGGTGGCATGTTAACGCCTACCCATCTTTGCCTCTCTGGATGACTCCGTTTTGGATGCAATGATTACATTTCCTCGTTCATAAAGCGGTGGAACTGTGAATAAAAATTTTAAAAAGTCATCTGGAACGTAGAGGACCAGCACTATCATGACCAGAGGTACGGCACCAGCCTGTGACCCATAGCTGTAGCATAAACAACGTAAAAACGCCTTAAAAGTGTTTAAGTGCTTGGGGAGCACTCCAACTGACAAAATAGATATTGCCTGAACCATGAAAATCCTTACACTGTTTCTTGGACTGTGACAGTGGGTGGGATTACCTCACAGTAAATTTGTGTATCGACTGACCTCAGCCAGTTCTAGTGATTTTCTGCCAGAAGGAATTACCAGTGATGAGTGATCAATCTTGGAAAGCAGAGTGCAAATGTGTGTTTGATGATTACGGAGCGTTGCTGGGCACATTGTGACGGTTGTTACTAACTAACTGGCAATAGGTGTTTTGCTGCATTTTACTAAAGCTTACTCCTAGAAGTAGATGACACAACATGGACGTGAAGAGGCTATTCTGGGGAGTATGATGAGACGTTACTTTCACGCCTGATCTGGACCTTGTTATAACATGAAGCAGACCAACTATAAAAGAGTTCTGCCAAGCCTTTGAGTCCTGTTCCATACTGCCAAGTGCATTATTGCATATTTTATACCCAAGAGGTCATGACTTGTCAACCATTACAAGGCATGGTGGCCTACAGTGATGAAGCATCGGAGGTCAGCTCGTAGTCACCACTACTAACCATTAGTACAATCCCGTCACAGCAATGCAGTACATACCCTGCGGATGAATGGGTCATGTTTGATTCAAGAAGATCTCCTCTGAATGTGCTCCTTGAAGCCTCACCAAGGACGGTGGTATCTGGTGTATAATTTCTGGCTTCTATGTGCTTGATTATCCCAGCAGAGAGAGAATCCATCTGCTGATTAAATTACAGTGTCTACAGCAGTAAGGGAAATGGTGCCAGTAGGTTCTCTCTAAAGTTCCGAGTTCACACAGATTTTGAATTAATGCATGCATGGGCACCTATTAAATGCTGCATCTGTTTTCCCCATTTGTGTAAACGCCCCGCCATGCCTCCTAGTGTTATTAAAAATAAATCGCCCATGCCAGTTGTGAGCTAGATAAATTGGCGGCACAATGACAGGGCATGAGGAGCGCCTGCGCACTGGTGCGTGATCTCTCGCTGCAGGCTGCAGATTGAGGATTTCCAGTCGCAGGTCACCAGTGACTGTACCTCAGTGCAGGGTGCCGGTGCACAGTCTGATGGATCTCGCCTGCTTGCCTTCCTGAACCAGGCAACCACACGTAATGCGCAAACCAATAGAGGTGACATACATCAATGATAAGTCCCATAGGAAATCATTGTTGTTGTTCACTGAATGTGTGCTCTTTTTGGCTCAATTTGCAGTAAGCAGGGATTTGATGGTAACACGCAATCCTTTAATTGTTATCGTCTTAGTTTCTCTATTTCAGGTTGAAACCAATAATCAGATTGATCAGGGCGGAAGGACTGATCACCCACGTGGTTAGGTTCTCAGCCTATCATTGTTCCTGTGTGAGAGCTTGTGCACTGAGCAGCGTTGGCAGCCTTAGCTGAACAGCAGGAGGCGAGGCAGTCAAACTGCTAGAGGAATAAATATATAAATAGCAGAATTATGGACACATTATATGGTAGGGCACTAGGAACGATGCGAGGATTTGTAGCTCTCCACACAGTATGGCATTTTTTAAAGCTGCTGCGCCCCTTATGCACTGAAAAAGGCCATTCTGAGAATTCTTTTTACAAATTAGATGTAATCGTATGATGGCACCCTAAGGTGTCTGCATTCCATCCACCTATGCACTGGCGCTGCATTGCACCATCCGATTCCTTCCAATACTTGCTCCTACGATAAGACAACTATCAGGAAGGGCATATCGAGGCTGATGAACCCAATTAATTATGCTCGTGGAAAATAAGTACAGTCATTTATCTTCTTCCACGAGATATCGATTAAAACTTGAATTAGCATTTTCCTTTCTTCAATAGACAAAACTTCAAAAGGGTTTCATTGTGTGACTGAAGATTCTTAACCCAAATACACCTTTGAGTACATATTAACCCTTTGAGTGCCAAGCAAGCACAACTACTTGCTGTGAACTGTAATTTGGTATTTTTAGAAGGCCTGAAAAGTTTACAAACTACTGCACAAATCTAAGCATTACCTCTGTACGACAGGGTGGTTATCTGTTAGGCTCCCCCCACCCCTTCAATTCTCGTGAGGTCCAATTGAATTGTGGGGTGCAACAAGGTTATTCCCTCTCCCCTTATTTTTATAATCTATACATCCGCCCCCTGGTTTGCTCTCTCAAAAAGATGAAAGTCAGATTTTTTAATTATGCTGATAACAACTCGTTATCATGACTAATAACACTCCTAATTCCAAGTTGCATTCCTAAGACACCATGCTGTTCATCCAGGATTGGATGAATCACAATCATATGAAATTAAACTCTGGAAACAGAGATAGTAGTAACAAAATATAAGCTTGACTTTTGGAGTCCTCCCTTTTGGCCTAATGAGATGTGCCCCTCACCCCAAAATAAGTCAGTAACAAGTATTGGCGTCATGACTGATGAGGATCTTTCTCTGAAACCACAAATTGGCTCAGTGACATCTTCCAACTTTGCAGAATTAAGAAGATAAAGAAATGTTATACTACTGATGCCTTGGTCCAAGCTATAACAGCTCTGGTCATGTCAAGAATTGACTATCTAATTCGGTCTACTTGGGTCTTCCTAAACATCTTACACAGAGGCTCCAGTTGATACAAAATCAGGCTGCTTGGCTGATTTATCAACTCTCCAAACGTTGCCTTATCTCTTCCAGCTGCACAGAAATCCACTTTCAAAACATGTTGCACTATTTTCAAAACCTTGCACGTGAAAAGTCAGCTTTTATTAAATCTCTGATTCATACATTCCCTCTTTAGAGACCCTACATCCACCCATTTAAACTTTTTAGTGATTCCCAATTTAAGAGAAATAGAACAGGTGGTGTCAGGTTCGAAGTCACTGCCCCTCATGTCTGGAACTCCCTGCCTTTGGAATTCAGGACCACCTCCAATTATGGGTACTTTAGACAGGTGCTTTAGACTTGACTCTTTCAGCAAGCTTGTTAACAAGTATTCTGAGTCATGTTGGAAAGTTACCTAGCGCTAAGAGGCCGTCTAGTGTATGTGTGCTTTACAAGCTATAGAAACATAACATAACCTGAATAACACGCAGTTGTTAAATTAGGATACAGAGGCCATTTACATCAGCTCTCCTGACAAGCTTGACTTGTCAATGCCACAATCTGCAGAGCCCTACCACAAAGGTGGTAATGGGTAGTGCTCACAGGTTCTACAAAGCATGTAGCAAAACTATCACACGCAAATCACATCCAAAGTTAATGCCAAATTGCCTTGGACAAAGCTGTGAGAAGATTAATCCGTCACATAAACATGACCTATAAACAAGCCACCTCTGGAATTGATTATGGATCAAATTCAGATGATAATCAGATATTGGTCAACTTCTCTGAAGAGGTTCTTTAAGTAAGAACAACCATTGAATGTGGCCACAAATTGATATGTTCACTAAACACAGCAGTGAATTTCACTAACAATCAATAGGTTAAATCAAGAAGAGGACCAACTGTGATGAAGCTACTGAGCTTACAGATTTTTAGACAGAACTGTTTCACTTCTCCTTAGGCAATCCTTCCTTCCAACACAAGAATATATTCTTTTCAGGTTTTGAAAAGAAAGATGGAACCAGTTGTGGTTTCAAGCCCTCTACTTAAAAAACATATCTGACCATGTTCTAGTTCAGTTAGCACCGAAATTAGAAAAATATGCAGAAACAGACAAACTTGGAGTCTACGAAGATCTCGCTTATTATATCCAGAGTTTTTCAATTGTATATATGATTAATAATTGTTGGAATAAAAAACCCTCTGGAGATTAACAATGTAGTGAGATGCTCACAAAAAGTGGAGCGGAAATCGTAGAGACATTTAAAAAAAAAACAGTCATTCAGATACTTGCTCTGGAGTACCGCATTGTACGGGGCTACCAGCAAGCCTCGCTTACACAAGATGATCCAGTGATGGAGAAAGTAATGTTGGAATGAAGGAAGGCTAGAAAATATGATCCTGACAAACGCAAGTCAGTAGCGATGGAAAGAAGCAATATAAAATGCCATCACCTATGCAAGATGTGTAAGACGTGTACCAAGATACTAACAATTCACATAGTTATAAACTAAATAGATGAAATACGTTAATATCCTAAAGAAGAATGTCCCTTGAATCCTAAAAGGTTTAAAGAATTCCAAGAAAATATAATGAAAATGAAGACCGCAAGACTTAGGAGAAGTGTTGATGACTTATTTACTTTTGATATGCATATTTTGTCTTCCAATTCCGTGGTGACCGCTTTCAACGTTATGCAAAAATTAATGCATAACTATGCTACGATAAACCTACACCTCTTTCTAAAGTTTCATGGCATGGAACTCTTTCTATTCTTCCCAAGCACAAAATATATGGCCCTACTGACAACAAAAATATCCTTGCAGTAGGGTGGCCAAACTACAGACCAATCAGTCTTTTAAATTCTCAGTTACAAAAATGCATTTCCTACAGCAAGGAGATTTGAAGATCCTCCACTAACAGAGAGGTACTATCACTGCAGGGATTTCAGACACTAATTTCACTGCACGGCACTGCACTATAGTCGCACTTGACTTTGAGATATTTCAACCGTTTTCACTCGCTTCTTGGATTGATGTGCCAGGAACCCACACGGACACAATGTCATTTGCAAAGTGTCCCTTGAAGTGCTGGACTAAATGGAAAAATTCCCACATGCCTTTCAGCCCCCAGGTGAGAAATGACAGAATGACTTATCTGTGATTTCAGCCGCTCTGCCAGCACTCATTTCAAAAGGTACGGCATCCATGGTGGATAAAAGGAGAAAGAACCAGAACAGTAATGCAGGAATCCAAGGACAAAGGGAAGCTACCCTCAAGGAAGCACACAGGTTCAATCAAAACATACGGGATCTGATACTAGTTTGCGCCAGTACCTAAATGTTAAACTGATCGATCCAATAGGTCAACATTCAAGCGCTCTCTAATAAACAAACGTGACACAGTAGACCACGGAAGAGGAGCAAAGATTACTTCACAGATGAAAAAAGTGGACTTCTTATGAAGAGTGCTTCCAGAAAGGCTATTGAGTCAGCATCCTCTATAGTGATCAAAATCAGCATCCTCTTCAGTGATCAAAATCAGCATCCTCTTCAGTGATCAAAATCACTGGGTCTTCTTCGGTTTCTCTACTGCTCCCTGCCTTCAATATAAGCCCAGGGAACATAGACTAAGTACCTGTAGACCCTGCATAAATGGCCCCCACTCATCAGAGTACCAACATTTGGCCCAATAGGTTAGTGCATCAGTCATCTTAAGAGACTTTTTAGCTCAGTTACTAAATTTGCAGCAGCCTTAATATTTCACAGTACCACCCCTCTTTCTCTTCTTTACATCTTGCCTTTTAATTTAAGTTGATGCCACTTCCCCACCTCATTCTTTTGTAAGACGCTGCATGTCCTTTTGTGAGCAGGTCATGAAACTTTGGTACTATAGCCATAACCATTAATGTTGTTGATTTTCTGCATAGGTTTCGTATGGGGAGGCAAAAATCTTATACAAGACCCACAGGATATTTGACCACTGCTTGCCAAAGGGTATAAACCCTTAGGACAGAGAGCATATTGAATGCTTAGTCAGTCACCGTTTTCATATCCCTTTAAATTATCACTATATTCAATACTTCTTTCCTTGACAAATGTTTGATGTCTTCTCTAGACGATTCTTGGCAGGGATTTTCCCCACTATTAACCCGAGGTCTCTTGTAAACACGTACTGGAAAGCATAGCAGAGGGGACAGAAATAGAAGCAGTCCAGTGGGAAGCACTTTTGGGGAAACCAACACCTCAGGAGTGGCAAAGCAAGATGAAGCGATAAAGGGTCGGCTGCCTAATATAAGCCACAAGCTAAAATTAAAAAGCCTGCTGTGTTATTTGAACGGAGCTCTCACAATTCAAGCTCATGATTACAATTTTAAAAAATGACACGTGATGCAAAAAAAAATATATACACATAATATTGATTTATTAACTCTATAAAACAGAAGGTCTTTCTGAATCTTACTAATGTTCGACTCCAAGCGGCATGCCTTCGGTGGAGGAGTGAGCCTAAGCCCCACCATTGTTACACACAAAATAAGGTTCGATCAGATGCGAACTCGGGTATACAAGCCATCCTTGGAAAATGCTGATGTTCTATAGGTGGAAAACTCACCATACACACGTTATGTTTTGCTTGCTCTAATCGGATGGCCAAACTAATATGGCATGGCCTCTCGAACTATACACGGAAGTGATCCCACTCAGGTTTCCATGGCGTCTTCGTTGGACACACCACCCATAATTGGGGAATCTATAGAAAGTCACAAAGACCGATGAAAGGGAGGGCACAAAAAACAGGCTCAGGAGATTCATCTTGGCATCATAGAAGGGGAAGGGCTTTGTGAATGTGGTGCATGCATAACCTCATCTTCCCCAGTGTTGGTTAACACGGTGTGGGTAGAATGGACGGGCCACGTTTGTCAGTGATGCTAAGGCAGCAATGAGTGTGGGGCGCGCCTCTGCACCACTCATCAGCTGCCAGCTCACCAGGATGGTGCAGTGTTGAGCAGCACTGCAAGCTTGTAGAGATTGATCAGAACAAGCTGATCACACGGGCCACTACATACAAGCTACGGCTTAGTGCCCCGTCCTCCTAAACGCCAATATTTCCATCTTACACAGTTCACTAGCAAAAGCACGACAAGCCTTTTTGGGACAGAGAAGCACTTTCTATAGAGTTCCGTTCTTCTTTCCTGTTTTCATGACTTCCCCACTTCGAGCAAAACAAAAATCACATACATAAGGATGTTTCAAGGCTGTCGTTTTTTTGTTTCACATATATTTTAGCAAACATTCCTTAAGAACTATTTATTTATTTATTTATTTATTTTTGAATTTTATAGAGCGCACGGCTACCCCCGAGGGGGTGTCCCGGCGCTAACAACTAATGAGCTCAAAGAAGGAGGAGAGAATCAAGAAGAGAACAACCAAGTCTTTAGTTTGCGGCGAAAGATGGATTCAGTGGGGACAAATCTTAGCTCCAAGGGGAGGTTATTCCACAGTCTAGCTGCTGCTACTCCAAAAGCTCTACCGCCTACTCTAGAAAGGCGGAAGCGTGGGACAACCAAGAGACGTAAACTATTGGATCGTAAGGATCTCACAGAGTGTGATAGAACAAGACGTTTTTTCAGATAGCCTGGGCCAAGATTGTTCAAGGCTCGAAAAGCAAGAATCAGTATCTTAAAGTAGATCCGTTTAGTAATAGGGAGCCAATGCAGTTGTTTACGATAGGATGCTACAGATTGTCGAAACGGAATATTGCCAATCAATCTGGCAGCGGCATTCTGCACAATTTGCAGACGTTCAATCAGGTACAGAGGGGCACCTGCGTAGAGACTGTTCGCATAGTCTAAGTGAGACGTGATCAGTGACTGAACCACCGTTCTACGAGCATTCAATGGGAGGTAAGGCAGAATCTTTTTAATCATACCCAATTTCGCAAAACAGGCAGATGTAGTCTTAGTAATGTGAGGAGCACAAGAAAGGGTATTATCAAACAGGAAGCCCAGATTGCGAACTGTGACAGCTGGTATCGGGGGGGGGGGTCAAGGACCACTGGCCACCACAGGCTGGATGGAATAGGAGTTTTCTGATTAAAAAACATAACCTCCGTTTTATCAGTATTAAGCCTGAGGTGGTTGGTGGTCATCCAATTGCAGATGTTATTTAAACACTGACGAAAGTTGGCAAAAGAGGTGTCAGAGTGATCCCTAAAAGAAAACACCAGCTGGGTATCATCAGCATAGGAGATCACTCTGACTCCCCAAGATTCCACCACCTTGGCCAGAGGGGCAAGATATACATTAAATAATAAAGGGCTCAGGGCCGAGCCCTGGGGGACACCACAAAGAAGAGGTTTCTCAGTCGAAGTAAAAGGCTTCAGAAAGACCCTCTGAGAACGATCCTTCAAGAAGGAACTAATCCAGGTCAACACAGTCCCTCCTATGCCCAACTGGCACAGGCGATCCAATAAGATTGTGTGGGAAACCGTATCAAAGGCGGCGGATAGGTCGAGGAGGACCAACATGGCCTCCTCGCCCCTATCCACACACTCTCTGACAGTTTCGGAGACTTCAAGGAGAGCTGTCTCCGTACTAAAGCCTGCTCTGAATCCCGACTGAGAGTCATGGAGAAGCAGATTAGTCTCCAGAAATTCAGCCAATTGCAGTTGGACTGCTTTCTCCAAGATCTTAGCTGACTGGGGAAGAAGGGAAATGGGCCGGTAGTTTGAGAAGAGGCTAGGATCTGAATGCGCCTTTTTTAGGATCGGGACCAGCATGGCCTCCTTCCAAATGGAGGGAAACTGGCCTGAACCCAGAGAACAATTCCAGATGTCGAGAAGGGGCTCAATCAATATAGGGGCAAGAATACCCATCATGGTAGCCGGAATCAGATCAAGAGGAGAGCCGGATTTGCACTGTGTAATTAGTCTCTGAGAAGACTCAATAGTCATCTCCTTAAAAGATTCGAGGAGAGGGATGTCCCTATCTATCTCACTAGGGGCTGGTGAGATACCCTCTGGGGGGAAGGAGGACCTGATGGTCACAATCTTCTCCTGAAAGTATTCGGAGAGACCACCACACAGTACCTGGCTGGCCGGGATCTGAGAAGATAAGGCCGCAGGATGCGAAAAGTCCTTCACTATCACAAGAACATTTGGACACCTCCACGCAGTGTCAGCTTGGGACTAGGCCCCGGTGCCAAAATAAAAGTGGCCCCCATTAGAGAGTCGGATAGCTAAAAAAGGTGGCCCATATATTTGCAAATTAGGGCAGTTTTGAACTTGTTCAGACAGATGTACAAGTATTTTGAAAGACATGGGAGACGGATTCCACACGTGCTTGCTGCAGGCTATGCTTGTGGTGATCTCAGGAAAGTCAATAGTCCACCAGACCATGAAGCAAGGACAATAAACAGCCAGAAAACAGCCCACACCCTGACCTGTCAAACCAGCCCTTTGGGAATTGCTAGACTGCCCTTCAGGCCAGCCAGACACTGCCTCCCCAGCAATGAGCGAGGAGACTGGGCATGATCTCCGAGGACTAGTGCAACAAGATTTCAGGCTGTTGGGTCTCCCTCTGCCTGATGTGAGAGCCAGGGTGTGGGGCCAGACTGCACCTGAAACTGGTGTCTGGACCTCCTGGGTTGATGATAGGCCTGGAGTGGGCTGAGATGCTATGGACAACCGTGGGTTTGCTGAGAGTGGCTTGGAAGAGATCCTTGCTTTTTCCACATTAGAATGGATCAAATCGGCCTCTCAAACATCAGTCAATAATCATGTAGGCATATGAGGAGCCACATAACCTCTATTTTAGTGAATTTATACTTGGGATAAAGAGCCAAGGCAACTGAGAATCACTCACGGAGCCCCGGTTGCATGTACATAGTGTCTGATTTAACTTTAACTAGAAGAAGAATTTGCCTTTAGCTAGAGGATGGACGTTGGCACCAATTTGTTACGAGTGAGGGAACGGGCCACATACTTTTCTGGATAAAATAAGGTTTACTTTGTCTGAAGTCAAAGACAGCTGGGTGTTTAAGGATCGGGGAAAGGTGGATTAATAGCAAACCATCGACTCGACCCTTGAGGCCTGGGAAGACTTTTCAATGCAAAAACTGAAAAGTGTGGTTTCACTTTTGACGGTGAAAGATAGGTCTCCATTAACCATAAGACTGATGTGGAAGTTAAAGAGAATATTTGACAACTTGGCACGCTAAGGAGGTTTCCGCCACTGCAGTGAGCTAGCTCAAGTTTGAGACTTAACAGAATTAGATGGCTGTTCGGGCTCACTTAGAGTAGGAACAAGCTGGATTCAGGGTGTTTAGAAGTCTTGCATATCGTCCTGTAGGGTTGGCGAATGCTCCCGTTTTCTTTCCAGTGCAGCCCGGAAGTAAATGTCTCACTGAACTTACAATTGCCAATTTCTACTGTCGGTGTAATGTGTCCTGGATCGGTTGGCGGTCAAATGGTTCATAGCTGGAACCGGACACCCGGCACCTATATTCAGCAAAGATACATTCACAAGTCACTTTCCAAACTGCCCTTTGACAGGGTAGGATTTGAAAGAGTTTGTAAATAAAGGGCAGTAGTTCCAATTGTACTTTGCTAGAAATGTAAGTTTGTCTATGGGACTGTAATTATTCTAGTAACCAATTAAATTGCACAAAGCACAAACTGACTTATTTAAGAATGTAATCTAGCATGCGGAACCTCATTCATCATCCTTAATAAGGAAACCTATCTTGAAACCAGTGATCTACTGGTCACATACATAAAATATAAATCTATGACCTACGCGCCGTTATCTGCAGCAGACACAATAATACAATGAGCTATTTAATTATTCAAACCTCTGACTAGATATTTCTTTTGCAAACTGGTTAATCTCCTGAACTGTACAACACATCGATAAGCACATGCAGCGACACCGTGTCTCTCACAATAGTGGCTCTGCTCACACAGTCTCTCTGCGAGGAGCCGATAGCACATAGTGGGAAACAGTGAGTTTGAAACCCCTGCGCAGTGAGGGTTTTCAGCTCGTGTTTGGAGGCTGGGAACTGCGGATGTTCGCTTAAGGGAGGGGCGTTGCAAACTCACCAGGACATCAGTGGCAGCCTCTGAAGTTTGTATTTGTGTTTTTTTTTCGGTGAGGGGTGAGGTCAACGATTGGCACAAAGCCCCGTGCCAGCTCCATTACACCATCCCTTTAAGTCACCACCTCCTCTCACACAGTGAGGGTTGTCGCAAGTTGGCAGCTCTGATATCACCAGTTTTACTATACCATGTAGCATTGTACTCTGCTGCAAGTTCCTTAAACTGCCTAGGGTATCTTAAAATGGGGTCTGTGACCAATACTTTACGGGCATTTCTTCCATGTTGCCAATTTCTTTGTGGGTAGAATTTTGGGGGGAAAAAATGCATAGGATTACTCATTGTCCCTACTCTTCTACTCTACCCATTTATGACTCCTATCCCTTTTATCCACCACTCACACTCTCGGTTTGCAGAGGGGGTTAACTTCATATAAAAAAAATAATTGAACGTACCTTCTCGCCTGCCAGTTCCCGCGTCGTCTCTGGTCCTGCTCTCCTGCCTCCGGAAGGAACAGGAAGCAGGCAGCCAGGCTCCCATCCATAAGTCCATCACAACGCTGACATTGCCCAGCCAGGGCCTAATGGCCCTGCCATGGTTCTCCATGTAGGCATGGTAGTTATTACCACTTTATGTTTCTGCTTCTCACACTGCGAGAAAGCAGTAGGGCGACACTCCTTCGTCCTAGTGGAGGAGCCTCCCCTGGGTGGGGCGACTGTTGCAGGACAAAGTCCTTTTAGGATCAAAACCGAACGGCTCCAAAAAAGACAATCACTCAACTAAATGTTCAGAAAAGGCATGTAAAGCCCTCTTTCACAGAAAGACATTTGGTGACTACCAAATCTTTGCGGGACCACCCCTCCCGCAAAGAACATCGGTCATGATTCCAAACTTCTTCCTGTTCTGGAATTTAACATGGCTCTTGTGTGTTACCCGTGAGAGTGACCTCCCAACTTAAGTGGACAAAACCACCACTAAACCCGCCCACTCATTCAATGATGTGTACATCTAGTCCACTCTATTCATGGTTTTAAATCATCCAGCAAACACATGAGTCCCAAAAATTTACGTTAGACACCTGGCACTTACACCCTATAGAAAAACTGACAGTTGATTGGAGACTCGTCTATATCACATAAAACTCCCATATACATTAACAAAATTGCTGCCAGTGCCCATTTTACACCAGGCCTGGCCTGGCCTTTCCACCACTCTGGCACTTTCCATATGGGCTGCTAGCTAAGCAGCTGCTTTCAGAACAAGGTGGGCAGTCACGGTCCAATTGCATCCCCGCGATCCCGTTATAATCAAAGACTCCTGCAATGGTGGGGCTGGCTTTGCCAGAGCTGATTTTGGTTCCCAATTGGACCCTGTTTTACACTTCTTTGTCAGGCCCGGACTGGCAGTTGCGGGCACCGGGCAATCCCCCAGTGCGCCGCAAGGGTGGGGGCCTGTTTTGGGCCCTGGGGGCCGTTTTTGTTACAGGCCCGTTTTTGCAGCATAGCTGCAAAAGCGACCCTGTAACAAAATCGGCCGAAAACCGGCCCCGCCAAAGAGCTCGGTCGCACCCCCAGGGGGCCGGCCGAGCACTTTGCCAGGGCCGGTTTAGGTTCTCAGTCCGGCCCTGTACTCTGTACACTGATGAGCTGTTTGTCTTGTAAACAGTGTCTAAACAGGCTGTAGTCAGACAACAGACTGTTGAAAGAGGCAATCAGCATGATATGACAGCAGTATGCAAGATGGATGTCTTTTCGGTGGAATTGTACCCCAGCTCTAACTTGCTTATGGAGACAATACGATTATAGAAATAGTCCAGTTGAATACATAATAAAATAAGGAGTACAAATCTCAGAATGCAAGGAAATAATCTGGACTAGATCGCCTACTCACACATGGATGCTGGAATATTGAGAGCCATGGCCCACACCCCAAGTTACAAGATTCACTCACAGATGTTTCTGTTACTGTTAACTTGCCCTTGAAAAATAATCAGACTTTTGGGTCTTGCCTATTCCCTGGGACCTCTGACCGTTTATCATTTCTGAACTCAAACTCCCCTCAAACTTGAAAGCCCAAGATACTAAATGGACGCGGCTTCCTGTGGACCTTCTTCTGGCTCCCGGACCAGGTGTACGGAGCAGAGCTCAGGATGCGGTGCATCCCACTAAGAAAAAGGATAAATCAAAGCTCAGGGCTTTTTTTTCTCATCAGTGCAAAGTGGAGAGGAAGCAATCGTTTCCCCAAATGTCCTGGATGAAGCAGTTTATGTCAAAATGGATGAGCACTCATTTCATTGAAGCACTCAGAGCGAATCCAATTGGTAATTTTATGCCACGTTCGCTAATCAGCCAAAACAAGGCAAGAGAGGTGTCCCCGTACTTGAATGTATTGTATTGTATGTCGAACTTAAATAGCGCGAACTGTCACCCTACGGGTGGTGCTGTGACTTAAACAGATGACATCAACAAACATCATGGCTTGATTATCAGTGGGAAGCATTAGACTCGTTCCTTGTGAACAGCCAGGTTTTCAGGCTCTTTCTAAAGCATAGCAGGGAGTTAGTTTGTCTAATGCTCTGAGGTAGCTCATTCCATAGGCGTGAAGCTACAATACCAAATGCTCTGCCTCCCATCCTGGATTTCTTAAATCTGGTAGTCGTAACCAGATTTGCACTGGAAGAGCGAAGATGTCTCAATGGCTTATACCAAGTAAATTTCTCCTGCAAAGGTACTGGGCCCATGCCATGTAGTGCTCTAAACACAAAACATAGAGACTTAAAACAGACTCTTTCCTTAATGGGCAGCCAAGATCCCCCAAGGCCAGTGCCGTAGAGGACCTACGCTGCCTATTTAGCACCAGCTTTGCTGCTATAGACTGGATTCTCTGCAACCCCTGCAGAATGAATTGTAGTGATCCCAAATACAGGGAGTTGCAATAGTCCAGTCTGCTCAGAATTATACTCCTCACTACAAGTAGTCTAGCATAGTCATTCAGCAGCAGAAGAATCTGCCGGAGCGCTCTTAACAAAGCAAAACAGACGCTAACCGTTTTGTTAGCCTGTGACTCCATTTGAAGATTGTCATCCACCAGGACACCCACGTTACGCACAATTTGAACTGGAACCAATGGGTCATCCCCAGGGGTGAGTTTGAACTCTAGCGGCAGGTAATGGGACATTTTAGCAGTAGAACAATATACTACCTCTGTTTTCCCCCCATTAAACGGCAAAAAAGTTTTTCCTGAGCCAACTAGAGGTCTGGCATATACATTCCTGGAATGTGTCCATGGTCACCGCTTGCTTCCCTTTCAGGGAGAACACCAATTGGGTGTCGTAAGCGTGATTGACCAGGTCAAATCCGAAAGACTTGATAATAGGGATTAGAGGACGCAGGTAAATGTAAAAAAAAAATGGGACTTATTGCAGAGCCCTGCGGTACCCCGTGGCGTACCGGAGACTTAGAATAGGCAAACGGTGTCATGATTACAACCTGTTGTCTCTCTGATGGATACGATTGCAGCAACTTCAGAGCTCGTCCTTTCACCAATCTTTCTACCAGTACTGCATGGCTCACCGTGTCGAACGAGGCCGACATGTCCAGTAGCACTATTACAGATAGATTACCATTGTTGTCTCGCATTCGCAGGTTATCCAGTACGGTTGCCAAAGCTGTTTCCGTTCCATGTCCTGGACGAAAACCAAACTGATCCCTATCCAGCAAATGATTATCCTCTAGGTAGCATAACAAAGATTTGCTGACAACCTTTTCCAGAATTTTTATTGGGTATGGCAAGAGAGATATAGGCCTGAAGTTTGCTGGATTAGTTGGGTCCAGAGAAGATTTCTTGAGCAGGAGGGTCACCACTGCCTGCTTCCATGCCTCTCTTCTAAGGACTGACTGCAGATCTGCCACATCCAAGGAAATCATTCTTGCCTAAACTCCTTCCAGATCCTATGTGTAAGGGGGTCTGAGGGAGAACCAGAGGATACACTTTGAGCAAGGCTGTTGAAGAGCTCTTCGGTAAGGGGTTGAAAATACTCCAAACACTCTACCTAAAGTTCCTCAACTAGCATCTGAGGTAATTCATCCTGGCAACTGGCGTAACCTGGATCAAAACCTCCAACAATTTTGGTGATCTTTTCATTAAAGCGGGTGGCAATCTCATTCCAGAGTTTTTGCAATGCGACCACTTTGTTGCCAGTACAAGCTGGACTGGAAAGATCCCTTATAATATTGAAGAGAGCTTTTGTGCTGTTAGGCGCATACAGGATAGATTTACAGTAAAAAAGTGCTTTGGACCTGGCGATAGTCTCTTTATAACGAGCCTGCACTAGTTTCAGCTCTTTCCTGTCTGACTATGTATGACCTTCGCCACCTCCTCTCAGCCTGCCTACATGTGGCCTGCATTGATTTCAGCTCCTCGCTGTACCAGGGGGCTGAGGGTTTCCTTCTATTCTTCATTCTATTCACTGGGGCACGCAAATCCAGGGTTCTAGTTATATGATTGCAGTATGTTTGATTGTTTTTTTTCTACGGAGTCATTAGGAGCAAAGCGAGTCTGATTCGGGAATGTTGGGCCTGTTCTATTTTTTATTAACTTGACCCATTCTCTTTCCTTACGATAGGTCACTGATCGATTGCTGTTATTCATTGGACTAGGCAATGTAATCCTAAAGTGGATTAAGAAATGGTGAGTCCAGCTGTGAGGCAATACTTCGATCACCTCCGTCTCAGTCTGATTTGCAAACAGGAGGTCCAGAACATGTCCTCCTTGATGAGTTGGCTGTTGTACCAATTGGTATAAACTAAGATTTTCGCACGTTTGGCTCAGATCTCTCCGATAATTCCCTAGAGTCCCGTAATCCCATAGATTAAAATCCCCTAGAAGCATCATTCTAGAGTGTGTTAAGGTCAGAGCGGCGATGGTATCGAACAGTGCTTGGTACTGGGTGTCTAGACCTGGAGGTGTATAGCAGACCATTCCTGTGAATAGCCTTCCTTTAGCCTCTTGCAGTGAAAACCCTAGTAGTTCAATCCCAGCGACGTCGTCAACCTGCAATAACGCAAAGTTCAATTTGTCTTTTAATATCACCCCGATCCCCCCTCCTCTTCCAAAGACCCTTGGTTTATGAAAAATGCTGTATCCTCCTGGACAGGCAAGTCCTTACTCTACAGAAGAGTCCGTGCTAGTCCAGCTCTCTGTTAAAAATAGGACATCCAGATTCATGTTCTCTAACAAATTCGACACCTCCTGATAGTGCTTTATCAGGGACCTACTATTAATCAATCCACAGCTGTCCTGTGAAGGGGCTACTTGATGTCCCCCCCCCCCCAGCATCCCTCTCACCGATGCTGAGCAGTTGTTCCTTGGAATAACTTATCCTGTCATACCCTTGACCAGAACGGGCAGCGTGGCTGGCGCTGGGTGCGACCGGAGAGCAGACTGGCACAGACGGGCTTGCCCCTGGCGCACCTCCGGCGTACCCGCTGCCCGCGCACTCTACGCGCTTGCATTGCCCCTCCTAAATAAGAAGGCATATGCGAACCACTAGAGCGCTACCCAAGATTGCGCTGATTGAGAGTATGGGATGCCCTGATTCCCACTAAGTAGCGAGATGCGGAATGGACTTCTAGATCGCAGGACAGACCATTGTGAATGTGATGTCTCCATGAGGGCCTGGAGAGTTATTCGATTACCCAGAAGGCAACATGGTGCAGCCCGTCGGTCCACTGGGCTGAGCCCAATTCAGCAATGCTTCATGTACGCAAATGTTGGCACTCTTGCTTTGAACAGGTTGGTCTGGCATCTGCGGACTACCAAGGCTTGTTAGTTCTGACAGGCATGTATGTATATTTTTTCTTCTCATAAATGCATGTTGGTGGATGGGGGAGAGAGGGGGGGTTGGGAGCCTTTGTCTCAATTTGTATTTTTTGCGTTAAAAAAAACGAATAAAAATAGGTTGTGTTTGGTCAGCCACAGTTTTAAAATGAAATCAAAAGTGTTCATGTAACATGCCGGTCCTGTTTACAGATCTACATTAATAACACCCTTGTATGTCCCTATGCCCCTTGACTAGATAGATTTACAGTACTAACAGCTGTATTTCACTCAACACACCAAGCTTATGTACAAACGTATGTTAATAACACGTGCATGTCCTTTAACGTAACAAGCCTGTGTACAGGCTTAAGTTGCTAACACCGATGCCACAGTATATCAGATCATAGTGCAGGTTTATGTTTCAAGCAATGCTGCATGTCAAACCTAGGGTTACATATATATCACTTCATCACCCACGCCTCAAAGTCTTGCAATAACTAGCGTTACTATTACACAAGTCAATGCAACTATTTTTATCAACTTTGGGAGGATGAAAGTCGAGGCGGCGAGTCTGGACTCGAATCTCTGACTTAGGTTGAACACAGATTTTCCGAGCGGAAGCATGACCTCACTAGTGAGTAGAACACCAATTAGAACAGCAGGAAAACACGCAAATGTGGGGGACTGACATATGCACACAGTAAAGCCTTGAGAGGAAAAGCAGGAGGACGTAATAAAAATAAAATCAACTTGGCCCTTGCAGACGGTCGTGAAACAGCTGCCAAGCGCTTGCTAAAAACCATTGGCATAAAACTCAGCTAAAATTGCTTGCAGATTAGGGAGAGAAGCCTGACCTTACAAAGGAGTCTTAATTCTCCATGGGGGCTTCTAAAAATACCACTACCTCGCTCAGCTCGACTCGCTGATTTAGGAGCTCGACACATATTGGCCCACTTTGGCTTGCTCTCTGTGAAACTAGACATCCTGAACCTGCTCTGCTCCTGCGGACATTGCCAGAGAGGCTGATGGACAGGGGCCTGCATTTTCTAAATGAAAAACAGAATTACATATTTCTTACATTTTATGATGAGGTGTTTGTTAAAAAATAATGTTTCGATTAAACATTCGGTTGATGCGTTTCCTCCAAGTTTCCAAGAAGTTGTCTATCATGGACTACATCTTAGTTTGAATTTTTTTAAAAGCTGTATTCGGAATTACCCACTAACATTAGATTTATGATGGATCTCAAGCCGCAAATCAGACTTTTTCTATGGACCAGTGACATCAAATCCTTGCATGTCAAGAGAAGCTCATGCAATGCTTAGTGTTTTTCTCCATTCAGATTATTGTAGTCTTATGTATAACAGAAAAATAAATAGAAGCACCAGAATAGAAAAAACCTGCCAAGACTGAAAGAATTGCTGGTCTAAATGTCCAAATTGCACTGGTTTGCAGCAGAAAGGACTAGTCTGGAATAAAGTGTCCCTGACGACATGGAGCCACCTGGGCACCTGGCAAGAAACCACTATAAGGAACACTGGTGCAAACTGCAAATGGTTTAAGGGAGACAAACCAAAACTACTACTTCCAGAGATACCCGATTTGTTAATTGAAAGTCCAGAACTTAAAACATGGTGTCTTGGAGACATGGAGTTATGTTACTAATATTGTATTAATCTAAAGCAATCTATGTCATGAGCACAGTGCTTGATTTGTTACCAAAAAATAAGCGCACGGGTGAAGATTTTTCCTTAGGAGCCCCGGGCTGCCGTGCTTTCCGAATACCAAGGCTTCCTAGTTTTGATTCCACCCACAAGCCTCCTTCTTCCACCCCTTACATGCCATATCTGGGAAACGACCATTACAACGCAGCTGTTACCACGCATAGCCTTTACCACGCATGCGTTACAACAAATACACCGTTACCACACGAGGCCTTAATCAAGCATTTCTTTTACACTGCATATGCCTTTACCACGCATACCATTACCACGAACGTTAAGGTATGTATGGTAAAGGTATATATGTGGTACTGGTGGTAAGGGCAGAAGTGTGGTAACAGTGGTAAAGGCTTATCTGGGTTGTTAGAGGAAACGGAGAGAGCCTTCCGCTTCATTGTTAAGACCTGCCTCAGAGGAGCTGCCTCTTCAACATTGTGGAGAGGTAAGAGGCATTGGGTCTGGGTTGGTAGAGCTAAAGTTTTAGGGCTGTGGGTTGGGGTGTTTTTTTTTGTTTTTTTAAGGACTGGGGGGCCAGGCGGAGGGTGCGTCGGAATCAGGTTTTAGGTTTAAGGGCAAGGGCCGGGTATTTTTAAAAAAGGGGTGGGGGAGTCACTCTGGGGTCCGCTTATAAGGCTCAGGGGAGGGGTATTTTTTTTTTTACAAGGGCTGGGGGCAGTGGCGGCTACCATGTGCGGAGGGTGGGAGGTCATGTGACAAAAAATAAATAAATTAAACACTTACTTTTCGACGCAACGTCCTCTTTCGGTCTTCAGGTAGGCTCCAATGCGGGACCCAGCAGCAAACTCCCCTAACCAATCCTGGCCCTGCTCTCACCAGCATGAAAGCAGCGCCAAGACTGGTCGGAGCTGCCTCACTCAGCGCTCCTAAGAGCTCTGGAGGCCTGCGCTTTCTCTAACCTAGCGGACAACGACAGCTAGGTTAGAGAAGTTCAAACTGCGCATGTCTGGCTGGCCATTGCAAGACGGTCGGCCAAAGAGACATGCACATTTTAAAGGTCAAAGCTCCCTGCTGCTGCTACTCCGCACTGCAGCACAGGCCCCACTCTGTCAGGTCACTCAGTTCAGGACCGGTTGGTTGCTGAAAAATAAAACTGTAAATAAACTTTATTACCGTTTTTTTCAACTCTTGCGTGGGACTCTCATAGTGTGACGACGCTCCTCTGTTGAAATAGAGGAGCCTTTCCTAGCTGGGGGGACGGGTTTTATTTACATGGCTGGGAACTCGGGTGGGGGTCGTTCTGGGGTCCACTTTTACGGCTCAGGGAAGGGGTTGGAAATTTTTTTTAAAGGGCTGCAGGCTGGGGGTCGGGTGGTAGCCTTTTGGGGGCCTCAGGGACCGGTTTTAAGGCTCAGGGCAGGGGTCAGACAAAACCTTTACTAAGCATTTGCCTTTAACATTCATGCTTTGGCAACGAAATTTGTTGTTAAGCAATGTGTGGTAAAGGCAAATTTATTGTAAAAAAATGTGAGGTAAAGGTTATGCGTGGTAATGGCATTCGAGTTATAAGGTATGCATGGTAACGGCATGCGTTGCAATGATATGCGTTGTATCATCATACAACATCACTCTTGCATGTTTTTTAGAAGAGCTTACTGCCCTTTTCATGGATTTTATATATTTATTTCTCTTCCTCCTTTGCCCTCCCATTTACGTCTTCATCTCTCTTGTCCTCGGCCAAAAGCCTGATGATGAAAAATTAGAACCGCTCACAAATCAAAGTCAATGCTAACTCGGGCATGAATTAAGCACAGTTGGAGCACCACAGACGCATAATAACGTTTTGATATCAGTGGTTGAACTTGATTACTATTGTATGCTCTGCAGACATTTTAACAAACATATGTGGGAAACAGATGGCATGTTCTACAAAACTGGGGAACATATTCTTCTTTAAATTTAGTGCTCTCAATTCATGCACTACCAGCCACCGTAGCTCTCAAACAACTCTCTCCATTTCGCATAGCAGGTATAACATTATCACTAGTCCAGGCTGTCACTGCACTCAGAGCTAAAACACCGACGTCTCGTTTTAGATAACATAATCTCATAGTAAACACAGTATTACTTTTTACAGGGCAAATATTTTTCTTCTAATTACCAGCCTGGTGCGGGCGGTTTCCTCTCAGTGCAAACAGGAGTATTCCAGCTGGTAACATTCATCCCTGCAGCGAGCCTGGAGACAAGTCCTGGCAAACGCTCTGCAAACTGCCTGCCACGGATCCATCAGCAGTAAATCAAGGTGCAAGATAACGTGCTGGAATTGTTAAAAGTTCTACCCCGAGGAGTCGGGGTTGGCAGAGGGGTCATAATACTGCCTGGGCCTGTGCTTTTTCGGGCCCCCAGCGCTCGTGCTGCAACATTTGTTTACAATGTGTATAGCAAGCTTCTCAGACGTATTGTTGGCAGCTAACATGGTTAATGCCACTAGAGGGCGCCAGTCGCCGGGTCGGGTGTGATTTATTTCTCCCTACCGGGCGTTTTTTTTAAAACACAGAAACAAGTTCTTCTTCTTTGCGGGGCCAAGCTTGAGTTTGCTGACACAGGGGTAGCAACCAATGGGCAGAGGTGCCGTTTGGTTTGCGTCACCCCTTAGCCAGCTGCTGTGATCAAACGGTCAACGAACAGAAATAGCTGCATAGGGGTCCAATACTATGTCTCACACGTGCAGCCATACCTTGCTTTTTAGCCTGTAGGGTGCGGTTTTGTGACTTGTGGAGCCACCTTTCATATTTTAGGAATGTGCTCAATTTTCCAGCCCGAAAAATATTGTTGGCTTAGTGTTGGCTAGAAGCCAGAACTAAATAAAACTGCCATATATTACATAGATTCAATTGGCGGGTATGCATAGATGTGAGGATTTTAAAATCCAACAAAAACTGTGCTATTTTAACATGATTTATCGGAAAATATTTAGTGGCCTAGGTTCAAAACTCACATTGAAATGCTCAATATAAATGAACCTATGACTGGGGGACATAGCTATTACCAATGCAGCAGGTACAGTGCCAACAAGGCAGTGGTTTGAGGGGCATAATGACTGTCTTTTCCCATACCACAGTGACACAATGCAGATTGTTTTTCCTTATGCTTTAGAGCCCTTGAAAGCCTCGATACACCACTGCAATAATAAAGATAGACAAATGTATTGATTGACATTTTCTATATGTCAATAAAAGGCCGCCTGTGCATGGTGGCACATGTGACAAAGAGCAAAGTCACAGCCTTGTAACAGCTTTTCTAGGGTAATGGTGGCAACCTAATCCACGCCCCAGTCCTAATCCCATTTGACCTATTTCAACAAACATTTAAGTTGCTCAAGGACCCCAGATCACTAGGCATTCCAAGGTCCCGGGGCATGTAGTGTCGGTTCTCCTCATCTAAAATACCAGCTTACAAATGTTTATTAAAAACCTGTACCGCAACAAAAATGTATAATCACATTTTTTTTCTGTAACTAGGGTCCAATATTACGCTGCACCTAGTGCATTAAGAAAGAGAATGACCATTAGATTTAAATGCCTCATAACAAAAATTCTAGACAAATTATCAGCCTGGATGCGCATTTCAGTATGCAGTGTTCTGCTACGAAACACTGCCCTCTCAACCCGAAGAAGGATGACTGACTATACATGAGTCCTGGTTCCACTAGATCAAGTCTCTACCAAAGCCTTTCAGATCCTGGGTAATGACCAGGAGAGAGACCAAGCGCAGCCATCAAGGGATGGCTCATTGAGCTGCAGTTGTTGCGCACAAGCAAGTTGTGCACAAGCAACACTTACTACTTAACTCTCTATGAAGCAGCAAGATTGAGAAAGAAAAAGTGAGCAAACATTGGTGCACCAAAATGCAAGGGGACTACAAGTGACATCATGTACCTCTGATGAAATCACACGTTTAACCTATGTGCTGCCGTGCAACCCTCCCTTCTGCTGTTAAGAAGGTAGGAGATAATCACATGGGAAACTAGAAAAAATAACCACGATTCTAGGAGGTAAGTTAACCTTCAACATAAATATTGTGCACTGAATACACAGACTACCAAAATTGCCAAATGGAATATATATTTATATTGATTAGGTAACCTATACTTAATTCTGCATACACGTGCCTTGACAACGCATACATCATCAAGGCACATGCTTTGGAGCATGGTCATAATATTTTTTGTGCAATAAAATGCCTGTCCTTGGTACTCTGGCACACAATTCCTGCTGCTGCCTTCATGGCCCTGGAGACCCAGGCATCAAGGGGAGTGCCAGGGGAAACAAAAGGCATGCAGGGGTAGCAGCTGCTACCCTCATTACTTTTATTTGACATCCATGGAAACTCTAAATAAAAACACACATTTAAAAGCTCACTTCCGATGCACGGCCATATTGTGAAATTTAAGGCCTCTCTGGAATGTCGCGTAAAATAAGGGTTCTATGAATTATATATGATAATATTCGATCGACCGTAACTAACACCCCCACCAAGACTGTTTGATTTCTTTTGCATGAGCTATGCTAACTTAAAGGTTTCATCCATAGGAATACCAAATGATAATTTTTTTTCATTAACAGAAATATACAGCAATGGCTAGTTTTTCCAGACTAACGTTTCAGCCCGCCGCAGGCCTTGTTGCACCTGGTGGGGCCTCCTTGCCAAAAGGCTTGAAGCCACCCTGTACAAAACTGAGCACTGGGATCGAAAGGGTGGCTTACGTTGCCCAATAAACCCATATGTTTTATGTTGTGTTACAAAACATTTATATTGCGCACGGAGACTCAAGAGTGTCCCAGCGTGGTTGGTGAAAATAACAGCAAAGCATCAAAGATTAGGTGGCTTGATTAAAAAGAAAAGTCTTCAACTGTTTCTTAAATAGCATAGTGTCCTGAATGCTATGCAGCTCCAAACGGAGGGAATTCGAGGCCTCCGTTGCTTTAACAGAGAGAGAACTGCCCCAGATGGACCCTTGCGGAAGCGGGGGGACAACTGCCAGGCGCTGAACAGCAGAAGGAAGATTTCTGCGTGGGATGTAAAAGGCAAAACGCCTCCGGAGGTAGGCCGGGCCCAATCCATGCAAGGCTCGATGAGCCAGAGTAAGGACTTTAAACTGGACTCGATGGACGACAAGGAGCCAAAGCAGGTCCCGTAGATGCTGTTTCATACTTGATCTCACAGGGATTTTCAGCAGAACCCTAGCTGCTGCGTTCTGGATGGTTTGTAATTTTTTTATCTGATACCCTGGAAGGCCAATGTACAGGCCATTATCCTAATCAATGCGATACAAGATGAGAGCCCGAGTTACAATTCCAATTCCAAAAATTCTTTATTTCGGCCATATAGGCCATAAAAGATGCAATAAAAATACAATACATACATTTAAAATACAGAATTAAATACATGTAAAAAAGTCTCTACTGGACCAGCGAGGAATAGAGGGTGCAGGACAGTACCAATTCAGAGGGACATTTTCTTTCTGATTAACCATGCTGCCATTAAGAATTTAGATACGGCAAACACAATGTGGCCCAGAGTGCTGGTTTTCATAACCCTGTATGCCTGTAGATACTTCCTGAACCCCAGGTTTCTGCAAAGCGGTGCTATCCAGTATTTCCTGGGTCTGTGGTAGGCAGGGCATACAAACATTATATGGAGGTCATCTTCCTCATGGGCGTTGCAGCATGGGCACAGTTTGTCACCCCCTTTGGACCATTTACAAGTAAATGTTTTAGTAGGGAGTGTGCCGAACCTCCATTGCACGAACAATTTTCTCGCCAGAACAGGAAAAATAAAATCCATAAAGGGTTCAAAGACATAAGAATTTTTGGATTCCATAAAACGTGCCGTCAGAGTGCCACTAATGTGAACATTTTCCATAAGAGACAGGTTCTTATTCTTGTACATTTGGGTCAGGGTTTTGCGGGTAATCCTTTGACAACCTTGAGCTGGATCGTCCCATAGGTCTGGCAAATTCATACTAAGCAATTCATTCTTAATGAAAGCGAGCCAGGGGATTTTACTGTTGCCGTTCAAGCTCATTACGTGAATAAGGTCCTGTCTGTAGTGGTGCAGTTCGTCAGTGGACCATAGCTGGTGCCAGAACTTCAAGGGCTTTGACACAAGATCCTCAGCAATAGAGGGAAGACCCATGTCTAGTCTTAAGGGCAGAAGTGGCGTGCCTTGCGGAAGACCAAGTAGGCGTCTTAGAAAACTGTTTTCCACTCCTGCCAGATCTTTCCGTGCTTTATGGCCCCATAACTCACTGCCATACATGGCTGCTGCCTTGGCTTGAGACCTATATATTTCCAGGGCCGGGCTTAAAGGCGGAGTTGTTTGCCACCTTCAGAATTGCACCCGATAGCTGGGACAGTTTTACCCTTGATCTAGCTATCTGGCAGTCTCATGAGAGGTTTTCCTGGAGTGTTACCCCCAGATATATAAAGGTCGACACCCTCTCAAGGCTAACGGTTCCCAAGGTGGGGTTGGGTCTGGTTTTGATGGGAGGATTGAAAATCATGAACTTGGTCTTTTCTGTGTTCACCTCCAACCCGTGTTGGCGACAGAAAAGGCCAAATCCGTTGACGATCCTCTGAATCCCCATGGGGGATTTGGAAAGCAGGAGGGTATCATCAGCAAACATTATTGCCGGGACCCTCCTGCCTGCCAGGAGTGGGGCATCATTGTCCTTGACGTTATCTAGATGCAGTATAATGCTGTTAATGAAAAGACAGAACAGGGTCGGTGCCAAGACGCAGCCCTGCCTGACTCCTCGGTGGACCGGAAACCTGGACGAGAGCTTGCCATCCCTCCCACACCTCACTTGTGCATAGTTGTTCTCATGCAGCCTGATTATAATGCTGAGTAATTGAGGGGGTACTCCTAGCTTTTCCAAAACCTCCCACTATTTCCTTCGTGGGACTAGATCGAAGGCTGACCTCAGATCCACGAAGACCATGTACAGCCTTCCTCCCTCTAACGTCACCGTCTTCCAATAGAGGAGGAGGAGGCGGAAGATCTGGTCCATGGTGGACGTGTTCTTTCTGAAGCCAGCCTGGAGGGGGCTCATGATGTCGTTATCCTCCACCCAATCCAGCAGATGGTTAAGAATGAGGCGCGCAAAGAGCTTTTGGGGTACATCTATTAGGCTAATCGGCCTATAGTTGGCCGGGAGCAGAGGAGACCCCTTCTTATGAATCGGTACAATCTCTGCCCCCAGCCAAGAGCCGGGGATCGCCATACCTCCTACAATGGCATTAAAAAGAATAAGGAGGTACGGACCCCAAATATCCGGATGATGCCTAAAAAGATCCCCCGGTAGCTTATCCAGCCCCGGCGCCTTCCCCCACGTTAAGTGCTCCAGAGCAGACTCCACCTCCCCTAAAGAAAGTTCCAGGGCCGAGTCCGGGGTGCTTGTGGGCACTGGCAACACTCCGTCTGGCCAAATATTAGTGTCTTGATAGAGTGCCCGAGTTACCATTTCCCTAGCCGACCTAGGCAGCAAAGGGAAACATTTCCAGAGTGATTTTAAAATACCAAAACACGCCTGCAAGTTTCTTTGTCTGCATAGTAAACCTAAGGTCCTCCCCAAACCAGATTCCCAGATATTATACACGGTTGCCAGATGAATTGGGCCGGGGGTACTCTGAGGGCCACAGAGTCTCCCTAAAAAAAAGGAGGGAAGGAACCATAGAGAAGGACCTTGGACTTATCCTCGTTACACTTCAACTACGCCCTAACCAGCCATTTGAAAACGGCTGAGAGACAGGTCTGGACTACAGTCGGGGACAGATCCTTTTCCCTCCAAGTGAAAGGAGCTGGGTGTCATCCGCATAGGCTATGACTTTCGCTCTCAGCTTCTCTGCAAGAAAGATCAAGGGTGTAATATAGATATTAAAAAGCAGAGGGCTCAGAGTCGAGCCGTGCGGAACTCTAGTAGACACCCTCCTCGGGGTCAAGGAACAAGGTGGCATCCAGATCTGCTGGGTGCGGTCTTCTGAAAAGGATTTAAGCCAGTCCCAGACCCGGCCAGACACGCCAATGCTAGAAAGCCGGGTAAGAAGTTGTTGATGGGGGACCGTATCTAAGGCCGCAGAGAGGTCTAATAAAATCAAGGCTGCACTGCCACCCGCGTCCAGACATTCCCTTATTACATCCGACATTTCCACAAGAGCGGTCTCTGTGCTGTATGAAGCACTAAATTCGGATTGGGCCGAGTGAAGAACGTGAGATGACTCCACGAAGGTGGCTAGCTGTCTTAAGAATGCTTTCTCGCACACCTTGGCCACCGCAGGAAGGGAGATAGGACGATAGCTAGTAATTATGTCCGGGTCTGAGGAAGGCTTCTTCAGAAGCAGTAGAGTTTAGCCTGCTTCCATACCAGAGGGACAATGCCAGTCTGAAGGGATAGGTTTTTAATGGCATTCACCCCCGGATGAACCACCTCTGCAACCCCTACAAGCAACCTAGCAGCACACAGGTCTGTAGGAGAGCCAGATTTGAGGGATACAAGGATGGATAGTGAATCCGCCGAGGTAATCGACAGGAAATCAGTCAGTGGGGGAGCTAACAAGGTGGGAGCTTGCAAGCTCGAGATGTGGAACTCAGCCTGCCCTAAACAATTGATTCCCAAGCAGTCCTGTATTGCCTGGATTTTCTCAATAAAAAAGCCTGACAGTTTCTCGCACCACTCTGCCGAAACAGGCAGATCCGTGTGCTCAGCACTGGAATTAAGGAAACTCTGGACGATGGTAAAGCTGTGTTGAAGCTGTGTTTGACAACCTGCACACTCCTTACTTCTTCAGAGAAACTATGTTGAGGCAACACCTGAAGGGCTTGCCCGGCCTTCATCTGGCCTACAAGAGGCGGGTTAGAATGAACTCATGGGCGGAGTTCACAGAGTTGCACTACGCAGAGCTACGCGAAGTGCAAAAAAAACGTCTCACTACGCGGAGCTCCACAAGCGGTGGAGTACGGTAGAAAAATGTTGTTTGCGGTGATTGCACAGTGCCTCTTGTCCGCACTGTGCAATCATTGCGAACAGCTTCATGCACAGCGCAAGCTTACCTTTTCTGCCGCCAGAGTAGATTTTTACTTGAGCGGTAGCTTTCTCAATGCGAACGGGCAGTTTCTCAACGCAAGCAGTCGCGAGCATACGCAACCACTCGCAATGAGAAACCTAACTCCTCCCCCGGCGTTGAGAAATCTTGCCAGGAGGTTTATTTTCTGCACTCGCCTACTTGATGTTGGCGTTCACGAACGAGGAAAAATCTCGCCGGGAGGTGGATTTTCCTCACTCGGGCTCGCCAACTTGACGTTGGTGAACGTGAGCAAGGAAAAAAACTCCACTTCGCGTAACGTGGAGTGCGGGGAATCTCCGCGAGCGGAGCGGAGTTCACCGCCCAGGGTTAGTTATAATGACCTTGCCATCCTAGGCTCCCAGCTCCGTATAAGACCCAACATTTGGACAAGTGACCAGCATTATGCGACTTGACACTGCCCCCAAAGAGGATTAGATGACCTCTTAAAAAAACAATCCTTTGATACAATATGACTCCAGGTGCCAGATCACGAACATTTCTAACTGGTGCTATTACATGTCTTTATTGTCAAGTTAAGGTACTGATTGCGCCAAAAACCCTTTACCACCACGTTATAAAAACAGACTTCTGGAGGTGGTAATACATGACAAGAAGGTGTGTGCATGTTTGCTGTTTGGAATTTTGTTCTAGTAGTGATGTGGTTTGTTGTTTTTTTTTGGGGGGGGGTTGTGTTTTTGCACTGCATTATTGCAATGTGATTTTTTGATGTTGTGCTAAGGTTGCTGTGCTGCATTTGTTTTTCTCTACTTTGCAGTGATATGCCATGTTATATTTAAATTGTGTTTTGCTACTTTGAGTAGGTGATTGCGTTGGGGGTACTGGTGCTCACTTTTCATAGGTCATCCAATGCTACTATCTTTTCAGGTAAAAGCTGCACTTGCTTTACGTGACCAGCAACCAGGCGCGGTGCGTCCATTGGGGCGTAGGGGTGAAGCCCCACTAAGCCCCATGGACCCACCACGTTGTCACTAGAAGCCAAACACAATTATTTAAAAAAATCGCGCTATCTGCCGGCCGGGAAACCGGGAGACACCCGACCTTCCCGGAGTGCGCACGGGGGGGGGGGGGGGGGGGGGGGGGGGGGTGGGTGGGGGGGGGAAGGATCGGGCTGCTGCAGCTGCGCAAGTGTATTTTTGGGCACAAACATGCCCGCGCATGCGCAGATCGTTTTCTTGTGAATTCCCCCTTAGAGAGAGGACCAGGGGGCGGGCCGCAGCCCCCGGGGTTACACAGGGCGACTGGGCGAGGAGTCATGGTGCCCCCCCAGCCAATCCTGGCGCAGGATTGGCTGGTCACTACATAGCCCTGTTACATAACCCCTGACGGATAGCACGGCCGACTTGGTGATGGGAAACCAGGTTCGAGCCTCTTATCGAACTATAAAAATGTATACCTGACTTACACTGGTGTTAAATAAATATAAATTTTAAAAAACAAATAAAAATGATGTTCCGACTAAGGTGTGAAATTGGTGTCGAATAAATACATGTTTTTAAAAACAATTAATATTAATCATGTATCATTGGTGCTGGAGTACAAGGTTCGAGACTGATATTAAACACTGACAAGCTGTGTGCAAGTTATAGGGTCATAAAAATACATGAATGATGGATGCATAAATGGATGCAGGATGAATGATGGGTGGATGAATGGATGGGTGGATGCATGAATGAATGATGGATGCAGGATGGATGCAGGATGGGTGGATGGGTAGATGGGTAGATGAATGCATGATGGATGCAGGATGGATGCAGGGTGGATGGATGGGTGCATGAATGAATGATGGATGCAGGATGGGTGGATGGATGGGTGGATGAATGAATGATGGATGCAGGATGGATGGGTGGATGGATGGGTGCATGAATGAATGATGGATGCAGGGTGGATGGATGGGTGCATGAATGATGGATGCAGGATGGGTGGATGGATGGGTGGACACATGAATGGATGAATGATGGGTGGATGAATGGATGGGTGGATGCATGAATGAATGATGGATGCAGGATGGGTGGATGAATGAATGATGGATGCAGGATGGATGCAGGGTGGATGGATGGGTGCATGAACGAATGAATGATGGATGCAGGATGGATGGATGGATGCATGAATGGATGCAGGAATGGATGCAGGAATGGATGATGGATGGGTGGATGGATGGGTGGATGGATGGGTGGATGGATGATGGATGGATGCTGGATGGGTGGATGGTGGATGGGTGGATGGGTGGATGGATGGATGGATGGGTGGATGAATGAATGATGGATGCAGGATGGATGGTGGATGGATGGATGGGTGCATGAATGAATGATGGATGCAGGATGGATGGATGGGTGGACACATGAATGGATGCAGGAATGGATGCAGGATGGATGGTGGAAGGGTGGAAGGGTGGAAGGGTGGAAGGGTGGAAGGGTGGATGGGTGGATGGGTGGATGGATGGATGCATGAATGAATGAATGATGGATGGATGCAGGATGGATGGGTGGATGCATGAATGAATGATGGATGCAGGATGGATGGGTGAATGCATGAATGAATGATGGATGCTGGATGGATGCAGAATTGGTGGATGGATGGGTGGGTGGGTGGGTGGATGGATGGATGGATGGGTGGATGCATGAATGATGTATGGATGGATGCAAGGTGGTTCGGGCTCGCTCGCTGTGCTCGCTCGCTGCGGTGCAATATGCAAATTAGTTTACGCCCCCACCACTTTCAAATGTCACCAGCCGCCCCTGCCAGCAACCATGTATCACCGTACACCTATTAAAGACACAAGTTAGCCCACAAGTGCGGCAAAGACAGAGCCTTCACTTAGCCCTCAGGGTTGACTTTTCGAGATATTGTCCCAGGTATCCTACATCTTCAATCAAGCACAACCAGTGAGTGACAGCAGTTGTCATCCGCCTGGAGCCAAGGAAATAAAACACAGAACAGCCGCTGCGAAGCACGAGGACCCCCATTCAGGCAAAACACTACAAACATCTGTGTAAAAGAAGCCCCTCTTGGCCCCTCATCGCATTCTGCAAAGGGCCCCACCCTCCAAGGTGACCCTAATTTAGCCCAAAACCTATCCCATCTGTGAGATGGCTGATTCTGGGGCGGGGTACGGTGAGGCTGGGTCTCACTTCGGGGTCTGCCACTGCCTAGATATCCTTTAGACTTGCTGAACCCCCTCTCTTCGTGAAAGCTGTAAGTAGAGTCTGGAACCCCAAACAAGTGCAGGTTTCCAGAACACGCAGCTCCATGGGCGGAAGATGGCCCAGGGAGATGGAGAACAGCCCCCGCCTTTGTGTGCTCACAGTCCCAGGGCAAGCACGCGGTCTGGGAGCGACCCGGGCGCCGTACAACTGTAAATGTTTTACGAGAGCCAGGCACATGTGAGCCGCAGCTGGCCGTTTTTATGAACAAAACACGCTTCCTTCTTTTTTTAATGTTCACGTTTCCAGAGAAAGTTTGCCAATTGTGTAAATACCTGAACTCGACCTCACCTCGCACACTGCACAGTTTATGCCTAAAGCCTAGCTGCGGCGCAAAAGGGGAGCTGCACCTTTTACACTGTATAAGGGTGCTCTTAAAAAATGGGAACAGTGCAATGCTAATGTGTGGCAGATGGCGCTTCTGCTATGTAGACGCGAAATTGGATCAAAGGAAGAGAAGTGAAAATGCGAAGGTTTATTGTGAAAAATGTGCAATGTCAAAAATTGTAGAGAAACAATAAAACATTTTTTAAGAATCGGGAAACAAGTCTTGGTTTTGTGTATGCTATGAAAATGGCAACTTTTTAAAATTATTGGCGATATTCTTCTTAAAACCAATCACAGCATGGCCCACGGTTTTCAAACGTGAATGAATATTGCCTGCCGTGTCTTGCACTGTGCTACTGGTAGACTTGGATTTATAATGGGGAAAACAAAACTACAACTATCCGAAAGCAAACAAACAAAAAATACACATCTGAAGAAACTACTCACACCAGACCTTGGACAACTTGCGATCTAGGTTGTCCACCTGACACAGGGATATTCAAGATAAACATAAGCTCGTCCACGAATAAATCAGGAAAAAGGAACTGACACATCTCAAACTGGAGTTATGAATATAGTGAGAGGTGGACCAACTTATGAAATAGGCGTACAAACTAACAGCAGAAAACTCATGCAATACTTCGCAAACTGAGAAATTCACAGATTTCTCCCTACTTTGGAACCATAGTCTCATCACCTCCTGAGATCAGTTCCTCACCCCATTCCTCATTACACATGGCAATACGATCAAATAAAGAGGGGAGAAGGAAGCACATTTACACACTCACAGGGCGGAGATACATACATGTTTCATTAGAGAAATGTCTTTCACAAGTATTTATCTAATTATTAGTCTTAATTTACATTCAGTCTTCAGTTTTATATAATTTGTGTCATGGAAGTGTGTAATCATTGTAAACATTCAGAGACGATTACAAAAAATATTTGGTGGTGTAAGAGTTCCAGAATGGTATGTGAAGGAAAAATTAGGTCAGATATCTGGGGATCATAATCAACTTGCCACAATAAGCCTTTTCCACTGGGATTATCACGACAAAGAATACACCCGTCCAACTTAGCATAGAGAACAAATATTTTGAGCATGTTAACGCAAGGAAGACCTGGTCCCATGTATTGTTATTGACTTTCCTAGGCTACTCCAACCACAAATCCATAGGCATCCCCATAAAACTATCCCAGAAAAGAAGGCCATTTAGTCTTCGTCATAAAAAAAAACAATTGCTGTGCAGTATTACATTTGCTCCCAATGGGGCACAGGGAAACCATCAAGAAGCTGCAGAAGGCCTACTGGTTGACAAAGTAGGTGGCAAGTCAAGAAAGATCCTAGACCAGACCCAAACAAAGGTATCTTACAACCATGAAATTGCCTGAGGCTGGTGGCTTGGATGTCAATCAGCAATAAATACAGTGTGATACACCACCATGCAAGTGCCTCTCACAGTAGACATGTAAACCACTTGAGTACGGTCCATTTAACTAACTGATCACCTTTGTATGTTTGCGCTGTACGCCATTGACAATTCATTGGTCAATTACACTAGTGAATGAAACATTGTTTTAATGGCCATCCCCCTTTGATAGCTCCACAGTTTCTTTAACACTGGAGAGAAGCCTCCTACACAGGTATGTTTTGAGGTTCGGCTGTGTCTACTGGCCGAAACAGGAAGGTTCACGACCTAACCTTGCTAAAATCACTTATCAGCCCCACTGCATAACCTTTAATTTGTATAATATGATGGGTCACTCCGAAACATGTAGCCACGAAATAAATGACTGTGCTTAAGAGGGTACTTCCAGCCAGCCCTGCCAACTGCTCTTGTAGTTTTGTTTTTCCCATTATAAATATGGGCCACAGCTTCTGGGGAAAACATAACAGCCAGACCTATCTGACTGTTGGCTAAGCATCTTAGATGGCTCACAGGTGACCCTCAGGACATGTGGCCTCTCACCATCTATGCTGCAAAACCAAATACTCTTTCATTATGATACAACGTTTATCCTTTAGTCATAAGCTTTCATTTTCAAGAAGAACCGATGTACATCACGCATAGTAAACAAACCACTATATCTTACGTCAGGTTTAGTTAACTCGCAAAGCCAGGGACCGAAGCCGCAGTAGGTGTAACAGCCGGGTGAGATCTGAAATCGAGACCACATAACCGCTTATTTCGGACCTGTGAGAATCACAAAGCCCCCATAATTTGGACGGAGCCTGGCAACGCAGAGACAAATTTATCTGTTACACACACGAGGAGAAGCTACTCTTCCCTCGCTACACAGATAGGGTAGGGACTTCCCATCTTTTATTTCCCCACACATAGAAGGGGGTTCTTTTCCAGCCCTGAAGAAAGTCCTGGACCTTTACGGCCCTTTGTGGACTGAAACATGTGGGCACCAGGGTCTTAGGACCATAAAAATCCAATAAAGACCCGTTTTTTTTAGAATTTTATTGACCCAGCCAGACCTAAGAATAAAGGGAAACCAGGGGTCTGACTGGTCTTTTAATCTTTAAGCCCCCCTTCCTTCATCTATTCTAAGAGCTACCCAATACTGTGGTTGAGCCCAACCCGACTTTTAGGGGTCGGGGTGACCCGATGATGAAGCATGACACCACTAGGGTGTGTGAGGGTAATTAAAAAGAAATAGTGTTTTTTTCCTCCTAGACAGACAGACATGATTAGCATGGCCCTTCTGCCTTGAGCGATTGATCGTATAATCTTTACTACCACTCATGGTGGAGTCTTCCTTAACATTGCAGATTACACACCCCCAGACATTCTGTCTTGGTGTAATTCTATTGGACTATTTTTTGTGAAATTTAGTTAACGGGAAGTCACTGTGCACCACCTTCTGCGGTTTTGATACTGATCCTATGGGACAGAGGTGTCGCTTCTAATGAACAAGCCGCCAGAATAATTGATCCCACTTATCACTATATTTTACAGAGATCTGTGCCGAAAGTCCTTACAGGAGAAAAACACAAAAATCAATAGTCTGAACGAAGGAAGAAAATAGATGAGATTTATTAGCATTGACTAAAAACAGTTCGAGGCGCTTCATGCTAAATGGGTGATTTCATAGGTAATTGCAACACACTGCAGACAATGATGCACACTACAGGCCGAATGATCAATCTTTCGCAGGAGAGATTTAAAAAAATATAAAATAAATACTGGATGCTTGCCTTTTCTCAAAAGTTGTCTATGTATTTAAGTGTGCGCACACGATTTTAGAATGAGCGGCAATAGAGGCTGTACTCAGGCTAAAGTCAACGCAATGTCTTCTAGTGCACACTGGGTGCACGCCCACCAAACAGCATCTTCATGGTTCATCAAAAATGCTTAGAGAAGCCATCTGATGCACCGATCTAAGGCTCTTGTATACAGCAGACTGCACAGACAGCGCAGTGAAGAGCACCAAGAATTACAGTATTCACAATTCGTGTGCACGCCCACCAAACAGCATCTTCATGGTTCATCAAAAATGCTTAGAGAAGCCATCTGATGCACCGATCTAAGGCTCTTGTATACAGCAGACTGCACAGACAGCGCAGTGAAGAGCACCAAGAATTACAGTATTCACAATTCGTGTGCATGAAGGGGTGTCATGTGTCGAAAATATAATTTTCGAATAAAATAAATGTAAAGTGAAAATGTTATTAAAACTGCAATTTTTCCCAATCCTTCACATATGTATGTATATAGTATGTATGTATTAACTAAACGCAGATTTACGTAAAGGGGTTGCCTTTTCATTGTACTTGAACACAAAGCTCTTACTCGCATAATGTGTGCAATGTGTACATTATGCATGTTTTGCACATAAATGTATGTTAATTCGCAAACAAATTTTAAGAATAGGCGGAAATTTCATTTCCACTTTCTTATGCTTGTTTCCCAAACCTGTATTAACAGGCTCACCTATTTGTCTCTCAGAAAAGGGACACAGAAAAGGATTGGTGGCCTTATCTCAAAGGACCTCTAGGTGCAAGCTTTCAAACGACAGCGTCCTGAACAATGCCAGCTTACTGTGGGATCTCGCTTAGCCGAAGCAGTAACAAGCATGGGCAAAGCCAAAATATATATTTTTTTCTTCTTTGCTTTATAGTAGTGTAGTAGTGGGGGTGTACAGTAAGTGTAGAATCTATGGGTTTTTGAAATAATTGAGGCAATAGAGAGAATTCTGTGGCAACAGCCTATTAAGATCAACGGTTACTTCATTTACATTGTTGTTTATACAGTCACTTGTGATTTAAATAATTGAAAGGTAGATCATTTGTAAATAAAATACACGCAATACTGAAAGCAGCCCCTGCTAGAATATAGTAAGTTCCTAGCACCCAGTGTTGCTTAAAGCCA
The DNA here is from genome assembly GCF_964263255.1 of Lissotriton vulgaris. Taxonomy (NCBI): domain Eukaryota; kingdom Metazoa; phylum Chordata; class Amphibia; order Caudata; family Salamandridae; genus Lissotriton; species Lissotriton vulgaris. Next base: position 1,323,917,796 of record NC_141687.1, on the reverse strand, counting down.
ATTGGCTTACGTAAGGAAACGTAATGGAATGAATTACTCAGATATGGTACAACTAGAAACATTTCTAAAAAATCATCAAGCAAAACATCGATGTGCAATACTCCTCTGGTAGACTACTATCAATGTCCATAATGTATAGGACTTTCTTATTCTGGTTGCTGTCCCTCCCATATTTACATTACATACAAAACAGTACTTCTCTGGCGAACATGGTCACGTGTCTAGACACAGGACATGCATTAGTGCACACAATGTAACGAAATGTAAACAAGCAGCACAAATCCTTCGCCAATGACAAGTCAGAATTGAAAACAAGCAGCAGCATAACCAAGCCAATCAGCACAGTGCGGAGCTCTGGAAAGTATTTGGAAGCTTCATTAGCTCCTGTGGTTTCATTACCTTGCTGCTCTACAATTATTTAGTTTCAGCGCCACTTGCAAGCCAACGAATAGAGCCGCTTGATTGCCGACCCTGCACAAGCACACCAGTACCTGCTTTTAGGTTCATCGGCCTACAGTCATCAGAAACACACATGACTAACGTGCTGCTGAATTTTAACATCCGTGATTCTCTTCCACTGAGGGACAGTTGTGGCACACAAACTCAACGCACCACACTCTACGCATAGAACTCACGCCAGTCAAGCGCACCTCTCATGACATGATGCAACAATTCACTACAGCTCCACAATGGGTCCCACCAACAATCGGACATGAAGCAGTTTTTAACAAGACACCAGAACTGCTGAAAATGTCAAAAACAAATTACAGTTAAGCCATTCCCAGGTCAGAGTTAAAAAATACAACTTTTTGAAGCATGATAAGTAGTATGTAATAGCAGCAGTGCAACGAAAGACAATGTAATACACACAGAGCTGCCTGTGGAGGCTTTAAGTAATTGTGACATCGTGCTCAGCACTATAACACGCTTGACAGCTTTCAATACCAGTCATAGGTGTCTTGCGGACAGAGCCCTATGATGCTGCACAGATGCCTTGCGCGCACCAACGGCATCATTAAGACGCCAAGCGACTTCGAGATGGACATGGATGAAAACATGGCGGAAGAGCTTGTGATAAATTGAATGGGATACGAAATATTTAACAACAGTGGTACTTAGGAACCCTTGAAAAGAAACCTTGAGCTGACCCTTTAATATGAGGTCCGCAGTGGTTCTTAAAGGAGACTAAACGTGCTATTGTTATGATCATTCAAAATATCCCTCTTGGGGTACCTTAAACAAAACCAGTTTAGCTTTTAAAAGATGGTCCAAAAAATTAGTGAGTGGCAAATGAGTGATTGCAATAGACAAACGTCACGAGGGAGAGGGTGGTTCTCGCTTGTATTTAAAAGGTGCAATTGGCAGGTTAGGCACCACTATCTACAACAGACCCCCATTGCACGGCGACTGTACTAGCGTGCAGCCATCTCTTATGACAGTCAGTCCTGGTGGGAACCACTGGCAGTTAGCTGGCACAGACTTGTTGAGCGGAAATTGAAGATTCAGACACGAGTGAGAGTTAGTCAAAAAGCGAACACTTGTGTGATAAAAAAAGTCCCTGAGCCAGTAGCTATAATGGGACAAATGGAAGGCTACACATAATGGGGTTCTGCCCCATTGTAGGAAACAACAAAAAACGAAAAAGGAGGATTTTTAAAGGACACTGAAATGAACAAATAAAAAGCAGTGGGCGGGCTCTAAGCACACAGAGTGAAAACAGCATGTCTTGAAGAGACAGCAAATGTGCTGCCTAGGCTCGCATTAAACGTGGTGATGTAAGGGCCTCTTGCTGTGGATGGTATTCTCCTGGCAGGGTTTATGGAGGGTGCTTGAATATGAAAAGCACCTGCAAGAAAATGCCTAGAGACGGTGTTATCAGGGAGTTTCCATTCAACATTACATGTGGGCATGTGCAATAATATCACAGTAAACGTCTGCCCAAACACCCACAATGGAAGTACCAACCTAAATATATAGTAATGCCAGTATTTCAAAAGCATTTGAAGGATACCTCCAAACTATTTTTTAAATGTCAAATTCGTGTGTGAAAACTTATTTGAAATTTTTTATACGGTCCACATATATCCTTCAGCACTAAATAAAAGAGGTTATTTTATGCTATGCTACATCAGGTTATGTTCCGTTAGTTGTTTGTATAAAACTTTAGTAGAATCCTCCAGGTTCTGAAAATAACAGTTAGCAATCATAAACATTCTATATTGTTTGTAATCTGGATGCCAGGTGTTGAAATGATGTTTATTTTTTTTTATATATTTTATTGGTTTTTACCTCAATCAGACCTGTGTGTCGGCATGCTTGGGGGTCACTGAGGCCATAGGAGATGTAAACTATGGTTTTATAGCCTGTCCCCTTCAAGTCACTGATATCTCAGAAACAACACAGAAAGTTAAATGGGAGCATCAATTGTTAGCAAGCCTTTCAATAGTTGAAAAAAATTCCCGGTGAGGCACCAGTTCTGAAGGTGCCAGACTCCCAAACAAGTGACGCTTAACAAGGGATTAGAGCCATCCTATAGTACCTCAACTCACTGCCTTTTGTTAGTTTGCAGTGGCCAACTAGAGTAAACCTGGGTGGTGATTGATAAGCAATGCTTTGAAACCATGTGGGCATTGAAAAGGTATATTTCCTACCTCTTTGAGAATACCTCAACCTTCCGCCATAATACTTGTTATAACAACAGTCACCGCAATACATAAACATGACCCTGGCCCCCAACTTGCAACTACCCAACCTTTGTGATGCTAACTCCACATCTTCCTCAGGATGGTGGGCTAAGCCACAACCACAAAATGCTATACTCCAAGAGGGACTACTACAACACTCCTTTCAAAAGAATTGTAAAGCCTTAATGATGGAGGGTTCATGGGCTGAAACCAAGGAAGATGAATTTGCAATGAGTAGTTGGGCGTAGTAAATACAAACAAACTTAAGGCGGAACTTCAGGAATGGCAGATGAAGCTCCTCATCACCAGGTAGCACACCAACACAAAATTCCCTTTATTGATTTTCAAGAAGAGCAAGTTACCTTTCTAAAATAGCTGCTGGTCGGATATGAAAAGATTAGCATCCAAGTGTCAAAAGTGTACTAGCAGGCCTTCCAGTCCATAATGTCAGAGTGGGAATGATAAAAGGCAGTAGAGAATAAATACGACATTGGAGTTACAGATGAACCATTTCACCAGTTTAGGAAAAAATGAGACAATGTTACAGATTAGGGAAAACATAAATAGGAATTAATGTGATCATATGCGAGTGAGCTCCATTTTCCAAGAATGAAACATTCTGTAGCAGTGGAAAGAGTTTTTGTATACTTTAGTTTCTATGGCAGGGTTTCCTAATGTTTGTGGTGAGTGAATACTAAATCTGTTCATACAGAAGATCAAGAGAAGAGCCCGGTTATCTCCGCTTCGGTGGTGGCAAGGAAGCACTTGGTAGAGAATGCTCTTCTGGAGAGATGTACGATTGGGTATTGTTAACTAGGTCATTTTCAACTTTAAAACAAAAGAATTTCCCACTTGAGACCATCCCAATATTTCACCTCCTAACCATCCTTTTGAATGCCCTTGTAATTGCTGTAAGCACTGTTGAGACTGCTTGGAGGTGGATGCTTGTATCCCTACAAAGTTGGATTTTCTGGAAAGTTCCTTGAAGGGTTCTTCAAACTCCCTCGTTCCTTTCTATCTCATTAACATTTGAGAGTCACTCCTATGTATCATCCAACATCCTTCTGTTGCCTTCTTCCTAATGGTATTGTCATGTAGGTTACACATCAAGCTTTGTCACAGATGTTCCACACAAGCCTTACAACATACAATATTGATATTTCATGCTAAAAAGAACTAATGAACATGATAAAGTCAAGGCTAAGGAGGTTCATACTTAAACCTATATATAGAAAAGTTTCTCAAAACTAGAATGCTAGCAAATTCTGAAAGGTACATACAATACGAAAAGGATGCTGCTGACAAAAGCCCCTTTCTTTGAAGTACCAGCATTTTTTCTCACTTGCACAAAATCAATGTATGAAACTTGGATAGCAGACAAATTCTCTTGTGCTGCTGAGGCAAACAGTGAAACCTGGGAAAGACTGAAAAAACCTCTTATCTGATATGAATTCAACCTTGTCTGAAACATTATCACAATTCTTATCTGAACTGAGGCCGCAACAATTTCTTTGACACTCTCCGTGGGATGTTTTTGAACAAAACCGCTATAGGAAATGCCAGTTTTCTTAGAGGTTTTGCAAACTATAAAGTTACAAGCATGCTTCAGGCTAGGATGATTGACAAGGGTCTACCACAGCCCCACTACAGGCCATATATTTCATAATAACTATTCATGCAGCTGTTATGGGGGGAAGATTAAGTCTAAGTGGAACTCTAACACAATGCTCTTTTCATAGGCCCCGCTGGACTCCCAGTGACCACGAACAATGCACACTATATTCACAGCTCTCAGTGGTCTCCAGCGGCTGCTGTTCCATGCTGACCCTAATAATTTTACAACCTGTACAAGACCTCTGATGGAACGTTAGAACTATGCACATGGAATTAACATTTCTATTTTGCTATATTTATGATTTACTGCTGCTTGAGGGTAAATGAAGAGGCACCTTATAACCTTCAGCAAGGTTCATGGATGGGGTTATAGATGAAACATTGCCTCCATAGATAGACAGATACAGTACACTCCACTTTTACAGCTGAGCACACAAACCGCGTTGCGTGTAAGAACACACATTTCTTTAAGGTGTGTGTAATCATAATGTTCACCAGCAGAGGAGGAAGGCTAGTATTAGAAACTGAGGGAGGCCACTGAGTAACCATGCTCTTTGAGGTTCGGACACAGAGCAGGCTTTTCTGCCACTGAGCCTCAGTCAGCCTGTGTAAATAGTATCTCATTTGGATGATTCTATAGGAAGAAATGGAGGCTTGTGCGACTCTTCAAAGTTCTAACATCTATGTTTCCGCTACTTAGGACCAAAGCTTCTGCTGCCTAGGCATTGACCTAAATTGTCAGAAAGGAAATGTTAAGACTTCTAAAAATTGAACATATTCCAAAAGTGTAGCCATCAATGCGAATTATTTTCTCACCCTTAAATTAAGTTGTTTTTTTCCCATTCTTTGAAAATGATAGATGAAACATCTCTCATCATTTTCGACTACATCAGTCTATAGATTACCAAAGAAGACCACTGATAACATGTAGTGGTCAGGAATTTTAAAAAAACTTCCAATGCCCAATTGCTGCGGTGTCCAACGCAGGTCTAGGGTGTCCAGATCCATGCCATCTTTTCAGATTTTCTGCATATAAATTGTACAGAGAATGAATCTAGATAACTTAGTCCAGCATTACATCAGGTGCTGTAAAGTTGTAATTACATCACTGGCAGAGGTGACAAAGGTGCAGTCCACCAGCTCTGGTGAGACGTGTATCACAAGTGTCACTGAAACACTGGACTAAAACAATTCACCAACTGTTTCTCATTTTAAAACGTTATACAACTGAAACGTGTGGAACAATTGTTTTCACCGCACATTTTTCCATTTTCAGACCAATTCCAGATAACCGTGAAGCTGACCTTGCAATAATCTCTACAACTCTGCTAGAAAGCTCTTTTCTATTTTCAATCTCCCAAATCTCTGACTGCTCATGCGTTCAATTAATGTCCTAATACCTTTGCCCCACATGGGTCAAAATACTCTCGATTATCCGAAGTGGATTAAGAAAACTACCAGTCTTTGCCACGAATTCAAATTAATGATTGGGGCCTTGGTCGTCTCCATCAACAGCCTCGCCACTTGCACGGATGCTCTTTTTATAAACTGTGTGAACTTTGACTCATTTTGTACCACTGAACACTGCACAGCAATATAAAGTTTCTGCTTGTTAAAGGGAATCAGTAGAATTCCAGCATTGACCACCTCAAGAATAGTAATAGGAAAAAATGCTTCAATTACACTTTTGGCCTCTCAAACTAAATGACATTCCTTTGTAAATATAAATGCTAACGTTTGTATGAATGTTACAGACTGAACCGCTGTTATATATAGACCCAGGTTCAATATTAGTTTACAGTGTGCAGTAGGCTTTTATCCCTTCGCTGCAAGTTGCCACGGAAGAATGTACTTTTCTTCTATTGCTCACAACCTGTAATGATAGAAAGTAATTTTGTGCCATGAATATCCTTACCGAATTTCTATGGCTGTCGAAGGGAATTGTGGCGGGGTATGATGTGTTTAAAATAGCAAAGTCGAACCACAGTATGAAGGGACTCTAAAAGAAATTGACTCCAGGAGAGTTAAAGCATCAAGCTGTGTAGAACTTAAGACCAGCTGAACTCTCTGTCCAGACGAGGTCAAGGACACGACAGGTTCAGGCACATGTTCCTGACAAGATGAAAAGTCGACTGACACATGGACATTACAGATGTCATATTTGATGCGGATGAGAAAGGTCACAAATAAGTATGGTCCATTCCTAAATGCTCCGTTTCTCCACTGCCCCAGGCAGAGCCCAGATTTATAAGACACGTGGCGTCACAAGCTTGGTAAAGGCTATATGAAGGGCAATGATTTAGAACACATACTAAGAATATTTGCTGAGATGCCTAGAGTCGGGACAACTGAATGTATACGCCAATATAGGACCGCGTTTTTGGGAGTAGAATGGTTAAATTATGTGGTACAGAAAAGCCTTATGTGACACATACCGTCCAAACATATGCAAAGTAAGTTACATTTCCGCAGCTGGGCGTATCAGAGCATATTTATTTTATTCTACTTTCAGCCATGATGCACGGCTGCCAGGCTTCTTAACATGGGGGACAACACAGACATAGTTAAAAAGAAAAAAAAAGCACTATGACACAGCCAGCACTAGCCACATCATACTGCGCTTTTTTTTTTACTGCGCGTGGTGGGAACAGCAACAAAGAGGGAGGGCGTATGGGGCAACAACAATGGAGAGTGTGGGTGAAAAGTACTATGACAAGGCCAACACTGGTCGTGTCATAGCGCTTTGGTTATTGTGGCATGGAGGCATGAGGCAGCAGGGAGGGAAGAGGGCTGGAGAAGGGGAGGGACAGCAACAGCATAAACAGCAGGTGGAGAAAGTGGGGCAGCAACATCACCAACAGTGGATGGGATAGGAGAACGATGGAAGGGAGAGCAACAACACGGATGAAGAGGGTGCAAGACGGGAAACATCATTTACCACGAAGGCATTACCACTAGTCACGTTTACCACATGACACTTACCACGCAGGGTGCCTTCCACGCAGGGTGCCTTCCACGCAGGGTACCTTCCACGACGTCTTTACCACGGGCTAGGGGGGAGACGTGGTATTCCTTCAAGTCGATCTGCGTGGGCATGGGGGGGCAGAGGGAGGGGGGGGGGGCTCGGATGGGGGCTGGGGGGGTCTCCCCCCCCAAAAATAACAAGCAGGTTACTTTAACAAAAAAACGAACATAAATTTAAAAGAAAGAGGAAAGAGCCTCCCCCAAAGACGTGCCGTGTACGTCAAAAAAGCAGTCCTTTTTTAGGTTTCGCTGGGGGACAGAGCTGTTAGGCTCCTCCTCCAGAGAAATCTATTGAGTACAGTAAGGCACTCTGGAACACGCCCCCCGTCCCATTGGCTAGCTCCATAAATGGAGCCTAGCCATTGGACGAGGGGCCTGTCCATCAATGCCGGACCAGACACGGGGGCGTTCCCGAGATTCTTTGGCTTTTGCCGACGTCACGCCACGCCGGGAACGCCCCCGAGTCTGTTCCGGCATTGCCGGCACCTCCCTTGCTGCTCGGGACGGGTCTCCTTATTTGTTCCTAGCTGCCCCTCTCCCGCCTCCCTCGTCCTCTCCCGCCCCCCTCCCGCCGTTCGTGTACTCTCCCGCCTCCCTCGTCCTCTCCCGCCCCCCTCCCGCCGTTCGTGTACTCTCCCGCCCCCCTCGTTCTCTCCTGCGCTTGTTCCTGGCGCCCGTCTTCTGCTCCGGCCGGCCGTCGTCAGCTCTCTCCTCCCCCTTTCCCGCCCCCTCCCGCTTCTCTCTGATTACGCCCTTAATTACATCGGTCACATCACTTTGAGAGACGTCCCCCCCAGATTTTTCAACGCACTTTAAAGCCCTGCGTAAGCTACATCCCCTCTCAATTCGGCCTCCCCGCCAAGTAGTGTGAATTAACAAGCTTCCTAACTTCATGTCAGTTTATAGGCAAAGGTACAGTCCCTTCCGCTGCCATGGAAACCAGCCGCAGCATTGCCCGTCACGTGACATTACAACGACCGGAGTTCTCGAGCACGGGGCCAGGCTGCTTCTGCGTCTCGGCGCATGCGAGCTGTAAGCTCTTCGCATATCTTTTGCGTAACCGACTAGCTATTGGCGCCATTAGGGTGCGAGGAGCGAGCCCGTGGTGCGGAGACCAGCCGACAAGCAAAGATGTCGCGGTATGGCGGACGCTACCAGGGCGGTACGTAACAATTAGAAGGTTGTCCTGTGGTGGTGTACATGAGAATGTGAAGTGCAGCGCGGTTGACAGTTTCCTACACGCACTAGAAACTCGCCGTTCTGTGTAAAAGTGATCAGCTGTAGGGGTTTGTGCGTTTTTAGCGGGGATAGGAAACACATCACATAACATTTCCTTATTGTAAGAGGTTCCTAAAGATCTGTTCGACTCTTCTTCATGCACAGCTCTGGAGCTTTATAGCTGACGAACGGCTCGTTCCTCTTTCCGGAACGGGAACGCGTAGTTAGTTTTGATACTCCGACGTCGCGCACCTCTGAAAACCCCAACCTAGAGTCGACTGGGTTAATCTACCGGACTATAACGTGAAATGGCTGCGCTCCGAGCGCCCGCTGGCTGTGACGCAGTCGCTAAAAATGGTTGCCGGTCGCATTGCAGGAGCAGGTGTCGGATTTTCAGATGGTTGCGTATGTGTTTGTTACAAATGCGCGTGAAGTCACCAGAATCTAAGGCGCTTATTTACAACCCCCTTGCGTCACTGGTGCGCCGCTTATAATATGGAAAACAATCACGTACCGGTGGCGCAAGCTTGTAAATAAACTCCTAAAGGTCTCTTCTAGAACCACCGGTCTGTTTATACCACCCGGAAGTCGTTCTATTTCAATGTTCCCCTGGGGCATCTCGACTAAGACTTGTTGAAAAAACATCAAAATAATATAGAACGGTCAACTGAGTAATGTAGTTGTCTAACCCAGACCCAAGCTGCCGACTTTGAAACTTGGGGTCGGACCCAGGTTCGATTCTCGGCGTGGGCTCTACTTCGTGATTCAGGGGAAACTAAAAACGAACGTGTCCTTGTTTAACGTAACTGGGGATCGTGTAAGCGCTCCAATAACCACGGGTCGAGTTCGTGCAATATACAACTGCAATAAGTGTGCCTTCACCGTATGCTCTGCAAGTATGGAGAGTGAAAGGCCATGTCGTAACGATCGCATATGTCAACTTAAATATGACGTATGGAAGTTGGTTAGGAACTCTCTTGTTTGTTGGTAAAAGTACACATATGAAAGACCGAGGCCTCACGAGCATCAGTTACATACAGGTCAGCCTGGTTTAAATGTCATGGGCCACATCAGCACAGACCCTGCTGCGGATGTAGGTGATAGACATTGTCCGAGGGAAGAACTTTACAATCCTCCTTTGAAATCGACATATTTTGCACTACGTATGCGGCAAAGCCAGATCTAATCATGTATCAGTGGTCGTTGAAATACGTGGCATTTGTGGCTCTGGGTGTGTGTGTGTGGCTCTGTGTGTGGCTCTCTCTGTGTGTGGCTCTCTCTGTGTGTGGCTCTCTCTGTGTGTGGCTCTCTCTGTGTGTGGCTCCGTGTGTGTGTGGCTCCTTTTGTGGCTCTCTCTGTGTGTGGGTTTGTGTGTGGCTCTGTGTGTGTGTGTGTTGGGGGGGCTCTGTTGGTGTGTGTGGGTCTGTGTGTGTCTGTATGTGTCTGTATGTGTGTCTTTGTGTGGCATTTGCCAGAGATTAAACTATTGGCATTGTAAATGACAATGCCATTTATTTATCTGTTGTGAAGACCAACACATAAATACAAATTTTGTCATTTACAGTGCCAATAGCTCAAACTTTTCAAAAGGCGAAACCATTGCATTGTAAATGCTTGTTTATTTTGGTATACGTGTTTTGACGCTTGTTTCAAAGGAGGATGGAAGTAAGGGCTCGTGGAGAAAGACGTGCAGGCGAGACGTTTCTACGTGTAGTAAAATGCTACGTTGTAAATACCAGCGTGGTAAAGCCACTTGCGAGGTAAAATTCGCGTGGTAAAGCCATGCGTGGTAACTGAAATCGTGGTATAATCATATATTCGCGCAAGACAAGCAACAACATGGACAGAGGGTGGGGTAAGCAACAACAAAACCGGAGTCAAGTAACACGGAGGGGGAAACGACATGGAGAGAGAGAAGAGTGGGAGTCAGAAGGAACACAGCGACATGTAGATGAGGGAGACTGCTGTAAAAGACACGCGCTTTAGTAGAGTGCTTTGTAAAAAGTAGTGCCCGATTAAGGAAGCAGTGGAAGGACAAGTAATTGGGCCATGTTCCAGGGGAGGGAGAAACAAGAAGCAGATGTGAATGCCACACATGCCAGCTAATGAAAAGCAAGCAAATGAGAGTGACAATGAAGCCAATCAATGGTAGGCAAGGGGCAACCTCGAGGGCCTCATGTAAATAAACGAAAGATCTTGCAAGCAACAGAGCATGCACTCTCAGGCAAGACCCAAGGCCTGCACAGGTCCTTGTATGTGAATGTTTCACTAAAGGGCACTTCAACAGGGAAAACATTTGATCTTACAAAACAAATGCAACATATCTGGGCGTCCTCCGAGTTCTGAATGCCCTCTTCTAAAGCAGGTGTTCCGATAACATTTTAAGTTGAGGTAAATATGAATCATCTACAATAGCGAACCCAGACATACAAAGAGCTGATACTTGGTGTTCCACACATAAATGAAGGTGTCTAATTTAACATATTCTAACTCACTTCTGTGCCTCACTCAAATGGTTAACAGGATTTTATAAAAAACAAATCAATCATTCGTACAACCAGTTTTAACGTATCATGTTGTTGCCTGACAAAAAGAAGATAAAGGCATTTCCACATAAGAAGCAAGCACCTTACTTGGGAAATTAACACACAGCTCTCAAGCTTCTTGGGTGAATCAATATGTAACTCATCCCGTTCAATGATTTGCCTCCAGGGCTTGTAGTCTGTTTTTATTTCATTATACAGTCAGCCTCCGAATGCAAATAATAAACCTTCACAGGCAACCTATGCACACATGGACCTGGGAGTGCGGCTCCGTTAAGTAAAAAATGTACACTATTAACGACTCCTATCTCTTCAAACTCTTAATATAGCAAACAAAAATTTAATCAGGGAATACAACTTCAGTAGAATATTCGGAACTGCAATGCACTGTACTAACAGCATTTTCGATTTACTTCTGGTGAGTTTAAGCAAGACCTTTTTTACTTTACTAAAATTGGTGCATTGCGCAAAAGTTAATTATTAAACATAGGGAATTTTCTTTGGCTGCGAAGTCGCATAACGACTACTCAGTGCAGAAAACTTCATAGGGAAGAAAATCAAATATAAAAAGGTACCGTACCAACTGGAAGACCTAATGATCATCCGCACATTACATACACTTCTCAGTCGAAGTCAACCAAGAGCCTTTTGGCCCAGTAACTCAGACCACTGGAGGAGCTCTCCGCAGGGTGACAAAGTCTGTCCATGTCACTAAGGACACTTTTACCAGTCCATGACTTTTGAGTGACTGCCTAATAGGCCTTCGACGTGCTGTAGTCCTGCTTTGATTCCACTGAACTAATTAGAATATTATCCCTGAAATCAATGATCTGTAGGTGAAAAGATCAGTACTTGAGACTGTGTTTAATGATAAGGAGATGTGATAACGCTAGCCGCTAGGTCTGCAAATTTTCACTACACAAAGCTTTGATGTATCCTAACAGAGCCAAATCTGGCCAGTTGGAGAAGGACTCTGCAGACCAATGGCAGGCATTTCTTAAATGATGTTGAGCACTGGTGAATTATAATAGTAACTTATTATGTACTTTGACTGGATCACTGACTCAATATCAGAATGAGAAATATAGTGTGGACAGAATATTGTGTCAAAAATATAGAAGACCAAAATATTGAGAAGGTAAGTGCAAATAGGTAAGTATAGCTTTTTTATTCTTAACTCCATATCTAAGTACCTTGAAGATATGAATATATACATATAGATATAAATATATACATATAGATATATACACACACATATATATATACACATATATCTCTAGATAGTCAAGGTACAAATATATATTAAAACTTGACTTACCTATAGAAACTTACCTTCACAATATTTTTGTCCTCGAAATTCTTGACACAATATTTTGTCCCACTGTATTTCTGGTTCCAATATTCTATGTAAACTCAGCTTTGATTTGCTAAAGCGAAAATGTGGGCATTCTTCTGTGAAAAGGTGCAGACCAACAACTTGGGTTGTACCATAATTTTAGGGGGAGAACGCCTAGATGAATGAATGACAGAATCTCATAAAGCACACTGCTACTCAACAAGAGTGTCCCAGCACTAGAGGTTAACCCATGACAGGACCCAGAGGGCACGGTGATGAAGATTGGGGCTAGATGATAACAAAATATGGGTTTTTACAAAAAATCATTTCAAGAAATCCAGCACATTAGGCTCACTTAAGAACTCTTACAACACAAACTAGTAACAAACTATGTCTAACCGCAAGCAATTTAAGATCCACCATTTAACCTTAAATTATCCTTTATCTCCTCTTAGCGTAAGTGTCTGTATTGATCACTTCCAATTTACTAGATCCATTATTTTTTTACTTTGGCATAACGCAAGCTAACACTCACCATCAGGAATCTCCAAAGTCCAATCCACATTTGTATGTACTTCCGCTCAGGCTAAGGTTGTTATTGACAGGTCATGCAAAAGGCAAGGAGTGTCCACATCCAAGGAAGCCTTTGTAGCTGGACGCTGCAAGCATTATTGAAAAGATCCTGGTGGGATGAAGGTACTATAATAAGAACCTAAATTCCTTACGCACATTATCTGTTACAGAGGCTCTACATGCAGTTTTACAGTCAGGATCCTCTCTTCTTACTTTAGCTACTGAGACCTCTGCAAATCGGCTAAAAATGAGAAACTGGGAGCATTGCAGGAGTCCAAAAAAGTCTGAAATGTAGCGAGGCAAGGAGTGTGCTCTAAAGTTTGACTCGAGAAAACATGTTTGCCAATAAATAATTCACTGTCTTGCCATCTTTGATCAGTACATGAAAACCAAAAACCCAAACAAACGAGACCACAGAAGCAGCACATACCATCTCTGTGGGAAAGAGCGGAAAACCTCTATTTATGGAAATGTATTTCCAGACATCCATGACTTTGATTCAAAAGACGTGGCTATGATAAAACTTCTCCAGAAACTATCTCCTGAGTTACTTTGCTGAAACGATAATGTATGCCGAAAAATCTCTTGCAGGGAAGATCTGAAAAATGTACTGCATGATAGCAGAATTGAAATTAAGACCTAGTTTTTGCTTTCACACTTTCTATTCCAGAAACATTTATTCTTTGGTTATTTGCCCTGGATAGAAGATTCTTTAGTTTGAAAAGTTCAATTCTTGGAAGTCCTCATCATAATCATTTCAGAGGCAGGGAGGGCTTTCCACGACTGACATATTGGTGCTTTAAAATTTTGGCTAATAAATAACTAGACATCGGCAAGACTATGAATTTTAGAACAATGAACAAAAATGACAAATTCTGAAATACTGATCTTCAAAGAAGGATCCAACGCTTCAATTAAGTCATGTGTTCACTTTATGCATGATGCCCAGGAAAATGTAAAAACATACTATAACAAATATGAAGTTCAAGCCTGCAATATGCATTACGCTTTGTAGTTGTGACATACTGAGCAGGGAATATTGCACCTTATTTCATAGCTAAAATACTGAGGACAAAAATATTGAAAGGTGCATATAGGAAAATATAGATTGGCTAATCTTAACTATGTTCCTATGCACCTTCAATATATATATATAGGAGTTCTGAATAGAAAATGTATAGGACACCGCTCAGTATTTTTGCCCTCAGTCTTTTGGCTATAATATTAAGATGCTGTGATATTCCCTACTCAGTATTCGAGTATAACACCTGCTTAAATATCTCGCCCATCTTCGGAGCCTATGGATTAGTCATAACCTGGCTGTTGTTGACTCTCTTCCAATGCAAAAGCCCTATCCGGCTTCTGATTTTCTCTCAGTGCTGAAAAACAGAAGATTGATAGATTATGTGCCATGAGATATCCAACTAATGACTTCCATTTTTTTACATGGAGCTTATTTACTCCCAAAATTCTTCTAATGGAACCATTTGATTTCCAAAACATACGACTTCCACTAGCAAAAAGGTAACAAACTGTGGAAGTTCTAAACCAATACAATATGATAGCATTTTCCTTTGGAAGCAAGGAGCAGCATTATATGGAGACACATGTTTCATTAATTGTTTTTGTTTCAGCCCACTCATTTGGTACCACTTCTGACACTTAACATCTACGTATTACAGTCTTGTAAGACATGGTTATCACTGTTGCTGCCCTGCATCTATTTCTGCTTTTCTACTGGGCTGCTTGGTGTAGGTTCTCATCTACTGGGCCAACCTGATCATGAACACTGTGTAGATTAAGCTGGAGGACTTTAGTGTGCTGGCACTGGACTCCTTATAAAGAAGATACCCGGGATTTACTTTCTGAACAAAGGATGTGTCATACGTAGGGCTGTCCACCCTCTAACTCTCCTCAATTTAATTGTTGCTGAATTGGGAGACTCGGCAGGCACTGCACATCACCTGATGCCCACTTAAGAGCCCTAGTTTATCCCTTTTCTTTCTCATTTGGCTATACACAAGCTTAATTTGTGCAACAACAAAAAACTTTTTTGTGTGGATTAGAGCCTCGGTATTTAGCAGTTGATTGTGTATCAGAACAGCATTCCTGGTCTTCTAGGTTAAACACCATACTCATTACTTCAGTAACTGTTCTATTGGTAATAGTCATGCAGCCCCATTTCAATAGCCTAAATTTAAAAATGGCTGCCCACTTTGCAGGATTAGTGTCCTTTTGTAAAGAATGAACAGGCTCAGAGCCCCGCCAGCAACAGACAGCACTGCAAGAATACCTCAGCTCAATAGAAATTCCTGATCCACTCGGCGCCACAAAGCACCAGAGGAGTTTTACTGAGTGAAATAAATGATCTCTTAGTGCAAAGCTGACAAGCATGAAGCCCCTCTGGCCCTCCTTACTCTACTCAGTATTTTTCAGCCATCTCCCTATAGTCTTCTGAGCTACACCAAGTCTCTGGGCTGTACAGCTCATGCACCACACGGTGACTGAAGTGGCCATGCAACGTGAGAAGTTTGACTATGAGGCAGTATTCAATGTGTATAAACTTTCTTACTTGGAACTGAGCCCGAGGTGATTTGATACAGGATTATGGGGAGAAGCAGCCCTTAGAAAATGACTAAGTTAAACAAAAACATAAGAACGATTCCTTGGTCAGAACAAGGCTAAGTTGAGATCAGTGCAAGCAGTGGCCTTAAGGAGACACAACAAATGGCCTAATGAAGGCATCAGAATACAACAAATAGCCTCAAAACGTTGTGGTTGCAATAGAGAACGTAGTGCCCCAAAAGGAAATATAATTTTTGGGGGGTTCTGAAAATCGTTGCAACGGAGCTGGTCTTGATACCCAGCGTACCCAGTTACCTGTTGGTACCTTGACCTAAGTATCTTGGTAAAGAAAAAAACTTTAATCTACTTTGCAAAAATGGTCACACAGAGCCATCCTCAACATAAAGGGGGACCTCCTCTGGCCTATTTTGGGTCAGTCCGTTTTGTTTACATTCACATGAATTAAGGCAGATTAAACAGCATTTTTCTCTTGCTGGGAAAAGTATGGTGTAACAACAGGTCCCGACAGAAAGAAGAGGATAAGCGAACAGGGCAGAAGGTAGAATTGTTGTGTGATAACTATCAAATTTACACCCATTGGTGCCAGAATTCCCACAATTGGTCCTTGTTAAAGAAGGTACTGACTTGTGATCTTGTGCTGTGCTACTTCATACTAGCACAGCCGAAGTGAATCTCTCAGTCAACAGATGTGATTGTGCAAAACGGTGAAAAAGATTTTTCCAAAGGTTGCTTAACACCATATGAATTTCCCATCCAGTGACCAAGTGGTACTTTGTTTATTGTAACAAGTCTTTGGGACTTACTGGCTTTGCCAATGGTTTTAGGCAGCAGCGCAATACCCCTGATGCTGTGCAGCTTGGCTAAATAATTTTTAAAAAAGGAAAAAGGCTTTTGAAACAGTCGCAAGAGGAAACACTGGGGCACTGGAAACATGGGAACGAGGAGAAGCAGCAGCGAGAGGCGCAGGTAATGGGGATGGGTTCTTAAAGATAGTGAGCCAAGCAATAAGATGGGAAGCAACAGGGGGAAGAGGAATGGAAGGACACTGGGTGCTGGTGGGAGAAGTAACATTGGAGTGCAGATGGGGGATCAAACGGGGTGAAGAGAGCAATGTGTAACTGGCAGGGAAAAATCCACAAACAGGAAGGTAATGTGGGAAAAGTGGGGGAGAAGACAATGGGCGAGCAGGAGGAAGACGTCGTGCCATGGGGGTGTGGAAAACCAAACGTGGGAGACAGCAGGAAAACACATGCACTCTTGTAGAGTGCGAAAGCAAAAAAGAACAAGCATTGGCACGCCAATAGGTCTCACCCTTTTGGCTTTGCCGGTGCAGCGCTATTGGCTTTGCAAATGCTTTTGGCTATCACGTAATGCTGCTCAGCGTCAGCAAAAAAAACACGACGGATAGTAATGTGCAGCTATATAAGTAAAAGTGAATATTGTTTTAAAGTAATTAAGGCCAAATGTGACTTCAAAAACAAAATTAAATTTTAATGCAGCGTAATACAGCAGAAACTTTCATATTAAAACAATTAGAGTGGTGGAAATCAATGGAGAACTTGTATGGTAGACCATAAATATGAGCAGCAGAAACAGAAAGCAAAGTTAATAACATTTTAGAGGCCTCTCTGCTAGCATTAAAAAATATGTGCTTTAAAAGGTCAAGCTAACCTTAAATAAAAATACATGGTCATCTGTTTGTGGATGTAAACAGTCTTATACAAAAAACAGGAGCATGTAATAGCTCGTAATACAGCACGTAAGAAGCACACATCCATTAACATTTCAGGTGTTAACCGAGGCGAATGGCAACCTGTACATTTCCACATGAAAAATAAAAGAAATACATTAATTTAGTGTACTTTTGAAGAAGGAAGCAACTTGTTTCGTTTTCAAAGCAACCAAGGATTTTGGAGGGCAAGGGGGGTAAAACACGGAACGGGCAGTGTGAGTTATAGCAAGAAAGGGGAGAAAAAGAGCAGGGAGTTGTGGGAGGAAGCCCTAAAAGCTGCAGGAGGGTGTGAGCAAATATGGGAAGAAACAAAAGGGTAGGGAGCCATGGGGTACAGCAATAAACAAGGAACTGCAGAAAGTTTTTACTGAAAAAAATGTAGAATTGGAAACATTTACAAACAGCTTTAGAGACTATAAAACGACATTTGAATTCATATATAGAAGTTAAGTAGCTTAGTCCAACCAGCTCATAAAAAGTTCGAGAGTTTGTGTTTTTTGTGAGTGTTGGAAATGGCCCTTTCTGCAGGGTGACCCCCAAACTTTCTTCCTTCCTCCTCCCTTTTTTGCTGAATTCGTTTTTGCTGGCTCTATGATTCTGGGTAATTTACAACTGTTAACCAATGCTAAAGTGCCCATGCTCTGTACTCAAAACATGGTAACATTAGCTTATCCAGAATTGGCATCTTTCATTTACTTATAAGTCCCTAGTAAAGTACACTATGTGTGTTCAGGGCCTGTAAATTAAATGCTACTAGTGGGCCTGCAGCACTGATTGTGCCACTCAATTCAGTTGCCATTTAAACATGGCTCAGGCCTGCCACTGCAGAGCCTTGTGCAATTTAAACTGCCATTTCGACTTGGCAAGTTAACCTACTTGCCAGACCCAAACGTTCCCTTTTATTACATATAAGTCACACCTGAGGTAGGCCCTAGGCAGCCCAATGGGCAGGGTGCAGTGTAATTAAAAGGTATGGTATGTACTTCTGAGTTTTACATGTCCTGGTATTGAAAAAGTATCAACGTTGTTTTTTACTACTGCAAGGGCCTTCTCTCCAATAGGTTAACATTAAGATTGCCTTAAAACATCTTATAAGCATAATTTCCAATTGGGGACAGATAGAGATTTGGAGTTTCCCGTTTCTGGACTCACAATTTAAAATAACTTATGGTGAAGTCCGATTTAAAATTTTAAGTCAGAAAATGCCACTTTTTGAAAGTTGACATTTTCTTACTTGAACTATTCTGTGCCTCTGTCGGTCTCTGAATGCTCGTCTGGGTTGAGTGATAGCTGGGCTTTGTGCATTCCCGAAAGACAGTCACACACAAAGGGAGCTGGGGAGTGACACTTGCATCCTGATGGCCCAAGGTCGATTGGGAGGGAGGGGCTGACATTTGCACCTGAATGGGACTGACATTTGCACCTGAATAGGACTGTGCCTGTTCACACACAAAGAACAGCATGCCCCCTGTAGTGAGTCTGGAGGCAACGCAGGAAAGTCAGGGACATTGTGATCTTTAAAAAGCTCTTTTGAAGTCTCCCCCACTTCATAGGGACATTTGGGTATAAGTACTGGACCCCCGACACCACCAGATCAGAACTTTGTTGAAACTAAGGACATTCTGCCTGGAAGAAGTGAAGTAGTGTGGCTCACTGGTTAGAGGTGGCAGACCCGAGAGCAGAGGACGGCCCGGGACCAGGGTTCGATTCCCGGCGCGGCAGGTTTCTGGACCAGGGTCAGCGGACTCGATAATTCTCTCGCCTCGGTGCCCACTCTGATCAGCGATCACACTCGGCAACTCTGGGCATTAGCTTGCCTCATCTTCACTAACGGCCCCACCAGACCGCCGGGGATGCCTTGTCTCACCCTGGAGATACCCATTAAGGGACCATCTATCAGGGAAGCCAGGAAGGGTTTCGCAGCGGTCGAAGCGCCTTGGGACCCTACGGGTAAGTAGTGCGCTATATAAATGCCAATACATTTACATTTACATTTACATTTGTGCTGTAGGAGGAACTACAACTTAGCTACATTCACTGCTGTATAGGCCTGCTGATTGTTATGCTGTAGGAGGGACTGCCACTTTACTACCTACTCTGCTGTGTTGGCCTGCTGCTTCTTGCCTAGAGTGAGAAGGACTAGACCTGCTCTCCACATCTGTGAACCCCCAGTTTCTCGAAGGGCTTGTTGGCATTCCTCTTGTTCTCAGAAGTCTCAGTGTCACAGAGGACTTCTTGCAAATCAGCTGGAGTCTGCCATCTGTGAGTACTACCCTTGCCTGGGGTGCCCCTCCAGTCCTGGGCCTCACAAGTGGGTTCTACATCAGTTTTCTGTAAAACATCAACACTGTAACCCCTTTGATGCAGGAGCGAGGTTCAATGGCGATACAGTGCTGATCCGAAGCAAGGCTAGACTCAGTTGCAGCGCTGACTGTTCAACACGGTCTGTGAGGCTCGACTCCGACACACTGACTCGACTATGCAAATTGAAAATGGCGCAGGGAGTCCTCGGCGCAGACACTTGCTCTGAACAAGGTAATTTTTCAGCAGGCCTCAAATGGGTCCTGTAACCGGCCTACCCTCCATTGTGGTCGGCCTGAACTTTGGTTTTAACCTAGTATAGAACGACCTCAACTAACCTTTTAGCGCTATTGACATCTAAGCCCTGTTATTTTATTTAATCTTTAAAAACTTATATCTTGACTTCTACTGATTGGACTTTTGTCGTTTTGGTCTTGTTTCACTTAGATAAATATCTCTGTTTCTCTGAACTGGTGTGGAGTCTTTTTATTGTGTTTTCGCCGTGTTACTGTAATTGAAGCTTTAAGCATTTATACAAGCTTTACTTTACACATTGCCTCTGTGCCAAGCTACCACAGGGTAAGCACAGGTTAATTTAGGGGGTTGCATCTGGCTTACACGGACTAGGATTGTGGCTCCTGGTTGGACACGGTGTACACTCTGCCAATCAGAAACCTCCATTTCTAACAGTGAGGAAGAAAGCAAGAATAAAACAAAGAATAGCTGGGGGTTTAAGGCTGGACGCAGGGGGAGGATGGGAGAAGAAACAACGATGGAGGGTGCAGGGATGAAAACCGCAACGATAAAGTGAAATGGGGCAGATGCGGGTTCGATAGCAAGCAAAACATGTTGGAGAGGACACTGTAATAGAGTACTACAACTGAAAGAAAAAAACAAGCGTCAGAAGTGATGTAGCAGCTGGCCCAAAAAATATGGCACCTGAATTGCATCTGGAGCACTGGAAGGGCACTGATTAAATTGAAACAATCAGTGCTTGGTCCCTGCTTCACAACAAGCGGTTGAAGTGACGATTCGGTAGCAATGGCAAATTAAAACTACTGCAGAGAAGAGGGACACAGGAGTAGATAAATGATGAGCACTGGGCAGGCTCCAAGCCCTTTATATAGACAAGAATGTCTTGCAAACGAGACGCATGCACTAGCACATGCTCTTGCCAGGCTGGACACTAAAAAAGTAGCCCCTGAAAGAGCCAGCAATGGAAGGACATAGTAATGCACCCATGCTCCAGGGGGAGAACAAACCCAAGAAGGAGGAGGAGGTAAGCCCCAAGCAGCTAATGAATAAGAAGCAAGCAAATTAGACTGGCAATGTAGTCGATCAGTACTAAACAATAGAAGGGCTCTAAGCCAATATGTCTTGCAACGGACAGTGCATGTGCTGCTGTCTTAGGAAAGACATAAAAAGACAGAGGGAAACGAAAAAAATTGCTGAAAAGGCTGATCCAAAACAGAACACCAGACCACTGTGTGTTGGCATATATCCACTTAGATCCTGTTGTAACAATTTTGTGGGAAGTCCTAGCGCATGTCTGTCCAACAGACTTTCTGAAAGCGAAACATGGCTTCGACACAGAAGATTGCCTCCCATTGGGGATGACCTCACCAAGATATGAAAATGTGTTTTATGCTTAGGCATTACGAGTAAAAAAAAAAAAAAATTCTAAACAGATGCTAAAAATGGAAGCATGAAATATAACTGTGTGTTTAATCCAGCACATTAGATTACAACAAAAGCTTAACAGTGTGGTTATGGTAATGGCGTGTGTGCATTCACAACAGTGAAATGAAAGAGTGGTCAGAATATTGTCTATTTTGGGCAAGTGAATTAAAGCGGATTCAAGCCACTAATTATTTGCAATACTCTACTGCAATCAATTTCATTACACACAAATATGTGGAACTTTTGGGCACCAAAAAGGGGGCCATCACCTAGGGGTGTAAGTCAAAGAAAGAGGGGGGTCTTGGCAGTACATGACCATAGAGTAAGGCAGGGGCCGGCATCGGACAGCCGCATGTATGGCGGTTGTGCCGGTCCCCAATGACGTCACAGGGAGGCGAGCTGGTGCCGCGCACAACGGTGACGCAGATGCCTCGCCTCTGCCTCAGATTGGTCTGCGCGTGACCCAGAAGTGGTTAGAATCACTTTAGGGGCACGCGTAAGTGCAACACCAGTGCGCTGGCTCCCAATTGGCATAAAAAGCTGGGGAGCGGCGAGATAGGCCTCTTTACTCGCCACCCCCACAGCAAGCTGACACGGAGCATTGCTCCTCCAGCCGCGCTAGGAGGCCTCATCAATTTCTCCCACCCACCACCCCCTAAAGCAGAGGTTTTGCAATGTTTGTTGGATAATGATTTTCCCCTTTTTAGGTAAATTGTCTTTAATTTGCAATTTCTTCATATATTGCGTTAAAAAAGGTTTTTCCCCTTTTGTAGGTAAATTGTCTTGATTTTGCAGGTTCATCATGTATTTCACTAAACAATGTTTATTGTCGCATTTGTAGTGCTATTCCTTGGTCAGAGGTTAGGTCATGATTGGTGAGATTAAATGTAAGATCCTTAGCGGGTGGCGCCATTCTTTAAAGGGGACACCCAAAGGGGAGGGACAAATGGTCGCTCATGGACCTCCAGGGGCACTTACAGCCGGTTGGCTGGAAGATTGCGGGGAGAGGAGCTACGCTTTCCAGTAGGCTGGTTGGCCACCCTGCACGCGCACAAGTAAAAGTGTGCATAACTGCAAGGGTCCTTTATGGAGATAATCAGCGGGGCATCGGGGGTGCCCCTTGGGGGGGGGGGGGGGGGGGGAATTACCATCCCGGTTAACGGACCCCCTTGCGCATGGGCATTCTGGTTGGGGTGCAGGGGTGCAGGCATAGTTTGATGAGGATCTGGGGCCAGTCACTGGCCTTGCCGTAGGCTCAAATAGGGATACGCAGAAAGATAATGTTATTTGATTAATGATTGTTTAGATTAGGATAGGAATGTCTATGTATTAGAAATATGTTAAGGATAGCAAACTAGACATGTGCCTATCAATGTAATGAACGTACTTTCTGCGAATTGTGTACATAATGTATATATTAATGTTTTGAATATTAAATTGTAATAAATACGGCCGGGATTAACGATCCCTAATCCAAAACCTCTTGTGGTAATGGAGTTGTCACCTTAAGGGGGCCATCACCTAGGGGTCAAAGGAAGAGGGGGCCTAGGCAGTACCAGGCCATACTACATTTCTAACATTCAGTCATAGAACTGCTGTGCAGCTCTGGCTGTGGTGAAACCACATCTTATGTAGAGTGTGTTTGCATTGTGGCTGCCTCTCCGTGTGATGTGACTTGGGAGCTCTCTGTATTATACACTTCCCTGATACCCAGAATGCAGTCAGCCCATATTAGTGCAGACATCTGCATCTGCCCTCTACAGGGGCAGAGCCGTGAAGAAGGCAAGGAAGGCTGAGACAACTTGAGGCGCCTTCAGCCTCAGGCAGAAGTGATAGTAACTACAGAAAACGAATGCACCTTGCTTTATAACTGATAGAAGTGCGGTAAGAAATCCACTGTGACAACCTCAACAGAAAAGCGACGTTTTAAATGAGGAATAATTAGTTACTTTGTCGAAAAACTAGAGGGTTTATGGATGATCTAAACAAGGAGGCATGGATTTGCAGGGCCACCAACAGTTAACTTCAATTCAGCTTGAGGAACACCAACTATAACTATGCATGAGATAGACTGATGCATAATTAATTTCAATGGAGATTTGCATGTTTAGTAATGTTTTTGAAAACACTACTGAAATTGATCTGTGAGTACAAGAGCCCATCGCGATTAATAATAAAGCTATACAACAGTTTGTGATAGGATGTTGTTAAAGACAGTTAAGTGGGCGCACAGCAATTACAGCACGCCATGTCTTCTCAAGGTTTCCATATTTTCTCATAATGCAGTATGATGTTTATTAAGTCACCAACGAGGAGTTCTACATTATAGCTTTAAAAATGGGCAAAACAATACCAACCATCAAACAGCTCCCAAGCGCACGTGCGGGTTTCCAGTGAAAGACCAATGAGGAGAGTGGCCCATCGGCAGAACACAAAGCGCGTGCTGTGACTGGGCTCCTGGCAGCTTACTGGCACAGTTACCAATTAACGCTCATTAACACGAGCCTGACGTGAACTGCTGTAAATATTGTCATCAAGAACACCGACGGAAAAAGAGGGTGCGACCGAGAGGCCACTGAAGAGACTGTGTGAGGCGGCAATAACGGCGTGCGCCAGGAGTAATTTTACAATTAGATCAAGCACCATGATCTTCCTCTCCTCGAGTGGGGCGCGCGGAGGCATCAGAATGCCGACAGTAATCAAGTTGGTGACGAGTTTCTACAGCTGTGCCCGCACGAGGAGGCTGCAGACTTGGCTATTGAGGAATCTGTTGGCCCGCGAGCCAGCTGGAGCAGGCCTGTGCCTACTGTGCGGCAGGGGAGCTGGAAAGGGCAGTGCTTTGAAATGTATTAATTGAATCAGGAATTCCATTGAGGAAGATGCTGTTGGGACTACGGAAGACAACAATACTGTTGATACAATCACATGTTCATAGGGATACCTCATAATGGGTTTCTGTGTATGACACAAACATTGTACAAGAAAATGGCGTCCGCTCAATGAGTCTATGCAGACGAGTTCTGCTGCTTTGTGTACAAGTTTGTTATACTTAGCTTGTGTGACTTCCCTGCTGCTCTGCTGGTGTGGGTATTGGTATGCCTGATGTCATCATAGAATCTTGGGTGCCTGGCTGGTGTGTGGAGAGGCAGTTGATGGCAGGCAGGCTGAGTGGCAGCGAGGCCACTCCTGGTGGGGTTATTCTCATTTTATACTCAAATACTTGGAACTTAACCTGGAACTAAGCTTAATTAAATCCAGCTTATTAAATGTACCTGGCTCAAGGACTTCGTTATTTACAACAAAGTTCTATAGTATGGAGGCATTTGTTAATAAGAGCATGTGTAGTAGAAAAAACCATGTTGCAGACTCTAGATCCTATACGCTTCAACGCCTCGTCAGGGGTAGTAAATGCTATATAAATGCAATTACAATACAATACCATATACCCAAGGCTTTACAATACCAGCTCTGGTGTCTTAAATCTCAGTAACTCACAAATTGAAAACCGTACAAACTCAACGTGCTGCTTCTGAAGATCTACCTTCAAGTCTGCCTGGATTATCTGCTTTCAACCCATGGAGAATTTATCATTGCTCCTGAATATTATAATTCTACCACTGTTTATGAGTTTTTGAACGTGCTATTGGACTTCCTTAACCGCATGCGCGCTAGCGGAATTCCGCTCCTGCGCTGACTTTTTCAAAAACGCACTTTACGTGACGAGCTGGGCTCGTCATCAGCGTGCGAGCGGGCTAAGCCATGACGAGCCCAGCTCGTCATCAGCGTCGAAGGGGTTAAATTCACCCCTTCTTTTATGTTTTGCACATGCTGGTTGACTATGAATGCTCAAAGTCTCTGGCCAGGCCCTCCACCTAACCTCCGTTGGATGCCCAACCCCCTGCTGAGCACCACCTACAGCAGTACACAGCAGTGGGTTGGCCTTGCACCCAAACCATGGAAGGCAGCAAACATCCAATGGGCACCACCTACAGCCTGCACAATGTAGGTTTGCCACAGCATCTAGTCTATGACCAAACCCTTCTCCTTTTTCAGAGGTTTTATTGGTACTGCAACCACGCTTGGAACCACTTAAGGGAAGAGGTTCACTTTGGGAATCTCCACATGCCTCTGGGGATCAGGGTGAGCCCATCCTGCCTCCTTGTGTAGCTTTTAAAAAAACGTTCCACTTTTCAGAGACAGAGTTCCTGAGTCCTGTAATGGCAGTTCCAACATTCTCTTCAGTTTTGCAGCCAGCCACTTAGATCATTTGGCACAGTAATACCAGTTCTGCGGAACTGAAATGAAAGAAGAAAGTGAAAGCCTCAATGGCCAATCAGAAGTGTCTATTTTTGGGGGGAATTTTTGTTTTTAGCAGGAGTCCCAGTGCACCAACAATCCAGATATCTCCAACTTTTTCTGAGGATTCACACTTTCTTGCTGAACCTGAACCCCTCTTTAAATGCTAATTTCTAACAGGTGAATAAATATACACCAAATCCTAAAACGAACGCTTTGAGTAAAGTTCTAACTTCTTGCCAAATTTGGTGTGGTTTCCGATCAGCCATTTTTTATGTATAAAAGAGCAACACTTCCTATTGGAATTAACTAGGGAAATTGCACTTTTTGAAGCCTCTTTTTCTTGGCCTCGGCTTTGAAGGATTGGTGTGAAAGTTTTCAGGAAGGGGCAAAAGTGGCTAAACTTTTTTTGGGGGGGGCTGTTTTCTGCAGTTTCTTCAAACGGCATCAAACTCTGACCTAATTGTCACTACACTACTGATTTGTATATAGTAGTAAAATTTGGTAAAATATGAAACCCAGGATTGGATCTCTCTTTGACTCTAAATATCCAAGCCACTAGACCACATTGCATGTCTAAATGTGTGTTGAATCAAGTCATCTTTCCTCAAGATGTAAATATTCAGGGATGAGATATAACACATTTGCACTTTCCAAGGTCACACTACCTTTTCAGAAATAAGTTTCTGAAAACTCAAAGTTAAGCTTGTGTGGAACATTTGAATTGATTATCAGTAGAAGGCTTCAGGCTGGGTGTAGTTGGGCTCCTTTTTTTGATCCAAACCTCCGTTCATCCTCCTTTTAGTGATTTTTTTTGTCATTTCATAATTGCTACCTTGCCAAGGTTACCCATGGAACAATCGGTGTGGTTTCATATTGGGTTACATCACAAAAGCTAGAATCCTTCCTCCCTCTGCTAGAAAGTAAGAGCATTTGTACTAATCTAGCTAACTATGGAACACCAAAAAGAAAGCTCTCCTTTCTGTTGAACTATAATATCTATTATTTAGCTGGCTGGCACTCAAATTTGTTTCCATATGAACCAGATGTAGAATGTTGGCATTGTCATTTCATTTCTCACCTTCACATATGTGTACCCCACAGGAAATCAGCTTTTAGCACCAGCTGTGAGATCTTTCGGCATTAACTGGCAAAAGCAGTGCATATAAAAAAGCTCACAATGTGTTTCCTTTCACTGATATGGCAGTTAGAAAAGTCGTATAATCGTTGTAAGCGGCCATTTAACTGTCCAACGGCTTGAAAGTGGGTCAGAGTGAGGAAGAAAGCACAGATATTTAGATCTTGCAAGTTGTCCTACTGCAAAATACCTTTTGTCAGCTTACGGTGGATTTAGAGCCCGATGATAGCTTATAGTAGGTTGTTTTGTCATTTTCATTTGCTGCTTTTTGTTCATTAGATGGAGTGGACGTCCTTCCCTTTTTTTACGTTTGTCCTTCTCATAGAGCATACCTTCTTTACTTGTGTCCTTCAATTGCTTAGTTTGAAGGCTCTACCTTTTTAGGTCTCGCCTAGCGTTGCAGCGCATGCGTTGATCGCTTGCGAGATCTATTGTCATTGGTTTTCTGGCAGAATTCTTTGGAAGTGGGGTGGAAGCTCCACCCATGCTTTTAATTGGTGCTAGTCATTAACGCTCACTTTTTACTGGAAGTGCGGCTTGTTAGTTCCCTCCATGTCTCCCTTTTGCCTCGCCCACCCGGACTGGAGAATTTGCAGGGAGTGACATGTTTTCATGTTACTGCACATTACACAGGTTTGTAATTGCGGGCGTCTGTGCTTGTTCGCAGGTATGTGCGCACACCGATGCGGTGATAGGATGTGGCTCAGAGATACTTTTGTGCTACGTTTTACATCGGTAGAAACACGGATGTTTCCATAGGTCCCACTTGCTATATTTACACACACAGCTTTGGAGAAACGAATGAGGCGAATGGAATTATATTTGATTTGCTGCCTATATTGGAGTTGTGTGTGGATATTTCGTTGGCACTGGCTCACCGAGGGTATTATATAACCTCCTAAAATCTCAGACGAGCAGGTCGGGCGCCCGTCCTGCAGCACCAGTGTTACTTATGCAGAGGAAGGGTGGCTCTGCTTGTGAACATCAGGCTGGCTCATCACATCAGACGGGGACAGATCGAGGTCCTTCTGGGCAGAAACACAGAGAACTGAACAGCCCCCCCCGGCCGCTCCTCCCTCCCACACTCTTGACAATGTTAGCTGCGGTGACGCCTAGCGTGGGGCGGGCCAGCTTCACGGTTTGTGTGTACTCTATACATCACTTCCTAGCTGCCGTAGCATGAACATTACGGACCAGGAACTGGGAGCCAGATGCTTCCTGGCCCCTGGATTGCCGCTGCCGGCGTGTATTCCGGGTGGATTTTGCCTTTTCCCTCCAGTTTGTGATAACCTTGACTGGACAGTGCTTGGAAGGGTGTCAGCAGATTTAGGTTTCCTTTTCCAGTGTTTGGCTCTTCTCCTGCACAGCAAGCACCAGGAGGCTGCACTCGAGGTAAGGCAGCCCTGCACCCCTTTCCACTGTGTGCCTAGGTCTTCGCGAGGTGCCCTACCTCAAGTCATAGTGGCTCATACGGTTGTAATTCACGTTGCATTCTGGTACTTGTAGTCACACCCACAAGAGCTAGAATGCACATCAGTCGCCCACGATTGAATAACCTATTAAGAACAACTTAAGATTTCTGAGCGCCTCGATTATAAAGCTGTACATTCTAGTGTGGTCATGTTTTCTTTTACTAATTTTCGATTTGTTCAAAGGGAGGGGCGTGGAATACTACATTGAGGCAGTCCCACCGTAGCCCAGTCGGGCAATGCGCCTGCAGCAAATTTCTCTTACCCTTAAGTTTTGAAATTTGAATCTGTGGAACTCACTCAGTTTTTCATCCTCCTGAAGTAGATCAAATGTGCCATTTATCACAACATTCAGTGCTTGGAGGCGATTCAAATTGAAATATGAGCTATAAACGGTATTCATTATAAAAGAGAATAGATACGGCACAGACCTAAACGTCACTATAAAAACACGCTTTGTTGTTTATTTAATTAGAGCACGCTCATCTGGGTGTGCAGAGATGCTGTCCACAGTGTCGATATGTGAAATAGCACCTGGCTGACTTTCGGTGATCCCTACCCTTCATCCATTACCCCAAATCCCACCTTACTGTTCCAGTGCTTTGGATTTCAGAGAGAACCTATTGTGAGCCAACCGCTGTCTTCTTTCAACGAACACTGCCGTTTATGGTGCACCTTGCACGACTCGTTGCACAGCTCACTACCAAAATCTAATGTCCTGCCAACTTGTAGTTATCCGGCATACCTAAAAAGGTGCTGTTGCTGCCCAGCTTAGCTGTACTCTTCAATCTTCTAGAAAGGATAAAAGCTTAAATTGTACTGGATTATGGAAGAACACCGCTCTCTGCAACATGCATACAACCCACTGAGCTACTGAGTGAAAAATGCTCTTCCTCTTGATAATGACTGATAACATCCGACAGGCGCAAAGAGAGCTGGCATCGGACAGGCGCAGAGACAGCGCATACCACCATTGCAGAGAAAGATGGCACTTCCCAAGTGCAGGGAAATCAGGCCCTCACTCATACAGGAACCGCTGCATTTCATATGTGAAGGGAAAGCATTCCCTCGCTAGTGCAAAGGCAAACAACAGTACAAGGACATATCTCCAGCGAGTCACTAGCACTCATAACTACAGCGACAGGCGCTGCAACAGCACGTCCCACAACACATGCCGAACCATCACGCCCAATACCACACATTTTCCAACTTGGTTTCCCAAGGTGGACGCGGCGTTTCCAGCAGAATTATACATTTGCCACACTTGCCTCATAACCATCATCTCCTGCAGAATGTTCCTCTTCTTCTCGCATAATGTAGTCAACCCTGCTAATTTCATCCCATCTCCTATGTGTAAGAGAACCTGTGGCTGCACAAGGAGAAAGAACCTGACTGAAAACGTTGCGATGTTACACCTATATTAACTGTGCAGATAACACAGCTTGTACAATCACCTGCCACCTGTATTCATTCTAGTATGCGAGATTGGTCGCAGCTTTATTCAGATTCCACTTTCACAACCTGCGGCGCTCCGGTATCCTCTAGATCAGAGGTCTTCAATCTGTGGGGCGCGACCCCCAGGGGGGTCGTGGAGTCCTGGGAAGGGGGTCGCAGATTCTGCCAGAGTGCAGTTCCTGGCGTCGGGCTGATCGAGGGTGCTCAAGGCGGAGGCCGCCTAATTCACACCGAGGTGTGAAAAACATCAAAGCCTCGTTAACAAGTAAAGGTCTTTTAAAGACCTGTGATAGTACTCTGGTGTGCCTTTGTGTGTGTCCAAGCTGTTTCGGCCAGGCTGACATACAGGAGCTGGGGGGGGGGGGGGGGGATTAGGCTGTAGCCCTTTGAGTTCAATGGACTTAGCTGTGGGTTTATTTTTACTTTTAACGTTTTATATAGCGCTAGTTTAACCCGTAGGTATCAGAGCGCTTTACAAATACACAGTAAACAGCAGAAGGACAGCAGAAGGACATTACAATCATATCATTGGTTCAAGTCCCACAAGCCCTCATACCTGGCGCCTGTGCAGGAGAAATGTGGCTGAGAGTCTGTTCTTCATGGTGAGATGTTTTCACAGCCGGCTACCACCCCCAAGCAGGGAGGCACAGAGATGCCCTCCCATGAGAGAGGAAGACGGAGCAGAGAGATACTGACCCCCCATGAGAGAGGCACAGACAAGGTGGGTGAATGAATGATGGGTGGATGGATGGATGAAAGGGTGGACAGATGAAGGATGTATGGATGGATGGATGAAAGGGTGGATGGCTGTATGGATGGACGGATGGAAGGATGAAAGGGTGGACGGATGTGTGAAAAGGTGGGTGGATGAATGATGAGTGGATGGATGTAAAGATGAAAGGGTGGATGGATGGATGGATGTGTGAAAAGGTGGGTGGATGGAGGATGGATGGATGAAAGGGTGGATGGAAGGATGAAAGGGTAGATGGATGAGGGATGTATGTATGGATGGATAAAAGGTTGCATGGATGAATGATGGATGGATTTGTGAAAAGGTGGGTGGATGAGTGATGGGTGAATGGATGGATGTAAGGGTGGATGGATGGAAGGATGGAAGTGTGGATGGATGGATGAAGGATGGATGTATGGATGGATAAAAGGTTGCATGGATGAATGATGGATGCATGGATGGATGTGTGAAAAGGTGGGGGATGAATGATGGGTGGGTGGATGGATGGATGAAAGGGTTGGTGGATGAAGGATGGATGTATAGATGAAAGGGTGGATGGATATATGGATGGAATAATGAAAGGGTGGATGGATTAATGAAAGGTTGGATGGATGAAAGATGGATGTAGGGATGGAAGGATGAAAGGGTGGATGGATGAAGGATGGATGTATGGATGGATGGATGGATAAAAGGTTGCATGGATGAATGATGGATGGATGTGTGAAAAGGTGGGGGATGAATGATGGATGGGTGGATGGATGGATGAAAGGGTAGAAGGATGTATGGATGAAAGGGTGGATGGATATATGGATGGAATAATGAAAGAGTGGATGGATGAAGGATGGATATATGGATGAAAGGGTGGATGGATGAAGGATGGATATATGGATGGATGGATGGATAAAAGGTTGCATGGATGAATGATGGATGGATGTGTGAAAAGGTGGGTGGAAGAATGATGGGTGGATGGATGGACAGGTGGATAGGTAAAGGATGGATGTATGGATGGAAGGATGAAAGGGTGGATGGATGATGGATGTATGGATGGATAAAAGGTTGCATGGATGAATGATGGATGGATGGATGTGTAAAAAGGTGGGGGATGAATGATGGATGGGTGGGTGGCTGGCTGGATGGATGAAAGGGTGGGTGGATGAAGGATGGATGTATGGATGAAAGGGTGGATGGATATATGGATGGAATAATGAAAGGGAGGATGGATGAAGGATGGATGTATGGATGGAAGGATGAAAGGGTGGATGGATGAAGGATGGATGTATGGGTGGATGGATAAAAGGTTGCATGGATGAATGATGGATGGATGTGTGAAAAGGTGGGTGGAAGAATGATGGATGGATGGACGGGTGGATAGGTAAAGGATGGATGTATGGATGGAAGGATGAAAGGGTGGATGGATGATGGATGTATGGATGGATAAAAGGTTGCATGGATGAATGATGGATGGATGGATGGATGTGTGAAAAGGTGGGTGTGTGGATGGACGGGTGGATAGGTAAAGGATGGATGTATGGATGGAAGGATGAAAGGGTGGATGGATGAAGGATGGATGGATGTGTGGAAGTGTGGGTGGATGAATGATGGATGGATGGATGTGATGAGGTCTAACAGGCGCATTTATGGTTGTCGATAGTTGTTTATGATGAGGAGTACCAGTTTCTAGAATATTTTGTCGGAAGGGGGTCCTTACGCCTAAAAAGGTTTTACAAGGGGGTCTCGGCATCAAAAAGTTTGAAGACCTCTGCTCTAGATCATAGCGTCTATGCTGTGTATACCACTTGTTAGCTCTCCATGGCACATGTCAGTAACACAACCTGGGCGTTTCCGTTTTTTTTAGATACGTACAAAATTGTAATTGTAATTACAATGCCAATAACTCTAACTCCAACTGATGCGAGACCTGTTGCATTGCAAATGCTTGTTCTTTTTGGTTAAGCACTGCATGAGAGTGAATGTGTTTTCAAGTTGTCTCCCTCGTTTACTTCTCCTCTACATTCAGTTCTGCTTTTCTCAGCTGTGTCCTTCACCACCCCGTGTTGCACTAGCCGTTATTTGCCCTCCCCACTTTTGTTTTCTCACTTGTGGGCTTCTCCCTCAAGCATACTTCCACTCCCCATCCGCCCACACCCTGTTTCTGCCCCCTCCCGCTCACCATTGTTGTCCCAACCTACAGTCTTTTTTAATATTTAAAAATGGCTGTCTGCTCATTCGCCTAATAAGAGATTTAGCACTACTTCTATTTCTATACATAAAAAAGTGGAACCGGTGTCATTTTCTAGGAGTAACTGTACAGCACAGCTAAAAGGCATTAGCAAAATCAATATTTCTAAAAATAGAGAGCTATTGACTTTGACGATACTTGTTTATTTTGCTAGATGTGATATAACAATAGGGGAAACTATTTAGCCCAATTGATTCCCATGTTCCGGTACAGAAGTATGACAGAAGCCAAAGGAATGTTTTGACCTTTAATGATGGTCCCACACGACATCCAGCCACCAAATGCTGCTTTGCTGTGAATGGAATTGGCACATAGGCAAAATTGGAAAACAATTAAACAAAACATCAAGACAAAGGCAGCAAAGAATATGACCCTTTACTTCCAAACACCTAGAAATACCTTCTACAGTTCATGCTGCATGGGAACGGCAAGCAACCGCCCTTTTCTGTCATCGTTTGTATGTCCTAGGCATTTGCTAGTGCTAAACTGGTTTAAAAGAGCACCATGCCATACATAGCTTGAAGATGCATGCAGTGCTTGGATCCAGGCCCTCAACTGAAACAGAGTTTCTAATTAAAAGAGTAATACCAGTGTCCTCACAGTTAAAATAGTGAGTGCTTGGTTAATTGTTAAATGCTGCAGTTATTGGTTAAACATTATGTCTAGCCCACTCAGCCCTATATATTTCTCCGAGTTATGAAATGAGTACCATTGAGAGGGTAACTATAAAACTGTTGCTATTCAGCACCAAGATGCCCAAAGAAGTGAGCACAAGCTATACAAACACATGCTATGTATGTCTTTGTTACCAAGTCTGGAAAAGTGGCTTTCTTTTTTAATTTCCAACTATTTTATTAAGAATTTTACGCATACATTTAAACATCGCTTTCACTTCACGGGGTGCCATCCACCCAACTGGTCATACCTGCTTGAGGTACTCTATATGGTTTACATGATCGGATGTCCCCCTTAGAACTGTCCTACTATAGGAGTGAAGGTGAGTGAAAAGATGGAAAAGAAAAAGTGCGTATAGGAAAAGAAAAGAAGGTTGTGCGCAAGGGTACTTTGCTCGCGCTACTATCTTCGTGTGCGGAGAAGGCCTTTTTGCTAGATCTCTCTGGGATCCTGTTGCTCACGGGGGGTCATAGAGAACCAGGAACTCATCCAGTGTGGTCCACATACCCCTGGTTGCTGGCTTACAGGGTGAGTTGCGGAGTGCAATGCTATCAGCGCCTCTCAGGTATATTATCCAGTTGAGCCCCCCCTTAAACGATGTCCTCCCTGTATCTTTCCATTTGGAGACTACCATTTTAACTGCCGAAGTTGAAAAGCCATCAACAATAGACTTTTTGCATGGAAGCTATCCACAATTCTGGGAGCGACTTCAAGTATTCACTCAGCAAGACAATATTACTACTCAACAAGTCTTTCTTAGTCGTAAATGTAATTGACTCAGGAGTAGTCAATTGTATGGATGTTTATTGTAACTTATGCCCGAATTACAAGTTACACGGTACTGATGTACTGCATAGTAACATGTCCATGCAAATTTACTCTTACCATCCAGTAAAATAGCCCCATTGCAGTGCAATTGCGAGTTAAAGCCCGTGAATTGTGGAGTTAAAGCATGGGGCTGATTTTTCCAGTTGTAAAACCCCATGCAATTTGCCAATCCGTGAGTTTTGTCCCCACGTACATTTACCACTTCATAGACTCCAAGGTTTTGCCATCAGCAATCTGAGAAATTCTGCCTTGTGCGGCTCAGCTGAGAGAGACTTTGGCAACTGTGGACACATACGTCTGGAAAGAAAAAGTGCCCAGGGACGAAGTAATTAACAGACTAGTGCTATACAAAAAACCATGTAACATAATGTCAAGAGGCAGGAATGAACCTTCCTGAATGCATTGTGTATTGGGTTACTATACTCTTGTACCAGAGGCCAAAGTCCTTGAGGGAGAGTCAAGATTTGTGAGGGTTTTGCAATAATATCTAGGAAGCATCTGGCTTTGAGAAGATACAATTCAACTAGAACTAAGCCCAAAGCAGTCAGACTCATCTCAAGACACACTGGGGATCGCCAAGAGACAATGAGAAGCACATGCTCCAATAACCCTGACCTCAAATCACCACCTCTTTGTAGTAAGTACCAGGCAGGAGTGTTGTGAAGACCATCAAAGTGCTAACTTTGGACATCTCTGTATCCCCACAGGATACTTGGCGCACTGCTTCAAAGGCATTGCCTGTGAGCGAAGAGAGATAATGCAGTTATAACCACTGAAGTGTTTTCTAGCCGAGCTTTAATCAGCCTTCACTCCCTCTAAAAGACTCCTGAAAGCCACACTTCCCGTCAGAGGCGGAGTACTGTACTACAGCGTAGTGTAATGGCATTTACATAGCGCTTCTGACCCCAGACAAGGCGCCGAAGCACATTGGTGGAGTGCTTGGTTGGAAGAGTGTTGAATTGCACTCTGGTCTTTGTGGGGAGTGTTCTGGGATCGGATTTAAGGGTCCGTGTGGCAATCTTAGACTGCTTTCAACACCCAAGCATGCTGTAGAGGGAAGATGAGTGAGATATCTAATGCAGGAGCTTTATATCACTACATAGTTGTGTCTGGTTAAAAAGGTGCATGAGAGAATTTGTGGTTGGTTCTCCCATTAACATGCTACCAACTGATATTGAAAGCATCAAGCCCTGCTTGTGGAAAAGACATTATCGGTTTGACTGGCTAACTGTTCTCTCTTCAATGGAGTCAACGTCCCTGCCCTCGTCTACCTGATAGATGAAGAATCTGTGAAATGTCTGGCCAATTTAAAAATAAGTAAATTTGTGTAGTTATTAGAGGTGGCCCGCAACAATTGTTCTGTAAGAATTCAATCACCGCAAGGAGTGTGTCCGATAAAGTTGATACAGAAAGTAACAGGTAAAGGGAACGAGAGAAACCAATCTGTTGCAAAGGCTGGGACAGGCAAGTAAGGATGTGTGTGTGAAACAGTAACATCAGCAGCAGGGAGCGTATAGGATGGCTACAGCCTATAGCTGGAAGTCAGGCTCTCTCCTGAGAAAACAAAGGCTTGTGTTCGCTCAGGGTTGCAGATTTAGAGTTCTGTATTGTGGGGCAAGAGAAAGAGGTTAAGGGGTATTATGAATGGCAGGTGGTATTAGAGATGTCCCAGAGCCTCAGTCCAAGGTTGGTGAAGCCCCAGCCTCCTTTAATGACGTGTGGAGGGGCCAAGCAGATTGCTATGTGCTTCTGACGTGTTGGTATGTAGGGCAAGCATTTGTAAGTAAGGCACTGTATCTTCCGTTGACGTTTGGCTCGAACAGGAGAGTTCACAGTATCGTTGAGAGTAAAGCCAAGGTCCCAAGGCCAGCTGGGAGTACTGTAAACCACTATTACATCATTTGTGAGCAGACCCAGCACATGCGTAAGGCAGCACTTGTAGTGTCCTCTAGTACTGGTACCCCCCAAAAAAAAAACACTTGAGCTTTTCATAGATGCGCCAAAACAGAGCTCCAAATAATTCACCGATCCATTTCACCTTTCTATTCCTTGTAGACTGACAGCATCAGAAGAGCTATCGGTGCCCTTGGGAGAAGGTCGAAGTTCCCGTGTTCATGTCTTCTGGCCTGTACGCTCGTTCCATATCCCACATGGCTTGTCATCAAGCAGGCACGACTGCATGCATGCCAAAGACAAGGCCGAGAGCAGCACGCTGTCCAAGTATAGATTTCATTTCTATGCGGCTGCACCGGTGGGGAGTGGGGGGGGGAGGGAGAGAGAGAGAGAGAGAGAGAGAGAGAGAGTGTGAGTGAGTGAGTGGGTGAGTGAGTGAGTGAGTGAGTGAGTGAGTGAGTGAGAGAGTGAGAGAGAGAGAGAGAGAGAGAGAGATTGGGGTTGTGTGTTGGTGTGCTTGTGTGTTTTTATAGCATCACTAATTACCCATTATAAGGTTGTTGTTGTTGTTTCGGTAACACGTAACTACACTGAGCGCTTGCTGACAGAGGGTGGTGGGCGCCAGCTACAAGGTGCAGAGACCACTCCTCGATTCCAACCAAAAGCACATTAGATCCCAGGAAGAAGCTTTTAACTACAAACATTGGCGAAGCCAAATAGAGTATCAACATTTCCATCTACTACCTTTGTCTGTACGTTTTGCCGATGCACTGTAGCATCAGTATAAAAAAAATGCTTTGACAATGTTGCGTGCAATCGCCCAAAAAAAAAAGAGGGTGAAAAAGGTGCAATGACAGCCGCATCATTCTGTAGGCTCACACATACGTGATGATGAATGGGCAGACACGTCACACACAACAAGTGCGCTCAGCCACAGAATGACACTGTGCTTTTTATTTACTGATCAAATTTGGCAGATGCCATTTGGATTACTACATTTTGCACTGTGGAGCGGTCCAGCAATAAGCCCTCCCCAAAAAATAAATAAATAAACAAATATGCAAAGGAATGCGAGGAATTTGATTATTTATGCCATTTAAAAAACGCAAAAAGACTTTCTAAACGTGGCACCAGAATCGTCTCCAGTGGCAAAACCTGATTGACGTCTTCGGAATGGGTATACCATTTATTCTCATTTTGAAATCACTGAGACTAATGTATCCTGTCACGAACTGTGTAAGGATATTACTGCAAGTTATATCAGATTTCCTTGCATTAATAATGCACTCGGGTACCAATTTTCGGCTTTACACGCTAGAGAGCTTTTCAGTGTCTTTTAATATCCCTATATAACATACCACACTGTACTTATTTGGAGGAATTTGTGAAGTGGATATGTTTTTACCATTTTGGTAATGTTGTGGGCTTTCTGGGTTACCTACCTACTCCGAGTGCATCAACTCCTCCCCCAGATGAGTGCGGCTTCTTCATGGTCCATTTTCAATGCTTCTCTGCCGTAGGCCTTTATTACAAGTTGCCATGTGAGGGTCGCAATAATTATCGCCCATTACAAGGTTAGCCTTCTAAAATGCAGTTTTCTACACATAATCAGCTTGTACTGAATCTACCAGGCATTTCCCCATGGGAATTGCATCAGATTTTGCCTGAAGGCATTCACTGGGAGAAAACTGGGGGATGGTTTC
Source organism: Lissotriton vulgaris (assembly GCF_964263255.1). NCBI lineage: Eukaryota > Metazoa > Chordata > Amphibia > Caudata > Salamandridae > Lissotriton > Lissotriton vulgaris. Next base: position 1,323,880,079 of record NC_141687.1, on the reverse strand, counting down.
ATTATCACTAAACCTGTAATTCCAAAACCTGTGCAAATCAGAAAATAGGAATTGCGTAATAAGGGCCTTGGTTTCAGTATCTCCCTGTTCCAGTGACTGTGGATCCCGCAAGGTCTACCTCGGCTGGAGTCCTCTTGCCACTGCGTCATAGGGCCATTGCCTCCCAGGCCATGTGTCCTGTGTCTCCAAGTCCTACTGCACTTTTCTCTGTCAAAGTGCCTGCGCCATCGCGTCCCTGTGTCTGTGTTATTGTGGTCTAGAGGCCCTTTCGTTCATTGGTTCTTGTACTGTGCTAACGCCAGTCTCAGTTCAGCCGGTCGATTTGGCTATGGAGTTCTTTATAGACTTGCTTCTTCGCCTGTCACTGGCATCACTTGTTGGGCATGGTGCGTCGGCTAATGCGTAAGAATAAAGGACCCACGTCACCGGATGCTATACAAAAGTTTGCTTCACTCGGAGGTGATGAATTGAAAACTCTGAAACAGGGAGGTTCATGAGAATAGTTGCGACCCACAGGGACTTAACTGATATCAGGCAACAGTGGAGGGCAAAAGGGATGCCAAGCAGTCAGTGCTCATGGGACTGGTCAGTATGAAGGATGGGAGAAAGCAGAAAAGTGACATTTGCTTTTATAGGTGCATGACAGACCTTGTCTTGGTTGAATGGCGCGTCCGTACACAATGTCGCCACATCAGTTGGAACATGCACTACCCTTTATATATTTGGGAGGGAACAAGAGAGGGTAGATGAATGGATGAAATGGATGATGGAGAAAGATAGGTCAAACAAGAGGGCATACTATTTTACATGCTTAAAGTGACTGTGGCAGAAGTACTGTGTTTGCAACTCAAGGATGATTTTATTTTGTAGGTGAACTTCGATTTTAAGCTATCAGTGAGTCTGACTGGAAGGTGTTACACGATAGTAATAGCACTTACTCAAGAGCTTAAAAGCCTTTAATAAAGCTCAATATGGTGAGTACCTAACTTCGAAGTTAGTCAGAAGCTTTTGTGGAGCCCAGGGCAAAAACTAGTTAAGGAGCACTGATCCAAAGATCATAGTTTCAATCCTGGCTTCCCAGCTTGAACAAACTGTGTGAAACTAGCCAATTCTTCTTCTTCACTCTGTACATCAATTTTCATGATCATCACTTTGGAAAACACCTTGAAATAATTTAGTACAAAAAACCCCACCTTGTATAACAACGGTAACAGCTTATATAGAAGGCCAAAGACAGCGTGCTTGCCTTCTTAGTCACCAACAAGGCTTTGTCAGGGCAGGAGGTGAATGGCCCACTATCAATTTCAATAAATGCCACTCAGTGCATTTCAATGCGCCAAAGGGAAACAATTCTACATGTTAAAAACTGTTTATTTTGAGCCGGACAAGACGGAGTAAGAGAAAGATGGAAAAACTATTATAGAGGGAAATAGGAACCAGGAGCAGGGAGTTTATGAAAGTGGATTAAAAAGGCCTTGGGTGGGTTCCGGTCTATGTAGTCTTGGTATTCGGCACAACGGTGCCACCGTGGGATTCTGAGCAGAGCTTTGTACACCAGCAGTTATTCTTCTACCGATTAGGTACCGTTAAAAAAGTGCACTTTTTTTAAATTTAGAAATTCGTACCACAGGAACCGCTGCAGGTACAGACAACTGCAGGGCGGGAGGTCCAGGCTGATCTAAGAGTAAAGTCTCTAGGATTCTCGGCCTACACACCGCTGCTCTTGCAGATATGGATCAGGCCACAAGATGGAATACAATTGGGGCTGTGGAGGAGAATGATGGAACCCGTCTCTGTTATTGCCACCACTTCCCTATTGGCGAGACGGGATCTGTTGGAGATTGATAAAATGAATAATATTGATTTGAGTAATCATTATTTAAGAACCAAGATATAACCTTAAAATGAGGTGTTGTACATTAATGACCTGTTTATTGAACTTAATAATATAAGTCCCATGTAAGTACCATAATCAACCTTAAAACCAATGTTCAAATGTCCTAATTGCTTTGTTTATATTTTATTTTTACGGTTTCTTTCAGTAGAATTCTACTCAGAACAAGTTAGATCAGCAAAACATTAGGCTATAAAGGACTAGTTCATCATAAGATTAGGATCAAGTAATGCCAGTATTGTACACAGAAGGGGTTCCCAACTTCAGGGCACAGGGTGTAATGCAGGCCAGATGTTCAGGACATCAACAAGATATACTCACATTACCATTCATTTGAAAGTAACGTATTTACATAATGAGGGTTAAATACAAATTCCGACATGGGCCTGCCCCGTCCTGAACTAAGTTGGAGCTGCCTCTAATACCAGCCCTGTTTGCATAAAAATATGCTTTCTCTTGTTTGTTAACTGTATTACAACCACTACAGTGCCACAAAATTGATGGAAGTGTGCTACTCAAATTCTGCCGACATATCATATTGAGCAAAACTTCAGTTAAATTCTAGGTCGTACAATAAAATTCCCTATTTATTTGCGTAGCAAATCAATTCCCTTATCTGTGCTCTGAACCTGCACAATGTTATGGAAAAATCAACCAGTACGCCCACTTCTCAGGAAGTGCTGGGAACGTCCAGTGCTAATAGAGTCCAAAAGAGACGCCGCTAATTAAAGAAACATTTGATTTTTTTTTAAAGAAAGTATTTAGAGCCAGAATACTATTCTTGGTTATGTTGCATAATTTTTTAATGTACTGTTTTTTTTAATTGCTTTAAAAAGACTGCTAGAGAGCTTCAGTGCCTACAGGCAGTTGAAACTTGGCTATATACGTTTTTAGGGCATGCCCCTTGAGAGGCGTGCTCATTTGTGAGACTAATGCAGTGGTTGTTTTATCATACTTTCTAGGTTGTTCAGAGGATCAAATAACTCGGTCTATTGTTTCCAATGTACTGAATTCAGCAAACAGTGAAACAGGTCTAGCAAGCACGCTGCCCACTCCAGGGGCCGGAGAAAAGACAGAGATAGACAAGACCTGGTTGTCACTGCCACAGTGGCTATTTAAGACCATTGGCATCATCTGCATATATCTGTGGATAATCAACAACTGCATCCATCCGACTGTCACATTCTCTGGAGTGGTAGTGAGTCAACTTATTTGGCCCTCTAGAAACCCCAAAATAGATTAAATAATGAGCGATTGTCTCAATATTTGATCAATATTGAGTCAATGGGCCTTTAGTTACTGGGCGAGGTGTGTCCAAGTCTCCCTCCTAAAGGCCTATGTGATCCCTCCATTGGCTCCCAGTTGACTACGGAATTAAATTCAGATCACTCTGAATCAATCACAAGGTCTATGGAAGTACAGACCTGTGATATTTACATTGGTTGCTCTCACATTCCATTCCATCCAGGAACATCCGCTACACTGATCCCACAAACTTCACTCCGTAGAGTCTCACTTGGTCCCACCACACTACTTCAACCGTCCGAAACAAAAGGGTGATTACCAGGTGTGTTAGGATCACTTTGGACACACCATCAGAGCCAAAATGAAGTGCCCGTGAATGTGATTCAGAAAACTATAAATAAAAAACTTTTAAAGAAAGTCTTTCCAAAAGGAAGGCTGCTCCAAGTGGGTGCAGTATAGAATGTTGAAGGAGAAATCCCTCCCCCCCCTAACCCGCTCTCTCTTCCCCAACAACCCGATCACACTCTAAAGGCATGTTTATACACTCTAACTGTACATATGGCTCTCTATCTTGTTGTATATGCTAGCACCTCGACGTTATCCTAAGAAGGCAATTTTTGCACGGTATAAAGCATCTAAATACATACATATAAATACATAAATAAATAAATGAATAGCACATAAATCTCTCAGCCCTCGGGACACATATATCCTGCTCCTATGAGCAGGGATCTTCATGTAACCAATCCCACCCACATTGGTCCCAAATGTTCCTTAGCATCAAGCTCAGGGTGCTTACCCTTTCTCAACAGTTCGCCTCTAAGAAGAACCAAAAAGAAGGGATTTCCTGTTGTGCCATCTGAAATAGTACAACATACAGTGGAGAGGAAACTGACGAATGCTCTTTGGCAGTTTTGATGCAGATCAATATCAGAACTCGTATTAGCAAAGCACACGTTCACCATTTTGGCACTGAATAATAGATGTTTATTGTTATCCAAGGCAATCTGTTGAAAATGAGATGATGAAAGGACGGATGAACCTGCCAAGATTAATACCATAGCAGCAATATATCCATGCAGTAGGTTCATTAGTCTACGGAGCTAAAAGATACACCATCAACTGGCAAGGATATGTGGAGAAATGTAGTCAGAAGCACTGGGTTCCCCAAGCGCATAAGAACCAAGCATTGGTAAAGCCAATAGCTCAGGCCTATGCAAAAGTTACTGGGTTTTGCCAATGTCTTTTAGCAATGTTGTACAGTGGCTGTGCAGCACAGCTAAAAGTACAGGTCGAAAAAAGTTTGCTGTGTCAGAGAACTTTTTTCTTATGGTGGGAGGGGGAGGGGAAAACACACAACAGGGAGTGGGGGAATTTGGGGAACAAGGGTTTGGAAGGTGTAATAGCAACATGGAGAACAAAGCATAGAAGGGGGCAATAGCACATGTTTATTTCTTTTGGCGGGTGGGAACAGGGGAAAACAAACTAAGCAGGCAGGAGGGGCAATCTGTAACATGGTCAAAGGGTGAGAGTGGGAAGGGGCAATTTGCAAAATAGACAATGGGTGGGAAGTTATATTTTGTAAAAACGTACAACAGGGATGGGAGTGGGTGAAATCAACAATGACAACAGGGGTGGGAAGGGTAAAATGTAACACAGACAACTAATCAAAGACAATCAATCTGTACTTGATCATTGCTCCCGATGAAAGAAGGGGAAGTGAAGACAGTAGGCACCACCTAATTAGGAGGCAGAAAATAAGAGTGCCCAAAAAGCCAAACAAGGGTAAGCAATGAGTGGGCTCCCTCATGTAAACGTCGGCTCATGCAGTACATGCACTGTCCAAGGCAAGACCAAAAACAAAAATACATAAGGAGCCAGTTGGAAGGAATTACCGCTGCTTGCTGGACTTTCCATTCCAGAGTACTTTTCACACATTTAATGAAGAGTTCTTGAAAAAAAAAAAATCACCTAATGATTTTAAAACGTCTTTGTTTAGCAGTTTTTTAACAAGCGAATTGTGAACTGTTCAGCTCACCTGAATTTGTGTTAACCTTTAATGTAGCTAGCGATTTAAATGTACCACATGCTGGAGCGGTTTCGCTACTTTGTTCATTGGCCAGCTACAAGAACTGAGCTGAACTTAAAAGGATTCGGGGTGGGTTATAGTTGTAGTGGAACTGCAGGGTCATCACGCATAACCTGGAGCCACTCAGGTAGGAAATAAGTTCTTCTGTGACCATCCATATTACCTAAACTCTCCAAGGGATAATGTATGATCTCGTGCTTAACTAGTCTCTTCAGAACTAGAATATCTGAAGTCTAGATGCAGCATGCAACAAAATGAATAAATTGAATCTGGGAAAAATACTTAGTTTCCATTAGCCATTAGTTATAAAATGTTAATGCAAATTTTTTTTTACCCTGCTTGATGTATAATAGCACAAAGCATTTCCCAAATGCCACTGATGTACAGTGCTCTGTTGCTACCCACCCAGATAGTGCAATACAAATACACATAATTTTACCATTGCATTTCTCTATGTTAAGAGTGTGAGTAGTCAAAAAACAACCGTGGAAGGTACACAAACCAAACATCTAAATACATTTAAACAAACCTTGCTGGAGAGTTGGACAGTTTTTTAGGTCTCGCCCTAGCGTACACTGCGCAGCAGTGTCGCGCAGCCGAGATTTAATGTTTTCCTAGAGTGGGACTTGAACCCGCCCTTCTTCTCCATTGGCTGGCTTCCTAAACGGAGGCCAGCCATTGGAGGAGAGGGGCATCACTCCGTTCAAGCCCTGTCTGTTTGGGATAGAGGGGTGTGTTTTGTCTGTTCTTTCCCTCCCTGACGTCATCGGGAGAGAGCACGCCCCTAATCACGCGGCCTGCACGCTCAAGTCAGCTCTCCGATTGGTGTTCCTTATTATCCAATCAGAGGACCGACTGGCGCGTGCAGGCAGCGTGAGCAGACTCTGCCTCGCTTTTCTTGTTACGTAATGAGGTCCTCGTGAACAGTGTGCTGATCACAAGAATGTCTTCCTGTGACCAGTGCCGAACCCTTCTCTCCATATGTCCTGTTTATTAACTTTGCTAGCTTGGGCGTGACTTGTGATTCCTCAGAACTGTGCCCTCTACGTATTCTCTGATTCTAGAGTGAATTGGATTCCATCTTCTGGCGTATTTTTGGACAATGTGACTCAGGTGTGTCCCCCATTGGGGGAAGAGACGTGCATGTTTTCGATAACATATACGATATATGACATGTAGTCCCCTGCTTGGTTCTGGCCTTTTCCCCTTTTAAATCTCCCCTTCGTGCCGTCCGCATTTAAGCTCCTCCCCCTGTTGGGCGGCTCCAGATCATTTCGGACCCAGCGGGACCTTTAAAAAGTGCCCGTTTTCTCTTGCGAGTTGTTGAGAAGCCGAATAGTTATTGTCGGGCCGCTGGCTCCGTTGTGCCTACCCAGGAAGATGCAGGTAAATGAAGCTGAATTGGGCTTCTGGCTGTGAGCTTCCTCTGTTCTGGATACTCAGGTAGGTAACCTGCTGCTTATCTATTTCCTCGTTCCGCCCGTATTAGTGGTTGTTAGGCCCTGTTCTAAGCATCCCCGGCCCTTTTGGTCAAAGTGGGGTCTGATTTAGACCTTTTGAATTTCAATTTGAAATGTCTGCGACTCCTAAATAGATTTGAGACTTCATTTTGGGTTTTCTCTAAAACTGAAGTTATGAATAATTTGGCACCTTTTAGCTGCCCCCTCGTTGCTTGTGCTTGCTCTCCTGCCCCTGCCCCCTCGTTGCTTGTTGTGCCTTTGTGCCCTGCTTGTTATCCGGTTTTTGTGCCTCTGTGCCCTGCTTGTGATCCGGTTTTTGTGCCTCTGTGCCCCCCTGCCTCCTCTTTGCTTGTGCTTGCTGCCCCTCGTTGCTTGTGCTTTCTCTCCTGCCCCTGCCCCCTCGTTGCTTGTTGTGCCTCTGTGCCCTGCTTGTGATCCGGTTTTTGTGCCTCCGGTTTTTGTGCCTCTGTGCCCTGCTAGTGATCCGGTTTTTGTGCCTCTGTGCCCCCCTGCCCCCTCTTTGCTTGTGCTTGCTGCCCCCTTGTTGCTTGTGCTTGCTCTCCTGCCCCTGCCTCCTTGTTGCTTGTTGTGCCTCTGTGCTCTGCTTGTGATCCGGTTTTTGTGCCTCTGTGCCCTGCTTGTGATCCGGTTTAATCCGTTTTTTGTGCCTCTGTGCCCTGCTTGTGATCCGGTTTTTGTGCCTCTGTGTCCTGCTTGGGATCCGTTTTTTGTGCCTCTGTGCCCTGCTTGTGATCTGGTTTTCGTGCCTCTGTGCCCTGCTTGTGATCCAGTTTTTGTGCCTCTGTGCCCTGCTTGTGCCTCGGTTACCTGCTTGTGATCCGGTTTTTCATGCCTCTGTTCCCTAGGGCGTTACTGGCCACAGCTGTGTGTGTGGCTCTGTCTGTGTGTGTGTGGCTCTGTCTGTGTGTGTATGTGGCTCTGTCTGTGTGGGTGCGTGTGGCTCTGTGTGTGTGGCTCTGTGTGTGTGTGTGGGTGCGTGTGGCTCTGTGTGTGTGTGTGTGTGTGTGGGTGCAAATGCAACAGGTCTCACATTTGCGAGAGATTAAGCTATTGGCATTGTAAATAACAATGCCATTTATTTATATGTTTTAAAAACAAAAATAATGTCATGAGCAATGCCAATAGCTCTAACTTTAACAAGGACGAGACCATTGCATTGTAAATGCTTGTTTTAAATGTGCTAAAAGCAGTGAATTATATGAGACTGGTGTCTGGTGGTGTATTCGTTAGTTGCCTAGTTGCAGGGCAGTTGGGTCCAACCGTATGTTTTAGCATGAGAGCATAATTTTACATAGATTCCAATTACTGGACAACTTGCACATCTGGCTTAATTTATTGTTTTCCTCCTAACTATGTTGACTGTTTTGTCTCACTGGAGAACTAGTTTGAGAATAAAATCTCTCACAGAAACTGAAACCACAAGTATGCCACATGTGCTTCACTAGCAATGTTCACCATGCAACTTACAGAAACTAGACGGTGGACGAATATGGGCACTGGTACTCGTAAAGGGATTGGAGAAGAGGGATCTTATAAAGAAAAGCATTGTAAGAGTCCATATTTCCACATATGTCTACCCTGGTGTGGCATGTGTCAACTCCACACTTTTCACAGTAATTGGATATTTTATGTGACAGAAAAACTACATAACTTCACCCGTTCTTTGACGCTGTACATTTCTTGGACGTTTACCTTCATAGACACATTACGTAATAATGCATAATACAAGGGAACCCAATATACAAGTGGAAATTTATTTTAGGCATCCATGTCGCTCATCCCCAATATAGTTCCAAAAGAGATAGTGGCTGCCTCCCCTCTACTGAAAGTCCACGTTTCAACTGGAACTGCACAAGTAGGATGCTCCCCCAATATGGAGAATTACGACACTGTCTCCAACTCATTGCTGGTGCAATGCCTGAGAAGGTGTGTCATTTGGTTCGGTTGTACTTAATGCCCTGAAACGATCCAACACTTCCCGGAAAGATAAAACTAAAGAACTTCTCATAAAATCCCCTATTTATTGGTTTCCAGATTTAGTTACTATTACTGCCAGAGAATTTGATTTTTACAGTCTAGACTTTTTTCTTTTTAACTGGTTTTTATGAAGAATTTGCACAGCATGGTACGCTACATGCGATTGTACATGATAACTGTACAGTAGAAAAGTTCATGTAGCATCTCTCAATCAACAATAGAGTGCATAAGCATCCTGCTTTTGGACCAATATTACAAGTCAAAGATCCCATCTCAATAATGATAGAATATAACATGTAGAGTGTCTCATAACCACACATGGTGATTTCCAGTCTAAGCTTAGCTCAACATTCAGAGTACGATCCTTGGAAGTGCCCGTATCTTTTTTGTGTGGTCTAGCAATACTAGCTTTCTCCTCCCCGCCTGCCTTCGGTCTCTCTGCCGGTCACTCTTCCTGAGACCGCTCCCAAGCATCAGAGAGCAGAGGACAGAATGAGACCTGGCGATGAGAATGCTGGGAAGGAAGTGCAGGAAGTCAGTGGGAAATAAATCCTCCTAACGCTTTATCGATTCAGTAGCTCCTAACATTAAATGAAATCATCACATTTAATGAGATAAAAACTATATAAAATCAAAATGTAAGAGTTGAAATATGTAATTTAATCAGAGGATTTGTAAAGGCAACAGTAATGTGCTGAATCAGAGTGGCAGAGTATTTAGTATTCTGAATTTTCATAATAACTCGTTATTCTTTCAAGCTGGTGACTGACAAACTGAGCCCAAATAGGGATAGCTTAATGAATGCACCCAATCTTTATGTTGCGCCTTTGAAGCTGCAAACCTGCATCATAACAGCAGGGTCACGTTATGCCAGTCCTGGTGCTGCGCTTTGAATTCTGCGAGTAGCAGGGTAGTGTTTCCTTAAATAACCATAGATCTGTGTGTCCCAGAATGAACAGTGCTGTACGTTAGAAAGGCAGGTCTGGCTGAAGATGGCCCTCCTGGTATGGAGCCAGGAGAATACTAAGTGCTGAGTGGCATTATGAAGCCTGTCCCAATATGCCCCCAGTTTTTGAAGCATAAGGAAGGGAACCAATAAAAAAAAGACAGAAAACATGATCTGTACTGGTGCATAAATTATTGTCAAATTAAAGAAGGTAAGATATGAAATAAGAAACCTTGGGTCAATAGCAAGTAACGTTGTGCCAGATCTGTAATTAACTAGTCACAAAATACTTGTCGCAATGTGCAACAAGTATGTTAGTGACCAGTAAAGAATGCTGTTGTCATACCAAAGTCCGAAAAATTGTTAAAGTCTGATTCGTATTTGGTCGCATTCTCACCTACCTCATGAATATTAATGAGGTATGTCGTAAATTGCAAGTCACTATGAGTGGAGCCCATCACATGGATGGGGGTCTGTTTGGTCCACAGCCCACCATGTCTGTGATCTCTTTAAAGTAAACAACATTTAAATAAAGCAAGTTTCCCTAAAGGTTCCGAGGAGGAGACACCTGGCTGCAGAACCTCTTTCAAGAGAGGAGTCTTGACTGCCACGGAAGGGAGTTGAATGTCCAGGGCCTCAGCTGCCCTTTGAGGATTATAATAGGGCTGGCGCCGCCAGAAGGTGCGGGTGGCGTCGGGAGTCTGTGTTGGGGAAGTAGAAGGTTGCAATGGCACAATTGGCATCAGTCAAGATCCATCACTGGATCCATGGGGCAGCCTGCGTGGAACTCGATGGAGCCCCCTTCGATGCCCTAAGCCACACTGGTAGTGTAAGGACACCCAAATATGAGGAACATGGTGTCCTAAAATACTTTAAGCTTTGCCTTCATGAAATTGCTGCACTACACACCAAGAGTTTCCAAGTCTGAATGATGAATTTCTCCTATGAATGTATATGTACACACAATCATGCATGCTTGCGATTACACATATGCTTTTCTCTTAAAATAAATATGCAAGGAGAGGGGGTCCACAGCCTTTACTTTGGAGCAGCAATAAAGCAACCGAGATTATTTTTTGCGACAATCCAGGTTTAAATATGAAACGCTCACCTCTTTAATAAAGATATTGCTTGTAAAGATAATGAAAAATATAGCAAGGCTAATCGTACGATTAAATAAATTAGAACTGCAGGAGCCAAAAAGACTTTCGCGGGCAGGTTGGAGTAAAAAGAGAACCAGGATGTAAGCTCTAATTGAACTGCACACAAACAAAGGCAGGCAGAAATAATATCAGCATAAGCTATTCCTTAGAACAGGATATTGGACAGGGACGTGCAGACATTGGGTACCAAAGCTCGCCTCAAGGCACAAATGAAATCAGTTTATTCACAGGTAAAATGGTGGATGTTTCATCACAAGATCGTGTTCTATAAGGAGAACATAATGGGATCTTTATATTTGCTGTTATTGGGTATTCACAAACAAAAGCAAGATGTAGTGCATAATGTTAAGCCATATGCACTATACTCAAAATCAATAGCCTATGCATCTAACCTTAAAATACCTAGCTTATTCCCCTGGAATTATGCTGCAGGAAAGGAGCAAATTATACACCAAGTAAAGGCAAATTATGCGGCTTAATTCAGCACATTTTGTGATAGTATTACTTCCCTATTTTGTCATTTTTACACAGGTTAACATGGCCTGGGCACAAGTTTCACCTAATTAGTAACAGTTTAACACCAAACAGTTGTAGGACATTGCAACGTATGCCATTACCCTGCAAGCCGTTGCAACGCAAATCTTTACCCCGACTTGCTGTCGGGGATCGCTGGAAGTTGGAATAGTTTAATTCACCAACTCCAGTGTGTGCAACAGTAGGGAAGATGTTGGAGTTAAACCCAACACCTTCTACCCCCTGCTACACACCTTTCGGGTTGCAACAGCATGCAGGGTATTGGCATGCGTTGTAACGCCTGCAGTGTAACAGCTGTTTCCCCACCAAACAGACAACAAGCAACTGAAAGAGAGATGTCGACTTTGCAACAGGTCTTCCAGTGTCCAGCAACATGTACCTCTGTGTTTTTAGTAACTTTTCATCCGTTTGAGCTAGAAACAATATTTTTGGGGTTAAAATCTACCACTGTGCAGCAGGTGATGGATTATGGGGCAATTGCAACAAATCCATAATGATGTGGAAATTTCCACAATATTGCATGATTCCAGTGGCCCTGCTTATATCCTTTGTTTATAAATTAATTTGTGCTTTTACCTTGTACATAACGTGCAACCCTTTAATATGCATTCAATATTACCATCAGAGCTGAAAGTCATAAAGCCAGAGAATGTTTTTTCCATTGGGTGCAAGGTATCTGCCATATGGTGTGCTATATATGCGAGAAATCGGGAAATTAAAGGGACCCTTCAGTCACAGTGGCAGCACAGGTGAGCACCACTGTGCACAACACCTCATCTTGGTGAAACTTCACTTTAAACCAATAATGCTCTTACCTTTCTGGGGGACTTGGCAGGGCTAAAGGGAGTTTGGGGCAGATTGCCTCCCACCTTCAAACAACAAGGCCCTTTCAAGACTGATGTGCAGAACACGTGTATAGCTGTTCCCAGAATGCACTGCTTCCTGGTGACCCCATTTATAAAACCTTCATACTGATGCTTCCCAACGACCACAGTCAGGCCCCATGGGCCTGGTGTCTGGAAAGCACCAGCATGAGCATTCTGTAGATTGCTTTCATATCAATACTACGTTAGCCATGTTTGTGTGTAAAGTTGTATTTAAATGCTGCAAAGATTTGACCATTGTTACTTGCTTAAGTGACTATCAATGCACAATTTGCAACAAATTTTGCCCGCAACTCCACCTATAAATAAAGAAGATGATTATTTTCTTGTGTGCACTTTCTTTAAATTTTTGTATAACCTATAACCTCGGTTTTATTGTTTTGAACAAATTTGCGTGCTTCCAAGGCTGCACTTGTCTGCTCCCAAGTGCGATTCAACATAAATAAGCAATTTGTCTGTTTGCCATGAGCCACGGCTGTTGAGGGCCGAAGCTCAACAAATCCTTAATGTTCATCCAAAATTATTCCAACCGCGCTCAGCAATGTTAGTATTGAGTGGTATTCAATTTCCTCATGCAATCTTGATTTTTTTTCAATGTCTTCAATGACATTTTCTAAAAATGGTATTCTACATTCTTCTAATTTTGAAACCCCAAAGCATTTCAGGTAAACCGAATCCTTCCTCTCACTGGGATGATAAACAGTTGCCAGTTCCCGCATCCGGTGAGAGCCCGCCACAACTTCAATTCTCTTACGGCTGACATTATAGAAATAACCCATAAGTATTGATACAGAAAAATCACGTGAACTACCATGCTTGCACAATTTCTTTAATTTTGCGTGATTCACATGACATAAAAACGCATACATTTTACAGTGTCCTAGTTACAACCTTCAAAAGGGTCTGGGAATTTTTCTGATTTTCAGCCCATTCCCTTCTATTGCCTCTCCATCCTTTTCACTACCCTATCCACTTCCCTGCCTAGTGCATCACAACAGGCCTTACCCGCTCTGGCACTCACAGGGCATATCCCTCCTTCCCGTCTATAAGCTTCCTCGCGAGACGCCGACAATCCAACAGCTGTATCAAGCATTGGCATGTTCGCCTCCGACAAATCTCTAGAGAGGTTTGGATAGAACAGGAGAGCCAGCCCATGCGGCTAAGAATAGCACAGTGAGATCTGGATTCACATTCTAAGCAAGTCCTGCATCATGAGCAGCACTGGAAAACTGACAGCACACAGTGGTAATAAAAGAAGTCACAGAATCTGCTTATTTGGTCATCCATTGTGCTTGTACTTGCTGCTGGCTAGCTAAGGGGTAAACAGTAAACATGGTCCGCAGCATTTGTTTTTAGCTTTTTTGGATACAATGCCCCAACAGGGTCTCATGTCTCGCTACAACCTGTTTTATGAGTTCGATGGAAAAAAACTGTAGCATACCAGTTTGTCGTTTTTGTTCTTTATTTGCAACATTGGGTTTTTGATCAATTGCAATGTTGATGAAAGAACTAACTGCTGGTCAGTCTCATATTTTGAGGTTGCCTACCTCAAGATCAGTAGCCAGAATCAATCAATTTTTCAGTTCCTCCCATGGATGTTCAGTTTTAAGTTCAAGGGAGCTAATTCTTCGGCTCCACTGGATGACAGGGGTTAAGAGTTCCTGACAGCGCTAAACATGGTTTGTGAGACTGATGCAAATAATTTAATGCACCAAGGTCTAAATGACAAACCCTCAAACTCGGTTTCAAGTGCAGCGTTTCAACAGAAGCTTATCTAGTAGAGCACATTTCTCATGTATTTGTACAGTCTCACCCACCTTGGAACCATTTTTACTCTTCCACCATGCTAAATGCCTCCCGAAGTCTTCAGTGGGCTCACCCAACATGTATATATGTTCCTAGCCTTCCAAATAATTGTTTAATTGCATTAACTTTATGAGGGGCAACTATGAAAAGCCCTTGGCTTGTAACACCTTCATGGAGACTAAATAGGTTCAGAGGGATGTATTCACCCTTTATTCCAAGTCGTAGTTAAAATCCTGGATTTATATTGTGGTCCATAATGTTTCGGAGGTATACAAAATCGTTTGTATCGCAATTTTATTGCAGGTTTGTGTTGCATAGATTCTTCCTTGATGATTTGTGTTAGTTCATCAAGTGGTACGGGGGCCACTGCACTGTTCACAATTCTGGAAATGACATGAAATTGTGTGAAAATTCCCCCCATCGGGTCAAATTTGTTATGAGGCACATTTTTTCAGCAAGCAAAATTTCCCTGTAGGTAGATTTTGCATGTTTTGCCACACACAAATACCATTACGGAAACAGAGGTTTCAGTCTACCCAAAACTCTAATGGTGTGTAGATCTAGTAAAGCACAGGATAGGATTAATTACTAGTTAAGTACTGTGTTACAAGAAAAGCAACGCACTCTTCCTATGACCAGTTTGTGCTGTGTCGTGAGCAAAGAACACACTTTGGGTAAATTAATTACTGTAACTGGGACACAAAAGGATATAGAAGGCCCCTCCCCAACTGCCCCTACAAAATGTTCCCTTGACACAGCCACTGATCTTGAAGCCTGACAAGGACTATTTAGCAAGAAAAAGGAAAACCAAACACGAAAGCATTGTTTTAGAAGCATCCTCAATTATGCCAACTACCTAATATTTGCTTCTGGATTAATACAAAAAAATCTTTAGTTATTTATCCAGGTGTATGGGAACATTTTGGTGCATTTATTATGACAGCATGACAAGCGGGGAAGAATATTAACTTTTAACTGCCACAATCTAATCAAGCACTGGCAAAGTCGATGGGTCGTGTGCATGAAACCTATTGTCTTTGTCAATGGTTTTTAGTGTTGCTTTCTAGGATCCCCAATTCTGTCCAGCATTGCTAAATAAGAAGAAAGCCTATGAAGTGGATGGCACTGTCATATTGCAGGCGCACACACCAAGCATGCGCCTACAAAATGATGCTGACACTTTATTTTCTTTTTATTTACTGATCCAAATTGGATTGGGAAGGAGAAGTAACAGGTGACATAGGAGGAGTTAGCAACCGTGGGCAGGGGGTACGAGGCAACATAGAGAGGGAGAGAAGAATACAAGGGAGTCCGCTAAATAAAAAACACAAATGCACTTGCATGCTGTGCTTAACCAACAATAAAATAAAAAGTGCTTGAAAAGCAGTCAATGGAAGCATAGAAGCCAGGCAATCAAAACATATGGTAACGAGTCTGTGCTCCATGGGGGGAACAAACACAAGATTGACAAGTTGGGACACCAATAAGAAACAGGCAAAATGGGAGCAATAGAAAAGACAAAGCACTGGGCTGGCTCCAAGCGCCTCTTTGTTCTTGGTAAGCCCACAGTATGTCTTTCGCACCAAGACACCTGTGTTGTTCGGTAGGCTCAATAGGGACCAGTTTATAGAGATTGTGGGCTACTACTAAAGCGGCTCATACAGGATTGTATTAGGAGCAAACGCATGTTCACTGAAGTTAGGCACATTTTAAGCGTGGTGCAAATTGATATTTACAAGAGGGAAGTGGTGCCCACATGCAGCACAGCATAGCAGGTTATACAATGGGTGGTGATTCTGCCACTTCCCATATTAGCTGGCGGCATAACACACTGCACCATATTCCTCTCATTTTTTCTGATTGCCATCGACCCACCACATGGAAAGAAGATCTGTCAGCTGTCTGTGCACCAACCAAAAAACAACCTTCTAAAATACCTCACAGGCTCCTTCCAGTACTGCATATGAATACTAGCACTCATGTATACAATTGATGGACGGAATGCTGAACAAATCAAAACAATCAGCCCCAGTTAAGAGCCCCAGTTAAGAGATCTGGGTTGTAAATGTATGTATTGGCATTTATATAGCGCACTACTTACCCGTAGGGTCCCAAGGCGCTTCAACCGCTGCGAAACCCTTCCTGGCTTCCCTGAGAGATGGTCCCTTAATGGGTATCTCCAGGGTGAGACCAGGCATCCCCGGCGGTCTGGTGGGGCCGTTAGTGAAGATGAGGCAAGCTAATGCCCAGAGTTGCCGAGTGTGATCGCTGATCAGAGTGGGCACCGAGGCGAGAGAATTATCGAGTCCGCTGACCCTGGTCCAGAAACCTGCCGCGCCGGGAATCGAACCCTGGTCCCGGGCCGTCCTCTGCTCTCGGGTCTGCCGCCTCTAACCAGTGAGCCACACTACTTCACATCATTCTTTAGTTCACTATGCCACCCCAGTTTAGACCTGGCCATATGCAAATCAGTCATGACCCTGTGCCTTATGGGAACAGTCCAGCCCGAACTGCCAAGCCAGGACCTCCCTGGACCGGAAACAAGCATCCTAGGACCGGATTCAGGGTTTCACCTCTCTTCAGCCAGGATAGCTTGAATTCAGTGGCACAATGAGCTCAGGACCCACGTCTGGGCATACCTGGCACACTTAGGGCAAGAAAACAAAAGACACACAATTGATGGGCAGAATGCAGAACAAATCAAAACATTCACCCCCAGTCAACAGATCTGGGTTAAATCCCTCATTCTTTTGCTCACCATGCCACCCCAGTTTAGACCTGGCCATATGCAAATGGGAAGAAAGAATATGAGAGCGACGATGGAGCCAACAAATGGGAAGCCTATGTGCGGGCTAAAGCCCACATATTGAATACAACAGGTCTCTTCGAGACAGTGCTTTGGTTGTCTAGCCGAGACCTAAAAGTGCCCTTTTCATGATAAAACATGAGCAAGATAAGGGCTGCGCCCTCAAAATTTGCTTCTCTAGAGAGAAAAGTTCCTTTTGTATGGATGGTCCCTCACAGTTGCAGACTAATCTGAAGATTCTTTTGCACCCTATGCCCACTCAAGTGCTAGGACCTGTAAATCAGCACCATCAAGAGGAAATGTAGAAGTGTTCAACCAATGGTCTACTGCTGCCTCTCCTGTCTACTCTTTTTCCAATAGGAGTCGCTGTAGAAATACTTTTTTTTATTGGAGGTATGGGCTTGTATGTGGAGTTGTGCAAAGATTGGTCTCAAGCTTTGCAAAGCTCGTTAGAAAATGTAGCAACTTGTACACTATCCACAAATTTGCATGAAAAATTTAACTTTTACGACATTTTGCGTCCTGAAAGGAAATTCTGCATGCGTTTACAACAGTGCGAAGAATTTTTTTCGAAAACATATCTTTCAATGAAAAGTCTGTGTGTATAATTGAAAATCAATGCAAAGAGAGACTTTGCATACGTGAGGCGATCTAGACATCTTTGCTACTGTCAAATAGTGCACCGCACAATAGCTTTCTTGTCTCTGTTCCCTCATTGCCATGGTGCTTGCACTGTATTACCAAAGACTTCCATCATTTGTACGCGACCAGTAGCCCATGTAAATGAGATAAAAACCCTTTATTATCGTGCCAGCACTATTTGTAAAATTGAGGGGGCCAAAAAAGCTTATGCAGCCCCTTCTGTAATATCAAAGTGGCCACGGGGGTGAGGGTGGGGGGTGAGGGGGATGCAAACGCCTTTAGGGCCCATGGGCACTTTGTATAACACATCAGCATATCAGAATAGGTCAAACTATAACCACAATGACAAGGGACATGAACAGAAAAGAAAAAGACTGAACAGATGACATATTTTTCAAATTACAAGGAGAGTAATAACAAGCAGTTAGACTGATATTGGCTCTATCAGAACGAAGCTCAGGCACGAACACGCCAGCCGGGACTCTAAAGAGTCATGAACATCACACTTTGAAGACTCTGGTACACACCCAGCTAAGTCACCTGAATAGCACACGAACCTTCACCCGTGCAGTGCTCAAGCGACATTCCAAAGAGGATAGACAATCACAGCCACAGCTGAAACTGCCAAAGGCTAACTTCGTGAACCCAAGCCTACTCTGGTTACCAATCTTCAGGAATAAAAAAAAACCTTAGACATAGTTGACAGCCACACAGGTAAGGCAGGAAGGCTGCATGACTCACTTCGCAACCCCATGGAGCACAACCATAAGGGACTGTCCGACTCGATGATTCTTTTCACCCACAGTGACATCAGCCAGGGAAGGTCCTCTGGCCCCCGCTGCTCCATGGAGACCATTCTTTGTCTGAACCCCCAATGGAACTCGACAATCCGTCCAGGAACCTAAAGGGCCAAGTTAGCGAGAAATTTACAAAGTGCTACACAAAACCAGCACAGTATAACCTTTCAGTTTAGGTTTGTGCCGGTCTGTGGCGAACACAGCGCAGGAGAAAATGTTTTTACAACGAAGAAAGTGCTCTTGTGCGTAAGTAATCCAGTAGCCGAAGGTGTAGTTAGTAGGTTTATTCATTACAAGTAGCATGGTAAAGAAGGCCTGTCATGCCCAGTTATGCATTGTTTATCATTTATTTCTAAGTCTGTCAGTGGGAACACAAATTCAAGTGGTAAAGTCTTAGATTTAGGATGTATCCCCTAAAAAGGAAATGTGAATTTTCGTCAAGATTGTTTTCCAATAAAAAAAAGTTTAAATCCTCCTTTGTTTGCAGGTTCCTGGACAAACCGCCCACCAGCACTACTCAAATTCACCAGCTTGGCACCATCAATGGTAGAACAGGCTCTGCCCCTTGTGGGGGGGACCCTTAGTGCTAAACTGCCCTCCAGACAGGAAAGCTGGCACACATCAAGTGCTGCTACCTGGCATGCAAGAGCAGCAGCCTCGCCGCCAGGCTTGGCGATTAGTATGTGTCAAGAGCTGTGCTGCATTCAGCCATGTCCCAGGAACACGACCTGATCCCAGTGTGTTTACACGGCATGGCACAGGCCTGCTGAGGCCACTGCTGCAGACTGACACCATGGGAGAAGCGGCCAAAGAGCATCTATCTGTATGTCGAGTACACATACATGCATACAGGTGCACACAAATATGATACATACAGAGTAACAATGTAACATGGTCTTATATTGCCAATAAAGACGTTTGTTAACATCACAAACCATGAGGCCTGACGACGAGTGTTTGGTGAATGTCACAAGAGCCAGGAGATGACAATTTAGAACACATTACACATGCCAACCATTATGTATTTATTATATGCATTTATTTTGGTGTGATTAGCACAAAAACAATATTTTTCAAACAGGGAAATGTGTATTGAACGCATGAAGTTGAAACACTAGAGAATGACGTTTGATTGCCTGTAGTGGAAATAAAAGTAATGAACAGTGTAGTTATGGATTTTTGTTAGAGAACAAAGACTTTGCTTTGTTAGAAATGGTGTTCTTCCTGTTCAGTCAGATATTTGTGAAGCTGTTGCCAGCAAAGCACAGCTAACATTGGGCTCAGACTACAAGCAGAATGATCAGCTTTCATGAATAGATGACAATTAAACAGTAGGCAATGGAAAGGCTCACACATTTACTAAGGTACTCTTCCAATGTTCGGCTAACAATAGACATACTATTAGAGTGCTTAGGTTTTGCTTACACTCATGAAGAGGTTGCCGATTCAACAATGGGCATGGTGATGGTTAGTACAGCAGTTTGGGCTGGCATTATCTACATGTATTGTCATACTTTAAGACTAATTAACTGGGGGATGAGAGGGGAAATCAGATTAAACCTAGGCCTCCAATCTGCTCCCCTTGTGAGATATTTTTTGTATCACAGTTTTTTATGCGATAATAGAACTCAAGTAGGTAATAAATAGAGGATATATAATGGTAGCTTTGTAATATAGTCTTATGTTGCAGTTGGTGTCGCAAAAGCCACAAGACCAAAGACAGAGGGGTTAGTAAATAGGTCTACAGCTCCAAGATGGTGACATGAGGCCATAATACACATTACTTACATGTTTATTTTGGGGTAGTTAACTTTTTAAAAAACTGTTCACTTCAAAGTGCAGTTATCAATCAGCACTGATTGGAATTAGAATGTTTAGTTTTTTTTCCCTTTAAGGAATAAATCATTTATAAAAACAAAAACGGCAATGGTGAGGGCCAGTAGGTTATGCCATTCTGTGGTTAAGCGTTTGCTACACAATCGTAGAATTACCACATTTGACATTTTATTTGCGACCCAATTTTCAGATTTCAACAAAAATGGTTTTCTAACTCATATAGATCGAAACAGTACCAGAGAATGTGCTGCATAATGCAGCATACTTGCCTTCTCCTGCTGCATGATTTAGATAATCATGCCCATAATTTGGCCCACCATTGCCACATAAACCTAGTGAGGTGGATGGAATTGTGGCAACTCAGGACAGTATTAGTGTAATTCAGAATATGGTCTCCACTGCCTGAGGAAGAAGATGGAATAACACTGTATATTATGGTAGCACCGCATAGTTGTGTTGAATCGTGCAAGTTTGGAGGATTAGGTGAGTTGGACAAGCTCCCTTCTTTATGTTACCAGCGTGGTGCAGCTACTTTATAAACTCAGGCAAGCATCCCACTACTAACGTTGTTGCACATTTAGCGGTAGAGACCAATGCTTAGAAATTAGGACTAAACATTCACGGATCATGGAGACTGTTTGATGAAGACCTTGCTTCTCAGATCAGCACCAATGGTACAAGCAAATAAATGAACAACTTCTCCCTAAAACAAAAATTTACATAACAGGAAAAAAAATCCAAAAGAGGAATTATTAAATAATCGGACTCCGCCTCCTTACGGAATTACAATAACATCGGTACAGTCACTTGGGACACTGGATTTTCGTTATACAAAGGTATGAAAATTCACATTGGCAACTATTGGAGGAAGGGACAGTTTTACATGCTGATAATAGCAAAGACATGATGGAACTGAATATTAAAATATGCCAACAGTGATTTAGAGTCAACCAAAAAGATAATAGAGAAGCTTAAATCTGGAATAATCAACGTATTCATAACAAGAAATTACTAAGACATTCCGTGAAGTTTTTTTTTTCACTCAATTTCTTCTTCGCAATGAAGAAAACCGCACACCAAGGTCAGCAATATTTGTTTTTTATTCTTTCAGTAGCAGTGCAGTTTCCACACCCAACCACCACCAACGCGTTTCAACCCCCACGGGTCTTGCTCACGGCATGTGAGTCCTTTCTTTGTGTTACCATTTATAGTTCCCCATATTAGCCTATTAGGAGGCATTATGGGATTTGTAGTTCAGTTCGTTTCGTTCACCATTAGCGGATCTGTTTATGGTTCAAAAGGGCGAGAGTTCTTAGATGTCACTTTTATTTTCATTTTATTTTGACTCAGTGTCCAAAAATCGCCAAATGTAATGATTTCGAGTGATGGGGCTTTTATTGTTGTTGTCTCGATCACAAGGTCTGGATAGCATTTTTGTGTTTCAATATAGTTAGTGTCGCTGTAATATCCTTTCTTTGTTAATTTGTTGTAGGATTTGTTTAATGCCTGTTGATTAGTATCTCTCGACATTGTCCAATTTCAAGTTTAATGCGCAGTAAAGGCTTAGTGCCCGACAAAGTATGTTGTTAGTGTCAATTATTGCTATCCGCCTCACGATCGGTTTAATTAGCCCAGATGTACATGTAGGTCCTCATCTGTATTCAAACCATGGGGAATTTTAGTTTTGAATCTCACGATCATTTTCGATTCAAGTTTCCGTAGTTTGAGAGTCCCGTCACCCCCTCTTTCATTTTTTGGGATGTTACTAGTCCAAAGAATCTAATATCCTTCCACGATTTCTCTGTGTGGCTTTTGAGATGTTTGGCAATAGTGTAGTTCATGTCATCATTATGGATCGCTCTTAGATGCTCCAGGATGCGTTTCTTTTGTATTCTCAAATCCGACAGACAACCCACTCTGTTGGCAAACATACAGAACGTGTTCTGTCAGATGGCCAAATCTGAATTTAATCACGCAATTTGGTGCATTTAACCTTTGGATAAATGAACTGGCTAGCTAATGGCCTTGCTAATTACTACCAATGGGACCAGTATGCGGCGAAGGCGACCTTCACACCTGGTGTCCTGTAACACATACATCATACTCTGGACTCCCTCCTATAAAAGTCACATGCTCTCTGGGCTTTGACCAGAGGTTATTTGGGGCTTTATAAAGTGCAGAGGGGAATGTTCTACTGTCTATGACACCAACTGGGCAATTGATCAACACACACCTTGTAACGTTGCACTTTCTGCGGTTGTGTCAAGCAAGGGTGGCATGAGCCCTCCTGCAGGGCAGTAAAATACGGTCATATAAGGAGAATTGTGCGTTGTTCCCACTGCATATGCTGTACTAATGATAGCTACACCCCTAATGGGTCACTCTATATGGCCTGCCCTGATATCAATCGGATGCAGTACGTAATTGTGGGAGGGAACCAACCGGTCAAGCAGAGCCATCCTTTGGCTTTAGCTGCTGCAGACTCCTATGTACCCACGTAGTGCAAGTTATCATTCTGATTACTAATATTTTAAAAGCATGTGCCCCTTCATGTTTTTCTACTTACATTGTGCCTAGACGTATTGTTTGTTTACATGCTGCCGTATTACAGTTTGAATAACAACCGCAAATAAAACATCGCATTTGCAATGCAATAGGTCTCGCATTTACGCAAGTTTAAGCTATTGGCATTGTAAATGACAATGCCTTTTATTTAGGTTTTAAAACAATAATAAAAGGCATTGTCATTTGCAAAGTCAATAGCTCAAACTCGCATAAATGTGAGACCTATTGCATTGCAAATGCTTGTTTAGGTAAAAGTGCCTGCCTTTCACCACAACAAAACCAAGCCTCGAGGGACCTGCCTGGCTCTAGCCCCGCATGTGCCCCTCATGCAGAAGAAAACAGCAAATTAATTAAATAACCAAGCCCTGTTGCTAAAGTGAGCAGACCGCACTGCAATTTAATTAAATAAACAAGCGTGCCCGCAAAAGTGAAAGCGGACTGCGCTGCAAATAAAAAATAAATAAACAAAATTGTGCAGACCGTGTAGCATGACCAGTAAAAGGTCCAGTTCTTAAGGGCGGTAACAAATGGAGACAAAGCGGTACCAAGGAGGGACTAAAAAGCCTTTTTACCAATCAGAAGCCATCATTTAAGAAGTACAATGACACAAAGCCAATGAGACATATGGGTGGAAAGTGGACGAGGCTTCCACAGCACACCCTACTACAGCATGCCTCGCAGAGGGAGTAGCCATGCGTGCTGCCGCTAGGCTAGACCTAAAAAGTAAAATCACTACTGGGGCATTTGAGGAGTCTTTTTTTACTGTAGTTCCATTTACATCCAAGGTTTTGCAACAGATAATACATATCCGCCGTGGCTTATGACAGGCAGGACTGGCTGAATGATGGACCCACAGGTACCCCAAAGACTAGGGCATGGACAGTAGGCCACAGAGGGGCCCGAAAGATGTTGAAATGAAAGCAGAAGCGTGACGGGGACGCCAGAGACGGGTAAGACAGACGGAGAAGCTTCAAATGGAAGAGGTGGCAAACAGGGACCCACCGGCAACAGAAAAGCAACGGTAACGTGATGACGCCGGAGGCTCACGGGGAGTCTCTCGTGCAGCAGCTACAAGAAGGTGACAAGCAGTGGAAGAACCGAAATGCATCATTTTAGCAAAAATGTATTAATTTTCTTTTTGGAAGTTATACATATTTTGCATTTCGCCCTAAGGCAGTAGAGTGCTTTATACGAGCACCAGGTTTTGAATTTTCTTTATTTTTGGCACAGGGAGGTTATACGATTGCACTGGATGACACGATGCTGAGCCAACGCCAGGACTCGAACCAGATTCTCCAGTTCCAAATGTGGCAGCTCTAGCCGTTAGGTGTTGACATCGATCACATAGTTACATATCCCTTATAACCAAAAGGGCATATTGGCCTGTCATAAGGTTAAAATGCTTTGAGATTTCACTTTCTGCGATGTCGATGGGGGTCAAAGAGCATGCGATTTCACTACCACTGCCTCATGATTTGGAGACTTCATTGCACCAAGTCACTTCCATAGGTAATACGCTGGATTGTTCAGGGTGTAGTGCACTGCAGTTCATTCGACTCAAGTTCTTTATCATTCAGAAGGTAACTAGCTTTTTTCATATCAGAATGCCTGTCATGATGGCCTCTGCTACGCCTGCTTGGTACTTCAGATCCGTCAAAATGACTAAATAATGTATCTCACCGATGTCTAGATTTTTAAAAAGTTATCTTGAATTTAATATAGTGTTCAGAACCTTAGCTCAGGTTGCCTACTCGACTGTTCCAGCTGAGGTCCCTCCGCCATTGGCCTAGCAGGTCATCCACCCAAGAGAGCAGGAGCTCGCTTTTGTAATGTATTAGGAGCACATGGAGCACACAGGGTGGAAATCCGCCCATGGTCTAAAGAGGATACATACAGCCTGTGAAATTTTAACTCATGGATTTGGTTATTTGCACCCATCTGTTGTGTGCACAACATGAGAAAGAGTCACTGTGGGAGCGATTGAGTGGATGAAGGGAGAGCTGAGAGAGGAACTTGATGGTATTAAGACCAGTGCAAGGGGTTATATGCATTAGCCAGCCTGACGCCTTATCACATAATAACACTACAGATACCAATTTTAACCAATAGCGGTGCGAGAAACGGACCCAAGGGCACACAAGGTCATTGAATCACTTACAAGTGAAACCTTCTGTACATACTGTGTTTAACATACATTCTTTAGGACTAAAATGGGGTGGAAGTGAGTGATTCTTTTCGGGGGCATGTGACAGAGGCAGGGTATGTATTTGGTGGCATAAATAGTAAAAACCAAACTAGAGAGTAATGGAATGCTGAACAGTGTCCATAGGTGCCAGATGCGATTCATAGCAGTTTAGGAGGCGGCAGGCAGGAATGGATACAGCTTCATGAGGAGGGAGCGATGAGGAGCACATAAAATACATCTATTCCTATTGGTCAAGGTCATTGATATCCAGCATAGTGTGCTTCTCAGAAGGCGCTGCTTTCATGAATCTATTATTGCGCATTCTTTGCAACCCTTCTGCCGGAGTACTTTCCAGAAACCACTGAGTAAAATATTTTCTTTTAAGGTGAGACTATCGAGAATTTGGTGACTCTTTGGAGCTTATGTCGAAACACGTGTAGATGCTACTCATGGCTGGAAGTGGCATCATCATATAAACTGCCTGCCGACATTGTGCCCTTAGGGCTGCTAAACGGTGGCTTGTGGATCGGTCACTTTCATGGGCATGCAAACACCACTTACACAGGATACAAAATGGCAAACCCTCAACAACAATTGCAGGTGCTAGAAACCTAGCTACCAATCAGCCGCACAATGATAAGGAGCATCAATCCCTAAAGCCATCTCTTACTTACTGTACGCTCCCATCAACAATACCAAATCAATGTGGGTGCAAGCATGCCGTTGTCATGGCAACTGTAAACTGGCTGTGCAAGCCAAAGAAAGCATTGCTTGCACATGTAATGGTGCTTTTGTATTGCTTATGGGATTTTAACTAAATCACAAACACAATATTACATTGCTAAATATACCTGCAGAGAAACGAGGCAACGTCATCTCTTTAAGTAACATAGAAGGAACCATTTATAGCTTTAAAGTCCAGTGTGGAACACCATGACTAATTTTCTGTTCACGCCTGGCTTTACCTGTCATTTCAGCATTTTATCCTAAAAAAGGAGGAATAGATATGCAAACATCATTTGCAGTTTAAACCCTGTTCTAAATATTTTAACACCTGCCAATTATTTCCAATAAAGAAAATAATTCTTAATGCTCTAAACAGAATTGTTTTCACCACAAACATAAAACCAGACTTCTTGTCTTTGAAAATGCTTGCTTTTATATTTCAGGTCTAAAAAATGAAAAAAATCATTTCAAGGTGTCTGAAGAATACGATACCGGCCATGTGACAAATTCTGAGCACACACAAACGTGTGTATATATATATATATCAGGATTGCTGCTTCAACACCACCTTCTGTCTCCTTCAGTAAGCAGACACCGAACCCAAAATTAGTGCAAAACTTCAAGTTTATTCCTTGTCGGCCATTACGCGTTTAACCACCGCAGTGGCTTGATCACATGACAACGCTAGTTCAATTGTGGTCCAATTATAAAGCAGCACTAGTTACACGTGATTTAAGTGATGAATAGACATAAACGAAACATTTCGGTACCATTCCAACAATCATTGTTTTTAAGAATGTGGAATTATGATTGCAACATATACTTCTGATGTACTCAATTTGTCATAAGTAGATTCACTTTCATAGATATTGCATTTTAATTAATCATATACTATACAGTTTAAATAAATGCGTTATAAAAATAGAAAAAATAAATTCAATCTTTATAAATATCTCAAATCTCCATTGTCAATAATATTCATTAGCATGGTTTCTCATAAACGTCAGTGAATCAAGTAATGCAATACATTCCAAATATAAAATTTTGCCTGTGATAACTGCATGAATTCATGTTTCAACTCTCAATACAAATTTCATATAGTGCTAATGCCCACAAATGTTTCATTATAAAAAGTGAAAAAACCCGATTCCCGTGAATGAAAGTGCATGACGGGAAAAACGTATATGTATACACACACATACATACATATATGTATGTCTGACAATCTTTAATAAGAGCCAAATATGTCAGGGGCTGCTTTTATTAATTTCAAGTTGGTCTTTGTGTTATTTTATTTTATCAGTTGAAGGCTGTAATATGGTACCACGAGTGGCTAAAGGTTTTTGTCATTTTTCAACTTGGCGTGAATGGCACTAGCTAATCTTTTCCTCAAAAAACTCTACTTCAGAAATGCGAAAAGGCTTTGTCGCTTTTTGTTTTAGCTCAGCGTGGATGGCACTTTGCTAATCCTAAAATTGAAAACTCTGCTGCAAAAAACACATTTGAGGTGAGCATTTAGAGTGTTGTGGTTTTGTAGAGTGCTTTATATAAAAGGAGCTGCTCTCCACATAAAACTCGGGCATTATAGATTTAAGGCCTATTTTGCCATGGAGGGGTTCTGATGACATTTATAAACCAAGAGGCTAACTGGTTCATTAATGTCATGGCCTAGTGGTTTATAAATATCGACTAACTCCAAGACGGCAATATAGGACCATATGGCATGTTACCTGTAAAGTCCTTTTTATATTGCATGGTTTAATAATTGATTTTTGTACCACTGGAAAATTTGGGCATCATCCGTTTCTATTCATTGTTTGCCTAAGGGTGAAGATATGTCTTTCAATGTTTTGAGAAACGCCTGCTTTTTTTGGAGATAATGTGGTCATTTTTAAATGTAAAGCACACTGTAAGGAAATTGAAAACACCCCTCCTAAAATGTGGGTTTCTTTTCTCGCACATTGACACTATAAAGCAGTTTAAAAAAGATCTATATTAAAAAGGAGCAAATAAGTCACAGTGTAACATTCTGCTGTCAGGGTAATCACAATATTGTTTTTCATAAAATAGGGAGGATTCATTGATGGACGCTTTAATCAAATACAGACTTGCAAGGGTGAGCTTGTCAAAAACAAGCATTAGAAATGCAATAGGTCTCGCAGCATTAGAGTTAGTGCTTTTAGAATTGTTTATGGGTTTTTTTGTAAATCTTTAGCATGAGGTTGAGGGTGAGTGAGGGTGAGGGGTTGAGGGTGGGTGAGGGGTTGAGGGTGAGTGAGGTGAGGGGTTGAGGGTGAGTGAGGGTGAGTGAGGGTGAGGGGTTGAGGGTGGGTGAGGGTGAGTGAGGATGAGTGAGAGTGAGGGTGAGTGAGGGTGAGGGTGAGTGAGGTTGAGGGTGAGTGAGGGTGAGTGGTTGAGGGTGAGTG
Source organism: Lissotriton vulgaris (assembly GCF_964263255.1). Taxonomy (NCBI): domain Eukaryota; kingdom Metazoa; phylum Chordata; class Amphibia; order Caudata; family Salamandridae; genus Lissotriton; species Lissotriton vulgaris. Next base: position 1,323,852,077 of record NC_141687.1, on the reverse strand, counting down.
AGGGTGAGGCCGAGGTGTTGAGGGTGAGGGTGAGTGAGGGTGAGTGAGGGGTTGAGGGTGAGGGGTTGAGGGTGGGTGAGGGGTTGAGGGTGAGTGAGGGTGAGGGGTTGAGGGTGAGTGAGGGTGAGGGTGAGTGAGGGTGAGTGAGGGTGAGTGAGGGTGAGGGTGAGTGAGGGTGAGTGAGGGTGAGTGAGGGTGGGTGAGTGTGAGGGGTTGAGGGTGAGTGAGGGGTTGAGGGTGAGGGTGAGTGAGGGGTTGAGGGTGAGTGAGGGGTTGAGGGTGAGTGAGGGTGAGTGAGGGGTTGAGGGTGAGTGAGGGTGAGGGGTTGAGGGTGAGTGAGGGTGAGGGGTTGAGGGTGGGTGAGGGGTTGAGGGTGGGTGAGGGGTTGAGGGTGAGTGAGGGTGAGGGTGAGTGAGGGGGAGTGAGGGGTTGAGGGTGAGGGTGAGTGAGGGTGAGGGTGAGTGAGGGGTTGAGGGTGAGTGAGGGTGAGTGAGGGGTTGAGGGTGAGTGAGGGTGAGTGAGGGGTTGAGGGTGAGTGAGGGTGAGGGGTTGAGGGTGGGTGAGGAGTTGAGGGTGAGTGAGGGGTTGAGGGTGAGTGAGGGGTTGATGGTGAGTGAGGGGTTGAGGGTGGGTGAGGGGTTGAGGGTGGGTGAGGGTGAGGGGTTGAGGGTGAGTGAGGGTGAGGGTGAGTGAGGGTGAGTGAGGGGTTGAGGGTGAGGGTGAGTGAGGGTGAGTGAGGGTGAGTGAGGGTGAGTGAGGGGTTGAGGGTGAGTGAGGGTGAGTGAGGGGTTGAGGGTGAGTGAGGGTGAGGGGTTGAGGGTGGGTGAGGGGTTGGGGGTGAGTGAGGGTGAGTGAGGGTGAGGGGTTGAGGGTGAGTGAGGGTGAGGGGTTGAGGGTGGGTGAGGGGTTGAGGGTGGGTGAGGGGTTGAGGGTGAGTGAGGGTGAGGGTGAGTGAGGGTGAGTGAGGGGTTGAGGGTGAGGGTGAGTGAGGGTGAGTGAGGGGTTGAGGGTGAGTGAGGGGTTGAGGGTGAGTGAGGGTGAGTGAGGGGTTGAGGGTGAGTGAGGGTGAGGGGTTGAGGGTGGGTGAGGAGTTGAGGGTGAGTGAGGGTGAGTGAGGGGTTGAGGGTGAGTGAGGGTGAGTGAGGGGTTGAGGGTGAGTGAGGGGTTGAGGGTGAGTGAGGGTGAGGGGTTGAGGGTGGGTGAGGGGTTGAGGGTGGGTGAGGGTGAGGGGTTGAGGGTGAGTGAGGGTGAGGGTGAGTGAGGGTGAGTGAGGGGTTGAGGGTGAGGGTGAGTGAGGGTGAGTGAGGGTGAGTGAGGGTGAGTGAGGGGTTGAGGGTGAGTGAGGGTGAGTGAGGGGTTGAGGGTGAGTGAGGGTGAGTGAGGGGTTGAGGGTGAGTGAGGGTGAGTGAGGGGTTGAGGGTGAGTGAGGGTGAGGGGTTGAGGGTGGGTGAGGGGTTGAGGGTGGGTGAGGGTGAGGGGTTGAGGGTGAGTGAGTGTGAGTGAGTGTGAGTGAGGGGTTGAGGGTGAGGGTGAGTGAGGGGTTGAGGGTGAGTGAGGGGTTGAGGGTGAGTGAGGGTGAGTGAGGGGTTGAGGGTGAGTGAGGTTGAGGGTGGGTGAGGGGTTGAGGGTGGGTGAGGGTGAGGGGTTGAGGGTGAGTGAGGGTGAGGGTGAGTGAGGGTGAGTGAGGGGTTGAGGGTGAGGGTGAGTGAGGGTGAGTGAGGGTGAGTGAGGGTGAGTGAGGGTGAGTGAGGGTGAGTGAGGGTGAGTGAGGGTGAGTGAGGGGTTGAGGGTGAGTGAGGGTGAGTGAGGGGTTGAGGGTGAGTGAGGGTGAGGGGTTGAGGGTGGGTGAGGGGTTGAGGGTGGGTGAGGGGTTGAGGGTAAAATTACGTTTCATTGGTCACTGATTCTTATAATTCTTATGTGGCAACTCCTGGAGAACATCAGCCAATGGTGCATTTGAATATAAGCGTTAGTAGAAAAAAAATGGTGGAAATGGTTCTACAGTCTATCTTACATCAGCGTGCATTTGGGACTGGAAGCACATTAAGCTGACCTGTGTTTGGCACTCCTGTTACCACGGTTACTCTCTGGTGAGAACAGTGACCCAAACCTTGTAATGAGGGAATAAAAGGTGTAAAAACATTGCTTTTTCCTCGATTGTTAAATTTAGGTGAAATAACACTTTGAGCACACAGCGCAAATATAATGCGCATCTGTATAATTTGTCACCCACTTGAGCGCTAAATGATCCAGCAAATTTATGGGTTTTGGCACCGTACAGGAAACGGAGTTCATTTGTATTGCAAAAGCAGTTCCAACACAGATGATTTGAATGGAAACAAAAAAGCCACACACACCTTTTTCTCTCAGCAGTGTACTAAGGCACCTCTGTGTTATTCTTGTGTGTTGCACAAGTTACTTCTTACATCCTCGTTGTTAAGGGCATTAACAGGCAAAATGCGGTAACTGTGGTAGCGTAAATAGGAATAAAATGGGGAAAAATATTCTGGTGTGTTTACGGAGCGGCTCCAAATGCTTAAACTGAAAAGGAAATTCAAGCACACCGTGTTAATTATCTCAATAAGGGCGTTGATTTAGTTATGAGACAATTCCTGGCACAGTGGGTTTAAATTCACCCAAGGGCGGGATTCGGTACAATGCTCGCCATGCCTTCTTGTGAAAGAGGAAAAACTCAGCAGTTATAAGTAAGAACATTAACTAATTGCACGGAGAAACAAGCGCTGGCAAAGTTCCTTGCCGAAAACGTGCAGGAGCAGTGTACTAAGGCACCTCTGTGTTATTCTTGTGTGTTGCACAAGTTACTTCTTACATCCTCGTTGTTAAGGGCATTAACAGGCAAAATGCGGTAACTGTGGTAGCGTAAATAGGAATAAAATGGGAAAAAATATTCTGGTGTGTTTACGGAGCGGCTCCAAATGCTTAAACTGAAAAGGAAATTCAAGCACACCGTGTTAATTATCTCAATAAGGGCGTTGATTTAGTTATGAGACAATTCCTGGCACAGTGGGTTTAAATTCACCCAAGGGCGGGATTCGGTACAATGCTCGCCATGCCTTCTTGTGAAAGAGGAAAAACTCAGCAGTTATAAGTAAGAACATTAATTAATTGCACGGAGAAACAAGCGCTGGCAAAGTTCCTTGCCGAAAACGTGCAGGCGAGGTGCGACACGGCAGGACGGAAGGAAGAGAGGGGAGGGGGAGGAGAAATGCGACACGGCGGGAGGGGGCGGGCAGGGGAGGGGGCGGAGAGGGGAGAGGTGCGACACGACGGAAGGAAGAGAGGGGAGGGGGAGGAGAAATGCGACACGGCGGGAGGGGGCGGAGGGGTAAACAAAGACGGACGTGCACGCGCCCGTGACTTTTAAGGTCAATGCGCATGCGCATAAGCTTAATGCGCATGCGCATTGACCTTAAAACTCACGGGCACTGCAAGGAATCGCCACGATTCCTTGCAGTGCAGATAAAGTGTGGATAACTCGCAATAGTCTCGCTTTGCTCGATGCGCATGCGCATCGACAACAGGCGAGACCTAATGATGATTAATGCTTTTAAAGTAGCACTGTCATTGTTAAAGCTGTGTTTTACCAGCACTGAAAGAAAGCCAACTGCTGCGTTTACCATCCATTTCACTTTATTTGTTTAGGCAAGCTAGATATGCTGCAAATTAATTCAGCACTGTGTATTATGAGAAACAATTTGCCGTTAGACCTCTTTTCTGAGAAATACAAGCTTTGAAACCATTGGCAAACATTCAATAAGAAGGTTTATATATGTAAGATATACATATATTACACCAACAACACAACTATTTTCAGATCTGCTTCCCAGTGACTAACCATGTATATATTTCTTGGATGCGAACACTGCTTTTTGATGGAACCAGAGATGTGTGTTACAAATGACACCTGGGCCTCGGCTTTGCATGATAAATGAGTGGTCATGCCTGTGCAGAAGTGTCTTTGCAACAACACATATGTTTGACAGTTCCTTGGATAGAGGCTGGAAGAGTCTTGGAAAGCCGCAGCAGTGAATGTTTTTGCAACTAGGTGCTTATTTAAACAATTCACAGCTTTGCACTATTTCAGACATTTATGGGTTCACAACGCCGCAATGAAAACGTTACAGTATACGTTTCATGGACCATAATGTATTCAAATCCCCTTCCCTTCAAAAACAGAGTCACAGATGTTGTGGTACTTTGCATGCCTTGTAGTGAGTGATGGACCAATGAGAGGTTGAGAAACCTATACTGTACAGCACATAAGAACTCAAATAGCTCGCCCAGCATGGCCCATGGTTGTTCTAAGCAGTATGGATTTCCCGGTACATAAATCCTTGTGTGTCGTATCGCTCATTATTGGCCTGCACTTTCCAATATTAGGGAAAAATCATGTTGAGGAATTTCCAGATGTTGACGGCAGCCCATTTCTGCAATCAGCCAGTACTTCTTATTGGGAAGGGATAATATGAAATGTGGACATCAACTTCACGTGTGTTACGACAGGGCGGCTGCAGGCACTGAAGAAATAAATATGCATTCCTCACAGTGTGTTCACTCTCTGCCTTACACAATATTGTCACCCGACAAAGCATACATCCAGGCCCTCCGTCAAGGCAGTCCAATATAGGGGCAGATATGACAGATCCTTAACAGATTTTCAAGGTAACCATGGACTTGGTAAACTAATTCCATCCAGAAGCATTGCAAGAATTTCTTTTTTGTGGCTAGCCTTAAAAACTGTCAAGGACATCATCTGCAGTTTTGACATCATATTAGGACAGGGTGGGTGCTATATTTCCAAAGAGACCCATGCATGTTTTGAGGAGACATGGGCTTGGTTTGGAGTGGAGTGGCATAGTACAGGAATCCATAAGAGTGTGTTTGCAGCATGACCTGTTGATGTGCCGCAGCACTGGAGGGGAGTGATGGTGGGGGCCAAGAACCTGTATGGGTGAACTGAGCGGGTCTGTTAAGTGCCCCATGATCGGTACACTCTAGACCCTACTGATGGGAGGCACTCTAAGAGATAAGAGACTAATAGGCACTGGAGAAAAAAAAACTACTAGGAAATCATCAGAGCAGTTTATGTGAGAAAATCCTGAGACACCTCATCTAGGAAGATAAGGTGAAGAGCAGACGATACCAAGGACATTGTATCTTATAGCCTGGTTATCTGCTAGGAGAGCATTGTTGCCCCGGACAGGGTATCATACCTGAATTGGGCGAAATCCACAGGTGTCAATGGACTCAGAAAACTTATTTCTTTTGTGCTTTTACATCTGTTCAGTGCTAAAGTTGTGCTGGTGGGTATAGGTGGTGTGCAAAGGCACTGATTTTTTAGGGATCAGGATTTATTTTTCATCATAATATTATGAGAAAGGAACAAGAATTGGGAGAGGAGAGAGAAAGTTGGGAAAACAGAGAAAGAGTGGGATGGAAAAAGCATTCAACAGAGAAACACAGAGACAGGAAGTGTTTGGTGTTTTAAGAACGGGGAAGGAGGTGGGATGAAAAATAGGCAGCCTTGGTATTCAGCAACCCTATCTTTGGTAGTCGCAGTGGTGGAATTCTAAGAAAAAAATCTTTGGATCCTTAACTTACTTTAAAAAAAAAAATATATATATATATATATATATATATATATATATATATATATATATATACATACATACATATATACATACATATATACATACACACACATTAAGCACTGCCCCACCCCAACTTTCCAAAATACAACTGTGATGTCAAGCGCTCACAGATTCTTGAGAAAAAACAGATGGTTTAACACATATGACTCCGCATACAGTTCCTTCCACTGCAAGGCATCAAGGCTTCATCATGACCGCATTGCAGCAATTGCTCGTTTTCCCCAGACTCGGATTCTCTGAATGGGGCCGCATTAATTCAAAGCTTGCGTTATGACATTTTCTTCTACTTCTCTCATCTGCACTCGCAGGCGAGCGAGCGATACCGACGAGGTTACCGACAGCTGAAAAGCTTCTTTGCCTCAGAAAGACCTCATTCTCCCTGATGCAACCCAGAACACAGAGTAAATTACCTTCGTTCTTAGATGACTCGGAGGACCCAGTGGTTAATTGAAGTTGTGATGCCTGAAGCAGACGTAATAAACTCCACCAAGTCTTAAGGTACTGATTGTGCCAGGAATATCTGCAAGATCCTAAAAATAGCTCTACTGACCTAGCCTGACAACTTGTTAGAAGAGCACTCAACTGCACTTGGTTGTACGAGAACATGTAGCGAGCGCGGGGTAACCCTGGAAAAAAGTGGCATAACTAGACCGCTCACGTAAAACATCGTACAGAGTTCTGGCTCAACCTGTGAAATGGTACGATGATATCATCATTTGGGAGGAAATGGCAGCTGTAACCGTTCCCACAAAATGTAAAAGAGCTGAAAGTAATGTGCCTTCTAGGAAGGTAGTTTGCTTCCAGAATTTGACGTGGGGAGCAATTCAGAAATGACATGGAGAAAATTGAAAACACAGGTGTTTTGGTTTCAGAATGGGCCAGTATCTGATTAGGCATGCTTGCAAAGGTGAGGTGAGTATTGGAATTCACATAAGTATACTGTGCCATGAATGTCATTTTATTTTGCCATGGAGATAGTTTGGTGTGCAAAGTAATTACTGTGGAGATGCCTGTAGGTTAAGTGTTTGAATCGTAGAAGACTGGTTGCATCTCTCAGCCTTTCAAGGTCAATGAAATAAGTTGATCTGTTGATCATGTGCCTCCTACTTATCCCACTTAAATTCCAACTACTTCTTCTGTCATAACTTCTTTTCCACCACATCTCTTGTTCTCTCTTGTCCTCTCTACTCCCTGCTGCTACAATTTCTTCCCATCCTCCCTCAACACCTTACTCCTTCTCCTCTCAGTGGTTGTTCCTACTGTCAAGGAATGGGCATTTTAGTTGATCCTGAGGGTGCTTAGCTGCCATCTACTTTTACCCTTTCTACCTACAATAGCCCAGAGTGATGAGCCTCTCAGAGCTTGTTATCCATGTAAAACAAGCATTGGAAATGCAATAGGTCTCGCAGCATTAGAGTTAGTGCTTTTAGAATTGTTTATGGGTTTTTTTGTAAATCTTTAGCATTTTTGTTTCCTGTAGCCAATGCTAAAGAATTAAAAAAAAAAGCCATAAACATTTCTAAAAGCTCTAACTCAAATGCTCCGAGACCTATTGCACTGTGTGATGGTGAGGGGTTGAGGGTGAGTGAGGGTGAGTGAGGGTGAGGGTGGGTGAGGGTGAGTGAGGGGTTGAGGGTGAGTGGTTGAGGGTGAATGAGAATGAGGGTGAGTGAGGGTGAGTGAGGGTGAGTGAGGGTGAGTGAGGGTGAGGGTGAGTGAGGGTGAGTGAGGGTGAGAGTGAGTGAGGGTGAGGGTGAGTGAGGGTGAGGGTGAGTGAGGGTGAGGGTGAGTGAGGGTGAGGGTGAGTGAGGGTGAGTGAGGGTGAGGGTGAGGGTGAGTGAGGGTGAGGGTGAGTGAGGGTGAGGGTGAGTGAGGGTGAGGGTGAGTGCGGGCGAGGGTGAGTGCGGGTGAGTGAGGGTGAGGGGTTGATGTTGAGGGGTTGAGGGTGAGTGAGGGTGAGTGAGGGGTTGAGGGTGAGTGAGGGTGAGGGTGAGTTAGGGTGAGGGGTTGAGGGTGAGTGAGGGTGAGGGTGAGGGGTTGAGGAAACAAGCAGGCACTCCGAGTCTGCTACTGAGTACCTGCACTTCTGTTTTCCCATTCCAAGCACTGAAGTGAAGTAAACACTGAGCATGATTCAAGGAGGCTTACCATTAACAGGGTGGGGGGTCAGGGGAGGGCAGCAAATTACGTCACTAACTAGAGACAATGCCTAAAACGTGCTTCGAAAGATACCGAGAACAAATGTGACTGACCACCACGGGAGAGACTGTACCACAGCACGTACTCGAAGTGTTTACTTTGGCAACACCTTTCACACCTGTGAAGCCAATTAAATATATTCGGTCTACTTGTAATAAACTGTCTGTAGGTTCAGCTCTGGGAGAGGTTGTTGTTCCCTGCAGTCAAAGGAGGTCAAAAGAAGCAAGCTCTTCCAATACACGGCGCACCCAAATTCACCCAAAGTACGACATACCTGAAGGGACACAAAACCTATGTTTGTGTGTGTGTTACGTTTCCCTCTAGAAACTCACGTCAGGACCGAGAGTCCTCGGAGGCCGGGAAACGCCCAGTCAAGTGATCTGAACCCAGTGCTGGGGTCGCGGCAGAATGTTTATTTAAAATAGAAATAGAGCTGAAAGCCTCCACTTGAGGGCACTTAATTGCTTGGCCGGGGAGGTGCCCTGTGATGGGCCAGCAGCCCCATCCAGGACGGGTACAGTGCTTAAAAGCCCCCCCCCCCCTCAGTGCACCCTAAACCTGGATCAATTGCTTCGAAAGCGCACACATTAATCACCAAGGCAGCGAGGAAAGGGGGAGACCGGTCCAATTAGTGCTTGGAGACGCCGGTGAGAAGACGGTGGGCGCACACCAATTAGGGTCGGCACTCAATGGGCCTCTGTGGGCTCAGGCGCCAGGGGTGCAAGCAGGGGAGAGCCGGGGTGATTAACCGTCCTCAGGGCGCACAGGCAACTCTGAAAAAGCAACAGTGAAGGAGAAAAACACAAGAGGCAGGAGAGAAAGAAAACAAGACGGACGGACGGAAGAGAGGGGAGGGGGGAGGAGAAATGCGACACAGCGGGAAGGGGAGGGGGCGGAGCGGGTTAATTAAATTAAACAAACAAACAAGACGGACGGACGGAGGAGAGGGGAGGGGGGAGGAGAAATGCGACACGGCGGGAAGGGGAGGGGGCGGAGCGGGTAAACAAAGACGGACGTGCACGCGCTTTTAAGCTCAATGCGCATGCGCATTGAGCTTAAAAGTCACGGGCACTGCAAGGAATCGCCACGATTCCTTGCAGTGTGGATAAAGAGCGGATAAGTCCCAATACTCTCGCCTTGCTCGATGCGCATGCGCATCGACAGGCGAGACCTAAAAAGGCCAGTATGGCCGCCCTTCAGACCTATGGACAGAAACGATAGATCAGAAGAACAGATTTCCTATCTGCCCAAATGTAGTGAAAGCCTACTGAAGATCTTTGTGAAAGCAACCGAAGCAAGAAGAATAAAAACTAACCAAGCCCGTTTCCCTACTTTTCCTCAGACTTAAACACCAGGACTTTACAGCTTGGCTGGTTCCCCCAGTAGTCTAAAGCCACAGTTGCAGAAGAACCGCATGGCAGGCACACATCAGATCCGGTCCATAAAACAGGAGGACTACACATGAGGCACCGCCCAGAATCCTGAACCAGTATCTGGAAGGGCTAGCATTTTACTTTCACATCAATTATCATAAGTATTATGCAACAAAATATCACTTAATATGTTTGACGAAATAGAAAAACTATTATTTTTGTACTGGTTTGCATCCTTCTGTATCTTCAAGATCAATCAGTAAGTTAAGTCAAAGCTATACCATGTTCTTCACTGCACAAATCTGTTTTTAGCAGTTACTTTAACATGTGCAAATCAATTTCACTAATATAAACCATACAGTATGGGACTGAAGTCATCGATTAATTTTGCTCAGGCCCAGCAGGGAACGAAGAAAATATGGCTGAACAGTTGCTATGCAACATTTGAACTTTTTGGTGACCCACAGAATCTAAAGGAAATTGTATATTCCATTTGCGCCTGCACAACCATGCAGAGGTTGCAATGAGCCGATTGCTGGCCTAAAATTCCCTTAAAATTAAAATTCTCTAATAAAAACGATTTAACTACAAAAAAAAAAATTCTAGCCTTAATCAAAGCGTGGAGGTGCCACAGGTAAACTAAGCCCTGCTTGCGTGAAACTACTTCCTGCTCTGTGAAAAGTGTGTGTTGAGCTGTATTTGACTTTTTATTAATAAGTTGGTGTATTACTGTAGCATGTTGAAATGTGAGACAATTATGAAAGCCTTACGAGCTAAACTGACAGATCTCCACACAGTTGGACTGGTCCACAAAATTTGACGTAAATACAATCATAACATTCCTCCAATAGCATAATCATTATTTGGTGTTAATATCAGACTCTTTAGGCAGTTACATACTGGTTCAACATCCACATGAGTAAATCCCATTTGTAAGGTGAACATCCCGCTTTTCCTGATTTTGTGACTCAGGAATAGCATTTTGCCCCGGGCAGTTGAATTTAGGTCTTGCAAGTAGCCTTGGGAATTGTGGTTTATGAACTTCTCACACTAAAATGTATGATTGGTAATAGACTGCATACTCAATTCTAGATACTTTTTATCATTCTCTTATAAATATTTTGACAAAGAGTATCCATACACTCCTCATCAAAATAATGGATTGTGGAAGTAAACATGTATGTAGGCATTATTTGCATAGAGCTCAATGTTACTCTGGGGTAGCATTTCCCTCAAAAGTAGCACCTTGATTATACTTCTCCTACATCACTCTCTCAGAAGTTAGTTTTTAATAAACAAATAAGGAAAAAGAAATCCATCACGAGTATTTGTCCTTTCTCTGCACACCTGGAAGAGACTACCATGGTAACTGTACTGCCCAACTGCATTGTCTCTGCGCAATGAGAGGAAAGTTCAAAATGGAGGGAAGTGCCAGAATCTAAGACGTAGAGCGACAGATACACAAGAACCTGAAGTCTGCAGAGGTCCAGCTGCAATAACAATGTTTTCTACAAAGCACACCGCCGCTATTTGGAGCCAAATCCAAACTGCACCAAAATACCTAGAAATAACAAAGTAGTTTATTTTGCCAATTCATCCTAATCTACTCCCTTCCATTCAGGAAACTGAATGCTACGCCTTCATGGAGGACCAACGTCTCACATTCACGTACCTAGAGATCCATTCTCACAGAGCTGCCTCCTCAGTTCTTGCATTCCGCAAGAAACTGAAAACCTGGCTCTTTACAAAGCCCTGGTCTTGTCTCAACCCATACAGCGCCTGCTTTAATGTCAGGATACCCTCCCGGCTGAGTTGTGCACTATACAAAATACACTTAACATACTCCTACCACATTTGTGTCTCATCGCCACATTCAGAAGCCCCGAGTCAACGACCACTCCCCTCAAGTGATTCACACCCTCCCAGTTAGAAACCCCAATCCGAGTCCCTGGACCTGTATCCTTATTGAACAAAATGGGTCCAGTGCTTTAGAAAATACAAAACATTATTTAGAAATAACTACACACACTAAACAGAGATTAAGATTAATAAAAGCGTTACTCACAACCACTTAATGGTTTTGTCTTTTTTTGAGAAATCATAGAACACCGTTTTAGTACCACCACTATTTATCTCTCCCATAGCGAATACTTTTTCTAAAACATATTACAACGTTGTTCTTTGCAGAATTCAGTATGTAAGTGTCTCAACACAAGGCATTTGAGATTCAAAACTTCAGATCCTTAACAGAGGAGAAACATATCTCAGCAGTGTCGTGTCTAAATGCGGAGGGGTTTCTTGAAACGCTGGCAGCTTAAGAACACTGTAGTGTAAATTATGTATGCACATCCATTGTGAAACTAAATATTTTGGTAACAAATGAGAAAAATATTTCCACTCGGTTTGAAATATACCGATTTGTATTGTTTTCTTCTTACTGCAAGTAAAGATAAAACATTCCCTCAAAATATGCACTTGGGACAATCACACGATCTGTGCACGATTATTGCCACTTTAAATTCTCAACCTGATATTGAAAAAATAAAATGTGACCAGAATACTTTTGCAGATTACTAAAAACTACGCTGTACTGCTTGTGTAAAATTCTTAGTGACACTTGATCACTGTGACCTAGAATTAGCTTTTGTTGCCTGAAGCTGCAGGTTATTCAGAACATTAGATTTTCTGTGGCAAATGGGTCACATCCACAATTATATATTTTTTTAAAGTGTAGGTGGGAATTGTGCAGTTTAACTGGACTTGCTTATAGTCCTCTTAATTTTAAACTGTTAATCTGACAGAAACATAACTGTTCAGATGTTGCCAGAGAGTATCAAAGATAAAAATAAGAAGGCAGATTTGACTCGATCGATTTAGAGTCAGTCAACCATCAAGTTTCAGTAGAAGCCAGCTTTAGGTTTCCAGAACACACTAAAAAATACGATCTAATGACACTGCAGAGAATAATTGAATTTGACTTAAACAGGAGTACCTAGTTTGTATAAATGGGCAATCTGTAAATCAATATGCTTTTTGGATCAACATGCGCAAGACCAGCAATTATATGGAGTGTACTTTTTAAACTCCCAGATAACTTGCTCCATTCCACCATCCCAAATGAGCTGGATTTATATGAAGGGTAAAAGCAACACTGTCCAAGTACAGATTTGATCTCACATCGGTTAACCACGCGCTTAAAGCTTGATATGAACCTGTGCCCTTAGTTTGGGAATTTATGTTGCATCTTTCGGGAGGTCTGTACTTGAACTGTCAGGCACTGGTGGCATGCGATTTTGGCAGATAAACTTGGAGAGAGCTATCTTTAGGCAGACACCCTAGACCTTTTATGGTGATGTTTTTACCACACTATGAACTTTAGATCCAAACCATGGTTCTTAGTGTGGCCACGCTAGCGGTGCTTGAATGGATAATACGTTGTGTGAGTACTTACTACCTTTCCTTTGCTCAGTGCTTAGTTCGTAAAACAAAATAAAAAATAATAATAATAATAAGTGCCCGGGCCCTAGTCAGGAGGCAACTGTAGCTTGCACCACCTAGTGACTCTGCCTGACCTGAAAATGACAAAACCAGCACAACTACTAAGCATCACACTCCTACAAGTGTGACAATTCAAACTATTCCAGGCCCGAAGCTATAAAGATGGCTTGGGCGGCAGGCATTAGTCCTTTTTTATGTATATTGGATTAATCAGCGACTGTTGTATTGCTCATTTCTAAAAAAGACAGCGCTACCACGTGGCAGGCTGTAATAAGCGCAGGAGTTGATAATGAATTTCTGGTGCCCAGCACCATAAACTACCACCTCAATTAAGTACTGCTTTTGATGCAGGTACATATTTCACAGTTTGCACAACCATTCAGGGTCCCCGGCTCTGCCTTTGTGTAATGAGTATTCCTGTCCTCCCACATCCATCAATGGGCTTTTTTAATGAGTCTGTTAAATTGGGTCTACTCTACGCCGGACCGTAGGATATTTCATGCACACGTTGTACTTTCCTGTGAAAAAATATATTTAAACATTCAGCCTCTCTAAAGTCTCACATTTATATGCTATTCTAGGAGTGCTCCAATATTGAACATTGTTCAGCTGATGTACAGGGAGTCCGACTTTCAGCAACATGAACATCTCTATCACTCCCCTTTATTCCCCTTCCTCCTGCAAAGGCTTTGAGCCGCCAAATAAAGTTTGTGATTGAAACTGTTGACCATTTTATTATCCTATCATCCCTAGATCCCTCTCCAATGTAATGACTTTTAAAACTTCTCTCATCGAGCACTCTGATGCAAAATGTTTGTGACTCAACTGCAAGATTTTGCCTTTAACTTCTTAAAAAGTAAATTGCCATCACCAAAATAAAACGTCCAAAAATTTAAAATCCTTTATTATTCCTCCATTGTACCAGGGATACATTGGGTATCTCAGTTCTGCTGTCTTCTGACAAGAGCCACCACTGTCCCATCGGATAACTGAACTCGTGCAGAGAATTGCTTTAAATTGAAGTGTAGCTGCCAAGGTTCAGATACCACCTAACCAATGAAACAAGGGCATAGCATTTCCACCTCCAATCTTGTGCTTCCTGTTCATGACTCTATATTTCTCAGTGAGAGCATCTTCCTTCTCCTAATTTACCAAGTGTAGGTGAAAGCAGACACAAGCAACCAAATTTATGGCTGGACACCGTCAGGGTTGGTAAAACCTTTGTAGTGCATTCTGAATCTCTTTCCTCGCGCCTTTGCAAGCTCTAGAAGAAAATTATGCTTTTGAAAGCACCACCAAGAAGTTGTAGCGCTCGCGGTGGCCGATGGTGACAGTATAGGAAGTACTACCAATGATTTAGCTTCACCTGGGCAGTGCGATGGGTACTCCAGAGCCAGGTTCTAAAATCGGGCCAAAATTACATGGAGTGTATTTTTCGTTCATTTGCCAGTCTGATCAATTTAGTTTTCAGCTGTAGGATAGTTTCACTACCGGCTCCAGTACTTGCCCCTTCCCAGGATCTCTCTAAACCCTGCATGCTGTGCAAAGAGGTCTTACAATTAACACCAAATGTAAGCAAAGCCAGTAGGTCAAACTTTAATGTGCCAAAACATGTAAACATGCGAAATCACATGTGAATGCTTTTTACAAGCATTGCTTGAACAAATTGTGTTTACCACTTTAAACACAGTCATCTTTGCTTTGACAGAGCTGGGAAGGCATGGCAAGATAAATAATTGAATATAACTTGATACTTTTCAGACATGAAATTGTCCTTCGATGATACACCCAACAGCCAATAGAATGGGGTGAGATAAATTTCTCCTCTAAGTGGAACCAAAGTCTACCCCATGCATATGTTAAAGAATTGGTTACGGTAAGTAATGGACATCTGTGCTTTCAAGCCAGACCTAAAAATGGCTGCCGTTGAGGTATATGCACCAAGTTAATTCTGATACACAATCTGCAAAGCTGATCTCAAACCTTTAATATCTACATAAAGCAGGCTGTCTCTTTCATCTTAACCTAGCCAAAACCCTTAACAGACACCAGTAGAATGTATTCATCAAATGCGATTTTTATATTTTGCGAGTATAGCCCAAAGAGAAGAAAATATGCAATTAAACTACAGATAATGAGGGTCATAGAAAGCTAATTTTAAAATAAAATTAAACCGAAGAAAAGAGGTAAAATTTCAAGAAAATATCAAATTAGATGTTTTTACTAGGTTTTCAGAGTCCTCCCATACACCTGACAATTGACACGTGATAATCAAATCACACTCTTCAATATGTTGGCAATAATAATAAGCCTTTTTTAGTGATATGAACAGAGGTTCAATTCTGTCGAGATTTGAAGTTCTGTTCTTTTCCTGCTGTGTGTTCTCCTCACAAAGAACCACATTTATTCCCTCTCAACGTCCTGCTCCTGACAAGATTATCAAGCGTTGCGCCATGCCATTGGCGAGCGTGGTAATGTCCCCGACCCCTCTCCCCCCACCCCCAAAAAATATCCTCCTTAAGGTTATTTGCTTTCAGCTAATGAAATACGTTGTGTATCTGCCACCGAGTTAACTCCTCAGGGGGAGACATATGGCCGCGCAAGAACTGAGGTGGCTGCCTCGAGAGGAAAGTCCGCCATTTTCTGGAGACACCCCAGGCCACGGGCTGATAATCCCCGGAGATCTTTTTCCTTGCCCAGATTGCCCCGGTGGTTTATCTTGTCCAATTAGCCATCTGCCAGGCCTTTATTGCTGTACAAAAAGAGAGCCCTCCCCTCCACTGCGCGGCCATTGTCCCTGCTGATAAACACACATCAGACGCCATTGTTCGCAGCCCATGATGCTTCACGCGATGGAGGCTGCCCTTTCAGATTAGGGCACACGTCTAGACCCAACAGCTACGGCAGGCAATATTTTATTTCCAAACCACAACTTTGCGCATACAGTAATGGCAGACCACTAACAAACACAAAGGCTGCCCAAAGTCCCTGAAAACACAAAGGTGACTCGAGTCTCTGAAAGATGCCATTTGCAAAAAGTTCTCTTCGACGTCTCCGCAAAGCATGACGTTAATCTAAGGATATTTGCATAATTTAACACAGAAAGCAATCAAAGGCACAGCTGAATAAATACGTGGATGCGATGCAATTCATCAGAGGCGTCAGACAAGGCTAATTTTGATTCTAATACAAGGAAACATTATCCCATCCTCCCCCCACACCACCATCCCCACAGGCCTTCCCTTCAAGGCCACCACTGTAGTATACAAATGACCTCAGCAGCTGACCCCCTAGCCACAGATGTCCACTTAAAAGCATTTCCTTCGGTCTTAACGTTTGTTTACCTTACAGCACTGAAGGAAATACCCCGATTCTGCAAAGTGGCAGTGTTTTGGCTGCGGAGCAATTATTGCATTTATATAGCGCTTACTACCCCTGACGAGGCGTTGAAGCGCTTTTTCGGAGAAGCACTATATAAATGCAAACCTTTTTCCCCTCTTCTATCCCTTCGCTATCCGTCTCACTCCAAATAACGGACTAAGACCCACCACTCAAATTCATTTCATATTTCACTACGCTAATTCACCACTAATCCTCTATGGGATTCCGAGTAGCACGCTACTCGCCCAAAAACAGCGCTTCAACACCCCATCAGGGGTAAGACGCACTATATGAATACAAACCTTTTTTCCCTTATCCCCCCACAATGAAAGAATCACAATGGTGATTGGGATGGCGTAAGTACTTTTGCTACTGGACTGCTAAATTGGAGAAGGAGTAAGGACTTTGAACAGATCCTTCCTAGCCCTCGAGTACAGAAACAGTTTATGTGCTAAGTGGCTGTACATGCATGGAAGCAATTTGGATTAGCCCAGAACTTCTTTGTGCAAACCAGCCAGACAAGCCACCTTCTAGCACGTGGAATTCATTTCATTTGCAAACTCAGCAGAAATCCTTCCAGCACATGTTCATCGATGTTTGCGGGAGAGCACTCTAAACCCTCTCAGACTTTCAAGCAGCTTGTAACTATTCCCAGAGCAAAAGGGCGTTGCACGAAGTATTGTATGGCAGCCTCACGAAAGGCCCCCATGAAACCCATTGGTAGATTAGATATCACACCTAACCCTCATTTCTTTTACATGTGGCAGCTGTGAGTCACAGAAACTTCGCAAAGCTCACTTGGAGGAGAACAACCGGTCTTCAAGGCAAAATAGGGTTATTTTTCACCATGTGCGTTTCTTTCCAATAAGCCAGAAGCCACCAAGGAACAAGAAGTTTCCGAGAGACAGGATCTTCAAGAATTTGGTACTTTCCCGTTTTGGCGAGCCTTCTAGATACTGGCTAGCTTCAATCAGAGAATACTCTACCACTCAACACACTCTCCAACTAGTTCTGTGCATGCTTGGCTCTGAAGCGTATGCCAGGAGACATGTTAATATAAAACAGAGCATCAAATTACCATTATACACAAAGACTGACTTTTTTGGTGGCACAGTGGTGTCCTGCTACCTCATGTGTAACCCAGATACTCTGGCTTATACATCCCTAACAATATGCAATGCTGCCTGCATGGGCCTTCTATGTGCTTAATGTGTTGCTGGGCCACTTTAAGAAACGGGTTGTATTTTGCCACATAAATGTAGACTAGGAAATCAAAGTGAGGTCCCTTTGAAAGTATATGAGGTCTGAAGATAATGCAGCACCTCAAGGTTGGTGTTGCTGGCAGAGCATTAATACAGGTACAGTTTAAAGGCAACATAGAACTAAGGTCACTGTTTCCAATGTACAGAGAGGCTTAGACTGAAAAGGATTCAGAGAAAGGGGGTGGTGATGGACAAAGCATCTGAATTAAACAGAATACTCGTACCCAGTCAACAGATCAGGGCTTGATCCATCACTGTTTTTTTGCTCACTGCACCATCCCAGCTCAGAACCTGGCTACATGCAAATTAGTCTGTCCCTGGCCCAGTGCATCATGGGAAAAGGGCATACCAAACTACCAAGCCAATTCTTTTACTAGATAGGAAACAAGCTTCCGGGGACCGGTTTCTGGCATTACAGCAGTCTTCGGCCCGGCTTGCTTGAATCCTGATGGTGCAGTGAGCAAGGGACTCATGTCTGAGCATACCCTACCACGCTTATGGTGGACAAAACGATTCATTGAAAGGGGGTGGTGATGGACAGAGCATCTGAATTAAACAGAATACTCGTACCCAGTCAACAGATCAGGGCTTGATCCATCACCGTTTTTTTCTCACTGCACCATCCCAGCTCAGAACCTGGCTACATGCAAATTAGTCTGTCCCTGGCCCAGTGCATCATGGGAACAGGGCAGACCAAACTACCAAGCCAATTCTTTTAAGTTCACATCTTTTAGATGATGACTTTTAACACATTTTGCCTGCGTCCGATAATGTACTGCTTACAAATAAATGTATATGTAGGCACATTTCCATACCATCGTTCATTTTGTCCAAGGACCAAATACACTGAGCAAACTGCCCTTGTATACTGTTGTCCGTTAAGAGACAGCTCTGAATTGGTAGAATCAAAAATGACAGTAGGATCTGAACTCACAGTGCAAAGGGGTCCAGTTTTTATTATATAAACTGTCCCAAACCTTTGTTCGGTAGAGGAGTATTTTCATGGATTACCTTGGTCACCCTGGGCCAGAGTTCTAGCCCAACTGAATCTCATCACTATCAAGAAAGGGATAGTGGCCTGTTCTACACCAGACTGGCTTCCAGATGAAACACACGCACAGGTAAATGGGGAGTTAGACAAGTCCAAGGTATCTGGCAGAACCGCATGCATCTTATGCTCTCTAGGATAGGTAGTGCTAGGCAGGGGGACAATTATATATATTCATATAATTAATGCAAAAATTTGAATGGTTGAATTATTTTTCACTATTCTTGTAATGCAGGTTACAATGCTCCGTTTCCTTCTACTAATCATTGCAGTGCATGTATTTTGCACAAGAATCAAATTGCTTCAATAAATGTTTGAAATGCCAAATTGTGTATTTCCTGTCTCCCATTAGGCATGCCTGAAATAACAACAAAGTGGTAGACCTTTTTCCACGATTTCCTAGGAGGATTTAGGGTTGTCGTGTCCTAAGTTTGCAGACACCATCAGGTACCCTGTGCCGTTTATGGGCCCAGATGGTGCACTGGGAGCTCACCAGGAAACAAGTCATCATGTTTTGATGATAGGAGTGGACTCGGCCAACAAAATGTTGAAACATGTGTTGTCCAAACGCACAGTCTGACTACATTGGTAGGAACCGTACACCACCGCAGTGTCCTTCTGCTCTCACCTCAGTGCACACAATGTTGCACAAGAATCCATAATAGGCAGTGGCTAAAAGCGAAATGATAGGCCCCCTGCAGAACATGAAGGAGGGGCAGAGTCCCCCATATCGCACAAATACCTCATTGGCCTTCAGCTGAATGGGGGCCCCTAAAGGTTTGAGGGACAGACTGCACTGCAGAGGGGAATCTTTTACACCCTTTAATAAAAAGTTCTAGCCGATCCCTGTCTAATATAATCCTTAGCTAAACAAAAGATTGCTGTATCCTATCCTCGCTGGCCACTTCAGATATGGCTGGCCTCAAGACATTACAACTTCAGCAGACATCTTTGACGGTGCTCAAGGAGTTCCCTAGTACCTAAGAGTTCACAATTAGAAAATGTTACTGGTCCATACAAATGGTTGCAAAGCACGATACAAATGCACCTAACAGAAGGGACCTTGTGGCACTTTCTGTAAAATCAAATTGGGCAGGAACACCAGAGCCCATGGAGTAATGCATTTCAATACTTGCATGTCTCGTTAGCATTTTTTTAACACAGCACTGATTAGTTCTAACTTTTAGCTCTAATTTTTTCGATTAATTTGAGGTAGGAAAGATCATATCGGCCTTTCCTGAACGGTTTAGTAATTTACCCCCTTGCCAACAGAGTAACAGCAATCTTGACAAAATGGCAGACAGGTCAAGCAGTAATTCTAGTGCAGAAATGGGATATATAATCAAGTAAAAGAAAAAAATATTGTTGTAGGGAGGTAGGAAATGAAAAATAATGAGCCGAGAGTGAGCCGTTTCCAACAGCTTGTTCCCTGGCCCTGTATATTGATCTTAAAGAGCACTGCTTCACATGGGGAGGGCCAAACTCAGAGTAAATATTTTCAGTTGAATATTTGCAGTTTGCTGCTGTTGGGTCTGTTGGCAAAGACGCCCATATGAAAAGCTAATGGAAGTTGATGCACCTGCTGCGGACTCTTCTGTGCCAGGTGCAGGTTCGAATCCCAGCGGCGCAGACTCGGCCTGTTATCATCTGGAGGCCTAGAAAAAATAACACCTCACATATTTCGTAATGATTTAACTACTACTAACTGGTAGCTAGAAACAATGCAGTTGGGGTTGTGCACTACACAAACAATCAACATTACATACTGCATGACAACGGCAAATAGAAATGCTTCGTACAAAAGAATTAGTCTGAACAGCCCAAAGAACGTGCCAAGATGGAGCAGAAATACAACAGCTCTCAGGAATTACTGCAGATGACCAGATTTCCTTCTCTCGCTCAGTCCTACCTATATTTCAGTGCAGCTGCAAAACCTCTGCAGACAGGCACCGACATGCCTTGTCAAATTAGCTGTAATCATTCATTTAAATAGTCTTTGAAGGAGGAAAAGCCAATGTAGCACTCTAGCCCCTCCCCCGCTCAGTGACGCAGAAGGCAGTAGTGTAAATCCAGCCCTGCGCCACTGGCGCAGGAGGAAGGAATGTAAACAAGAGCGAGAAGGCTAAACCCAGCGAGCTGCACCGAGAACAGACGAAAGAGCTACAAGTCTAAAATACCTCAAAACAAGTATTGACACTAGAAGAGCCCAGAACTAAAACAGGATGGGCACATTTGCTATTACTTCGAGCGCTGCAGGAATCGAGGCTGCCTCCCTGTGTGGCATGAAAGGGACAGTGCAGGGCACGCCTTCTCTACTAATATATGGCGATGCTGCAAACCTTTGCACCACAGTCAATGAATGGTACGTGCGAGAGTCCAGGATATGTTTTGAACTAGGAGGGTAGCCGTATTACAAAACATGATTCTTAGGTTACCTTTAAAACTTTCCCACTTTATTCATGTGCGGTGTATAGGTGGAGAGTTGTGGGAAAGTCTAGAGCAAAAAATACTGTTATCCTACTTTGTGTTTGCCTCAAGGAGGCCCATTTGTGTGGGGGCAAAGCAATGTAAACAAATGTAGTAGATGGGGATTTGCATCTAAAACGGAGTGGTAGCGTGAGAATGTCCAAGTATCGCCTGTGTACCAACCTTGGGATGCTCTCTTGGTGCTAACTAACGCAAAGCAGCATGCAGTGCATCTTTGAGTTACTGTGAGACACCTTTTCAGCACAAAACACGCTGGAAAGTAAATCCCCAAAGCAACACTTTTTGCTGGTTTGCGTTATTTTTGATGACTTTGAAAAACTGGCCTGAAGCAGTCTGCTAATATTATAGGTGCGTACGCATCAAATGGCGCTTGCAGGCTTTGATAGCTACATAACACGTCATTGCAAACTGTACTCTTTTTATGAGGAGAAGTCTCATGTTTGGGGACTTCCAACGTTTGGGGGTGGGGGTGCATCTTCTACCATACATACAGCAGAAGACCTTTTTTGAGACAAGGGTTTTTTAAACTTTTATACACACGTTTTCGAACCTTCAGAAAGCAGAAGGCATCTTTTAATGTACAAGCCAACACTTGGTAATGTAGAGTGCGAGCATTTCCCGTGTATAAATGAGTTTAATCTTCCAAAAGAAGACATCTTCTGCTACCTGTTTTGTCACAGTAGGTGTTGACCATGTCCCCAGAATGAGTTTTTTTAGCCTTACCACAGAAGATGCATATTACCATCAGTTGGGCGAAC
Source organism: Lissotriton vulgaris (assembly GCF_964263255.1). Classification (NCBI taxonomy): domain Eukaryota; kingdom Metazoa; phylum Chordata; class Amphibia; order Caudata; family Salamandridae; genus Lissotriton; species Lissotriton vulgaris. Next base: position 1,323,830,399 of record NC_141687.1, on the reverse strand, counting down.
CAAACTGTGTCCATTCCCGAGAATAGCTATATTTTCTAAGGACTGGTTTGCAAAGATCACCTTCACAATCTATGTTTTTCAATGTAGAGGTTGTTGATTCCAAAGAATAGTGTCATTTTCAAAGTCTTGCAGCCGCTTCACATCTAGGTTTTGAACATCTCCGGAGCATAGAAATGGGTTTTAGGCCTTGTCACAGCAATACACATCTATGAGCCTACGCTGTGCACATGGAGTTTTTTTGTTACATATTTCCTGAAAACGGGTGGGTATTTAGGGGCTTGTGGTAGGACATGGCATCTAGATCCTGCTTTGGTAGCAGTGCACATGCATCTAAATTCCATCTACGTATGGATTGCACTGATGCTAGAAATCACAGCACCATTAGGAAATGGTCCAGCTTGCAAAGCGCCGGCGGTTCAACCCATTATATCTGGTGGCTTAGCAACAAGGAATAGATTCGTACAAGCGGACAGGCACTCATGAGCGCTCCTCCCACACCACGGACTGGAGGACGCTGCCTGCCTATTAACAATCACACCGCTGACAGGAATGAGCGAGATATACAATTGATTGTCCAGACCTTTCTACAATCGAGAAGAGGTATGAAACGTCCCACTTTCACGAATGCTGCTGGTCACTTCTTTGCTCATTCCTGCTGCCGGTGCAAGGGTGTTTCTAACGCTGACCCTTCCCTACTAGACCCATAGCAAGTTTTCAGAATATCCATTGGGGGCAAATTTCCATACAATTAATTTGTATCTTGATCATTCGCAAGGTCTTTGCTGGCCTAAAAATCAGGCTAAATATGGCTTACACCTGTGGACCAATGCTGGCCACCCATGCACTAATGAATGAATGTAAGACCATTTGAAAAGTGTACATGGCATAAAAGTGTCTTGACGCTATGTATACACATCTACACAACATGGAGTAGGTGCTAATGCCGGTTTATCATCCAAGCTTGTGTCTGGCTTAAGGCTCGCGGTGATCAATAAGGGCAGGGACTGGAAAGGTGAGTAAATCTGCAAGGTGTTCCAGAGCAAGGGCAGGTGGTTAAAAACGGAGTCACAAAGGGGCTCTAAAGCAAAAGCGTGGAGGTGTATGCCTCTTGTGCCTATGACAGTGGGAGGATTACCAGATTCCTTTAGTCACTGGGTTTCTAGTCCTGGGCTCCCCTTTAGCACACCATGGCACTCTCTTAACTTTAGTCCAACTGGATTAATTGCACTGAATCAAAATTAGAACTTTTACAACATATTACAATAGTGGAAGTGAGACAGGAAACACAACGAGCTATAACCACGGAACGCTGTTGACTGATAACACAGCTATTAGGTAGGCTAGAACAAGCAATTAGGTTATGGCACGTGCCAATGCACATTATTTTGACCATGTGAATAACCCATACACGTGATTTTTACATTGATTTTGTAATTGTACAGCAATTGCTCTAGTTTGTTCACTTCGCTTACACAAGTGATAAATCAATTTTTAACTCAACAAACTATACATGTTGGTCCACTGTATGGACTAAAGATGTAATACAGCAAAGGGCAGCCAGAGGTAGGCCTTTGGCACTCTGAACCCAATAAGCATGTCTCAGCCTACATGTCATTACTTTTTCTTGCACTGTCCCAATCTGCACCGTGGGCATCCTTAGTATACTTAAAATAATGCAGACACAAAGTTTTCCTTAGGACTTCTGTCCTCCCCTGCTGGTGCAGCCACATTCTCTAGTGAACTGATATCAAATCTGACTTGTCTCCATTCTACCTCAAACCACTGCCTTCAACACACTACATTTCCAGTCTCTTTATCTCATTCTTGCAGGTTCTCTTCCATTCCCACCTTCTTGCTTTGTCTTGGTTTTATTATAGCTCTCTTCTTTCATTTGGCTATTTCTGCCTCTTTCTCCATACATTAGATCAATATCCGATGATGAAAAATTGCACAAATTCAGCACTAGAATGCACTTCAAATCCTACCCAGTCAGACAATTTTTGCGCCAGAAGGTCTCCGCTGAATATTCAATATGTGGCATACACTTTCTTGGAGCTTTGAAGTCAGTCTAACCTCCACTTTTAATCCTGTCCATCAATTTACCATCCACTCTCTGGTTGCAGGACAGCAATGAAAACACTGCTCTGTCGAGGCCCATGAAACGAACTGCAGAGCATTAGTTGGCAGCAGCTGTAATAACACTATCTTTTATTTTGGTCTTTCTCTACTAAAGAGGCTCAATGCACCTGTCCGTTAGATCCCAGGAGACTTGGGTATTTCTGCTACAGGAAATGAAAATGCAGCCAGGCGTAATCCATGTCCGGAGCTGACCCGTAGCCCTGGCTGGGCACACTGGCACGAGGAATCCGTGTGGCATGTTGGCTTTGGCACCTGCAGCAGGCCCCACAGTCATACGTCTAGCTGCCCTGAAATTCTGCTGCATCCCGTTTTATTTTTTGTTTCTTGGTGAAGGGACACTTTGATTAAGGAAAATCTCCCTAACTAAATTTTCTGACTATATTTTCATTAAAAAAAAGTACTTTTGTGAACAACACAGTTTGGCGATCGTCTCCCTGTTCATACCCAGTTTCCTCTTCTTTTATATCAGAATAGGTCCAGGAAGGCGGATCCATACCTGGTTTTTAAGATAACCATTTTCTATGTATTTGAGTTATATTGTATACACATATATCCATATGTAGATCCGGTAAAGATTGGGCATGGATACGGGCCTCTTGAACCTACTTTGGCCCTTCCTTATGTAAAAGTACCACAATGGGGCCAAAATTGAGATTCAAGTGAAAAAGCTACTCAACAGTTCCAAAAATGTTGGAGACTGACCGGTGGCCATGACAACTACTAGTCTCACTTACACCCACTTACTTAACTGCGCCCTTTGATGCACCTAAATGGGTTGCTGCTGATTTTAAAACATGCAGAAGTTGATGATGCCTACATAATCCCAAATTTGTCAGCTGTCTTTGACATCGCCAACGAGATCATTGTCCTCTTGATCCCAAAAGAAAATACTTCACTAGTGGGCGAAGTACTACATTGGCTCTGCTTAATAGAGCAAGGCTTCCAGAAACTGACACTATGACCACGCTGATCTAAAGACCTCACTCTAACATAAGAACTCTTCCGAAGTATTCAATCTCTTGCACAATGGTTTGTGATTCTCCTTTGGTGCCAGAATCAACGTCAGAAGCTCCTCCGGTGAACAACTGCCTAAACAAGAACTCAAAGATGAATGTCCGCCAACATGGCCTCTTTACCAACCCAAAAACAGATCTATGGAATTTTGGTCTTGGCCCCAAACTATTTATTGGATTTCTAGAGTCTTATAAATAGGACTCTGCTCCTCTTCTGCTCTTATACCAATTTCACATACCTTCGAAAAGCCAGCTCAGGCCAAACCTCAGAAGTGTTCCTACATACGACAAGTCTCTTTCTCTTACACACAAAATATCACACCGGTTTTGACATGTTTAACATTATTAAACTAAAACTCTCCATCTCTGAAACTACTTTAAAACTGCAATCTAGGCACTAGGCAAGGTTGATTGCTACAGTTCAGTGTTCCAATTAGTCCAGAAAGCATGCAACAGACAGGAGTGTGGCCAATGGTTCTGGGTCTGCATCTCCAGAACCCAGTTTCTTTTATTTTCGGGTTTGTTTTCTATAGCTTTGCCACTGCCCTTAAGGGAGGGAGCAAGACTGTTTCCAAAGCAGAAACAATCATTAGCAGCACTGAGATTTAGAAGAGACAGAGTGCCTGGACAGGAAATAGGAGTATCAGGAGATTCAGGTGGCAAGAATGTGCTGGAAGAATGGTTGAGAAATAATATTGTTATGATGCTTTGGAGAAATGTCTGATTGAGGTTTTCCAGAAGAGAGTCCATATTTCTGTCTTCGACAATGCTTTTCCACGCAAAAAGAACAGTGGAATGCACCAACAGCACTCTTCAAAATCTGTTCACCATTGCCACAAAAATCAGTGGCTCATAGCCCAATTCCCAAACAAATAAAAAAACATATCACCCCCGGATTCTGCAAACCAGAAATACTAAGTATTGATGTCGCTGTGTTCACAAATATACAAACACCTATTCACCCTGCCCATAAACCTAACAGAACAAATAATTAACACCTTTAATTTTCATCTGCATATCATGGTTCCATCCACTTGTATGAGTTTTACTGTACATGTGTAGCCTATGTTTACAAAGTATTAACCTCGGTGTCATGATGGCATCAGGCAAAAAAGGATCTGAAAGGAGGTTAATAAATTGACACTGTTATAACAGTTCTTAGTGTGGTTATTGCGAGACATGTTACATGTAGAAATGTAATTCACAAAAGAATTGCTCTGCTATAAATCAGACACACCATGTGTAATCCTTCCTCATCCATCCTATGTTTGTCGACAAGACACAAGATATACTTTGGATGCATTTGGGGGAAGGGGCAGATATGTATTTTACAGAGGGAATTACCACCGCCTTATAAATGGTAACACTATAGAATTCTTCCCCAGGTCCTGTAGTGTTCTAGTTAAATTTGTGGGCAGACCCAAAAAATGATATCAAATGTGTCTGATGTAGGACTATGAGGATTTTCTTCAAGCCAGACTTTCAGGAAATTCTCATAAGATATGTTTACATGCAACAAATCCAAAAAGGAAATAATGTACAATGTTCGTGATTATGAAACAACTCTAGCCAGCCCTGGTTTCTATGGTCTTCCATGCCTCACAAACTGAACAATTTGTTGACTTTAATAATACATTTTAGTTTTGACTATGACTGCCAGTTGTGGCATGCACAGCCAAATCCATTTGGAAGCGAAATAACAAGAATGGGCCTAGGTATGTATGGGGTTTTGCTAGATGTGTGAATGGTTGAGGGAGGGCTGCTCCCATACTTCTAGATTTGACAGCAGCTTTTGATGCGTCCACCATGAGTCACTGATCAGTTGCCTCTGAAACATCGGGGCCGGTGGTTCTACAATTGCCCTCTTAAGTTTAATTTTGCACGATCAAAAGCAATCGGTGGCCCTAAATGAATTTACCCCAAACTCTCTCTCTTTTCCCAGTAGAGTCCCTCCGGGATCTTTGCCTAGTCCAATACTATTCAACATTTATGTATCTAGACATGTTAAACTTCTAAGATCCTTTGGATTCTCACTTACTTCATATGCCAACGATACTCAGATCGGGGTCTCTTTGACCATGAATGAGCAGAATATCAGTTTGAGATTGCACAAAGGCATGCGAGCAACCAATGAGAGGATGGCAAGGAACTGCCTGAACTCTACAAAGACCTCTCTTTGGAAATTCAACCTCGCTCTGACCTCCCTCCTGGTGGCCAAGGGAACTAGGCTCTCTACCAACACGTATAAAAAAGGTTCAGTGCATGATAGACTCACCTTTGGAGCCCAGATCAATGCAGTTACATCTGCTTTCTTTTATACTGTGAGGTCGTTGAAAAAAGTTCTGCCTTTCATTCCACCAAAGCTTCAAAAAACAGTAGTAACATCTATGGTTCTTTCAAGAATCGATTACTGTAATGCCTTGTTTTTCAATATGCAACATCAACATTTGAAGAAATTACAAAGTCTTCAAAATGCAGCAGCACGACTCCTACTTAACATCCCAAAATTTCAACCTTTCTACCCAGCACTTAAGACACCTACACTGGCAGCCTGTCTGCCAAAGAGTCATATTTTAAGCTCTGTGCATTACTTTTAAATCGGTATTGGACCAAAGTACCTGAAGGAGAAATTCAAATGGTATTCCCCCAGAGGACTCCAAGATCCTCTACTGCAAAAAATATTTCAATTTCAAGATTTAAAAGACTCCTGGGGATGTAGAAGCTTTGTTAATAGTGCATCCAAACATGTTACCCTAAAAGCCATTGACACTGTATTCCTCTTCAGGAAGTCTCTTAAAACTTTTCTCTTCACTAACTAAATATCCTTGAGCTGGAAGCGTTTGGGTTTCGATGTGAGCTAGAGCCAAGACACCTTGGATCATATGTGCACTCAAGAAATTAATTTGACATAAAATTGAGTAAGACACCTATACAAGAATCATGATTCAGCATTGCAGTTTGGCCTTGGTACCATTTTCTTCACATGACATCTGCTGCTAGCCAAGGACAGGCAATGATAGAAACGAAGTTCTTTCTCAGAACATCAATATAGTTCAAGCTTGCCAAATATATGTTCCATCTATCATGAAGATTTAATGCATAGTGCACATTTTCTCATGTGAAAGTAAACAAATGAGGCAAATGAAAATCTTTTGGAGCGCCAAATACAGTGGAATAGTGTTAAAGTATCAGCTTTCTTTCTTTAGGGTGCAAACACACATTTGAAAGAAGCAAATCAAGTAATATGAAATGAACTTTGCGACACAGTAAATTATACGTTTGTGTTGTGTAAAAATATTATTTGGTACAGTTACTGCAGGACAAGTTCACTGTACACTAGAGACACCCTACCCATATAAAGTAAATTACATTTTTCTAGCACTAGGTTTTCACAACTCTGTGCATTCTGGGAGTTGTAGTCATTACCTGTCCTTGAGACCCAATCAGGCAGACACACTTGATGATATTGATTTGTAAAAAGGAAATACCAGGAAAGGATACTTTGTATTTAGTGCACATGTATTAATTCAACTACCCTAAATGTGATATAGGTTAGTGAGAAACATATACTACATTTCAGTGCAACGTTTGGGTGATTATAGCAAATGACAGAAAGAGCATGTATAGTGCATAGTATTCTAAGAGGGAAAGGATAAAACACACCTGCTGAGAGCACTGCACTATTACCTAGGTGTAAGCATTTCAAACAAGCTAGTCATTAAGAGGGCACGGAAATTAAAGTCTGCTAGTGCCTGGCATAATTGATATAACAAAAGTATGCCCAATGATTGAACGTTTTTTCACCCATATGGCCTTCCCAACTCAAATGTGAATTCCTCTGCAGGTTAAAAACAGAACAAAAAAGTTTTGCTTTCTTTGTACTGTGCACATATGAGAAAATAATTTTATGAATGGCGACTCGAGGTACTTCTGTGAAGTGCAAGCAGTCCTCATGAGGTGAAATGATGTACCAAACAGCCAATAGCAAAAGGTAAGAGAAAAGTACTCCCTCCTGGGCAAAGCCAAAGTCCACACTAGGTTTAGTTTAAAGCATGTGTCCAAATAGGTCACGCAGGCAGCTACACAAAAAGCAACTCCGCCAATGACGTCCAGGATTAAAAAGTTATAGAATGTGACAGCAGATAAAGGCAGGCATTGCCACCTAATAAGCTCACTTCCTACCTGGTCTCCAGCTTTACATTCAGCTTCTCAGGACTTATTTTTCAACACGTCTTTATATCAGCACTTTTGAGCTTGTTTGTTTTACTCTATTTTTACACCTCCCTTCGCATATACGATTCACTACCCTTTCCAAGAAACCAATTTGATCATTGGGCCACCCATTCATTCACATATACTGTTTAGTTCCAGGAATACACATTTACTTAAAATGCAACCTCCAGCACTATGTGTTGATTAGTAAGAATCAGCAGAACGCGGCTATCGCTTGGTTATCCCCAAGGCACTGAAAGACAGGATCTAACGAGTTAGGACCGACTGGGGCCAGGAGACAGACATATTGCCGGTGAGGCATCCTCACCACATCACACGACTTTTATATACTTACTGTTCTCCCAACTTGTTTGTTTTACTCTTTGATCAAGGGATGAGCATGCAAACTGAAATCCTGCACCACGCATCACTAAAGGAGAGGCCACATACTGAGGAAGCAACAGCAGCCCGCTCTTTTCTTCACCTCGAATTGTATCTTCCATGCAGGAAGGCTAAGGAGTAAGTACTCCTGAAGACTGCATCCATCCGTATGTCTCTCTATACCATCATTTTATCTATGCGTGCCTGCCATGATTAACATGTATACTTTTCCTTAATGAAACCGCTGTGATGTTATTTGAATTATAGTTACTCTAGTGTTTTTTTCTTGCTGTGTCACTATTTGTACATCAATTGTATACAATATTTTAATAAAATATCCTTGCTGAAATAGGTAGAGTATGAGTGTGTTAGCATGCCTGCATACCTAAAGTAATGACTATGGTCTAACAATGTGCTAAACAGTGTATGCATTATACTGTACACTTTGAGCAACAGTTTTTTATGATATAATGTTTTCATGTTTGCCTTAAAAAAGAAAAAAAGAATATAATATTCAGGAAATTCATATCCACATAAATAAATATATATTGTTGATAACTTATTATATCTGGTTGTTCACATATCATTTCTGTATATCCATAGGTCCTCTCAGTAATTGTATTTCCTAAATGTTTTCTCACGCTTATCTATGTGTGCCTGCCAGTCTGCTTTATGGCTATATCATTTTTTTGTATGTCTGATGATCCGTGCATGTTGGTGTCTAAGTGCGTTTGCCCGTGGGTGATTGAATGGTTGTAGGTCTTTATCTGTTAAGCTCGGATGTGCTTTCTGTGCTGCTACTGTGACTACGCAAGAAGAACAATTAATGGGCGGATTGCTGAACAATGCAAACATTCACCCCAAGTATGAAGACTTGGGCTTAAATTCATCGTTTTTTCTGACTACGCCACCCCAGTTTGGACCCAGCCATATGCAAATCAGTTTTGACCTTGCTACCCATGGGAACAGTCCAGCCCAAACAGCCAGGCAAGGTCCTCCCTGGACTGGAAACGACTATCCTAGGACATGGTTCTGGGTATCACCTCTCATCTGCTAGAGTAACCGGAATCCAGTGGCATGGCGTACGTGGGCTTCCCCGGCCCACTTGGGGTGACAAATGCAAAAAGAATAATTGATGGACGGAATGCTGAATCAATGTCAAACAATGTCAAACACTCACGTGTTTCGCATTGTTCAGCATTCAGTCCATCAATTGTTCTTTTTGCACTACTCAGACTACCTACGCCGGGCATGCATGTGCAATCTATATTCAGCATTTTAGGGGTGGCAATAAGGGGACATACACATTTTTGACAATACTGTATATGACAAATGTGTGCACTGATATTTCTCTGTGGGTTATTGCAACATGAAGATGCATACTTCTTGGCTTTGCCAAAGCCCGTCTCCTGTGACACCGACACACCTCTATGAGAGGGAGTATACTGCAGCGAACCACTCGAGTTCGACATAATTTGCCTGGATCACATGGCGGGAAACCAATCTCCATAAAACACAGGGATTGAAGTTGACATCATGTTTATCGCCCATGGCTGGGCCAGGGAACAGCCATGATGCAAGCCGGCTTTCACTTAGAAGCTAAATTGAATTTTTGAAAATATGCAACTTCCTACAAGTTCCAAAGCAGATAAAGGTCATGTGAGGATACTGTGCTTTCAGCGTTCCCTGTAAGCTGATGCTGCAGTCGAGCTCCACGGTGAACGTGGACGGGCCGCCATGGGGACGCCTGCCCGATGTAAAACCTGCCCTTTCATTGGCCAGGATGCCCTCGTTCATAGCGACATCTTCAAAGTAACTGCAGAATGAAGGCACCGGTATTCCACCGAACGGCACGCAGAGAGGAACCCCTCATTTCCTGCCTGCTTGTAAAGAGCTTTATAGTTCTAAAGGGAAACCCGCTCCGTGTGTTGAGCTGTTCAGATATTTCTCCAGCGGTTCATCTAACATAGATCCAAGAAGATTAGATGTGCCCCCATGGTCACTAGATGCACACACCACGTAACGTTGTTCTCGAAGTTCAGTGCATTCAAATGTATTCCACTTAGGTGGCCTGTATGTGGTCCTCCCTGATCAATGATGGATAATCATCTACCCAAGTAGTCTTCAAACTTTTTTATTCCGTGCTCACCCTCAAATGATGAAAAACGAAAAATAAATTAATTACATTATTATTATTTTAATCACTAGGGCCACCCAGAGTGCTTAACATATTTTTCACGATTATTCTCTAAAATTGGCAGCTCTAAACATATCTATCAGTACAAAAATTGCGCTTCGGTCACGTTATCCCTTTATAAAATGCAATCAGATACATGATTGCCATCATGCTATGGGCAGCCTGTTCTCCCTAAAGTATAAATGTATCCACAAAGTAATCATTTACCAGAAGTTAGAGAAGCACCCCCCGCCCCCCGCCCAACTCCCCTTTGACAGCTTCCCTGGGCTAGGACACGAGTGGCAAAAGATGTTCCTGATGGTCCACTGCAGGGCGGCTCGCTGCCACACTTCTTCTTTACTAAAAACACCTCTCTTTTCGATGCTCCTCTTAACCAGTGCCTCCCTGTGTTCAGTTCAGCTCCTCTAGGAAGCCCCACCACCAATTTGAAGATCTCTGCTCGCCACATATGCATGAATTACACACTTAGATTCTCACTAGAAGTTATGCACAACACCACAACTGTAATCTCCCACCAAGAACTACTCACAGAATGGGATACGTTCAAGCGAGGTTGTAGAGTATTACTGGCACAGTCTGCGTTTTGTCCTCTAGAATGGCGAAAGGTCCCAGGAATCGGTGTTCACAAACTGATGATTTCAACAGGTTTCTTACCCAACATGCACCGTTTTCCCTGTGGACATTTCACTGGGCTTTCCTGGTGAAATGTGCGTGGGAAACGGATCTTGAAAGTGCAGCGTTCCTGCACAAATAGCAATCCCGATTTGGCTAGTATCTATCACGACTAGCCACACCGGGATTATTTGGAAGTCATTATGAGGTCTTAAATGTATATCAGATTTTGAAGGGCAATGGTACATTGGACGCTTCTTATATGAAGTATTTTAAAGTGACACTACTTTTCCCAGGGATTAAAACCCCTTCTGGAGGAAATCGCCCTCAACCCAGAACTCCCCTAAATCAATTTTCCCCCGGATCCATTTTTTCATGTTTGTAAAGTTAATACTAGTGTAGCTGCCAGATAAGGACACCTGGAAAGTGAATCCTTTTTAATCAGCTTCCTGTGCACGGAAAAAGGCAGCAACGTGGTTTCCTGGAGCATTTGCGGAGTCAAATTTTATTCTTCATAGATGTTAATTCACTGCCTTTTATTATAGGACTCTTGAGATCAGCACTAACCAACTTTTCAGAGCTCGAAGCTTTGACAGATAAGCGAGAAAAGTCAAATAGAGCGATTTACCCAGGATCACAGATTGTATTCAATTAATTACAGTAAACTCACCCTTATGATTCTACATGCAATGAGGGTAGCTATTAAGCCACAACCATATCCTCCCAATGGTCTTACATTTCTGTATAGCAAGTGGTAGTTTGTGTGTAATGGTCCCCACTTTGTTTAACATGGAGTCGTTTCTAAATAAAAGGGTAAAGCTACTTTTCTAACTGGCAGTGACAACTCCAAAGGGCACCCCCTCCATAAGTGGGATATTTAGACCCAGGGCAGGATCCCACAGTGAGAGGCAGCACGTGGACGTGGAGAAAGCCCAGCATGATGGGCACACATTTAAATGCTGGCAATCTGTCCTCACAAGCGCAGCATCCTGCCCTCTGCTTGGCAGCTGGCAGTCTCGGCTTCTCCTGGTGCTGTGGCGCAATGCCAGCAGCGGGCCTTGTGATAGCGATGCGGTCTCAAGGTGAAGAAATCAGACATCACGTGAACGCCTCACCACCTCCAGTGACAGACAGATTGAATCAATTCATCGCCCCTGCTGCCACGGCCTGATTCCTTCAGCCTCAAGGAGCACTCATCCACAGACAAATCATCCAAAGCACATCTACTGATCAATCAAAGTGCCCGCGGCCTAGCCTGCTCAAGTTATTTAGAGACTCGGCTGCCACTCAATGTGCTCAAGAGTGCTGTGGTCAAACTGCAATTACATACTGGCACAAGACAGCAGGAGGATTCAATGTGGACCCAAGAAGGCCAGATCTGTGGGATTTTCAGAATAACCATCTCCTATGTGGACAAGTTTAGGATATTTTAGTAGGATATCCTGAAAACCTGGTACGGATCCAGCCCTCTTGCACCTCTCCGAAAAACACTTGTATTCAATAGCAAGTTGCCATGACTAAAAGACATGGACTAGCTTGTGTAAAATGACCTTCGCACAGCTTTACATCTCTTCAACTGATGAATCACAAATCAGAGTTCATACTTTGTGCTTCTGTAGGAGTGTCCTGTAACACACACATTCCAAATTTACCAAGCATATACAATCTTTACGAGGTTTATAGAGGTCTTAACTATTATCACAATCACAACCACAGGAATCTGAATTGAGAATTGCCATTGACCAAAATCCGAATCAGTGTTTATGTTCCAGGGCTCTGTACTCTCAGACAAGCGGCTGTGTTGGACTTAAGACAGACAGTATTTAATGCCAGTGAACATCATTGGAAAAGTGGATTCCTTCTCTACTAGTTCCTTCAACCGAAGTACAGTTTTACTGAGTTGCGATAGATGACTAATGCAGTCAACAAGATTAGAGTGAGACATTCACCCAAAATAGTAAGATTATTGGTAAGATTATATAAACCATTCAGATTGTTAGAAAACTGGCATTGTGACTCCTGACACTTACTAAACTGAACATATAATTTGAAGCTTTATTTTTGTTCCCCAAGGGACACCATCACGTTTTCTTTTCAAAATAAGTATTCCTCGCATGTCTACATCATTTCAGTGAAACTGTTCTTCAAGTCCTAAAACAGCACAATCTGTTTTTCTGCTCCTCTCAATTACTGCAACCTCCCTTTACAGCCTACATGACTTCCGGCCTGACCCCACTGCTCTGTCCTACAGTCATGAGAATTCATTACATAGACTGCTCATTTCCCACACAAACACGCTTGCCCACCCTTCACAGCGACCGCCCCATCACTTTATTTATACAATAATGCAGACAATCTCCCACAGTCGAGTCCTATAAATCATTAAAAACATTAGGCCAAGACTAAACATCTACATGGAATAAATACAAAACTTAAATGAGTAGCTGGCATGTTGGAATTTGCGATCCAAAGTTCAGATATAAACAAGTATGGCTGAGAGTGTTAACAGCTTCGGATTGGACATTTGGATAGTTTTTCCAGTTACACACTCATATATTGTACACAAGGGTCCACTTCTACCCTGTAGATCAGGCTACTCTGAATGAAAGTGGCCAACCTTAGTCTATATTCCGGTGCGAACCTCTACTTTGTATACTGATGTCCACACATTCTCTGAATACGTCCCATCCCTATTCCGTAGTACTGAAGATTCTTCACAGGTTCCTGATCAACCAAAGATCACAACTCAAGGCCAATGGCACGGTTCACATTCCTGCATGGCTGGCCCCAAGGTTACCCAAAGGTACTCAGGCCTTGCAATCTGACGCTTGGTTCATCACTAGGCTTCAACCCAGTTAGAACTCACTTCTTCAGCCTGTACAACTCAAGGATGAATTATCACTTTCCCGAAGAGGACTTAAAACTCACTTTCCCTGCGCAATCTTCAGTCGTCCTTGAAGTGACCCTCTATGCCATTAAATCACAACTTGCTTCTACACCTCTGCCATCCCGCCAGCCAGTCTAGTGCCTTAGACAGTCCTCTGGATTCTTTAAACTAATAGGTAAAATGAGAGGGATTCTCATTATCCCATGAACAAGGCACGGCCCTCCTCATCACGAAGATCACTCGGTGACTCCTAGAATGATGGAGGGACAAGACATTCACCATCAGGACTGACGCTGAACAGATCATCCTACCTAATGGGCCTGCAAAGACCAACTCAGACTCCCCCACACAAACTAAAGCTGTAAAGCGGCACAAGGTGCGTAACAAAGGCTTAAAATAAATGCTATGAGAAGGAACACCAATGAATAAAGATTCACCCTGTTACGTTGATTAAGAGGAAACAGATCTGGAGTGTAAGAATTGAGATGGATTATAGAGCAACATACAGCTCTACAAACGTATTGCTTTGTTTACCAAATTAACCCATGTTCACCTAAGCAGGTGTAGTCACAACAACAGAGAATGGGATGGACGCTTGTGAGCATCACAGGAAGGGTGGAAATATGTACTGTTAACGTTCCTGTCCTTGTATATACTGTTCTTCTCAGTAGATATCTACCATGTCTTTCTGAAATTAAAAGGAATTAAATGTAATGCAACCCCTTAGGTGCTCGAACTTTTTATCCATTTAGTGAACCTGTTGACTAGGCCATCAGAAATGGATCCAAACCAGGCTATTCCTGTAAGCAATATTTCAGTATTCTTCATCAGTTTACCTCAATTTAAATGTTTGCTGCCTCGAACTTTGATTGTTTGCCATACCACACCAGTAAGGTGCTGACTGGTCTTGTAACATTTCTATAAGCTTCTGTCACTCATGAAGGTTTATTGATTTACACAGAATGATTCAAAGTGGTAACAACGGCTGGCACTGAAGCACAGTTTAAACGAGGACGCATAAGAAAACAGTGCATAGGACCTTGTTATATAGAATTATGGGTGGAGCGAAGCATACACAGTAAACATACACACTACAGAGGCTCCCAATGTAAATGCTGTGCCACTCCATCAGCAATAAACCTGAGCTCTACTTTAGAGTCACAAATAGACAACATGGAAGAAAGACTCACAGAGCTTCCGCTGGGGCAGGAGTACTTCTGCACTGTGGATACACATGGTGAGGGTTGTACACAAAAATAGATACAAAAGGCACCATTCCTTGTCACAAAATCCTGCACCAGGACAGACCCAATAAACCAGGAGGAGGACTTGCCATTATCAACAGAGACACCATCAAGGGTACCTCTTAAACTAACCCAGAAGCCACTTTTATGGAACAAATGCATTTCAAGCTTCAAACGGACAGTAACACCACTATCAAAGGCACCCTTGGATACCGGCCCCCAAGACCTCAAACCCACTTCAGCAACATCACCAAACCCCTTGCCAAGGACACACACCAAAGACTTCATACGTCACAACTTTCATCTTGACGACCCCACGGATTCCAATTCCTCAGACGTGCTCGAAAGTCTACAGAACATCAGCCTCACCCAGCTTGAAAAAGGCCCTATCCACACTGCCGGACACACCCTGGACTCCATGTTCTCCTCCAGTATCAAGGTTAAAAAGTCAGCCACAGCACTGCATTCAAATGGACGGACCACTCTATCGTCCACTTCCACATAACAGAGCCACCAACCACCCCCAAGGAGTTTAGCAACACCCCGAGCCGCTGCTGGAAGAAAGCTACAGCAACAGAATGGCTCAACGCTCTCCAAATAAACTACCCAGACCCCACCAAAGACACAAACAACTGAATCACCACCTGTGCTATAACCCTGGTGCCCCTGAAATACACCAAGCCCAAAAGGTCCAACAAACGAGCTAGCTGGTACAACACTGACCTCAGAAAATCCAAGAGAGGTGCAAGCTCCTCGATAGGAAATGGAGAACAACCCGGGGAACCACCGCAAGAAACACCTACAAGGCTGCGCTTAGACATAATCACCATTAAGTGAAAGAGACCAAGAAGGCACTGACCCTTAGAATCGAATCTAGCTCCAATAACTACAATGAACTTTATGCCATTGTCAAGGAATTCACCATCCCAATAGCTGCACCAACCACCATCACCCCTAGACCACAACTCTGCAACAATCTCTCTGATTTTTTACACACACAAAAAAAATAACAAGATCTGTAGTAACTTCAGACCCCAGCCACACTCCATTGACCTTCCCAGTTTGCTAACCTCATCAACCCACAAACACCTGGACGACTTGCAATCAGAATTACGGAACAACAGCACAGAAACACCCCTCATCGCTGCCACAGATGACATACGCACCATCCTCGACCATGGACAGTCCGTCGCACTCATTCTCATCGACCTCTCTGCAGCCTTCGACACTGTCTTCCACCACACACTCATCGCCAAAGTACCACAGCTGAAATACAAGAACCAGCTCTCAAATGGATAGCCTCCTTTCTCCTTCAGAAGAATTTAACAAGTCAGGCTCCTGCCGTTCCCCTCAGAGCTTAAGGACCTCATCTGCTGAGTCCCACAGGGATCATCAGGTAACAAGCAGCGCTCTACAAATTCTCTTAACAGACATTACATGCTGTTGTATCTGCTGGGAAATATACCACACTCATCTGTTGGGAGGTGGGTCAAAAGTTGTGAACAGGTAGACCTTGTACAGGACTCAACCAGATCAAATAATTGCAAAGTAATCAACCTTGATTCTTATACTTTCAGGAGGAAGAAAATATGCAAATACAATAGCTTGATCACAGGGAAGGAGGCCTTCACCTGAAGGCTGATAGCATTATGACCTAAAACAGAAACTTAAGCAATTGGCTGTTGGGACTAATTCTCTCTGGCCCTTTTTCCAAAATGTGCCTTCTGTCTTGTCACAAGAGATCGGAAGTCTTTTATGTGGCCACAATATAGATTTATAAAGACAGATTGCCAGGTAGATCAAAGTGGAGGGACGGTATGGAGATACAGAGGCAGGAAAGTAAATTGCAGAGTGAGATGAGAAGAAAGGGAGGCGAGGTGGTACATGTACGATCAGACAGCGGAAAGACAAATAACTAGACATACATGCAACCGGCTCAAGACAGCCCAGCCTGTGCTACCAAGAGGCCGAGTCACAGGGCCTTAATCTGGGAGTTGTGAATTTCACGTCAGGTCTCAATGGCTTGACATGCTCCGTGATCCTGTACAGACCTCGTTGTGTATGCCACAGATGCATGTTTAAATGGAGACGCTGGTAGCAGCACAACGTTGGCATACCATATTACATAAATATGGTAATTCATTCATGAATAGATAATGCCCATCGGGCGTGAATAGCTAAGCTGCTTTCATGCAAACAGCAAGAGTGAAGGGTTGGAGGCCGAGTGACTTTTAAAAGCAATAAAACTGAATCAGCAGATGATTGACAGGTTCTGATCTGAAGGTTCACAGGAGATTACCGTTGCAGAAGTCTAGGTCTGGCCTGGCCTGACATGCGAGCTGGATTGCTAGTCATTGTATCTTCACAATAATGACTGAGATGGTTCAGTTTGAAAATCTACAACAGTCTAGCTTCAAAGACGGAACGGCCTGCAGATTAATCGGGTTGGCTACGGACTAGGGCCCCTGAAGAGCTGAGAAGAGTCAACTGCATGCCAGGCAGGGTTTAAGTCTGGGAATGAGTGTCACAAGCCAGCCCTTCAGATGCACTGGCACCTCAGTCAATGCACTGCACACCAGACTGCATCGGTGTGCCCTTGGGTCAGGGCTATTTTAGTACGCAGCTCCACCTAGCACTTACCCACGTGGGCAGTGTGTGCTCTTCTCCACTGACGTGCTCGGTGTCTGGCATGATAAGGACTGCCCAGACAGCCGAGTTCAAGGGAAAGTGAGATACTGATGAAAACCAGGCCAGCCTCTCCTCCATGTCGGGGTCAGGCACGGCTTCCCCTCGGTTCGGGAACCAAGGGTAGCAAAAGGTGACAAAATGCAGAGATTGTGTCAAAACTAACGAGAGTAAATCAGTGGATATAATATCACTTCGCTGGCAAGGAGGCTGTAACTGAACAAGTTGTGCTGCTCTGTGAGACTTAATTTTGAAGCAAGGTTAAAATGAATACACATGTAAACGAAGAGAGACTGGATTTGTGAACGCAGTGCGGTTTTTCTGAACTCTGAATGAATCTGTAATTGTAGTATTTTTCTCTGGCGAGTGAATATTTGCAGAGTTTTTAGCCCTCAAAGGACGGGCCTGTGCATGCAGTGTGGAATGCATTAAAAATAAGTGTACATACAATGTATAACCAACAGGACTGAATCTGTAAACGGAGGGGGATTTTTTCGAAAATCTGGAATTAATCTGTAAATGCAGTGTACGCGACTGACCCCTACGGGGATGAACATGTAAATACAGTAAGCACATGGTCACATTCTCCGATTTGAAACTGTAAATTCTGGATGAGCCTTTGACCTCTGAAAACGGTCTAGTAAATGAAGAGGAAGTTGCCTGACCTCTGCAGGAATCAGCATGTAAATGCTGTCCGCGCTTTCCTACCTGCAAAACGGAACCAACTAATATTGCTTCTATTTTCTGAACACTGGGAATTAATCTGTAAACAAAGGGTACGTTTTATAACAATCAAAAATTGTCCTGCATATGCAGAGTGAGTTAACTGGCCTCTGTGGGAATCAACATGAAAATACGGTATACGATTCCTAACCTGAGGGAATGATTCTGCAAACATGCCGTGTGTTTCTGGCCTTATGCAAATAATTTTGCCTTATGCAAATAATTTTGTAAATGCTTTCAACACTCAATATCACATAATCTATCCATGACAGCAGTACAAGGTTCTGTTTTGTTTTTAGTGTCTCTAACCTCTGAGACCCCAAATCTGTTCCACCAGGGTGACTCGCTGTGCTGGGGCACCCACACAGCTACTTTAAGCAAACATAACAACACAGCCCTTAGCAACTAAGCGACACAGAACCGTCGAAAAGAGCATTCGGTTAAAGAAGGAACTACTTTGGCATACTAATTGTGGAACGCGCTATATACATGGTCATAAATGACAAAATATTATGAGTGGTCGGTGAACAAGAACCTATGTGCAGCTGAACCTGCAGTATTCTCGGAGGAGCTGGGGGAGGAGCCGGTTGGAGTGACACACACCAGAGGTGAACCTATGGCTCCGCCAGGGGAAGAGGCCGAGGCGGGGGCGTGTTCAGGGAGCAAATGGCAAGTCCCTTTCTGTAACGCAGCTGCTGCTTCTGCCGCCTGCCTCGCAGCCCGGGAGTCACTCTCCGGCAGGCCAGAGGGGGTTTTTGTGTGCCAGGGCTCCACATGGCGAGAAGGGAGAGTCCTAGAGACGCCTGGGGGGAATTGAGACCGCAGCGTGAGCAGAGCACGTCTCTCCGAGGGCTTCTGTCTCACCGGTGCATCGCCATGTGCGGTTTCACAATCCCTTCCGCCACAAAAAAATCGTGATTTTTGAATAACTAAGCCTTCGAATGGCCCGTAACACGGCATGTTAGCCTCAGAACAAGACCCGGGAAACACATACATACAACCCCAAATGAATGGCCAGGCAGCCCGTCTCCCGGGGGCTGACAGGGAGCTGCCTGGGGGTAGATCGATCAATGCACGAGAACCTGTTTACAAAGGGATGCCGCCTGCCCGCCCCAGAGACACGCACAATCTGTCAATTACCAAACTGAAATCAAGCCCTGATCTAGGGGGGCTCAGAGCTGTTTAAAGCAAAAACATACACGGGGCGCCTCGGTGCTGGATGTCTGTGGGGGCCACCCCCTGAAACCGCACAGCACGCCCGGCCGCCTGCACGCACACCCCGCACACAGCGCCCCCTTACCTGTTCGGAAGAAGGCATCGACGTCCGAGTCGGGGACGCCCTCCTCGGCGCCCTCGGCGGGGTTCATGTCTCCGGCCCCAGGCGGAGGGGTGCGGACAGCCGCTCGCATCCAGCGGAGGGAGCCCGCCCCGTGCGCCCTTCCTTCCCTCTCAGGCAAATCCAGGCGCGCCCCGCGGCTCCATGCCCCCCTGCCGGCGGCGGCGAGCGCTCCTCCCCGGCTGCAGAGGCCGACGAGAGCGGGGGAGGGAGGGGTCTCTGGCGGAGAGAGCGCCGCCGCCTCGCTCGGTGCCCCTTCCTTCCTTCCTTGCTCGGCTCCCTCTTCCGGGGTCTCCTTCCCTCCGTCTCCCCTCGCTCCGCTCCCTCCCTCGCCGCTCTCCCTCTATTGTTCGGGCCTGCCTCCTCGCCCCCGTGCCTCCGCTCCCTCCTCCTCCTCGCGCCAACAATGAACTCCTCGGCTGCACATGTGACTCTGAGCTCTATTTACATGGATGACAGTTCCATCCCTCTGCCTGCTATTGTCAGCGGCCCATGTGCTGCTCCTCGGGCCCGGACTTCCTGAGAGGGGCACGGGCTGGAGGGGGGGTCCCCGCTAAGCCTTCACTTCCTCCCGCAGCCGGTAGCCCGCCCACCCTCTCCCTCTCGAACGCCTGTGCCCTACTCACCAATGTACATGTATTATCTATATGATTTAGCTAGTCTTTTTTCTGTAATGCAGCTTAATTATTTTTTATAGCAGTGATTTATTAAAGGGGGGCTTCGGGAGGAATGACTGGGAATAGGGAATGCAGGCGGCTGAAATGAAGCCCCAGATAGCAGCATTTGTCTTCAAAAGCCAGGGCACTCGTTTTATTTAATTAAGATGACGACTGCTGTGGCGATTATTTATTTTACACAATTTAGAAATAGCAGGGGTTTGTTTGCTATTTAGGGCTGTTAGGCTCACGTGACTAACACTAGATCGATCAGCCAATAAAACGCCACGTACCATTATGACAGAGCAGCATACTTCCCAAAGCATGTTGATATTTGGCTACAATGTAGTGTTTCAACAGTTATAAGACTTTAGCATAATAGAAAAGGGCATAGGCCCAATCAATTGTTAATTGGACAGCATTCGTAAGTTGTACTACTCGCTGTAAAGTGCTTAATCGCCTGGTCAGTACTATGTAAATGCAATTACAATACAATATTATATTAGTGACAATGTTACAGTGATAAATCTGCCATTGGTATGATTCCATAATGCTTTCAACAGCCTGTTGATGTACAACATGCTTTTCATCATAAACCTCTTGTAAAGTATGATGTATTGCTTTGGTGATATTGTCTATGCCTTATTCATTGCTGCACGGACGTATGACATTGGCATAAAAAAGTTAGAGGTAATTGCCCTTTTAAATCAATAATCTCCCTGATTACCCAGCCGAAGTAGACGTGCCAGTCTTATTAAGTGTGCTGGTAGTCAACTGTATAGCATTTCAGCCTGGATGTCAATTCTCCAATATGCCATATGTGATGAAGTGACACCACATACCTGTTGTCCAATAACTGCCTCCATAGATGGAAACTACAGGAAGTAAACAAGGTTCTAGTGCCCGGTTTGCCTTCTGATACTTCTTCTGGCTTCATGACCCTTGAGACCATGGGTAGATCTCGTTGATGCAGAAGGTGCTGTGGTGCTAGACACAGGGGGCTAGGGTCACTGCACCTCTGGTACAGCTGCTTTTCACTACCCATATATGAGATGGAGTTAATTTTTCTCGCTTCCTTTGTTTGCAATTATTCCTTTGCAAAATTTGTATTAGCAATGTCTATGCAACGACTGAAGGGAGCAGCTTTTACCCCTCCATACCACCACTTAACACCCATGCATAACTGGGCCTTGTTGGATGTATGTAAGCAATTCTGTGAAATGTGTATGTTGAACGTTGGTGAAAAGCATTATGTTGTTTTGAGGAAGTGGATTACTGGTTGCCGTGGATGGTAATCCACCACAAGTCATAATGTCACAATTCTTGTTAGGCCCAGTAAAAGTTTCAGTAATTTACACCTAAGCTCATCTGGTGGTAGCCTTGGTACAGAGCAGACCGGCTTAACTCTAGAAAACGTGTAAAGCATTTAGAAGAAGCAAGACAGTTAAAGAAGTCAAAAACACAACATAATAAACATCCCACTCCAATTTATAAAAACAGAGACTAATTTAATGAACAAAATGACCCCAAAACATCGAAAATCCAATAAGGTGAACTAGAGATATGAATTTTTACAGTTTTAAATTAAAATAGTGTCATTGTGTGTTGAATAATTGCATTGATTGTGCACACTTTGCTCTGCATTGGCACTGACTTGGTCCTCAGAAACATGTATAATTCAGCCTGTTTGGTTGATACTTTCTGGTGACTTTTCTCAATGTGGTTTCTCCTGCTGAGTTTGGAGTCAAGTGTCACCCCTAGGTAGGAGCTACTGTTTTTCAGTTTTATCTCCTCTCCAGTTAAGTGTATCTATGTATGCTCTTTGATCCTCTTTCTGGTGTTGTGGATTATCAGCCATTCACCATACCATCAAGAGATTCTGCTGAGAGATGTTTCAAGGTTCTCAGACACTTCCTTTTCAATGAAAGACTGGGAGATGACTGCAACATCATTAGCATAAAGCACAAGTTCTGTCTTCTTCAAGTCCCTGGGAATATCTTTTATAAAAAGATCAAAGAAATGGTCCAAGAATTGATCTTTGAGGCACCCCAGCAAGAATAGGCATACTGTTGAACACTCCTCTCTTACCGTAAATCGAAAGGTGCATTCTGCCAGGTAACTAGTCAGCAGATTTGGAAACTTGTGATAAATGATCTTGTAGATCTGTCCTGTGTGCCATACTCCGTCAAATGCTTTGTCTACACCCAGAAAAATTACAACAGTTGATTTGTTGATGTTAAATCCATGGCTTATAATGTCCACTACTCTGAGAAGTTAATGATTTGTTGAATGTTCTTTTCAAAATCCAAACTGTTCTTTGGAGAGAAGGTTTTTACCAGATGCAAGGTCCATGAGGAGGGCAAGAAATACATTTTCTGAGAGGTCTGATAAACCAGATAACAGACTTATAGAATAGTAGTTTGCATGTTCTGTTAGGGATTTCCCTCGCTTAAGAAATACAATAACTCCTGCTTCTTTCCAGGCTTTAGGGAAGTACTGGTGCTGGGGGCATGTGTTGAAGACGCAACAAGACAATCTGTTACTGTATTTGGGAGCATTTTGATTGCCTGGTTAGTTGTTTAATCCATTTCTATTCCTGGTGCTTTGCTGTTTTTTAGTTTCTTTACAAATCTAAGCCATTCGTCCCATGACCATTCCTCAATGTTACCAGATTATTTTTCTAGTGGGTGTTCCAAGTGATGATAGCATACTTCTTGTTCTATTTCTGTTGTCAATCTGCTGGCCTGGTTATGCGTGAAGGATTAATCTAGTGTGTCATCAACGACCTTTTCCTTATCTCTGTTGCTTTCTGCATGCCAGGTGAGCCTTGCCTTGTATATTTTGGTTTATTTATTTTTTTCCAGCTAAACAATGGGTCATTCTCCAGGGAGAATTGTCAGTCTTTCAGTTTTGCAGTAGTAGCTTTCCATTTTTCACCTCTGTTCCTGCTTGTTAGACTTGTCAGCCTTAGGATGGTCTTCCCCCAAACTTGTTTTGCCTTTACCCCTACTGCTTTTGGTGAATTAATTTTTTGTTGGCCTTAGACCTCTGTGCACTTTACCACTCACTGCTAACCAATGCTAAAGTACTTGTGCTCACTTCCTTAAACATGGTAAAATTGGCTTACACCCGATTGGCATATTTAATCTACTTATAAGTCCCTAGTAAAATGGTAACCTTGTACCAAGGGCTGGTACATTAAATGCTACTAGTGGGTCTGCAGCACTTATTGTGCCACACTCTTAAGTAGCCGATTTAAAACGTGTCTCAGTCCAGCCGTTGCAGCCCCTTAGCGATTTGAACTGTCAATTCGACTTGGCAAAATAATCCCCTTGCCAAGCCTTAAACTCTCTTTTTAGGTCGAGCCTAATGCGGCGCACATGCGTTGCTCTAGGAGAGGGCCTCTTGGAATCACTCCAGACTTCCAAGAGACTTCTCTGTGTGGGTCGGACTCCTCCCACACGTTGCATTAGCCTTTGCGTGTGGCTTTCCAAAATGAAAGCACGCAAATGGCCAAAGACTGGGGTCTGCCCCGCCTTTTCTGTGAACATTCACTCCCATAGCCTATGGGTCTCGGGAGTGAGGGGAGCGAACACACTCACGCTTGCACCACTCAGGGGCTTGTTGTGGAATGTAAAAGAAGACTTGGCATGCTTCAAAACGATCATGGCCTGTCTTTTTTTATTTTCTGCTTAAATATATGAACGGTATAGCAATTCAATAGCAAAACGTCAACATGGCCAATGAAGTGCGCAATGTCAACGATGTTCTGGGGAGTTATATTTAAAATCACAGTGACGAGCCGCAAGTGATCATGACCTGTCTTTTTTTATTTTTAGGGCTCGCCTACGCAGCGCACATGCGCTGCATAGGAGATCTTTAGCCGTCGTGAAGCTCTTTTTCAAGCACTGCACTCGTGGCGGCATACAGCTTGCGGGAATGCGCAGGGGCGCGCCACAAGCACAAGTGAAGTGCTTGAAAAATTGAAGCCTGCTCTCCCAAGCGCACGCCTACTGCTGCAGCCTGCACGCCTTTAAAACGTTTTTTTTTTAGCTTTGAACGCCAGGCTTGTTCCACTAGTTTTCCCCTTGTCTGACTACTTGCACCTCATGCTTCCGATTTTCCTATATGTTTGCTGTCCCCAAAGTTGCTTGTTTTCACTGTTAGTCATTCCACTTTCCCCTGAGTCTGCTTTCTTTCCAGCCTGCCTTGATTGACTGCTTTCCCCCAGACTCTGCTGTTTCTGATTCTTAGCCTGCCCTTTTGCTGCAGTGTTTTTGTTTTGCCCTCTAGTCTTTCCATGTAATAAACATTGGTTGAAGCCCAGTGCCCCTATGACAGCATCATTTGCTTTCCCAAAACTTTCTGGATTTAATAGCATTAATCAAATTTTTGTTTTGCCGTTATGCAGCTAGAGCCAAGTACATTTAAGTCATCCCTGAGCAGGAAACGGGAATACATTCTGCATTTCTAAACCTGTGGTTGTAAATTTTGCTGTCAAGAAGTCACAAAACCGAGATCCAACTTCCCCGGGGACAACAAAAATACAGGCCATAAAATGTTGTGTTCTGAAAATGGTACAGTGGTGATTGTTACCATCCCTTATTTTTAAATACTGGGCTGCGCATAAAGCTATTTGCTGGGACTGCGCCATTATGAAGAGGGTGAGAATCGGAAGCGGAGCAGATTTTTCTACACTTGCAACATTTGTATGGCTCGTGGTTAAGAACGCTGATATTTTACATTAATCCTATTCTCTCTGTTGCCTGTCTTCTCCTCTGTATTATCTTATTTCTCTACCCACTGTTTCACACTCTGATTATTCCTTCCACCTTCCCTTCCTGGCTGTGTCGCTCCTCATTTTCCACTCTGCTTATCATCTATCTATTCAACGCCTTTGTGTCCCATGCCAATTGTTTCTTATCGCCTTTTTCTCTTGCTTTTATTTTTTTTTTATTGCTTTATTTATGCAAGCTTTGTGATTGATTCTTTTACTGTTTCGCTCTTGCCTCTCCTTTTTCTGTTCTCCAATTCTCTTACTAATCACTTTACCTTTAACTTGCTTCCCTTTCTTTCTGTTTTGTCTCGTGCCTGCTCCATTTTCTCTTCTTTCCTATATTTCTGTTTTCAGCAGTATTACCCATGTTTTATTCGCATTCCCAAATAGTTTGCAGAACTTTTTTTTCAAAAACGCGGTAGCAGTGCTAAAAATAAGTAGCTACTGTGCACCGTTCGGATCCGGTTTTCTTCAGTGTGTTTGTAGTTGAATAGAGTGTAAAGTTAAGCACCGGCAAGGCCAATAGGTAATGCCTATGCAAGATCTATTGGATTTTTCAATTTTTTAGCGCTGTTGTACTGCAGAGAAGCTGCTGTTCAGGATGGCTAAAAGTAAGGACAAGCATTTGCATAGCCAATAGGTCTTGCCTTTGGGACTGTATAAGTGTTTAGACATGCAACATTTGATGTTGTTGCACCAAGGATATTGTACTGCATAACTAAATATAAGGTTCCAAAGCCAATGCTTGTTTATATATGAGACAGCTAGCGCCAAAATTATTGGCCTTGATTGAAGTTTTGAAAAACAGTGGCTAGTGTAACACGTCTTAACTCATAGAACGTTTCAGCCAGTGCGGCCGGTTGGCATGCGTAGCTGTTGCTGGCTTTCACGATTTAGACCATTTACGTATTTGATTCCTTTCGACAATTGGGATCGTCCGCATTACAGCGATAAATTCCTTGTTGCGCAGACAAGTCCTCTCATCCTCTGGCAGCGCTGACCTCTTCATGTGACTCCAAACCGATTTTTGTGCACTCACCATTTGTTGCCTGCAGCCCGTTCCTGGGTCCTATGACTAGGTATAAGTGGCAGTTGACCTTTGTGTGTTCCTCCCATACAGTATCCCATAGAGGGTTTGGGTGTTGGCAGAATGGGCCATCTCTGACTTGATTGGGGACAGGGCTGTCACCAACCATACTTGCACTTTAAAGGCAATGGCTCAGCTCATACACAAATGACTTCACTGTAGCCGATTGTGCTCCCAGACAGACTGGGATCAGGGCAGGGAGGGAGGAAATTAATGACACCACTGCATTGAAAAACTTCAGAAGCATCTTCCACTTCATATTGGACAGCATGTATAAATATTGGACCCTCAGACCCACTCTTCAGATCACTTCCGGAACTGTGGAAGACTCAGAAGAAACTCTGCTCGGCTACAGGAAGGACTGCTCTGCTGCCTGAGTAAAAAGTACTGGTACTGCACCATGAACCTAGTACCACAGAAGTGAGTGCAAGGGCCATTTTTGGTGCATTGATTAGAGGCGTATTCCTCTCCACAGGGAAAACCCAATGGTTTCTGATGGCAGAATGTGGAGGTGTGCCCTAAGCACTGGCAGTTGTGGCACATAACTGGGCCCCATCTTCCCTTTAGTGTTCTATGGTGACAAAACAACTTTAGAGCCTCATGACCATCAAAAGAACTACTGGTTTCCTTTTTTGGTTTGCTGCCTGAGTTACTATGAACAGTAGAAACTTCTTATTCATGTCAGATGGTGAAGCAATCTGTGTGATGTTTTTCACTGGAACTCCAAGTTTAGATAATTTATGAGAGGTGTGTCCAAGGAATGCGTTTACTGGTAGGCTTGAATTACAAAATGCTGGGCTTTCATCAGTGGCAGCAAGAAAGTGTAGAATTCAAGTTTTTGACCCGCAAGTCCATTGGTAATGGCCCTCAGGCTTTTTCTGCATGATGTTGGCACGGTCCTGTCGGGGCTTGACTGTAAATGTGGAGCACCAATTTTTTTCGTTTAGCAGTTCACAAAATCGTCATGAGTTGTCATGTTCCTCCAAATGATGGGTGGGATTCATAGTTGCTTTTTCAGGTGCAGTATAGTTTGGTTTACATCGGTTTAATGACTTCCAATAGCGGCGTAGCAATCCTTGACATTTTGAAGGGCTTGCAAGCGATTTGCAGTTACAGTTCTGTTGGGTGGCATACGGGCAAGCTTCAGCACTTTTTCCAGTGTGATTGCCATGAGTTGGAGTCTGAGGGCCTGATTCACACAGGGCTTCTGCACTCGTGGCGGAGGTCTTGCAGTCATTGGCAAGTCTCCGCACTTGCGGCAGAATCTCTGCAATGAGAATTCTCATTGTGGAGATTCTGACCTAGTGATGAGACTTCCCCATGACTGCGGGCTCTCTGCCATGAGTGTGGAGTCCCTTTGCGAATCAGGCCCTGAATTTGTGAGTCCTCTTTTTTTTAATTAAAAAAAAAAACTTTATTGTGCAATTCAAAAACGGTTACAACTATGGGCCTACAACCACAGGGGCCGGCCGCTAGAGCACTGAAAAGCAATCATTAAATATCACAAAACTGTGGCCGATCTCCTAGAGGTCCGGCAATAACGCAGGATACAATTCTCAGCAACACAGGATGGAATCAGGAGATAGTTATTTTTGTTTTTCTGAAAAGAACAGAGAAGAGAACAAACAAGTCTCAAGGCGGAAAACATTATGGACGAAGTCTTGCTCCAACGGGGGGACCCTCAATAGAAGATGAACAACTAAGAGAGCAATAGAGATGGTCAGGGGGGGGAGTCAGTGGGGAAGTCAAAAATCAGGAAAAAAGAGTAGACTATATCAGGAATGTCGGATCAGGGGGATAGAGAAATGTCCGGATTCTCCTTAAACGGGGGTGTACAAATATTTCCTCGATAGGCGTTCCATTGGTCCCAGATTCTACTCCACACCCCAGGCCTGCCCCTAGCCAAATACACAGTTTTCTCTCTAAACATACACCAGTCCATTTTCTCCTTCCATACTGACACGGTGGGGGGCCGTTGGGAACCTCACAACTGCGCAATATCTCTCTTTGCAATCATGTTCCCAAGGGCCGCCCACCGGGCCTGAGCGACGTTATAATCATTCGGCTCCCACACATTCAACAAACATCTCCGGGCCTCAGACAGCAGAGCAACCCCGGTGACACAATCCATTACAGCATGCACCCGAGTCCAATACGCAGCCACCTCCCGGCATTCCCAAATGATATGGAGAAAAGTAGCACTCAAACCACATCTGCTCTTACATAACCCATCCAAGGAGAAACCCATGGCAACCAAACGAGGACCGGTAACATACACCCGATGAAGAATTTTGAGTTGGACGAGATGGAGACGGGCGGGAATGGCTACCTCTTTCGGGGAAGACAGTGCTGACTGCCAGTCTTCATCATCCAGTTCCAGCCCGTCCCCAGTCCAGCCCTCTCTGAGACGCACGAGGAGATCTGCCCGATTGTTGATTAACTGCTTATATATTAATGAAATCGTACTATCGGGCAGATGACCCTCGAGTATTCGGTCCTCCAGTGGGGAGGACTCAGGAACATTGGTATCGACAGCGAAGACCGATGTCAAGGCATGGCGGACCTGTGCGTACCGGAAGAACTCTCTGTCACTCAGCTCATACTCATTCTGCAGTGCCTCAAAAGTCTTAACAGCACCCTTCACCCAAAGGTCACCCACTCTGCTTATACTGATCATATCCCATTTCTCAAAACCTTTCGTTGTCCAGAGGCATCCCATTCTTTCTGACGCATACAGAGGGGTCGCTCGTGTCAATCGATCCGTCCATCCCAGGGCTGCGTTTGCATGTTTCCACACACGCACAGCAATCTTAGTGGGTCCCGTTAGATTCTTCCCTGCTGCCCTAGAGTAAAGTGCCCTATTGTAATTACCACCCGGCAACTGATGCTTGTCCATCTCAAAAGCCGGATGTGGGCTGGGTGCATGCATTGCGTGATTGATTGCGCACAGTTGGGAGGCCCAATAGTACCGCCTGATATCCGGGAGCGCCATGCCCCCGTCATACCAGGGGAGAGTCAGCTTAGCAAGAGCAATTCGTGCGCGGCCATCCCAAATGAGCCGCCTCTGCAGGCCTTCCACCTCCCGAAAGTAACCTGCCGGGATGATGTCAAACGAATTCTGGAGTGGGTATAAAAACCGAGGCAGGGACATCATTTTAAAGAGCGCGGCGCGGCCGAGCAGCGACAACGGCAATCTACGCCACCGAACCACGTCAAGTTTCAACCTCTGGAGAGGGGGAAGAAGATTGTGCTCATAGCGGGCAACTGGATCTAGCGATATAAAAATCCCCAAATATTTGAAGCCGGATTGGGAAACCTGAATAGGAAATCTACTTGGCAAGGGAGGGAGGCCACCCGAAATGACATATACACAAGACTTAGACCAATTTATGACCAGACCAGAATTCTTGCCGAACGAAGTGAGAATGTCAAACAGGACGTTAAGGGATTTACGAGGGGAGGTAAGATACAAGAGAAAATCGTCGGCATACAGCGAGATTCGGTCCTCAACATCGGGAGCCCACTGAATGCCCTTTATCGATGGCTCCCATCGGAGCCAGGCTGCAAGGGGCTCTAGAGCAAGAGCAAAAAGCAGGGGGCACAGCGGGCACCCTTGTCTCGTACCCCTCCTAAGAGTGAAGGACTTGGACACTCGACCGTTGACGACCACCTGAGCCAGCGGTTCCTTATATAACAGCTTCACCCACCCGATAAATTCCGAACCGAAGCCAAATTTCGTGAGGGCAGCCCAGAGATAAGGCCATTCTATCGTATCAAAGACCATCGTGGCATCCAAGGAAGCCAAGATGGCCGGCTCCAGAAGAGGCCCCGCCCTCGCGAGAACACCATGTAAGCGCCGCAAGTTGAGAGCGGTGTTCCGATGTGGGATAAAACCGGATGGATCAGGTCACAAATCACTGTAAGCAGACGATTGGCGAGAACTTTGGCTAGGACTTTAGGCTCAGCATTCAACAGGGAGATGGGCCTGTACAATGCGCAGCGATCCCGAGGCTTGCCCTCCTTAGGAATTACCACGATTGTTGCCAAACGCTGATCACAAGGGAGGGTGCCAAGGTCACGTGACTCTTTGAACATATCACGAAGATACGGTGCGACTTTATCGGGGCGCAGTTTGTACAGCTCAATAGGCAAGCCGTTCGGGCCCATAGCCTTGCCTGAACGGACAGAACTAATTGCGATCGCGATCTCTTCTACAGACAACGGAGCCTCCGTGCACTCTCGGTCCTCCTCGGAGAGGCAGGGCAGCGCAATATCACGCAGCAATGAATGGGAGTCTTCCTCATCTCTATCAGACACCGGGGAGTACACAGTACAAAAATAATCCGCAAGACACTCAACAATCTCACTTAGATCAGTCACACACTCACCATCTAAAGTCTGAATCACTGGGACCACTCGATTCGCCCTTTCTTTCTTGTCAAGCCACGCAATCAATTTACCCACCTTATCCCCAACATCATACAGTCTACCCTGCTGCTCCCTGTACATTGTCTTGGCAGCATCCGTGACCAGGGATTTATAGTCTAGTTGCTTCAAACCAAGGGCGTGGAGTCCATCATGGGTAACGCCTGATTCTAGGTCAGTCTCTAGTTCCAATATTTCCGCCTCAAGACGCACAACCTCTTGATTCCTGGCTTTCTTGGTTTCAGCAATTAGGGATAAGGCTGCGAGTTCTCTTTTGGTTTTCATGTGCAATTCCATGTTGTCCGCTACATAAATGACATGTGCACTGATGTCTCCGTTCATCTCTGTGGTCCAGCTGTGGTGAAATAATCCTCAGGGATGATCTGGAGGTTCTCCAATTGCTGGTTGTAAAAAGTGCTAATTCATGTCTTGGGAGCTTGTTAAAAGGTGGTTCCATCAATAAAGAAGATGTAAGATGACTTGATTATAAGCTGATCCTTTATTTGCAAGTTACGAAGGTAGAATAGCTCTGCAACCCAACTGGCCCTTGCCAGTTTCTCCAGTAGACTGCCTTAACATTCTACAAATGACCCAGAGTATCATAACAATTCTAGAACTCATTCAAGCATATACTACAACATTGATAACATTGGAAGAAAGCACATTACATCACATCTCCCTCTGTAATGAATAAATAAAAAACAAAAGCAAAACATATAAGAAACAAAACAACACAAAATAATCATCAAGGTAAGATGGAACACGAGTCTCTATTTTGGATCTCTTTGGCACCATAGAGTCAGAGTTACAACATCATATTGAGTTTAGTTACTCAAATGGTCAAAACCATTCTCCCCACATACAGCAACCCTGCCAAGATTCCACACACTATGGTCTGAGGTTCTCACAGCATTATCAAACCCTTTAATAACTCTCAAAAGTTTTGAATACTCCGAACCAGAAACACAGAACCCAGGTTTCTTGATCATTACAAGGTCACCAACAGTAACTTTAGTTTTCTTAACAGCATGTCTGACATCATATTGTTCTTTACTTCTTAAACCTGTTTCCTTTTCTTTCTCCTTCCAGGAGTTCCAATCAGGTACACCAGATTTACTTAAACATAATAACCCATGGTGTTTCCAGGAAAAGTAACAGGCTGTCTATTATGAAAAAGAAGAAAATGAGTTTTGCCAGTTGTTGAATGAGTTGCAAACCAATAAACTCAAACTATTCTAGACACCTTCTCCTTCCAATCAAGACAGTTTTGCTTTGCTAAGGAAATAGTTTCTTTTATGATCCTATTAAATCTTTCAAACATTCCATTCGATTCTGGGTGATAAAGGGCACATTTTTTGTGAACAATACCACAGTTTAGAACAAATTCTTCCATTTCATTTGAAACAAGTTGGACACCATTGTCCATCAATAAAGGTTCTAGTATTCCTTCTCTTGTGATCAAGTTTTTGAGAAAGTCAATAATAGTTTTAGTATTAACATTTTTAACAAAAGAGATTTCAAGCCACCTGGAGTACAGATCTATCAAAACAACAACATATGTTTCATGTCCATTTCCATGTACTGGTCCCAAGGTCTTTAGAGCAATGTACTTCCAAGGTCCAGACGACCGAGACCTAATTTCTATAGGCTGAGTTCTGATCTTAAGACTTTTCTCACTCTGAGAACATTGGAGACATTCCCTGACCAGACACTCAACCTGGAGATCTATGCCAGGCCACCAGTATGTAGAACGCACTCTCTCTTGTTGTTGAAATGCCGTAATGTGCATCATGTGCTAAATCTAGCAATTCCGTCCTTAAGGCAATTGGAGGAACCAACCTCTGACCTCTCCATAGCATACCTTCACTGGAGGACAGTTGATCCTTTACGCAACAATAGTCTTTCAAAGACACATTCCCTTGTTCTTTATGATGTCAACCATCATGAATGACTTTCATCAAGCTCTGAATAACTTCATCTTCATCACAAGTGTTGGGCCAACGTTCCTGAGAAATTATTTTATAATCAATCTCACAAACAAAATCATGTAAATGATTGAAGGCTGAATCAAGTTGACTATCAGATTGAGATATAGGGACTAATCTGGAGAGAGTATCAGCCACTACATTTTCTGAACCAGGAATATATCGGACAGAAAAATCGTAACCCTGTAAACCGACAATCCATTTTGAAATTCTTGGTGAAATTGAGTCAATCCCTTTATTGGAAAACACCTCACACAGTGGATTATGATCAGTTCTGATTACAGATGAGGTACCCCATAGAATTTTGTTTCAGTTTTTTTAATGGCGCAATAAACCACAAGAGCTCCCCTTTCAATGACTGAGTACTTGGACTCAGGCCCTTTAAGACTCCTGGAAACAAACATGATAGTATTATCAGGACTTGTGCCACCTTGATACAATACAGCACCAAGCCCCTTAAGACTTGCATCTGTTGAAATAATAGAAGATTTGGAAGGATCAAAACTGCGCAGTTTAGGAGCATTAGACAATTTACTCTTAATATCAGAATACTTCTCTTCATATTCTCTGTTCCACTCAAATTTTATCCATTTTTTAAATAAACTTCTCACATTGAATGTGACTTCAACAAACTTCTGAACAAATTTGTTGTAATACTCCCGCATACCAAGGAAGCGCATGAGTTCTTTCTTTGATGAGGGAGACGTTAGATCCTTGATGGTGTTAACTAACCCAGCCTTGGGAATTACACCGTCAGCTGTAATGGAATGACCCAGATAATCAATCTTATCAAGACCACACTTGCACTTTTCAAGTTCTATGGTAAGATTATGCTCACTGAGTCTGTCTAAAACTTGCCGGACTCTGCATCCATGTTCAGATTCATCACTACCATAATCCAAAATGTCATCCTGGTATACAACTACTCCTGGGATATTAATTAACACTCTCCCCATAGCACGTTGATAGACCGAAGTAGCAGATTACAGGCCAAAAGGTAGTCTGATATACCTAAAAGTCCCAATAGGTGTAACAAAAGCAGTTAAATCTCTTGAGGACTGATCTAACAAGATCTGATGATATGCAGATGTTAAATCGATGGTACTGAAAACCTTTGCACCCCTCACCATAGTTAGAAGATCTGAGATGTTAGGAAGAGGGTATTTATCAACCAGTACGTATTTGTTGAGCTGTCTGAGA
Source organism: Lissotriton vulgaris (assembly GCF_964263255.1). Taxonomy (NCBI): domain Eukaryota; kingdom Metazoa; phylum Chordata; class Amphibia; order Caudata; family Salamandridae; genus Lissotriton; species Lissotriton vulgaris. Next base: position 1,323,796,840 of record NC_141687.1, on the reverse strand, counting down.
TAAACACATCATCTCAAAGAGCCATCCGCCTTCCTGGCTGCTACAACTGGAGCTAACCAGGACGTGCCTTCAACTTCCTCAATAATACCCTGTGATTTGAGCTTCCCCAACACACTAAGCATTCTTCTTTCACACTAAAAGGAACATTGTGTACTTACTTGAAACAGGAATAGAGACTGGAGTCAATTTTATGACAATAGCCTTTCAAGCAACTACCTTTATGATAAAAAACCAGAGGGTATTCATCCATGAGATTATTTTGTAAAAGAGAACCATGACTTACCAGCTTAACATGCGCTCTGTCTTTTAGAATTATGGGAGGAGTGTTGTTGGGATCTACCATAACACCAATATGATACTGTCCCCTTTTTTGGATACATACATTTTCCCAGAGGAGTAGCGATTTTCATATTCTATTAAACCAATGAAATAACCACGCAATTCAATTGGGTCTCCATCATATGCAAAAGGATGAATATCAGCTTTAAGAAGATCAACTTTACCTTTCAATTTATCATCAAAGAATTTACTTAAAACAATGGTAATCTTGCACCTGAATCAAATAAGACTTTCGTCTATTGACCTTCAACTAGAATGTAATCCAAAGGCCCATCTCCCCCAACTTGTACAATAATTTGTCCACACTCAAAATTGTGCATATCCGTAGATATATCATTCCCTATTTCATTGACTTTCTGTCTAGAAGATTTAATCCTGCAAGCAATGGCAAAGTGTCCCTTTTTTTTGCAATAAGTACAAATGGTATTGAAAGCAGAACAAGACTTATAATTAGCCCAGTGTCCAGTGTTTTTACATTTGGAACAGTTTTTATCTTTACTGAACTGACCTTGGAATTTATACATCTGTTTGTCTTTAACCTGAGCTTTAGCTTGGAGATTCTTGGACTTAGAATCTGGACTTGAAGTTGAATTAACAACCGATACCTCTGTATTAATGTCTTTTTTAATCTCTTTCACGCACTCCAAGGAATGCTCAATACGGTTGGCTATTAGTAAAACTTCATCTAGAGAAGGTTCATCCTTGAGCCATAACTCATCAGGCCCTATTTCAGATATGCACCCCAGCATACATTGATCCCTAATTCTTTCCTCTATCAGTAAGCCAAATTTACAAGAAGAAGCTAGACGCCTTAGATCTGTTACATAATTCTCAATTGTCTCACCTTCTTTTTGCAATCTGCGCCCAAAATGATAACTTTCTAATATCGTACTAACTTTTGGTAAATAATGAGCATCAAGCTTGTATATGCATATTTCATACTCATAAAGGTCTTTTGCAACACCATCTGGAACATCAGGAAGATGATCAAAGACGTGTTGACCTTCAGATCCCAGACAGTGTAGAAGCAATGCTGTTCTCCTTTCAGCACTTCATGAAGTACCACAAACGCTAGCATAACGCTCAAAAACCTTTTTTCGTTTTAGACCATCTTCTAAATATATTTAGAACTTCTATATATTTTTTTAAATAAACACTCTCCTTAAGAGGATGTTCTCAGCTGTGTGTATCAGCGTAATAGTTAATTCATTTACAGCTATAAACACACTTGTTATAAAAAATAAACTGGGTGTGCCAGAGTGATGAAAACATAAAAATAATCCACCTGTGTGTGTCAGCGTTGTCGAACAAACAAATGTAACTGACACACTCCTTTAAAAAACAAGCTGTGTGTGTCAGCGCGCTGTGAATAGAAAAATAATAATAATCCAGCTGTGCGTGTCAGCGTTGTTGAAGAAACAAATGTAACTGATACACTTTTTAAGCAAAGAGCTGTGTATGCCAGCGTAATAGAGAAAACTCTTCTTAAAGGTGTCATTAACTTTCCCAATATTCTTTTCTTTACGCAGATATAATGTTAAAGATGTGCGTGTCAGCGGTTTATTTATTTACCTTGACACGCTTGTAAAATTTTAAACTGTGCGTGTCAGTGATTGTCATAAACTTTTCTTTCCTTTAAGTGGATATAAAATTAAATTTAAAGCTGTGCGTGTCATCGATTATTTCCTCTTGACAAGCTCTCACAATGGTAGCAGTAACCATTAATGCGGCCGTGAGTTAAAAAAAATTAAATGTAACATCCCAAGCTGTGCGTGTCAGCACTGTGACACGCTTGTGAAACTGACGAGTTGCGCTTGTTGACAGGGAAGCAAGCGTTGCCAAAGAGAGACAGTCAAAAATTTTCAATTATGTGGCAAAAGCTGCGTTCCACGTTGCGTTCCATGTAAAGTCAATCAAGCATGACTACAGACCTCAGACGCTGCGCTTCAATTACATAGTGAATTGAATGTCACTCCGAGTCAAACAATGAAAGGATTCTGACTTTACGCGTGAGGCCGTGTCACGAGCGCCTCTGGGAATAGCGCAAGGCACGTTTTAAGTTTAGAGTCAAAGCGGATAAATGTTTTTCTTAAACGCACTGTAAAAATAATTTTATCTCCCACTCCTGTATGCGCAAATTATTTTGAAACATAAAGTTGCACGTCGCTTGAACCCAAGAGTAAGCAGTTTTCTTATAAATGTAAAAATCTTACTTGACAAGCTTTAACAAGCTTTAACCAAACCTCTCTCAGAATACTTCTTGCTGCTGACGAATAACATAGAATTCTTTAAGTTGAGAGTCAGGCCAGATGAAGCTTGAAAAATATTGTAGCCATCTTTAAGATTGTAATTTCCTCACCGACGACATCAAGACCCTTCTAGACAACGGAGAAACTGCAGCCCTCATCCTCCTGGACCTATCACCCGCCTTCGACATGGTCTGCCACCTCACACTACGAACACGCCTCCACGACGCCTGGATCCAAGAGAAGGCCCTGGACTGGACCACCTCCTTCCTCTCCGGCAGAACAGAGCGTTGCCTCCCCCCCTTTCGCTCCGAAGCCACCGACATCATCTGCGGCGTACCCCAGGGCTCATCCTTCAGCCCAGCGCTGTTCAACATCTACATGGCACCGCTCGCCCTAGTCGCCCGACTGCACGACCTCAACATCATCTCTTACGCCAATGAACCCAGCTGATTCTCCCCCTCACCAAAGACCCCCCACACCACCACAACCAACCTCCACGAGGGAATGAAGGCCGTCGCCGACTGAAGCTGAACTCTGACAAGACGAAGGTTCTCATCCTCGGATCCACCCCCTCGGCCTGGGATGACTCCTGGTGGCCGACCGCACTAGGAACAGCTCCTACGCCCACCGCCCACGCACGCAACCTAGGGGTCATCCTCGACTCCACCCTCTCTATGACGAAGCCGGTCAACACCGTCTCTTCCTCCTGCTTCCGCATGCTCCGCAGGATCTACAAGTGGATCCCCACCGAAACGAGAAGGACGGTCACTCAGGCCCTCGTCAGCAGCAGACTGGACTACGGAAACGCCCTCTGCGCAGGAGCCTCGGCCAAACTCCTGAAACTATTCCAACACATTCAGAACACCTCTGCACGCCAGATCCTCGGCATCCCTCGCCGCAGCCACCTCACACCCCACCTGAGAGATCTGGCTCCCCGTCAACAAGAGGATAACCTTCAAGCTCCTCATCCACGCTCACAAAGAACTCCACAACACCGGACCAGCGTACCTCAACAGCCGACTCAGCTTCTACCACGCCCTCGCCACTGCCCCCCCCCGCATCTGAAGAGTGACTGCCGGCGGCAGATCATTCTCCTACCTCACCGCCAAGACATAGAACACCCTCCCCATCTGCCTACGGCAGACCCAAGACCTATTGACCTTCAGAAGACTCCTCAAGAACTGGCTCTTCAAAAAGTAACAGCATTCCTCCACCCCTTAGCGCCTTGAGACCCTCATGGGTAAGTAGTGCGCTCTACAAATGCTTGGTTGAATGATTGATTGATGAATTGGTTTGCATACATGGAAGAGAGCCGTAACGTGGATGTGATATTGCTTACTTATATTCTTCCTGTATCTTTAATGTGCTGGAATCTCTCATGCTGGTATTCTGGAATGCATGTGAATTCCAGCTGTGAGCAGTCAGTTTAAGATGTCTCCTGTGGCTGAGGTTTAATAAATAGCTCCTTGACTTAACTTATATGTTCCTGTATATTTTATCTATATGAAGACACCACATTATTATGGCGACGATCGGGTGAACCCAGGACTTCACCTCAACACAGGGAGAAAAGAAGAACGACCCGTCTACTCCTCCAGCGGCAGAAATAAATATTAAGGAAGGAAGCGGAGTCTTCCAAGCCGCTGAATAAACATTAAAAGCGGTGAGGAGTAAGGTGGGCGGATTGCTTAAAAATATATATAATTTAAGACATAAATGTGGGAAAGTAAACTTTGAATAAAATAACGTGTGCTGCTCGCGCTCGGCCCTGCTCGCGCTTGGCCTCGAGAGGAGACGTGACAATTCATCTCTTGCGCGACCCCTGCTGCTCGCGCTCTGTTTTCAAAGAAGACGTTTCATCTCTCGTGCTTAGGCTTGCGCGCACATGAAAAGGAGCGTGATTAATGATGACGCCTGACCTTCTGATGAAATGAACGCGTTCTCGCTGCACAACTCTGCCATTGTTTTCAACATTCTTTCATGGTCCTCAAGATTCGTTTAAGTAACAATCACCTGTTCAGAGTAAAAGAACGCTTCAAAAGAAAGAAGAATTCTTAAAAACTTCTTCTGCTTAATGTGAACACTCTTTTACATCATAAATGGAAAAGAAGATATTACATCACAAACTTAACAAAGGCTTCAATATATTCCACTCTTCAGATATAATTGGAATTTATACATCACATTTATTAATAATTTAACAAAACACAAAGGTAAAGAAATATATATATTTTTATTACAATATAAAAAAAAAGAAGACAAGGAAAAGAACTAAAAGAATTTACAAGAAATCAAAATGCAGAATGTAATCCAGCCTGCATTTTTTTTAATACTCCAGGAGAACCAAACATAAAATGGAAAAAATAGAAAAAGATTTTTGCCAACTATGCAAGAGTATGTGGAACTAACCTGAGTGCGGAAAGGAAGCTTGCTCTGCTTCTTCATTGCTTAGGAGGGGAAGGACAAAATGTGTTGGAACATCTTCCTGATCTATCTGCTGGAGAGCAACGCAATTTAAATGAATATGAAATTGCAATTGCGCAACTTGACAAACATTATCTTCCGAGAGTCAGTACTATTATGGAACGTTATCATTTCGGCTTAAGAGAACAAAAAAGAGATGAGACTGTAGAGGAATATGTGTCTTCACTAAGAAAGTTAGCGTCCTCTTGTAATTTTGGATTAACTCTTGATGAAAGAATTAGAGATCAATTTGTACTTAGGTGTGCTCATGATGAAATAAGAAAAGAACTTTGGCTAAAAGACGAACCACCTCTTGAAGAGGTCTTGGCTATAGCGAAACAGGTGGAACATATGACAAAGTGTGTTGGAGAGTTAAAAAAAGAAAAAGAGAAAGGATCTATCGTTGAAAAAAAAGAAGAAACAAAAATTGAAGAAGTTGTTTGTCAAGTTAAGAAGTATGAAAAGAATGAAACACAAAGGGGTTCAGAAAAAGATAATTTCGGATCAAATTCAATGACTCAAAACAATTTTACAGGGCAGAGTAACAAATTTGCATGTTTTAGATGTATTTGGCCAACTCTCCAATTTGTCCAGCTTTAAGAATTACATGTAATGTTTGTGGTAAGAAAGGTCACTATGGAAAGTGTTGTAGAACAAAAGTATTTAGACCTGAAATATCAAGGAAACGTTGGAGTCAGTCTCAACCACAAGTTAGAACTATTACTTTTGAAATAAAATGTGAGGTGGGGGATCATCCAATACATCTTGTAAAAGTAGGAAATGTAATGATTAACTTCAAATTTGATTCATGTTCTCGCATTGCATTAATTGATGAAGTGCTATTCAATACACATTTTGCTGGGAAAGTAAGGATGATGAAATCTGATGTAAGACCTCTTGGGTACTCAGACAAACCAATTAAAATGGTTGGTTGTTTTATGGCTGAGATAGAACTAGGGAGCAGGATAATTGTGGGCAAAATCTATGTTGCAAAGAAGGTGATACACTGCTAGGTTGGGTACATCAGGGGCAACTGGGTATAACTTTAAATCCCAATGCTAATCCCCAGGTACAAATTCAACAAATTGACACAGTTGACATGAATGAGATAGGAAAAGAGTTATGTGAGGATTTAGCAAAAAAGTTTCCTAAAGTATTCAGAGAAGGTTTAGGCTGCTTGAAAGGTTATAAGCATCACATCAGATTAAGAGAGAGTGCAATACCTGTAGTAGCAAAAGTGAGAAGAATACCATTGATGGAACAAGAAAAAGTGAAAGAAGAAATAGATAAATTGTTAAAAAATGATGTGATTGAACAGGTAGAAGCTACTGAGTGCTTAGCTCCCGTTGTCATAGTTAAGAAACCAACTGGAGAAATTAGACTCTGTGTTGATCTAAGAGCATTAAATAAGGAAGTGGTTGTTGACAGGTATCCCCTTCCGAATATTGATGAAATGGTGAGCACGTTGGAAGGAGCCAAATTTTTCACCACATTAGACCTTGCTTCAGCCTACCATCAGGTTGTATTAGATGATCATTCTCAGGACTTAACAGCTTTTATCACCCCCATGGGCACCTACAGATATAAGAGGATGCCGTTTGGCCTTGTGTCTGCGGCTTCTGTCTTCCAAAGAATTATGGCAAGGATTTTAAGAGGGTTACCTGGTGTAAGATGCTATCAGGATGATTTACTTATTTATGGAAACAGTTTAAGTGAACACTATGGTCGTGTATGTGCAGTCCTTAAACGTTTGGAGGATGCAGGTATGGCACTTAAGAAAAATAAGTGTAAGTTTGGTGTTAAAGAAGTAAATTACTTGGGTCATAGAATAACTGATAAAGGTATTTTCCCAAAAAAGGAGTTGGTTGACACCATCAACAAGATAAAAGAGCCTGAGAATAAGGAAGAACTAATTTCCTTTCTTGGTATGGTGGAGTTTTACGGAAAATTTATTTCTAATTTTGCGGACAAAACACAGTCTATGAGAAAGTTGACATTAAGGAATGTAGAGTATGTGTGGTCAGATGAATGTAAAGGAGAATTTGAAGGAATTAAGTCTGAATTGAATAAGGCTCCTTCTCTTCAGGCATTTGTGCCAGGGTTACCTACTATTTTATTCACTGATGCGAGTGAAAAAGGCCTTGGTGCTGTTCTGGTACAAAAAAGAAATGGAAAAGATCATTTAATTTGTTGTTCTTCAAGATGTTTAAGAGGTTGCTACTGCCTCGCCTGATGGGATTTGGACCTTTGCTGCTGGCGTAGCGCTCTTGTGCTGTGAAACCCTGTGTGCCTCCAAAACCGCTGCTCCTCGCCGGACCCGCTTCGTGGGCTTTGACTCTTGGGTGCAGGTGACTGAAAAGGATTGCTGTGGGCGTAAGTGCTGCAGGGCTGCGAGCGTGTTTGGCAACTGGACTCCAGTTCCCAGGAGTCCCTGCTGTTGCTGACCTGCCCGAGTCACCTGGGCAGCTCTCCCTGTTTGGACACGCCCCCATCAGCCTGCTCAAAATCACCGAACCTGCTAACCTCGTGGGACTCGCCTTGCTACTGCCTCGCCTGATGGGATTTGGACCTTTGCTGCTGGCGTAGCGCTCTTGTGCTGTGAAACCCTGTGTGCCTCCAAAACCGCTGCTCCTCGCCGGACCCGCTCCGCGGGTCCCGCTTCGTGGGCTTTGACTCTTGGGTGCAGGTGACTGAAAAGGATTGCTGTGGGCGTAAGTGCTGCAGGGCTGCGAGCGTGTTTGGCAACTGGACTCCAGTTCCCAGGAGTCCCTGCTGTTGCTTACCTGCCCGAGTCACCTGGGCAGCTCTCCCTGTTTGGACACGCCCCCTTTCACTCCTCCCCCTATAAATTGTGTTAGTCATCCCCGCTGCGCGGGAGCGTCCCGGGAGAAGGGCGGGACCGTCTAAGGCCGTCATAGGCCGGAGTAGGCTGGGCTGGGCCCACTCTCTTGCTTTGGATCTCTGAGTCCCGGTTCAATTAGTAGTTATAGCTCCCCATATACTACCATCCAATTCCTGCTGACATGCCGTCCCCGGCAAGGGAGGGAGGAGCTAAAAATAGGACCTTAGAGAACTACTTTCCCCGGGCTGTGGGGGATGGGGACAAGGAGAGTACCTTAATCCGGCTAAGGGCAGAGCGGAGACGCTCTATAGATAACTTGAAACACAGACCCCTGGCAGAATACTCTACCACGCTTAGTGAAGAGTCAACCTCAATAGACGATGTCCCCCTCCTGTTGAGGGACTGTACGAACACCCCACCAGTCCCATCTATGAGTCTACCCCCAGCCACCAGTCCAAGCCCAAGCAGGGTAACTATCGACTTAATTTCTCAACCCCCCCCCAGCCCCGAAAGCTAGGAAAGCCAAACCTAAACCAGCCGCTGTACAAGGTGCACGTGGGCCCCCCCCAAACAAACGTAGGAGGAAGTCGAGGGGCGCCCAGGGCAAAAATAAACCCAAAATTCCTCACTCTGAGTTTGGGAGGTCATCAAAACCCTCCACACCGACTGGGAGATCAGCGGATGATTTACATCCTAAACCCGCTGCACAGGATGCCTTGGCCCATGCTCTGACAAAAGATACAGGAAATAATATTGCTAATGTCCCCCTTTCTGTTGCCCCGCTAGGTAACCTGGAATTCCTGCTCAGGTCACTACTACTACCAATCAGCGAGTGCATTAAGAAGGTCGAGATAAGACTCACCATCCTGGAGGCTACATTAAGTAGCATGAAAACCCCGGCTGGCCTCCAGGGAAGGTCCCCGGAGCTCATTTCCACTCCCACGGCCCCCCGGCAGCCCTTAAATAGCGTAATGAGCTTAGCCCCCCCACAGGCCGCAAATGCTGCGGCCCCTCCACAACCCCTGAGGACTAATTCAGTACCAACCAAGTCACTTAACCCCAATAGGCCTACTCCCCCCGTAGACCCTGTCCCTCTGTCACAGCCTGTAGTTAGTGCTGCACCGACACCTTTAATGAAGCTTCCCCCCAGGCCACTTAGACCTAATCTACCTCCAGAGGCAAATGATTTCACGGTTGTCATGGCGGGCGTCCCCCCACTTGAAGAGTGTGAAGCTGAGGATTTTTGTTCCTTAAAAAGCAGGGTAATCAAGTGGCTAAACATGAACAGACCCCTCCCGGTACATCTAAATAACGAAATTATAATGGTTAGAAGGGTGCCATGGGTGGGGAGAACACATAAATCTATAATAGGGGACTGCATACTGGTGAGCTTCAGGGATGCTGGAACTGTTTCTCACATATGTCAAGGAAAGAACAGATCTCGGGAATCAACAATTCAAACCCTTCAGGTGTCCTTCTTCTTTCCCCCCATCCCTGCCCCTGTGCATCCGTTTCAAACCTATGATAACTGGGAGAGGGTTGGTCGGAGGGGAAGACATCATGAATTTAACCCCAGGCCACTATTTAGCCCAGAGCCACACTTTCAACCGGTTCAACTGTTTGAACGGCCTTGAGGGGGTTGATTGACAAACGGATATTGTCCCTCTTGGAGATGGGGAAAAAGAGGCCTTGGTAGAGGAGATGGAGGAGCAAAGTTTCCTGGCACAGCAAACTCCATTGAGTTGGGTCGGGAAGGCTGGTTTAGAGGGGCCCAGGGTTACAGATATTGAATGCATAGGAGGGGGACATGGGCTGGATATACAAGAGTCAGAGTGTGAGACACAAACGGGGCTCCAAGGGGGATTAGAGCGGAGTGGTGAGGTACTGAGAATGATTTCTTGGAACATAGCAGGTTTGGCAGGTAAATTTAACAATAAAGAATGGCTTGATTACATTAGAAAAGTCCATGTAATCAGCCTGCAGGAGACATGGGCCCCGGAGAACAATTTTCACTTGCAAGGGTATAAGTGTTTCTTTGTTCCCGCACAAAAATCAAGATCAGGGAGAGCCATGGGAGGACTATCCATTTACATAGATTTAGACCTTCCGGGCAGTTGGTCTTCCCCAGATTGGAACTCCCATGGGATTCAGGCAGTTCGGTTCTCCGGGAAGGGGCTAAGATTCACAGTCTTTAATATCTATAACAACGAGATAGCGGGAAATCATACCTCACTTGTAGCTGAACTGGATTATAGGCTGGGTCAGGAAACAACAGTCCAGAAAAAGGGGCAGTCATACGCGCTGCTGGTTATGGGAGACTTTAATTGCCACCTTTGTCCGGCATTGGTCCCAACAAACAATGACTGGTCCCAATGCCCCACGGAGAAGGGGCCACATTTTTCCCATACGCCGACAGGGTCAGCCTTTAGTATGCTCCGGCTCAAGTATGATCTTGAGCATACTATTAATATGATAGGCACACAGAAGGATGGTACACTCCCACCCACATTCAAGGGCAGAGGATGCTCATCCGTCATAGACTACATTCTGGTCTCAAGATCCCTGCTAAATAAGATAGTTAATGTAGGGATTGAATGGAGCCGTTTCAGCGACCACAACCCACTTGTTTTGGAGCTGATGTATAGGGCGGGTTTAAAAAGTAGAGACCATCGCACAATCACGGAGAGGGTAACAGACCAAGGTAGGAGATTAAAGTGGTCCAAAATAGATGGGGAAAAGTTTTATAAGGCCTTGGTGGACGCTGGCAAATCTGCCATTAACGACTGTTTAGACACAGAAGTCCACGGATTAAGGCTACTGGAAGCATTCGATCAGATTGCCAATCTGATTGATGGCCTATTAAAAACTAGTGCGCCCACAAGGAACCACGGTAACCCTCGATGGTTCGATAATGTATGCTCCAAAGCACTGAGGGAGCTTAAAAGCAGCCTTAAATTTAAACCAAGGGACCCCCAAAAAATCAAGGCGTGTAGGGAGATATATAAAAAAGAGACCAAGAGGAGGAAACTCGCTCTCCAGGCAGAAGCGTGGGCAGACCTAAGAGAAGCAGGGGAAAGAAAGGATTTAGCGGGTTTCTGGAGAATCATTAATAAACCAACCTTCCAGGAAAACGACACCCCGGAGATAGGGTCAAATATTCTCCCAGAACAGTGGGTCACCCACTATAGGGGTCTGTATAATCATGAGCCCGGTACTCCCGTAGAGCTACCTGAAATTCAAACCCAGGCTTCAACGGTTGTATTTACTATTAAGGAGATCACTGCTGGGATAGAGGGTCTGACCAAAAACAAAGCCCCGGGCCCTGACGGAATTCCCCCCGACCTGTTTCTGAGCAGCATAGAACTCTGGGCCCCTTTAATGACCAGGGTCATAAATACTGCCATTACTTGTGGTTTGCCACCGTCCTGGTCCAAAGCGATAATCGTGCCGATTTTCAAGAAGGGCAATAGCGACGATCCCAAGTGCTATCGTCCTATTTCTTTGATTGACGTTTCGGCCAAACTCCTGGGAAGGGCGATCCTCAACAGACTGTCCGAGTGGACCGAAAGAAAATAACATCTTCTCGGACACTCAATATGGATTTAGGACAGGGAGGTCCACTAGTGATCAATGCCTGAACCTTTACATGCTAACAGCCAAATATACCATGGCCAGTGACGAATCGATCTATATGGGATTCATGGATTTGGCAGCGGCATTTGATCACGTCAACAGGGAGAAACTGTGGGACATGATGTCCAGCATGGGGATAGAGAGTGGCCTAATCAACATACTTAGGGACCTGCATAGCGATACCACGGCCAAGGTCCGATATAACAGGGAGGGGGGACTGACCGACTCTTTTCCCTGCATGAGTGGAGTCCGGCAGGGCTGTATTCTCGCCCCTTTTTTGTTCTCCCTTTATATTAACGACTTGGAGCAGCACCTGTTAGGTTTAAAGGCAGATTGCCCAAGGGTGGGGTCGCGTCAGATTCCTGTTCTGCTTTACGTAGATGACGCGGTCCTGATTGCACGCACACCCAGGAGCTTACAAATCTTGATCGACGGATTCGTTAAGTTCATGGGTGCCCTAGATCTCTCTGTCAACCTGGGCAAATCCTACGTGCTCCTGGCTGGCAAAAACTCTTCCTCTAAATTCACATACACAATAGGAAGCCATGTAGTAGAAGAGGTCAAAACGTTTCCTTATCTTGGTGTAACTTTTGATGGCGCCTTACAGTTTAATTCCCTGGTAGAGGAGCGTTGTAGTAAAATGATCGCTTCTAACGGGGCAATTGCAAGTTACGGCAGGAGGCTAGGCAGATGGAGCCCGGAACAGGTGATGAACCTGTACAGCTCCGTATCATGCTCTAAAGTAATCTATGGGGCAGAAGTATGGGGCTTTGTTAATACCATAAGAATTCAACGGGAGGAAAACAAATATCTAAAATCCATCCTGAGGGTACCCCCAAGTACTGCTGGCTTCGTAACACATAGGGAATTAGGGAGGCTACACCTAGAAGACTTGGTAAAACTCAGGCCAATTGTGGCCTGGCTAAAAATCTGGGTTAATCCTGATGCGTCTCTAAGCAGAGAAATTTTAACGGACTGTCTAGAGAGGGACAAATGTATGCGTATTCCCTGGCTCAATTATGTAAAGAACACCCTAGAGGAACTAGGCTTTGGGAATCTCTTCACTAATCCTGCAACAATTGTAGCCCAGCATAAGATGCAAGTAGGGAAAATTTTCGTAGAGCTGAAAAGTCAACGCAGAGCTGAGGCTGAAGGGCTTAAAAAGACAGTGAGGGCCCACAACCTGGTGAAGAGCGTGGAGGGTATGGATCCATATTTGTACCTTATGCATAACGCACAGGATAGATTCTTGATGTGTCATTTTAGACTGAACCAACTCCCATTTATATTGGCATCACCAGCAGGCTTCACAACATCAATTGAACAGAAGGGATCCTGCGGCTGCGACAATAGGTCTCTGCAGGATTCCCTTCACTTTGTTTTACTCTGTCCTTTTTTTACAATGCCCAGGCGCAGATTTCTTGTAAATGTCTTAAAAAAAGCTAAACTAGAACATGCCAGGGAGGCATTAGTCTTTTTACAAAAAGCATCGGACCCCTTAACACTGTGTTGTATAATGAATTTTATCAAGGTAGCGGTCCGTTTAAGGCTAACTAGGGGAGATGAATGAAATGTTTCTGATTTTACCTTTTTTAAAGTGTTATATTCTTTCCTGCTTGTGTTCTACATTAATACTAATACTTTGTATAAGGATCTTGAAAATGTTTAATGTTTTTTTATTCATGTAAATATGTGTGTGCTTTTATGGTGTTTTTTAATCACCAAATAAAGATTCTTTGAATTGAATTGAAGAGGTTCAGAATTGAATTATTCTGTAATAGAAAAGGAGTCCCTTGCTATATATTGGGCTCTGAGAAAATTGAAGAATCTAATTTGGGGGACAAAGATACTTGTTTTCTCAGATCATAAACCTTTGAAAGAAATTTTTGATAAGAAGGGATTGGATGCGATTTCCTCAAGAATTAGGAAATGGATTGTTTCTTTACAAGAGTTTGACTTCTGTGTTGATTACATTCCAGGTATGTCAAACAAATCTGCTGATTGTCTCTCGAGAATGGTAGGAAAAGAACATTTTGAAGAAGAGGATGTTTGTGGTTTTTCTGATGATTCAATAAATGTATGTGAGATTACAGAAGGAGCGATTGAAGAGAAAGAGTGGAGAGATGAACTTGAGAAGGATGAAGAGATAAAAAGAGTGATGCTTTCTTTGAGTAATAACTCACGTTTAGAGAAACCTTGGACTTTAGTTTCTGATGAACTTTCTATGCATTCTGGGTTTTTAACTCGGGGTACAAAAATGGTTCCACCTCGGGGTATTAGGAGGAAACTTTTGTCCCATGCACACTCTGGTCATCTTGGTATTGTAAAAACCAAAGAAATTTTACGCATGCAATTTTGGTGGCCAGGGATGGATCTGGAGATTGAAAGGCTAGTGAGAGATTGCCCAGAATGCTGTGCTAGTGATAAAATACTAAAGACTAAGCAAATGCCAATGGTTAAGAGATCTCTACCAAGTCATCCTTGGGATGAGTTAGCAATAGATATAGTTGGTCCATTGTCAGGTGTAAATGATACACCTTATCTTTTAGTTCTGATGGATTTGTATTCTAGGTGGATTGAGGTGAGTGCTGTGAGAGAAATTACTTCTGAGGAAGTGATTAAGTTTCTTGATACCATTTTAAAAAAAGAAAGTTTTCCAAATAGTCTTCTATCAGATAATGGACCACAGTTTTGTTCAAGAGTTTTTGAGGAGTTTATGGAAAAATCTGGTATTTTACATAAAAGATGCTCATTATATCACCCAGAAACTAACGGCGCAGTAGAGAGGGTTAATAAAACATTGAAAGAGGCTATACAGTTAGCAAGGTCGTCTGGTTTAAATTGGAAATCTGTTCTTCAAGAAAGAATAAGTGCCTATCGATTTGCTCCTCATTCGACAACAGGTATATCCCCGTTTGTTTTGTTTAAAGGGAGGGCTCCCAACACTTATTTGTGTCCTGGTTGGATGGATCTCAACAAGGGTTTGATTGATAATGGAATTGGTGAGTGGCGAAAGAAGGAAGAAAAGAAGCTGGATGAAAGAAAGACTTATTTTGATAAAAGAAATTGTGTGAATGTACAGAAGGTTTTAGTTGGTGATCTGGTTCGTATTAAAGCTCCTGTTGGCTGTAGAACCTGGTCAAAATTCACTGATGTGAGATCTGTAGTGAAAGTATTCAAGAATGCCATCAAAACAGAGGATGGTAGAATTTGGAATAGGAGCAGAGTGGTTGTGGTTAAGTCAAGCATTCCTGTACGTGATTTCTCTTATGGAAGACAAGGTTTGCCTCTTTCAACTTCTAATTTTGCCAATGGTTTGAATTTGTCCTCATCTTCCTCAATATGTCAAAGAATACGTGGGCTTCCTACTTATTTAAGAGATTTTTCACTGTAACTCTCTCTCTCTATTTTTTTGTATTTGAAATTGTATCCCTGTTATATTTAATTGTTTTTACTTTCTGTTGGGAGGGAGATGTGTGATATTGCTTACTTATATTCTTCCTGTATCTATAATGTGCTGGAATCTCTCATGCTGGTATTCTGGAATGCATGTGAATTCCAGCTGTGAGCAGTCAGTTGAAGATGTCTCCTGTGGCTGAGGTTTAATAAATACCTCCTTGACTTAACTTATATGTTCCTGTATATTTTATCTATATGAAGACACCACAGTGGAGTTGACTGTTCCTTCTTTATCTACTTGTAGTTGCCCAGTCGTCGCCAGTGTTAAAAGTTGGTTCCATCAATAAAGAAGATGTAAAATGACTTGATTATAAGCTGAAAGTTTATTTGCAAGTAAGGAAGGTAGAACAGGTCAGCCACCCAACTGGCCCTTGCCAGTTTCTCCAGTAGACTGCCTCAACATTCTATAAATGACTCCTAGTATCTTAACAATTCTAGAACTCATCCAAGCATATACTACAATATTGATAACAATGGAATAAAGCACATTATAACAGAGCTTTAATAGCAAGGAGCGCGCCTTGCTCAATCCTCAGTACTTCCTTCGGTCTTGACTCTTAAGCCAAGTGTGCTGTGAAGAGAGAGTAGAATAAGGGAAAAAAGGAATTTCAGCTCAATAAATCAGCACTTTAGCTTTTTCTCTCAGTTTCCCCAGGTAAACACTGAAAGCCAACCCAAGTGGTGTGTAGCTGCTGGTGCATTTCTGCTCAGCTCAGCCTCCCGGCCTCACGCTAATCTGATCACCCATCATCAGTGAATACATCAATCAATATTAATCTGTAATATAGCTGCCTCTGGAAATCATCTTCTGAATAGGGTGCAAATGGGGTGCTACATTTATTCCTGGCACTAAACTGTGGGTGGGGCGACTCCTAACCCCTCCTTAACCAATAGGGAAAATAATTCCTAGGGGTAACCTTACCCACTTTTGTAGCAGTTACTGTGTGCTTGGCTGCAAACAAACACACAGTGCCCCCCTTCTACTAAATCAAACGTGGTAGAACATGTCAGAGCTCCTGTGCCCACCCTAGAAGTGTGGCTAGGGATATGAGCAACCCCTCCTCTGTGGTAACTCAAAACTATTTCTGGGGAACTCCTCCTACTGGAAATGGTGCCTGGCTGACTACAGGAACAAGGGAGAGGGCAGGCCCAGAAGTTGGCTTCACCTGCCCGTGACAGGGTAGACCTCTTTGAAGGTAGTTACGTTTCTGGGCACTGTGCATATGGTCATCTTGTCAGAGGAACAGAACAAGTCCCCATGAAGAAAATAGAAACCTTCTCAGGGGTCTCACTGATACTTGGTCCTTTTAAACCAACAAAGAAGACATTGGCACAGAAGCTGTAATATAAAAGTAACATCTTTAATAACCTCAAATGAGGGAGACTACGTCACACAGAAGCCTTAGCAAATGAATGAGGCAGTCTAAGGAGTACAGAAAATTGGGGCCTTATATATGCTTAGGGTTACATAGTCAGCATAAAACCAAGGGGAGGTCCTGGCTCATGTAAGCATGCAAAATGCCTAATATGGGCATGCAAGATCTGCTTGCTCAACAAAGTGGGAGGAGAGTTACTTTTCCATACAGCAGCAAAAATAGCCTGAAAGTTGTATAAGAGAAGCAGGTGCATTCTACTAGCTAGGCCCTTCTGAACATGTGCAAGGCTCTGAAGAGGGAAACAGCACATGGCGCGCACCTGGCTAACTAAAATGGCTGCCAAATACAAAAATGGCTTTCAGCTCATGCTAACAAATCCCTGCAATCTTTAACAGACAGTCCTTTTAGCATGAGCTAAAGACATTCCTATGATCAAGTAGGAACATAGAAAATATTTGCACATATCCTAATTCATTGCTAGGTGGGCATTTTCCATTCTAAACATTTCATTAAGCGGGTACATATGAGGTATGAGCACAAATACAAAGGGAACAAAGCATTGGGTCATAATTAACATACAGATAGCAGGAGAGAGTAATAACTTATCACAAACATAATTATCATTTTTTCTAGTCATAAGCAAATCCTAGAATCATCTAATAAACATTTTCAGGGCTCCTATGCATTTCAGTGACCATCCATTTCAATTTCAGAATAGCCAAAAGCACATATCTAATAAAAACATTTTCACTTGATTTTTCCATCTTCTTTTTGTGAGGGCTAGAACATCAATTAGATTTGGGACCACACAGGGCCATAGGAATTAGGACAAAGAGCTGCAAAGGGCTGCTCCTCCTCAAAAACGCGACGACTAAAGGGGTATATTATTAACAAGAAAAAGAAGAAGTCCTTCGAGAAATTGAAGCCGCTGTACAACCAAGCCAGAGGGGAGTCTTCTCCCTGTGTCCGTTTGAGCCTCACAGGCAGGCTATTGTTGTTTCCACGGTGGAGCTGCAGGCTATTGTTGTTTCCACGGTGGAGCTGCACAACTCGCAACTCAAGAATCACAGCCCAGTTTCAAGGAAAAAAGTTTCTTCTTTCAGGATAGGGCAGTCACCCACCAGGGCAAATGCTCTCAGTGATCCTGTCCAGTGTCTCAGGCAGTGCACCAGTTTTCTTCACTTCAATCTAACAGGCACCAGAGACACAGCACCTGTACCCTAAACTCAAGTCCTTCCTTAACTCCTATATTGCTCTGCTGGAACACTGCTCATTCGTTGGGGCCACATATTTGCATCTAGTGTGCTCAGGCACCTCTTGACCAACAAACAAAGGAGCAAACTTGCACTCACTCTAGGACCAGGATTCAGAGGCCTAATGCTAGGATCTCTAAAGCAAACCTTGTTTCAAAAGGGGGTCACCTCAAGCAAAGCCTCCTCGCCATTCTGGTCGGTCTGTGACTCTCAGCTGGGCATCAAAAACTTGATCGACGATTTTTCCTTTCTGGTTTGTATTTCGCTCAAGACAGTGGCAGGAGTACACAATTCATCCCAGGGCTTCCGCCTTCACTGAGGTCCTAGTTGCCAGCAATGCCTGTGCTGGTTACCTTCACTTTGGCTTCAAGCTGGACTGGTGCTGACGCTGACTCCCCAGGCTGAATCTGATGTCCGGGCCCCTCTGGCAATGGTTGTAAGGCAGGAAATATCTATTGGTGGGCAGAACAAAAGGTCTGTAGACAAGGCACAGAAACAGTCTATCAACAGAGAGGATAGTCTCAGAATACTTCCTAGTCTTGGGACGCCCCATATATTAGCAAGGCACCCAAGAACAACTTCATTTATCTATGTGAGAGTGAAAAAAACAACATCCTGGACCTATTGGCAAGTATAAAAGGAACTATTTGGTGAACTGACAAGAGTAATACATCACCCAGTATCAAGCAGCCAAGTAAGTCTGTGTTCATTTACTAAACTCAGAGGAAAAGAGAAAAACAACACAGACATACCCTAAATCCTTACATTGGTGTATTCCTGTGTACTAATCTGAAAACTTTAAAAAAAAGGGAAATGTTCTACACTTTTGCTCATACACTTTACATTACTTGTACAGGACTGCAGACACTTCTAAAATGATTCTTCTCAATAAAAGCACCTACATTGTACGCTTAGGACCATGCTCTCATGATATAGGAGCAACAGGAAAGTCTAAAACTGTTAATTTAACAGGAGTTCTTATCTATAAAACAACATTTCCTTCAAATCATTTTTGCTAACGATCACATTGGCATCTTCCCTGCGTTCTACTTGTCATCATCCAAACTATGTAACTTCAGCTCTAATAAGGACTGTCAGTTTATTTACACGGACCTGCTAATAAAAAACTAGTAATGCCCTTGCAAAACTATGTAGCATGAGAATAACATACAATAATGGTGTTATCACCTAAGAATTTTAGAACAAAAACTACCCACATCTAGTTCCCCTTACAGGTCAAATAAGGGAACAACAATCTAGACTATTTATTCTGTCATAATTTCACCAAACAGGATGGGCAGTAACATAACATATATACTTATTCATTTTAATAATGCTAACAATGTTTAAAACAGTATTACTGAATAGCCAATTAAATGTCTCATTGCTATTTCACAGACAGCTTAGAAAGGCTAAAACAAATTTGAGAAAAAGAGAGAGCAACATACATTTTACCTAGCCTTAATTTGTAGAGGAGCCAGCCTCCTTCCCCCATTTTGTTTCACTTCTGTCAACACTATCAAGCCCTATTTGTAGCAACTGGGCATAAACAAAGCTATAGGAGGTACATAGCACTTTTGAGAGGGCTAAAACATAAATAACCAACCCCCAATCCCCTTAGCAAATGTACAACTGTAACATGAGGGCACATGAATCCAAACTAAATTTCATTGCCTCAGCTTTTGTACAGTAATCCTCAGACTAAAAGCATTAGTGCTGTATATATATATATATATATATATATATATATATATATATATATATATATATAGCAAAACATTATGTTACTCAAAGTTCACATATACCATTATATTAATTTCTATCATATGAGTACATAAAGTGCTTTCTTTTGCCAAAAAAAGTAAAACTTCTCCTTTTCTCCCCTGTTATCTTGCAAAAAGTTTCAGAGGCCAAATTGGCAACGCAAACCTTGCTCCGGGAGCTCTGCCAGGCTTCTAAATATAGAACTGACATTTAACCCTTCCCAGCTGTCTTATTCTGTATGCAAGGGTTTCCATGCAGCTGTCCCAATTCAAAGTCACCCTAGAGACAGAAAGCTGGAAATCAGACCCATTCCCCTGTTTGTCAATTTAGAGTTAAGAGAATAACTTCTGCAGGTTTTATACATATTTTTTATTATAAGCAGGGTGCAGAATACTTGTCTAACAAAATAAAAGTCAGCTGTTTGTATTATACCTAAATGTATGCATTTACAAAAGCCTAAGGCAGTTTAAAAGCTGCTCTAAAAGGCAGACAATTTTACCCAATTTCGACTTTGGTATGTGGGGCACTTAAAAATGAATATCCTATAATTTTCTTGCATAATAGGAATCTTCAGACTGTTCTCTACAAATTCCAGAGATTGGACATTAGAAATATCTCATGTATACCCTTATAAAAATGAGTTTTTTATGCCTGCGCAGAGTGATATTTCATATGCAAATTTCCTCATTATGCGGTACAACACAACTTAAATTAAATGTTGATGCTAGGAGGTCACAGTATGAGCATTAAGCTTTATAAATATTAAAAAATGAATTTAAAAGCACTTGTTTTTTTCATTAAAAAATGTCTCCATATATATATATATATTTTTTAATAAAACCAATCATTTTGATAATTCCACATATGAAAAGCAAGCTTCATTCCTTGCCTATCATATTTAGACGCATTCATTCATAAGCCTAAGCACAAAAGCCTAACTTGAAACATGAAAAGTTTTGCGCCACTTTTAAAAGGACAAATCATTATTTAACATCAGAACCACAAATGTGCTGATGTAAAAAGGCATTAAGAAAGGAAATCCCTACTTTAAATGTTTTCCTGTTATCCAAAATAATGAATCTGATTTTTGTAACTTTTTAAAACAGCAGTCAGAAATGCAGGGTTTTACACCATGTTTGCAGTGACAAAATCCTAGCTTCCCCGTGGCCTACAATCAAAACGACAGCTGCTGCTTAATGACAGTTGACACAGCTGTTGGGAAGCTTTTTTAAGTGTTGAAATGTAAGCACGGTGACAGTCTATTTAAAACTGAGGCATTTCAATGCATGTTCTATAATATGTGTTTAGTTCAGCAACATCCAATTTACTCAGATGATGTGTTTGCCTGTTTATATCTAACACAATGTATCTGAGAAATGTTTTGTAACATTTTATAATTGTTTATTTATTGCAAAACACACAATTTCGTTTCTGAGGCCTATTTTATTCCTATTGAATGTGAATTCTAATTTCATCTTTTACGCATTAGCATATGTACATGTGCATAATTGCTTACTCTATCATTTTAATAGTAACATGCAGTTATTTAGCATATCATATGGTTAATTTCTGGATTTTTATTGAACTTTTATTTAATATTAATTAAATGACATTTTGCATAACAGACTGATGATAGCAAGAAAACACAAACGAAACACATTGAGCTCATTCCAGACATATACAAAAGGGGGGTCATACACTCAGAACACACAATACAGGGCGCTTAAGGCTAGCCATTCTTTCACAAAGAGCGCAATCGCTATTTACTCACAGAAGTATCACTAATGTGAAACCACGAACCACATAGACATTTAAACAAACAATTAACCCACAGATCAACCTTAGGACAGAAACAAAGGACAGCCCACAGACTGTACTTAAACCAAACCATAGTTGTAAGTCATATTTACAAGAAGAGCTTCTCAATAGTATTCCAAAAGACTGCAAAAAACAGCCCATATTTTCAAGAAGCCATAATACACTCAATTCACTAGCTTTGGATGGCAGAACACCAATAAATCGCTCTGCATATCTCCATTTATAAAAGTGCCCAGTAAAGGATCCTTGTTTGCATTCTGTCCATATTTGAATTCCATGGGGATACAGAATCACCAAGGAAGAAATATGTTTTTATACCTAAACCTATTTAGGTATTCCCTCTAGGGGAGCCGGCTAATTTACTTCACATCTCACTATGGTACCTCCAAAAAGCAACACATTCTTCAATATGTGCTTGAAACAGGCATGCCAAACATATTGCAACATATGCAAATATTATAACCAAAGTAGCACTTAAGGTACTCTTGTACTGTGTGTCGTTCAAATCAATTCAAAACAGAGAACCTTCTCCTCATTACCTGCCTACACAAACTGCAATTCATATATTAATCCCATACAAATCCAAGTTGGCCAACACAAATTCCAAAGCCACAGTAAGCGTTACTAAACTACCTTACCAATCCCAGGCATCAAACCAACAGCAAGTGCTGCATCAAAACAACCCTTACCAATCACTTGGTGTCCAAATTCTAACTGCCAAGTTCTGAATGACCTAATGGTCTTTTTTAGAATACTCCCACCAAAAAGGTTCTCAGTCAGGAGAGGTAAACATCATGTGGAGGATCAAAATCAGGAAGACCAGAAATATACTGGGCTGCAGAGACAGAGAATCCCCAGAATCTCCGTGCACAGAGTACCTCCTTAGTAGAATCCTGTCCTGTCCTCCTCAGTAGATTCCTGTCTCCTGTCAAGATCACTCCCTTAGATAGCCACTTCTCTGATGAGGTCCACGTTGGAGCGCCATTTGAAGAAAATAGAAACCTTCTCAGGGGTCTCACTGATACTTGGTCCTTTTAAACCAACAAAGAAGAAATTGGCACAGAAGCTGTAATATAAAAGTAACATCTTTAATAACCTCAAATGAGGGAGACTACGTCACACAGAAGCCTTAGCAAATGAATGAGGCAGTCTAAGGAGTACAGAAAACTGGGGCCTTATATATGCTTAGGGTTACATAGTCAGCATAAAACCAAGGGGAGGTCCTGGCTCATGTAAGCATGCAAAATGCCTAATATGGGCATGCAAGATCTGCTTGCTCAACAAAGTGGGAGGAGAGTTACTTCTCCATACAGCAGCAAAAATAGCCTGAAAGTTGTGTAAGAGAAGCAGGTGCATTCTACTAGCTAGGCCCTTCTGAACATGTGCAAGAATCTGAAGAGGGAAACAGCACATGGCGAGCACATGGCTAACTAAAATGGCTGCCAAATACAAAAATGGCTTTCAGCTCATGCTAACAAATCCCTGCAATCTTTAACACCCACACCCAAGGCCTTTGTCTCAGCTCTGGGAGCAAGCCCACACCTCATCAAATGAGCTATTCAGCTCTAGAGTGACTGTTGAAAGATTATGCAAATGAGCTTCTAGAGGCCTTGGGCAGGTAAAAGATTACTTTTTTAAAAGAACCTTTTGTAAAATATGTATACATCTGATTTCTCAATGGATTGGGCATGTGATATCTTAAAAAGTCCAAGAATTAACTTTGTAACTGTTTCCTAGCTGGAGATACCATTATGTAACTTTCATATTATATCCCACTGCTTTCCTATGGAACAGCTAACCCTTTCTACACTGATAATAGCTAATGGAGCCTGGTTACGCAAGGACATGTTTTACATTAAACTGTTACATGTCCTGCTTTTAAATATAAAGCACCCTGCTTTATGGGCTTTATGGCCTAATTTGGGGTGAAATATTGATATTTAAACTGAGGGTTTAAGCCTGCCAAAGTGGGTTGCTTTGATAAATTGAAATTGCAGTTTAAAGCCGCTTTTACAGGCTACAGTGCTAAGCTGGCAGTCAGGTTTGCACTTTCACTGTAGTGGGTAACACAATGGGTGGAGCGGCCCAGTAGTGACATTTCACTTACATGCTCTGAGTGCTCGGAGTACACTTTGTACAATATACTACGGACTTAGAGGTAAGTTAAATATGTATAGCCAATTTCAGCATGTTAGAGTGGTAAAAACACATGCATTGGGGTCAGGTTAGCAGCATCCAAGTGCACAATGTAAATAAACCATCTTCAGTCAGAAAGTGGGGGTGATGATGCAAAAACAGGCATTTTCCAAAAGTTGTTTTGAGCACATTGTTAGCCAATTACACAACACAGCTTTGTTATGTTGTATACGTTCAAGATGTTCTATATAATGTGTTCTTCTACAATCTTTGTGTGTTGTTTCTTAGTGAAAAGTGCTGGTGTGAGGCTCATCCGCATGGAGTGTCTATGCCAAGTTCGGTGTATAAGGAGTTTTCTGTTTAATACATTCCCTTTCGGAAGTTAGTCTGTGTTGTCCATTTTGGGCCAGATGAACAAAAGGAAATTGCATTTCTTAAAGGACCAAATTGCAATGTTGGTCCATTAAGAAATGCAATACAGCCTTTCAATATGTACAAAGGTCTAAACGTGGTTGCAAAATGCGATTTCTACCCAGTGGAAATCGCATTTTGTTTAGCTAAATAGGAAATCGCAAAAGGGATTTCCTATTTGTGATTTCCTAAGCACATATACAAAGCATTTCCTAAATGCAAAACGGGCATTTAGGAAATGCTATTACCATTGACTCCAATCCGACGGTAACCTTGTGCAATTTTGAAATAGGCAACCCAAAATGCATATTTTAAAGTGCCATGTAGCGCACACATAGCCCTAAGGCATTTGTGCACTTTACATGTGCACCACTACATTTTGGGGGTGCATCAAGGGGGGCATTAGGCCTATAGGCACCCTTGGTTTTTCCTTTCCAAACTTGCAATTAGGAAATCGCAAATTTGTAAATGCAAAAACCATTTGTACCTCTGGGCCTTCAGGTATGAATGGTTTAGCATTTCCTAAATAACAATTTCCTAATTGCGATTCTTACTCTGTAGGAATCGCTATTTGGAAATCTCTATTTTTGTACATTCCATGTTGCAATTCCTAAGTAGCAAATTCTTAGGATTGGCTCTTTAGGAAATGCAAACTGGAAGTTTCGTACATCTGAACCTTGGCGACTAGAGCTGCTGTATCCATGTTATAGAAAGCAAAAAATCACACTTGGCTATGTTGGGTGTATGAAGGTATACTGTCTACTGTATTTTGTGGGAAGTTTGTGTGTGTTTCTCTGTTGTTACTGATGGTGGGATCTACTGTGATAGACTGATCTACTACTGGCTGAGTTGGCATATGTGATAAATTCTGTCTTGTACCTTTGGGTGTTGGGATGTTCCATGGGAGCGATGCAAACGGTGCAAATATTACACTGAAATATAAAGAATATGTTGCCTGCATTCTGTACGGTCTTTGGCATGGTGGTGATCATGTGGAAGAAGGTTGTAGGCGCATATAAAATGTATTACGTTTGTTAAATTGAAGAGAAGTTTGTTACCGTCTATACTTTAACATCTATTACTGTTTAGAGACAAGCATCTGGGCTTCTCATTCCTTAAATACTTTTGCACGCCACAAACCTAACCAGAGAGGCAGCAGAAGTTGTTTTTACACCCACCGAAGGTAACTGCAGCCCGCACAGGAAGTTAGATGGTGACATGAACAGAACCTTTGTAATTGTTCAAAGGCAGAGATAATAACTGCTGTTGTATGTGAACGCCAAATAAGCAAGATAACAACTGGAACAGTAATCAAACTCGGTGGCTTGAACAGATGCTAAGCAGCCTTTTAATATGTAAAGGTACAGATTACTGCCCCTCCCTCCGACTGAAAGAGATGGAATAGTAGTTTTGGGTACTACCACTTTTGTGTAATGCAATACTATCACATTTTTGAAATTCTTAGGAGTGAATACTATTTTGCATTAGCATTTAACAGATAGAAATGAGACACATGTTTCATTAGTTTGTCCCACTGTTAGTGGGAGAAAGGGGTACCAACCTCTCCTGTGACTACATAAGTAGAGCTAGAGAAGTGGACGACTCCCTCAATTTGAATTGGGTGAAGGGATGAAGCCACAACTGGGGACAGGTTGTGTATGAGCTGGTCCTGGAGTGTGTGGAGAGGGATGACCAATGTGATTTTTACATTTTACAAAGTGACCCAAACAGTCCAAAATAGGCCAGAATAGAAATGGACGCAGTCGTTTTCAAGAATTTGTAGCGTACAAAAGGACTAAAATCGCGGTTCCTACACATTGTGCTGGAAAGCTAATTTGCATTATAGAAGGAAAAGAAATTAATACATATATATATATATATATATATATATATATATATATATATATATATATATATATATATATATATATATATATATATACCAAAACTTGCAGGATACCCCATTTGAGGATGGCCACAGGAAGAAAAATTGTCCTTAAAGTTCATGGGCAGCATGCCAGTGGTCGAGGCTTCAGGTGCTGATCATCAAGGAATGAGCCGCCAAACGCGTTTCGAGAGTCTGAGCTCTCTTCGTCAGTGGCGTGTAATCGAAGACAACTGGAAGCGCTGAATGACTTGCGCATTTACGGTGTAAAGCCTGCTCTGGAAGGCGTGGCTCACCGCACGGCATCCTGGTCGTGGTAGTGCGCTGTCTTATTTTCTAGTTGGTGCGCCCCTTAAGTGTCGAATTAAAACAAATGAATCCCAAGTGGGCTGATGAGGGCATGCTGAAGTCGGCCACCCCGCTTCTTTACTGTCCATGAGACACAGTAGAAACCACCCTGCAGTGGCGTCTGCATACTTCCTCCTCGCACTCCAAACCCCGGACTGGTGTTTGGCGGGGACCCGCCGACAGCGGCGGTGGACCTTCCTCACGACCGGGACCGGCCGTTACTTATACCAAAACTTGCAGGATACTCCATTTGAGGATGGCCACAGGAAGAAAAATTGTCCTTAAAGTTCATGGGCAGCATGCCAGTGGTCGAGGCTTCAGGTGCTGATCATCAAGGAATGAGCCGCCAAACGCGTTTCGAGAGTCTGAGCTCTCTTCGTCAGTGGCGTGTAATCGAAGACAACTGGAAGCGCTGAATGACTTGCGCATTTACGGTGTAAAGCCTGCTCTGGAAGGCGTGGCTCACCGCACGGCATCCTGGTCGTGGTAGTGCGCTGTCTTATTTTCTAGTTGGTGCGCCCCTTAAGTGTCGAATTAAAACAAATGAATCCCAAGTGGGCTGATGAGGGCATGCTGAAGTCGGCCACCCCGCTTCTTTACTGTCCATGAGACACAGTAGAAACCACCCTGCAGTGGCGTCTGCATACTTCCTCCTCGCACTCCAAACCCCGGACTGGTGTTTGGCGGGGACCCGCCGACAGCGGCGGTGGACCTTCCTCACGACCGGGACCGGCCGTTACTTATACCAAAACTTGCAGGATACCCCATTTGAGGATGGCCACAGGAAGAAAAGGAGTGCGAGGAGGAAGTATGCACAGAACCTTTGTAATTGTTCAAAGGCAGAGATAATAACTGCTGTTGTATGTGAACGCCAAATAAGCAAGATAACAACTGGAACAGTAATCAAACTCGGTGGCTTGAACAGATGCTAAGCAGCCTTTTAATATGTAAAGGTACAGATTACTGCCCCTCCCTCCGACTGAAAGAGATGGAATAGTAGTTTTGGGTACTACCACTTTTGTGTAATGCAATACTATCACATTTTTGAAATTCTTAGGAGTGAATACTATTTTGCATTAGCATTTAACAGATAGAAATGAGACACATGTTTCATTAGTTTGTCCCACTGTTAGTGGGAGAAAGGGGTACCAACCTCTCCTGTGACTACATAAGTAGAGCTAGAGAAGTGGACGACTCCCTCAATTTGAATTGGGTGAAGGGATGAAGCCACAACTGGGGACAGGTTGTGTATGAGCTGGTCCTGGAGTGTGTGGAGAGGGATGACCAATGTGATTTTTACATTTTACAAAGTGACCCAAACAGTCCAAAATAGGCCAGAATAGAAATGGACGCAGTAGTTTTCAAGAATTTGTAGCGTACAAAAGGACTAAAATCGCGGTTCCTACACATTGTGCTGGAAAGCTAATTTGCATTATAGAAGGAAAAGAAATTAATACATATATATATATATATATATATATATATATATATATATATATATATATATATATATATATATATATATATATCTTTGGAATGAGTGCTACTAAGAAATGGCAATTCTTCCACTTATTATAATCAAGAATTCTGTACTTGTACCATGATCTGTGTCAACGATATAAACTTCCCTTCCCATTATCTTCACATGAATGAGTGTATTACTCTGAACTTGCATGTGTTACCTTAGTTCTTGGAAGGGAAAATTGGCAGCACCGAAAGGATTTCTGAGCATATAAGAGAATAGCTCTGCATCCCAGCAGGACACATTGCACTTAGGCATTTGAACTCAAAGTTAGAAAATACATTTTTATTGAGGCCACAGAATTATCATTAAAGTATGCAAACCTCAGTTTGGACCCAGGTAAATATAATTACTGAAATAAAAAGAAAATCAGTGTTGACCCTACTCCAGCAGGAACATCCTAGTCTGAATTGTCAAGCCAGGTCCTCCCTGAACCGGACCACAAGCAATGCAGCACCCTAGGGTGAAATGGATCCTGGGTTGCTTAAGTTACGGTTCAGGGAGTGCCTGACCTGGCAGTTCAGGCAAGACTGTTCCAATTGGAGCAGGGTCAGGACTGTTTAGCATATACCTTGCTCAAAACTGAAGTGGCAAAATAACAATGGACTGGGATGCGGTCCAAGGAATTACCAGTGGCTGAGATCTCTTGATTGGGGGTGAATCCTTGATCTGTTCTACATTTTGTCCATAATCTGTGTGTCTTTTGCTTTCTCACCCTATGCCCAGACGTGGGTCCCGGGCTCACTGTGCCACTGGATTCAAGCTAGCCTGGCTGATGAGGAGTGATGACCCGAAACCGGTCCCAGGATGCTTGTTTCCAGTTCAGGGAGGACCTGGCTTGTTAGTTCTGGTTGGATTGTTCCCATGAGGCACAGGGTCAAGACTGATTTGCATATGGCTCGGCCTGAACTGTTTCGGCATGGTGAGAAAAAGAATGATGGATTTAACCCAGATCTCTTGACTGGGGGTGAATTTTTGATTTGCTCTGCATTCTGTCTACCATCTGTGTGCCACTTGCTTTCTCACCCTAAGTGCACTGGGTATGCCCAGACGTGGGTCTCGGGCTTACTGTGCCACTAGATTCAAGCTAGCCTGGCTGATGAGGAGTGATGCCCCGAAACAGGTCCCAGGATGCTTGTTTCTACTTCAGGGAGGACCTGGCTTCTGCAGTTCGGACTGGACAGTTCCATGGGGTACAGGGTAAAGACTGATGTGCATATAGCTGGGCCTAAACAGGGGTGACATGGTAAGCAAAAGAACACTGGATTTAACCCAGCTCTCTTGACTGGGGGTGAATGTTTGATTTGCTCTGCATTCTGTCTATCATCTGTGTGTCTTTTTCTTGAAATTAATTCAAGCATTCCATCCATCAGTTTTTGTATACTTCGGCATGTTGCCCTAAGTGGAACGGGTTTGCGCAGACGTGGGTCTCGTGCACACTGTCACTGGAACCAATCTGTACCCGGCCGAGGACCCCATCATTTGGGACAAATTGGCCGTGGGTTGCTTGTGTTCCGGTTCAGAGAAGACCTGGCTTGGCAGTTCGGGCTGGACTGTTCCAGTTGGAGCAGGGTCAGTACTGATTTGCATTTAGCTGAATCCAAACTGAGGTGGTATGGAGTGCAATATAACAAAAGACTGGGATGCAGCCCAAAGTAGTTTTCAGTGGAAGAGATTCATTAATGTATTTCATCTACCACTTTTTGAATACTTCAGTTTGTCGCCCAAAATTGGGAAGGGTATGCCTGACGTGGGTCCCATGCACACTGTGTCACTTGAACCAATCTGTACTGTGCTGAGAAGCCCATAATTAGGGCAAAACTGGTCCTGGATTGATTGTGTTTTGGTTCAGGGAGGACCTAGCTTCGCAGTTTGGGCTGGACTATTCTAATTGGAGCAGGGTGAAGACTGATTTGCATATGGCTGGATCCAAACGGAGGTGGCATGGTGTGCAAAATAACGGACTGAGATGCAGCCCAGAGTAATTACCAGTGGCTTACATTAATTCAAGCATTTCATCTATCACTCTTTGTATACCACAGAATTCTCATTGCATTTTACAAATAGCAGTTACCATCTTGAAGATATTGATCATAGGTTGCACATAGTCCAGAGCATATTTGCTAGGCAATCAAGATACTTTATTGCTGCAGTCAGGACCTAGTTAACAAAAAACTATTGAAGTTTTGGAGAATGTTTTTTCCTTGAATGCATAAAAATAGTTTCAAGCGGAACTCGGTGACACCATGATTATGTGTTTAGAAAATCAATTTGAATTAATTAAAAGTAGTATTCACTGAAAACCCTTAATTGAGTATAAACTCTACACTTTGTCTCATAGGGATTTTAATCTGCTTGAAAAACGTAAAGGATCCATAACATAGTTCAAGAATGATTAATTTGCATCACTAGTTCAGTCTTCAGGTAACATGAGGCTTGAGCTCAAAACACTGTGAGAGTGCATCTTGAAAGCACAAAGATAATCATGTCTTTTGGAAGTTACCCTTTGCGAACTCCTTGGTACATGAACTATTTCAACTGACATTCAAATTGGTAATTTGTCTCCTGCTTAGCAGTCACAGCTCTACCTAATCTTTGCCAGTATCCATACCTTTGAAAATTTGACACCGATATTGAGGGGCACCCTAGAGTCTGAGAAGGCACCAATGCGAGTTAAGTGCTTGACTAAGAGCCACAGGGGAAGATCATATACCCTGTATCTCGATTCCCATCTAAATGTGTAATCTTTCCTTTGCTTGTGATTTTAAAGTACTTTCTTTTTTACTAAACATAGGGCTGGACATTTATTTATTGTGCCTGTTATTTGTTATCTGAGTATCTGCCCCCACAGAATCCTTGGATTGCTTGCTCTCCTCCCCACTACTTTACTTGCCCCAGTTTTCAGAGCAAGGTTGTGGCCAGTAGCCCCTGCCTGCCCAGTGGCCCTCTGAAGGGGGGCTTCAAGTAACAAAGGAAGTCAATTCTCAAAAAGAACAGACACCCAAGAGACAATTCAGCATACAAAATAACTACCATTAATGTGTCAATCTGCCACACAATCAGATTACAACATTTATACTTAATAGGATGAGGAATAAAGCACCCAGGAGCTCCACTTTTTTAAGACAGAAGCTCCGTACGTTTTTCCACCACAATTGCAATATGATTACATCATATAATCAAGTCTGATTATATGATGTAATCATATAATCAGACTTGTAATAAATATATGTAATGGCAGGATGTTCGGACCTGATAACTGCAGTGATGTGATTAAAAGTAAGAAAATACTCACAATTGATAAGAAACACTGCATATGTTTTCTGCTATACCTACATCCTGGTAAACATGCATGACTTTAACAACAGAAGAGGAATGCCTTAGACACAGCTACAACAGAGGAGGAGCAGGAGTAAAACAGTGCCTAACCGGAAAAGCAGGAGAATGCTGGTACACATTCAATCAGCACAGCCCACTAACACACTAGTAAGCTGGGAACCAGGCACACAGGGCCAGGAGAGGTGATACAATTACATTGGGAAGTAAGGATGCAGGGCAAGGATACCAATGACTAGGAGAAGGGAATCAAATGAAAGCAGTTAACTGAAAACTCAGGCATTAATGATGCATTGAAAACAGTGCTCACTCAGAAGAGATTGAGCACTGCTAAATAGCATTAACCCAGGAAACAAGTATGCACTGCTAAATTGTGCTAATCAAAGAAATACTGCTAACTGTGCTAATCCGAAAACAAGGAATTGCTGCAATTTATAGATTCTATCGAGCTCATCCAAGCACTCGCCTTAAAGTGCTTGATCCTGCGAAAGTGCCAAAGAGAAATCGAAGAATGAATCGAAAGCCCCCACCAGCAAACACAGAACTGTCAACAACAAAATTATGGTGTGGGTTTACCTGAGAGTAAAAGGGGAATGGAATTGAGAGAAAGAGAAAAACAATATCCAAAAGCCAGTCTCTTTGGGACTGGGAACTTAATACCTCCTTGTTTTTTTCTCTGATCCAGAGAGTCTCTGAGCAAACAATAGGTGTGTCTCTATTAGTCTCTCATAATAGATTCTGATAATGACCATTTTCTTCTGAATATGTGGAACGGTTACCCAAATTTTCATAATAGCTTTGATTGAGAAATTACTTGAATAGTAGTTGTCGCATTTAATTCTCCTAAAAATAGGAATACATTAAATTAGAATGTGGGTTTGATTTGTTACCTTTCAATAAACATTTAGACTGACATTACCCTTCTTTATACCTGTTTTTCACATTTGCTGAAGATAATTCTCGCTTCAACATAGGGTTTTTCCAAACAAACATAATCCACCATAACAAAAAAAGGTTTTATGTAACAATAATTCTATAGTTCTTCAAAGTTACCCCAACATAGCCTGTCCAGATGGTAAGCTAGATATACACAATCATCAGTTCATGACTTGTTATTTTTACAAAATCCTTACAGTAGGAATCTCATTCAGTGGGTAATTTCTGGTGGAGATTTTTTCTAAATCGAATCGCTTGAATTGCTTCAGTATCGATATTAACATGCACTAGTATTGAGTGTGCATCTCTCAGGTTTAGCTTGACCATAGTAATGTAGGCTGCATTTGAAATGGTTATGGTCTGGTTGCCATTTCTTCAATGTTGTGTATCTTTCCTTTATTTCAAGAGAAAACCAAATCAGCAATCTTAAGCAATGTATTGTTTGCTTTCCATTTCCATGTGAAATTGTTGTCTTTAGGCACTTTTTTCTGAAATACACTAACAAGTACCTGCAGGTTTCTTCCTGAACCAAATTAATCTCATTATGTAGCATATAACTGCTAGTCCGAAGGACGTTCAGAGTGAGTTCATTGTATATTAGCTGGAGAAAAATAACAAAGATGTCATATCTGTGTGTGCCTTAACGTGATTGGTTCTTCATAGAAGTATGATGTGTAGGTGTAGCGAAATGTTAGAAATGCGCGATTCAAACTAGTGCAATGAAGACAAGAGTTCACATGCCTTTCTGTTTGCCTTTAGATTCAGATACCATTTTCCACTTACTTACAAAAGCGTCTTTTCTATGACTTCTTAGCAGAACCCCTCCTCCTAACTAAGCAGTGTAGTGTGCTCTCTTTACGGTAGAACTAATCTAGCTTGACTTTCCTTTTGAGACAACTTATAATAGTATGTTTTTGCTTTTATCTGCTTGGATTGCATTAAAATGTATATTGGCTATTGCATTCATGTATTGAATATTGAGTACTACAAAAACTGATTATTTGAGTTTGTAACTTCGCTAATCCTTTAATAATCTTTGTTTTTAACTTAACTATTCTATGTCTTCTTTGAGGAGCCACATGTGCTTTATATTATTGAAATGTATTACATTTTAATGTACACTTCAGTCAGAACTAAAGATTCATCAGAGGTCGCTGTTTGAACCTGAATTTGCACAGAGCAAAGCGTCCTCCCATTTCCATAAATCCGTCGTATTTTTTAAAGTCATCCAGTCTTCGAAAATCAGTGTTGTAGCGTTAACGTGTTGGGCCTCATACATTATTTTCTTAATCAGTCAGTCAAATTTGCTTTATTCAAGATAAAAACTCATAAATGCACAATAAAATATTTAAAAACATATTGGTCCCGTACAAAACAAGTTAACAAACTCCAATAAAATTCCATTATTAATAATACAATTAAAAATTTTTAAAGGAAAAAAAGAGAGCTATATTTTCTAGAATTCAATATTCAAAGCTTTTTGACAAACGATTTAAAAACTTCAACAGAGTCAATAAAATCACAGTTCAAGGTGCAAATTTCCTTCTGATTGCCCAAGCCCACCCCAAGAATTTTGCGGCCGCTACTGAGATGACCGGCAAGGAGCTAGCGCAAATTAATCTTAATGCAACCTTGCTATCCCTTGTGCCTAGCATTTTGCACATTGCTATTAGCCAAACACGTCGGGGGTTGAGTAAGCCCTACAGACAAAAAGGAGATGGGCAATGGTTTCAACACCATTCTTGCAAACCGGGCAGACACTGGAATTGGTTGCAGCCCATCTGCCCGTTAATGATCTTACTGGAAGTTACCCTACCCTGAGCTGGAAATAAAGTTTACGGTCCCCAGGCTTTGTAATCACATCCCAATAGGGCTCCAACCTGGGGAGGACTTTCGCTTCCAGATATCTACCCTCCATAGATGAAGGAGCAGCATCGTTCCATTTCTGGTAGGCAACCATTTCCCAATACCTAGCTTTTAGAACTTCTCTGGAAGGGAATTGGCTGACTCGGATTCTCCCATAGTCCCTTCATGCCCATTTTGACTAAGACTTTGGACAGTTCTTTTAGCCAGCTTATCTTGCGAAATGTGTCTGTTTTATTTACATCCGAGAAGCCCTGGGCTTAATGCGCAGGCTCCGGGGTGGCCCAAATACGACGCCAGTATAGTAATGGTCTCAGTCTGGCCATGTCCGAAACTGCTTTCCTGCCCAATTCATAGCACAACGTTCTCATGGGTGTGCTCTTAGGGACGCCAATAAGACTACGCAAGAATTTGTTTTCAACAAGTGACAGTGACCCTAAATTCTCATAGCCCCATAATTCGGCACCATAAAGAGCCGAACTGATGGCTTTTGCCTCATACACTTGGAGTGCTGGCTGGATCGGCTTTGTCAAGGATTTTCTATGCTCCACAGTTATGGCTCCTGCATTTTGGCGAAATTTAAGGGCCGCCATTTCTATATGCTTCCCCCAGGTAGCTCCCTTTGCTACGTGGATGCCCAGGTAGACAAAATCCGATACCTTTTCCACCTTTCCACCGTCCATAAAAAAGTTCCCTTTAAAGCTATGGTGCGGGTTAAAAACCATGAGCTTTGTCTTGGTAACGTTGACTTCCAGCCCACGGTCAGTGCAAAATCCCTCAAAGATCTTTAGGGCTCGCTGCAGTCCACTGGGGTTTTTAGAGACAATGAGCGTATCGTCCGCAAATAGTAAGATCGGAATCTTCGCTCCTGCCATTGACGGGGCATCTACATCACCTGTCATCATGCGTTCAGCCACCCCATTGATATACAAAGAAAAGAGCGTGGGTGCCATAGCGCACCCTTGGCGCACACCCCGCTCGACAGTAAAGTCGTTGGTAACTTGCCCATGTCCCCCCCACTGGATTTTAGCATGGTTTCCCTCGTGCAATCTCATCCCGAGGGATAAAGTTTCCAGCGGCATACCCATCTGGCTTAAAACTTCCCAGAGCTTTACCCGAGGTACCAGATCAAATGCGGCTCACAAATCTATAAAGGCAGCATAAAGGCTGCCTTTCCCGAGCAGGGCCGTCTTCCAATGAAGTAAAGTGAAACGGAATATCTGGTCTATGGTGCTGGTTAACCTGCCGAAGCCTGCTTGAAAAGGGGACAGGATTTTTTTCTTCGTCTGCCCAGACCATTATTTTCTCTAAGGTCAGTTTCCCTACCACCTTTTGGACTGTGTCTATTAGGCTGATAGGCCTATAATTCCCAGGCCGCGCTTTATCGCCCTTCTTATAGACGGGAATTATAACCGCCCCTTGCCAAGACTTCGGGACCGGGGCCCCTAATGCCACTGCATTGGCCAGCTTCATTATGTAGGGCTTTATCATGGAGGAAAACGTCTGCTGGGACCCCGTCGGGTCCGGGTGCCTTCCCCGTGAGGTTGAATTGAGGGCTGCTTCTACATTGCTTAGGTTAAAGGGGGAGCTGTGTAGAAGATAATAGCTGGAGCGTCTCTGGACTTGTCCTCAGGTCAGCATGCATATTGGGGGCCAAAGTATTCTATCCAACTACTCTGGGATACATAATTAGTTTGTGGTTCAGGATGACCTTCTATCCCCCACTTAACTATATTCCAGAAAAGTCTGGAATCCTTCGCAGCACTGGCACTTTTTAGGTCTTGCCAGTATTGCTCATCCCATTGCTTTTTAGCCCTCAAAATACAGGTCTTATATTCCAACCTTGCTTTCTTGACAGCAGGCAGATCTCTTTTTTAATAGCGAGACCTATAAGTGATCTTTCAGACCTGCAGGCCTCATTGTACCAACCCTGTCTTTTAGGCCTCTTGTTAATGTCTACTGGTTTAGGTGCTACCCTGTAGAAGTGTCCCTTTACGTTTTCAAAGAAGTTGTCGTGCAGCTTCATAATTTCTTTCAAGTGATTGGCGATCTCTGATCCAGCCTCCAGCCTAGCATCCACAGCCTTAGTGATTTTATCTAGTTCCTCGCTGATGCTCTCCTTTTAATCATAACTTCGGCCCATCTTACCCGCCTCATGTTATTTGATGGGACAATCTCCCCAAGGGGCTCCTCACTATTATTTAACCCCTGTGGATCTCCTCCCCACAAGCAATGTGTAATACATAAGGGGTTATGGTCGCTCTCCTGTCTATCCAGAACCTTCATATCTTTGATCAAATACCAGATGGCCATACTACAGACAGCATAATCAATCCTGCTCTGTGAGCGACCGTTGTCAAAAGTGACTGCTCCATGGACGTCACTCATAGTTCTTCCATTGAGTGCTCTAAGCCCTCTTTCGCTACACAAAGCATTGAACTGTAATATGCTGTCTGACCATTTCTTTACTGGTTCAAGGTCCAGCTTAGGAACCCCCCACTGGGATTCCTCGTCCTCCCCTACGTACCAGTCATCTACTTTGAGAGGATGCAGCGCGTGCAGAATGCGGCGGCCAGAGCCTTGGTGGGTCTACCCAGGTTCTGTTCCGTGAAGGAAACCATCTGGAAACTCCATTGGCTGCCCATGGTCCAAAGGATAGAGTTCAAGATGCTATGTTTTTCCTTCAAGATTCTTAAACTGTCCTCTCCCCAGATCCTAGAGCATCTTCTCACCCCCTATGTCCCCACTCGGTCTCTTAGGTCATTGGGTCAAAATCTGGCGATGATTCCACGGTTCAAACGCTGCAGGGCGGGCGGACGGTCCTTCCGCTATTTAGCGGCTAGGCTTTGGAACTCATTACCAGCTCACATTCGCGCCTTAGATGATCTGCTCATATTCAGGAGGGCGATCAAAACCTACCTTTTCCCCCCTGGACTGTAACTTACTGCCGGTTGTTACTTCTCTCTGGTTTCTCTCCTGTTCTGTATGTCTCTTCTGCCAGTCTAAGCGCCGGGACGCCCCTTTGCTGGGGCAGCTGTGCGCTATAGAAGTTGCGATAACATAACATAACATAACATAACATAACATAACAGAGGCTCATAGGTCATATTTAGGTCCCCTGCCACTAATATATTGTTCTCCACGGGCTGAATGTCAATCAACTGGTCCAGAGCAACCAATACCTTCGACTTCCTACCTCCCGTCCCTCTAGCATACAGATTGTAGATATCCAAGAAACTCCCTGCTTCAGTCATGATCCTTATCAGCTGGATGTCGCTGCTGCCAGACGGGAGCTCTAGCACTCTGGTAAAGAGTGCTTGTCGCACCCAAATGGTTAACCCCCCTTTTGGGCGACCCGTGGGACCCTTGACAGCTGGGACAAAAAAGTTTTAAAAACCCAGAAGAAACTGGGGCTCACAGGCCCAGGTCTCTTGGAATATACAGACGTCAAATTTACTTATAAAAGAAACCCACTCTGGTGATTGTAGTCTAGTGCCCAGTCCAGCTATATTCCGTGATACTACACTTCCTCCTTCCCTGCAGACTTCACACACCAGTGGTTGGTTAGCTAGATCATATACACTTGTACCCTTTTCGTTTAAGGATTCCAGATCTATATAAGTTGGTGGGACGAAGTCACCAGAAACCATCCCGGCATTGTCCTGTTGTATCCTATCGTTTAGCTGGCGACTCCCTGTCGGTTCTATATAGGCTGACACATTATCCAACCTACAATTTGGGCCATGTTCGCCATCGGCAACCCACACTCGGTCATTGACGACCCCTATTCCACTACTGGGTAGTCAATCAATGGAATCCAGCCTGGAATTCCAAATCCTAGGTCTAGATTCCCTCTGAGACATAGCAGGGACCAGTGTAAAAGGGAGCTACCATATCCAATCTCTTAGGTCCGCCAATGAATCTTGTTCTATGCTGAAAGGGGCTGGAATACTCCGAGGATGATGAATTATCATATGAGGACCTGGAATAAGATAATATTGGGTATAGTCTCCCATGCAATCCCCTAAACATTTCAAGTAATCACTGAATCAAATTGAGCTTAGCCACACAAATTAAAGAGAATTAACAGAGTAATTTACCTTAAATTGTATTTCTTTAGATTTCAAATAATTAGCATAAAAATAAAATTTTAATTAGATCAGATTGAATAAGCATATGCAAAATGCTGCGAGATTCAAATATGAAGGAACTATCTTCCTCAGATGAGGGAGATTTTACCATAAAGAAATAAATCAGTAGGGAAACTTGCTGTGTCTCATAACAACCTTATTAGGTAAGTTCCAAATCACCAGTTCCAGTTCATGAACAGAATCATCTGCCTCTGTCCGCACTGCAGCGTCAATGCCACAGCTGCTCGTACACAAACCCTTTCAGCAGAAAATGTTCCACTATGTTAGCATACCAGACGGCAGCAAATCGCAGTATTTCGTCACAATTTGCGTTTGTTCTGGAAAATCCAAATCGTCAATCTTTGTACCGCAAGATGGGTAAAGGGGTGACGCCCTTAGGTCAAAATATAGGCAATTATACTCCATCGATTCTAGGTTTACACCCCTTGACATCAGTGAATTTGTTGGGCCACTCTTTCCCATAGGTTGCCCATGATAGGATGAGATGATGTAGTAGGTAAATGTATGCATATCTGGAAAAATTGAGTAATCCATTACTGGCCATTTTTTTTAGAGCCACTGTAGTTTAGTCATACGAACATTTGTTGCATTTAGAATGTAGGCAATTTCATGCTCTCATCCCTTGTCTGTCCATTCTCAAGCAGTTGCTCTAAGAAGTAACACTTTTGTTGCAAGTCTAGTCAAGTAAGCTACAAATGTTAATGAAGGCGAATGAGTGTTAGAATGCAAGTGGTAACTGTACGAAAGGTTCCATAGGCTTCAGACTATTCAGTACGTAAGTTCATACTAGGAAAGTAAGCAAAATTTGAGGCCTTCATGAAATACAGCTCATGCACAATGAATTTGTGCTAAATATGAATCTCACATTACATAGAATGATGTATTAATTCTTCAATTAAGCATGTTAATATCACTTCATTATGGATTGCAATTAATTCATCTATAGGGTACTCGTAAACAATTTTTTTAATACTCGCTATCAGTTCTCATATAATTTTGTAAGTCTCTTTTGCACGTTATATGTTGATGCATCATACAGGATTCAATAGCACATCAGAAATGAACTTTTACTAAAAGCAAACCATAACATGACCTCGTGTAACATTACTTTTCTTGTCAATGTCAGTGCTCATGTTACACATTCTAGTGTTATTATCCGATTTCTAACACATGAAGCAATTTTATTCTTACATAGAAATTTTCTGCATTATCGTTTATTTACCGCATTTATCTAAGCATAGAAACACATGCCACTAAAATGCCAAATTTCACATCAGCTATTTGACTGTCAGGTGTTATTAGAAATCTAAGTCTAACATTCAGCATGCTTTTACGATGCATTATCTAAATCAAAACTACATTTGTGTGTTTCATGAAACGTGGAACCTAACAGGCACTTTGTTATTATCATGTAAAATAGTCATAATTCATTTCTGTGTAAAATTGTTGTAAATAGAAACATGATAACATCTCTGCTCTATCATCAACATTAGTAGGCGTTGTAGGAAACAATAGCCAGGTTCCCATACGAGGCCGGAGTAAACAAATAGATTATCGAAATTGGGGTTTTGAGAAAGCTGATTGTGATTCAGTGTCCATGCAGACTGGATTCATCACCACAAGCATTTGCGCGCATTGCATCTCATCCCAAAGCACCCTTGGTGCACTAGATAGGTAAGCCAGCAGTAAATGGAACAAAGAAAATGTTGTTGGGTCTGAATATAGCTACAGTACAACAAATTACTCACAATTGCAACAAAGAAGTTAATGTCGAGTCAGAGTTGCGATGCTCTTGAATAGATACCATACAATCATGTCTAAAAGGATTTAACTATATTACAGTAATTACAAAAGTAAAATGTTAAGAAAGAAAGCACAACAACCTCAAAGCACAATAAAATGTTACTACAATCAGAATACTGTGTAAAACAGTCTTGTGATCTAAATTATATACCACATTGGCAATCATTAAATGATTGTGAACAGAACGTTCCTGAAATGAGAAACAGTACTCCAATGCAGTTGCTGTAACAACGGAATTGTTCATGTAATGTCACAAACATATAACCTTCTTGTTAACTACTTTGTCTTGAAAATCCAGACTATAAAATAGAGGACAACAATGCCACCACTAAAATCTTGTTACTTGGTCACAGACCGTTTTGTTTGTGTTCCTTGTGGTCCTTAACACTGAAAATATGTAAAGTAAAACCACTGCAGTGGCAAATCGAATGTGAAATTACAATGAAACTGCAAACACAGAGTGCATCCGAGTTCGCAAAGTGGGAAAATGTACTAAGAAGATATGCCTATCCTGCTTTTGGATTAAGGGTAATCATTCCATTAAGTAGGGTTATCTCTAGAACTAGAACACTAGATACATGAGGTCACTTGCTCCTCTATCAGGGTGGACAGACTCAGGCTATGAGGGGGAAGACCAGAGATTCTGCTTTGGGCCATCAGCAACAACGGTGGGTGCACAGTGGTCATTGAGGTCTTCCTGATCTACTCCATCTGTAGACCAACCAAATCCTTAACCTCTGCACGAAAATCAGGATCTGGTGAGGATAAAACAAAAAATGATGATGCAGGGAGGGAGTATATTTAACAGATGGTCACCATTCAGCAAACCTATACTTGTTGTAGTAGTTTTTAAAGCAGCCCTCCTCTGATTTCTATTGAGGCATTGGAAGGGATTCTAGGAGCTATGTCCATACTTCTAGAATCTTTGGGATGGCTGGGAACTTTCACACTGGCAAGGTATACATCAGTAGCAAGGGAGCGGCCAGTATAGCCTATGTAAGACCTTACAGCTAGCCAAGAGGAAACTGGCAGCACTAAGTTTCACATCCTGGAAGCACCAGCAGCAGAGTCCACATTGGTCTCTAATAAAGATGGAGGAAATATCAAGCTTACAGTTGCAAGCTCTTGGAGGTAGGCATCAGCCCACTACCAATAAGAGGTGGTACTTCATACAGTTCAAAGGTTCATCCCACTAGTTTGGGCAGATTTTCTCTCCTAATAGAGATTCTGTTGAGGGTAAATAAAGCTCTGTGGTGGCCACTTCTGTTAAGCTGCTGACATATATGACCTCCCACAGACCTGCTCTGGTGGGATACCTTGTGTATTCTTATCAGGTGCAGAAGCAAAGGAACAGGAGAAAAAAAGAAGTGGTTTGGGCTGTTATTTTGTTCTCTGTGCAGTACCCATCTTCCATCTTGAAAATGCCATCATCAGGTAGATAAAGTCTGAGGATAAGCACAGCAATAGGTCCACCAATTGTTAATTGCACATGTTCCAATGTTTGCAGTCATTATTGTAAAACCAATGCACGTAATATTTTTGAATCTTTCTAATTATGCGAAAAATAACATTATGGGACCTCCTTCCACCTCTGGTCACCAGACTTAGTTTAGAAAAGGAGGCCACAAGACATGACCCGTGGGGGCAGGTGCAATACCCCGAAATCTAATAATGCTTCTACTGCCACTGGTTGGGCCTATGCAGAGAAGGGGGCTATCCCTTCGAGATTACTGGTTGGGGAGATCAAAGATGGTGTGCCCATCTCAAAGGACACCAAAGTCCAAAAGTACAGAGGAACTCTAATGCAAAAATGGTGGGCATGTTACAGTACTACAAATTGGCAGGTTTTTAGGTCTCGGCTAGACAGCGCATGCACTATCTCAAAGAGACTTGTGTGTTCTATCAGTGGGCTTTCAGGCTGCTCATCTCCTACTATTGGGAATCGTCAGCGCCGCTCTCATTTTCTATGATGCTATTCGACATGGCATGTGGGCGTCATGCCATCTTCTTGTGTTTGGCCCTCCCATTGCGCATAGACTAACTACATGTCTTGTTACCCTGCCCCTGGTTTGCGGAGCTATTTTTTTCTTTGTTTTCAAGCACTCCATAGTAGTGCTTGTGTTTTCAGGCTGACTCCCTTGTATACAAACATACATACCACTAAAATGCATGCACATGTACCTAAACAAATGACTTTCTTAAAATGTTGTTAAAACATGAACTTTCAAAGAACAAAGATACCTTGCTGACCATTTAATTATGCTGTCAACTATTTAATGGACTGAGA
The DNA here is from genome assembly GCF_964263255.1 of Lissotriton vulgaris. Classification (NCBI taxonomy): domain Eukaryota; kingdom Metazoa; phylum Chordata; class Amphibia; order Caudata; family Salamandridae; genus Lissotriton; species Lissotriton vulgaris. The sequence goes on along the minus strand of NC_141687.1, from coordinate 1,323,754,966 downwards.
TGAAAATCACTATTAGGATGGTCTACATCATTTAATTATTCATTTTTCAATACACAAGGTAGTGATGGGCCACGCTTCATCGTTTACTTGATGTGAAAATTAGGTTAAAAAAGAATTTTAAAAAATCAATACAAATATGATACAAACAATAAGTGATTTCACCAGGGAACAATTCACAAAAGATAAATAAAGTGCAAACATCAAAATTGTAACACATACAAATCAATTAAAACTGCTACCAGTCGAGGACAAGAACAATAATGAGGTACCCTGTAAAACCATCAACCCTGTTTACATGGAACACACTCTGGGATACCATCCAACGAGGGTATTTACATCTCATGCAAAAGAGGATATTTAAATTAGGAAAAATGTATCCCTCAATTGCTATACTATTTAGAACACTACTTAGTCCCCTGTTGGTCAAAATTGTGCCAACGCGTTTCAAAACCCTCTTAATTTGAAGGGATTCTCATCAGGGCTGTGACTGGATTCTGTTCTTGTTTTTAGAAATTTCATCAAGATTTCTGTGAGCCCAGTTTTTCACATTGTGGACAAAAAGCTTGTGGTTCCTGGCAATGCAGGCAGAGTTTAAGAAGTTTTGAACAGGGCAGGTTTAAAACAATATTTAAAGGCACAAATGCTAGACCACCCGGTATCATCCTTTATTTTTAATCAGGGTTGCCAAGGGAAAGCCTCTTTTTGGCATAAAATTTGGGAATTGAACAGGAAGTCCAGTTTGCCTCTGAATAACTGAGCTTGACTGATTCAGTCCTGTTTGGCAACCGGTAATCATGTGAACTAAAGCACAGCCCTTGGAGAAATACTCATAATTAATATGCGCGTGCCTCGCGCCTGGAAATCAATTGACTTCATGGACATACAAACTAATCTTTACCACTGGGAGCAAGCCCCTTAAAGTGCACCACTCGCCGAGAAAGTTTACCTTTTGGCAGATTCCTGCTACCACAGAAAGAGGCTTTCCCTTGGCAGCCCGATTAAAAATAAAGGATAATACCGGGTGGTCTATAATTTGTGCCTTTAAATTTATTTTTAACAACGGAGCCGCGGGGAGGCAATATCTAGGCGAGGCAGTGTCCTGTTGTAAGTGTGACTATAGGCACCCTTCTCGCCCGTTCTAAGGCTCATGGGGCATTGTCTCCACTGAGAACAAATTACTAAATAGAATACCTAGTGGGCATTGTATCTTGTGCATGACAATTTGCCTTTCACGTAGTAGCACTACTTGTACATATATCACTTTTAACATTTGTTCACTTTGTACTATTCTTTCGACATCGTCTCGATATTATAGTGAGTATCGAATGGATCTCTCTTGGTCCTGAAGAAGAAGCCTGAGCGCTTCGAAACATGTTGACGTACACAAGAGGGATTGCCCATTAAAGCAATACACCTCCAACGCACTCTTTTAACAGTACCAGCTCCAAGGAATATTAACGTATTTTTAGTCCATAAGAGCCAGGTACTTTTTAATTCAATACTTCACTCACTTCTGATCCTTCCAACCACTTTAGTACACAATACATTGTTTCTGAAAATCAGTGCCCCCACGTAGTCGTAGGTCATAGCACGCCCCATCCCGCAGCGGGGCGGGAAGACCCCATGATGAAGCATGACACCAAGGACCCTTTTGGTGTGTGAGGGGTATTTAAACAAACACTTTGTACTTCAAACCACTGTAGGAAACACACACAACCCATGAGTATATAATTCTGAAGGTGGATCTTTGTGTTTTTTATAAGTATAATTAAATGGTCAGCTAGGTATCCTTTTTCTTTGAAATTTACTGGCCCAATCTAGCTGTGTGGTATAGGGCCCACCCCTGCTTTATTGTATAGTTAAAACATGAACTGCACTTGTCTCTTTTTTTTTTGCACAATCTAATAGTATTGGATTGCTCACTGTGCCCTCCATTGTGCAATTGTGCCATAGTGTGAACACAATCCAATGGTATTGGAGCGCTTTAAGTGCTCACCAGTTACATTACACAATGACACATTCATTTTTATCGCTGATCCTATGTCAAGTATGGTATGTTATACCAAAGGGGGTAGGCACGGTGCACAGCACAGTTATTAATGTGTTTTTAAACTCTATTAGTAAACTACTGTTTTTTGAAAAGGTAGGGTGCTCCAGCAGGTAACGTATCCGTCCACATACGTTTCAAATTATAATGAGGAATGTGCGCACATAGATTATGGGCGCATCCCTGCCTTTGGGCACACCGTTGGTTCTTCCACAGAAGACTCAATGAAAACGTTGAAAATGATTTTTAATGTTCACTTTCACATAAGTTCCATTATTACTTTACTTTGATATTCTTATTTCATATCCAGTAATGATCCCAAACAATCCATGTGTAACATATGCATTTCATTACATTGATGATCGCTCCAATGCATTTCGGGCTCCTGCGCCCTTTTTCAAGGAGCTCTGCAAACAAAATACGATAATTCAACATTTATGGCCCATCATATCAATTTTCAAACAAATTAAACAAATATAGCATGCTCGGCGGTTTCATGCTTCTAAATGACTGACTAGATGTGACGACAAGTGATGAGGTAGTAAGTGCACGAGTGTATAGACGGCTAGCATTATAGTGCAAACAATCGGCGCGACTGTGTCACAGAAGTGGATATAACACCTACGCACATGGGTGTTGACAGGCTTGTTTCGAGCTGAAAGTAAATAAACACGCACCAGTTAGTGACTGCCTAACTAGACAGAAATGCGTTGGATATATAAAGGAGATTCGCGTTTAGCCTGCAGGCATACAAGCCGACTTACTTGGTTAATCAAGGAGACGCTTGCTCAGCTTACTCCAGTTAAACGGCGGGATCGGTTCCCCGACTCGTCTCGTAGTTTACGTCCCATACCTCCCAGGAAGTGGGATTTTGCCGGGCTAAGGGGTGTTTAAAAGTCAGCTACGGGAGCGTAATTGAAGAGCCGTGATTGACTCTAGATACGGTCATGTGTTATACTAGATCTAAAAAGCGAACTACATTTCTACAGCGAGCTAAATGTAGCGGATGCCATGTTGGTACTGTTCAGGAATGTATTACTTCCAAGCTAATAAGCAGTCGGATATTAGTTGACACATCATAATACATACATCAGTATACATCACAGTTCAGTTAAGATATAATGTTATCAGGCAGCACGCAAGCGTTCTGTATTAGATCCCCACCAGTGAGGTGGTTACAAAAAACAACTAAATTCAGTTCGGTCATTTAGCCCAAACGGCTTCAGTGTCTGAAGGCGGTATATCCAGGCTATTTCACCCTGTAGCAAAGTTTTATTATTGTCCTTGCCTTCTTTTTTATCAATTGTCTCTAATACCAGAAATTTGAGTTGAGCGATACTGTGTTTCTGTTCCACAAAGTGCATTGCAATATTTGATTTTTCATTTCTCATGCGTATATTAGATTTATGTTCGTTGAGGCGCACTTTCATTTTCCTTTCTGTTTTCCCAATGTAGATTTTTCCGCATGGGCACTTGAGCAGATAAATTAGGTTGGATGAGTCACAAGTCGCACTGACGTTCAGTTTAATGTTGTAGCCCTTCATGGGGTGACTTATAGAGTTACCTTTGATAACATTGTTACAACTATTGCAATTGAGGCAGGGACGGGTTCGTTTGGATTTTGCACGTATGATGGGTTCTTTAGAAAGGATTTCCTTTAGATTGTTATTCCTTGTGTAGGCGAAAATAGGTGGTGATTTAAACGCTTCTTTAAATTCGGGTTCTGATGCCAAAATGCGCCAGTGGTGCAAAATGATTTTTTTTGTAACTAGCACTTTGTGTAGAGAATTAGGGCCCACATGCATCATTGTTTCATTTTGCACTTCCTAATTTGCGATTTTTAGGGAATCGCAAATTAGGAAATGCAAAATGGGATGCATGTACATTTTCGCAAAATATTTGAGAATCGGTAAAAATCGCAATTTTTATCGATTCTCAAATATTATGCGATTAGCAAAGTGCGAATTCGCAATTCCCATTCATTCCTATTGGCTAAAATGCCCATAGGAATGAATGGGAATTGTGAATTCGCAATTTGAAATCGCAATTCAGCAATGCATTTCAAGGGTGGAGAGGGGGGTCCAAATGACCCTCCCCTTCACCCATGAAATGTACTTTTGAGTATAAGTTGCATACACACATGTCCTAAGGACATGTGTGTCTGTAACTTTACAGTTTAAAAAATGCATGTTTGTGCTTTTTTAAACAATTTCGCAAATTACCACAAAGTTCAACTTCGTGGTAATTTGCACTTGCAATTTCAAATTTCGCAATTTGAAATCAAATGATGCATAGCATTTTAGAAATCGCAAAATTGCGATTTCTGAAATGCTATCGCAATTTTAGAAATCGCAAAAAAGTTGTGATTTCTAAAAAAGCATGATGCATCTCAAAAAGCATTTTTGGAATCGCAAACGGCCGATTTTAAGGAATCGCACCGTTTGCGACTCCAAAAATGCTTGATGCATGTGGGCCTTTGAGACTAATACCATCCTGGTATCTTTGGGTTTTGTAGTTCTAGCTAAGGCTTTGTCTCTAGGTATTTTGGATACTCGATTTTCAGCATCTTTAATTACTTCCAATGGATATCCTCTTTCCAGAAATCTAGAGGCCATTTTTTCATTCTTTTCTCAGAGACATCTGCTTCAGATGATATGCGTTTGACGCGTAGCATCTGGGAGTATGGTAGGTGACGTTTTAGTGAACCCTGGTGAAAACTGCAGAAGTGCAATGTGTTGTTCCGGTCCGTTCCTTTCCGGAACAGGTCAGTTTGTAGTCCGTTGCTGGTTTTTGTGATCAACACGTCCAGGAATGTGATAGTCTCCTCACTAATTTGCCACGTGAGCTGTATTCTGCTGTCTTTGGTGTTTAGATCAATGAGCACCATTTCCAGGCTTTCCCTAGTGTCCTTCCAAATGAAGAACAAGTCGTCAATGTATCTGACTAATAGTTTAAGGTTCTTCTTCCAATTGGGATTGTCAAAGATGTTAGTTGCTTCAAATTCGTGCATATAAATATTTGCATATGTGGGCGCTGCACAGTTTCCCTTGGACATCCCGGATAGCTGCAAATACCACTTGTTTTAATATGTGAAATAGCTGTGATACAGGGTATACATTATGAGTTCCATGAGTAAGGTTTGCATGGTGTCTTCAAAATTACTATTCAAAATAGCTTTTTCGATGGCATCGATCCCTCCTCCATGGGGGATTGATGTGTATAAGCTTTTGACATCTGCCGTGCAGAGAATCAGGTTTTCTCCTTCTTGGATGCTTACTTCTGATAGTTTAGTTAGAAACTCCGTTGTGTCCTTTACATAGCTTCGCATTTGTTTGACAAGAGGCTGAAGGTACCGGTCCAGAAATTTCCCCACCGGTTCATGCAGGGAACCTCTGGTAGATACTATCGGCCTGAAAGGGGGTCCTCCAAGTTTTTGTGAATTTTGGGGGTCATGTTGCTAGTCGGGCTTTTAGGATTTTCCAACAGTAAGAATTTGTTTGTTCTCTCATCAATCACACCAGTCTCATGGGCTCTCACTAGTATTTCAACCAAGATCGCTTTAAATTGAGTGGTCGGATTGGCTTCCAGTTGCATATATGTTTCACAATCAGAAATGTGTTCATTAATTTTTCTCTGGTACATACTTGTATTAACAATAACCAAGGCACCGCCTTTGTCTGCTTTGATGCATTTTATTTCTTTGTTGCCGGCAATTTTTTTCAGCGTGTCTTTATCCTTCTGAGTGATATTCTGTTTGATTTTCTTATGATAATTGATTTTAGTTAGGTCCTGTTTGACCAATGTTTCAAACATGTCTATGCTTTTATGGCTGCTTGGAGGCATGAAAGAGCTTGGGGGGCGTAAGCCCATCAACTGATCAGGTTTTTCTTCCGTGGTAGATGTTATCACATTGTCAAAAAAATGACGTAGACGAAGTTTACATGTAAGTTTAAATGTGTTGACTTCAAATTCAAGTAAGTTTGTCGACGTGGTTGGAATAAAAGATGTACCCTTTTGTAGTAATTTCATTTTGTGTGGTGTTAACGTGGAATCTGATATATTTATTACTAAGTGTTCTTCTTTTTCATGCTCCTCGTGTTGGGGGGGCCTTTTTCCTTTCCTTTTACCCCTCTGGGGTCTACCGTGTCGCTTTGGCCTTCTCCTAAAAAAGGCTCTGATGTAGATGGACTGTCTTCAAAGATGGTTGGTCTCTCACTTGTGTGTTTATCCCCTCCCGGTGGCTTTGCGCCTGACCCGGTTTGTTTAGGTGGACGGTTAGAGGACTCACTCCCTGATAAGGAGGTGTCAGTTTGTTGGCTGTAAGGCTTGTTGGGACGTCTCTGGGCGTATACCTCCGCCCAGGTATAAATTTCATCCAGTTTATAGTCTAGGGTGTCACGCCTAAAGAGAAATAAACGAAAGGACGAAAGGAAGATCCGGAAGTTTAGGCGTGACACCCTAGACTATAAACTTGGTGAAGTAAACTTGGTGAAGTAAACTTCGTCTACGTCATTTTTTTGACAATGTGATAACATCTACCACGGAAGAAAAACCTAATCAGTTGATGGGCTTACCCCCCCCCCCTCCCAACCCCCCCCCCCAAGCTCTTTCATGCCACCAAGCAGCCATAAAAGCATAGACATGTTTGAGACATTGGTCAAACAGGACCTAACTAAAATCAATTATCATAAGAAAGTCAAACAGAACATCACTCAGAAGGATAAAGACACGCTGAAAAAAATTGCCGACAACAAAGAAATAAAATGCATCAAAGCGGACAAAGGCGGTGCCTTGGTTATTGTTAATACAAGGATATACCAGAGAAAAATTAATGAACACATTTCTGATCGTAAAACATATATGCAACTGGAAGCCAATCCGACCACTGAATTTAAAGCGATCTTGGTTGAAATACTAGTAAGAGCCCATGAGGCTGGTGTGATTGATGAAAGAACAAAAAAATTCTTACTGTTGGAAAATCCTAAAAGCCCGACTATCAACATGACCCCCAAAATTCACAAAAACTTGGAGGACCCCCCGTTCAGGCCGATAGTATCTACCAGAGGTTCCCTGCATGAACCGGTGGGGAAATTTCTGGACCGGTACCTTCAGCCTCTTGTCAAACAAATGCAAAGCTATGTAAAGGACACAACGGAGTTTCTAATTAAACTATCAGAAGTAAGCATCCAAGAAGGAGAAAACCTGATTCTCTGCACGGCAGATGTCAAAAGCTTATACACATCAATCCCCCATGGAGGAGGGATCGCTGCAATCGAAAAAGCTATTTTGAATAGTAATATTGAAGACACCATGCAAACCTTACTCATGGAACTCATGATGTATACCCTGTATCACAGCTATTTCACATATGAAAACAAGTGGTATTTGCAGCTATCCGGACGGGATGTCCATGGGAAACTGTGCAGCGCCCACATATGCAAATATTTATATGCACAAATTTGAAGCAACTAACATCTTTGACAATCCCAATTGGAAGAAGAACCTTAAACTATTCGTCAGATACATTGACGACTTGTTCTTCATTTGGAAGGACACTAGGGAAAGCCTGGAAATGGCGCTCATTGATCTAAACACCAAAGACAGCAGAATACAGCTCACGTGGCAAATTAGTGAGGACACTATCACATTCCTGGACGTGATGATCACAAAAACCAGCAACGGACTACAAACTGACCTGTTCCGGAAAGGAACGGACCGCAACAACACATTGCACTTCTCCAGTTTTCACCAGGGTTCACTAAAACGTAACCTACCATACTCCCAGATGCTACGCGTCAAACGCATATCATCTGAAGCAGATGTCTGTGAGAAAAGAATGAAAGAAATGACCTCTAGATTTCTGGAAAGAGGATATCCATTGGAAGTTATTAAAGATGCTGAAAATCGAGTATCCAAAATACCTAGAGACAAAGCCTTAGCTAGAACTACAAAAACCAAAGATACCAAGATGGTATTAGTCTCTAAATTCTCTACACAAAGTGCTAGTTAAAAAAAAATCATTTTGCACCACTGGCGCATTTTGGCTTCAGAACCCGAATTTAAAGAAGCGTTTAAATCACCACCTATTTTCGCCTACACAAGGAATAACAATCTAAAGGAAATCCTTTCTAAAGAACCCATCATACGTGCAAAATCCGAACGAACCCGTCCCTGCCTCAATTGCAATAGTTGTAACAATGTTATCAAAGGTAACTGTATAAGTCACCCCATGAAGCGCTACAACATTAAACTGAACATCAGTGCGACTTGTGACTCATCCAACTTAATTTATCTGCTCAAGTGCCCATGCGGAAAAATCTACATTGGGAAAACAGAAAGGAAAATAAAAGTGCGCCTCAACGAACATAAATCTAATATACGCACGAGAAATGAAAAATCAAATATGGCAATGCACTTTGTGGAACAGAAACACAGTATCGCTCAACTCAAATTTCTGGTATTGGAGACAATTGATAAAAAAGAAGGCAAGGACAATAATAAAACTTTGCTACAGCGTGAAATAGCCTGGATATACCGCCTTCAGACACTGAAGCCATTTGGGCTAAATGACCGAACTGAATTTAGTTGTTTTTTGTAACCACCTCACTGGTGGGGATCTAATACAGAACGCTTGCGTGCTGCCTGATAACATTATCTTAACTGAACTGTGATGTATACTGATGTATGTATTATGATGTGCCAACTAATATCCGACTGCTTATTAGCTTGGAAGTAATACATTCCTGAACAGTACCAACATGGCGTCCGCTACATTTAGCTCGCTGTAGAAATGTAGTCCGCTTTTTAGATCTAGTATAACACGTGACCGTATCGAGAGTCAATCACGGCTCTTCAATTACGCTCCCGCAGCTGACTTTTAAACACCCCTTAGCCCGGCAAAATCCCACTTCCTGGGAGGTCCGGGACGTAAACTACGAGACGAGTTGGGGAACCGATCCCGCCATTTAACTGGAGTAAGCTGAGCAAGCGTCTCCTTGATTAACCAAGTAAGTCGGCTTGTATGCCTGCAGGCTAAACGCGAATCACCTTTATATATCCAACGCATTTCTGCCTAGTTAGGCAGCCATTAACTGGTGCGTGTTTATTTACTTTCAGCTCAAAACAAGCCTGTCAACACCCATGTGCGTAAGTATTATGTCCACTTCTGTGACACGGTCGCGCCGATTGTTTGCACTATAATGCTAGCCGTCTATACACTCGTGCACTTACTACCTCATCACTTGTCGTCACATCCAGTCAGTCATTTAGAAGCATGAAACCGCTGAGCATGCTATATTTGTTTAATTTGTTTGAAAATTGATATGATGGGCCATAAATGTTGAATTATCGTATTTTGTTTGCAGAGCTCCTTGAAAACGGGCGCAGGAGCCCGAAATGCATTGGAGCGATCATCAATGTAATGAAATGCATATGTTACACATGGATTGTTTGGGATCATTACTGGATATGAAATAAGAATATCAAAGTAAAGTAATAATGGAACTTATGTGAAAGTGAACATTAAAAATCATTTTCAACATTTTCATTGAGGCTTCTGTGGAAGAACCAACGGTGTGCCCAAAGGCAGGGATGCGCCCATAATCTATGTGCGCACATTCCTCATTATAAGTATGGTATGTTCCCATCGTTGCTTGCCCCTCTCCCCATCCCCTCCTGCTTCCTTGCTTGACCCATCCCCACTACCTCCCTCATCACGGCTACTTTTATTTTATTTCTTTGCATGATCCAATAGTATTGGAACGCTTGTTCCGTCTTCCATCTTTCCATAGTGCTAACACCAGCCGATGGTAATGCCCGAGCTACTGGCCTTGTCAATATGAATGTATTAGCCATGTTGTCTAGCAGCATATCTGCTGTTCAGCATCGATGAAAGTCACTGAAAAAAGGGCTATGAGGCAGCCAGCGCATGCCACATTGTAGCACATTTTTATGTTGGTAGGGGCAGGAATATAAATTCAACATGGGAGGCGAAGAGACTCTGTGTCGGCTAAACATCCTGTGATTCTGGGCTTTCAGTAACTTTCAGCCACGCTGAACAGCAGCTGTACTCCTAGACAACATGGTTAAGAGACATTCTCATTGACAAGGCTAAAACCTCAGGAATTGTCGAGAACTATTGGCTTTGCCAGTTCTTGTTTGTTCTTACTGAGATCCCTCAATCCGTTCAATTCTAGTCCTGTGAGGGATGAGCCAACCACTGGTAAAAAAAATTCTAAGAAATATAGCATTTGACACTCTACTGTCCAGTTTGTCACAAACCCAATCATTGTTCTGGAATAGTGGGTGTAAAGAGTGTAAAGGAGGACCCTCCCAAGTAATAGCAGAGTTTTTCAAAGGTTCGTTTGATCACCAGACACTCCTTCTTTACAATGGGATATTTACACTCCCGAGCAAAGAGTTTCCCACTAATAAACAAAATGGGGACCTCTACGCCATCGTCGGAGAGTTGGGAAAGAACCCCCCATTTCCAAATCTGATGCATCGGTTTGTAGGATGAAAGGTTTGTTGAAATTTGGAAAATCCAATATGGGGCTGGATGCTATTGCTCTCTTTAATTAAAAAAATGCCCTTCTGGCTTCCGGAGGCGTTTTGCCAGATCAGTGTTCTTTACCTCTTTCTTTAGAAGGTCGGTCAGGGGAGTTGCCATGTCTGAATAAGCTGGTATAAATCTACGATAGTAGCCTAGTAGCCCCAAGAATGCCCTTATGTCCCGCTTAGTGGTAGGAAAGGGAGTGTTCACAATGGCTTTCATTTCATCCTTCTGGGGTTCTACGAGACCTTTCCCTAGGAGATATCCCAGGTGTCTCACCTTTTGGAAAGCCATTCGGGATTTCTCGGCATTAATAGGGAGTCACTTGGTTTCTAGTGCTCGGAGCACTTGTTAATAATGTTCAAGATGCTCCTTCCAGGAGGGTCTGAAAGTCATCATATCATCTAGATATGCAGAGGTATACTTCCGGTCTTCCTGAAATATTTATTCCTGAGCTTCTGAAACGTAGCAGGGGCTCGATGTAACCCAAAGGGGGTACTGTAAACTCATAGAGACTATTGGGTGTGACAAAGGCGTTTTTTTCTTGATCTTCCTTCTTCATGGGTACCTGCCAGTAACCTTTGGTGAGGTCTATAGTAGATATATATTGTACCTGCCCTAATCTCTCAATCCGTTTATCTATTCGCTGAAGTGGAAAAGAGTTGTATTTGGAAATGGATTTGACAGCTCTGAAGTCGATACAAAATCGTATCAATCCATCCGGTTTCGGTACTATGACTATTGGAGACAACCAATTGCTCGGAGAGGGGCGTATGACCCCCCATTGCCAACATGTTGTCCATCCCGTCATCAATAGGCTTCCTTATGGCAGCGGGTATTCTGTAAGGTCGTTGCTTTACCAACTCCCCGGGGTTGGTAACTATTGTGTGTTCCACCAGGGAGGTCTGAGAAGATGGCAGAAAAAGGACGTAAAACGTCCTGTAGTTGGGATGCCTCTTCCGATGTTAAGGCCTCATTGATGACCAACTGTTCTATAGTAGATGAGTTATTTGTGGGAAGGGTTTGGACTAGGTTAGTGGACTTTGGGGCATCCTATACATGTCTTTAAAATGTTGATATGGTACCTCTGGGTTCTTATAGGAGTCATTTGTACTGATAGGATGTCCTTCAGATTTTCCCTACTATTTTATACTGGCTTTCCCTTCTGTTTTTCCTTCTGCTAGAGAAGGGGGAATGAGTAACAAGACCCAAATATCGACTTGGAGGTGTTGCCACTACTTCCATTTGTCATAGAACATTTTCTGCTTTCTTTGCACTCGCTATAAGTTGGAATAGGCTAAGTCTCTCAAGTTCCTCAGGCGAGATCTTAGACCTTTCGTATAATCGAGGGGTTCCTATGTCTTCTCCGGCTTCTTCTGTTCTCATGTCTCCTTTGTCATTTCAAGAAGCGTCCTGGGTTGCCATCCATACAGCAATTTGAATGACGAAAATCCTAACCTTCTCTGTACCTGTCCTCGAATGATAAACAGGGCAAGGGGTAGGAGTAGGTCCCATTCCTTTCCTAGTCAACATCTTTTCAAGCGTTAGCTTAAGGGTCCCGTTATATCTCTCACAAAGACCGTCAGTTTGGGGGTGATAGACTGAGGTCTTTATGTATGATATGTTTAAAGAGCTGCATACCCGTCTCAGACGGCGTGACACCAAAGGAGTGCTCTCATAGGTTATTATTTATTTGGGAAAACCAACTTGGAGAAAAATACTCCACCAGTTTTTCTCCTATGTTGGTTGTGGTAGGGGCTTTTAGTGGGAAGGCATCGTGATCTGGTTGCATAGTCGACAACCACTAGTGCATATTGATTCCCTTTTTTGATCTAAGGAGGGGACCTATGAGATCCATACTTACCCTCTCAAATGGTTTCCCTATAATAGAGATGGGTTGTAAGGTGGTTTATACAGGTTTTTCTTCTGGTACACCTCCCACTCTTGACAGTACCTAACAATGTGTGCGAAGATACCGGGAAATATCCTGAATTGCTTCAGGATATTTCCACTTTGACCTGTAAATAGATGAGTAGGCAAAAAAAGGACCTGGTCCTGGAAGCTCTTTGGAACGACCAGATGGGGAGAGTTTTGTTTTCCCCTACACGATATAGAAGGTCTTCCTGGATCTGAAAAAAGGTGTATGTTTGCAGATGGTTGCTTTTCTTGGCCTGTTCCCAAGTGGATTTGAGTGTAGGATCATTGTATTGGGCATACCTGAAACTACGGTTAGAGGACCGGGGTTTTGGGTCAATAGGTTTGAGGGAGGGTCTGTGTCCTTGATACAGTCTTTCAAGAGAGCAATTACATCGGGGTTGCCTGTCCCTATGATGGCTTCCTCGGGGAGTTTATCCATTACCCCTACTCTAAGTATAGAAACACAACTATCTGGATTTTTTATCGGTACCTCTGCTAAGGGGTAAGATTTTAGATCCCCATGAACACACCATATTGGGACTCCCAATACCGGAATGAGCTGTGATTTCTCTACTAAGTGGGACTGGATAACGAATTGGCGAAAACCCAAATCCAGTAGTGCTAATGCCTGCTTACTGCTTACCCAGAGACTTACTTAAAAGCTGGCCCCAAGTTCTTCGGAGAAGAGGATGGATCTAAGGAAGTAACTAATATCCATAGGCTCTCTGTTCCTTTCCGTTGAGGGCAGAACAGAGCGATATGGCCCCAATTAACACTCTCAAAACATTGGGGCCTACGTGAAGAGATGGTCTCTGCCTTCCTTTAATGTGTCTTTACGAGTTCTGGGATAGCTTTTGTCACCTTCCTTTCGGGTTTTGATGTTGGAGCAGCCTTATGGATTTTCTCACTGTCCTAGGGGAAGTACGAGGTTGGGCCTGTGAGGAGGTAGTGACCATATCGACTGCCTGGTCGATGGTTAGGTGGGTGTGCTGCCTTAACCACCATTGAGTAGGATAGGAGAGGGCCTCCAAATACTGTTCAAAATAAATTAGATCCTTTATCTCTTCTTTCATCTTCTCATGGGGTTATAGCCACTTATCAGCAGCTGCTTTTAACTTAAAAAATAGTGTTTTGGGGTTATCTCCAGGAGTTCCTCTCTCCTTTCTGTACTTAACGCGGTATGCTTCTGCATCCATACCTAGATGGTCCAGTATAAACTTCTTGATCTCTATGTATGGTGTACACCCCCCAACCCCCATAATTAGCAACCGGATAGGCAGCCTTGGCTTCCCCAGTTAGGAGTGGAGCTAAAAAGTAAGGACATTTTGCTATGGGCCACCCTCATGCCCCGGCAGCCCGCTCAAAATTCAGGAGGAAGGCATCCGGATCCTCCCCGGGAACTAATTTTTGCAGGGCAATGTTTGGTACTTCTGTAGTCGGTTGTGGGCTCTGTAAGCGGGTGGTGAGTTGGACCTGGCCTTCCGCAATGTTGTGGATGTATTCTACTTGTTGGGCCATCGTATCCATGAACATGTCTCTGTCCGCCTGGCTGAGGACATCTGTCTCTCCAGAGCCCAATCCAATTTCTCTTGTCCCCTTATTAGTTGTTGGATCAGGTTTTCCATTATTGTCTCCTAATGGTGTTGTGCACACATTCGCCGCGACTAGTCTGGAATTGACTTAAATAATGTGGAGTATTTGGATTTATTCACTATTTTATTTCATAGTGATTCTTAACAGTGCATGCATACAGAGTCTCGTCTATCTAAGCTCCTTTTGACTGGTTTTGCGGGGTCGTCACATGGAACCTTCCAAGGGGAGGGAGTACCTCAGGAAAAAGAGAGACCTGGGTGAATGGCCTTTTCGTTGGCCTTATGGGTCGTTGGGTGGGTAGTGATGGGACGGGTTTACACCTTAGTAATCCTTCACCAGTGCCAGAGTTTTTTTTTCATCCGAGCTCATAACTTGTATTTCTCTCCTCCCCCTCTAGTTAGGACTTTATGTCATGTTAAAAGCCAGCCTCCCGCTTAAATCCTTTAAGCGGTCCCGTACCTGTCTGAGCCATGTTCCTCCTGGAACGTGGCTGACTTCTGCCTCGGGTCTTAAGTCTGTCTCCCTTTTCTCATCCACCGCCGTAGTCTTCACTGAGACTGAGTCAGGGCTGCTCCTCCTAGCGTCCCTCTGACTGGAGTCGTCTTTCAGAAGTCGATACCAGGATTTGGCTGGGATGTTGGTCTCCTTCTACGCGACTGGTGGCGTCTTCTTCGATACTCGCAGCCTCCCCAGTCCGTCATACCTTTTGGGATTTGAGTATTCCGTCCCTTCTTCATCGGCTCCTATTGGCAGGAACGCCGCAGCTACGTCATCCTTGTGGGTTGAAGGCAAAGCCCAGAAACCCTCCCCTTTAAAGGAACTATCATAGCCCCTTCCATGTGCAGCAGAAGCAGTCTGCAACATAAGAAAAGGTACAGCCTGAGCTGGTAAGAGGTTGGTCTCTACATCCTGGGGTCATCATTCAAGGGGAGATTAGGGATCTCGTGACAGTGGGTATGTCCAGAATGTTTCTAAACATGGTATAAATCAGTGTAGGGATACACAACAAGGTCAGGTTGTCGAGGAATAGCACCCTGCTTGTTACAAAGACCAAAACTATCTCTAAAGAAGGCAAGTAATAAATATTGTCCTAGAAACTGGATGTCAGTACAGGGCTATGTCAGAAGATCAGAGATCACATATGAAAGATCTCTGTGTTCCCTAATGACAGACATGCTACTCCTGTTGTGAATCACAACAGGCCTTTCTGCAAATAAGAACTGTTACACAAAATATGAATGGAGGGCAAACTTCTAAAGAGGGGCCCCTGTCATCTTTGGGTTCTAGTAATTAAGCGAGGACTAGAGATTAGGAGTATCCAGTTATTTTTATGGGTCAGAGTTGCAGGTTTTACATCTTTCTTAGACTTTATTTACTTCTAAGGAAACACACATCTGTTACCTTCAGGAGTCGGTAACTTTTCTTCTTTTCTGTTTTTCCCTCTAGGTTTTACAACTCTTTCCCCGTCCGGAAATCTCCGAAAGAACAAAAGAACAGGTAAGTCCTTTATTCTTTATCTTCTCTTTCTTTCTCCGAGTATAATTTTTACTGCTTACTTCTTTTCCTCTCACTACCTTTTTATTACTCCTTTTTCTCTTCTTAATAGGACTTCCCTAAATTGCTCTATCTTGTTGGGAAAATTGTCCCCTTTCTTTAACTCTTTCTCTGATAGGGATATGTTTGTGAAATTTGGTCAGTGACCATCAACAAAAGAAAATACAATTTCCAACTATAACAAGATAGGAGGTTTTCTGAACTGAAGTATTACAGTCAACTGACATGATACTAATAAATGCCCCCTTTGACTATCCTCCCAGGTTTGATTTCTCTTTAATGCTCTTCTTTCAATTTGAGAGCTTTTCTGGGAATGTTATAGGTTAATTCCAGCTTAGTGTTTCTCTTTTACCTTTCCCCCCCCTACCGTCCTCTGCACTTTTACCATAGCACGCACCTGTGCGTAGCAGGTCCGAGGGACACTCCGGCAGCTGCTGACAGCGCGGGTTACTTCTGTGAGGAGTTCTGGCATTTTCAGGTCTCCCGTCTGGCCCTCTGCTTCCATACTGGCTGTTGTCGTTGTTACCTTCAGTTGTGAAGGCATCTTCTCGCTGATCAGGATTGGACTCTCCGTCTCTGGCAGTAAAGACGTCTTCCTTCCTCGCTTTGTCGGCATCTCCTCCTACCTTTTCGGCTTCTCCTCCTACCTTTTCGGCTTCTTCTCCTACCTTTTCGGCTTCTCCTCTACCACACACCTCTCTAGTCCTTCCTTCCACTTTCTAGGTTCTTCCTAGTGCTGTGGAAGAAAAAGTCCCTTTTCTATGTTTATCCCTCCTTCTCCTATGCTTTGTTTGAGTCCTTCTTCACTGTTGATATTCCGTCTTTGGTTTTTTTCAGGACTCCGGAGCGACGTAGACCAGAATGGGAGATCAGGTAAGTACCCGCCTTCATTCTCATCCCCTCCTTGTGACAGCCCCCTCAGAGATTTGTTGCAAACCGTAGGAAATGGGCCTTTGCTGCGTGGTCACCCCAGATTTTTCGCTTTTAGGTGGACCCTATATTTTTGCTGCGGTACAAAAGGGGGTGGTGATGGACGGAGCATCTGAAACAATCAAACACTCACACCCAGTCAAAAGATCTGGGTTTAATCCATCACCGTTCTTTAGCCCACTCTGCCACCCCAGTTCAGACATGGCTATATGCAAATCAGTCTGACCCTGTGCCTCTTGGGAACAGTCCAGCCCGAACTGCCAAGCCATGTCTTCCCTGGACCGGAAACAAGCTTCCGAGGACCGGTTTCTGGCATTCCAGCCATCTTCAGCCCGGCTTGCTTGAATCCAGTGGCAAAGTGAGCAAGGGACTCACGTCTGAGCATACCCTGCCACACTTATGGTGGCCAAAAGCGGTACAAAAGGGGGTGGTGATGGACGGAGCATCTGAATGCTGGCTTTAGAACTCCGTGCACTTACCCCCTGATAAAGTGCTTGCATTCCTCCTTTCAACATAGTAACATTGGAATACTCTTAATTGGCATATTTAACTACCTTATAAGTCCCTAGTATTAGGTAGAAAGTGTACCCAAGACCTATAAGTTAAATGTTACTAGTGGACTGTAGCACCCACTGTGACACCCCCTACAGTAACAATGCAAACATGACTGCAGGCCTACCATTTGCAGCCTGACAATGCAAGTTTTAAACTGAAAATTCGACCTGTCAAAAGACACCTTTTTGACAGGCCTAAATCTTCTTTTTAACTATTTATGTCACCGCTATGTAGGCCTCATTGCCTATGAAGCCAGGTGCATTTTATTTAAAATTAGAATATGCAAAAGTTTAATGTTACACATGCCCTTACAGTGAAAAGGTCCCAAAAACTATATTCACTGCAGCAAGAATGGCTGTACCATAGAAAAAACTGGAATGCAATATTAATGCTGTATCGCGGAAATGGGCAAAGCTAGAAAAATAATTAAACAAATATATTTTTTTTTTCACAACAATTTTATTGATAAAGATGAGCATATGAATTAGAGTGGCATCCCACATTCAGGACGATACCACCAGGCATTTTAGTTACAATCATAATATAGATCTGAGCGTTTAAGCAAGGAGCCAATGTAATCAAGGATATAAGGAAACAACAACCCCACCTTCATCTTTTCAGTTATCCACCCACCCAACTCCCAGAGCCCTCCCTGGAACCCGCCCTAACCCCATGCATGTGTGTACGAACTGTGTTGATGTAAGCTCTTGACGTGTCTATTATGTGTGTGGGAATGGGCTTCGCCGGACCATATGGGGCTAAAGGTCCTCCTCTTGTTCCGCCGGGGGGTCTAGTGTCAAGCCTCTGTAGTCTGCCCACCTCTTCCATATTTTAAAATGTTTACGAGGGCATCCTCGTGCCTCAAAGATTGGTCTCTCCAGGCCCATACAGAAGTCTACACCAGCCTTCCATGCACTCAGGGGGGGAGGCCTCACGTCCTTCCATGCTCGGGCCAGGTCTCTTTTGGCTACTACCAGCCCCAGGAGGAGTAGGTGTCGCTTATAGATATTTCCACCAACCCCTTCCAGGATGTGCAATAGACCCAGACGGTGGGTACGGGGAAGGGTCCAGCCCAACACCTCCGACAGGCAGCCCCATACACCCCTCCAGAAGCCAACCAGTTTGGAGCACGACCATACCGTGTGGAGCAACGTACCCACCTCTGCCCCACTTGCAGACACTCCGGGGACCCAATCAGGCCCGCCTTCCACAGACGCTCTCGGGTATAGTAGGCCCTGTGAAGAATCTTGAATTGTATGAGCCGAAACCGTATCGCGATAGCCGCACCCCTCGGGGATTCCAAGGCCTCCCGCCAATCATCCTCATCTAACGGACCGATATCTGCCTCCCAGGCCGTCTTTAGCGGAAGAAGGGTGGAGTGGGTGACCATAGTCTGGTAAATGCGTGATACTTTCTTGTCCCCAAGGTCACCCATGAAGACCTTTGCTTCGATTGGGCTGAAGTCAGGGAGTGAGTCAAGGTTGGTTATGCTGGGCGTCAGTGCACGCCGGAATTGCAAATATCGAAAAAATTGAGATTGGGGCATATCGAATTCGGTACTGAGGGCCTGAAAGGACTTGAGAGTCGTCCCTGACATCACATGACCTAGCTGCGAGATACCTATTGTGTCCCAGCCATCAAAGCCTGATAATTTAGACAGTTCGGGTAGTAAACCGTTGCGCCATAGTGGCGTTTCCGCGGTCAGTCTGCCCCACCAGCCCATGCGACGCAAGGCCTGTCGCCATATCGCAAAGACAAGTTTAGTAACCCTCGGCAACGACCGACGTAGTCGGGGTGAGTATAGGATGGTGTGGAGCGAGTTATCGCCCATCAATGCACGTTCTAGGGCATAGGCTGGATCCCCACCGTCACCATACCACCATTCATTTAGAACAAGGAGATGAGCGGCTTGGTAGTATGACTGTAGATCCGAGGTGGCCAAGCCCCCACAGTATGTGGACAAAAAGCATGTGCGCAGCGCCACTCTGGCGGCACCTCCAGCCCAAAGGAAGCGGCCCAGCACTGAGTTGACCTGCCGAAACCACTGGGGTGGGATAGGATGTGGATGGTTCTGTAGTTGGTAGAGTAGGCGCGGGAGTGCAACCATCTTGAAAATAGCAGACCGGCCAAAGATTGATAGGGGCATTCGAGACCAAGTTTTGACATCCGTCTGGACCCGCTCCCAGACGGGCAGCAGATTACGTTCCCAAGCAGTATCCGCCGAGTTGGATAGAAACACCCCGAGGAATTTCAGACCAGCTGTGGCCACTTGTAATTCCGAGGCCCAGGGATCCGTCACTGTGCCTCCAGGTAGCACCCATAGGGTGGATTTACGCAGGTTTAGATATAAGCCTGAAACCTCCCCAAACTGTTGCATGACCTCCAGGACACGTGGGCCGGAGCGCTGCAAATCTGTAAGGAAGAAGAGGACATCGTCCGCGTATAGCGCAATCTTATCTGACAGGGTGGCATTCCACACAAAACCCCGTATCAGCGCATCACTGCGCACTCTGGCAGCCAGGGATTCCATGGCTAAGGCAAATAGATAGGGGGAAAGAGGGCACCCCTGCCTAGTCCCCCGGCCGATGCGGAACGTCTCTGACACCGCCCCAGCGACGCGCACCGTGGCTGTGATGTCTGTATATAGTAGCTTGATATATGATCGGAAGATTGGGCCTAGGTTGAGCCAAGATAGTAATGTAAATAGGTACGACCAGCTAACCGAGTCGAAGGCCTTGTTGATATCAGCCAACAATAGCGCCGCCTGATCCCCCAAGGCTCCAACAGCGCCAATCGCCGCCTGTGCCCGTCGGATATTATGTCGCGTCGCCCTGTGGGGCATGAAACCTGCCTGGTCCGAATGGGCCAGGTCCGTGATGTATGGAGCCAGACGGTTCGCCAGGGCCTTGGCCAATATTTTGGCCTCGATATTAATTAGGGAAATGGGTCTATATGAGTCATGGCTACCCGGGGGTCTACCAGGCTTCTGAAAGACCACTATTTCAGCATGGCGCCAGTCCAGGGGCAGTGCACCCTGTGCTCATGCCGCCTCAAGTACTCGGCGATAGTGTGGCCCCAGCTGTACATGAAATTTTTTTACAAATTCACACGGGTAGCCATTCGGACCAGGAGCCTTACCAGCATTGAGTTGCCCCAGTGCGTCTCCCAGCTCCTCCGCTGTGAGGGGCGCATCTAGGGCCTTCTTGGTCTCGTCCGACACCTGTATGGGCGGCAGTTCTGCGAGAAACCGAGTTAAGTCGCCCTCAGGCAACTGGTCACATGAGGCGTATTGGGCCTCAAAGTACGTGGCGAAGCTCGCGGCCAGCTCGTTAGGGTCGGTCAGGACTTCCCCATTATTGTCCGTGAGACCCGGTAGCATGAGGGGTTGGAAGTTGTGTTGGCATAATCTATGGAGCATTGAGCACGACTTGTCCCCCCATTGATATACCCTACTTCTTGTGGCCAGCCACGCCTGTCTGGCTTCATCCATCAATAGGGACGCGTACGATTGCTGTGCCTGCAGAAGCAGCCGTAGTCCGATCTCATCGCCACCCTCGCGGTGTTCCCGTTCTAGGGTCACCACTCGCTCAGCCGCTTCTGCAGTCTGTTCTCGGCGCTGCCGACGGGCCTCCGAGCACCATGCAATATCTACTCCTCGTATGGTAGGTTTCATAGCCTCCCACACCACTTCTACATCCGCCCCCTCCACCAGGTTTTCCCGGCAGTAGTGGTCTATGGTTTCTCGCAAATGTTTAGTATATGCCGGTTGCAGGAGGTGCCACGAGGACATCCTCCATCTGAACGGCTGCCGTTTCCGAAGGAGGTCTACGTTAACTGAAACTGGGGAGTGGTCGGATAGGCCTCTCGGCAAGATGTCAGCGCTCTTCACCCTACTCAAGCATTCTCGAGGCAGAAACACATAATCTAATCGTGAGAATGACCCATGTACCGCTGAGACATAGGTATACTCACGGGTTGCAGGGTGCATATGTCGCCAAGCATCCACCCAGCCCAGCCCCTCACTCATTGCATGTAATTTGGTGGGTGGAAGGGAGAGGGGGGGGTTCCGGTCACCTCCTGACGCCTCCGGCGATCCACACATACATCCATCACGTCATTCCAATCTCCCCCAATTACCGCCAGTGACCCGGAGACGTCTTCCCACACCGCAAACAGCCTCTCAGCCAGGGCCCACTGCAGGGGGGGGGGGGGGGGGGCGTACACACTCCCAAACACCACCGGTTCCGTGCCCACCATGCCTTTAACAAACAGGTAGCGACCCTGGGGATCCACCCATTGCTTCTCATGGACGTATGCTACCCTGCGGTGTATCAATATGGCCACTCCCCTGGATCCCCTGGAAAAGCCCGCATGGAAAACCTGCTGATAACCAAACCTCTGCAGGCCCAGCGCCTTCGTGCCCATCATGTGAGTTTCTTGAAGCAATAGTACATCTGCCGCTTCCTTTTTCCCCCAGCGTAACACTGCCCCACGTTTAATTTTGTCCAGTAGACCCCTGACATTCTACGTAATCACCCGCATAGAGTCTTCAGGGAGTTTACGAGTCGATTCAGCCATAGTCTATTGGAGTCCACCATGCGAGCCCCCCATTCCAGCGCCACCCACCGCACGTCACATGGACCATCATTGCGACACACACATGCATTTTACTATCTACCCCAGAAAAAGCCACCAATCCCCCGGTCCCACAACCCCCAACAGTTCCCAACCCCAACTCAGCAGCCACATCCCTGACCGCCCATCCCCTGCCTCCCCCCACCCTATACCTCAAGTAACCATGAAGTACCTGTCGCGGCATGGGTAGTCCCGAGACCAAAACAGAGGGCTCGGGCCCACCCATACCAATGGATCCCAACATCCCAAAAAGGAACAGTGAACTCACCCCCCCTCCCTCAGTGTCCCTCTCTCGAATGGGAGAGTGGTAGCCTCTATGATGTAGTCCCCGAACCCCACCCCACAACCCCATCTACGATCAGGAGACAGAAGCAGTATTGTCTCAAGGCTGCAATACAGCTAGTGATACAGCGGGTCTCAGGCGACCAGGTGCATCCATCCAGAATTCACAGCAGTAACAGCAGAAGAGGGAGCCGAGGCCCCGGAATCTTCAGTGATCCGTGCCAGATTGTTCTGAGTCCTCGGTTCTTCCAGTGTCCTGTGTGCCATCGGCCGAGGCTGCGCGCTTGCGTGATTTGGAGCGTTTGTTCCGTCCGTGTCTTGACGTCCGGTCTCTTTGCGCCCTTGGCGAACCCTCAGGAGAGCCCGGATTGAGCCCTGGTTGTGAATTCGGCCTGACCTGCACCGTTTCATCTGTCCATCTGAACAGGTCCTCCGGTGTATCAAAGAACAGTGTCCGTGATTGGAAGATCACCCTCAGGCGCGCCGGGTACAGCAGGGAATATTGTAACTTAAGGCCTCTCAACTTTGCCTTGGCTGCCACGAAAGAATGACGCTGCTGCTGGACGAGTTTGGTATAGTCAGGGAAGACTAAGATCTTTTGATTTTCATAGAGGAGGGTTTCCTTATTTCTAGCTTCCCTCAGTATGGCGTCCCTGTCGTGATAGTTCAACAGCCGAGCGATCACTGCCCTAGGTCGCTCGCCCTCAGGTGGTTTTTGCGTCAAGGCGCGGTATGCTCTTTCAACAATGAAGCAGGCAGATAGCGACCCTGGGGGCATCCATGATTCTAGCCACTGTGTGAGGAATTGTTCCATGCTGCCCTTCCCACAGCGCTCCGGAAATCCAAGGAAGCAGAGGTTGTTGCGGCGTGCCCGCCCTTCTGCATCTTCCACACGGAGCGCTGTGGTCCGCTGCGCCGTTTCCATCGCTGCCATTTTCTTTTTAAGGGTATTTACGTCTTCTTCCACCACTGACACCCTGGATTCAGCTTCCGTGATTCGCGCCACGGCGTTTCTCAGGTCCTGGCGCAGCAGGGTCACATCTGCGCCAACTGCCCCTATTTTGGCATCCAGCATGTCTCTTGACTGGGTTATGGCCGCCATAAGGGCTGCATTGTCCGGCCCCCCTCCAGGCGGGCCACCCCCCGATGGTCCAGGGCCCCCACCGGGCCCCGTAAATTTGTCGATCGTCACTTGCTTAGTGGAGCCGCTACCTCCCCTGGTCATGATTGCAAGGTCGTTAGGGCCACCTGGTAGTCGCTGGCCCCTGGGAGGGGGGGGAGTCTCTGGCAAGTCACTTCGGTACGGCCCAGCGTTGGGTATAGAGCAGGGCGGACTTCAGCCACTGCCCCCAAAAGCTGCCCCCCCCAGCCGCCGATGATCGGGGCTCTCTGTGACCAGTATCGCTCCTCCAGATGGTGTGTGGGCCCACTGCGTCTCACGCCACCGCGCCGGTGTCTCCTCTGGTCCACGGGCCCGGGGGGGAGGGGGGGGGCCCGGGGAGGGCCACTACTCACTGTTGCTGCCAGCCGATCTGAAGATTCACCTCGGTACGCCCACCGCCGATCAGGATCTCTATGGCGTCCGTCCCCCTCCGACGCCGCCGGCCCCGGGCAGACACCGGGCCGCGAAAATAGAGGTCCCGGCTGCGCCTGGGCCTCCAGGCCGCCTCTGCTGCTCCAGTCCGCTCGTCACGTCCACACCTCTTTCAGGCCCAGCGAGGCCCCGGGATAACACTCGCCAGCAGTCACTCGGCCTCAGGGCAAGCGGACGCCGCGGCTGTCCCCAGGTCACAACGCTCTCCACAGCTACGCCAAAATCGAGGTCCCGGCTGCTCCGCAGTCCACCAGGCCGCACCTGCCACCTCGCCGCCCAGCTCCGCCCGGGAGCGCAGGATCGCCACCGAACACACCGGATGGTCACTGGCGCCTCCGGTAATATTAGCCCCGTTTTGGTTGCGGGTCTCGGGCTCGGGGACCAGGATAAGTCGTCGGATTAATGGCGGGCCGGCGGGAGCTCTAGCAAGCTGCGACCGCCATCTCCGCTTGCGTAGCCACGCCCCCAAACAAATATTTTTAATAGTTAATAAAAATCAAATTCAATGGTGCAGTTGGAGTTGTACTATCAATTCAATCAATAAAGTACTTATTCGATTCATTAAATACAGATCATAAAAGCATAGTGTAAAAACAAAATACAGTAACCAGCATAAAACTCCCAATTCATCTGAGATAAAATCCAAATCACAGCTAAAATTGCATATCGGATACATAGATAAGTCTTTTTAAAAGTTTAAAACATACAATACAGAAATTGAAACCGGTATGTTTTTAGACTGATGCTCAAGTGCAATTTTACTTTAGCTTCTTTTAGTTAAAAAATGAAAGACGCCACGCCAACTATACAGCCCACTTCTCCTTCTTGAACAAGCCCACAAAAATGTTGCTACCGAAAAGCAGACAAACGGACCAGGAAAAGATTTTAGAAAATATAGTGCAACACAACACTGTCTAAAATGATAGCGCCTTAAAATCGGGAAAATATAGTCATCTCTTTCTTTCTTTTAAAACCCACAGAACAAGACTAGGTGGAGGTCTGTTTGGGGAGAGTGATTATCACATGGACACAGAGTCAGATCTGTATGTTTGAACCTTCTCTCAGGATAACCTTGCATTCAGTGGAATCCAGTTCATATGTAATGGCAATAGTATGTACCTATGCTGTGCTATGCTAGTGCATGCAAGGTAGAAATAACCTCCCACAATCAGGGGTGGGATCAGGTTGTATGCAAGGACAGCCTGTTTGTTGTAATTCTTTCCCCTTCGGGCATAATGTGCCCTCTGCATAAAAATGTTAATCAACTTCTGTTTTGAAATCTTCCTGCATGCAGTTGAATCCTTAAATAGTCCTACTAGCCCAATAGGAGTCAGCTCTGACTCCACGTAACTCAGCCATCTAATCTTACTATAGTTTTCTGATTTTAGACAGTTTTTTATTATATTTTGCTTTAGAGTTACCATATACCTTCGCCAAATGGAAAACCACTGCAAGATCGACGCTAATCTGATTGTGTCTGACATGTAGAGTAAAACCAATTCTTTGTGTAAAATATAATTATAATGGGAAGACGGAAGGGATAATAAGGACTTGAAAAATCTTTCTTCAAGGATTTGAAGCCGGTCTGTGATTGCCATACCCCAAACACCTGTCCTGTATGTAGCTGCTATCTTTGTCTTAGCCTGGTAGATCTTTTTTATGGGCCTTAGGGGTCTGTCACACAACTTTTTGGAGAAGGACATAATAGCTGATGTACGCCTTTCCATTCCTAGAGCCCTACCCTCCACTAGGTTTGACCATGTTTGATTTTTATCAAAGAGAATGCCCAAGTAAGGAAAGGTGTCTATCACTTCTATTTTACCAGATTCCATGTGGAAGTTCAGGACTTTATCACGTTTGCCATCCCCAGCTATAATCACAAAAGATTTAGTTTGATTAAATTTCAAATCCAATGATGCCATAAAAAAACGCATAGTTATAAGGCGTTGAAGGGCTAAACCTGTTCTGGCGATCAACACCACATCGTCAGCGTAGGCCAGAATTGGTAGAGAGTGAGTGTCAAACACTGGGACGTCAAAGATGCACCCAGGAGAGCTGCCCCAAATACGTTTGTATAGATGGAAACAAGAAACTGGGCAAGGACGCATCCCTGCCTAACTCCCCTGGTGATCTTAAAAGGGCCGGTACATTCCCCGTTTTTGCCATAACGGACGCATGCGGTGGCATTAAAATATAATTGACGGATAAAGTTTATTATAGCTGGCTCAATCCCCATCACCTCCATTACGCGCCATAACTCGGAGTGGCTTATGCAGTCAAATGCTTCTGATAGGTCCATAAAGGCCATATACATTTTGCCACCCTTAGCTAAGGTATATTTATCTGTAGTTAGTGATAGATTCAGGCACTGATCTATTGTTCCCTTTCCCCGTTGGAAACCATACTGCGCCTGCATTCGAATATTCTTCTCCTGGGCCCACCCCTTCAATCTAAATAAGATGAGTCAGCCCATGAGCTTGGCAGTCGTGTCCAACAAGGAGATTGGCCTATAATTCTTTGGGCTTCCCCTGTCCCCTTTTTTATATATCGTTACAATTACACTGGTGTTCCAGGAAGGCGGGGACTGGCTTTAGCTATATTATTTAAAAAATTGGTTAAAAGTGTGTCCCACAGATCTTGGTTTGCTTCAAAAAAGTCTATTTGTATCCCGTCCGGGCCCGGAGCCTTCCCAGCACTGCAGGCCGCCAACCCTCTTCTTAACTCTAAGAGTGTAAAAAACAAGTTACCTTGAGATGTAAGATCCGTGTTGGTGGAGAATGGCACGGGAAAGCTACTTGAGGCAAAGATGTGTTTGAAATGTACTACCCATGCGTCTTCGCCTATATGAGACCCCAATGTAGGATCCTTGAGATTTTGGAAGCAGGGTACATTAATTACCTTCCAAAGATCGCTACTATTGCCCGTCCTGGCTGCATGATCAAGTTCGACCCAAGCCTCTCTCATTTCCCTTTCTCTTTTCCTTCTTGCTACCTCACAGTCTCTGGATAATGATCTTATTTGCTCTACATTTCTAGGTTGGAGTTTCAGGGCTTGATGGAGAACTTTTCTGGATTTCGAGCAGGGGGAATCGAACCAGCGCTTCAATGTTAGTCTCTCTCTGATTTATAGAGAGTGAGGGCCATTTTTACTTTCCCTAAGAGATCTATAAAGTGTGGAACTATTAGTGCTGGACTAGAGTCTAATTTTAGACATTTAAGAATATTATCCAGTGTATTTTGTATAATTGCGGGGACTAATATAACCATGAGCCACTATTTTTTTTTTAAACCTTTATTGGTGATCACACAATGAACACTGCTTTAAGCCTACAACCCGGAGGCCGGCAGCAACTGATATCAATACTTATTTAGTTTGTAATTACACAGCCTTAGTGCCGACAACACAACGGTCTGGCAGCGGTTTAGCATAAGTGTAACAGTGGAATCAACGTTCTGTGCAATACTCATATTTCCGTTAAAGAATAGTAAATCTATACAATGTGAAAACCATAACAACAAACCCATCCCCAAAGCAGCCTACTCCACCCCAGCCCAAGTACTTAAAATCACGATAAATCGCCCAATATGAGCACAGCCCTACCAGCTTGCCTATCGTCCCTTTCCATACATCCCTCATGCATACCACTACACGCCATAAAACCACAAATCATGCCATTAACTCATACACAACCCCAGCCCGCCCATCGCCACACCACCACACCACAGATCAATTTCCATACAGCTCCGAATCAACCTGACGAAGCCAACCAACCAAGGGTTCCCAGATATCCACTGGCCTTGACCCACTCGGCATAAGCTCCAAGTAAGATGTCAATTGGTCTTTGCAATAAATAGCCGACCATATCGAACCTGCCACTGTTGAGGGGCCAACCCTTTTCCAGTACAATACAATCTGTCGCTTAGCCAGCAATAACAAAAGAGCCACCAGTTTGTGGGAACCGCTATGCACATCCATAAAAAATCCCAAGAGCGCCAGAAGCGGGTCTACCTGTAACTCTAGTTCTACAATGTGCCCTATATGTCGTATCACCTCCACCCAATATTCCTTAATCTGCCCACATTCCCAGGTCAGGTGAAAAAAGGTCACCTCCATTTCCCCACATCTCCAACATGTTGCGTCAGACTGGAGCCCCATACGACAAAGCTGTTTAGGTTTATGATAAATTCTGTACAAATATTTGAAATGTATAAGCCTAAGCCTGTAGTTGGGCTAGAGGTTTTCGAGTTGTGAGCAGCAGAAAGTCCATTGCTTATCAGTAATCACTATATTTGCCTCCCTTTCCCACTCAGACCTAAACGAACTCTGTATGACCGGTGAAGTGGTCTGCCTGATACTATAAATACGCGTGATCAATTTGCAAGGAGACTCTTTTGAGAGTAGATCCTCCAGTGCCAGCAGCGTGGGCGGTGCCACTGGAAAGACAGGGTATCAAGCCTTACAGGCCGCTCTCAATTGATAAAACAACAACATATCAGAAGCCAAGGGTACATCCGGTTCACACATCTTTTGTAATGTCAGAAATTTGTTGTCTGGGTAAAGGTCACTAGCAGTCTTGAGCCCCCGTTTTTATGCTCTCTCTGTCACCGCTCTATCCGCCAGCGGCCCCAAAAGTGGATTCCCCTCCAGCGACATCGATGGTGCAAATAACTCCGCAATCCCAGCTCTTTTCGCTAATTTCGACCATGCCCATCTAGCAGCTTCGACCGTGTTTATGTCCGTTGGTGACCTTTTATATGGGTGATAAACTGTAACATTGAGCGGGATGGGCGCTGCAACGTCCATTTCTATGGCCACATGCAGCTGGAATGGAATCGGGTGATGCAATAATGTAAATATTGGGCCTGGGTACTATAAGCGTATAGCTCAAAGTCAGGAGCAGCCAACCCACCCTGACTAAATGGGAGCGTCAAAAGATTCCATGACACTCTGGGTTGCCTACCAGCCCAGATCAGTTCCAAAATTGCAGACCGCAAACGTTTGAAGAAGTGCCCATTTCTTGGCAACGGGATGTTCACAAACAAATACAGCAATTTCGGTAAAACTATCATTTTCGTGATGGCTATTCGACCCGTCAGGGAAAGTGGTAATGTTTTCCACCTCTGTATCTTAACTTCCAGCCAGTTCATCACCTTGCCATAGTTTGCCAGCACAATTCTTGTATGGACCTGCTAAACCGTATGCCCAAATATTTAACCTCTTCCTCCGCCCACACTATGGGAAATTCGGTAGCACTCTTTTGTGTGTCATCTGTTAGTGGCAGCATCACCGATTTTGCTCAATTAATCTGTATGCCTGTGAGACCACCATACCTTATGAACTCCCTCATAATTGGGTCAAAGTTTTTCCGAGGATTAACCATACATATGGTCATGTCGTCCGCGTACATTGAGACGAGCAGACCTCTCAAGGTAAAGCCTATGCTTCGGTGAGTATGGTGTTGTCTCAGTCAGGCCTCCAGGGGTTCGGTAGCAATGGCAAACAATAACGGTGACAGGGGGCAACCCTGCCTTGTACCTCTCGTTATAGTTATGGGCTGTAATATCTGACCGTTTACCTTTACCCGTGCCGTAGGGGCCGTATACAAAAGCCGAATTTGTTGCGTAAACATGTGGCTGAATCCCATACGAGTAAACAACGCAAAAAGAAACCTCCACTCAAGTGAATGAAAGGCCTTAGTTGCGCCCAACAACGCAGCTGCAGACTGCACCCGTGGGTTAAATAGTGTAATAGGCCGAATAGCACTCTGAGATTGTGAGACGTGGATCTACCCGGTACAAAACCAGATTGATCCGATAGCGCAATTTGTGGTAGCATAGGTTTCAGCCTGTCCGCCAATAGCTTCGCATAAATGTTTGCATTTAAGTTAATTAACGACAGGGTGAGATAGGATTCAGGTCTAGTCGAATCCTTATCAGGCTTCAATAGATTGACGATCCTGGCCTCCCTGAGCGTGGGTGGTAAAATTCCCATGTACATGGCCTCTAAATATACCTGGTGCAACCAAGGTGCAACTATGTCAACGTATTCCTTGTAAAAGGCTGCAATTAGGCCATCCGATCCAGGGGCTTTGTACGCCGGCATGCCGGTTATGACACATCTTATGTCTTCAACTGTGATCGGAAAGTCCATGTATTGCCTCACACCATTACTGAACCAGGCCAATGCAATAGTGTCCAGATATTCTGTTATGTCCGCCTCCCCCGGGGTCACCTGAGATGTATGTAGCGACCTGTAAAAGTCAGTCATTGTGTGCAATATGGCCTGTGGTGATCTGGCCACCTCCCCGTCCTCACCATGCAATTCAGTAATATACTTTGCCCCTCTGGGTGCACGTAGTAATGACGCCAGTGTTTTCCCGGCACGATCCCCCTCCCCATACCGCCGGGCCTGTGCATACTTATTAAGATAGGCCGTCTCTCTCTCCGCTTCCTCCTCAAACAGCGTGAGCTTGGACCTGAACTCGGCCTGTGTGGAAGGCAAGGGAGACTCAGCATTCGCCGTCTCCAACGGTGCAAGGTCCTGCTCAAGTTTGTCCAGAGTGTCCCTTATAGACCTAAGCACACCCGGTTTGAGAGCCATACAGCTGCCCCTTGTCACTACTTTAAAGGCTTCCCAGAGTGTGCCCGGCGAGTCCACAGACCCTTCATTTAACGCAAAATATTCAATCAGTTTCTCCCGGAGTTCTTCCCTTAATACCTGATCTAGTAATGCCCGTGATGGAAACCTCCAACTGAAGGGCTGCACATATTGCGGTGGTATCAAGATCTGCAATCGCACCGGAGCATGGTCAGAAAACGACCGAGGTAGATGATCAGCTCCCACCACCTGAGATTGCAACTCCCTGGACACCAGCCAATAGTCAATCTTTGACCATGCATTTCTATGTGCCGTGACGCACGTACCCGCACGTGTCCCTGGATGTAGAGCCCTCCACGAATCTATCAGGCCCTCTTCCGCCA
Organism: Lissotriton vulgaris; assembly: GCF_964263255.1. NCBI lineage: Eukaryota > Metazoa > Chordata > Amphibia > Caudata > Salamandridae > Lissotriton > Lissotriton vulgaris. The sequence continues at coordinate 1,323,724,328 of NC_141687.1, read as the reverse complement.
CAATGTCAGCCAAAACCTCCGCCGCCCTAGGGTGATGTTCACGTGCCACTCCCTGCCTGTCAATTCAAGGAGAGAGGACCACGTTAAAGTCCCCACCCCACAACACTGCCGCACATTCACTGGTGCGTATTTTATGCTACACGTCATGAAAGAATGAAGGGCTGTCTGTATTTGGACCATACACATTAACTATCAGCACCGGGGAATTACACAGAGTACCAAAAAGCAATATATAGCTGCCTTCTGTGTCAATAACCGAGCAGTGCGTTTTCCATTGCAAACCTCTTCAGATTAATTTGGCTACCCCTCTACCATAATTCGAATATGGAGCCTCTACCACCACCCCCCATCTGTTGTGTTTGAGCATATTGGTATTGGCAGCTGCTAAATGTGTTTCCTGTAGCAAGCATATATCCACCTCTTTATGCAGCAAATATGAGTGGACTAACCTGGCCTTTCTGCGATCATTCAATCCTCTGATGTTCCAAGAGAGACACGTAATGGACTTCACAGTGACCCCCATTGTATGACATATTCAAACACAAGCAATCTGTAACATAAACACACATACCGCTCTTCCCTCTGCATCGTGCTGAGATAGATATTACTAGGGCGCTCACTAAACCAGATAGGGGCGCCGGGCCGCGCTGTCACACATAAGCAAGATAAATGCAACACAGCGCCCTCAGTAGATATCTCAAAACGTCTTCTCCCATTCCACCCACACCAACCCCCCAATCAGGTTGTGCAATCTCCCCCCCACTACATTGTCCAAAACATACAACAAAAACCTTATCAATACTGCGGGAATCATCCCTCTGGGTACGCAGGTTGGCCGCCATACTGCCCTGTACTTGTGACAGGGTGGCCGAGCTAAGAACGTCACATATGCTCCACCTGCGCCCGACCGTGAATGGATTGGGTCAGTGAGTTACAGTTAGTCTCCCATGATCCAATATAGATTGGGCCCAAAAATGTAATGATTAGTAGTGTGTCTTACCTAGCTCTAACGGGGTGCGATAATAATCCCCCACCACATTCGGCAGAATATCTCACCATGCTGCACCATGACATGCGGATCACTCAATGTCACTCAGTCTGTCCGCCGGACGATCCTCCTCGGACTCCTTCTGTTGCCGCTGCTCTTTCACCAACTGCTTTGTGCAGTTTAACGCCGCCTTAGCGTCCACAAAAAAGGTGGGTCTGCCCGGACCCTGAACCCGTTACTTGGCAGGATATATCAATGCATATCTCGTACCAGTCTGCTGAAATATCTTTTTCGCAGGAATGAATTCCCTCCGAACAGCTTGCACCTGCAGGGTGAAGTCCGGGTACAGCGCTATATCATTGCCTCGGTATTGTATTGTTCCCTTTTCTCTGGCGAGACTCAGTATTGTGTCGCGATCCCTGTAGTTAAGCACTCTAGCTATTATTGGTCTCGCCGGGGCACCAGGTTTGAGCCTGGGCCCCAGAGACCTATGAGCACGTTCAATAAGAAACATGGGGGAGAGACAAGTTCTGAACAAGTCCTTTAACATAGCCTCTATATATTGTTCCATATTTTGAATGTCTGTGGATTCCGGAATTCCCATTATTCGTACATTGTTGCATCTCGATCTCGCCTCCAAATCCTCATTCTTTTGTTGAATCCGGGCTAATACTTTGTCCATGCCTTTCACTTTTTTTTCGATGTCAGTTTGGCCTTCCTCCGTCTCCGTCACTTGTGTTTCCAACACACTGACTCTACCTTCCTGCTTATCCATCCGTTGGGTGATTCTGTCCATGTGGTTAGCCAAAGTGTCCATCTTGGAGTCCATGCCTTGCAGGCTCGTTTTCAGCTCCTGGAACATGGCCCTGACATCTGCCGCCGGCAGCTGGCCTTGGGCACCCTCCTCCGACCCTTCCCGATCCGCAGCATCGGATTCCTGGGTTTTGTTCGTTTTTTTTCGAACGTTATTTTCGACTGTCTCATCTTCGGCTTCCCCATCTCTGTATCTCAGGCCGACGCACCACACAACAGGTATGGACGATATTAATCGCGAAGGAGCCTCCACACATTCGTGTCACCTTCAACTGAAGCGCAGAACAACTTCAGCAACGTATATCCAATCCCTGTCTCGTAGTCATGAGCTATGTACTAGTATACACACCAGGGCGTTACTACACGAAGCTATGGCCTGGAACCGCATCACACCTCTGGTCCGAACAGATGGGTGCGTACACGACACATCAATCTGCGAGTCATTCCAGTGCTCCAACAAGCGTCGCCAGCCTCCACCAGCGGGGTGCCGCTTCCCCGAGGCCACCCGGGCGCCAACCACGACTTTCCAAATCTCAGCTCCACAGTAACTCCATGCCCGTGTATATGACCCCACCAGCCCGGTTGCACACACCTCCTCCGTCACCCCAAAGTCTCCCCGGGCTGTCAGTAAGTAATGCGGGGCACTTGCCAATCCGTATAGTAGCAGTGCTGGCCAGCGCGCTGAACGCAATTATTGTACCGCCTCCAACAAGAGGATAGCGCTCCAGTACACAGCGTCTTCACATGGCAGAGGAGCCACCTTCCTAGAACATGTGTGCTTTGTCATATAAATCATTGTCCATCAAATGGGTTGCTGATATCCCCAGCACCGCTGAACGAGAGCTCCCATGTGAGCCACAACACAACTCCGCTCCCGCGTAGATTGCCGCGTGACCTTCCGTGAAGGTGCCTCCGAGGACCCCCAGCACCACAAGTCAGGACAACGCAATACTGCCAGGTAAAGTCCACGGCCTCATTATTCAGTCCCCGCTATGGCAGCCCCAACGGTGTATCAAACAATGGGCATTAGTATTGCCCTTCCGCCAGTTCTACACACAGGGCCTCTTACAGTGTGCTCAGACAGGGATCCAACATGGAGGACCGCCGACTCCCACGCCGACCCATCCAGCGCCACGGGGTCACAGGCAACCACAAGCCAACGCGCTCATTCGTGCATGTTGTCCCCAAAGCAGCTCAGGGCACCATACCTCGCCGCCGTCTTGTCCCCTGACCGGAGAATGCATGTCTCGTCAGACGGCCGCCACTGGCCGGGACGCCTCCCCCTGCCTCACACAGCCCAACTCTGCAGCCTACGATTCTTCCTCTATTCCGCTGCACAATCTCCTAGCTTTTCCCACAATAGGGGCCCCCGGCAGCCAGCCGCCACAGGCTCCGGTGGTCTACAAAACTCCGCAGCTCCAGCAGCCTCAGCCTCGCGTCACACAGGGCACTTTCGGTTTCGTGGCCGCCACAGCCGTCACGCAAGTCCCCGGTCCCATACAGCTCCGCAGGCCTCCCCACGATGTCGGGGCCACCAGTGCCGCTAAGCAGGATGGAATTGCCTTACAACTTTGTTTCTGGGCACAGACTGTAGCGGAGTGTCCCGGCAGGGACCTCCGATGGTCGGAACCGGTTTGCAGGGTGACCTTGTCGGATTTCTGACGGATTTCACTGCTCGGCCGGCGGAGCTGCTCGATCAAGCAGCCATTTCGCCTTGCAGCCAAGCCACGCCCAAGCTTTTCAACTTTAATTGGAAGCTGTTTCTTCTTGAGAGAATTGGGGTTTCTATTTCCTAATACTTCATCCTTCCCCTAATGGTCAAACCTATCTGTATAGTTAAAATGGTGTGGTCGCTAAAACTTGTGAATAAGTTATCTACGTGGGTTATCGTATCATTAAAAAAAGTAGTAGCTATAATAAAATCAATAGTAGATACATGTTCATTTCGCAGGAAGGTTTTCTCTGGATGGCCTGTTAGTGCATTCAGATTATTAGCTATTACCATGTTACTGGTATATAGCATCCTGTTTAGGCTATATCCATATTCATTATGGGCAAAGTGATTAATGGAGTTTCCCAGCAGATCTTCTAGACCACAAACACGTTCTTGATTATACTTACAAAGGTGTATATTGAAATCAAACAATATTGAGTGCTCCTTTATTTCTAAATCTTGGGCCTTTACCTATCACCCTGTTCAGCTCAGCTACCACTAAATGCCTATTTCTCCTAAATTCGTTGTTATAATAGTTTATTAAAAGCAAATCACCCTCACTGGTAGCCTCTACAAAGAGCAGGTGAAAATGGGTGCTGGGACATTCAAACTTCTTTACTGTTATTGATAGTATGTTAGGGATTAACGTTAAAAGACCCCCTTTAGTTCTTCCTGACACTGATGGAGTTGCCCTTGTCTGAAATGAACGATAACCGTTTACAAAGATGGGTTCCGTTGCCCATGTTTCCTGTAGGCATAAGATATCCTGTGCTTGCCAAAGTTTTTGCCAGTGTTCATTTCCTAACTTATGAGCAATGGCAGCCAAGTTCCAAAACGCTAGATTAAGTTGGTGTTTATGTGCCCAAATCTCACTGTCAGTCATGTTATAGTTCCCTTGAATGTCGAGATCTAATTTGGCCATTCCATTCATTCCCTCTGAGTAGTTAATCCTGCCTAGAGGTAGTCATTCACATCCCTCCAGTTCTGTCTATCTATTTTCAAGGCTCAACCCTGGGGCACCAGTATCCCCAGTATCACCAGTATCACCAGATAAGAAGGACCTTGCTGGATCTCCCCTCACCTGTTCTCTGTGTTCTTTGCCCATAAGAGAAAAATAGTAATAAAAATAGCCTAGCGATAGGGCTGTAATCTGGGTTTCCTTAGGGGGAACTCTATGTAGCTGACCTAAAAGAGAGCTTGCTACTAATTCATTATTAAAATTAATCACCACACAACCGCCCGGTATTGTTTTGATAGGCGAATTCAGCCACCCTACTCTCCTTGCCATGATAATTTGATTTGGCAGAAAACCACCCCCTCCTCCACGGTAAGTTGAATAGCGCAACAGCCAATGTAGGCATTTGTCTATTAGTTGGTTTGTTGTTTCTTGCTGGTCCTCCCGCAAAGACTATACATTTGCCAGAATCAGTACAAGTAGGGAGGCTTCTGGTTGTTAGTGCAGAGACTGGTATGAGTAAAGATTCTCCCCCGCTTAGGCTTTTCTGGCCTCTGAGGTTCGTCTCTCCCCCCCGCCCCCTTTGACACGGCCACCCGACTATTTGGGATACTTAAGACATATGTATTTGGCATTGTAGTCTCCACTGACCTCTCGGGGGGACAGTGTTTTGCGCTGGGGCATATGTAGTTGGATGGAGGGCCCAATTTTGGTTTGTGCGTATGGGTGTAAGACCAGTCCAGAATTATTATGTATATGCTGTTGTTTGGTTTCCAATACTTGGCCCCCCACCTAGCCCCTCACCTGTGATTGTAAAATGGTCCCAGGGCACGAAAGCTCTGAAGGAAATACATTTTGGGCGCCTTGTTCCTCGATACGGGATAAACTCCCTTCAACTTGGGCTAGTTTAAGTAGGACAGGGGTCAATAGTGTGGTGACCATTTCCTCCAATTTTTACCACATATCACTGTCGTCCTTCAAGCGTAAAATCGGTTTGGGGAATGGGAAATACTTGGCCCAGTGGCCATAGCTAGTTTGGTTTCACTGCTTGTGTAGCTCTTCTAGGCTTTTGCTTCTGTGGCCCAGACCCCCTTCTTCTCTTAACTGGTGGTTCCTTATTGGATTCAAGATCGGTTTGAGGGACTGTGCCCCTAGTAAATATTTGGGTGGTGGTAGGTGTCACAAGTGAAGATTCTAAGGGGGCAGTGACGGGGTGATCCAGTGCTGCCGTTGGGAGTTGCTCGGTAGGGGCGTTATCTGGGCTTTTAGCCACTAAGGAGGAGCGCTCCTATGCGGTTAGGGGGTCCAATGATAAGAGCTGTTTGGTTAGTTCAATCTCATGCATAAGAATGCTAGCTGCCCTTGCTAAAAATGCGTCCCAAGTGCTCACCATCCGACCACCCACTGCTCAGTTTGACCTTTCCACTTAACCATTCCTCAACTGGGAGCAGTTAGTTAATGGCCAGCAAATAAATAAATAGTATTATGGCAGTACCTTGCGAGGATCCAGTTGTTAGAGGGGTGGGAGGATGTCGGTATGTGTTGTCCTTCCCAGCGGTGGCTGCACACAGCACAGCTTTCTCCCTGCGGGCTCCCCAATTCACAAGCGGCTACACTGCCGCGTGGATGCGACGTGCTTTTGAGTGTGGCTGAGAATGGAGGATGTCTGGATGTGCAGTCCTCCCCAGAGGTGGCTGCACCCAGCATGGCTTTCTCCTCACTGGCTCCCTGATTCATAACCAGCAAGCGGCTACACTGCCGCGGGGACGTGACGCGCTTTTGAGCGCGGCCGGGAATGGAGGATGTCGAGATGTGTAGTCCTCTCCAGCGGTAGCTGCACACAGCACGGCTTTCTCGTTGCGGGCTCCCTGTTTCACAACCAGCAAGCAGCTACATTACCGTGGGGACACAACGTGCTTTTGAGCGCGACCGGGAATGGAGGATGTCGGGATGTGTAGTCCTCCCCAGCGGTTGCTGCACACAGCACAGCTTTCTCCTTGTGGGCTCCCCATTTCACAATCAGCAAGCTGCTAAATATTTTGGAATGGTAACCTTTAGAAAATTACCATTTCCCTGCCTGAAGTCCCTGGAGGCTACTCTGCATTTTGATATTCCATTTCCCCTAGCCATTAATATAGCACTTGAGGTGCACTTCAAAGGGTACAACCTGTCACAGGCAAATACTAACTGACACCAGGGCAAGGTTCTTCTTTTGTCTCTCCACCTTGGCAGGCCCAAATCACAGTGGGCCTCTTTTTGACATTATAGTGTCAAAGCTTGCTTGATAGGTCTGCTGAGTTTACATTTACTTCACTTCAAAGGAGAGAAACAAAATGCCAAAACATTTCTTGTATATCTACTGTCTGGTTGCTGTACATCCTACTTGTTCTACCAGACTTCTGTCTTTGAGTTTATGTAGAGTACAGGACCTGCTTCAAACTGAAGTTTCATTTTAGATGAGGGAGGACACTTGCCTTACCATAGCATACTCCTCATATACACCCACAGCCTTCGAAGACCATGTTTAGTGTGACAGAAAACTTTCACCATCTTGAAAATTCCTAAAGTGGGTGGGGTTAGCTCTGTGAATCTTTATCTCATTGGTTACTGCATCTCCAGACATAAATTTGACATCTCAGGACAACCTCTTCAGAATGCTCCTGGACCAATGGAAGATCACAAGAGGACTGAACCTGCTGTCTAAGACCTAAGAAGAGCCCAGAACACTGGGCCTGCTCTCTCTCTTATACCCAGGACAAAGAAGGGGACTCAAAGGATCATAAGGCTGACCTACTATTAAATCTATAGGGGCACAAAAAGCTACAAAAGGCATTTTCCTGCAACTGCCCAGTGGCAACTCGACCTGGACTGGACCCTTCTGTTTGGCCACTGCCTGACACCCTGTGAGTCTCTAAGTAACTCCCATAGGGAATGAGGCTTTAGAAGGATACTCCTGTGGTGGATTGGAAGTTAAATGACTAAAGTCAGAAGGTCAAATCTTTGACCAGGACTAAACTGGTTGGTGTACCTGGTTAGCATCAAATTACTCCTCGATCCTGTTCTACCCTGACCATTGACTAACATTGGCACTTTATGATTCTGGGTTATATTTCCACTGAAAACTTTAAAAATGCATATCTCCGGCTCCTCCTATTGGATTTTTGTCATTTGTGGTGTCATTTTGTTTATTAAGGTTTATTCTATTTTTCTAATTTGTTTTGGGATTTGTTTTGTTTTGCATTTTGACTTTATTACTTTTCGGTACTGCATAAATACTTTGCATATTGTCTCTAAGTTAAACCTGTCAGCTTTGTGCCATAATTACGGGGTTGAGCTCAGGTTAATTAAGTGATTTTAGTACTTCACCCTGACAAAGATTGTGAGTATTACTTGAGGTGGGTACTTATCCCTCTCAACTAACACCTACTCTAACCTTGTGACAGATAGAACTTAAAACATCTGACCACAATTGTTTCTACCTATAATTGTTTTGCAATTATAAGGTGTTTATGCCAAAAGTTTTTATTTTTCAAGGACTAGCCCTGACTTGCCATTCTTATTTATTAAAGTGCCACAGATAGGCAGCCTCTAATTCCTTAGGATAGACAACATGTTTCAAGGAAAGAGCATTCAATCAAGATGCATTGGTAATCAAGCAAAAATGTCTTGATTTTCATGATTAGGGTACAACAATCAGATGGCCTGAGGGCATTATTATGTAAAGGTAGAGGCAAGAGGTGTGTTTTCAGAATCAAGATTGTTTTTTACAGTTGTTCATCGTTGATTGTGGCACATGAGAAAATAGTAACAATGAATTGAAATTCAAGATTATTATTTTAAACATTTCATTTTATTTATGTTCTTCTCTCCGAGTCCAGGAAGCCGTTGGAGTGGGCCTGGCTTGGCTCTCACCCTCGGAGAAAAAATAAGTGTTACATCCCCCAAGAGAGGCACAAAACGACCCATACAGAAATTAATTTGTGTTCGAAGCCAGGAAGCAAGTAGGTCCTGGGGTTCTTGAAAGCTTGACCGGCTCAGGAAAAGTCCATGTGTGCCTCCTGCTACTTCTAGCACTCACTGTATGGAGGTTGGTATTGGGCCTGTGTTTTCAACATGAAAGATGAATTCTAATAGTAACCAGGAAGGTAATATACATATTTATTAAAGAAATGTTTTTGTTTTTTTCCAGAGCTGGTCTACTGAGAGGATAGAACTGAAAGAGAAATATTTGGGTTTGAAATTAATAGACTATGTTCAATGTCACGTCTGCAATCAAGACTGAATGTGTGTTAACATTTGGAAATCATGGAAGAACATTTTGTTGAACTGCCTTATAATAAAACAAATTGTGATAAATTGTGTAAATTGGAATCAAAATGTGTGTGTGTTTTTTTGTTATTTTAGTAAACTCATTTATCTGGTATGGGTGTTTCCCACTTGAGATAACAAGGTGCAGTTCTTTCCACAATAGTAGAGCTTTGGGTGCCCACAGTAGAAAAAGCAAGGGAATATTTCAGTTCGTTTACACAAGGAAATATCGCTGAGGACAGGAACAAGTTGCACATGTATTATATTCCAATCAATTTTCATTTTTAATATGAGTGCTTGCAAATTGAGTCTGTCCACACAGGGACATTTCCTGCACCTCCATAAGATTTGCAACACACCCAAACTGATGACTGTAACCTATAATGTCGGAAGCCTCATCAACTTGACTAAGTGAGTAAGGATCATGCAGGAGCTGCATGACCTGAAGGCAGACGCTTCTTGTGGGACCAGGTCTGTATTGGTTGCCATCTCTTATTACTTAAATAGCATGCCTCAGCACCTTCAAAAACGGTGTATGCATCCTGCTGAGTACCGATCCCGACTCTGTAGAATGCAGTATGAAAACGGACAAGACAGAGGGTGCATTGGGAGTGGGATGGCCAGCCGATTACATTAGCAATGATATATGATTAAAACCAGGGGTAGGAGAGGTTCCTAAGGTTGATTATACAAGCGATAACCGAGTTCTCACTGAACTCTGTGTTAAATGCTGGAGCTTTAAATATGCTAATGAGCACCACTCTGGATAGGTCACAACAAAGAATGGGAGGCACATCTAAACTCTCAAGAGAGGATAGGGCCTGGCTGGAGACTCTGGACCCCGTTGCTTTCTGGCAGCATCGCCACCTGTTGATGAAAGACCATTCCCACTTTTCGGCCTCACAACAAACATGCATAAATAGATGATCTACTCCTTGACAAGTGTTTGTTGCACCTGGTGGACAATGTTCACCAGAGACCTCAGACGCTAGTGGACCTTGGTCCAATAACAATGTCCCTTGCTTGGCAAACAGGAGACAACTCCTGGGACAGGGGAACGTGGCACCTGAATGATTCCATGTTAGAGAACCCAGTCATACTTCCTAAGAGTTGAAAAAAGTTTCCAGCCTGCCTGACCTTTAGCAATGCAAATGAAACTAGAAGGGGGTGATGTAGGATACCATGAAAGCAGAGATCAGGGGGTAGTTTATACAAGACGTGGGGCAACTCAAACACATACGAATTATAGCTTTGAAACAGCTAACTAGCAAGCTTACTTAACTGGAAAGTAAGCATAAATCCAACCCCTCCAAGAAGAACCAGAGAAAACTAGCATCAGAGAGGGGTCAACTTTGCACAAAAACGAAAATGAAAGAGGGAACTGCATCCTAACCAGAATAGGTACCCAGTTTCATGTAGGGGGCAATAAGGTAGGCACGTCTTGGTGAACAAATTATATCCTAACCAAGCCCGTACACATGTTGGGGAGGTTATGGATGAGAGGGGGAAGTCAAACGAGAGAGGAGGGAAAAATCCACGCATTTCATGCCTTCTACCAAACGCTATGCATAACTGAGCAATAGCAAAAGCCACCTGTAGGAGAGTAGGGTCTGCTTTCCTATGGTCACCCCACTTTTTGCTTTTTGCTTTTTGCTTCACTGGTTTTCGACTTAATGTGGCTGTGGGCCTGCTAATCAGACCCACAGCCCAGCTGTGCTCTCTCTAAATTCAATACCATGTACTCTAGGTACATTACCAATTTGGAATTGGGTCACCTTATGAGCCCCTGTACAGTGTACTATATGTACCCAGGGCATAGGTGCATCCAAGGCCTACCAGGGGCTGCAGCATATCTTTTGCCACCCCTGGCTGGCCATCCAAACTGACACAACTGGCTGATCACTCAGCTGGGGCAACGTCGTGTAATCACCCCTTGCTTAGATATAGTATTCCTATATCTAACCTTATATCTAGACACATATACACCCATAAGTCACTCCTATGGCAGGCCTTAACAACCCTGGAGGCAGAGTGCTTGGTTTTATGTGAGATGAGGCTCTAGCAAAAGCTGAGCCTGTCTGCAGCTTTCGGAACCATGTCCTTATAGCTGTTCTAGGATATAGCCATACCATATACTCTTAAGTGCATTATGAACCTCGCGGTTACATGCTAACTCTGGTTTGGCTTTATCAAAACATGTCGTGTAAGGTGTCATACGCTTTGGAATACTACCCCCTCGCCAGTTCTGGCGACGGGGGTAGCATTTCACCCTTCTAGAGGGAGAAGACATGTTGTTCCTACTAATCCCGGTTAAAGTTAACCAAAGCCTCAGCATCACAAAATGGATGCTGCTGCCACAGACACAAGTCTGGCCTCCTACTGCTGGGAGTCCTTCCAGGGAGGGAGACTTGGACAATAGGTTTCCTGTCTTGGGAGGTGCTAGCACCACCCCAGACAGGCTCTAGTGTATTGGGGCAGGGAGGGCTGAAAGAAATGAGACACTCCCTGGGGCACACAAGGTGTACAATGCATAGTTGAGTTCAAACCGGTGCTGGGGCACTCCAGCCCCAGCTCTGGCACGAAACTGGACAAAGTGAAAGGGGTGTAACCACCCCCTTCCCTGGTCCTACCCATAGGAGTGACCTAGCAGGTAATCCAGCCCCTAGATTTGGTATAAAGGTAGGAGCTGAGTCCCAAGACTTTAGATTAATCCTGACTGAAACTTGAAACGAAACTATGGACCTTTAACGTTCTACTTGAAGATAGAAGACTGAAGAATCTCCCTTGTGGTCCAGGAGTGACCACCCTGCACAAGCAGGCACCATCAAGCGATCAACGGTTTGCTTTGTCGTCGCTTCCGCCGGAGCCCGAACACAGAGCGTGACAAGACCCGGACTTCCAGACTTCCTTAAGCCCGATCCACAGCCACAGCAAAGATGAGACCCGTGGAGGCGACGTGAGACGGGGGACCGGCCATTTTGGAAAGCCAGCGAATTGCTTTCCGTGCAACTTCTGAGGCACCCTCGAAGTTTGCATTGGGGATTAAGAAGCCCCGAGCATCATATGCACCAAAGATCATCTCTCCACACTCCACGAGTGCTGCGTGGGGCCCTTTTGCATTTACCTGCTTGGCGCGTCTGTCCGGTCATTTGCCCGTTGGCTAGTGGCCTCTGTGACGACAAAATCTTGAATCTACACCACTGGTCTGGTTGCTCCAGACTGGCCCTTGCTCCCCTAAAAAGGAGCAGACCATCAGACCTTGCTGGTGTGATTAAGAAGCCATCTTTGATTCCTGCATGGGTTGCCTTAGCCAAGGCTTGTTGACTCAAATCTGGAAGCCGACACCATCGACAGTGAGAGCCTTCGTGGGACAGTCCGTGCCTGACTCCTGGTTGTTGTCGACGCCTCCTGGTCCATGTGGCTACAGAGACAAGCTTCACGACATCACCTGATTGCTTTGCGACATCGCCTGGTTCCTTCCTGGTTCCTTCCTGGTCACTGGCTAGTGACCCAGACTCTGTCCCCTCTGCTTTCAGGTACTCTTCATCCTCGATCTGCCCTTGGATCCAACCGGACACTTCTCTCCTGGTCGCCTGCAGCATCTTTCTCCAAGGCTCCATAGGATTCAGAGACGTAACCCAACACACTTTGACACCTATGCACCCGCTTCCTGTGGGTGAGGTAACGCGAGTACTCTGGTGCTCCTGTGGGTATTAACTGTCCTAGTGTCTAACTTTCAAGTAGCTTTCTCCTAGTCCATCCGGAAGTGACCTAAAAGAACTAGTTTCCAATTCTTTCGTTCCCATTCTAACTCTATGGTAACTTGCGTGTGTGTAAAGACTCTGCGCACGCCTCCCGTGGGCCTCCTACTTCCTATCCTTTGGTAGTACAGTGTAGCCCCAGCGATTCCCAAGGCCCTAGGCCTTTCCTTTGTTCGTGACGTGGTACTTATACCACTATTTAAGTATATGGTTTGACGTGCCCCTAGGGTGCTACTGTATATTTTGCAACTTATTGTATGATAATTGAGTATCTTGTTATGTGCTTGTGCCTCTGATCTCATAAAGAGCTCAGAGGGGTTGTTTAGAAATAAATACATATATATTTGATATATATCCTGTGTGGTGTCCTTTCATTTGGTATTCAAGGGGTTACATATGGTAAAACAGCTGGCTTTACATGCCCTCTGAAGTTTTAGCCTAAGACTGCTTTGTCCATGCTACCTCTAGGATAGCTGGTCTATAAGGTTGACTTTACAACCATCACCATAAGGGTTCTTTGGACTGATACAGGGTGCCCACTAGAATAGTGGACATAACATATCAGGCCAACTTCTCACACCACCTATCTAGAGTCAGTTATTCTCTCCAAGCTTCCCACCTCAGAGATGGAGTGGATGGGTGAACCAATAACCAAAGAGGAGATTCTAAGGGTAGTAAAGAACTTGAAGCTTTCCCTATGGCTTCTACAAGCAATTCACACCTCAACTGCTCGCAATCCTGCCATATCTCTTCAAAGAGTTGGGCCCCGTGCAAATGTGGAATTAACTATCTCCTTCATAAAAAAGTTGACCAAAGATTTCAGATGTGCTTAATTTTGTCTGGTTTGCCAATTAAACACAGATGTTAAGGTTTTTGCCAAAGTATTAGCAAGCCAGGGTGATTCTCCTTTTGACCCATACAGGCCACATGGTGTTTATCCTGAACTGTTTATCCACAGACAACACCAAGAAGGCTCTTCACTTCATTAACATCATGAGAAAGCAAAACAAAGAGGCGATCCTCGATGCTGTAAAAGCGTTTTGGCATGGTCAAACAGGGTATTATGAAGGACATCTTAAGGAATTGTTAGACGGGGGACTGTTTTATGGAACGGATAGATGCCCTTTATGATTACCCATGGGCCAAAATACGAGTGAATTGGTCAAAGTCCATCAATATCTATCCAGGTACCCGTCAGGTGTTCCCGCTTTTTTCCCTACCATTCACTCTCTAGCTAGAACCATTGATGCAAAAAATAAGAGAACAACCCGCAGATCAAGGGAGTCTTGTTCTGTCAAGACTCCCATATATTGTTGGTGTTTGCAGATGATATTCTGATAGCACCAACAGTACCTAATCACTTTTTAGGAAAATTGACCCCACTGTTGGAAGAATATGGAACTCTAACGGGTCTCTAAATTAACCTCAGTAAACCAGAAGGTCAGATATTGGTGGGTAGTCGAGTGCTCGCTGCACAGCTACAGTCCTCAACTCTTTTCATATGGTGATCAACCAATATACAATTCTTAGCCATCCAGTTAACACCAATCCTAGACCTATGCAAAATGAAGGACTAAAGGTGCTGCATGAAAGTCAGTATTTATCAAAAAGCACTTCACAACACTTTCTATGGTGAAATGTTTTCTGGACAAGACATACAGGCTATGGTGTTTCTTTCTTTGACCAAGAACTGGCCAACCACCCAATATTGGAGTGCCATGGCACCTTAAAAACCAATTGGGGTGCAACTTCTCCCCATTCACTCACACCACACTTGAGGTTTGGGACTACTTAGTGAAGCATGCAGGCCCTACTGCTTTTCCTTCGCCATTGACACCTCTTTGGTTACCTGTGCTTTTATTCTGGGCTGACAGCTCTTGATTTTCAAGTATTGAATGCACAGCGATGTTTCAGACTTCTCAATCTCTTTGACAGATACTCAGTGGGAACATTCAGGGCCGGCCCTAGGCATGGGTTGTATGGGCAGCTACCCAGGGCCCCGCGACCTTCTAGCTGCAACAGGGCCCCCCACGAGTCCATCATCCTTTTAAAAATGTGCCACTGTACGAATGAATTGTAGAGGATGGAGGGGAGAGGTGGACATAAATGGGACAGAACCAGTGAATACAGTTGAGACTGGAGCGAAAGATGAAAGGTGAAAAGGCAGTGTTTGGATAGGGGAGGTAGATATAAGAGAAGTGGAACATCTGAAGCACTTGTCATTGAGAGGGAATGGTGAGCGGTGGACGTAAGAGGGTAGGTCAACAAAGAACAAGTAAGAGGTGGTGGGAGAGAGGCAGGGGAAAGGTATATTATAGAGAGGTAGAACCAGTGAGAGAATAGAGGCTGTGAATAGAGAAGGGTTCCGCAGCTAGATAAGAGGTGGGTGTAATAGAGGCAGAATTAGTAAGAAAGGTAAGAGACCGTACCAGAGATAAAGTGAAGTGTAGAGCATGGAAGGGAGATGCGGATGTAAGAGAGGAAGAAACAGTGAGACAATGTAAGAGATAGGGGGTTTAAAGAGGAGAGGTTGGTGTTAAGGGGACAAACCAGCAAAAAAGAATTAGGAGGGTGGAGGAAGAAATGAGAGGTGAAGGGCAGTACATGGATGGGGCTAAGGCCGGACTGGATACCAAGCGATTTGGTGTACTGCAAGCTGGGAACTTATTTCACTGCAGTGGAGGCTGATTTAGTTGAGGGTGACCTGCTTGTGCTCCTAAATCAACAAAACAAAATGAATGGTTTTAAGCACACGCAGTTGCCCATCAATGAAATCAGCCCCCAGCACCAAAACGCCTGGTAGCCAGTCCGGCCCTGGATGGGGCAGGTAGATGTAAGAAAGACAGAACAATCAAGACACCTTACACAGAGAAGAGAGAGGGAATGGTGAGAGCTGGGTATAGAATGTCAGAATCAATGAGAAAAGTAAGAGGCAGGGGGAGAGATGAGGCATACAGCATGGAGGAAAAAGGTGGATATAAGAGGGACATAGCGAGAAAGAGAAGCGACAAACCTGGGGATAGCAGAGAGAATGATTTAAGAGGGACAAAATCCACAAAATATGGTTTGAAGAAGCGACGAGAATAAGAGTAGAGTATGAATGGAAATAGGTGGTGTAATAGGCGCAAAATCAGTGTGAAAAGATTAGCGTGTTCAGAAGGATGAAAATGGAGAGAAGATGTAACTGGGGCAGAACCAGTTAAAAAAGTTATGAGGTTGGGGAGAGATGAGCAGTGAAGGTAGGTAGCATGTAAACCTTTGTGTTGATGCCCCTGCCTGTTAAAACCAAATGCCTTTATCGTGAACTTCACTGGTGCAACTGGAGTACCGGGGAGTCACCTGAAGACCCACTGAATATGTATGAGGCAATCTGTTTTACAATTTTATTCATGTACTAATCTGGAAACATCAGTTTTGGAGAGATACAGGCCTAACTTTTCAAACCAGTTTGACATGTTGTATTTTCACATAATAGAGCTTTAAAATATTCTCACTTATTGTATTAGGGCTAATATTTGTATTTGTAGCTATCTCAGTGATATCCACATTAGAGAAGTAGCTTCTTGTAAAGCTGCTTTAACAGTGCCAGAAAATGAATGGTCAGTTGACACTTCCTATGATGCCACTTCTTGTGACATTACATCTTATGCAAATTAGAGGGGCCTCGCATGTTCCTATCTTGCCCGGGGCCCCACAAATCCTAGGACCACCCCTGGGAACATCTACGGATATTAAAGAAAGATATTTAATTCTGGAATCAGAAAGCTTTCACTACCTCTATCATTAGCACTGAGCCAAATAGTTTCTTCAGACACACACTTCTGGTAGTAACCTAGACTTCAAAATATACGTGATCCTTAATACACAACAACTGCTAACAAAGTACGCCTACAAAAATCAATGGGAGAAAAATGTGAACATCACTATTTAATATGAACATTTCGGTGAAGTATACATTAGGGCAAACAATTTCAAACAACATGCCTACGGGAGGGAGGCAATATACACAATCCACTATGGGTGACGCTACAGTGGCTAACAGAACAGACCTAACCCTGGGGTATCTGAAAACAATGTAGTGAGACTACATATATTATGATCCTGTCCGAATTTTACACAATTTTGGGGGTGAAGGTCTATCATTTATATGTCAAATTGGGGGTAGAGCCATAGATGGGTACCCTAAGCTCACCCCAGCAGAAGGGATGTATCCCCCGTTCAAACAAAGAGAGACAATGATATCACACCTACTCCTAGCAGCAAAGCAGGGAATGCCTTTACAGTGTGGTCCGAAAACGTGCCCAACACATGCTCACTGGATCCAGAGGATATTGACACTCTTAACCCACACGAAATTAATATACGACCTGAAAAGCATAACACATAAATTGAATAAACCTGTCCTAGCATATTTAAATCGAGACATGAGGGCTTTTCTATGCCGAAAAACGTTGGGGACCTTAGATCTCATGGAAAATGATCAATTCCTCCTGTGTGGGGAATCCATCTGGGCTGTGGAAACCAGTGCAGTGCAGAGCAGTGACCAGAGAGCTTGTGAAGCTAAGAGATAGAGTTGCACACTGGTGTAGGGTGGGGGTTGGGATGTTCTGGTAATGGGTGGAAGATTATTCCGGAATTACAAGTAGTTTGGAACACCCTCTTTATGTTTTATGATTATAAAATGTTAACAAACATGACTGACACCTAAACTACAAGGGAGACATGGACAAGTGGTTGTGGATGTACTGATGTGTACAGCACCAGCCGCGAATGGTTTTGATATGTTTGCTTCCTAACATCACATATACATTTTTGGGAAACTATACATTCTGAGACTAATTTGATTGCAGTATATGTGTGCCTAAATCTAAAGGATAAAATAGCGCTGCAGCTTTCAGAACATCTGCCGGTTGGATTGGGAGGGAGGAGTGGGGGAGGGAACAGACCACAACCAGCTTTAGTGTGAAAAAGGCCGCTTTATTGAAACAGGTGCACATTAACAAATTATAAAACCTCGGCAACGCCTTACAAAACTAAACCTCACTAAATAACACATATGTTTAACCCCCGAACCCCGCCCCTAATACGTCATTAGCCCCGCCCCCACCCATCCAATACATCATTACAAAAATACCCACAATGCAAATTCCTTCATAAACATTTAAACTTAACAAATCCCCCAAACCATTACACAAAATCCCCTGCTTGCCCCTCAGCACATGATGGTCCCCCAACCCACGGAACACCCCAACAAATCAACCTTCCCAACTCACCCTGACGATGACACAACCAAGCAAAAGAATAACCATAATCCTGCCAATCCTGGCAAAAACTCCACTGACCCCCTGCACCTGCACCTGTTCCAAGCGACAATACAACAAAACGCAGCCTATGTATACCTGTTCCAACAAAAACCACCCAAAAATTTGAAAACGAAAAATATAAAAGAGAAAAACTAAGAAAAAGAGGGAGGGAGGGCAAAAACACAACCAGCTAAACCCCGGCCACCAGGTCACCGAAATCTAAAATGGTGGCCGGGGAGTGGAGCCGCAAGCATTTATGCTTGGGCTCTAATTGGGCTATACCAAAAGGAGCCCAACAGAAAAAACCTGCCTGTAGCCTGCAAAACCCATCCCCCCGCCCCTCCCAAACTGCTCGAGGGGGGACCTCCCTACGGTCGGCTGCCCCCCCCAAGCCCCCCTTGGGAGGGAGGGGTGGGGGAGGGAGCAGACCACAACCAGCTTTAGTGTGAAAAAGGCCGCTTTATTGAAACAGGTGCACATTAACAAATTATAACACCTCGGCAACGCCTTACAAAACTAAACATCACTAAATAACACATATCCTTAACCCCCGAACCCCGCCCCTAATACGTCATTAGCTCCGCCCCCACCCATACATTACATCATTACAAAAATACCAACAATGCAAATTCCTTTATAAACATTTAAACTTAACAAATCCCCCAAACCATTATACAAAATCCCCTGCTTGCCCCTCAGCACAGGATGGTCCCCCAACCCATGGAACACCCCAACAAATCAACCTGCCCAACATACCCTGACGATGACACAACCAAGCAAAAGAATAACCACAATCCTGCCAATCCTACAAAAACTCCACTGACCCCCCCCACCCAGAAAGCGGGGAGGGGGAGAAAGACTACCCCCCCAATTTCTGCCCCCCAAACACAGAAAGAAGGAATGAAGAAACACAGCCGGAGCACATTAAGTGGCCAAATCCTGAACCTTCAAACACCGAGACAGAACTTCCCTAAGCTCCAAAAGATATAAATCCATACCCAACCTGGATAGATGTACCCCATCACTCCGAAAAAACTCAACAGCATCAAAGCGGATGTCTCTGTGAATCACTCTACCAAAACCCAGGCCTCTGCAAAATCTGGAGACCTCCAGGTTTATCTTCTTGCGTGCCCTATCAATAGCCTTAGGTTTGATCGCACCCCTCCAAACTCTACGAGGAACCAATGCCGTCCACAGTACGTGGCAACCTGACCACTGCTCCTTCAACAAAGTAAGATCTCTTTTCATTGCCCTCAATAAAACCACACCTTTGACTCCACACAAATCATTCTCATCCAGGTGAATTAACAAACTATCTGGGCACCGGCCTCCAACTAACCACAAATTAAGTGCAGGGATGAGTTCTCTCCATTGCATCCCCCCTTTCCCCCTCCAAACCACATTAAACAGACGCTCATTAAAACCTAGAAAAGACCCAAAATAACTGCGGCATGCTTGAACATGAGCCCATTTTACAAAGGAATGCCCAACAATCCAGATGGTCAATTCCGCCGCACTAGGACTAGCCACCGAACCTGAAACGAGAAAAGCAATATGAAATTTATTGCAACACAGGTGACGCAAGCGCTTCCCCCACATCGTTCCTCACATAGCGCTGAAAGCAGTTAGATGACCAACGTCCTAAGCGCATGATATCCTGTCTGGACCAACCCCGATTGTGCGCCTCAGTCGCAGCCCCGATCCGAAAGGAATGAGTACCATACTGTGCCCCATCAAAACCAATACTCCGCAAAGCTTTACGATAATCCGTGACCCTGGATCCATCTGAATGCTGAAAAACACTGGCCTCCACACCCCCACCGGATAGCATCCACCAACGCCGAGCCCACTGCAACGGGTACGTCCCTGCTGGGGAGGCCGCCTCTAACCAAATCCCTTTACCCCTATTCCTTTGGTCTGTCTTAGATCTGTACAACCAAATATGAACGCCCCTATCTGACAGATGCACATCCTGCCACCGGATGCCTACAATTAACTTGAAACCGAACAACTCAGAAACTCTAAACGCCCCAAAAAACATCCATACCATGAGGATAGAAAAAGGCATGCTTCAAAAGCATCTCTGCAAACCACCGGCAACACTTCCAAAACCCTGGCCAAAGTCTGCCACGACAAGGGACTCCGAACTGGCCGCTCCGCACCCCGCTCCCTGGCCCAACCTTCCAACATTCTCCGCCCCACCTCCCCTGTTGAAGGTGTGTAACCCCAAAGGAGTTTCCCCATAAATGCAACACCTACCAATTTACCAGCTATCGTAACTCTAGACAGGCCTTTGTCCATCAATGTAAGAATGAACTGGATAACATCTTCAGACCGCCACCAACCCGGCTCCCGCTTGCCAGCACCTGATGTCAAAAATTCTTTCCAAGCCAGCGCATAAGCAGCACGAGTGGATGCCGACAAAGAACCTACCACCAGTTGTATGACCCTACGATGCCTACTTTCCACAAATGGTCCGGCATGGGGGTCGGTGTCCTGTCCGCGTCCCTGGCAAGCCCATGGAATCTCTCCCACTGCGAACGAGACAAAGCATCCGCAATTACATTGTCCACACCGGGGATGTGTAGGGCCCTAAAGCTGATGGCAAATCTGAGGCAACCTAGCACAAAATCTCGCAGCAATTTCAAGATCTGTGCCTCCCTGTCTGACTGCTTGTTAATGATTTCCACCACGGCCATATTATCAATCTGAAACAGAACCTTCTTATGGGACAACTCCTCACCCCACAATGTTAGTGCCACCAACACAGGAAAGAGTTCCAAAAAGGCAATGCTCCTCCCACCTCCTTTCAACTGATCCAGCCACTTCTCAGCACACCACCTGCCTTGCCAATGAAGGCCAAAACCTTCACTGCCTGCAGCGTCTGAGAAAATGTGAATGTTCCATTCCCAGTCCTCCTCCCTGGCTAAAGGAACACCATTGAATGACTGCAAAAAGACTGACCACATCCGAAGATCTTCTTTGACCCCAGCTGATAAACGGACATGGTGATGAGGCAAATGCTGACCGGACAGTGCCCGACACAAACGCCTGCAGAAGGTCCTACCCGCCCTGACCACCCTGCACGCAAAGTTAAGGTGTCCAAGCAAGACCTGTACTTCCTTCACTGTCACTTTGTGCTTTGCCAACATTATCACCAGGAGCTCCAACATTTTCACCTTTTTTCAACGGGCAAGCGAGCCTGCACTGCCACTGAATCAATCTCAATCCCTAAAAATGACATGGTCGCGCAAGGACCCATTGTCTTTTCCGGCGCCAATGTCACCCCAAGTTATTCCATGAGCTCTTTGAACGTGTCCAGAGCAATCTGGCACTCCGTGGAGCCTGGGGAACCAACAAAAAAGAAATCATCC
This sequence comes from Lissotriton vulgaris, assembly GCF_964263255.1. Taxonomy (NCBI): domain Eukaryota; kingdom Metazoa; phylum Chordata; class Amphibia; order Caudata; family Salamandridae; genus Lissotriton; species Lissotriton vulgaris. The sequence goes on along the minus strand of NC_141687.1, from coordinate 1,323,703,112 downwards.
AAATAGTGTGTAACTAATTCATGACCAGTGCGCTGTGTGAAAAACCATTGCAAGAAGGTGCTGAAAGACTCACAAAGAGCACAGGAAATGGAACAGCCCATCGGCAGGGCTTTGTCCACGTACAATTTACCAGCAGAATGGATCCCCAGAAGATTCTAATCATCTGGATAGACTGGAAGCAATCTAAATGCAGATTTTATATCGCATTTTGCCATCTCCGCAGTTGGGCCCGCAGTCACCACTAGTGACATGGCAACGTCAACTGAGGAATATGACACAGAGGCCGCCTCCTCATCAATAAAATCATTGACTGAAGACCTCTCTGGCCATGATAGGTGTTGCACTATTTCTTTTTGTTCGTCAGCTGATTTCAGATTCTTTGACCAGTGCGGCAACCGCGGCCCGTTGTAACCAAGGTGAAAACCCTCTCTAAAACCTTCCAGTAACATTTCCCTTACCTGCACATCTCCATATCCCTGAAGCCCTGCCGCCAATTGCACTATCTTTACCGGAGTATGAGCCTTTGGGCCGAGACCCCTGTGGACCCTTCCCCCCTCTGGTACCCTGGGACTGCTGTGAGGGGCCTGAAGCGCTGGCCCCCGGCCGCTGCCACTGCTGACTGCCTGCATTCCCTGTCCCCCAGCACTTGACCAATGGATATTTTTTACCACACTGTGAACACTCATGCCGGAATTTAAAATATTCTCTGGTGCACAGGCCCTTGTTTAAATTCCAGCATGTTCCCACCCCAGGCTGCGCCGCTGCTGCATTTCCCACCCCACCCCAGGTGGGCTTCCCCTGATAGGGCAGGTAACTAAAGGCAAACCACATGCTGTAAAAATAGTCTTACCCCCAGCTGAGGCTCCCATTGTGTGTTGCCACAGATCGGTATCTAACTCACCCCACTTTGCCTCTGGGTCCCAAGCCATGCGGGCCCAAAACTCCTCATTGTATTGAGCCTATGCAAAACCGCTACCAGTAATTTGAGCTTTCTGATCACATCCATGTACTTGAAAATAGCAACGCAGTGCTCTGGGAACTTCTCGCAATACACGCTAGCATAAATTTAAAAAGCTGCTGTCCAATTTTCAATTGTTAAAGGGACTTTTGGACGCTTAGCCAACTCATATTCTTCCTCCTTAGACCCCTCTTTGGATCGTACTTCTCTATGAAATAGTTTCAAAATCTTGACATACTCCCCCTTCCAAATTCGTTCTTTAGTTGCCAACATCAAATGTGCCCCAAAGGCTTTGTAACACCCATATAAGGCAACTTCTTAATCTTCAGCTCTTTGCTATGCAAAGGTTCCTTGGCTATTGTGACCTCCTCAGTATTCATACCACACTCCACCTTTGCACCCAATACTCCTTCTTCGTCCCTCGTGCCTACCCCTTGATCCTTCACATAACGCCCTTTAAAAAGCTTGCCCCCACTCGACACCCCAACCTCCTCACCCCCGTCCCCATAGACACCATTTTTGGTTTGGCCCGTGGTTCAGAAGTCTCACCTGGCTCTAACAAAGGGGGCTTCCCGGCACCGACCGCCATGCCATTTGTTCCACGTTGTCCCCCATCCAAGGAGCCCTCACCGTGGGGCCGCACTCTCTTCTGGGTCCGGACACTGCTGCCCTCTTGGGCTGTACCGCTGCCGGTACCTGCAAAAAACTATGAGAAACATGAGAAGGCCCCCCAACCTCAACATCACGGAGTTCCCCTTCCTCGGGGCTGTCCTCATCGTAATCCAAAACCAAGGGCTCCTCCATCTGTAAAGGGCCAGACACCAGCAACATACCACGGGCCTTACCGGACCCTTCATGGCCTATCTGGGTCTGAACTGACCCTTTCTGATGCGGGGGAGCCGACTGTACCCGCCGATACTCCCCCAAACGTTGACCACACTTAGAAACCTTTCCTGATGTCCACTCCGTTTGACGTGAAGGTAATATAGTTGGGGCCAGCGAGGTCGCGCCGGACCTCCGTTTGCTGACCGCGCCGGATCCCCCGATGATACGGAATGTGCCGCGCCAGGCTCCACCCTCCCTTCTCCTCGGCGCCACTGGGCCGCACTTCGCCCTACCGAGTCTGCCGTTCCGTGAGAAATCCTAGCCTGTGAAAAAAAAATGGAATGATGTGCCGGGCCCTTTACAGCTAAAGGCCCCCAACTCCATCTGTCTACCCGAAACACCGGCACCAAACCCCAAACCTCTAGCCGGCTCCACCTGACTGATCCTGTCTCCACCAACTCCACCATGAACCAACACAGGGGGGGGAGGGTTCCCCTATTTCTTCTTCACTGCTCCAATCCAACATGGCCTAAACAACGGAAGCCTCCGGGCCTAGAACCTGACTCCCTTGGACCCTATCCCCCCCTTCAAAACTTATTGGGCTAAGGCATCCCTACCTGACCTCCCCTCACACTGACCTGTCAAAGCACTCCCACTCACCATTGACTGCTGACGGCCTCGACCTGACCCAACATCCCCAAACCCAGCCTCCCGTAACCCTTCTGCACAGGAAGGAAAAATGTCTAAACCCTCCCAAGATCCGGCCCCCTCCCCATGTCTCATATCCCCCACTGACGCTGCTGCCACCCTCATAGAACTGCCTGCCCCTCCAAAAACATCCAGAGGCCCAAGTATGGGGGGGGGGGTGACCTGAGCCCTGCCTCATAACCTGCCCCCTGTGGAGGGGTAAGCCCACACTCACCCACCTGGGCCCACTCACCCTCTCCCACAGGACCACTATGGACTGACACAACCTCGCCTCTGGTGGAATATTGAGGAGAAAAAAGAAGGGGGCTCATAGGAATCAGCTCCCCCCCTGCCTCCCCTTGCACCCTCTCCCTAAACTGCGTGAACTCCCCCACAAGCTGCTAGCACCTAACACACAAGGGGCCCGGGAGGTAATTAAACCCCCTGCCCCCGACCCTCCTTGCCCTACACTCTCTGGTCTTATAAAACGACTGGAAGGGGGGGGGGGGGGGGCAACAACCTCCTGCTCTCCGCCTCCCAAGTCGCTGCTCTGTAAAAACTCCCGAGCAGGAGGCAAAACCTCCTGCTCCCCCGCCCTCCGGCCTCCCTGCATCAATTCAGACCTGGGGGCCACCGATGCTGATGCTGAGCGCCTCTTAATGCCCCTTCTCCCCCCGCGCTTCCCTCGTTGTGCGGGGGCCGGGGAAGCACGAAGCTGAGCCGCCGGAGCAGCACACAGTTCCGGGGGTTCTATAATGGCCCCAACTTGCTCCCCCATGCACACAACAGACTCCAGCTGCGGCAGAGTCCCCGCAACGGATTCCCGCACCGCAGCCGGGTGTGCCTTCAAAACAGGGGCCGCTTTCCTAAAACGGGGGCGGCCCCTCTCACTTACCGCCTCAACCCTGGGCCTCTTGGGGGGTCATACAGGCAGCGACAACCGCTGCCACTCCGGCTGAAGCCTGACACGTCGGTCTGGAAGGCCCGGCCGCGTCTCCCAACACGAGGTCCAAGCGCCCGCCTCACTTAGAAGCCTGATGGCTTCTAATACACGATAGTCTTCTGCCGCCATTACTGCAAGTGACAGAAACTAATTTGCACACTAAACTACAAGCAAAAACAGAACCAGCTAAACCCCGGCCACAAGGTCACCGAAATCTAAAATGGTGGCCAGGGGGTGGAGTCGCACGTATTTATGCTTGGGCTCTAATTGGGCTATACCAAAAGGAGCCCAACAGAAAAAACCTGCTGTAGCCTGCAACCCCCCCCCCCCCCCTCCCCGCCCCTCCTAAACTGCCTACGGGGGGACCTCCCTACGGTCGGCTGCTCCCCCAAGCCCCCTCCTTGTTTAGCGACAATTGTGTTTGCTTAGTGATCACCCGCAGGTGGATAGTCAGGCAGCCTGTAGGAGTCTTGAAATGCTGGCAGAGATGCTGGAATCTATTTAATTTAAAGTAAACATCGCTCCACATTCCACAAAATGTCATCCGGTCTGGGTTCATTTTGAAGCAGCTGTCATAAATTGCTCATCAAAATAAGTGTGTATTGTTTCCTTTTGTTTATTACTAAGGACCTGTTACCTTCTGCTATTAACTTCATCCTGTTCTCGACGATTTTTGTGTTGCCAAGCACTCTTTATCAGCCATTTTCCCAAAAATAAAGACAATCAAGCAAAGTGGAAGATGATAACCCGGAAGCACCCTAATCTGGCAGCGACAATGGAACGCATTTAATGGAACTGCACCACGACAAGGAGCATTACATTGGGATGCAGCAGTGCAATCACACATTTTCGGAGGTGGCAAGGGCATCTAGGGGTTATTGGACTTCAGTTGTTTCCATTTATGTAATTTACCATCGGCGCCCTAGGGCCCCTGTACTATTCACGCTCCAAACTGAAACCAAACACAGACCTTGAGCACTTGACTTTCAAATCAGCAACGGCAGAGCAGTAATAGGTTCCCTCATAGAGGTGATATGGGCTGCAAGCTCAGAACACAGTAACACACTGCATAAAACTCAATAAAAAATATGTTTAATCCGTGCTTTTTTGTTTAGAAAGGAAAATGACTTTAATGCGCACAAGATAAATACTCCTTTTAAACTCATAAATATACACATAAAATACAGTTCACAACACTGTATGCCAAACAGATACAAATTCGGTGGGAGCAACAATATAAAATCCTTCATAAAGGTAGTCACCCTGATGCCCTGGCTACAAATCACCTACCCTAAAGATCTATCACTGAGCAGCACTAAACCCAAAATCTAAACTTCTAACATTATTTGCAAGGTACTTGAATACAAATTGCATGCAGGAGAAAAACGGTATCCCAAAATTTAGACACCCCAAACTTGACCCCATTCAGCTCTCAAAGTTTACTGGTTCGAATAAACTGTTAAACCTCATTATCATGAGACGATGTGTCCCCACATTAAGGCACCTTGCCAAACATCACATTAGCAGAGTAAAAAAATTCAAAAAGTAATGAGGTCCACTCAATGATTGTGTTTTAGATCAATGGAAAATTCAAGGATTTAATCAAGATTCAAAATAAGTAATACAGAGTAAAAGCTGTAAAAGCTCTCAAGAGCAGAGTTATACAATGTATGCAAAAATCTGAAAATATTTTAAGTCCCAATGGGCAGCAACATTGGGACGAAATCAGGCAGCATCCCTAGTAGAGCAGAAAAGTCTTCTTTAAATTCTGTCTCACCCCCAAAATCATTGGGTTTTAAATACACAATTCTTGTACAGGATATTAGCAGTTCAGCAGATTCATCATGGTTTGAACAAATGTATAATTTATTTAGCAAATCAGAACACAAGAAAAATAAATATAATTACCTGAACACATAAGCACTGTCCCAATTTCTTGAATAACTATTAAACACCCTCTATGCTAATGGCAACCGGAGATGCTCTATCAAATATGAAACGTTTAAGAATAAGACTTTTTTCACATGAATAAGACTAGGGAAGGAACGGAAAACATAGGTACATGTAACAATATTACATCCACACCATGGACGATTCAACACTAACAGGACATAAACAGAATTGGAAATAAACTATTATGACATCAGCTTGGCTGTGCTCTGCAGAGCTTGTGGGAAGAGGATGTGCTTGGGGGCAGGGAAACACGAGTGAGCAACAGAGTTGACTTCCATCTTGTTCAAAATGGAGTCTTACACAGAAATGTGGCCTAAGACATATTAATAAACATACTTCTACACATCCTAGGAAGATTGCTTCAATTGTAAGTATGTTAATTCAGTCTATATATGTAGAACCATGATGAAATTGCATAGTGCACGTTGTTATTAATGCACAAAAATATAAACCCGAAAAACGTTTCCGCACGTATAGAACCTGACTGAAAAAAAACAATATTTCTAACACGACTTATTGCAATAATTTGAACTAATCACAATCAACAAAGGTAGCACCTACTGATTTTGTCAATTTAATCACAAACTATAGAAAATGTCTGTTTCCTTTGACAAATCAAGTTGCATGTGTCAAACCTGACCTTCAGACCTAAACCAGACTAAACAAACATCAGATAAATATAATGTACTTAAACATTTACAGCGAGTCTCTCACCAGAAAAACAAATAATACATTTGGCTTGATGTGACAAAGTCAATGTTACCGTTAACAATGAATCTCATCAATGAGAAAAACAACATGCGGCCACAAATTTTCTCCACAGAAGTCACTGGGCCTCTAAGATTGTCGCTTTCTATACCTCTGTTGCCTTGCAACCCTCTGGACTTTGCAACCTCTGACAGTGTCAGCCAACTTAGGGCCTTTCCCAAAGTTAAAACCCAAGATGATGCTTTGAACAGGTGGTCTTCTGCTCCTGAGCACCTGTGTTCGCTTTTGATATCAGGCTCCTGCCATCTTCCGGGGACCTCCTGAACTCAGACATGGTTGATCTCAGTTCTTTGCCTTCCTGCACAGACATTTTCTAGATGTGTCCTCCTGTAGGGCACACTTTCGGGATCCATTTCTACAGCAGGTTAACCTCTTCCTCAGACAGATGCAGCTCCCCAGGAGGGTGTGGACCGAAGTCACTTGCACAAGTCAATATTCACCAGGCTTCTGAGCTGATGACTCTACATTACAGGCCTTTTATCTGAGGAATGTGGTCCAGTAATCACCTTTCCCCTGGATGCAGGCCCTCCTTTCTCCAGACATTCTACATCTCTTAGGCCCAGGTTGTATCCACTGGAAGCCCGCAATGAGTTATCCTAGCCCTGTAGCTCTAGTAACTCTAACCATACTGCACGGTGGATCCTCAAACTAGTCAACTGGCACTCTGACTTCGGTTTCTACCCAGTATTTGTCCTAGTCTTGAATGCAACAATGTCAATTATAGTGATCCATCATTGGAGCTGGATTTGGGCAGTTCCTCACATTTGTTTATTAGCCGTGGAGCTGGAAGTTGCCTTTCACAGCAAAGGTACAAAAATGGAGTGACCTTCCCACTTAGCTACTGCACAAACTGCCTGCATCAATAGGCTTGGGGATAAATCAACTAGGAATGGGGGCAGGGACTTTACTGTACTTCAAAGGAGCATCTGTTTCCTTTCTGCCTTTTACAAGAGCCTGGCTTCTACAAAGAATCTCGTAACAGTTGAGTCTTTTACATCCCTGCCTGCCATGCCTCTTTCATTCTCTATCTTGCACACCTGTCAACCTCATGCATCAAAAATGTGTGTGAAGTCAGAAATTTAAGAGAGGGACCCATTAAGGTCAACATGGTTTGAAAAGCTGGTGACTCCACCACAGTCTGTGGAGGCATTTTGCTTGTCAGGCGGGTGAATAAAAGTAAAACGTGGGTGACGTAGGTATGATCCTGTATACAGTCCACACATAGATGATCCAAAAAGGATTCATGTTGCCATATTATAAATAGGTTTTCTGGTATTTTTTCTTTTTTACATTTCCGTCTGTATTTATCCAAATTTATTTTTGGGCCATCTTATTGGTATTTATCCATATTTATTTTGTGTTTTGAGGATAAAAGGAGTTGTAAAATTGTACATTTCCAAATTTATGTAACAGGAAAACATGCACTCATACTTTGATGCGTGTCGTATTTTAGCAGATTAGGCAGCCAAATATAACAAAACACTATAGCCACAGGTCAAAACTGTCATTATATACACATGTATGTTAACATATGACTGTATTTAAGAATATCTCAGCCTGTCTTTTAATACCCCATGCTGTCTATCTGTACAGCCGTTGGCCACAAATTCATGTAGGACAGCACAGAGAGTCACTAACAAAAGGTACAATTTTCTGTATTTTTCCACTTTTAAAAATCAATAAAGACATTGTATTTATCTGTAAAAATCAGTAAAAACTGAAAACTGGGAGCCTTAATTATGAAGCAGGTACCACAGGCTGAAGCTAACAATTCAATTTAATCTGACCTTACAGTGTGAGAGATACCATTTGAGAGGATCATCACACAGCAGATGTCTAAATACCAGAGATGCAAAGCAATACATTTGGGGCCAGATGTAGGTAGCCCTTTACCGATCGGAATCGGCCGAAAATACCGATTTTCGGCCGTTTCCAATTGGTAAAGGGCTATGGAGATGTAGGGGCATATTCGGTAATTTTACCGAATCGTTGTTATTACCGAATCGGTAAATTTACTGATTCGGTAATATTTACTGATTCGGTAAAATTAACGAAAATGCTATGTGGGTAGCCAATATTCCATTGGCACATGGCTTTCAGAATCGGTATTTTACCATGGAATACAAATCATGGTAAAATACCGATTCCTGTGTACATGCACATCTGTGCATGTACACATGTGCCATGTGACAGACAGACGTGCCCTTAGGGCATGTCTGTGTGCCACATTGCACACATGCCCGTTTTGGGGGTGCTAGAGGGTGTCAAAGTGACACCCCCTGCACCCTTGACAAATTCGGTATTTACCGATTCGGTAAATACCGAATCGGTATTTGAATTGAATCCTATGGGCTTCAAGGCCCATAGGATTCAATAGCAAATACCGATTCGGTATTTACCGAATCGGTAAATACCGAATTCTTAAGGAATCGGTAACTAATCCAGATGTTGGTACCTACATCACATTTACCGATTTTGAAATACCGAATCGGTAAAATTCGATATTTCAAAATCGGTAAATGTGATTTACCTACATCTGGCCCCTAGAGTTTCCATGAAATGGAGCCCAGTTTCCCATCACATGGTTGTTGTGAAGACAATGAGATATAATTTGTTTGCCTCTCTCATATTCTGGTAAGGCTTACATCGTCTCTGGCAGATCCAGGGGCATGGAAGTATTCCAGTTCACCACATTGAATTGTAGTCTCCAGCGCAGTCCAATCAAAGAGACTTGCAGCCTGGAATGATGAAACACAACAGTTAAATGAGAAGTCTTCCGAGTATCTACGGGATTCCTTTGTCCAAGACCCTCTCAATTTCCATGTATACATGACAGCAGGTCCCAAGAGTTCACAGCAGCCAACGTGTCCCCACACAACTCATAAGTCCACTCAATGTTCCTATTACTTTTAGTTAACGTAATCCTCCACAGTCAGCTGCTCCCTTTGGACACAGAGTCCACCCCAGGAGCTAGATTCCACCAGTAGCTGAAGTAGGTTGGCTACTGCACACAACTCGAGTTTAACTGTAAATAGAGGCTTTAATGGGAAACTGGATTCCCCAGTTCTGGACTATGTCTTAGGAGCTGTAAGAACAACTCCAATTTGCCTTAACATGTACATGGAGATTATTCACAGCCTCAGCAAGAGAAGTCTTCCTTTCTTTTTCAATGACAAATCTTCGTCTGAAAACGGGTAGCTGGGCAGGAGTCTTTTTAAGGGTATCCTGGCATTCCATTAGAGGCAATTCCACTTTATCTTACATCAGTTTCCCACACTCTGTACTTCTACCTTGCCATAGTATGATGCATGGACCAGTGGCATCTGGCGATCGTTGAAAGTGGTGGGGCAAAATACTTGTCTTGAATAGTAGCAAGCGAGTGAACCAAGTGAGCCTGACTTTTTCTTCAGAGTTGAGGATGGTCCTCCCCTGAGAAAAGTTTGAAAAAAGGGGTCAAATCGAGAATTTTAAAGCACAATTTTCATGTACATTTGATAAAAACTCTTAGGCTCTGAAAAGGCACTTTTTAAATATTGAAGTCCTTCCCTGGTATGTATGCCTATAAAACTTGACGCTCCCCAAGAATTGAACCCGTATTTTCCAAAATGTCCTATGGTCCTAAGGTTGCCCCATTATGCCAAAAATTACCTGTACTGTGCCAGGGCTATAATTTTGTCATGGTTGTCCCCTTATGCAAAAAATAACATAGAATATGTCAGTGCCATAATGTTGCCATTGATACCATTCCTATTCCAAGGGCGACTCCTATGTCAAAAGTTACCCCTAATATGTTAATGTCAGCATTTTGTCAGAGTTGCCTCCTTCTGTATGCCACTGTTTTCATCTGTTATAATAATCATTAACTCCAATGTGCCAGAATGTTGCCGCACGTACCCCATATGCCAAGAATGTCTCCTATTATGCCAGCGCCAGCATTTTTTCGTGGGTATGTTTTATGCACATAATTGCCTCAAGTATGCCAGTGTCAGCATTTTGCAAGGGATTCTTTTTTTCCCAAGTGTTATCACTAGTATGCTAGTGCCAGTGTTTGGTCACAGGCGCCTTTTGAGCTGAGAATTGCCTCCAGCATGCCAGCAGTAGTATTTTGGTTTAGGTGTCTGTGGGCTAACAGCAAACACACACGTATAACAGAACATTGTCATGTATGCTCATTTACATTACTCACTTACTGCCATTCTCACTCACAGTTACTCACCATACTTATCTGTTCTTAATCCCTCAGTCTCACTCATTTGCACTTACTCTCACTGACTCTTATTTTGACTCACTAATACACCCACACTCACTTGTATTCATTCTTACTCTTACTTACTCAAACTAAGTTATTCTTACTGAGCCCAGTGATGGCACTTCACCAGCCCTGGGCAATGTGTCTGGAGGCAGGTGCAACGGCCTCTACTTGACCCTCGTATTCAGCAGGGGACAGTGTGAACAGTAGTCTATTATTCACTATTAGTGTAATAAAAAACACGACAGAAGAAAACGAGGGCCAAGTCTAACACCCATAAGGGCAAGCTATTCCTGGCAGGTGCTGTCCTCTGATAGTGCCTTGGGCCAACAAAATCATTTGGAAATGCTCGCTGAAGAGGATTCCAAAATGGCAGTTTCCAAAAAAGTGGGAAAGATCTAGCCAAAGCTTTCAAACCCTCTTGTACCTCCACTCACTGCCCATTTCCTCCTAGTCAACTTCAAGACATTTCCTCCATCTCCATCTGTGTTTCTTAAGTGTCTTTCATGGAATCTCACACAAAATAGAGGAGTCTCAGAGTCTGGAGAGGGCCTCTTCTTGAAAAAGGGTAAAGTGATAGCAGAGCCATTGGCTTCGTGGTCCCAGGTTACATCCATTCCATAATTGCAGGGTATGTTATATAATGAGTGAATCTCCTGGGTGCCTCGCCTGGCAGACGGGCAAAGCCATTTAAAGATAAGAAGTTATCTCTGAGATCTTAAACCAAATGTGCCATAAACTCCTTCAACCACTTTACCTCAAGCAAGCTAGATGCCATATCTAAAAGTGAAACTTAAAATAAATATAACAAATCTGACCGCAAATTTGACTTTTACACACCACATTACTAGCAGTATTCTGCCATTAAACTCTACTTATTGATGTACATTATTTTTTAATTTTTGTGTTTGAACGATTCCATATCACATGTTTTCTAGTAGGATATTTTTAGAGGTAAGAAGCATTTTCCAGGACATTATAATTGTACTTTACATCATGAATGAATCATACACATCATGGTAATGCATTATACAAAGGTATGTACCCTAACATAATATGACAAAGTTTAACATAAAATATAAAGAAATAGACATCCTGCTTGCTAGCCGGCAGCATCAAGCCTTTTTCTCTGCTGAGGGAGGAATTTGACCTCCCCATGCAGCAGGTCTGGTGGCACCTGCAGTTACAGGACTGCCTGAGGCGATGCCTCGGCCCCCACCCCTGGACGTTAAAGTCCTCACCGACCTATCGACATGGGGCCGTCACAAAGGAGTGATGTTGGGGCTCTATGGGGTATTGACGAATCATATGTACTCGCAGTCGCAACTGTGGTGACGGAGTCAAGGGGCAAGGATTAGCCTAAGCCACAGAGTGGGGCCCAACTGTACTTTTAAATGAGACACGTGGAGACTGGCTAGATGCTAGGGCAGAAGACCTCGAGCGGTCTCGCGCCCGTTTATTTATACCCTCGGGGTGTGTGTATGCGTGTGTGGACGGGCCGGTGGCTCCGTCAGTACATCCCTCCAAACTTACGGATACATAGTCCAGCCTAGGGGGACCCCTGGCCACGGTCTAGGCCCCAGGCATAGTCTCTGAGTCTTTGGCTGGGAGTCGGGTTCGGCCAGAGACCATATCTCTGACTTTGTTGGCTTCCGCTGGCTTCTACTGGTTCAAGGCGTTCCACTGGGCCCCCAGGGCTCCCGGGGCTACTACCTTGGCTGGCCGTCGGTTCTTGTTCGGTCCTTGGCAGAGCTACTTCTACACCACAATGGCATGGTGGAGGCGTGGCACCCGAGGGACTCTCGTCTTCCCACTCCGTGTTTTCAGATGATTGTCCGGAGGCTTCCCACTCTCTCAGGACTCGCTTGAACCACAACACATTCCGTGTGACAGCTCGTGTACCTCGTGCCACTGAAACCATGGTGCCTTGGACATTGACGGTCTCCCACACTTCCGGTTCATAGGCTGTGTGGTACTTCCAGTTAGGATGCCTGTCCTTGAGAACCACCTTGTCCCCAACCACGATGGACGTGGGCTGAGCCCTCCGAGCCCGACTGGCTCTGTGATTTGTGAGCTGTCTTCTGCTTTTGGTAGCGTTTTGATCAAGCTCTGGCGGATGCCAAGCGGGACCCGCCGGCACACAGTCCCTGGGAATCTTTCAGAACAGCAAGTGTGCCAGGGCACATCGGGTGGTGCAATAAGGTGTTTGTTTGTGTGCGCTCAGGAACTGTGATAGACACACACTCTTCCGCTTCTTCCCCCTTCTCGACCCCGATCCTTAGGGCCCGATCAGCGTGCGCATAAACCTCTCGACCTCTCCGTTCGCCTGCGGCCATTGTGGAGTGATCTTCCTGTGTCGAATTCCCCTGGCTGCCAGATACGTCTGAAAGTCTTTTCCTTGAAACGGCGGTCCGTTATCCGAACGTATCTCCTCCGGTAGGCCCATCATTGCAAAGGTTCGATCCAACACCAGCTTTACATGCGTGAAGGCAGTGGATGGTACCACCTCCACAATTGGGAACCGTGAGTGAGAGTCTATAAGCACGAGCGTGTTCCTTCCATCAGGAAACGACCCGAAGTCAATACTCAGCTTTGACCACGGTTCTGTGCAGGGCTCTTCCGTTATCACCGGGTGTGGCACAGGGTCTTGGCTCGTGATGGTGCACGAGTAGCAGTTGCGCACTTCCTCTTCCAACGCTAGGTCCATTCAGGGGAACCATACTTTGTTTCATAGTCGTGCTTTAGTTTTAGATGCCCCCTGGTGTCTTTGATGCGCCAAACGTACTACCTCTTTTTGCAGGCTGGCGGGGATCACGATAGCCATACCTCGTAGTATCACCCCGTGAGGGCCTTCACAGAGTTCACTTTGTGATCTCCAGACTTGCTGTCTGAACGTCTGTTCCACCGCCGTGAGAGCGCTGACACCGTCTAAGAAGCGTTTCCAGCTCCGATCAACTAGCGTGGCTTTCACTTTGACCAAGCACTCGTCCTCCTCGGTGGCCTACCCGATGTCTTCCAACGTGAGTGCAACAGGGCAAGTCTCCTCCTGTGATATCATCTGTACGAACTCTTCGACCTCCTCAGTGTCGTCCTGCAGCGGAGTGGGTGAGGCGGCGTGTGGATGACGTGACAGGAAATCCGCTGGGTTGTCAGCACCCGGTCTGAATATCACATCGAAGCGATATGTTTCAAGCTGGATGGCCCACCTTTCTATCCGTGGAGGAGCGAGCCTGGATGTCCCCGCGAACAGCGGCACCAGTGGTTTGTGGTCCGTGACGACCCGAAACTCGTGGCCATATAAGTATAAGTGAAAGTGCTGGCATGCACACTTGATTGCGAAGGCTTCTTGTTCAATCTGCGCATAGCGCATCTCTGTGGCGGTCAGCGCCCGGCTAGCGTAGGCGGTGTGTACCCATTCCCAGGCCTCCGTTTCTTGCATAAGAACAGCTCCGAGCCCAACCGGGCTTGCATCCACAACGACCTCCGTGCGCCAGTTAGGGCAGAAGTATGCCATGACTTTGTCGTCTATGAAGGCGGTCTTGACTGCAGCAAACGCATCCTCCTCCTTCGCTGGCCATGTCCACGGTTGTCCATCCTTTGTCAGGAGCCGCAGAGGCTCGGAGAGGGACGCCAGATTGGGGATGAAGCGGCCACAGTAGGTGGCCATCCCCAAGAAGCTTCTGAATTCTGTTGCAGACGTCGGTTTGGGCGCTGATCGGATCACCTCCGCCTTTTTGGGGTCCACGCGTAACCCTTCTCTCGAGAAGATGTATCCAAAGAATTCTACCGACTCCTGGTAGAAGGAGCACTTGGCTCTGTGGAGGGTTAGGCCGTGATCCATTATTCGCTGTAGAGTGGCTCTCAGGTGAACGTGGTGCTCTTCCAGTGTTTTTGAGAAAACTAGAATGTCGTCGCTTAGATTGATCACTCCGGACAGCCCAGATAGTGTCTCTCAAATGGCGTTCTGAAAAACCCCTGCGGCCGAGGAGACACCAAAGCTTAGTCTCTTGTAACGTCTCAGACCGACGTGTGTTGAGAATGTGGTTATGTTGCGGCTGTCAGGGTGTAATTCCAATTGGTGGAACCCTGCGTTGAGGTCTAATTTGGTGAACCACTGAGCTCCTTTTAAATCTGCAACGATGTTATCCATCGTGAGTGTGAGGTGTCTTTCTCTCTTCACCGCTTTGTTTGGGAGGCGCATGTTTACAGACAAACGGATGGCGCCGGTCTGCTTCGGCTTTGGGGCAATCACAAGGGGTGACACCCATGGGGTTGGAAAAACAACAGGTGATGGACCGAATGTGGATCAATGTCACACACTCAACCCAGTCCAAAGATCTGGGCCCAAATCCATCGTTTTTTTGCACTCCACACCACCCCGGGTTAGACAATGGCGATATGCAAATCAGCTCTGACCCTGTGCCCCATGGGAACAGTCCAGTCCAAACTACAAAAGCCATGTCCTTCCCAGAACGGAATCAAGCATCCGAGGACCGGACCGGTTTCGAGGTAACACCTCTCATCAGCCCGGCTAGCTTGACTCCAGTGGTGTGGAGTGCCTGGGACCCACGTCTGGGCATCCCCAGCGCACTTAGGGCGGAATTTGCAAAAACAACAGGTGATGGACCGAATGTGGATCAATGTCACACACTCAACCCAGTCCAAAGATCTGGGCCCAAATCCACCATGGGGTTGGGTCTGACACCTTCTCGATAACCCCTAGCTCCTCCAATTTCCGAAGTTCTTCCTCCACCTGCAGCCTCAGATGGAATGGGACTCTCCTGTGCCTCAGCGCCGTAGGCCGTACGGTGTGGTCCACATGTAACTTGAAAGTTTTCCCTTTTAGGCGGCCAAGGCCTTTGAAAAGTGCCGGAAAGTCCTTCAGCATCTCCGCTGCGTGAAGCTCGTGCACCTGATTCGTGAAAAAAACCAACTGAAGATCTTCCGCTGTGTGGCCGCTGAGTAGAGTTCCTCGTTGGCCACCAGTGACATGGAATTTTGTCTTCACCTCTTGACCGTTGCTGGCCACCACTACCTCCATCACTCCCCGGAGTGGGAGTGGATCATAGCTGTCATAGGTGTAGATCTTGGCCTTGGGCGGCGACAGTGGCGGCACCGGCGACAGTTTATCATATTGAACGCTCTCCATCACATTTACTGAGGCGCCTGTATCTATTAGGGCTTGCACTTTTGAGCCCGCGATGACGATGTCGCACATCGGTGGTGGTCGCCTCCTGGAGCCTTCCCTGCCGACCACCTAAACGAAGAACACGTCATCGTCATCGTCTTCCAGATTGAACGCAGACCGCGACGGGTCACTGCAGGGACCTGGGTCCTCGAGTGTCAGCTGGCGCACATCGTGCGAGGGTCCTTTCGCACTAGGAGACGGGCGGTGACCTCCACTGCTACGGCAGACCTTTGCAAAGTGGTTGAGCTTCCCGCTGTTCAAGCATGTCTTGCCTTTCACGTAGCACTTGCCTCCGGCGGGGTGGTCCATCCCGCAATATCCGCATGCTGAGTTCTGCGCGTTCTTCGCACCCCCTCTCGGCGGTTGTGGTCGCCTGCGAACCGCTCCTCTTTTACCACAGGCGCACGGGCCACCGCACCTGGCCGGTTCAGGGCGGCTTCCATCTCATCAGCACGGGCATTGGACAGTTCGTGAGACCTAGCGAGGACGAGGATGTCATCAAGTGAGATACGGGGTTGTCTGAGTATGAGGCGTCTGAGTTGAACGGACCTGCAGCCTTGAATGAGCTGTGCGTGAATTTCTATCCGTTGGTCCGGCAGTTCACACGCTATGGCAAGCTTCCTCAACCGGGCATTGTAGGCATCGACGGTCTCGCCTTGGCGGGCCTGGCGCAGCTTGAACCTTTCGTAGTCGGAGTTAATCTGCGGATCGAAATGGCTATTTAGCGCAGTGACCGCTCCGGTGTAGTCATCATCGTTCCCTCTGTCCGGTAGCGTCTCAGAGAGGTCGTAGAGTTCGACCCCACCGTAGCACATGAGCAACAACCGTTTTACTCTTCCATCCGTCTCTCTGACCCCAACAAAATAGTGGTCAAGCGACCAATCCAGGAGCGCCATCTCGCCGCCGCAGTGGAGGGGTCTGCAAGCTCGCTGAACGGAAGAAGCGGGGAGGCTATTCCGTGTCCGGGTGGGGCAGGCACGTTGGGCGCGGCGTGGCCAGGGACGTGGGCCGCGGAATGCTGGGGTGCAAGAGGTGGAGGTGCAGCTTGCTGATGGGCGGGCGCGTCGATGCCGCGGCGCCAGTGGTGGCAGGGTCAGACATCCTGTGGGCTGTTCAGCTATCGGGCCTGGTAGGGCTTCTAGGGGTGTGGACGTTGTGGCCGTAGCACTCTGCCTGCCGAGTGGGTCAGTGCCGGGCAGGCCACTGTGTGAAGCCAGAGGAAGTCTGTGCCAAGCAGGCGCTATCCGGTATGCTGTGTGACTCCGGGCGTGGCGTGTGTGTAGGGGACTTCCTGTGTCTGGCAGCGCAGGAAAACGGCTAGAGCAGAGGCGCGTGGGCGTGTACCTGGCCGGTGCGCGCTGCTTCCTTCCTTCTGATGATGCTCCCAGGCAGATTTAGTACACCCGGCCAGTGGGTGGGGAGCGGAGCGCAAATGGGCTAGAGTCGTGTAGGGAGGCAGTGTTGAACTTAGGCCCCAGGCAAAGCCGCCGATGCTCCCAGGCCGGGGCAGGCGCCAGAGGGCACACCACTTGTAGCTCTAGTCCCGCAGGGGCCGATCCAGTCCTCCCGAGCGGGACAGCAGGGGAGTGCACTGTGCACCTCGGCACGGAGGTGACGCGACAGGCCGTAGGTGAATGGGGCGGGCTCTATCAGCTCCGCTCAGTGCCGCGCAGAGTTGGGAGGCAGCCGCGGGCAGGCACCGCAGATCCCCGGGTGGGCCTCACCTGAGCGCCGATTCAGGCGCGTGGAGCTGGCAGCAATCACAGTACCCAGGAGGGTCATCTTCAGCCGGCCAATGATGCAGGCCACGGCACGGGACGGGCGCGAGCCCAGACACGGGCGGGCCCTCCGCGCTGGTCAAACGGCCACAGCAGCTCGAACGCGCAGAGCGTGAGCACCACAGACACGGGGCATGATATACCAGTGAGTGTCTGCGGGGGGTGAGGCGTGGGGAGACCCGCCTCAACGCCAATGTGGTGACGGAGTCATGGGGCAAGGATTAGCCTAAGCCACAGAGTGGGGCCGAACTGTACTTTTAAATGAGACACGTGGAGACTGGCTAGATGCTAGGGCCGAAGACCTCGAGTGGTCTTGTGCCCGTTTATTTATACCCTCGGGCTGACCCGCCCTCGGGGTGTGTGAATGCGTGTGTGCGTGTGTGGACGGGCCGGGTGGCTCTGTCAGTACAGCAACCTCTCCTAAACGACTTCCAAACTAAATGGCAGACCCGTCTGTTCATCACTGTTGACGCCGAAGATTGGTCGGAGATGGCAGAGGCTCTAGACAAAGGAACAGTTGAAGCCTGAATGAAGTACTGCTTGTTCGTCCTCCACAACTGGTACTGAACTTCCTTGAAACTGCACCGAGCCAGCTTACTGCTGCATTCTCAGTGCTGGAGATGCCCGTTAATGAGCTGCGACCTTCCCCACACTCTCTGTAAGTGTCCTTCTATCCAGCCCTTCTGGTCATATGTCGGAAATACTCTGAGTGAATCCATATCCCTACGCTCTCCCCTCGCCCCCACCCCCCCTACTACACGACATTAGACACTCTCCCAACTTCACTCGTCCCCAGCGCGTCTCCTGCACATGGCGCTCTCCACAGCTAAATTATGCATTCTTTGGCAATGGAGATCCGCCACCCAGGAAGATTGGACAGTAGCGATGGTTCAAACAGCGTCCCACGAGCGCGTTATATATAGTGTGCAAGGTGTTTTAGTGACTATTTGGGACATTTCACGAGCTTATCTGCACACTTACAGTCCCGCTGTTGGTCTCCCTGTTGGTCTCCCTCTGCCGCCGCAGCTCCTCGTCATCCTAGCGCGGCCGCAGTGATGGGGGGACCACAACTTCCAAGCGCACTTGCAGCAGGAAGCCGCTACCGCCAATTCCGCACCAGGAGGCGCTTAAAATTGAGGAGAAGAGCCGTACTGATTATATTCTCACTAACAAAGAGAATTGGCCCAATATTAAGGACCTGATGGTAGTTGAAAGGGTTGAAAGTGATTACAATCCATTACTACTATTGTTTAAGCTATTTAAATCTTATTACCAAGAGGCACCCCTAATTGGTGTCGATATTGTCCTTTCAAACGATACAAGACAAATTAAATGGGCAAATTGCTTAGTGAAGGAGGATAACATAGCGGCAATGAGGGAATTGACAATTCAGGCAACAATTGTTCTCCAAAAATGCACTACACAGGAGGATGTGATAGCAAATGTCATTCCGATCCACACCAAATTTTTTAATCAATTAAGGGGATTTTTTTACAAAAAAGGTTTCTAATAGACAGAAGAGGCCTGTTAAAAAGGAAGAACAATGGTATGGGAAGCCTTGCAGGGCTGCGTATAAAGCCCTGGCAGAGGCAGTAAAAGCAAAAGACAGAGACAGAATTAAGAACGCCCGTGCCCTCTACAAAAAAGCCCAATACGATGCCAAACGAGCATGGGAGGAGGATTATTGGAGGGAGCTGTATTGTGCTAGTAAAGAACGATCAATGGGCACCTTTTGGGATATGGTTAAGTGGGGTAGGGGGATCCAAAATGGAGAACCAACTAACCATGTTTCACCCAACCTCTGGGTCTCTCACTATGCGTCTCAGTTTGCATCTATAGAAATGGTCAGTGAAACGAGTGAAGATCTTATCCTCTCCAATAAGGATATCACTCCGATACACTTTGAGAGAACCGAGGTTGAAAAGATATTGAAAGTTATCCCGAAGGGCAGAGCCCCAGGTCTGGACCAATTTCCAGCCGATCTATTTATGCACGATAAGGAGGTTTGGGCACCGGATATTCAATCTGTAGCAAATGATATTGCCAATGGCTCACCCATACCTGATACCTGGAAGGATGCTGAGATCATTCCGATCTTTAAAAAGGGGGAGCACTCGGATCCAGGAAATTACAGGCCAATAAGTCTAATAGATTGAATACAGAAGGTGGTAGCAAGGCTTGTGCTGCAGAGAATCCAAGGGTGGATTGAGGAGGAAGAAGTATTGTCACCTCTCCAGGCAGGGTTCCGCAGTCACACAAGCACAATAGATCAAGTTTTTAGATTTGTTTTAATTTACTGGCGTGTGGTATTGTTGGGGGGGGGGTGGTACGCTCTTTGCAACATTTGTTGACCTTAAATCAGCTTTCAACTTGGTGCCACAAGCTAAAATGTGGAATGTCTTTGTAGATCAGGGCATGCCACTAGATATTTTGTCCTTTTTAATGAAATTACATGAGGACAATTTTGCCAAAGTTCGATGGAACCAACTAGGGAGCGTAACAGGCAAGTTTCCGATAGCCAGGGGAGTACGCCAAGGGTGCGTACTGGCCCGACCCTCTTTTCATTGTACATCAACAGGGTGATCAACTACTTTGAGCATCACCCCACTGATGCCCCCAAGTTGGATGGTAAATTGATCCCCCTGTTGATGTTTGCAGATGATACCCTATTAATCTCTAAAACACAACAAGGCCTGCAAAAGGCCATAGATGTTTTTGAGGTATTCTGCAAGAACCATGGACTTTCCATAAATGTGAGCAAGAACAAGTTCATGGTTCTCCATAAGTCCAAGTACGTGAGAGGGAGAGTGGTCATGAATGGGGTTCAACTTGAACAGACTCAGGTTTTTTCATATCTGGGTATAACCCTTGCTTCGAAACTAGACTGGAAACACCATACCACTCAGTTGATTACGAAGCATGCCCAGTTAGCAGGTGCCCTAACAAAAGAGTTATTTCTCTCCCACACACAGCCAATTGCGCCAATACTGAAGATTTCTGATGCAAAGATCGGTGCGGCAGTCCTCTATGGGGCGGAACTGTGGGGGCCTCCCAGTATCCACCCCCTTGATTCCCCTCTTTTATGATCTGAGATGCCAACGTCTGGAGGACTTGGCCCGGTATAGACCGGTGGCATACTGGAGGAGATTGTGGGTTACTCCTGATCTATCCCAGTATGCACGGGCATTTCTTGAAGTCAGAGATGCTGACAGGGCACATAAAATCCCATGGATGAGGGAGGCAAGGGGAACATATATTGCTATGGGTCTAGGCAGCCTGTGGGAAGATCCAACAGCTAACATATTCCCGCCCAGGAAAACTTTTAGAGAACTTTACTGGAGCATGGTTTCACTGAAAAGATTTGGTAACTATACCAGTCCGTCACTAACAGCAGACTTCTTGGAACTAAAACACTCAACCGCTCTTGAGGGATATTGGGATTGTATTACCGTTCCTGGGGATAGGAAGAGATACCATCAATTTAGGGTCTGCACACTTCCCATTAATTCCTTCACTGCCAAATGGAACAGTGGTTACAATCCCAGTTGTCCCTCTGTCCCACACAACGGGAAAGTATCGCCCACATTTTATTTATCTGCCCAGAATACAAAGCCCCAAGGCAGACTTGATTGAAGCCTATCTGCTTGCAGGTGGAACTCAAAACAGGCTGCGAGTCTTTGAGGATTCTTAAAACAAACAGCTCTCAGCGTGTGGTTATAGCTGTTGCAAAGTTCCTACACTGGATGTGGATAATTCGAGCACGTAAATTATGTTTACAATGATTATTTATGGATTAAAAAAAAACTCACTATGATTCCGCTGCCAAAACGACTATATAGGGATACTAACTGTATATGGAACCTTCTGTTTTCCTTTTTTATATCTTTTAAATGTTTTATAATGTAATTAAATGTGTATATAATTGATGTTAAAACGAATGTTATATGGAATTCAATGTATTTAAATTATTTTTTTAGTAGATGGACGGACTCTGTGTTATGAAATTTGCTACATGATATGTTATCTTACCGGTTTTTAACTTGTTATTTTTAATGTTGTCTTTTATGATTCAAAAATCGAAATAAAGACTTTATGAATGAATGTGTGCAAGACGAAGAGGAGGTATATAAGCAAACGTGGGCACCTTTCCTCTGGGAGCCTACATGCTAAGGCCCACTGCACCCCCCACCTCCATAACCCAGCCGCTCCCTTTTCTCCTGGGGTCTAAAGTGAAAAAATGGGGAACACCATGGGCAGAAAGAAGAGTTTAACTTTGGGACAGCTATATTTATTGAAAGGCTGAATTCAGATACCTAAGTGCGGAGTTATAATAATAAAATAGTGGCTCTAATAGAATAGTGGATCTATGTTTGCCTGTATATATAAACATTCAAAATACTCTGGTAGGCGATAATCTGGATATGAACTTTTTATAGGACAATATTTTGTGCTTGATATTCTAACATACAACATTTCCGGAATATATTGTTTATTACTGTACTGTAATTGCATTTATATACCACATAGTACCCTCGATTTAGAAGGCATTTAGCAAATTAGCGCACTGACGGTTAACCATGAGACAGTTAGACATGGCACCCACAACTGAACAGACATTATGTCACCGGACCTGGATCATAACATTATTTGTATTATTTTATCAGTGCATAAATAAAATGTAAAATACATTAAAATGAAAACCACTGCATTTATGCACCCATGAAAGAATGTAACAACCTTCATTCACTACAACACGTGAAAGGGTTTAAGGATAAGAAAGAATTACGCACTGGGTGACACCAACCCTAGTGACGCCGCTGAATTGCGTATAAACATTTTAAGAGTTATTTTAAATATGTCATGAGAGGAGAAACTATAGTGCGTCTCGTGAGAATTGTGTTTCGAAAGAATAAAATCACAGTGACAGCTTTAAGAGTAAGAAATTAAGCTCATGAGTAATTTCTGTCATATCATAAGAAAAGAAACATGGAGCATTTCATATAAGGACATTGTGGGAAAAAGAAGTTCATTCATAAAAGCATTTCATGAGGTGTCACGGTTGCATCTTCTATGGAGACGTGTCAGTGTCGCAATAAACGAACAGTTAGTGAGGAAATATAAAAGCTGTAAATAATCCGCCGTTGTCACAGGCTATTGTCTGCCCATTGGCTGTAAGGCTGCCATTTTGGGCCCAGGCTGTTGTTTGTCGCAACCCGGTGGTTGTAAATTGGCCATTTTAAAGCCAGGCTAATGTTTATTGCAATCCAATTGCTGGGCGGATTCTGCCAGTGTTGCATTTAATTTCCTGGCTGTACAGCCCATATATTTTACGAATCGGGCAGCTAATCATGGATCGGTTGCTTGCAGGACTGAATCACAACGCTTCTGCATGAGCGACTCCTGGCGTCGATAAGGATGGATTTTAGACAGTGTCGCAGTCAGTTAGCAGAAGTGGACAGGTACAGGACTCTTGGCGGTAGTTGCATAACCTGCTCTGCAGCCTTCCGAGCGCATTTCGCCAGCTTGGAGCCAGGTCTAAAGCTGGCAGATCGCCAAACAGATATTGGATAAGCTGTGGTCTCTCGAGTCTTGTCAGGCCCGCGGCCGGGTATGGTTAGGGTGACAGGGCCTTATAACTGTTAATGACGAGGCGAGCAAGGGACTGCTTTGCTAGAACGTTCTTATCCTCGATAAGGGACAGTTCTTGCACAGCATTCTTAACTACAACTTGAACAGTAGTAAGAGCGACTCCCCTTGACTAAATGTCCTTGAGTTGCAAAGTTGTAACCACCTTATTGCGGTTTGCACTGGCCGGAGATGGTGGGCATTAAAGATGGTTTAGCGGGTCAGGCTTGGAGCTTCGGAGCTTGCGACAGATCTATACATATGAGCCCTAGTGCAATATGGTTTATCTGGTGAGCCCAAATTCCAGCCTTATTTGTGTCAGGGAAGCATTAGACGGTAATCTAAAGACCTTCCTGAGTCCCTGTCTCGCATGGTGTTGGATCCATAGGCAATGGTTGGTATTAGGTTTGCCATTAATACCTCCCAGATTGTTGTTAAGGAGGGTCCAGACTGGGGGGCGTGGCTTGAGCGCCGATGGTGGAGGTCGCCTGAGCGCTCGGCTCCGCGATCGAGCCGCCATTAATCCTGATTCCCCGGCGACACGGGCGCCCCGACCCCCAGATCGTTGAGCGCTGTGGGTGCTGAACCGGGAGGCGACTTTGGAGACCTGCAGCGAGGCCCGTTTGAGGCGAACGAGAACCCACGGGGTGAGCAGAGCGGAGCTCAAGATGGCGCCCGCTTCGTCTCCATGGTCCTGAAGCGGCCCGTGGGCCTAGGAGGACCGGTGCCTTCAGCGACACCTTCATATTCCTTCCCCCTCTGGTGGGGCGACGCCAGTGCCGACTGCCTGGGCGACTGGAGACACCTGTGAACTTTCCAAGCGGTGCCCATCGGGCCGCCGTTCGGCCAAACCCTAACTGCGCCACGAAGCCTCGGGGTGAAGGGGGAGCGGCTGGACACGTCGTCCTGCTCGGAGCAACACGGTCCTACACCATCTTGGCCCTCGGAATCGGCAGCGTGTGGGTCCACTTGCACAAAACTGGTAGAGATTTGAGCCCAACCCGGGAACTGAGGGACAGCGAGAGCGGCTGGACGGAGCTCGGACTAGTCATCTGGTGGTCGGCAAGGCCTTCAGCTGGTGGCGGAGACGACGGTGCCTCAAGGAGATCGAAGACCCCGGCGGTGCACTACTGCCTAATAGTGACCCCACTCCCCCCCTCGCCGCCCTTTTGCTTCCAGGAGAGGCCCTGCTGGCCCCCTCCCGACCTCTTGCCTCCGTGGACTGGCAGAGGAAAGAGTTCGTTGGGTGCCCGCGCCACGTGGCATCAACGACGGACGCCATTGCTACCTGATCCCGGCGACCTCGCCGAGCCTGCGAAGTCCCACTGACACTATCACTGGCTTCCTACACTCTCGGCAAACTGTCAAACCCCCTTGGGAGAACACCCAATTCTGTGCAATTGGTGTACGAATAGTTGAGATATCTCCTACTACTACACCGGGGACCGACCAGCGGTCCACATCGGCACAGATCTTTCGGCGACAACCGGAGGCACTCTGATTGACTTCTGGCCTCCTGAGACAAGGGAGAAACCTAAACCTGTCTCCTCGGTCCGCAACCTGGGGGTCATGCTCAATAACAAGCTGAGTATGGAAACCCAGGTGGCAAAAACAGTGGGTATCTGCACGGCTTTGCTACGCTCCCTGCGAAAAATTATGCCACTTCTCCCTGCACAAGCCCGGGCGTTGGTAGTCAGGTGTACGATTCTGAGTCGCCTTGACTACTGCAACGCCCTGCTCCTTGAGTCCCCTGTCACGTTACTGGACCGGCTGCAGCGAATTCAATCAGCCGCGGCCAAGCTGGCTCTTGGCTGGTCGAGAAGGTCTTCGGCCACAGCGGCATTGGCCGAACTGCACTGGCTACCCCTAAAGCAGCGGGTGGCTTTCAAGTCCCTTTGCATTGTATTCAGGGCTCTGCATGGACTCGGGCCCAGGCCCTTGCAAGCCCTGTTTCAGTGGTATACTCCCGCCAGAGATCTGCGATCATCCTCGGCGTATCTGGTAAGGGTGCCCAGATACAACAAAGCCAGAACTGGGGGTAGATCCTTTAGGGTCGCAGCTGCCAAATTATGGAACAGCCTGCCCATTGACATACGCCAGATCCCTCAACTTCTTCCATTTAGGAAGTGCATCAAGACCTGGTTTTTCCCTTAGACCTCCCCGCCTCTACATACTTCGGTCTCTTCCTCAGTAAAGTATTCTCCAGCGCCAGGAAGCCTGCAAGGTATCAGCTGCGCTATATAAATAATTAAAATAAATAATAAATAAATAGATTGACCCTCCCTCGACTGGGCGTCCACTGGGCCCTCCACTGGAGACCACGGCCGCTATGGTGAAGCCGAAGAGTACTAAGGGTGGCACTCAGGCCGCCTCAGATGTGGAGGCGCCTGATAAAGACGATCGATTGGATCCGGAGAGGTCGGGGAGTCCACACCTTCAACAACAACTCGACAGGATCTTGGCTGCGATCACTGATACACGATCGGCCCTCCAACAGGACATTGCCCAGGTCGCAACGAGCCTGGGCTTGCTCAGGGCGGACCACGGTAAGCTCTCGGACAGAGTCAAGGAAGTGGAGAGCTCGGTGGGAATCTTAGAACCCGCACAAAAAACTTTGGCCGCCGCCATGAAAGACGCTCTGACCCGCATAGATGCTCTGGAAAGAAGGGCGGAGGACGCGGAAGGGCGCAATAGAAGAAATAACATCCGTGTGGTGGGCCTAACGGAAAAAATTGAAGGTGATGATATGGTGGTCTATCTGGAGGATTGGCTCAGGACTGTGGTGGCGCCCGAGGGACTTTTCTCCTTCTACACTCTAGAACGGGCGCACAGGGTGCCGGCCAGACCGCTGCTACAGGGCCGACCCCCCCGCCCGTTGGTGGCGCGGCTACTACATTTCCGCGACAGGGATTTGCTTCTCAATGCCGCCAGACAAAATGGGCCATACCAGGTGGCAAACAGTCGAGTGAACATTTTTCCAGATTATACCTATGAGACCCAGCGGAGGCGAGCCTCCTTCTTAGCGATCAAACGAGAACTGAGGAGTGAGAGCATCCAGTATTCTTTGCTATTCCCGGCAAGGCTCCGCATCATCCTAGATGGCAGGACCAACTTCTTCGATACCCCGGAGGACGCGTGCAGTTGGCTTGAACTATACAGAGCTGGCAAAGATGGCTTTGGGTCCTCCTTCCAGACTACCTCGGAGATGGGCCAACAGCGGAGGTCTAAAAGGATCCGGAATCGCCGAAGTAGACCTGGCCGACCCTCGAAAGTGGAGACTACAGCGGAACGGCGGGGGGTGTTGGAGATGGTATCCAGTATGTCAGGCTCCCAAGGCGGACCCACAATTGAAGACTCAGAGCCTAGCGGGGGTGGAGGCCACACGGACACGGAGGACTCTGAGACTGATACCTTGAGCCTCCCTGTGATAACCCCAGAGACGGCAGAGGGCCTGCTTGATGGACAGGGATGATTTCGGGTGAGCCGGTTCCAGCTGGGGGGGGGCGTTAGGGGAGAGGGGGAATCTTCATGGGAACTGTTGGATAACTGATTATTAGGTGGGTTGGGGTCACATCCCCTTTCGGCCCTCATAACTCAGGGCTCGATCGCATTCCGGTAGCTTTGAGGTGCGGAGACCCCCTGTCGACGCTCGGCCCCCACTTTGCCCTTAAGGCACTACCGTCAAGTTAGTTTGGGTTTTTTTTGCGGGTACAGTTAGGATGGGAACTAGATGGTACTATTTGGGACCTGTTCTAGGGAGGGTGGGGGGGGGGAAAGTGTTCGGGGGATGTTCTGTTGTTGTTAGGGGGAGGACTCGCCATCTGTACGGGGCTTATACTGTGCTTAACTGTACTTGAGCTTTGCTGGGGGAGACTTGATGAGATACCATGGGACAATGGCTGATCTATCCACCTTGAAGTGCATCACCTGGAATGTACGAGGCCTGCATTCCATGTCCAGGCGACACAAGGTCCACACTTACCTGGTACGCAGAGGAGTACAGATTGCGCTGCTACAGGAGACACACCTTACCAAGTCAGAGGGATTGGCGTTGCAGCGTAGGTGGAGAGGGCAGGTTTACAACACCACATATTCAGCTGGCCGGGGTTTCCCTGCAGGTAACTAAACACACTCTGGATCCGGAGGGGAGGTTGTGGCCATTGCTGGCAAACTGGGGGGAAAAGGATCTGAACATTTGCTGCATTTGTGCGCCTAACGGGGACCAGCTCGCCTTCTTGGCTGCACTGTTGGCTCTCTGGCCCATTACTTATCGGGACCTCTTTTGATCGGGGAGACTTAAACTCGGTGGTGGACATCGATCTCGACAGATCTCACCCTCCCCTCCCGGACTCACCAACCCACTGGGTAGCCAAGGGTAGATTGGAATGTCAGACTAAGTGGGGACTGATGGACATTTGGCGGGCCCAGCACCCACTTCTCCGGCATGCACGAGTTGCATGTGCGGTTGGATGGATTGCTGGGGTCGACGGAACTAGTATCCTCGGCCGTGAGGTCTGAGTATCTGGCAAGGACCATCTCCGACCACAATTCGTTATTGGCCGACTTTAGGTGGCTTCCGGGTACCCCCTGCGTTCCAACTTGGAGACTACACCCGAGGTATTGGAAGATCTGGTGTTCCGGAGTGAACTAGAAGACAAAATCGCCGAGTACTTCGCGGAGAACGAGGGCATGGCTGGGGCGAGGGCCATCGAATGGGATGCATTTAAAGTGGTGGTTAGGGGCTATTGCATAACAAAGAAGGTGGGGATGCGACGGGTCCTTCTGGAGGACCTGGCTAAAGCTGATCGGAACCTCCGCGAGATGGAGCTCCTCCGGCCGCCCGGAGCTTCAACAACAGACTTCAGCGGCGAGGGAAGCGGTAGCTGTGGAAGTTGAATGGCTGCGTAGTTTCGACTACAAGGCTTATCTGACTAGGTCACTTGCTGAGGGTGATAAATCAGGAGCGCTCCTGGCTTGGCTGGCCAACCCTACGAGGCGTACCTCTCCCACGGTGGCTATGCGAGATGCGGAGGGCATAGAGGTTTATACCCAACCCGAGATCCTTGGCTGCTTTTTGCGTTACTATGAGGGATTATACCGAAGTAGGATGTCACCGGACACTGCCCCTATTGACGATTTCTTACATGATTTACCGCTCCCAGCCCTGGAGCCTGATCAGGCGAAGGAATTGGGGAGAGACGTGGAGCTGGGGGAGATCCGCAGCACCATAAAAAAGATGGCGCGAAACAAGACCCCAGGCCTGGACGGACTTCCAGTGGAGTTCTACTCCACCTACGTTGACCTCCTGGCCCCACGGCTTTTGATAGTCTACAGGGAGGCGAAGCGCCTGGGGCGCCTACCTGGCTCGATGTGTGAGGCCCTGGTGGTCCCCCTGCTCAAACCCGATAAGGAGGGCAACGACCCGGCGTCTTATAGGCCGCTTTTGATGCTTACGGTCGATTATAAGATTTTGAGCAGCATTCTAGCCTCCAGATTGTTGGGTCACATGGGCTCCCTAGTGCATAAAGACCAGGCGGGGTTCATCCCCAAGCGTAATACTACGATGAACATCCGCCGCCTGCTCCACCTGTTGGAGGAGGACCACGCTGAGGCCCCCCATCCTATGATCCTCTCGATTGACCTAGAGAAGGCTTTTGACAGCTTAGAATGGGAATACCTCCGTAGAGTGCCACGTTGCTTTGGCCTGGGGGAGGGGTTTCTGCGATGGACCGCGGTGCTATACGCCTCGACGATGGCTAGAGTACGATCAGGCCCGCTGATTTCCCAACAATATCCAGTGGAACGAGGCACAAGGCAGGGATGCTCGCTGTCCCCGCTGCTATTTGCGCTCGCAGTGGAACCCCTGGCGCTGTCGATTCGCACCGGGGCCTACTACAGGGGATTGCGGACCTTGTCGGGGCAGCAGTACATTTCCCTTTATGCCGACGACCTGTTGCTTTTCCTAGAGGATGCTGGAGAAGCCTTGGCTGGGGCGGACGCAGTACTCACTGCTTTCGGTGAGATGTATGGCCTCAGGGTGAATTGGGCGAAAACTTGCCTGTTCCCGGTTCGCGGGGGAGAGCCCCAATCCGACACAACCAGGGCGATCAGATGGGTGCCTAGCTGCCTTAAATATCTCGGGGTGTACATTTATCATAGCCCTGCTGACATCCTTGAGGGCAACATTTCCCGATGCGTCCGGGCGTTAAAGGGTAGTATGTCCTTCTGGGCCACCCTACCACTATCGGTGGCAGGACGTATTGCACTGCTGAAGATGGTGGCGCTTCCTCGGCTACTATATTACTTCAGGATGCTTCCGGTCTGGATTCCGCCTACCATCTTCCGGAACTTGAACTCTTTGCTCGTGGCGTTCCTTTGGGGATCGGGCCGCCGCAGAGTTGCGCTTAAGACCCTAATGAGACCTAAAGCGGAGGGGGGGTTGGCTGTATCCGACTTTGAAACGTTTTACTTGGCTGCCCAACTGCAGACCTACACTCAGGAGATAGCACGGGAGTTTCGAGGCCCGGAGGAAGAGCGGGGGCTGGGAATACCCAGACACGTTCTATCCTATATTGCATTACAACAGAGGCTGGCTTTGAGGGACTTCACACAGGAAGAACGCACTATACGATCGTGCTGGAACCGGGTGCATCGCAAGTCGGGAATGAAACACCCTTATGCCCCAGAAGTCCCACTGGGGATGCTCACTGCATTGCCGCATGGTGGCGACTGGTCGCAGCTATGGGTTTGGGAGGACGCGGGGATACAGCTCATAGGCGACCTTTATGAGGATGGAGTGCTGATGCCTTTCCAGGCAATTCTAGACCGCTTTGACATCCCCCGGGCGACTTCTTGCTCCATGCGGCGGTCACGCGGGCACTCCAAGCGCACTGGCAGAATGGTATTGAGGAACCACAGACGTCAGCGGCGTGTCAATATGTCATGATGGCGGAGGGACGGTCAAAGCCGTAACGTGCTTGTACTCTAGGATGGTCAACGAGCGGCTACCCCCATTGGACACACTCAGGACCCGATGGGAGGCAGACATAGGGAAGGACATCCCGGAGACCACGTGGGCCCAGCTGATGCGCCGGGCCTGGAAGAGCACGCGTAACGCTCGATTCCAATTGGTCCATTTTTACATACTGCATCGCGCCTACCTGACCCCGGAGAAAATACAGAAATACTTCGCCTCGGACACGGCTGCCTGCCCTAGATGCCGGACGCTTGGGGCTGACCTCATTCACATGCTATGGTCCTGCTCCGCCCAGTCCTCATATTGGACGCTGATAGGGGACACCCTTAACAGGGTCACTGAAAGGTCCCTACAGTTTGACGTTGCGGTGGGGATCTTGCACTGGTTTCCACATACCCCCAAAAACAAAGTTACTAGTAAATTTATCGACATGGGGCTACTCCTGGCGAAGCGGGAAATAACCAGACACTGGAAGGCACAGGTTGGTCCAACAGGCCTTAAATGGCGCAATGAACTTCTTAAATGGGCTCAGGGCTAGAGCACCTTGAGGTATCAGCTGGCGAGACGGCAGCAGAATGAGAAGGTGCTAGAATCAGCACAGGCGTGGGAGACACTGGTGCAGGCCCTGCGCGATCACAAAACACCCAGTGACACCGATAGCGATGATGATAGCGTAGAGTCATAATGACGCGGTATTCCCGTCAGGACAGATAATGTCTCCTACCACACGCTCTTTGCACGTCCACCAGATCACCGATGGCGGGGTGGAAGGGGGGAGGTGGATAGAGGGAAGAGGGAGCGTCATAAGCTTCCAACTGCACTGAAGACTTATTGCACTAAGGGTTTGGAACTTAGTCATCTGGGGGTGTTTTGTTTACTTGGGGGGAGGGGGGAATTTTTCATTTTGTTTAGAAAAGCAGAAGTGAACCTTTAATTTATGACTGGTCATCACTAGAAGGCCGCTGGGCCCCCTCGCATCGATTCAACATAAACGCCGCCCGACCTCCGGGTTGTGGGCTAAATGGGCGTATATTAGTGTTATTTCATCGTCGGTGTTTCCATCACCGATTGCCTCACAGTGGACCAACATGTAACTTTGACTAATTCGTGCAAAAAAAAAATATATAAAAACAAAAAAAAGGAGGGCCCAGACTGGTGAGTTGTGAGTTTTCCAAAAGCGTTCTGGAGCACTCCTGCTGTGATCCTGGTATATTGTTTTTTTTTTGGGGGGGGGGGGAAGGAACCACAACCGTCAATCGGAACGCTCAAGTACTTGTATTGCTTTTCTTTAGATGTTTCCATTTATGAACCACTAAACCTCTTTTTTAGATTCTGTTCCCCATGATCATTATTTTAGTCTTTTGTAGATTCCCCCATAGTTGGTTCCTGACAATGCAGACTTGTAGAATGTTTAAAAGACTTTGGAGGCCTATTCTTGTCTGCCTTAATAAAAATAATTTCCTCTGTGTAAAGCAGTCTCACCACATTTTCCCCGCCAGTTTTAGGATGGTGGACCATGATGTTGTTTAGAGAAGCTACTAGATCTGCCAGAAAAAAGGTGAAGAAGAATGGGGCCAACCAGCACCACTGCTTCAAACCAGTGTTAGTGTAGATTTTTTTGAAGATTGTGCTCCCTTCCCCTATCTTTATTCGGACCTATGTATTTGTGCACAGCTGAATTATGACTCTAAGGAGGCTCTGCAGGATCCCAAGTGCTGCTAATTTGAACTATAGGAGGAGTCTGGGAAGTGAGTTAAAAGTGTCCTTTATAAAGCAGAGGCTTGATCTAAGTGTCGCGTTTGACATGGTATCGCACCCAACACTGATTAAAAGACTAGTTGATGGGTGCACAGCTTTGAAACTGCTAACCTGTTTTCTTCACAATCGCACCTTCCAAGTACAAGAAGAAGAAATGCAATCAAACATTTTTCCCCTTAAATGCGGAGTACCTAAGGGTTTGTCCACAACCCTATTTAATTTGTATGTCGCCCCTCTTGCCGAGATTGTAAAATCCTATGCTTTCACCAAAATCTCCTACGCGGACGACATACAAATTATTATTAGTCACTCCCCTCAAAGAGAAAAGACCTTCACTATTCTTAACTCCTGGATGGCAGCCAATAGCCTAAAGCTTAACAGGGGAGACCTTCTTGGCGGCGCCCACGGAGGAGGGACGCACTTCACCTGCCTGCTGGTGTCCAGGGCTGCCGTATTTGCTTCACTCTGCCCCACTGCTTGGTGTGCTTGGTGTTTCCTGCTGTCTCCCCCGCCGCCGCTGCCTGTCAACATCTAAGGCGCGGCCGCTGTGCGGGGAGACTACCTGGTCCAGCAGCCCCTGCACAACTATCGTGGACAAGCCCCCTTGCGCCAGGTGGCGATTTAAAAACCAGCCCGAACTTCTGGCGAGCAGGAGACCTTTTTGGCGGCGCCCACGGAGGAGGGACGCACTTCACCTGCCTGCTGGTGTCCAAGGCTACCGTGTTTGCTTCACTCTGCCCCACTGCTTGGTGTGCTTGGTGTTTCCTGCTGTCTCCCCCGCCGCCGCTGCCTGTCAACATCTAAGGCGCGCCCGCTGTGCGGGGAGACTACCTGGTCCAGCAGCCCCTGCACAACCATCGTGGACACGCCCCCTTTGCGCCAGGTGGTGATTTAAAAACCAGCCCGAACTTCTGGCGAGCGGGAGACCTTCTTGGCGGCGCCCAGGGAGGAGGGACGCACTTCACCTGCCTGCTGGTGTCCAGGGCTGCCGTATTTGCTTCACTCTGCCCCACTGCTTGGTGTGCTTGGTGTTTCCTGCTGTCTCCCCCGCTGCCTGTCAACATCTAAGGCGCGGCCGCTGTGCGGGGAGACTACCTGGTCCAGCAGCCCCTGCACAACCATCGTGGACACGCCCCCTTTGCGCCAGGTGGCGATTTAAAAACCAGCCCGAACTTCCGCTTCGCGGGACGCGCGCGGGCGGCGCCAGGGAGAAGCCCGGGACAAGGGCGGGACCGTCTGTGGCCGTCAGGGGCTGACAGAGGCTGGGCTGGGCCACGTCCCCAACATCTTGCCTATGCTTCTGGTAGAGTGTGTGACTGTGGAAGAGGGAGTATACCCTACGATGTCTACCCGCTCTGGGAAACTGCTAAGGTCTGAGGGAGGAGCAGCTGGGAGTTCCACAATAGGAACTATGGACCGTTTTATTACCAGAGTAGCTGCAGTCATCGAGAAGGAGATCGTGATGACTGAACGTCGC
This sequence comes from Lissotriton vulgaris, assembly GCF_964263255.1. Classification (NCBI taxonomy): domain Eukaryota; kingdom Metazoa; phylum Chordata; class Amphibia; order Caudata; family Salamandridae; genus Lissotriton; species Lissotriton vulgaris. Next base: position 1,323,669,927 of record NC_141687.1, on the reverse strand, counting down.
CTCTCCGAGGTCTATTTACCTTCCAAACGCTCGTCCCTTGGTGCTGTGGCTCAGGCCTTGACTCCAACGTCGGAAAGGGCCCCAAGCTGACCCCATAGATGCCAGTGTTCAGCCACGGTTGTCGGCTATAGGAGCAAGCATAGATAGACTAGAGAATCTTGCCGACCTATTGCCTGTGGTGGCTGGCACTGAGACAGGGGAGGTCACGATTTCTCAAATCCCATCGTGTCCCGCTAGTGGGCAGACCTCCCCTCTGTTACATCAGGCTCCCGTTACGGAGCCGTTACCGCCCAGCCAGCCCCAAGGCACTTACAAACAGGTGAAAAGGAAAAGGGTCATGAGCTCCCGCAAAGGTCGTCACACCGCACTTTATAAGCGCTCAAGAAAGCAGGGGCTAATGGGATTTGGGTCAAAAGTAGAAAATGTCTTAGCTCCAACTCACAATTGGAGGGTAGGGGAGTCTCCGGGTGCGGGAACATCCTCTGACATGCCTAGAGCACTTTCTAAACCCCATGATAGTACAGCCGTCACCCTTGAATCTGATTCCCTTAAACCAATTATGGACCTGATTAAAACTCTAATTGTCCCGGTGATTGACCAACTTAAGGGTTTGGGGGCGAGAGTAGACAAATTCGAACAAACCACCCTAGATAATTTCTACTCACTTAAGACTCTTATTAAACACCAGTCTAGAGCGAGTGAGGATCCAGTGGGTAGGAACACTGGAAAAGGACTGCCTCCAAATCCTGTCCAGGTGCAGGCCGCTCCGAGTTCAACCCTTCTTCCCGAGGTAACTCCCGGCAGGGATTCTCCCTTAGTCCCCCTGGTCCCTCCCCCTCCTAAGCCAGGCCCTGCCCCTTGTACTTCTCACACAAAACCAAAGCCCCCTATGGTCTCTAAAAACCAGTCCAATAAACCATCTCAAGTAAAAACATCGGCTGCTGTGGGGCTGGTTAAGAGTAGTCAATCTGCTCAGCCGAATGCTAACACCAAGGGGGCTAGGACAGCATCGTCAGCTAAGGTTCCTAGTTTCAACTTGGCACCTAATGCTGCTGCACCAGTTCCCCCAAAGGTTTCCATTCGGATTCCCCCGGTTAACCTCCCCCCTGATTACCATCCCTATGTAGTAGTCCTTGTTAATGTCCCACCATTGAAGGTAAACCAGCCTGAGACTCATCAGGGTCTAAAAAACAAGTGTCTCCATTGGTTAAAAGCAAACAAACCACTCCCAATAGGTATGGATGGATTAATTCTTGGTGTTCGAAGGGTTGGTTGGGTGGGCCAGGGCAAAAAACGGTTGGAGGGCGACTGTATTATTATTAATTTCCAGGATAGCAGAGTGGCAGAGATAATCTGTGGCCAAAAACATGAGGTGGATGGTCCTGGTGTCAGAGCAGTGGATTTGACTTATTTCTACCCTAGGCCTGCTGGCAATCCTCCTAGGCCTGTTAATGTGGAATCTTGCGTGGGCCCTGGGGGAGCCCCGCGATATCCTGTGGCGCCCCTCTTCTTTCCCCAAGCCGGACGGCCGGAGATGATCTGGGGCTCCAGGGGACACTGACTCGAGGGTGGAGGTGGGACTACGGTAGGGGAGTTGAGAGAGTTTTTGCCCCCTCCCATGGTGCAGCCCTTATCCCCGCCCCCAACTGAAATCCATTCTACATTATTAGATGCACCGGGAATGATTGAGACCTTAGACATAACTGGAACAACTGTGGATTTACAGGAGGTGTCCCCTTGTCACGACCTTGTGTCCGGTAGCGTCCCAACTGTGACGGACCCAGTCTTTAAGGTTCTCAGCTGGAACGTAGCTGGAATTACAAGGAAGTTGACATTGCCCGACTGGAATGCATTGGTGGACGAGCACTCCATATGCATTTTTCAGGAGACCTGGAGCATGGATCCCACTTATAGGGCGGGTTACTCTGCCTTCTCTATCCCAGCAGTTTGCTCAGAATCAGGGAGGGGACGCCCCTCTGGCGGCCTCCTTATCTGGGTTGCTGCCTCATTGAATTGTAAAATAGTGGAGCATCAGACTGGTTGTCCGGACCTCCTAAATATTACCTTGAAGGACTCCAGGGGTCGTGCCATTTTAAATATCTATAACATTTATGCACGAGGCACCAAGGGGGGAAGACAGTCTCCTACAATTGCCCTTCTGGAGGGTCTTTTAAGATCAACCCCATATAAGGCTTGCACCCTGGTTGCCGGTGACATTAATTGTACATTCGAGCCCTTAGGCTCGGATGTCTCCCTGGACCAGGACGAGGAGGATGCTAGGAGGGGAATTCCCGCTCTAGAAATAGCCCCCATAAAGAGGTGGACTGAGGTGGCCCTGCAGGTGTACACCTTCAGTATGGAGTTTAACTTGAGGGCTCTTAATGGGAGGTCTGAGTCAGATAAGGGAGGGGCCCATACCTATAATAGGCCCAATCACACATCAAGAATTGACTGCTTGATGTGTGCTTGTGGAACTCGGTGAAGGACATGGTTGTGGTCCCCTCAGTAGAGAGTGATCACAACTTGCTCTCCCTCACCTTATACTTTTGGTGGCTAGCCGATAGGGGAAGCTTGGTCCCCTCCTCCTTAGCGCAATTGGGTGAGTCGCAAGTAGCATTGTGTGGGAGGAGAATAAAGTGGACAAAACTGATCCTCTCGGAGGAGAAGGTTGCAGTAAGAACGCAACTGTTAGCCCAAGCACAATGTAATTTGGGGACCTCGACGGGAGGGATGGGGATGGCTTGTGGGGTTTTCTGTACGCTTACCAAGGCCCTAAATAATTTGTTCACTGCTCCACCAAGTAGACGAGGGACCAAAGATAGACAGGCAAGAACTAAGGGATGGTATACCCACACATGCAGGGTGACAAAAACTAGACTGGTAGAGGCAGTCAAATCTAAATCTCAAATTAAGATCAGAGAGGCTAGAAAGGTTTACTCTAGGACCCTCCAAATTGCGAAGAAGGATTGGGATGAAAAATTCTGGGCGGATCTATTGGCCGCCAGTAAAAGCAAGGACGCAAGAGGGTTTTGGAATCTGGTGGGTGCCCGCAATAGACCCGACGACACTCTGAGGACATGTAACATCCCTCCCCAGAACTGGTCGAAACACTTTGGGTCCCTTTATGCTCCTGTAGAAGGCCCCTTAAATGACCCAGCCCCTGCCCCCGTCTTGTTAGGGGAAGTTATTTTTGATCTGTTTACAGGTAGGGAGGTAGAGGAGGTTATAAAGTGGGTGGCACCACGGAAAGCAGCAGGACCGGATGGGCTTCCGGGTGACCTTCTGCGTGCATATCCATCTGACTGGGGCATAGTAATTGCTGCCCTCCTAAACGACATCTTGAAGGGTGGCCCTGTACCGGATTCATGGAGAGGGGCGGTGGTTGTCCCAAATTTATAAAAAGGGTTGTAGAAATAGCCCAGGGAACTATAGGCCAATAAGCCTGATCGATTCCACGCAAAAGGTGGCAGGAAAGGTAATTTTGGGAAGGATCCTCAACTGGGTGGAGGAAAATAGAGTGCTATCTGACTTCCAGGCTGGGTTCCGTTCAGGAATGGGGACCATTGAGCAGGTCTTCAGATTAGCACTCTTAAACTGGGAATTCGTGGAACTAGGCAAAGGCAGTCTTTACCTGGCCTTCATTGACCTGAAGACTGCCTTTGACCTGGTCCCTAGGGAGGAACTTTGGAGGGTGCTTCAGGGATTGGGGCTGCCCCCATACATTCTATCCCTACTTATTAAACTCCACACCAGTAATCATGCCCAGGTCCGATGGGGGAAAATGGGGAAATAACGGACAGGATACCGGTCTGTAGGGGAGTCAGACAGGGTTGCGTGCTAGCTCCTACACTCTTTTCGTTGTACGTTAATGGTGTGGTTGAGCATCTCCAGCAAGAACCAGCGGACGCACCCTGTCTGGGGGGAGTAAAGATCCTTACTCTGCTGTTTGCAGATGATACTTTGCTTATCTCAAAAACTCCCCAGGGCCTACAGAAGCTATTGATTCGCTTCCAGGACTTTTGTGTATCCAGAGGTCTGGTTATCAACATGGACAAAACCAAATATTTGATTTTGCACCCCCCAAGGAAATTAGGAAGCCCCCCTGTTTTGAACAACGCCCCCTTGGAGAAAGTCTCTGAATTTGACTTCCTAGGGCTTCGCATAACGGACAATATGAACTGGTCCGCCCGTATTGATAAAATGGTATGTAACCACAAAAAGGTAGGAGGTGCTCTGCTTAGGGAATTTCGAGCATCACCGAGGCAAGTGGTGAGTCCTGCAATTGAGATCTATAAGGCTAGAGGCGTAACATCAGCTTTGTATGGGGCAGAGTTGTGGGGCAACTGCAACCTGGAGTCCTTATCTAAGGCTGAAAATACATTTCTGAAAGATCTCCTAGGCCTTCCCTCGAGTACCCCGACAGTCCCGGTGCTTCTGGACGTTGGTTGTAAGAGTATCAAAGATCAGGCTCGCCTTCGACCACTGCTTCTTTGGTCCCGCATATGGAGGGTCCTGGAGCTAAAGTCCTATGCCGACGGCCTGGCAGAGGTAATGAACATGGGAGGCTGGGCCAAGATCAAGTGGCTGAAGGACACTAAAAATCTTTTGGGGGAGTTGGGCCTGGGGGACTGCTGGTCTTCAAAATCCGCTCCACCAAAGGCGGTCCTCAAATTTTTTTATTGGGACTGGGTCTCTGGAAAACTCATCAGGTACCAACACCATTGTAATCTGACCGCATCATTTTTGGAATTAAAGGATGTGGCTGTTTTCGAACCCTTCCTGGACTTAATCACCTTGTCAGCCGATAGGGCCCTGTATTTTAAACTCAGGGTAGGCACACTTCCAATCGGGGCCTTTGTATCAAAATGGAATGGTGCTCATCGATCCCCCTTCTGTGCCTTTTGTCCATCTAGGCCAGAAACGTTAGCACACATACTTTTTGAGTGCCCGGACTATATTAAACCTAGGAGGTATTGGCTTAAACCTCTTTTTAAACGCCTGGGAACACGTAGGCACTTGGTTGCACTATGTGTCTTATTGACTGATACCGCCCCTTTAATAGTTTGTGGTGTTTCTAAATTTTTAAAACATTCATGGTTGATTCGCTGCAAGAGATTGTCAGTTTCAATTTAATTCACTTTTAGTTAATTTATTGGGTCATTTCCATTTTATCTGTCTTAGTACTTAAATGTTGACATGCATATCACTGTTTTAAAAATGTATTTTACCTGTATGTATGCTTTCAAGATATCTTGCATATCGAATAAAAGCTTTCAACCACCGCTTAACAGAGATAAGACAGAGGTGATGATAGTGAGTAACACTCACACTAGGCAAATAGAATTGAACTGGCCGACTGTCCTGGGCAGTCATCCTACCCCCAAAATGGATGTCAAAAGCTTAGGAGTCAGGTTGGATAGAAAAACTGACAATGGAAAACCAGGTCATGAAACTAGTAGCCACATGCTTCGGCTTGCTTCGCACTCTAAGAAGACTTCTGGGATGGCTGCCAGACCCAACACGGGGAGTAGCGGTACAAAGCTTGGTAATTTCCTGACTTGACTATAGCAACTCCTTATACCTTGGAAGCCTTAAGTCAGTCCTGAAAAGAATGCAGGTCACACAAAATGCTGCCATGCATCCTCTTAAAAATACCCAAATACTAGTCAGTAAGGACAGCACTGGCAGCCCTGCATTGGCTCCCAAAGGTAAAAAAAAAACGTTGCCTTGTACACAGAACATTCCATAAAAAAGAATTTAAATTGATTCAGGAACTCCTCACTCCTTACAATCCTGTGGGATCGTTACGTTCCTCTGGCCAGCTGCTATTCACAGTGCCCAGAATCAAGAAGCCAAAGCAAAAGCCAGGGATCGTTCTTTTGCTTACTTTGCTGTGAAGCTTTAGAACTCTCTCCTGCTACAAATGAGACAAATGGACTCAGAATTGAAATTTAGGAAACTGCTACAGACAAGGGGCCATATGTAGGTAAATGGCATTTACCGAATCGTAAATACCGAATTTTACCGATTCGGTATTTACAATTCGGTAAATGCCATGTAGGTAATAATTCTTTAAATATTACCGATTCTGTAATATTCGGTAATTACCGAATCGGTATTTTATACCGATTCTGTAATTTTACCGATTTGTCAAGGGGGACAGGGTGTCACTTTGACACCCTGTTGCACCCCTGATTTTGGGTTGTGTGCAATGTGACACACATACATGCCCTTAGGGCATGTATGTGTGCCACATGGTACAGGTGTACATGCACAGATGTGCATGTACACAGAAATTCGTTATTTACCATGCCATTGTATTTCATGGTAAATAACAAATTTGTAAGGGCCGGTGGCACTGTTTCCAGTGCCACCTACAACCCAAATTTCCGATTCTGTACATTTACCGAATCGGTAATTTACCGATTCGGTAAAATTACCGATTCGGTGAATATACAGAATTGGTAATTTTCAGGCCCCCTACATCTGGAATTACAAATACCGGTCGGTAACGGCCGAAATCGGCCGTTACCGATCGGTATTTTGCCACCTACATATGGCCCTTTGTTGTTTGAGTAGGCTTCGCATGGTAGTTTTCCAGTGGCTGGTAAGTGCTGGGAGGCCATTCTGGGCAGTCCTACACTTTATAAATCAAGGGGAATAGACTAGAATAGAGGTAGAGGAGTGTGTGGTTGGATTTAATTTTGATCAATTATGAGTAGGGCTCCCAGTTTTCTGTTTTTACTGATTTTTACAGATAAATACAGACAGAAACCAATATGTTTTCTGTATGCCTTTTTATTTAAAAGCAGAAAAGTGTGCTCCTTGTTAGTGACTTTCCATGTGGTCCTTCATGAATTCCAGGCCAACAACTGAGCCGATAGAAAGCATGTCGAGTTAAAAATCAGGATGAGATTTCCTTAAACATGGGCATTAGTTAGCATATATTTGTATATAATGCTATATTTACATGTAGGTGTAGTATTTTGTTATATTTGGCTGCCCAATTTGTTAACACTCGACAGGCATCGAAGTATGAGTGCATGTTTATCAGTGAAATAATGTGGATATATACCATTTTACAACTCTGTTTATTCTCAAGACGCAAAATAAATATGGATAAATACCAATAAGATGGCCAAAAAATAAATATGGATAAATGCAGACAGAAATGTTAAAGAAAGAAATACCATAAAACCAGGAGCCCTAATTATGAGGCAGCTGGAAGTAGGTTAGTGCTGGTGCCCATTCCTTTCCTGAATCTGGTTTGGTCTTTGAGTGCAATACATTTATCAGATGCCCAATCCTCTATATCTTTTAGGAGGAGCCTACCAATATTTAGCATTGTTGTCCAATAGGGAAATTTGGTTGTAAATTCCTGAGTTAGCAGGGTCTCCTATACTTGTGCCTCGCCATGAATCCGGGATCTGGCCAGTGGTATAGCATGCTTTCGGAGTGGGTTAGAACTTTTGCCCATAGGGGTGAGTTAGCTTTAAATAGCACCCGAGGAAGGACATTGGGGCTGTGTGCTGTCTGCCCTACCTTTATTAATAATGTTCTCCATTTGTACCTCTGTAAAGAGGTTAGGGATAACAGTTAGATTCCTAAGTGTTGGTACCTTGTCCCTGGGTAAGGTGCCCGATGGGCTGTGCTTTGCGCACATGAATGACACAGATGTTTTCGGGGATGTTCACTTTATTAGCTGCTGAACTGCTTTTTTCCAGTACTGCTTTTTTCCAGCTTAATTAATGACCCCCAGAATTTTTTTATGTTGTTACTTTTACAGGCGGGGAGCAGTTTGACCCAAAAGTCATTTGAATGCTTCTTCTTGAACAGCCAGATTTAGCTATTATATTTTTTCCGTAACAGCCTTACTTTATTTATTAGGTCCTCGTTTAAGCAGTTGTGGGCCAGCTGGCGCAATTCCCCATTCAGGGCTGTCTGTAAGCGTTTTATTACTAGAGGAAGACCACAAGATTTTGTTTGGCTGTGTTTCTGTGGAAGGGCTTGGGGCATTATAAGTTTTTGTTAGAAATGTAAGATTTTTACCAGGTTCTCCCACGAGGTAACTGGATCTTTAAAGTTATTTGTGGGGTCAGCTAAAAAAGCTGCTATGGCTGGCTCAATAGATTCGGCCAGAGTATCCTTCCAAAGGAGTTGTTTCACATTCATTGTATTTGGAGAGGCCCCCAAGAACTGTATTACCTTATGGGATGGTTCCCTAGATTAATTTCTATGTGCTGTGGGAAAAGATCAATTTCTGTCCAGGGCTCAATATGAAATGATTCGATGTGTGTTAGTAGTTGCCCATCTGCAAAGGTATAGTCGATTACTGACTTAGAGCTTGAAGTACTGAGTGTATAGGTAAGGGGTTGATCTTCTTTGAGGTGTCCGTTGAGCACCCTCAGGCCAAGCAATGTGCAAATATTGATGATTGTTTGGTCCAGACTATCATTGTCTGGTTTGACTTGATTTGGTATACTCCAGAAGTGGTCATACAGGGTTGTTATCTCGTCTGACATGGACATGTGGAATAAATCCAGGTTAAAACCACCAGTGATGAGTAAGTGGGAGTGCTGGATTTTCCAGTACGATAACCTTAATGATAGATTTTAGTTTGTGAACACGTTCACCTTTTCACTTTCAGAATGTATTTATGTAGAGGTTCAGCACTAGCAATCTAAGGCCCGGCCCGTGTGCCAAATTTTCTAGCAATACTAGCAGTAGTCAGGGTACTTTGGATTTGCTCTTTTCCGTTGGGCCGTGAAACTCAATGAAGCCAATTAATGGTGTTGAATCAAGCACCCAGGCTTCCTGGATAGAGAGAATATCATACTTCTGCAGGTGGGGAATATTCTCACTGGATTTATGGTTGATTTCAAGCATTCGGGGGGGGCATGAACAGATTGTCAACCCAGGCCCCTGTGCCTTGAACGTCCATTTCCCCTTGTTTTTTTTATTTTTTTATTAAAGTTTTATTGAAAACAACAGTGATCTGCTTGTACAATTTACATTCTTGATTTCACTTATTTACACATATTTGGTACATTTTAAAACATTGGCTCACATATGCCTCCATCACTACTACATGTCCTCGTCTGAGTCACTTTCGTCTTCTGGAGGTGTACAGATGTTTCCTCTGTTCCATTTACCCCATACTCTTCCCCATTTTTGGGGGCATTTCCTATTAATAAATGTGGCCGTTTCCGTTACCATGACCATATCCATATCATTACACCATTGCACTAATGTCGGTTCATTCTCTACTCCCCACTTTTGCGCTCTGTTCTGTTTAGCTATTATCATGCCTGTTGTTGCCCATTGGCGTTTGGCGTGGTTAAGATATGTCGGCCCCCATATACTAAGAAGACAGCACTTAGGCTCTAGCGGGACATGCTTCCCGGCAACCTCTGTGATGGTTCTCACCACTGTCTCCCAATATGGCACGAGTTTCATGCAGCCCCATAAGGTGTGATAAAAGGTACCTACGTCTCCGCACTGTCGCAAGCAACACATGTCAGGAGTCCTCCCCATCTTGTGTAGAACAGCCCTGACGTAATAGGTCCTATACAATATTTTGAACTGCACCAGTCGTAGTTTAGAGGAGATTGCCACCTCCTGAGGCGATGCTATCACTTCTCGCCAGTCAGGGTCATCCATGTCTCCCACCTCTGACTGCAAGGACTCCCTGAGCCGGAGAAGTGGATCTGCCCGGTTATTGAAGATTTTCCTATATGTTAGTGAAGCAGCTTGTTTATGCAGATAGTCAGTGAGCAGTCGGTCCTCTAAAGGTGATAACTCCGGGAGTGTCTCAGCAGAAGGAAGGGCTGCCTCTATTGCATGTTTAATTTGCATATACTTGAACTGTTCTCTCAGGCCATTGTGTTCTGCTCTTGCAAATAGGCGCACCTGACTACCTCTCCATTACGCCAGAGGTCCCCCAGCCGGGAAATGCCAATCAGATCCCATTTTTGAAACCCTTTACTGTTACCTAATGTTCCTAATCGGCTTGTGTCCCACAAGGGTGTGTGTTGTGTAAGTCTGCCTGACCATCCCGGGTGTCTATTAACCGTGGCCCATATGCGGATAGTGTGCATCGCTGGACCTATAAGGTCACAGGCCTTTCGATTGTTATAAAGTGCTCTATTAACACCTCCTTTCCCTAGGGTCATTCTGTCCAGGTAGTAGGCAGGGTCCGTGTCTGGCACGTGCAGCCATTGGTTGATTACCGTGAGTTGTGAGGCCCAGTAGTATGCTTTTATATCCAGCAGGGCTATCCCGCCGTCACACCAACTTTGCACCAGCTTATGTGCGGCCACTCTGGCCGGTTTGCATTCCACATTCCACAGAAGAGCAGCGACCTCTGAGTTCACTGCTTTCAAGTATGTGTCAGGGACTGGATACAGCGTATTGTGTAGGGCGTACAGAAATCTGGGCAGGGCATTCATTTTAAAGAGGGCCGCTCTACCCAGTAGGGTGAGTGGTAGTGCCTTCCAATGTTTAATGTCACGTTTCAGTTTTTGCAAAGGGGGTTGTAGGTTGAGAGCACAAAATGTGTCTTGATCTGATGTGACATGTATGCTAAGGTATTTAAAGCTATCCGTGACTATCTGGACCTTACAGTCCCTTGGAAGACGTGGGGGTGTTCCATGTAGGATGTGTAGTACAGACTTATCCCAGTTAATGGCATATCGAGATACTGAACCAAACACTGCGCAGATATTGAGTAGCGCATGGAGAGATCGTGTGGGTGAGGTAATATATAGTAATACATCATCGGCGTAAAGGGAGATCCGTTCCTCCCATTCCTTCCTCCATTTTACACCTCAAATCATGTGGTCCCACCTTATCCAAGCCGCCAATGGTTCTAGGACCAATGCGAATAGCAAGGGCGACAATGGGCAGTCCTGCTCGTCCCTCCATCCAGGGTGATTTCCTTCGATATGTGGCCATTAGCAACCACGTGCGCTACAGGATTGGTGTAAAGTAAATGTATCCAGTAACAAAATTTTGGTCCGAACCCCAAGTGTTGAAGGACCCCCAATAAGAAGGCCCATTGCACCATATCGAATTCCATCTTCGCGTCCAGAGAGAGGACCGCGGCATCTTCCAGTATAGTGTGCTTTCTGCCCAGCACACCATGTAGGCGTCTGAGGTTCAGGGCTGTGTTTCTGCAGGGCATAAAGCCGGATTGATCCAGGTGGACCAGTTTGGCGAGATGGGGCGTGAGTCTAAGCGCCAACGATTTGGCTAGTATTTTCCCTTCCACATTAATTAAGGAGATCGGGCGATATGATATGCATTCCTCCACTGGTTTACCTGGCTTATGTATGGCTACAATAGTTGCCAGCCGTTGATCTCTAGGGAGTGTCCCTATGTCACAACTTGTTTCATACATGCGTAACAAGTATGGGGCTATCTTGTCTGCTGTGTATTTATATAACTCTATTGGAATGCCATTCGGACCGATGGCCTACCAGATTGTATTTTAGTGATAGCTATCTTGAGTTCATCCACCATAATGTTTGCTTCTAAACTTTCAGTTTCTTGGGGTGTGAGTCGTGGCATACGAATATCCTTAAGGAAGGCAAGTGCATCCTGGACAGTGGTGGCATTCTTAGAGGTGTAGACTCGCTCATAGTGTTGTGCTAGTGCATTAACTATGAGTTGTGGGTCTGATGTAAGTTCTCCCTCGTCTGTTTTTATCTGTGCTATCCATCTATGCGCTCGTTCCCTCTTGTCTAACCAGGCGAGGAACTTGCCCGCTTTGTCTCCAGATTCGTAGATCCGGTGTTGGGTGGCTTGCATACGGGACTTGGTGTCAGTCCAGAGATATTACCGGTATTCTTGTCTTTTCATGGGCAATGTGTGAGTTGTCTCATCCGTGGGACATGTTGCATGTTGGGATTCTAAGTGTTCTAACTCTTGCTCCAGGGTCTCTGGTGTGTGATTTTTTTCCTTGTTATGTCCCTCAATAAGTGAGATAGCCTGACCTCGTATCACTGGTTTGTACGCCTCCCATAACGTTGATGGGAGGAGACTGACACTTTGTTTTCTTGGAAGTATTGTGTGGTTGCCGTGATTGAAGCTTTGCTGATCTTAGAGTTCAGGAGGAATCCCGGATAGATATGGTAGATACGATTTTGAATAACACAGTGTGCCCTCATTTCCGCTTTGAACGGAGAGTGATCTGAGATTCCCCTGGGTAAATGTGGGGCTGTCCCTAGCCTGCCTAAACTGTCTACTGCTGTGAGTATGTAATCTATACGGGAGAGGCTATTATGAGCTCCTGAGTGAAATGTGTATTGCTTCTCACGTGGGTTTTGGAACCTCCACACATCTAGTAGGCCATGTGCATCTAAAAATTCAGCCAGGGGCGAACTGACACGGCGTTGTGGGTGGATAGGTGTATGGTCTAATGCATCATTTACGGTCATGTTGAAGTCACCCCCTAGTACCAAATCCCATCTGGTAGTGTTAGGAGGAATTTACCCAGATCTTGAAGGGCGGGGGATTGAAGAGCGGGTAGGATATAAACAGATACAAAGTTGATCATACGCCCCTCTCATATGATCGAGATTGCCACAAAGCGGCCTTGGTCATCCTTAAAAGTACGATGGATGATAAGGGGAAATCGTTTTCGTATCAGAATCCCTACCCCCCGGGATCCTGTGGTGAACTCTGAATGTGTTGCTACTTGAAACCCCCATCTGTCAAGGGCCCAACACATGGAGCCCATTGTGTGTCTCCTGAAGCATTATAACTGCCGGTGACTTGCATTTTCGATATTGTAGCACCAGTCCCCGTTTTATCTTGTCTCTCAGTCCATTGACATTCCAAGAAAGGAAGGACAGCGTTGGCCGTGTGGTGCGTTGTGTCATTGGGTCAGACGACCTCATTGGGTATGTTAGTAGTTTTGACATGTCGGACAGTGAAGGTCATTGTGAACCTAGTTCTGGAGTGAGGGTATGTCGACAGTTGTAGATTGATAGCCATTAAAACTGTAACATGAAAAGCATTCCTACGATGGAAATAAACATTTGTCGAAAATGTCCCCCCTCCCTTCCTCATCCAGAACTCATCCCCCCTCGCTGCATCCCTGCCTAGTAGGTTCAAAACTACCCACCACCCCAATAGCAGAGTGCCTATGATCCCCAAAATATAATAAACCATAAACGTAGGGTCGTGCGGTGTTAGCGCCAAATAGTCTCTTTCTGCCGGGCCCGCAACAGTGCCCAAATCGCATCACAGTTCCATAATAGTCCTTACAATATCGTCTCTACTTTTTTTTTTTTTTTTTTTAAACTTTATTTTTGGCGGCGAAGCAAATAAAGAGGCACAAATTATACAAGTGAAAAAGCAGTTAACACTTTCGGACCAATAAGGTCAGATCCAAACAGGAGGAACACAGCCAGGTGCGGCCCACATCCCGGGGGCAGGGCGGCACCTCGTTAAACCTGCAAAACAATGAAGGGAATTGCTCTTGTGCTCCCAGAATCCCCTGGTCAATATCAGTACCTTCGCCAATTTTCTTACATGGTGCTATACCAACCCAAACAAAAACATAACCGAAACAAGAACCCCATGAATGGCATTTGTGGCATTGATGTAATCACATAAGGAGGGGTAGGCGAGGGCCTACTACAGAGCGGTCCTCATAATAGAACGTGGTCAATGGTAATCCCAATGATCAACAAGCGTAGGCAACAAGGAACCTCGGCATGGCCCAGGGGACTGCTACACCACCTCAGGACACTGCGCCCCGGATCCCTCCCCACCATCATCAGACTCCGAGGAAGCGGAGGAAAACAGCTCCGCGCTAGTAGCGTCTGAGTCATCCTCCTCCATCCCCTCGATACACATGGCCCTCCAAGCGAGTAAGTCCTCCTGGAGTTTCCCATCCCTGCGTGTGCTCAGCATATGTGTCTCCTCCGCTAGGGCCCATTCCCTAGCGTCCCGCAACCAACTAGAGATTTCAGGCGCCCTCTGTCCCATCCAAGTAATGGCCACCCGCCTGCGCGCCAGAACCAACAGGAGTTGCAGTAATTTGTAGGACAGACCCTTCTTCCTGGGTTTGGGCACCAGCGCTAGCAGACAGTGAAGCGGTTCCAGTCGGATCGCAAGGTGTGTAATCCGGGTAATATATGCCACCACCTCCACCCAAAAGTCATGTACTAGGGGGCATTCCCAGGCCAGGTGAAGGAATCCCGCCCGTTCAGCTCTACACCTCGGGCAATTATGGCTCCTGTCTGAGGAGATACGGTGGAGGGAGGCAGGTGTGACATACGTGCGATGGAGGAAATTAAAATGTATCAATTTGAAACGCGCATTACAGGAGACTTTACGAGTTAACATTCCTAATCGCTTCCTTTGAGCTGGATCCAGTTCAGTCCCCAGGTCCGCCTCCCAAGCCCTCCAAGCCGGCATCAATGGGGGAGTCGAGTCCCTGCGCATTGCCGAGTAGAGAAGGGAAATCAGTCTCCTACCTCTGCCACAGGATAAGATGATGTCCAGAGTATTAGTGAGCTCGGGCGCCTCTGGGAATTGGGGCCATGTCGTCCTGGCTACATCCCGGAGACATCCATAATGCAGGTACTGGCCCTCACGCAGTCCAAACGAGTCCGCTGCTCTCTCAAATGACACAAACGAGTCATCCGGATAGAGATCCGCAAGTGTCTCGCAACCGCCCATGCGCCACTCTCGGAAGGACATATTCGCCTCCATCTTGAGAATTGGGGCCAGGATCCAAGGGGAGAGCTCCCTATGGAATGGCGCACGTTGCAAAACTCGTTCAACGAATTGCTGCCAAATGCGGGCCGTATGCCTGACGACATAGGGCAGAGCGTCGTCGGCGCCCCTACCCTGCATTAGTGCTTCCTGTAGCACCCTGTCCGAAGCCACTCCCGCCAACATTGCCAACTCCCAGTTCTCAGTGTCAGCAAACCATCTGGCCGCCGGGAGAAGTTGTGCAGCATAGTAATATAAATCAAATCTAGGGGCCTCAAGGCCTCCCGCATCCCAACATTGCGTCACCGTACGCAACGCAACTCTGCTGCGACCACCCGCCCAGAGGAGAGATGTAAGGAGCGAATTCAATGTGCGGAACACCCGGGGGGGCAACGGGCATAGGGTATTCTGCAGCACATATAGAACTCTAGGGAGCATCACCATTTTGGCAACTGCTAGACGGCCCATAAGGGAGAGAGGGAGCGTATTCCAGAATACAACGGACTTGCGGAGTGCCACAAGGATCCTGTCCATGTTATGGGTTAAAAGAGCCTCATCCGAGGCGGCCACCTGAATACCCAGGTACCGGAACGCCAGACGTTCACATCGGAGGCCCGCACAGTGAGAATCCGGCGGCGGGACAAGATCATCAGGCGTCAGCGGGAACACCAGGGACTTGTTAACATTTATGCGCAGTCCTGAGGCCGCACCAAAGCGGTCCAAGAGGTGCAACAGAGCGGGGAGGGCCTCCAGCGGAGAGGTCAGGTAGAAAAGAGCATCATCGGCGTAAAGGGAGATGATATTCGCAGTGTCCCCCACCACGATACCCCATTCCTGCAACTCCTTACGGGCCGATATGGCCAGGGGCTCAATTGCGAGGGCAAATAAGAGGGGGGACAATGGGCAGCCCTGTCTGGTGCCCCTCCCCAGCGTCCACTCATCAGAGCGGGCCGAACCCAGACGCACCCTGGCCCGGGCCGTCCGATATAATATCCGTATCCACTCTCGAAAGCCAGGACCAAATCCCATCTTAAGAAGTACATGCATCAGGTATCCCCAATGCACTGTATCAAAGGCTTTGGCCAGGTCAACGGAGACCAGCACATGGGGAGTGTCTCGCCCCCGGACCTCGTGCAATACGTGGTTCAGGCGGCGTAGGTTCATCGCCGTGTTGCGACCAGGAACAAAGCCACATTGGTCCGGATGGACGAGCTGAGCGACGTGCGGGGCAAGGCGATTGGCCAACAGTTTGGTCAGGATTTTCGCGTCTGAATTAATCAAGGTGATAGGACGATACGAGGCGGGGTCTGTACTGTCACCGCCCGGTTTCAGGATCATACAAACCTCACCCTGATTCAAGGTGGGTGGGAGGTCACCTGTGCGTAAGGCTTCATGGTAAACCTGCAAAAGGAGGGGGGCCAGGGTGTGCCCGAACGTATGATAAAACTCTGCAGGGAATCCATCCCCGCCAGGGGTTTTGGCTCGTGGGAGGGCGGCAATCGCCGCGGAGATTTCACCGAGCGTCAGTTTGAGATCAAGTTCTTTTGCCGCTGCCTCTGGGAGGGTCGGCAAGCCAATGTTTTCGAGGTATGGGCGGTAGACCTCCTCAGAGATAGACTGGTCAGACTCATACACAGCCCGCAGGTGGTCCCGCAGAACCGTGAGTACAGCAGCTTCCGAGTGGACCATATCGCCATTGGGCGCCCGCAGGGCTACTATACGCTCAGCCGTGAACTCCCGACGAAGTATCCAGGCCAACAAGCGGCCAGATTTATCCCCCTCTCGATGCAGCCTCTGTCTATATTGCCCCAGCGTAAAGCGATCGAGCCTCGTGAGAATATCATGGATCGATCCAAGGGCCAGGCCCTCCGCGCGCTGATCCGAGATGTCCGGGTCAGGGCGGGGTTGGACACGCAAGAGCTCCGCCTCCGCAGTCTGTAAGTCTGATAGTAGTTGTTTCCTGACTCCGTACGTCAGGCCCATACATGCACCGCGGACGACCGCCTTTAGTGCCTCCCACTTAGTGGAATAGGACAAGTCACTCCCCGCCCAGTTGAGTTCCAGATAATCGGAGAGGGACGTCGCCACATGGTCCCGGGCCACCTGATCCTGAAGCAGATCAGTCGGCAGTCTCCACGAGCGGGGACGTTCCGTCCGGTCAGGCCATTGCGCCAGGCACGTGACCGGAGCATGATCCGACAGGTATCGAGCCTGGTGCGTGACCGTCAACGTGAGAGAGGAGGGGAGATTGGCCGCCAATATTCTATCTAGTCTGCTGTGAGTGCCATGGGTCGGGGAGTAACAAGTGTAAAGCTTCTGTGTGAGGTGACACGCGCGCCAGACATCGATCGCCCCTATATTATGCATCACATCCCGCAAACACGCCGTCATACGGGGCTTAGTACCCGCCCGGGGTGGATTACGGTCCAGTTCATGATGTAGGACACAGTTAAAGTCCCCGCACCAAAGGAGGGGCGCGTCCAGGCTAGGAGCCACCAGGTCCTGCATGCGGGAGAAAAAAGCTGGATCATCAATGTTCGGCGCGTACGTGTTAAAGACCAGAAGGACCTTATCGTCCAATCTGAGTTTCGCCAATATGTACCTGCCTTCCACATCCGCATCAACATATTGGACAGCGCATGGAACCCCAGGGGCCACCCAGATTAGGACCCCCCTAGCGTATGTAGAGTATGAGGAGTGAAATAGCTGGCCTCTCCATTTCTTGGCTAGGCGCTGCGCACCATCATCATCCAGGTGGGTCTCCTGTAAACAAGCAACTGAAATCCCATGGCGTTTTAGGAAGGTGAGGACCCTGTGTCTCTTAGTGCACGTACCCAGGCCACGCACATTCCACGTCAAGAATTTAAACCCCATGACCACGATACATGCCCAGCCGGGCAACAGTTTACACACAGCCTAGGCTGTCGCCAGTAGGCCCTCGCCACAAAGAAGTTCAAGAATGCATCGCACAAAGCAAGCGTCCCGCTAAGCAGAAGCAACATGCGCCAAATGCCAGTGTCATCAGTGTCACACCCCAAGTCCCGCCCCCAACAACCCCAACATACGAAATATTAACTGGAACCCCAGAAACCCCACCACCCACGAGCAATAGGATAGCAACAACGAGAAACGCCACCCCGCCCTTCCCCCGCCCGTGCCAGGACGTGCACAGCCACCCCATTCAACACTCTCCACTCGCACACACACACAACAAAACAACCCAACCCACCCCCCCTCCCAGCTCCCCGAAAGACCCAAAGAATCCGGTATACGACCCCGGACACCTCTCCCCCCCTTAGTCAGCAGCGCGGGAGGAGCAGCTCACACTCACAACCCCCCCACTCGGTGCACATGCAACCCAGTCGTCAAATGCAGGCATCGATCAGTGGACAATCACCCACTACATCCACTTCGAACGAGCAGAGATTTTAAAACCACTACTGGGCAATAAGGAACCTCATAACAACAGCAATCGCACAGCAGAGTCAGTGCAGGCAGGGCCAGGATCATTCCAAGTCTAGAGTCTGTAAAGCAGTTTCCGGGACCACTAGGCCCGCAGACTCCGCGTTCACCGGCGTCACCAGCAGGGTATCCGGGACCAAAATGTCATCAGGTGCAGCCGCACCATGCAACCGTGACTCAGCCTTGTCAGGCGAGGCTTCCATCAATATGGCTCCGTCCGGACCCACCGTGGGCCGAGTCTCAGGAGGATCACGAGATCCAGAACGGCGATTCCTCCTGCCACGTCGTCGTTTCTGCGGCCTGGTCCCCCACACTTCACGCGATCCTCCTCTCTCACCCGGGGGCAGATCATCCCCTCTGATCTCGAGCCACTCCCATACCTCTGCCGGCGTCTCAAAGAAGTGTGCCCGGCCCTGGGAGAGCACCTTGAGCTTAGCAGGGTATAAGAGCATATACTGCAGCTGCATGGCGCGTAGCTTCTGCTTGACCCCCAAGTAAGATTTTCTTTGCTCCTGCACCTGCTGGGTATAGTCGGGGTAAATGGAGATGCGACTGTTCTCGATCATGTGGGGCCCCGACTCCCTCGCCGCCTTGAGGATGCAGTCCCGGTCTTTATAGTTTAGGATTTTTGCAATGAGGGCTCTAGGGGCCTCGCCAGGCCGCGGAGGGGGCACCAGGGCTCTGTGGGCCCGCTCCACAATAAAGACACTGGACAAACCGTCCGGACAGAGATGCTCACGGATCCAGGTCTCCAGGAATCGTTCAGGGTTTCCTGCCTCCAGCCGCTCCGGGACCCCCAGGACCCGTATGTTACTTCGGCGCGCCCTACCTTCTGCATCCTCGGCGCGTCTCTCCACAGCTCGGGTAGTAGAGGCAAGCTGAGAGAGAGACTTCTGTAGGGACGCTACCTCCCCCTGCAGCTGAGTAATGTTGCCCTCTGCGTCCGAGACTTTATCCGCCACCTTGCGAAGGTCAGTCCTCAAAAGGTTCACGTCCACGGACACTGTCTCAATCTGGCGCTCTAGGGCAGTGTGCGAACCCTGTATAGCCTTAAGAAGTTCCGCCCTGGACGGCTCCGGTGACTCCCCATCCCCATCTCCAACGCCCGTTTGGCGCGTGATCCTCTGCGGTGGCAGGCGAGGGGTAGTATACTGTGTGATCGTGTTGGGTTGGGTAGCCTTAGGGCCACGGCCAGTCCGGCCTGTCATATCTGCAGCCCCAGGGATCAATGTTCTCAGCGGGGCCCTCCGGGAAGGCACCCAAGCAGGGCAGAGTGCGCACCACCACAGCGCCGGAAAGAAAATGGGCAAGCAGTGCCCGGGTCCACAAGGCCAAGATCGCAGTAGGCAGCGCAGGTCACAGTTCAGATGCCACCAGAGCGCAGTATCACGGGTTCACCTCCACCAACTTGCAGGGCAGAGCGGGGCACAGACAGACTCTTCCACCGGTCGCCACCGATCCCAAGGAGGCCGCCCAAAACCAAGTCCAAATGGCAGACAGCCGGGGGAGGGGCGCCGTACGTCCACGGGTCCAACAGCCTCCCTGTGAGCCCCCCCGGCGTCCCACGAGTGTCAGGGATCCCGATCTGCCCCAGGGCACAGGATACTAGGCAGCGGGAGGGGACACAGGAGTGGCAGATCCAGAGTGGTCGGGCGCTGAGAGGATCACAGCAGACTAAGGCCCCCACACGCACCTCCGCGCCACAGGGGGGGCCAGGGCAGATTGGTTCCACAGCCCCCGCTCCCAGATGAAGGCGCCCCGTCCTCCGGTCGTGCAGCTCCAGCAATCAGGGAGGGGCGGGCCCTCCGCACTTCAGCCCGGCAGGGCCTCGTAAGATGGCCGGCACCTCCGTCCCTCTCCCCTCCTTACCGCAACACAGCAGGGCCGCAGTTCTCCGGCACCGCCGTTGCCCGGTCCGGGCCAGGATCTCACAGCGGGCAGCCGGCGGGCATCAATTTACGGACCCAAGCTGCTCACATCACCCGCTGTCCGGCCCAGCAAGTAGGCCAAAGCCTCGGTGTCGCGTGAAGGAGCACGCCGGCGCCGCCCTCAGGATCAGCCAGGCTGCCGATCGCGGCGGATTGTCGACCACGGGTCCGGTCCCTCAGGCACAGGAGTTCGGCGGGACTTCCACTGCCTCTCCGACGTGCATTCCCGGAGACGAGAGGGTCCGGGCAGGAGAAATAGCAGGATTTAGACGGTCTTCGGGACGGAGCTGGTGGAGCTCACGTCCTGTCGGCCATGCTGCTCGGCCATGCCCCCAATATCGTCTCTACTTTACTACGGAATCAATGCACCACAGGTTTGCTCATAGGGAGCCGCTGTGGCTTTCCAATTGGAATCCTTCCACCCCGATCATATACAAGGCAATAAATGAGATATCTACAAACCATTGTAGTCCATTCAGTCCTTCATTTCCCGGAACGTGCTGTATCGCTGCCAGGGCTGCTGGATCGGGAACTCCTAGATCTCGATTGGGAGCGCCTTCTGTTTCTGTGCCGGTGGGCAGAGTCTTTGGGATGATATTCAGCGTTTCTACTGACTGTCTCTTCTCCACGGCGTTGGGTCGTAGCAGGACCTTCTTCAAGCAAACGCTCTGCTTCTTCTGGTGTCGTAAAGAACCTGGATTTGTCTCAATCAAGTCCTTTCAGCTCAGCTGGGGAGAACATCATATATTTAAGTCCTTTGTCCCTAAGAGCTCATTTGATTCTTTCAAAGGAGCGGCGATCTCGCTGTACTTTCAGAGTAAAATCCGGGAAGAATCGGACCGTCCCGTTATCATAGAGAAGGTCGCCCTTCACCCTAGTTGCTTGCATCCCGATCACGAAAGTTCAATCATTTCCCCTTGTTGATGACAAGATTGGTGGTAACCATGAGCAGGATGAGTCACAAGGGTCGTCGGAGGATCTTTGATCAGTTTCAAGGGTCACTATACTAAGTCCCTCTAAAGAAGACATGCCTGTTGTCTATTACAGGCCCTACGCTGTCCGATTTATGGGGGTTAATTATATTTTTTATGCTTTTCCACATTGATTATGCTAATTTTCAGCAGAGGAGCAGTGGTAGCAGCGATGGGTTTGGAGCTTTAACCTTGCATGCTCTTTAAGATGGAATTAGGGTGCGTGTTTTCGAGTTGGCAGGTAAGCGGTCATTCTGGTTTCAGTGCTGAATTCCAAGACATGGGAGTAGGGCAGATATTGTTCAGATAATCCATTACCTTTATTCCCAATCCTCTAAGCTGGTGCTTTTTCTCTAAACCTAGATGGGCATTGTTCGGGAGAGCTATGTTATCAATGTGAGTGTCTCTTTCCACATCGTGGTAGGAACTTAACGGACACTATTTTCTGGGTTCCAATGTGCTCCAGGTCAGGGATGGAGTACAGCAATGTCACCATATTGCGTTGATTCAGGGTGCCTTGGTGGGCTTTTATTTCATATTCCGGGTAGAATAGAAGCTGTGTGTTTGAGCTCATGGAGTTTACAACTGGGGAAGCTTTTTAAAAAAAAATCTTTCTATTTAGAACTTAGGCTCTCGTGACAGTGACATATTACATTGCAATCCGTGGCGGGTGGACACACATATGACAAATAGGTACATACAAATCGGTGCGAACATCATTACTCTGCATAATCAAACCATAGTCCGTACATAATCTTATGATTGCATAGAGGCATTTTACGTATCCCACACTTTCCCTCTGTAACTCCTCCACGCCCCCCATATCTTTTCTCATTTCTTAGGGCACCCCCAGCTCTTGTAAATCACTCTTTCAGCCCTTTGGCACCAGTCCAGGTCGTTTTCCCATTCTTCCACAGTCGGTAAGATGTCGCTGCCCCACAAACGAGCTATGTTTCGCTTGGCGACCATGCTCGCCAATGCCAGCCAGATCTTATCGCATTTGGGGCAGGTGATGTCATTCGTTACTCCCAGGATATGCCATCTGGCCTCCAGCGGGAGCTCCGCCCCAATCACCTTGGACATTATGGCTGCCAAATTAGACCAGTACGCCCGGATCCTGACACAGTCCCACAAAATGTGAAAAAAGGAGCCTTCCTCCCCACACCCTAGCAGGCAGAACCTTGAGTCAGCGTACCCAATACGATATTGTGTTGTGCGGGGAGTGTAGGAGCGGTGCAGGACGCCCAGCTGGACCAACCGAAACCTTGCACGGCTTGCCACTTCCCTGGGGCTCTGCAGTGCTTCCCGCCAATCATCCTCCTCTAACAGCCCGACATCAGACTCCCATTTTTCTCGCAGCGGCTCCAGGGGATCGGGGAAGTTGTTGATAAGCTTTTTATACGTGAGGGAGATGGCTTTGTCTATCATTTGATCTAACAGCAATCTATCTTCTAGCGGGGCATATTCCGGTAGTTGATCGCCCTTCTGGAGATGTCGAAGGACGGCGTGTCGTACCTGCTGATAGTGCAGGAACTCCCCCCCTCCCATCTGGAATTCCTGTTGCAGGGCGGAGAACTCTAACACGTCTCCTCTTTTCCATAGATCTCCTAATACGTCAATTCCTATCAGGCTCCACTTGCCCAAGCCCTTCAGTTTCGTTACCTCTGGAAGGTGGTCCACGGCCCACAATGGGGTTTAAGCCGTGAGTTTCGCCTAGCACTTTTGTTGCTTTTCTCCAAACTCCCACCACCGTAGCCGTCTGGGGCAGCAGAGGCAGTCTGTGCCTACCCTTACGATAGAGCGCATCCAGGTAGGTACCACTCCCCAAGACCATGCGGTCTACTCTATAGGCTGGTTCATCCATCGGGGCGAACACCCACCCATTGACGTTTACCAGCTGTGCCGCCCAGTAGTAGAGTGTCATGTCAGGGACAGCTAGCCCCCCCTCGTACACCCCTCTCCGGAGCTTCCGCAACGCAATTCTCGGACATCCACCTCCCCAAAGCAATGTGCGACCTCCGAATTGATCACCCGGAAGATCTTCTCCAGGACCGGAAAAGGGGCACTCTGCAATACATAGAGGAGGCGGGGAAGGGCCATCATTTTAAATAGGATGGCTAGCCCCATCAAGGAGAGCGGGAGAGTCCTCCAGTGCACCACGTCTCCATGTAGGCGCTCCAATTGGGCCTGTATGTTCAGCCGCATGAATTCCTCCTCTGACGCCGTAATCCAGATGCCCTGATACAGGAAAGTGTCCTTCCATATCAGCCCGCCACAGACCTCACCCAAATCCAGGGGAAGCCCTGCCAGCCGATGACCCAGAGATTTATCCCAGTTAATACGATAACCAGAATGCTCCCCGAACGACCGTAGCAATAGCATCAGTCGCTGGATGGAGACCGCAGGCTCCTGTACATAAAGCAACACATCATCTGCGTATAACGAGATACGCTCCTCCCAACCTCCTCCTTGATCAATCCCTCGAACTATGGAATCAGTTCTAACCAAGCCGCCAGCGGCTCGAGGGCAAGGGCAAAGAGCGTCGGGGAAAGCTGGCACCCCTGTCTTGTCCCTGACCCAACTGGAACTCCCTGGAGAGGGTACCGTTCACGCGGACCCTTGCAAGCCTTTAACCAAGCCATAAAAGTATCACCGAAGCCCATTCTGGCCAAGACCGCATATATGTAGTGCCATTCCATGCTGTCAAAGGCCATGTGGACATCCAAGGACAGGAGAGCTGCTGGCACAGCAGGACGAGTGGACACCGCCTGGAGCACCCCGAACAGGCGCCTTAAGTTGAGCCTGGTGTTCCTATGGGGCATAAAGCCCGATTGATCTGGATGAATCAAGGATTGGGTTACCGCCCCTAACCGGGTGGTCAGAACCTTAGTTTCAAAGTTAAGAAGGGAGATAGGTCTATAGGAGCTACACAAATCCTGTGGTTTGCCCGCTTTATGAATTACAACTATCGTGGCTGACCGAAGGTCCCTCGGGAGCAACCCGTCCTCTCTGGCAGCATTGAACATATTCAGCATGTGGGGGGCGATCCGACCCGACACACACCGGAACGCCTCTGCGGGAAACCCGTTGGGACCCGGGGCCTTTCCTGTCTGCAGATCACTCATGGCCGCCTCTACCTCTTCCACCTTAATGTCGGAATCCAAAAGGTCCCTATCCTCCTGGGTCAATACCGAGAGGGGTATATCACTTAAAAAGGCAGCGCACTCCCATTCTTGTTTCTCAGTGTGCGATTGATAGATGGATTCGTAATAATGCGTTAACGCCTCAGCTATTGCCGCTCCGGCATCCCTCGTGGCCCCGTCGCCCCGCCGGATACCCGGGACCCAATTGCGATCTCTATCCCTCTTCTCTAGCCAAGCTATCATCCTGTTTGCCTTGTCCCCAAGATCATATACTCGCCTCTGCGTCGCAATAGCATGAGACCGTGCCTGGAGAGTCAGCACATCCCTCAGTTCTTCCTCTTTGAGGCGCATTGTGTGCCCACAGGGCGGTGTGTAGAACACGAGCAGCCTTTTATGCCCAAGAGTTTCAGAACAGCTCTAATCCTTCGAAACTCATATTTAAGGTGTTAAAGGATCTTATGGCTAAGAGGACAACGGCGGCAGAAATATGTTCAGACCCCCATTGTGAGGGTCTGACCTCCTTTTTTCTTGAAAAAGTTCAAGCTATCTACCGAACCTTCTAGACGGGCTCTCCAAACTCAGAGTGGGTGAGATGCATCTTGGGAGGCAGTGAGTGTCTTACTATCCTGCCCTCCCTATCTATGGAGGCCTTTGATTCCTTGAGCCTTAAAATTAAGTCATGATCTCCCGCAGATCCGTTGAAACCGGCTCAGCTTAAGAACATGTCACCATTATGCCGCACTCCGGTGCTGTCTCTGATCAATCTGTCACTTTCTTCAGGTGTAGTCCCCATTAGGTGGAAGCAGGCTGTAGTTACACCTATTTTGAAGAAGGCTACACTTGACCCCCTTAAACCTGAGAACTACTGCCCTATTTCCTTGCTTCCTTGGGCCACGAAAGTCGCTGAGGCCCATGTGAATGGCATTGTTGCAGACCATCTTACCAGGGCTAACATTCTTGACCCTACCCAGAATGGGTTCCGTGCGGGCCATAGCACGGAGACGGCCCTACTTTCTATGGTCGAACATCTGCGTTCTGTGCTTGATGCGGGTTGGACGGCGGCACTATTGTTATTAGATCTCAGTGCCGCGTTTGACACGGTCTCGCACAGGATATTACTTCAGCGACTTGAGGAAGTAGGTGTCAAGGGCTCTGCCCTATGCTGGTTTCGGTCTTTTCTTGCGGAAAGGTCATTCCAGGTTGCGATTCCACCTGGTAAGTCCAAATCCTATCCGTTGGACCTGGGGGTCCCACAGGGGTCATCGCTGAGTCCCACTCTATTCAATCTTTACGTGAGGCCGCTGGCTGCGGTCGTCAAGCAATGGGGCTTGAAGATGGTTCATACGCTGATGACACGCAGCTGGCGGTCACGCTGAGTGGGGACTCAGATATGGAGGCTCCCAGGTTCCGTGACGGTTTACGGGTAGTGGCCAACTGGATGAACTCCAACTGTCTCCAGGTAAATACCAAGAAGACTGAGGTTATGGTGGTCGGCAAGCAGGCGGGGCTGTGGGGTGACACGTGGTGGCCTTCTGAACTAGGTGTGACCCCCTCTCCAGTTTCGGAGATAAAAAATCTTGGGGTCTGGCTTGACCCGACCCTCAGTTTTATCTGTCACACCAAGAAGGTGGCGGCCTCCTGCTATGGCATTATCAGATGACTTAGACCTATTCTCAAATTTTTTGATGCCTCCACCAGACAACTGGTGGTTCAAGCATCAGTGCTGTCCCGGCTGGATTATGCCAGCTCGCTTCTGGCTGGGATCAATCAGTCAGAACTCATCCGGCTGCAGCAAGTTCAAAATGCCACAGCCAGAGTGGTGATAGGTCTGCCTAGGCGGTGCTCGGTTTCCAAATTCTTGCACTCTCTCCACTGGCTCCCTGTAAATCAGAGGATCAAATTCAAGGTTCTCTGCCTTGCGTTTAAAATCCTTAAGGGTACGTCTCCCCAAATTCTGGAGAATCTGTTGACACCTTATGTACCCCCGCGAACCCTCAGATCCTGGGTCAGAATCTGGCTGTGGTTCCGCTCTTTAGGCTGAGTAGAGTTGGTGGCCGCTCTTTTCGAGTGCTAGCGGCGAATTGGTGGAATTCCCTTCCTCTTCATATTCGGGCCATTGATGACCTTCTTCAGTTTAGACGTGCTATCAAGACCTTCTTATTTGCTTAGCTCTCATGCTATTCCTGTGGCCTTTTTCCTTCTGTCGGTGTTGTGTTGTGTTTGCCTTGTCAAAGCGCCAGGACGCCCCTTCGCTGGGGCAGCTGTGCGCGGTATAAGTAAAAATAACATAACATATTGACCAGCTCCTGCTCCCGGGTGTCCCCCCGGTCTGTTCCAGGGCTTGAATTTCAATTTCTAGACCATCAACCTGAGCCTGTTTCTCCTTCCTCCTCTTTCCAGTTTCAGCCTGCACAAAATCTCGAGCTACGGTCTTAAAAACCTCCCAGACAGTACAGTGAGACCTAACCGAGCCCACATTCTCATCCAAATAGAGCTCAACCCGATCTCCGAACCGCTCCTGAAACTCCTGATCTTTTAATAGGAAAACATCCAATCTAGGAGGGGTGGACCAATCTCGCACGGTACCTCTCATCTGCATTTCCACCGGAGAGTGGTCAGATATTCCTCTCGCCTTATGACAACTGTTGTGAAAGAGCCCCATGTGCCCCACCTGCGTGAAGAAATAGTCAATCCTGGACCCTGGCCCATGTGCTGCCGAAATGTGCGTGTACTGTCGAAGGTGGGAGTTATTCGCCCTCTAGAGGTCCACCAAGCCCAGTGCGCTAACAAACTCCCTAAGCTGATGTCCCGCCCCGATAAGATGGGGACCTTGACCTATCTACCTCCCTTACCATCACATCATTCATGTCCCCTCCCATGATCAGGACTCCGTCTGGCAATTCTAAGAGCAACTTCCCCAGATCTGGAAGTGTAGTGCCATACAACCGTGGTGGAATATAAACCGAACAGAGGTTGATCGTGTAGCCCTCCCACCGCCCGGAGACAGCTACATAGCGCCCCAGTGGATCAAACCATATGCAATTAACTACTAGTGCTAGTGAGTTTTTCACCAGGATCCCAACCCCCTTGGAGCCCGAAGTGAAGCCAGCATGTGCCTGCAGTGTGTATCCAAACCTATTGAGGGCCGTATAATGGTTTCCCACTAGAAGTGTCTCCTGGAAGAAAACTATATCCGGGGCATGTCTGTGGAGGTATTGAAGGACCATGGCGCGTTTGATTTTGTTTTGCAGACCATTGACATTCCAAGATAAGATGCTAATCTTCTGTGTCGTCGATGTATGTGCCATAGTGCATGAGTAGCAAACAATAGGAAAACACTCACCCTACCCCACCACCCTCATGTCAGTCAACCCTACTACTGGAGCCCTTCGAACACAATTCTGCAAACAGCAAAATACATAGATCAAACAACCAACTACCCTCCCCCAACACCCCGCTCCCTCCCCCCACCCTGGTACCCTGCTTCTCAGGTCAACGTGACCCAGAGTACCCCAACCAGCAGAGTGCCTGTCGCCCATGAAAACGAAAACTTTGGGGATGTGCGCGACGACCAAACAGGCCGCCCAGGGATGACAACCAGCCCACCCATCATAGGGTTAGCAACCACAGCACCTCGACCCCGGGGAGATCAGGAAAACAATAGGAGCAAATTAAGCCAAAGCATCAATGCAGCCAATCCGGTCCCCTCCCCCCCACCGCCCCGGCCCACTTTGGGAGTCAGTGTAAGACCAAATGTCTCGCTCATCAATCAGTCAGGACAAATAACTCCCTTCACAGCAAGTTCCCAACAGCGGAGCGTTCATACATTACATGCGCCTCCACACAAGTCTCCAGACTGCAACTTTCTCAACCACCTCAGCTAAGGTCAGGCGAGGCAGACAAGCTCCGAGCCCTCGCGCCACCAGGCCTCCAGATCGCATCCGGGCGCCTTCTACTGCTCTCTGCCGATCCAGTAGAGGAGGCTGGGGACCATTCCGCCGTGTCCCTCCAGCCATCCCCCGGCCGCTGACTGTCGCGATGGTGCTCCTGCTCCTCCAGCCATGCAAAGCCCTCCTCCCATGATGTGAAGAAATAGGATTTCCCATGCAGAAGAACCTTAAGGCGTGCGTGAAAGAACATCCTGTACTTGATGCCACGGGTCCAGAGCTCTCTTTTGACAGCGTCGAACGATCTGCGTTCCTGCTGGACCTTGATGGTAAAGTCCGGGAAAAATCGGATGGTGGCATTTTCAATCCGTATGTCCCCATGCTGTCGCGCGGCTTGCAGGATGGCGTCACGGTCCCTATAATTCAGGACCCTAGCAATAATTGTTCTGGGAGGAGCGCCGGGGCGAGGAGGTGGGATCGGGGCCCTATGCACACGTTCAATGACAAAGAACTTGGAGAGTCGCTTGGGCTTTAAGTGGTTCAAGATAAGGTCCTCCAGGAAGAGGTCAACGCTTGGCCCCTCCATTTTCTCCGGAACCCCTACCACTCGCACGTTGTTCCTCTGGGCCTCCCTTCTTGGTCCTCCAGCCTGGCCTCAGCGCACCTGTGCTGTTGAGTTAACTGCTGGACCTGGTCCTGCAGCTCCTTGGTGGTCTGTTGGAGGTCCGCAATCGCCATCGCATTCTGTGTCGCCTTCTCGGAGGTTTTATTCAGATCGGCCCGCTGGAGGGCCATGTCAATCGAGACGGCGTCTATCTTGGCCTCCAACGTCGCCCCCAGGGACTGAATCGCCTGCATGATGGCTGCCAGAGACGGCTCGGCTGTCCCGGAGACTCCAGGGGGCTCAGCCGCAGCCCCCCCAGTCAGCGCTGTGTAGTTGTCCATGGTGTTTGTTTGCGTGGTGGTGGACTTCTTGGGGCGCATTGCGTTCCTCGCGGTGGCCCCTGTCACAGGCTCCTACCACAATCACTGCGCCACCCCAGATGACCAAAGCAGCCCAGGGAAAGAGCGTTCCAATGCACACTATTGCTGCCACGAAAGGTAATGCAGGTTAGGTCTCACCACCTCTGCGCCATAGGTGTCCGTGCCTGGGCTTCCCTGCACAATCTTCCACTGCTGCACATTAGCTGGGTCCACGCCCGGCCCTTCGCCGTCACCAGAATACGCCAGCACCAATGTATACCAGCCACCAGGCCAATTCCTCTGCGCTTCGCACTATCAGGGGCCCCGGGGCCGTCAGGAGAGCACCGAGGAGCTCAGGTCCCCCTCACCAGTTGCAGGCCTTCACCAAGGAACGTAGGCCGAGACCCGGCCAATGTGGGCGCTTCCCTGCACCCGTCACACGGATGCATGGCCACAAGCAAGTCGAGTGCCCCTCCCGTGCAGCAAAGGGCAGGAACAACACAGAGGGTGCAGAAAGAGGCTCCGCTCCCCGGGGCAAGCAGCAGCCAGGCGAGCCTCTCCACTCCCCGCCGGCTGAGCCCCGCGCCACCAGAAGTGCAGATGCTGGCACGCGCCCTCCCGGGACGGCTCGCACCATAAATTTAGGCTGTTGCTTCAGGCGGTGAACAGGCCCCGCAGGCCTCAAAGTTGCTGATCGGCGGATCCGAGCCGTCCGGCGTGTCAGGGAGGTTCTTAGCGTACCGCCCGACTCCGGAGCTCTCAGGGATTCGGGGGACGCTCTTAGGTTGGTTCTGCATCAGGATTAAGTGGCGGATATTCGGGGCTTTAGGAGCACCCCCGGGCGCGCTTCGGTGTTAAGCGGCCATCTTGTTCGCCTCCAGGCCACGCCCCCACAACTGGGAAAGCTTTAGGTGTTGTTTGGTCCCCTAATCCCTTGTTTTTTAATCCCTTGTATCCTGCGGTTTTAGCGAAAATACCCCAGTTGCACTTTGTTGTGGTTCATGCTGATTGGAGAGCCACAGGCCAGCAGACTTAATTGCTCCTCTCCTCCCAGACCTTTGCTGGCCCCTGTCAATGTTTCGCTGTGGACAGTGTGGCTCCTTGGTGGAACTACAAGCTGGTAGTCTTGATGGCTTGTTTCGGAGCGCATCTAGTGGCAAAGTGGCTGGGGGACATGTGGCTCCACGGAGGGATTGAAGACTGATTGAGTTGTGGATCTATTATGCGCTGGCTCACAGTGTTTACGCAGTTGGGGTCTGGAGATCTTGGACATTCCTCCTCATCCACACCATCGGCCGAACACTTCTGTACCGGCACAAGCTGCTGCGTGGCTTTAACGGCCATCTGGGTAGTCTGTTGCTCCACTGCAGCGGTTGATGCATGTTTAGTCATTGGTTTGACTTGTAGTGATTCTTGCATCTGTTTCGAAGTTGCTGGAACCTTTACCTGTTGGGGAGTTTGCAAGTTTGTCTTAGACGTAAAGATTCAAAATAGGTTTTGCTCTTTAGTTCTCGTGGTCCTTGTTTAGAAGTCAATAGATTGTTTCAACCTTTGCGCATTCTTTTTCATTCCCTCTTGGATAGGGATTCTGTTACCCCCCAAAGTGGGACCCACCGCCTCCTCGAAGGTTAATGGGCTTGATTTTTTGGGTGTCTTCCCTTCACATGGTGTTGGGGTCTCCATTAGGATGGTTTGAACAACGGGGCTGGAGCATGCAATATTTTCACAGGGGTTTCCCTTTTGAATAGTGGCAGAGCCTATATTAGGCCTGTTTGTGTGGGAGAACTGGTATTTGTAGGTACAGGAATTTTGGTTTCTTTTGATTTATGAGGTTCGGGTGGTGGAGGATCACTGCCTGGTTGATCAAAGTTTGGTGCTGGTTGTAAGAGTGCAATACCGATATTACTTCAGCCATGCAAACGGGGAGTTCCCTCAACTTACTGATTATAGGAGTACATCCACTGTTATGTCTGAGTGTCTGCTGACATTTTGTGAGGTTAGTGGTCCATTTCCCCTTTTCAGAGGAATTAGTACTAGGGTTGCTGTGAAAATAAACCAAGCTTTGTTTAGCGCAGAGTGGACGTTGAGGTTCTGTGGATCTATGGGTGGAACCCTAAAGCTATGTGATAGTCCAGATAGTGGCTAAGTAATGCACTGGTAAGATTCAACTGGTCACCAGGGTCTTGACACTTTGTTGCTTCTTGTGTTCCCCCTTGAGCCTTGGGAATTGCAAGTCCGGGTGCAGATAAGGGAGGGAAAGGAAATAAGGTAGCCGGCGAGGGGTCTGAAGACACTAGGGTGCCTTCTACTTCGCCTCAGCACTGTGTTTCTGGTGCTCAGGTCTGTAGTTGGGGAGCAATGCCTGAATCTGGTCCCTTGTCCCCTATCCTTGGTTCTTGGGCAGGGAGAGATTGAATTGTAATTACAATTGCAGCTTGATGTTACAACCTCAGTAATTATGTTGTGGTCCTGCTAGACCTGCTGAGGGTCCTTTTGAAGGAAGCATTCCCTTGTGGGCAGTAAGGAAGTCTGTGATGAAGACAGTGATAAGAGCAGAAGAAGGTGGCTTGATAAACGGTGGGAGCAGGCCTGGCTAGGTGGGGTTAAGAAGGGATTGGGGAGCATCAGGAAACACACGCCACACAGGACCTTGGCCCGGCTGGCTCTGAGCATCTGGCACCTACAGTGGCCTGCAGCAGCTACTGCCACAAAGCACTCACCACCACTTTCCCGAGCCCCCAGCGGTAAGTGGTAGGGTATACCTTGGTGGTCCTCTCGCCTCTCCTTGCACTACCTCTTTGCAATACTGTGCACCAGCCCTCAAACCCTCCTTGAAAATGGGTGGGTGGTTAGGCAGAGGGAGGGGAGCTAGACTAAAAACCAGGAGAGGGAGCAAACAGGCAGCAGAGAGGACCAGCACACAAAGGCCTAGACTGACCAGTTGCTGGTGGAGAGGATCGCTGCGTGCTTGCCTGCCTTACCTCACTCCTCGGCACACCTCTGAAATTCTAGTAGTTACGCTCGGCGCCCCCGCATGGGTGCTCCTCAAATCCACAGACCACAGACTCCATCTGTGGCTTTCAGGGTTCATCCACTGCTCGTTATGCTGTGATTCCGCCCCACCCTGCCCTGCTATCTAAACCCTCATTTTTCAATGCTTTGCTCATGTTGAATGCTGAATCTCAAGTGGAACATAACATGAACTATCAATGCAAAGGCACAAGCACTATCACTGTGTGTCTAACTATTCCAAGAGAAGCCACAATGAGTATTTCCCTACTCTCTCCGTTTATACAGTTTAGTGCTGATGCCACTCCTGGCCACTGCTTTGTCTTGCTTTTTCTCCTCCAGCATGTATCATTAAAAAGAAGAGTCTGAAGCACTGGAATGGTTTATTAGACATTTAACATGTATAATTTCAAGGTGAAAATTAGCAATTATGATGGTGACGCAGCATCTGTGTGTATCTGCAGGTGGCCATATCCACCAATGACCAAACATTTTTGACAACACTCATAAACCTCTGTCAGATTCAGCTTTGAGCTTTGGTGCACGTGTCTTCTGGCTTGTAACCTACTGGCCTTATATTGAGATTCCATAAAGGACAACATGAGGGTACATAACAGCTGGAACATGTTTGGAAATTAAACAATTGCCCCAGTTCAATGTAGGAGACAAAATTGCGGCACTGCACTTGACTAGGACTAGCACTATGAAATAAATACATCTTTTTGATTCATTCTATCACCAAAGATGCTTATGATAACCTTTAGCACAGGTAAGTAGCTCCTTGTATTACAATAGAGGTGGTCACAATATATTTCAAAACATTATTGTCAAAAATAAAAAAAAGTATCGTTTGTACACCGAAAGAGACATTTCCCATATTTGCACTACATCATTTATGAACTCCACAAGTTTCACTCATGGATGGCAGGGGTTGCAATTGCTCTCAATATGCTGCTGATTGCACAACCTGTGGGCTGACTGCAACATCTATGATTTAACCAATCTGATTACTGATCTTATAAGATAACAGTGGGTGTCATTGAAGGAAGTGGCATGTTTTGGTTCACCCGGGTCACTCACGACCACCTCTCAGCCTTCCACACCAAATGAAGAGTCAGGCACACAGCAGAGAATACTAACCAAGTATATGTTTATTCAGATACATTTGAGTGGAGCCCCGTCTGCCAGTCGCTTAGGGGTGCTGCAGAGACGACTGACTTTAGCAAACATAGCGATACATTATGTACATTTCAGAACCAAGGAAGACCCACCCATAATTGAATTTTCCAGGTAGGTGCAGTTAACAAAAAGAAGTACAGGAGGGTTAGTTTCGATTCTGAGGCTGGGCACACAGTATCTTCTACCCAAGGTCACTCTGTCCGTGCCCGCCACTAGACTGATGAGAGAAGGCCTCTATCTAGTGGGAAAGGTATGCACTAATAAAAACAGTGTATTCATAAGCAGAGCAAGGCCTAACCTTGGAGAAATTAAACTTTCCACAGCCTGCTTCACAAGGAGACAATAAGAAGCTAATGGCATGATTCAAAATGGCGGCTAAACATAAAATGGTGCAGTGAATGCTAACTTACATAAAACAACTGCACGAACAGAATAGCAATTTCATCAGACCCTCCTTTTAGCATTCGCTAACTAATTTTATATGGTGGGAGGAAAAGACATAACATTCTTATAAGCAAAGGGACATCAATACTCGGAACAATCCATATACTCATCAGGAATAGAAGCTGCAAGGGATGATGTAGAATCAAAGATGCCCTTATCAATCTGCATCACTTCATCAATCTGTTTTTGTAACATAAGTGCTGCATTAGTATCATAAACTGGCATTTTCGGCTTGGGAATAAGGATAGTGACGCAATAGGAGCAACAAGCTAGAAAACATTGTATGCAGAGGCAACACATGAAGAAAATGCCGACAACTACAGCTAGAAAAGTGAGGATCTTCCAACCCCAGGATGTGAGTATGTTCCAGAACCACCCCAATAGGGTCCCAGTACCTGTCGCTTGGTGTTTGTCAGACAAACGTCTATGCAATTTATGTAAAGCTGCATACACATTGGGAGGGTGATCAGGTATGTAAGCACAACAACTGCTGCCAATAACGCAACAGGCCCCACCCCTATCTGCAAGTATGACATCTAACACCATCCGGTTCTGCAAAGTGACTAATCTTGTAGCCTGGAGCTCAGCAATGATGTTTGTCAGTATGGGGGCGTGGCTAAGCACGCAGCGAGGCTGGAAGCGTCCTAAAAGAGCTCCGGTGTGAACCTCCACATCGGGGGTAATTTATCCGATCAATACTCCGACTAGCCGGCCACAAATCGGGGAATAGTGCTGCGGGAACATCGACCAAGTTTCGAGCTTCTGCGAGCTCCGGGTCCGCACCGACACCACCGAGGGAGACTGGGCCGGGCGAAGAGCAGCCGCGCCGGCGGGACTCGCCATGCAAGACCGAGGGCTGAGCCGGAAGTGTGGGCCGCGAGAGCTGGTGAGGAGTGCGAGCTACGCGGAGGAGGCCGAGCTGGGGCACTGCACATCATCGCCGACCCTTTGAAACCCTCCGGTGAGGCTGCAGTCGGACGATACCCATAATAGAGGCGAAGAAGTGGGGCGCCCACGACGGACTAGAGCCGTCGACTGTGAAGGGAAACAGGGCACGAGCACGGCTGCCGGTAAGGAGAGCCCCCCCCCCTGGCTGCGGAATCGAACGGCGGCCGATTTCGGGAGGGAATGAGAGCGCAACAGCGGCAGTGAGCGGCAGGCGGAGGCCCGCCATCTGGAGACCTGCACGCCCGCCCGCAGCCACTGGCGCCGGAAACCCGAAGGGAAGCCCCGAGCCACAGGGACGCTCAGGTCAAGGCCTGGGGACCCCGCACCGCACCGCTCGGCCCAGTGGGCGCAGGTGGGTCGAGGCCACGAGCACCAACTGGCCCTTCCGTGTTGTCAGGAAAAGGCGCCTACACCGGCGCGGCAACCAGGCACTATGAGCCTATAGCACCACTACGGATTCGGAGCGGGGGAGGCACACCCAGGCCCGACACCCTTGGGGGGACCCACTACAAGTTTAAAACTGGTGATACCGGCGACGAGACGTGCAGGTGTTCCCGGGGACAAACGCAAGGCCTACGCCCCACCACCATCGAGGTGTGCATAAGCCAGCCGAAGCAGGCCACCAGAACGGCGCACCGGAGAGGACTAAGGCCACCGCAGGGGCGCATAGCGAAGCAGCCCCCCGGCAGACCGAACGGGATGTGACCACCCATGAGGATTTAACCAGGGTTGAGGAAGCAGGACTGCTGAGGGGGGCGCCACCGGCCGGGAGCCCTGCAGTCAACAAGGGCGCTGAAGACCACGAGACGCACTGAGGGGAGGTCGTGAGGCCTCAATTCCATTGCAGATTTACACCAACGAGTGGAAAACGTCGCGGTAGAGCAGCGCAGGAAGCAGAGCACACAACTTCTGGGGCCGAATACCACTGCCGAACACGCCTAGCCGGAGGACGCCGAGGAAGTGCAACACACACCAGAATAATAAGGCCTGCACCCCGGCCTGACCGGCCTGACCACGATCAGCACACTGAGCTCCTGCCTACAAAATCACCTCACAAGCGCGGTGACGCTACACCTGCACTGAATTATCACCCAGCAGAGCGAGGACTCACGCGGCCCTACCAGGCCATCCTGCCCCGGACTCCTACTTTCCCTAACCTGTGGCCTCGAGCCCCGGAACATTGCCGAGCAGCGACGCCGGGAGTCACTCCTGCAACGACATAAGCGAGCAGGACCCTGCCCATGTCTGGAGGTGCGGGGAAGCGCGCGGGAGCTGGGGGCACACACCCGAAAGGCAAAATGGACAAGACACCGAAGTCGGGTGAAATAGACC
Organism: Lissotriton vulgaris; assembly: GCF_964263255.1. Classification (NCBI taxonomy): domain Eukaryota; kingdom Metazoa; phylum Chordata; class Amphibia; order Caudata; family Salamandridae; genus Lissotriton; species Lissotriton vulgaris. The sequence goes on along the minus strand of NC_141687.1, from coordinate 1,323,633,934 downwards.
CAGTGACGGCCAGATTGGACTTAGTCCTGGCAGCCATGGAACGTCTAGAGAATTCCATACAATCCACCCGCACATCGCTGGAGGCGAAAATTGACGGAGTTGCCATAGACCTGACGCACCTGAGGGCGGATCACAACAAACTTGCTGAACGCACCTCGACTCTGGAACACACCGTATCGGACCTGGAACCACGAGTTACGCAATCAGACAAGCAACTGAAGGACCTCCTCAACAGAGTCGAGTTCTTAGTAGACAGGGCAGAGGATGCAGAAGGACGGGCAAGATGCAACAACGTCCGAATAGTGGGATTGCCTGAAAAATGGGAAGGGAGAGACCCTACGACACACGTGGAGGACTGGCTCCGCGCCCTGCTGCCGGAAGGCGCCCTGTCGCCTCACTTCGTGGTTGAGCGGACACACAGGGTCCCATCCAGACCACTTCCAACAGGCTCTAACCCGCGCCCACTGCTCATCCGCATCCTGAACTATAGAGACCGCGACTCCATCTTAAGGGAAACCCGCAAACTCGCCAACGTCCAGGTGGACAACGCCAGTATAATGTTTTTCCCGGACTACACGATCCAAGTGCAGCGCCAGAGACAGTCATTCCTGGCAGTGAAACGGCGACTGCGCCAGCTTGGTCTCACGTACTCCCTTCTCTTCCCGGCAAGGCTGCGAGTGGTAGCACATGAACAGACCCACTTCTTCAACACCTCAGAAGAGGTGGAAGCCTGGCTGGACAACGGGACGGACAAAAGTACCACAAGGCCAGTAGACCAGCCCCGAGCGAGAAGGCGCAGAGGCTCTAAGCAGAGACGCGGAAACAGATCGCCTTCGCCAGCAGCGAGCGGAACACAACAAAACGCAAGCCCACCCGAGGAAGAAATGCGCCGGGAACAACAGGATGCACTACGAAGGGCAACGGAACTCAACAACTCACCGCCCCAGCGCTCTTTGCCGGCCACCAGCCCCAGGGCATTATTGAGCGACGACGAGGCTATTTACGGAATACCAGACCCACAAGTTTCTGAAGATCTACCTGACATCACACCGCAGACGGCAGACCTGTTCGGATAACAGACTGGTGCGTCCCGGCGCCTCCTCCCCCTCGTTCCCCTATTCCTTCCATTCTCCCTGCTCACACTACCTGATCGAAGGGAGCGGAGTGCTGGAAGGAGGACGACATAAGACACTGAAGGGCTACATGAGGGGAGGCCGAAGGAACAGACCGTCTCTGCTGACACACACACCCGAGACACAGTGAGTAGATGCCGAGACTTACAGAGCGCTGGCAGTCAACAGGTGGACAACTGCAGGTAACTTCTCTTAACTGGGCTCACTGAAATGGTAGCCCCACAGACCGGCGTTGCTCGGTGGGCTTGTGCCGCCACAGCACTCCGCAAACTGGTGCCTGCGGTGCCACGCAACCTAATGGACGCACTACAGTGCCTGTTACGAGGCCTACTAAGTGGCCGGCTGGGATAACAGACCCCCCCCCATGCGAGGCTAAACACGCACTCGCGCTTTGTTTAATGATAGTGACTCTCTTGCCCTGCGTGATGGGCAGCGACCCCCCAGACTTGAAATGTGACTATCTCAGTAGAGTGTTTGGACGACTGCACGTTCAGCAGCCGACCTTATGGTATTTTCCCCTGTTTATGCTCCCCCCCCCCTTTTTTTGAACTCTGCTGCATCCACAGGCTGGTAACAATCTCATTATACTCACCTTTGCGCCCCACAGGTACACGTGGAAATGTTGTTGTGGTGGGTGGTGGGAGGCTTTCTGGGGATACCCACAAGGCTGGAAGGGAGGAGGGAGGAGCTCCACTGACGACCTGTGATGACTGCGGTTAAGATTTGCACTTGGAATGTGCGTGGCATACATACACCCTCGCGTAGGTACATGATCTACTCATACCTGAAAAGACACAAGGTCCAAATAGCACTCCTGCAGGAGACACATTTAACCACACCTGAGGTACATACACTACGCAGACGATGGCGCGGACAAATATACGCGACAGGGTTCTCCTCCTATGCACGGGGTGTGTTGATATGGATGAAACCGGGGACCCCGTTCGACATTGAGGACTCTTACAAAGATGGAGAGGGGAGGCTGGTAGCTGTGAAGGGGTGCCTGGATGGACGCCCGATAGTATTGGCGTCGATTTATGCTCCCAACACAGATCAACAGGGATTTCTCGCAAGAGTATCCGTGGCTCTATCACACTGGCACAGGACCCCCTGGATACTGGGGGGGGACTACAACTGCGTGCTAGACACCACGCTGGACCGCTCCTTCCCACCATTACCCAATGCACCAGTAGTGGGCACCATGAAGGCCCTTACGGCCTGGGCCACTCACTGGAACCTACAAGATGTGTGGCGACACCGAAACCCGGGCACCCGGACATACTCATACTACTCAGGTGCCCATGACCTACACACACGACTAGACAGGTACATGCTCACTGAGGACCTACTCCCATTAGCGACTGACGCATACTACATGGGCCGGACGCATTCGGACCACAATCCCCACATGTTGGAAGTCACATGGGCGAACACACATCCTCCTATCCCCACCTGGAGACTGCAGCCAGATCTCTTGTTGGATGCACCTTTCCGAGATTCGCTGTTCACACACATAGTACACTACTTTGAGGAAAACACGGGCACAGCATCCACCCCCCAGATAGAATGGGATGCGTTCAAAGTGGTGATAAGGGGACAATGCCTGGGCACGCAGGTAAACCTTAAGTGGCGAGTTGAGAAAGACCTCAAAAGGGTGGAGGCAGAGCTGCTACAACACAAACAAGATACGGTGAGGGATGACGGAGCAGAGTTGCGGGCCGCGCAAGCGGAACACGAGAAGCTGATAGAGAGGCTGCGATGCTTGAATTATGCAGCCCACGCGGCACGCACCCATGACAGGGGACATAAACCAGGCAAGCTACTAACATGGTTAATTTGCAGGGAGGAAAAGACAAAACCAGTAACGAAAATACTGGGAGCTGCAGGAGTACTCCTGCACACACAACAGGAGATACATCGTGCATTCACTGGTCACTATGACAAACTATACCGATCTTGCTTGCCTACTCTCGCTCCGGACACCGAGGAGTACCTAAGGCCGATACCACTACCGACTCTTAGAGACACTCAACACGACGAATTGGCGGCGTCCATCACATCAGAAGAGCTCCGGGTAGTGATTGCGGCGCTTTCCAATGGGAAATCCCTGGGCCCCGATGGACTCCCAGCGGAGTTCTACAAGGCATATCCGGATCTCCTGATCCCTAAACTGATCAAAATGTATGAGGCAGCGCTGGAAGACTCCTCATCACCACCCACCTTAAATGAAGCCACCCTGTTCTCCCTCTTAAAGCCCGGAAAGGACGGGATGCAGTTGGGTTCATACTGGCCACTCGCCCTTCTGAATACAGACTATAAAATATTAGCATCCACACTGGCCCGGAGGTTAGCCCTATACACGCCCACATTAGTCCACGCAGACCAGAACGGTTTCGTACCCGCACGTAGTACATCACAAAATATCCGCCGGCTATTCAGGATACAGGAATACGCGAGGACGCCTTGGCCACGATCGGGGTGTCTTGTATTAGATCTAGAAAAGGCATTTGATTCAGTGGAATGGCTGTACCTCAGGGCGGTAATGCAGAAGTATGACCTGGGAGAGACATACATGGATATGGTCAGCCTCCTCTACCAGACGCCCAGCGTACGGGCCCGGATCGGGGGCCTCCTGTCCGACACCATACAAGTAAGGCGGGGCACAAGACAGGGTTGCCCCTTGTCGCCACTGCTCTTCTCCTTAGCGATGGAACCGCTGGCGGAATTACTGAGGAGGCAGGGCGCAGATTGGGGTATTCCATTGATAGATGGCACGCACGCGGTCTCGCTATACGCTGATGGCCTACTCCTCTACATTAGAGACCTCACACAGATACCGCAAGGACTCACGGACACCCTGCGAGAGTTCACGACTCACTCGGGACTGAAAGTTAACTGGGGGAATTCCGGGGTTTACCCCTTTCACCCCGACATGCAGGAATGCGAGGTGCGACTGTGGGGAACAACACTGACCTGGCACGCAGGCGCCTTCAAATACCTAGGCATTCACATTTACCGGTCCCCAGCGGATGTGCTGGAAGGCAACCTAGTCAGGGCCATTTCCTCCCTGCGAGCCCAAATGGCTTTCTGGAGCACGCTTCCACTGAATGTCCCAGCCAGAGTCACCCTGACGAAGATGATAGCGCTCCCGAGGCTCCTTTACTATTACTCTAATATACCGGTGTACGTTCCCACCCGGATCTTCAGGGAGCTAGAGACCATGATCCGGGCGCTCATTTGGAACACCGGGAGGCCCAGAGTGGCGCTGAAAAAACTATACACCCCGACATCCATGGGGGGACTCGCGGTGACCAATTAGGAGCTTTACTATCTTGCGGCACAGCTACAGTGGGTGGTGGGCTGGCTTGCAGGGAGGAACCTGACTGATACGGCCTCGGAAATACCGGCCCTGACCCATGCCGGGGCGCTCGCGCTGTTCCACCCCTTAGCTAAAGCAACCCACGGAACACAGCTACACCTGACGGTGGCACTCAAATGCTACAAATGCGCACTAAGACTCATGCGGGTGGTCACACCCTACGCCCCGCGCTCCCGCTGCAGGGCATGCCCAGAGTTGGAGGAGTGATCACTGCGACCATGTTGGAGAGCTGGGAGCGAGCGGGGTTAGAAACGATGACGGATTTGTACAAAGATGGCGCCCTGATCCCGTTTGAGAGCCTGGTGACGGACACCGATATGCAGGCGGGGCAGTTCCTACTGCATGCCTCCATGATTCGAGAATACACGAGACGCTGGGGAGACACGACGGAGGAACCGCAGACACACCTGCTGATGCAGTACCTCCACATCATGGGGAATGGGTCCCATGTGATACATTGGCTAGCACAGGCATTACAGTCGCACACGGCATGCACGCTCCAGCCACTGAGGGACAAATGGACAGCTGACAGAGGAAGGGACTGGACAAACAAGGAATGGGAGAGGATCCTGGAGGAACCGCGCTATATACCACGCAATTCGAAATTCAAAATCATACAATTCTACATCATACACAGAGCATATCTTTCCCCTGACAAAATTAACCGATATTTTGCGCTGGATACCTCCGGCTTCCCGCGCTGTTCGCTACTAAACGCTGACCTTCTGCACATGCTGTGGGCATGTCCCAGGCTGCAGACGTATTGGCAGGATGTAACTGCACTGTTAACGAAAGGTGTAGGGACAGAACTACGACATGCATGGGAAACTTGCGTGCTGGGGCTGTTCAAGAGGACGAAGCAAAGCAAGGCCCATGCCAGGTTCTGGGATTTGGGACTGGTAACCGCCAAACGACTCATAACACGACACTGGAAAGACGCAAATCCACCGCAACCGAAACATCGGTGTGCCTCTTTCACTTACTGGGCAACAGCAGAAGGCACGACACTCCGTAGAGAAGAGACTGCGGGACTGAGAGCCATACCGATTGCGCAGACCTGGGACGACCTCCTACAGGCCTTCAGCAAAACATGCCAGGAGCAGGGTATAACATAGACAGGGTGACCCCCTTGTAACATGGAGGCATGCAGACGGGGAAGGACACACGGTAACACCATAGTGAGTAGCGCATACACACATACAGGACACGGAGTCATAGCCTGGCCCTTCCTTCCCTCCCCCGCCCCCTCCCTCCCCACGGGGATGACCGACCTCGCACCCAGCCGATGCAGAACCACAACTCCCCGACACCAGACGCACCCCGCCACTCACCCACACACACCGATCCACTATTGCAGAGCATCCACAACTCGCATGGACACGGTTACCTGGCCATGGGACTTTGACGATCAGAGCCATAACGCAGCACCCCCTTTCATTTGAGATAATGATTGCCCCCTCCCTGATATTTTCTTTACTTCCTCCCCCTGTTCGGAGGTTGGTTTTACAGACTGTTGCCCCCCCCCAGTTGACAGCGCTGTACTCTTAGGATTCACGGACACATTTACAAGCACATAACATACGGCAGCCCATACCATATCACTCCGCTGACGTACGACAGTGGCCATGAAGCGCTTACAGACAGCAGCATCACCAAACCGAACTAAGAGACCGATCCTCCCGGAGAGGTCCCTTATTTGGGAAACATCACCCCGTAACACAGAGTATGAAATCGAGGGGTACATAGAGGCCAGCGAGCCACAGGGCGTGCCCTGGACAACACGATAAACCGGGTACTCTGGTGAGATAGATGACGCCATATGTAATGATATGTAACGAGGAAATGCTACCTGATCACATTGCCGGGTTTTTCCCATTGATGCTATCGGCCCAGTTAAGTGGCAATTGAAATTCTCAGAATAATAACTGCTGTTATTGTTTCCACATGTAATGCACATGCTAACCTGATTTATGCTTCCTCATTAAGATGTGCCCACAGTGATGTAACTGTATGTTAAGTGATCAATAAAACATATTTTAAAAAAAAAATGATGTTTGTCAGTATTCCAGCAGTTGCATTAATAACCCCTCCACAACTCTTGTTAGCCGACAACGTTGAAGACTATGAGCCATGGGACCCCAAAAAGGTAGGAGACCCTTTATGGCACCCCAAACTGTTGTGCGGTGGTATCTGTCTGATTTATATCCTTAGTGTCAACAACCTTTCTGACTCGGGGCAAGTATGTACTCCTACGCTACAGCTGATGATCTTTATGATAATTGGATAGGGCAACATACACAGGGGGAAGGAGGAAAGAGAGGTAACATCTGCCTGGCTATCCCCTCGAGAGCCATACATGAGCTTAGGATCCACAGACAAAATAGACATTATGGGGTCAGATCAAAGGCAGATCTATTAATCGTTCTCAGTCTGTAGGTGAAATTGCATTTACTCTCCCCCACCTTTTCCTCCCCAGTCCCCTGGACACAGAAACTAGCTGTTGTGTTGACCACGGACACCGGCATTGGTCTGTCCTTAGAAATATTGCGACCTTGGAAAGATTGAAAATACTCAGAGGTGTTGAACCTTTGGAAATCAGCTATTTCCATTCAAAGCCATGTTTCGTTCTTCACTTTTTCGTATGTGCTCATACAGGATTTTGGGGACAATGTACCAAAGGTCCCTTGTCCTGCTGGTCCTAAGGGAGTAAATTAGTGATGAAAACGTAAATACTCTACAACAGTGCAAGAATCAGCAGGTGTCATAACTAGAGTAGAGAGTTGGAAATTGTAGTGAACCAAAATGAACAATTCAAACCAACCTTCAAAGCTACCCATATATACGACAATGGCATGGACAACAAATTGTCGCTCTTATGAGTAACTGATGGCAGCAATCCACAAACCCAACAATTAGTTGTATTGGACACATTATGTGTGAGACTATCTATGCGCTTCTTTGTGAGGGGCAAAAGTAACAAAAATGTGCTCAGGGGAAATAGTGGTATTACCCATCAGGGAGTGCACAGGGAATTTCTCCTCGAAGACCCAAGACATTCCTAGTACTGTTGCTAGTACCCTCACAACTATTAATATGCAAATTGTTTTACTCTTTTTCGACCAACCCTTCATTAAATGCAGTGGTGCAAATGCCTGTCCCACCTCAGTCACAGGTCGACCAAAAGTATGCACGATTAGGCAAAGAAAGAAGTTCTGCAAAAATGATAATAAATGTAAGTGTTCCCAGTGTCCATCTGAGCCTCACTGGTACAGCTCGAGATGAATCCCACGACGATCAGGATAATGTACCCCCTTCCAGGAGAGCATGTGCAACTTATCCTGTCCAATGTCACGAACAGTGCACACATCTCACTTCACCCTAAACTAACTCCATTTGTATTACAGCAAAGTACACCCTAACTTGCACAGTCCATCCCTGTCTAATCAGACTTTTGTGCACTATTCCCAAGCCAGGGCCGCAAATTGTACCTGGTAGCCCTAGGCACCGTTTGATCAAGAAACAGCAGCTCCTTTATAGCTTATCTCGAAGGGAACCGCTGCATTCAGCACGTCATCATTTTCTGTTTCCATTTGGGTCCAAGTCTGTTTTCCATTGCTGAAGGGGATGAACTGAGGCACCTTTTCACACTCACCATCCCTGACACCATCTCTCTCCTATTGGTCATAGGGTAAGGGCAGCAGAATCCTGCTTCAGTGCGATGCATGAACCCAGTTCATCCGGCCGACGATCTTCACAGCGGTGCGTGTAGCCAAGAGGACTTGTTCAGGTCCCTTCTAACGCGGCTCCAGGCTTTCCTTCCGCTGGAAGTTTTTGACCAATATATAATCACCAGCCCAAATGTCGTGTCTGGGTCTATCTGGTGTGGATGGAAGAGACTCACGGATCTGTTGGTGGATAGAATGCACATTTTCAGTTAACTGGTAAAGGTAATCAGTCAACAATGGATATTCAATGTCAGAGAACCGACGGGGGCATGGGAAGCCCCAGACATTTGCCGGGCGTCCAAACACGACCTCGTACAGTGACAATCCTATCCTAGAATGTGCAGTTGGTCTTGTTGACAAAAGGGCTAATAGTACAGCATCTGGCCACTGTAAATCTGTCTCCTGAATCTATGCCAATTTCAGTTTGAGAGTACCGGTGTACTTCTCAACGAAACCTGCTGATTGTGGGTGGTTTGCAGCATGAAACCTCTGTTTTATGTGCAAACTGTCACAAATTAACTGAATGACCTCGGCATTAAAGTGACTTGCGTTATCACTTCAGATCAAACTGGGCAAGCCAAAACGAAGAAAGAACTCCTCCAGGAATACCTTTGCAGTCATAACAGCTGTATTGTCCTTAGTATGATAAGCCTCAACCCATTTACTGAAAGCACAAACAACCACCAACACGTACTGCAAGTTATTAACCCTATCTAACTCTATATAATCCATCTGAATGACGTCAAAGGGGAAAGTAAGTGGTGCAAAATGACCAGGTGCTGTAGGGGTACCTTTTCCAGGATTGTGCATCATGCAATATTTTACTAAATGTGCAGCTGTCTTGGCAATGTTGTCATTTTGATACAGGGTCAAGCTACTTGCAAATACCTTTAGCGCTGATATGAGCTGGGCCATGGGCTATTGTGACCACAGGAAGGACATATGCATCTGGTAACATCCATCTCTGCTTTCCTGACTTGTCTATCCAACATCCCCCATTGTTCAATTGTGCTGTGCTCTCTTGCCATATTGCTAATTCTTTCATTGTAGCCTCACTTTGGATCTCTTTGAAGTTATCAAGCGTACCCCTGTAGTGAAAGAGGCACTCTTGTGGTTTGGCCCCTGCGATGACCTTCTATTACCATCTTTTTAACTGACTTTAGTGTGTTATTTTACCCTATCCTTAATGTAGGACGGTCCTGCATATGCCTGCTTCTCTTCTTTCTTGTAATCTTGCTGTCTTTCAGTGGGAGCTGTCACGGAGTAGAACAGTCTGCCAAGAACAGAAGGTGTGGGATGTGCATTTGAAGGCATGAGAGGGAGAGAGAGGTGTGGAATGTCGAAGTGCAGTGTTCTGAGCGGTAGTGCACACATGTGCTCAACGTTGTACATTGAAAGATAAAGTATGTGATGCTATAGGACAGTGAGAGATAAAGTATTTGACGCTGTTGTGTAGAAATGTGTATTGTGTTGTACATTGATGTGTTCTTACTATTGGCTTTGACATGGCCTCATGTCATCTTGTTTTCTGACTTTGCCTTGCTTCAGCTTTTGTGCGTGCACAGTAGTGCTTGGAAGTTGTTTGGGTTATGAGAATTATGAGTTCTTACTATTGGCTTTGACATGGCCTCATGTCATCTTGTTTTCTGGCTTTGCCTTGCTGCTCGCACATAGCTGCAAAGTGGGGAGGGTATGTTTCTGCGCCTCACTTGTTTTTTGCTCTTCACTGACCAGAGTGAACTGGATATTATATGTAGAATGTGCAACTCTGCCTCTGAGTCAAAATACGGGAGCTTGGCCAGCCTCCGTCTTGGCCTTGATGCAGACTGGTACAGTCAGCTCGTTTTTTTTCTAATGAGAAGGGGAAAGGTTTTCTAGAAGCTTCGTCGCACGTTGAGTAATGCTATTTAAGCTGGTAACCTTCGAGGTCCAGGTGGAAGCTCACCACAGAATAGACGTATTGCTGTGGAGGTGACAGAATTTGAGTCCTGATCGAACTCCTTCCTGGGCTGGTGAAGGGCTCCCCCAGCTTCAGTTGGCAAGGATGTTGCTTAATTGCTCGGTGAGGGGTTCCTAACCATTTTGTATATATATTTTCTACTCTTTGCTATTTGTGTATACTGCATTTTATTCAAATTGTACATTTTAGTCTTTGACATTTGGGAATCTGCATTTACTGATATATTTGGCCTACCGTTCTAAAATGTTGCATTAATAAACTTGTGTGTGTTATTTTAAATGCACCTGGAGTTGTTTTCTTGTCTCGCCTAAAGGGAGTGCTGCGTCTTTTCCTCATCTTTAGGGAGTGCTGCTCAAAGTGTATTATTTAAAGGGGCAGTGGTATTTTAATTGCACCTGGATTTGTTTTCTTGCCTCGCCTAAAGGGAGTGTTGCGTCTTTTCCTCGTCTTTAGGGAGTGCAGCTCAAAGTGTATTATTTAAAGGTGCAGTGGTATTTTAAATGCACCTGGATTTATTTTCTTGCCTCGCCTAAAGGGAGTGCTGCGTCTTTTCCTCGTCTTTAGGGAGTGCTGCTCAAAGGGTATTATTTGAAGGTGCAGTGGTATATTTGCCTCCAAAGTGGGAGTGCAGGGGTTGGGTGTGGCTTATTGGTGAGAAGTCACATTCACTGCAACCCCTAAACATAGCACCTTACAGCACTCAACTGGCGGGACCTGCCACAAACATTCTCTTCATTTTAGTCTGCGCCGTTTCCTTAGCGGTCTGATCAGCAAAAGCATTCCCTCTGCCTACATCATCAGTGAACTTTTTATGGGCACTACACTTCACTATTGCCAACTTCTTAGGGAGTGTCAAAGCAAACAAAAGCCTCAAAATAAGGTGTCTGTGCTGGATTCTGGCGCCATGGAAAGTGTGGAACCCTCTCTCACCCCAAAGTCGCCCAAAATTGTGAGCGACCCCGAAGGCATACTGGCTGTCAGTATAAATATTGACAACCAGTCCTTCGCTCAATTCACAAGCTCGAATAAGGGCGGCTAACTTAGCTGCTTGAGCGGACTGATAAGGGACTCGTTATGTCTCTATGACTGTACTCTATGTGGTGATCGCATAAGCAGCAGTTGTAGTGCCATCTGGCAATTTGAAACAAGAGCCAGCGACATATAGTTCCCTTTGTGGGTCAGATAAACGAACATCAGTCAAGTCTACCTGTCCTTTCGTCTCTTTTTCCGTCTGGAAGATACAATCATGTTTTTCATTTTCATCATTTTCAGAAGGGAGGGGTTCAGAGTGCACATCGTTTGATCGTAATATGCTTGGCAAAGAGAGTTAATTCATAACCCGTCAGATGTGCAGTGGTGAGGGGCTGTGTCTTGGTCTGATTCAAAAGTGTATCCACAGCATGGGCTACAATTGACTATGAGATCAGGATTAAGCAGTCCAGCCGATTGTCTTATCGAGACGGCCACAGCCAAGACCGCTTTTAGACAGCTCGGGAGGGCTCTTAGGACAGGGTCAAGAACAGCTGAGGAATAAGCACACAAGCGTTGCTTATCTCCAAATTTTTGTGTTAGAACAGAAAGCGCACAACCAGCGGTCTCATGGACATATAATACAAATGGCTTGCTATAGTTAGGTGTGCCAAGCGCTGGAGCCAAACATAGCGCACTCTTTAATTGCTCAAAAGACTGCTGACATTCAGGTGTCCAAAGCAGGGGTTCATGCATATCTTTAGTAGTCAAAGCAAGCAGGGGTTTGGTTAGTAGCGAATCATTTGGAATCCACTGGCAACAGTAGGAAGTAATGCCAATAAAAGCGCACACATATTTTTGAGTTTGAGGAATGGGCATTTTAACAATAACACTAATATGCGCCGGAGTTAGCTTCCTACCCTCCTTCGACAGTAGGTGACCTAAATATGAGACCTCCTGTCGCAATACTGAAATTTGGAAAGGGACACTTTATATCTGTGATGTGCTAAGTGCAACAACAATTTAACTGTTCTGTCCCTACAACCTTGTTCTGTGTCAGAAGCGATGAGCAAGTCATCAACGTACTGTAGCAATACATTACCTGTGGGGAGTGACAAAGAATCCAACTGACATTTCAATGCCTGACTATAGATACTCGGACTTTCTGTATGGCCTTGTGGAGCATGACAGAACCTAAAACTTCTACCAGCTAGGGTGAACCCAAATAGATATCTTCTATCAGGATGAATAGGAATACTAAAGAATGCAATTTTCAAATCAATGACAGAAAAGAATTTAGCAGAAGAGGAAATCATTGTCAGAAGAGTGCTGATGTCAGGAACCACCTGAAACTGAGGAACCACTATTTTAATCATTTTAGGCAAATCAATCACAAAACGATAAACATCTTAGAAAACAAAACGATAAACATCTTCATGGTCATCAGAGGAACCTGGGGGTGCCCTTTTGAGAATTGGAAGAAAATGGCTATTGCAAATATTAGCAGTCGTCTCCTCAGCCACACCTTTCTTAATCAAATCCTCTACGATGTGCAACAAGGCCTGCTCTCCAGCCTGCAGTATTTTATATTGAGGGACACGAGGTAAAATCGCATCATCCTTAATACGTATCAAAACAGGCGATATCTGCAGCAATCCCACGTCTGTGTCACCTGTTGCCCACAGAGTGGGTGGAACGTCTTTAAACTCAGCATGAAGGGGTGCATCTATGCACAGACACTGCTTAGCACACACCACATCCGGACTTATTATAGACACCTTTTGTAGACAATAAATTGTGGCAAATCCAAACCTATCACATTCTCACCACAATTAAATGTCAACAAAAATGGCGAATACACAGTGAAAGGACCTATGGTAAATACAAGAGGTTTTGACATGGGGCTTACAACAGGTAAACCAGAAAAACCCACTGAATTATTATTTTGGTCAGACAGAGACGTTCCAAGGACCAAAGACCGAGAAATAGAACTGTTTGTTGCAGCTGTATCCACCAAAAATTACTTAGCTGAGCCATGCAAATTCACAGTAACATAAGGACCTCGCTGATCTTCAGGTATCGAACCTAGTCCCTCACTCTGTCCCTGGCTGTCCTAGCTGTAAGACATTCCTGTTACCTCATCTGTGTCATAATCATGATAATACTGTCCCCGCCAAGGATCATCAAAGTAATTATTATCAGAATGACCCTGTGAGGCGGCAGTTTTCGGAACCCTGTCTGCTCCTCCAGCTCCACAACCCCGTCCAAAAGAACCTTGTCCTCTAGGGACCGCCACTTTCTGCAACAGCACAGGACACTCGCTGTGCCAGTGTCCCTCCTCTTTACAATATGTACACTGATTCGGCCCTACAGGCGTACTATTCCTGCTAGTACGTGGAAGCTGCCGGGCCAAACCACCACGTCCTCTACCATTCCCTCTAGAAGCCCGCTGCAACAACACCTTTGTCTTCAAATCCTTGTGCTTCTTCTCAGTCTTCTCCTTCTCCTTCTCCTCAATTTCCCTGTGCTCATAATACTGTGCCATATTCAAAATAACAGAGGGGGAAGAGGTGGACCAGGTGCTCTCGGAAGCCTGCAATCAAGTCGCAATCGCGGGAAGCAAATTTGAAACAAATCTATTAACAAACCATCGGAAACCTCCCTCAATAGACAAATCCTGCCCACTATAATCTACAAGCACATCTTCAAACCGAGTGAAAAAATCCGACACACTCTCATCTTTCTTGTGACGACAAGCCGATAACTTGTCCCAATCAACCTTTCTCGGTGGAATAAGAGAATGTTTATACGTGAAAATGAGGCCTGGCAAAGCAAGTATCTCTGCCTTAGGCTTCTCACTAGGCTTCCTCTCCTGATCCCATACTTTAATTTGATCCCTGGTACCACCCAATTCCGCAACATGAGTCTGCGTGTGCACTTGTCTCCAAATATCAACCGGAACCAGCAAACCCAAAAATATTTCAATATCCGCAAGCTTCATTACTGTTGAAGAGGCTGCCTCAGTCAATTCTTTATAATATGCAGTAGGATTTTTTCTAAGGTCAGATAACTGAGTCTTAAGGGACAAAACCTCACTCTTTTTCCATGGAGTACAAAACCACTGTTCTTGGAAACGGGTGCCTCACCTGGTCTGATAACAGCATTGCGCTGATCCCTTAACTCTGGCATCTCGGGTGAAATATAGAGTGAACGTCCCGCATCGGAAACTGAGATACTGCGGTGGGGCTCTTCTCAAGCAGCCCTACCCCTGTAAGCAATCAATGTTGTGACACTACTAAAAACTTGTCCAGGCTACATATTACCAGCATATACATGATCTTTAATATCATGTAAAATTTGCGGTGCTGCATAGTTGAAACACTGCTCCCACAGACCAATCAGAGTAGCAGACATATTCTTAAGGGCATGCTGCTGTACAAAAGGCTCATCATCTTTCGTCACATTCCACACATCTTTCACACTGTAAATTGTATTTCCAACCCACTGGGCAGCCTGATTAGCTCCTACCCTTTTCTCTTCATTTCCCACATCAGATTGCACTAACGTTCGCCACATGCGTTCCTTAAATTTCTTCCGGTCTCTATTCTCAGGGCCGCGAATTGGTGTCCCACTACTCAGTAATTTCGGGGATGAAAGAACAAAGTGGGTGTAACAATAAAAGTAACAGGCACCAACGTCGCTACTGGCTGCGTCATAGGTGTAAGGGCTGGCAAAAGGGATGCTGAAACAATAGGTGTGGCAGGGGTACTGACAGTCATCATTGCCGTGGACGGCGAGGACAACGACAACGAAAAGACAGGAGGTGCTGTAGCCAAAGCAGTCTGATCAACAGTAGCAGGAGCAGAAACAGTAGAGACAGAAAGAGCTGGTGGCTGAGACTGTGAGGGAATAGCAGGGTATATTCTCTGCGGTCATATGGAGGTGGGGGTCTAGTATCTAGCAATTCTTCCACAAAAGTATCATTTTCTTTTCGGGCTACATAAGATTTATCAATATTCAATTGAAACATCCTATCTGCATGTTCGATCCTTATCTCTTGCTTTTCTCTATCATGTGCTACAGCTTTCTGAGTCAATGTTTGCATTCTCATCTTTCTCGCCTCTTTCTCTGATTTCATTCACCTTGGTTTAGCTACCTTTTGCCACGTTTGAAGAGAATCAAACATAGACTGCCTACTTCACTTCGCAAACAATTTTTCCTGTAAGAAACCAATCTTTTGCTCATCAAAAGTACCCGTCAATTGCCACTGCAACTCTGCATTGTCCCACGTATATATGTGCCATAGCGTACTAAACATAATAGGGCCAAGGCCATGGTTTACATACATATCAAAATTCGGAGTGCCTTCTGGAGGCTCTAGCTGACTTTCTTCCAATCGAGCGTCAGCAGAACAACAATGACAGCCCAAACAAAACAGTTTGCTGAGACCAGGCATTCTCAAAAGAAAACAAGTTCACTACTTATGCCTGGAAAAGTGTTTGCAAACACTTTTCACCCAAAATCGGTCCTCAGACACTAGCAAATACAAACCAAAATGGTACCATATCCACAAAGAAACCAAAACAAACTGCCTGATATATGCAGGTCAAACAAATGTATTTTCCACTGCCGACTCTTCAGACCAAACGGTTAGATCCAAGGGTTTTCCCGTTCAGGACTCCAGTCGGGATGACCACTGGGCAAGGCACCGTCCGGCAGGACAGAAGGGACAGCTGTGAGTTCAGGAACTCTCTCGTGTTGGATCCCTGATAGATCCGTCCTACCCGACGATAGCCCCTTCCTCCCCACCAGTCCGCGGGAGGGGGTGGGTCACTCACCCGAAGGAGTTTCTGTTCGGGCGACAACTGAAGGAAGTGGCACTTTTCGGGTCACCTGGGTCACTCACGGCTACCTCTCAGCCTTCTATACCAAATGAAGAGTCAGTCAGACAGTGGAGAATACAAACCAAGTATATGTTCATTCAGATACACTCGAGTGGAGCCCCGCCTGCCCAGTCGCTTAAGGGAGCTGCAGAGAGGACTGACTTCAGTAAACATAGCGATACATTATGTACATTGCAGAACCAAGGAAGACACACCCATAATGGAATTTTCCAGGTAGGTGCAGCTAACACAAAGAAGTACAGTAGGATGGGTTTCGATTCTGAGGCCCGGCACACAGTATCTTCTACCCAAGGTCACTCTGTCCGTAACTGCTGCTAGACTGGTGTGAGAAGGCCTCTATCTAGTGGGAAAGGTATGCGCTAATAAAAACAGTATATTCTATTAATTAGCAGACAAGGGCCTAACCTTGGAGAAATGAAACTTTGCATTGCCTGCTGCGCGAGTAGACAATAAGCAGCTAATGGCATGATTCAAAATAGCGGCTAAACATAAAATGGTGCTGCGAATGCTAACTTACATAAAACAACTGCACGAACAGAATTGCAAAAACATGTTAATTTCAACAGTCATTTAGAGATGAGCAGATGTGGGATCTCTTCAAAAAGAGAGGACTTCCTGTCCACTTAACATGTGGTTCTACTACCTCCTTTAGAGTTGGGGGTTCTGCTGGGTTCTGCTAGCAGACGCTTAGATGGCTTCACTGTGGGATATCATAAATATAGTGATCCATTCACCATAAACCAACAGGTCACAGTGGTGACAGCATCACTCAATTTAGTGTGTAGCTGCCACTACTTATTTTCCTTTCTTGGGTGCACATATGAGGCATGGTGAAACAGGCAGAGAAAACAACCAATGGGCCTGACTCACTGGGATAAAACATTTTGTCTTTTCTTCTGGTGTCTCACTTTGGGTTTTATTTCAGAAAAAAACTAAAATAAATCCTACATGTGCCAAATATATATAATCAATCAATCAATCAATCATGGCATTTATATCGCGCACTACTCACCCGGAAGGGTCTCAAGGCGCGTGGGGAGGGGGGTCTGCTACTGCTCGAACAGCCAGGTCTTGAGCTGTTTCCTGAAGGCGAGGTGATCCTGGGTCAGCCGCAGGTGGACGGGCAGGGAGTTCCATGTCTTAGCCACTAGGTAGCAGAAGGATCTTGCTCCGGCGGTGGCTCTCTGGATGCGAGGCACGACGGCGAGGGCGAGGTTCGCCGATCGCAGCTGGCGGGTGGGCGTGTAGAAGGTCAGGCGGTCGTTGAGGTACCTAGGGCCCAGGTCGTGGAGGGATTTGTGTGCGTGGGTGAGGAGTCTGAACGTGATCCTCTTGTTGACAGGGAGCCAGTGTAGGTCTCTTAGGTAGCTCGAGATGTGGCTGCGTCGGGGGACGTCCAGGATGAGTCGGGCGGATGCGTTCTGGATGCGCTGGAGTCTCTTCTGAAGCTTGGCTGTTGTTCCGGCATAGAGGGTGTTTCCATAGTCCAGTCTGCTGGTGATGAGGGCCTGGGTGACCGTCTTCCTTGTCTCGGTTGGAATCCATTGGAAGATCTTGTGGAGCATGCGGAGTGTGTGGAAGCAAGATGAGGAGACGGCGTTGACTTGTCTGGTCATCGATAGGGAGGAGTCCAGGATGATGCCCAAGTTGCGTGCGTGGTCTGTTGGCTTGGGTGCGGCGCCTAGGGCTGGGGGCCACCAAGAGTCGTCCCATGCGGAGGGCGATGGTCCCAGGATGAGGACTTCTGTCTTGTCCGTGTTCAACTTTAGGCGGCTGTTGTTCATCCATTCGGCGACGTCTTTCATCCGTTTGTTGAGGCTCGCTTTGGCAGTGTCGGGGTCTTTGGTGAGGGAGAGGATCAGCCTGGTGTCATCGGCGTAGGAAATGATGTTCAGGTTGTGATTGCGAGCGATGGCAGCTAGTGGTTTCATGTAGATGTTGAAGAGAGTGGGGCTGAGCGATGATCCTTGCGGGACGCCGCAGATGACTTCGGTGGCCTCCGAATATAGTGTCACTTATCATTTATCTGTACCATCAGTGCATGTGCTGCAATGTCAGATTAACTGATGGTACAGAGATTCCAGCTGGTAGCTGGGATCTGTAGACATTGTGGGAAGTGCTCCAGCAGTGACATGGAAGAGTGGCAGGCCACCCACCGGGGTAAAAGACCCCTATGTATTTAGCACTTTTTATATTTGGTAGCTGGGTATCTGTATCTGCTATCAATTTAACACATTCATAAACATTTTTTTGATGTTATCAATGTTAAAAATGTCCCCGTCTCAAATTAGCAATAATAACCTTATTTAAAAATGGTATAACATAAGATTATGGTCGAAACTTTTTTGTTTTTACTTTATCTTAAATGATGGGGATGCCCTCAACCTTCATTCTATAATGGATAAACCTATTGAAGTCTTTATTAACCAATGCCAAACATAGTTTGCTACAGGAGGAGCCACTAGAATTTCAATGTATCTCACCAATCACTTCAAAAATAAGTCGAGCATCATCATATATTATTTTCTGTAGCAAGAGGTGTTTTTCTTCGAATTTCAATCTAGACATCTTCTGACCACTGATACAAACTTAATAAAGCAAATGATTGGATGGTTCTATTAGATATCTACAAATAGCACAATGCTTTTATAATAAAAGAAAAACACCTTATGGTTTCTAAATTTCGATCCCTTTTCATTTTCCAAATTGAGTTGATTAAAAGAATTTCAAAAGCGCAAACAATTGCCCGGGGCATCTTGGCATCACCTAAAAACAGGAAAGGACAACCAAGGTACCAGCCTCAAAGATAATTGGTTACATCTAGGGTAAAAACCCAAGACTCCCCCATCTCCCTCTCAGTCAGTAAAAAGCCTTGGGGTCACTCTCTGTGCCGACCTCTCACTGAAAACCCAGGCCGGAACAGTGATCTCCTCCTGTTTCTTTCAGCTAAGAAAGATTAAGAAAATCGCTCATCTTCTGAGCCATTCCGCCCTCATTCAGGTAGTACTCGCATTGGTTCTCTCGCGATTGGATTTTTCCAATTCCATCTACCTGGGCCTCCCCCTCGCCATCGCCAAACGCCTGCAGATTGTACAAAATCAAGCGGCCAGATTAATATTCAAGAGCAATCGCAGGAAGTCAGCCAAACCTTTGTTGGCCTCCCTCCACTGGCTTCCCATAGCCCATCGGATTACCTTTAAGACTGGCTGCATAATTTTCAAGGCCCTCCACGGAAAAAGCCCCAGGTTCATCAATCTACTCATAAACAAATATGAACCGACCCGATATCTTCGTTCTGCCCATCTGTCCCTCCTCACGGTGCCGACATTCAAAAAGAAACGACTTGGCGGATCCTGTTTCGCATACCTCGCCCCAAAAACCTGGAACTCATTGCCCTTATCCATCCCGAACTGTACCAAGCTGACAGAGTTCAGGAGAGCGTTGAAGACCTGGCTATTCAAACAAGCGTACGGTTAGAGCACTGTTCCATCTGTCTCTTCTTTTACCATCCACCATCTGTTTCTTCAGCGCCATGAAACCCCTGGGTGACCGTGCGCTTAACAAATTCCGTATAAGATAAGATAAGACTTTAAACCCTTCCTAAATTTGATAACGGAAGTAGCCGTTTTCAATTCAAGGGATAGATGGTTCCAGTTTAAGGTTGAACATCGGATCAGTCTCCTGCCTCCACAGGTTGCCAGTCTGTGGGAGGGGAGTGCCAGATCACGAGAAAGACTAGAATGGAGAGTTCTACTTGGGGAGTACCACCTAAACCTGTTCTTGAGTGAAGCTGTGCAAGATTATACGTTTTGTGATTGGTAACCAGAGCAGATTACTGACCGCGTTGGAGGCTGAACTATATCTGGGGGTCTTTTTTTTTTTCTTTCCGAAAACCTTTATTGACATTGAAACCAAATACAAGTATGGGCCTACAACCCCCAGGGCCGGCCGCTAAGCAGTTAGATTAACAGACAGCAATTTTAATCACATGTAGCACCTCGGGGAGCAGAATCTCCATGTTAGCGTACTCTTGGCCACTGAACAGCACAATTAGAAAAACAGGATATAAAAGGTTTTCATTTTATAGTATAATATGGAAGGATCAGGTGCCGAACAATTTCCCAGCAGCGAAAAATGGCAGGCAGAAAGGTAAACGTGTCAACAGTAAACAGTAATCGATCAAATCAATGGCGCTGAAACAGGAGGTTCAGGATGTGAAGGAGTATTACGGTCAATTCGCGCCTGCAGTCACCTGCCCTAAGACCCAGAGAACACCACGAAAATTGAGGCACAGATGAAAAAGGAGGGATTGATACCAAAGGAAACCCACTGCACTGACCCCGAAAAAGAAAAAGACATAGAAAGATAAGAGAAGAGAAAAAAGGCCATAGAAACAAAATAAAAACGAAAAATCCCCTGCCCCCAACCCTGCACCCCTACAGATGACTATGGCCCCCCCCCAGCAGTGTGCCTGTCGCCCGAGAACCAAACTCGAAATATAGAAGAAGAAGAGAAAAAAGAGAAAGAAAGGAAACCCCACCCAACAGGGAAGTGGAGCAGGGCGATAGTCTATGCGCTCCCGGTCTCTCCCCCCCGCCCTATCTAAGGGGCCCCCCTAAGCCAACACAAGGAAAGGTGTCCACCATACAAAAATACCCCGGCGGGAACCACAAACCCCCCGCCCTGGAATTCGTCTGATAATGAAGCAGTCCCGTTACCAATAGATCCATCGTAAATTATTCAACCCACAACCTCAGCCTTGGCCCCGTCTAACAAAGTTGCAGAGTCCCTCGGATAAGAAATGCCCCATCCCCGGAAAGTCAAAGTTCACCCAGAAGCAGCCGGAGCTTGAGTCAGCAGATGGGAGAGGAATAGCAGATCCCAACGCACACGGCTTGCACCAACGATGTCCCTCCCCGTCCCCGAAGCCAAGCATCGTTCCATCCGCCATGTTGGGAGACCGATTGGGGAGGGGGTGCGACTCGTTCCGACACAGTTCAAAGTGTGGGCCAACAGTGTCCAGGATGAGGGAAGCAGTGAAATGCTCCGATAACTGTAGGACCGATGTTTCCGAGAACGTGAAAGAGTCACCAATCTCATCACACACGATGAATTCCATTTCTTCGGGGGAAGGCACAGCTTCCAGCACCGGGTCCAAACGCACCAGTAGGGCTTCCAACAGGGGGCAAGTTGGCTGCCTGGTCTCAAAGATCAAGTCAGGGCTTGTTCCCGGTCCTATGATCCCATCTGTTGCCGACAGCCAATGATTGACCTGGGCCCTCACCATCGCGTGAAGCGCCGCGAGTTCCGCCATTACCATCCGCAAGGAAGGGCCACATTGAGTCCATTCCGCCAGGTTCCATACGGCCGCAGGCATAACGATCCCCACGGAGAGGCACCCTCTCCGGGGCAGGATACGCCGGAGCAGAAACAGGCCGTGAGGGACGGGCCAGCAACATGCAGCAACGCGCGGCGGGACCCCTACCCCGGGGCACCAGCGGTGCTAGTGCCGGGCCTCCGGGCCAGGGCCCCCCGCGACGCAGCAACGCGCACCACCCGTCGCCTCACCTCAGGCACAGCACCAGGCAGCAGATGGTTGCAAAGTAGTTCAGAGAAATTTTCGAATGTTCCAAGGACCGGACCCAACCACCCTCGGAGTCCGTTGTTGTTCACTTTGGACCCGGGTAGACCAGCAATCGAGACCCCGGCTTCCAGTCTGGGTTAGGCCTCAAAACATTTTCGATGTTACTTCACACCAGAACATCAGAAAAATACCGTGATCACACCATCGGGATGCAGACTAGTTCACCCACACGAATCCAGGGCAGGAGATCAGGATACTCGACAGGATAAGCGAGCGTAGGACGGGGGTCAGCGGAGCCGGGAGACTATGCGGCCATCTTGGTTGGTGTCGTAGCTCCTCCTCATATCTGGGGGTCTTAGTTAGAAAATGGGCTACTGCATTCTGAACAATTTGCATTTTCTTTAGATGTTCTTTGTTAGATTTACATAGACCCCATTACAGTAATCTTATCTCGATAGCACTAGAGCGATAATAACCGTTTTCAGTGTGTCTGAGGGGAAAGAGTCCGCAATTTTCCTGATGATGTCGAGAGAGAAGAAGGAGGCCGAGACAACCTTGTTCACTTGTTCATTATACGATAGGTGCTCATCAATTGTGAATCTAAATGGATTCATGCTGAAAATAACATGGTTAAGCTAATTTCACTGCCTGCAATTCTGGCAATTTCCAGTAATAGGAAACTTAAGGCTGGTACAATTATTAAAGCAGCTAAGCTTGCTCTTCCTCAATTAGATTCTCTCTTAGATCTACAGATTAAACACTGTAAACAAATCTTTCTGGTATATCTCTATTTCTACACTAAGGGGCTGATTATGAGTCCGAGGACCGCTGTGCCACACCGCCGCTGAGTAGACATTTCGACCACCCGATTACCATGCAGGTGGTTACATATATGAGATCGCGCCTCAGCACTGCCACCACCAACAGTAAATCTAAACAGTGGCGGTGGTCAAGCAAAAAGTATACCGCCAGTTAGACCGCCCGCCTATTTACAATGCGCTCAACCACCGAGTTTCCTGTGGCTGTCCAACCTCCACTTCCGAGCTGACAAAAAGAGCGGTATAAAAGGATGAAACTGATCTGTACACAGCTACACACATCCGGTGCCGCCATGGAGCCAATCTTAAACGTCCTGCCGCTGATGTACCTGATGGACGATATCCAAAACAAAGACCGTCATGGACAAAACCGATGGTAAGCTATACACATACACTATTCTATTGATTACACAGCAAATAGATGGCGCACCGTGGACCTGGCAAGGGTATGGGGTCCCTGTGCCAAATGTATTTTGTGGGTCCCCTTGTGGATTTGGGGGTCTTTTGGCAGACCACCAAAGTTGTAGGGTCACCCTATAGTCCACGGGTCCAGAATACAAACTGAGACCAACGCTGGAGCCAGAGAAAAAGGATATTTATTGCAATCTCATGATATGGAGAGGTGCATCAACAACAGACACCCATAGCTGTCTGAGGAGGCAGTCTGGTCAGTGCTCTGGTTCTGCTCCTTATATACACTCTATCCTGCCCCAGGCATGTAAGGGAGTTGTACCAATAATACTTTATTACATTCCTAAACAATAGTCAATCTGGAGAATCAGCAGGTGAGTAGCCTTTGGGGGTTTTCGCAGGACATGGGCAAAACATTGTAATTAAATAGTACACAGAGGTCAATCTGATTAGTTGGTACTGCAGGGCATAGCATGATTACATGTCAAACAAAGGTTAATCTGATAAGCACAGGTAACGGTGAAGCCCCTGCAGGATGTAGGCGAAAAGCATGTTTATACAAATAAGTCCACAAATATTAGTTGTTTGGAACCCTGGAGGGCACAGGCGAGAGGTATGATTACACAGCATGCAGGGATAGGCCTGTTGATGGACGCTTGCAGGGCGTAGTGTGAAGGGTGAGGACGATAAACATCTGAGAAATTCCCTGTCCGACTGGTTGAGCACGGGCTGGTCAGTTCGTAGCAGGCCAAAGCATGAACAGGGTGTGAGTGTCCGTGCAGGAATGTGGCAGGTCAAAAGTAGAGCTCCAGAGTGTTTGTGATACAGAGAGAAGGTCAGTCATGAAGGGTATAACACAAAATGGTGGAGTGAATGGCAAGACAAATAGACCCACTTTTTCACAGTCCCTCCTTTTGCCATTAGCGAAACCATTTTTAGTCAATTACAATGTTCATCAATAGCTGTGTCACGTTCAGTCATTATTTTGTTGTTTTTGACATGGGCATTCATGGGGACTGATTTGATAGCATTTGCACATAGCCCGCGAGTGGGTGGCCACATTGAAGGCAAAGACAGCAAAAGAAGATCGATGCAAGAGATATTAGGATAATCATTAGGACCTTCCATCCCCATGTCAGTAGGAGTTGCCATATCCAAGAACCAAGGGACCTTGAGCCTGTATCTTGATGGAGGTCGGAGGCTATTCGATGGAGTATGGAAATAGCCTCATAGACAGATGATGAATGATCCAGAACATACATGCAACAGCTGGTGCAGATGATGCGACATGCTCCTACGCGGTCAGCTAGGAGCATGCGATTTAGAAGAGTGACGAGGCGTACCGCTTGGAGCTCCGCAGTATTGCTGGCCAGAATACTAGCTATGATGTTCACGGTGGCTTCCATTACTCTGGTGAGGTGGCGAATGGTTCCACTGTTTGCCATTGGTCCCCAGAAGGGAAGGATGCCCTTCATGGCATCCAGGAATTGTTGAGAGGTTGTGTCTGTTTGTTCGGCCACATTGTTGCTGCGGTGGGGACGATGATGAAGAGGAGAAGCAATGTAGACAGGGGGAAGGAGGAAAGCTATGTAACATGTGCCTCCCCAGTTCTCGTGAAGCAAAGTGTACGCCTTTGTTCCACAAACGAAGTACGTGTTTGGGGAGGCAACAAGGGGCGGTGGAGATGTCATATTCAGAGTTATTGTCATGGCACAAGAGCTGTCCCCAACGTACTCAATACCTAAGCCTCTGATACATAATAGTCCAGAAATGCGAACAACAGCTAGCGGTGGGGTCCGCTTGGCGGGTGTCCTTGCTTTGAAGCTGGAAAAGCGTATTCTACTTGTAGAGTCGAATACCAGCATTTCCTCCTTCTCGTCCTTAGACATGCTTGTAGAACTGATCTTTGGGCAAACAGCATTACCTGTTTTGTTCTGCCAGAACTCATCTTGCAATTGTTGGAGAGCGATGTCGGCAAGGCCGCTGGACCGAAAAGCGCCCATGATGAGCAACAGCCAGGCAGCACAAGATGCATGTATATAGTAAGAGTAAGGTAGGAAGGGTATGTTATTATCTGTGGAGTGAGGCAGGAGACCACAGACCCAACGGTTCGTTTTATTCAATACCTCATTATGTTGATTCAACATCTGGATGAAGGTGTTCTTCCAAAACTCTTGTCGCCTATTTTTGAGATAAGGGGACAAGGAGACATGGGAGTGTTCAGGAGGCGTTGTATCAGTGGGCAATATGGTATCCTTGGCTGGTGCCCCTTCCTCTATGATCCAGAAGAGGATGGCAAAGATAATGGTGAGGAGAAGAACTGTTGTCAAAGCTATTGACCTGTTATTATGCAGTTTGTTACATAGTGCTATCTTCTTGTTGGAAAGTATCATTGTTTCATTGTCGGTCATAATCAGTCTTCTTTTGTGCTCTACAGCTGTTGGAGAGTGAAGGTGAGCCCTACGCGTCGCCGTTAGCTGGTGGTTGCTTCTCCTGGTTAGGCTTCTCAGTACCCCACTACCCTGGAGTACCAATCTATCCTTCCAGAGAATACTACCGCCCTGCGACTTTTGGCTCATCTCCCCTGTCCGGTCGCTGGAGCCCCAGAGGCCGTGCGCGGGCGGAGATTGTATCTTTCTTTAGTTGACAAGGTGTTATCTTTGAACAATTCCAGTTCTGGTTCAGGGAGACCACACACAGGAGGGTCACACATTAAAACTTCCTTGTAGGTGGACAAGGAGGGATTGGTTTGAGTGATGCTAGGGACCCACCGGCAACGTACGGCATGGATCCAGGGTTTCTTGTCTTCCACTCGCAGGGCCGTTCTGGTGGTCAGCAGGACTAGCAGGGGTCCTTTCCACCGGAGTTCCAGCTTCTTTTTGCGGGCAAAGTTCTTTACCAGCACATAGTCCCCAGAAAGGATAGCCTGTCCCAGCCCCGTGGATCGATCAGGCAATGCTTCCTGGACCTGCTGATAAATGGAAGAAAAAGTTTGTGTAAGTACGGACAAATAATCACTCAATAATTCACAAGGGGAATCAGACAATGTGGTAGCGGGGGGTGCGCCACAGATGTTTATTGGGTGTCCAAAGACCACCTCATATGGAGTCAATGTGGTACGGGAATGCGGGACAGATCTTATTGATAGGAGGGCCAGTGGTAGCGCATCTGGCCATTTTAGCCCTGTAGTTTCTACTATTTTGGCCAGTTGGGATTTGATCGTGGCATTGTATCTTTCCACTAGGCCTGCTGATTGGGGGTGGAAGACGGCATGACATTTTTCTTGAACCCCTAATCCTGATAGTATATGCTTGACTATTTCTCCAATGAAGTGACTCCTACTGTCACTCCATAGGACCCGGCAAAGGCCATAGCGGGGAAAGAATTTCTTCAGCAAAATCTTGGCGGAGGTTAGGGCAGTGCTGTCTCTAACCGGGTAAGCCTCCACCGATTTGCTGAACGCGGAAACAACCACTAAAACATTTTTAAGGTTGTTGCATCTTTCCATTTGGATATAATCCATCTGCGTGATTTCGAAAGGTGATGTAGGGATGGCATATCCTGCTCATGGTACCCGAGTCCCTTTACCTACATTGTAGCGGAGACAAACCAAACACTGTTGGACCAGCCTGGAGGCAGTACACCAGATTTGATTGTTATCCCACACTTCCTGTAATATTTTAGTCATGGTGGCAGCATTGGTGTGTGCTGCCAAATGAGTCATGTTCAGCAATGGGAGGAGATAAGCATTTGGGAATTTCCAAAGTTTTGCCTCTCTGGATCGCCAACAATTTTCTTCATCAAGCATGCCCTCCTTCTCCCAATTTTGAAATTCTTCAGAGGTGGCAGTGGAGGACTGGATGTCCTGGATCTGTTGTCTAACATCATGCCATTTCTCTGCTTGGGATTTTACTTTGTACATAGGGGTGTGTATTCTTTTCGGTGCAGTAGCCCGGGCAGTCTCATCAGCAAAAGCATTTCCTAACCCTATTTCGTCTGTGACCTTCTTGTGTGCGTTGCATTTAACAATAGCTAATGTTCTGGGTAGTGTCAAGGCTTGGAGCAATGCAGTGACTAAGTGTGGAAAGGCCACGGTACCTGCCTTAACGGAGAGACATCCTCGCGCGGGGATGAGTCCGTATAACCTAGAAAATGACTTGTTCCCTCTCCATAGGACTTCTTCTCTCTCTCTCCCCCTCTGCAGGTACGCCGAGGTCAGAACCCGGAAGACGGACAACCGGAAGTAAACCTTCCTGAACCCGGAAGTCCCGCCCCCGACTACATCCCGGAAGATAGAAAAACCGGCGAACCACAACAAAGGGGGTTCCAACCCGCGGACTCGTGGCAGGAGGCAGCAAGGAAGGAACCGGAGCTGAGAGAGAGAAGCGAGGAGTCAGAGAACCAAGCGGAAGAAGCGGAGGAGGACGCCGACGGCGACGTGTGGTCTGAGGACTGGTGGAGTCCTCAGGAGGTGGCTGGAGAGCGGCCGCAACTCACCAGGGAGTTGCGGCGGGCCACGTGAGTAACCGTCATCCGTCTCTGTGTGCCGCTTGTAGATAGTTGTAATTAGTGTAAATAGTATAGCGCTGCACCTATCTGAGCACGAGAGCACTGTATATATATATATAGATAGACCCCCCCCCCCTTCTTCACCGCGAGCAACCTGTCGACCCCTTGTCTCCCCTCCTGTTTGTCGGCCTCTTCCACCTCCCCGTTTAACCCGTCCCTCACTATCCATTTTCCGTATCCTCACTTCCCGGTGTCGGTGGCAGCTACCAATCTTGAGAGGAGCGAAAGACTAACGGCCCTCTGTTTCTTCTCTCGCCCCAAACCTCCGAGGCCCACCAACAGAACTCAAGGACCCTACGGCACTACAGAGAAGGAAGACTTACACCATCCTGACGACAGCAGCCCAGCGGCAGGACGTCTTCCACTTCCCTCCCTGACCGGACGTCTTCGCTACCTCGGACTTCGCCGAAGAACCCCATCGGTCCCCTTTGTCCAGAGACTTATTATCACCACCTACCTGTGTCCACAATAAAACTCGCTAAACATAGCGCACTATATCTGGCCTCCCCGCCTGTTATTCCGGCCCGCCGAAGCCCACACCCCACAAGTGGTGTCAGAAGTGGGATCTCCCGGAGGCATGGAGGCCGCAGTCAAGAAGCTGGCTGAAAGCCAGGAACAGCTTGGACAGATGATGGAAAGATTCCTGAAAACCGCGGAGGATGACCGGGGTCAACTCCACGACGTCGTGAAAGGGCAAGGCACAGCCCAGGACCAGGCCCTCGGGAAACTCACAGAGGCAATGGGACAGCAGAGGCCTCTGGCACCCTTACCATCGGTCGTTTTACAAAAGTATGTCGCGGGGGAAGACCCCGACTTCTTTTTCACGAATTTTGAAAGACTGGCTCAAGCGGCGAACTGGCCTGAAAATCGCTGGGGACATTATTTGGGACCATTGTTGACCGGGGAGTTGCAGGCTGCCTATCAACAGGCCAACCTACAGGGGCAGACGCTGTATGCCGACATCAAGACCTGCATCCTCGAGCGTCTGGGGATAGACGAGGAGTCCTATAGGATCCGCCTAAGACAAGTCCAAGAGGGGCCCCAAGAAACCCCTCGGGCCCTCTCTTATCGCATCCAGGACCTAACCACTCGGTGGTTGAAACCCGCTACGTCCCCTAAAGACGAGATAGTGGCTAAAATCAACCTGGAACAATTCCTCGCCTCTCTTCACCCGGGCACCCAAAAATGGGTGCGGCAACATGCACACCTGACGCTCGACAGGGCGGTGGAGATAGCCAGTGCCTACAGCAAAGCCCAAGAAGTTCAGAAAATCAAAGAAGAGCACCTGTCTCGGGGGCCACATGGTAGTCACATCCGTCCGCCCCGACCACCTGTTCCCCGAAAACCGGACCCTGTCCCTTTTGTGCCCTATCCGATGATGCCCCGACCAAACCCACCCGGACCTCAATGTTACCACTGCGGTGGTTTTGGACACATCGCCCGTCATTGTCCGCAGAAGGAGGAGCCCATGGAAGTTGGGGTGACCCGGAATTATGTGTGTCTAACGGCAGGAGTCTCACCCCCACCGTTTAGGTGTCATGTTAGGATCAACAACCAACCCCTGATGGCACTGGCTGACACCGGGTGCAGACACAGTGTAGTACGACCTCAGGACATGCCGAAACCTGTCGGCCCCGTCACCGGGTCAGTAGCCATCAAATGCGTCCATGGAGACACCAAGAGTTACCCCACAGCACGAGTCACAGTACAAACCAGCACCGACCCCGGAAGGACCCTGAATGTAGGACTAATACCAAACTTGCCAGAGCAAGCAATCCTGGGAAGTGATTATAGCGGTCTCCCCCTTCTCCTACGAGACACTACCAATTCCCTTGAGAAGTGGTGGAAGGAAGCCCCGTTTTCCCAAAACCAAACCCTGAACCCCTCTCCCGAGAAACAAATCAAAACCAAGAGCCAAAAGAAAAAAGAACGAAGGAGGTACGTTGGAGCCTATCCGGTACAAGAGGCCCTGCATCCCTGGGAGATGGATCGCGAATTCCGAGCCTCACAGCAGGAAGATCCTGTACTACAACATGCATGGGGACAGGCCCATGACGACGAGGACCCGCTGCATGTAGGTCCCTACTTCTTCCGGTCTAGAGGCCTGTTGTATCGGAAAGCGGACCCACAGAAAAACCCCCAATTAGTTATCCCGGGTCCATTCCGAGACAAGGTGTTGTTCCTCGCACATAGCCATCTCCTGGGTAGCCATTTCGGGGAAGAAAAGACAGGACAGGCAATACTCGAGAAATTTTACTGGCCGGGAGTGTATAGCCAAATCAAACAATATTGTAAGGAATGTGCTCTCTGCCAAAAGAATAGCCGCTACCGACCCCCCAAGGCACCCCTCCACCCTCTGCCGCTCATTGACATACCCTTCAGCCGGGTAGGAATGGACCTTATCGGGCCCCTGTTGCCCTCTAGGAGCGGTTGTAGATATGCCTTGGTGGTGGTGGACTATGCTACACGCTTCCCGGAAGCCGTCGCCCTGAAACATCCCACCACCCAGAACATAGTGAAAGCCCTGATATCTATCTTTTCACGGGTGGGATTTCCACGGGAGATTTTAACTGACCAAGGGACCCCTTTTGTATCCGCATTGATGTGCCAGGTATGCTCCCAGTTAGGAATCAAGCAACTAAGAACCTCGGCATACCACCCCCAGACCGACGGGTTAGTGGAACGCTACAACGCTACCTTGAAAGCCACCCTAAAAAAACTATTGGATCTGGAAAGCAAGAGGTGGGAGGAGATGCTGCCTCTGGCTCTGTTCGCCATCCGGTGCAAAACTCAAAGCAGCACCGGATATTCCCCGTATGAACTGTTGTATGGGAGACCTCCCCGAACACTCTTAGATATGGCTCGCGAAGCTTGGGAGGCGGAACCCGATCGTACCCGACCCCTGCCCGAGTATGTTGATAACCTGAAGACACACCTAACCCAAATCCGAGACATTGTACGACAGCACATGGAAAAGGCACAAACAACCCAAAAACAGCAGTATGATAAGGGAACCAAGAAGAGGTCCTTGGCTATCGGTGATCTGGTGCTGTTACTCCTACCATCCTCTGACCACAAACTTCTAGGGCAGTGGCAGGGACCGTTCTCCGTCATCCGACAGGTAACTCCTGTCACCTACGAAATAGAGACCGAGCCTACTCGAGGAGTCCGGCAGATTTATCACATCAATCTCTTGAAGAAATGGGAGGGGCCACGACCCGTCCTATCCGGCGAACCAGTGGTTACCCCTATACCCTTTGAAGGGTGCATAGATTCGGATCTACCTCCTTCAATGAAAGAGGAACTAAAACATATGTTATCCCCGGTACAGAGTGTCTTCTCCTCCCTGCCTGGACGCACAACCCTAGTAGAACACGCCATCCAGACGGATCCCGGGGTAACCGTGAGACAACGGCCATATCGTGTTCCGGAAGCTCGCAGAAACGTCATAAGGAAGGAAACAGAACAGATGTTGCAGATGGGCATCATCGAGCCGTCGGTTAGCAGCTGGAACTCTCCGATAGTCCTGGTCCCCAAACCCGACGGCTCGGTGCATTTCTGTATTGACTTTCGAGCAGTAAATAAAGTCTCACGATTTGATACGTACCCCCTGCCACGGGTTGATGAGATGGTGGAAAGGATCGGCACAGCGAAGTACATCAGCACACTCGATTTATGCAAGGGGTACTGGCAGTTACCCCTGAAAGAAGATGACAAACGGAAGACCGCCTTTTCTACCCCTGACGGCCTGTTTCAGTTCCGAGTAATGCCTTTTGGCTTACACGGAGCCCCTGCCACTTTTCAGAGGGCCATGAACAGGGTCCTACAGCCCCACTCCCACTATGCTGGGGCTTATTTAGATGATATAGTGATTCACAGCAATACCTGGGACCAACATTTGGAACATCTCAGGGCGGTGGTGTCTGCTCTGGGCAACAGTGGGTTTACCATAAACCCGGCCAAGACAACCTTAGCCGCTCAAAGTGTCAAGTACCTGGGCTATCTTTTAGGGGAAGGCCTCATCCGGCCCCAAGACAACAAGATAGAGGCCATCCGATCGATACCCTTCCCTCAGACCAAGACAGAACTTAGGGCCTTCCTGGGCCTTCTGGGGTATTATAGACGGTTCATACCGAACTTTTCCCAAACAGCTGTCCCCCTGACCGACTTGCTAAAGAAAAGTACCAAAACAGAAGAGGCCCTGAGACATCCCTCGGTTCCTTCAGTGCAGGCCTTTGAGGCTTTAAAACAGGCCCTACTATCCAGACCCGTCCTTGTTAGCCCTGACTATAGCCAACCGTTCATCCTACAAACGGATGCATCCGATCAAGGGTTGGGGGCCGTCCTATCCCAGAGAGACCCCTGTGGGAACGAGAGACCCATTTTATACATAAGCAGGAAGCTCTATCCCAGGGAAATGAACTATGCCTGTGTCGAGAAGGAGGCACTAGCCATAAAATGGGCAGTGGACAGTCTCCGCTATTACCTAGAGGGAAGGGAATTTGTGCTATATACGGACCATGCCCCTCTGGCCTGGATGGCCCGCAACCGAGGCCACAACGACCGTGTCCTCAGGTGGTTCCTTTTTCTTCAACCCTATAGGTTCACCACCGAACATAGAAAAGGGGCCGAACAGGGTAATGCGGATTATCTGTCTCGTTTTCCTTGTTCTCCCACCCCCACAAGAAAGACAGCTAGGGAAAGGGGATGTGGAAAGGCCACGGTACCTGCCTTAACGGAGAGACATCCTCACGCGGGGATGAGTCCGTATAACCTAGAAGATGACTTGTTCCCTCTCTCCCTCCCTCTGCAGGTACGCCGAGGTCAGAACCCGGAAGACGGACAACCGGAAGTAAACCTTCCTGAACCCGGAAGTCCCGCCCCGACTACATCCCGGAAGATAGAAAAACCGGCGAACCACAACGAAGGGGGTTCCAACCCGCGGACTCGTGGCAGGAGGCAGCAAGGAAGGAACCGGAGCTGAGAGAGAGAAGCGAGGAGTCGGAGAACCAAGCGGAAGAAGCGGAGGAGGACGGCGACGGCGACGTGTGGTCTGAGGACTGGTGGAGTCCTCAGGAGGTGGCTGGAGAGCGGCCGCAACTCACCAGGGAGTTGCGGCGGGCCACGTGAGTAACCCTCATCCGTCTCCGTGTGCCGCTTGTAGATAGTTGTAATTAGTGTAAATAGTATAGCGCTGCACCTATCTGAGCACGAGAGCACTGTATATATATATATAGATAGACCCCCCCCCCCCTTCTTCACCGTGAGCACCCTGTCGACCCCTTGTCTCCCCTCCTGTTTGTCGGCCTCTTCCACCTCCCCGTTTAACCCGTACCTCACTATCCATTTTCCGTATCCTCACTTCCCGGTGTCGGTGGCAGCTACCAATCTTGAGAGGAGCGAAAGACTAACGGCCCTCTGTTTCTTCTCTCGCCCCAAACCTCCGAGGCCCACCAACAGAAGTCAAGGACCCTACGGCACTACAGAGAAGGAAGACTTACACCATCCTGACGACAGCAGCCCAGCGGCAGGACGTCTTCCACTTCCCTCCCTGACCGGACGTCTTCGCTACCTCGGACTTCGCCGAAGAACCCCATTGGTCCCCTTTGTCCAGAGACTTATTATCACCACCTACCTGTGTCCACAATAAAACTCGATAAACATAGCGCACTATATCTGGCCTCCCCGCCTGTTATTCCGGCCCGCCGAAGCCCACACCCCACACTAAGTCACCATGCTGAATGGGCGTACCATGTGATGTTAAGAATTCTCTCTCCTTCCAAAGGATACCAAAACTGTGGGCTACGCCAAAGGCGTACTATCTGTCGGTATAGATGGTGACAGCGAAATCCTGGCTAAGGATACAAGCGCGGGTGAGAGCTATAAGTTCTGCGGCCTGGACCGATTTCTGAGGTATGCGTGCAGTCTCAACAATGGTGTTGGTAGTGGTGACGGCATAGGCAGCAGATGTGGTACCGTTTGATAGTTTAATACAAGACCCGTCCACCCACAATTGCCCATCCTGTTCTGTGAGAGTGGTGTCTTTTAAGTCTACCCGTCCCTTAGTCTGTTCTTCTGTTCGAAAGAGGCAGTCATGTGGAATGTCTGGGATGTCAGAATCTGGTGTGGGCAGGAGTGTGGCAGGGTTCAGGGTCGCACATCTCTTTAGCGTGATATGGGGTGCTAACAGCGTAAGTTCATATCCTGTTAGTCGTGCACTAGTGAGGTGTTGTGTCTTTGTCTTATTCAGTAATATGTGGACTGCGTTTGGAACTAATGCCGTCAATATAGATCCCAACACAATCCCTTCACTTTGTCGGATAGAGACGACCGCTGCTGCAACTGCTCTAAGGCAAGAGGGCAGACCTCTGACCACAGGGTCTAGGGTGGCTGACAAGTAAGCGAATGGGTGTTGTTTGGTGCCGTGAATTTGGGTCAGGACTGAGAGAGCACAGCCTGAGTGCTCATGGGTGTAGAGTAAGAAGGGTTTAGAGTAGGCAGGTATGCCCAATACTGGTGCAAAGCAAAGAGCGTGGCGTAAGTCTTGAAAGGCTTAGTCGTGTTCATGTGTCCAAGGAAGAGCTCCATCACAATCTCCCCGACGTCGGTGTTTGTGATGGCCCACAGGGTGTCAGGTAGCTGGGACAAATCCTGCTGTTCAGAATCAGTGAGACAATAAAGGCGGGATTCATAACCAAGGGGGCAATCATTATCAAACAGTATGACTCGGACATTCTGAGGAGAACAGCGAATGGTGGCTCTGAAATGCTTTAAGAGATCAATGCCCATCAAATTGTCTGGGTAGTTTGGGGAGAGCAGAAAAGAGGCCATCACTGCATTCCCCTGTATGTCCAGTGGCTCCTTAGTAGAAAGGGGGTTGGTGGAGAGCGTGCCGTCAAATCCTACAGATGTGACCGATAAGCCAGACAGGGGCGCCCTAGGAGCCAGCTTATGTGAGAGGACACTTCTAGAGGCCCCTGTGTCGACCAATAATTTTCCCTGAGTTCCAACCACTGAAGCTGTGACATAGGGGCCTGATTGATCAACTGGAAGTTCCACTGGTTCCTTTCCCTGTCCCAGGCTGTCTCATGCAAAGTGGTCACCAGAAAAATCGTTTGCAAAAGCCTGTCTATTGTTATCGAAGACATTGGAGAGTTGTCCGTTGGAGGGTGGAACTCTACCTCTACTCAATCCCCTTCCCCGACTCATTGTATTTTGCTGTAAAAGAGGACAATCTGCGTGCCAGTGGCCTGTTTGCTTACAATACACGCATTGGTCCTGGGACAGTTGACGTGGGGGTGGGCGTGTTCCAGTAGTTGCGGGCATATAATTATACTGTGGACCTCTACCGTTTCCTCCCCTTCTAATGCTTATTTGGGAGAGCATTACTTTTTCTTTAAGTTCTTTTCTTTTCTTGTCCTTTTCCTCCTCTATCTTATTCTGCAGATGTCCATAATATTGGGCCATAGTCAAGATCTGTGTGGGTGTTGCAGCAGACCACTTGCTTACGCTACTCTGTAACTTTGTGGAGATGGATGGCAACAATACTTTAAAAAAAAGTCTGAACTAGTAAATGTCGACCTGTCTCAGTCGTCGCGTCCTGTCCACTATAGTCAATAAACACCTTGCTGAGGCAGGAGAAGTAGTCAGATGTAGTTTCCTCAGATTTTTGTGATGGCTGTCCAATCTACCTTCCTAGCTGGAATTGTGACCTTCAATTATTTTTTTACTATATTACCTGGCAGCTCTAAAATAGCTTCTGCAGGCCTTTCACCGGGTTTTCTATCCCTATCCATTGTCATCAAATCCTCCCACTTATGCTTGAACAAGGCCTCATCGTCAACTTTCCTTATGGGTCTCCAAATATCTGGGGGCAGAATTAACCCAAAGAACTGATCTATGTCAGTCAGTTTCATTGTATAAGTAGTAATAACCGTGTCCAACCCTTTGTAGAATCCCGTAGGGTTATTCCGTGGGTCAGGCAAGTCCTTTTTGAAAGCTAAGATGTCAGCTCGATGCCACAGAGTGTACACCCAATTATATAACGTCCTACTTTTGGCGCCTGGACTATCCAGTCCCTCAGCAGTACCTGCCCTCGAGCGGGGACAAAAACTGGAGCTGCTTCCCTCATGGGTGCCATATGACCTCCAGTAGCCCCCTCCTTTACTAGTGGTTTTTCCTCTTCCTCCTGGTCTCTCCTTAGACCCTCCATCATTTGTAGCGTGAGCGCTAACAAACTGTTGCTTTCCTCAGCACTTTCTGTCCCCTCTGTCAACTTACGATGCAATCCTCTAACATGGTCTGCTGGTGTCACTTTGTGGCGTTTCTCATAAAGAGAGAATATTTCATAAGCAAATTGTTGTAGGAAGTAGCCCTTTTGAGGTGGTGCGTAGGCCTCATAAATAGCACAGATCTGGCTAGAGGTAAAAAGATCCTCCAGGCAGGTGCGAACTAGACCATCCAAGGCCTGTTTCTGTGCAGATGTGATGCAGGGTGTGTAGGATCGAGCAGAAGATGTGGTCTCAGGGTCAGATTGAGCGGAAGGGGCAGTGGGATCGGGAGGTAGGGGTTGGGCATTTTCGGAGGGTATGTTTCCATCGGCCGGCCGTGGGATATGATGGGGAGGGACATGGTACGGTGGTGGTAATGGATCGAGGAGAAGCTCCTCTTCATGGGGGTCTGCTCGTGCTAGTGGTGTGTGACGCACAGGATACTGACCAGACACATTCAACCTGTGTTCTCTATCTAAACACATAAGGTTGGATGCAACTTTTTCTATTAATTTCTGTTTATCGCTTTTTCTAGCCTCTTTCTGTAACCTTGCCTGAGCCCTTCTCTCTCTTTCAACTCCCTCCTTTTTCCATTGGCCTAGGGCGTCAAACATAGCTTGTCGCGACCTTCGTTTAAAGAGCTGTATTTCTACAGCTTCAATTTTGTGAGATTCAAAAGAACCATATATGGGCCACTGAGTCTCTTTATCCTTGGACGTGTATTTATGCAATAATGAATTATACATTATGGGAGAAATACCGTATTTTATGTACATAACCTTACTTGAGGAACCTTCCGGGGGAGCCGGCTGACTATCTTCTAGCACCCTCGATCGAGATATACAACAACCAAACCATCGTGCAAACTTACCAAACGCGGGCATGTTTTTCTAATTTCTTAAAAACGTCTCTACAAATTTCAGAAAATGGACAAATAGTCCACTTTACCTGCTTAACTTTTGTTATTTGCAAATATCGAAATAACAAGTCTGGATAACTAGAATACCACACAAAAAAAAGGTGTCATCAACAACCTTATGAAGCGGATTTACCAAGTACGGGCATGCTATTCTATGTTATCTTAAATAATATTTCTACAAATTTCTAAGGTCAGACAAAAAGTCCACACTACCTGTTTATCTTCAATCTTTGCAAAGAGTGAAATTAACCTCTTGGCTGCTAGGCGTTTTCCCGCTGTGTGCTGGGAATTACCATTTTGCTGTTTGCATGACGAGCTCAGCTCGTCATCAGCACACGACTCCCGTGGGTGATGACGAGCTGAGCTCGTCATCAGCGTCGAAAGGGTTAAACAAACCAGACAACCAAAACCGAGTACAAACAAAAAGGTGTCACAAATCAGCGACCCTACCAGAATCTTTTGTCTCGTTCTCCAGGTGGTCTCTTTACTGCAAATATCGTCCAAGTCTATTGAGGGCCGAGTCAGGACCGGAGCAACTTGCGGGGGTCTTTTCTGCTGTAGTGAAGGTCTGGTGGTGGCTACGAGGACGAGGATCTTTTTCGCGTAGGCATGCCCCACCACCGTCCCTTCAACTTCCTCGTCGGGACCCCACGACCGGGCAACCGCGTCTCTGATCGGTCCCACGTTTGGGCGGCAATTGTGGATTTGGGGGTCTTCTGGCAGACCACCAAAGGTGCAGGGTCACCCTATAGTCCACGGGTCCGGAATACAAACTGAGACCAGCGCTGGAGCCAGAGAGAAAGGATATTTATTACAATCTCATGAGATGGAGAGGTGCATCAACAACAGACACCCATAGCTGTCTGAGGAGGAAGTCTGGTCAGTGCTTTGGTTCTGCTCCTTATATACCCTCTATCCTTCCCAGGCATGTAAGGGAGTTGTACCAATAATACTTTATTACATTCCTAAACAATAGTCAATCTGGAGAACCAGCAGGTGAGTAGCCTTTGGGGGTTTTCACAGGACATGGGCAAAACATTATAATTGCATAGTACACAGAGGTCAATCTGATTAGTTGGTACTGCAGGGCATAGCATGATTACATGTCAAACAAAGGTTAATCTGATAAGCAGAGGTAACCGTGAAGCCCCTGCAGGGTGTAGGCGAAAAGCATGTTTATACAAATAAGTCCACAAATATTAGTTGTTTGGAACCCTGCAGGGCACAGGCGAGAGGTATGATTACACAGCAAGCAGGGATAGGCTTGTTGATGGACGCCTGCAGGGCGTAGAGTGCAGGGTGAGGACGATAAACATCTGAGAAATTCCCTGTCCGACTGGTTGAGCACAGGCTGGTCAGTTTGTAGCAGGCCAAAGCACGAACAGGGTGTGCGTTTCCGTGCAGGAATGTGGCAGGTCAAAAGTGGAGCTCCAGATTGTTCATGATACAGAGGTCAGTCATGAAGGGTATAACACCAAATGGTGGAGTGAATCACAAAATGGTGGAGTGAATGGCAAGACAAATAGACCCATTTTCCACACCCTTTGAAAATATACCCAACATATAATCCAATTACAGCTACACAGTGGCGGTTTCTACATTGGGGCGTTTGGGCGCCGCCCCCCCTGATTTCTCGCCGTGCGAGAAGAAGGCAGAAACAAATGGTAGTTATTTATTTATAACTACCATTTGTTTCTGCCTGCCCTTCTCGCACGGCGAGAAATCAGCGAACTTCCTGGTTACTAACTCGAGCCTCAGGGCATGGGGGAGTGGCTTGGGGGAGTGGCTTGCCCAATGTTGTGAATACGGACTGTTTGGACAGCCTGAGAGGCTGTCCAAACAGACAGTATTAGCAACAGTGGGCAAGCCACTCCCCCAAGCCTCCTCCCATTCTCCGTTCTGCAGGATGCAGACTCGGAGAAATGACGTATTTAGGGCAGCCAGCCGAACCAATCAGCGCTGGCTGCCATGGAGGGGAGGGAGGCTGCCTGCAGGCTTCCGTGAGGAGAGCGGCGGTATTCAAATGCAGGACGGCGGGAGCAGTCTCGGGACTCGAGTCGGGAAGCCAAGGTAAGTTTGTTATATTTAAATTCATTTTAAATTTAACCTTAATGTCAGACAAACTTTGCAAAATGGCTTTGCTTTAGCCGGCCAGCACAGGTTGTGTGTATCTAGTGCCGTCGAGGTGTGTGGGGTGACAGAATATAGTAAGGCGCCAACTTGATGCCAGGTTTGTGTGCTTAGCCTGACCTGAGTGGAGAGGTGTGTGCGGGCGTTGGTGAGACTGGCAGTAATCACTGTGAGGGAAGGGCAGTACGGGCCTCTGTGGGGCTGGCTGTGGGGCAGGAGGGGATATGAAGGGCTGCGTGGGCAGTGCTTAATTTATTAAAACAAAAATACGTTGCAAGCACTCGTCAGTAGGCCACTGCAGCTAGCTTCACCCGTTTGCCCCTGGCAGCGTTGTCAATGGCACTATCAGCACAGCTACAAGTGTCCCCCCTCCGTATGTTAACTGGAAAGTGCAACCACCGCACTTTGTGAAGACTACACACCATGCACAACCACGGTGCATTATATTTTAGCCTTGAAATTTGATTTCTCAGTGCCAATCTCGTTCTCCTATGACAATCACTGAAATAACATCAGTTTGTGTGTTCTGTCAAAGCATCTGGTATAGGGAGATGAGGTGCCCTCTGCAGTGAAAACACAAAATAGTAAAACATAATTAAAAACTAATCACCCCCGCTCGTTGTAGTCATATTTACATGGTGCAAAATGAAAACACTGCAGTGCGGTGCCAGTTTTGCTGCCTATAAAAAATAAAGGGGTTTTTGTGCCCTATCAATAAGTGTACAAAGTTAAATTCAGTACATCTTTTCCCACTTTGCAGCAAACTTTGAAATATCGTCGGGGCAGCTTGTGGGGATTAGTGTGATAGGCCTGAATCCAAATTTGTAAAAAAACAAACTAAAAAACGAAATATTTACGTTGAAATACGTAGTCTTCAAACAAGGTGGACCATGGACTCTTTTCAAACAAATTTCTAAACTGCAGGTACAGCGCGCGTACTGGCAAGACTATTTTAACAGCACTTTATTGTGAGCATAAATCCCAGTCTTCTGCACTCCAACTAGGCTCCCACACAACAGCCGAAATTAGAACATTGTTGGCACACTCTTGGTGTATACGCTTGCTCGCCACAGTGCAGTACGGGAATTGTTTTACGCCCTACCACTTTCAAATGTCACCAGCCGCCACTGCAGCTACATGGTGCCCTCCTTTGACCAGGTCACTGACGCTGCACAGGCACACACCACAAAAGTCTCAATGTGTTCACAAATAATATTCGGATATTGTGGTGTCGGTAGTCACCTACCGTAACACAGCATCAGCAACTCATGAATATCGCGTGTATCATTATCTGTGACACCTTCCCATTTCACATATGGCAGGTCCTGGTGTGATATCAAACATGGATCTGCAAAGATGCGTTAAGAACCATAATATATACATGCCATACCAAGTCACTGTAATGTACTCTCACACAAAACTCACCCCAAAAGGTAATGTCAGGTGAATAGGACATAAATGTAACAGGGTGAGAAGCATGCAAAGGCCACAGTGTGAATAATTCCTGCAGAATTGCAATGCAACTACCAGGGGGGGAATCCTGAAAGCCTGAGTGGCTGGGCCACAGTCCACTTTGCACAAGCCTCGAACCTCCATGCTCCCAGTATCTGTGAAGTGAAATACATTGGGGACAGCCAATAGCACAGCAAACTGTCATTCAGATATGTGTAATGTCGAAGTATAAAACCAAACCCATCAGTAACTGCATTTTTGCAGAAATATCAACTAGGTGTAAGGTACACACACACACTAATGAACAATCTCCAAAAGTAAATCCAAAATACCAACGAAAAAAAACACCCCAGATGTAGTGAAACAAATAACTAGCTTGCACACATATAACACATATATAATATGCAACATTGGAAGAACTTCAACTTAAATGATTTTCAC
Source organism: Lissotriton vulgaris (assembly GCF_964263255.1). Taxonomy (NCBI): domain Eukaryota; kingdom Metazoa; phylum Chordata; class Amphibia; order Caudata; family Salamandridae; genus Lissotriton; species Lissotriton vulgaris. The sequence continues at coordinate 1,323,593,270 of NC_141687.1, read as the reverse complement.
ACTGACGAAAACAACTGGAAATACTTTCCACATACAATTCAATGTCAGGCCCAATTTTAAGCCATCCCACATATCTATCCATTGAACATGTACTCTTGTCCTGTGTGACTCTAACACTGTTTGCAAGGCCAGAATATACAATCCCCTTCAAATTGCACAGCAATCAGGGTTAAAAAAGCACACTGTAGTTACACATCCCCAAGTATATATGAACATTAAATAGCAAACATGTTCTTGTTGTCCCATAACTAAGGGAATGGTAGCAAAAAAGGCCAATGGCCAGTCCAAATGTGTCCTGTTGTGGACCAGCACACTACCAGGGGAGCCTCCCCAGGAGGTGGCATCGAGTGGGCAGTCCAGGCACCTCAAAGATGTCACTTGGGAGTGGGGGGATTGGTTTGGCTGGGGGGATGTCTGTTGGGGTATGGATAAGGTTGCAGGAGTGGTGATCTGGGCTTTCAGAGGGTTTTTTTGCGGGTTTGGTGGGTTGTGTTTTAGGAGGGGTCGATTTTTTCTTGGGAGTGGTGTGCTCGGGTTTAGGGGGTTGATTTTTTTCTTGTGAGTGGTGATTTGGTTTGGGATTAAGGAGGGATCGATTTTGTCTTGAGAGTGGTGGTTTACGATTTATGAGGTGGCAGTTTTTTCTTGGGAGTGGTGGTTTGGGATTTTGGTGGGGGGATTTTGGTGGAAGGGGTGGCACTTTTCTTTGGAGCAGTGGTTTGGAAAGTGGAAGGGATAGGTTGGGGTGTGGGAGTCTTTTCCTTATTTTTAGGATGGAATATTTTGTGGCTTACAGGCATAAGCCCAAGGGAAGAGAAGTATGCAAGATGTGAACTGGGTTTAGGATAGTCGTAAGTGTATTAGGCTTGGGAGGCAGAGATAGTGGAAGTGTCAGGCATGGGTGGTAATGTTGTTGGTGCAGGTGTGTGTTGTGTGGATGTGCGTTCTCGTCTGGTGTGTGAGATGGTGGGTATGGTGATTATTGTGGATGGGTCCGTGTGCGCGGGTGTGGTGCTCGGAACAATACTGGATGTGGTGGATGGATCTGTGTGTACTGGTGTGGTGTCTGGTGCAATGATGAGTGTGAGGGATGGATCTATGTGTGCGGATTCAGTGTCTGGGGCAATGCTGGTGTTGTGGTTGGGTCTGTGTGTGCAGGTATAGTGTCAGGGGCTAGGCTGGGTGTGGTGGATGAGACTGTGTGTGAAGCTGTGGTGCTTGGGGCAATGCTGGGTGTGGTGGATGGGTCTGTGTGTGCAGGTGTGGTGTCAGCTGCAATGCTGGGTGTGGCGGATGAGTCTGTGTGTGCACCTGTGGGGATTGGGGGAATACTGGGTGCGATGGATTGGTCTGTGTGTGCAGGTCTGGTGTCTGTGGGAATACTGGGGGGTGCTAGGGTGGTGAGGGTAGTGAGTGTTTGATGTGTGGATGCGTGCCTGTGTCCCTCGTGGCGTTTATGTTTGTGTGTGGTGTTTTGTCTGTTGCTGTGTGTGTGTGCGGGATAGGATGTGGAATAGGGTATGTGGATGGGGCTGAGAAAGGAGGGGTGCAAAAGACTGGGGCTGGTAGAAGGCTATTGTGTGGGAGGAGGCCACAGCCTAAAAGGATCTGAGCTCCTTGGATGCCTTCCAAGAAGCCACCATCTGCTGCAGATGGATGGGGAGCAACAGGAAAGGTGGAGATTGAATGTTGGTTGGCGGACAAGGAAGAGGATGGTACGTGTCCTGCTGGTTCTGCCACTGCGAGGGAGCGTCCACTTGAGGATGACTCATGCGTATATGTAATCTAGCGTGCGTCCTCCGTGGCATCCCCCTCTCCCTCTGAGCCACTGGCTCCATCAGTCTCTGATGTTTCTTGACCAGAAGCACTGTGGCCAGCTGCTCCCCCTCTGATGTCGGCCGTTTCTCCTCTACCTGCCTGGGATGATGCTGAAATCCAAAACATAATAGGTTTATTGCACGTTCCAGAACACACTGTACTAACAACTATGATCACAGAACATTTATCAAGCTTTCAGAAGGCTCAACCTACAAGTCGCTGTTTGTTTGTGGATAAGTTAGAATGAGGACATGCATGCATCCTACCACAAAGTTCAACACTTCCTCACAATGAAGTCCTACCCCCAGACATCTACAATTGCATTACTGAAGTTGTATGCTCTCCATCCTCGTGTAACTATTAGGATACCTGAACACCTTCTACATTTTACCATTTAAGATCTAGACGGCAGTTCCGGATCAACTCACCCCTACTCTCTAGCTGCTCAGCGCCAGGATACCTGCTAGGTGACAGTGCGCTTAACAAGTTGAATAAATAAAATTATTTTGGGATTTGTTGCATTCCTTAGTTACCTGCTTTCATCAATTAGGTCCTCAAAGTGAAAATTAGTTATATAGATTCCACAGAAGGCTCTGCAGCAATCAAATGGTCTTATACCTGTGACATCTTGATGGAATGATGGACAAGTCATACTGCCATGTTTATAGAATATGTACAGTAGCACAGTTGCTAATACTGATTCGCATATGCACACAATTGAGATGGAATCAACCTTGAACAAATGGAGACATGTAGATCATGTATTCAACTGTAGTGCACAAGACAATTCTATAGAGAAAGGTGCACATGACAATGTGTACAGTCTAATAGTTATTGCACCAGTAATGTCTGTTATTCTGGTTCACTTTATTTTCCCCATTTACCAAGGGAAAGCACTGCTCAGTGTCTGCATCACACATGTCAGAGGGGCAACATTAAATGAAACACAGTACTGAGTGAACATCATCCCTGACACATTGGATACTGCTGTCCTTGTTGGGACAATTGTCATCCACTACTAGATAAAACATGATCTGAGTGAACACTATACTCAGTCATGTTTATGGAAAAAAATGTAAATTGATAGTGAGCTGTACTCTGGTATGTTCCTGGTCACAAAAACAATAGGCAAAACACATCAGCATGCAGCTACTACCAGATCTATACAACCAAAAATGTTTATATGTGCGTTGCACATGGGAAACCCTAAATATTTACCTGCAAATACCTGCCTGTAACACACAAATTAGCCAATGTGACATTAAGGAATCTGGCTAGCACTAACCCCCTTGTAGCTGCTGTTGGGCCCTCAGCTGCCCACCAAGCTCCGGATAGGGTACAGTATGCAGGCCATTAGGGGGGGTCAGTGTCTGGCGCACATGCTTGGATGGTAGGGAGGACTGGCCAAGGTATCCTTCGGCACTCTTGCAGGTAGTCCATCTTAGGTCCCCCAGCTCTTCCTGCAGTGGATACTACACAGGTTATAGACTCCCAAGGTCCACAAATTCCGGGCAACGGCTTTCCATAAACCTTGCATTTGATGAGAGTTGACCTATATGGATGAGAAAGGAGATGAAACAGATCACGACAGCTAGCGTAAGAACAACTTTTTGGTCTAAATACATCTTATTGGCAGCTACAACATACATTCATTACCACTTAACCCACTACATGTGTAATTTCTACAAGCTACGCGCCATTAGGACATTCATCCTCAAGTTCTTAGGCACATGTTGATTTTGCTCAACCATAGTCAGGTCCTGAATGGACTAATTTTGCCCTCTACAATTGTGTAGGCCAGGAGCATTTTAACACTAATGGCAGGTGACGATCTATGGAAAACACCACACCATTGTGCCCTTATGAAGGCCAAGGTACTTGTGCATCACTGTACAGTTACCTTAACTGACAGGCCAATTTACTACATGCATATAGACCATACAGGCAGGTAACATAGTATAAACTACATCCTAACATTCAGGTAACTTAGAAGGGGTAGACACCTCTGTCACAGAGAGTAACATCTCTTGGAATGTGTGGACATGTCAATTAAATAATGTGATATCTGACTACGTATGATTGAATTGTTCTGGTATATGCAGCTATCACAGGACACACCATAAACCATACGTAGGCATTGTTATAGGAATGACATTCAACATCTAATCAAACTTCTTGTGAAATATGGTGGATTTTAACATGCCAGTGATTCAGAAAAGATTACATCAGGATCAAATAACAATCTGCGCTGAATGTGTCCCGTACAATAGCCCTGTACAGTGCAAGCATGACATTTGAGAAAGTGACCACAGACTTGTGTGATGAAGTGGCTGTTTAGTAAATATTTTACACATTGTGAATGTGGCTCAATTTAAAGAGATAGATGGTCCGGGGTTACCACAACTACTAATCAACATGTAGTTGATGTATGAGTAACTAGGGCCACTATGGGTTCATATTACAGATTAAGTGTACAACTCCGTGCATTTTTAGTATTGCCACTATGCCTCTATCCCAGCCTGGCCCATGGGCTAGACTGATCACACCATGGGTCATAATGGCAACAATTCATTGTCTGGGCTTGCTCTCTGCAGGCTTATTATACAAATCCCACTGAAACTCAATATTCAAGCTAATCAATACATAACAATGCACATTGTGGTTATCGAATACATTACCTAATATGTGTGTGGAACTCTGAAGGGATCTGTGAGCCATACTTAACTTCTAGACACCAGTTTTGCGAGCGATGGTATTGTCACAGTGATATGTGGGACTGTGCATATGACAAACAACATCCTCAAATAGTCCATCTAGTACAGATACACTGCTCATCCACTAAGCGTATCCCAACTGACCATGGCTGTTGACACAACTGAGGAACCTGACAACGCCAGGGGAAGACCACTTCAATGATACCAGGGAAAGAACACAGCATGATGTGGGGATAGCCTTCGGACTCTTGAAGGCCAGTTTCTGATGTCGAACCGTAAAGTGCTGGCAATGATGTTCACCGACGATACTCTTTTGCTCTCTAAAGCACCAATGGGCATTCAGAGAATCCTCAACAACTTCAATGCCTTTTGCAAATGCAGGGGGCTCAAGATTAACACCCAGATGAGCAAATATATGGTCTTCAATCCAGCTATTTCAACCCGACCAAACCCCTGCCTACAAGGCATTCCGCTGGAGAGGGTGTCTGTATTTGAGTACCCTGGGGTTACTTTAACAGAAAAAATGGACTGGGGAGCCCAAATCAATAAAACCAGCCTAAAGTTGCACAGACCACAGGGGTTTGACCAAGTTATTTAGGAACTCTTGCCACAAGCACCAGTGATTTTAGAAGTCATCAACGCTTCCTTAGAAAAGGGACTAGTATCTCCCCTCTGGAAACAGGCTATGGTTAGAGCTCTCTTTAAAAAAAACAACCTCGATCCAGAGATATTGGCTAATTATCGCCCTATTTCATTGCTCCCAGGAATAGGGAAATTGGCAGAGAAACATGTAAATTCCACAATTTCTACATTCTTGGAAAACAATAATTGTTTTCACCCCACTCAGACGGGATTCAGATCTCAGCAGAGTACCGAGACTGCACTTGTGGCAGTGGTGGACAACTTAAGGAAAATTTTGGATAGTGGGGACTGCGCTGCACTTATTCTTCTTGATCTCAGCGCATCCTTTGACACGGTCAACCACCAGCTTCTTACTCAAAGGCTCAGGAAGGTTGGAATTGTTGATCCTGCATTGAAATGGCTGCAATCCTTCTTAGAAGACAGCTCTTTTGTAGTTTTTGAAGAGTACTGTACTCAAAGCCAATACCTCTTAGCTGTGAGGTTCCTCAGGGCTCGTCCCTGAGCCCCACTCTATTTAATGTTTATGTGAGCTTCCTGGCAGAAATAGTAATACCCTTTGGCATCCAGATTGTCACATATGCTGATGATACCCAGCTAGTGGTATAATTCAGTCAAGAGGACAACTCAGCCCCAGGCCTGGCATTATGCATGGAAAAAGACTCCTGGTGGATGGATAATTCCTACCTGAAACTTAATGGAGCAAAGACTGAATTAATGCTCCTGGGTAATCATACCACATGAACAATAGATTCCTCCTGGCCCAATTGTCTTGGCCCTTCACCCTCTCCCAAAGCTCAAATCAAGATTCTTGGAGTGTGGGTAGATCGCAACCTTGATTTTAAAGAGCAAGCATGCAAGGTATCAGCCTCCTGCTATGGAATATTAAGAATGCTCAGAAAGATCCTCCCCCTGCTTCCGCTTCCTGCTAGAAGCGTGCTGGTCCAAGCATTAATCTTGTCCCGTCTGGATTATGCTAACGCTCTTTATCTTGGAGCTCCTCTTTCTACTATTAAAAAGTTGCAGATTGTGCAAAATTGTGCGGCACGTTTACTTACCAATTCTTCAAAACGTGCCTCAGCCAAACCTTTGCTTACTGCGCTTCACTGGCTGCTGATTAAAGAAAGAGTTAATTTTAAGGCGTTGTGTATTACTCACAAGGCCTTATCTGACAAAGGGCCTCCCATTATTAGATCCCTCATTCAGTCTTATCGTCCTTCCAGGTCACTCAGATGTGACAACAAACAGTTAGCAGCAGTTCCAGTAATAAAGAAAGCGCGAAGCGGAGGACGCCGCTTCGCGTATAATGCCGCAAAACTGTGGTACCACTTACCTGTGCGGATTCGCTGTGAACCGAATTATCTTATCTTCCGCAAGCTTCTAAAGACAATTTATTTCCTTAAATTTCTTCAAGCTCGAAGTGGTCTACATTAGCGCTGGGATGCCTTCGGGTAGCCATGCGCTCGATAAATGCCTTTTCAATTCAATTCAATTCAAACTTATGGGACCGCTTGTTGAAATATACAAAGTGGAAGCAAGGGGTGCTTTCATGTATGGGGCTGACCTTTAGGGGCACTGTTCTCCTCAAAACATCACTAAGACTGAGAACATTTTCATCTGGCAGCTATTTGGTCTTTCCCTTAGCTCCTTCCTTACAGCGCTCCGCCTGGACCTGGGGGTAAGGCCAATTGCAGATGAAATTGCTCTCAGACCCTTCATCTTCTGGCGTCGCCTATGGGCAGCCCCGGAATTGGTTGAGTACAGGGCAAAGTTAAAGGATGTTCTGAGACTCCAGGGCGCAGGAAAACTACATTGGATAGCCCATGTCAGGGACACACTTTTGGGTATTGGTAGAGTGAGCCTATGGTATCACCCCAAGGTAGGTTGCCCCATAATTCCTAGGAGGGAATTGGCACAGAGATATAGGGAAAGCAAACTTGCTCACCTACAGGGGAGCTCAACAACAGGCACTCTAACTGAAGTGCTTTTGAGAATTAAAGATCAGTATAGTTTAGAACCTGCCTTGGATTATATCTAATCTGCCCTAGCTATGAAACTATACTTACAATTTAGGCATGGGGTCCTCCCGCTGCGCGCCTTTACCAACAAATGGGCAGGCTCAGTCTCTCTATGCTGTCCGGCCTGCAGTAATGCAGAGGAGTCACAATTGCACGTATTCTTCTTTTGTCCTGGCTATAGGAAAGCTAGGTATTGCTGGTTTATCCAGTTATGCAGAAATCTGGGAACACAGCACTGCGTAGAGGCATTTGGGTTGCTGAAATACAACACCTAAATGCTTATTGTATTTGGGGTGCCGCGCTTTCTATTTTCTATGTGGTATGCGCACAAAACGCTTTTGAATATTAATTCATAGGAACAAGCTGATAATTTGATAACGTTTTAACTAGACTTGCTTTATTTTTATCTATTCTTACTATCTATGGTTTTCAGTGTGTTTTCATGTGTTTTTAGTGTTTGCACACGTAACATACTTGTTTTTATCAATGTTTTATAATTGTATATATTTTTGTCTATTTTATGGGGCGCTGGCTCATTCAATGGTATTTAAAACCTAGGGCTCTGGGGCATGAGCCTGTGCTCGTGTGTATTGTTTTATTGAACTGTTACTTCACTGCACATGCACTTTTATTGTCTATTGACCAAAATAATGTTTTTTTAAATTGATATAAATGTAAAATAAAAAGAAATATTTATTATTAACCTAGAACTTATAAAATACATTTTACATGACATTCATTCATCAAAATAAATATGTACGAAATAATTAATAATAAATATTAATTTAATGTATAAATACATTTTATACAATTATTTTAAAAACTCCACCTGCACTAAAATGTTTACTTTTTATTTAATAGATAGTACATTTTGTTAAAAGTTTAGTGTTGCATTCATTTAAATTATTATGTAATAAAAATATTCCAAATAATTTTGTCAAATTAAGTTTAGTATTACATTTTAAAATAATTAGTTATTATATATAATTTGATCATATATATATGTGTGTGTCTGTGTATATATATATATATATATATATATATATATATATATATATATATATATATATATAATGAAAATGAATGAAATGAAATGAAAATGGGATTTGTAGAGCGCTGCAGTTGCCCTGAGGCGTCCAGGCGCTGGAAAAACAGAAAAAACCCTCATAAGGTTACTATTTGTTGAACAGAAGAGTTTTAAGCTGTTTCCGGAAACCAGTTAGGTTGGGGTTGTCTCGCATCTGCAGAGGGAGGGTGTTCCACAGTTTATATACATTGTACGAGAACGAGCGTCCTCCTGCTCTGGCTCTAAAAATTCTGGGAATTTTGGCTAATGATGCAGTTGAGGAGCGAAGTGTCTTGTTGGGCAGATATGGAGAGATCAGGGAGCTGTTGATTTCTGGACCCATTTTCCAGAAGGTCTGGTGGGCAATGCATAGAGCCTTAAACTTCACTCTGTCCCTAACAGGCAGCCAGTGTAAAGTTCTTAGACCAGTTTTTATTGAGGTCCTCCGTGGGACTCCTAATAGCGCCCGGGCAGCACAGTTTTGAGTGCGCTGAAGTTTTTGTAGGGTATAGTCTGGTGCTCCAAGATAAAGGGCATTATTAAAATCCAAACGGGATTGGATAAGGCCCTGTATGATTATTTGTCTGGCCTCAAATGGAAGAAGGGGAAGAATTTTTTTGATCACCCTAAGGAGGCCGAAACAAGTAGCTGACACCTTGGTGGCCTGTGTGTTAAGGCTCAGCGATTTATCGAGCCATACTCCAATGCTTTTGATATTATCTCTGGGGGGTGGGGCTGTACCCATGCTTGTGGGCCATATCAGCTCCAAAGTGGAAGGGGCCGCCGGGCCCAGGAGCATGAGCTCAGTTTTGTCGTCGTTGAGCTTCAGACATGAGCTCATCATCCAGCTCTTTACATCCTCCAGGCAAGCCGCTAGATTTGGCGGAGATTGGAGACCGCTCTTCTGTGCAAAGGAGACCACCAGCTGGTGTCCTCCGCATAGGAGATGATGTGAACACCATGCGGATGAACAATCCCAGCCAGTGGCCTCATGTATGCATTGAAGAGCGTGGGGCTTAAGGATGAGCCCTGCGGAACTCCGCAGCCCAGAGGCCTACCTGATGATACGGATGAGCCGTCAAAGACCTGGAAGGTTCTGTCCGATAAAAAAGACTCAAACCATACCAGGGCTTCTCCGGACACTCCTAGGTCGGCAAGACGGTTCAACAAGATTTTATGATGTACCGTGTCAAACGCGGCACTTTATATATATATATATATATATATATATATATTATATATATATATATATATATATATATATATTCCACCAATTTGTTCGTTGGAAGGTGCACGCTTTGCACGGTTGGTGCCGGACAGCAGGGATGAACGTCTGTCTCAAAGGTGTGTCCTCTTAAAGTGGAACTACTGGGACATTGCACTTTAAGAGGACACACCTTTGAGAAAAGCATAAAGCTGAAACGCGTCAGGTGCCTCTATCATGTGACCGCCTGAGCCAATTGCAATAAAAGCACCTTTTTCCAGGAACCAGGTCTTGGCGCACTCTTTGTTTTGGATTGTTACTGTGGAAATTGCGGTCTTCCGCATCAGACAAGATCGCCCTACAGGGTTGGGGGCCCCCGACGACAGCATCTCTTTGTTTGGTGTTTAATAGGGGGGCATGACCCGCTTGCCACATCACAAGCCTGAGGATTGCCGGCGTTTGTGTGATGCGTTGCAAGAAAGGGAGCGGAGCGAGGCTGACGCCTCTGTTCAGCAGGTCCTGGACTCAGCGCTTAATTGACATTGTGGGCAACAATGTGGAAGTGCACCAGCCCTTCTCCCCGCATGGCCATACTTACCCGATACCATCATAATGGTGAGAGAGCAGTTAGGAACAACACAAGGAGAACACATGAAATACGCTGTCTCACAAGGTGCATTATGGGACTTTGAGTGTGGCCAATTGACGGGTGTGTGTTTTAGGAACTACTGGGACATTGCACTTTAAGAGGACACACCTTGAGAAAAGCATAAAGCTGAAACACGTCAGGTGCCTCTATCATGTGACCGCCTGAGCCAATTGCAATAAAAGCACCTTTTTCCAGGAACCGGGTCTTGGTGCACTCTTTGTTTTGGATTGTTACTGCGGAAATCGTTGTCTTCCGCATCAGCCAAAATCGCCCTGCAGGGTTGGGGGCCCCCGATGGCAGCATCTCTTTGTTTGATATATATATATATATATATATATATATATATATATATATATATATATATATATATATATATATATTTGGTCATGTGATCAAGGCTTTGGCCGAAACGCGTCGTGGCAAACTGGTGTTTGGGTTCACAATAAATATTTAAACACCAAGAATTGGGGCTCGCATTATCCTTTGGCAGCACATGCTGAGCTGAGTCAAGCTGAGGACGACACATACCGCATATATATATATATATATTCACTGAAAAAAACATAGGTTATAGACCATATATAGTTAGGAATTAGCATTTACAAAACCTTATTTTACTCACACAAAACCATTGAAATTCGCATATATAGTTAGTTGCACTAACTATATATCGCACACCCGCAATCCACTGCTGATCATGTCACATATTACATCATTCATGACATGGTCAGTGACTCCCCTGATGACATCACTGATGACATCTCAAATGACATCACTGATGACATCACTGATGACATCTCAAATGACATCACTGATGACATCACTGATGACATCTCATTTGACATTACTGATCACATCACTGATGACATCATTCATGTGATAATACGATGAACCTCTTCAGACTCTAATATAACCTTAGATACACTCAGTGTAAACAGACACTCACAGACTGTCACTCATCCATGGAGTTACTCACACACCTAGTCAGTCATGCAAATAATCAATCACACCTCCATTTCCTCAACTATACAGTTATACACACCTTACTTATTCAAACATATACTAACACATATTTACTCTCTTATACAATCCCTGATACAAGTTCACAATGATCCATACAGCCACTCACACATTCACTGGCTCTTATGCACAGTTATTTATATATGTCAACTCTCACATGTACTGTGTTTTACATATGTACTTACTTTGACATGTAGCACTGAGATATCCATTCACTCACCAATACACTCATGCACACAGTCAACCGCCCATACAGCTGTTTCCACATGCACTTTTGAACCCATACATCTAGTGAATCAACTGCTCACACATCTATGCACAGAGTCATACACCTCCCAGCCACCCACACACACACTCAGTCTCCCATAAAATACTAGGGCAACCAATCAATAACCCATATAGTTACTCATATAGCTACTGATCAACACATGCAGCAGTTTACAGAACAACAGACATAATGATGCACAAATTAAGACAGTTTAGTCACTAACCCATGCACTCAGTTTTATTTATTTATTTGACAGATTTCTAGAGCGCATGGCTGCCCGTGAGCGTCCCAGCGCTAGTCAGACACATTTAATCACTCACTCATACAGTCAGTCATGCACCTACTAAATCCTTCATCCAGACACTTATACATTCACTCATTCTTCAATATTAAGACATATTTTAACTTTACAGAAACATACAGTCACTGGATGTTATCATCAGTGATGTCATCAGTGATGTCATTTGAGATGTCATCAGTGATGTCATCAGTGATGTCACTGACCATGTCATGAATGATGTAATATGTGACATGATCAGCAGTGGATTGCGGGTGCGCGATATATAGTTAGTGCAACTAACTATATATGCGAATTTCAATGGTTTTGTATGAGTAAAATAAGGTTTTGTAAATGCTAATTCCTAACTATATATGGTCTATAACCTAGGGTTTTTTCAGTGAATTTTCAAGGTTTTGTAAATGCTAATTCCTAACTATATATGGTCTATGACCTATGGTTTTTTCAGTGAATTTCAATGGTTTTTTAATAGCAAATATCAAAAGCTGTAAAATGTATTCTTCTTTTAAAGGAAAAATATATTTTATATGTATTTAATATAATTTTTTTATGTATATACATTTTTTGAGGGAACGAATTTATCAGTTATCATGCTGAAGAAGAGTGTGGGGAAAAAAAACCAAAGAAGAGGACTAAGAGGAAAGAACAATCAGTTCAAAAATACAATTGCTTTAAAGCATGAAGTGCTTTTCCACACATTTTCATTTAAATAACCCATATTAGAACATACAAAATATCTACAGAGGAGACGGTGTACATTGAATTTTAGACTCTTCATTGGTACCTACATGTTGGTACTTACATCACCCACACAACACAACAGCTCTATTCAGAGCTACCCTACCTCAAAGCACTCTAAAATATTATTTTACTATTTCCCTTGGTTTTCCCCTTGTTACGCTTTCCGGAACGCTACCCGGTGCGCGGACCGTGTTTTTTTTTTACATATATGGGCCTCCTCAGCCACCCTCAGAAAACCTAGGGGGTCAGGATATGTCTCCTGTGCCCCCTTACACCCATTCCCAACATTGTTTATCCTCCATCTTGTGACTAAATTCGTCTGAAACACAAGATGGCGGACTCCCGTTATGCTACCGGTGAGCTACCCGGTTCGCGTACCGGGTAGCGCTTCCACCGCGAAAAATCGAAAAAAATGTATTTTATTTTTTTGCCCGCGGGGCTCTTTAATAGCCCCCACATCAATCCTAGGGGGTCAGGAGGGGTCTACCTTGCCCCTTTCATTCATTTCCCCCTTCGTTTATTTCCACCTCTTGTCTCTCGATCCTACCGAGAGACAAGATGGCGGCCGCTCGGGACTGTTTAGAATGTTGAGAGTCACCGGAGAGCCAATCCGCTTCTCCTCGCGAAGTTCCGTTACGCGTCTGGTACGCGAACCAGGGCGCTAACCAGGACGCTGTCACAGATATATATATTTTTTTGAAAGTTAATTTCTCAAAATCCACTGGAGCACATATCTTGAGACCTAGCAAAGGCACATTGGGCTACCAGTCTCTACAATTTTGCCAAGTTTCATAGAAATCCATTCAGCCGTTCGAGCTAAAAGTGAGTCCAACCGCCCTATGGAAAACTCAATGTTCAAAACACGTTTTGGGACCCCCCTTTTTTCTCGGCCTCCGCTTGACGAACCCCCCCCCCCCAAACTTCCAGGGGACGCTCAGAAACAGAAATGCCATTTTCCTGAAAATTTCAGCCAATTCCGTCCATCAACGCCAAAGTTATTCAACATAGAATTTTCAGAAATCCCTATTCAAAAAAATCCTAACTATATATACCTACTGGCGACCGCCAGTAGGTAATATATATATATATATATATTCAACACGGGAATTCCAGCAACGGATACAAATGCGGATGTTCCTGACACCCAAAGGGAACTGCGTGAAATTGATGTCCCCCAGAAAGGTGCTGGTGAAAGTCCCTTCAAACCCAAGAGTAAATTTGTCCCCGTCATGCTGAGGGATGCGGTGGACATTTATCATGACTGTATTGTGGAGGACCTAAAAAGACTCAACAAAAAGGTCTACACTAAAAAGGACATGTCCAGTTTTCCAACCAAAGAGTACCACAATTTAATGACCAAGCTATCTAAAAACCAAGAAATCATTGTGAGTCCCTCTGACAAGGGGGGGAACATAGTGTTGTGGCAAAAGGAGCAATACATTGCGGAAGCAAAACGTCAGTTAGACAATGAAAATTGTTATATACTTAGCAACGGCGTTCAATACAAACAAGCGAAGGAGAGCCTCAAAAAAATGCTGTTAGGCTACAAAAGAGACAGCTTAATCACCTCCACTGAATGTGCATTTTTACTGAAGGAACATCCAGTCATTCCGCATATGTACCTAATTCCAAAGGTGCACAAGAGACAAAATCCAACTCCCGGGAGACCCATCATCTCCGCAATTAACAGCATGGGTGAAAATGTTTCTCGATACATAGATTTTTATTTACAAGATCACGTCCAGGGATTACCAAGTTACATCAAAGACACTGGTGACTTTTTATCCAAATTGGAAGCCATATCATGGCAAAAGGACTGGTGCATAATAACCCTGGACATTGAGTCCTTATATACGTGTATCAAACACCACAAAGGAATCGAGGGTACAAAGCATTTCCTGGGACGTAAGTCATGTGCATACTATAGCCACAACAAAATGATCTGTAACTTGGTATTGTGGTGTCTAAACAATAACTTTTTCTTGTTTGGTAAGGACATATGGAAGCAAATACGTGGTGTAGCCATGGGTTCCTGCTTCTCTCCCAGCTACGCGTGCTTGCACGTGGGGCTGTGGGAGGAGCAGGAGCTACCTGGCATTGCTGGATTTGAACGCGTCAAATATTGGATGCGTTTTATTGATGATATTTTTTGTGTGTGGGAGGGGGACATTAGCAGTGCTCGGATTTTTGTGGATGCACTTAACAAAAATCATTCCAACCTATTTTTCACTTCCAACATTAGTGAAAGCACTGCTGAATTTCTTGATGTATCTATTAATATCATCAATAATCAGATCATCACTGCCCTCCACAGGAAGTCCACTGCTGGCAATAGTATTCTTAATGCCAGCAGTGGTCACCCACAACATGTCATTATGAGCATCCCGCTGGGTGAATTGCTACGCCTTAAGCGAATATGCAACACCCAGGCTAAATTTGAGGAAGGGGCATCCGCAATGCTTGCGAGACTGGAGGCAAGAGGATATAGTAAATCCTGTCTTGCCACTGCATTAAGGAAGAGCGGTGAAAGAACTAGAGACTCTTTGTTATTACCTAAACCCCTTGAGAGTGATACAACCTCGAATTCCAGCAGACTAATAACAACCTATAGTCAACAGCACCGCAAGATTAAATCCATAGTAAACAAACATTGGGCAGTCCTTAAAACAGACGGAGTTTTACGTGATCTAACTCCTGACAAGCCTACAATTACATTCAGGCGCGCGTTTAGCATGCGCAGCAAGTTATCACAATCCAGCCCTGAACTGCCTAGGTTGGATCAATGGTTTGGAAGAAAGGGATTCCACAAGTGTTCCTCCTGTCGGGCATGCAAGTTTGGACAAAATACCACTCATTATCGCACTCCGTTCACTGATACTGAATTTTCTATTCAAGGCAATTACAACTGCCGCACGGAGTTTGCGGTATACGTCTTAACTTGCACTTGCGGCCTACGTTATGTAGGCAGTACTGGTGCACAGGTGCATGTCAGAATACTGCAGCACCTCAGAGCCATAGTCAACCATGATGGGGCATACCCAGTGGCGCGTCATTTTAACAGCAGGCACAATAGGGATTTGTCATGTCTTACCTATTATGTCATTGACGCCGTGGCTCCCCTCAGACGAGGAGGCGATCGTGACAAAATGTTGCGCCGGTTGGAAACGCAATATATTATCAAACTCGACAGCAAACAACCAAATGGGTTGAATGCGACGGAGGACTTGCACAACTTCCTGTAGGCACATTCATTTTTCACTAACACTCCGTATGACAATTTACATAGTGGATACAACGTGAGTACAATGAATAAAATTGTATATAGTGTGTATATATATGAAATTCTGTATTCCAGCACCTATTTTTAGGTATTCTGTAGTCCTGTCTCTTAAAGGTCTGGCTGCTCAGTTCTCTAGACAGCACAGTTTTTTTAAACAAACACTTGGGAATTTCTTTTTTTGTGTGATTTTTATTTCACTGGTTATTTATTTAAGCACTTTTTGTTTTTTTACATACAATTTTGATGTAAATAGTTCTTGTATAATTATGATATTGGTACAAATGAACAATGTACAGATATATATATTCTTTCATATATATGAAATTGGGACTATAATGTGTTCATAATTGTATAGTACACTTAGGTGCTGTTTTGATGTTTTAAAGTCAACATTTTTTGGTGTTGTATGCTACAGCAACAAACTGCAGGGCACTGCCATGATTTGAATGAATAGATTGATGTTGCAAGTCCATGAAAGTGAAACAATCAGACATTTTCTTATGGAGTTTTATGAAATTCACATTGCATTCATGCACATCATTGTTCTCAGGTCAACCCTATGAGATTTTTTTTTTCTCGCATTCATGCGGTTATTTGTGAATTTTCAGGAAAGATAACACAGTTACCTGCGTGAGATTAACGTGTGACTTTTGTGATCAATAACAAGCATTTATGCATATTATTGTTCTTAGTTAACCTCCATAAGAAATCTTCACGCATTCATGCGGTTATTTTAAATTATCAGTTATAAATGCCACTGTATATTCCATTATGATCTATGTGAGTACATTAATGGGCTCCCGTGAATGGTTTCAATATGGTTTGCAACAATGTTATATTCACATGGCGTCACAGTGCACTGTGCCTTTAATTAAGGCTCTGTTTCTGTTGTTTTAAATGTTGAACCATGTGACTCACGTTTGGAGGTGGGACCCGGAAGGGTCTGTCCTCACTGCATATGATATAAAAAAGTTTCCACTTTGTGCAATGTGGTGTGTGAACAAGACTACGTCAGTAGTCGAAACGTTGCATTTTGGAAGGCACAAGGATTAAATAAACATCTTGCCTGGAAAGCGTGGGGTCTGTCTCTTCTCTCGCCGCTGTGCAGTGGAGGTTTGAAGATTTGTGCCGATATATATATATATATATATCTCCCCTCATTTTGTCCCTTTGCAAATTAAATGTTTTAAGTGTTAACACTTTATTCCAATCAAGATGACTTCAGGTGTGCCATACTTTTGTCATAAGTAAGACTGTTAGCGCTCTAGTTGTTCTTTAGAACACTCTGGGACATTCTGTCACTGGGCTATAGTTGGGCTACATCTGGCTGATATTTGGGTTACATTTGTTTTTTTTTGTCTCTGGTGGCCATCTTTGGGCTACATTGGGCTGCATTTGGGCTCTAACATATATATAGCCCAATGTAGCCCAATATATATTTTTCAAAGTTAACTTTCGTAAAAACCACTGGAGCATATATCTTGAGACTTAGCAAAGGCACATCGGGCTACCAGTCCCTACAATTTTGCCAAGTTTTGTGGAAATCCATTCAGCCGTTCGAGCTAAAAGTGAGTCCAACCGCCCTATGGAAAACTCAATGTTAAAAACACGTTACGGGACCCCCCTTTTTTCTCGGCCCCCACTTGACGAAACCCCCCCAAACTTTCAGGGGACGCTCAGAAACGAAATGTGCCATTTTCCTGAAAATTTCAGCCAATTCCGTCCATCAACGCCAAAGTTATTCAACATAGAATTTGCAGAAATCCCTATTCAAAAAAATCCTAACTATATATACCTACTGGCGACCGCCAGTAGGTAATATATATATATATATATATTCACTGAAAAAACCATAGGTTTTACACAGTTATAGTTAGGAAGTAGCATTTGAAAAACCTATGAAATTCACTGAAAAAACCATAGGTTTGACACCAGTTATAGTTAGCTGGAAATTTTACTGACATAAAACCAATGAAATTCCACGTTATAGTTAGTTGGACTCACTATAACTTGCGCGTGTAATGCACTGCTGATGACATTACATATTACATCACTCATGACATGGTCAGTGACATCACTGATGACACCATCCAGTGAATGTGTGTCTTTCTAAAAAATAAATATGTTTTATATATGTATATGTAAAGGTCGAGGGAAGAATAAATGTTTAAATTATTGTCTTAATGAATGTTTTTTTCAAAAAGAAATGATTGGATAACTGGCTTATTAAGTGTATCTTAGTGAATACATATATTACCGAGCAATGTTTAAATATTTAAATATATGTATCAGTGTTTCACTTTGTGAATAAGTGGCTGCATGGGTTGATGAGTACCTACATGTGTGTGTATATGGGTTATTAGATGTTTTTTTAGTATCAGTATGAGTGTTCCTATGGTTTTATGGGGGTATTACTAATCACATAGATGCATGAATGACTAACTCTCTCTTTGTATGTGTTTAGAAGACACCATATGTGCAGGACTGTATGGGTGGTTGAGTGTGTATAGTTTTATATGCAAATAAATGTATGTTCAATAGTTTATTTGCATGTGTGAGTATGTGTGTGAGTAACTTTTGGATGATTGTCGGTGTGTTACAGGATGTATAGGTGTATCACTACATATGATGAGTGAGTATATGTATGAGTGACTATATAGAACTGTTGGTAAATGAGAGAATGTGTATATAGATGGTGGAATTATTGAATTGGTTGTTAAAGGAGGTCTGTCATCAGTGATGTCATAAGTGATGTCACTAACCATGTCATGAGTGATGTAATATGTAATGTCATCAGCAGTGCATTACACGCGCAAGTTATAGTGAGTCCAACTAACTATAACGTGGAATTTCATTGGTTTTATGTCAGTAAAATTTCCAGCTAACTATAACTGGTGTCAAACCTATGGTTTTTTCAGTGAATTTCATAGGTTTTTCAAATGCTACTTCCTAACTATAACGTGTGTAAAACCTATGGTTTTTTCAGTGAATTTCATAGTTTTTTTGAATGCTAGTTCCTAAGTATGTAATCACGTTCGTAACTACATAGTGTCACCGCCTACACATCCTGAGAAGCGCATGTAAAGTCACGTGACTTGAAAACAAAACTTCCAATTGGTTATTAGTAGTTTCTGTTCTGGAATATACACGAAGCACTCCACCCACTTTCCTCACAATCTTTTCTACTCTCAAGAGACAACAACGTCGAGCATCTTCCGGAAGTCTTTGCTGAAATGGCTTCCCTACCAGATTCATCTTCCGAATCTGAAGGAAATGAGCGACCACCGTTAAGAAGAAAAAAGGAATCTTTCATTTGGCAATTTTTCACTTATCCTGAAGATCAAAAGAAAGTGAATGCGCCAAAAGTAACCTGCACGATATGCAATTCGGAGCTCTCAAGGGGAAATCCAAATAAAAAATATTCCTTTTCTGCACACACCATGCAGCGGCATGTTAAACAAAGGCATCCTGAGCATTATGCAAAAGCATCGACAAGAGCCCTGGCCACGCTATTACCATCAGAGGTGGCCAGCACATCTTCTGGTGGACGACCTGTATCTCCATCGAGTGCTGAGATGGACTTGAGACCATATCTTGCGAAGGTGCATATGAACTGCAACGAGTGTGGAGAAATTCTTTTGTATGGAGAGCAGAGCCTCGTTCTTATTAAACTCAAAATTGACAGTCACAAATGCCCCAAGAAAAGATACATTTCTTCACTTCATTTTCAAACTATTACATACTGAAAAATGTAGTAGCAACTTTAAGAAATCGAAAGCATTATAACACTTCTTTCCCCCCAAAAAAAAAAAAAAAGTTATTTTCAGAACTAACTCTTTCCACCAAAACGTGCTCCAAGAGCATATTATAAGATGTTTTTTCGCCGCTTTATTTTAGTGCGAGACCGGGTGCGCGCACCCTTCTATCGCGTACAGGACCTGACACTCCCATGTGAAGTCATGTGACTTCTAAACAACACTTCTAATTGGTTCTTGGTAGTTTCTATTCTGCAATTTACACGCAGCACTCCACCCACTACCATCACTTTCTTTTCTACTCTCAAGAGACAACAACGTCGAACATCTTCCCGAAGACTTCGATACAATGGCTACCGTTCCGCATTCATCTTCCGAATCTGATGAAAATGAGCGACCACTTTTCACAAGAAAAACGGAGGCCACGCTATTACCATCAGAAGTAACCAGCACATCTTCCGGTGGACGACCTGTATCTCCATCGAGTGCTGAGATGGACTTGAGACCATATCTGGCGAACGTGCACATGAAATGCACGAACTGTGGAGAACTTCTTGTATACGGAGAGCAAAGCTTTACTCTAATTAAACAAATAATTGAGAGTCATAAATGCTCCAAGAAAACTTAAATTTCTTCACTTTATTTGCATAGTATGACATACTGAACAATGTCGTCGCAACTTTAAGAAATAAGAAGCATCATAACACTTGTTTCCAAAAAAAAAAAAAAAAAAAAAAAGTTATTTTCAGAACTAACTCTTTGTACCAAAACAAGCTTGAAGAGCATATTAGCTGATATTTTCTCGCTGCTTTCTTATAGTGCGCGACCGGGTGCGCGCACCCGCCTATCGCGTACAGGCGTCGAGACACGCATGTGCAGTCATGTGACTTTAAAACAACACTTCCAATTGGTTCTTACTAGTTTCTATTCTGCAATTTACACGGAACACTCCACCCACTTCCCTAGAAAACCAGTATATCGTAAATCTTTTAAAGCCTCCTCTTATGAAATATTCGACATCAATCACATAGCAGAGTACTAAATAGCACTATATACACTCCGTCCCTTAATTATAAGAGACTTATTGCTATGTAAAATCAACTTTTGCTCTCCAAGATAATGTAAAATGCTGAGCCTATTACATAATTTTATTACACATATATGTTACTAGTCTCCTTCGAGTACTAACACCATAGAAAATACCACCAATAGCGGTGATATTTTTTACACCGAGAACGGGCGATTTCTATCGCTTACAGCCCTTACAATTATAACGTTTTATTTCCTAAGTCTCTGATCGCCAACTGTGCAACGTAAATCCCCTGTGTGTCGCAATAAGGTCCATAAACAAAAACTACAGAACCAGCATTATAAACATACACAAAACAACAAAACGACAAGAGCCACCATGCTAATATATATCCTTAATATAATAAACCTCTGAGAATAAATACATATTTCCGTGGCAGCCCATAACACAAATGTGGCGTCCTCTGACTCTGCTCCATTACCAAACACCGTAACTCCCCGCCCCCCTCACTTTTCACTAAACTCCGCACTCCACCCCAACCAAACCCCCTATTACAAACCCCCAACATACCCTCCCTGCCCAAACCCACCATGAACCTCAAACCGCCCCTAGAAAACTTATAAGACACAGGATTACTAAAACTCAAAGAATACGCAACAGGCACATAATGTAAATAGTACATAAAGACACATATTTTTTCCAAAATACTATTTAAAAACATGTTCTATTTTTAATAAATCTATCATGCATCTGACCCTCTAGAACTGCTTTCAAAACGTGAACTATAAACCTCTACTTTTCATTTTCAAACCATACACTTTCTTCTGACCCTCTAGAACTGCTTTCAAAACATGAACTATAAACCTCTACTTTTCATTTTCAAACCATACACTTTCAATTACATTATTTTTTTTCCACAATTCATGTAATATTACAAACCTTTTCTAAAATACACCAGTCCGTATCATTTATAAGGATTTATTTTCAGTCTTCATCAGTGACACTTTCTTCACATACAATAGAAATCACTATAACTTTTTAAACGACAATGCTAACGCGGTAAAAATAACCCTTCATTTACTTTCCTTTAAGAATGCACACTATGTACCCCACGCATGCGTTTCTTAATCTTTATATTTGGCAGCGAATACCGACCTTGAATCGGAAGACATGAACAACAGCGCCATTGTCACATTTAAAACTGAACGTTGCATCTGCTCCCACACATATCTTTCACTAAGCTAACATTCACAGAAAACAGCATTGATGTAAAAAAAATTGACCTTGGTTTACAACTCCCTCAAATCACTCCCTTATTTTTTAACGCATCCTCCAGTTCAAAAAAAGCTACTTTTTTAATAACCACTAAGCAATATATAAGTGACTAGACTCCTAGAAAATGTATCAAGACATTCTGCTCCTCTCCACTGCATACCCGGCGACCTAATTCTGTGGAGTTGCTATACAACCAGCGGTGCTGCGCCGTTTCCTGTACCATCTTGGGAAATTCATTATGGATGTCCCTCCTGCCTTCGCAAACGAGCCGGACCACTTAGAACTATTTCACCAGAGGATGCTTGACTACTACGGCATCTTACCACTCTCGACTTTGAATACTTCATATCGATTATCATTTCGATATTCGCATTTCACCTGTGTGCAGCCTGTATTTCATTGCCTGAGCTGTGATTTCACGTGGGCCCTGGATTTATGTCTCTGCAATTTGGTACCTCCTGAACCGAATTACAATCACCTCATGAATCCGTTACTTGATCATGAACAGCTTTGTTACGACGGAGGGTTTATGGCCTTTGCAGAGATACAAGGAGTTCTGGGTCATTGGAATATATTCGCAGCGGCGCAAGATTTCCTAACAGAGAGCTACATCGAAAACCCACCGAGCTGCCCAATGATGGTAAAAGACACTCCAATAATGACAGATCATGAATGCTCCTTTCATCTTCTCAATTGATTGGCTGACATGTTTTCAGATGATAACAATGACTTCATGTTAGAGGCACTTGCTACATACTTTGCCTACACAATGGACACTTAACTCTTTCCTAACAGCGAGCTACATCGAAAACCCACCGAGCTACCTCTGATGGTAAAAGACGCTCCGATTATAACAGATCATCAGTACTGCTTTACTCTTTTCCATTGGATAGCTGACATATTTTCCGGAGGGTTTATGGCCTTTGCAGCGATACAAGGAGTTCTGGGTCATTGGAATATATTCGCAGCGGCGCAAGATTTCCTAACAGAGAGCTACATCGAAAACCCACTGAGCTGCCCTATCATGGTAAAAGACGCTCCAATAATGACAGATCATGAATGCTCCTTTCATCTTCTCAATTGGATGGCTGACATGTTTTCAAATAATAAAACTGATTTCCTGTTACAAACAGAAGCTACCTATTTTCCCTAAACAATGCTTCAATAACTCTCAAACAAGCCATTGACGTCCTCATTTTCTTTTGGTTTTCTATATTCTTCACGTTCTTTTCCATATTTTCTTTTGAAGAACAGACCTATTTGCTTTACTAACAGTGGACATTATAATTTCGTGTTGTTTGACAGCTGATTCATAAAGTAATGATGTATAACCACTTGCATTTTCATATATCGTTCCCAAACTGAAAGGCCAGAGACCTTCTTCCATTTATTAAAATATAATATACTTCCTTATAAGAGTGTACAATGTTTTTTTCCAACTATATTCATTTTTCTTCAACTATAGCGTTTGTATTCCATGTACTACTGACAATACCAATTACTGTGTTTTTTGCAATTTATGTACTCATATTACATAATGATTTGCCTTTAAAACAGTACATTTCTAAACAAACTTTTCAAATATTCACGGTTTCTCTTTTAATCCATAATCTCAACTGAAATGATTTCATATTGAAAAACTATTCATGGGTTCCACATAACCTTAACTGTAGTCACTGAGGATCTTATTTATGAAGACCTTCCGCCGCCGGTGCCTCATTTCTTAAAATGGGAAAAAGTAACGCACCGGTGGCGCAAGGCCTTCATAAATAAAGTCCTGAATGTTTTCTTTTCTCGACCTCACTTACTGATACTAGAACCTGCAAACCAATTACGGCCCGTGAACTCTTTCTTAGTAGGTCGCGCACCGTAAAGACAGTTATACCACTGTTAACATTTTTTTTTTACTGTTACTAAGCACCAACACAGTTCCGCTTCACTCAGAGTTAATCACTGCTCCCACGCTTCTACAGGCCAGACGCTATGTCGTATTTCTCTCCTTATCACCCTTTCATCTCCACAATAACAAACAGTTGTCCGCCAGCCACCAGAGAACAGACTCAGATGCAGAGGCACCAAAGAGTGAACCCATCACCAACTGCCATCTCCGGCTGTTTCCATGGTAACACCTCATTCTGCACCTTGCTGAAGGCAGAGGTCAAAAGTTCATGTCTCAACGTTCTACAACAAACTAAGAACACTATTTTCCCTCCAGAAACACCTGCCAATCCAGGACTCTGTTACATGTCTTGTTTTTTCACACCCAATAGTACTTTTCGTTTAACATAAACATTGACCTGTTCACTCTCCACTTGTTACAATCAACCAATCATTTTTATTTTTTTAACCACACCCAGCCTCTTCCTTTTTCTTTATTTAAAATTTCAACTTCTAACTACCATTCCACTTCCAGAACCGATCGGAGGACGACTACAAATCCCTTGAAAATGAAGGTTGCTAATAGGGCACAGTTATATTCACTGGAGTGAAAAATATGCAGTAAGCAGACGAATTTCCAACCTCAGCTTACCAAATGTACACATAACATGGATTTCCAAAAGAGGATTGAAATGTCACCAATTGATTCCATTGGTGAAAACTTTTATGCATCTCCCAGAACCAGACCTTATGATTGTGCACTGTGGTGGGAACGATCTAGGCACAATCACTGGGGTAGGTCTGGAAATGCTTCTAAAAGACACCTTTCGACAATTGATGACACTTTTTCCTCGATCTGCCTTGGTATATTCCAATATATGCCAAAGACAGAAATGGAATTGGTCTAATCACCATTGTGCACAATTTGAGAAAGCAAGGAGACATGTAAATAAATCTGTTTCTGCGTTCCTCAGAGATTATAGCATGGGTTCTATTTACCACAACAACTTGCGCTACCACATGCAAGACGTCTATAGGAGAGACGGTGTTCATTTCACGAATGAGGGAAACAGAATCTTCCTCTGCAACATCAGGCTCTGCATCGGTACTTACTTATAAATGCAGAAAACACTCAATTAACACAAGGGCTCTTTTCAGAGCCACCTTATATCAAAGCACTCAAACTTCTGATTTACCTCCTTTTCCACACTCTTGTAAATAGGTGTGCGCGACCGAGTGCGCGCACCCCGTATTTTTTTTTCGGGGAAAAATTATATCTTTTTGCGTTTAAGGGCCTTACTGCACACCCCGAGAAAACCAACGCAGGAAGACAATCTCTACCTTATGGATGGCACTTCCCGACCGCGCAGCGGGCGCGCCGAAGGCAAGCCCGTCTGCGCCCATCCGCGACCAGACCGCGACCGGGGCCAGGCATGCTGCCGTTGAGGATGCATATAAGGGTAGGTTTGTGTGGTCGTGGGAAAACCTGTGGTCTTTCAACACCACGGCTGATGGCTGAGCTCATAGGACTGACCTTGGGACTGCCGCCGTCCCTCAGGCCTGTGGGGTTTGTGGGTTATCATTGGGAGCGATGGGCGCCATGAGGGTGGAGGGGTTTTCTAAACCCAAGCCACCGATTAGCAGAGGTCTCAGAGCTGGCCTTCTGAATTGTAGATCTCTAGTCAAGCATGCAGACGATATCTGGCTGCTACTGGAAGGGCATCAGTGGGATGCTCTGTTTCTAACAGAAACTTGGCTCAATTAGGATAATATGACTGCCATCGCGCTGGCAGTACCCTCCGGGTATAAAATATGTTTCTCCAACCGGATAGGCGCAAAAAGAGGTGGGGGTGTGGCTGTCATATTTAAAGAGCAGCTTACACTAACCTTTTCCGCCCCTACTCTTATTCAGGGACTGAAGGGGTTACACTTTTGCTTTCAGGTGGGACCTCAGTTATCCCTAGCGGGACTAGTTATATACCGCCCTCCTGGTGGGGAGGATCCCAACCTGACTACTCTGATGGATACTATCGTTCAGAGCTCCCTCCTTTATCCTCAATTTCTCGTTGTCGGGGATTTTAATATCCATATGGACAGGGAGGACTGTGTCCCTGCAGAAATACTGAGGTCCACATTAAATGCAGCCAATCTGAAACTCATCAACGAGGGCCCCACGCACAGAGCGGGCCATACGCTTGATTTAATATTCTCCAATATTAACAATGTGGCGGCAGAGGCGCCATTACCGTTAGTATGGTCAGACCACTCATTGATTCCATTTCGACTAAAGATAGCGGCTGACAGACCTGTGACAAGCAAGTGCTCTTTTATGAAAAGACAATGGAAGAAGTTAGTCCCTGCTACTATGGGCCCAGTTCTGGCTCAGAACACATCTTCTCTTACCTCAAATGTCAACACAGATGCACAGTTACTTAATGACTGGGTCGGGAATATGGTGTCATCCATTGCACCGGCAACACGCGCAATATCTAAGCGAGATTCCCCTTCCGCTCCCTGGTTCTCTCAGGACCTCAGAATACAGAAGGCTGACTGTAAGAGGTTAGAGAGGCTTTGGAGGTTAAATTACGGTTCCCTAGAAAAAGTCCGATACAAGGAAGCATCCAAAAAATTACATAAGGCCGTTAGAAAGGCAAAAAACCAGTTTTATGCAGAATCAATTTAGCAGGCAGAACATTCGATCAAAGAAACCTTTAAAGTGGTACAGTCTTTTTTTAAACCTAGATGTGTTGAGAGGGAGGTTCCCCCGTCGACCACGCTGTGCAACAGCATCTCAGACTTCTTTGACTCTAAAATTAAACAAGTCTATGAGTCCTTTGGGCCGGAGAAGAAAACGGTAAAAACGGATTTGGTTGTCAAGGTGGAGGATGGTGATACTTTGACACAATTCCAGCCGATAGCTCTGAATGTGGTTATGCAAGAACTAAGTCGCTGTAAATCAGGGTCACCTGACGACCCTTGTCCTACTAAACTTTGGAGCACCATAGCTGATTTTGTGGCCCCCACAATACAGCAGATATGGAATATGTCCATCTCCTCGGGGGTGTTCCCAAATATATGGAAACATGCCACTCTCCTCCCGCTAAAGAAAAATCCAAATGGGGACCCCAAGGACCTTAGCAATCTTCGTCCGATTTCACTGCTGGCAGCACCAGGCAAAATGTTTGAGAAATTTTTCCAGCGCCAACTGAATAAATTCATTGCAGAAAATAAAATATTACATGAGACACAATCAAGCTTTAGACAGCACTAATTGAGGTGGCGGTGGCAGAGTCAGTGAGGTGGTCGATGGATTCAGGAGACTCAGCGATGCTGGTGCTCCTGGATCTGTCGGCCGCTTTTGATACGGTCGACCACGTTAGACTGCTGTCGCGACTGGCTGAGATAGGCATCCAGGACCAGGCACTGGGGTGGATACAGTCATATCTGACTCAGAGAACACAGAAGGTGGCGCTGGGGACCGTTTCTTCTACACCTAAAGCCCTCGGGTGTGGCGTCCCTCAGGGATCGGCACTTAGCCCATTATTATTCAATATCTACCTGGCTCCACTTTTCACACTGATTGCCAACTGGGGGGTCAAGGCAATTTCATATGCCGACGACACCCAACTGGTGTTTCCGTATTCCGAGGTGTCGGAGGCGTCCTTTTCGAGTTTCAAGGGCTGCCTCCAAGATGTGGCATGCTGGATGAACACAAATAAATTAAAACTCAACGCTAACAAGACGGAAGTAATCTTCTTTGGCAAAGGCCCCCCTCCTCCATCTGAACTCTGGTGGCCGACGGAGATGGGACAGGCCCCTTCGCCTAGCCATACGGCAAAAAATCTGGGGGTGCGGTGGGATGACAGTTTGTCCTTTGCCTCGCACATCCAGCAAGTAGTTGGCTGCTGTCTGTGTAAGCTGAGGAATCTCCGTAAGATTCTGCGACTCTTACCAGAAAGCTCCCGAAAAAACAGTAATCCAAGCCACAGTGACATCTAGGCTGGATTACGCAAACGGCCTGTATCTGGGCTTACCAAAGTACCTTATACAACGGCTGCAACTGGTCCAAAATGCGGCTGCGAGACTATTAATGCGGATCCCTTTCAAGCATTCGGTCCTCCGCACCTTCTTTCACTTCATTGGTTAGCAGTAGCAAGCAGAGTCAAATTCAAGGCACTTACGCTGGCCTTCAGATCTCTATATGGCACCTGCCCGAATTATCTGAAAACCCGGTTGCCAAGATACACCCAAGTTCGCTCTCTCCGATCCAATGGCAGCGTTCAGCTTGCAGTTCCTCGAGTAAAAAGGGCTCGGCTGGGAGGACGAACTTTTTCGGCCAATGTGGCGGCACTTTGGAACACCCTGCCCCCAGCTCTTCAGCAGGCCCCCTCCGAGCTCTGCTTCAAGCGGATGATGAAAACTTGGCTTTTCACCCAACCGCGCTAGACGCTAATACCCTCAGTCCTCGTGGTCAAAATCTGTTCTTTTAGCACGGGGACACCTCCTTGCGAGGTAGCTGTTCGCGCTTTATAAAATTCCGTATTATTATTATTATTATACTCAAAATCATCCACAATCGATAGTGCTACTAAAATTGTGTATCCCCACCCTAAACCTAACATTTCTAAGTGCAAAACAGTGAAAGTTTAAAATACTTTGAATAATTATTTTTGTGTGCAGCATCCTGACTTATTCATTGCAGATGGACCAACGAAGATATATACAGAATTTAAAAACCATAAAGATCAAATATAGATTATAAAAACGTATGAAAATCTTCAGTGGAATTTAAGCCATTTGGACTCTTGGTGTCCATCTCAAGAATGTATTTAGTTTCCAGTCTTCTTAACCTAGCATTTCTATCACCACCGCGCCTCAAAGGGGGAATACAGTCCACCACATAGTATTTCAACAGGTCAGGATCCTTAGCATGTATTGCTGGAAAATGGCGAGCCACCGGATATGACTCATCCCCATTCTTAATTGCACGAAGATGTTGGAGTACTCTCTTGTGGCACTGGGGTTTTGTACTCCCTACATATTTTAAGCCACAAGGGCACTCCAAAACGTATACCACAATCTCGGTCTTGCACGTGAGTTTCTTGTCAATTTTCATGGGTGTACTGTGAAAGGGGCTCAGATATTCAGTTTTATTTACACCCTGTCTGCATGCTTTACACGTGGCGCACTTGATGAATCCCTTGCTCTTCATCAACCAGTCTGGAGAGGTTTTAATTTCAGGGCTACTGGACACCAGTGTATTGCTCATGGAACTGGCCCTCCTGAAAGTCAGGTTGGGAGAACGTGTTAGTTTCTTTCCCAGAGCAGGATCATTCTTAATCAGAGGCCAATTCCTGGTGATAATTCTCCTTATAGCCTGATGCTGATCACTATACGTCAGTATTAGTCTCAAGGGTTGTTCATCGATAGGAATGTCTCTGGTTGTCCCTCTAGTCACCAATGCCTGTGTTCTACTTTGTGCATTAGCTCTTCTGGTCGCTTTGTCAATGACGTTAGGACTATACCCTCTTTCTATAAATCTCATGCAACATTCCTTCTGTGCCTTGAGACAGTCTGTCTCCATGCTACAGATTCTTCTGATCCTCAGCATCTCCCCGTAAGGGATGCTGCAGATCAGATGGGCCGGGTGGTTGCTGTCTGCATGCAGTACAGAGTTCCCCCCCGTGCTTTTCCTGTGCAATCTAGTGTTAAGGAGTTCTCAAACACAAATAACTCTACATCAAGGAACACAACTGAGGTCCTACTAATGTGGCTGGTAAAATGTAAGTTCATGTTATTAATATTCAGAGAGTTGACAAAATTCTGGGCCTCACTCTCAGTCCCTTTCCAAATGAACAATAAATCATCAATGTATATAAACATATGAGCTACCTGGTTATTGACAAATACAAGATTATCATCTAGCAATGTCTGTCTTTCCCATAACCACATGTGTAGGCAGGCATAGCTAGGGGAAAAACATGCCCCCATAGCTACGCCTCTGATCTGCTGATATACCTGTTTGGAAAATAAGAAATAATTATTCTCAAGGCACATGGTGATGATTGCTATCAGCATTTTGTTATGTTCAAGGTAGCACATGGGACGCTTTTGGAGAAAATAATCCACAGCCTTTAGTCCGTCCCTATGATGTATGCTAGTATACAGTGATGATACATCCATTGATATCAGTAACATGTCCTCGCTCCACACCACCTTTTCCAATTTCCTCAGTAGGTCACCTGTATCCAATACAAAGGATGGTAATGTCCGCACACAGTCCTGCAAAAAATGATCAACATATTTGCTAGCGTTTTCCATCAAGCTCCCACAGGCAGAAATAATTGGCCTGCCCGGTGGGTTTAAAATATTCTTATGGACTTTAGGTATAAAATACAATACCGGCATTATGGGATTGTCATTCTTAAGGAACGGATATTCGTCCGATGATAATGACCCTGTGCTTCTCCAAGTCATCAAGCACGAGTAAAATCTGTCCCATGATGCTGTCACTGTGCCCATGTCACAGCGTCTATAGCATTCCTTATCTCCCAATTGCTTATCAGCCTCCTCACAGTACATCTTACGGGGCCAAAGGACAATGTTTCCCCCTTTATCGGATTGGCGTACAACAACTTCAATGTTGGTATTAAGCTTGGCCATGAGTTTGAAGTAAGCATTGTCCCTTGCCGTGTATCTTTTTTTTGCCTCGTTTTGTTTTTTTATGCAGGATTTTCAATTCCTGTGTCACCTTGTCATGAAAGATGTCCACATTATCACGGATCATTATGGGACAAAACTTCGATTTCACCTTGAATGTTGTTAAAGGTCCCTGAGCATAGGTTGTTGGCATTTGACTCAGGGTTTCATCAGTAACATTGCCCTCATCACGTAATCTGTGTAAGTCCTGCATAAGGCCAATGTCATGTACTGTAATGCCCGATATGTCCTCTATTGTATCCATAGTTGCGGTTTTGTTTTTTGCAGTTCCCTGTAGTAGATGAAACTTTTTAAGCTTGATTTTCCTCACAAACTTGAATACATCCACTCGGCAGTCAGCATAGTTAAAATTGCCTCTGGGGCAAAAAGACAAGCCCAATGATAAAATGGATGTTTCATTCTCTGTCAGTTGAATGTCCGTTAAATTTATGATAGTTTGTGATTCCCCCTGTGTACTAGACAGTTCCATTACTGATTCCATTGCTTTCTTGTTTTCTTGACATATATAAAGAAGGACTTGCAATTTGGGTTTCAAGGCAGATTGTTATAATAATTTCCCTTTTTCCACGTTGCAAATGTCACAAACCTCCGGATATTTATTGACCTTTCTTTACCATTTTTATGCAGCAATGCAGTTATTTCACTCGTATTCGAATGTCATTCCTTTGGTTTAGTTGAAAACATTTCCGGACTACAAGGTCCGTCATTCATTGCAAACATTAATAAATGCCCCAGCGAGTGACTTCTTTAAAGTTCTTAAGTTAATCTTCTGAATTTGACTTTTGACTAACCTTGCGCGCACTGCTCTTCCCAGTACCCACTGTTCCAATAACCTGATGATTTTTAGGTTCCTTGGGTCCGACTGTGTGGGAGTACAGTTTCCCACAAACCTTGACTGCACGCAGAAATCTTGAGATATCATGGGCCCGCAGACCTCCCAAGGATCAGTGGCAGCACCTCCTGCATGCTCCGGTGGTGCTCACTCGGCACAATCCATCCTTACAATTTCGCGTGCAGCCGGCGAATCACCCTGAAGAATGTGTCCATAACCAAGAGCAAGTTTTGACGAAGGGAAACCCAGCCTGCCAGGTCGGGGCTTGTTGGCGACGTCACCGCCTGTGTATAGCAAAAAATATTTCACGCCACTTCTCGCGCAGAAATCAAGCCCACCAGTCGGACATCAGAGGAACAGCTATTTATTTCAGCAGGAAAAGCATTACCGGTTTCGACCTCAGCAGGTCTTAATCATATGCCATGCTCAGTCCTCCAGAAGGAAACTGAGTGCTCCGTGGTATACACAGGCTTTAACAGAGAGCCACCTGCTTTGCAGAATAAAAGAAAGGAAATGGAGGAAAACATACGATGAGGCATCTAAAATCATCTATATCCACCAGAGAAAATTATATCTCTCAAGTATAAAAGCCGCCAAGAAAGACTATTATATCAAAGTCATTAATGACGCCCATCAGAAGCAAAGTACGGTCTTCTCTATCGTAAAATCATTCACCCACCCCAAGGCCCTCCAACCCGAAATTCCTCCGTCGGAAACTCTATGCAACCAAATTGCAGATTTTTTCGAGGAAAAGATCACAATCATCCAAAAGGATTTCCTTCCACCCTCAACAACTTTGATCTTAGAACCACTTAATCAGGACGTTAATACTCAACACACGCTGGGCTGTTTCTAACCTGTCTCTCTCCCACAGACCCGTAAAGCCATCCTGGCCTGTAAATCCGGGGCACCTACGGACTCATGTCCTCCCCGTATACTGCATCATTTAATTGACGCAGTCAACCCCAACATCAATGCGATCCTAAACGCGTCTCTAAACACAGGGGAAGTTCCCAATGAATGGAAAAAAGCCATTGTGAAGCCCCTGATGAAGAAACCCAACAAAGCAACAACGGACTTGTCGAACATGCGCCCAATATCAAATCCTGCCAGTGTTGGGAAAGATCACGGAACAGATGGTGTATCATGAGTTAAAAGCTTTTGTGGACGAACACAACATCCTCCACCCACAACAGTCAGGCTTTCGTCCCAGACATTCCACCGAAACTGCCCTGATTGAACTCACTGACTCCATCAAGTTCCTACAGGATGAGGGCAGGAAAGCTGTCCTCATCCTGCTTGATCTAACGGCAGCGTTCGACACCATCTCTCATGTCATCCTGATTGATAGGATGAGAGAGATCGGCGTGACAGATACAGCATTGGCTTGGATAATATCCTTCCTGACTAATAGGTCCCAATCTGTATGTTTGGGTCCCCATCTATCCAGCGAGAAAACCATCTCATCCGGCGTGCCGCAAGGGTCTATTTTAAGCCCATTGCTTTTTAACATCTATATGGCACCCCTCCTAGCTGTGATAGAGTCGCATGGGATCCTAGTCACGTCATACGCGGACAACACCCAACTTGTCGTCTCAATCGACAAAAATTGTACGGACGTAGAACAGAGGTTCCAGAATTGCCTCAAGGAGGTGTTTCAGTGGTTAAGGAAGAACCATCTGAAATGCAATAGTGGAAAAACGGAAATCCTCCCACTAGGCAAAGACCATCTCTTCTGCCCTAAGGACTGGTGGCCAAAGGATTCAGCGGCCCCACCTAGCTCAGTGTTCTCTGCGCGAAACCTGGGAGTTCAATTTGATACGGCCCTCTCTTTCGATCAGCATGTTAGAATCACAGCTGGTCGTTGCTTCGGCCTCATCAAATCCCTTAAGAAATTCTTTGATTTCCTCCCCATTGCAGCTAGGAAATCTGTTGTGGTCGCTCTAATACTCTCACAACTCGACTATTACAATGGGTTGATGGCGGGAGTAAAAAGGGCCACTCTGAAGAAATTGCAGTGTACAACATGCTGCGGCAAGACTAGTTCTAAAACTACCCAGGAAATCTTCAGCTTCCGCAGCACTAAATATTCTTCATTGGTTACCACTGCATGAGAGGATTCTCTACAAACTTCTATCAACAGTTTTTAAAGCTTTGAAAAACACAGGGTCAAAGTATCTCGCCAAGCGTTTTGTGCATTACGACCCAGTGCGCTGTCTGAGATCTTCTAGTGGCAACCTCACCAAAATTCCGAGGTATAAATATAAAACTATGGGAGGAAAAACCTTCACAGTCTTGGCAGCAAGGGCATGGGACAGCTTGCCACTAAACCTAAGACTTATCGACTCTGAAAGTATATTCAGGAAACACCTGAAGACATGGATTTATCAGCAATCTGACAGTTTTGTGAGGGCAGCTATCTAGATGTTCCACCATATTTCATACACACGCTCAGCGCCAAGATGCTCCCTTCGGAGCGATAGGTCGCGCTCTATAAATACCCACAAATAAATAAATACCCACAAATAAATATGCATCCTGGGAGAACAGGTGAGCAAGGCTTAAATGCATTTCCATTTGTCAAAGAGCAAAGAAGGACTTGCAATTTGGGTTTCAAGGCCGATTATTTGAATAATTTCCCTTTTTCCACGTTGCAAATGTCACAAACCTCCGGATATTTATTGACCTTTCTTTACCATTTTTAGGCAGCAATGCAGATATTTCACTCGTATTCGAATGTCATTCCTTTGGTTTAGTTGAAAACATTTCCGGACTACAAGGTCCGTCATTCATTGCAAACGTTAATAAATGCCCCAGCGAGTCACTTCTTTAAAGTTCTTAAGTTAATCTTCTGAATTTGACTTTTGACTAACCTTGCGCGCACTGCTCTTCCCAGTACCCACTGTTCCAATAAACAATGTGGCGTCCTGATGATTTTTAGGTTCCTTGGGTCCGACTGTGTGGGAGTACAGTTTCCCACAAACGTTGACTGCACGCAGAAATCTTGAGATATCATGGGCCCGCAGACCTCCCAAGGATCAGTGGCAGCGCCTCCTGCATGCTCCGGTGGTGCTCACTCGGCACAATCCATCCTTACAATTTCGCGTGCAGCCGGCGGGTCACCCTGAAGAATGTGTCCATAACCAAGAGCAAGTTTTGACGAAAGGAAACCCAGCTTGCCAGGTCGGGGCTTGTTGGCGACATCACCGCCTGAGTATAGCAAAAAACATTTCACGCCACTTCTCGCGCAGAAATCAAGGCCACCAGTCGGACATCAGAGGAACAGCTATTTATTTCAGCAGGAAAAGCATTACCGGTTTCGACCTCAGCAGGTCTTAATCATATGCATCCTGGGAGAACAGGTGAGCAAGGCTTAAATGCATTTCCATTTGTCAAAGAGCAAAGGACTTGCTATTTGGGTTTCAAGGCAGATTGTTCGAATAATTTCTCTTTTTCCACGTTGCAAATGTCACAAACCTCCGGATATTTATTGACCTTTCTTTACCATTATATATATATATATATATATATATTCACTGAAAAAAACATAGGTTTCAGACAGGTTATAGTTAGAAATTGGCATTTAAAAAACCTTAGAAATTAAATGAAAAAAAAACATAGGTTTCAGGCATGTTATAGTTAGTTGGACATTTCACTTGTACAAAACCATAGAAATTCCCTTATTATAGTTAGTTCAGCTAACTATAACTCGCGCACCCGCAATGCATTGCTGATGACGTGTCACATATTACATCATTCATGACATGGTCAGTGACATCACTGATGACATCACTGATGACATCTCAAATGACGATGCAAAACAAATTCCGGCGATTCGCTGCGTTAGCATTAGGGATTTTACACCTGCTTTC
This sequence comes from Lissotriton vulgaris, assembly GCF_964263255.1. Lineage (NCBI taxonomy): Eukaryota > Metazoa > Chordata > Amphibia > Caudata > Salamandridae > Lissotriton > Lissotriton vulgaris. The sequence goes on along the minus strand of NC_141687.1, from coordinate 1,323,558,193 downwards.
TGCTGGTGTTAAGCAGGACGGCTATCTGCAGCATGAAAGAGAACACAGCCAAGAGCCACACCGGAACACCCACAGGAGCCATACACTCAATGAGCATGATACACGGATACCCATGAGGGCCACAACACTCATCGCAACAACCCCAGGACTGCAAACGCCCCCTGAACCCGCATCTGAGCAAGTGTGTCTGTGTGGTCATTGTGTTAGCATGATGGGCACTGGTCCTGCAACATCACAGTGTGCTGTCTTCAGCGGACGTTACCATGTCACCTCAACGTTGGCATTGAGCCTGGACATGTAGCTACACATGCATCCTCCTGCATGCACAAGCAGTATGTGCTGGTCTGGCGTACACAGGTCAGCGCAGGGGTGTGCCTATCTGGCAAGGGGAACGGGGTCTCTCGGACATGTCCGTTTGCAGGAAGTGCGGTAAGTGTGTCTCTGTGTTCTGGTGTGGCTGCCACAAGGGCCGCAGCAGTGGATGTTGTAAAGTGGCATGCACCATCTCCAAAGGGCAGTGTCACAGTGTCGTTGGAATGCCGCAGGACATGCACAAATAGGCATTACAATGGTGTGCCGTAGGAGTGCACGGGATACAACAGCGCAGTGCACAAATGTGTGGAGGCTCGTGGGAGGGAAGAGCAGCTGTTTCTCAACGTAGTGAACAGTGAACCCGCCCATGTGCCACGTGCTGGGCATCTCATTCATGATGACCAGGGTCGCAGACATTCCACAGCACCCACGACCGGCCTCTGTACACATCCTGTATGAATGCAGCTGGAGAAGTTACTGTAGGGATGAAAGGTTCTTTGGCTGAGCAATCTTGCGCTAGGACATCTGCTGCTCCGAGAAGGAACTTGCAGGTGGCCAGCCCTCCACTTGACAGACACGATAATATAATCCGTCTCCCACACTATGCACTGCCGATTTGATCAAAAGTCCTTCGTCGTAGTTAGCTTGTGTGAAATGGCCTTCACACTTACTCCCACCACACCCCTGCGCTGCACCCATTGCACACGGACCAGGCTCATTGCACCAAGCTGTGCCATTTCATCCACAATACTGGCACACTGCAAGCCAGTGCAGCTACAAGCAGAGCCACTGACACAATGTCAGGGCATCCCGAACACATGGTCGACTACATTCACGTCCACCTATACCTTTGCAGTTCTGCTGCATGCCCTGGGTGCACTGCCTTTGGCAGTGCTGCGGATCACTTACCGGCTGAGCTTCCGCATTGCGCACGTTACCTGCGTTCAACCTGTGTTGCAATGTTACACGTGCCTATCCGAGTGGTGCATGGACATATGCCTCTCCAACGTGTGGGTGGCTGACATGGATTACGACGGGTGTGTGCAGCCCCTGTTGGCCCATACCAGGAGTGTCATGGTGATGCCCGTTTATGGCATGCATGGATGTTTGGCATGCATGTTGGGACCTGGACCTGGGCCTGGGAGATTGCACGTGTCGTAGTATGCAGTGAGCACATTGACATTCGCATGCTCAAAAAAACATTTCGTTGGATCCCCACCGAAACTAGGAAAACGGTCACCCACGCTCTGGTCACGAGCCGACTGGACTACGGAAACACCCTCTACGACGGTACTACCGCAAAACTCCAGAAAAAACTCCAACGCATCCAGAACGCTTCAGCCAGGCTCATATTAGACATCCCGCGTAAAGAACACATCTCTGGTCACCTGAAAAACCTCCACTGGCTCCCCGTCAATAAGAGGATTACTTTCCGGCTCCTAACCCACGCACACAAAGCACTCTACGAAATCGGACCCGAATGCCTCAACACACGACTGTCCTTCTACACCCCCTCCCGCCAGCTACGATCCTCCAACCAAGCCCTTGCCACTGTACCTCGCATCAACAAAACCACCATGGGAGGTAGATCCTTCTCCTACCTGGCAGCTAAAACCTGGAACTCACTTCCCACTCACCTTCGCCTTACTCAGAACCACCTAGCATTCAGAAAGCAACTTAAAACGTGGATATTTGACAAGTAATTCCCCACCCTTCTTCAAGCGCCTTGAGACCCTCTGGGTATGTAGCGCGCTATATAAATCTATTGACTTGACTTGACTGACTTGACCCACTCCCCGATTCTGCTTTGGTGCACATTGGTACAGTGGTTGGAGTCAGCCCATCTGTCTTGGTTAGCTGATGGATTACGTCGACATGTCAAATATTGTGACCAACCATCACTCATTAGAACTAGTGGCTTACGCAGCTGCACTCGTGTTCATGGACGAGTGACAAGGTACCTGCAACCACGACTTGATGTGCCACATTGCACGTATCCCGCCGCATCATTGCATGTTGTGCATCTGGTCACATGTCCAAAGATGACAGTGGACATGGCTGCATTGGCGTCAACTGATGTCTGAGGCACGGACAACCAACGCTGCTTGACACTGACGTGTGTTGGTGATGGACTACCACGAGGTGAACATGGACGTTTTTCTACGTTCCTTATTCAGGCATGCTGCTGCATTTGTCTGCATATCGTAGCACTACTCTTGGCCGTACTGACACACACTTTTTTTAATAAAGTTTCCACATTTTCACTTGCCTCCAAATATGTTGTGTCTTCATTTGTATGCTAATGTGTGTGTCACGGACTCTCTGGCTGCCTGCCATACGTGAATTGCTACCTCATCCGGACTGTGGGTTTGTACTTCTGCGTTCTCATGTGCCTGTTTCGTACTGATGCTTTTGGAAGTTTATCCGCCACAGGCGAGTGCATTTGTGTCCTGTGTTCGATTGTTCGAATGTTTGTGTTTGGACAACGTTGTGTTGGATGTTGGTGTGCTCTGCTTCCTATGTGTGTGTGATGCATTGTGTGTGAGATGTCCCTTCATGTGAGGTTTTGTTCACCCTTCTCCCTTTCAAGCAGTGTGGTTTTCACTTCTGTGCTTGTTCAGTGGTGTGATGTTGGTGAGTTGTGTGACTTGTGCTCCTTGTTGGTGTGTTTCATTTTGGCCATGGTTTGTCTGTAGTTGTGCTGTACTTAATTGTGCATGTGTGCCAAAGCACCCATCTCCCCCTGTCCCCTCACTCCATGCTTGTTCCTCTTCCTGGTGCTGTTGTGTCTGTAATTTTGTTGCTCCAGACATAAATACATGTAAAGAACAAATTAGAATAGTTCCTTGATTCTTTTAGATTGTAAAACTTCTCTCTATTGGTAATTTTTGAATTTTCCATATAAACATTTTTTTTTAATATTCAAGGACACATAGAATTCAGAAGTGCAACATATTATATCAACACACTTTCTAGAACATTCTACAAAACGTGCAGGTTAAAAGTTCATCAATTTTTTTAAACCTAACAATATTTTTTTGCAACATTTTCTCGAACATTTAACAGCATGTGCAGGTTAAAAGTTCATGATTGTTTTAAGTTCAAATAGTGCCTTCCAAATGCAAGTGCAAAAACAACAAGTGATGGACTGAATGTGGATCAATGTCACACACTCCCCCAGTCAAAAGATCTGGGCCCAAATCCATCGTTTTTTTGCACTCCACACCACCCTGGGTTAGACAATGGCGATATGCAAATCAGCTCTGACCCTGTTGCCCCATATGAACAGTCCAGTCCGAACTACAAAAGCCATGTCCTTCCCAGAACGGAATCAAGCATCCGAGGACCGGACCGGTTTCGAGGTAACACCTCTCATCAGCCCGGCTAGCTTGACTCCAAGTGGTGTGGAGTGCCTGGGACCCACGTCTGGGCATCCCCAGCGCACTTAGGGCGGCAATTGCAAAAACAACAAGTGATGGACTGAATGTGGATCAATGTCACACACTCCCCCAGTCAAAAGATCTGGGCCCAAATCCATCGTTTTTTTGCACTCCACACCACCCTGGGTTAGACAATGGCGATATGCAAATCAGCTCTGACCCTGTTGCACCATGGGAACAGTCCAGTCCGAACTACAAAAGCCATGTCCTTCCCAGAACGGAATCAAGCATCCGAGGACCGGACCGGTTTCGAGGTAACACCTCTCATCAGCCCGGCTAGCTTGACTCCAAGTGGTGTGGAGTGCCTGGGACCCACGTCTGGGCATCCCCAGCGCACTTAGGGCGGCAATTGCAAAAACAACAAGTGATGGACTGAATGTGGATCAATGTCACACACTCCCCCAGTCAAAAGATCTGGGCCCAAATCCATCGTTTTTTTGCACTCCACACCACCCTGGGTTAGACAATGGCGATATGCAAATCAGCTCTGACCCTGTTGCCCCATGGGAACAGTCCAGTCCGAACTACAAAAGCCATGTCCTTCCCAGAACGGAATCAAGCATCCGAGGACCGGACCGGTTTCGAGGTAACACCTCTCATCAGCCCGGCTAGCTTGACTCCAAGTGGTGTGGAGTGCCTGGGACCCACGTCTGGGCATCCCCAGCGCACTTAGGGCGGCAATTGCAAAAACAACAAGTGATGGACTGAATGTGGATCAATGTCACACACTCCCCCAGTCAAAAGATCTGGGCCCAAATCCATCGCTTGATTCCGTTCTGGGAAGGACATGGCTTTTGTAGTTCGGACTGGACTGTTCCCATGGGGCACAGGGTCAGAGCTGATTTGCATATCGCCATTGTCTAACCCAGGGTGGTGTGGAGTGCAAAAAAACGATGGATTAGGACCCAGATCTTTTGACTGGGTTGAATGTGTGACATTGATCAACATTCGGTCCATCACCTGTTGTTTTTGCAATTCCGCTATAAGTGTACTGGGGATGCCCAGACGTGGGTCCCAGGCACTCCACACCACTGGAGTCAAGCTAGCCGGGCTGATGAGAGGTGTTACCTCGAAACCGGTCCGGTCCTCGGATGCTTGATTCCGTTCTGGGAAGGACATGGCTTTTGTAGTTCGGACTGGACTGTTCCCATGGGGCACAGGGTCAGAGCTGATTTGCATATCGCCATTGTCTAACCCAGGGTGGTGTGGAGTGCAAAAAAACGATGGATTAGGACCCAGATCTTTTGACTGGGTTGAATGTGTGACATTGATCAACATTCGGTCCATCACCTGTTGTTTTTGCAATTCCGCTATAAGTGTACTGGGGATGCCCAGACGTGGGTCCCAGGCACTCCACACCACTGGAGTCAAGCTAGCCGGGCTGATGAGAGGTGTTACCTCGAAACCGGTCCGGTCCTCGGATGCTTGATTCCGTTCTGGGAAGGACATGGCTTTTGTAGTTCGGACTGGACTGTTCCCATGGGGCACAGGGTCAGAGCTGATTTGCATATCGCCATTGTCTAACCCAGGGTGGTGTGGAGTGCAAAAAAACGATGGATTAGGACCCAGATCTTTTGACTGGGTTGAATGTGTGACATTGATCAACATTCGGTCCATCACCTGTTGTTTTTGCAATTCCGCTATAAGTGTACTGGGGATGCCCAGACGTGGGTCCCAGGCACTCCACACCACTGGAGTCAAGCTAGCCGGGCTGATGAGAGGTGTTACCTCGAAACCGGTCCGGTCCTCGGATGCTTGATTCCGTTCTGGGAAGGACATGGCTTTTGTAGTTCGGACTGGACTGTTCCCATAGGGCACAGGGTCAGAGCTGATTTGCATATCGCCATTGTCTAACCCAGGGTGGTGTGGAGTGCAAAAAAACGATGGATTAGGACCCAGATCTTTTGACTGGGTTGAATGTGTGACATTGATCAACATTCGGTCCATCACCTGTTGTTTTTGCAATTCCGCTATAAGTGTACTGGGGATGCCCAGACGTGGGTCCCAGGCACTCCACACCACTGGAGTCAAGCTAGCCGGGCTGATGAGAGGTGTTACCTCGAAACCGGTCCGGTCCTCGGATGCTTGATTCCGTTCTGGGAAGGACATGGCTTTTGTAGTTCGGACTGGACTGTTCCCATGGGGCACAGGGTCAGAGCTGATTTGCATATCGCCATTGTCTAACCCAGGGTGGTGTGGAGTGCAAAAAAACGATGGATTAGGACCCAGATCTTTTGACTGGGTTGAATGTGTGACATTGATCAACATTCGGTCCATCACCTGTTGTTTTTGCAATTCCAAATGCAAGTAGCAGGTGTGGTTGAGTTGAGCAAATGTTATCCTATTATATGTACTCCACGTTTAAACTGCTTTTTCTTACCCAATCACAAATATACTTTTCCATAAAACAAATGTGCCCCCTACTTTTAAAAAACAATGCTTTTCGGGGGAGATAGAGTCCTTTGGTGAGGTGTCCGGCTTCAGGATGAACAGGGGGAAATCGCTGATACTACCTCTGGGCAAAAATACCTGTTCTTCTGCGGGCACGCCAGAGTACGGAGGGGGCCTGCAGACGAGAACACAGATTCCGTACCTGGGTATCACCCTCACCTCCTCCATGGACTCGCTGGTCGCCACAAACTACGCCAACCTTACATTCCAGATTCGCGCAGACCTGACACCGTGGTCCAAACCACCACTCTCCCTTTTGGGGCGAGTCGCGGCGGTGATGATGTCGGCCCTGCCCAAGATTCTGTATATTTTCCAAACTATTCCAGTGATGCCTCCGGCTGGCGCCATCGCAAACCTACAGGCTGCCTTTCAACAATTCATCTGGGGGGGAAACGTCCGCGCTTACACAAACAATTAGCGTATCGGGGCATGGACGAGGGGGGTCTTGGGATCCCCAATCTCCAGCAATACTTTCAAGCCTCACAGCTCTGCTACTTAGTGGAGTGGTATAGACCGGAATCTGAAAAAAGATGGTTGTTCCAAGACAGGGCAATGGCCCAGACGTCCCTTTGGAAGATTCCATTTCTCCTCCGGCATAACTGGCAAAGATACCTCCAAAAGTCACCTATCACTCGCACCATTTTGCGCGTCTGGGACACGGTTGCCGTTAAACGAGGCCTTAAGACCTTCCCCTCCCCATTCACTCCCCTCCTAGACAACCCAGAGTTTCCACCGGGCAATGACCCTCACACCTTCTCACAGTGGCACGGTACTAGCTGCAGGTCGGCAGGTAATCTCTTCGATCTGCAGGGTTTTCTTCCCCTCTCGGATTTGTCTCAGGGATATGGCGTTGTCGCCCCCCAACTTTTCCAATATTTTTAACTTCGGCACTGGCTCACACACCCTGATTATGCTCCACTAGTTATGCAGACAAATGACAGATTTTGAAAAGTGGCTAGTGACGAAGAAATCGGATAAAAGCCGTATACGGAACTCTATATGCTGCTTACACCCCCACTTGCGATAGGTCGTGCAGCGGGACAGAAACGCTGGGAGGCGGAGCTGGAGAGGACACTGACAGACCGGGAATGGCGCTACATATACTATAGGGCTTCCCACACAACACGCAACACTGCAGGCAGAGAAGCAGTGGTTTCTGTTCTTGAGATTGTGTTCTTTTAACGGGCTCAACACCTATGGCTTCAGCCTCACACTTATGGTTTGGCCCATGTATCTTGATTGCAGTTTGCTCTGTGGAGAAGACATGCTTGTCTGTCTCATATGCTATTTATATATGGGGCCCTCATTTTGCAATGTATTGCCTGTGCTCTTTCTTGAAACCAATAAAACAAATTTGAATAAAAAAAACCAAAAAACAATGCTTTTCATCACCCAATCAGTTATCGTTTTGTATGGAAAAAAAAGTAGTTCCATATCTTTAAACATATCTCTTATTTGACGAACGGACGGCATGAGCTACATATATCTATCCATACCTCCCAGCCATACCTTCAAAATGCTAGTGTGGATCGTAGCACATAGCTATGTTTTCTGGTGCAAGAGATATGCAGAACAGAGACGTATTGACTTAGACCTAGGTTTTCAAAATGTGGACATTAAATGGTTTGCACTGAGAGGATTGAAGTGGCACCAATTGTTGCCTTTAGTTAAAACGTGTTTGCATCTCCAACACCCTGACCTCATGATTGTGCACTGTGGTGGAAACGACCTAGGCACATTGACTGGTGTAGGTTTGGAAATGCTTATGAAGGACACCTTTAGACAACTGATGTTGCTTTTGCCTCAAACTGTCTTTGTATATTCCAATATATGCCAATAACAGAAGTGGAAATGGTCAAACCAATTTTGTCCTCAGATTGATAAATCTAGGAAGAATGGTAACAAAGTTGTGTCTGCATACCTCAGAGACCATAGAATGGGGTCCATCTACAACAACAACAACATACATTTGGATATGGATCATATCTACCGAAGTGATGGAGTACACTTCACAGATCAGGGAAATCAAGTTTTTCTGAATAACCTGAAGCTGTGCATCCGCCCTTATATGTAGCTCCAACTAATAAACACAAGGACTCTTTTTAGTGCAGACTTATAATCCCAATATCGGTTCGCAGACTGACTCTGTGATCCGGCTACATCAGGGAAACCTGTGGGCTGTCGGGCAGGCTCGCAGAGGGAGAACTGTGGCCTTTGGGCTTGCCTCGCACAAGGAGAGCTATGGGCCATCTGCTTGCAAACCCACAGCAGCGTGCTGGCTCGCAAAGGGAGAGCTCTGGTCTAACTCACAAAGGGACAGCAACGGGCCAACTGCCCTGCTAGTAGAGACACACCTATGACCTAACGGACTGGCTCGCACATGTACAGCTGCGGACCCGACAGCTTGCAGACGCACAGCTGCGAGCCTACGGACTGGGTCTGTTCTATGGTTTAGGGTAGTACAGTAGTGTTTGTGTACTGTAGTGGATTGTGCTGCGGGTAGTGTTTTAGGATTTAGAGTAGTGCAGTGTGTTTGTGTAGTGTTTGAAGGTTCGTGCTGGAAATAGTGTTTTAGGATTTAGGGCAGTGCAGTGGTGTTTCGGAAGTGTAGCGGATCGTGCCGACAGACTGACTCACAGAGCTCCGAGCCGACGCACTGGCTTGTAAAGGTATAGCCGCGACCTGCTGATGTAGGGAGAGGTAGCGTGAAAAGTGTATCTCACACAGACAGAGATACCAGTGTTGCCCTGCAGAGGTAAAACTACGGACCAGATGGCTTCTACATGGACAGATGCGAGCTGACGGACTGAATCACAAATGGCTGCCAACACTTCCTAGTTTCAACAGTTCACAGCCAATCAGCCGCAAGCTCGTGCTCGTAACCCCTCAGCCAATCAGATGGCAGAATTCTCAAATGTCAGTATCTGTATAATTTGATAGTTCCCAAAAACTTCTGAATGGATTTACACCATTGAAACAAAAGCATGCTTTCTGAACCATCACCTTTCTCCCTGCTAAATTTGGTGTAATTCCGTTCAGCAGTTTCACCTGTAGTCTTCTCTAAAGTTTTGTATGGAAATTGCATGAAGAAAACACGTTTAGCGACCCCCTTTTTTCTCAACCCCCCCAGACCAATAACCACCAAACTTTCAATATAGGAGCTGATCAAAAAAGAAAAACTATTTGGATAATTTCGTAAACCTTCCTCAAACTACGCCAAAGTTATAAGCACATGCAGGGCTCCAAGAGGGGGGCAGCACAACACCCCTTCCAACATGACTGAAGCCCCGGAGCTGCCTATACCACAGCGGGGTCCCGCAGCCCTAGCAAGCCCTGCTATTCTTTTTTAACAAATGCCCCAGGAACATACCCACCCTGGGACCTCATTAAAATGAAACATGGGAAACCGCGACCCCAGCACCAATTGCGCCAAATAATTTTTTTAATTAAAAATGTTTTTTTGAGCCCTGGGAGTCCTTTTGGGACCCCCTCACAATGCCTAAGGGGTCAGGGTGTTTCTACACTGGCCCCTTCTCTTGTTTATATCTTTGTTTCTCTGTTTTCTGGAGACTCGCTTCTACCGAGTCACAAGATGGCTACCAACACTTCCTGGTTCGGAGTGTTGGCAGCCAATCACATTGAAGCTCGCACACAGGACTTATGCTCCTCCCAGATAATCGAAACTTTTACTTTTCTAATTTCTCAGCAACTCATGGATTTACACCATTTAAAAAAATGTTGCTTTCTGAGCCACGCACTACATCTGTGCCAAATTTGGGGTAATTCCGTTCAGTAGTTTCGGCTGTAGCCTTCCACAAAGTTTCCTATGTGCAAATAATTTTTTTACTCTTATTTTAGGAATTTCTCAAAAACTACTGAACGAATTTACACCATTTAAAAAAAAAGTTACTTTATGAACCAAGTTCTACCTTTCTGCCACATTTGGGGTAATTCCGTTCAGCAGTTCGGGCTGTAGCTTGTCGCAAAATTTCTTATGGAAATTAACATGGGAAAAACGTGTTTTGTGACCCCCCTTTTTTCTCAGCCCCCACTTGACGAATCACCCACAAACTTTGAGGATAGGAGCTGACCTGAATAGACTTTTATTTACGGAGAATTTTGCGGAGATTCATCAAACGACGCCAACGTTGTTAGCAAATCAAAAAATGCTTTTCCTATGGAAACTAGTTTCTAACTATAACTACCTACTGGTATATATATATGGCGGCGGTGCTGGGCAAAAAAGAACAATAAAATATTTAGCACGCAATTGGGTTCGCCTCGTCTCTATTGAAACGAATTCCTGGTGATGTGAGACGAGTACAAGGAATATATATATATATGTATATATATGTATATATATATATATATATATATATATATATATATATATATACGCACACACACACGCACTACACTCGTGCTCGTTATGGTTTACCATGTGCCATGTGTCCCTTCCCAATCCAGTCAGGGTGCACTACGCAGAACTCACCACCACTGCCCCTATACAATTGTCTGTCTCTCCACAGCAAAAACACACTCCACACATGTAACTATTTATTCACCAAATGCTGATCAACTTTTGATGAAGAAACAGTCAAGTTTTGCAGTAAACCAATGGGGTGCATGTTTTAGCTATGGAGAGACAGCTAATTGTATATACGTTGAAATCATTCAAATGATTCAACATTAGCTCCTATGGGTGTTATTTCCTACCCCTGCCTTCATTGTTTTGTATTGGTATGTGTTGCAGTCCTTGTGAATGGCCATGTATGGTGCTTGGCTTACTCCAAGGCCAGGCTGCAGAACAGTTACACCTCATTTGGCACCATTAGAGCGATAGTAACCTTAGAAGTGTGTTTTGTGAATAGCTATGGTCTTACATTTTTGGGGGTGTTTTCTGTATTAGCATGTCCCTATCTAAACCCCTCGTACATTTACCTAAAATACTTCCATTTAATAGTAAGTATTCCTCATTTTCCAGCCAATTCCTCCCAGCTCTCCCACATTTACTCCTGAAAAGAATACCACTTTGGCTGAGATATCTACACAGAAAAGAGAGGAGAGGCGGAAATCTCCACCAGTACAACTCTAAAATGCACTTTGGAGTATTTGTAGTATTACACTGTGAATTTTTCTCTGAAAGTGCACAACTATGAATTAAATACCAAGACAGTTGCCTGCAAAGGAGACCAAGAAAGTGAGTGTTTTCCTCGAATGCAGCAGCAAAAAGGTTTTTTTTTCCCTGGCTACTTTTGTAAACTTCCTCAAGTGTTGTTTGTAGTACTACAAATATTGTAAATGTAGGTGTATGGACACCAAGAGTCGCAGAAAAGGGCGCTGCGAGTGGAATGGAAGTTTCAAACATGAACACAGCAAATGTTAAAAGAACAAGCAGCGAGCTGTGATAGACAAGGAGTGAACTGTCAGGTCATGGCTTATGCCTCTGCACTGCAGGCCCGATCAGACCAATGTCTGCCTGGAAGAAGAAAGACTCAGAGGACGGATATAGATTGTTTACACATTTGTGCCTCATTTTCAATAACTAGGACTTTGGAGTACTCACTACATTACTACACAGGAAAAAAAGTCATACAAGCCATGAAAGAGGAGGACTAATTCAAAATTAATTGAGGACCAGATGTACACCAAAAGTAGACATGTTACTGTCCCTTCCTTGGCACAAACGTGTAAGAGTGGCTTACAACATTTAAATGACCGCTTACACTACAAGCGTCATTTGAATGTTTGATTGACAGTATATTTAGCCCCAGTAACAAGATAATGGTGTGACAGGCATGAGTGAGTCAGAGTTGAAAAACCATAAAATGAGAAGCAACAACAATATTTTAAAAGGAAAATTTAGGAGAACAGTTTGTGGATCATTGGCAATCACACCATAAACTCCCTGAAACTGCTAGGGGCCTCATAATGAGATTCCCTTAAATCCTATTGGGCAGTAACCATGTCACTGGGCCCATCAGTAATTATGAGTTCTGTGGAGTTTTTGCAGATCTCCCAATGTTCCCCGGGGGAGATTGAATGAGAAGTTGCAGGGGGAAATGAGAAATTACCAGGAGAACCAAACCCAAAATATTAATTACAAGTCGATCATCATTACTCAGAGGATTCTCAAGCTTCAATCAGAAATTCTCATTTTTGCCCCACCAACAGGTTCAACAGACCCACCAGTCTTATTAATAACTCCAGGGCTACGAAATGAACACTACTTCCGCCTAAGCACTCGAATGAGGCCCCAAGCACATGAAAGGCCTTGATTGTCCTCACTTGAAATTTCAAGATGAATTATATTTGTGTATCTTTACTTTTGCCCTCTCCTTAATGATAGAAAGTCATTCCTGTGACTGCCATATTTTTATTATCTGCAATTGAAGATTAAGCGAACAGCAGTCAGATAATGCTCAATGTAAGGCATCTGTGCTTTAGAGCCCGCACAGTGATGAGACATAACATAAACAAACAGAAGGAAGGAAGCTCAGAATCACAGCTGCCGCTTCCTGTCCGAGGCTGTCCTGCAGCTGTGAGTAATATTGCACCACCGACAGGTACTCCTCCGTTCTTTGCAGCACTGTGTTTTTGTATGGCGGAGCAGTGGGATTCCTCTTCCACACTCCTCGCCCATAAACCTGCTGACAGCTGTAAATGACATCACGCATATGTTTACTAAGTTTCTGCTTGTGGCGTGAAGGGGTACAAAAGCTTAGAGTTGTATTTATTTATGCGCAAAGTTTAAAACAGATCGAACATCGCTGACGGTCGGGGACTGCTCATAGTCATTAATACACCCAGAATATATTTTTTTTCTGGACAATACTTCTTATGAAGGGCCACTGTTTCACTTCTTGTCTTCAGGGGGAAATGAAAAAAGTCGAATTATGTACCAGGGCATTCGTTTTTGGCGGTTGTGCTTGAAGGCCACACGAGCAAATAAGAACAGTTGGTACTATTGCTCCCTCTACTGGCCCTTCGAAGTATTACTACCTACGAGTTAGCCGTTAGGCTAGTAAGTACCTCATATTCCCCCAGACTCCTCTGAGCTAAGGTAGGTGCTGAACGTCTGTCTGCAAGGGAAGCGGATTTGAGGAAAAATAAATAGTTTTAACGTACGACCAAACCAAACCAAACGATCAGGATGAAAATATACCTTATCAGTTGACATTTATTTTAACCTTTCTTTTTTAACCCCTTATTTGGGTACTTATAATGATTAATGATGTTTAAAAGGATGGTAACACCGTGTGACCGGGACAACACTACACTGCCATCAAATAAATCCATGAGGTCGCAAACATAGAACAAGCATTTGCAATGCAATAGGTCTCGCATTAGGAAAGTCTGAGCTATTGGTATTGTAAATGACACGTTTTTTATTTATGTTTTGTTTTTGAAAATAGCTACATGAATAGCTTTGTCATTCACAATGCCAATAGTTATAACTTTCGCAAATGTGACACCTATAGCATTTGTAATGCAATATGTGTTGTATTTACGTGACTTACATGTTTTGATATTACAAATAACAACGGCTTTTAATTTTTTTAAATAATTAATACTTAAATAAAAGTTATTGTAATTTATAATGGCAATAGCTTAAACTTTTGTAAATAACGTTTGTGAAGATTATGTTCAGTGCATTTTATTGTGACGAAAATCCAAGAACAGAAGTGAAATATTAACATCTTTTTGCTACATTTGCAATAAAGCTTGAAACATTGAGAGAACATATTTGAACCAGTTGTTGTTGAATGATTGCACAGATTGATGCTGTGGTGGGGCTAAGTGATGTTGTGATGGCGAACGAGTGATGCTGTGGCGTTCAGTGATGCTGTGGTAGCACATAGTGATGTTGTGGTGCCCCTGAGTGATGCTGTGGTGGTGGTGAGTGATGCTGTATGCTATGCTATGTTTTATTTTGCTATCCTATGTTTTGTTTTGCTCTGCTATGTTTTGCTATCCTATGATTTGATTTGTTATGCTATGCTGTGTTTTCTTATGCTATGCTATGTTTTGCTATGCTATGCTATGTTTTGTTATGATATGCTATGTTTTGTTGTGTTTTTTTATGCTATGCTTTGTTTTGCTATGCTATGTTTTGTTATGCTATGCTATGTTTTGTTGTGTTTGGGATGCTATGCTATGTTTTGCTATGCTATTATATATTTTGTTTTGCTATGCTGTTTTGTTGTGTTTTGTTAAGCTATGCTATGTTTTGTTGTGTTTTGCTATGTTTTGTTATGCTATGTGTTGTTGTGTTTTGTTATGCTATGTTTTGTTTTGCTATCCTATGCTTTGTTTTCTTATGCTATGCTATGTTTAGTTTTGCTGTCCTATGCTTTGTTTTGTTATGCTATGCTATGTTTTGTTTTGTTGTGTTTTATTATGCTATGCTATGCTATGTTTTGTTGTGTTTTGCTATGATATGCTTTGTTATGCTATCCTATGTTTTGTTATGCCATGTTTTGTTGTGTTTTATTATGCTATGCTTTGTTTTGCTATGTTTTGTTATGCTATGTTTTGTTATGCTTTGTTTTGTTGTGCTATGCTATGTTGTGTTTTGTTATGCTATGCTATGCTTTGTTGTGTTTTGTTATGCTATGATATGTTTTGCTATGCTTTGTTATGCTATGTTTTGTTATGTATCCTATGTTTAGTTGTGTTTTGTTATGCTATGCTATGTTTTGTTGTGTTTTGCTTTGCTATGTTTTGTTATGGTGTTGTGGGGGTTGGGCCGGGGCGACCGAGGGAGGAGTCACAGAATCAGAGACTTTAAGTAAAGATCTCAAAGACGGTTTTATTTTTATATAAGCCTTTCTTCTCCTGCTCGTTATCCTTTCCTGGGCAAATACAGCTGGGTCCGTCTTGATGTTCCTTGGGGACTCCAGATTGTATCCAGTAGGACAGGCTGTGGCTGTGAGGCACTTCGTCAGGAACCGGCACCACAAAGGAAAAGAAACAAAGAAGCGGGTTTAGGAGGGTGTCCGGTTTGAATACTTTAAGGGCCGGGAGTGAGGGAAACAAGGTGCACAAGTGTGATTGCTATATACAGGATCGTGAGGCGTCTTTTGAGTGCTCGTGCAGGGAAAGGGTTGTAGACTGTACAGAAGATATATACAGCTGGGCTTGTTACTCTGGAGGTTGGTAGCGCCGTCCCACCCAACCCGATACAGTGCCCCGTACCTTGTTGAGCCACGCTCCTCCCGCGGGAGCGTGGCGGGGCGAGTCGCAGAACCGTTGGCCTCCTGGCTTGTCGCGGGCGTCTTCGGTCTGCGCTGCACGGCTCTCTTCGTCCTGTGTCTTCGGGTTCTCTCCACTCCTCAGCTCACCTTCTCCTTTCTCTACCTCCAGGGAAACACGTCCGCCGTCTTCCGGGTTCCTCCTTCCTTTTGGGGGCCTGCCACGATGACGTCCATGAGGGGAGGAGTCTCGTCATACTGGAATCCCCAGTTAAAGGTGCCAGGGTTCTTTTCCTCCGCGGTTTCCCATCCACCCGGGTCACCTGGCCAGTCCTCGAATGTGTAAGGGGCGGGCTGCTGCTGAGAGGGGATAGAAGTGGGTAAAAGAGGAACAGCCGACCACCAATCGTGACCATAGTCCTGTCCATTGGAAGGGCACTCCACCCCGTTACAGGTATGCTTTGTTTTATGTTATGCTATGTTTTCCTATCTTATGCTATGTTTTGTTCTGCTATGTTTTGTTGTGCTTTGTTATGCTATGTCTTGTAATACTATGCTATGTTTTGTTTTGCTATGCTTTATGTTATGCTATGCTTTGTTTTGTTATGCTATGTTTTGTTATGCTATGCTATGTTTTGTTGTATTTTGTTATGCTATGCATGCTTTGTTGTGTTTTGCTATACTATGTTTTGTTTTGTTATGCTATGTTTTGCTATCCTATGTCTTGCCAGCATTGTCGGATCCTGCCTGTGGGTGCTAAGTGTCTTCAACGCTCCTCGCCTACCTGTTTGGGCGTTTGTTGGTTTCCTCCCCGCCGCCGCTCGAGTCCCCCTCGCGGCCGCCGGTTGAAGGGAACTACATCTCCCAGCCTGCTCCCTGACCCGGAACACCTTCCCTGGGGTCATC
The DNA here is from genome assembly GCF_964263255.1 of Lissotriton vulgaris. Classification (NCBI taxonomy): domain Eukaryota; kingdom Metazoa; phylum Chordata; class Amphibia; order Caudata; family Salamandridae; genus Lissotriton; species Lissotriton vulgaris. The sequence continues at coordinate 1,323,541,890 of NC_141687.1, read as the reverse complement.
GCGCCCGGAGGCGCTTGAAAATCCCGCCGTCCTTGGTGGAGCGGGTGTCTTGCCAGCATTGTCGGATCCTGCCTGTGGGTGCTAAGTGTCTTCAACGCTTCTCGCCTACCTGTTTGGGCGTTTGTTGGTTTCCTCCCCGCCGCCGCTCGAGTCCCCCTCGCGGCCGCCGGTTGAAGGGAACTACATCTCCCAGCCTGCTCCCTGACCCGGAACACCTTCCCTGGGGTCATCGCGCCCGGAGGCGCTTGAAAATCCCGCCGTCCTCGGTGGAGCGGGTGTCTTGCCAGCATTGTCGGATCCTGCCTGTGGGTGCTAAGTGTCTTCAACGCTCCTCGCCTACCTGTTTGGGCGTTTGTTGGTTTCCTCCCCGCCGCCGCTCGAGTCCCCCTCGCGGCCGCCGGTTGAAGGGAACTACATCTCCCAGCCTGCTCCCTGACCCGGAACACCTTCCCTGGGGTCATCGCGCCCGGAGGCGCTTGAAAATCCCGCCGTCCTCGGTGGAGCGGGTGTCTTGCCAGCATTGTCGGATCCTGCCTGTGGGTGCTAAGTGTCTTCAACGCTCCTCGCCTACCTGTTTGGGCGTTTGTTGGTTTCCTCCCCGCCGCCGCTCGAGTCCCCCTCGCGGCCGCCGGTTGAAGGGAACTACATCTCCCAGCCTGCTCCCTGACCCGGAACACCTTCCCTGGGGTCATCGCGCCCGGAGGCGCTTGAAAATCCCGCCGTCCTCGGTGGAGCGGGTGTCTTGCCAGCATTGTCGGATCCTGCCTGTGGGTGCTAAGTGTCTTCAACGCTCCTCGCCTACCTGTTTGGGCGTTTGTTGGTTTCCTCCCCGCCGCCGCTCGAGTCCCCCTCGCGGCCGCCGGTTGAAGGGAACTACATCTCCCAGCCTGGTCCCTGACCCGGAACACCTTCCCTGGGGTCATCGCGCCCGGAGGCGCTTGAAAATCCCGCCGTCCTCCGCGTCGCGGGACGCGAGCGGGACGCCCGGACGAAGCCCGGACAAAGGGCGGACAGTCTAAGACAGTCCAAGACTGGCCACGACTGGACTGGACCGGGACACTAACATCTGTTGTACCGTGAGTTACTTGCCATAGTGCCTTATTTGTTCTTGACTGTGTACACGTTCGGGGCTGATTTGTTATCCAACTGTGCCTCTTTGATCTACAATGTCAAAACAGAAAACACCTGCTACGCCTGTCAATACCATGGAGAACTACCTAGTGCATAGAGTGACTAAAATAATCAATGATCGGCGGTCCTCCCTAGGGCTTAACGACTCTCCACCTTGTGCCCAAACAGAGGTATCCTGCCTAATTGACCTGGACATAGAAACCATGAATCTAAGTGACACTGATAATGTGGAAAATGTTGTTTGTTCTGCACCGAACACCTCTATAAATGTCCCACAACTTGTCACGAACATAGATTCACTAGTGGGTGTTGAACCCAATCTGCACTGTAATGATTTAGTGTCAGTTGATGGCAGTATTACCCCGCCAACGCCAGTCCCTGCGCCTAGAGCAGCTAAGAAACCCACCAAAGTTACCTCCAAAAGACCGGGACTACGGTCAAACAGTAAAAAACCTTTAACCGTAATCAGTACTGAACACAAAAATGTAATTGATGACATAGTGGAGGAAGGGAGTAGCACTATAGATTGGGATGATCTGTTGTCCAATAAATTTATGGGTATGCTAGAATCTAGGTTGGTACGAGTAGTAAAACCACTTATATCCAAAATAGATCACTTGTCCGATAAAGTACACAAATTAGAAGCCCTATTAAAAGCAGCAAATGACAATTTGGGGGACATTCCTAATTTAATCATAAATAAAATAGATGAGCTTCAGGAAAATATGATTGAGAATGCAAAAACTACATTGGCATCAGTCCAGTCTGGTGCTCCTAGTGTCACATGTGTCCCTGTCAACCCAGTTGATGTGGTTCCCCCCCCAATAGCAGAGAATGGTTCTATATCTGATCCCCACCTTGACTCAAATCCTGTCGAGTTGATAGTGGAAGCGTCACCCTTAGTGTTAGTACTTGCTAATGTCCCAATATTGAGAAAAGACCAGATTGAGACCCCAGATTCACTTCTAAACAAATCACTGCAGTGGCTAGGCAATAATATCCAAGCAACTCCTTGGGGTAGAGAAAAATTGACCGAGGATTTGTTATCAGCTCGAAGAGTAAAGTGGATAGGGTCTAAACCCAAGAAATTTGCCGGGGACTGTGTAGTTTTAAATCTGAAGGGTCCGGATGTATTGCCAGACATCCTACAAAACATTCTTCCACCCCAAAGAAGAACGGCAGAAATAGTCCCGCTAACGTTAGACTTCTTCTATAGTAGAAGAGGTCTATTAGCAAAACCAACTATCCTTAGAACGAAGTGGTCAGTGGTTGGCCCTAGAAGGGATAGGGGCGGTACTAACGGTGACTGGGGACTAAATTTGGAAAACTGCTTTTCGGCTCTATCGGATCTAAATGAATGCGACTGACTCGAAAGCTACAACCCAGCCCCTCATATTGGGCCGTTGCAACAAAATCATACAAGAGAAGGAAACATAATTAGCACTAATCTGGGTTACCCGATCACAGAGAAAACAAAACCATTGTATTTGATATGTAACAAACCCGCTCTAAAAGGGCCAAATATAGCAATGGAAGCTTATATACGTGCTACTGGGATTAGTGAGACCGAGATCAGCCCAAGGGTTGGACAAATATCTTTATTAGAAGCGCCAACCAATGCAAGAGCTCAGAAAGAAGATCACCTACCCGATCAATGCAAATCTAATATATTATCCCTAGTATCATGGAATATTGCAGGCATAGCAAGCAAGATTAACACACTGGAATGGGCTGAATATATTAATCAGCAAGATATTATCATGCTGCAAGAAACATGGTCACTTACTCCAACATTTAAAGTGGGATATCTAAATTATCACATCCCGGCAATTAGAAATCGCCTCGGACGCCCCTCAGGAGGCTTGTTAATTTGGGTACGACAATCTCTAAATGCCGTGATAACACAATTATCAATACCATCGAACGACATTATGGCCCTTACTGTCAGATGGGATAACGGCCAAGAGCTTAGTATATTTAACGTCTACGCTAGGGGAGTGTCTAGGGGAAAAACTTCCAACACTCTAGTAGTTTTAGAGCAGAACATAGACCTACTACCACCACAAAACCAACTAATAATAGGTGGTGACTTTAATGTAACTTATGAGCCCCTGGGCGAAGAGGACCGGATTCTGTCCGAGGAGGAGGATGCCAAGTGGGGTATTCCCCAGTTGGATCTGCCTGCTATCAAAAAATGGAGTAATGTAGCAATCCAGTTAAAAAGCCTATGCCTAGCCAGAGGTTTGAGAGCGGCAAATGGGCGCACGCCCTCCGACTTACTAGGTAAAAGTACATTTGACAATGGGCGCTCATCCAGTAGGATTGACTACATATTAATAGATGTAAAACTTTGGAGCAAAATGCAAGATATGGTCATAGAACCTAGAATAGAAAGTGACCATAATCCCCTGAAACTAACCTTTTTCTTCCATGGTAAGCCCTCATCGCACCCTAATGACAACGGAATGGTGACGCAGGATGTAGTATGTTCTAACAACCAGCGCCACCTCAAATGGGGAATGATGATAAAAGATAACATAAAATTAGAGGCACTAAAAGTGTTAGTGGTAAACAAAGTAAACATCATTAAGTCTAAACAAGGGGACTCAAGTTTTAAGGATTACATGATGGAGGCCCACGAAAATCTTTTTTCTGAATTAAAAAGCTTTTTTCTCAAAAAAGTAGACTCTAGTAAAGTAGCTAAAATTCAACAGAGACAAGGCTGGTACGATAAAAGTTGCAGACTGGTACGACTTAATTTGAGCTTAGAACTAAAAGCCGGTAATGCAATAGAAATTAGAAGAGCAAGAGATGCATATAGACAAGCCCAAAAAAAGGCAAAGAAACGCTGGGATGAAGAAGGGTGGCAGGAATTGAAGGAAGCTTGTGCTGCCAAGGACTCTAAGCGCTTTTGGGCAATTGTAAAATGGGAGAGGGGAGGAATAGCTGCTCAGCCACAAAATAACGTCCCTATTAACAAATGGACTGAGTTTTTTAGACCGCAGTATGCCCGCAATTTGGCCCATGCTTCTGCCCAACCTCCGCCTTCTGTTTTTTTCAGAAACCAAATATTTGACGAGAATGATGTAATTAAAGCATTGGACGGCATAGCAGGAGGGAAAGCACCGGGCATGGATGGCATCCCGGCCGACGTGTTTTTGTCGGACCGGAATGCGTGGTGCTCATATTTTGAAATGCTGGCCAATGCTGTGGCAATGGGTGGGGAAGTCCCCCACTCATGGAAGGGAGCAGAAATAATCCCCATCTTCAAAAAAGGAGACAAAACGCTAGCCCAAAACTACAGACCAATAAGTCTCATAGACACTGCGCAAAAAGTAATGGGTCGCCTAGTTCAGAACAAGCTACAACAATGGATTGACGATAAAAATATACTATCCCCCTATCAAGCAGGGTTTCGTCCACTGACCAGCAGTGTTGACCAAGTTCTCTATTTTTTAACAATTTACTGGAGAAACGTCACACTGAAAAAGGGTTCGTTGTATGCTGTCTTTGTAGACCTAAAAGCGGCCTTTGACTTAGTCCCCAGAGAAAAATTGTGGCAGACCCTGGCAGATGTAGGTCTAAGCCAAGAATTCATTACCCTCCTTGTCCGCCTTCATGACAATAATTTTGCTAAAATTAGATGGGGCAAGCAAGGTGAAACCACAGATTCCTTCCCAGTAGAACGAGGAGTCAGACAAGGCTGTGTGTTAGCCCCAACACTATTTTCAATTTATATTAATGGAATCGTTGACCACCTAATGAAATCGCCAAGTGATGCCCCAATTATAGCAGGTCGCCACGTCCCAGTTCTAATGTTCGCGGACGACACGCTCCTACTCTCACGCACTCCGAGCGGTCTCCAGAAAGTGGTTGATGCCTTTGGGGAATTTTGTGATAGTAAAGGACTTGAATTGAATACTAACAAAACTAAATTCATGTGCCTAAACTATCAATCCTCATTTAAAGGAGTAATTAAGTATAAAGGCATTCCCCTAGAAAAAGTAGACTCCTTTACTTATCTAGGCATCACCATGCAAGGAAACATGAAGTGGCAATCGCATATTGATAATACTCTATTAAAGTTTAACCAGCTTGCTGGTGCAGTAGCACTGAAACACCGTAAATCACTAACAAAGCCGGTTAATTCTGCACTAGAGATATACAATATGAAAGTGTTAGGTGCCTGCTTGTATGGGTCTGAACTGTGGGGGTTTTCTAATCTAAAAGAATTGAGCTGTGCTGAAAACAGGTTTTTGCGAGGGCTAGTCATGGTCCCACAAAGTACACCCATGCTCACTCTGAAGTTGGACCTTGGCAAGAAAAATATAGAGGACATAGCCAGGCTACGGCCACTCCTATATTGGAGGCGCTTGATGGTGACCCCAGAGCTGTGTCATTATGCTGAAGCTCTGAAGGATGTCATAGAGTGTGACCGATTCCACTGTATCAAATGGTTAAAAGAACTCAAGGGGCTTCTTGCATTACTAAAATTGGACCATCTATGGGGTAATTGCGATGTGGCTAGCTTTCCATCAAAAACAAAATTAAAAGAACTGTATTGGGAAATGGTGTATACAGCAATGTTCTGTAAAGGTTCCAATTCAGCATTGACAACCCGTTTCTGGGATATCAAAATGTATCCGTCATGTGAAATATATTGGGACATTATAGAACGTCCATTTGATAGGAAATTGTATTTCCAATTCCGTATTGGGACCTTGCCAGTAAATGCTTTTAAAAAACATTGGTCTCCAATGTGGGATGAACACTGTTATTTTTGCAAGGACCAAATTGAACACATTTCCCACTTGTTGTTTTGCTGTCCACAATATGCTACCCCTAGACGCAAATGGCTGAAGCCAGTTTGTCAAAATATTGGCACACGTAGTCAATCAACAGCCTTGAGAATACTTGAAACGGACTGCTCCACACTCTTTGTAGTCGCTGTAGCTAAATTTCTTGCCTGGGCATGGTCAATACGCACACGCACTTTAAAGACAAATTCCAATATATTATGATCTAGTGTTGTTTAAAAACTATTCTATTGCATTGTATGAATTGTTCTTTTTTTAAAAATTACTTGAATTTTTTAACCACACATTATTTACTTGGTAATATTCGGCTGTCAAACTGTTTAATATGTGTTTTAAAATTATTTTTAGACTTAGTATTTATTGTATAGGGATAGGAAAGATGCTTTTATGACAAATGTCGAATAAAGCTTTATAAATTGAATTGCTATCCTATGCTTTGTTTTGTTATGCTATGCAATGTTTCGCTATCCTATGCTTTTTTTTGGAATGCTATGCTATGCTGTGTTTTGTTATGCAATGCTGGTGAGGGTGTGTGAGGGTGAGTGAGGTTGAGTGAGGGTGAGGGGGTGTGGGGGTGAGGGTGCGGAGGGTGAGGGTGTGTGAGGGTGAGAGGGTTGTGAGGGTGAGGGGGTGTGAGGGTGTGAAGGTGAGTGAGGGTGTGTGAGGGTGAGGGGGTGTGAGGGTGAGGGTGTGAGGGGGAAGGGGTGAGGGGGTGTGAGGGTGAGGGGGTGTGAGGGTGAGGGTGTGTGAGGGTGAGAGGGTTGTGAGGGTGAGGGGGTGTGAGGGTGAGGGTGTGAGGGTGAGTGAGGGTGTGTGAGGGAGAGGGGGTGTTAGGGTGTGTGCTGGTGATTGAGGGTGTGTGAGGGTGAGTGTGAGTGAGGGTGAGGGTGTGTGAGGGTGAGAGGATTGTGAGGGGGAGGGGGTGTGAGGGTGAGGGTGTGAGGGCGAGTGAGGGTGGGTGAGGGTGTGTGAGGGGGTGTGCGGGTGTGTGAGGGTGAGTGAGGGTGTATGAGAGTGAGGGTGAGGGGCTGTGAGGGTAGTTGAGGGTGTGAGGTTGAGTGAGGGTGTGTGAGGGTGAGAGGGTGTGTGGGTGAGGGGGTGTTAGGGTGAGGGTATGTGAGGAGAGTAAAGAGACGTGGAGAGGTGGTGGTGGGAATCATGAGAACAGTAGTGACATGTGTATCCTATTAGTACATATTTGATCAGGTCAATTTACATAGGAAACGGAAGGTACAGGAGAGTGCAAACATTATCGGATGGAATATTGGGTGTGAAGATAGAGTGACATAGGCATTCAACCATGTAGAAGTTATATAGACAACATCAGAAGGAGGTATATGGACTGCAATAAAGTACATGATGGAAAAACCATATTGACATTACATTAAGGTTATACATTCATAGGTTGCATTTTGATAATATATATCCCCGAGATTTGTGTTGCTAGTGGTCGCAAAGAAATTATTTAGGACTGTAGCAGATTTTATGTAAGGTTCAAAAGGTTTTCCAAGCGCATGGGGTGGAAGGGACGCGATAAAACATTTGTGCCCGAGAATGAGGAAAAAAGAGAGGGAAGCAATATGCGGCAGTAATCACATTCAACAGTTGGTTACAATGAATCAATAAAAACGTGGGTGACAAGAGATAGAAGTGTTGCAGAGAAAGAGCAGGTCAGAAAAGATGCCGCATGTGGCATAACACGCAGAAATTTAAACGAACGTAACCATATATTTACAGTTTGTTGTTTTCCCGATGTAGGATCCAAAGGTGGGCGGGGTGGGCATCGAGATGGAAGAAGGGGAAGAAGAGCGAGACTGATTTAGACGGGGATACTTGAACACTATGCCGTATACAAAGGAGGAAAGTGAGCACTAATCAAGTATCCATGGTGCACTTGCGGGCAGAGAGATAGTGTCAATAAACTATCACAAAGGTTTATAACAACACATAAGTGCAGGAGTCATACATGAGCTGGGATACGTAAACAATATGCCGTTTATGAAGATGGAAAGGGAGCACTACTCAAGCATCCACGGTGCACTTCTGGGCAGAGAGATGGTGTAATAAAACTATCACAAACGTTTAAAACACATAAGTGCAGGAGTCATGCACGAGCCGTGGTTAAATTATCAAAGCCGAGTGGTAGATTGTTCGGGTAAGTGTTATCGGTGCATTTTTGTGAGCGACGGTTGTTATGCGGTATCTTAATGAGGAATTCCAAAAGGGTGCTGCTATAATAGGGTCATGAGAGGGCAAGTCAAATATTGGGCCGGTAGGATTTTGTGCCGTGATGGTAAGCGCATTTGTGCAAGAATAACGGCTAGGTATGGGCATTGTATAATCAGCTTACTAAAAGGGATCGTGTGGAAGGTGAGGTTATTCTAAGAGGGAGTAATAGTTTAGTGCGGGCAGGGAGGGTGTTGCGGCTAGGTGCGGGCAGTAATCATGCAAACGGTGAGTTTGGTAATGTGAGCAATTACAAACAAGCTCTTGGCATTGCTGTGGGGGGGCGGGGGAGCGGGAGCGCATTCCTTTCAAGTCTGATGCGGGGCGGGGGAGCGGCAGCCTTTGATGTCTGATTGGGGGGGGAAGCGGCAGCCCTTGAAGTCTGATGCCGAGGCACAGACAAATGGTGGTGGGTGACACATGGCTGGCCTCGTGCCTGTCTCACATGAACGGTGTCTAGTCCGCCGCTTTGGCAGACTTTTCAGACCGCTTACTAGAATCTCGCCGGAGCAATGCGCAAGCGCATTGGCTCAGGGAGACCTAAAAAGGTATTACCAGAAGAGGATTTTACGACCTTGCACAATCAAATAAAAATCTTTTATTTTGTGGGAAATCATAGTGCATTAGAAAGCACCAATAGCCCAATGGATTCCTTTGAATAGGGAATTTACCTCTACTCGAGTTTGCCCGCTTTTCAGCTAGGGCTACATTAAGCCATGTGTAAATGGGTGACTTAAGGCTCCACACAAATGGGCATCAATAATGCACCATATTAGACTAAACGGTTTCAAAAGGCCAAGGTTAGAGGGCAAAGAGCGAAATATAATTTTGTCCTGGCTTCGAAAATCATTGCGCCAAGTCAAAACTGGTATGAACCGCATTGACAAAGAAAAAACGTGCACAAAAGTCTAATTACGGGGTACACAATTCCGGTGTTTAACTTATTTGTGTGGTGATATTGGCTCCCAGAGGAAAAATCTGTTACGGCAAAGATGCCCAAGAACCTCGTGCTATGCGTCATCTGCCCACCCAGTCCAGTCCTCTTTTTATCTTCATTGGAGCACTTTGCAGTTTGCGTTCAGTCTTACAAAAGATGAGCAAAAGTCTCAGGATGTAACGAGGCACTGGAGCCTCGGTCTCCCTCTGCACCTACTGCACTGACGTGTTTGAACAGAAGATATTATTGGTCAACCCGCGCCTCAGAGTTTGCAGGTAGCAATCATGGGAAACCGTGGGAACGCAAAGTTAAAAAGTAGCGCCACTCATTAAGGGTCTGAGGTAAACAGAGGCAGAGGGACACACAGACCCATCATCATATCCAGTTCGCCCAAAGACAGATCGCTGCTACCTCTTCCCCGCCAGTATTTTCTCCAATATTCTGGAATGCTTTTGACCAGCCTCTGACAGGGGTACATGGTATGAACACCAAAACACTATTCGCTTGACGCAGGCATCTGTCTCTAAATATCGGCAAACTATTAATTGTACATTCACTTTGTGCAGGAGCTGCTACTATTAGCTGGAGGTGTTTTTTCTGCGGAACTGTTGCTGTTGTTGATGAAGCTCGGGCTGGCTGATACAGCTGGCATTAGAAGAGAGAGAGGCCAGTTCAGTGGTAACAGTGTTGAATGCCATGAATTCAGTTTAGGCCCAACCTTCTGGAGCTGTGGCAGCTGTAGCACAGCTGTGGCTCCAGGAATTGCTGCTCTAGTGCTTAGGCTCTCTCTTTGTGTCTTATGTGCGGCCCCTCCTCCACCTCCTCGCTCGTCAGCAGGGGCAGGCCATATCTATGGCCTCAAGATTTTCAAACAGTAACTGTCTAGTAAGGGCCTGCTTTCATGCTGTGGTGTTCTCCAGGCCTTCTGGGAATACATTAAGCACTGAATTATACACCACAGTAACCACACATATGTAAAGTGATACAAACCATTTAGCTCAGCAGTACGAATCTATGACGTTATTCCGCAGCTTTCTCCCGCAGGGAATCAGAACGCGGTCGGTACAACGACCGCGTTGTGATTCCGCATACCATTACTCCGCAAGTCAGAACAACGACTTGCGGAAGGGGTGTGCTGGATGTTGGAATAGTATAATTTACTATTCCAACTCCAGTCTGTGCGGACACTAGGGAAGGTGTTGGATTTTAAATCCAACACCTCCCCCCCCCCCCCCCCCCCCCTCCGCAAGTCGTTGTTCCGACTTGCAGAGTCATCGTATGCCGAATCTCAACGCGGTCGTTGTAATGACCGCATTGTGATTCCCTGCGTTGTAAAAGTTTCGGGGTAAACATTGTTTACCAGTAGTACGTGAGCTACACTTTCCCCTACATAAAGGGCCCTATTTGATGTAGTCGGAAAGCCTCCGACCTGCAATTGGAGGCTTTCCAACCAACATCTTCAGTTTCACTTCCGACCGCCGCATTACAATGCCAGCGGTCGAAAGTGAACCTGACTGGTCATTCCAGCTGGATTGCGATGGGCTGAAGGAGCCAGTCATACAGTCGGAGGCCCCTCCGTCATCCCTATGGACGGGGGTTTTGCCATCGGGATTACGATGTCGGTTTCTGACAGGCTTTCCATGTCGGGCTTTCAGACATGGTAAGCCTACGGCCTCCGGTTGAGGGCTGAGGGGGACACCTATGATGCCCACGTTAATGTTTGCACCCCGTGGCAGGCACCTTGAGGTGCCTGCCACTTAGTGCAGGGATTAACAGATTCTCCCATTCCTCTTTGGGAGCTTGCGCTACAGCCAGTTTACAGCCACGGGCACAAGCTCCCATAGGGAAATGGGAGTATGCAATGACACCATGTGTGGTCGCATTGTAACACTGCGGTGGGGACCGCTGACCGGAGGCCAGATGGTCCCAATTCTGCGACGGTGTCTGGCAGACGTGCGTCTGCCCAACATCGTAATTAGGCCCCTAGTGTCCTACCATTGATTTTTTTCACCTTAGTCCTAACGTTTTTTTGTTGTTAAATATTATTTCTGTATTGGGGACGAGTTAGGTTTACTTTAGTGAGCAGGATGAATCAGAGTAAGGGGTGGTGTAAGTAAAGCTATTTATTATGGTTAGGGTTGGAGTAGGGGTGAAGGGTAGGAGAAATCTGTGAGAGAGTGAAGGATAATCAGATTATGGTTAGGGTACGAGTTGGGGTAAGGTTAGAGTAATCAAAGTCTTATTCAGATGGTGTAAGAGATCAATCAATCAATCAAAACATTTATAGAGAGCGCTACTCACCCGTGAGGGTCTCAAGGCGCTGAAGGGAGGGGGGGGAGGGTGCTGCTACTGCTCGAATAGCCAGGTCTTGAGGTGCCTCCTGAAGGTGAGATGGTCCTGGATCAGTCGTAGGTATGCGGGGAGGGAGTCCATGTTTTGGCAGCCAGGTAGGAGAACGATCCTTCTCCGGCTGTGGCTCTGCTGATCCGTGGGACGATGGCGAGGGCAAGGCTGGCGAAGCGGAGCCGGCAGGTGGGAGTGTAGAACGTAAGGGGGTTGTTGAGGTATTCGGGACCCATGTCATGGAGAGCTTTGTGTGCGTGGGTGAGGAGCCTGAATGTGATCATCTTGTTGATGGGGAGCCAGTGCAGGTCTCTCAGGTGGGCGGATATGTGGCTATGGAGAGGTATGTCGAGGATGAGTCGTGCGGAGGCATTCTGTATGCGTTGTAGTCGTTTTTGGAGTTTGGCGGTGGTTCCTGCGTATAGGGCGTTTCCGTAGTCCAGTTGGCTAGTGACGAGGGCCTGGGTGACCGTCTTTCTGGTTTCAGTGGGGATCCACCGGAATATCTTCCGGAGCATGCGCAGGGTGTTGAAGCATGATGACAAGACGGCGTTGACTTGCTTGGTCATTGTGATAGTGGAGTCCAGGATGAATCCCAGGTTGCGTGCGTGGTCCGAGGGTGTTGGTGCGGAGCCCAGTGCTGAGGGCCACCAGGAGTCGTCCCAGGCGGAGGGGGATTGTCTGAGGATGAGGACCTCCGTCTTGTCTGAGTTCAGCTTCAGGCGACTGAGCTTCATCCATTCTGCAATGTCTTTCATTCCTTCCTGTAGGTTGGTTTTGGTGGTGGCTGGGTCTTTGGTGAGGTAGAGTATCAGATGGGTGTCGTCGGCGTAGGAGATGATGTTGATGTTGTGTTTGCGTGTGATGGCGGCGAGGGGGCTCATGTAGATATTGAAGAGCGTTGGGCCGAGCGAGGATCCTTGGGGTACGCCGCAGATGATTTTGGTGGCTTCTGAGCGGAAGGGAGGGAGGCGAACTCTCTGGGTTCTGTCGGAGAGGAACGAGGTGATCCAGTCCAGGGCCTTTCCTTGGATCCCAGTGTTGAAGAGGCGTGTTATTAGAGTGTGATGGCATACGGTGTCGAAGGCTGCCGAGAGGTCCAGGATGATGAGGGCGGTTGTTTCTCCTTTGTCCATCAGGGTCCTGATGTCGTCGGTGGCTGCGATGAGGGCGGTCTCGGTGCTGTGGTTGGCTCGAAAACCGGACTGGGAAGGGTCGAGCGAGTTGTTTGTCTCAAGAAAAGCAGTCAGCTGTTTATTGACGATGTTCTCAATGACCTTGGCCGAAAAGGGAAGAAGAGAGATGGGGCAGAAGTTCTTGAGGTCTTTGCGGTCTGCTGTGGGTTTCTTCAGAAGGGCGTTGATTTCTGCGTGCTTCCAGCTCTCGGGGAAGGTGGCTGACGCGAACGAGATGTTTATGACATTCGGAGATGGGGTGCGATGATGGTGTCGGCTTTGTTGAAGATATGATGGGGGCATGGGTCCGAGGGGGAGCCGGAGTGGATGGAGTTCATGACGTTGGTGGTTTCTTCAGTGCTGATGGGGGTCCAGGCGCTGAGGGTGGTGGTCGGGGTCGTTGGTTCAGTCACTGGAGGCGGAGTCTGGGGTCCGAAGCTGTCGTGTATATCTGCGATCTTACGGTGGAGGAACTTGGCGAGGGAGTTGCAGAGTTCTTGCGATGGTGTGATGTCGTTGTTGCTGGCGCTGGGGTTGGAGAGTTCTTTGACGATGTTGAAGAGTTCTTTGCTGTTGTGGGTGTTGTTGTCTAGTCGCTCTTTGAATGATGTCCTTTTGGTGGTGCATATCAGCTGGTGATGTTTGCGGGTGGCGTCATGTTTTCTGTAGTTTGTTCGTGGCGCCAGGTTTTTTCGAGGGTTCGGCAGTACTTCTTTGATTGAGGGCGTCTTTGAACCATGGAGTTTTCCTGTAGCCGGTCATGCCTGGGGGGGTTCTTCAGAGGTGCGAGGTCGTCGGCGCAGTTGGTGATCCACTGTGCGAGGTTGTGGGCTGCGTCGTTGGTTTCAGCGGTGTTTGTTGGTGGGTTCTGGCTCAGTGATGAGAGGAGCTGGTCTGTGGTGATTTTGCTCCAGTGTCTGCGGGGGATTTGTTGCGTGCGGTGGTGGAATGTATTCTTTTTGAAGGTGAAGTGGATGCATCTGTGGTCGGTCCAGTGTAGTCCGGAGGAGTGGCTGAAGGAGACGTGGTTGCTGGCGGAGAAGATGGGGGTCGAGCATGTGGCCAGCGATGTGGGTTGGGGTGTTCACCAGTTGTTTGAGTCCGAGGTTGGCGAGATTGTCGAGTAGGGTGGTGGTGTTGTTGTCGCTGTTTTTCTCCAGGTGGAAGTTAAGGTCTCCTAGGAGTATGTATTCTGGTGAGGCTAAGGCGTGCGGGCTGATGAAGTCGGCGATGGTTTCACTGAGTTACGTGATTGGGCCCGGGGGTCTGTAGATGAGTGTTCCTCTAAGGGTGGTCTTGGGGTCGGTGTGAATCTGGAAGTGTAGGTGTTCGGCGGCGGAGCGTGTGTCTTCGGTGATGGTCGTGATGTTGATGGTGTTCCTGTAGACGATGGAGATTCCTCCCCCGGTTTGGTTGACGCTGTCCTTCCGGGTGATTTTGTAGCCGTCCGGGATGGCTATGGCGATGTCGGGGGCCGAGGAGGGGTTCATCCAGGTTTCCGCGAGGAAGGCGACGTCTGGTGCTGTTGTGTCAAGGAGTTCCCAGAGTTCAACGGCGTTCTTGTGGATGGAGCGTGTGTTGAGGAGGATGCATTTGAGGTGGTTGTTGTTGTTGCGAGGTCCGGTGGGTGATCTGCAGGTTCGGAGGCAGGTGTATTTGCAGGCTTGGCAGGTGAAGGGTCCGTGGGTTCGCTTCGGGGTGGCTCGGTAGCAGGCGGGTGTTCGTCCGGTGTTGAGTGCGGTGAGGGCAGCGGAATCGTATCTCAGTCGGGGGCTCTGGGTGCGGCTGGGGCCAGGTGTTCTGGCACTGGGCGCGGTCCAGGCGCGGACGGGTGCAGACGGGCGCAGACGGGCTTGCCTTAGGCGCGCCTTCGGCGCGGCCGCTGCGCGTCCTCCATAAGAAGGGCTGTGGGAGGGAGGAGCAGCTGGGAGGCAGGAGCCGGGTGGCGAATGGGGACAGCGGGGGGCGGGGCCACAGGGGAGCAGCGGCAGGAGAAGGTGGTACGGAGGGAGGCGGGGGAGAGAGGGGCACAGGGCACAAAAAACGGAGCAAAACTAGATCAGGGCATAGAAGAAAAATGGGGAGAGAGGGGCACAGGGCACAAAAAAACGAAGCAAAACTAGATCAGGGCAGAGAATAAAAACGGTGAGAGAGGGGCACTGGACACAAAAAACGAAGCAAAACTAGATCAGGGCACAGAATAAAAAGGGGAGAAAGGGGCACAGGGCACAAAAAACGAAGCAAAACAAGATCAGGGCACAAAGGACTTACTAGCGCCACAGGAGGACTGTGCGGCGGCTGGGGGGCGACCTACCTGCTGGCAGGGTCAGAGATGATGTCAGACGATTGACAAGGGGGTCAGGAGGGAGCACAAGGATGTTCTTTTCTATCCTGCAGGGAAAAAAGGCGAGGGACCGAGGCACAACACATGGTGCTAAAAACAAAAAATGTGGCTAGGGATAAAGACTTGGGGTTCAGGACTTCGAGCTAAGGAAGGAATGACCAGAATTTGGCAAATTAACAGAAGTAGCGGTAAAAATCTGACCTTTTTTTACCTACACATTTTTGTATTTTTCTATAAACATACATTTACAATGACTGTAATCATCGAGACTAATATTTCCCATACAACTACCCCATGTCTTGAAAATGCTTCTTGGAATTGTAAAAAGGAGCCTGCCCAGGCAGCCTCTCTCCTGAGTCCTAACTGTGCATCCTATCCACTTTCTTACCTTGATCCAATAAATAAAGGTGCTTTTATTTCCATGCATTTGCACAGCTACACGATCACAACAAAAGTAGTGCATTGTTCATCCCACAATCATACCTGACATCAAAACACTGACCACGTAGGTCAGAGAATGCAATAAAATGTAAAGTAGATGCCATTACTATCCATATTACAATTATTACACGTGTTACCTAGCCACAGTCGCTAACCCAGACTAGACGTACTGCTTTGATCAATCATGTATGACATCAGAGAGCTTCCTACCACAGCAACATATTGCAATTTAAAGTTCTCCTAGCCATACAGGCGCTCTCCCATGATACAGTGCGCTACCACCCACCCACGTGCTCAGCACTTTCTCATCAGGGGTTTGTAGTGTCCTTCAGACATTTAAATACAATTCTTCTTTCTTTAATATTGTATATTGAATCACTAGATTTCTACAGTTTGTGCTGTGCAGACAAAAATGCATGAACATTAACACAAATCCCTGCAGCCTTCGGTCCGTTCCCGGAGCATGAACGGTAGTGAATTGTTTGCTATTCCTGCTGACAGACAGGGCTAACCTCGCAGCAGAGTGTCACACTCTGCACATTGTAATGTCCTTAGACTGCGGTTAGCAGTCCAGTTGTTCGCGCACGTAGGCGTGTGCATACGCGGGTGTGGTACGTCACACAGCGTACGATATAAATAAAGGAGGCGTGGCCCGGGGGTTAGTCCGGACCACGCGGAGTACAAAGTCTGGTGTCCCGGGTCCTTGTATTGCCGCGGCGCTTGCCACCCTGCGCAGCGCGGCCTAGCAACCCGACAATGGCGACGAGGGTTCAAAAGGACCCATGCTGAGCCCCACCTGCCGCTCTCGCCTGCCCTCCAGCTGTACGCCGATGATCGACCGGCACCTGAGGCCCCCGGCTGCAGCGGGCCCGGACAGAATTACATGCCCCAGTCGCCGGAATCAGCAAATTACGGCGCGCATTGCCGGCGGCCACGCGGAGTTGCCCAGGACGCGGAGAGTGGTGGTCGGAGCAGCACCTTGGGGGCAGGGCCATCACCCTCGAACAGCAGCATAGGGGTAAGGACACTCACAGGCCGCTACTAGCCGGTGGAGGGCGGGAGGCCCCGCATCCACTCCGCCCGCATAAACAAACACCGCACCACGTCTGGGTGGCCCCGTTCATCTCCAGCCTCAGAGTGCAAGCACTACCAAGCGGTTTTTCGGCGAGGCGAACTGTGGGGACATCGCCCCGAGCAACCACTACGCCAGCGTCGCCCCCATCGTTGCTCTGAAGGACCCCACGTGACAACATGGCGGCCATTCCCCCCATCGAGCCGTTTGTGGTCGACAGGCGCACCTGCATCCCTGGCGCCACGATGGAAAGACTGGACGGAGCAGTTGCAATTCTATTTTGAAGGTGCTGGCACGGCGAGAGAACGCCGCAGGGCGCTGCTCCTTCATCTAGGAGGGAAGGATATCCACAGAATTTACAAGACCCTGGTAGAGGCCACGCCACACACCTACGTCACACTCCTCAATGCGCTCAATGCACATTTCGAGCCAATGCCCAGCAAAGATTATGAACGATTCATATTCAGACAGGCGTGACAGGAGGCTGAAGAGTCACTTGACGCATTCCATGGCAGGCTTAAAGAACTCGCCAGCACCTGTGGTTTCCGTGACGAACAAGAGGAGATACGTAGCCAAATTATACAGGGGTGCTACTCATCCAACCTGAGAGTGAAAATCCTCCAAGAGGATGGAAAACCGCTAGCTGACATTTTGAAACTAGGCCGTTCCAAAGAACTGTCACAAGCGAGAGCGTCACATATGGAGGCGGCACTCCATAGACCAGTCAAAGTGGAGCAAGTCAACACGGCTGAACAAGTCAACGTGGTCCGGCCTAAGTCACGCCAATTCATAGGAAAGAAGCCGCAAGAACGTCGAAAGGAATGCGGATACTGCGGAGGCATGCCCCATCGTGCTCAAGATTGTCCGGCACGCGGGAGGAAATGCAGCTCGTGTGGACCGATGCATCACTTCGCAGCTGTTTGCAGGTCCTCCAAGCAGAAACCCGAGGCAGCCCACGCCATCAGAGAAAGCCCAGACAGCGAGGACATGGACGACGATTCCAACGACTACCCGGTCCACTACGTGTTCGCCATCGACCAGCCACAGAGGAAGAAGAGGCGTCTCCCAAAGTGTCGCATAAGAATACACCAGCAAGAAGTGAGGGCCACGATCGACACGGGAGCCTCGATTGAACTCATGGCGGCAAATGTATACAACCAATTGCGGGAAAAGCCGGTTTTGAAGACAGCAAAGATCCGAGTTTTCGCCTACGGACAAAAGACCCCGATTCCGCTGATTGGATGTTTCCAAACGGAACTACAACACCAGGGCTGGAAGCTCCCGACAACCCTCTATGTAACCAAAGAAGGCAGTGGCATGCTCCTCAGTGGACAGGCGGCTGAAGAACTCCAACTAATATCATTCGCGATGGCAGTATTGGAAGAGGAGTTGGACACGATTCTTGAAGAATTCGAGGGCACGTTCCGAGGCATTGGGTGTCTGAAAGGAAAAGAAGTACCTCTCCACATAGACCCATCCATTCAATCGGTAGCCCTCAGACACAGAAGAATAGCATTCCACCTAAGGAAGAAAGTGGAAGAAGAACTCGAGGCTCTCGAGCGACAGGGCATCATCGAAAAAGTCAGTGGGCCCACCCCCTAGGTATCGCCGATTGTGGTGGCGCGAAAACCCAAACAACCGGGACAGGTCCGCATCTGTGTCAACATGCGCCTTCCCAATGCCGCAGTCAAGAGGGAGCGACACTTAACACCCACCATCGATGACATTCTGGGAGAGTTGAACGGAGCAAAGTGGTTTTCAAAAATGGATCTCCGGTCAGGCTATCACCAGCTGCCCCTGCACCCGGACTCCCGGTATATAACCACTTTCTCCACCCATGTGGGTCTCAGACGATACAGACGACTCAACTTCGGCAACTCCAGCACAGCTGAAGTCTTCCATAACACCATCAGGGAAGTTCTGAGCGGGCTCCCAGGAGTCTTGAACGTCAGCGATGATCTACTCATATATGCAAACACCGTTGAAGAACACCACCAAAGACCGAGGGGCGTGTTGCAGAGAATCAAAGACTCCGGCCTGACACTGCACCGTGAGAAGTGCCAATTCCTCCAGAACAAGATTAGTTTTTTGGGATACACCTTCTCAGACCAAGGGATCGCCCCAGACCCAGACAAAGTGAAGGACGTGCAAACTGCCCCAGCACCGACGAACATATCGGAAGTACGAAGCTTCCTGGGCATGGTGAACTTCTGCTGGAGATTCCTCCCAGTCCTGTCCAACCTCACCAGGCCCCTCCGGGAGCTCACCAAGTCCACCACCCCCTGGCAGTGGGGAGAGGAACAAAACATTGCATTCCAAAACACCAAGGCCGCATTGTCTGCGGATAAGACTCTGTTGTACTTTGACCCGGCGAAACCGACCAACATAGCCGTGGATGCCAGCCCATACGGCCTGGGAGCCGTACTGACACAGCGCCAGGGAGGAGAAGACTGGGCACCCATTGCCTACGCCAGCCGGTCACTGACCGAAACTGAATAACGGTACTCCCAGATTGAGAGGGAGGCAATTGCAATCCACTGGGCATGCAGGCACTTCCACGTATACGTGTACGGACACCCGTTTACCGTCTCCACGGATCACAAGCCTCTGATCCCCCTGTTCCGAGGGTCGGTCTCCAAACCACCACCCAGAATAGAGAAATGGATCCTGCAACTCCAGGAGTACGATTACCAGCTGGAATTCAAGCCGGGAGCGACAAACCCCGCAGACTATCTTTCGAGGCACCCCCGAGCGGCAACTAGTGGAGAGGAGGAAGATGCAGAAGAGACAGAGGAGTCTCCGGCGACTGGGGGTGGTACTAGAAAGGTCAAGACCCCTACCAATGAGCATAGACATGATCGTTGAAGCAACCCGCAGCGATGAAGTCCTCCAACTAGTGGTGAACGCTCTACAGGCCAACGACTGGAGAGCCCTTCAAACGTCACTAAGCAAGAGGACACCACAGGCGAGGAGCACCCTAGAGACACTTCTGAAAGTGAAAGAGGAACTGTCCGTTGACAGCCAAGGGTGCCTATTGAGAGGACCAGGAATCGTGATGCCAATGAGCCTGACCTAACAAGCAATCGAGCTAGCTCACCGCGGACACCAAGGGATGGTGAAAACCAAGAGCAGACTCCGCGCAAAGGTGTGGTTTCCGGACATGGACACCAGAGTGGAACAAACCGTCAAAGGATGCCAATGGTGCCAGGCTGCGGGGCAACCCGAATGCCCACCCCCGGTCATCACTGAAGACGACCCACGGAGACCATGGGAACACGTCAGCGCAGATTTCGGACATCTTCCAGATGGCAGATACATGCTCGTCATCATTGACGACTTCACCAAATACCCGGAGGTGGAAATCGTAACAACCCTCACAGCCAAAGAAGTCATAGCAAAGTTTGAGACGGTCATCCCCACACACGGCATTTTCGAACGGGTCAAGACTGACAACGGACCACCCTTCCAGGGACAAGAGTTTGCAGACTACCTCAAGGAGTGGGGAATCCAACACCGGAAAGTGACTCCCCGTTGGCCTCAAGCCAACGGGGAGGTTGAGAGGTTTATGCGCACTCTAAACAAAGTCGTCCGGATTACCCATGCCGAAGAAGCCCCACTAGAAAAGGCTATCTACACGTTCCTGAGGGAGTACCGGCTCACACCACATCGTACTACTGTAGCCGCACCAGGCCCGTCGGCAATGGGGAGGATAGTCAGAGACACAATCCCCAACACCTGGACTCCAAACAGTGCAAACCCCAGAAGAACTCTGTTCAACCGGAGGCGATCAAATGACTACGCCAGCTTCCGACGTAGGGCCAAGGAACCATCCATTCGGGAAAGAGACCAAGTCTACGTGAAAGATAGATATCCCGGGAGCAAGTTCAGGCTCCCATTTGAACCGAGGCCCTGGACAGTCACGCGCCGCACTGGCACCATGGTGACAGCACGAGGAAGGGAAACCGTCACGCGCAACATCTCCTTTTTCAAGAAAGCGTCCACTCAACCAGGAGGTCACCAAAGCCAAGAGTCCAACCAAGAGCTGCCTAATCTACCGGAAGAGAACGACAGTCCACCAGGAGGTGAAGACGGCACCAAAGGCGAAAGTTCAGCTGCGAGCCCCATTGCCGCTGAGATGTCGAGAATAGACAGCCCTCATGTTCCTACGGGGCCCCGGCCTACCCGAACACCACAGCAAGAGACCCCACGGAGGACACTATTCCGCGGTGAAGCCGCAGGCTATGGGCTGAGAAGGAACCCGGCCCCGTCTTCACAACTGGCAGACTTTGCTGTGGGCTGAACATAGATTTCCTAGCCACCAGACTGGTAACAGGCCGTACGGCCTTTGTTTTTACTTTCTTAATACCAGTCTACCTAGTGACTCGTGTATGCCCATTGTGTTTGTTCAAATAAAGGTTGAAAGGAATGTAATGTCCTTAGACTGCGGGTTAGCAGTCCAGTTGTTCGCGCACGTAGGCGTGCGCATACGCGGGTGTGGTACGTCACACCGCGTACGATATAAATAAAGGAGGCGTGGCCCGGGGGTTAGTCCGGACCACGCGGAGTACAAAGCCTGGTGTCCCAGGTCCTTGTATTGCCACGGCGCTTGCCACCCTGTGCAGCGAGGCCTAGCGACCCGACACACATGACTCAGTAACACAGGTTACTTTTAGGTGAATCGCTTTGGCGAGATATTAAGTAAGGGGCTTTTGAAAATGCTCCCAAAGGCTGCAGGCGGATCGGGTACAGTGCATGCACGCCGAGCGCGCACCATTTGTCAGCCTGCAGCCTTTGGGAGCACTTTCGCGGTCGCTTTGATGTTCTCGCGCGGCCACTGAGAACATCAAAGTGCCCGCAAAGTGATCAGAATGGTGTGCCGTGTTTTCTAGTGCTTGGTCTGGTGCTGCATCAGGAAGCCAAATGAAGGAATCACCTTACATTTGGGTAGGTTTACCAGATACTAAGATGGAAACAAATAATGTAATGCTTCAATACAAAACGCGTGCACTTGTAATACACACTGCTTCCTGTAGAGGGCACTACATGTTTATATTCAGTAATGTGCAGTGGCAGCTATTGTGCAAAGAAAGCAAGCCTGTCCCTCAGATCGGTGTCAGTGTCCTTCTCAAGAAAGTCTGAAATATATTTGCTCCAAGTGTGCATTTTATAATAGTGTTCCAAGTGAAATGCTAAAAGTAGCAGGTGTTGCGAGCAGCCCTCAGATACTCTTATGAACTCAGTGATGTCTCTTTTGGACTCGTGAAAAAGCCTCCAAAGCAAGAAGTGTTCACTGGCATCAAGATAATGATAACACCCTCGGCAAATATCAATGGAAAACATTTTGAACATGGGGTAATTGTGTTTACCCATCATTCATTATTAGTATTAGATAATGTACTTATTTGTGTCTCAAACCCCAGCGTATATAGGTTTTAGTAAACTTAACTTTGTCCTAAGACTTCACCGTGTCATTTTCTGAAACGAAGTGCTTGTCTCCAATTATCAGCTTGTCATATTTTTTAACATTTTTTTTTTACTAAAAGTATTTTCCCTACATGACATGTCTTAGTTATACAGCTAAATAAAACCTGATTTGGTCCTGAAGCATATGTCCATCATTATTGAGGAAAGACGTTGTCCCCGAATATCATGTCATTTAAAAAAAATACTGTAGTTGAAATTCAAATTCAAATTAATTATTTGTTTTTAAAACTCCTCTTAAGTGTACCGGGACCCATAGTTCCAGCGATTGCCTCCACTCCATTGCTCCCCAAGGCCTGAAGACCAAGGCTGCGATCCGTGCAGGAGATATTTCAAAAACTCCACTCCAGCAGGCTGATCTCAGCAAACACTCTCCTGGGCTTCTGCTGCCCGGTTCTTGTGTCATGTGTGGGGCCACACTGCTCAGGAGGCAATTGCGGTTCTACATGCTACACAATGCATGATCCAATAAATTAGCCTAGTAGTTGTCAGTGTAAGGTGAGGTGAGTCCTTAGACATGGCAAGTGTGATTCCTGTCCTCAGCATGGATAGCACTGCAGGAAGTCTCCAAGATAATGTGTGGACTTAAAACTCCTCTGTGTGGACGTGGGTTCTAGCCTAAAGCCTAGCTTTTACCCAACATTATCTTTTGATTCGACTGAATCACTGTGACTGGGTTTCGTTTGTTAATGTTTTCAAAATATGATCAGTGGGTGTACATATGTTAATTACCAAATAATGTGTTATAAAGGAGACTTGCATCGTGGGAGCGATAATGTACCACTGAGGTCAATTCAAAGCAGCTGAACTTGTTTTCATGGTTTTCCGTGATAATTTTTTGGGGACTTTCCACCTTTAGACAGCTCTAGCTCATTACTCCTTATTCGAAACATTCCTGCCTATCTCAGTTTGCGTCTCCTAATTTGATGGTTTCCTTTATTATTTTGAAGTCCAGCCTGGGTAGGGCATGCCGTACTCTGCGAGGCATGCTATATTCAAATATAGACTGGAAGCTTCGCCCACTCTCCTCCACCCATATTTTTCATTGGCTTGTGTCACTGTCCTTTGTAAATGCTGGTTTTATTTCTCTCTATCTCTCCTCTCGTTCTGTTTCTCCGTCTGTGAGCTTCTGCTTTGTTTCCTCTGTTTTCTCCCTCGTCTTTCTTCTATTTCGCTCGCTAACTTTTCCTCTCTCTCCATCTTTCGTCTTTATATTCCTTCCCCCTTCTCTCTTTCTTTGTCTCTTCCCCCACCTCTTTCACTATGCCCACTCGTCGCTCTCTCCTGCACTTACAGCTCCCAGACAAACCTGACTAACTGTCTGCTCCCGAGGGCCCAGGAACCCCCAAGCTCATGAGAGCTTAGTCATTTTATGCAAAGGCTATGCTGAGAATCTGATAGCAGTTTATGGCCCCTGCTAAGCTCCCTCGGGCGCTGGCCATTGTTTCCTTAACTTGCGTGTTTTATCTATATGTAAAAAGAACTTCCTAAATCAATTACAGTATTCCATTTTTATTATGTATCCAGCGATGTTGGTGTTTTTGTGGAATTTTATTTTTATAAATGAGAAGTCTTTACTCATTAGCAAAAAGCAAAAAATAAGCAAATTAGAAATAATCTGGCAGAAGTTAGGTTTACATTGCTGGCCTCAGTGCAAACTGAGTGGAGCAACAACTGTGGAATTGTTGGATTCCGTTGTACATAGCAAAAAGGGTGTGTGATCCTTGCAGACGTGTCTTGGGAAGTACAGTACAGGCTTGTGGCGCATGGACGAGCACTCGAGAGCAGGTGTATCTCCATAGCTGTAATATGAAAACATATTTTATCAGCACAAAATCGCACACACACAACCACACACACACAAAAACACACACAACCACACACACAACCAACCACACATACAACCAACCACACACACACACACAACCAACCAACCACACACACACAACCAACAACACACACACACACACACCACACCCAACCACACACACAACCACACCGTCAGTGCACACTTTCACCAGGCACAGACACAGTCAGTCGTCAGAGCATGCTTTCACTGGGCACAAACACCACCAGTCGTCAGTGCACGCTTTCACCGGGCACACACACCACCAGCCGTCAGTGTACGCTTCCACCAGGCACACACCACCAGCCGTCAGTGCACGCTTTCACTAGGCACACACACACCACCAGCCGTCAGTGCACGCTTTCACCAGGCACACACACACCACCAGCCGTTAGTGCACGCTTTCACCAGGCACACACACACACACACCACCAGCCGTCAGTGCATGCTTTCACCAGGCCCACACACACCACCAGCCGTCAATGCACTCTTTCACCAGGCACACACACCACCAGCCGTCAGTGCACGCTTTCACCAGGCACACACACCACCAGCCGGCAGTGCACACTTCCACCAGGCACACACTCCACCAGCCATCAGTGCATCATTTCTACAGACACACACACCACCAGCCATCAGTGCACACATCAATTGTTAACGCATCCACAATTAACTATTGTAGCAATCGCAGTATGGTGCACTTTACTTTTAAACATATTCATCTAATGTGCAACATGCCACCATTGCTACAAAATAAATTCCCAGTTTTTTTGGCCTCCAATTTATAGACTTTTATTGCAATTGGTGTTGCAATATTTAGCAATGCCAATAGCTCAAACTTGTGCGAGACCTATTGCATTGCAAATACTTGTTTAAAACGCTGCTTTGAAAGCAGGCAAAAAGAAAAAGATATGTGTAATGCAAAGCACACATACAAAACTTTACAATACCAACACTTTCTAGCCTTATGCATTCTGTGAAAACACAGGTAAAGTGAGTTATCCAAAGTTAAATATCATTGATTAATATAAGTAAAAGAAAAACTTTTGTTCCAGTTATCCTCCTGAGCTCTAAGCTAAATGGCCGGAACAGACTCAGAGACTTTTTTCATGTAATCTATATGCAGAAGTATTAGATATTGGGCCTGTAAAACAAAATTGCAATCCTGTGGAGGGTAAGGCAAATTATGTGTCTATTCTAGAGTCAAGAACTGGGCTGTTAACAGGCAACAGGAAGCATAGCAATTCGAAAGTAATTGTGGCGGCGCCCCAGTAATTAGGCCATGTTTCTCTGACCCGCTTAATGCCCAGGATGTACCACCCAAAGCCAACCCTTATGCCTATTACTGCTGCTTGCAACCCTACAACGTTGGAATATAATGTTGAAACCACAAATGTTTTTTTACCCTTAGTGATTGTGGTGATGTAGAAGGACTAGATAGTGTCCATTCGGTACATATCTCTATATCGAAGGATCCGGTTAATCTAGGGATCCGTGTCTAGTCAAGTGATGTAACTTCTAGCTCTGACTTTCTAAATACACTAGTGGCGTCCATAGGGAATGCTTCTTTATCTGGTTCTCGAAGGCTCGGGACTTCAAAGGGACATGGGACAGTCCCTCGTCCTAAGGTATAGAAGCGGGGGACAGTCTTTATTAACAACTTTGTCCCTCATCCTAAAGTATACAGCCTGTACCTAGAATAACATTTATTTCTTGGAATATAGCCGGACTTAAGGGTAAATTGAACAACAATGACTGGTTAAATTTTGTATCGGCAATTTCTGTACGCTGTTTCCAGGAGATTTGGGCATTAAATAGTATTCATATAAATGGAAACATGTCATTTCATACCCCTGCCCTTCCATCTAAAGCAGGCAGAGCGAAAGGTGGCCTTTCCAAGTTACCTCAACCCTTTTCCCTGGTACAGTGGTACACAAGCACCTTATTTCCCCATATTATCAAATCATAGAAGTATTACCAACAAAGGGCTTTTATCTCATAATTGTGAATTTTTAGGATCATTTTTATAACTGTGAAAGAATTCTTGCAACAGATCTAGAAAAGAATTGAAAGTCATTTGCAATATGAGAGAGGCTGAGTCCTATATTTTGTGGGGTGAAGATTATAATACCCATATATTTGTTTTATCAGCTAAAGACGTCTATGGGTATTGTGATTTAGATTATGCTGGTAAACCTCATTTCGACCACAACACCCATGGGGAAGCTTTAAATAATCTGTTTATTAAAAATAGATTTCTATTTGCAAATGAGATTTGGTAAATCGCCTGTTCCTTTTACTCAGATTTTTACAGGGAAGCGGGGAGATAGCACAAATTATTTTATTTTGACTACAGCTCATTTGAGCAGTTTTTAATTGTAATTTTAAAACTCAGACAAAATGTATCAAAAGATCATAACCGATTAAGCGTTGATATCACATTGACAATGAGTTGTGACACTACATTGAGAACGTATTGTGAGAATGTAATAAGTTCGGCTGCTATGTAAGACACAGAGGTGATTAGAATAAATGGTCCTACTATCAGATGGAATAGAGTGAAACCCAGAAGAATTTTATCTAAATTCATATTTGCCAATAATAAAGATTTTGAGACTTGTTTGGGGGAGCCAGAAGGTGACAGAGAAATAGGAAAGCTTTAAAAAAGAGCATTCAAAAAGAATCAACCATTATGTCCCTGGCAAGGTTGGCAAAACAGAGGAGATGGTTTGATAAGAGTTCTTCTAAGGCACATAGAGAATTAAAGACGGCTCTCAGTAAAGATAGTATGAAATGGTAACAGGTAAGGCCTGCGGGAGAAAATGTACGTTAGTGCTGCAGGCAAAAGAAAAGAAATAAAGGATGAGGCCGATGCAACTCTATTAGTGGCAAGTGACACCCAGGACAATGCCACTTTTTGGTGTCTGATTAACCTCTCCTATTTTAGGATGTGGGCTTCCCTGCCATAGAGGTTGTGATCTCCCGCCAGGACTGGATAGTGCACTATAGCAGTATATATGAAATTTTGGGCAGCAATAGGCAGGCCAGGATAGAAGATCGATCTACTCAGGGTCCTGGAGATGTTACAGTCAACGTTAGCTCAGTGGTCTTTACATTAGATGAAGTCATCCTGGCCATCTCCAGTAGCCGGAGCAGGAAAGCTCTGAGCCCGGAAGGGATACCCATTGATCTCTTTAATGAGAATATGGATTTATGGGCTCCCGTTCTCACTAATGTACTGCAACCAGTTTACAAGTCTGGGAAATTGTCACCTGCTCACATTCCGTCATAGTTCCTGTAGGAAGTTGGCTCTTTATATAGTGGACCAAAATGAGGTACACTGTGTAAAGAGTCCAGGCAACCTTTATTAGTTTGTCAACACAGATAGGGGCTAAAGTTCCTCATGGGGAGTATACCTAAAGTAGGATGCTCCAAACGAAAGAGTGGAGAGATAGAGAAAAGTGTAAGGGAAAGGTTATGCTCTTGTTCTAGATTACAGGTGGAATAGTAAGGTATGCGTGGAGTGAAGTGAGTGCTTCTCCTTGGTAACCTAGTGCCCTCAGAAACCTTATGATCGCCCTAGATCATCATTGGGCATTGCTCCTCGTGTGGGCGGCGCTGCAGTCCTTCACGGGCCCCTCTAGGGGGCTCTTTAGCAGAGATCTTTTCTTGGAGTTGCCGCAGTTGTGCAGGGGGGTAAGGGGGCCTAGTAAAAATTGGTAGTGATAGTGAGGGAGTTAAAATAACCGTGCAGTACCCTCAATCTATTTTAATTCAGGGGTCTGGTAGGTTAATTAAAAGGGGGTGGACCCTGGAGAAACCCTATGTAACAAATAATAGGGGCGATTGTCTAACCAAACGCTGCTCTCAGGGTAAGTGCTCAAGTGGGGATAAACAAATGAATCGGTCAACATGTTTCGCGTGTCTAGAGGTCCCTAGTGGATCCAATCGCGCTTCTTCAGGACCATATAATGTACAACAAACAGTCTAGGTTAGTTGTTGCAGGTGCCAGGCCTATTGCCCGTGTACCCGCTGTACCTGCGTCGTCAAGGTGAACAGCGTCTTATCGCTGACAGGTACGGTCACTAATGGTACCAAAACCCAACCTCTGAAGAGAAAGTCTAGTGAACAAAAGAGCAAAACCAACTGTAAAATAAACAAAACTGAGGTGTTTAATTACGCAGATGACCTCCAGCTTATCTTCAACCTTTCCTCTTCTCCTCATTCTATTTCTAACTTTCAGTCTATTATGATTTTTATCAGGGACTGGATGAACCACAATCATCTGAAGTTGAATCCTGATAAAACAGAGTTGGTCCTTACAGGTGGTTCATCCAGTCCCTGGAACTCCCTCTTCTGGCCCTCCTCTTTGGGACCCCCTCCCATACCCTCTTCCTCAGTTAAAACCTTGGGTATCAAACTCAATAACCATCTCAACCTCCATTCACAAATCAGTTCTGTTGTATCTTCTTGCTTTCTTGTTCTCCGCACCATCCGCTCTGTCTCCCGTTTCTTTTCTCCTTCTGCCCTTAGGTTGATCATGTCCGCCCTGGTTGTTTCCCGGCTGGACTACGCCAATGCCCTCTACAACGGCATCCTGGCTTACAGTCTCCAGAAGCTCCAGCTGGTTCAAAACCAGGCGGCCAGATTGATCCACGGACTTTCTCGTTTCCATCATGCCACCCCCCTGCTGAAAGCACTGCACTGGCTGCCTGTAAAGGAGCGAACCTTATTTAAGACTGGCTGCATGGTCTTCCAGGCACGCCAAGGGACTGCTCCGGCCTTTATTTCTTCTTTACTCAAAGAATACACCCCTGTTCGCGAGTTGCGGTCATCTACCCAATCACTCCTACAAGTCCCCAGATACAGACGTAAGAAATGGGGTGGATCCAATTTTTCTGTTTTGGCACCCTCCTTTTGGAACTCCCTTCCTGACCATTTACGTTCGGCTACTCACTACCCTGCCTTCCGAAAAGAGCTCAAGACTTTTCTTTTTACCAAAGCTTTCCCAATGTAATTCCTTCCCCTTTCTGTCTTGTTTGTGTCACTGCTAAAGTTTGCCTCCATAGCGCCAAGAAACCGCATGGTGAACGTTGCGCTCAACAAATACTTTTTAAATTAAAATTAAATTGAAACAACACTGTCTTGCTGTGCTGCGAAATTGTAATAACTCGGAATTATGTCCGAGTTATATGGATCATAGAGCATACATCTAGCTGCATGCATTAAGCATGTATGCAATCCTTCGAACAATAAAACAATTAGTTTGGTTGGTCTCGTATTACAAGTATGATCTACATAATGCCTGGTCTTTACTGGGTCTTTACTGGCGTAAGTACATGTAAAGCCAAAGTGCGTGCAGACTGGTACTTGGTAAGCTGCAATGGTGCCTACGAACATGGTAAAAAGTGGATAAAATCGTAACTAATTCCCACTAGTACATAGATGTATGAGGATAGGGTTAATGACACCCCCCGATATGTTGTGATACGAGGTGCCTCATTCTGATGTGTCTAGTTCAGGTGTGTGGTCGTTCTCGCAGCGTGTTAATGTCAATCTGCGTGGTCAACTCATTAGTAATTGATCACACCTGTTGGAAAGAAATGCCTGTGAATACAGTGAATGTCGAAGTTTGGTAAAGGTGTGGGGCAGGCATGATAAAGATATGCAGGTCGTATTTAAGCTACTGACAACATACCCAATCAGTCTATGGTCTGGGCCCCATCGACGTCGGCTTGCCTGTCACGCAAGGGAGCACTGCGGGAATAAAGAAAGGTGTCACAATGTGGTGGTCCGTTGTCGGATTGATTCTTAGCCCTCTTTAAAATACGGGGGAAGTGACATGGTAGGGATGTAATTTGAAGTGGTGATCATCGTAGCAACTACTGCCACCAATAGATAAACAAAACACATGCCGAAAGCATTCTCAGAGGGGGGGCGGAGTTGTGGCGAGCGCGAGGAAACAGCATCCTCGTCCCGGTACTTACAGTTGTCTCCCTCAGCGGGTGTCTCTGACTCCTACCCACGGCAAGCGCCAAGTCGGAAAGGAGCAGGTCTCTCTCCTTCCCGCGTATTTATTCAATATTGTTGGCGGTGTCTTCCCGTGTCGGCTGGTCAGCAGGGGCGTAGCTAGAGCTTGTGGCGCCCGGGGCTACCCCTCAGATTGCCGCCCCTTGGGGGTGGGGGGAAGGGTGCTGGGGAAAAAGGACAGTAAGCACTTGAAAGATGTCCGAGTCTCCGAGGAGAGACACGTAGTATTGCTGCTAACAGTTACCTCGATCATGAAAGTTACATTTAGTAATTTATAAAGTTTTATAGAGTGCGAACTTGAACCCGAAGGATATCAGAGCGCTTTACAATTTGAGGCAAAGGTAACAAATCAGAACATTAGTCTAACATGGGGAATCTAATGGGCATTGAGATGTTTACTCCTCTAAAAATCGGAATGGTTGTTTGTTAGAAATGCGGGTCTCTAGTTGGCAATGGCTGACCACTGTCCAAGTGGGGACCCTTCTTCCTGAGTCAGAGTAAGGGGGCTACTCCCTTTGATAACCCCTGTTCAATCCCTGTGGTAACGTAGCATGAGCAGCTAGGCTTATCTCAGAGGCAGTGTGTAAAGCATTTATGATCATACATAGTAACACAGTGAAGAACACTACAAAGGGACACCACACAAGTAGTTATAAAAAATACGTATCTTTATGCATAGACTTAACACAAGACCAATAACGATAAAAAGCCACAATACTGTAAACTAGGGATACTCTTGAGATGATGGAAAAATAGTTCAAAGTGTGCAAAAATGCACATACATGACACGGTCAAAGGCTAGACAGTTGAATACACCATTGACTTGCAGTACAAAAGAGAACACACAGACTGCATGATCTATCTGGGGACTCAGAAAAACCACATGTGACATCCATCAGAGAGCTGTGTGAACAATTACCCCTCAGCACAAAGCAAACATGAAAATACATGACACTGTTCAGGGATCCATTATCTACAGCTGACCATTAAATGACCATACATCATAGTCCCCCCATTAGAGCAGTGGGGACCTGCACAAACGTGATGTGCTCTGGGGACCCAAAACCAACTTAACAGTGTCAAAGCCTGTGTTTCTTTACCTTTCAAAAACAGCAAATTAATTATTATCACAGGGACTGACTCACTGTGTGCGCCCTTAGAACTAAACACAGCACAAAGGGGTCAGTCAGCTCCACCTTGCCAACACAGACTGGATAAACAGCCCACTCTGGTGGCCCAAAAGCAACAACTAGGGGTTATGCTTCTTTACCCAACCACCCTACATTTCCTGTCTCTTATTTCACTCTTGCAGGGTCTGCTTTCACCCCTGTATCCTCTCTGTTTTCATAGCTTTCCTAACTGGCTCTTCCTAATTCTTTCTCCATTTTACAGTTTTTATTTCTGTTGTTCTGGGTAAACGATGGATGGTTACAAATAATTTCTGGTCCCCAAAACTGATCCTAACTGGCTCTTCCTAATTCTTTCTCCATTTTACAGTTTTTATTTCTGTTGTTCTGGGTAAACGATGGATGGTTACAAATAATTTTCGGTCCCCAAAACTGATTGCTGGCGCCCAGGATCTGCAATCCCCAGCACAACTTAAGCATTGGCAGTGTAGCTCCGCTTAAACCGTTGCCTAAATAATCTGGAACTCTAGTTTCAGGATAGTATGTCTTGAAGATGGTACCTTCCACCTCCGGCTCTCAGGCCTATTGTTCAAGAAAATCTGTACGCCCACTGCCTCTGGCCACAATGGTTCTAAGAGTTGACCGGCCTCAAAGACGCTTGGCCATGCCAACCTGGTCAGAGGCCTAATACAGTCTTCCATTGCATTGACACAAACCCCAGACGTGAGCACCTCTGCGTTCTTTCCTCCTTCTACCAGGCTTTACCAACTTGGAGGGCTGCTGCCCCTTGAGACATCACACAGATGTGCTTTGTAAGCCTTTTATCCAGTAAGTGTAACTCTTGGCCCCCTTCTTCCTCAGCTAGCCCTCTCCATACCTTTTCAAAAAATCTTTTCTTCATTAG
Organism: Lissotriton vulgaris; assembly: GCF_964263255.1. NCBI lineage: Eukaryota > Metazoa > Chordata > Amphibia > Caudata > Salamandridae > Lissotriton > Lissotriton vulgaris. The sequence continues at coordinate 1,323,510,016 of NC_141687.1, read as the reverse complement.
CGCTTCAAGGTGATTGAGAGGTGCCATCTAATACTTTCCCAAAACTATAAATACATAGATAACTCAAAAACAAGCAGCCATATGGTCCAAAGATACAAGCAGAGAGCTCTTTAACTCTCCATGTTACACCATGGCATTCAGTGATACAAGTCGTGTGGTGTGTACAACTACACACAATGAAATAGCGGAAATCTCTAAACATCCTGTGTTCTTTGTGTCTCCTTCACAAGTCGACCCTCTGGGGATCGGAGTGTACCCAGGCTCCATGCCCATTTAATAATTGGCTTCTTCCATAAAATCCACTCTAGCACAGTAAATTTACCCTTCTTGCCTGCCCATGCAATCACTGGCCTCTCCCTGAAAGGCTCAAGCTGATCTGATTAAAGCACTAGCTGTGCTTGTTCAGACTTTCACGCTTGTCTAAAGACATGAACTCCACAGATGAAGAGGAGCCCACTCAACCTTTGACCTCTCGAGGTAAGTGGAAAGTTCAAGTACCAGGATATGGCCTTTGCCACATCGATCTCCAGAGAGCCTTCCTGTGTGGAATTAACCTTTAAAAATACTACCTTGCATCCGATGCGAACCAAAGCCCTGAATTAAAGCGTTACCCGGCATATCCACGGCGCCATCCTGTCCTCCCCCCAGCTTTCCTCTGTCCCACGCCACGTGCCTTGGATGATGGATGGTTCTCGCCCTGCTTCCAGTATGTTCCTATTTAATAGAATAATTATTTACATATATAAAACTCCTATTATTACAATCTGCAGACTCGTCACATTCTTCATTCTGCCTCATACCTGCATTGGTCCTTGGCAAGGAGTCAATAATGCATCTTAGACCCTGCCCCACCACCCTGGTGTCTCGTGTCTGCCCCGGGCCGGGGCCCCCATCTGACTGGACTCACGGTCCGACCCGACTCTCTCTCACCTCAATTGTTTTATCGCCTGTCGCGCAGAGTGCCGCCCGCCCGCAGCCACAGTCAGCCCACAGAGAGAGACAGTACTGTCAGTACTGTAAAGCTGAGCAGCAGAGGGCCCGGCCATGCAAAAAGAATGGTGGTGGTCTCCTCCACACTCCTCGACTGCTGCTCGAGTCGACACGACGGGAGGGGCGGTGAGGTGGGCGCGCATCGCGTAACGGTCACACTACGGTGTGGTGGCAACAGGGCTGGCCCAAAATGTTACAGGGCCGTCATTGGTTAAGGCTGTGCGCACCGCGCACCCTACCACTGTTGACGGCCCTGTGAGCGAGGCTGGGAGGAGGTGGGGGGCCCCCCAACAACGGTCGGGTTCACGTGATTGAACTTGATTAGGAAGTCGGAACCGACATTTATAAATGATTTATTGTGTTTAGCCTTAGTGCTGCTGGCGCTGCGTGCTATAATAATCTATCACTTCAGATATGGATTGAACCGACGGCAGGTGACGGGTCACTCACTACTAGTGTCAGCAGGGGTGAATCGGGTGATAAATAATATGTGTGCATCATGTAAAGCGCCACAGGCCACCGCACCGCCCTACAGTCACTCACAGGCCTCCGAAGCCGCAACGGGCTGCCTCAGTTACTAGTCAGTCAGCGAGTGAGTGCCGGGCCGGGCCCGGCCCGCCCAGCGGCCGCGGCCGCCTCAAAAAAGGTGCCGCCTGGGGCGGACCGCCCCCCCGCTCCCCCCCTAGCTACGCGGCTGCTGGTCAGGGGAACAGGAAGTCACAGTACCCGGATGTTGATAGTACGTGACGTCATGAGGTAGCCAAACGGTGGCGGCCATCTTAAAGTGGGTTGTTTGTGAATGCCTAGTCGGGTAAATCTTAAATGACAGGTTCTATTGTGAATCTCTAAATCCTCATAAGTGCCCAAATAATTTAAAATGATTTAAAATGAGGACAGTCTCGTCACAAAGGGTTGTCTTATTAATACGGATCTCAATGGAGCGGGACGACAGCTTTGTGTTAGATGTGGTGGCCATCTTGGAAGAGGGTTGTTCAGATGTTTTGTCGTTTTTCACTAAGTACCAAGTACTGAAAGTATATCAGTCTTGAGTTCCCGGATGGGGGTGAAAAAATCTTATATGTCAATTATCTTTCTAATTAAAGTTCAACCCTTATTGCTAATGATGAATGCTGTTGATTCCTAAGGCATTCGCCTCAGGGTAATTATCCTGGTGAAAGGGGACAAGGTGGCCTACTGAATGGGAACCCCTTACTGCCCGCATGGTTGTTCTACTGGGTGGTGGACATGTACTAGATGTGTCTTCGTCTATATAAGGCCCATCTTCATTGATCAGACAGTTTCCCTGGGTTAGTTTACTGGAGTTCCACCCAAGGGATTTCCTCATTCAGACCCTCCCTGTCACACTTCAAACGGTAGACCCACCTTTGTTCGTACCTGAACAAGGTTTTTAGGGACCAAAGATGGTTGGAGTCAATCACTGTCCATTTAATACTGGTAGCTGGATGTTTCTTCTCTGCAAAATGGGATAACATCTTTGTGTTCATTTTCCCTGTACGTATACGGCTTTTATGCTCTCTTATCCGTACTTTGAGCTGGCGTGTCGTCATCCCAATGTATCTCAGCCCACATGGGCCTAAGATCATGTAAATGCAATTTGTAGTGTTGCAATTGGTATGTCTGGTTAGACGCCAAGGTGTCGTCAGACCCGGATCTATTTCTTTCATAGGCTGTGTTTCAGGACAAGAAGCGCTTGTACCGCAGGGGTAATGTCCCACCACTGGGGGTAACGTTCATAAAGTAGGTCTCTTCAGTATGGTTTGTTTAGGGCGTGTATGGATCAAGTGATCTTTGAGGTTCTGTGTGCGTTTGAACGCAAAAAGGGGTGGTGAGTCTGCTGAGAAAGTGCCAGTCTTGAGGATATCCCAGTGTTTTCGCACTATTTTCTGTATTGCGTTGGAACTGGTTGTAAACGTCGTAACACACGTTATGATGTCTGATTTGGGTTTTGTATTAACCTCTAGTAAGGCCTGGCGTTGATTGTTCCTGGCCCTCTTGTGGGCTTGGCGTATGATGTTAGTTGGATAATGTCGTTCCCTCAGGTTGGATGTCAGAATCTCTGCTATATGTTCGAATGCCCTCATGGTATCACAATTCCTGCGAAGTCGCAGGAATTGGCCCACCGGCAGGTTGTCCCTTAGTGCTTTTGGATGATGGCTCTCATATATCAAGAGACTATTGCGATCTGTAGGTTTCTTGTAGACGGTAGTATGTAGGGTGCTGTTTTCCTTGGAAATCAAGAGGTCCAGAAATGGCACTTCCTTGCGTGATCTGGTGCTAGTGAATCTCAAGAAAGGGTCAAGGGTATTGACCCACTCACAGAACCTGTCACATGACTCTTCTCCTCCTGTCCAGAAGATTAGGACGTCTTCGATAAAACGGCGCCACAGGAGTACATTTTCTTTGAATGGGTTGGACTCGCTCAGAATGAACTTCGCCTCAAAATCTGCCATATAGAGGCAACCCAAGCTTGGAGCAAATGTGCTTCCCATGTTAGTTCCTTGCGTTTGATGGTAAAGTTGAGTTTTGAATTGAAAAAGGTTCTCTTTTAGCGCTATTGATGCGCATTCACAGATAAAGGAGTCCGGCGCTTGGTATGGCCAGGGAACGATATTGCGTGGAGTGGACTCCAAAACCTCCAGGGTAACGTCTTGGGGGATGTTTGTATATAATGCTTCTACGTCCATGGTTATCAGGAAATCGATGGTCTCGGGGCAAGGGAAGTTTTCAATTAGGTTGAGCATCTCTGTTGTGTCCCTCAGGTACGTCGGGGTTTCACAAACTACGGGGCGTAAGTAGAAGTCGCAGAACTTACTCAGAGGCTCAAAATAGAATCAATACCAGAGACGATTGGGCGTCCTGGTGGGGGGTTCAGTCCTTTGTGAATCTTTGGTAGTGTATAAAAATACGGCACTCGCGGATCCGTATTCATCAAGAAAGCTGCCTCCTGAATCGAGATCCAACCTTCCATGGTGGCCTCTTGTATCATTCCCTTGATCCTGTTGGTCAAGCGTGTAGTTGGATCTACAGAAATCGGTTGGTAATATGTCCTATTGGACAACTGTCGGTTTACAAGTCTGGGAAATTGTCACCTGCTCACATTCCGTCATAGTTCCTGTAGGAAGTTGGCTCTTTATATAGTGGACCAAAATGAGGTACACTGTATAAAGAGTCCAGGCAACCTTTATTAGTTTACAGAGGCAACAATTATAACACTAAATGCTCTTTTTTGTGGTAGTGTGGGCGAGCAGTTTAGGCTTATCAGAGGAGTAGTGCTAAGCATTTGTTGTCACTCACAGAGGCAATAAATGACACACACACACACTCAAGAATATATCTGAGACCAATTTAGAAAAATAAATAGTATTTTTATATAACGTTTGATACCAAGAACTTAGTTATCAAGTTAGTACTTTTGCAGCTATACATTTTTACAGGTAAGTAAATAGTTCAATTCAACTCGTTTTTACGCAGCAATGCTTCCCTACTGCAGAAAAAGAATATGTTGCATATAGTTATTTATGGTCAGTTAATGGGGGGGTTACCTTCTGAACTTAGGGTGGTTGGGGCAAAGGTCCAAAGTACCACCAGCAATACTCGTTACTTGCCCTGGGGCACCCCGGTGCAGAGGTTCTGGTCCGGTTGGGAGCTGTGCACGCTAACCCGGTGAAAAGAAGGGGGGCCACCTAGAAACAGGCTGCAGAGGGGGACTTGGGGACATGTCCGGGAGCTCCCAACAGGGGGGCTCGGGTCACAGGGGTCCTGGAGACAAGGGGGCACACACGGATTGTCGGTACCTAGGCTGGGGTGCTCGTCTGCAGAGTGGAAAGTCGGCTGGGCTCTGTGCATTCTCTGGCCGTCAGTTGTCGGTCTTCGCCGGTTTAGCACGCACAATCAGGACAGCTGAGCCATTCTAAAAGTAGGTCTATGTGGTATTGACATCCCTCAATGACTGCTCGGTGCAGCAGGAGTCCGGATTGAACTCTCACAGGCTCTGTTTGCTGCAAGGGGTCCAGTACCTCAGGTATTGGTCCTGAATGGCTCTGGTTAGTCCAGGTGTCCTCTCACTTTGTGCGGTGACAGATCTGATCTTTAAGAGCATGGGGTCGCCTTCCTAGGAGGCTGCTGCATCGTGCTGGCTGGGGATCGGCAGCTCAGTAACCTGGACTTTGTGTTTTGGGTGCCTGTGGACTGCAGGTAAGTAGCTCCTCTACTTCAAGGGGGGTTGCTGGCAATTTGCAAAAGGGCTGGCAGTCACCCGAGGTGTTTGGAAGCTGGTCAGCTGCAGAACAAGTCACTGGTCATGACAGTCAAGGCTAGTGCAGGCAGGCTGGGTCTGGCGCCAAAATTCCACAGCAGTCTTCAGTTCTCGCTTTTCCCACAGCTCTTCTTTTTCCTCTTCTTGAGATCTGTCAAATTTAAGTTCTTGGTGTCAAGGGTGCCACCTAAATACTGAATTTAAGGGTGTTAACGGGAAGTGGCAGGTAGTAGCCAATGGGCTACTTACCTTTAGGGTGTCTACACCCTCAATATGACCACTTCCTGTGGGAAGTGGGAATAACCTTGACCCTGAGAGCTTAATGCAACCAAAACTAAGATTGTGGAATTCTATAATTCATGTTCACAGCAGGTAGTCCACCCTCAGGGTGGAACTAGCTTAGAGGGGAACACATCTCCTGACTAGCTAATTTTCCTGCCAGTTCTGGTGCTAAGTGGGCCCTGGCAGAGGGTGACATTTCACCTAACTGGAGAAGCTTTGGGTTGCATATCAAAGGCAGCAGAGAACTTTGAAGCCTTATCACTTATCTCTTAGCCATCCGGCTTGAAAAAGGTAACAACACCTCTGGCCAGAGCAGACATTGTTTCTGCCCTCAGAGAGTGCAGATTCTCACCTGCAGGGAGTCAGAAACTTGTCTGTGGTGGTAGGCTGGTCTGCACCAGTCAGCCAGTACACTAGTTGTCGTTACGTTTTCAGGGGGCACCTCAAAGGTGCCCTTTGGGTGCTGTATTAATAAATCCATCACTGAGGTAAGTGTGGGCTTAGAATACGAAATGTTTGATACCAAACAGCTCTGGTTTCAGTGAAGCCATCATATAGCTGGGGAACTTATAAACACCAGTGTCCAGCACATGTTCTCAAAATGGCTTCCCTGTTCACTTGTAATATCTAAGCTTCAACTTAGATCACAGGGGCATATCTGCTCATATAGATATGTCCACACATGTAGTATAGTCACCCTGCATTAGGGCTGTAGGGTCTGCTGTAGGCATGAATTAACTATACTGCAGGCAGTGTCTATAAGCATGGCACACAGGAAGTGTGCTGTTTTGTGTCGTCACTTTTCTCTGCACTATGACACACAGCCTGCAATGGCAGTTTGCATGGTGGTGCTGAGGGGTCCCTGAGGGTGGCACAATACATGCTGCGGTTCTTAGAGACCCTCTTTAGCTTCCCTGTCTTAGGTACCTGGGGTACAATTTACTAAAGAATTGCAGAGGGTGCTACAGGTTCAGCAAATTGAACGAACAATTGCACAGTTTTAGGGAAAGAGAGCGGACACAGGGGGCCTGGATAGCAGGAACCCAGTGCACTTCTTTCCAAATGTAATCAGATACCAGGCAAAAAGTTTGGGTGACCATGTCAAAAACGGGCACTTTCCTACAGTTCCGAGCTTTAAAAAAGGTAATGTTGATGACTCAAAAAGCTATCATTCAATTTCATGCTGGACTCCTGTATCAAGGTGACAGGGAGGACATTAGTATCCAGACTGGAAAGCTGGGCTGAGGAACATGCATTGCTATTAGACATTCAATATGGATTCCATAAGTGTATGGGCACAGTTGATCAGTGTATGAATTTAAGACTATCTATTAATAACTGGCTTTGATTTATTTACAGCAGCTACACTCTATAGAGGTCTGTGTTGCCTTTTCCTCATATATTTGAAAAGCTATTTATATTAAAAAAAATAGGAATTTGAGCACAAGATAGGGCCACAGACGTCAAGCTGTTGTAATTATTATCTAGATTTTTAATTAATTTTGCTTTGTATGTAGAATTTCTCACATGACTATTTAAATTTAGCATTCTGTAATATACATTTTTTGAGAACTATGTGATGAAATGTTTCATGTATGTACTTTTATGGTTTCTGTGTATAAATAAAGTTTGTTGATTGATTTATTTAATACATTTTAAAACCACATTCACCTTTAAAATATAAGTCAGTTAATCAATCAGACATGTTATTCAATCAAGAACAAAGACTTTAAACAGTTTCTCATTCTGAGAGGCAAAAAATGATTCCATTCATTAGATGATCACTGCCAACTCTAGCTTCACAGTGCTTGAGGTCCACCTATTCAGGTCTGGTTCACCATATTCCAGCAAATTATACTTGTGTGAACCAAGCCCATAAACATACACCAAAGAGAAACAATCCTTCATATCATCAATTATATCAGAAATTGGGTCATTAACGCAGATACTCATAGATTGTATTAACATCTTTTTGGCCCAGATGGTCATGAAACTTCCATCATATTAAAGATCCTAAAGATTCAAAACACCTTATGACATAGTATCAGGAGACACTTTTATTCTAGTTACTTAGGATGTCAAAAGACTAGGTACAATCATTGATCATAATTTTGGGGTTCAAGGCACTGGAAAAGTACTTTTCCACCAAATCTGAAAGTTATTTACATTATTTTAAACTAATCCTGAGTAGGTGCAAACTTATGTTAGAAAATAACTATCTCTTATAGCAACATGATTAATACTAACAGATTTGTGGCACTGACATGGGGGGGGTATGGTTTGCTCCCTCTTATGCCAACTTTTTTATGGGTTAGTATGATAGGGACAATACCTTCAATAATTCCTGTTTATGGGATAGAGACATGTCACTATATGAACGAAGTTCACTGCTAAATTCGGCCAAGATGAAATGGCACAGAGAGTGAGCTGTTAATAAAAGCTTTTACAATGTTCAACTTTCATGAGAAAATAATAAAAAATGCATACATTTTCTTAATTTGGAAAGCTACACCTTGGAAGGGAGTGTGCAATTTCATCCGTTTAAAAAACCCACTCCAACCAATAGTATTCTTTGATAATATTCAGACCATCCCTCTAACCAGAAGAACAATATTCCTTATAGAATATTACTGAGAATAGTTCATAAAAAAATGATGATGAATGTTCCGAAATAGTTTGAATCAAAAGCAGAGGATTTCCAAGCACATTATAACTCAAGCTTTTAAACAAGTAGAAACATGTTCAGAGAGGAACATTTGAAAAGTAAGATCAAATCCAAAACCACTCAGAAATAGGATTAGATTCATTTCACAGGTCAGTGTGGGAAATAAAATCATTTGCAAGATTCTGCAAAGGCACTGGAAAGTACTGAAACCTGACAATGTTATAGCTAGATAGTCTAATATAGGCACTGTGAGCACATGGTTACCCAATGTACCTAAATGTTGCTACAGATGCAAATCTTGCATCTGTTGCAAATAAACACTGAATGGTACACATATCTTTAGTTATTATACAAATGCTATGGTATCCAAAACTGAGGATTTAATACATTTCAAAATAACCTATTGTGTTTATGTCATACAATGTATATATCTGAAACACTATATTGGATATTCAATAAAGATGGCAATGGAAATAGGGAATGTTAAAACAACAGACATGGAGGAGATAGGGAGAAGTGCCTAAAAAACAGGAGATAGGGTGGAATAAGAAATTGCAAGGACTAAATAAAGGACAACATAAAGAGCAATATACCCTTTTACAATATTGGGGATTTATATTTCAAGCTATACAGACCTATACAGACCTACAACCTATTAAGTGAGACTACATTCTCTGAATGAATAATAGAGAGCATTTTTGCTGTTACTTATCATCCTCCATAATGATTACAATTCACTAACAATGATTCCATGTAGCATATTGATAGATAAGGTGCTTATTTCCTGTAGTTGTTGTTTTTTCCTGTGTGGCTAATTTAGCAATACGCTAGTAGAATGCAGTTGGTGGCTGGTTGAATATGTTCAGTACCAAAAATATAATTCTACTCTATGGCTAGAGATTATATTTTTTGGGTAAGGTTATGAGAAAATTGAAGATGTACTATGGGCCTAAACGCCACTGTTTTCAACCTCTTCTCCAGCACAGTGATGAAGCACTGGGAAGTAAAGTAACAGAGTTTAATCAGTAGTTCAGCAGTTTGACCCTCAGTACATGAATTATGATATTTCATCCAAAATAGTTTTCTTTGCTCAAATTTGGCATCCTGTATTCATATCACCATTGGGTTTAAGTTTTAAAAACTTTTTAAAAACGTATAAAGCTCGACGTTTAAGGCACATTAGTTCATATATATGATCAACTAGCATATGGACAGTATATGATGGTTAAGGCTTTTCCTTCTTCCATTCACCTTATGACGTCAGATGCTTTCAGGTTAATTGAAATTATCAGTAAAGCTCACCATGGCGATGCATGTGCACATGCAGATCATGTACTGATAAGCACCCCGTATACTCTTTTGGTAAGTGTCAAAAGCACCTTTTAAAAATTATATATTGTCAGCATCCCTGCCTTTAGACAAATTCAGCTCTTTTCTAGAATATTGATTTTCTTTTAGATGGCCCTATTGGAGGACATAATTTAAAATCTAATTTGCAAACAAAGAACTGTTATCATAAATCAAATGGACATCCTGAAATACTGATTTCTGGAAACACCTGTGACCTGCCTGTAAATACTATGTGAATGATCTGAGGTCACTACCATTAGCAGCATTGAATTTATTTTTAATGACCCGAGTTTTGGTTAGCGAAATTAAATATGTATTTTTTCAGTGTTATAGAAATTAAGTATATGGATTACTCCTCATAAAATCTCAGAGGTTAACTCTTTGAAATACAGAAACAGGGTTTGGCTGACTCACAATCTTTTATTTTTTAAACTTATTTTTATTAAACCAGTGTCAGCATTTCAAAACTGTTACATATGCATATTTTGGGGTACATGTTTCCCCGATGAATTACACAATCTGCTACTCGTAAACATGTTATAGTAATCATGATACCACCGGAGTCCACCTGTAGCTTTGGTCCCATCCCAGCCCCCCCACTTAACTATTCAGTACCCCCGTACCCTCTATAGTCTACCCACAGCTGCCAAATGTTCTCCCATTTCTTGGGGCATCCCCTGCTTTCGTAAATTGTCCTTTCAGCCACACAACAGCAGTCCATGTCCCTTTTCCATTGAGATACTTTAGGCGATTGAGTGGCCCCCCCATGCCCCGCCACATTCAGTTTGGCGACCATTGCCGCCAATTGTAACCATAATTTTGAATATTTGGCAAGTTTTGTTCCCCAGAGACCCACGACATATGCCACCTAGCATCCAGGGGACTTTTTGTTCTAGCACTTCCGACATTACCCGAATGCATTGCTGACTCACAATCTTGCTTCTTGTTTAGATATGAGGTACTTTGCACAATAAGTCATAATTCTTTCTGTAGATTGTGTATTCTCTTGTTTGAATGTATACAGGAGTTTTGAAAAACAAGTATTTGATTAAACTTGCTTCTTGTTGATAAATTAAAATAGGCCTGTTATGAAGGTATTTTACACAGTTATGCTAATCTTATTTGAAGGATAGGAATTAAAAAAAAAATTCCTTGGATTATTTTTAGTACTTGATGTAGTAAAATAATGTGCTACACAAATACTACAAATAAGAGTATATTGAAGTATATTTATAAATTGTGTAACAACAGTAGGCCTACCATTTGTGCTCTTGTTAACATTTAAATTAGGTAAATAAATGAATTTTTGAATATTTTAAAATGGCAGTCATGTTGATTTGTTTTCGCTTGTCTGTTTTTTCTCTGTTTTATTTGTTTTCTGTTTTTACCTTGTCACTCATTGGTGTATGCTTCTGGGTTCGGGCTTTATATGCAATGTTTGCTGGATAATCGATGAAACAGTCCTGCAGAAGCAGAACTCTTATACCATTAAACACTTGTTCTCATAGATCATCTAAGGCACTGAATAACATAACTTTTAAACCTTTCAAAGTCAAGAACCATTAGAAGGCTTTCATCTTCTAATGGATTGAATAATTACCAATTTGTTCTAATATATGAAAAGTTTTTATTTGTACTTGGAAGTGTGTCATTTAAGATGTAGTATTTTTTACATCATCCTGTAGTCGTGACCTTAAATATAATTTTGAATTGCAATTATTTCTTGCAGTGGTGATAAGAACTTATTGAAGTTAACTTGAGTCATATTCATGATACCTTATGTTTCTTTAATTTTCTTTATTAGGCCCAAGTGGTGAGTGCGTTAATTGACAGTCACAGAGTTTGTACCCTCCCTTTCAACTTGAAGAAATTCAGCAGGCTTGAAACCAATAAGAGCCAGTTGTCGGTAGTCAACTTTTCTTTATTTTTTTGTGGGCTGAGCAAGAATAAAATGATTGCATGGATCTCAATATCCCTTCTGGGTATAAGATTAGTACTCGTTTTCTAACACAGTAGAGTTGGGCACAATCAGTCATGTATCAGGTTTTTCTATGAAAGGCCAGTTAGGTCAGAATCAGTCATATAATATGTTTTCCTTCAGGAATATAAGTGATCAGAGACGGTCCCTGACAATGATTTCTAACGGAACCTCACATTCCTGACTACACACAGTACTATTTCATCATATGATGAAAACTGAGTAAACTTAAAAAACATATTTGTATAGTGCTTGAGTGTAAACCATGGCACAAGATGATAGTTATTCTTTAGTCATATACTTTGTAAATACCACTGTGTATATCTGATTTCATTATGGAACATCCTCAATTTGATACTTTGTTTAAACCTTCACCAGGTCACTGTAGAACTGTGTTTCCTCGACGTCATAGAATCTTTTTATCCATTGAGAGCTATCACTTGTAAGAAAACTCTTTAAAACAATGAAATACATATTGGACTTAACTTTAGATAGTAATACTGAATTACATCTTTCTGCAATATGATTTAGTTGTATTTGATTACACCAAAACATTCATTTGTGATCCTAATTAATTGATTACCACAGAAGCTACATAAAATATATGTTTTTCTCAATTATATACTAAGGTTGTCTGAGAAATTAAGGATACAGATTATTTCAAGGGACATGAGTACAAAATATTCTAGAGAGCGCCCCAGTGAAAGGGTCTGATGTTGTTTCACTAAAGCCCCAAGAGAGAGTGATGTTGGCCCACTGTCAACAGTGGTGGAGCTCCTCCTGCAGACCCACTCATATTTTGTGTTGCAGAAGAGTAGAGTGACTCTGGTGAAGTGACAATTTCCAAGCACATGTATCTGAACATTTAAGTAAAAGACAAGGCTGCAGGCGCCTATGGAGAGGTGGATATCAAGAAATGAATGTTGATCGGCCCTCAAGAGGCTGTAAAGAAGTAGGTTAACTCAAAAAGTTATCAAGCTTTTTGCTGGGCTAATGTTACTCTTTAATTAACTGAAGATATGATAAATCTTCCAGATCCAGTGCTTAATTTGTCATTGATAAAAGTTGGTGGGCACCAACCTTCCTTATTTGCGACTAGGACTCATTATACATAACTGTTTGTCTCAGGGCAAGAAGCCCCAAGGAAGAAAACTGAGAATAAGCAGGATGAGACAGACAGGAAAATACCCATATAGAGAATAAGTGTGGTTTAAAAAGACCTGGCAACACTGAGATAAAGAGACAGAAAGTATGTGTTGTGGAAGAAAGAGACATGAGTTGGAAAGACGGTTAGGCAGGCTTGTTTTCAGGCAACCCAGGCATTCTTCAGTAGGCTCTTAAGAGAAATGTTGTGTATCTGAACTTTTTTTTTTTAAATGAACACTGGATGAATGTAAAGAGGGCTTTCTCAGAAACAAAAACATTTTGCAGATCTTTAAACAACTTTGTATCTAAAATAAAGCAATGCTCAAGCCATATAACTGTGTATGGTTGACATATTTAAAAATTACTTTTGTCTTGCTTTCATAACATCATATGCTCTCCATGGGGAAGGTTGGCAGTTATTTGAATACGTAATTGGTCAGCAGTTCCGCATAATGATCATAGGCACCAAACTCCAGTTTTTATTTAAGAATTAGTGACCATAACAAAGGTTTGAAAGATTCCTTTTTTTTTGTTTTGTTTACCTGGTCTGTTCCTCTGGCAGAACGGGACCTCTTGATACCTGAGTAATCAAAACAAGTTACTTTTACCACTTCATGCTGTTTATTCAGGAAGCAATGGCATTTAATCTTATTTAATCAAATGCTGTAAATGTACATTTGTGACCTGGATGGTGAGGCTGTTGGTAGAACAACACCACTCAGTGGATGCCAAAGCAGATATGGTAATTTTCTCCTCCATGCTTAAAGCACAACCTCATCTAAGTATGTGAAGGCAGAAACCTGGATTGTTGCTTAGCTTAGGAACATCTCTATCCTGGGTTTGATGGATGAGATGCAAAGAATCGCATCTATTAAAATCAGATACCATAGAGCACAGAATTTATCAGGTGTGATGAATAGCACATTTTGCAAGGATTGCTCACAAAATGAGGCAAAACATATGGATGTTGGCCCCTTGTGTTCCAATATTTTCATGTCCCCTTATTTTCTAGCCATTTTTATTCCGTAGTGATTACCCGGTCAAAATGTCCCTTGGGACAATTACAGGAATGAGGGGTTTATCAAACAGGGTAAATAGAGAGTGCAGTAATTTCTGCATAACTTATGATTCCGATGCCTACACTAGCAGGTGTCTGCAACCTCTTTGTCTACTCACCCTTGTAACCCCTGCTTTTGCACAGCGCTTTCAAAGCGCTTCATTGTTTTCTATGTAGGTTCAAGCTATTTTATTCACATGCATTGAACTTATGGGGGTCTCACTTATCTTTACACCAATTTTACTATAGGTAAGCAGTGTTCACTCTCATGGTAAGTCTTCGTTTAAAAAAAAAGTTTATTCCCATTCTCCTTCAAATGCTACTTTACATAGTTGGTGGTAACCTCAAACATCTGATTTATTTCTTTGCCATGTAAAGTACATTTGGTAGGTCTCCCATGCCCTGGACTCTTTCAGCCAGTCTGACATAATCACTGGACTTCAGGTTGTATGAAAATGTGTCCTCCAGCTCTGATACATAGCCCATAATTCACTTGTCTTATTACTCGGATGAGACTGAAGGTCCAATTCGGACAAGATTTCTATTGATTTTCTCTAGTTAAAACTGGTTGGGGGGGATGGGTTACAACCAATGTATGCAGATCTCTCTCTCCCTGTGATTAAAATCAGATAGAAGAAAAGTCTCTTTATAGGTGAAGGTATACCGGTATTTACTTGACTGTCAGAACCAAAAAGAATCAACAGGAGACGTACCTTGATTTCCTGTGTAGCAATTTCAGATATGGTGTCACTTCATGCCAGAAACCTTCTAATACAGGACATATCACAAACATATGCATGTCATCTTCACTTTCATCCCCACTTCTGATGCATCTTGGAATTTCTCTCTTAAAAAAACAAAACGTAGTCAGCTTTTGTAACATAAAAGTAGACTCTGTTTAAAGTGAAGAAATGGTTCTTCTTTAAAGTATCTGGTGTCGCAATAGAATAAAGAAGAGAAAAGGATACTTGCCATAAATTAGGGTATTCCAGTCTAAGTAGGATGCTGTCCCATGGGCGAGGAGGGATCTTTGCCGTCTTGTCCTTGGCGTTTGCTAGCTCCCAGTACCAAAGTGATAACTCCATTGCCATCGCCTTAGGATGTTGAATTCTTTCTTCATAATCTCAGTCTGCATAAAGTCCCCTTTAGGCTCAGTGTACCAAGAGGCAAGCTGAAGGTACTTACATCTTGACAGTGTATCCTTAGTTGTACAGCAAGGGCCTCCCAAGTTATCAGATCGGACCCAACTCGCAATTATCCCCAGAGATTCAGGCCAGCTTTTTATAGTGGGAGGCTTAGCCTATTATCGAAGAAATACAAGGTTTCCGAATCATCCGAAAAGTGTCCCGTTTCTTTTCTTCTGACGCCCTTAAGCTTATTATCCTGGCAATGATTCTTTCCCGTCTCGATTACGGGAACAGCCTGTATGTGGGCATTCAAGCGTACGAACTTCGCCGCCTACAGGCTGTTCAGAACCAGGCCGCCCGCCTTATTCTCCACCTCCCAAAGTCTTCCCACATTACCCCCATTCTGAAAGCACTTCACTGGCTCCCCATCTCTCAGAGATCCCTCTTTAAGATGGGCTGTCTGGTCTTTATGGCTAGGGCCCGCATTGGCCCAGCCTTTATTAACTCTCTCATCACTCCCTATACCCCCAATCGTTCCCTCCGTTCCTCTAATCAGTTCCTTTCCAATGTACCTCGGTTTCGTAGATCCAAAACTGGAGGCACCAGATTTTCTGTTTTGGGTCCCTCTTTCTGGAACAGTCTCCCTCTGTCGATCAGATCAATCACCATTTACTCCCAATTCCGTAGGGCCTAAAAACCCACTTGTTTTCTATTGCATATTCCTGCTAAATAGTTTTTTGGCTTCTCCCATCTCCCTCAGCTCCTACCTCTAGCGCCAGGAAGCCGCTTGGTCACAGTGCGCTTTATTAAGAAACTTTTTCATTTCATTTCATTACCTGGTGAGCTCCAGATTGGAGCATACGACAAGCAGTACCTAATCCCTACTGTTTTTCTAAAGTTATACCTTGCTTCTAGATTGCTTCTTAGCACCTATAATCTCACTTTCTTAAACAATTTTGGATCACTGAGTAAGTACAAGAAACGATTTGCCCTAGATCTCCTAGCACACAAGAAAATAGCTTCCCCTCACAACTAAATTAAGGGTGTAAAAGAAGCAGTGGTGGACGTCATAAACAAAGGGTGGTAGGGCGGGTGGAGGGAGTGAGGGGGGGTTAATAATATATATATTTTTAAAGGAACCTGCCTTAAGCTGCTGGCAGGCTCCCGCGTCGCGCCTCTGTGTTTTTCTTCCCAGCAGACACTGGAACAGACTTCCTGTGTAACACCCATGCTGCTTTCATGCTATGAGAACAGCGTGGGGATTGGCCTGAGCGGGCTGAAAAGACACTCCGCTCAGGTCATGGAGGCTGTGCTGTTTCTCCAGGCTGGCTGTTCAATACAGCCCGGTTAGAGAAACCTAAGAACCCATGTGAGTTTGACCAGCCTGAGACAGCCGACCAAAGACACATGCCCTCTAGAAGTGCACATTGCACTCCTCCTCCCCCCTCCTATGGCCCGGCGTACCCCTTCCTACATGCTGGCCCAGAGCCAGCGCATGAAAAATAAAATGATTATAGAATATTGTTTTATCTTTCACCTGCTGGCTCTGAGCCAGTGGGGCGACGTTCCTCTGCCTTTGTGGAGGAGCCGCCCCTCGAAAGATGGAACCTACAATTCTTAAACTGAAAGTCATGACAGTAAGCTTGTACAACGGGAACCACTAGCCCATCTTTGTCTAGTGTTCTCAATTTTTTTCTACCGAAGCCTATGGTTTTTCAAAGTCCAGACAAAACTACACAGGCTGCTTTGGATTCGTGAAATGGAAGCTTTTGAAAAACTTAATGGGATGTTATCAAAGAAGAAGGTTCATTACACTGGATCCTCATACACTGAGAAACGGTGCAGCAAAATGTGTCTTTTCACTAAACTGAGTAGATCTCATGCAGGGGGTATTCCTTTAAAAGCGGGATGACCACCGACATAGCATGCTTCATCTTTGGGCCCCTTCACTGAAGTTTCAAAAGGTTTCCATTGTGGACGCTCCGTGGAACTCGTAAGAGGGGGTTCAAAAGGTTGAATACCTTTCTACTGGTGATGGAAATAGGACATATATCCCTCAAATTGGAAAAGTAGAAGTACATACCACAAGGATATAGTCAACCATAAGAAATCGAAAAAAATACAAAAAGCAGAAGCTCCTACTAAACACTACAACGTGGTTTAAAAGGACTCTGATACATATTTTGTGGCATGCTTAATCATAGAATTCTACTTCCAGAATGACAAAGCATCTGATTGGGTTTAATCTTGACAAGAGTGTAAGAAAGTGGGTTACTGGTTGACTAGGGTGCAAGCCCTAGTCAAGCAGCAATAGAAATCCTTGTCAGCGTAAGGAACAAGCAAACCCCATATGAACCTTTGTTCACCCCCTTGGTAGCTTGGCAGAGACCATTCAGGCCTAACTTAGAGGCAATGTGTAAAGTATTTGTGCAACACAGTGAAAGCACACAACAAAATATGCTTACAACAAGGTTAGAAAATACAGTAGCATTTAATATTTTTTTTTGTAGACTGAACGACAAAAATCCAATTAGGAGTACCGGAGATGTTGAATTTGAAAGTTTTTAATGAAAAAATCACCAAATGGCATAGAGGGCCAGCTGTGGCTATCAGGTCACGCGGGTCGGCTGTGGGGATCAAGTTAGGCCTGCTGAACAAAAGTGCTTTAAATCCTGGTTTGCGAGCGCTGCCTGGATCCGCGCCGAAGATGCATTGGGCAGCCGAAGCAATGCACCATTTGCAAGATGCAGCAAGACTACAATGGGAGGTCCTGTTGCATCATCGTTGAGGGTCCTGACGATCAGGCTTGAGATATAAATTACGGTGTCAAGAATGCATTGTGCAGTCGGGGTAATGTATCAGTACCAAAGAGCTGCAAGTCTGCAATGAGGAGTCCGTCGTCGAGGCTGCCATCGATGAGCGATGAAAGGGACTGCGCAAAAAATGCATCACGCAGTGGTGGTTCCAAAGGTGATGTGGGCTCGCAGCGATGGATCCAAATAATGCAGCAGTGACGATGCATCAGCTCTGTTTGGGTTTGCACTGCACAGCAGAGGAGATATGTTGGTTCCGCTGGATCCACAGAAGCTGGCAAAGCACCTTAGGGCCACTTCCAAGGGCCCAGGACTGGGTTGGCACCACTTGGCAGGGTAGACTCACAAATGGCAGAGTCTAGGTGCAGATGCAAAGTTGTTGGAAGCCAGTTATGTCTTAGAGGCTTCACATCAGAAGAGCAGCCAACTATCCCTTGGAGTCACTCTGGGTTCTGAGTTCAAGTGATGCAGGTTCAGTCCTTCTCACCCAGGCAAGAGTGAAGCAGGCAGCAGGTCAACAGCAAACAGGAGTCCAGCATGGTGCAGTCCAGCAGAGTAGCAGTCCTTCCTGGTAGAATAGCCACAGGTGCAGATGGGTACTGAAATGGTGGTGTCTGGGGTCCATCTTTTATACCCCGGTGCTCTGGTTCTGGAAGGTGGGAGAAGTCTAGACAGTGGCTTTGAAGAGCAAGGAATTCCCTACCTTCCTGGCCCTGGCTCTAAGCTGGATGAAGTGACAATGCAGGCTTGTTAAGCTCTTTGTGTGGAAACAGGATGCAGCCTATTCAGGTGTAAGTGAGGCTGGGCTCAGCGTATCCATCCCATCCTGCCAGTCACACCTAAGTTCCCATTGTGTGTGGGTTTCTAGGAGGAACACACAAATTCCAGCTATACACAGTCATGTGACCAGAGATAGGCTGCAGGTGTCATGGTTCCCGTCGAGCAGGCATGCCTGGCCAGTGTGTGTGGTGCGCGCCTTCTAGTGGCTTTCATGGCACCTGATGACGTCAGGAAGTGTTGTGCCGGTCGGTGGTCTAGCTTCCCTACACCGGAAGCAGACGCCAGAACAGCTAATTAGCACTTCTGGGGGAAACCGCATAACAGCCTGCGGTGCCAGCCCGAACAGTGCTTCGGATTTATGCCTTCGCCCTGCTGGAGTCCGTACGTCCAGCTCATTTGGAAGCCCCCTTTCAGGTACTTTAGTCTGTAGCAAGCACTGGAGCGCTTGCTTATTTCCTTGGCTGTGGCTTGCGCTGGAGCGCGTAGCCATATCGTCATTGCCGGGAGCAAGCGCAGGTGCGCTTGCTCAATCCTTATACTTTGACTCGCGCTGGTGTGCGTAGCAATTTCTTCATTGCCAGGAGCAAGCAAGGGAGAGCTTGCTTAAATCCTTAGACTTTGGCTTGCGCTGGTACGCGTAACCAATATCCTTCCTGCGTGGAGCAATCGTAGGAGCGCTTGCTCATTTCTTACGTTGTGACTAGTGCTGGGGCACATAGCCGTTTTCTTGGTTACTAAAGACAGGCGCAGGAGCGCTCACCTTGTTCTTTCATCTTTGGCAACTAGCACAGGAGCACTTACCTTGTTCTTTTATGTTTGTCAGCTAGCTCAGGAGTGCTAGAATTATCCTTTGTACATTGGCCACACTCGCAGGAGTGCTTACATTATCTTTTATACATTGGCAACATGTGCAGGAGCGCTTACATTATCTTTTATTCGTTGGCCACACACGCAGGAGCGCTTGCATTATCATTTATACAGTGGCCTCATGTACAGGAGCGCTAGCTTGGTTCTTTTTGTTTGGCAGCAAGCACAGGTGCGCTTGCTTCTTATTCTATCCTTGGTGAAGAAGTCTCCTTTCCATCTGTTATTATGCCACACCTCAGTTGACTATACGATTTGTTGAGCACTGTTGAGTACTGTGTATGAATTAGTTTGAGTGTAATCGGTGGTGATAGTGTTCCACTTACTTCTTCTTCCAGACTGTGTTTCCTAGAGGGAGTCCGTGAACACAGTGGGGTTACCATTCAGGTCTTCAGGAAGGATATCTTCCATACCTCTAAAGCTTCCTTCCCCGGTCCCCATCTTCATCCTGGTCAGTACATTCTAGGGTAAGGTGGGAGATGGGGGTGGTTGTTCATGTCATCTCTGCGAGATCATTTCACAAGCAGAAGGAAAGACTTGAGGGGTCCTGACAGAATCCGAAGCCCAAGTTGTTTATCTCACCCGGGCGACTTGAGCAATCCCGGCATCTCCTTGCAGGACATAGCAGCCGTGCTTACCAGCATGCAGGCAGAAAACCTCAGTTTATGTCAGAATATAACAGCCTTATAAAGTCAGGTATACGTTGGCTTAACAGGGCCTTAGGGTCCGTCTCCAACTTCTAGGATTAGACAGGAGAGGTTGTTGATGCCTCCTTTGTTCAATCCCGGGGGGTCTTCTTTGTCTTCCTCACATACTACTCCTCCAATACAAGTGATAGCCCCACACTCAGTACATTTAGCTGCTCCAGAGCGCTTTTATGACAACAGTACAAAATACAGTATCTTCCTCAACTAATGCCATCTGCACTTCATGGCTCGAGTATCTGCCTTTCCGAATGATGCTTCAAAGGTTGCTTTTATCCTTTCCTATCTGGGGCGTGAAGCTGCCCAGTGGTCCCTATCCCTGGTGTAGAATGACGATCCCATGTTGTACAGTCTTCTGGTATTTAAGGAGCCCATGCAAAGAATGATCACCTGTCACACGTTCGTACAAGCCGCGGACAACAAACTTCTTAACCTGAAACAGGGCAACGCAGAACTGTTGCACTACATTACCACCTTCAAGTCTAAAGAGGTGTCAGTTTTCTACGGGGTTTACATGATAAACTAAAAGATCTCCTCCCCCAGATGCCTGAATCCCCATAAGAGATTGGACCATTCATCAATTTGGTAGTCAAGCTGAATTACAGGATACAGGAACGAAAGACCAAAAAAACTAAGGGTAGCGATTCCCGGTTCCTGCCATACAGTGAAAAACCCAGAGACGAGTCAGCAAAATCCCATGAAGCCCCAGAACCAATGCAGATAGGTGGTATCCGTGGTCCACTTACCAAGGAAGAAAAGGAAAAAAGGAGCTAACACACTACCTCCTCATCGCTGTTTTGACTGCAGGATAGACCTACTCCCAAGATCCATGCTTCTGTGTAGCTGTATCTACTCTCGTACAGAAAAGGAAAACAACCATCTTCGCATCTACCTTGATGAGTATCGGCGGAACGGATTCATATGCCATTCCAGATCGCCTGTTTCGTCTTCCCTCTTTTTTGTGGCTAAGTAGGAGGGGACCTGAGAACGTGTATTGACTTTAGGGCCATGAACGCCATAACGATCAAAAAACGATATCCTTTACCCCTGATATCCAATCTTTTGGATCAGGTAAAAGATGCCACCATTTACACCAAGCTGGATTTACGCAGAGCCTATGACCTCGTCAGGGACCGGAAGGGAGACGAATGGAAGACCGCCTTTCGAACAAAATATGGTCTATTCGAATACCAGGTCATGCCTTTCGGACTCTGTAATGCCCCTGCTGCCTTCCAGTATTTCATCGATGAAGTACTGAGAGAATTCATTGATCTCTTTTGCATCGTCTACAAAGACGATATCCAGATTTTTTCTAAAAACATACCAGAACACATTCAACATGTATGTACCATCCTTCAACGACGACCACATCAAGGTCTGTACGTCAAGTTAGAGAAAAGCGTATTCCACACCACTTCAGTCGAATTCTTGGGTCATATCCTAACCCCTGCAGGAATAAAAACGAATGCTAGAAAGATCGAAACCATATTGCAAAGGCCGCCCCTTGTTTCGTGAAACAAGTCCAAAGATTCCTAGGTTTCGCTAATTACTATTTTCTCTTCATCACAGGTTTTTCGAGGATTGTCACTCCCATCACAAGTTTACTACGCAAGGGCGTAAAATTCATATGGGACCTCAAGGCCGAAAACGCCTTTCAGAAACTAAAAGCAAAGTTCACCACTGCTCCCATATTGATACACCCCAACCCTGAACAGCCATCTGTGGTAGAGGCCGATGCCTCACAGAACGCTCTGGGGTGGGGGGGGGGGGGGGTGTTGTCACAAAGGGATGCCAAAATGGGTCTGTTACACCCTGTGGCTTTTTATTCCAAGAAACTACAGCCAGCAGAACGTAATTATGCGATATCAGATTGCAAACTCCTGGCCATTAAGGCAGCCTTTGAGGAATGGCGCCATTACCTGAAGGATGCAAAACATCTGGTCACCATCTACACAGACCATAGAAACCTACAGTTCCTCCACTTAGCCCGAGCCCTTACATCTAGGCAGTTGCGATGGGCCCTGTTTTTCAACGAATACAGCTTCCAGATTACCTATCGGCCCGGCACGGAGAAAGCTGACGCCCTGTCCCACTTTGAAGAAACCGAGGAAGAAGCAACCACAGCAGAGCCAGTATACATCATTCCAGAACACTGTTTTCAGGGGGTAATCTTTTCCTCTACCTTCCTATCTCAGCTATACAGTGACATCAAACAAAAGGATCCGGTGAGATGGATCAGTGAACTCAAAGGGATCACAGCACAAGACTGTTTCCTGTACAAAGGAGATTGATACTACCTCCCTTTGGTAGACCTCCAAAACAGGCGCTACACATGTGTCATGACCACTTCTTATTCAATCATTAAGGATACCATAAAACTATGGACCTGCTACAGAGACATTTCTGGTGGTCAGCTATGGACACTGACGTACACGCCTATATAGCTCATTGTGCCGTCTGTGTCCAAGGAAACATCACGTCTCAACCCTGAGTAGGGTTATTGCACCCTATCCATGTGCCTCCATATCCTGGGCACATGATCTCAATGGATTTTGTCGTTGAGCTACCCAAGACCACAACTGGTTACACCACCGTCCTCACCATTGTGGACCACCTAACCAAGATGGCACATTTCGTGCCCTTGAAGAAGCTACCTTCGGCGGCTGAATTGGCAGTGGTCTTCATGTACAACGTGGTACGAGTACACAGAATACCTTCTGTGTTGATCACAGACAGGGGTTCCCAGTTCATATCCAGGTTCTGGGATGAAGTCTTAGACGCTATGGAAATGGAAGTGCGTCTGTCCTCGGCATACCACCCCCAAACAGATGGGCAGGCGGAGAGAACAAATCAAACCATGGAGCAGTACCTCCATTGCCTACTACTGTCAGTGGAAAAGGAATGGTCAGAAGGACTATTGATAGTGGAATATGCCTACAACAACAACAAAAACACTTCCATAGGTATGTCACTTTTCTACTGTCTCCAAATACGACATCCAAGAACTGTACCCTGGGAAGAACCACAGACCAGTCACATGCCCACAGTACAGGCCTATCATACCTTATTTCACAACCTCTGACAACAAGCCCGATTTGAGTTAGCCAAGGCCAAGGCCAAGGAAACATATAAGCAGAATACCGATAGACACAGACAGGCGGAACCCCACTACAAGGTGGAGGATAAGGTGTGGGTGTCCATAAAGAATCTCAATGTGCATGGTCCCAAGAAGCTGTTGCCATGTTATGTTGGCCCCTACACTATTGATAAAGTAATCAACCGTGTTTTCATGAAACTCACTCTGCCACCTCAAATGAGAATACATGCTGTTTTCCGTGCATCACTCCTACGAGCCGCTCACCCTGAATGTATGGCCACTTCCCCTCCGCCTCCTATTCTAAGAGATGATCATGAAGAATATGAAGTCAGGGCTATTGTTTTTTTTTTTACATTATTTATTGATAAAAGAAAAGCATAAAGCAGCAATGATACAGTAATGGCGTCTGCAGCACATAAGTACATTTTTCAATACAAGTGGAATCTAGGAAGCACAGTGCAAACCCTTCCGTTTAGCCGTATTGATGCAACAGGTATGTCCATCAAGTAATTCACACACAGTAGTTCAAACTTATGAAACAAATACATACGCCATTTAATGCTTGATATGGAAGCGATCACCTTATTCAGTACCAGGTAAGGGCACATCGTCAATACCATAGATATCCAGCAGTTTCTGTCATTCACGTCGCAATTCCACAGTAGGGGACAAACAGATGTTACCTCTGTGTTTATTCCAGCTCCCCCATTTATGTTCCCATCTCTTAGGGTAGCCCCTGTTTTTAAAGACATATTTCTTGGCAATCATTGCCCTGTCCATGTCAGCTGCCCAGTCGTGTAGCGCGGGGACCGCCCCCACCCCCCATTTCTGAGCGATATTGCATTTTGCAATGCCAGGTCAGTGGACTCCTAAATATTTAGTAGACCTGACTGGGGGAAGCCTTCAGCGTCTTGCCGCCTGCTCTCCATCGGTTTTGTGACCTTGCTCCAGTAGGACTGCAATATTGAGCAATCCCAAAGGATATGGAAAAAGGTTTCCGGCTGGTGGTCGGTCAGCCCTCCTAACTATCTTAACCAAGGTCCCTGCGTTCAAGTATACTCAATGAAGGACCTTCAATTGGACAAGGCACAATCTCATTGGGATAGCTACATCTCTGGGGGAGGCCAAAGCATCACGCCCATTATCGTCCTCTAAATCCCCCAGGTCCGCCTCCCAGCTTTGTTGTAGGCACATTAAAGGGTCCGGGCGATAATCTATTCGCTTTTTATATGTGAGGGATAGGGCCTTTTTGGGCATGGGGTCAAGAATCAGTCGGTCCTCTAGTGGAGAGGCACCAGGTAGTGGGGCATCCCTAGGTAAGGCTGCTTTGACTGCTTGGCTGATTTGTGAATATCGGAATGCCTCGGTCTGTGCTAGTTGGTATTTAGTCTGTAGGTCTGCAAATGTGGCCAGTTTTCCCCCCACCCACATGACACCCACTGTCTAGATGCCTATAATAGCCCAATGCAATACCCCCATAATAGCACCCCATCGTCAACTTTTCCATAGCAATCCACAGGGGCCAACCATCCCACAATAGTCCCCGCACAACGCTGTCAATACTAGTGAAGTAAGTGTCAGGGATCGTGTTATGGGTGCTTTGCAATACATAGAGAAAACGTGGTAATGCAAACATCTTAAAGAGGGCTGCTTGTCCCAGGTGAGTATGGTGGAGGGACTGACAATATTTGGCATCGGACCGAAGACATGCGAGGGGAGCGAGCATGTTCAACTCATAGAACAAAGTCGGATCTGGCGTTAAATGGATGCTGAGATACTTGAAGCCCTTTGATGCCACCGTATGTCATATCCTCTAGGGTTGTATGGCGGTGCACCCCACAGCACATAGAGTTGGGACTTAGTCCAGTTGATAGTAGACCTCGAGTGGGTGACAAAGATGTGGAATATATGGAGGACAGAGAGTGGGAGGGCCAAGCCATATACAGGAGGATATCATCCGCATATAGGATGATACGGTCTTCTTGGTACTCGGTCCACTTCAGGCCACTAATCCACAGGTCTCCCATGACCCAAACTGCCAGTGGCTCTAGTACTAAGGCAAATAGCAAGGGGGACAGATGACACCCCTCTCTAGTGCCCCTCCCCAGCGAGAATTGTTTAGAGACATGGTTGTTGACTGTCACATGTGCGGTTGGGTGGGCATAAAGCAATCGGATCCACTTTGTAAACTTTGGACCAAATCCCATCCTGTCCAGCACTGCGAATAGAAAATCCCATTCTATTGTGTCAAATGCCATAGATAGATCCAACAACAATAAAGCTGCATCATCTCTGATCGTGTCACTTCTGCCCAAGACCCCATACAGCCGCCTCAGGTTCAGGGTTGTATTCCTCCCCGGCATACACCCAGTTTGATCAGGGTGCACTTACTCTGTAATACATGGGATAAGTCTGTTGGCCAGCAGTTTCGCTAATATTTTCGCCTCAACCTAGAGGCGTGATATTGGACGATAAGACCTACAATCATCAGGAGGTTTGCCCTGTTTGTGGATGACCACAATGGATGCCGTCCTAACATCAGCTGGTAGTGCCCCTTTGTCAAGGCTTTCAGTATACATTTGTAGCAAGTGGGGAGAAAGTTTAGAAGCCATTGGCTTCAAGAATTCGATCTGGAGCACATTGAGTCACATGGCTCTACCCGAGCGGACATCTTGGATAGCTTTCTGAATTTCAGCCTCTGTGATTGCGCCCTCCAGGGAATCTCAGTCATGTGTGGACAGACATGCAACTTTGATGTCGAAAGACGGTTCGCAGCCACGGATGGCTGGACCGTCCCAGAGGACGTGTAAACCGACGAGAAATAGGAAGCGAAAGGGTTGGTGATCTGCTGGGGATCAGTGATTGTATCCCCATTGGCCCCATGCACTGAGTGAACCCATCTGGACAGTTGATCTTTTT
The DNA here is from genome assembly GCF_964263255.1 of Lissotriton vulgaris. Taxonomy (NCBI): domain Eukaryota; kingdom Metazoa; phylum Chordata; class Amphibia; order Caudata; family Salamandridae; genus Lissotriton; species Lissotriton vulgaris. The sequence continues at coordinate 1,323,483,968 of NC_141687.1, read as the reverse complement.
TCTCCAACCAGGTCAGGAGTTTAACTGTCCATTCACCATGTTCATATATCCTATGGTGCGTGGAGGCGTATCGTGCTTGGGCCGCTTCCGTCAGAAGCTGTTGATAGCCGAGACGCACCATCGCTAGGGAGTGTTGTCTCTCTGGATCAGGGGTAAGTGCCAGGGTTTTTTCCTAGCTAAAATATCGTCCTCAAGTTCTCTGATGCGTTTGGTGAGTTTCCCCTTATGACCGACCATCAACGATAAGGCTATACCTTTCAAAACGGCGCCGAATGCTACCAATAGAGAACAGGCTGAGGCAACTGACCCCACCTTTTCTTTGAATAGTAGTCAGCTTCCTTGAGTAGTGTTTCCTTAATGTGGGGGTACCTTGAGCGCTTAAGGGTGAGGGTAGTGCATCCCTTGGGTAAGTCAAGTGCAAGGGTTGTGAAGACGGGGGTGTGGTCAGAGACTTTGCGTGCAAGGCACCTGGATTCAGCAAAGACTTGTATATCCTGAGCGTGAGTGAGCACGTGGTCGATGCGTGATTGACTATTGTGGGCTCCAGAATGAAATGTAAATTTCACGGTGGTTGGGTTAAGTTGTCGCCAAATGTCAACCAGGCCCTTGGAGGACAGGTCCTCTGCCAATTGAGACCCCCCTGGGGGGTCCCTACGGGCGGAAGGCGATTCCTGTCACCGTCTACAGCAAGATTAAAGTCCCCCCCAGCAACAGCAGCCCCAGGGGTATATCAAGCAGGATCGTACCAAGATCTCGTAGTGTGGGATGTTGCAGCCCAGGGGGGATGTACATGGCTACTACATTGAAAGTCTGTCCCTCCCAGGTGCCAGGGAGCGCTACGAACCTGCCCTGTTCATCCGACCATACCCAGTTTATCATATATGGACATCCCCTGCGTGTGAGCACCCCGTCCCCACGAGAACTCGACATGAACCCTGAGTGAGCGGCTAAGCGGTAACCCCATCTGTTCAGTGCACCACAGGAGTTACCAATTAAATGTGTCTCCTGGAGAAGGACAATGTCTGGCACCTGCCGCTTCAAATACTGGAGCACGATTACCCGCTTGATCTTATCCCCCAAGCCATTAACTTTCCATGTAAGGAACCTAAGTGCTAAATGTGGTCTCATGTGTGAATAGATAGGGGAGCAATGTAGAACTGAGAATCAGAGGACACTGCAATGTACGTGGATCGAGAGTCGTAAATGTGAGGGGGCCTACAATATGGCAATATGGCATACCATGTGCTCATAAAATGTGGGTAATGTGGTGAGTGTGGCCCTAAGGGCTTCCCGTGTTCCCTTGGTGAAGGAGTAGGAACATGACTGTGGATATATGGTGCAATAAAGAGGAAAATTGCTGCAAAAAGTAGCATGACCCAACAACAAAAAAACATTATCATCATAAAGAGACAAAAGCCAAAGCAATTGAAACAACACCCCCGTCCCCCAACACCCAACACCCAACACCCACCCCGTCTCCCTGCACGACGGGCACAAAACCACCCGCCACCCGAAACTTGCAGAGTGCCTGTCGCCCACCCTCATCAGTATTGGGAACGTGATCCAACTCCACTATCTGGGGCATCAATTCGTAAAAATACTTGCAACCCCAGCATTCGACCCTATAATATGCGAATCAAACACAATAAGCGATATTTATCAAAAAAGTCAAACAGACAAAGATTTCAGCACCCCTGAAAACAAACAGCAGTGTAGAGCCAGACATGTAGGAACTACATTGTGTTGGAGGTCAAATGGAAGGCAGATGACTCCAGAACTATCTGCGCCTATCTAGTTATTGCTCAAGAAGTCAGATTAACCAGGAACAGGTTATTGCCTTTCCAAACCATCGATCCCTAATCGCCTGATCCCTGCGTCTCGGAGACATCGCCTGGAGGACACCCCAGTCGCTGACTTGGCCTGCCGTTGTTACTATCATTTTCGCTAACAGGGTTATGTAGGCGTTTGCCAACAGTTTGCCCGCCGTCGAGCCAGTCCCCACCATCCTCGTGTCTAGTAAAGATCATACTTTCCCTTCGGACTCAACCCTCAGCTTAGCGGGGAAGAGCATGGTGTATTTGATTTCTAGGTCCCACATTGCACGCTTCACGTCCAGGAAGCTGCGACGCTGTTTCTGGACCCGTAGAGTGAAGTCTGGAAAGAAGGTGACTTTGCTGTTGTCAATCACCAATGGTGGGGCCGCTCTCGCCGTCTGGAGTATAACATCTCGGTCTCGAAAGTTGAGCACTCTTGCCAGGAGGGGTCGGGGAGGCGCACCGGGCTTAGGTCGTCCCCCGGGTACTAGGTGTGCACGTTCTATCAAAAAGCATTTGGATAGACCTCCTGGCTGAAGCTGCTGGAGTATGAGTTCCTCAACAATGAAATCCGCTGCCTGCCCCTCAGCCTGTTCCGGAACCCCTAAAATGCATATGTTATTACGCCTCATGCAGCCTTCGTAGTCATCGAGCTCCAGTGCCAGTGCTTCCTGAGTGGTTTGGAGATCAGTCACCTGTCTTTTGAGAAGGTCCGTATCAGTCGCCAGTTCCTTGGTGGTGACCTCAACTGTATTAATGCGTTCAGACATTTTCCTCATGTCAGCTCTGATCAAAGAGAACTCAGTGGCGACGGTGTCAATGTGTGCTTCCAGTGAGGTGCGCACCGTTGTTATGGCAGTTAAGATATCTTGCAACCTGGGGTCCGGTTGACCCCCTTTTGGCTTGGGGCTAGATTACATCTCATCTTGGTCCTTCTGCCATGCAACTTTATCTAGTTTTGTTGTACCATGCCCTGACCGCTGCGTCCACTCGCCATGGTGTAGTCGGAGGGTGTGGTGTAGCTGATAGGAGACCGGGTCGTACCAGCAACTCACCGTCGCCTGCTGTGAGATCAAACCCACAACAGCCTGTTGGCTTCTGCCAGCAAGGTCCCAACTTGAAACTACCACTGAAATAGAAGAGTCCCACACCGATGGAGGAGGGGGGAAGAGAGAACAGAGAACATGAAGAAATCAACACCCACTGTTCGATACGCAGCACTGCAGAAAGTCTCCCCTCCCTGTATAGTAAGTTTCTGTGGCCACTGCCCACACGGCAGCTGTGCTGGCGGCCGGCGAAATCCAGGCGTGAATCTCTCCTCCACCACCTAAAATATTTAATTTCTAGGGCCCCTAGGGCTTCACCCCCACTTCAAGAAACTTGAATTATTGCAGACTCTGGTCTGCATGGCATTGCTGCAACGCTGCTCCCTTGCACTACGTATACTCTAAATGGTGTCTGAGTCCAAACAGAGGCCCAGTCTCCAATGGAGGTACTAAGTGTGTGTCCAGTGACGCCGTCGGGTGCACCGCAACCATGGTGCACAGGGCCACACTGTGCAGGGCCCAGGGCGGTCAAGGAGACAGAGCGTGTCGCTTTGGCGCGGGACTTATGGGTTCTAGGTTGTGTCCAAGAGTGAGGGCAAGTCTGGATCAATCTGCGAAACCGAACTGGCATATTAGGAGACGCACTGGTGGTTCCGGTGCTTCTGAGCCCGCTGTGAGTATTCCGGCAGTATGTGCGGGCCGCTACACTGCATGGTGAGAAAACAAATTTCATGCGAATACTATGTACCGAGTGCCTCAAAGTAGGTGGTGGCTCTAAATAAAATTGTTTATCATAGACTTGTTTCTGAAAAGAGTTTCTGTAAAGTCACTTGTGATCACGGCAAAAAACACACAAAGTGCACCACCATGAAATTCCTCAGTCCACATCTTTACGATAAAAATAGATTGGAGCTTTTGTGGCACAGAACGGAATTTAGTCGACAAGAGATCCTTGCACATTTTCCAAGTTGCTTTGGTGCTTTCTGACATTTAACACAAGATCCTTGAACCACATCCAGGTCAATAAATAGCATCCGGGTTAGCAGTGTTCTTGATCAAATAATTACTTTCCAGGACCTCTGTTGTTTTCCAGACCAGGTTGTGTGGCCAGCCCTTCTCCACCCCAAGTGCTCATTATAAGCAAAGTGTAATTGAAACATCTTTGACCGACCGTTATTTGTGATTATTAGACAGCCCTGTTACTTGTGGTCCAACAGTGGGACAGTTTCAGTTAGGTGTGCACACCACACTAGAGATGGGGATGTGAGCTTAACAGTTCCTCACATTTACACATTAAAGGAGGATGAGACACTCTCCAAGGGAATTTAAGAGAAGCCCAACTACTTGGAGGTGTGGTTAGCATTTCGACTGCCTGTAGGCAACCAACGGCTGAAGGTCTCTGACTTTAAAAAAACAAGCATTTACAATGCAACGGTTTCGCCTTCGGAAAAGTTAGAGCTATTGGCATTGTAAATGACAAACTTTTTATTTATGTGTTGGTTTTGAAAACAGATAAATATATGGCATTGTCATTTACAATGCCAATAGCTTACTCTGTCGCAAATGCGAGACGTATTGCATTTGCACACACACACACCCACACAAGAGCCCCACACACACACAAGAGCCCCCCACACACACACGAGGCCCACACACACACCACACAAGAGCCCCCTACACAGACCACACAAGAGCCCCCCCACACACCACACAAGAGCCCCCCCCACACACACACGCAAGAGCCCCCCCACACACACGCAAGAGCCCCCCCCACACACACACGCAAGAGCCCCCCACACACACGCAAGAGCCCCCCACACATGCAATAGACCCCCACACACGCAAAAGCCCCCACACACGCAAGAGCCCCCCACAGACACAAGAGCCCCCCACGCACACGCAAGATTCCCCCACACGCAAGAGCCCCCCACACACACGCAAGAGCCCCCCACACACACAAGAGCCCCCCACACACACAAGAGCCCCCCACACACACAAGAGCCCCCCACACACAAGAGCCCCCCACACACAAGAGCCCCCCACACACAAGAGCCCCCCACACACACGCAAAGAGCTCCCCAAACACACGCACAGAGCCCTCCGCTCCATTTGCATCAGGTGTGAGGCTCCTGACTGCTGACAGCCAGGAGACTCCAACAAAAGGAGGCTTATGACCTGCTATAGGCATTGTAAATGACAATGCCATTTATTTATGTTTTAAAAACAAAAGCATAAATAAAAATAATGTCATGAGCAATGCCAATAGCTCTAACTTTAAGAATGCCGAGACCATTGCATTGTAAATGCTTGTTCCCTTTTGGCGGCATCTATGTAATTGGTACACAAGCTCCTCCCGCTGCCAGTATTAGAATAAACCCTGTGGATTGAATGGGCATGAAGTCTCATCTCTCCTTTCACCTACCTGACCTTGTGTGATTTGAGTGTAGGGGCGCTGTATTGTACAACGCTTAAAACCCCAATATTCCTAATCTGGCGCTTTTCAAAACCACCAGACACAATGAACGCACCTGAACGCCTTGAAGTGAACCACTTTGCAGGATGAGCTATGAAGGAACTTGATCCCGTCACCGGGAGGAGGATGTATGGTCAGTCGGGATGCCCTATGGTCCAGGTTTGGCACGTTCCAGGAATGGAAGTCCATCACTACAGTGCTGTCATCAGGGACATTTTAAGGATTTTGGGGGCTCTGGGCCAAACGTATTTTTGGGGACCCTGTTTGGAACATCTTGGATTTATGATCCAGTTTCAGGTAGTTCGTGCCCTCTTTGGCCAGATCACTGACAGTGCACAGGGGCACTCGTCCAAATTCAAAATGTGTGTTTATATGTAATATTCGGAGACAGTGAGGTGTATTTAGAATATCGTAACATAGCAGCAGCTCACACATAAGAGGGTGCAGTGGGTTCGGTTTCACATCTCAGGGGGTTCAGTGGTACTGATCCCCCACGAGCTCCAGGGAATTGTGGGTCCCAGGCTTCCTTAAGTAGTCTTCAGGCTTATGGACCGATAGCATGAGGGAGTCTCCGAGACACAGAGGGTGAAAGCGAATGAGAGCAAAAGAGTGAGGAAGAGAGGTAGGGAGAGAGGGGGTACGGAGAGTGTGAGGGAAGAAGAGAGGAAGGGAGGGGGGCAGGGGAGAGAGGGAGGGGCGGAGGGAGAGAGGGAGAGATGGAGAGAGGGGGAGAGATGGAGAGAGGGGGAGAGAGAGAGAGGGAGGGAGAGAGGGAGAGCGAGAGGGAGAGAGGGGGTACAGAGAGGGGGGTACGGAGAGTGTGAGGGAGGAAGAGAGGCAGGGAGGCAGGGGGGAGAGAGGCAGGGAGAGAGGGAGGGAGAGAGGGAGGGAGGGACGGAAGGGGGGAGGTAGAGGGAGAGATGGAGAGAGGGAGGGAGGGAGAGAGAGACGAGGGAGGGAGAGAGAGAGGGACGGGGGAGAGAGGAAGGCAGCGAGGGGGAGAGAGGGAGGCAGCGAGGGAGAGAGAGGGAGGGACAGAGAGGGAGGGGGCGGGACAGAGAGGGAGGGAGAGAGGAAGGCAGGGAGGGAGAGAGGGATGGACGGAGGAAGGTAGAGAGACGAAGGGTGGTAGAGAGAGGGACGGACGGAGAGAGGGAGGGATGGAGAGAGGTAGTGAGGGAGAGAGAGAGTGAGGTGGGGTGGGAGGTGGAGAGGGAGGGAGGTGTTGAGAGAGGGGGACTGGAGAGAGGAATGGAAGAAAAGAGGGACGGAGGGAGGAAAGGAGGGAGGGAGGGGAGGGAGAGGGAGGGAGGAAGAAAGGGAGGGAGGAAGAAAGGGAGCGAGAGAGGAAAGGAGGGAGGGATGATGAGTAGGAGGGACAAAGAGAGGCAGGGAGGGAGGCTGGGAGGGAGAGAGGAAGGAGGGAGGGAGAGAGAGGGGGAGACGAAGGGAGGGAAGAAAAGAGTTAGGGAGGGAGAGGAAGGGATGGAGAGAGAGTAAGAAAAAGAAAGAAGGAGAAATAGCAATGAAGTGAGAGGGGGGCTCTACACACAAGGGAAATGAAGAGACGGTCTCATGGTAGCCAAGAACAGTGGCCGCTAGCTGAGGAGTGAAGAGTCCGGATGCAGATACAGAGGTAGGAGAGAGGTGATCTGTCCCCTAGCCAAGTCCGATGCAGTACATCTAGGATCAGCTCCAATGAATGGAGCCCCGCGGCAGGCAAGCTGCGGCAGGAACCAGGCGGCATTCCGACCCCGAAGGCTCGTATTGGAGACCTGCGAAGAGGCAACTATGGCGGGACTGTGCCGCTGCCGTGTGATCCATGGAGGCTGCGGAATGAAGAGACGGTCTCATGGTAGCCAAGAACAGTGGCCGCTAGCTGAGGAGTGAAGAGTCCGGATGCAGATACAGAGGTAGGAGAGAGGTGATCTGTCCCCTAGCCAAGTCCGATGCAGTACATCTAGGATCAGCTCCAATGAATGGAGCCCCACGGCAGGCAAGCTGCGGCAGGAACCAGGCGGCATTCCGACCCCGAAGGCTCGTATTGGAGACCTGCGAAGAGGCAACTATGGCGGGACTGTGCCGCTGCCGTGTGATCCATGGAGGCTGCGGAATGAAGAGACGGTCTCATGGTAGCCAAGAACAGTGGCCGCTAGCTGAGGAGTGAAGAGTCCGGATGCAGATACAGAGGTAGGAGAGAGGTGATCTGTCCCCTAGCCAAGTCCGATGCAGTACATCTAGGATCAGCTCCAATGAATGGAGCCCCACGGCAGGCAAGCTGCGGCAGGAACCAGGCGGCATTCCGACCCCGAAGGCTCGTATTGGAGACCTGCGAAGAGGCAACTATGGCGGGACTGTGCCGCTGCCGTGTGATCCATGGAGGCTGCGGCCGACAAAGAGTGTCGTTAGCCCTGAGGATGCCGAGACCGACGACTCAAGGCCCCCTCTAAAGCAACTCGAGGCAGGGGTAGTCTGTTGTGGTAGACGCTGCTGTCAGGCAGAGGTAACCAAAGGCGGCCTGACGACGGAGTTGGGAGGCCCATCAATAAACCCCAGAGGTGATGAGAAGCACTGCGGCAAAAAGAGGGGTGCTCAACTGATGTCGGAGAGCGGAGCACACCGCAATGGAGCAGGAGCGGAGGGTGAGGAGGCGGAGACAGTGCGGAGGCGGATGACAACGGGGAGAAGGCCGCAAGTATCGAGAACGTCCTCGAGTGAGCTGCGGTGAAGCATGCAGACTCTGCAGCAAGGAAGAGTGGAGAAGAGCGCAGGAGGGACACTTACCTGAAGTGGGGGCGAGGTCCCACAGCAAAGTGGGGGTTGAAAGCAGGGATGAGGCAGAGGCGGAATTCTGGCAGCAGGGGAGGTGAAACGACTATGAAGCAGAAGCCTACTGAGACAGAGAATTAGGCCATAACACTCAAGCTGCTCTAGGGGGTAGAACCTGGTAGGCTAAAACCAAAGGGCAGCTGGGAATTTGAGGTGACTCCCTGGGTGGTGCAAAGCGGGTCGTGGCAGAAGACCTGAACAATAATACCTCGCAGGCACGGCCCCCGTCGCAGCTCCCACTGGCCTCCGCTGACGTCGAGGGTTCCCCCGGAGTCAGCCACTCACAGCGCGGCTCCCGGGGCAGATCCTGATGACGCGGCGAGGCTCCAACGAACGGCGGCGCAGCTCACGGGGACAGGCCCACTGCAGCGGCCAATCAGAGCGCGCCTCTGTTGACGAGCCACCAATGCGGTCGCAGCCCCTTCGTGCCTCGGCCAAGGTGCCGAGCAGCTGACGGGCGGCAGCACCTACGAGGACACGGGGGGGGCGGGAGAGGAACGGACGGCGGGAGGGGGCGGGAGAAGACACAGGGGGCGGGAGGGGGGCGGGAAAGGACACGAGAGGAACGGACGGCGGGAGGGAGGCGGGAAACGGCGGGAGGAGGGACACAAGGCAGGACAGCAGCAAACACGGCCCGGCCGGACCAGACACGGGGGCGTTCCCGGCGTCGCGTGACGTTGGCAAAAGCCAAAGAATCTCGGGAACGCCCCCGTGTCTGGTCCGGCATTGACGGACGCCTCTCTGTTCCAATGGCTAGCCTCCATTTATGGAGCTAGCCAATGAAGCAGAGAGGCGGGGTAAAGTCACCCATACTAGAAACTACAGATTTCGCTGGAGGAGGAGCCTAACGGCTCCGCCCCCCAGCGAAACCTAAAAAGGGAAAAGCACATGTGCGAGTATTCACCTCTAAACCAGCAAGTCTTCACAGGCTTTCTTGTCCTTCACTGGCAAACTACCTTCTTTAAATGTATTCTTTAACTGGTCTTCAAATGAAACCCGACAGTTTCCAATCATTCTGACAAGCCTTTCTACACTTGTTTTCCTTGAACTATGCATATATTATTTGGCAAAACGTATTCCAAGCTAGTTTCTGTGCCTGAAGTCTTTGCTAATGGTTTACCTCCAGTCCCTGAAATGAGGGAAGTTCTCAGCTTCAGAAATAAGGGGACATCTGGCACAGGTCTCATACATACATCAAAATGACCTGCATCTACCTACATACTTTGAAAGCAGACTCAAGCAAGTAAACGCTCAAAAGACTACAGCTTCTTGACGAAGAGGGAGAGAAAATACTCTTGGTGTTAGAAGATCTCATAAAGATAACTGCCCTTTTTCTGGTGGCCCCTGTTACTAGTTAACTAGCACAAAGACTCCAGAGAACAGACACAGGGAACCCCTGTTCCAATAAATTACCAAATTGCCTAGCTCCGTGCTCTGCATCATTAGGTCGAGCTCTCTCGACCTATTGTTAGCGAGTTGCTCCTCAAGGGAGGTCAACTGGTGCACGAGCGCGGATTGCTCCTCGTGGACGCGCATGCCCAGCCTCCCGGAGCCGTGCACATCTCCAGAAGCCGATTGCCAGGGTCAGCCATGCCTCTCCAGTCACACGCGCACACACACTGCATACACGCACGCGCATACACGCACGCACACACACACACACACACACACACACACACACACACACACACACTGCATACACACACGCTCACACACAGGTGCCAAGCCCCACTTACCCCCTCAGCCGCCTCTCCTGACTTCTGCTGCCATCCACTTTGTGAGAGTGGGCACGGGCTTCTCCAAAAGACGGAAGTCCCGCCCCACGACTGCCGTGAGCGTGCACATCCCGAGACCGGAAGTTCGGGAGAGTGCACGCTCATGGCTTGTTTTCAATCTGTCTTTGGACTATGATTAACGAACGCTGACAAAGCTCACAGACTCTAGCGAGTGAAGCCGTAGAACTATTATGCAAACAGTCACTAAACAAGAACATCAACTACTACTAGCATGCACTGACCGCCGTATTTCACTGCTCTTACAAAGTGGACACCAAAGGGTGCTAGTAAATACTATTGAGGGACAGCTCTCGCCACTACGGAACGGCACGAGGGTCATCTCTTTGCCAAACAATAGCACAGAAAACCGGAGTACTGAAAAGCGGAACTGTAGACACCGGCATTCACTGTGTTATTGACAAAGAAAGGGGGCTGTCTAAACGCAGCTCCCGCGGTCTAATACCAGCTGGGATTCAAGCCTCATCAACAGCAAAGTGCCAACAAAACCCCTGGCCTCAGATAGGCAGACTTCATGACCCACAATGCACTAACCTTAAAGGGCCAGCGCGCGCCCGCAGTAAACTTCGTCCTACCTTGGAAGGAGGAGTTGCCGCGCCGCGCCGCGCCATGGCAGCCTCTGGGGTGGGTCCGTGGACGGTCCTGACGGCGGAAAAGCCTATTTTCTTGCGGCAGCCACTGGCGCAGCCTCTTTCCAGCCTCCACTAACGGAAACTACTGGTTCCCATTCACGGGAGGAAACGGACCCGCGGCCGCGCGCCCCGAGTCACGTGACGGGCGCGCGCCTGCGGCGGGAGAGAACTCAGCAGCAGGAGCAGGGGCTGCGCGCGAGCCGGGGGTCTCGCGGGTTCAGTGAGACCGTTAGGTGGTAGAGGGAGCAGAGGGACAGGCGGCTGACAGCTGAGGGGAGGCAAAAGGGACTGGGGAGACGGAGGAAAGGGGGTGTCTGAGAGGCACGAGGAAGGAAGAAAGAGGAATATCACAAGTGAGTGGGGGTCTGCTGAGGGATTGACAGATGGCGCGCGAGTGACATTTGAGGGAATGAGACCGTTGAGGACGCGGAGGAGAAAAGAGCGTCTTGAAGCTGGTTTGTTTCTCCATTATGTGGTTTACGAACTAACAAAGTACATATGTTTACAAAGTGGTTGGCAAGAGAAAAGACCAGTGTAGCAGAACAGCTGGATGAATGACGGGGGTGGTGGAGAAGGTGAGAAAAACCAGAGACGGTGGGTGAGGCGATAAGAAATGGAGTGTTAGAGGGAAGGAGAGGGGTTTGAGGAATGACCGGCGGAGGTAGTAAAGTTGAGGCGAGCTAACGGAGGCTAAAGACGTGAAAGGGGCGAGGGTGCAGAGTGAGGTAGAGCAGGGGGGCGAGGTAAGCCTACATTGGGTACCAAGGAAGCACGGAAGAGATGGCAAATGCAGAGGCGTAGCTTGGCCAGTAAGAAAGGGGGGGGGATGAATGTAAGCTTCAGATTTCACCCAATAACGCTGGCATATTTTGTTAAAATACTTTATAAGAAGGAGGACGGGGAAGGGACTTAAGAGGCAGGAGATAGAGAAAGGATTGCGGATTGTTAGTGGACTTAAAATACATTCATTTTCAAACTAATCGAGTTTTAAGGTGGAAATGAGTGAGTGTTTTTGTGTGTGTGAGTTTTTGTGGGTACAAATCCAGGGTGAAATCCGATAGATAGCTCGCCATACCCAACTGAAAGCACCTGTGCCCACACTTACTACAGAATACATTTTTAGGGGGGTGTAACACCCCAAGCGCTCCTCCTAAAGCTATGCCCCTGGAAATGTAGAAGAAGGGTGGCACTGAGAGGGCTTATAGAGGAAGGATCATGGTAGGTAACAAGGGGATGAGGGCAGGCTGAGGGGAAATGCTGCGGCTAGAGGGGGTCGAAGAATGTACCCTACGCACGAATTCAGCTTTGTGTTTATTTTTGCAATTTACAGCACATATGTTTTTATTGCCACTAATATCTTGGTGAGTGTGTCCTTTCAAACACTTCATAATGAATATGTTGCTTTAAAAAATGTTCTGTTAATTAAACATAAGAGAAAACATTGCCACAGTTCATACATTAAAATCAAATTAGCCTCAATTGCTTGATCAGGAGCCAAGTAACGCTAACTGATGTCAGACAGCATTAAGCATATAGACGCAAGCTCAAAAGAAAATATGGCATAAGGATTCCCTTCATGTGCAGGGCACTACTTCTCCTTAGACATTCCTACCAAAGCCCCTTGTTTTTAGGGCTGGCCAAGGCAACGCTTGTGCTGTCTCTTTGAGACATATTGTATTCAGGTATGGCCTGTAAGCACTGCCCATTTTCAAGCCATCATTTCAATTGGCTCCTGTTACTGTCTATTGTAAATGGCGTCTTTTGGTTAGTGAATAGCTTAGTAGTCTCTCCATACTATCTCCTTTTCTCCTGTTGTAACCTCCCATGAGGATTGCCCCTGTACACGTGTTGTTACTCTGGATTTTTTAATTAGTCTGTGAGCACTATTTTCATAAACTACTTTTTCCTGCCAGCTGTTGCAGACAGGACACGCTCTCCTGCAACAGCTTTTTCTTTTAACTAGTGCTGTGCTTTTTTGTTATGTTTTTTGCCTCAGCTGCAATAATGGTGGCCGCGTATTTCTTTTCTTATGTGCCGCCTGCCCAACTCGATCTTGCGACTGCACACAACATAATATATATATTTTTGAAAGCAGCGCGGCATGCCACGCTTTATATTATGAATTTTTCAGCCTCACAAAAGCTTATGTTTTAATTTCAGCAGCGCGGCATGCAGAGCTTCAGCTTTAACAATAGTGGCGCAGCTCACCCAACTTGATCTAAGTTTCCCTTCTCAGTGATTACAGCTGGGGACCTGTCCTTCAACTGGACCTGGGGTGATTAGCACCCATGCTTTTTGATGCTTTGGCTTGCATTTCGGCTTCCTGCTCCAGTGCTCACGTTGCCTACTTGAGTTGCCTGCATCTGACTGAAGCCCAAGCAGGTCTCTCTTTCTCTCCCTAAAGCTCTCCTCAGCTAGTCCCTATTGTCATGGCTACTAAAGGCGGCAGCAAGGAGTATCTGCTCCTGCAGGGCTTCTGCTACAATCTCTTCGGTATGGACTTTAAACTACAGCCATTTTTACAGGTAAGGAGAATACGTTTTACTGACAATTGTGCAACAATGCCATAGTTACTGCAGCACCCAGTACCCTCGATTTATGTTTCCTCCAAAAAACATGAGCTAAAACATATTTCTTGAACCAAGTGTTTTAGCAGCCTAAAAATATGAGTGGTGCAGAATGCTTTACAATAAAGGGAAATAAAGTTTTTTTGTGTGAAAATATAGCAAACACAGTACTTCCATATTTAGTGTGCAATCTCACTACATAAACACCAACATGCACTTATTTGCTTAACCCTTTCCATGCTGCCATTGGCCGACAGCAGCACTACCTCGCACTGCCCGGTTTTTAAAACGGCCGCACTGCCGCGAAATCGCGTGAGCAGCCAACGGGTTAATAATAACTTCACTACAAAAATAAATCATAAGTGAAACACTGTCATTTTCAACGCCAATAGATCTAACCTTCACTAATGCGAGGCCTATGGCATTGCAAATGCTTGTGTTTATCTGTTTTAAAGACCAACAAATAAAACGTATTGTTATTTACAATGCCAATAACACAAACTCTCGGAAAAGCGAGACCTTTGCATTGCAAATGCTTGTTTTACAAAGGAATGAAGATAAATCCGTAGGCAGAATGATGTTATGCTCACTGATGTTTTTAGACTCTATGTGTAACTGAAGGCTTCTTAGTACTATAGTCAGCAGTACAGGCAGGAGGAAGTCACACCAACAGAAGATGATGCTTGGGACGATGAAAGGAAGGGTGTACGGAATCCATGGAATGTATTTACGAGGCGGGGAGGAGAGTACATAGAGATGATGGGTCAGATGACTGGAGAGAAGTTGAAGGGGTTTGAAAGAAAGAACGAATGTGAGGGACGGAGGACATAGAATAGAAGAACAGAGTGAGAAAGGAATGGATATAAGAAAGAAAGGAGAGAAGAAAGAGAAGGAAAGAAAAGTAGTGCCTGAAGATAGAAGCACAAGAAAGGATGGGAGGAATGAAGGGCAAGTGAAAAAAGAAAACTGGAAGAAAAGGAAAGGAGAAAAACAATAAAGGAATAAAGGGAGAGAAGAAGGAAGAAACGTTGAGTTAAAAAAGAAGGAAAGAAGTTACAAAAGAAAGCACAGCACTAATTGGAAATACAGCAAAAGCTCAAAAACGAGACAAGAAAGGTCTGCTGTAGTACATGAAAGTAAAGTGATGACGGATAAATTGAACAGATCATTTAAGATGGATTAAGGGAGTGACTAAACGAGAGAGAGAGGGAGCTACACCGTCGCCTATATTTATAGAAGGCATACAACTTAGTCCATAAGAAGGAGCAACATAGAGCCCCTCCGGTGCTCAAACAGGTAAGCTTTCTGTCCACTCTTTTTCCTCCGATACCATTTTGTGGGCAGAAGAATCTGCCAGAAAAGTTCCATGCAAGATGTACTTGTTTTTCTGTAAATGAGAAACTTGAGAAGATAATGTCCTCTATGTACTCCCCGTGTCTCTATCCCAATCAAAACATTACTTGAATGTAATTAAAACATTTTGTCCTGAGATTATTTTTTTTAATTCACTGAGACCTTATGTACTTAGTATTGTTAAATAGCAATTAGATTTCTCTCTATATAATTAGAATATTATTTCTGTTCCCTTTTTTCAATGCTGATTGTTATAGTAATTTAAAACTGTCACTCAAATATGAATTAGCTGTTACTTATGAGGAAATAAGACGCTCTGGTCACATACCATTTCAGTGCTAGAAATAGGGGACGTGGGAGGAGGGGAGACAGCTTCCTTCCCCCCACCTAGGGCTACTGGGTTGGCAGAGTAGTAGCAGCAACATTCTTTATTCGGTTAAAATAGATATAACCATAAAAAAAACATAAAATCCAATAAAACAATCAATGCATGACATCAATATTAAAAATGTTCAAAATACATAACCATAGTAGAATAAACATTAGTGTACAGCCATTCTACCTTGGAAACAAATAGATTTTTTCCAATCTGAGTTATAAACAATTTTCAACAACGGAAAAAGATCTCGACAAAAGAAGAAAAAGGGACAAAGTGCATAACCTCAGTGAAATAAACATTAGTGTGCAGCCAATCAGCCAAGGTAACAGATAAATAAATTGCAAATTTCAAGAAGAGGGTTCACTGAGTGCAGTGGTGAAATCGCTGAATCCTATTAACAAGCATTTGCAATGCAATAGGTCTCGCATTAGGAAAGTTTGAGCTATTGGTATTGTAAATGACACATTTTCTATTCATGTGTTGGTTTTGAAAATAGCGAAATTAATAGCTTTGTCATTTACAATGCCAATAGTTTTAACTTTTGCAAATGTGACACCTATAGCATTTGCAATGCAATATGTGTTGTTTTTACGTGACTTAGATGTGTTGATATTACAAATAACAATGGCTTTTAATTTTTTAAATAATTAATACTTAAATAAAAGTTATTGTAATTTATAATGGCAATAGCTTAAACTTTTGTAAATAACTTTTGTGAAGATTATGTTCTGTGTATTTTATTGTGACGAAAATCCAGGAACAGAAGTGAAATATTAACATCTTTTTGTTACATTTGTAATAAAGCTTGAAACATTGAGAGAACATATTTGAACCAGTTGTTGAATGGTTGCACAGATTGATGCTGTGGTGGCGCTGAGTGATGTTGTGGTGGCGATAAGTGATACTGTGGCGTTCGATGATGCTGTGGTAGCGCATAGTGATGTTGTGGTGCCCCTGAGTGATGCTGTGGTGGTGCTGAGTGATGCTGAGGTGATGCGATAGATAGATAGAGTGAGGGCGATAGATAGACAGATAGAGTGAGGGCGATAGATAGATAGATAGATAGATAGATAGATAGAGAGAGGGCGATAGATAGATAGACAGATAGAGAGAGGGCGATAGATAGAGAGAGGGCGATAGATAGAGTGAGGGATAGATAGAGTGAGGGTGATAGATAGATAGAGTGAGGGCGATCGATAGATAGAGTGAGGGTGATAGATGGATAGAGTGAGGGCGATAAATAGATAGAGTGAGGGCGATAG
Source organism: Lissotriton vulgaris (assembly GCF_964263255.1). NCBI lineage: Eukaryota > Metazoa > Chordata > Amphibia > Caudata > Salamandridae > Lissotriton > Lissotriton vulgaris. The sequence goes on along the minus strand of NC_141687.1, from coordinate 1,323,467,820 downwards.
ATAGATAGAGTGAGGGCGATAGATAGAGTGAGGGAGATAGATAGATAGGGTGAGGGCGATAGATAGATAGGGTGAGGGCGATAGATAGATAGAGTGAGGGCGATAGATAGAGTGAGGGCGATAGATAGATAGAGTGAGGGCGATAGATAGATAGAGTGAGGGCAATAGATAGATAGAGTGAGGGTGATAGATGGAGGGAGGGCGATTAGATAGATAGAGGGAGGACGATAGATAGAGTGAGGGCGATAGATAGATAGAGTGAGGGCGATAGATAGATAGAGTGAGGGCGATAGATAGATAGTTAGATAGATAGATAGATAGATAGATAGATAGATAGATAGATAGATAGAGTGAGGACTATAGATAGATAGAGTGATGGCTATAGATTGATAGAGTGAGGGCTATAAATAAATATATAGAGTGAGGGCAATAGATAGATACAGTGAGGGCGATAGATAGATAGGGTGTGGGCGATAGATAGAGTGAGGGCGATAGATAGATAGGGTGAGGGCGATAGATAGATAGGGTGAGGGCGATAGATAGATAGGGTGAGGGCGATAGATAGATAGAGTGAGGGCGATAGATAGATAGAGTGAGGGCGATAGATAGATAGATAGAGTGAGGGCGATAGATAGAGTGAGGGCAATAGATGGAGGGAGGGCGATAGATGGAGGGAGACCTAGATAGAGTGAGGGCGATAGATAGATAGAGTGTGGGCGATACATAGAGTGAGGGCGGTAGATAGATAAAGTGAGGGCGATAGATAGAGTGAGGGAGATAGATAGATAGAGTGAGGGTGATAGATGGAGGGAGTGCGATAGATAGATAGAGGGAGGGCGATAGATAGAGTGAGGGCGATAGATAGAGTGAGGGTGATAGATAGATAGAGTGAGGGCGATAGATAGATAGATAGATAGATAGATAGATAGATAGATAGATAGATAGATAGATAGATAGAGTGAGGGCGATAGATAGAGTAATAAAGCTTGAAACATTGAGAGAACATATTTGAACCAGTTGTTGTTGAATGGTCGCACACATTGATGCTGTGGTGGCGCTGAGTGATGTTGTGGTGGCGATAAGTGATACTGTGGCGTTCAATGATGCTGTGGTAGCGCATAGTGATGTTGTGGTGCCCCTGAGTGATGCTGTGGTGGTGCTGAGTGATGCTGAGGTGATGCGATAGATAGATAGAGTGAGGGCGATAGATAGATAGATAGATAGATAGAGTGAGGGCGATAGATAGATAGATAGATAGATAGAGTGAGGACGATAGATAGATAGATAGATAGATAGATAGATAGAGTGAGGGCAATAGATTGATAGATAGATAGAGAGAGGGTGATAGATAGATAGACAGATAGAGTGAGGGCGATAGATAGATAGAGTGAGGGCGATAGATAGATAGATAGAGTGAGGGAGATAGAGTGAGGGCGATCGATAGATAGAGTGAGGGCGATTGATAGATAGAGTGAGGGCGATTGATAGGTAGAGTGAGGGTGATAGATGGATAGAGTGAGGGCGATAAATAGATAGATAGAGTGAGGGCGATAGATAGATAGAGTGAGGGCGATAGATAGATAGAGTGAGGGAGATAGATAGATAGGGTGAGGGCGATAGATAGATAGAGTGAGGGCAATAGATAGATAGAGTGAGGGCGATAGATAGAGTGAGGGCAATAGATGGAGCGAGGGCAATAGATAGAGGGAGGGCGATAGATAGAGTGAGGGCGATAGATAGATAGATAGAGTGAGGGCAATAGATAAAGTGAGGGCAATAGATAGATAGATAGAGTGAGGGCGATAAATAGATAGAGTGAGGGAGATAGAGTGAGGGCGATAAATAGATAGAGTGAGGGCGATAGATAGAGTGAGGGTGATAGATAGAGTGAGGGCAATAGATAGATAGAGTGAGGGCAATAGATAGAGTGAGGGCAATAGATAGAGTGAGGGCAATAGATAGATAGATAGAGTGAGGGCCATAGATAGAGTGAGGGCAATAGATAGATAGAGTGAGGGCAATAGATAGAGTGAGGGCAATAGATAGAGTGAGAGCAATAGATAGATAGATAGAGTGAGGGCAATAGATGGAGTGAGGTCAATAGATAGATAGATAGAGTGAGAGCAATAGATAGAGTGAGGGCGATAGATGGATAGTGGGGACACGGCCAGTCAGAGGATGACGTGTGAAGGGGGTGTGAGGAAAAGGGGGTGATGTCAGGGCAGGGGAGGATGCATGGGATATGGGAGAGGCGGGGGATGGAGGGATGAGGTGCTAGAGGACAACGTAGAAACTGTAAAATGCAGAAGGGAGAGGGGGCAGAAATATGAAAGAAAATAGCAAAGAGGGGAATGGAAAAATAGGAATGACCAGCGGGATAGAGGAGTGATGGTGAAGAGGCAAAAATGGATGAGACGGCCTGAAAGGAGAAGGGGAATGAAAATAAAGGAAACAATCCTGACCTGAAAAAAGGCCCAGATTGAAAAAGATGTCCAACAGCGTTCCATATTATACAGATCCCTTCAGCATTTTGAGCTCCAGTATAGCATCATATGGAGACTGCAAAACATTTCACAGATGTGCCCGTTTCCAGAAGTAACCTGCCCACTAGGGGTGAGTTCTCTGTACCATTCATGCTGCAGATCAGGGCTAAACACCCAGCCCATGTGTACAACTTGACGGTTACATACTCACTATCACCATATTTATTCATGTATTTTATTCATGACTATTATAAAGCTCACTGTCACCTCAAGCGGTAGCAGGGGTTCTGTGCACTAATACTCCAGCAGTTGTACGAAAAAGCGTTACATTTGACCACAAATTAAAGTGCAATAAAACTATAATCAAAAGATTAGAAGCAAAATGCAATACAAAATATCACTTTGAAAATAACGTCTGGCAAATAGTTGTTACCGGTTAACAAAATCTGAGATGTTCTAGGCCGGAGATAAACAGAATAGGAGAAAAACACTGCTAGACGCCTAGGTCTGGGGATTTGTAATTTAGGCAGCGTCTGACTGCGAGCCAACTTAAACTGATCCTCCGGACAGGTAGAGGTTTGGGTTAAACAAGCAAGTGGTTTTAGTGGGTAAGCACGTGTATGTTATCCGAGGCAGGAGGGGCTGGGGAAATTGATGCAATCAAGGAATGAAAGAGGATGAAGACAGCGGCCGACTTTGAAGCTGGGGACAGTGTTTGAGTCACTGCGGGAGGCTCAGCATCCTGTGCAAATCGCTCAAGACCCTTTTTTTTTCATTTAAAAACACAACCTGCATTCAGATATGACCACATAGTAGTCTGGGCAGCACTTACCTTGCTGCAGCCTTCGCCGTGAGGGAAACGGCTTTCACATCCCAGGTGCCTTCAGTCAGTCGCCGCAGTTCCAGCCGTGAGGGCAACGGCTCCTGCAACCTCGGTGCTCCCACGCCGGCACTACAACTTCCAGGTGCCCCGGGGGTCAGGGCGCACCTGTGACGCCACCGCAGCGCCCGGAGGCGCTTGAATTTCCGGAGCGCCGGGAGCTGCCGGGGGAACATCTGGGCAGCACTTAACTTGCTGCAGCCTTCGCCGTGAGGGAAACGGCTTTCACATCCCAGGTGCCTTCAGTCCGTCGCCGCAGTTCCAGCCGTGAGGGCAACGGCTCCTGCAACCTCGGTGCTCCCACGCCGGCACTACAACTTCCAGGTGCCCCGGGGGTCAGGGCGCACCTGTGACGCCACCGCAGCGCGCGGAGGCGCTTGAAAAGACCGGAACCCCTCCCGCATCGCGGGACGCGCGCGGGTGACGCCGGGCTAAGCCCGGGCAAAGGGCGGGCCGTAAGAGGCTGGGCTGGGCCACCCCTCTTGGCCGTTTGTCTGAGTAAGTGCCCTGACATTTATAAACTGTATATTGTGGATACCGAGGAGCTAACTGTGTGTTGCGTGGTCTATAATATTCCACACCTCTTTTGTTACTACCTTTGCCCTATATTACGACATTACTGCCAATAATGTCGATACAAACCACTCTAATGGATAACTATTTGGTCAAAGTTGTTAGTAGGATTAACAGTGACAGAAGAAAATCCCTGGGTCAAGGTAATTTACCTGACCCACAACCTGACTTATCATTGGATCCCACTAACGAGAATAACGTTTTTCCCACTGTGACAGTCGAGTCTAAGGACACCAGCTGTAACATCGGAACTACTCCTGTAGAGGTGTTAGATGACTCTATCCCTGTGGAAGATCAACCAAAAAGTCCTGATGGTACTCCGCAACCATGCACAAGGGCTACACGTTCTATGAGAGCATGTAGGAAATTAACTATCAAGCGGGGAGGCCATATGACCAGAAGGAAAAAGGAATCCACACCTAAGAAAAATGTTTGTGACAAAGGGACTTTAACTAAAGACAATTGTGTTATTATTAATATTGACCAATTCAAATTGTTAGTGGGTTGCATAGATGGTAAATTGAAGTTGATTGTTGAACCATTACTTGCTAAAATTGATGCCTTATCAGCCGAAGTATTTAGATTGGGGTCCCAGATAGATGTGCACGCAGCCAAGTTGGTTAACACTGGACCAGCTAGTAAGGATGCCCCTAGTATCCAATCTGCTTCTAAGCCAGTTAAGGGGAGGTCTTGCCCTACGAAAAATGTTACATCTGGCTCCAATATGGGTAGTCTGACCCTGCAGGTTCCATCTGCCTTGCCAAGTACGAGCACGTTACCAGCATGCCATTCAGGTAGGGTAATGCAGGCACCACCTTTGATGGCTGCGGCTGTTGGGTCTGTAGTGGGACCTATTTGTACAAACACACTACCAGCTCCTAAGACAAGCGGGCAGTGCAGGCACCAGCAATGCCGGCGACGGCTGCTGGGTCTGTAGGGGCATCTGTTGGTAATAATCGCTCTGTAGACCTCCCATCCGAGTGTGTACCCTATGTTGTGGTTTTAACCAACGTTCCCCCCTTAGCATCCAGTCAGGCTGTACCTCTCCAAGAGCCACGGGACTCGTTAAAGAACAAAACGGTCTCTTGGCTACATAGACATTGTGGGTTCTCCGTTAATTTCTCAGACCAAATTCTATCTACTAGAAGGGTCAACTGGGTTGGCAATACCAGAAAGAACTGTGGGGGAGACTGTGTGATTGTCAATTTTAAACACCCCCAGCATGTTGCGACGGTCCTACTAAGAGCTGCTGCAATAACCCAGTATGAGACCGATGTAACTGCACGTCCTTTGGGCTATTTCTACTACCATCTTAACAAGATACCACCTGCCACTAGCAGAGATAGGGCTTTCACCCCTAATATTGTACCCAATGGTGAGAGATTCTTTCAACCTATCCCTAATTTTGTACCTACTGGTGATAGATTTTTCCTGCCCACACCAAACCTTACACCTATTGATGATAGATTTTTTCTATCGAACCCCAATTTTCCACCTAATGGTGACAGATTTTTTCCACCAACTCATGGGATGGTTTATGAAGTCCCTGTCCAGAACAGGTATCAACTCCTGAGTTCCCTGGACCAGAATGATTGACTTCATAAGGAACCCGGGCTTCAGAGGGACGTCACCAGGGGTGCTAATCTGAAAAATCCTAGTGAGGAAAAGGTGGTTATTGAGAACCAACTAATGATATCATGGGTAACATGAGTAGTGGGACAACAGTGTCCTATGTGACTGAGAACTCTGAGGACCCAGTGAGGGATGTAGGTAGTAATATAGGGAGGTTTGTGATTGAACAAAGTAGTAAAGGCAAGAATCCCAACAATGCACATGGCATTTCCAACAGTGACCATACCATGGGGATTTCAATTGTTAGCTGGAATATTGCCGGCTGGGCCTCTTAGGTACACAAAAAGGAGTCGGAGGGTATTGTAAGGTCCTATGACATCCTATGCCTACAGGAGACATGGTGTGTTGCCAAACCTAGTTTCGAAGGGTACACATGCTATAGTCTTGAAGCTACTGAATCAAGGCATGGCAGGGCAAAGGGAGGTCTACTTTTTCTAATTTCAGTGGATCTAAAGTTGACAATTATCAAACATTTGCTAGTCGAACCCCACTCACAAATTCTTTGGGTACGCGCGCAGGATGGCACTGATGTGCTTTTAATACATTTTTACAATAATATTTTTAACAATCAACGGCAAAAAGTGATAGAGGAGTTGGATTGTGCCCTCTTGAAGCTGATATCTGAGGCAACATGCACTTTTAATTTTATTTGGTTAGGGGATTTTAATTTAACAGTTTGCAGTCTGTCCTCCTCCAGGGCATGTGGGATTCAAACCAATAGTGGGGAGAGCATGTTGCATTTCCCACATCATGCCTATGGGGAAGCTATCAATAACGTCATGGCCTCTTATGATTTAGAGCTAGTGAGTACTGACCTAGGGGATAGTGAGAGTTCCATTCCTACCTTTATTGGGCGGAATAGCGGATCCACTATCGATCATATTATGGTTTCATCTAATTTGGTACCTCACTGCCTGACCAAGGTAAGGGATGCTTCCGCCCTGAGTGACCATAACTACATCACAATGCAAATAACTACATGGAAGTGCAGAGTAGAATCGCATCAAGAATTTTGGGTGACATTGAGCCACACAGGGCTAATGGGACCAGGCTAAGGTGGAAAGGGGAAAAAGCATCTATAGTGGAACCCATTATTGTAAATAACTGCTTGGGGGACATAGATATTATCCTGACTCCAGGATGTCCGCCTGCCTCCGTTATGACTTATTTTCTTAACATTAACAACGTTATTAATAACATATTCACGGGGACCAAATCGGGCAGAAGCGGAAAAGGGATCGGTTGGTTTGACCATACCTGTACGACCCTTCTCTCGCAACTTAAACACGCTTTAGCCCTTACTCCATTGAGTCAGACTTTTAAGAATTGAATATAAAAAGGCGCTATCCAAAAGGAAGAAGGAATTACAGCAGGAAGCCTGGGATCACCTATCCAAGGCAGCAGAAACTGCTGATAGTCGTCTATTTTGGTCCACTATTAACTCCCCTTTCCTCCAAGATGATAAAAACCCACAGCTCTCCTCCAACGTTGGTAGCGAGGACTGGGTGAAACACTTTTCCGCAATCTTCCAGGATAATACTCAGACGTCCGAAGAGCAAAGGCTTTGGCCCATGGTGCCTTTAGATATCGCCCTGAAGGAAGTGGAAAGTAGTATTAAATTCAGTAAGGGTGGTAAGGCCCAGGGGCCAGATGAAGTCCCAATTGATGTGTTCAGGGCTCAACCGCAGCTCTGGGGACCAATACTTACTTTGGCACTCAATGCTGCGGTTACCACCCTGATCCCACCCTCTTGGGGTGACTCCATTATTGTCCATATTTATAAAAAGGGGGATAAGGCATCAGCTTGCAACTACCGGCCGATTAGCCTGCTTGACTCATCGGTCAAAATCATGAATAGAGTGTTGTTGTATAGACTTGAAGAGTGGGCTGATGAGAACGGGATTCTTGCCAATTCACAATACGGATTCAGGAAGGGACGAGGGACCTTAGATCAATGCCTGAATCTAGAATTATTGATTGGCAAGTACACTAGAGCCAAGCCCGGTAATATCTATCTTTGCTTTGCTGACCTAAGCAGTGCTTTTGATTTGGTAAACCATTCTCTCCTGTGGTCAGTTCTGCTAGATATGGGTGCCCCCAAAGAAATTATCTTTTTCCTTGCAAGATGGTATAGTAAGATGTAAACATGTGTCCGCTATGGGGTTAGTGGGGAGTGTACTCCAAATTTTAATGTTAAACGGGGAATTAGACAGGGGTGTGTTCTTGCCCCCCCTGTTGTTTACTCTTTTTATTAATGGGGTTGAATCTGCCCTGAAAACTGTCAAAGCTGATGCCCCACAGGTTGCTGGGAATAGTGTCCCAGTTCTGCTTCATCCAGATGACGTGGTGCTTCTGTCCCGAACACCTGTTGGCCTGCAGCGCCTGATGGACAGGTTTACTCATTTTATTGGGAGTAGGAGACTGCTGATTAACAAAAATAAAACCCACACTATGACCTGTGGGACAAAGACGGGGAAAAACTGTGCCTTTTTTATAGAAGGGGTAAAAGTGCAGCATGTCAATAGTTTTTGCTACCTGAGGGTTACCTTTTCCAGCGATGGTAGCTGGGGGCAAGAACTAACCAATGTTAAACCAAAATGAGCAAAAGCTCCTTTGGCATTTTTTAAATTTGCCTCTAAGTTGGGAGATAGGCGTATTAAAGATATGATGGAGATCTACAAGGCACGTAGTGTATCCATCGCCCTTTATGGGGCGGGGCTTTGGGGTTACTGCAATGTTGAGTACCTGCAGAGGGAAGAAAATAACTTCATAAAGAAATTACTGTGCCTCCCTAAATCTGCCCCAACAGAGTTGACCCATAAAGAGGTAGGGGTCGCTTATTTGGGCGACCTTGCCTTACTCAGGCCTCTACTACTCTATCGAGCTATTTGGCTCAAGGAAGAGACTGAGTTTAATCAACTCGTAATTAGGGATTGCCTTGGTTTAGACAACTGTTTGATGATACCATGGCTTAAATATGTTGTTGATTGCTACCTGAGTATCTATGATATTAACTTGCTGTTAGACCATCGTCCTCCCAGAGGTCTTGCCAAACAGGACATGAAAAATTCTTTTAAGTCCTATAGAGCTCTGAAACGTTCAGCTGTGACCAATTCTCTCGTCACTGTTAATCTTTATAATAAATATATTGTTATCGAGGGATTCCAGAATTACCTGAGTGTGGTAACTAGGCCTGCGTATCGATTTGTATTTACTAGATTGAGAGCTGGAATTGCTCATGTTCTGGTGGCCATTACACATCAAAAAAAGCACCCGGTTAGCCCTTGTCCCTGCGATGGGCATTCTAAACAAAGCACCTTGCACTTTATGCTCATTTGTACGTTGTTCCAGAATGTAAGGATTACATATCTAAAACCAATATTTCTTAAGTATGGTATTCGTACTGCGGCGGATGCAATGTGTTTATTATACAACATGGACTGCCCCTATATATGTTTTTATGCTGCGAGTTTTATCTGTAAATCTATGGCTTTTTCGGAAAAGCATGATCTTTTAAACATTACTGTTAATTTACTGTATTTTATCTTGCTGCATTTTGCTATGTGCTTTTATGGTCATTATTGTTATGAACCGAATAAAGCTTCATGAAATGAAATGTATGTTATCCATGTACATTTAAATTGGGAAGGGAAGTGCAAAGTCAATAGCGAACAATAATTAAAAAAGAGTGTCGAGATTAAATCTCTGGAGAGCAACAGGGTGAACAAGTGAAAACTAAATGCCAGTGATGGTCACAGGGTGGCAGTGTTTAATAAGAAAGACTGTCTCTGAGAGTGAGTTCACGCTCTATGTTGTTGATGAGAGTGAGGTAATGAGGAAGAAATAACAGAGGACGCCAGGGTGAACAGCAAGAGGTAAGTGTTGCTTTACTATGTGAGTGGCCACAACACTTTCATCTTTAGAAGAAAACAAAATTGCTGGCAGACGTATTTCATGGTGCTCTTGCAACACAAGCAGAGTGATAAATCATAGACGCGCTCGTGAGAAGACGCAGTATCTCTCTGGCTGTGGCACAGAGCGCAGGCTCTAAAGAACAATGCAGGAGAATAGCACGGGCAAATGTGCAGTGAAACATAGCGCGAGCTCTAAGATGAGCTGTGAAGGGCTCGCGGTGTTAAACAATAATGGAGAGCATGGCAGACGGCAGGCACGTGCACTAATGAAGCATTTAGAGGCATACACGCGAGGTGAGCGTAACGGACAGCTTGCTGTAAATGTAAAAACAAGGAAAGATGAAGGCTAAGGAGAGCAGTAAAAATGACACAACTAGTGTGGCATGGCAGACAGCAGGCACGAACAGGTGAAAGGCAGTTCAGTTTAATCAGCACATGGCAAACACGCGAGCTGACCGTAAAGGCAGCTTGCCGTAATTAACAAGCTCTCGGCATTGCGTGGTGGGGCGGGGGAGCGACATTGGGTGGCCGGGGTGACACGGAAACGGCTTCCTTTGAAGTATGATGCCGAGGATGTGGCTGGCGATGTGCACCTGCCTGGCTGACATGAACTGTACCCGATACGCAGTTTTGGGTAGACTTTTGAAAGCCTCACTATAATCTCGACAAACAAGCATTGCTAAAGAAATGCTGTAGTCGAGACCTAAAAACCTTGGATATCCTACCCAGTCAACGGCCAAATTAAGGCAGGACTCCCATAACTTAACAATGCTGCTCAAATACAAGTTAGAATATCCCTAAGCATACAGAGAAACAGCATTGCAAGCCTTACTTGATTACATTTTAAAAGATTTAGATTTAGGATGGGTATTAAAAATATTTTCCTAGGGAAAGTATAAAGAGTGCAGACCAAAACAAAATGGGCAACGGTCTGGGCCGAAATTTGTCACATTTGCAGGGACCAAGGGTAGGTGCCCTGGGCTGTCCAGCCTTTAGGAAAGCTAATTGATTGGAAAAAAAGATTACTTATGAACCTGGTTAAAAGCTTACAGTTATACACATTGTTTTCCCGCATTAAACACAGCTCAACTGAGGATTCAGTGTTAGTCAGACAATGGGCGAGAACAGCAGTTTTCTGCAATTCAATTACTTCCTTGTCAGCAGTAATCCGAGTTAAGAAAATCTGTTTGCCCCTTCTATAATCTGCTTTAACAATTCTTTCAAGACAGGAAAACAAACGTGTACAGCCCAAAGCTATGAATTTGGACTTAATATAACTCACCCAGGGGATACTTCTCATGTTATCCAGGGAAAGGCAGTCCCTGATGATCAGTCTGTTCTGGGTTGGCTCGCTTTTTTGCCGGATGGAGATCAAATGTAACAATCACCTAAATTTGATGGCTTTCGAGGCATATTTGAGGCCCAATCCCTCATGAGCACCATGGGTTGATGTGATTTGCAGGACAGTCAATAAACGCCTAGTAAACTTATTCTCTTCAACCTGGATGGCACTGAAATCCCGGCACCCCTCCAAGTATCACTCCCATAGCATCTAGTGGATACACATTTTGGTTTGTAGATGTGAAGCAGGGGTGTTCCTATCATCAAGAAGAATGCACAGGTAGTTGAATGTGTGGACTTGACTAAACTTGGTTTCATTGCAGGTTTGAAGCCAGTAACCAAAACAAAAGATTTTGTATTATTTTTGAGAGGTCTAACATGGCCATAAAATCAGCAAAAAAAGCCCTTATATACTGCATGGAGCTGTCCACACAAACATGACAAGTTATCGGGGTGGTGGGGGGCATTTTATGGTTTGGGAATGTGATTTCTTATGTGGTTAACTGTTTTGTGCAGGTGCTATACAGATGTCATTGTTTTCAAAGCGGTGTTGTTTGGAAATCTAATAAAAAGTTTGTTATAAAAAAAATCAGCAAAATAATCAAGTAACAGTTGAAGTCCTAATGTTGTCCTTGACACAAGGACGGTATCATCTACTTATAAAAGGACTGGTAATGGGCAGGAACCTACACGGGGCGTCACACTGTTTTCCCAACAGCTCCTCCTCTAGGTCAATAAAAGGGGGTCCAAGATGCACCCCTGTCTAACACCTCAAATAATTGGGAAGCATTTGGTGCATTACCTGTCCTCCCCGAATCTTACAGACGCAGACATGTCCATATGATTGTCTCTCAAAAGGACATCTGAGCTGGATTAACACCTAAAGACAGCAACAATGACCACAGTTTAGAACGGCTAACCCGATAAGTAAATGCAAAGTCTGATCAATAGTACTCAGACCAGACCTGACCCCATACTGGGAGTTAGAGGTGATGTTTTTATTCTCGGCCCACAGAGGCAACCTTTCTAGGAGAACCTGACCCAAAAACGTAATGGTTGTATCAATCAGAGATATGGGCCTATAGCAACTTGGGTCAGCTTTTTTGAAAATTGGTACAATGATGGAATGGGACCATGAGCTAGGGGTCATTTTAACATGGCAGCAATAAGTATATTAGACAGGAGGGTGGCCAAGATGACTACATCTCTCCTGGAGCTTATTATCAGCTAAGTGCCTAATGACGCATGTAACTTCTTTGATTGAAAAAGAAAGGCTGGAGTTGCCCAGTACTTTTATACCAGTATTTTGAATTGAAGACTCCATCCCATCCTCAATTGAATACATTTGGAAAAAGTGATCATGCTATTTAGTTTCCACTATCACTGAGGACAACGTTAGGGCAGCCTCGGCAATTAGAAAAATATGGTTAAGAATTCTCCAGAAGGTAGCGTTATCATTAAGATCACTGGCTCTCATTGCTTGTTCCCAGGCATCATCTTTAAGGGAGTTTTATCTCCCCAGTACTTGGGGAATATTTAAGGGCCTTCATTAAGGCACAATGAGCTTTAGAACAAGGCTCATTAAACCAACGTGCACCCGTGGAGATAGTATGGCCTGACCTGGGTGTGGTGAGGGCAGCCCCCACACCAGCACTTATTACAGAAAAGGCATCTAGAATGCCTGTGAGGGCTTGATTTGGATTCTAGCTCATGGCTCCTCTGCCTAAACAGATGTGCACAAAACTCCTTTGGTATCACTTTACATAATTTCAGACATCTACCCTGGTCTGAAGAAGCCAGATGTTTAGTGGGAAGGGCCAGGGGTGGCGGTCTCTGGCACTGAAATGTTAATACTAGTGCTAAAGGATTATGATCACTCCAACAATTTGGTCTGGTAATCAAATAGAGAGCTAGGAAGGGGCGAGGAGATCAAGATGTAATCCGCAATGGATTCCGGCCCTCTTCCTTCATAGTTAGGGGCTACCCGGATGCTGGGTATAATCAGATTCAAGGATTGGATTAATAAATGAGTTGGGTCGGCTTGAGCCAATTGAAAATTATCCCCAGAGGGGAAATCCTGAAAGATGTGGCACTTTTTTAGACAAGGGTGACTGTTATTGATATGTATGAGGTGAAGCTTAGTCCCGGGACTGAAAAAAAGGGTCGTATATTTCTCTATTACCTCACCCAATGAAGAAATAACTTCAGAATAAGGAATGTATCCATTGTAATGATTAGCATTAAGATTGATTTATCTGGAAAAGTAAGTAGTACGGCCCCTATATTTGAACAATTTGTCTCCACCTCAGTCATAACACAGTTCAGGGACAAAGATATTAGAGTGCACAACCCCACCTTGGCTTGCCCCGAAGGAGATGTAATTGCTAGGTGGAAAGAAATGAGTGAAGTTATCCAAAAAAGGCATGTTATTAACAGACCAGGTTTCCTGGCGGGGCAATATATGACATGGTATGAAGAAGTCTAAACAATTCGGATCCCTGACCGCCTCCTCAAGCCCTGCTACATTCCATAAGAGAAAGCTAAGCTGATCATTGAAATCTGTCCCTAAAGAAAAACTATTGCCTCCCTCATCTTTCTTGGCAAACTCATCATCAGGCTCAATAGAGGGTAGTCAATCCACTTCCTCAAGAAAATCAAGAGCTTCAAATCTATTAGAGGAGAAAAGAGAGAAGGCAGGCATCCTTGGGCGCCTAAGATGTGTCTTGTGGGGACCTCAGATAGCCTGGGGACTAGTGGGCCTAGAAGTTCTCACATTGAGTGCAGGTCAGGGTTTATATAAAACCCCCAGCGGCCGCAGCCTAATGCTCGGAGAGGAGCCTTCTATCCCCTGAAAACAATGTAAGTTTCGACCAGTGACCCAACTAATGCTAAAGTTCACCACAATGCAATAACCATGGAACAATTTGGTGTCTCAACCAACCCAGCTTACCCTTTGTACCATGTTAATTTGTGTATTGCTAATAACATCAACCACAGCCCTCCTAGAGAGCCAATGTGTTACTTTGTTCTTTAGCTGTGAAAACCCTTCACTAGCATTTGACTTAAGTGGGGGCACATCTACCAGAACCACCACGTAGAGTGTGCAGTCAGGAAGAATATCTAATTAATAAGGCATCAGTGAGAGTCCTCTAGAGCCCGTCCCAGATGAAATTTCAGGATGAGCCCTTCGGAAGGAAGATGGGCCATGGCCATATCCTGGCTCTGAGGGATGAATGGAGGGGACTTTGTTGTGATTACCACCAGGGGGGAACATTTTTCCCATTAATGTGACCTCCCTGTGATAAGGCACCAGAACTAGCTAAGCTAGAGATGCGTTTAAGCTGGTTATTTACACCTGCCCCATGGTTACCAGACTCACTTGACAAAAGGTTCCCCAATAATCTATTGTTAGATATGTCAAAATCTATCAGGCTCGTGTTTAAAGAAAGAACAGCATCTCTAACAATATTGAATTCAGACCTCAAGTTCTCTAAAATGGCTTTGATATTAAAGAAACTAACAACAGTGGCAGTATTAATGTCCAGACGAATTCCCAGCTGATCCTTAAGTCTGTTTGCTTCAGTTGATGGAGTATCACCAATAGCTGAGAATGACAAAGATGAGCGGGATACATAATTAGTTATTGTCGCTTCCGGTAGGCCACCAAGGTGATTAAATTCAAGGGCCTTGTCTCCTTCTCAGAATGTAAATTAGTAGCAGGGGAATTTTGAACGTCTTAGTGACCACTATTTGCCATTCCGATTTGTTGGCTCTAGGAACTGGCAATGCGGGTACGTTTCTTTCGCTATTGAGGAAGTCTTCCACCTCCACAAAGAAGTCATATATTACTTGCAATACACAATTCTTGACCGCATGGTGCCTGGCTGGCGATTTAGGCTCCCTCCCAACTCCCAGCAAATTGTCAGTTGCCTTTCATTAACCCATTGGAAATAAAAACGGGCTAAAAACACTTGCCAACGAAAAGCAAATTATGGCATGGAGAAAAAGTCAGACAGTCAAACAGGCCGTAGTCACAATGGAGATAAAAAGTCCTTAACAGGGCCACAATACATCAAATGAGGCTTACTGAGAGGAGATCAGACAGAATGATACACAAGCATTTACAATGCAACGGTCTCGCCTTTGCAAATTTTAGAGCTATTGGCATTGTTAATGACAACATTTTCATTTATGTGTTGGGCTTGAAAAATGGCATTGTCATTTACAATGCCAATAGCTTAATCTCTCACAAATGCCACACACAAACACACAGAGCGCCACACACACAGAGCGCCACACACACACAGCGCCACACACACACAGAGTGCCACACACACACACACACAGCGTCACACACACACAGAGCGCCACACACACACAGAGCGCCACACACACACGCACAGAGCGCCACACACACACACACAGAGAGCGCCACACACACACACAGAGCGCCACACACACACAGTGCGTCACACCCACACACACAGAGCGCCACACACAGCACACACCCACAAACAGTGCGCCACACACAGCGCCACACACACACACACAGAGCGCCACACACAGAGCGCCACACACAGAGTGCCACGCACACACACACAGAGCGCCACACACACACACAGAGCGCCACACACACACACAGCCACACACACACACACACAGCCACACACACACAGAGCGTCACACACACACACAGAGCGCCACACACTCACACAGAGCGCCACACACACAGAGCGACACACACACACACACAACATAGTTGGAAAAGTATTTTAGTGCTCAACTCTCGCCTACTTATAGCAGCAAAGAGAAAAGCACAAACTACACCAAACAAAACTTACAAGGTGGGCCTTATGGGGCAGCAGTCGCTTTCTTCGTACAGTACATAGTATTGGAGTTGAAAGCCAAATGGAAATTATTTTTAAAGGACAAAACACAAGGCCAAACAAGTATGCTGTTAAACCCAAAAGAGAATGATGTTTAACACCACCGGCTGTGCAGCTTGAAGTATGAAATAAAACATCCACTCAAACAGAAATCTGTTCAACCTCCTGGCTCACTCGGCTAATCATGTTCTCGAGGTCGATTAAACCAGCACAAACAAGTTAGGCAATAGCAACAGCTGCTATTTACAGCGCTTCAATCGGAAAGTTGAAACACCAAGCACAATACAAAGGCATGCCTTTCACGTGATCCACCTGCGGCCTCGGCGGTTCAACATAAAGTAGGAAACGAAATATGCTGCTGGTAAGGAAGGCCTCACTTTAAAATACCTGATTGCAAATTTGAGCTAGCTTGTAAAGGCAGAAATAAGGAAAACAAGTGTTTAAAACAGATGTCGCCCTTCAAGCTGTGCAGCCAATCGGATTTCGATGGGGACCCCGCAGAGGGAGTGACAGGGGACTGGTAGGGGGTGCAGGATGGAGTGGAGACCTATGTGCGGGATACAGGGGGTGAGGAACAGCTAGAGCGCTGGAAGGAAATTCAGGAATGAGTGAAGACAGTCATGGGAGCGGGTTAATGTAATAGAAAGTGAGAACTACCCTGCCAGGGTATGATTATATGGTCCCTTCAGCGAGATCCAAAGAGTGGAGGGGGGGGGGGTGACATAGGTTAATGCTTCGGAGCCGATGATATATCAAACACATTCAGAGCAAATTGTGAAAAAGTAGAAAAGTTTTTATTTTTTTAGAAATAACAATTCATAAATAGAGTCCATGAAATAACTTTCTAAAGCATATATGCAAACACAGGAAAAATTGTTTTTCTCTTGGGGCTAAATAAGTATCATCATTAAAAGTTCATACAGGGAATAAGAGTTAATTAGCGTCTACACACTCCCACAGTCATTCACTAAACAAACATACACATCTCAATCTCTCTCACTATCGAAATAATGCAAACATACACATACAAGCATAGAAGGACCTAGGGGCCTGCAACATCACAATCAATGGTTGCTAGGGTAGAAAAAACAACATGGAGGCAGTTAAAGATGAGGTGCAGTAAGTAGTAATACTACACTGGAGGCCATCCATGTAGATCACGCCAACGCGCGTTTCAATGCAAGGCCAGTTTAGGCTGCATCTTCATCAGGGCATTGGAGACCAGGGAGGGGGACATACGCACTGTGAATAAAAAAGAGGTCTGTTATGTGTGAATCACATAATTGAATACATATTTAATACATGCAAATATGAATGAAATTTAAACAAGTCTTAATAAGCTAAGAATATAATTTCATTAGGCATATATATATATGTTGCAAAATGATTTAAGATGATAGACTCATTTGAAATGTATATCAAGGCTCCGAAGGCATAGTCACTCATGGCGTAAAAATTCTTACTATTTCTCCTCAATGGGAGGGACACAGTGGGCAACAACGGATAGACCCAGGACCAGCAGAAACAACCACACAGGCAATCTGAACATACATTTACTGAAGATTCAAGGTATTTACAAAGGGGTAAGGACACCTATAGAAAGGGGTTTTACATATGTGCCTGGAAATCACGAAAATTCGATCTTAACATCAATAGCGGAAGCCTCAAGGTGCCCATAAGGTGGTATTACAACTCATAAGGGTCTGTCAGGGTGGATTAATAGGGAGAGGATAATCTTACCACTTTTTTCATAGAAGAGCCTTATCATCATAGATTCTTCATTAATTCAGATGGGGTTCCCGCAGAAGGGGGTTTCTCACGGGTCTATATAGGTGAGAGCCAAACGAGCTTCCGGATTATACAGGTCCTATAGATGGCAAAGAGGATTTTTTATTATATGTATGTGAGGGGGTTCAAGTTTTTTTTTTTTAAGGGTGGACTTACCAAGGGTAAGGCCCAAGCTATTTAAGTCTAGGTATAATCTACGGGAAGAGCTTCAATTACATGGGGTTTATAGGAGGGTTTCTGAATCTAATGGGACAGGCGGCCAGATCAGATCATCAAATGTATAAATCAAGGAATATACCTAATGAGAAATTAGAGAGCGGGCACATCTTTTTCTGGTTTCCTTCACAGGCGGCGCATCCCATTAGAAAAGACTCTACAGAGGAAAATATATAGATTTGCATATAGCCAAACAAGGACGAGGGACAGGAGGTGTCCAGTTCCAATAAGAATCTAAGGTCTGATGGAACAAATAAAAGTCAGGGGAAAAGATAAGCTACCTGAGGGGAGAACCATATGCTGGTGAAGCCCTGTGAGAGTAGGTGATCACTTTAGGCATAATCTGGCAAGGTCAGGAATGAAGAGGCCAGATGGAAGGAATGGGGCAAACAGCAAGTCCCTGCCGGGAAAGAATAATGCTGTCAGTTTCTCAAGGTGTCATGCTCCTGAGGCATAAATGGAGGAGGGGAAGTGGGTAAATGGAGAACAATCTTACCCTGTAGCCGCCGGAATCGGCGTCCCGTACCGCGACCGGGCTAAGGGGCGGGACCCTTCAGTATCCACTTGGCAATCAGGAGAGGCCGGACATAAAGATCTGTCAAAAAGAGGGGCCAGAATAAGACCGGTAAGCGCCAAATATAAAAGCGGTCAGGGGCAGAGTTTAGCGGGACACTATAGGGTCCTTACCTGGATAAGGAGAAGAGCAGAGATAAGTCGCAGGGTCGGCGTCCTCTCTCGCTGGCGGCAGGACAGAGACAAAACATTTCAGAAAGGCTCTTCCTTTTAAGCCGGTTTGGGGATAGGAAACAGCTGCGAGACACGGCGTCAGTGTCAATTTCCATGAAGGATAAAAGACAGCCAAGACAGCGGTGCCGCGGGGAGAGCTCGGTCTATATGGCAGCCATCTTTGAACGGGCACAGAATCATAGGGAAATATACAATAATAGGGAAATATACAATAAAAATCCTCAGAGGGGCATAGGAATCAATAAGGAAGGATCCATTGTGTACATAGGAAACTGCCTGGGGAAAGGGGCGAAAAACGCCGCGAGGGCAGGAAGTGGGAGCTCTTTAATGAGGGCTCAGATCACAACCGAGGGGATGAAGTTAAGTAGGGTAGCCATCTTGGAAAGGAGTCTCACGTGTGCAAAATATCACCAAGTGCAGATAGGGCAGGGAAGACAAGGATAGCTAAATAGGGAAAACTTGCAGAAAGATTTCATATGGGTATTTTCACAGGAACATGAATCAGGTAAAGGGGGAGTTCACAGAAGGGCATTAGACCAAGGACATTCTTCATTGTGTCCTTTGCTGACAGAGTTGAACATGAAAATCCAAAAGACCTCTCTTTTCTTGCGGAGGTTGGTGGTGTCAATTCCAGGTTGGGCCATTATTTTTTCCAAGATGAACCAGCGAAGGTACTTTTCATTGTGGCCTTTTTCTAGCCAGTGGGAAACTAATTTGGCAGACATTTTTTTGTTTCGAATGTTAGATTTATGTTCCCCGATTCTCAGTTGGCATTCGCGTCCAGTTTCACCAACATATGCCAGATTACATGGGCAAAGAATGATATATACAATGTTGGCAGTTCGACAGTTGGTCATTCTTTTGTTTCGGGCCACCGATAAAGTGCGTTCAGTAGTACTCACAGAGTCGCCTATGATGGCGTGGGGGCACGCATGACATGTGCCGCACCGGTGGTTGCCAAAAATGGGCTCAGCATTGGTAATCGCAGTCTGGAGGCAGGTCGAGGTCCCCAGTAATTTTCCCCTGACCAAGTGGTTTTTTAGGTTTCTATTTCTCTTGATTGCGAATATGGGCCGGCTGAGGGGGGTTAGTTCCTTCTCCAAATTGAGGAGGTGCCAGCTGGAGTTGATGGCCTGTCGGATTTTGTGGTTCATGTTGGAGTGACGTGTAATGTACACTAGTCTTTCCTATGATTTGGACACTGGGGGTTCGAACATCAACTCCCGATTCGCATATCTGGCTCTTTTAAAGGAGTCCTTGATGAGCTTTCTAGGATAGCCTCGATGGAGTAGTTTCTCTTTCAGGATATCCGATTGTTGTACATAGTCATTAATGTCAGTGCAGTTTCTCCTAATTCGTAGGAACTGACTGTAGGGAATGCTGTCTTTTTGATTCCTGGGGTGAAAGCTGGAGTATTGTAACAAGATATTCCTGGCGGTGGGCTTGGTGTAAAGGGACACTTTTAGGGAGTTGTCAAGATGTTCGACCCAGATGTCCAGGAATTCAATCCTTTGATGGCTGTGGTGACTGGTGAAGCGCAGATTGGGGTCCGCTGCGTTCAACCATGATGTGTATTCCTCCAGGGTCGTATGGTCCCCCTTCCAGATTAGAAAGACATTGTCGATAAATCAACGCCATCCTGGGAGCGGGAGCTGGAAAATGTGGTCCATCAACGGGTCTGGGGTTAGAAACAGTCGGGGGGGACCGAGGCGCCCTGTGCGAGGACTGTGGGGGCAGGAGCAAGATTCACCGCACACTCCCACCCGCCCGCAGCATCGCTTACCTTGTCCCCGGCGCCCCCGCTGTGCAGCAGCAGCTTGGGGCTGGTGGTGGGGCGCGGGCTGCCCTGGGGGGCTCCTTGGCCACCACACCCCAGGAAGAGGGTGAGAGCGGGACGGAGGAGAGCTGCGGGAAGGGGGAGGGCAAGAGCGGGATGGAGGAGGGCTGCGGGAAGGGGAAGGCGAGAGAGGGACAGAGGAGGGCTGCTGGAAGGGGGGAGGCAAGAGCGGGGCGGAGGAGGGCTGTGGGAAGGGGGGGAGGGGAGCCGAGCCGAGCAGCTCCGGAAAAAACGGCGCAGCACGTGCTGCCGGGAGTGAGACCACGCTGAGGCTCAACATTAATAAAAGGAACGGTGGGGGAAATAATTACAAGCGCTGCACTACCAAAGAAACACAAGTTCCCCCTCTGTACCTGGGCCGCGATGCGCTGTGTGGAGAGGAGGCAGAGTCTGCTCACGCTGCCTGCACGCGCCAGTCGGCCCTCTGATTGGTTAATAATGAACACCAATCAGAGAGCTGACTTGAGCGTGCAAGCAGCTTGATGAGGGGCTGCTCTCTGCCGATGACGTCAGGGAGAGAAAGAACACCCAAAACACACCCCGAATACCGTCTTGAACTGAGTGATGCCCCTCTCCTCCAATGCCTGGCCTCCGTTTAGGAAGCCAGCCAATGGAGAAGAGGGGCGGGTTCAAGCCCCTACACTGTCAACATAAGATCTCGCCCTGCGACTGCTCAAGCGCAGCCTACGCAGGTATCGACCTAATAAAGGCAAGGGGGGTGGGAAGACGGGGGGGTTGCCCTGCCATCCCTCTTCCTGATGCTGACGGGCCCGCCCTTGGCCCGGGATTTGCGCGGGCGCATCACACACAGCGGTAAAGGGCTTCGCGATTTATGGCGTGTTGTCCAGAGGTCATACCCCTTCCAGCAACAGCAGAGTCCTGGGACAGGAAACCAACCCCCCTTGAAATGCCTCACTGCATCCCGTGCAACAGTGAAGGGCTTCGCTCTTTATAGCGCAAGAGACCAGAGATCATGACCCCTCCAGCAACAGCAGACTGCTTGGACAGGTAGTCCTCAAGCAATACCTCAGCACATCACGCCCAGCAGTCAAGGGCTTTGTGCATTATAGCAACCGGGGACTAATTAGTAATTACACAGTACCGGGGCGATTTTACTGCACGGAAATGGTGAAATCGCTAAGTGATTTTCCTGTGCTGTTACATCAACTCGTAATTTGGGCATTTCTTATTTGATCGGCAACAGGAGTAACTTTGTTTTCAGTTTTGCCCTGTGAGAGTCTTTGACCTTAAATGGGTCTCTTCTGTTAGGATAATTCGAAAGCATGATTGGCTCCAACTGGTTGTATATCCGAATATTGTCAGAAAGAACATCTGATATAAATATGGATTCGTAAACATTGGCGGACACCATAGCTCACGGGTGCCGGGGCGGGATGAGGGGGTGACGCGTGAGAATGCGCATAATTAATAACGCAATGTGATTGGTAACCTCCCCTGACGAATCACAACGCTGTAATACAGCGCAGGGATTGATTTTCAGTTTCCTGGTTTGACACTCAACCAGGGAATGGGGACCTGGGCATGTTCTTAACGCAGGCACCCTGCATGGAGAACAGGGAAAGTACACATTACTGGTTTGGGCAGCCCCAGAGGGCCGACCAAACAGTCATTGCGCAACTTAGGAGTGGGCAAACCGCTCCTCTCCTGCCTTCAGTGCCGGACTGGCCATAGCGGGCACCAGGCAATCCCCCGGTGCGCCGCAAGGGTGGGGGCTGTTTTTTTTTACAGGGCCGTTTTTGCAGCATAGCTGCAAAATCATCCCTGTACCAAAAATGGGCCAAAATCTGGCCCCGGCAAAGAGCTCGGCGGTACTCCCCCCCCCCCCCACTCCTCCCCCCTGAGTGGGGAGGGGGGAGGGGGGCAGCCAAGCACTGTGCCAGGGCCGGTAGTGGTTCCCAGTCTGGCCCTGCCTGCCCTGCTTCTAGAGCAGAGCAGCCCCGCCCGCCCTCAAAGCAGCACAAACATAAAATGATACCAGAAAGTTATTATCATTTTATGTTTCCTCTTCTCGCTCTGCTTGAAAGCAGTGGGGCGATGATCCTCCGCCATAGCAGAAGAGCCGCCACTGTTCCCAAATATCTTTTGAAAAATATCATCCCATTGGATGTAGATTATTTCATTATCTGTAATGGGGTGATACATTTGGAAGACAATCACACCCTCCTACGTGATCCTCAAAGCAGAACGTGAATACCATAAGCTGTACACATTTCTTAGCAACCTTTTCATTGTTTGGTCATGTTCCCATATCATCTTGTACCTATTTATTTATTTAAATTGCCCTGGCATCTCTTGGATCTAAACCATAGTAATTAAAAGAATAATAACACTAGCTACGTCCTGGGTGAGCTGGCGGTTGCCCTGACCAGTGAGGGAGATCCACTGGCTTTGTGAGGAAGAAAGAAAAACTTTTTTCTATAACAGTTCAAAATGGCAGACAGATAGATCTCCCAGAATGAACCTTGAAATGTATATAATTGTATACATGGAAGATGATGTAGAGCCTTTGAATTAACACGTGATAAAAGAAAGGGATACCTGCTCTCTCAAACCTATTTTATAAACCCCTCACATCTTTGGTCCGAGGTGAACACATCTTTTTTGAATTTTTATATAGCCAAACTTGACCCGAAAATCAGGTATCAGAGCGCTGTACATAAGCACCAGTGGCATTACATGAAGACACATTCATTTTGTTAGGTTTGGGGTGGTTAAGTGATTTGACCAGGAAGTACAGAGTCCCTACCGAGACTCGAACTCAAATCCCTTGCTCGGAGATCGACCGCCCTAGCAATTAGGCTACATCCTTTACTTGGGACAATGTTATCTTTATAGCTGACCCTGAATATACCATCCCGAGAGAGATGAAAAAGGTTCAGGAATTTAGGCTCTTTTTCCAGACTTACTATTATTTGAAACATGTCTGGTGTGTTCCTTATTAGTATCTTCTCACTTTAAGTAAAAGTGAAATATCATCTTCAAGTTTGTGCATATGTGGTTTGAATACCTCGGAACAATTATTACAAAAAAGAGGGAACAATTAATTGAGAATAATTCGCCGATACTTCTAGACTGATTTCGATAAGATGTCCATCACTGGAACACCCTCTCTGTTTTTCATTGGTTTGCAAGGGCAAACCAAGGTGGTTTTATTATAAAGTACTCGAAAGTAAATGCCATGTCATACTATCTTTCTAACTTTACAAAAAAC
The DNA here is from genome assembly GCF_964263255.1 of Lissotriton vulgaris. Classification (NCBI taxonomy): domain Eukaryota; kingdom Metazoa; phylum Chordata; class Amphibia; order Caudata; family Salamandridae; genus Lissotriton; species Lissotriton vulgaris. The sequence continues at coordinate 1,323,444,291 of NC_141687.1, read as the reverse complement.
AAGGGAAACTCATGGCTATCTAGGGATCAGTGGAACATAGTGCTTTAAAGGAACAGAGTCCCTAAGCAGAACATATTTAAGGTTTTTAACTGGGAAAGCAGTTATGCCCAGACACACTGTCCATTAGAGTAAATAAAATCCCATTTACTAAGCAATTCAGTCATATCGGTGGGTGGAAACAAAAACGACACACAATTTTCAGGCAATAATGTATGACATAAATCAAAAGGTTGGATAGTCATAATTAAATCTGAAGCAGCACTTCTGCCCCTATGTTCATTACTCTGTTCATTATTTTAGGGTCCATGCACAAGAGTCGACGAAGTTTCATACCTTACAAAATAACAGAATCAGCATTAAGACAATTACAAATCATGCCCCAGAATGTATCTATAATGGTAAGAGAAAATAACTGAAAGAGAAGAAAAGAAGGAAAAAGGAAGAGTTAATTGCCAACGAGATCTATATGGATCCCACATTCGTCCATGTGTGTGGGGGGGTAGGTGCTAAGGGCAAGATAATATGTGGCTCCCATTTAAGGGAACATACACCATACAGGGGCCCAAAAGGGGGCCAGACGCTATTGCCTAAAACAGGAGGTAGAAGGTATCAGGGTTTTACCTCAATATTAAGCGGTTGTACACCACCGAAGAATGAGGTGGAAAGTCAGTTCTCAATACGAGCCGAGCCATGAGTGCGTATATGCTTCTCAGAGGCTGTTAGACAAGAAAATTGTTAGTAAAAAATATGAAACCAAGAACTTCACCAAAGTGCTTAATTAAGAAAGTGGTAGAATATACCTCAAGTAAGAATAATACCACACCACGGACAGCTTCTGAAGGAAAGAATATAGGTATCAATTGATTGCCGTCCTGAGTGTTCACTCGGCTGGAAAGCTAAGAAAGAAGAATTAAATAATGTAACCAATGCAGTGGAAGTCCCAGTAAATTCGTAAGCCCTTTGTAGGATACATAACATACCCATAGGCCAGAAGGATGCATCCATGGCCAGGAGCTTACGCATCAAGCGGCTGCAATGGAAGGAACTCCGCTGTGAAGATAAAAGCCGGCATGTAGAGGCGCTCGGGAGGCGGGTTTCAAGGAACTTAGAGGTCCATTAGGATGGCGGACGGATGCATGACCGCAGTGCTGGAGGCGGCAGAAAATGCACCTCACTGTCCGCCAGCAGCGGGCCTTCCATCCGCCATATTAGGGAGGCGAACTGGGCACATTTACCGTCCGCCGCGGAAACACGTGAACCGCCGAGGGAACACACCAGACACCACGGCGGACGGAGCCAATCCAGCCTCACCGCCATGCGGAATGATGTCCCGACCGTCCGCAATATTACGTAGTCGCAAACAAACCAGAACACACAACAAGCACGGACACTGACAAAGTACACAACATGAGTAACTGCCTTTATTTAACATCACAAAGATAGCACTCTGATGTACCCAGGAGCCAGCCCAGTGGCCAGTACACATTGCAGAGCATGTCCATGAGAAGCTGCACAACCATAGGGCAACAGGCAGCAAAGTTCCAGGCAGGCCAATGAGAGAGTGCAGAGCATGTCCATGAGAAGCTGCACAACCAAGGGGCAACAAGCAGCACAGTTCCAGGCAGGCCAATGAGAGAGTGCAGAGCATGTCCATGAGAAGCTCCACAAGCAAGAGGCAACAAGCAGCACAGTTCCAGGCAGGCCAATGAGAGAGTGCAGAGCATGTCCACGAGAAGCAGCACAACCAAGGAGCAACAAGCAGCACAGTTACCATAGAGCCTGTGGCTAGAACACAGCAGTTAAATCTGAGGCAGCACAAGTGAGGGGCAAAGTGCATCAACAGTCCATGGTTCAGAACAGAGCAGGTCTATCTGGGACAGCACAAGTGAGGGGCACAGTGCATCACATTACTAACAGGGCCAGCAGCCAGAACAGAGCAGGTCCATCTGAAGCAGCACAAGTGAGGGGCAAAGTGCATCAACAGTCCATGGTTCAGAACAGAGCAGGTCCATCTGAGGCAGCACATGGGAGGGGCAAAGTGCATCAACAGTCCATGGTTCAGAACAGAGCAGGTCCATCTGAGAGAGCACAAGTGAGGGGCACAGTGCATCACATTACTAACAGGGCCAAGGGCCAGAACAGAGCAGGTCCATCTGAAGCAGCACAAGTGAGGGGCACAGTGCATCACATTACTAACAGGGCCAGTGGCCAGAACAGAGCAGGTCCATCTGAGGCAGCACAAGTGAGGGGCACAGTGCATCACATTACTAACAGGGCCAGTGGCCAGAACAGAGCAGGTCCATCTGAGCAGCACATGGGAGGGCACAATGCAGCAGCAGAACAGCAACAGGGCAGTGTTCACAACAGAGCAGGTCCATCTGAGACAGCACAAGTGAGTGGCACAGTGTATCACATTACTAACAGCTGTTATTGGGGAGGAAGGCCTATGGGTTACTGCAGTGCGAGTTGGATCGAAGGTACTATAGGAAGGCAAGGTATAAGATCATTGAAGGCGTCTGGAGAACTTGAAAAGCTATTAGTAAAATTATGAAGATCCCCAAAATAAACACCAATATAAATCTCTTGAAATCTAACCTATTTCCACATTTGGGCCAAAGGGCATATTGTACTGTATGGAGAGAGCATGGGATAAGATGCCTGGGTGATATCATGAAAGGCGGTGCTGTCCTTAGCTTTGACGAGATACAGAAGAAATATGGGATCCCCGGTAGCCACTGGATTTTATATGAATAGGGCTATCCCACTGTTGCTAGAAGGGCTATCCCATTGTTGCTAGAAGGGCTATCCCACTGTTGCTAGTAGGGCTATCCCACTGTTGCTAGAGGAAAGTGTGTTGAGGAAAATCGAATCCACATTCATTAGGTTTGTTTGGCAGTATGGTAAAGTTAGACGCTCAATTAATCACATGTCACTACCTTGGGACAGGGGAGGCCTGGCTATGCCGAACCTTAGATTATATCATCTGGTATGCCTCCTCACACAGATGAACATACTGATTCAACCGGACCCCCTACCATCTGAAGATCAAATTAAGAGTCAGGACCCTCCCTCTATTTTCGAGCTGTTATTGGGGAGGAAGGCCTATGGGTTACTGCAGTGCGAGTTGGATCGAAGGTACTATAGGAAGGCAAGGTATAAGATCATTGAAGGGGTCTGGGGAACTTGGAAAGCTATTAGTAAAATTATGAAGATCCCCAAAATAAACACCAATATAAATCTCTGGAAATCTAACCTATTTCCACATTTGGGCCAAAGTGCATATTGTACTGTATGGAGAGAGCATGGGATAAGATGCCTGGGTGATATCATGAAAGGCGGTGCTGTTCTTAGCTTTGACGAGATACAGAAGAAATATGGGATCCCCGGTAGCCACTGGATTTTATATGAACAAATTGCTCAAACATTATCAGCTTACAGACCAAAGATCCTGTTACCCCCAGATAGCCAATTGGTTGAATATTTAAAAAAAGGGGGAAAGAAGATAGGTACAGCCTACAATATCTCGCTGCCGGGCCTCAGAGATGATCTGGAAAAAACAGAGGTCACATGGGCGCAAAAATTGGGGGATCCGGATGTTGATATAGACCTAGCACTAATCTTAAGTAAGAAAGTATTTCGAGCATCAAATTTGAGGTCTCAACATTATAAGACTTTGTTTAACCTCCACTATACCCCAGCGAAATTGTATGGGTGGGGACTTAGAGAAGACGATAAATGCCCCAAATGTAATACAGGTCCGGCAGATCTACTGCACATGTTTTATTACTGTCCCAATCTGGTTTTAATACGTAGTGAGATAACTCTGTTTTTGGAGGGGCTGCTAGGCATTAACATCAACCTATCCCCTACCCTGGTTCTCACAGGGACAGACAACAAACATAATGTTGGGAGAGATACCCAAGCATTATTGTTCATTGCAGTAGCGGTATTACAAATTCTTATCTCGGCTGGGTGGAAGGATACTGTCGCTCCTACATTTCATATGTGGCTGTCCAGATTGTTAGGTATGCATAATTTAGAGGCATGTCTATACGAATTTAAGGGGAGGATAGCGCAAGAATTTGGTAGAAATATCTGGGAGCCTCTGAAGAAATGGAGGAACTAACAAAAATAAAAGTTTTATGAATGCATTATCTATGAATGTTTTAAGCCGATAAATGTGTTTATATTAGAAATATGAATTTTCCATGAGTTACGAAGGTATTTATACTGTTTTCGAATTATGCTGACTAATTTATTGCACATTCTGAATTTTATATCTGTATAATGTATCAATTGAATATGTATTGGATATTAATGGAATTACACCTTATTTCTCAATAAAAAAAATAAAAAAAAGCAATACAGGAAAACCAACAAGGAACATCATTAAAATATGTTTTATCCTCTTTAATAAACTGAAAGCAATAAATACACGATAAAAAAAGCAACAACAAAAAAGCAACAGGGCAGTGTTCACAACAGAGCAGGTACATCTGAGGCAGCAGAAGTGAGGGGCAACGTGCATCAACAGTCCATGGTTCAGAACAGAGTAGGTCCATCTGAGAGAGCACAAGTGAGGGGCACAGTGCATCACATTACTAACAGGGCCAGCAGCCAGAACAGAGCAGGTACATCTGAGGCAGCACAAGTGAGGGGCACAGTGCATCACATTACTAACAGGGCCAATGGCCAGAACAGAGCAGGTCCATCTGAGGCAGCACAAGTGAGGGGCAGAGTGCATCACAATACTAACAGGGCCAGTGGCCAGAACAGAGCAGGTACATCTGAGGCAGAACAAGTGAGGGGCACAGTGCATCACATTACTAACAGGGCCAGTGGCCAGAACAGAGCAGGTCCATCTGAGGCAGCACATGGGAGGGCACAATGCAGCAACAGAACAGCAACAGGGCAGTGTTCACAACAGAGCAGGTACATCTGAGGCAGCACAAGTGAGGGGCAACGTGCATCAACAGTCCATGGTTCAGAACAGAGCAGGTCCATCTGAGAGAGCACAAGTGAGGGGCACAGTGCATCACATTACTAACAGGGCCAGCGGCCAGAACAGAGCAGGTCCACCTGAGAGAGCACAAGTGAGTGGCACAGTGCATCACATTACTAACAGGAACAGTGGCCAGAACAGAGCAGGTCCATCTGAGGCAGCACAAGTGAGGGGCACAGTGCATCACATTACTAACAGGGCCAGTGGCCAGAGCAGAGCAGGTCCATCTGAGGCAGCACATGGGAGGGCACAATGCAGCAGCAGAACAGCAACAGGGCAGTGTTCACAACAGAGCAGGTACATCTGAGGCAGCACAAGTGAGGGGCAAAGTGCATCAACAGTCCATGGAACAGAACAGAGCAGGTCCATCTGAGGGAGCACATGGGAGGGCACAATGCAGCAGCAGAACAGCATCAGGGCAGTGTTCACAACAGAGCAGGTCCATCTGAGACAGCACAAGTGAGGGCACAGTGCATCACATTACTAACAGGGCCAGTGGCCAGAACAGAGCAGGTACATCTGAGGCAGCACAAGGACGTGTGTCATACGGACAGTCCCATGGACAAGAATATTGCAAGGGTGGTTACAATGAACAGTACATCAAGTACAATGAGATTTGAGTGATGGGAACTGCACCTCACAGCACAGAATCAGGTGGACTGTGGGACCTCGTAGCTTCGGACACAGTGGCAGGACCTGATACAAGAGTGTGAGAAACAGCCACAGCTCTAGTGACTGACACATGAGCGACAGACATTGACACACTGCCAGGACCTGATACAGGAGTGTGAGAAACAGCCACAGCTCTAGTGACTGACACATGAGCAATAGACCCTGACACACTGCCAGGACCTTTCCCGAACACTGACCAACAAATACCATGCCAGCATCTGAGACATGAGATTGGCCGACACCCACAGTGGCAGTACCTGAAACAGGAGAGGGCACAACTGACATAGTACTACTACATGAGGCATGACAGCGAACAACAGACACAGTGCCACTATCTGACACATGAGAGTGAACTGCAGCTGACCCACTAGGACCACTGAAATGATGAGCTACAGGGCTGTATGGGCCAGGAGGCAGGGGGGCACTGGGAGCTGGGGAACGCTGTAGTTGTGCGACATTGGGGTGGTCAGGTGTTACCGGTGTATGTTTCCGTTTTTTTGGGGATTCGGAAGGGCGCCCTGGACATGACTGGACTGGTAAATCGTGCGGGCTCAACTGAAACATCACCCATCAAAGTTGGATCATGTGCATGTGTGGGTCTGCTCTCTGGGGACGTGCTGCAACCTGCTTGACGCTTGCTCTCGCCCTGCCTTCTGCCCTCTGCATCATGTGTAATGGGGGATGCAACAACAGTATACTCCTTCCTCTGCCTCACTGGGGTGTGGATGGGAGTAGAGGTATGGGGGGCCTCCACCTCTGACACATGTGGTTTACGTTCCTTCACCAACACCAGCTTCAGGGGACGCATGGGTGATGGATGTCTGTCCTTTTTGGATGTCCTGTCCATCTGAGACGCCTTGGCCCTGGGAGGTGCCTGCTCCCTGGGAGTAGCCTTGGCAGTGGGAGACGCCTTGGCCTTAGGAGGTGTCCTGTCTTTGGAACGTGCCTTATCCGTGGGCGGTGCTCTGTCCCTAGGAGGTGCCCTGTCCATTGAAGGTGCCCTGTCCTTGGGAGGTGCCCTGTTCTTGGGAGGTGCCCTGTCCTTTGTAGGGTCCTGCTCCTTGGGGGGTGCCCTGTCCTTGGGAGGTGCCCTGTCCTTTGTAGGGGCCTGGTCCTTGGGAGGTGCCCTGTCCTTTGTAGGTGCCTGCTCCTTGGGAGGAGCCGTGTCCGTGGGTGGTGTCCTGTCCTTTGCGGATGCCCTGTCCTTGGTCTGTGCCTTGTCCATGAGATGTGCCTTGCCCTTGTGAGTACCTTTTGAGGGGGATGCCTGTGTGTCCCGTGAACCTGTGCCCCCCATCACCCCTTGAGGGTCCTGTGTCATCTCCAGGGTAGCTGATATTGTGTTCTGTGAAAGATTTCCCTTTCCCAGGGGGTGGTGTCTGTGGCCTCCGTTGCCTGCCTTGCTGCCTGTGGCTGCTTCTAGTGCAATACCCTGAAAATGATGCATGTTCTGAAGTGTCACTCTCCCCTGAGACAGTAAGTGGTGTGGATGGGGGACTGAAGTAGAACCTTGTCCCTGTGACTGTTGAATGGCTGCAGACACTGTGTTGATAAGGACTGTACTGTCCTGTGGAGACCAGCAACATCACCATGCATCCCCTCCATGAATGCTACCACCTGCCCCAACTTCCTATCGTGAGCCAGGAATGCATTTATCATGTTTGTTTGCCATACACACAGCTGTCGCAGCAGATCAACCGCCTTAGCACTAAGGGCAGTTTGTGTCACAGGGGCAGGGTCAGCGGTGCCTGTACCAAAGGCCACTCTGCTCCCCCTACTCTTGCGAGCACGAGCAGTACTTTTTGCAGTTGGTGGCAGTGTGGGCCCAGTGTGCTGTGTATCGACTGAAGGTGTCCACTCCCTGTGTCTATCAACAGTGCTGACTCACCACCGCTGTCTGAAGATGATGACGATGGTGTCTCCACATGTGAGTCCTCAGGGATAGTTCTGTCCCCCTCTCCGGCGCTGCTCTGTTCCATCTCAGTCTGTGTTTGTGTGGTCTCTGATCTGGATGGATTGCCACCACTTCCCTCCGTCGTTTGTCTGTCAGTGCCTTCGTCCAAAGCTGAAAGAGAGAGATCAGAGGTATACCTAAGTGCCACATTCACTAACTGCAAATTACATAATCCAAACTTCCTTGACTGCTGGACAACATGTCGAACCCATCCTGCACATGAATCACCCCTCCCAGACATCCTCATGTCAAAGAATTAGTGCCCCCTGTGACACATGTACATCAAACAAACTGGGCAAGTGCATTCAGACCACCACACATGTGATTACATGGGACCACATACATGAATGACATGTCCTGGGCCCCTGCACTACAATGCAACTGGTATGTCCAGCTGGCTGACATGGATGCTGACTCTCACTCCGATAATCCAACAACATGCAATAGAAGCACACCATATACACCATGGATGTCACTACTGTGTCTGACCAGCAATACATGCATGCACTCCCAAGTCACAAACCCATGTCAGTGTGCTCACCGTAGTTTGCTGATGCTCCCCTCTCAGCCATGCGGCCAGGTCAGTATGTGTCACAGCTATGATACGTAGCATTAGAGAGGTCATGGTATGTCGTGCGAGCCGGCCTGATCTTGGAATCAGCCCCAGTGTCATCTCCGCCACAGTCTTGCTGAGCCCGGAGATGTCGTCCCACCGCTTGTGGCAGTGTGTGTGTCGCCTGTTGCACACCCCCACTGCCCGTACATCACGTGCTATGGCCCTCCACATGGCCTTGCGATGGTGCAGCTTGACCTACCATAATGGGAGACAAGAGGGGGCAAGTCAGATAAAAGTTGGCCATTCACACAGATAGAAGGTACAGGTATCTGTCATCAGCCATGCACAGTACAACATATGTGACTGACAGGACAGTATGGCATTAGTCCATCATGGATAGCAGGTGAGGCACACACACACAAGATAGCTGTGATCCGTCGTGACACAGCACAGCCACAAGACTACACATGTCATGTTTGTTACCCCTCAAAGATAACACTGCGCAGCATAGAGGTCAATCATTCAGTGACAGAACCAGGAACACATCACAGCGTTCCTGGCCTGCTGGGGCATACCCACACTGCCTCCCACAGAACACCACCCAGATTGCAGACACCAGGAGTCAGGGACCACCTCATGCACACCAACATGTCCCCCACTGCACTTACCACCTGTCCTGGGGCACCGTAGAGACGTTCATAGTGGCTGAGCACACCGTCCACAAGGATCTCCAGCTCCTCTGCACTGAAGGGACGGGACCGGATCGGTCCAACGCCCGGCATGGCAAGGTCCAGGACACTAGCACAACAGCAACAGTTGGTGGAGTGGGCAGCAGCAGCAGGTAGAGGTGATGGATGCAGGCAGAAGTTGGTGGAGTGGGCAGCAGCAGCAGTTAGAGGTGATGGGTGCAGGCAGCAGTTGGTGGAGTGGGAAGCAGCAGCAGGTAGAGGTGATGGATGCAGGCAGCAGTTGGTGGAGTGAGCAGCAGCAGCAGGTAGAGGTGATGGGTGCAGGCAGCAGTCGCTGGAAGCAGTGGATGTGTGGTGCTCAGACTCACACATTTATAGGGCCCTGAGCTGATATCAGTGGCACACGTCAGCAGCAATTGGTGTTCCCGGGCTGCCTCATTCAAAATTAGCCAATGACTGGCTCCGCTGTGGCGGTGCACGGCTTCCGCATGTTTGAAAATCGCTTACGCGTCCCGCGGTACCTGTTTCCATTGGCTGCAAGTGCAAGGACCATCACGTTCACACACCGCCAACCGCATGTGTGTGCTACCACGATGGTGCATCATTTGAAATACATCACTTGCTGGCATCGCAATGGCGGAGCACGCATTCCGCGGGGGTGGGGCAGGCTAACAGATACATATGAAAGTGCAAGTGGCAATGCCAGTTGTTATCCCCCCCATTCAGTCACATAGCGACACCCACCGCCCGGACCCGGCGGTGAGGCACCGCCCATGCCCATGCCCATTCAGTCCAGGGGCCCGCCATGCAGATAGCGGTACCCACCGCCGTTCCCCGGTGGTGAGTCACCACCCATGCCCATGCCCATTCAGTCCAGAGGCCCGCCATGCAGATAGCGGTACACACCGCCGTTCCCCGGCGGTGACTCACCACCCATGCGGTGGGTAACCACCCATGCCCATTCAGTCCAGGGGCCCGACATGCAGATAGCGGTACCCACCGCCGTTCCACGGCGGCGAGTCACCGCCAGGGAACGGCAGTAGGTACCGCTATCTGCATGGCGGGCCCCTGGACTGAATGGGCATGGGTGGTTACCCACCGCATGGGCGGCGAGTCACCTCCGGGGAACGGCGGTGGGTACCGCTATCTGCATGGAGGGCCCCTGGACTGAATGGGCATGGGCGGTTACCCACTGCATGGGCGGTGAGTCACCGCCGGGGAACGGCGGTGGGTACCGCTATCTGAATGGTGGGCCCCTGGACTGAATGGGCATGGGCGGTTACCCACCGCATGGGTGGTGAGTCACCACCGGGGAACAGCGGTGGGTACCGCTATCTGCATGTAGGGACATACCAACTGCCATTTCACGATGTAGATTTAAATGTTGTGGAAAACCTGCCCCGCCCACGCGGCATGCGTGAACCTCCATCGCGGTGCCAGAAACTGGATGCATTTGAAACATGCACCCTAGCGGCAGTGCACGCATAACCGCGCCGGTGTGTCCCCGCCATGGCACCCTATTCAACAGCCAATGGGAAACGCATTTGAGGAGGCTGAATGCAAGTTTTGAAATTGCGGCAGGCGTGCACTGCCAGTGCGAGGCCAATTACTGCATGGTCAGGCACACATTCCGTGTTGGTAAGGGGACATGGGTGGCTGAGCAGGTACATGGTACCTGCCAACACATCATGCTGTGGCGCGGGTGCTGTCCAAGGGTGTCCATTGTCTACCATGATCATGCAACAGGGCAGTGCTAATATTGCAAGTTACACACCCAGACCAGTGCTGAGTGCACATGCCAGGCCAGTGCACATCTCTGACAATGTAGTGATGTGATGGCTCACATGTGACATGGGTTGTTGGTTTACATTGACACAGTTCATTGTTACCATGGACCTGAAGATTGTGTTACATGTGTCACTGTGCATGGTATGTGCAACGACATGTGATGATGTGATGGATGCACTATGAATTTGTTGCTGTGTGATGTGTGCCTGATGGATTGCCCTCTCATGTGTCCTTGTCCAGCCTATGCAAGTCTAGTCAGAGGTGAATGACCTCATGGACTGTGTATTTATTTATTGGCATGGTGCAGTATAAAGATTGTGGCCTGTGTGGATGCAGATCCACACATGAGGTGTATGTTGCACAATCAAGGCTGTCTGTGCTACATGTGGGAACGTGCCTTTGTGCATACACATGTCTGTGACGTCATTGTGGGGATGTCAATGTGTGGCAAGTCTACAGGTGTGCCATTGTTGTGTGCCAGGGCCAACCCACATGTAGTCTGTGGTACCATCACTGGTGATGTCAGTCATTGTTATTGCTGTGTCTGTCATGAACACAAATGTGGTACAGCTGTGTTGTGTTTACAATTGACATATGCTACCATCCTAGGAGGGCTCCGAATGTGCACCGTCCATACACTGTGCTGGAGGACATTGTGGACGACGAGGTGATACACAGATTCCGCTTGGACCGTCCCACATTGCAGATCCTGGTTGCCCAACTGGAGCCCCACCTGCAGCCATGCAGGGAATATCCCGGGGAAATCACACCAACGGCCAAGGTGATGGCGGCACTTCACTTCTTCGCTATTGGCACTTTCCAGCACACAATTGGTACAGCAGGGGGGATGTCCCAACCCATGTTTAGTGTGGTACTGCGTGATGTCCTGGCAGCCATGATGCTGTTTAAGGATGAATATATCCATTTTCCTGGGGCAGCGGAATTGCCAACTGTGAAGGCTGATTTCTACGCTCTGGTTCGGATTCCACATGTGGTGGGTGCCATTGATGGCACACATATTGGTCGGATTCCACCACAGGCACGTGAATACATTTATCGTAATAGGAAGCATTACCACTCCATTAACGTCCAAGTGGTGTGCCAGGCCAATCAGATCATCTCGCATGTGTGTGCTAGATTTCCAGGCTCTGCACATGACTCCCACGTCCTGCGGAGCAGCATTGTGCCCTAACTGATGGCGAATATGCATCCGGAACATGGCTGGCTTGTTGGTGAGTTGTAAGTGTCAAACAATGTGTTGTATGTGTGCCCTGCTGACCCACACCACAGTGGTAATGTTGGATGTGCCTGTCCACCTCTCCCATAGGTGACTCTGCGTATCCGAACCACCCATGGTTGTTGAGCCCAGTACGGAATCCCACTACCCCAGGCGAACAGCGATATATTGTGGCACATGGCAAGACATGTCGGGTGGTGGAGCGCACATTCGGGCTGCTGAAGTTAAGGTTCCGCTGCCTGGACAAGACCGGAGGGGCCCTGCCTTACTCACCCGCAAAGGTCTGCAAAATCGTGGTTGCCTGCTGCATGCTCCACAACCTGGCCCTGAGCAAGGGGATCCCCCTGATCCCGGACCCTGCAGACCAACAAGGTGCTCCGCATGCTATCCCGTCCGTGTCCAGTGATGATGATAGTGGAGCGGAGGAAGGTGTGGACCAGAGACGTCAGCTCATTGAGCGCTACTTCCCCTGAAGGTGGGTGTCAACGTACGGTGTTGACATGGTATGCGGGAGGGGATGCACGGATCACGATTGGGAATGTTGTGACTGGTGAAAATTGTGGAGTGGATAGATAGCACAGCCGTGAAATGCGGTGTGGTGTGAAGGCTGTGATGCAGTTTCCTGACATGTGTATGTTGTGCTCTTGTTCTCCTTAGGTCGCTTCATTTTCAACATGAGTACAGACAAGCATTGCTCCTTGGACATGGTAACGTTTACATAATTTTACACCCTGTGACTTAAACATGGAGTACACACAGACATGAGTGTTTCGAGGGTGTTTATTTACAATGCTGGCTGTGTTGGTGGAGTGCATATTTACAAGATGGGTGGGTGGGGATCATCAAGTTGAAAGTCATGGGGGATGAGAACATCGTGTAGAACCCACATTGTTGTGGAAACCCAGTACAACACATAAAAGCTAACTGATGACATCATCCAGTGACTGTGTGTTTCTGTAAAGTTTAAATATGTTTTACATATTGAAGAATGAGTGGATGTATAAGTGTCTGGATGAAGGATTTAGTAGGTGCGTGACTGACTGTATGAGTGAGTGATTAAATGTGTCTTACTAAATGCATGGGTTAGTGACTAAACTGTCTGAATGTGTGCATCAGTATGTCTGTTGTTGTGTAAGCTGCTGCATGTGTTGATCAGCAGCTATATGAGTGGCTATATGGGTTATTGATTGGTTGCCCAAGTATTTGAATGGAAGACTGAGTGTGTGTGTGGGTGGCTGGGAGGTGTGTGACTCTGTGCATAGATGTGTGAGCAGTTGATTCACTAGGTGTATGAGCTCAAGAGTGCATGTGGAAACAGCTATATGGGCGGTTGACTGTGTGCATGGGTGTGTTGGTGAGTGAATGGATATCTCAGTGCTACATGTGCAAGTAAGTACATATGTAAAACACAGTGCATGTGAGAGTTGGCATATATAAATGACTATACATGAGAGCCAGTGAATGTGCGAGCGGCTATATGGATCAATGTGTACTTGTATCAGTGATTGTAAAAGAGAGAGTAAGTATGTGTTAGTATATGTTTGAATAAGTAAGGTGTTGTGTGTATAACTGTATAGTTGAGGAAATGGAAGTGTGATTGATTCTTTGCATGACTGACTAGGTGTGTGAGTAACTCCATGGATGAGTGGCAGTGTGTGAGTGTCTGTATAGGTGTATGAGTGCATATGATAGTGTTGTATTGATGAGAGACTGTATGTATGAGTGATTCTATGGGTGAATGAGTGAATGTGTGTGTAGACCTAGGAATCAGTGAGTGCGTATGTAGTAACTGGAATTGGTGTGTCAATGGTTTCAAGAATGGTAGTCTGTATTTAACACTGGGTGTATCAAAGGTTATATTAGAGTGTGAGGGGGTGCATCGTATTATCACATGAATGATATCATCAGTGATGTGATCAGTGATGTGAAATGAGATGTCATCAGTGATGTCATCAGTGATGTCATTTGGGATGTCATCAGTGATGTCATCAGTGATGTCACTGACCATGTCATGAATGATGTAACATGTGACATCATCAGCAGTGGATTGCGGGTGCGCGAAATATAGTTAGTACAACTAACTATATAGGAGCAATTTCAATGGTTTTTTAAATGCTAATTCCTAACTATATAAGGCCTGAAACCTATGGTTTTTTTAAGTGAATTTGCAATGTTTTTAAATGCTAATTCCTAACTATATAAGTCCTGAAACCTATGGTTTTTTAAGTGAATTTGCAAGGTTTTTTAAATGCTAATTCCTAACAATATAAGGCTTGAACCCTATGGTTTTTTCAGTGAATTTGCAAGGTTTTTTCAATGCTAATTCCTATCTATATCAGGCGTGAAACCTATATTTTTTTTTCAATAAATTTCAAAGGTTTTTTAAATGCTAATTCTTTTAGCGGATAACGTTTATATATGTTATTATCCTTCTGGGACCACCTGAGCAGGCATCTTGTTTCTCAGGAGAAGTGAGGCACAAGAGAGCACAAAACAAGAGTAGAAAACGCGAAAAGGGGGCAGGGTTGAGACCCCCTGACCCCCTAGCCCTTCTCAGGGGGTCCCAGAAGGACCACCAAGTGCAAAAAAAAATGTTTGTTTTTAAATCACAGGGTACGCGCACAGTACGTGTACCCTATGCGTACGGTGCGCGTACCCCACAATTAATATTTTTTTTGCCCTTGGGGTCCTTTTGGGACTCCCTGAGAAGGGCTAGAGGGTTGGGGGGCCTCTACCCTGCCCCCTTTTTGTGTTTTCCACTCTTGTTTTGGGCTCTCTTGTGCCTCAGTTCTCCTGAAAAACAAGATGGTGGCCAACACTTCCTGGTTTGGACAGTTTGGAATGTTAACAGTCGACATCCAGCCAATCAGAAACTCGCTCGCGCACGTAAGGGTACGCGCACATACGCATACGGTATGCGTACGGTGCGCGTACGGTGAGCGCATATAGATATATAATTTGATCAAATTCAATTTTCTCAACAACTACTGGAGGGATTTTTCACCAAATATAGAAAAGGCACTATTGCATACCTGTCCCTACCATTTTGCCAAGTTTGGTGTAATTCCGTTCAGCCGTTCGGGCTGTAGCCGTGTCTAAAGGTCCGTATGGAAATTAACATGGGGAAAACATGTTTTGGGACCCCCTTTTCGGCCCCGCTTGACGAATCCCCCCGAAACCTTATGGGAAAAAGCGGTGAGGAGCTGGCCAAAATTCTGGAAAATTACACACAGATTCCTCAATCGGCGCCAAAGTTATTCCCAATAGAATGTTGAGCGCATATAGATATATAATTTGCTCAAATTCATTTTCTCAACAACTACTGGAGGGATTTTCACCAAATATAGAAAAGGCACTACTGCATACCTGTCCCTACCATTTTGCCAAGTTTGGTGTAATTCCGTTCAGCCGTTCGGGCTGTAGCCGTGTCTAAAGGTCCTATAGAAAATGCCATTTAAAAATTTCAAATTCACTTTTCTCAAGAACAACTGGAGGGATTTACACCAAACATACAAAAGGCACTGCTGCATACCAGTCCCTACCATTTTGCCAAATCTGGTATACTTCCGTTCAGCCGTTCGAGCTGTAGCCTTGTCAGAATGTCCCTATGGAAATTAACATGGGAAAAACACGTTTTGGGACCCCCCTTTTTTCTTTGCCCCCGCTTGACGAATCCCCCCGAAACTTTAAGGGAAGAAGAGGAGCGCAGCGACGCAAATTTAAGGAAAATTACAGGCAGATCCGTTAATCGGCGCCAAAGTTATTCCCAATAGAATGTTCGGAATTTCCTATGGTAACTAGGTCCTAACTATATATACCTACTGGCGACTGCCAGTAGGTAATATATATATATATATATATATATGAGCGAAACGCGTCATGGATGACATTATGTCCGCCACTTTTCGTTGTATGGAATAAAATTCACTCTGCTTTTTCACTTGAAGAAAAGTTTGGAGTTTCCTTTGCTGCCTGATGCTGTGAGTGCTTTTGTGGTCATTGGAAAGAGGTCCTTACCTGATTTTGTCCTCGCCGTGGAGTGACGAGCAGGAACATTGTTGAATATATATATATATATATCCACACAACCTCCAGCAAAACTGTAGGAGGGGCCACACGGGGAACTCATACAAATATATATTCACTGAAAAAACCATAGGTTATAGACCATATATAGTTAGGAATTCGCATTTACAAAACCTTATTTTACTCACACAAAACCATTGAAATTCCATATATAGTTAGTTGCACTAACTATATATCGCGCACCCGCAATCCACTGCTGATGATGTCACATATTACATCATTCATGACATGGTCAGTGACATCACTGATGACATCACTGATGACATCTCAAATGACATCACTGATGACATCTCAAATGACATCACTGATGACATCACTGATGACATCTCATTTGACATTACTGATCACATCACTGATGATATCATTCATGTGATAATACGATGAACCTCTTCAGACTCTAATATAACCTTAGATACAATCAGTGTAAACAGACACTCACAGACTGTCACTCATCCATGGAGTTACTCACACACCTAGTCAGTCATGCAAAGTATCAATCACACCTCCATTTCCTCAACTATACAGTTATACAAACTTTACTTATTCAAACATATACTAACACATATTTACTCTCTTATACAATCCCTGATACAAGTTCACAATGATCCATACAGCCACTCACACATTCACTGGCTCTTATGCACAGTTATTTATATATGTCAACTCTCACATGTACTGTGTTTTACATATGTACTTACTTTGACATGTAGCACTGAGATATCCATTCACTCACCAATACACTCATGCACACAGTCAACCACCCATACAGCTGTTTCCACATGCACTTTTGAAACCATACATCTAGTGAATCAACTGCTCACACATCTATGCACAGAGTCATACACCTCCCAGCCACCCACACACACACTCAGTCTCCCATACAAATACTTGGGCAACCAATCAATAACCCATATAGTTACTCATATAGCTACTTATCAACACATGCAACAGTTTACAGAACAACAGACATAATGATGCACAAATTAAGACAGTTTAGTCACTAACCCATGCACTCAGTGAGACACATTTAATCACTCACTCATACAGTCAGTCATGCACCTACTAAATCCTTCATCCAGACACTTATACATCCACTCATTCTTCAATATGTAAGACATATTTTAACTTTACAGAAACATACAGTCACTGGATGTTGTCATCAGTGATGTCATCAGTGATGTCATTTGAGATGTCATCAGTGATGTCATCAGTGATGTCACTGACCATGTCATGAATGATGTAATATGTGACATCATCAGCAGTGGAATGCGGGTGCGCGATATATAGTTAGTGCAACTAACTATATATGGAATTTCAATGGTTTTGTGTGAGTAAAATAAGGTTTTGTAAATGCGAATTCCTAACTATATATGGTCTATAACCTATGTTTTTTTCAGTGAATTTTCAAGGTTTTGTAAATGCTAATTCCTAACTATATATGGTCTATAACCTATGGTTTTTTCAGTGAATTTTCAAGGTTTTGTAAATGCTAATTCCTAACTATATATGGTCTATAGCCTATGGTTTTTTCAGTGAATATATATATATACATACATATATAAACATATATCATCTGTATATCTATATAAATACAAACATAAATGCATGCATACATATACTTATATGCATACAGATGCATGTTATTTACATGAAAGTTGAAAAAACACTAATAAAAGCAAAGCTAAAAAGCCACCTCATTACAAGCAGAATGGCTTTAACTTAAACGAGGGCGAGATCTATTGCATTTTCAATGCTTGTTTACTTTGGTTCCATCAAGAAGGCATTCAGATGTGTCACACATTTGCCATAAATTCTGAATGTTAGCACTCTAGTTGCACATTAGATCACTGTAGTAAAGCTACTGCTCACCAGGGACGTCTGCTGCTGGTATTCAAAGTGCATGTTTCAGTCTGCATGTCAACATTTTTTTAATGAAATAGAAGAGGATTTGAGAAGTCACTCAAAATGATCCCTAATTTTTCTTTCTGAAGCACTAATCATACTTTCTATGGCAAAATTAACCCCCTCATGTTGTTCCTTTTTAAATTGAGTGTTTTCAGACTTACCACTTCATTCCAATCAAGATGGCTTCTGGTGTGCCATACTTTTGTCATAAGTAAGACTGTTAGCGCTCTAGTTGTTCTTTAGAACACTCTGGGACATTCTGTCATTGGGCTATACTTGGGGTACATCTGGGTGATATTTGGGCTACATTTAGGCTCTTTTGTCTCTGGTGGCCATCTTGGGAGACTGTATGTCAGAATTTTTTTATGAAATTGAAGAGGGTTTGAGAAGTCACTCAAAATGTGCCCTAATTTTTCTTTCTGCAGCACTAATCATAATTCATATGGCAAAATATACCCCCTCATTTTGTTCCTTTTTAAATTAAATGTTTTAAGAGTTACCACTTTATTCCAATCAAGATGGCTTCAGGTGTGCCATACCTTTGTAATAAGTAGGACTGTTAGCGCTCTAGTTGTTCTTTAGAACACTCTGGGACATTCTGTCATTGGGCTATACTTGGGCTACATCTGGGTGATATTTGGGCTACATTTGGGCTCTTTTGTCTCTGGTGGCCATTTTGGGAGACTGCATGTCAGAATTTTTTAATGAAATAGTAGAGGATTTGAAAAGTCACTCAAAATGTGCCCTAATTTTTCTTTCTGCAGCACTAATAATACCTTCTATTGCATAATATACCCCCTCATTTTGTTCCTTTTTAAATTAAATGTTTTAAGAGTTACCACTTTATTCCCATCACGATGGCTCCAGGTATGCTATACCTTTGTAATAAGTAGGACTGTTAGCGCTCTAGTTGTTCTTCAGAACACTCTGGGACATTCTGTCATTGGGCTATACTTGGGCTACATCTGGGTGATATTTGGGCTACATTTGGGCTCTTTTGTCTCTGGTGGCCATTTTGGGAGACTGCATGTCAGAATGTTTTAATGAAATAGAAAAGGATTTGAGAAGGCACTCAAAATGTGCCCTAATTTTTCATTCTGCAGCACTAATCATACTTTCTATGGCAAAATATACCCCCTCATGTTGTTTCTTTTTAAATTAAATGTTTTAAGAGTTACCACTTTATTCCAATCAAGATGGCTTCAGGTGTGCCATACCTTTGTAATAAGTAGGACTGTTAGCGCTCTAGTTGTTCTTTAGAACACTCTGGGACATTCTGTCATTGGGCTATACTTGGGCTACATCTGGGTGATATTTGGGCTACATTTGGGCTCTTTTGTCTCTGGTGGCCATTTTGGGAGACTGCATGTCAGAATGTTTTAATGAAATAGAAAAGGATTTGAGAAGGCACTCAAAATGTGCCCTAATTTTTCATTCTGCAGCACTAATCATACTTTCTATGGCAAAATATACCCCCTCATGTTGTTTCTTTTTAAATTAAATGTTTTAAGAGTTACCACTTTATTCCAATCAAGATGGCTTCAGGTGTGCCATACCTTTGTAATAAGTAGGACTGTTAGCGCTCTAGTTGTTCTTTAGAACACTCTGGGACATTCTGTCATTGGGCTATACTTGGGCTACATCTGGGTGATATTTGGGCTACATTTGGGCTCTTTTGTCTCTGGTGGCCATTTTGGGAGACTGCATGTCAGAATTTTTTAATGAAATAGTAGAGGATTTGAAAAGTCACTCAAAATGTGCCCTAATTTTTCTTTCTGCAGCACTAATAATACCTTCTATTGCATAATATACCCCCTCATTTTGTTCCTTTTTAAATTAAATGTTTTAAGAGTTACCACTTTATTCCCATCACGATGGCTCCAGGTATGCTATACCTTTGTAATAAGTAGGACTGTTAGCGCTCTAGTTGTTCTTCAGAACACTCTGGGACATTCTGTCATTGGGCTATACTTGGGCTACATCTGGGTGATATTTGGGCTACATTTGGGCTCTTTTGTCTCTGGTGGCCATTTTGGGAGACTGCATGTCAGAATGTTTTAATGAAATAGAAAAGGATTTGAGAAGGCACTCAAAATGTGCCCTAATTTTTCATTCTGCAGCACTAATCATACTTTCTATGGCAAAATATACCCCCTCATGTTGTTTCTTTTTAAATTAAATGTTTTAAGAGTTACCACTTTATTCCAATCAAGATGGCTTCAGGTGTGCCATACCTTTGTAATAAGTAGGACTGTTAGCGCTCTAGTTGTTCTTTAGAACACTCTGGGACATTCTGTCATTGGGCTATACTTGGGCTACATCTGGGTGATATTTGGGCTACATTTGGGCTCTTTTGTCTCTGGTGGCCATTTTGGGAGACTGCATGTCAGAATGTTTTAATGAAATAGAAAAGGATTTGAGAAGGCACTCAAAAATGTGCCCTAATTTTTCATTCTGCAGCACTAATCATACTTTCTATGGCAAAATATACCCCCTCATGTTGTTTCTTTTTAAATTAAATGTTTTAAGAGTTACCACTTTATTCCAATCAAGATGGCTTCAGGTGTGCCATACCTTTGTAATAAGTAGGACTGTTAGCGCTCTAGTTGTTCTTTAGAACACTCTAGGAGGCTGCAGTAGAACACAAAGGAATCAACTGACAGTCTCTGTCCTTGTTGGATGTACATGTTTTACTGAGAATGTCAGACTTCATTTTCACATTGACTGAGAAAGATAATGTGAATTTACAGAAAATATGCTTTCAGTTAGCTTATGGATCCCCTTCCAAACCACTGTGGGAAAATCATGAGATATTAGTTTTCTTTCAAACAATATTCATGATATCACAGCAGAAGGTTTTTTCACATGGTAAAATCACCTTAGAACCCACCACAATTCCTAAAACGAGTATGGTACCATCAACAAATGATTTATAATGTAACTAAAGTCCTAAAACCCTCTATTAACTACAATGCTTTTAATGAGGTGCTATCATGTATATTGGTCCCAAGATGGCTGCCAACACTTCTTGGATGAAGTGCTGACAGCCAATCAGATCAGATGTGTGGTTAGGCTCCGCCCAGATATATATCTTTTTTTGAACCTAAATTACTCAAAATCCACTGGAGCACATATATTGAGACCTAGCAAAGGCACATCGGGCTAACAGTCCCTACAATTTTGCCAAGTTTCGTGCAAATCCATTCAGCCGTTCGAGCTAAAGTGAGGCCAACCGCCCTATGGAAATTAACATGGGAAAAACGCGTTTTGGGACCCCCTTTTTTCTCGGCCCCCCCTTGATGAAACCCCCCCCCAAATTGTCAGGGGCTGCTCAGAAACAAAATGTTCCATTTTCCTGAAAATTTCAGCCAATTCCGTCCACAAACGCCAAAGTTATTAGACATAGAATTTTTCTAAAATCCCATAGAGAAAAAATCCTAACTATATATACCTACTGGCGACCGCCAGTAGGTAATATATATATATATATATATATATATATATTCACTGAAAAAACCATAGGTTTCACACCAGTTATAGTTAGGAATTAGCATTTAAAAAACCTATTAAATTCACTGAAAAAACCATAGGTTTCACACCAGTTATAGTTAGCTGGAAATTTTACTGATATAAAACCATTGAAATTCCCACGTTATAGTTAGTCGGACTCACTATAACTTGCGCGTGCAATGCACTGCTGATGACATCACATATTACATCACTCATGACATGGTCAGTGACATCACTCATGACATCACTGATGACACCATCCAGTGAATATGTGTCTTTCTGAAAAATAAATATTAGTGAGTTATGTTTAAATATTTAAATACATATATTAGTGTTTCACTTTGTGTATAAGTGACTACATGTGTTGATAAGTAGCTACATGCGTATGTATATGGGTTATTTGATATTTTTATTAGTATCACTATGAGTGTCTATATGGTTTGGTGGGGGTATTACTTAGCACATAGATGCATGAGTGACTGACTCTTTGTTTGTATGTGTTTTGAAGACAGCATATGTACAGGACTGTATGGGTGGATTAGTGTCTATATGTGTTTGTTAGTGAGTGAATGACTGTCTCACTAGTGTCTTTATCAGTAACTACATATGTTTTAATCTAGTATATATGAATATTGATGTATATAAGTGAGTATATGTGAGAGTAAGAGATTGTAAGATTTCCTGTTTAAATAAGTATGTGTTTCTATAAGTGATTGTTTAAGAGAATAAATATGTGTAATTTTCAATAAAAGTAAGGTGGAAGTGTGTGTATAACTCTATATTCAAATAAATGGTTGTTCAATAGTTTATTTGCACGTGTGAATATGTGTGTGAGTAACTTTTGGATGAATGTCGGTGTGTAACAGGATGTATAGGTGTATCTCTTCATATGATGAGTGAGTATATGTATGAGTGACTATATAGAACTGTTGGTGAATGAGTGGATGTGTATATAGATAGTGGAAGTACAGAATTGCTTGTTGTAACTGATATAGGTATGTCCATTTTTTAAAAATTTCAGTTTCTATTTTTGAATATGTGTCTCAAGGGTTACTTTACACTGAGAGGAGGTCTGTGACTGTGTCACAAGGATGGTGTCATCAGTGATGTCATGAGTGATGTCACTGACCATGTCATGAGTGATGTAATATGTGATGTCATCAGCAGTGCATTGCACGCGCAAGTTATAGTGAGTCCGACTAACTATAACGTGGGAATTTCAATGGTTTTATATCAGTAAAATTTCCAGCTAACTATAACTGGTGTGAAACCTATGGTTTTTTCAGTGAATTTAATAGGTTTTTTAAATGCTAATTCCTAACTATAACTGGTGTGAAACCTATGGTTTTTTCAGTGAATTTCAAAGGTTTTTTTAATGCTAATTCCTAACTATAAGTTTCACTTTATAAATAAGACTGTTAGCACTCTAGTTGTTCTTTTTAACACTCTGGTACATTTTCTCATTGGGCTACAGTTGGGCTACATCTAGTTGAATTTTGGGCTACATTTTCAATTTTTGATCTCTGGTGGCCATCTTTGGGCTACATTGGGCTACTTTGGGCAACATTTGGGCTACATTTTGGCTCTAACATATATTAAGCCCAATGTAGCACAATACATATTTTTCTAAAGTTAATGTTTTTTACAAACCACTTCAGAATAGAGCTACCTGTCCCTACAATTTTCCCAATTTTTTTTTAAAAAATTATTTTGGGGAGCGCTCCCGGAGCGCGCCCCGGGGAGCGCCCCGAAAAGCGTATTTTTACAAAGCGCCCCGGGGCGCGCTCCGGGGAGCGTCCCGTGAGCGCCAATATCGCAAACGAAAACATGATCGTGACGTATCGCGTAGCCGCGACCGCGTGATACGCACGGCGTAAGCGCACCCGGAAGTACTCGAGCGAATACGATCGCACAACGTAAACTTCCGACGCGCTTACGCTGCGCGCCCCGGGCGCGTAGCGTAAGCGCGTCGGGTCATGTGAGCAGAAAATAACACTTTTCATTGGTTCATAACAGTTTTGGTTTCATAATGATGAAGCCCCTGGTCTTGTGACCTGAAAATAACACTTCTCATTGGTTCAGGACAGGTTTTTTTTCTAAATGATGAAAGACCCCACCTTTTTTCCTTATTCTGACTTTGTCCTTTGACTGAGGAAGACCTGTTTGTTGCTCTGTCTACTTTTTTGCTCTTTGAGTAATATTTTGTACTATAAAATGGCTTCATTAGTAGCATCAGCTGGTGCATCTGCCCCACCACCACCACCACAACCACCAAGAGGACCAGCTCCAAATTATGTTGGTGGTCAAGAACAGGAGGAGGAAGAGGAAGAGGAAGAGGAGGAGGGGAGAAGAAGATGGCTGCCTGAAGAAAACACACCTTATAAACCCAAACCACACTTCATTTGGGAGTTTTTTTCAATTCCAGAGGGGAAAAAAAAGGTGAATGCGCCCAAAGTCACTTGCCTCATCTGCAATGATGAACTTTCACGGGGCAACCCAAATAAGAAATATTCTTTTGGTAACTATACCATGATTCGGCACATGACAAGAAAGCATCCAAACAACTACTCTCGTGCAGAGTTCCGGGAACTGGCCAGTAACCTCCCCCATTCATCAAGGACCCCCTCCCAAAGAAACCAACCCACTTCCTCGCAACCAGAAACATCTGAGGTGATGCCTTGCATTCAGCCGAGGTTTGCTGATTTTAAAATTACTTGCAAAGCTTGTGGCAAACTTATCTCCTATGGGGAACAAAGTGTGAAACTCATCGTCCTTGCAGGTGATAATCACAAGTGCCCCAAAAAGAAGTAATTTTTTGGTTTTTTTGTTTTTTTGCTCCAGTTGAGCCAGTTTCAATTCCCTTTTTTTGTTTCTCCCCCAAAAAAATACAAAAAAATATATAAAACTGTTTTGAAAAGCCAAAAAAAGTACAAAAAGTTCAAAAAACACAAAAAAAATATAAAACAACAAAAAGAAGAAAAAAAAAAGTTCTTTTTAGAACTACCTCCAATTTCTAAATCAAAACTTCATTTTTTAAACACTCTGTCACCTTTTTTCATCATAGTGCGCTCCCAGGGCCGCTCCCCGGTGCGCGCACCGTGCGCTTCCCCCGCGCAAAACGAAAAAAAAAAAAATTTTAAATGCCCCGCGGGGCCCTTTTATAGCCCCCACATCAAACCTAGGGGGTCAAGGGGGGTCTACTCTGCCCCCTTATGGTCATTTCCCTCTTTGTTTTAGCCACCTCTTATGTCTCGATTTTACCGAGACACAAGATGGCGACCGCTCTGGACTGTTTCGAATGTTTACAGACACCCGAGAGCCAATCAGCTTTCCATGCGCACCTCGCGTGGCGCGCCTGGAGCGCTCCCCGGTGCGCGCACCGGTGCGCTGCTATAGATATATATATTTTTTTGAACCTAAATTACTCAAAATCCACTGGAGCACATATCTTGAGACATAGCAAAGGCACATCGGGCTACCAGTCCCTACAATTTTGCCAAGTTTGGTGGAAATCCATTCAGCCGTTCGGGCTAAAAGTGAAATCGACCGCCCTATGGAAATTAACATGGGGAAAACGCGTTTTGGGACCCCCCTTTTATCTCGGCCCCCGCTTGACGAATCCCCCCCAAACTTTCAGGGAAGGACCGGACCGCCATGAGACCATTTTCCTGAAAATTTCAGACAGATTCGTCAACCGGCGCCAAAGTTATTCAAAATAGAATGTTGAGATTTAACATTGAAAAAAATCCTAACTATAACTACCTACTGGCGACCGCCAGTAGGTATATATATATATATATATATATATATATATATATATATATATATATATATATATATATATATATATATATATATATATTACCTACTGGCGGTCGCCAGTAGGTATATATAGTTAGGATTTTTTTCCTATGGGATTTTTGAAAATTCTATGTCTAATAACTTTGCCGTTTGTGGACGGAATTGGCTGAAATTTTCAGGAAAATGGCACATTTTGTTTCTGAGTAGCCCCTGAAAATTTGGTGGGGTTTCGTCAAAGGGGGGCTGAGAAAAAAGGGGGGTCCCAAAACGCGTTTTTAACATTGAGTTTTCCATAGGGCGGTTGGCCTCACTTTTAGCTCGAACGGCTGAATGGATTTGCACGAAACTTGGCAAAATTGTAGGGACTGTTAGCCCGATGTGCCTTTGCTAGCTCTCAATATATGTGCTCCAGTGGATTTTGAGAAATTAACGTTTTAAAAAACAGATATATCTGTGACAGCGTCCCGGGTAGCGCTCCGGTTCGCGTACTTTTCGCGTAACGGAACTTTGCGAAGCGAAGCTGATTGGCTCTCCGGTGTCTGTCAACATTCTAAACAGTCCGGAACGGCCGCCATCTTGTCTCTCGGTAGGATCGAGAGACAAGAGGAGGAGAAAAACGAAGGGGGAATTTAATGAAAGGGGGCAAGGTAGACCCCTCTTGACTCCCTAGGAATGATGTAGGGGTTATTAAAGGGTCCCGTGGGGCAAATAAAAAAAAATTGATTTTTCGCGGTAGAAGCGCTTCCCGGTACGCGAACCGGGTCGCAAACCTGTAGCGTAACAGGAATTCGCCATTTTGTGTTTCGTTTTAATTAAATCACAAGATGGAGGGAAAACAATGTGGGAAATGGGTATAAGGGGGCACGGGAGACGTATCCTGACCCCATATGTTTTCTGAGGGTGGCTGAGGAGGCTCATATATGTTGATACATGTCTTCCAGCGGCTGCGCGTGAGCGGAATTTTTTTTTTGCTGCGTGACGTCTGTTACCGTTCGATTCGAAGGAAATCAGGAAGTGTTGACCGCCATTTTGTCACTGCGAGTAAATATATTGTTCATTTCAAAGCATTGGAACATGGAAAAGGGAGAAGGTAGAGATTGTCTTGCTGCGTAGTTTTTGTCAGGGTGTGCAGTAAGGCCCCGGTTGTGCTTATACTCACAGTGGGGTCTTTGAACACTTTAGTAAATGATGATCCAAGCTGAGGCAAAGGAGGGTGTCAGTCGGGGGGGGGGAGCAATGGTGCAGTTTTCACTTTCATGTCTAAGTGTTAAAATCTGGTTTGCGATGTCAACATAATCGGCGCCACCATGTCCCCACTCAGGCACGTACGCTCTAGCAAGCAGCAGCCATTTTGAAAGCGCTATGGCCCCTCTGCCCCTCGCCGGTCCCCAGCGCGTCTCCCTGGCGCTACGAACACCCCCCCTCTCTGACCTCCCCCGTTCTCTCTGTGGAAAATTAATCCGTATTGATAAACATTGTCTGCGCCATCTTGCTTTTTTTCCAATTCCACACTTTTGTCGTGCACGGCAGCCATTTTAGATGCCTTGACCAGACCCACTCTCTGCACGCCGCCGATCCTCAGCACAGCTCCCTACCCACGCAAGCATCTCCCCCACGCACTGGTCACCCCCGCTCTCTCTCTCATGCATGGGCCATTAACCTCCCCCATCTGCACTGCTCTTCCCTGAGAATCACACCCCGTGCCCGCCCGACACCTCCCTTTCACCCTATTCACTACCGCACCCTCTGACACTCCTCTTCCTCTGTGTCCGATTGTCCAGGCCGGTCCCAGGCTATTACGTAGCCCTGCGGAAGTAGTTTATGGCCCCATCTGTAAAGATTCACCTCTCTTCAAAGGAGTTACAGTAGATCAAGGCCCCCACCCCATGAGATCCGTCACACCACACGCATTCCGGGAATTGGCGGAATGTCCTGCTGTTCCTACTATCTGATAATGATCCTGTATTGTGATTGGGGAGGGGATTCTCACTGTAAGGGTGTGTGGGACCGAGCCTGAAGCAGAAGATTCCAGGGATGCCTTTCTGTACATCAAAGTCTTCACAAGAATGTCTCACATTACAAATATATAGCACTCCAACAAAGTAGTAGGATTATAACACTTTAATAACTTATAAATATATACAACGCTCCAACAAAGCAAAC
Organism: Lissotriton vulgaris; assembly: GCF_964263255.1. NCBI lineage: Eukaryota > Metazoa > Chordata > Amphibia > Caudata > Salamandridae > Lissotriton > Lissotriton vulgaris. The sequence goes on along the minus strand of NC_141687.1, from coordinate 1,323,416,928 downwards.
ACTTTAAAAAAAACCATTTTAAACAACTATTTACATGGCAGCCTGCTGCAACATCCATCTCAAAGCATTCACCGTCCGTTTGACACGGTCCTTGCTCCTCCCTCCCCGGAGTAGCAACAATGGGCTGCTTTGGCCTGTCTTTTAGTCGGCTTTGGTTTATAAAAAGCCCACAAAATCCGTCGGCCTGTGAGGCGGCGTCAGTAGCGGACCGTTGTGCGAATAGGCCAAAGGAAGCACAACGCGCCGAGATCCGGACGGCACCGAGGTGGTGTCCAGCAAGTTGCCGCACTGGTCTGGCCATCCTACAATGCTGCGCCGAAAAACGGCGTGGGGCGCCCCGGGGGGGGGGGGGGGGGGGGGGGGGGAGGCGGCGCGAACGGGCCTTCCCCGCCTCCCCAGGTGGAGGCTCCTCAGCTGCAGTGGGGCGCTCCTTGGCGTTTCAGTCGCCATCCAGTTGAGTTGCGCCCGCTCTTGCAACACAGTGCTTCACCCGCCATCCAGCTGAGTTGCGCCCGCTCTTGCGCTCTTCGGATTTGGGCCTGGTCTACTAAAATGGCCCTGGGACACCTTGGAACTCGGACGTTTGCCTGCTAGGGCATGGGCCCCATTCCTGAAAGCGTCCCCTCAGCCTTGAAGATTCTACAAAAGTCACCGGGCCCCCAACTCCCGCAGGCTTCCTGTGGGGAGCGGCTGCCATGATTGCTTGCGGAATGGTCCCGACGGAGGCAGGAGATGGTGGTGCTCTCATGCTGAAGCCAGCTTCAGTCTGAAACATCCAGAAACACTGTAGACTACCAGTTCGATCAGTTCCGGTGGAGCCCAAACATGACCCGGTAGGGAAGAACTTGCCCTCCCCTCTTTTGACTGATGGTTCTTGCTGCCTATCTCTTCTGTTGTCATTTAACGGAACCTTTTTTGACTGCCGAAAGGGGTTCTGGTCCGACCGCTGGTTGGTGGAGACATTTTGACTATATCCTGGACCTGCCCGGCCTCGCCCAAAATGGCGCAGGTATAAATGGGACTCACAACTCCTTGTTGTGTACTGGTTGCCCAGCCTTGATATCACGAGATACGTATGCAGTTTTGAAGCACATGGCGGGCGGGGACGGGTACTGAATGAACATTTGGACATCCCTATTGATATTAAGTTCTGATGTGTTATTGATTAATTAATTAATTAATTGTGTGCTTATATAGCGCTGGAATCACTCCCGAAGGGGTACCTCCGCGCTTCGACCGCTGCGAAACCCTTCCTGGCTTCCCTGAGAGATGGTCCCTTAATGGGTATCTCCAGGGTGAGACCAGGCATCCCTGGCGGTCTGGTGGGGCCGTTAGTGAAGATGAGGCAAGCTAGTGCCCAGAGTTGCCGAGTGTGATCGCTGATCAGAGTGGGCACCGAGGCGAGAGAATTATCGAGTCCGCTGACCCTGGTCCAGAAACCTGCCGCGTCGGGAATCGAACCCTGGTCCCGGGCCGTCCTCTGCTCTCGGGTCTGCCGCCTCTAACCAGTGAGCCACACTACTTACTACAATACTGTACTATTGAAAGTTCGAATTATTGTCACCCATGGTACTTGCCCGCAAATGTATATCTAGATAATTTTATTGTAACTGGCCCTGTCGTACTTTAATTATAAAATTTACGTCCACCGATTCCGCAACTGTTAGACACCTTAGTTCTGGCCCGCCCGTTACGTTCTTCTATAGTGTAAATGTCCCCTCATCATATACGATTCCAGTTTGCTCCGTGGCCGGCCCACGTGGTTATAGGCCCGTATTTGTATACTGACATTTTCACAATAAAGGTTTTTAAAACAAAACATGGTAGTAGTACCTAGATTGGTAAAGTTTTGAATTATAGTCACTGTTTTCGAATCAGTAAAAGGCAAGTGATATAAAGCAGCCCGATTACATGACGGTTAAAAGGTATAATACGCAGGAATGCTGTAAAGATAAATGGTCAAGGGCTGTTGTGCTTTCCACTCCTGCAACATAAAGTGATCGATAAGAATCAGATATTCAGGCCTATCAGCGACTAAGACAGCAGGCCGAGCCTCTTTTGCTTAACGGCTCCCTCATGGGACGAAGAAACGCCCTTTTTCTCGAAATAGGAATATTTTACTTGCAGCACAGTTGTAAATTTCCCGGGAAAATACATTAGCCTGGAACATTGTTAGTGATAAACTGTAAATGTATCTGAGTCCTTTGCTTTACAAGTCAGAGTGAGAAAAAAAAAGGTGGGGCTTTCATCATTTGGGAAAAAAAATGTTCTAAACCAATGAAAAGTGTTATTTTTAGGTCATATGACCAAGTCTTCCATCATTAGGAAACCAAAAGTAAAATGAACCAATGAAAAGTTTTATAAACAAGTCACATGACTTGTTATGCGGCTTTGGGCTATAAAAAGCCTACAAAATCCGTTGGCCTGTGAGGCGGCGTCAGTAGTGGACCGATGTGCGAATAGGCCGAAGGCAGCACAACGCGCCGAGATCTGGATGGCACCGAGGTGGTGTCCAGCAAGTTGCCGCACTGGTGTGGCCATCCTACAATGCTGCGCCGACAGACGGCGTGGGGCGCTCCGGGGGGGGGGGAGGCGGCGCGAACGGGCCTCTCCCGCCTCCCCAGGTGGAGGCTCCTCAGCTGCAGTGGGGCGCCCCTTGGCGTTTCACTCGCTATCTAGCTGAGTTGCATCCGCTCTTGCGGCACAGTGCTTCACCCGCCATCCAGTTGAGTTTCGCCCGCTCTTGCGGCACAGTGCCTCACCCGCCATCCAGCTGAGTTCCGCCCGCTCTTGCGGCACAGTGCCTCACCCGCCATCCAGCTGAGTTCCGCCCGCTCTTGCGGCACAGCGTCTCGCCCTCCATCCAGCTGAATTGCGCCCACTCTTGCGGTACAGCGATAGGCGGCTGCAACAGGACTCTCAAAATGGCGGCCGGCTCTTTGGATTTGGGCCTGGTCCACTAAAATGGCCCAGGGACACCTTGGATCTCGGATGATTGCCTGCTAGGGCATGGGCCCCATTCCCGAAAGCGTCCCCTCAGCCGTGAAGATTCTACAAAAGTCACCGGGGCCCCCGACTCCCGCAGGCTTCCGATGGGGAGCGGCTGCCATGATTGCTTGCGGAATGGCCACGACGGAGCCACGAGATGGTTGTGTTCTCATGCTGACGCCAGCTTCAGTCTGAAACATCCAGAAACACTGTAGACTACCAATTCGATCAGTTCCGATGGAGCCCCAACGTGACCCGGTAGGGAAGAACTTGCCCTCCCCTCTTTTGACTGATGGTTCTTGTTAGCTATCTCTTCTGTTGTCATTTAACGGAACCTTTTTTGACTGCCGAAAGGGGTTCTGGTCCGACCGCTGGTTGGTGGAGACATTTTGACTATATCCTGGACCTGCCCGGCCTTGCCCAAAATGGCGCAGGTATAAATGGGACTCACAACTCCTTGTTGTGTACTGGTTGCCCAGCCTTGATATCACGAGATACGTATGCAGTTTTGAAGCACATGGCGGGCGGGGACGGGTACTGAATGAACATTTGGACATCCCTATTGATATTAAGTTCTGATGTGTTATTGATTAATTAATTAATTAATTGTGTGCTTATATAGCGCTGGAATCACTCCCGAAGGGGTACCTCCGCGCTTCGACCGCTGCAAAACCCTTCCTGGCTTCCCTGAGAGATGGTCCCTTAATGGGTATCTCCAGGGTGAGACCAGGCATCCCCGGCGGTCTGGTGGGGCCGTTAGTGAAGATGAGGCAAGCTAGTGCCCAGGGTTGCCGAGTGTGATCGCTGATCAGAGTGGGCACCGAGGCGAGAGAATTATCGAGTCCGCTGACCCTGGTCCAGAAACCTGCCGCGTCGGGAATCGAACCCTGGTCCCGGGCCGTCCTCTGCTCTCGGGTCTGCCGCCTCTAACCAGTGAGCCACACTACTTACTACAATACTGTACTATTGAAAGTTCGAATTAACGTCACCCATGGTACTTGCCCGCAAATGTATATCTAGATAATTTTATTGTAACTGGCCCTGTTGTACTTTAATTATAAAATTTACGTCCACCGATTCCGCAACTGTTAGACACCTTAGTTCTGGCCTGCCCGTTACGTTCTTCTACAGTGTAAATGTCCCCTCATCATATACGATTCCAGTTTGCTCCGTGGCCGGCCCACGTGGTTATAGGCCCGTATTTGCATACTGACATTTTCACAATAAAGGTTTTTAAAACAAAAGATGGTAGTAGTACCTAGATTGGTAAAGTTTTGAATAATAGTCACTGTTTTCGAATCAGTAAAAGGCAAGTGATATAAAGCAGCCCGATTACATGACGGTTAAAAGGTATAATACGCAGGAATGCTGTAAAGATAAATGGTCAAGGGCTGTTGTGTTTTCCACTCCTGCAACATAAAGTGATCGATAAGAATCAGATATTCAGGCCTATCAGCGACTAAGACAGCAGGCCGAGCCTCTTTTGCTTAACGGCTCCCTCATGGGACGAAGAAACGCCCTTTTTCTCGAAATAGGAATATTTTACTTGCAGCACAGTTGTAAATTTCCCGGGAAAATACATTAGCCTGGAACATTGTTAGTGATAAACTGTAAATGTATCTGAGTCCTTTGCTTTACAAGTCAGAGTGAGAAAAAAAAGGTGGGGCTTTCATCATTTGGGAAAAAAAATGTTCTAAACCAATGAAAAGTGTTATTTTTAGGTCATATGACCAAGTCTTCCATCATTAGGAAACCAAAAGTAAAATGAACCAATGAAAAGTTTTATAAACAAGTCACATGACTTGTTATGCGGCTTTGGGCTATAAAAAGCCTACAAAATCCGTTGGCCTGTGAGGCGGCGTCAGTAGTGGACCGATGTGCGAATAGGCCGAAGGCAGCACAACGCGCCGAGATCTGGATGGCACCGAGGTGGTGACCAGCAAGTTGCCGCACTGGTGTGGCCATCCTACAATGCTGCGCCGAAAGACGGCGTGGGGCGCTCCGGGGGGGGGAGGCGGCGCGAACGGGCCTCTCCCGCCTCCCCAGGTGGAGGCTCCTCAGCTGCAGTGGGGCGCCCCTTGGCGTTTCACTCGCTATCTAGCTGAGTTGCGTCCGCTCTTGCGGCACAGTGCTTCACCCGTCATCCAGTTAAGTTTCGCCCGCTCTTGCGGCACAGTGCCTCACCCGCCATCCAGCTGAGTTCCGCCCGCTCTTGCGGCACAGTGCCTCACCCGCCATCCAGCTGAGTTCCGCCCGCTCTTGCGGCACAGCGTCTCGCCCTCCATCCAGCTGAATTGCGCCCACTCTTGCGGTGCAGCGATAGGCGGCTGCAACAGGACTCTCAAAATGGCGGCCGGCTCTTTGGATTTGGGCCTGGTCCACTAAAATGGCCCAGGGACACCTTGGATCTCGGATGCTTGCCTGCTAGGGCATGGGCCCCATTCCCAAAAGCGTCCCCTCAGCCGTGAAGATTCTACAAAAGTCACCGGGGCCCCCGACTCCCGCAGGCTTCCGATGGGGAGCGGCTGCCATGATTGCTTGCGGAATGGCCACGACGGAGCCACGAGATGGTTGTGTTCTCATGCTGACGCCAGCTTCAGTCTGAAACATCCAGAAACACTGTAGACTACCAATTCGATCAGTTCCGATGGAGCCCCAACGTGACCCGGTAGGGAAGAACTTGCCCTCCCCTCTTTTGACTGATGGTTCTTGTTAGCTATCTCTTCTGTTGTCATTTAACGGAACCTTTTTTGACTGCCGAAAGGTGTTCTGGTCCGACCGCTGGTTGGTGGAGACATTTTGACTATATCCTGGACCTGCCCGGCCTCGTCCAAAATGGCGCCGGTATAAATGGGACTCGTAACTCCTTGTTGTGTACTGGTTGCCCAGCCTTGATATCACGAGATACGTATGCAGTTTTGAAGCACATGGCGGGCGGGAACGAGTACTGATTGAACATTTGGACATCCCTATTGATATTAAGTTCTGATGTGTTATTGATTACTGTACTATTGAAAGTTCGAATTAACGTCACCCATGGTACTTGCCCGCAAATGTATATCTAGATAATTTTATTGTAACTGGCACTGTTTTACTTTAATTATAAAATGTACGTCCACCGATTCCGCAACTGTTAGACACCTTAGTTCTTGCAACCTAATGGCCCGCCCGTTACGCTCTTCTACAGTGTAAATGTCCCCTCATCATATACGATTACAGTTTGCTCCGTGGCCGGCCCACGTGGTTATAGGCCCGTATTTGTATACTGACATTTTCACAATAAAGGTTTTTAAAACAAAACATGGTAGTAGTACCAAGATTGGTAAAGTTTTGAATAATAGCCACTGTTTTCGAATCAGTAAAAGGCAAGTGAAATAAAGCAGCCCGATTACATGACGGTTAAAAGGTATAATACGCAGGTAAGCAGTAAAGATAAATGGTCAAGGGCTGTTGTGTTTTCCACTCCTGCAACATAAAGTGATCGATAAGAATCCGATATTCAGGCCTATCAGCGACTAAGACAGCAGGCCGAGCCTCTTTTGCTCAACGGCTCCCTCATGGGACGAAGAAACGCCCTTTTTCTCGAAATAGGAATATTTTACTTGCAGGACAGTTGTAAATTTCCCGGGAAAATACATTAGCCTGGAACATTGTTAGTGATAAACTGTAAATGCATCTGGGTCCTTTGCTTTACAAGTCAGAGTGAGAAAAAAAAGGTGGGGCTTTGATCATTTGGGGAAAAATTTTTTTTCTAAACCAATGAAAAGTGTTATTTTTAGGTCATATGACCACGCCTTCCATCATTAGGAAACCAAAAGTAAAATGAACCAATGAAAAGTTTTATTAACAAGTCACATGACCTGTTATGCTTACGTTACGCGCTCCGGGCCACGCTTCCGGGAAGCTGCGCTTCGCGCCTCGCGCACCGGAGCACTTCCGGGTGCGCTAACGCGGCGCGTCATATGACGCATTACGCGACAATGCAGGTCCAGAATATAGTCAAAATGTCTCCACCAACCAGCGGTCGGAACAGAACCCCTTTCAGCAGTCCAAAAAGTTCTGTTAAATGACAACAGAAGGGACAGGCAACAAGAACCATCAGTCAAAGAGGGGAGGGCTAGTTCTTCTCTACCGGGTCACGTTGGGGCTCCACCGGAACTGATCAAATTGGTAGTCTACAGTGTTTCTGGATGTTTCAGACTGAAGCTGGCGTCAGCATGAGAACACCACCATCTCGTGGCTCCGTCGTGGCCATTCCGCGAGCAATCATGGCAGTCGCTCCCCACCGGAAGTCTGCGGGAGTCGGGGGCCCCGGTAACTCTTGTAGAATCTTCAAGGCTGAGGGGACGCTTTTGGGAATGGGGCCCAAGCCCTAGCAGTCAAGCGTCCGAGTTCCAGGGTTGCCCTGAGCCATCCTTGCATGCCAGGCCCAAGTCTATGGAGCCGACCGCCTTTTTGTGAGCTCCGTGGCAGCCGCCTGTCGCTGTACCGCAAGATTGGGTGCAATTCCCTTGGATGGCGAGTGAGACGCTGTAATAGCAAGAGCAGGCGCAATTCAGCTGGCCGAGCGAGGCACTGTGTCGCAAGAGCGGGCGCAAGTCAGCTGGTCGAGTGAAGCGTTGGGGTGTAGCTGAGAAACCTCCACCTGGGGAGGTGGGGGAGGCTCGTTCGCGCCGCCTCTCCCTTCTAGTGCACCCCACGCCGTCTCCTGGCGCAGGTATATGTGATGGTCGGATCAGGGCACCGCAGGACGTGTCTTCAGGTCAAACGGATTGTGGGACAAGGTGTGGAGCAGGCGAAATTCAGCTGGCCGAGCGAGGCACTGTGCCGCAAGAGCGGGCGCAAGTCAGCTGGCCGAGTGAAGCGCTGGGGTGTAGCTGAGAAACCTCCACCTGGGCAGGTGGGGGAGGCTCGTTCGCACCGCCTCCCCCTTCTAGTGCACCCCACGCCGTCTCCTGGCGCAGGTATATGTGATGGTCGGACTAGGGCACTGCAGGACGTGTCTTCAGGTCAAACCGATTGTGGGACAAGGTCCAGAATGGAAGAGTCACCAAAAGGCAAAAAGTTCCGCCTGACCCCGGGAGCCGGCCGCCTATGTCGGGGGCGATCTCAGGCCACACCAGGGCAACAAGACTTGGGGAGGGGGCAGGAGCCAAGCGCCCCCTCCGAGTCCGCGCCACCACACCGCCCCTCGGGGGCCTCCGTCAAGCGGTTCAGGGAGGCACCGCATCACATTGCTTTCCAATGCAGTCAGGTCATCAAACAGCCCTCACTTACTTAGAGTATAGTGAAGCTGCAGCAGGTGCAAATGAGCTTCAGACAGTGTTACAAGCGCTGCTCGGAACACTCAACTATGGCACCCAACATCCAGGACTTATGCCATTTGTGCAAGGCAGTGACATCGAAGCATCTCAGGGTCCAAGCAACATACCATATCCAGAGTCCTTCCTACAGCCTCTGCCTTCCTTCTTATCTAGTTATGGTTCTTTCAGTCCCACTCCAGGCTTTTAGTCTGTGGATGGAAAACCATGAACCTACACTCACCTATGAAAATCTTACTATTGATGTTTGACTGAGGCCAAGGAGATCAGAGTGCATGTCTGTGTAAGGTGATGAACCTCTGGGGAGATGATGTTACGTTTAAACGTAGCCCCTGAGTGCTTAGTTCGCTTCTGTTCTCTGTCACTGTTGTTTATTTTGAGCCCCAAATACAAAGGCTTGTTGTTGCTTGTGAATCCCCAAGTGTATATTTGCCCATACTGATCCATCTCGTAGGCCACAGAGTAGTCGGGGAGAAATCCCGGGAATGGCGGCATGCATTTGGATCGATGTTGCAGCAGGCTGCCATGTAAATAGTTATTTAATAAAACGTTTTACCCTGTTACTTTGCTGGTGTGTTGTATATATCTATAATATTTGCATAGGGTTTGTCGTTATTTTGGGCGGGGTGGGCGGCGGAGCCGAGCTGTCTTGCAGCCATCATGGTGTCGAGCTGAGTTCCTCTCACTAGTTTCGTATTTCTCATGGGGGGTTGTTCCTAATGTTTCTATTTTAGCGAGGTCAAAAAGAGATCCCATTAGTGGCCTACTGATTTTGCTTGATTCCTTTTGTTTTTTTAACGATTTTTCACTATCTGCAAAGACTAAACAGAGTATTGCGACTCTGTGCTTGTTTGTAAATAGAGAATGAACCAAAGAAAAACAATTCTAAAACAGTAAATGCTTGGATAACAATCAATCAAATGGAGAGGGAAGCAGGCACAACGCATTACAAAGGGGGAAAAGGCCTGCGTTCCCTACCCTTCACTATCTGCAAAGAGAGAATACTCCTAAAAGAAAAGAGGGGGGGGGCAGCGTTCAAAGCACATCAGCGTGCATAAACACGAAAATGTTTTTACCTACCACGTACTTCACATTTTAAAGCTTTTGATATTTGCTATTAAAAAACCATTGAAATTCACTGAAAAAAAACATAGGTTATAGACCATATATAGTTAGGAATTAGCATTTACAAAACCTTGAAAATTCACTGAAAAAACCATGGGTTATAGACCATATATAGTTAGGAATTAGCATTTACAAAGCCTTATTTTACTCACACAAAACCATTGAAATTTCATATATAGTTAGTTGCACTAACTATATATCGCGCACCCGCAATCCACTGCTGATGATGTCACATATTACATCATTCATGACATGGTCAGTGACATCACTGATGACATCACTGATGACATCTCAAATGACATCACTGATGACATCACTGATGACATCTCAAATGACATCACTGATGACATCTCAAATGACATCACTGATGACATCTCAAATGACATCACTGATGACATCACTGATGACATAACAAATGACATCACTGATGACATCTCATTTGATATCAATGATCACATCACTGATGATATCATTCATGTGACAATACAATTCATCTCCTCACACTTTAATATAACCTCTGTTACATCCAGTGTAAAATACAGAATATATTTTTTTAAACCATTGACACACCAATACTAGTTACTACATACACACTCACTGATTCCTATGTCTACACACACATTCACTCATTCACCCATACAATCATTCATACATACAATCACTCATCTTTACAACACTATCATATGCACTCATACACCTATACAGACACTCACACTCTGCCACTCATCCATGGAGTTACTCACACACCTAGTCAGTCCTGTAAAGAATCAATCACACTTCCATGTTCTAATCAATACAGTTAAAAATAGAGTACCTTACATTTTCAAACATATACTAACACATACTTACTCTCTTATACAATCATTGATACAAGGACACATTGATCTGCACAGAGTCACACATCTCCCAACCAGCCACACACACACTCAGTCTCCCATACAAATACTTGGACAATCAATCAATAACCCATATCGTTACTCATATAGCTACTGATCAACACATGCAGCAGTTTACAGAACAACAGACATAATGATGCACAAATTAAGACAGTTTAGTCACTAACCCATGCACTCAGTGAGACACATTTAATCACTCACTCACTCATACATTGTCATTTGAGATGTCATTTGAGATGTCATTAGTGATGTCATCAGTGATGTCATCAGTGATGTCACTGACCATGTCATGAATGATGTAATATGTGACATCATCAGCATTGGATTGCGGATGCGCAAAATATATAGTTAGTGCAACTAACTATATATGGAATTTCATTGGTTTTATATCAATAAAATGTCCAGCTAACCATATATGGTCTCTAACCTATGGTTTTTTCAGTGAATTTTCAAGGTTTTGTAAATGCAAATTCCTAACTATATATGGTCTATAACCTATGGTTTTTTCAGTGAATATATATGACCAAAATGCATTCGCCACTGCTGGCATCATCCTCAATAAAGTAAGCTGTTCCTTCAGAACTCCCCTCCGGCCTCTGTCTTCTTTTGTTGGAAGAATTTTCGTCACATTTTCTGCGCCAGCCAGAGGCGCAGCACAGAAGGCCCCTGCCAGAAAAAGAGACTCGGCTCTATAACTGACGTTCCGCTGTTCCAGCGTTCATCGAAGTTGAGGGATCAACAAGAGTCGGAGACCGCCAGGAACGTGATGCTGGAATGCGAGGATGGAGGTATTTTATCTCCCTAAGCAAACACGCCTCGCATTTGGCAGCTCCCTCGCAGTTTCAGCATTAGGGAAATGGCCATGGCAGGAGTGAGGGGACAAAGAGGAATGACTACAACATTGGGGGCGGTGTGAACAGTCCTTGCCAACTCACCTGTGACATGCACGGACCCATTGTCTTGAAAGTTCACCCCCACGCCACCGACCAGGTCACTGCCGAGACTGTGCATGCTGGGAAATGCAGTTCCGAGGATTGAAATTGGAGCTGCTCAGGTGTGCCTACAGCTTAAGGGGGAGGAGCATGAGTGCAGTCATGTATTTCACGCAGGAGGAGTTTTACTTGGAAAGGACACAGTACTGGGCGTTGAGGAAGGTCTGTTGACCGAAATGCATTCGCCACTGCTGGCATCATCCTCAATAAAGTAAGCTGTTCCTTCAGAACTCCCCTCCGGCCTCTGTCTTCTTTTGTTGGAAGAATTTATATATATATATATATATATATATATATATATATATATATATATATATATATATATATATATATATATATATATATATATATATATATATATATATATATATATTCACTGAAAAAACCATAGGTTTCACACCAGTTATAGCTAGGTATTAGCATTTAAAAAAACCTATTAAATTCACTGAAAAAACCATAGGTTTCACACCAGTTATAGTTAGCAGGAAGTTTTACTCGCATAAAACCATTGAAATTCCCACGTTATAGTTAGTTGGACTCACTATAACTTGCACGTGCAATGCACTGCTGATGACGTCACATATTACATCACTCATGACATGGTCAGTGACATCACTCATGACATCACTGATGACACCATCCAATAAATGTGTGTCTTTTTGAAAAATAAGTTTTGTTTTATATATGTATATGTAAAAGTTGATGGAAGAATAAATGTTTAAATAAGTGTCTAAATGGATGTTTTTTTTAATAAAAATTGATTAATTAACTGGCTTATTAAGTGTTTCTTAGTGAATACATATATTAGTGAGTAATGTTTAAATATTTATATATATGTATTAGTGTTTCACTTTGTGTCTAAGTGGCTGCATGGGTTGGTGAGTAGGTACATGTGTAGGTATATGGGTTATTAGATGTTTTTTTAGTATCAGTATGAGTGTTTGTATGGTTTCGTGGGGGTATTACTTATCACATAGATGCATGAATGACTAACTCTCTCTTTGTATGTGTTTTGAAGACAGCATATGTGCAGGACTGTATGGGTGGATGAGTGTGTATATGTGTGTGTTAGTGAGTGAATGACTGTCTCACTAGTGTCTTTATCAGTAACTACATATGTTTTAATCTAGTATATGTGAGTATTGATGTATATAAGTGAGTATATGTGAGAGTGAGATATTGAAAGAGTTCCTGTTGAATTAATTATGTGTTTCTATAAGTGATTGTTTAAGAGAGTAAGTATGTGTAAGTTTCCTTAGAAGTAAGGTGGTAGTGTGTGTATAGCTGTATATGCAAATAAATGGATGTTCAATAGTTTACTTGCATGTGTGAGTATGTGTGAGAGTAACTTTTGGATGACTGTAGGTGTGTAACAGGATGTATAGGTGAATCACTACATATGATGAGTGAGTATATGTATGAGTGACTATATAGAACTTTGGTGAATGAGTGGATGTGTATATAGATGGTGGAATTATTGAATTGGTTGTTGTAACTGGTATGGGTATCTCCATTTTTTTGAAAATTTTAATTTATATTTTTCAATATGTGTTTCATGGGTTACATTACAGTGAAAGGAGGTCTGTCCCTCTGTCACAAGGATGGTGTCATGAGTGATGTCACTGACCATGTCATGAGTGATGTAATATGTGACGTCATCAGCAGTGCATTGCACGCGCAAGTTATAGTGTGTCCAACTAACTATAACGTGGGAATTTCAATGGTTTTATGCGAGTAAAACTTCCTGCTAACTATAACTGGTGTGAAACCTATGGTTTTTTTCAGTGAATTTAATAGGTTTTTTAAATGATAATTCCTAACTATAACTGGTGTGAAACCTATGGTTTTTTCAGTGAATTTCATAGGTTTTTTAAATGCTAATTCCTAACTATAACTGGTGTGAAACCTATGGTTTTTTCAGTGAATTTCATAGCTTTTTTAAATGCTAATTCCTAACTATATATAGGGCCTTAAACCTATGAAATGTAATATTTTTTATAATGAATCCTATATTGTATATTTATATAATTTTCTTTTTTTTTTTGCCCTGGTGCGCTCCCGGTGTGCGCCCCGGTGTGCCCACTGAAAAGCGCATTTTTTCGAAGCGCCCCGGGTCGCACACCGGTGAGCGTCCCGTTAGCGATATTGCCGCGAACGAAAACATCATGACGTATCGCGTAGCCGCGTCCGCGTGATACGCACGGCATAAGCGCACCCGGAAGTACTTGAGCGAATACGATCGCGCAACGTAATCATCTGACGCGCTTACGCGAAGCGCCCCATGGCGCGCCCGGGGGTGCGTCGCGTAAGCGCGTCGGGTAATGTGACCTAAAAATAACACTTTTCATTGGTGCAGAACAGTTTTGGTTTTTAAATGATGAAAGCCCGGGTCATGTGACCTGAAAATAACACTTTTCATTGGTTCAGGACAGTTTTTTTTTCCAAATGATGAAAGACCCCACCTTTTTTCCTTATTCTGACTTTGTCCTTTGACTGAGGAAGACCTGTTTGGAAATCTATCAGAAATATTTTGTACTTTAAAATGGCTACAGTAGCAGCAGCAGCTGGAGCATCTGCACCACCACCACCAAGAGGACCACCATAACATTACATTGGTGGTCAAGAAGAGGAGGAGGAGGAGGAGGAAGGGAGAAGGTGGCTGCCAGAAGACAATACCCCATACAAGCCAAGGCAGCACATTGTATGGGAGTTTTTTTCTATCCCAGAGGGCAAGAAAAAAGTCAATGCGCCCAAGGTGACTTGCCTAATCTGTGGCATGGAACTTTCAAGGTGGAACCCTAACAAAAAATATTCTTTTGGTAATAATACCATGATTAGATACATGCAGCGCAAGCATCCGAACAACTATTCTGCCGCAGAGGTGAGAGAACTGGCCAGTAACCCTCCCCAATCTTCAACCACCACCTCCAAAAGAAAGCAACCCACTCCATCGGTACCAGAGACAAGGGAGACGATTCCTTACATACAACCACGGTTTGGGGAATTCAGAATTACATTTATTTTTCGTGGTAAGACCATTTCCTATGGTGAACAGAGCATAAAGCTCATCCTCCTTGCTGGTGACAACCACAATTGCCCCAAAAAACGCTAATTTTTTCCAGATTTTGTTCTGCTCCAGTTGAGCCATTTTCAATTCCCTGTTTTTGGTTTCTCCCCATAAAAAAAATATGTAAAAAAGTTCATAAAAGCCAAAAAAAGTACAAAATGTTCAAAAAACATTAAAAAAATATAAAACAACAAAAAGAAGAAAAAAACAGTTCTTTTTAGAACTACCTCCAATTTTAAAAAAAAGGCTACATTTTTCTATCATTCTTTTTTCCCATGGAACGCTTCCCGGTACGCTCCGTGGTGCGCGTACCAGGCGCTCCCCCCGCGCAAATCAAAAAAAATATACATTTTTTTTTTGCCCCTCGGGCCCTTTTATAACCCCCACATCAAACCTAGGGGGTCAGGAGGGGTCTACTCTGCCCCCTTATGGTAATTTCCCCCTTTGTTTTTGCCACCTCTTGTGTCTCGATCCTACCGAGACACAAGATGGCGGCCGCTCCGTGTTAGGATTCAGTCCCCAGTCCTCTTTTGATGACCATAGTTTTCACCATCACATGACACGCCAGCTGTATAAAAGGGAGTCCTACCATAGTGTCGTTGCTTGTTATTGCAAACCTGTGGGTTCCTGCTATTTTGGTTCCTGTGAAGCTGTTGGTTGTTGCTGTTTCTCACGGGCTCGTGAGAATCGTTGGAGTTTTTACCCTTTTCCCGGATCCCTTACCTTGATTCCCGCTGTTGTGAACTACCTGTTCCCTCCCTTCTGTCCCCTTGTTTTCCCGTCCAGTGTCCCTGTAGTTAGTTAGTTAGCTTACTTGTTTCATTTTTTCCCCCCGTCTCTTGGTAGAGATTGGCCAACGACATCCAGGGGCTCCTGTTTGTCAGACACTATTTTAGTGTCTTTTTTCTTTTGTACCCGAGACGTTGTAAGATCAACTAGTACGGACGCTAGGCGTTCGCATCGTACACAAGTCTTGTGGTAACCGTCCGCCTCGTTATGGGCGGATCTGACGTTTGAGCTGTATCCCGGCTGGGATTACTTTTCACTCATTCACCCGAGAGACGAGTGGTTATCGTTTCTCAGTGTTTTAGGTTATCCCCCTCACTTCCCTTTTTTGAGACACAGGGGTTTTTTGTTCATGCACGTTATTTTGGCATGTTTTTTACCCTGTGAAATCCCTTCACGCCCAAACCTCAACACCCAAAGAACTAGTCTTGTTTTTGCAAGATAAACCCCCTCGAAGCAAAACCTGCATTTGTTTCTGGTAAGTGTAAGTGTGGTGAACTGCTGGATATGGTCTTTTGTTGCAAAGGTAGGATTGGGGACTGAAAGTTATTGTGTGGTGTATCTTCTTGTTTCCCTGTCTATGCAGGTGCGGAAGCGAGGAGGAGGGTGTTATTTGACTCTACGTTCTACAGGGGTGGAAGGTTTGGTGCCGTTATTTCCACCCCCTTTTCTGGTTCATCGGTTTACTCATCTGTACCATCTAGTGAGTGACCGGTGAGTCGGGGAAGTGGTTGGGACACGCCTCGTTCCTGCAGTGTGTGGGTTAGGCAGGAGCCTAACAGAATAACAAGCCCACGTTTAAATACACTGCCCGAACTTGGATGGACGTGGAGGGAGGAGCTATGGCAGGGGCTGAAGTCCCTACCATGCTTGACATAATGGGTGCCCTAGCCGCCTTACAGGCCCAGGTGCAGGATTTAAGACAGGAGAACGTAGGGTTAAGACAAGAACTGGGGGCAGTAAGGGCGCGTGAACCCGTCCAACCCCGAGGACCGACACCCATTATACAGCTGGCTACGTTCCAGTATGGAGGGGCGGGACAGAGTAACCCTGGAGGCGGTACCCCTGTTGCTATCACTGTGACATCCCCTGTTCCTGTTCCCCTGGCTCAACCCGAACGATTCTATGGAGACAGTTGGAAATTTGGGATGTTCATGAATCAGTGCCAGTTGCACTTTATGTGTAGGCCGGGGGCCTTTCCTGACGATGCGGCAAAAGTAGCCTTTACGCTTTCATATTTGGCTGGTACTGCTGCCCAGTGGGCTATTCCCTTAGTTGAAGGCAAAGATCAGGTGTTGCGGGATTATGATGCTTTCAAGGAGTTGATGAGGGGGTTATTTGCCAAACATGCATTCATGCAAGCCAGCGACTCAGAACTGCTGAAATTGCGACAGGGCAGACAGGATCTCCTGACATATATAGCGACCTTTAACAGGTTGATCTCAGAGACACATTGGCCGGCCGATAAGCGGACCTCATTGTTTTACCAGGGTCTTAATGATGATCTGAAGGATGTGGTGTCACAGGTAGTGGATCCACCGGAGGAGTGTGCCGCGTTCATTGACCTGGTGGTTAAACTGAACCATCGGCTATCAGAGCGACGTGGGGATCGTGTACGTTTTCAGGTGTCCCGAGGTAACTTCATAAAACCGGAAGTGAAACAACCCCTGGGGGAACCGAAGCCTGAACCAATGGAAATAGGGGGAGTAAGGGGGCCTTTGACTCCTGAAGAAAGGAAAAGAAGAAGAGACAAGAATCTATGTCTCTATTGTGGACAGGGTGGTCATTTTGCAAGGGAGTGTCCCGTCAAACCATCAGGGGCAGGTTATGGTAAAAAGGTGGCATACGTACAGGTGGAAAGGTTGCCTCTTCCTGAGCATAAAAGGGGTCAGTATGAGGTGTTGGGGGCAGTGGATTTGGCGCCCAGACATTTTGTCATCTCGGCCCAGCTTTTATTGGCAGCGCATAAACGGGTGCCTGTGTCGGTGCTGTTAGATTCGGGTGCCACTGGCAATTTCATTGACATCTCCCTAGCCGAGAAGCTAGGTGTGCCTTGCCAGTATAAGAAACAACCGGAGCCTGTACGAGCGATTGACGGAACAGAGTTGTCATCTGGGTGCATCACCAGACAGACGGTGCCTCTACGGTTGGTATGTGACAACGGTCACTCGGAGTGCGTGGTGTTTGATCTGATTGATGCGCCTTCCTTCGGTTTGGTGTTAGGGGTGCCTTGGCTCCAGGAGCACAATCCCAGGATTGATTGGGTGCAGCGTCTAGTCACTCTAGATTCGCATTATTGTCTGAAGCATTGCTATAGCGAGGCCAGTGAGAAGGTCCCTCCGTTGTACTGTGCAGCCATGGAAGAAAGTGGGGTTCCAAGGCAGTATGTGGATTACGCCGATGTCTTTGATAAAGGCTGCGCTCAGAGTTTACCACCACATCGGTCTTTTGACTGTAGAATCGATCTAGTGGAGGGGGTTCCTTTGCCCTGTAGCCGTGTCTATGCACTGTCTGAACCGGAGGAGAAACATCTCAAAGACTATCTGGATGAGATGTTAGAACTAGGGTTCATCCGTCCTTCTTCTTCGCCCGTGTCTTCAGCGATCTTCTTTACACCAAAGAAGGAAGGCACCCTGAGGGCGTGTGTGGACTACCGGACATTGAACAAGGCCACCATTAAGAATAGATACCCTCTTCCTCTCATCCCCGTGTTGCTGGATCAACTCCGCAAGGCCACGGTGTTTACAAAACTGGACTTGCGTGGAGCTTACCATCTGATCCGTATGCGGCCCGGGGATGAGTGGAAGACGGCTTTTAAAACTAAACACGGGCTGTTTGAATACTGTGTGATGCCGTTTGGCCTGTGCAATGCGCCAGCGGCATTCCAGTACTTCATCAACGAGGTTCTGAGTGAGTACTTGGATAGGACTGTAATCGTGTACCTGGATGACATCCTTATCTTCTCAGAGACCAGTGTAGAACATCATACGCATGTGCAACAAGTGTTGCAGAAATTGAGGGAACATCGGCTCTATGCCAAACTTGAAAAGTGCCAGTTTGATGCGGTGGAGGTGGAATTTTTGGGATTCCTAATATCAGCTGAAGGAATACGGATGGACCCAAAAAAGATACAGGCGATTTTGACCTGGCCGGTACCAACTACGGTGAAGCACATACAGGTACTCCTAGGGTTCGCCAATTTTTACCGGCGCTTTATCGCTCGATTTTCAGATATCGTGGCGCCGATGACACGGTTGTTGCGAAAGGGGGTCCCTTTTGTGTGGTCCCAGGAAGCTCAAGGTGCTTTTCGGCTGTTGTTGAAGACCTTTACAACTGCTCCGGTGTTGGCCCATCCCGATCCTGCTTTTCCCTTCTTTGTGGAGACGGATGCGTCCGCGGGTGCAGTGGGCGGGGTACTGTCCCAGAAGGAGGAGGGCACAGGCCATATGCATCCTATTGCCTATTTTTCGAAGACATTGTTACCTGCCGAACGCAATTACACGGTGGCGGAACGTGAGTTGTTGGCAGTGAAACTGTCTTTTGAAGAATGGCGTCACTATCTGTGGGGGGCCCGCCATACAATCACGATTTATACGGACCACAAGAACCTGGAGTTTTTTAGATCGGCCCGGGCGTTGACACCAAGACAGATGCGGTGGGTCTTGTTTTTTAACGAATATGATTTCATCATAACCTACAGACCCGCTGCTCAGCAGATCAAATCAGACGCACTGTCTAGGATACATATCGATCCTGAGGAAGTGAAATCAGGGAAAGAAAGTAGACCAATGCTTGATAGCAGGTGGATTGTGGGAGCGGCTTCGGTGGAAGAGTTTGCTTCCAAGGTGAAAGATCTGTTGCGCCGGATGGATTTGGCCCCATGGTTACAGCTGTCTCAGGTGGTGGTCCGGGAGGGGTTGTTATATCAGTGTGATAGGTTGTTTGTTCCACCCGAGTTGAGACCAAAGGTGGTGGAGTGGTGTCACTCCTCCTCCTTGGTCGCACATCCCGGAATAGGTAAGACGAAGGAGTTGTGCTTGAGGTGGTTTTGGTGGGAGACTGTGGCACAGGATATTCAGAAATATGTGACAGCTTGTCCTGTTTGTGCCATCAATAAGCCCTCACATAGTAAGCCCTCTGGTCTTCTGCAGCCATTGGCGGTACCCCCTTCCCCTTGGCATACCATCAGCATGGATTTTGTCACGGACCTTCCTTTGGTTTCCGGATTCACAGCCATTCTTGTGGTAGTGGACTTGTTCACCAAAATGGCCCACTTCATACCACTTAAGAAGATTCCCACAGCTAAGGAAAGGGCCTTGGAGTTTATGACTTCGATCGTACGGTTACATGGGTTACCTACAGCAGTCATCTCAGATAGGGGGGCGCAATTTGTGTCCCATTTCTGGACGGAGCTCTGTCTGGTGCTCAAGATGGATATACGATTGTCATCTGCGTATCATCCCCAGTCAGACGGGCAGACAGAGCGCACCAACCAGACAATGGAACAATACCTGAGGTGCTTGATTACGTCCCTGTCGTGTGATTGGGTGATGGCATTACCCATAGCTGAATTCGCTTATAATAACAGTATACATACGGCCCTGGGAATGACACCATTCTTTTGTTCTATGGGATACCATCCTAGAGCCCTAGACATCCAACCCACTGGGCACATGCCAGCCATTGACGAAGTGTGTAAACGATTGGGTGATATCTGGGAAGTGGCTAGGGGCAGGTTACAGGAAGCCAAGGCGGCTATGAAGTTACAGGCGGATCGCCATAGGGTATCGGCCCCTGGTTATAAGGTGGGCGATCAAGTATGGTTGGTTTCACGTAATCTGAGACTACAGGGGTCACGCAAACTACAGCCCCGGTATGTAGGCCCTTTTCCGGTTGTACAGGTAGTCAACCCTGTGGCGATGAAGCTGTTGTTGCCATCGGACTATAAGATCCATCCAGTATTCCACACCTCATTGCTGAAGCCCTTTGTCCCGTCAGCTCAGGTCTTGCCCCCTCCTGCCCCGGTATTGGTGGATGGTCAGAAGGAGTTCGAAGTACAGGCCATTCTTGATTCTAGGCGAAGGAGGGGTAGGTTGTTTTACCTAGTAGATTGGAAGGGTTATATCCCGGAGGATAGGACATGGGAACCAGCTGGAGGGGTGCATGCGCCCCGTTTGGTGAGGTTGTTCCATAGACAACATCCCCGGAAGCCAAGACCTGTGGGGAGGATCATTGGGGGGGGTACTGTTAGGATTCGGTCCCCAGTCCTCTTTTGATGACCATAGTTTTCACCATCACATGACACGCCAGCTGTATAAAAGGGAGTCCTACCCTTGTGTCGTTGCTTGTTATTGCAAACCTGTGGGTTCCTGCTATTTTGGTTCCTGTGAAGCTGTTGGTTGTTGCTGTTTCTCACGGGCTCGTGAGAATCGTTGGAGTTTTTACCCTGTTCCCGGATCCTTTACCTTGATTCCCGCTGTTGTGAACTACCTGTTCCCTCCCTTCTGTCCCCTTGTTTTCCCGTCCAGTGTCCCTGTAGTTAGTTAGTTAGCTTACTTGTTTCATTTTTTCCCCCCGTCTCTTGGTAGAGATTGGCCAACGACATCCAGGGGCTCCTGTTTGTCAGACACTATTTTAGTGTCTTTTTTCTTTTGTACCCGAGACGTTGTAAGATCAACTAGTACGGACGCTAGGCGTTCGCATCGTACACAAGTCTTGTGGTAACCGTCCGCCTCGTTATGGGCGGATCTGACGTTTGAGCTGTATCCCGGCTGGGATTACTTTTCACTCATTCACCCGAGAGACGAGTGGTTATCGTTTCTCAGTGTTTTAGGTTATCCCCCTCACTTCCCTTTTTTGAGACACAGGGGTTTTTTGTTCATGCACGTTATTTTGGCATGTTTTTTACCCTGTGAAATCCCTTCACGCCCAAACCTCAACACCCAAAGAACTAGTCTTGTTTTTGCAAGATAAACCCCCTCGAAGCAAAACCTGCATTTGTTTCTGGTAAGTGTAAGTGTGGTGAACTGCTGGATATGGTCTTTTGTTGCAAAGGTAGGATTGGGGACTGAAAGTTATTGTGTGGTGTATCTTCTTGTTTCCCTGTCTATGCAGGTGCGGAAGTGAGGAGGAGGGTGTTATTTGACTCTACGTTCTACAGGGGTGGAAGGTTTGGTGCCGTTATTTCCACCCCCTTTTCTGGTTCATCGGTTTACTCATCTGTACCATCTAGTGAGTGACCGGTGAGTCGGGGAAGTGGTTGGGACACGCCTCGTTCCTGCAGTGTGTGGGTTGGGCAGGAGCCTAACACTTCGGACTGTTTGGAATGTTTACAGACACCCGAGAGCCAATCAGGTTTCTGCGCGCGAACTCGTGTAGCGCGCTGGTTAGCGCCCCGGTGCGCGTACCGGGGAGCGCTTATAGATATATATTTTTTTTTAACCTAAATTACTCAAAATTCACTGGAGCACATATCTTGAGACATAGCAAAGGCACATCGGGCTACCAGTCCCTACAGTTTGGTGGAAATCCATTCAGCCGTTCGGGCTAAAAGTGAGGTCGACCGCCCTATGGAAATTAACATGGGGAAAACACGTTTTGGGACCCCCCTTTGATGTCGGCCCCCGCCTGACAAATCCCCCCAAACTTTCAGGGAAGGACCGGGGCGCCGCGAGGCAAATTTGAGGAAATTTTCAGGCAGATTCCTCAACCGGCGCCAAAGTTATTCACAATAGAATGTTGAGATTTTGCATTGAAAATAATCCTAACTATAACTACCTACTGGCGACCGCCGGTAGGTAATATATATATATATATATATATATATATATATATATATATATATATATATATATTAGAATCCACAATCCTGAAGCGCCGAGGAAACCAAACGGACACAGCCAGGTACAGACCACAAACCAAGGATTTCAAAGGAAATAAAGTGCTTTTATTCCATCAATGGGGATGGCAGCATGACGCGTTTCGTCCGGGAAACCCGGACTTGATCACATGACAAAACCCAGAGACATAAGTGGTTTTATACTGATAAAAAAACGGAACTCCTCCCACAAATTAATAGATATGGAAGAAATATCATTCACAGTATACAATACATCATCCAAAAAATGCATTAATATAGCAAAACAATATACATAATGTAAACATTTAAAATCTGTTCAACGTATAGAGGGCAAGTGCCCAAGCGGATTGCTACCAAGTTAAAGTGCATTTAGTAACTGGATGAAAATCAAAGCCCATAGGGTCCGTTATTCTTTCAGTATAACAATCTGAAAAACCACTACTAGATTCAAAAAGTGTAAAGAGGAAAAGTGCAGGGTGCTAAATCCCAATAAGGAACAAACTAATTTAACCAGGTAAAACCCTGGGGCAGACGAATTGTGTTAATAAAGTGCAAAGTGACAGAAAAGTGCAAAATCGGCAGTACATAAACAAATTTGTTTAAGGGGAGATACAAACTGAGGTCTCATAGTATATAGCAGCAGTAGTTGTGGAAAAATGCAATTCATAATATCACAGCTGGATAATAAATACATGTCAGATTTTTCAACAATTGATTGAATGACCAGAGCAGATCTTATTAAACCATCCTCAACATGAATAAATAGATTAAAACCATAAATAGTTAAAAATCCATTATAAGAAATCATGCATATGGCAGAATAAAATATTTACAGAAAATTATTCAAGTCTTCTCCCATGTTCAAGCCATTAGGGATCTTACTGTTAAGTCTCAGAATGTATTGACTTTCTAGTTGCCTCAGTCTTTTCTCTCTGTCACCACCCCTTTTGTTCGGGGGAACTGAGTCAATAACAAAGTATTGCAGGTCATTAAGATTATTTTTGTGTACCAGCTTGAAATGACGTGCCACTGGATAATTAGGGTCAGAGTTTACAATGGCACGGAGATGCTGTAGGATACGATTAAATACCTGCAGTTTCGTGCTGCCAACATATTGTAAGTTGCAAGTGCATTTTAAAACATAAACTGCATGGTCTGTTTTACAGGTATATACGTTCTTAATAGGAATTACAGCATTAGTGAGACCCTCAACAAACTCGCTGGTGTTCACACCGAATTTACAGGCCCGGCATGAACTACATTTTCGAAAGCCTGCTTTGTTAGAATACCAGTTAGATTTGACAATAGTTTCAGGGCTAGTTTTGACCAGAGCATCCCTCATAGAGGGAGCTCTTCGAAAAGTGATATTGGGCATATCTTCTAACAATGGACCCACCACGATATCTGTTTTTAAGATGGGCCAGTTAGATTTAATGATTTGCCTCATCTTTTTGTGTTGGTTATTAAAAGTAGTGATTAGGCGAATAGAAGTTTTCTCTGATACAGAAACTTCCTCTTCAGGAATAAACTGAGCTGGCTCTTCTATCGTGGCCATTAATTCAGTAGATAAAGCCCTTTTAAGAGAGTTAGTGAGGTTATGGATATTGTAACCTCTACGCAAAAATCTTTGGTAAGATCCATTTAAGCAATTCATGAGATCAATTTCATTATTACATATGCGCCTGATTCTTAAAAACTCCCCATAGGGGATGCTTTTGATAAGATGGTGTGGGTGGTTGCTCTGCGCATGTAAAATTGAATTTCCAGCCGTGGTCTTTCTATACATTCTCGTCATGATCTCATTATTCTTAATATAAACCTCTACATCCAAAAAGTTAACTTTTACATTGCTGATGTCGGCGCAGAATTCTAGGTTTAGGGAGTTGTTATTGATATTACTAACAAACTCTTCTGCTGATGTTCTATCCCCCTGCCAGATTATAAAGACATCATCAATGAAACGCCACATTTTAACAATGCCATTTTCATCCTCATCCAAACAACTACGGATCCCACCCAGGACGTGCCTCTCCCACCAGCCCACGTGTAAACACGCGTAGCTGGGGGAGAAGCACGCTCCCATGGCAACACCACGCAGCTGTTGGTAAATTTCATTATTAAAAAGAAAATAGTTGTTCTTAAGGCATAAGTCAATCATGCTGATGAGCATTTTACTATGTTCGTAATACTTAATATCCCTAGCTGATAAGAAGTATTCAATTGCATTCAAACCATCAACATGATTAATGGAGGTATAAAGAGAAGTAATATCCATGACTAGAAACAAATAGTTTGATTTCCACACAACTTCATTCAGCTTCTTTAGGAAGTCACCAGTGTCTTTCAAGTAACTTGGCAAGGCCTCCATATACTCATGTAAAAAAAAGTCAACATACTTTGAAAGGGGTTCCAACAAACTATTTTGGGCGGAAATAATGGGTCGCCCTGGTATTGGAGTAGTGCCTTTATGGATTTTTGGTAAAAGGTATAACGTTGGAGTAATTGGAAAGTCCTTCTTCAGAAAATCAAATTCTTTTTTACTAATAAGTCCTTCTCTCTTCCAAGTAGTTAAGTTGGTATGTACAAGAGTTTTGATTTTATTCAGTTCATTGAAAGAGGCCTTCCTATAGCAGGCTGGGTCATTTAATTGTCTTTCAGCTTCCTCTAGGTATAAAGTGCGTGGCCACAAGACAATATTGCCACCTTTGTCCGCTTTATTGACAATGATGTCACCTCTTGATTTAATTTTTTGCATCAATAGAGAATATTGTTTGTCTCTGTAGCTTCTCTTTTTCTTATTTTTAGACACCATTTTATTCAAATCTTTCAGATCTTCCACAACCCTGTCATTGAAGATGTCGATTGCATCCCGTGGCATTACCGGAACGAAAGTAGACTTTGGACAAAAGGGACTATTACCAGCGTTGCCACTACTGATTCCCATAGCACCAAAAACCTCCTGAGTGTTATTTGGGGCATCGTCATCATTGACTAGTGAATGAGCCGTTTTAAGAGCCAGGGTGTCAGCAATAGTGAAGTTCTTGTGGGTTTGAGTTTCACTAATGATTGCTCTCGCTTTTTCACTTTTTTGTTGGTGGTGTGGAATTTAAGGAGTTTAAGTTTCCTAATGAATTTAAAGGTGTCTATTCTGGCCTGCACATATTTAAATCCATTGTTGGGGCAGTAAGACAGACCCAATGAAAGAAGCTGTTTTTCGGCTGCATTGAGATCCAATTCAGTCAAATTAATTACCGTATTTTCTTCCTCGGAGTTGGCAGAATGGCCAACGGTGCTCGTAGAATCTTTGTCTTTTTTTTGAGAATTTTTTCCTTTTTCTTTATCTTTTTCTTTTTCATTTATTTCAATTTCAGGTGATGCAACTATTGCATTAAAGTCATAATTATCGTGCATTTCCATGCCAAACATTATTCCTTCACATGGTGGTATGGTTGATAATTTCAATACATCATTTATTATTTCTTCTGAGCATTTCCCCTTCCTCTTTTCTTTTTCCCGTAGTTGTTGGCGTTTCCTCCTCTCTTTGCGGGATTTGTTTCGCCTCTTCCTCCTGTTGTTCCTGCTGGCTGAGTCCCCCTTGATCTCAAGGTGTTCCGCCGGTCTTCTACCATAAAAACCAACTCCTCAGATGGGGTGAAACTGTTGCTCCCGAGATGTTGCACATTAGTTTCATCATCAGACCCCCCACTACTGTAGATGGAACTCATGTCTGTGTCTGATCCATTAGGAATTTCCGTCTGCTGATTTTGAAGAGCTTGTGATGTAGTTGCTGACATTGGCACAGATGTTGTCAAAGCTTGCCTTTTAACGGATTCAAATTTTCTTGAGAATGTGAAAATTCTACCATTTTCGTAGTCAGCCTTGTCTCTGGCAAACTTGAAGGCTTTGCGGGTCTTTATGGTCTCTTCATATTTATCTAACCGTTTTTTAATGTCTTCCCGCCCTTTGTTAATCGCCTCTTGATCTTCCATAGCATTCAGCTCGAGGTTGAGTTTCTCAATCTGAGTCATTAGTTCGACTCTATCGATTTCGGCGTATTTAATTAATATGCAAACCATACCCATGGATGCATCGAGGTTATGTTGAGCCCACTCTTTTAGCATCAGAGGATTGGGATTTTCGAACGAAGGGGCTATTAATACTCTTAAGCCTCGAGGAACTCTCTTAACTTCCTTATATTTCTCCAGGCTTTTTTGTTCCCACCATTTTGTGAGCTCCGTCCTGAGCAGTTTTTCCAATTTTTTCAGTTTAGTTTTGACATCATCACCTTCGGTATTTAATTCTTTACGTTTTTCCCCTGGTTTAGCAACTGCCGGCAAATTTAAGAAAAGAGCATCTGCTGCTTGCTCCCTGTCTCGGAAAATGTCAGCTGCCATCGCCATGTTACTTGCGGAAAATAAAGTTCTTAAGCACTAGTTCAAACAGTCTTTTCTCCGTGTAATGTTAAACACGTCTTTTTCTTGAAAAAAGAAAGTGAACAAACAATAATGTCCTCGTATCTCGTCAGAACCCACAATTGACCCACACGTTAGCCTCAAGCGCCAATGGCTCACCTTAATCCGCTGTCAGCGAGGAGAAATTCGGTTCCTACGAGCCAAACAAATCCTCACGGGAACCAGCAAACCGTCGGCGGCCACGACGCGAAGCACATCCGTATCGACTTCCGGGTCGTGGGGGGCTGGCAACGCTGTACTCCTTCCGGGAACAGATAATCGCCAAAGGCGAGGGCGGCCAAAACTGCAAACCAGCCACAGTATGAGAAGACGAGAGGGTCCGTAGAGACGAATTCAGCCGATTCGCCAAATGAATTAGAATCCACAATCCTGAAGCGCCGAGGAAACCAAACGGACACAGCCAGGTACAGACCACAAACCAAGGATTTCAAAGGAAACAAAGTGCTTTTATTCCATCAATGGGGATGGCAGCATGACGCGTTTCGTCCGGGAAACCCGGACTTGATCACATGACAAAACCCAGAGACATAAGTGGTTTTATACTGATAAAAAAACGGAACTCCTCCCACAAATTAATAGATATGGAAGAAATATCATTCACAGTATACAATACATCATCCAAAAAATGCATTAATGTAGCAAAACAATATACATAATGTAAACATTTAAATTCTGTTCATATATATATACATTCACTGAAAAAAACATAGGTTTCACACCAGTTATAGTTAGGAAATAACATTTAAAAACCTATTAAATTTATTGAAAAAACCATAGGTTTGACACCAGTTATAGTTAGCTGGAAATTATACTGACATAAAACCATTGAAATTCCCACGTTATAGTTAGTTGGACTCACTATAACTTGCGCGTGTAATGCACTGCTGATGACATCGCATATTACATCACTCATGACATGGTCAGTGACATCACTCATGACATCACTGATGACACCATCCAGTGAATGTAAGTCTTTCTTTAAAATTAATTTTGTTTTATATATGTATATGTAAAAGTTGATGGAAGAATAAATGTTTAAATAAGTGTCTAAATGGATGTTTTTTTATAAAAATTGATTGGTTAACTGGCCTATTAAGTGTTTCTTAGTGAAAACATATATTAGTGAGTAATGTTTAAATATTTATATATATGTATTAGTGTCTGTATGGTTTGGTGGGGGTGTTACTTATCATATAGATGCATCAATGACTGACTCACTGTTTGTATGTTTTTTGAAGACAGCATATGTGCAGGACTGTATGGGTGGATGAGTGTGTATATGTGTGTGTTAGTGAGTGAATGCCTGCCTCACTAGTGTCTTTCTCAGTAACTACATATGTTTTAATCTAGTATATGTGAGTATTGATGTATATAAGTGAGTATATGTGAGAGTGAGAGATTGAAAGAGTTCCTGTTTAATTAAGTATGTGTTTCTATAAATGATTGTTTAAGAGAGTAAGTATGTGTAAGTTTCCTTAGAAGTAAGGTGGTAGTGTGTGTATATCTGTATATGTAAATAAATGGATGTTTATTTGTTTATTTGCATGTGTGAATATGTGTGTGAGTTACTTTTGGATGTCTGTCGGTGTATAACAGGATGTATAGGTGTATTACTACATATGATGAGTGAGTATATGTACGAGTGACTATATAAACTGTTGGTGAATGAGTGGATGTGTTTATAGATGGTGGAATTACAGAATTAGTTGTTGTAACTGGTATGGGTATATCCACTTTTTTGAAAATGTTAGTTTCAATTTTTGAATATGTGTTTCAAGTGTTACTTTACAGTGAAAGGAGGTCAGTCTCTCTGTCACAAGGATGGTGTCATCAGTGATGTCATGAGTGATGTCACTGACCATGTCATGAGTGGTGTAATATGTGATGTCATCAGCAGTGCATTACACGCGCAAGTTATAGTGAGTCCAACTAACTATAACGTGGGAATTTCAATAGTTTTATGTCAGTATAATTTCCAGCTAACTATAACTGGTGTCAAACCTATGGTTTTTTCAGTGAATTTAATAGGTTTTTTAAATGTTATTTCCTAACTATAACTGGTGTGAAACCTATGGTTTTTTCAGTGAATTTCTTAGGTTTTTTAAATGCTAATTCCTAACTATAACTGGTATGAAACCTATGGTTTTTTCAGTGAATTTCTTAGGTTTTTTAAATGCTAATTCCTAACTATAACTGGTATGAAACCTATGGTTTTTTCAGTGAATTTCATAGGTTTTTTAAATGCTAATTCCTAACTTTAACTGGTGTGCAACCTATGGTTTTTCCTGTGAATTTCATAGGTTTATTTTAACTGCTAATTCGTATCTTTTTATAGGGCTTCTTGTGTTTTTTACTGAATTTCTAAGGTTATTTTTTCGCAAATATCTATAGCTTAGAAAGGTATGTTTTTCTAAAAATTAATCCTATATTGTATATTAAGATAATATTTTTGTTTTGAAAAAGTATACTTTTTTTTTTAATATTTCACTCTGGTGCGCTCCCGGTGCGCGTACCGGTGAGCGCCCCGGTGCGCGTACCGGTGAGCGCCCCGGTGCGCTCCCCGGTGCGCGTGCCGGGCGCTCCCCCTGCGAAAATCGAAAAAAAAAATATTTTTTTGGGCCCCGCGGGGCCCTTTTTTTAGCCCCCACAACAAACCTAGGGGGTCAGGGGGGGTCTACCCTGCCCCCTTATGGTCATTTCCCCCTTTGTTTTTGCCACCTCTTGTGTCTCGATTTTACCGAGACACAAGATGGCGGCCGCTCCGGACTGTTTCGAATGTTTACAGACACCCGAGAGCCAATCAGCTTTCCTCACGCAAGTCGCGTGGCACGCACGGTACGCGCACCGGTGCGCGTACCGGTGCGCTGCTATAGATATATATATTTTTATGAACCTAAATTACTCAAAATCCAGTGGAGCACATATCTTGAGACATAGCAAAGGCACATCGGGCTACCAGTCCCTACAATTTTGCCAAGTTTGGTGGAAATCCATTCAGCCGTTCGGCCTAAAAGTGAAATCGACCGCCCTATGGAAATTAACATGGGGAAAACGCGTTTTGGGACCCCCCTTTTATCTTGGCCCCCGCTTGACGAATTCCCCCCAAACTTTCAGGGAAGGAGCGGAGCGCCGCGAGGCCATTTTGAGGAAATTTTCAGGCAGATTCGTCAACCGGCGCCAAAGTTATTCCAAATAGAATTTTGAGATTTAACATTGAAAAAAATCCTAACTATAACTACCTACTGGCGACCGCCAGTAGGTAATATATATATATATATATATATATATATATATATATATATATATATATATATATATATATATATATATGAATCCAACCTTGCCTTGCTGCTTCAATAACCTTGAAAAGGCCAGCGTGGACCCAAGATTTTCTTCAGTGCATTATTTTATTTTGCCAATGCCGCCATGTCGCGTTTTGGGAGATCCCTCCCTTGATCACATGACATCTCATTGTTTTTTCGTGTCCCTTTTTAAAGTGCTAGTGCAAACATAACTTAATAGACATAGAAAAAATACTTTTTGCCTATATGTCCTTTCAATTACATCAATTTTAGCATAAATGCACAATTTTTTATCCATTTTAAGAAAAACTTTTTTACATGATACAATTATTGTGTTCATGAAATAATAACAGCATAAATGCATTAAAAGACACAAAGGTATTCTGCTATGTCTAAAAACACCCTATATCCTAAGTGAGAGAATAAATAAGTAAATGTGCAAACCTGTGATATATATATATATATATATATATATATATATATATATATATATATATATATATATATATATATATATATATATATATATATATATATATACACTGCCCACTATCTTCAACAATTAGCTACTCATCTAGTTTGGCTTTTTTTCTTTGCATTCTGTGATTTGGAGTACTGACCTGTGGAAACCAAACCCCAATATTTTACTGCACCCCAATATTTTGATCACTCCAAAATTTACCTCTAACAGCTCGGCGTCTGGCCCATTGATCTTGCAACATCAAGCCCAACAAATTATCAGAATAGAGTATGTTTATAAAAATAGAGAATAAGACCACTCTATGACAGAGGTCTAGATTGTAGGGAAAAGGTTTAATTACAAAAATCTCAAAATAGGTAACACAGAGAAATGCAAGATGAATGCCATAAAGACTCCAATATCGGGTACATAGTTAGAAATCTAAATTATTTTGAGTCAATATAGGCATCAAAAATCCTAAGTGGATGGGGAGGTGGGGATAAGCAGGAGGCCAACAATAACATGTATGATGCAACGTGTATTCTCAATGTATGTAATATCTCCAACACTTGTTTCGATGCGCAGTGATGGATGTGAATGCCATGTGAGTTTACAGTGCCCTGCTTTTCTATCAATAAAAAGTAAAAAAATAAAAATAAATCCTAAATGGAATGAACAAAGTGCTGGGAGGAAATGGAAAGTCATCTTTCTCACACCCAAAACTAAGGGGTTTTATACACATTTTATGAATAGGTCATAAGCAAAAACTGCAAATTCAGTATGGTATAACTAGCGAGAATCACATATTGAGCAAATCAGAATATAGATCGTAAAAAGCAGAAAAATAACACTAACCCAGTTCAAAGGAAAAAGAAAAAATCCATTCGCTTCCACGGCACCAGCACAGTCCAGAGATGTAGAACTCAATATAAAACATTTTTCAAAGACTTATAAGCAAGTGTATAGTAGCTTGCCTACATCGATATGCCCAGCGGCCTTCAGAATGACGCATTCAGTATACAAAGAAAGTTTCATTCATAATGTAAGCTTTTTGAGGTAAATAACCAATTGCGTCACAGTGTGCTCTGCGAAGACGGTAGGAGAGAAGGAATATATGATTTTTCAACGATTTCAAGTTCCACGCATGGCATAACCACGCGAATTTTACCTCGCAAGTGGCTTTACCACGCTGGAATTTACAACGAAGGATTGTACCACGTCTTACCTGCACGTCTTTCTCCAGCAGCCCTTACTTCCATCTACCATGGAAACAAGCGTCAAAACACGTCTTCCAAAATAAAAAAAGGACTTCTTTTTTGACGTACACTGCACGTCTTTGGGGGAGGCTCTTTCCTTTTACTTCATTAATACCACAGAGCGTTTTTTTTTTTTATCTAACTCGCTCCTTAATTGTTGTTATTTTTTGGGGAGACCCCCCCAGCCCCCCTAGCCCCCCTCCCAACCCTCCCCCAGCCCCCCCAGCACGACTGGACGGAATACCACGTCTCCCCTCAACCCACGCTGAACGTACTTTCGTGGTAAAGACGGTCGTGGAAGGCACCCACGTTGAAAAAACGTTTGCGTGGTAAGTGTACCGTGGTAAACGTTATGCGTGGGGATGCCTTCGTAGTAAATGATGTTTCCCGGAGAGAAGACACGCAGGGTAACATTGAATGGGGGAGGTAATGAGCAGGAGCTAGATGAACAGAACACCAAAACAGCATCCATATTAATAAAATGATGTCTCTGCAATAATGTGGCATGACAAAATTACATTAATAAACACACTACTGAACATCTAACAAAACTCTTTTCAAGTGCAACATTAATAATGCATCAGTTAAAACGATATTTATCATAGAAATCGTTAGTATTCAAAAACAATTTGCCCCCAAAAGTGTGCATTTAGAAAAAGCTACTACAAACTTAAAGTTGAAAAAGTAAAAACCACAAGTGTCAGAATGCAACGTAATTGCTCTGATTCTATAAGGCTCAACCAAATGATAAAAACTGTAAATTTGTACACTATCTGATGGGTTCGTTTATTTAACCAGAGAAATAAAACTGAGTAGGTAGGTACATTTCCTTTCCTCTTCTATCGTTTAAATTATCTGCATTAGGAGTATGCAGTGACTTGCCTTTTTTACTTGGTGAGCTTGTTTTTAAGAAAGGGAAAATTAAATTTGCTCGTCCGTTTTCTATTTTTGCCATACTTTACTTGTATTGGTGAAGTCTGAATGGGCTACAGCGCGTCATCAGATCCACAATTGTGAGGTCATCTGGGTACATGGCTATCAGCCAATCAATCTCCTTGGGGTGAAAAGGAAAGTCTAAAGACATGGCTGTTGCTCAACTCAAGTGGGGAGCACACTCCAAATGTTTACCTCTTCTGACGACAGGTGTGCCCGGCTGTACGCTGAAACGCTTGTTCAGGTTAGTGCTTTATTTTCAATTGTTGCCTTGAAATGATAGGCAGGCAAGTCGGCGAAAGACAACTTTTAAGATTTTGAACACACTGTCGAACCACTTTCATCATTTAGCTAAGTGATATACAATGTGAATGCGGCCTTATGTTAACCCATACCTTGTAGTATTTAGTGAGAAAAATAAATATACATGCCGAAACTGAAGTATAATAATGCCGCTGATTGCTTGATATTGTCTATGAAACAACATTTTGAACCATTATTTGTTTAAAGATGATAGAAACGACATTAAGAAATGTATGTTTCCATCAATTTACTCTGTGTATAACGTATATACACTTCATATAAACACATGAGAATGATCCTAAAAAATACATAAATCCAGACGTACAAAAGTCTTTCTGTTTTCAATTCAGTTCATAGCAATGCAATATAAATGACGTTTCCACTGAGCCACTTCATCAACAAAGATATTTTTTTACGAGGAAAAAAGTAAAAATGGCCTTTTGAAAATAAGCGTGTTTTTTTTAGTTATATGTTAACAGAGATGTTTTCAAGACTTTAATGCCATTAATATGACCGCACCAAAACTTTTCAAAGTGCTGAGCTTTAAATTTATATATTTTTTGCGAATGCAGCAAGAATGATTTATTTATTTATTTATTTATTTATTTATTTATTTATTAAGGAGTTTTATATAGCGCTGACCAGACCTGAGGGTATGGGAGTGCTTTAAACAGTTTTAATGCAAGAGTCACACAATAAGGCAGAGGTATACATATTGGTTCGGAAGTCCCAGCGTGCTGTGGACCATTGAGGTAGGGAAGTTCTGAGATAACCTCGATGAGTGCACAATGTCTTGGGCTGAACCTCATTCAGGGAGAAGGGAACGAGGAAGGGGTCGGGGAGAGTGGAAGAGGTAGGTCTTAATGACACAGTGTCAGGGGGCTGCAGAGTGCAGGCTTATGCGCTTCGGCTGCGGTTATCGGTTCGGAAAGGCACGGTTGAGGAAGAAGTCTTTTAGGAGTTTTTTTTAATTTTACAAAGGAAGGAATAGTCCTGATATCAGCTGGGATGGAGTTTCAGATTTTGGGCACGTTTCCAGCCAAGGTTTGTGCAGCAGTTTTTTGTTTGCGTGTTTTCATAGGGATAAGTAGTAGAGTTTTGGAGCTCCTGAGGTTCCTTGTCTGACCGGCCTTCTTGAGTTTGGAGGCCAGGTAGTCGGGTTTCCCTGTGTGCAGGGCTTTGTGCGTGATTCAGGCAGTTCTGAAGCTGGCACACATTTCGACTGGGAGCCATTTTAATTCTCTGAGTGCGGGTGATATGTGATCGTATTTCTTAACTCCGTGATCATTCTGGCTGCTGCATTGAGAGTTGTTTTGATGGGAGCTAGGCGGAATTTTACTGTACTGTATTTTGTTGAGTAGCTTCAGATTGAGGAAGGCACTCTTTGCAGAGTTCTTAATGTGTTTGATCATGCCAAGGTTCGGGTGTAGGGTGATCCTTAATGATTTTACAGAGTTAACCAGAGTGAGATTACCATTGAGAGCACTGATTGCTTTTAACCATTCTATGATTTGTTGGGGATGAGGAGGATTTCAGTTTTGTCTTGGTTGAGTTTAAGGTGGTTTATTGATAGCCAGTGTAGGACTTCTCTAAGAGTGTGGTTGAGTCCCTGAATGTCTTCAATGGAGGAGGTTTCCAGATAGATCTGGGTGTCATCTGCATAGAGGTGTAAGGGGATGTTAGCTTTTTTGAGTAGGGTGGTGAGGCATTCCATGTATATGTTGAACAGTTGAGGGGAGAGCACTGAGCCTTGGGGGACACTTCTGCTGATGGGGTGGAGGTCTGACGTAAAGGTTTTGATTTTTATCCTTTGGGAGCGGTTGGGTAAGAAAGAGGAGAGCCAGCGTACGACCACCTCATTTGCGCCTACCCTATCTTGGAGAGCCTTGATAAGTAAATTGTGATTCACCGTATCAAAGGCTGCCGATAGGTCCAGGAGAATCAGTAGACAGCATTGCTAAGTATTTAGATGTCATCCACGATGTTAAGGAACGCGGTCATGGCTCTATAGCCTTTTCTGAAGCCTGATTAAAGGGGAGCTAGAAGGTTGATGCTGTCCGTGTGCTGAGTATGTTGTAGGAGAACACACTTTTCGAGGATTTTGGATAGGAGGGGGAGGTTGGAAACAGGTCTGAAGTTGTTCAGATTGTTGGTGTCAGGGCCTGGTTTTTGCAGTAGTGGCATGACTTGGCTGACTTTGAGGCAGTCTGGTATGACGCCGGTTTTCAATGAGCTGTTCATGATCTTGCACCAGAATGGGGCTAGGGAGAGTTTCAGCTTTTTGGTCAATTGGGTGGGTATAGGATCTAGGTCGTGAGATGCGGGTTTGGAGAAGGAGATCAGTTTAAGAATCTCAGCTTCGGGTGTGGGGTTGAAGTTTTTCCAGGCATTCGTGGGGTACTTGCGTGTGCTGGCTTCGGTCTCTGAGGTTGGGCTTTTGTAGGAGGGATTGAAGTTGATGTCTTGTGAGAGGTCAATCTTGGTGATTTTGTCGTTGAAGAAGTTGGCAAAGTTGTCGCACAGTTCTTTGGAGGCCTGAACTGGGGTTGCAGAGGGCTTGGAAGTTTGTTGCCTGATGATGTTAAAGAGTTCTTTGGGCCTGTTTTGTGCGTTGTCCAGGGCGGTGCAGAAAAAGGTGATTTTTTTTGTTGTTGATCTGTTTTTTGTAATTCCTTTGGGCTGCTTTGAGTTGCTCGCTAAGGCTTGTAGAGGGGATGTTCCTCCATAGCCGTTCTGTAGCTCTAAGGTGTCTTCTTTCGGCGTTGATGTCTGTGTTGAACCAGGATCTGGATAGAATGTTCCAGTTTTTTATTTTTTATTTCAGGGGGGCTAATTGGTCTAGGATGGACGTCATGGTTGTGTTATAGTGAGAAGTGA
Source organism: Lissotriton vulgaris (assembly GCF_964263255.1). NCBI lineage: Eukaryota > Metazoa > Chordata > Amphibia > Caudata > Salamandridae > Lissotriton > Lissotriton vulgaris. The sequence continues at coordinate 1,323,381,291 of NC_141687.1, read as the reverse complement.
GTTCCGTTGTGGAGAGATCATCTGTGGAGATAGGCAGGAGCGAGCTTACCCTTTCCTCTAGGTCGTCCATGCTGACCTTTGTTAGATTTCTCGTCCCTTTGGGGGGGTTCTTGGGTGGGAGGTTGAAATATGATCGGTTGAGATGATCGGTTGAGAGATGTGGAATAGGATTAGGTGGTGGTCAGACCAGTAAACGGGCAGGATGTGGTCAATTGTGATTGCATCATGTTGGCCGATAATGGCATCTAGGATTGCTCCTTTGTTATGGGTTTCATCTGAACAGTGTTGGGTAAGGTTGTTGATGTGTAGCAGCTCATTCAGGTTTTGGATTAGCGGGTTGTTTTTTTCATTCCGGTGTAGGTTGAGGTCGCCCAGAATTAGGTTGTTGGCTTCTCGGAGTGAACAGTGAGCAATCAGGTTGGACAGATGTTCAGTGAATGTGGTGGTGTTTTCTGGGGGATGGTTTAGGAAATGGCAGTGTAGTATATTGTTTTGCTTGTGTTAATGTTGGCAGTTAGGCATTCAAAGTTGTTATAGTTAAAGGTGTCAATTTCGGTCACGGCATGTTGTTGTTGTGAGTGATTGCTATACCCCGGCGTCTTTGGTCTTTTCGATCTTTGTTGATGATTGCAAAGCCTGGGGGCATGAGAGTATCCATGATTGGTGGCAAGCAGTCATTTAGCCAAGTCTCGGTGATGAAGGCAATGTCTATGTCATGGGAGAGGATGGATTATGTTAGCTCTGTACATGTTTGGTGGCTGATCTGCAGTTTATGAGCATGCAGTTGGTGGAGGGTGCCTCTTATTTTAGGTTTCTTTCTAAGGGGGGCCATGGGGAAGTTGATGAAGGAAGCTGGGGGTCTAGGGGGTTTTGGAGGTGGGTGGTCCCTTCTGAATCCGGTGATCACCTGAATCTTCGATTGAGGGGTGGCAGTAGATGGGGTGTCGTACAAGGAGGCAAGATATGTCGCTTCACTTGAGGACATAGCCTCTCTTGTTCTTTTGGTTCTCAGTATCTGACTCGAGAGGGGGGTGAGATGCAACTGGGACGGGTAGACTTTGGTGTGTGGGGTTGGAGACGGTGGGACTACAGCGGGTATTTTGGGAAGCTTTATGGAGCGTGGTGAGGTTGGTTAGGATTTTGTTAAAGCCCTGGATTATAGTTTCTAGCTCGCTTTCAAGCAGGGTGAGAAGCTGCCCTGTCTCTTCCGAGGTGGGGTAGGGGTGTTCTGGATGGGGACCTCCTGAGAGGGGGATGGCCTGACGATGCTATGTTGTCTCCTCGTTGTTATTGTGCTGTCCGTGTAGGCTTTGAGTTGGGGCTTGAGCGCGGGGTGTGGAGGGTTGTGTTGTGGCAGACGTGTTCTTCTGCATGTGGGTATGAGGAGGTCGTTGGGAATCTTTGACTGTGTGTTGAGGTCGCTCGTTGTTAATTGGGGGAGGTTGTAAGTGGAGGGGTTGTTCGAAGTGACGGTCGGAGGTGGGAAGGGGATCCTTCCTTGTTCTTGGTGACAGAGGTGCGGGAGGTGTCTCATGGTGGAAAGCTAGTGTTGTTGATAGAGGGCGTAGGAATGGTAGGTGTGCTCATCTGGAGGGTCTGGCTGGAGAGAAAGGGTGGGTTGGGCGGGGGAGATGTGCATGAGAGGGGGCAGCCTGAAGTGAGGGGAAAAGGGAGTCAAATGCATCTAGGTTGTCGTTGTTAGCTTGGATCAGGACTGTGCCGTTGGAGTAGATGGTCAGAGAGGTGTTCCCGCCTTTATTGTGCAGTTAGGGATTGAGAAACTCAGTTTGCAGCTATGAGGAGTGTTAGTAGTTTTGGAAATGTGTAGTTGTGATCTGAGGATGGAGCTCCACTTTTCGGGTCTTTCAGTGTGGAAAATGAGATCCATTTGTATCTTCCCTTTGGAGGAGCAATGATTAATGTCAGCAAATAGTGATTCTGGGTGTTGTCTAATCAGTTTGGGTTTTAGTTTTTTTTCTCGCTTTGGGTGAGAGGTTGGGGGAAACTAATCGAGGAGTTCAGATGCATCCCAATTCTGATTATCCAAGCCACCAATGACAAATTAGGGTACATGTTTCTTATATATAATCCGGAAAAAGTAGTATTGGTATGATGTAATTAAAATGTCGATACCAGCTATCTATTAACCAATTAAAGCTCCTTATACCTCAAAAGCAGGACTGGTTCTCAGACAAAGAAATTGCGGTGGTTAATGAGGGTGAAGCCAGCAAGGAGCCTGGTAGGATTTACAAGAACCAGGGATGACCATATTGCCAGGGAACCACATGGCAAAATGTCACATTTACTTAAAGCTTTTGAAATTCTTGCATCAGCTCTACTCAAAAACTTATTTTTAAAATTTCTGTCTGTACATCATCTATACTGGTCCAAATTATGGTGTTATGACCACTTTGTTGAAAACACAAATGATTTCCAACACTTTGAACAATGGTTGACATTCATTGTTTCAAGTAACTGATACCCAGTTTGTGCTATCCTTGGGGTTCACAGGTGACAACTCTTGAGCAATATCAAAGAGTTATATATATATTATCACATGCATTTAGATTCACTAATGAGTAACTGAACTCCTGCAGCTTTATAATTAAAAAAAACAGGAACCCCAATTCTCTTTGGGTGGGATTGGCAGATGGAATTCCTCATCCTGTGGTTCCGAGTCTTTTTCCCTATGATCATTAAGACTAAGGGGCACATGCATGAAGTATTTTTGTCTTCGTAAATCGACCAATTCGCAGAATCTGCCTGTTTGCGAACGCAAAAAAAGGCTTTTCATATGCATCAACCCCAAATTACAATTCGGTAACCTGTTACCGAATGGCAAATTGGGTTTTGCGATTCGGGATATAGGAAGGGGGGTGTTAAGGGCGTCCCTTCCTAATACCGAATCGCATCAATATGTATAAATGTTTTGTGATCAAAATGTGGTCGCAAAACATTCGCATTTTACCACTTACTTCAAGTAGATGGTAACCCATTTGCAAATGGGAAGGAGTCCCATTATTTGTAAAAGCATTTTATTTAAGAGCAGGCAGTGGTCCCACGGACCACAGCCAGTTATTAAAAAATGAAAGGAAAAAATGTTCTTTTTCTTTTTGTAAAGCATCCCATTTTCCTTTAAGGAAAACGGGTTGCTTTACAAAAAAAAGATTGCTTTATTTAAAAGCAATCACAGACACGGTGGTCTGCTGTCCTCAGCAGGCCACCATCCCTGTGATTTTTTTGCGATTCCTAGGGGGTCGTAAATTGCGAGCTACCTCATTAATATTAATGAGGTAGGTCGGTTTGCGACCCACTACAAATTGGTATATGAAGCGAATGGAGTTTCATACATTGAAAGTTGTGATTACCTAATTGCGATTCTCAGAAAAGTGCGATTCTCAGAAAATCGCAATTAGGTAATCACAATTTCCAATTTTGATACATGTGGCCCTAAAACTCCTCTGCTTGGTTAAGTTGAAATAAACCTCTACATATCATATTAAGAAGGAGCATAGCAGTGATGTTCTACTTTTAGAGTAACAGCGCTGTGCTGCATTCAGAATAAAAAATGTGCTATGTCAAACCAAATTATGTGGTTGATCATCATGTTTGCAATATCCTTATTCAAAAACATTTGGGGGCAGATTTACAAGCCCCTTGCGACACATGTGCGCCGCCGTTGCGTCACTTCTGTGATGCAGCGGCGGCGTAAACCATGCGCCATTTTACGACTTATTTACAACGGGACGCATCTAGGTACATGTGTCACGTTGTAAAGCACTGCACCACATGAAACCTGCGTCAGGTTTCATGTGGACGTTCCGTCGCAGGGTAGGTGTTCCTCCGCAGGAAAGCCTCGTAAAAGTGATGAAGTGAAATCTACAAGATTTCACGGAGTCAGTTTTACGACGACGCTGCGTCAAACCCTTATGCCTGCTTGAATCAGGCGTAAGGAGTGATGCACTATGTTAAGTATGGCCAGCCCCTGAGCATTGCTGCAATTGCTTCGCGCTTGCGACACGACCACAGCAATGCGCCGCCCTTACGCCACAAGATGCAACACTCATCTGCCTGTCCTAGTGCCACGGTGCACAGTATTGTAAATGCGATGCATCTGTGGTGGCGCAAGGGGAGAATTGTGTGTCGCATCTATTCTGGTGCATCCCTGCTGATTTGCAGAGATCCGCCAGACCTTGTAAATATGCCCCTCTGATCGCATGGAGTGCTGCTAATCCCAGCAAAATGTGTAAAGATATTTCTATTTTGTGTTTTAATGATGAGATATCCTACACATGGTTGAAAATACGGTACATATGAAACTCCTCTGTCCGGATTATAAGCATGTTTGGGCGCCTACATGGTCAAATAACAATCCATTGTTTTCTTCTGTATAAAACTGGAGTGTAGGCTAATTCAATTTACACCAAAAATATTTTGTTTCAGCTTTTGGTTAAAACTACTGTTAATAATATTTTAAAGGTTACTAAGCCTAGTACCTTAATTATGCACAAAAAATGTACACAATGTCATCTTGTTTACAACCTGTTTCAGCAGCGTCACTGATCATCACCATGCTGTAAATACATTTTTACTTCTTATATAATGCACTATCATGCCATACAATAAACTAATAACACTACACCACCAATTGCAAGGTATTCTACATGAATCATAGTCAACAATTAAGATTTAACTAAAATTGGCTCTGTGCATTTTCTAAACCACTTGCTGACAAATCATCAATAAGGGCCTGCATTTGTGGAACGTTTTATGATATTGCATTTGTTCTATACTCCCAAATTATTTAGTTGTTAGGGTGTGGTTTGAAGTGTTTGAAGGATGGGGGGGGGGGGCACCTGGTCACTGACTCTGTGGGAATTCGTGAAGTATTTAGAGACTTCTATGAGGCATAGTATCGGGCAGAGGGGGTAACCAATAACATTAAGATAACAGAATACCTTGGATTAGTCCCAGGAACTAAAGCCATGTCTGAAGATTGGGCTTTCTTACATGCCCCTTTCAGTAGTAATGAGGTTTATGTGGCACTTTCGGAACTCCCCTTTGGCAAAGCTGTTGGGGATGATAGAGTACCATTAGAATTTTACAGAGTGTTTTTTCTGCTTTAGGAGAAGATCTGGTTGAGATATTTCTCAAGGCACATAAAGATGTGCACATACCTGTCTCTTGGCCCATGACTAACATTCTGGTGCTTCTCAAAAAAGGAAAGCCTCTACAAGACTGCAGATCTTATAGACCCTTCACTTTAATTATCAGTGATCCCAAGATATATTCCAAAGACTTAGCAACAAGGCTGTGTAATGTCATCACCAAGCTGGTTTCTTTCTGAAAGCATGGATTCATCCGAGGGCTGGATACCACAGATAATGTCCGTCATGTTATCATGCTCTTTGATGCATCTGCAGACTGAGTAACCCATGGCCCTGGCCCTGTAAGACCTAGAGAATACATTTGACATGGTGGCCTGGGACTATATTTGGGGCATGAAATTGGTCAAGTCTATATCAAGACCATTCAATCTGCCTATCATAACCCTACTGGTAGGCTTCATATAATGGGAGAGAGACAGTCTGATGTTATCAGAATTGTGCGGGGGAGGGGGCGTGGTCAAGCACGGGCTGAAGATGGCCGTGCCGTAGAGGGGCTCTGCCGGCCATCCTAGCCCACGACTATCCTGTCCTTAATCCGCTTTACCCCCTGACAGCTTCGGAAACCGGAATACCAGCGGAGCCCATCCCGCCGGCCCTGGTGCTCATTGCTCGCCGCACTGCAGAGGAATTGGTCCGGGAAGTTTCGGCCTGCACCTGGGCCAGAAGCCGGGACCCACAGTGGGGAGCCCAGCCGGGCAAGGAGCTCCGTCGTGCCCGTCGCCAACCGGAGGTGGTGCCGCGACGTGTGTGCCAGTGCTAGGATTTTGCCCCTGAGCGGCCTGAGGGATATCCCAGCATCTACACGGCAAAGGTAGAGCTCGCGCCCGGGGACCAGTGGCTGAGCTCTGGAGCGGCGGTGAAGTACCCGGATTGAGGTGGGATATGGCCCGCCAGTCGCGAGGAGGAAGATGGCGGAGGCGCGACCCTGACGAGGGGTGCCTCCTGTTGTTCCCTCATCATTGGGTCCTTTGTTTGCCAGCAGGACTGCTGAAACTCAATTTGGGGCCAGTGGCTTGCACCCTCTGCCAGCTGTGCGCCCCCCACCCTCCTTCCCGGGAAGACGCCTTTGGCTTCCCCCTCATGCAGAGTGGTGGTGGGTCAGTTCTGGGTGCCGCAGTGTGCTGAGGCCATTGAAGTTGCAGACCCGGTGCGTGGGCCATTGACCTGTTGGGCGTGCCCGGCTCCCCCTCCTCTGCCCTGACCTCTGTATTCTAAACCAGCAAAACAACGAGATCCAGCAGGTCAGTGCAGCTCAGTGCAGCCATTAGTGCTTGCCCACGCGTCCTTTGCATAGACTGTTGTGCTGCCTGCGCTGCCATCCTGGATAAGAGGCCCACTCCCTTGTTGGGGGATTGGCCGGGGGTGTGGAGCGTGTGCTGGCCCCCCCTTCTTTGCTGGGGGTGTCTGACGGTTCCTGGGAAAAGATGGACACGTACCTGTATCTACGCCGTTCCTGCGATGACCTCCGATGATATTGAAGTTCGACGTTGTTGTTGGGGCACAGCTTCGGATCCCTCACTGTATTAATTGTTGAGGAACTAGTGTCTGGCACCCCGGGAGGGATCCGTGGGCCTGGTGCAGTGACGAAGTCGGGATCCTGTTGGACACGCAGGAACAGTAGTGGGGCGCATAGTGATTTACATGGTAGACGTATCTGCCATGTGGTGGTCACAGAGGGCGGAGTGCCCCTACAGGTGAAGAGTATCCTCCGCCAGCTTTGTCTGCGCCGTCCTCGTTCACCTGTGACTTCTCTGCTAGAGCGGTGTGGAGCATTCCAAGATGGAGCGCAATAAGACCACAGGGGCTCATGGCCCCAAGACCACACAGTTAAACAAACTGGACCGCTATACTGTCCCTAAGGATGCGCAACAAGGCCGAGTGCCCAGAGACTTTGGAACCGGGGGACTAGGCAAAGAGGAGCAAAGAAATTTCGCTTAAAGATGTTATGGCCCCCATCACTGGAGTTAAGACTTCTCTGGACACTGTGGCAATCGACGTTAACCTCTCAGGGCCGATATGGGCAAACTAAACAAAAAGGTCAAACAGGTGGAATTCATGACAGCCAGCTTGGTGGATGATGTCTCGCAGCTCCAGGGGGCGGTTAGGGAACTTCAGGGCTTCCTTAAATTTACTGACCTCAAGCTGGATGACTACGAAGGCCGCATGCGTCAAAATAACCTACGCATCCTTGGAGTTCCGGAGAAATCGGAGGGGCAGTCACTGGACCTTTTCGGCGAGGACCTCATCCTCAAACATCTGCAACCCAAGGGCCTCAGTAAGTTCTTTGTGGTTGAGCGCGCCCACAGTATCCCCGGTGGCCGTCCAAAACCGGGCGCTCCCCCGCGGCCCATGTTGAACTTCCGAGACAGGGATGTCATCCTCCAAACCATCAGGGCCGGCACCCCCCTGCGCTACGAGAACTCTGACATTTCCTTTTTTCCGGACTTTACTCAACGTGTACAGCGACAAAGACGTTCATTTATGTCAATCAAGCGCGTCCTTAGGGACCAGGGTATGAAGTATTCAATGCTGTTCCCTGCCCATCTCAGGATTAAAGCGGATGGGCGAGTGGGGTTTTTCGATCATCCAGAGGCGGTGGCGGACTGGATCGAGAGCAGGGGAGCGAGAAGCCCGGCTGATCATGGAGGCGGTGGCACTGACAATAGTCAACTGGCCTGAGAGGTCACCCGTCCAGCGATTGGACTGGTACATTTTGCAATGTGCGGTGAGTGGAGGGAAAGGGTGTGGGGCTTTCAGTATTCCTTGCCAGCTGGTATGTGGACTTACTTGACCGGATCTATTTCTCTTGAGTGGGTATATGGTAGGTCTGTTGGGCTGAGAAGACTGGACGGACTCTGTCTTCCTCTCCTAGGTTTTTTCTTTTCTTTCTTGAACCTTTTCTAGGGCGACAGGCACTCTGCTAGTTTTTTTCATGGGTAGTTCTAGGCCCAGAGGGCAGGGCAGCTGGGTGGGGGGCTGTTGGGTGGGATTGTTTAAGTTTTTGTTTGAAGTTTTGACTGCATCAGCAACTCTTAGTGACACATTGATTGGCGGACATGGCCTGGCATTCAGTGACATTCGTAATATTTGGATGGTACACAGACAAAATATCGAGTTTTAAATATCGATATACAATAATATCGAAGTTTAAATATCGATGGGACAAAATATCGAAGGTAAGTAATATCGACAGTCTTAATATCGATATTAGTATGATATCAGTAATATCGAAGTTTTAAATATCGATGTCAATAATATCGAAATAAATAACTTCGATGTTACTAATATCAATTTTTAAATAAATTTAGTGTATATTATATTGTATTTATTATGTTTTATTTATTTTTAATGTAATTTAATTAAATATTGTCTTTTACTACTGTAGCGGGTTGTGGGTTTATAGGGGAATAGGGTGGGAAGTAATTTAATTATGTTAAATTAATTATTAATTAGTAGGAATTGTTAATTAATTAATTGAGAAATAATTTTTAATTAATTTTAATTAATTGATTAATTGATAAATATGTTCTGTAGCGGGTTATGGGTTTATAGGGGAATAGGGTGGGAAGTAATTTAATAATAATTAATTAATCAATATATGTTTGTACATATTTTAATTAATAATTAATTGGTAATTAATTTATATTAATTAGTTCATTAATTAATATAATTTTGTACATATTTTTAAGTATTAATTAGTTGGTAATTAATTAATATTAATTAGTTAATTACATTAATTTTAGTAATTTTTTTATATAATATTTTTTGTTATTCTTTATTAATTAATTGGGAAAAATAATATTAATTATTAAATTAAATTAATTACAGCTAATGTGCTAATATATTTACTTTATTGTTATTGTTAATTAATAATTAATTGGTAATTAAATAATATTAATTAATTTTGGGTAAAGGAGTATTTTTAGGGTTCAGGGTCAGTTTTCAGTTTTTGGGTAAAGGGGTATTTTTAGGGTTCAGGGTCAGTTTTCAGTTCTTGGGTAAAGGGGTATTTTTAGGGTTCTGGGTCAGTTTTCAGTTTTTGGGTCAAGGGGTATTTTTAGGGTTCAGGGTCAGTTTTCAGTTTTTGGGTAAAGGGGTATGTTTAGGGTTCAGGGTCAGTTTTCAGTTCTTGGGTAAAGGGTTATTTTTAGGGTTCAGAGTCAGTTTTCAGTTTTTGGGTAAAGGGGTATTTTTAGGGTTCAGGGTCAGTTTTCAGTTTTTGGGTAAAGGGGTATTTTTAGGGATAAGGGTCAGTTTTCAGTTCATGGGTAAAGGGGTATTTTTAGGGTTCAGGGTCAGTTTTCAGTTTTTGGGTAAAGGGGTATTTTTAGGGTTCAGGGTCAGTTTTCAGTTTTTGGGTAAAGGGGTATTTTTAGGGTTCAGGGTCAGTTTTGGGTTTTTGGGGTACAGGGATATTTTTAGGGTTCAGGGTCAGTTTTGGGTTTTTGGGGTACAGGTGTACAGGGTAAAAACAAAAAAATATTACATTAAATCAATTAAATAACATTAAAAAAAATAAAATTACATTAAATTATTAAGTGTTTTATTTATTTTGAATGTATATGTATTAGTTTTAATTTTGTTTTAATATTTTTATTTAATATTTGTAAAATTATATGTATTTTAAAATTATTTTACATTATTATTAATACATTTTAAAAAACGATATTTTTAATTCCGATATTTTTGTACTACGATATTTTTTTTCTCGATATTTTTGTACTTACCTTTATGAAGATAGGATTCCGATATTTTTGATGTCGATATTTTTGTTCCGATATTTTTGTAGTTCGATATTCTGTCTGTCGATATTATGTCAGACATTCGTTTGGATATGGCTTCAGTTGGGGAGTGGGGTTAAATTGTTGAGTTGGAAGGTTAATGGCCTGGGGACAAGATTAAACGTAGCGTGGTTCTCCAGTACATTGAACGCCAGGCTCCGGACATTGTCCTACTGCAAGAAACCCATCTAGTTGGAAATACATGTAGAGCGTTACATAGAGGGGGCTACGTCTTACTTGCCCATGCAGGGTTCACCACGGGCTTCCAGGGGGTTGGCATATTGGTGAAAAAATCCTTTCCCCTGCTAGCGCAGGACACTTGGTCGATTGCTAGAGGACGGTATGTTAGAATCTCTGGCATATGGAAGGGTCACCCCGTCACTTTCCTTTCAATTTATGTACCCCTGGGCCTTCAGGCAACCACGTTCAGGGGCTTGGGTATACTGCTGCTAGGGGTCCCGGAGGGCCTCCTGGTGCTGGGAGGGGACTTGAATTCGGTGGTCTCTAGGGATCTAGATCGGTACCCTCCACACGATCTCCCTCACTCGCAACTTTGGCTGCTTGATTTACTAGACTCCATGGGACTGGTAGACGGGTGGAGAGTTTCTCACCCTGACACATCTCAGTATACTTTCCACTCCGGGGCTCATGAGAGTAAATCCAGAATTGACTATTTTCTCTTACCGGCATCCCAGATTCCTTGGGTCCGAGAGATCAAACATCTAGCTAGGGGCATCTCAGACCACTCGCCGGTGTGGCTTCAGCTGACGTTTGGTCACCAACAGGTGAGTTGGGTGGCCCCCATCAATCCATGGTACCTGCATGATCCCTCTATTTGGCGAGAACTTCTTTCGGCCATTGATAATTATTTTAATGAAAATGATGGCTCGGTGGAATCCCCTCAAGTGCTATAAGACAGTGATACGGAGCCAGGCCCTTTCCTTAATTTCTGGGAAAAAGAAGACAGTTAGTGGCACTGGAGGCGGAGGTGGGGAGACTTGAAGCAGGGTTAGAAGTGGACGTCACTCTCGATAAGCTCCACCTTCTCAAGCTCAAACAACAAGACTACAGGTCGCTGGCGACAGACCAAGCAAAGATCATAGGTAGAGCGGTTCAGGGACGACTGTACGAGGTGGGTAACAAAGCCGGGAAACTCCTGGCCTTGTTGGATAAGAAAGAGTGGCCAAACAGATTAGTGCTTGAACTCCCAAAGGGCCAGAGGGCAACTCCCTGACAGATCCGCAAGCTATTGTGGACTGTTTTGCGGCCCACTTTAGGGTTGTTTACACCTCAGTAGTCCCATACCCCATAGATGATTCCCGCCAGATGCTTACCGATATTGCTCTACCAAAGCTGTTGGAGGTCGAACACAACCTCATGGACAGCGATATGTCTAATGATGAAATAGCGGCGGAAATATGGTCACTCACGCCGGGTAAAGCCACTGGCCCAAATGGGCTACTGATCAAGTTGCACAAGCTGAAACCAGACAAATTGGCCCCATACTTGAGAGCCATGTACGAGAACTCAAGACAAGCAGGTGTTCTGCCATTAGACCAGCGTACTGCCACCATAGTCACTATTCACAAGGAGGGAAAGCCCAGGACTGTGGCTCTTACCGACCGATATCAATATTGAATGGGAAGCCCAAGATCCTGACTAAGCTCCTTGCTACTCTCTTCTTGACAGTGATCGGGACCTTGATCCACCCGGACCAATCCGGTTTCATACCGCACCGTAACCAGCACTGAATCTGGGCAGAGCCCACAGGGTCTTGGGCAGGGCAGCTTCTATATTGGAAGCAGCAGTCATAGTTTCTCTCGACGCTGCCATGGCCTTTGACACCATTGAATGGCCGTACCTATGGGCGGTTTTGGAGAAGCTGGGGTTTGGTCCCAAGTACATTCAATCGGTGCAGTTACTATATTCCCAGCCTATGGCCCAAGTGGTGGTCAATACCAAGAAGTCAGCTGCTTTTGGGTTGGGCAGGGGGACCCGCCAAGGCTGCCCCTTGTCCCCATTGCTGTTTGCCCTAGCGTTGGAGCCACTGGCAGCTTGGATAAGTCAAGATCTAATGATTAGGGGTATGCGTTGGTCTTCAGACTGGGAAGACCGGATTACCCTTTATGCGGACGATATCCTCCTATATTTGTCCTCTCCTAGGAGATCCTTGATAGTAGATATCTTCACGATCTTTGGACGATACTCCAGTTATTCCATAAACTGGAGCAAATCCCTCCTGTTTGTGGTGGCGGGCGAGCCTCCGATCCTGCCTCACGGGTGCCATCTACAAACTTGTGCCGAAGGGTTTACATACTTGGGAATTTTCCTCTCTCTGGATCCCTCTCTTCGCTATTCCCGTAATCTCCAGCCCTCGCTAGTCCAGCAGCGCAAGGATATCGTCAGTCACTTCCCCATTCCATGTTAGGTAAGGCGGCCGTCTTTAAAATGATTTCCTGCCCCGGTTCCTGTATGTCCTTCAGAACTCTATGGATCCGATACCCCCGTCAAACGTCCGACAGGTCGAAAGTCTCCAACGGGACCTACTGTAGAACGGTAAACCTTGCATCGCCCTCAGCAAACTTTCTTTGAATTGGTATGACAGATGCATCAGCCTCCCGGATGTCAAATTGTATTATTGGGCGTCCCACCTGTCCCCCATCAACCACTGCACCTACGCTCATCCCTCGGACCAGGATACAACATCGATAGGTGGCTGGAGGAACCTTCAGTAGAGCTATTTACTCTAGGCCCCGGCGCTTTCCTCTTACGGGCCCCACTAAACATGCAGTACATGTTTGGCACGCAGCTACTGCTCGTCTAGGCTGGAGACGAAAAATAACGCTCGCAACGCCACTATGGGATTCCGAGTAACTGGACGACCTGTGGTAAAGTAAGGGGTTTGATAAATGGGATCTCATAGGTATTACCTGTATAGGGGATCTGTGGGACAAAGCTGGCGTCAAGTCTTTTACAGCACTGCAGCAGCAATATAACATGGCCGAATCGGAGCGCTTCCGCTACACACAGGTTCGACACGCACTTCGTGCACACTTGCAGCCCGGGACCACACTGCCAGAATCATCCCCATTGGAGGATAGAGTGCTGGATGGTCATCTTCCTGACAGCACTATTTCCCTGATATATAAAAAATTGGTCAACAATCTCTCGTATCCTCTCCTCCCAGAGAAGTGGACTAGGGACGGCATAGAAATGGATGATGAGGAATGGCAGGAGGCCATCTCTTCTCCCAGAGTCGTAGCAATTCCCGCCTGCCTTGCCTGGTCCAACTAAAACTACTCCACCGTATCTATGTAACGGGGTCCCAACTGGTGCAAATGGGAAGGGTTGGGGAGGGTGCCTGCAGGTGGGGTTGTGGCCAGATGGGGACCTTCTTTCATATAATTTGGGAATGTGTATGGATTCAGCCCTACTGGCGCGACATCGATGACATCATCAATACTGTCCTGTCAGTGCGGCTCCATGTGGAGGCCCTTTGGTGTCTCCTCAACATCTGGGAACCTACTGATTTGAATTTTTGCTTGACACAGTGGTTAACACTGGGGCTATTGCTGGCCAAGAGGAATTTTGCCCAGCGTTGGGGAGGCAGGTCCCACCTACGTTACAAGATTGGGAAAAAGACTTGGATTGGGCAATGTTTAGAGAAAAGACTATATATGTAGCACGTGGATGTCCCCAAAAATGGTCTTGTGTGTGATGCCCGTGGAATTCCTATCATGGGGAACTATGTCAGCCTCCCTTGGCCCCTACGCTGGATGACTTCCCCCGTCGCTCTAGTCCATCGTGTATGATAGTATTTTGTATTCTTACCTACTGTACCACTGATGCATGTCACAATGCTTTCTCTTTATTACCATGCTAATGCTGATGCTTTGTTTTTTCCAAATAAAAAATGTTTTACAAAAAAAAAGAATTGTGCGAAGGACAAAACAGGGATATCCTTGTTCCCTTTTATTGTTTGCTCTATACTATATTCTCTGATCAGGAGGTTAGTCTAATGCTTTAATATAGCCAATGTAATTTCACGTCAGAAGCACCAAGATTTCGTCCTACGTTGGTGATATTGCAGTAGTAACATCTGACCCTGTGATAAATATGTGAGAGGTAGGAAAAGAAGCCTCAGAATTTGGGAAACTGTCAAGATATTCTCTAAACCCGCCCAAGGCACAAGTGGTGGCCAATACATTTGTTCACAACTACTATTGGCCACACCGTTAAATACGCAGTCCCCCCGGGAATTATCATTACGGCAGATTGTGGAGGCTAATTCACCCAGATTCTCTGCAAAAACAATCATATTTAGAAAATTGGCACCACATCAAAAAAAGTATACAGATTTAAATAAACATTTCTGATAACATTTTATAAAAAGTCTTCTCAGCATCTAAATCCATATGGCTAAATGGGGATTTAAAATGCTTATTTTGATAATATATAACAAATTATTCTCATTTTATATGAAGAAAACCTCTCTTTCATAAACTCAGTTTGATCATTGTCCATTATTGAGGAGAGAACTTTGAATAAACAATTTACTAACACTTTTGCGTACATTTTATAATCATGATTTAGAAAAGTTAGGCATAAGTTTGATAGCGGTAATGGGCATATAAAGGATCCTTCCATGAAGACATTTCTGAAATTCCTGATACAAATTAACAGCTATGAAGGAAATTGGTGGAAAACCACCTTATAAGAATTCGCTGGCATGCCATTGTGAGGAGGATATTTACCAGAATTAAGTGATTTTCTAGTATTATTCCAATAATGTCCTAACATGTACCCAGTAGGTAACAAGTTAATTGAAACTTATTTATAACTGCCTTTTGAATAGTTACAGGTTTATCATATAATTGGGTATAGAAAGGCAAAAACTAATTAGCAATGTCTTTTGAACTGGTTAAAAATTTACCTTGGAAAGGTCTTATAAGATGAATGAGTTTTTGGCTTTCGAAACATGTCATAATTGGCATAAAGTTTACCAGACTGGTTGGCCTTGTATTAACACATAGCATAGTCACTGGACTACTGGCCTCTCATCCCTATAGTGAGCATTTTATTGCATTTATAATGTATATTTTATGGTTTAAATGTTCATGTATTTTCACCAAAGAAACAAATGATCTCTCATATTTAGCAATTTATTTAAGTGTGGTCTGATATTTTAGTTTTAAAATTCCTGTTCTTAATAGAAATAATAGAAATGGGACTGCCTCACGTAAATGCTTAAAGGCTTCCCAGTTAATAAACCTTGTTGTGTCCTAGAGTTTATTGGAATGAAAGAAATTATTTATATGAGTTAAGAGCTTGGCTATATCATCTTCATTTAGGATAATGTCTGCATTCCTTCTTCACTTGATTGAATTGGGAGACCCTTCAAAGTGATGCAAATAGAAATGAAGATGTGTTCTGAAATGAATGGGAACAAGAATTTAAAAAACACCTCACTAGTTGTAGAAAAGTGTAATCTCCAATTATCCACAATGCTGGTACTGTTGAAGAAAGCGTTCAATCAATACTACTATTATAAAGAGAGAACACAAACCTTTGAGCCAGGTAAACTACAAAAGTAATGCACCAATCACTACACCCAATACACCATTTGAAAGGGGAAATGTGGTAGAAGGACATAGGCTATAGATATGTACACCATATACATTAAAAAAGAAGAAACGCCAAAAGTGGTAAAATAGTCCCTTGGGGGCGTGGTCGTGGGCGTCTCAAACAACAAATGTGGGTGTTTACAGGGCCGTGCCAAGTGCAAATAACAAACATAGGCCAAGCGACTTCACAACACACTTACATATGCACACAGAGCGGAAATGCGCTTTCACTAAATTTAGAACGCACAATATGCAGACAGAGCGGAAATGCGCTTTCAACGAATTTCTAACAAACATTTGCAAATCCCAACACAAACAGCGGAAATGTGCTTTCAATGAATTTAAATTCACACATACAGTGCGGTAACACCAATATACAAAAACAGCAGAGGTGCGCGCTATAAGAAATATACACACATTTGTTGCAGTTACCCAGACAACATTGACACCTTCGCAATAAAAACCGGGCGGGCCTTCCATCGACGAGGAGTGTCAAATGACGCCACACAGGGGGCAGGATTAATCGCATACTACACCAATCACAACACACTAAAGAAACACACACGACTTCGGCTTACCAAAAAAAAAGTCTTTAACCATTGGCCATTGACCAACAACGTCACAGGGGGGTAAACACGAACAAAAAAAGCCGACATTTCATAACGGAGAAACGCAACCAACTGCGCATTTACGAGACTTTCCTCACATCTTTCGGACAAGATAAAACGCTTACAATAAGACATACGAATACCGAAAATAATACAACTACCCATAATCACTCGAGCACTGCCAGGACTTCACCACACAATTGACAAAACGAAAGGCAAACTTCTTTGAAGGGATACAAAAACGAACACACGGAAAGAGCCTTCGAAAGAAAAAAAAACAATAAACTGGTGACACAACACTTTCCTCACACCTTGCGGACAACATAAAACGGGGAAAACAATACATACAAATTAAAAAAATACCACAAGTGCGCCAAATCAGTTGAACAGGGCCAGGACTTGCACAGACAACTCTTCTGCGGGGCAGGCGGGGGCCCTGAAGCAGCCTTTTGCTCCCGGACAACGTCGGGACGGGCTGCTAGTAATATACTAAACTTTTTAGAGCTATGACCTACCTTTTAGAAGAACAAACTTTCACGACTCACCTAGCTCTAGTGGACATGAGATGGGCGATTTTGTAATGTAATTAAAGCACTGTGTTGCAGGGCACTGTTATTTACAGACAGCAAATTTTCAATTGAAATGGCCGCAAAATTTGTACAGACATATAGTTTTACTCATATAACTATATTGCACACAAATGATGTGTGGAATTAGGGTTTCAGTGAATATTTATAATGTGTGCATTACCAGGTAAAGTGTCTTGATTGCTTTCATCCTATTAAAATGTTTGCTTCCATCACACTTCGAATTTACAAAGAAAAAATTGATTTCCTTGCTGCTGAAGTCTACAGTTCAGTTGCAGGTATTTACATTTTATTGTATGTAAAAATTTACATCCTACACTCTTTCCTATAGCACTGACAAAATAATATGTCTTTCCCAGCTTTATAACTAATTGCAATGGAATAACTTGCACACCTTTTTTCTTACTCAATATGAAGTTTTGTTCAAAAGTAATCAATATGTAACCATTGGTGTAACCCTGCGGTCCCTGACTAGCCCCTGTCAGTTGTACCAAATAGTCCTAAAGGTCAGACACAAATTTGTCTGAATGCTAGGGTGCACTGTTCAAATGGCCCTATAAGGTGCTTACTCTCTTAAACTTGTGATAGTTAAAACCAACTTTATATCATCATATCAAAAAACTTGCATCTTATTCCAAACTTGAATGAGTACTCAGTGTATCTAAAAGGAATTAGATACACCGAGTACTCATTCAAGTTTGGAATAAAATGCAAGTTTTTTGATATGATGATATAAAGTTGGTTTTAACTATCACAAGTTTAAGAGACTAAGGGCCCGATGTAGGTAAAAGGGATTTTCCGATTTCAAAATACCGAGGCGGGACGAATCGGTATTCTGAAATCGGAAAACGAGATGTAGGAAAAAATCGGCGAAATAATACCGATTCGGTCGGCATCGGTAATGTGATTCGGTACGTTCCGAATCGGCACGGACCGAATCGGAAATTACCGAATCGGCTACCACCGATTAGTAAATAGCCGAATCGGCTACCAACGAATCGGAAATAGCCGAGTCTGTAAAAACCGAATCGGCAATTAACAAATCGTAGCCATGAAAACACACCCATGGCCAAAAAGCCCATAGGAATGCATTGAATAAACCGAATCGGCTTTTACCGATTCGGATAATACCGAATTGGATTTTACCGATTCGGTAATATCCGATTCGGTAAAAGCCGATTCGGCAAAAGCCGATTCAGCCAATGAGGTGGCTCCCCCTCCCCCACCCAAACAGGGAGTGGCAAGCCTGGCAGGTGCAGCTAATTAAGAACTTTCTGGAGAGCCAGCCTGAGCTGAACACTCACAGTTAGCAGCAGTGGGAGTAGGAGGTTGTGAACTGTACTGAACAAGATGGCAAACCAGAGTGAGAGCCAGAAGTCCTCCCAGAAGAGGAAGCCTAAGTTCAGCACCACCGAGCTGCAGGTGTTGGTTGAGGAGGTGTTGAGGGTGCACCGGCAGCTATTTGGAAAGCTGTCCCTCAATGTGCCAGACAGCACCAAGAGGAGGATCTGGAGCGAAATCGCCCAAAAGGTGAATGCTGTGGGTGTCACCCCCAGGTCCCTGGATGAGCTCAAGAAGCGATTCTATGACATCCGCAGCCTCACAAAATGGAAGATGGCAGAGATCCAGAGGCAGGCTGGAGGCACTGGTGGAGGCAGGAACCCGGCGCCACCCCTCACAGACCTCGAGGAAATGGTCTCCACCACCATTGAGAGGGAGAGTGTAACCGGAATTGGGACCCTGGACAGCTCAGCCAGAGCTACAGCGACAGGTAAGAAGCATGCGCATCATGACACACCCTACCAGACACCTCCCCATTAGACACAATGCATAGGCAAACCCCAGCACAGTACTGTAACCAACATACAAGAGACAAGCATCATGGTACATGTAGTCAGCAGAAGTTAGCAAACTATGGCAGTGCAGAATCACAAGGAAGGAAACAGTGGAACACATTCTAAGGAGATGCAAGGACATGTGGAATGCTTTAATTGTACTGACTGTAATACATCGGCACTCAATTTACAAATGCTTCTTTGTACCTAGGGGCACCATCAGGCGGACAAACAATGTCAACAGAGGCAGCAGCACCATCTGACACTGCACTCGCAGGGCCGAGCACCAGCCAGGCTGCCGAGGAGGAGGAGGACGGAAACACCATAGGGCTTGGTATGGAGGGAGACCTGGTGATAGACTTTGAAGCACTGCACTCCCCACAAATGCCGAGCACACCCCCCTTGCAGTTCTCCCCAGAGAACTCCCCGACAAGGGACCTCCTTCCACCTATTCCAGCTCCTGCCACGACCATGGCTGTGGCACCAGTACAACCTGTCCTGGGAGCAGGGGCTCAGGCCCCGGCCAGCACCACACCCCCACCAGTGGCACCCCAGCCCACTCAGCAGGCCGGCAGCAGCAGTACCCGGCGCCGTGCCATCCCCACCACTGCAGCACCAGCACCGGAGGGCAGTGTCTTCCTGGGCCTCGAAGGAAAGATGGTAAAGATACAAAGGCTGCAGGCGAAATCCATGATGGCATGCCAACGCCAGCTCCTGCAGCACAACCTGCAGATGGGGGAAATGGTAAAAGGATTTCAGTCCTTCGTGGATTCAAACAAGGAGGTAGCAGCAGGTTTAGGCAGGCTAACCACTGCCATAACCCAATTATGTGGCAGACAGGAGGAGCATGAGCTGGTGCGCAGGCGGGATGCCCGGGTGCTGAACCGCTCCATGAGCCGCCTTGCAGCTGCAACGGCACAACTCTGCCAGCGCAGTGCAAACATGGAGTCTAGCCTCACACAAAATACGGCGGAGTTGACAAGGGAAATGGCCCGCATCACGACTGCAATGGAGGCCATGATTATATCTAACACTGCCGCAAATCCTGCCCTGGACCTGGGGGATGCTGGGGACAGCAGCAGCCGCAGCAGCCCGGCCAGCGCTGCGTCAGAGCCACGCAGGAGCACCAGGCGCTCCGCAGATGCCGCTGGTCATTCTGAGGGGGCTGAGGGACACCCCAGTGGGGCTGCCAAGCGGTCAAAGAAATAGCCTTGCAAGGGCGGGTGAGGCAACCTGGACCTTGGACTTTTGTTTTCTTTGCCATTACACCTTTTTTTTGTTGCACATCAGTGCTGTAACTGTGTTGCAACAGTATTAAAAATTTTATTTTCACAACAACCATTTAGCTGTCTTTGCATCTGTACTCACTCAGAAATAGTTTTCTGTAATCTCCTCACGTCTGTATCTGCCATCACTTGGCGTACACACCCCAGATGGCTGTGTCAGTGGCACAGCTTCGTCGTCGTCATGGTCCTCGTAGTCAGACAACTCCACCTCAGTGCCCTTCTTCACCGCAAGGTTGTGTAACATTGCACATACAGCTATGATCTTGCAGCAGGTGATGGGGGTATACTGCCTTGCACCTCCACTCTTGTGCAGGCATCTGAATCTACTTTTCCAGATGCCAAAGGTCCGTTCGACAACATTCCTTGTGCGTATGTGGGCCCGGTTATACCTCCTTTGGCTGGGTGTGGAGGGGTTGAGGTAGGGGGTGAGTATGAATGACCGGAGGGCATATGCACTGTTGCCTGGAAGAGAAAGGGGTAACATTACACACATGCATACATGTATTCCACCTAGCTACTGTGTGTTATGGGGGTCTGATGATGTGTCTCACCTAGGAGGTATCCTTCACCAAATTCGCCAGCCATCAGCCGTGCATAGATGCCGCTCTGTTGGAAAATATAGGAGTCATGGGTACTCCCTGGAAATTTTGCTACCAGGTCTGTGATGGTGCACTTCGCATTGCAGATCACCTGCACGTTGATGGTGTGTGTAGATTTCCGATTGCGGTATATGTATTCTGTGTCCGCTGGTGGGCATATCGGAATGTGCGTGCCATCTATGCAGCCAATGATTTGGGGGAATTGTGCCATCTGGTAGAAGTCAGCTTTGGTTTGTAGCAGTTCTGCGTGGGTTGCAGGGAACGAGATGTATTGGTCCATCCTGTCTATCATGGCGTCAAGGAATGTGTGGAAGAACCTTGACAGGCTGCTCTGGGCCACTCCTCCTGCCGCTGCAACTCCACTTTGATAGCTGCCAGACGCCAGCAGGTGTAGGCTGCATAGCACCTGGACGTGTGCTGGGATGGCGTGTGCCCTTGGGGTGGGGTGGTCCAACAATGGTTTGAGGTCCCTGATGAGCTCAAGTATGGTGTCAGAGTCCAGCCTGTATATCTGTAGGATCTCAGCCTCAGTGAGCATGAACAGGGTTATCCTCTGTCTGTAGACCTGTTCATTTCTTAGCCATTCCCTCTGTCCTTCCTGCTGTAGCCGTAGCCGCCTCGCAATGACATAAAAAGCTGCCATCCTGCAAGTTGCAATGCATTTTGGGGCTGTTTTTATGGGTTGGAGTTGGTTACCACCTGATTGTAATCCATGGTAAATACCGAGTGATTTCTACCGATTTTGAGCCGAAATCGGTGTTTCTGTGCCTCCCTACATCTCCCCATCTGTCCGAATCGGGGAATTTCCCGATCGGTGATTCTACCGAATCGGTAGGTTCTCCGATTCGGCTTATGTCCGATTAGGTTCATCTACCGATTCGGT
The DNA here is from genome assembly GCF_964263255.1 of Lissotriton vulgaris. Taxonomy (NCBI): domain Eukaryota; kingdom Metazoa; phylum Chordata; class Amphibia; order Caudata; family Salamandridae; genus Lissotriton; species Lissotriton vulgaris. The sequence goes on along the minus strand of NC_141687.1, from coordinate 1,323,359,920 downwards.
ACATGGACCGAATCGGTTAATTTCCGATTCGGTGTCACTACCGATTCGGTACGTGGACCGAATCGGATAATTTCCGATTCGGTGTCACTACCGATTCGGTACGAGGACCGATTCGGATAATTTCCGAATCGGTGTCACTACCGATTCGGTACGAGGACCGAATCGGTTAATTTCCGATTCGGTGTCACTACCGATTCGGAACGTGGACCGAATCGGTATTTGCATCCGATTCGGTGTATTACCGATTCGTTACATATCCGATTTTCGGTATGTACGTATCGGATTCTTTCCCATTCGGTACTCATTCCGATTCGGTTTTTGCTCCGATTTTGAGTTTTTTCATTGCCCTACATCTCGATGGCTGTTTACCGATCGGTAAGGGTCCAAAATCGGGATTTTCGGCCTTTACCGATCGGTAACAGCCTACCTACATCTGGCCCTAAGCACCTTATAGGGCCATTTGAACAGTGCACCCTAGCATTCAGACACATTCGTGTCTTTCCCAGCTTTATCACATGTAGAAATATTATCTCATTTACATGAGTTCCATGTAGTAAACCAACATCCATTAGCAGAAATGTGCTAATCTTTTTTCTCTTAACTGAGTGCCATAACCTTTAACCTTTAAAGAAGTTATCTTGGGATTATAACTACAATATAAATATCTCCATAAGAGATTACTATCTTTGCTTTTTCTGTACAAAAAGTATATTTAATATAAAACATAAAAAGCCCCACAAAAAACAAATATGAAACTGGAATGCGGGAGTCCCTGTTCCCGTGCGCCTGGGATGCACCTGAGCAGTCGGTGTTGGTGGGGGTGTACCAGAAGGACAGCGAGAATGACTGAAGTCCTCCGCTGCCGCCTAGATATCCAGCACGAAGGTGGGTGCTGATGCTGAGTGGCTCCCGGCGTGATCTGGGCCTGGGCCTAATCTTGCTGTGCAAGTGCAGGTCGGAGTTAGCTGCTCTGGCCGACTTCCGACAGAGACCTTGGAGGCCTGCTTGCAGTGAGGCCTCGGAACGCCTTCTCACAAACACTTAAAATGCTGCGAATCCCCACCTGCCTAGCCCTGGATCACAGCCTATGTCACCCTCGCAGTGCTATTGTCAGGATTTGTCTCCGGCAAGAGAAGATGCTTGACCCCTCCCCTTCACCCCCTGCTGCCCTAGGCAGCAGCCTCAGCGCCACGCTGAGATTTCGTCTCTATTTCCTAGGCAAATGGGAGGAACATTATTGGGACCTATAGCAACGGACTGCCTGTGGCTGCTGTGCCTCTCCCTACCTGCTGGTGTCTACATGGGCACTTAAGTAAACAGGCCTGTTGCACCTGATCTCAAATGCCGAGAACCTGGTCTGCATTACATCAGCACTTGGCGCCCGGTACCTGGTGCCGCTCCCTTTGAGTACCACTTACAGAGAACCACCACGCCTCTCAGAACCTAGGGCACCACTCATTAATTTCCACAAACGGGATGCCCTTGTCAGTAGATCTTGCACAAGCATGGAGGGGTGAGTTAGTTACAGTTATACACTTAATACCAACCCCAATTGTATAGCTGCGTTTCCTAAGCACATGAGCTGCATGTACCTACTCCTCCACATGCTCACATGATTCACCACTGAATAGTATTAAAAGTCATAAGTAGGACTGTGGCGAAGGCAAGTCAGAGCCAGCATCAGTGTGGATCCTTGATCACTGCGGCGGGCACCCCATAAGACATGCTCTGATCTGGGCTGGCCCACTCCCCACTGTGCTTTGTAGGCCTCTGTTGGTCCTGGCCAACAAGGTGGAGAGTGCAGCTTACCTAATACTAGCTGCTCCAGAATCAGTGAGGCTCCGTTATTCAGACGCTGCAGTCACATCCTATCGTGTTGAGCCCAGCACAAACTTGCTTTCGTTGACCAACCCCTCCCCTCGGTGCATTCTGATACGGTAATTTCAATTGCCCTTTCCTCCTGTCTTCTGTAGGACCTCTGATCCAGTGCAGGGTGCATCACCTCGTGCCGCCTGCTTACAATTGGTGGTCGGGTGGGTTCAGAGAAGGAGTAGGACATACCCAGAGTGAACCTATGGATGTTGCTAATTCCCAGTTGACCCCAACCACTACTTTAAGCCACGCCATCAGTCGGACTGGTTGAGTCGCCTGCCGCTCTACCACTGCACTATCCGCTTGGCACTACAGGGTATTTGCAGCCTCAGAACACGTTTTTGGCACAATGGTGAAGACCAAACCAGACAAGACCCCTGTGCTAACAGAAGGTACACAGGGATCGGAAACAAATCCGATGGACAGTGATCCTGCAGATAAAACTTTGGTGGCCATACTGTCTGACTATTCCTGCAGATTCGACGAACTCTTTGCAGAAGTCATGGAGATTTAGTCCACGTTAGAGCTGAAACTTGATTCTCTCTGTGTAGAAATGGGCCTCCTCTGGGAAGATCACAAGAAACTGAAGGAACGGGTCGCAGAATCCGAATCCATGCTTGCTGCCCTGTGGCCCACTGTAATGGAATCTAACCAACTCCTCAGTGCCCTGTAGGGCAAAGTGGAATACCTAGGAGGCCGACTCAAGGACCAGGAATGATGGTCACCGCGCAACAACGTACGCGTAGTCAGCTTCCTGAGCAGGCGGAAGGCCTTAACATGGAGCTCTTCTTGGAGGACTGGTTTGTCAATATGGTTTTACAGGGCAAGCAATCCACTTTCTTCTCAGTAGACAGAGCCACAGGGTCCCGGGGAGACCGCTCCATCCGGGCACCCTACAGCGTACTGCGGTGGCACACCAGTTCAATTACAGAGACAGAGATCACATACTCCAGGCGACAAGTGCGAGGGGTCAGTGGACTGTCGAGAGCACCCGGTGCACATTTCCCCTGACTACACCCTAGAGGTCCAGAGACACAGGTCCTCCTTCACTGGGGTGAAGAAGTCCTTATGCAATCACACATAAAATACACCTTACAATTCCCTGCCACCCCCCGGGTACAACACGAGGGCTCCACTCAATTCTGGATGACTCCAGAGGAAGCATTGGCCTGGCTTGAGCAAACGGGACAGGCGCCCCGTGGGAGAACAACCCCAGCTCGACTTCTCTGTGGCAAGTACAACAACAATGCAGGACACGTTCTAGGCACCGAACGCGAGGACCAACCAATGAGCAAGCAGCAAAGGAAAGGACCAGAGCGGTGAAAGATGTGGAAAGACACGCCTAGATACCTTCTGCCTCTGCTTCAGTTTCGCAGGTGGAGAACCTTCAGGGCGACTCATCGTTGCTGTCCGACTCCCAGGTTGCAGTGGTGCTGGGCAGTTGCCCCACTGTCACACCCCAAATGTCTGAAGACCAATGTAACTTGCTTCAAATAGGTTTGGAGAGGGTGTGGGTAGCCAGGTGGGATTGTTTTATCATTGGCAGCTCGCAACTACAAGACTCAATTTCAGGGTTGAGAACCGGGTGGATGTTTACTGTGTGGGCCCACCGCAACCACTAGATCGCCCCTCCCCCGCAGCTACACAGACTTTCTGCAACAGACTCTTTACTTGTCTTTATATTATTGCATTTCAGTGCCAATGGCTGGCCGCCCATTGGTGCTTTGGCCTGGGAGTGGAAGTTGGGTTTTACTGTTGTTTAGTATTGCTTGTGTACATAGGGTACCTTAATGTATTCTAATGTGGGGGACCAACCATGCTGTGTACATGGGTGACTCAGACGGTGTGTGGGTGGGGGGATTGTTTGACTTCATGGGACATGCCTTATTGGAGTACTATGGTATGTGTAAAGAGGGTCCCCGCAAGGAATAAGTGTTATGTGCACCATACACCACAAACAAAACTAAGTGTTATTTTTCAAACTCTGTAGACAATAATCAGAACTACTGAAAACCGGTATTGATGTTTATTTTCCAATACCCATCGTAAAACACTTATCGGTACATACATAAATCATTTTCGAAGGCCCCAAAGGCGGGGGGAGGGGAGAGGTGAAAAGTGAAGGGAGGGGGATGTGCTCAAGGCAGGATAAAGTCAAAAGGAATAAAGGTGAATCACAATGAACACACTCAGAATTGATAATACATGAATCAAAACAAATTTGATACCATTGCCTAAGAAATTATGGCATTCAATATAGATATGATACAAAAAGGACCTTCAACAGTCACACATGGAATATTAGAACTATTGAAAGGGCAGGTGCCGGAGGTCTGTGTTGAAGAAAGAAGCCGTCGACGTTTCGACCCCTGGCCGTAGGCTAAGTTAGGTCCTTAAACGGGGTCTTCATCAGGACAAGGAAGGGGCAGGGTGGGAAGGGGCAATGTTATCTGTCAAATTAAAATAAAAATAAAAACAATCGATCAAATTACTGTTCTGAAACTGTCAACCATTTGGACAGAGTAATTAACAACAATTAATTTACCATGGGCTTAGGGCCAAATGGGCCTCTAAGTGTTGGGGAATTTTTAAGTTAGACCAGCCATAAGTCTGGTTCAAAAACAAGTGCTATAAATCCACAACTACACAGAGGGGAACGCTAGCGAATTATTACATAAAGGAACGAGAGTTAAAAAACTCACATCACTTGTCTGCCAATCAGCCGATTGGTGAGATTTACTGTTATCAACCCACACAGGGGATTAGGAAACCAGGCAGTGTTCTTGAACTGCAATCAGAAAGGTGGTAATAGATAAATGAATATTGTATATGAAAATGGCCTACTGAATGCCCATTCGGACATTTGGACTTACTTAAAAAGAGAGGGAAGTCAACCCTGGTGGCACCGTGGGTCTGTACCTGGGAGGCTTGCTTCTTAATCAAGTTTAGAAAGAGCTAATTGTTGCTGCGGAGGGAAGATGAATACAGACTTGTAAAAGGCTACATCATTGAAATACATGCTGTGAAAGCACACTAACGGGCAAAAGTGCCCATTTTACGTACCACTAAGGTAATCCGTCACTCACACGGCATCAACAACTCATCGTGGGTCCGAATAAATCAATGTGGACGCTTGGAGCCTATACGAAAAAATGCAATACTGTCCATTAGGAAACGGCTGGTGTTTGTGAGGCATTAATCGATAGAAGTAAAACAACACCAAACTTACACGTGATGGTGCTCGTCTATTCAAGATCGTACAGCATAACTCCTTTGTTCGTTAGAGTTAGTGCCGAGTTACTGCCGGGATTGGCTTTCGAAGTATTTCAAAGTATTTAGCGGGAAAATCAATCCTGAGAAAAACCAAGAGATTGGGTTTCAGGGTTATGTCCGTATTTCTACAAGGTTTTTTTGTGTATGATCAGGCGACCGCTTAATATAGAAAGACGTTTAGTACCTGTACCGGCTGACGATTACAGCCGCCGTCTATGCGCATCAAGGTGAATCTGCGCGCAATCAGGGGTTGTAGTTTTTGGATGAAAGACTTACAGGTAAATCGCTACGCGGAGTTGGGGGCGGAGTCTGCAGGTGAAAGGCTTGTTAAACATAGAGGAGTTACTCAGAGTACTGCGCAATAAGTGGTTGTAGTTTTTTAAGATTTGAATGAAAGACTTACAGGTAGCGAGATGTTCCTTAAGGCCACAAACTTAAAATTCACAACTATTCGCGCACTTCTTCAACACAAGGGTGTAGGCGAGTAGTGCCAAATACAAGATTTTTTAACAACTTTAAAGAGATTCCACAAATAGATATTAGCAAACACTTAGCATGATCTTTTTTTATATATAAGAAACCACAACATGAGAAAATCAGAGTTACTCGCGCACCTCTTCAACACAAGGGTGTAGGCGAGCGAAACCACACACAGGAATTTATAAGACATTATGATGTTGTCACAAAAAGAGATGTTACCTCGAGCAGATAGGCTCATATAAGTTATGAGTTTTTTACAAGGGTGAAACATTATCGAATGGGATGTTATTCATTAAGGGCACAACATGAAATGAAGAAATTGAAAGATACTCGCGCACCTCTCCAACATGAGGGTGTAGGCGTGCAAACTTTTCAAAATTTATGACTTTACTTCAGGCAGATGACAAGAGTGTGATAGCCAAGTTATGTGATACACATGCAGACATTATCAATCTAATGAATGAGGAATTGCAAGTTAATATATCAGGTAACACACAACATTTTCATGATAACTCATGCACTAAGTCGTATGATATTGCCACACTGAATACACGGGCGACTATATATGTCCACTAGTAGTTTACCCAAGTGCTGCTAACTGTGCCAGGCTACTATCATGTTCGTTCAGACCATTTTTGATAGAATCCAGAAGGGACATCCATTTAGATTCCCTTGTATTGAGAGCTCCCTGAAGGTTACCTCCTCTGGTGCCCAAAGATACTTTTTCGACCACCCACCATTTAAGGTCGGGTACCAAATGTCCCTCCTTCTGCCAATGGTCTACTAGGGGGGCACCCAATACCTTGCACCGCAACCTGCTGCAGTGGGACGAAATGCGGGCTTTTATCTTTTGCTGGGTTTGCCCCACATATATGTGATCACATGGGCATTTTATGATGTAGATCACGCTGCATGAATTACAGTTCGTATGATGTCTCAATGTGTAAGTCCGTCCGCCATGAGTGAATGACTTAGTCTGAACGGTAGTGTCGCATGCAGTACAATTTCCGCATCGAAAATGACCTATCAACGGACGTCCCCAAGTTCAAAGAAGGGTTTAGCTACGTGTCAAATAATTGCTCCCGGCACTGGATGGTGCTGGGGGTTGAAACAGCTGCTGAACAAGTAGTTACTCTTAGTAAGGAAATCGCTGATCTCAAAGCTGAAATCTTGGGCGACAGTACGCTTACCAAAGCCAAAGAAGCTCTGGAGAGTCTGGAGGCCTCTATCAAAGAGTTTGACATCACAGCTCAGACCAAGAAATTAGAGAAACTGGCTAGGGACCTCAAGCAATTTGATAAAAAGACTGTGTACCCCTATCTACACCCTGACTATTATAAGCAGGATACCCAGGGCCGTTTTTCCAACCGCGGCCGCGGTGGATACAGAGGAAGGCGAAATTTTTCAACCTTTTCTGATTCCTCATATAGCTCAGGCAGTGACGGGGAACCGGGTCCAAGCACCTCTTACAACTATCCACCACCAGACCAGAGCTACCAACAATACCCCCCACAATTTCAACCTCATTTTTTAGAACAGGGCCGTGGACAATGGCGACCCCCACGAGGACGTGGCAACAACTGGGGGAGAGGACAGGCGAGAGGCCAGCAACAGAATTCAGGTTGGGATGGCAACAGGGGCAAACAGAAACGGGTGACATTCCGGCCAGAAGTGCACGGAGAGATATCGACCAGACGCAACACCTACAGGTGGTAAATCATGTCCCTACTCCTGGACAGGAAAGATCTTGTCTTAACATGCGGCCAAAGAATCCTGTAATCAACATCTCCAAATACCAATTACAGGACGAAGAAATTCAAGCGTTATGCAAAGGCCTGTCTTATGTTCCCACTGCACCGGCCAATAAATTTCTGCTAAAAACTGAATTATACAGGTTTTTTAGAAAAATTAGGCTGAGATATTATTTTCGCAATCAGACAACAAGGCAACAGAAGTCCATCACTGGACTCAGAGAACCATCGACCTTTTTTCCACCTACATATGCGATGAGCCACAAGATCTTAGCGTATGAAGAGATTGTGACATCTGCAGTCGACCAGCTCCTTGAACAAAAAAAGTTTGTGAAATTTAACATGAGTAAAACAGAGAAGAAGGCATTGATAGACCTGGGTACCAACAATGACGTGGTCATCAAACCCGCCGACAAAGGCGGTGCCATTGTTGTGCAGGATTTGACAAAATACAAGGAAGAGATCCACAGACAGCTGTCAGATGGAATTAGTTACCGCAAACTACAGAGTGACCCTTCTAAAGATCTGGCAATGGCCATTTTGTCCATCACGCAGAAAGGCCTGGAAGAGGGCTTTCTGAGTGAGCAGGAATTTAAGTTTTTAAATCAAAAATTCCCGAGACTGGCCACTATTTATACTTTGCCGAAAGTTCACAAGAACTTGGATGCTCCTCCTGGCCGCCCGATAGTATCGGGTTGTGGCTCCATGTTAGAGCCACTCTGTAAATATATTGATTTCTTCCTTAAACCTATCGCATTAAACACCCAAGCCTATCTTCGAGACACTACTCAAACCATAAACTTGATAGATGAAAGATCTTTTGACCCTCAAAAGGAGCTCTTAGTGACTTGCGATATAGTATCGCTTTACACTAGCATCCCTCAGCAGGAAGCCTTGGATGTTATACAGGAGGTATTGGATCTAAGACCTGCTCCTGTACAGGTTCCAACTTATTTCATTATTGAGTTGTTGAGTATCTCGATGAAACAGAACTTTTTTATTTTCCAAAAAGAGTTTTTTGTTCAGACAAAGGGGGTAGCGATGGGGGCTACTTTTGCCCCGAATTTGGCCATTATCTATATGGACCACTTTGAAACCCAGCACATTTTTTCAATCAGCAATCCCTTTCATACTAACCTGACCGTTTGGGTTCGATACATCGATGATGTTCTGTGTATCTGGAAAGGCAGTAAACAACAATTAGCCACATTCCATGAATGGTTGAACTCCAGAAACCCGAACATACAATTCACAATGGAATCCAGTAACGAGTCTATTCCTTTTTTAGACATCTCCATTTATGTGGACAAGGATCATCTTCAGACGACGCTCTTTAGAAAACCTACTGAGCGTAACTCCCTATTACAGTACGGGAGTCACCACCCAAGAGGTCTAAAAGACAACCTACCGGTGGGGCAATTCCTAAGGATCAGGAGAAATTGCTCCACTAGAGCGAACTATATAAAGGAATCAGAAATCCTTAATGATAGTCTCATTGCACGGGGATACCCTACACGAATGGTCAGACGTGCCAGAAAAAGAGCCTGGTACAACCCACGAGAAAGTTTATTGAATCCCGTACCCTCCACCCAAACTGAGTGTGAACGTCTCATTTGTGTCACCACCTTTTCCACACGGAGCAATGAGGTGAAACAGGTCATCAACAAGAATTGGCATCTGGTGGCAGATGAAATAAGTCAAAAAAATCTTCCGCTTCATTCTTTCAAAAGGGCAAAAAGCATCCGTGACATGGTGGTTCATTCCTACCTCGAACCAGAGAGTCACCCTACGATCACAACATTATGGAATATACCTCCGTTGATAGGTCATTTTCGATGCGGAAATTGTACTGCATGCGACACTACCGTTCAGACTAAGTCATTCACTCATGGCGGACGGACTTACACATTGAGACATCATACGAACTGTAATTCATGCAGCGTGATCTACATCATAAAATGCCCATGTGATCACATATATGTGGGGCAAACCCAGCAAAAGATAAAAGCCCGCATTTCGTCCCACTGCAGCAGGTTGCGGTGCAAGGTATTGGGTGCCCCCCTAGTAGACCATTGGCAGAAGGAGGGACATTTGGTACCCGACCTTAAATGGTGGGTGGTCGAAAAAGTATCTTTGGGCACCAGAGGAGGTAACCTTCAGGGAGCTCTCAATACAAGGGAATCTAAATGGATGTCCCTTCTGGATTCTATCAAAAATGGTCTGAACGAACATGATAGTAGCCTGGCACAGTTAGCAGCACTTGGGTAAACTACTAGTGGACATATATAGTCGCCCGTGTATTCAGTGTGGCAATATCATACGACTTAGTGCATGAGTTATCATGAAAATGTTGTGTGTTACCTGATATATTAACTTGCAATTCCTCATTCATTAGATTGATAATGTCTGCATGTGTATCACATAACTTGGCTATCACACTCTTGTCATCTGCCTGAAGTAAAGTCATAAATTTTGAAAAGTTTGCACGCCTACACCCTCATGTTGGAGAGGTGCGCGAGTATCTTTCAATTTCTTCATTTCATGTTGTGCCCTTAATGAATAACATCCCATTCGATAATGTTTCACCCTTGTAAAAAACTCATAACTTATATGAGCCTATCTGCTCAAGGTAACATCTCTTTTTGTGACAACATCATAATGTCTTATAAATTCCTGTGTGTGGTTTCGCTCGCCTACACCCTTGTGTTGAAGAGGTGCGCGAGTAACTCTGATTTTCTCATGTTGTGGTTTCTTATATATAAAAAAAGATCATGCTAAGTGTTTGCTAATATCTATTTGTGGAATCTCTTTAAAGTTGTTAAACAATCTTGTATTTGGCACTACTCGCCTACACCCTTGTGTTGAAGAAGTGCGCGAATAGTTGTGAATTTTAAGTTTGTGGCCTTAAGGAACATCTCGCTACCTGTAAGTCTTTCATTCAAATCTTAAAAAACTACAACCACTTATTGCGCAGTACTCTGAGTAACTCCTCTATGTTTAACAAGCCTTTCACCTGCAGACTCCGCCCCCAACTCCGCGTAGCGATTTACCTGTAAGTCTTTCATCCAAAAACTACAACCCCTGATTGCGCGCAGATTCACCTTGATGCGCATAGACGGCGGCTGTAATCGTCAGCCGGTACAGGTACTAAACGTCTTTCTATATTAAGCGGTCGCCTGATCATACACAAAAAAACCTTGTAGAAATACGGACATAACCCTGAAACCCAATCTCTTGGTTTTTCTCAGGATTGATTTTCCCGCTAAATACTTTGAAATACTTCGAAAGCCAATCCCGGCAGTAACTCGGCACTAACTCTAACGAACAAAGGAGTTATGCTGTACGATCTTGAATAGACGAGCACCATCACGTGTAAGTTTGGTGTTGTTTTACTTCTATCGATTAATGCCTCACAAACACCAGCCGTTTCCTAATGGACAGTATTGCATTTTTTCGTATAGGCTCCAAGCGTCCACATTGATTTATTCGGACCCACGATGAGTTGTTGATGCCGTGTGAGTGACGGATTACCTTAGTGGTACGTAAAATGGGCACTTTTGCCCGTTAGTGTGCTTTCACAGCATGTATTTCAATGATGTAGCCTTTTACAAGTCTGTATTCATCTTCCCTCCGCAGCAACAATTAGCTCTTTCTAAACTTGATTAAGAAGCAAGCCTCCCAGGTACAGACCCACGGTGCCACCAGGGTTGACTTCCCTCTCTTTTTAAGTAAGTCCAAATGTCCGAATGGGCATTCAGTAGGCCATTTTCATATACAATATTCATTTATCTATTACCACCTTTCTGATTGCAGTTCAAGAACACTGCCTGGTTTCCTAATCCCCTGTGTGGGTTGATAACAGTAAATCTCACCAATCGGCTGATTGGCAGACAAGTGATGTGAGTTTTTTAACTCTCGTTCCTTTATATAATAATTCGCTAGCGTTCCCCTCTGTGTAGTTGTGGATTTATAGCACTTGTTTTTGAACCAGACTTATGGCTGGTCTAACTTAAAAATTCCCCAACACTTAGAGGCCCATTTGGCCCTAAGCCCATGGTAAATTAATTGTTGTTAATTACTCTGTCCAAATGGTTGACAGTTTCAGAACAGTAATTTGATCGATTGTTTTTATTTTTATTTTAATTTGACAGATAACATTGCCCCTTCCCACCCTGCCCCTTCCTTGTCCTGATGAAGACCCCGTTTAAGGACCTAACTTAGCCTACGGCCAGGGGTCGAAACGTCGACGGCTTCTTTCTTCAACACAGACCTCCGGCACCTGCCCTTTCAATAGTTCTAATATTCCATGTGTGACCGTTGAAGGTCCTTTTTGTATCATATCTATATTGAATGCCATAATTTCTTAGGCAATGGTATCAAATTTGTTTTGATTCATGTATTATCAATTCTGATTGTGTTCATTGTGATTCACCTTTATTCCTTTTGACTTTATCCTGCCTTGAGCACATCCCCCTCCCTTCACTTTTCACCTCTCCCCTCCCCCCCGCCTTTGGGGCCTTCGAAAATGATTTATGTATGTACCGATAAGTGTTTTACGATGGGTATTGGAAAATAAACATCAATACCGGTTTTCAGTAGTTCTGATTATTGTCTACAGAGTTTGAAAAATAACACTTAGTTTTGTTTGTGGTGTATGGTGCACATAACACTTATTCCTTGCGGGGACCCTCTTTACACATACCATATAACGCCCAGGTCCCCGCGACTGCATGGGTTCAACCCCCCTTACATGTAACGTTATTGGAGTACTATGGCCTCGCAGACCAGTGACCAGAACTCCACAATACTGTTGTCAACTTGGAAAGTCCATGGTCTGGCAGGTTACACCAAGCGCTATCGAGTGTATCAATACCTTCTCTTGTGAAAAATTCAAATAGCACTCCTACAGGAAACCGATCTCGCTGCACAAACACTAGATGTAATGCGCAGGCACTGAAGGGGGTCTTTGATAACGACCATGTACTCTAGCTATGCCAGGGGAGAATTGATTCGAGTCACCCCTGGGACACCACTGGAGGTCCAGAACCCCCACATTGACACCAAAGGCTGTTATGTAATACTTGAGGGACAATTTGACAGCCTCCTGATATCGTTGGTATCGCTATACATCCCTAATGCTAACCAAGCCATCTTTTTGCCCTCACTGACTCCTGCACTGTTAAAGAACACACTGCCCCCTTATATTGAGGCAGGAATTTTTTTTTGCACCCCCAATCTTGAAAAGGATCATTCCCGCCCCCCTCTCCCCAGTGCGCACGCACGGCTCACAGACATGGTCTACCAATCTCATGATACAGGACGCCTGGAGGGGCCTACATCCTGATGCTAGGGAGTACTTCTACTACTCTTGGTTAAATTACCTAGATCAGGTCTTTGGCTTGCGTAATGCCATTGCTAAAGTGTCCCAAGGAGAATACCTCTGGTGCAACCTGTCTGACCATTGCCCGCTGCAGTTGTGGTTGACCTGGGGAAGGAGCAAACCAAAAATCCAGACATGGCGACTATGCATAGAGGTGCTCAGAGATGCCCCACTTTGCTCCTCCCTTTCAGATAATATTGCCTCTTACTTTCAAGAAAATGGGGGAACCGCCTCCGTGCCTGGGTGGAAGAAGATGCATTTAAGGTCGTACATAGGGACATATGATTAAAGGTGGTTACAGAACTAGAATGACCCTCCACAAAGAGCTTGCCCACTTGGAGTCTCAGCTACTTTGGACTGACCTGGTATCTCCTCATACCCCGCCGGCAAAAGATTCAGTGACCCAGGCAAGATTGACGTATAGGACGGCGCTAGATCGCCTGGTCACCCTCGCCTATAGGGAAAACATGGCCATGCGACATGCAGAGGGCGATAAATTTGGCAAATAATTGGCATGGCTATTACGCTCGGACATGCCTATGAGTCTGGTCACGGCTATCAGAAATAACGAGGGATGTATAGTTACTATGCAGCTCAACGTTAACACTGCCTTTCACTCGTACTACGCCTCCCTGCACAGTGCTCCCCAGGAATGCGAACCAACTGAGTTTCAAAATTTTGTAGAGGGTATCACACTTCCCAGTGTTCCACCCACACAGTTTGCGTAACTGGAGTCCCCCATCACCGTACCTGAGATAGAGAATGCCATTCAACAGATGGCGAGAGAAAAGACTCCTGGGGCAGATGGATGGCCCTTTGAGTTCTATGCAACTTTTCAAACCCAACTTGCTTAGAGATGGTGAACATTCCTGGGTAGCCTTACTCAACAGAGGCTTTTGATTCCTTGGGCTGGCGCTACCTATTGGCAGTGCTTGTGCGCTTTGGGACATGCCCCCACTTTCTAAAATAGATATTCTTGCTCTACAATTCTCCAACGGCACAAATGAGGACCGAATCTGTTATATCAGACCCCTTTGTCTTTGACCAAGGCCCCGGTCAAGGGGGCCCCCTAACACTGATTATATTTGTGCTGGCAGTGGAACACTTGCATGTGCACTCCGCCAACGAGCCGTGGACTGGGGAATAAGGGCATATAACAAATGGCATGCTGTTTCCCTATACGCCAAGAGTGAGTTGATATACTTGCGCAGAGATGCATTGATGGCATTGCTGCAACAGTTTGGGAATTTGTCAGGCCTGAAAGTAAATTGGGACAAGTCACTTTTGTTTCCTATGATATCCTTAACTCCTGACCAGAGAAGAGCACTTCCCTATACACCACTCCCCAGGTTCTATGATTCTTTCAAATACTTGTTTGTCCAGGTGTACCACTCGCCCATGTACTTTTGAATGGATATTTGAGTTAAGCGCTGGCTAGAGTCTGATCCTGTCTGCCGTTTTGGACAGAGTTACCGCTCTCATCCATGGGTCGCATAGCAATTTCTAAAATGCTAATACTACCCAAACTGCTGTACTTTTTTGCTGCCCTCCCTCTCCTAGTTCCCAAGAAATATTTAAAACCTCAGGTTGCTACTGGTAGCCCTTATATGGGGTAAGAACAGGAAGCAGGTCTCACTTTTGAAACTTTATGCACCGTTGACCGAGGGTGGGCTGGGAGCTCCGAATTAGGAATAATATTACACAACCGCGCAGCTACATTGGCCAATTCGATGGCTTGCTGGCCAGAATGTAATGGAGCTGGGATGCTGGGCTACTGCAATCTGCCAACTGCGGTGCTAGAATGGCTGCTACGCTCAGACGTTATAATTCCGAAAAGACCTTGGAATTTCCTAATGTCCACGGTGGGTTCCTGATAGTCCCTTTAATTACACAGGAAACGCTCCCTGCCCCCATATACCCCAACGCTGTCTCTCTGGGTGATTCCGGGCTATGTAGTGCAGGGTCTAAGACCTGAAACGACAGACTGGGTAACCACATGGGGGAGCATACTCATCACAAACATGGCCCCAAACCTGCCATATCTTTCCCTGTGGGTTCTCCATTCGGCTGTGCTGTTTAAACACTTGCAGCAACCTCTCATAGTAAGCATGCACTGTCTCTTAAGATTCCTGTGTACTATCAGTCTTTACCCAATCAACATCTTTCACAGACACCTTCCTTTCAGAAACATGATCGCCTGTTGATAATTTGTCATCACCTCAGGCGACAATGCATGTATTATTGGATTCTAGTAAGGCTCCCTTTACTGCTAATAATTAGACACTTTGCATTCAGACCAGAGATCGCTTGGCACCACAATGTCGAAAAAGGTATTAAAATCCACCCATAACACCTATGAAACTTTATCAGTAAAAATTGCCTTTGGAGTTTGTACTTGTGGAAGACTGATTCCACGCACACCAGCAGGATATGTTGGCCTTAGTCCTAACTAGCTCACAGTGCACCCTCTGGACCTTTGAACCTTACAAGTCACCAGAAGGCACATGCAACCTCAGAACATGACAACTCTGATTTCCCAAGGAAATCGTGGAAACAGATCATCCCTTTCTTTAGTAACTCATGCATGCTCAAGGGTAGACGCAAGACATACTTGACATTTCAATAATCTATTGAAGCATTGTGATTCTGATATAAAATACATGCGCTGCAATAGAATTAAACAGAACAGAGTAATCAGCATTACTGGAATCGTACTGAAGATGAACAATTCAACAATCATGCTGTTACACTGATCATAAGCATATATGTATAATCATATCTGAACTCCTACCTAGCCCTTTCTAACCTAGTGATCTTAGGGGATGTGAATCTACCATTATACCCTAGGGTGATCTGACTCCTCAGTTACTTATGGGTATGTTTAATCTGGGATCCCGTTCTTCTGTACGGCTGGCCATCGTCCTTCTCAGGAAGGTAAACCGGATTTCGCTCGGCTGGAATTCAGGCATTGGGCAACCTCTACAGTGACAGCTAAATACTTCTCTGTCTAAACAAAGGATTGGAGTCATTTATATATAATAAACTTCACTGTGTTACCATAACAGAGCCCCAGTAAGGCCGTCATTATTGATTCCACCCTTGCAGAGCTGTCACTGAGCAGACAGCAACAAACATCAACATTTTGTGCAGTGACCTTAAGCCTGGTACAGAATGTTCAAGGCCCTGTTAATATGCCTACCAAGAAGTGTAAATGTAAGCAAAACCATTTCATAGAATGTTATCCAATGTGTGTGTATGCAAATGTGTTTCAAGAGTCAATTCAATTCAAAGTTTCTTTATTCGGCTGAAGGTAAGTTCAGTCATAAAAGTACAGAAAAAACACATGTATAAACAATTCATCAGTTAAAAAGATTAAATGTAAAACAGTAGAATGCATGATAGCCTATCACAGCTCGTGCAAATGTGAAAGTGCAGTTTATCAGAGACTTGTTAACCTTCCATACTTTTTCTAAATCTCAGGGCTGTTTTTAGAAAATTGCATACGTATAAAGTGCTTTCACTGTGCAGCATTTTAAGATAAATTAGTGCGGGCCTTATTTGCACAAAATTCAATTTTTTAAAAAGAGGTTTTAAAAACATTTTTCGTGGTAACGTGTAATAGGAGCATATAAATAAAAAGTGCGCCAGGTCTTGCGGAGACTTGTTGTCGCAGCCGCAAGCTGGCAACACTTGTCCCCTGTGGGCTCCACTGGGCACGGCTAGCAACAGGTGGAATAAATCAAAACGAAATCTAGTCAACAAAAAGCGCTCATATCTGGAGATGGGCCAGGATAGATATGGTTCTATTTGAATACATGATTTAGTTAAAGTATGACTCATCACGCTGCCCTTCTTCAATTCGGCCTCTTCCCTGACCATCTGGCGAGTCATTAAAAAGGTGTCCTTTACAAAAATTACATTGCGCTTTGTTACTAACTGTGGTGTTAAGAAGAGGTCCATCCTGCCCAAATCTTGAAGACAGTTTCGAATATACTTTATGCAGGGTATCTTGAATTTCCCTTCCCAGATTAGTGCTTCCGATAAAATGTTCTGGGTGAAAGGTATTTCATTGTTCATCCAGCAATTTAGCCAGCACAGGAGGGGGTTTACCGCAATTTTGTCCTCTAAATAAGGCATGCCCAGTTCCTCGTGGGTAGAGTAGTTGGCCGTGCTCTTTGGTAAACATAAAACTTGTTTTAAAAAAACTGTTTTCAGTGGTTGCTAGGTCGGCCACAGGTAAGAAGCCCCAAAGGTCACTCCCATAGCAGGCAACTGATATGCTTTTGGCTTGGTATAGTTTCATCAGCCCAACCACTGGTGTATTACCCATTTTACGTGCAAAGTCAGTTATTGCAGCATTGGTCCTTATTAGGTCTCCTCTCTTTTTCTTTAATGCGGGTCCCCATGTAAGTTTACTGTCAAACAATACGCCAAGGTATGAGAAGGTTGTTGTAGTAGGTATTTTTTCCCCATTGACAGAAAGTGGGTAAGACTTTTTGGACCCAGATCCTACCTTCATGTCGTATGACTTGGCGTTGTTAATGCACAGGCCTCGTGAGTTCATAAAATGAAACAAAAGAGTCCAGTAGAGTTTGAAGGCCAAGTGCAGTTCTGGAGATAAGGACGGCGTCGTCAGCATAGAGCAGGACAGGAACGCCCCGTTTCCCTATGTATGGGCAGTCCGTGTTTGTTTTTAAAAGATGCTCCTCTAGATCGTTAATATAAAGGTTAAAAAGAAAGGGCGCTAAAATACAGCCCTGTCTAACCCCTCGATTTATTTTGAAGTCTCTGGTTACTTTTAAGTCTTTGGTGTACCGCACATTTGCTTGTGTGTCGCTGTGGAGGTCGGCCAGAAAGTTGATTAAGTTTTTTTCAACCCCCATTTTCAGCAGGACATCCCAAAGTTTACTTCTGTCAACGCAATCGAAGGCCGATGAAAGGTCCATAAAGGCCATATTTAGTGTGCCGTTTCTGGCCAAAGTATATTTGCCACTAATTAGGTATAGATTCAGGCATTGTGTTATTGTAGAATGTCCTGGTCTAAAGCCATATTGTACTGGTGACATAACTTTATTGTTTTTGGCCCATACGGACAACCTATTTAGGATGATCCCACCAACAACCTTAGCGACTGAGTTGATCGGGGAGATTGGCCTATAGCAGGCTGCCTTACTTCTGTCTCCTTTCTTGTACACGGGTACAATGGTTGAGGCTCCCCAAGACTTAGGAGCCCCGGTAGCGGCTCCAGCGTTAACCACCGCCGTAAGAATTGGAGCCCAGAAGGGGACGTTAGATTTGAATAAGTCTGGGGGAAGACCATCTGGGCCCGGGGCTTTGTTACTAGTTAGACAGCGAATCCCCCTTTCCACTTCCTTGTCCGTGAACAACAGCGGCGTTTCTACGGGAAGTGTCGGAGCTTGTGTTTGCCGAGTATCGTCGCTCTTAAAAATTGCGCTATAATGGGAGACCCACTCATCTTCAGGTATGCCAGTACCGATGGTGGCAGCGTCAGGATCATCGAACATCGGTTTGTTGATTATGCTCCAAAACTTGGAGCTGTTGCCCAGGATAGATGGATCAAGTAGAGATTCCCATATGTTTGCCTTTATAACCTTTTTACGGGATGCCAAAGCAGATTTATATTCGGAGCGCAAGATTTTAATTAATGTCGGATCCCTTGGTTTATTCTTAAGAGCCATTTTTAGTTGTCGACTGGCTCTTGAGCAGGTGTGATCAAACCATCTTGGCTGTTGTTCGTTTAGTCCCTTCGATGGTACTGAGAGTAGTTGATCGACTCTTCGAGTCAGCACAGCAAAGGCAGATAATATGAGATCCGGAGGTGTGGTATTAGAGGTGCAAAGGGTGAGTTCTTGATCACAACTCAGTTTAACGGATTCAAGTAGGGCATCACTGTTTATTGAGGACCACTTTAGTCGACGGTTACCATTAATTAGTTTTAGGACACCCGGGTCTTTACGGTTTTTACGGAGTTCAAACAGTCCATTTTTAACTTCCACAGAGATCGGGTTATGGTCACTGTGAATACTTTCATGGATATTAAAATTTATAGCTGAAATTGCCATGTCGACGGATGTTTCAAGTGTCAAAGTTTAAGGAGAATGTCAACTTTAAACATGAACATGTAAAATGGTGGCGTTCCTCACCCGAGGCCTATGAAACCATATAACACCCACTCCTTGGACATAAGGCGACTAAAAGCTTACTAACAGATGTCCACTAAAATATATGGTCAATGTCTTGTTTAATACTAAAAGCATAAAGAAAGCCAAACATAGTAAAAAGCTGATATAAAAAAGCGAATTAAGGGCTGCATTAAAAGCAATTTTGGCAAGAAAAACTGTTGTATATGAATTTAGGACCCTAGTGTAATTTTCCCAATTCATGCCCATAAATAGATATAAATCACCCTATCCTTATATAGGCATAGAAATCATAACCATATTTAGACTTAGCCCATGCAGTCCAAATTCGGCATGGCTACTTCCACTAGTTCCGAAAATCCACAACGATTTCTTGGAAAAACCCGCCTTCAGCAGTCAGGGACTTCCCCTTTCTTGAATATTAATTTATCCAAGAAATCATGGAGTTTTCAAAGAACTGAGTCTTTGATGACGTTATTATGTCCAACCTTTCGTCAATCTCGGCACCTTTAAGGTATAAATATGCCCACATTTGCTCAGGCAAACACAAAGTGGTTTGGAGCAGTTCGACTATCTACTTGCCCGATGCATCTCGCCGCAGCAAGTGCCAAAGGAAGCCGACCCTCCAGCAGACGCACTGAGAGAGAAGCTGTCTTTTCTCTTGCCGAGAAATCCAGCTCCAGTGTTTCCAGGCTACCCTTACGGGTTGCTGGGAAATCGAGTCCTGAGAAAGAGATACAAGACCTCCTTCATTCTAAAACCAAGCTGATTGGACCCTTAGAGAATTCTTGGATAGATTCTTGACAAAAAATACTAAACTTAAGCTACACCTCACTTACTTCTCCCCTCGTACTAGACCTAGGTTAGGTACACCAGGGTAGGCGTATTTTAGAAGCACCAGTTGAGTACTTTTAATCTTTATTTATTAATGTATGTATTCTATGTATTTTGTGGCTTAGAAACCATATCATGCTTTTACAGTATTATTTTATAATACTCTTGATACTGTACGCATTGTACTTTGCAACCAGTATTACGATTGTAGCAGTTCATTTCTTCTGCATGAGAAAGAAGACTGTTCAATAAACACTTTCTATTGAAAACGCCCGTCTCTCTGTTTCTCTGCACCTCTGGTGAAACAAAGCATGCACGATTGACTGAGTGAAATACCTATCTATTGTTTCCGCGACTCTAGAGATACATTTCTTATTCTTGGGAAACAAAGTTGTCATGTTTATGCGGTTATCAGAAACAAATCTCTTCTTGTGTATTCGAGAACGTTTCTAGTGATCTCTGAGCTAGCTGGCACTCACAATTAAGCCTAACATATTCGATAGAGACCTAGTCGACCTCAGTCCTACGTCTAATCTATAGTATATGTTATTCCAATGCGCAGAGCCTAGTGGGAATATAGGAACTACACTACATGGCGCCCAACGTTTGGTAAGGCGATAATTTATCGCTAGATACTAGAGTAACTCAGTCGTGCTTTTCACATAGACCCCTTTTTTCCCGTAAAAAACTCCAATAGACGTCTGGAGTGGGTAAAAGGTTAATATCCGCCAAAACTGAGTAGGACGGAAAATCCTATGTATTAGTTTTTGGTTTGTTCAATGTTGAAGGATACAGTGTTCCAAAAATATTGTGCACCTAATCTTTGTTTCCTTGAAACTTGCTCTGCAAACTTTCGGTCAACAAAATGACGGAGAGTGACGACGAAAGAGAGAGAGCTGCAGCAGCTCAGGCAGTTTTAGATGACACAAGTCTTCAACAAAATTATGCGGATGCTATACTCATCCCGGTAAATGTAGGAAAAACTATAACTATAAGACTTATAGAAAATGGCCTATCACCCAGAGGTGGTAGAGTTATATTTGTCATAGAGGCACATGAATATCGGCAGACAGAGGTATTCTATTCATGGATTACTTTTCCACAAGCAAATCCAACAACACATGAGTTCCACTACTACAAAGTAGATGAACCTTCAGCGGAATACGTTATTTTCGAGGACTTTGAAATTCCACTAACTTACCAAGAGCATGCGCTCTGGTTTAAAGGCACCCTACAACATCAAAATGACATTACCAGGCTCGGTCCACTAGGTAGACCAGGAGCAACATGGCCGGTACTAGCCAACTATACGCCGCATCCTGACATTGAACAAATGACAGGTCCAGAACTGTTAGCTCTGCTAAAACAGCTAATTAAAATACATAGACAGTTGGTTCAATATGTAATGCGGACTTTAACAGTCCAACCTGCTGTAAGGATTCCACAGCACACCCCTCACCAGGGGAACACAAACAAAATTACACCACAGACTATACAATCAGTCATTGGTAAATTGCCCGCAAAGAGGGAACAAATTCCGTTCTGGTTAGCTCAAAAAATTACTCAAATAGAGGCAGTATTTCCTGATAGTACACCTCATGAGAAACACAGAATTCTGACAATCTGTTTACCAATGGGGATCGCACCACACGTGGAGGACTGTGACACTTGGGGTACAGTCTTTGCTTCAATCTACACAAAAATACATGGTGTTAAGTCTATGGCGGTACTACCAGACATCCTAAGACAGATTCAAAATGAATACGGACCAGAACCTGCCTTAAATCTTGGTATGAAGTTACTAAAAGATTTCAAACAGGTCTCGGCTATACTATTAGCTAACATCAAAGGTGAAGCAGCATGCGTGGCAATCCGCCAAAAACGAAAAGAATCTGATATAACGGAGCAACCATATGAACTTGCAAGATTTATTGAAAAATCATATGAAGAACTAGGTAAAGATAGTTTGGGTGGGAAAGCAGTAAAGCCCCAACTAACTGCGAATCCTGAAAAAGTTTTTATTAAAAATAATCTCACCACTCCTGGAAGAACAGACACTTCATAAGGAGAAGCGCTCTCAGTCCAGAGGAAGGTCTCCTCAACAGGAGCCCTCTGAAAAGAGGTATAACCCCAGAAATAGGGATAATTTGAGAAAACCTGATAGATAGCAAGATACTGATACACGTTCCTCTCGTACCTTTCAGACTTCCTCGCAGAAATCCGAAAGAAGAGGACGATCAGAACAAAAGGAAGAACTCTTGAAGTCCAAAGACGAACAGCACGTTCCAAAAAAATAAGAAAACTCAATTCACCAAGAAGAAGGTAGCAAGTGTAAAGATCAGACATGCCGAGGATCTTGAGGATACAACTCAAGAATGGGAAGTGGGCCCAGACAATGTTAGACAGCACAGCAGAGGTCACCATAGCTCGCAAGATCCTGAAGGATCATCTGGAGACAGTGGACTTGAATGAATGCATTCAAATTGAAACTGCTGACACCAGGGTTAGTGTACCCCATAAGTTATATGAAGTAACGCTCCAAATGGAAGGGGACATACCAAGAAAAATCAAAGCACTCTTTTGGGAGAAGCTATCTAAGGGTTATGACATTCTTCTAGCAGAACAAGACTGGCCACCTGAATTTGTCAGGGAGTGCCCACATGGCGAAGAAATCATTAAGCCAGCCTTCTCAAATCACATTCCAATTCATAAAAAAAAAACCTATGCCAGAAAATGGGCTGTGGCCCCGGCTCCAGCATTATATAAAAATCATGTAGGAGAAGATGGCGTCGGAGTAGGACGCTTTCTCGAGCCTCTCCGACGCCGATCCTGCATAGCAGCTAACTGCGGGGTCCCAAGGCGTCCTGCCTGAGCGGTTTGGTCGGCGGAGGCTGCCGAGTGCTGGCGGAGTGCTCCGGTGTCATCGCCGTGGCGGAGAGAGAACGGCAGGAGCCGCCAGCGGCGATCTGAGCTGCGGGCTGTGAAGCGGCGGCCTCGCGTGACCTGGAGGCCGGAGGAGGCGGAGCGGACCCGAGCCCTGGAACAACGCAGGCGCCGGCTTCATAGCGCTGTGCGGGTGAGGCGGGGCACTGGGCTCGCCGGTGGAGGGGTGATCGCTGCACGGCGCCGAGGGGAGCGCTCGGCGGGCCGCGCCGGTGGCTGGCCACTGCAGGGGGCTGACTGGAGAGCCGGCATTGGGGCGAGGGGCGGCCCCTGGACCTCGGAGCGGATCCGAGCGCTACAGCACCGGCCCAACGGGGGAAGGGGAGAGTTGGTGGAAACCCCCTTCTCAGAGGGCAGTGGACCAAGTGCCTACCAGCAAGGGAGGTCGAATACAGCAGCGAGGCGGCACGGCCAAATCTCCGCGTGGGAACGCACGCCACGCTGGGGCCTACGAGCTTCGGGCCTGGGGGGAGACAGTAGCTGGAGAGCCGACGCGTGGTCTTGCACACGCCTGCATACCGCGAGGAGGTCCATACAGCCTGGCGGCCGGACCACGGTAGCGGCGGAGCTTTGGACACCATCGGGTCAGCTGGCACTGCTGGTAGATACTGTGGAGTGGCCTGGCATTGCATTTTTGCGGTGGACTTTCCGGCGGCGGCGCCACCGGCCCGGCTACGCCCTTCGGCTGAGCGTTGGCACCTGGGGAGAGCGGAGTGTGCGCAGCCTGCAGGCACGGTTCTTGGGGAGCGGAGCGCACTGAGGGCACCTGGGCCTGGCTCTTGGAGAGCGCGATACTGGAGGGCTTCCGCGTGCTCTCGGCTGGAGCACCGCCATCGGGGTGAGGCCTTTGCCTCCAGTTACCCACTTTCCAGATTGGAGGGAACTCCCGGTGCTCGTGGCGCTGGCGTTGTAGCGGACGCTCTGGGAGGCGAGAGGCGACACTGCTGGCGGGGCGTCCGGTGCGGCAGGCCGCTGCTCTGGGAATCTATCGAATCCTCCTCCCGGCTGCAGCTACCTGATACCTAGAGGTGAGAGTGCAGTGGCGACACGCAGCCATGTCTAATTCACAGCGCATGGGGACGAAAGGGTCGAAGGATGTGGCCGCCAAGTCGTCGCAGCAGCCGGCATCGCCGGGAGCCAGCGGGTCCTCAAAACAATCGGACGACGAGGCACCAGCGACTAAAGCGTTTATGAAGGAGCTCTTCGCTACCATAAAGGAGGACATCTCCGAACTTCGTACGCAGTTGGCCTCGGATCTCCGAGAGGTACGGAGGGACGTGGATGGGCTTGGCGAGAGAGTGGCGACGCTGGAGGACCATGACCTTAGCATGGCCAATGATGTGCACCAGCTCCAACAGGACATCATACGCCTCACGGAGCAGAATTTGGATCTGCAGACCCACGCGGAAGACTTGGAGAACCGCTCCAGGCGTAATAACATTCGTATCAAAGCGGTGCTGTGGGACGGTGAAGTGGGGGACCTGCGTGGGTATGTCCAAGCCTTGTTTCTCCAGATCCTGGGGGAAGAGGAGGAGCGCGACATCCAGATGGACAGAGTGCATAGAGTGGGGCTACCTAGGAGAGGCGGGGGCCCGCCACCAGACATCCTCGTCTGTGTGCATGACTTTCAGGTGAAAGAACAGATATTGAGGAAGGCTAGGACCATCGCCTCGTTGCAATTTAGGGGCCATCGCCCCCAGCTTTACCAGGACTTGGCGGCGACAACCTTGCAGAAGCGAAGGGACTTCCGGCCTGTGACCGCCTTCCTCCGGGAGCGCGGGATATCTTACTCCTGGGGCCACCCTTTCCGGATTATCTTTCGTTGGGAGAATAGGCTGAGACAGATCAACTCACTGCGGGAGGCGAAGGATCTTCTGGGCATCGAGGACACGGAGCCTTCTCAGGAGGCCCGAGGCTCGCCATTCCGGAGGCGGCGACGCTCTTCCTCCTGGCACAGGGTGGGCCCATCCCCGGAGCGGCGGCGACCCGACCCGGCGACTCGTGAGCAGGAGAGAGGGGCCGCGGTGGCTTCGGTGGCCTCCGCCACATTGGCGGATTCCCAGACGAGCTCTGGGGCAGCGTGACCCCGACTTCATGGAGTGGCGTCGGAGGGGCTCATGGCCTGAGGTCCCCGGGGTATAATGGTACTTTTGGTGAAGACACCCCGGACCTTGGACCTGGGGGTCACCAGGTTGACACCCCTGCCCCGATTCCAGCCCGGTAGGGGACTTCCGAACCGTGACCTGCTGGAGCTGGAACTGAAGACTGCGAGGTTCAGGTTCAGTGCCTTGCGTTGTATTTTGTTGTTCCTTGTTTTTGGTGGGGTTGGGAGGGTCTGTTGGGGGAATGGGGGTCTGGGAGGGGGAGGGGTGGCCGGTGGTGGCGGCTGTTGGCTGTGTGTGTGGGATGAGGTGTATGGGGATGGACGTGTGGCGCACGACTCCCTTCTGATCCTTAGTTTCTGGGAGGCATGCTCTACTGGCAGTTCATGGTGGAGGGCAGGTAGATGGGGAGCAGTACGATGCATGGGGTGGGTGGGCGCGGGTGAGGACTTGGTAGTAGGGTGGGGGGAGGTGTCGCCATCCTCCTTGGTGGCGTGTGACACGGCTCTGAGATGTACGTTGTGTTATTATGACTATTAGCATAGGCACCTGGAACGTGAAGGGGCTTAATTCCCCGCAGAAGCGGCAGAAGGTGTGAAAATACCTGACAGACCACCACCTGGATGTGGTTGGGCTGCAGGAAACTCATTTGGCAAGGAGGGATGAGCTTCGGCTCCGTCATAGGCACTTCCCACTCATATACAGGGCATCTGCATCCACCAAGCACAGGGGGGTTGCCTTAATGTTTCGTGCGTCCCTCCACTTTCAACCAGAGGAGGTGCGGGGGGATAAGGAGGGCAGGTGGCTGATGGTAAAAGGGATGCTCTATGGCCGTATGTGTACGTTTGTGGTGATGTATGGGCCTAATGCCTCGCGGAATGGCTTTTTGCAGTCTTTGTTGGATAGATTGGGGGAGTTTGTGGAAGGCCAATTGTTTTTGCTGGGGGACTTCAACATGGTGTGGGACAAGGTCCTGGATAGCTCAAGCACACAAAGGGCGGGGACGGGAGTCTTTACTACTGAAACTCAGAGGCGGGTGGAGGACTTAGGGCTGATCGACAGTTGGCGCTTCCTGTACCCCCAATCCAGGGACTACACCTACTTTTCCCATGTCCATTTGTCCTATTCCCGACTTGATCACATCTTCATCAGTCAAGCCTTACGGGGGGATGTCCAAATGTCCAGCATCTTTCCACTCTCGGTGTCGGACCACAGCTTGGTAGTGCTCGGGCTGCAGTGGTCAATGGGAGGGGACGGATGGAGGAAGTGGTACTTTCCCGAAGCACTGACTCGGGATGACGTGTCGTGTAAAAAATTGAGAGGAGCCATTCGGGAGTTTCTAGAACTCAACCCGTCTGCGGATACTTCGGTATACAATACTTGGGATGCGTGTAAGGCCTCGCTGCGAGGCACCTGCATTGCTCTCAATGCCAATCTGAATAAACAGAGGAGGAAGGAGCGCGAGGCTCTTGAATCCGAATTAGCTGCACTGGAACAGGCGCATAAGGCCAATCCGTCTCGGGTGACCCTGCGGCCATTGACCGCGGTGCGGGGGAAACTCCGGGCTCATTATAATAATAGAGCGGAATTTACGATACTACGGCTGCGACGGACTTCCTACTCGATGGGGAACAAGGTGGGGAGGCATCTAGCGAGACAGCTTCGAGACAAACGGGAGCGGGAATATATTGGAGGGATCAAGGATGAGACAGGAAAGGACCAACACAAGGATGGGGACAAGGCTGCCATATTTGGCCGCTTCTACGCTGCCCTATATGGGGGGGAGGATCTGGATCGGGTGGCTCAGTCCGCCTTCCTGGCTGGCCTCCCTATACCCCAAGTCTCCAGGGAGTGGAATGAGCTGCTCTCGGCACCTGTTACGAGGGAAGAAGGGCTTGACGCCATAACAGCTCTTAAGCTCCACAAGGCCCCCGGGCCGGACGGGTACACGGCCTCATTCTATAAGACATTCGCGGGAGAGCTCTGCGAGTTCTTAGTCACCCTGTTCAACTCCATGGCTACGGAGGGGCGGACCTCGGGATCAATGGCGGAAGCTTTAGTTACCATCCTTCCCAAGCCTGGGAAAGACCCCACTCAATGTGCTTCCTACCGCCCGATTGCGCTCCTCAACTTGGACGCCAAGCTTTACTCAGGGATTCTTGCAAAGCGGCTACGAGAGCTGATGCCGACTATCATCCATCCAGACCAGTCTGGATTTATCAAAGGGCGGCAGACGCATGACAATCTGCGACGCGTTGTACACCTGATCGAAAAGGCAGACCGGTTTCGCTTACCTGCTGTATTGGTGGGTCTAGATGCGGAAAAGGCGTTTGACCGTGTCGATTGGGGATTTCTAAACTTAACGCTGGAGGCCTTCGGGTTCTCTCCCCACTTTGTACGAATGCTTCGAGCTAATTATGACCGGCCTACCTCTAGAGTGTTGGTTAACGGACATAGGTCTGCCTGCTTCCCCCATACCCGCGGTACGCGGCAGGGGTGCCCGCTTTCCCCACTGCTCTTCGCGCTCAGTATAGAACCGCTGGCGCTTGCAATTCGGGAGAAGGAACAGATTATAGGCATTCCCTTCACTGGAGAGCAGCATAAGATCTCCCTGTTCGCGGATGATGTTCTCTTATCACTGGGAGACCCAGTTCGCTCGCTGCCCCATGTCCACGAGGTTCTCTCCGACTATGAGAGGGTGGCGGGATTTAAGGTCAATATGGCCAAGTCGTACATCCTGAACTTGACATTGTCGTCTGCAGTGGTGGAACAGGTGCGTCCCCTTACGCCCCTTTCGTGGTCCTCCGCCTCCTTGCTGTACCTGGGTGTTAACTTAACCCCCGCCTTGGCTGGGTTGTTTGCAGCTAACTTCCCTCCAGCTTTCGCGGCGATCCGGGGGGAACTAGAGAAATGGAAGCCAAAATTCATCTCTTGGCTCGGGCGCATCCATGCGCTCAAGATGGTGCTGCTGCCCAAACTTTTGTACCTCTTCCAGGCCCTTCCCATACCTGTGCCCCTGGACTTCTTCCGGCGCTTGAAGACACTCATGCTGAAATTTGTATGGTAGGGGGGCCGGGCTCGGCTCCCGTTTGCAGTACTCCGCCGGCCGCGGGGGGAGGGGGGAGTGGGGTTCCCTGACATGCATTTATACTACAAGGCGGCGCAATTGAGAGTGCTTGTGGAATGGTCTCAACGCATGTCAGAGAAGCATTGGCTACATATGGAGCGTAGTGTAGCTGGGAGATCCATATGGGATCTGGCCTGGAAGCCGAAGGCAGACCGACCCAGGAATGCCTATATATGCACCCCTACGGGCACGGTCCTGAAAGTCTGGGACACGGTGGCTGGGGATGACCGTTGGACCACCTTTCCATCACCATTTACCCCTATACATAGGAACCCGTCCTTCCCACCGGCGGTACGCGATGGCCCGTTTACGCTGTGGAGTGAGGGGGGTTGCAGGGCGCTTACTCACCTGTTCCATGGGGCAGATCCGCTTACATTTCACAATTGCATGAGGGACTATGGGGTACCTCCCACCGAACGGTTCCATCATACCCAACTCCTACACTGGGCTACCTCGCCTGGGGTGAGAGACGCGGCCACGAGACAACTGACGGCTTTCGAGGCGTTCATTGTTCGCACCTCATGTATGAAGGGGACGATATCCTTCATATATAGACTGCTCATGGACACAGTAATATTCCCTAGGCCCCGCTATAAGGAGCATTGGGAGACTTGTCTTGGGAGGGACATTTCGGAGGCCGAATGGACTGGGTTGTGGAGAGATATCAAAGCCCACAACCACTCGATTGGACTTCGGGAAGCTCATTTGAAACTTATGTATGACTGGTATCTCTATCCATCCAAGCTGCACCGCATTTTCCCATCGACCTCCGACAGGTGCTGGCGAGGGTGCGGCCTGCTGGGAGATTTCCGCCATATATGGTGGGACTGCCCAACCATCAAGCCTTTCTGGTCAGAGATACTGGCTCACATTAAAGAGGTGATTGGGTATCAGATCCCGGAGACCATGGACTATGTTCTATTGGGGCTTCGTGATCCGATGCTGGCGCACCAGACTAGAGCCGACAAGCGGATTATATGGTTGTGCCTGGGTGCGGCTAAATTGACACTGGCGGCGGCATGGAAGAAGCCTATGGCACCGGCGACTTCGCTGTGGCATGCGCGGTTGTGGCGACTACTGAGTATGGAAAGGGTTTCCGACATCTTTCTGGGCAACTTCAAGAACTTCATGTTTACGTGGGGCCCCTTGGTCAGATTTTTGTCCCGGGGTCTCCCATCGGCAGTGTGCCCGTCGGGCTTGCGAGCACTACACCTGTTCCAGATCTGATAGCAGAGTGGTATACTTCCCGGTATGAATGAATGTGAGCTGCCGCCACGGGTGGAGGGTGGTGGGAGGGTGGGGTTGGGGGGGGACGGTTGTAATTACTGTTTAAGCGACACGTAGCTGAGTAATGGACTATAGAGGACTCCGGCGCTGTGATGCACCTCGAGGCGGCTTGGCTTCGCACCTCTGCAACTGAAGGAGAACTGATCTGAGCCACTTATGCGAATGAACACTGACTTGGCGGACATTACGCCCTCTTGCATTATGTTCTGTGATAATGGCGGTCCTGGAGTCTACCCGTAGGGTCTGTTGCTTTTGTCGCTATGTTTGATTGTCCCCTTTTTTGTTTTCTTTTGAGAATCAATAAAAATAAATTTGACACAAAAAAAAAATCATGTAGGATGGGATGAGGATTCTCCTCACCATACAATCCAGTTAAAATCTCAACCTAGTATGCAAAGGCAATATCCTGTTAAACAGGAAGCTAAAAAACAAGTCAGGGAGATTCTAAATCAACTTGAATATCAAGGGGTGATTGAAACATGCACCTCATCTATGAATGAACAATCCTTTGTTTCCTGTCTCCAAGACAGACAATACATATTGTCTAGTTTTGGACTACAGACACTTAAACTCTTGTTGCAAAACTTTTGCAGTACAAAATGCACACAGTGCAGCACTGATGAATACCATCGTGCGCAAAAAATATAAAACCACATTAGATATTTCTAATGGTTTCTTCTGTCAAAATATTGCACCAGAAAGCAGGTACTTGACCGCTTTTTCAATTATGGGGACACAGCGACAATTTTGCCGTCTCCCCCAGGGATTCAAGAATAGTCCAGGATTATTTTCAGCCAGAGTAACAGAGTTACTACAAACGTACGATGATGAGGCATTATCTTATTTCAATTACATCTATCTTACAGAAGACGATTTGGACGTGCACTTGAAAAGAGTGAACACCATAATACTTGGGTTTGCTTCTGAAGGGTATAAATCCAATTTTAACAAATCACAAATTGCCCACCTCAACATCCTATTCTTAGGCTACGAGTTATCAAGTAAAGGTAAAAGCCTGGCAGCTAATTTTCTAGAGAGATATGCGCTGCTCTAACCTCCAAAAATGCAGAAAAACTTCGTCAATTCTAGGTTTCCTGAATTTTGGAAGAACTTACGTTCTAAATTACGCAGAAAGGGTTAAACCTCTCTACGAACTAATCAAACCTGATTTCAAACCAACCAATTAGACTCAAAAACATACAGAAATTGTGCATTCATTGCAAACAGACATGTTAGCAAAAACACAATTACAAACACGCGACAACGTGCGCAACCTTGTGATCCGAATCATCCCAGGGAGATGCAGATTCACATACCTAACCTTTAATGAAGGTGAAAAGGTACCAATAGCATACAAATCACACTTGTACACACAAGCTGAAATTAAATTCACTTCTGCAGAAAAGATTCTGACAGCGGTTCAAACTGCAGTAGCAAAAGAGAGAGCTCTGGCGCAGGGAAAACGCATAATGATCATTACACCTGTACCTGCCCTAGAGGCAGTGACAAAAGCGAGCACTCCAAATGCTAAAGCTTTACATCCGAGATGGATACAAAGAGTTAATTCTCTTGCTGCAACAGACGTTGAATACGTTTTTGACCCCCTACTTGAAAACACAAGAATTTCTACAATACGAACACGAATGTCCTCTGCCGACCGAGATTCTGCCTCTAGAACATTGCTTTATAATCTATACAGACGGATCAGCACAGCCCGCAATTGGGGGTAAACAAGCCTATAGTGCTGCGTGCGCGATTGTTAAAGGTCGCTGGCTCGAAGGTAAATTTCGACCTATGGTCCCTAAAACTCAATCACTCTGAGACTGTACAGCTCAGAGAGCTGAACTCCAAGCTTTCAAAATGGCGCTTGAAAATACTGATCGCAAATTCCCCACACTCATAGTGTTTGCGATTCGTATTACTGCGTCCAGTCTTACAATGAATATCTGCAGAACTGGGTTCAAAATGGTTTTAAAGACGTAAAAGGTGGAACAATTAAGCATAAAACGCTTTGGGAACAAGTAGTTCTATTACAGAAAGAACTACAAAAGACTCACGTGATTCATACACTGAGTTATTAGCGTGATGCCGTTCACATTGCAGGGAATTCATTGGCTGATGAAGCCGCGAAGGCAGCCGTGCAAACGGCTTCCGTAGCTACAATCACTGATTCAAAAACAGAAATAGATGGTGAAACATTGCTAGCAGTAACAGCCTCAATGAAAGGTAGCAATGCAGCATTACCTCTAAACTATCCACTCACGTATACATACCTAATTGATGCAAACTCCGTTCCTTTTGCTCGAATCTCTGGAGTGGGGGACAGAGTAATTCCAAACAGGAACCGGTGAGGTTCTTTGCTTCACGAAGCACATATGGGAGAGGGTCTGACACATCAAGGGATCTTAAAATCTCTAATAGAATTAGAAGAGATGTACTGGTGGCCAGGAATGAGCGTCGAGGTTTACAAATTTAAATTAACTGTGACGCCCAAACTATTATAAAAGATTTGCGAGTCTTTATCGGCACATACGCAATCGGCACGCTACATTTTGACCAGGGTCCTGCGTATAGCTCTGGGGCTTACAAGGAGGCCATGGCCAGTTGGGCCGTTGCATTGAGGTACACAAGTGCATTCCATCTTGAGGGAAATACGGTAGTGGAATGAAAAAACCGAGACATAAAGCAATCTATAACAGCTAGGGTATTAGGTTCGGGTGACGGGTGGGTCAAACATCTAATAAGTGTCCAACGTAGTCTTAATAATCTGCCAAGAAATTCTCTGGGTGGAATCACTCCATATGAAATGCTCTTTGGTACTAGAATGCTCATCCAGGATCTTGATTGTCAAATTTCAGTGATGGAACAAAAACCCTTTGATATCAAAGATCGTTTGGCTGTTTTACAGGACTTATATGAAACAAGAAGAAGTCTGAGTAACACAATACAGAAGCAAAAGACCACTGAAGAAAAACCACCTGTCCCAGCAAGACCTGTCTGGATTCCAAAGATTGGGGATCTGGTCAGGGAAAAGATCGCGGTGAAGAAGGAATTTGGGACTTCTTACAGAAAAGCGGTACCTGTCTTAGCTATCCACGGAACAAGATCAGTGGTACTCCCGCCTCTTGCTGGTAAAAAGAAGAACCGAGTCGTGTCCATCAACCTGGTAAAACCGTATTATGTGGCCGATAATCAGTAGTAGGCCCAGTGGACTCCCAAGATGTAGCAGAAGACCAAATCATGCTACAATCCAAGAGGTTCAAACTGAAATACTTATCACCTTTGATAAACCGACAGTGAGAATGGAAGGACTATACAACAAAGCCATGGAACTTGTGCCTCTTGAAACCCAAATAACAGTTCGTCAAGAAACACCTGTCTACAATGATATAGCCTCTGACTATACTGATATGACAAAGGAAGAAAAAGCCCCAGCGATTCCAAGCAATCCTGATGCTAGTCCAACAATTGACAGAACTGCCTCTGGCTATTTTATCAACTTTGATACATTTTCTGAGGATCCCAGTGAACCTGAAACTACGCCAGTAAATAAAACTTTCAAAGAAAAAATTACAGAACTCTTTCATCAACTTGAAAATACATATCTGGTTTCACCATGGGTTGAATTTTGGATTGTGTTAGGTGTACTTTTTCTCCTACTTTGGCTCATTCTTGTTTTAATTCTGGGAAAGATGATAGATGGAAAATAGAGTATAATGAACACAGCAAGTAAGAACATCAACTTGCTCCTGAAACCTCACAAATCATCTCATCGTGAACGAAGAGACCTGTCATTAGTGACCATCACATTCCTTCTTATACCTGGTGGTATAGCATGGGATACAACTGATTATGACATCTATGGCCTGATGGAGCAGTTGAAGATTCCACACCAGTTTAAGGTTTCTTTGAATGACTTTGTCTCGCCCAGCGCATTTTCTGATGATTGGTACTTTGAAACTGTTAATAACATGATGACAGATTTGGAAATGTCAGCTAAATTCACAGAACATGAATACTTAGAAGGTTCATCAGATTATGAACAAAGATATTGTTTTAATCATTATGGTCACCATTATTTGCACAAATCTGCAAACCCTAGAAATGTTTTTACTTACAATCAATGGGAACATTGTCCAACGCCGCCAAAGGGCAGCTCAAAAACATTTTATGAAAAGTTTGCATACTTCTCAGGTTTTAATGTCACAAATCCAGAAACGTTTTATTTAAAAAATGTGAATAAGACAGGAATGAAAAACATGTTGACCAATACTAAACAAATTTATTCTGCGAACATTTATGCCCAGCTGTCTACATTAGGTTTTAACTTTTGGAAAGACAACATTGAGACAAAAACGGTCTGGGGCACAAAAGACTGGCAGGTGCAAGGTTTAGAAGCCTTATTCAGAGCCTACGTTATCCCAGAACAAATAATGTTTTTAAATGATACAATTCAACAAACATCTTGTTTTGGCTTGGCTAAGATAAAAGATTTAAACAAACCGTCCATACCTAAGCCCTCACTTAACGTTAATAAGACTGCGGATGAGGATGCAGACGTAACCTATGTTTTAAAACAGAACAGCACTAATTCTGATTGGAAAAAATGGTTAATCTGGCCCACAGACACGAATCACTATCAAGATAGATTTCTGAACAAAACACTTAACACTTAACTTTACTTAAAAAAGGCGTTGATTTACGAGACTTCTTACTTGGACCTCGTAAACCGCGTCAAAAACATTTCATATACGCCGGTATATACTCTGCTTACAATGAAGCATGGAAAATCATACAAATGGAAACTGCAGAAAGAATACGAGAAATTGATCGTATTAATTTAGAGAAAGCTCTCTCTGTAGTTAACAATGGGTTAACGACTCTGTCCTCCAGAATTTATTCTATGGGCAGCATTGTATCATCTGCCATTGACATAATAGAGCAGGACTTGCTAATGTTACAACATGGACAGTCTCAGTTACGGTCTATATTGCTGCTAGGCTGAACGTTACAAAATCTGAGTTCAGGCTATGTGCCATGGCGTCTAATCAACACCACGTCACTGTTTTCTGTATTTAACCTTACAGATAAACAAATCTCGTTGGCACAAAGAGGAGCAGACTATACGGTGCTGAGCATAGAAAAACTGGATAGATTACCATTAACTGTTTCTGAGAAACCAGTCGTAGAATGGATAATACATGGCACCATCACGATACCAGTGACAATTTTCCAGTTTCAGTATTGCTTAAAACACATACCAGCAGGCCTGTAAGAAAGGTTGGGTAAAGGGTACATTGAGTCAACCTGGAATTTACCATACACACACAAATGTTGGAGTGGGGGAAAGGAAGTATTTCTTAGTGGTAAAAATTGTAAGAACTCTCTAAGCGGTACACTTTTGTGTCAAGGTATTAATTTACACAGAGCCTGCGAGGGTTCTTCAAATAACCTTTCTTGCCACCTGCACGGTTCACCAGCAGCAGCGATAGATCCAATTTTTAGGCAGCTATCCAATGGTAGCTATATAATGTTGAATGATCACAGCTGTTGTGGCATGTTGCCAGGAAAAGCCTATCTAGTTAGTGTGTCAGCCAGGGTCACTTGTTGTATGCAAGTATTGCTTCCAAAAAGCAAGACAGACAGGGAGTCGACGTTTTGGCCTTCAATGAATATTTCTTCTATACGAATTGATACTTTAAGCAGAATGAAAGCCATTCTTTTTCAAAAAACTGTGCCACTGACCCCGTCCAGAGAAACTTATGATCTACAAGTTGCAAGGACTTCTGCAGAGATACATGCGTTATTATCAACAAACTACCCAATACATTTCTCAGAAATGTTAGGTCAAATCTTAAACATGTCTGATACCAGCGGCATCGCACATGTATTTAAGGCAATTTTTTCTGGACTGTTACCACCCTTTGAAGCAGTCCTCTGCATTTTTCCAAATTTCGTGCACTCTGTGTTCGGCGGCCTGCTGCTCATTTTGGGACTCGTAGCAGGAATTCTATTTTTATTTATTCTGCTCCGATATGGCAAGTCCAGTCACCAACGATACCCAGACTACCATGGAACAAGCTCTCCTAGCCATGCGGTATCGTGACAAGATTACACAGATTCTTGGCTTGGCTCGTTAAAGAGATCTGAATACCACTTGGTTTCTTTCGTTCAGACCATCTGGCAAGATTGCATCTTACCTGTTCTACGATGCCTGCTTTGCGGAGAAGAATGTGTGTTGGACATTTGTCTTACACTTCCATCAGTACTGCCATCGGATGTTGACACCTTGCTAGGTCCGGTAACGACTCATGCATCGTGTTGCCCCCAACACTACCAATCCTGATGACGGCATTCATTGAGGTCTCACCGGCAAGTCTAACTGAGGGTGAGATACGTGGAACAACAGGCACGCAGGTACCACCTACTGTGAACATTGCTAATGCGACTAACGCTGACGGCGATGCTTCTCATCTGTGCACATTTGATCTACTAACTGAAGTAGTTCCACTTTCGCCTACTATGGTAGACGGTTTCTTTGCCAGCCTAGACGATCTGATGTTTTATCCTGACACCGAGAATAACTTTTGAATCCATGAACTCTGAAATCCGACCTTCGCTTTTTCAAAACAAACATTCTCAATTGGGAACTCTATTTTTCTATGATTCAATTTGAACTTTATCCAAAATAGAATTTTTTTGGGGCACAGGACAATCTAATTAAATTAGAACTATTCTTAGAGAACAAGAATTCTTTTAAACACTTCCTAGAGACAATATTTGGCCTTGTCCTCAAAACCAAAACAGTTTAAATGTTATGCTATGAGATGGTCTCAACCTTTTTTTTTCTGTACTTAAGAGCCATTTCATAAATGTCATTTCGTGATTCCTTAGTTTAGCATTAAATCATTTTATGCTATATATCATATATGTAAACACTTTCCTCAAATGCGTACAGTTTATGCTCATTTCGTGTACAGCCTTTTCAAATGCAAATTTAGTTTTTTGGGTGGGATTGTAAAAACATGCTTTAGATATGTTTCAGTACTTATAATTTAGTAATGTTGAACTTAATAAAGTGGAGTGGGTGTTGTATATGAATTTAGGACCCTAGTGTAATTTTCCCGATTCATGCCCATATATAGGTATAAATCACCCTATCCTTATATAGGCATAGAAGTCATAACCATATTTAGACTTAGCCCATGCAGTCCAAATACGGCATGGCTACTTCCACTAGTTCCGAAAATCCACAACGATTTCTTGGAAAACCCCGCCTTCAGCAGTCAGGGACTTCCCCTTGCTTGAATATTAATTTATCCAAAAAATCATGGAGTTTTCAAAGAACGGAGTCTTTGATGACGTTATTATGTCGAACCTTACGTCAATCTCGGCACCTTTAAGGTATAAATATGCCCACATTTTTCCATGCAAACACACAGTGGTTTGGAGTAGTTCGACTATCTACTTGCCCGACGCATCTTGCCGCAGCAAGTGCCGAAGGAAGCCGACCCCCCAGCAGACGCACTGAGAGAGAAGCTGTCTTCTCTCTTGCCGAGAAATCCAGCTCCAGTGTTTCCAGGCTACCCTTGCGGGTTGCTGGGAAATCGAGTCCTGAGAAAGAGATACAAGACCTCCTTCATTCTAAAACCAAGGTACGGAGCTGATTAGACCAATAGAGAATTCTTGGATAGATTCTTGGCAAAAAATACTAAACTTAAGCTACACCTCACTTACTTCTCCCCTCGTACTAGACCTAGGTTAGGGACATCGGGTAGGCATATTTTAGAAGCACCAGTTGAGTACTTTTAGTCTTTATTTATTAATGTATGTATTCTATGTATTTTGTGGCTTAGAAACCATATCATGCTTTTACAGTATTATTTTATAATACTTTTGATACCGTACCCAATGTACTTTCCAAGCAGTATTACGATTGTAGCAGTTCATTACTTCTGCATGAGAAAGAAGACTGTTCAATAAACACTTTTTATTGAAAACGCCCATCTCTCTATTTCTCTGCACCTCTGGTGAAACGAAGCATGCACGATTGACTGAGTGAAATAACTATCTATTGTTTCCGTGACTCTAGAGATACATTTCTTATTCTTGGGAAACAAAGTTGTCATGTTTAAGCGGTTATCAGCAACTAATCCCTTCTTCTATATTCGAGAACATTTCTAGTGATCTCTGAGCTAGCTGGCACTCACAATTAAGTCTAACATATTCGATAGAGACCTAGTCGACCTCAGTCCTACGTCTAATATATAGCATATGTTATTCCAATGCGCAGAGCCTATTGGGAATATAGGAACTACACTACAGAACATTGCAGAATAAAAAAAAATCTTCAATGCTCGAAACTACCATATGGTTTAAATGTCAGAGAAGCAGAGAAAACAAAGCTGTTCCCAGCTGCCGCATACAATGTTTCTGTTAGCACCCTTCTCACAAGTTTCAATGAATAAACATGGTCAAATCCACTTCGCCAGCAGCCACTGAAGGTG
The DNA here is from genome assembly GCF_964263255.1 of Lissotriton vulgaris. Taxonomy (NCBI): domain Eukaryota; kingdom Metazoa; phylum Chordata; class Amphibia; order Caudata; family Salamandridae; genus Lissotriton; species Lissotriton vulgaris. The sequence continues at coordinate 1,323,322,203 of NC_141687.1, read as the reverse complement.
TTACCGCCAGTAGTGCATCCGTAGGGGATGAGCCAAGATTCAGAGCTCCAGGGGCCGAAGCATCCCAAGAAGGTTCATGGTATGCATTATCTAGTAATGACAATCATGCAGGGCAATGTTGGAATTGAGCTTTTAACGGGCTTATCAGCAATACTATGACCATAGATTAAACCAGTTGAATTCCAAGGCATATATCCAGGGCACACTCAAAAGTGCACAGGAGACAGCAGAACACAGGCTGCACGCTGTGTAATCAAATGTGCCAAAAGGACAAGAACTAGTTATCATTTAGTTCCTGAAGCAAAGGTGTGCAAAATACTGTATCCTCCTCTCACGACACAATTAAAGAATGGTCTTAAGTGTTCTTGAAGTCCGTACTACTAAGAAAACCCCCAGTTGCATCATTCCTACATCTGTAAGTGAAAGGTAAGACCCATGCCACATGTATAAATCCCTCCCTTAGCGCTTCATATCTGCCTCCTTGATAATTTTGTAAGCAGCATTTAAAGTGAAAAGTTGTAATTGGCAGAGAAATACATTCATATATTATCCAATCCGCTATATTGAATGGTAATTTTATAGTTTTTTCTAGGTGTAACATTGTGTGTGCCAAGCCTTTCTGGCCATGGTTTTCTGTTCTTCTGTCAAATGATATGGTAAAAACTAATTTGTTGCATTTGAATGCTTTCATGGAATGCGACAATTGTGCAAAGCCTGCAAATCCAGCTCAGTAACATAATAGACCTAAGCTGCATCTGCCCATGCGATAAAAGGACATGTCACTCTGTATGATGTCAATAACAGATGACACAATGTTACTCAGAGAAAATATCCTAGTGGATAATGTTGGGATACCATTGTCTACATCCACTAAAAACCTCTCCAAATTTGCTCTGTCAATTTCATGTATTCACTCAGCAGCTTCCTGCTGTGAAACCTTCCATACTTCATTGTATATTGCATACAAAAAGCGCTTTTGACGTGGTTTTCGAAATCCTGTAGGATTATGCCATCAGAAAGGAGAGACAAGTGTTGTTTCACCTCATGTAATGTTAAATGTCTTAGCCAGTCCAGGTATAACTTTCCAACGCTATATGTTGTTTCCACTCCTGAATGTTGTGTCTGTCTGTAACGTGGGTCTGGCCTATTGATCCAAAACTCTTTCATGTTGTTAAGAAAACATGCGTGACATCTATTGGTATCTAATGGCAACACTAACCATCACTCTGGACTAGAACAGGAAGAATTGTATGTACCATTCCTAAGCATATTGTTGAATGTTTCCTCCGTATAGTTTGTGACTTGTTCACAAATTTCCAAATGTGCAAATTGCAGACTATTTGGTATATTCATATCCCTTGAACCGAGACAGAGTGTTTGCTGCACTGTTTTGTTCAGGAAAACCATTTGTTGTGGATTAGAGCATGCTCTAAACAAAGCCTTATTTCACTGAACCTGCCAATTTTTAGTTCCTCAGATGGATTTCAATTCAATGTTATCTTTCCAAAAGTCATACCCTTGTATCAACACCAGTGAAATGAAAGGGGACAAATAAATTAGTATTGTGTCAGTTAGCATATTTTCCTTTGCCGGTAATGGCAGAAAGTTATAATTATAGGACTCTGGGTCCACAGGATTGTGACCAGAAAAATATACAAAGTTCTGTGTAAATGATTTTGTACTACTGATTGTTGGTGTAGGGCAGTGTTCCCATTGTGTGTATTTTAATACTGCACATGGAGTAATTGCTTTGTGAAATATTGGTGACCATAATGGTGAAAACAAAACATTTCATCATAATTAGATGTACCAATATACATATATTCACTTCCAAATACAGTATAATGTTCTAAATCATCAAGCATCTACTTTACTGTATAAATGTCCCAATCATCAGAGATACTGGCAGGAGTGATGACATCATTCAGTGAAGTACAAAAAACATAAGGAACTTGTAAAGTTTCCATTGGTACAAATATATCATAGGGAACATTATCCCAAACAATTCCATCAGGAACCACAACAGATGAAATGTTCACAAGTGACAGGTCTCTTTGCACTTTCTGTGATGAAGAATGAGGCTTCAAAGCCTTGCCTTCCAGTTCAACAGCAGAGCATTCTGGGAAATTGTGTCTATTCAGAAGCAAGAAAAAGACAGTCACAAAACCAATCCAAAGGAAGAGGAAAAGTAACAAAATTGTAATCCAGGGTGGGATAAAGTATGTCTTTTTAACCAAATAAAAAATGCATGTGCAGATTGTTAAAGGCGTTTTGTACCCCATGCAGGTGATGACACAACTGCAACTTGAAACTAATACAGTAGCTGTTAAAGGCTGCTTTAAGTCAAATTTTCTCCTCTCCACAAATGCATTTCCCTTGATATGGTATGGGGAGTAGTAGTGCACAGTCTCACCCAATGTTCCCAGGGAATATCAGTAAGCCCTAGAGGCAAACACTGGAGTCTGGTGCGAATGGAATGCGGCTACTGCATATGTGCCTAGGAAGACTTGCAAGTCATTTATAACATTTTAAGTGTCAGCCGATGGCTGTGGCCACACCCATAGGAATCTGGAGCAGGAATCCACTGCTAACATGATGTATTTATAAGAACCATCAGAATTTAGTGGTCCGCAGTGGTCCAAATAAACACAAGCAAGAGACTTGTTTGAGTTCAATAGAAGTGTCTGTGGTGGGTGAGTTGTGATGGAAATCTTTATTTGTTAACAAATGTCACATTGCATGAGCAGATGCTAGACCCTCGTGTGCTGCTTGGATGAATCCTAAGCATTGATTAGAATTAGGGAGTACTCTATCCCCCACTCCGGGAAGATGAACAAACTGACAGATTTGGGTACTAAGATGGTAGGAGTATTTTATTGGAAAACCTTTCGGTAAGGGGTGCTACAGTACAAAGCTGTGACATTCTTCATAATGTCTCCATCTATTCTTGTGCTAGAACGAGTCACTGCTGCAACAGCAGCAGTCTGTACCATTGCCTTTGCGGCTTCTGCTTGTGAATTCCCTGCAAAGTGTATTCCTACACAGTGGTGGCTTATTTATTTGTCATTTATTTGAAAAGATTTATAAAGCGCGAACATGACCCTTATGGGTATCAGAGCGCTATACAAAGTGGCGAAAGCAAGAGTAAAAGAACACAATGGAACAAATGAGGCAGTTAAACAACCACACTAGTCTTAGGTAGCTTAGCAAGGGTCACCAAACCATATTCCAGGCGTGAGATAACTAGGGATTGTACTGTAGGCTGGATGTCCTCAGGCGGAAGAAAAGGCTTGATTTTCTTAAGAGTGTTGAGCTGAAGATTGGCTCCCCTCATAGTTGCACTGATGTGATCTTGCATATTAAGGTGTTTGTCCAAGGTTATACCTACCATACTTAGCATGTGAATATCATGAACCTGTGGCAAACTCGCTTTGAACTTCACCACTTGTTCCCACTTTTCTGCTTGATTGTGCAACCTTTTGAATCTCTGAATCCATTCTAAATCCATTCTCGTTCCAATAGTGTAGATACTAATTATAAGACTGGACACTATAAGTGTGGGGAATTCAGGATCAGTAGTGCAAGAATTAAAGCTTTCACTCAGCTCTCCAATGAAATGACCTCCATTTCATCTACATATTGGAGATGCATGTGCAAAGTTGAAGACATAATCTACATCTGTTGCTGTTAGTGAATTGGCCCACTGTATCCACCTTGGATGGTAATCATTCACGTTGGGAAAGCTGGCCTTTGGTACGGCCTCTAAGGCTGGAATCAGAGTCACAACATTTATTCGTTTTTCCTGAGCCAATGATCTTTCTTTCGCTACTGCAGTCTGTACTGCTGTCAGTATCTTTTCAGTCTGTGCAAAAGGCATCTCTACTTTGATGTATAAATTTGATTTATATGCAGTTAGTATGGTTTCACCCTCATTGAATGTGACATTTGTGTAACCGGATGTTCCAGCAATTACATGGATTGCCAAATTCATGATGATAACATGTGTGTTTAAGCACTTTGAAGCTAGCATGTCAGCTTGTACTGAGTGCAAAATCGCAGTATGTTTGGCGTCTAAAGTGTGCTTGAAAAGTCTGGACGAATTGAATCATAAAACAGTTTTACCTGTTGTGCATAATCTGGTATGTATGTTCTGTCAAAATTTAGAGAAAAAGTGTATTTTCACTACACTCTCCTTCCCTGTAGTAGACCTAATAACCTGCACATGGCACACCTTTCCTGTTGTACTACTGGGAAAGTAAGTGCACTGAAAAAAAACCCATAAAAGTAGATTCAGGTGGAAATTTAAATATCTGCATATCCTTTTCGTTTTTTCATGAATTGTGCTCAGGAGTAAAACATATATGTGCAGGAAGAAAGCCCTTTGTCCAAGCTTAAATATACAGCAATGAATGACAAATCACGTGCAAAGATTTTGATGACTGCTTATCATTTATATTTCAGGATCACAAGTGGCAAGAAAAAGATATTTTGGTTACAACATCAAAGGAACCACGATGGACAGACGATTTACAGAAACCCCCGTTTGTAAAAAACTCCATAAGCCAGCCTTTACAGTATGTTGCTGCTATTGGTATATAATAAGGCTCTTAACTGTAATTAAGGGATACTAATGTTATAAATTAGGTAATAATGATATCATTAAAAAATAATGGTGACCTCACTTCTGTCAATCTTTTTTCAAGGAGTGCGATTAAATTGTGGCTATCTTCCTGCCTTTGTAAACACTCTTAAACCCTCATTCTTCAGGCCAGTAATACTTTTTTGGGTTCAAACTGGAGTCTGCCCTAAGTGGGATTTCAATGTCCGAGTATGTATGTTTTGAAAGATTTGTGCAGGTGATATCTTCAAGATACCAGGTTTCGTACCCTCAAATGGCGAAAACATGCAGTATTAGTACCATGCCATCACCCATTTTTAGGGCTCGCCTGCTGATGCGCTTCTGCGTATCACTGGCGAAGCTCTAATGTGGCTTATCCAGTGTTTAACCACCACTGGCGATTCCACTGGCGATTTCTTGAAGTGCATGTGCTTTTTAGGTCATTGCGCAAGCGCAAGCCCTAAAAAGCGCGTGCACAATGCCACCAGCCGCCTGCCTGCCTGCCTCGCATTACCACATCAAAGGCAGCCCAGCCTCCCTCCCACAAGATTCTCAGCGTGTGCTTCTCCTCCCCTAATTTATTCACTTCACTTCCCGGTGCGAAAGCTTGTTGAACATCGCAGCAGCCTCAGCACTAAAAATAGCTGCCATGCTATTCTTTTGTAACTTGTTAATTAATCTTGTTTACATTTCTGTATTACGATGCTTCAAACATAGAGTAAAAAACTCCGCCACAACTCTGTCATACTACAAACTTTCACCTCTAACTCATCTGCCTATGTACACGTGTAAAGAACTTGCATGCACGAGGTCGCAATGCGATGGTTTACACAGCATAAAATAATTATTGTGTTTTCATTATCAACACTGTGTTTTCAACGGATATTGTTTTCCTAGAGAGCTTGCTGCGTTCTGCGCACTGATTTTGTTCCGTTTCTTGGATTATGTTGTTAAAAACGACATGGTTTCACAATGTTTTCGCGGGAAATACCAATAGGAATCAGAGTAATCGTGCGTCTTTTTGGTGTACACAAACTTTCACCTCTAACTCACCTGCCTATGTACAAGCGTAAAGAACTTGCATGCACGAGGTCGCAATGCGATGGTTTACACAGCATAAAATAATTAAATATTGTGTTTTCAATATCAACACTGTACACCAGTGCCCCCATTGGAAGGTTGCTCACATTTCGTTAACATGTGTTTACAGTGAATTGTGAAACTCATTGGAAGCTATGGCACACATCTCCCGCGCTAATCTGCCATCACATACCAGAGAAGGCCTTGCTTCATTTAATTACACTGCGGTTTCGGCCGAATATGTGATGCAATGTGAGGCCCGGCACTAGCAGAAACGGCAGGCTGGTCACCCATGCCACAGCCCTTCCTGGCTTCTGTCGTATGTGTGTGAAACCTTTGTGTGTGTGTGCGTGTGCATGTTTTCTGCATATGTTTGAACTTCTGGTGTGTGTTTGCGTGCATGCTACCTTATGTGTTTACGCACCCGCCTGTGTGTATGTGTGTGCGTGTGTCTGTGTACATGTTTGTATGCATTTGCTTGTAGCTGCTGGCAGTAAAAGCTTGCGGGCAGGCAGCAGCAGTGACAGACATGATGAAGAGCAAAGCTCGTTGACAAGCCTGCGGTCCGCCAAGCCCTTTCAGGCTGCTTCAAACACGGTTTTGTAAATGCTATCTTTCGCACCATCTGGCAGCCTGTTCCTGCATACATCTGATAGCTCTTGCTTGTTTATTTTTTTTTTTTATTACGGAATTTCTTGCCAATCAGTCTGGCGATGCGATGCCCCGACTCATTCTGCTGCCCTCTGGAGGTGTTCAGTTTTTTTAAAACACGTTGTGAGAGATACTATTCTTTGCTACTTTATAGTTAATGCAGCAGGTCATCACAATTCTTCAGTCTTGTTTACATCAGCTGCTTCGCACAATTCTGTCAATAAACACCTCTCACCGCCATAGAAGGCGAGGGACTCTGGCAGCTGCTGTCTCGTCTTGGAGGTGCACATACAGACTTTCGTTTTATGCTATTACGTGCATTAAGGCACAGTTATTATGTCTTGGATCAGGTTTCCTTTCATCTGTTGACATGGTGGCCAAGCTTTTGTTCCACGGCTGTGTTGCAACTCGTTGTGCTCGGTCCACTCTCCCTTCTCTGGGTCCAATTACCTTCTAAACCTTCCTGCCTTCTGTCGTGTGTGTGTGAAACTTTTGTGTGCATGTTTTCTGCATATGTTTGAGCTTCTGGTGTGTGTTTGCGTGCATGTTACCTTATGTGTTTACGCACCCGCCTGTGATTTCAGCATGTGTTTTTTTTATTTGGCAGGATGTTTTTTTTTAGCTGAATGCAACCACAGCATCACTCAGCACAACCACAGCATCACTTGTTTAAATATGTTCTGTCAATGTTTCAAGCTTTATTACAAATGACAAAAAAAATTTAAATAAAGCTATAGGTGTCACATTTGCAAATTCTATAAATATTGCCATTTACAATAACAAAATTAATACTTAAAAAATTATTCGATTTACAAGACCAATAGCTCCAACTCTTCTAATGCGAGCCCTATTGCATTTCCAATGCTTGTTAAGTATTGGAATTTGGAATAGGGAGGTAATACAGTATAAGGTATCAATAATTACTGGTTGTGGTAGTACTGCACATGATAATGGGTCCCTCAGAATGAGAGGTTTATTCAAGACATTTTCTGGGTTCACTTCATTGACACCTTAATTTGTGGCTGGCAAGTTCGTCCTGGGGAAGTATCTCCTCTTGGCTTATTACCCAGTTCCAAGTATTGCATATCTTAATAGGATTAAAACCATGGACTTCATATGTGACCCTGGCACTGCCTTTGCGACCCCTAACATCAGCAGTGGCAAAATCAGTGGCAAGAACAGAAGCCGCTCGTCCTTATGGACGTCGGTGTGGGCTTCACTCGCCTCGTTTTTTGTCAATTATTTATTATACTGATAGTGAATACTATTACATTATTCCCATATAGTTTAAAAAAAAGGAGTACACAATTTGCTGGAATATGACTTTCTCTATCAGTTGAGGTAAGTAAGAAAAATGCCTTTTAAGGTATATATGTTGTGTGCGTGTTTGTAGTTTTGGGTGTGTTTATGTAAGATAGAGTGTGTATGTGTGTGCATGTGTAGGCAGAGTGTGTGTGTATGTGTGAATCTGTATGTATTTATAAGCATATGTATGTGTGAGTGAAAGTGAAGGTCAAGGGGCATGTGAAGTCACTTCCGCTACCCCATGCCTTTTGGTGAATTGACGTCCATGGGTAAAAGGCAGACACAGTTTTACTTCACTGCAAAATTGCATGATTTCCACATTCATAGTTCAAAAGTGGAACTTGTTTTTTTCCCTTCAAACATTTTGTGAGATTTGAAACACCGATTAATGCAATTTCTCACTGCCTAAAACTCTTGGATGGAGACTGAGGGCCTCTGTGTATCACCTCAATTTCTTCTATCATATTTCCATTAAGTGTTTACTCTTCCTTAAAATAAATAATTTTGTAGCCACAAACGTTCGGGAGGGGGGTGGGGGGTTGCACAAGGCAGCCAAGGTCGAGTGGACAACAAGCATGGTGTTTGGGTCATTTGCATCTTCTGTCCTACGATGGCTCTACAAACCTGGCCAAGTATACCCTTTCCACACTTGACTCTCATGGTAGAGAACGCAAAGATTCAAAGGCTTTACACGGAGGTAGAGACTGAGAACTGAAGCAGCCAAGCAACAGACACAATCACTAACCGTCCAGCCCAGTGCTTCTATTACTTTAGTATCACAGCAGACAGAAATACTACAAACACCAATGGGGATTTAGCAACAGGGTTCTTCAATCAAATCTACATGCCCAAATCAACTATGGCATTGTCCACACCATGTACAGAGACCTAATATGACTCCTTAGGTGGCCATAATGTCTATAATGTCTAGCAGAGATAAAAGGTCATAGAATCAGGCACTACCATCCTGTGCATTTAACTACCAAGCTGGATAACCCATAGGTCAGTTTGTTCAGATCTTCAGTTAAAAAGTTCATGCCAGCATAGGTGCATGATATTCTCCTAACAAGCAGTCACACCTTTAGGAGTTCAAGATAGTATATAGGCTAACCGGGGTACCTATATTTGTGGTTCTGTTAGTAAGAATATCTTTAACACATCCGGGTACTAAATGTCTACCCCTCTGCTTTTATATTATTGCCAGGTTGCACCTCATGCACTACCTTTTGGGACAACAGTGCGGTACCAAACTCTCCATCACACTTATGGGTATCAAAGCTTGTGACTATTTGCTGTAATAAAATCTAAAATGCTGATTGCATGGGAGAGTCTCTCAACTGTCATGCAAAGTATAACTGTATTGTACTGGAAATGGCAATAAAAAATAGTTTAAAAAAAGGTTCTACAGCTTCTCAGGTTTTGAGTCTAGGCCTGTCTGGTGGCTCAGTGGACTATTGTGTCCACTGCATGGGTCTGTGTTAGACCTCATAGTCACAGGTTCAATGCCGGCCGGTCCAGTCAGCTTTTCATCCATCTGAGGTAGATACAATTAGTACAGTTGAGTAACAATAAACATCTGTTATTCAACGGCAAGATTCCCATTCCCATGTGTGAACTTGCTCTCTACATATACACGTTATGTTTTACCTTGGCTCTGCCAAGTGATTTATTGTGCAGTGGTTGTGATCTCAACATCAACAGCGGGCACATGATCCACCTATTAGGTCTTGTGGCTGGAATAAACAGTACAGCCTGCATTGGCCGTGATTGCCTTTCTTCAGCATTTACGCCCTGCAGGCCACTGGGAATCTCCTCTACAAAGCCAGTGTTGTTACTCCTTGCTGGTATCGCAGCACATTAGCCACCTGGGCTTGTTGCAGGTATTTGGATGCAAAACAGCACTCTTTTGCTTGAGGTCATCGATGTTTCACGCAGTTCACAATATGAACCATGCAGGTAGGCTGAGTTGTCCTCTTGGCTCGGGTTGGCGGCAGTCACGCTGCTGGTACTTCTTAGTGCTGTACCCTCTAGGAACAAAACTGGGCTTCTCCTTCTGGACAGTCTCTCCACTACAGCGCCTGGCACTCTCCTTCAATACTCGAGCAGACAGGCAGGCTTCTATGCTGCACAAGGCAGACATACATCTTCTCCAGCAAGTTGCACAGTCGTTGCGATGTCCTCTCACCTTTGGGAGATGGGCTGTCAAGTATATACCAGCCCATGATCACAGCAGTTCTTTGAAAAAATGTTAAGTACTCCGCAGAGAACTCTTCCTTTATCAAGAAGTACTTGGAACTGGAAACAAAGTGGGATGGTTTAGTTCCCAACTTTATACTTATTTTCCAGCCAGGGGATGTTGATCCGCTCTCTAAAGTTCAGGAACTGGTTCAGTTAAAAAAAAAAAAATTCTGGCTGCACTACAGATACAGCCTTTGTAAAAGGGGATGGCTCTTATAGTAGGTAATGAGGATCCTGTCTCCAAGCAGTATTATTGATGATGACAATGAAGTATGAGCAATCTGCCCTTGGCTGTCATCAGCCTTACTGAAGTACAAATGTGGGAAAGTCTGAAGGGCAGACACTATCTAGAAACTTTCTCGCCGTTAAGAACAGAAACTGCTAACTCATGTACCTTCAGCCAAATGGCAGTGCTCAGGAAGGACTAATTTGCAATTTCCTGCTAAAAATTCCTCCTAGATTTTCCAATGGTAGCCCAGTCCCCATCCTCCCATACTACAACGCCTGGAGCTTCTCAGTTCAACTCCAGAAATACAGGCAATACTCTTCCACTTTTTGGGGGAGCTATATTCCATCATCCATTGTGTGCCATGTCAGACCAAGTGCAATCCCAAATCAATACCACTGGTCCCACTAGCCAGACTGTTACCAAAACACGGATTCTTACTGCGATATGTGCCCAATACCCAAACTCTCAACATGCAAATGGGATGACAGACCAAGGTTCTGGGAGGAAAGCAGAACTCTGCAAGAATGGGACCATTAGGCCGCAATCCTGAACCAGAGAAAAGATATCCACACAAATATGTATGCTGCCACCACTGCTTTATTTCTACAATACAGGTCATTTATAGTAGTCCTATGTTGTGAGGAAAGCATGTTTTTTATATGTGTGGTTGGGAGACCTCACAAGTAATAAACTTGCTACTCAGGGTTGAGCTAAGTCTTTTAAATGAAGATTCAGTCATCTTTTTTTGAAACCCTTTTTTAAAAAACCTTTATCATTTTACAGACAACAATTAACAGATTAGCATTGACAATAATGAGTCGCATTGAAATAACGATGGCAGTACAGTCGTACACACTTTGTATACATGAGCAGTAAGATATTACAGTACATCACAGTAGCATCGATGTGGACAACGAACAGGGTACAGCCCCTAACCAAAATAGTCTTCCTAGTATGCTCCTAGTCATCTCCATCAGACAGGGATGATTCACTGTAAGGTGCACTATCTTTTGGAGTACCCCCTCTCATCTCCCAGAAACCTGTTGCTCAGTTCCCCCAAATCTCCAGGTCGGCCTGCAATTTCTTATCTGTTCGTGCGTTACAGAGCTGAAGCTCCTCTGCCTTCGATCACTCCTAGACATCCCGGACCCACTGGTCCACCATGGGGGCCCTCACTCATTGCCATCCAGGTAATGACAACCCTCCTCCTTACCAGCACCAGGGCCAGCTGTAAGAAGCGGTATGCCATTTTACGCTTCTTGGGTCGTGCAATATTTCCCAACAAGCAATGCTGTGGGACTAATTCACACAAAATGGCAGCTGTATGATGCAGCTGGGCCAGAACATCCGACGAAAAGGTCCTCACTCGCGGGCAAACCCATGCTAGATGTGAATTACACCTATGCATGCACTGGGGTCATATACGTACGATGCAGAAAACTGAAGTGAATCAACTTAAAAAATGTGCTTTCTAATTTTTTTCTTTTGGCAGAGTTTTATATAGCGCGAACTTGACCAGGATCGGGTATCGGAGCGCTTTATGTAGAACCAGTTATGTTACATGAGCACACACATTCATTTTTGTTATGCACAAGGAGATTAAGTGATTTGCCCAGAATCACAGGATGTTCAGTGTCATTGCCGAGACTCGAACCCCATTCCACAGATTCAAGGTCAACCCCCCTAGCCATTAGGCCAAATCCTTAGCTCAACCCTGGGAAGCTGTAGCTTTGAGCAGTTAGGCTTTATTAAAGGAACATGTGTAAAGCATTATAAAGTAGCAAAACACTCAAATATGAAAGAAACCGGACAAGATAAAAACCCAAGCATCAATTTATAAAAATAGGTTGTATATTTATCTCCAAATAGACACCTCAATAGACATAAATCCACCAGGGGTGGCTCCACTTAAAATCCCCCCAAAACCCCATGAAAAATAAAATGGTAATTTATTACCATTTTATTTTTCATCCCCATTCCGAGCCAAGCATCAGGACGGGGGCGGGGTCCCTGCTGAGTGACAGCAGCAGAGAGGAGAGTGGGTTGTCTATGCACTTATGTTTAAAGTGTGCATGTCTTTTTGGCCGGTAATCTTGACACAGCCAACTGCACATGCGCACTTTAAACATCTCTAACCCAGCTGTCTTAACACAGCTGGGTTAGAGTAAGTGCAGGACTCCGAGGCGCTGTGGAGCGCCGAGTGAGGCGGCTACCTCCAATCAGGTTGCTGCTCTCACAGCATGAGAGCAGTGCCCTGATTAGTCAAGGGAGTTCCAGGCTCCAGCTTCAATTTCTGTGGAGGTCCAAAGCAGAGGCTTTGTGCTCGCCTGCTAAGTTTTTTCAAATAATATATCATTATTTTTTTCCGCCCACCTCCCGCTTTCCTTGTAGATGCCAGCCGCAGGTTAGGAAAATCCACTTTGCGCAATAGAAATCAATTGCATGTTCTTCAAATAAACAGATAAAAAGGCTACCACACAAACCTGGAGAGCAGCATAACAATGGTGATTGGAGCTAAGGGACAAGGTGGCTAAATGGAGCAGATACCTGACTGGCTTGCGGCAGGAGTAACATATGACCAAGGAGCACCATACTTGGAGGCCCACACTTGAATAGCGTTCATCATTACATTTTACTACTCACAATGATATGCCCTAATAGGGAGGATAGAGGGTATCCATGAATTCGTAAGAGACCTTTCGATGTATAAATTCAATGAATCTGAAATGGCAGCACTGGACACAGATATCTCTGTTTAGGACCTTTCAGATGCTTTGGGGACCTTGCAGTCCCAAACGTTCATGTCTTTTGGGAATAGAGGTGGCCATCTTTGAAATTGAGTATAAGTCTTTTAGTGGTTCACACTATCGTTACTAGGCAGTCAAGATGTTCAACTGCTGCAGCTGGATCTTGGGGCTAGATGTACAAAGCCTTTTTGTGGTCGCAAACAAACGGATTTGCAGAATCGGGCTGTTTGTGAATGCAAAAAGGCATTTTCAAATGTACAAATTCCAAATTGCGATTCACAGTTTGGGTTTGGGTTTGGGAATTGGTATTTGGAAATGGCATGTTTAGGGCGTTCCTTCCTAATACCATTCACACTTTACCTCCTACTCAAAGTTGGTGGTAACCCATCGACAAATGAAAAGGGGTCCCCAAAGGACCTATTCCCCTTCCCTTTTGAGAATAGTTGAAAAAAATATTTTTTAAAAGCAGGCAGTGGTCTTAAAAAGTGAAACTTAAAATGTTTCTTTTTTTTCTAGTTAAACTCATCTGGTTTTCCTTTAAGGAAAACAGGCTGCGTTTGAAAAAAAAGATTGCTTTATTTAAAACCAATTACAGACATGGTGGTCTGCTGACCCCAGCAGGCCTCCATCCCTGTGATGGCAGCGAATCATAGTGGGTCACAAATTGCTACCTACCTCATTAATATTCATTAGGTGGTTTTATTTGTGACCCACTACAAATCACTATTTAAGGAATAAGGGCTTAATAACCCCTTTGTACATAAGTGATAGCGATTTCAAAATAGCGATTCGCAAAAACGCTGTTTGGAAATCACTATTTGAAATGTTCGGACATCTAGCCCTTGTTACCTGAAACTAATGACACAGATACCTTGTTTTCTGAAACCCACCACTTTGTTCAGAAGTATCCCAGAGATCCAATTGAATTAACAAAGTGACTTTGACCATTTATATTCAGGGACTATTCCATTTGATAAATTCAGGAACTATAAACCAAACACTAACTACCATTTAAAGGGATTTCTTGGAACAACATGTCTCAGTGCATATGGATCCATATTACATTACGTTAATAGATAGGATCTTTAAAACTCATGATGTTCAACATGTTTACGAATGTGTATATTGTGTTTAAGGTATTGATAATTCAAGGAGGGTAATTGGTGGCGTCAGCAAAGTAATGCAATACAGATTCATATTGTATATTTCAGTGTACCGAAGCCCTAAGTAGAAATTCATGTTACATTCAACAAGAGTTGGAAGTGTAACGACGTTTATATTGGCCATTAATATATTCGATGTGCTACAAGGAAATGTTAAAATATACTTGGGACATTAAACTCTTTAACTATGTTTTCAAAGTTTCTACTTCACATGAGAGTCAAAAGTAAGGAGATAATCTGGAGATTTATTGGTGACTATGTATCTGTACGAAATTAGATGTAGTATAATTCCTAGGCACTAACGGGCACATGCATCATTGTAGGAATTTGCATTTCCTAAATTGCGAAAATTAAGGAATCGCAATTTAGGAATTGCAAAATCCTATGCATCAAGAAATCCAATTTTTTTTTAGGATTTCTTAATTTTCGGAATTTGCGATTCCTTAATTGCGAATCTCAATTAAGGAATGGCATTACATTGATTCCTATGGGCCTAGAGGCCCATAGGAATCAATGCCGTTTTGCATTTCTATTTTTTTGAATTCGCAATTTGTTGATGCATTGCAAGGGTCCAGAGGGGGGTCCAAAGGACCCCCCTCTGCACCCCTGAAATGTATTTTAAAGTGCATGTTTCACACACACATGTCCTAAGGACATGTGTGTCTGTAACATGACACTTTCCAAAATGCATTTTTGTGCTTTTTTAAAGAATTTCGCAAATTAACACGAGGGTCAACCTCGTGTTAATTTGCACTTCCTATTTCAAAAAGCGCATTTAAAAAAAAATGGATGCATTGCATTTAAGGAATCGCACAAATGCGATTCCTTAAATGCATTTGCATTTTTAGGAAATGCAAAAAAAAGCGAATTTTGAAAAATTGTTTCATGCATCCCAAAAACGTATTTAGGAAGCGCAAACGGCTGAATTTACCGATTCGCACCGTTTGCACTTCCTAAATAGGTTAATGCATGTGCCCCTAGTCTTATCTATTTTAGATAACTGTCATGATCAAATGAAGGCCACGCTAAGCAGAGCAGACGAGTACACTAGTGTATTTGTGTTTTCTCGTTTCCCGTTCTCTCCTGCTGACTAACAAAGTTGCTTCTGTATCGAGTTGGTAATGGATACATCACTCCAGCTGGATACAGACTACAAAGTCAGTGATTCTTTACACTGAAACATTGTTCAAATTGGGTTCCCTGCTGGCCCAGCAAACTCTGGCAAGGTATTGGAGGTCTATGTCATCCCCGGTGGGTGAATGGCTCGGAAGTAAGGATTTTTTTCAAAACTTTATTTATTGAGTTTTTTCCTCATTAATCAAAGAAAGTCACATTAACATGTCATGTGTTATTGTTGCAGTTTAACAGTATCCAAACAGTTTATCATATTGCAATGTTGCAATTATCCCCTATATGTATTTAGACGCCACATTCATTTTTGTATCCAACATGTGCCAATGTGCCAACAGTCCTGGATTCTGTGGCCCATCAGGTCGTCTCTGAGTCAGAGGCAGGGTCTGTGGTATGCGCTGCGAGATAGGTTCGTAGGTCATCCCTGAAATCCCTGGGTCGGGATGTCGGAGGGGGGAGTATTGTGAAATAGAGGTCTGTGAGTGTATTGCACAGTGTTAGGTCACTAAGCCGTTCCACTGCTTCAGGGGATAGCCCTCTGCCCCAGCACATTGCCAATTATCCCTTGCCCAGTATTAAGGCCAAACCTGCCAGGTTTCTGCTATTCTTGGCCACGGTCTTTAGAAAGCAAATCAAAGCCAACATTGGGTCCACCGGTAGAGTCAGTCCTGTCCTATGATTCAGCATTCAAACCAGTTCTTGCTATTAGTGGGCTACAGCCAGGCAGTGCCACGCCAGGTGTATAAACCGTGCTTTCGGTGAGGCACATCTGTCACAGTTAGCATTGTCCTTCCAACCATATCTATGCAATTTGAGCAGTGTACAGTAGAGTTGATGCGAATAGTTGTAGCGTATAAGGCAGTGTCTCACATTTATTGATACCTTTTTGGTATGCTGGCAGGAGTATTCCCAATATGCGTCAGTGATGGTAGTAGTTATGTCTCTGGACCACTGTTCCTGGGTTCGATGACCTATCTTTGGCATGTTAATGATAGTCAATGTATAAAACACACTTATGATTTGTTTAGGAGCTGGGCCAGCGACAACTAAGCTAAAAAGTCGCCAGTCTTTGGGCTCTTGTGGGTATGTCGGGAAGGCCTCTTACCAATTCCTTCAGTCCATGGGATGTGAATTCATCTAGGGGAGTGGCCATTCTGTCTGTGAAGAGGTCTCCAAGTGTGACAAGTTGTCTATCTTGTAGGGATCATATAATAGTAAGTTGTTCTTGGTGCAACAGGGCCCACACGGTAGAGTCCAACGTATGACTCTGGTGGACGGGTATGGGATTTCATTGCTACTGTAGTTAGGTTCCAATTGGCAGCTAGTCCTTTCTCTAAATAAAGATGAGGGACTTCCCTATGCTTGTGGAACCAATGCAAGGCAAAGTGGGCCTGCGCAACATTGTAATATGCTTCAAAATGCAGTGATGAGGGGTTTTCAGATCCCGTTAATATCCGAAGGGTGGGCGTTGTGCTCACATACTTTGTTACACTTGCTGTATGGGGGTCGAGTCCCTTGGGCTTTTCCTCCGTTGACTTGAGTGGTTGGAGACGTGGAGTATGACGAGGAGATTCATGGGATGGGAGGAACATCTCACTGAGTAAACCCACTTGTAGGAGGGTACAGTCCTCCGTCAGGTAGCTGACTTGCAGGGATTCCATCAATGGGATTTAATAGGTATTTCAAAATTGGGGAAGTCCTTCACGGAACTCCACTGAAGCACTTTGCCACCCTTCAGGACAAATTCCAACTCCATCGACCCCATTTCTACAAATACCTACAGCTACCCCATGCGCTTACACCCTACCTAACCCCCGTTGTGACTAACCCGGAAAATGGCTCTTTAGAGGCCAACATATTATTGACCAATATTCCAGAGCACAAAATATCAGTATTTTACTGTTCACTGGTGATCAACACTGGGGACACTTTTCCGGTCTGTAAAGAGGCTGAGAGCGTGACTTGGGTCCACTGGAGGATGACCACTAGAAAGAGGCATTGGTATCCCTGCTGGAGGTTACGATTGCTTCTCAGTTCTGCCTCATTCAACTGAAGTATACCTGCACCAGGGATAGACTGTGTAGAAGGGGTCTTATAGCTTCAACCGTCTGTCTGCGCTGTTCGACTGCACCAGGTCTATATACAGTATGGGGATGCCATATCCTAACACCATTTTGGGATGGGTTTATGCTTGCTTGGAGGTAGTGGTGGGCCTCCACTCTCCACGGTCTCCGTGATGTGCCATTTTACACTTATCCAACAATATTGATAGAAGTTGATATCTCCAGAAACGTCTGTAGTTGGACCTCACAGTGGCTAAACGTGATATCGCCAGGGCTTGGAGGGAGGCATTGGTTCCTTCACTAAAGGTTTGGAGGGAGGGTCTGGATCATTGCATGGGCCTGGAACATCCTATATACGTACCTAGGGGGTGACTGAAGAAATACTACAACATTTGGGAATGCAGGGCTCTATCTATCGAGGGATACAGCTAGAACCATATTCCCAGCTCCTGGGCTCTCTGGAGGCCGAAATCACAACGTTTCCAACATTGGGGCTGCTGGGGAGGCAGGGGAGGGTTGGTGAGCTCTGGGGTGCAAGTCTCTCCTTTCTTCTCCTCCCCCACCCTACGAGCAGTCGAATTCAATGGTTGGTCTGGCAGTTGATTCTTTGTTATGGTCGTTTTTGTAACTATTACTTTCTTTATGTTTTATTTCAGTTTCTGCACTGCGGTTGACAATGATTATGACTAGCAATGTGATTGTGCTGGATAACCTCGATATCTTACCCGTTTTGTGGATATGTTTCTTATCGTATGTTTTTTATCTTCATTGTATCATTTTCCTTTGTCATGATGGCAAAACTAATATAAAATTGGGAGAAAAAAAGAGGTGCAGCAAAGCCCCCTGGCTGTGTGGTCTCTGCAGGCTTTTTCAACCTTCCCAGATTAGTTTTATATGTATTGTGTGGAGTGGAGTTAAAAAACTGTGGAACAGAGGACTGGAATATTTTGAAATACGTAGTGTAACTGTGGGAGTATTACCATTCTGAATAATGCAGTCTGGCCCCCACATAAAGGGACAGTCAAGTCCATTTGTTTATTTTGGAGGCTGTCGTAGACACTGTTTTGACATAGTTTTCTCTCATAAGGACATCTATGTCTCTGTGAATCTGTATGCCCAGATATCTAATCGGCTACTTCTACCACTGCAGAGTGTAGTCCAATACAGGCTGGACAGTGGCCAAGGTAAGGGGCATCATCGGTGATTTGGACCAGTTTATTGTCAACCCTGACCATTTATCAATGTGGAGAATCTCCGGTACTCTGGTAGCAATGTTGGTCAAAAGGTCTTTTACCATGAGCATGATGTTGTCTGCATTGAGGGAGGCCAGGTTTCTGCAGACCCCGAAACAGATGCCTCTGTCGGAGTGTTCTTACACAGGGTGAATATATTAGTGGAGAGAGGCCTCCCTAACTAGTCATGTGCTGTATAGTTATTGGGGTAGACACTAGGTCATTTACTTTATTCGGGCTGTGGGTTTAGTATATAGCAAGCCTTTCCAGTCGAGAAACAACTTCAAAGCCTTCGTCTCTGGGTTAATCTACTGTAACAGTGTGAAGAGTGTGCGAAGACTGTCTCCGACTTGGAGTGGCCCGGAATGAACTCTGATTGCTCCGGAAGGACCAAACTGTGCAGCAACAGTAAGAGTCCTACCACCATTATTTTGTTGTCTTTGTTGATGAGGGAAAACGGACGGTAGGAGCCGCAGACAAGAGCAGACTTCTCAGGTTCAATTAACAGGATGACCAGTATTTCTGTGACAGTGTGGTGGAGGTCCACTTTTGGCCTTCTCATATATTTCTAGCAAGTGAGGGACGTGGATACATGCTTGGTAATCGAGAAACTGATATACCAAATGAGAAGTTGTCCTTCCAGACAAACATATATCTCAGGTCTATGATAGAAGTGCTTTGCTATAGCGATTACTTCCTTGATGCTTAAATTGGTGATTTGCATAGCTGACATAGTCAATATTGAAACAAATGTGCAAGGTAGTAGATTATTGCATTGTGCTTTCTTGAGGCTGTTGTGTCACTTGAATTGTAGTTTTCTCAGATGTATAATTCTCGTAAATGGGAAATATATATGTATATATATATGTATATATATGTATATATATATATATATATATATATATATATATATATATATATATATATAATAACTTTTTTTTTTAAAAGAACAATGGTGTAGCAGGTATACATACAGAGCTCATACTCCCCCATACCAGCCTCCTCAAGATTAAAGATTATGGTTTGCGGCATGATGGTCAGCAATGTAAAAAAATATGTTTATTTTGGTTTCAAATATGGCCCGTAACCGGCACCTAATATTGGGAAATGGACTAGCACAGGGGGTTTTGTATTACATTTTAGCTTTTAGATGAATTGATCATGCCTTTAATCTTCTTATTCAGCTTGTAATATTCCTGGCATATGGATTGATACTTCCATAGTCTCAGTTTAGCAGTTTTTAATGCTTCCTTAATTGTAGTAATGAACTGTATTAATCTCTTCTAGCTAAAACCATCGCCTGACACTACCTAGTAGCAAGAGTATCGAGATCACTGGGGGTTGTTCCACTAACAATCTGTACAAACCCAGTTCAATATCTGCTTTTATATCCCATTGGCTAAGCGGAAGTAGAATTGCGATAAACTAATCATATTACCCCATTTGAGACTAACTTACTGTTAGATATCTTACTTCAGAGGTGTTATTGCCTGTATGGCTCAGAGTATGTGTAGAAATAAAGAAGTCCAGTAGACAGTTGTTGTAGTTGTAGGTTAAGTATTCATTCGCCTTATCTGTCTACTTCCAAAACGACAAATGTTTCTTTAACCAATTGTGAACCCAATGGGTATTGTTCATGTGCCTGAGTTACTTATAAACCAGGAAAATTTGAGTTTCCTTACAATGCTGTAATTTGGTAATGGAAAAGTAGTCACAGGGAACCATCAGAATATCTTGTGGTAAAATAAGAATCCATAATGTTGCTGTTCATTCCTCCACTGACAATTAACAATAGCAGCTATTAAAACATGTAGCCCCTTTTAGTTGGGCAGACAAATGGTATTGCAACAGTTTTGGAAAGTGCATACTTGTCCCGTACACAATCCTTTGTGTAAATGTCAGCACTGCATTATTTTTTTGTTTTTCTTTTACAGCAGACACAATACCTTTAGGTAGGAGGCTATGAGGAGACTAACACCATTCTCCTGCCCTTGGGCAAGACATGGGTCATGACATAGCCTCCACAAATGGTTTTAGTGGGAGAGCATGAAATATCGTCAAAGCCGGTCGCCAATTCGAGAGGAGCGAGGTATGATTTTCCCCCTCTCTTGGAGATGCGGTCCATCTAAGGGCCCTACACATAAGATTGGTAAGTGGTCATGGAATGTCCATCCCCGAGTGTTCCCAATGCATGGGAGTTACAACTTCAACCCCCCCCATTGGGCAAGGCCACAGGCTCAATGATCACGCTACCATTGGGCAAAGCTGCAGGGTTGAAGTGGGCATAATTTACCTCACCCTTGAGCAAAGCTGGGGCAATGACAATGGGACGCACTTTTGGAGGCATAGCGGACCACATTGCCCATAATTCTTGGCCCACCTGAAAGTGGGGGAGTGACAGCATGCCCAGCGCTGGCAATTTAAACATGACTTATTTCCACCTATGCCGGACGCACTTTTGGGGGCATGGCGGACCACATGGCATTTAGGTGTGGGCTATGGGCCCTATATCAAAAGAAATTGGAGTTGCTGAGCGATGACTTTCCTTTATGGAAGAGACCTCTCATCTTTGCTTGTGCCACTATGACAGCAAAATTCTTTATGCATTCTCTCAGCTGCTGGTGTCACCCGCCCCACAATGGATTCTCCCATGCTGGTCTCCCAGCCATCTGAGGCACTGATATCTGTTTGTTTACGTGATTCTCAGGATACCTTCTCATCTCCAGGGATGAGCTCAGCGGCCAAGCACAGGAAAAAAACCACCAGGACAAGGGAAATGGTGAATAATGTTAGTACTGAGACACAAGCAAGCAGTTCGGTGAGGACGAATCAGAGCCAAGATGATGAATTTGATTAACTATTCAGTGCCAAACTTACTGCCCTTTTAGATATCAAATTTACCTCCCTCAATAATCTGTTCAAGGCCATTGACCTTAGCCTGGAAAAACAAATTTGGCAAGGATAAGAGGACCTGTTCCGTGAGTGGCACGAGCTTTTGCTTATTTGGCCTCTAATACTTTCACTCATGTTAATGTTGGGGAATGTATTTTACCAACTAAACCTTGATGCCATTACTTACCTTGCGAGGTAAGATGTATGCAGGGAGGGCATACCTCTTCGGCTAAGGAGGGCAGTATCTCAGGTGATGGCAGGATTTGATAAACAGCTGCAGAGGCACTCCAAACACGGGAGGAGGGGGTATCAACTCTACACTTGCCTCCTGTCTTGATTATTTGGATCAACACACTCTTTTTTTTACCATTCCCTCGATAAATCTGAAGGGGAGGGAAGTCGATGTAAATCTTATTGACAATCTCTTGTCACATCCGCAGTGTTAAAATTCTTAGTTGGAAGATAGTGGGTGTAAAGGCTAAGTTGGGGGTCACTGAACTGATTGGATTACATCAAGCTCTTTGATATTGTCTAACTGCAGGAAAGCTGAACTGAAGCTAATGGATCTCGCGATGGCTTTGTGAACTATATGCAGCATGCCTTTCCATCTTCCTTGGGGCAGGCTAGAGCTGGGCTTCTAGCTTGGTTTAATGTAACCCTAGATTGTATTGGTATCCCAGTAGATACTGGTAGGGGGTTTTGTCAAACGTTCTATCTAAATTGGGCCTTGAACCTGGGGTCATTTAAAATCAATTTCTATAATGATGACTTTTCTGTACGTGCCAATACCGATTTAAGTTCTCTTTTTTCTCTGATTGATACTCTATGAAATAGCCTGCTTTTTAAAGGGGGGTGTTTTAATTTGTATTTAGTTAGTGATTTCAACTCTAAGTTGGGTGATATTTTGTCCTTTTTGCGGCTAACCTCTTATAAAGTGACCAATTCCGTATACCCTTGCCAGGACCGAGATGCCTGGGTCTCTCTGTTTTACCCTCTGTTGGTCAGTCATGACTTATGTAATGCCTTTGAGCTCTTGGGTTTTGGCACCCCAAAGATAGCTATGTTTAACGAGATGCCAGGGTCTCTGTGTTTTACCCTCAGTTGGTCAGTCATGACTTACGTAATGCCTTCGAGCTCTTGGATTTTGGCTCCCCAAAGATAGCTACATTTACCGGCAGGGGCCAATATTCTATCATCAATATAATCAATAAGGAAACTTTAGGTGAGGTGAGGACTAAGTGCTGGGGAAGAATAGTCTGTGCTTGCCAGGCCCTGTTTGAAAATTGTTAACAATAATTCTTTCCCTGATTCACGTAAGTCAGCATTGAATTCTCATGTTGCC
This sequence comes from Lissotriton vulgaris, assembly GCF_964263255.1. NCBI lineage: Eukaryota > Metazoa > Chordata > Amphibia > Caudata > Salamandridae > Lissotriton > Lissotriton vulgaris. Next base: position 1,323,299,512 of record NC_141687.1, on the reverse strand, counting down.
CTAGAGGCATGGGTGATGCACTTCAGTAGGTTATGTTGTCCCGCTGATAATGGTGAATAGATCCTGACCCACCCAAATTTCCAATTAACATCTCTTTTTACAAGGGCCCTGTTGACTTCTGCAGGGATTGGCGGGGGTGTTGGTGCACTTACTACGCGTGTAGCATTTCAATCATTCTGCCTCTGAGGTTTGGGGTTAAGGGAGAATGTACTGATCCCTTCAGACTACCTCGTGGAGTTTGCCAGGGCTGTGTGCTGGCCCCTATTCTATTTTTATTGTATATTAATAAACGAGAGACTGTCCTTCTGGAAGTAGAGAAGGATCCACCAGTTGTGAAAAATATGTTGTTGTCTGCACTCCTTTATGCTGATGATGCAGTCTTGGTAGCAAGAACCACAAACGGGCTTGAGACCCATACAGATGGGTTTGCGAGTTTTATTGAGAATTTGTATTTAGAGACCAACAGGTCCAAAACCTTTATTCCGGAATGTGCCCCAAAAGAAATGAAAAACTCTAAAAGTTCCTGGAGGGAGTTAATTTCTTCCCCTACTTGGGTGTAACATTTGAGCAAAAAAATACCTGAGCTGCTTGTCCGTGGAGCAGAAGAGCATGTTTTTCACTGGCAGTTTGTTTGATTTTTAGTTTTTCCTCCAGGATTGGGAATAAGCCCATCCGCTCGCTCATGGAGATTTATAAATGAAAGGGTATTTCCATTCTTTGGTCTGGGGCTACTGTAATGGTACAAATTTGCAGGCTTAAAAATCAGAGTGCTTAGAAGGATCCTGGGAATTCCAGTAAGCAATCCCTGTTTCATGGTGCACCAAGAACTAGGTCTGGATTACGTAGAGTAACATGTTAAATTGACACCTTTGCTGTTATGGTGCTCTTTTTAGGCTAACGGCCAGGCCATACTTGATAGGCATGTTATTGAGGACTGCCTGGTGTGTGCTCTAGGCCCCTCAATACTTCAAATACATACAGTCCAACTTCCTGAAATTGGGTAGCCCCTCTCTCTTCCTTAATCCGAGCACCCTTAGAAAGGAAGGTACAGTTTGGGCCATTTTTTGATGAGCAGGGCACGGGAGAGGGAACTATTTTAGTATGCAAAGCGCACCTTTAAGGACTGTGCACTGATTCAAACAAGCCCAGGGCAGGGTCCATATTTGAAATTGGTTAGTCACCCCTGGGAAAGAATGTTAATCACCATGTTTCTACTGTGATCAATTAGATGGAAACTTTGCTTCCAGCATATCCTATTGCCCATGCGACAAAACTTCACACCAAACCCTGCTACATTTTGTATTCTTCTGTAAATATTACAAACATCTGTCGAGAGGCCTTTTGATTCCAATTTTAAAGAAGTTACAGTTCAAAAAATGTACAGCAGCATTGATCTATTTGCAGTCTCTATGCACAGAGGAGGTATGTCACAGAGTTGGTTGTTTTTTTAAATCTTTTAAATCTGCTATTAGACTTTGTAATTCTGTATTGTTTTGATGAATATGGCTTGTGTTTTGATTTAGATAGTGTCTATAGGATATAATCTTGATGCACTATCATCAAACGATTTTTAAGGATGTAAATTAACTGTGTTTTTTCGATCACTTTTTAGTCGTCTAACTTCTTTCGGTCTCCATATGATAATTGAGCATTGTAATTTTTGTTTTGCTTATTGTAGTTTGTATTCCTTTCGTTTATTTGCAATTAATTTTATCTAGGTTTTTATACATGTCCTTTTAAGGTTGAAATTGACCGAATTAAAGAATTTTCGATTGGCAGTGGCATGAATTTCCCCCTACCGGTTGCCAATCTGGATTATGAGGAGGGTATCAGTCCATCCCACCAGGGTTATAATAGTCCTCCCACAACTGAGCTAGACCGGGAAACCAATTTGCCTCAACCTTGTCGCAAGGCAGAGGAAGGCAACACATTCCCTCCTGCTGTCATCAAGCCAAACAAGGAATGGAGTTTGGCATGGAGGGGCTGCAACAGACGGGGCTGCAACAGACAGAGCTGCTGTCAGTGGTCACAGGACTCCATGGCCGCCACAATTTTATAGGCCATGGAGGACCATGGTAGCCGATTGATAGTCTGTTGACATCTTTCCAGTTGCAAAGCCTTTTTTTAGATTTAACAAACAACAGTGTCTCAAACACAAACTTGCGCCGTCACAAAGCTTCACAAGCACTTGTGTACAGTATCTTGTAGGTTACATGTAATTCAATGTAATGTAGTGCTACCGTCCCATGTGCTTGTACATCTAAAGTTTAATATGTCCAACATGCTTATCGATTGAAATACAATTTACCTTTACAAGAAAATGTCTCCCTGGTTTTCTCCCCCTTTGGATTTAATCTGTTGCAACTAATTGTGCCACATGTACTTGACCTTAAAATAATACCCTTGTTTGAGACACTGTTGTTTGCTACAGATTATTGCCCTAGTCTCCTTGGGGTTTATGGGCTACCTCCTGTAGTCTAATACAGCCTTTTTTAGAAGCATGTTTTATAATACCCCTGTTGGGCAAGATGTAGTAGGGAAAACAAACCCTCAACATCATTGGAGAAGGGTGGGCATGATAAAGCGGCCTACCACTTTGACAAAACGGGAGGAACCAATCAAGTATAAAAGAGAGTTGCAGGGTCTATGTTTTCCCTTTAATTAATTTTAAAAGAATTTCTCCCTCTCTACTCAAACAACATGAGAGGCGATAAAATGCCAAATACTAGCTACCTATGAATGTGTCAGGCTTAAAGATGTATCATGCAACACAATTTTTAAAAATCTCTTCTAATATTTGTGAATTCTGAAAAAATGTATTGTCCATGTGGAGTGGTGGGGGTGTTTGTGAGCCCCCACCCTGCCCACTATCAGGAATATTTATCACCCCCCAGAACTGCTCAAGAGCAGGTGATGCGTTTGTTCCCCCATATTTTACAAAGATGGAAAGGGACTTTGTAAGCCGCCCACTAGTACTGACACTTGCCTTGCCAATGGTGGGAGGCCTTTTCCAGACCAAGCCCTACTAAAGTCTGGTTGAAGTGTGTTGCCACCAGTGCACACAGTACCAATGTGGTTGTTGAGAACAACTTAACCAGAGAAAGGCAGAAGGGACATCTATCATAGAGCTTCAATAGACTGAATCAGTGAGTTAACAGTCAATTAAGTCTGAGGCCCAGGTAATTTTCTCTGACATAAGTATTGTTTCCTAAAAATCAATCACAAAAATATAGTCCCATTGTATATTTGTTCTACTATTACTGCCAATTGAGTGTTTTGTTGTGGAAAATATTAAATGTGCAATATTTACGACAGGTGATATTCTGATAAGGCTGTTTTGGTACCACACAGGAGTTTTGTTTCACTTGTGCCTTGTGCTCAGGTGCAGACATAAAGAAAGGCTCCAGAAGAACCTAAAGTTCATTAAACATCATTAAGGATTCTTATCTCAGTGAGTGTTCTCACAAAAGGTACACCTACACTAACAACCCGCTGAAGAGACGTATGAGGGAGCATGTACGTAAAGTACAGTAATGTTACTGATGTATTTTGGAACAATTGAAATTTCTAGAAATCTGGCTATTGATCCTATACAATCAAGAGGGAGTTATGAGGAAACAAACTTGCTATTACTTTCACAGCACGACAAGATCAAATAGCTAAGAATGGTGAGCATAGACTTGAGTTCTAATTAAATCTAAGCACCAAATTACTCTTGCCCAGGTGGAGGCATGTGCATTTACCACCTTGAGACTGAGTTTACATGCTGTGATCTTCATACATTGGTACACACAAAAGTACTGGACTTATGTCTGTCTGTTGTCTTTCTTGTCTTACAGGTAACAAGGAATTTTGCTAGACGCGTAGGAAGTCTTGCCAGATGGTCCAGTGGAGAACTAGATCTCATGAAAGGTAACAGGATGGAGCAGCACCTTCAAGCAAAAGACCATCAACATAGGAGGGTGAGCTATGAACTATCATGCTAATCAAGTTAGATGTTGGCAGCCTGCGGGTAGGGGAGTTAAATGGTGCTGTGCTCAAGATGGCTGCCATACTCTCGCAAGATATCAAAATCTCTAAGTCTGTGAGGGGAGAAACTCTCAAGAGACCTTTGAGATGCAGTCTTGGGAGGGTTCACTCCCATTTGTGGTAGCAAGGAAGATAAGAGGTTGAAGGTGTGCAGCCAAATCTTGTGGAAGCCTACCTCAAGTGTTGCATCCAGTGGCATTGCGTTTCTAGGTTTAGGGTATTAAGGAACCAACAGAAGGATAGAATGTTGTTGGGGTTATGTGTTGGAACTTACAGTGTCAAGGGCTTGGGGACACCATACAGGAAATTGAAGGCAAACTTTTCCGGAAGTGATAGTACTGAGAAAAAAATGCTGGGAGCTCACAGATGCCCCAGTACTTTAACATTTGCAAAGGAAGCACTGTGGCAGCTTGTGCAGATGTCTAGGCCTGTCTGAGATAATGCAAGATCGAGGACCTGCCCTGTGGTCAAATGGGTCCCCATAGTGGGCAGAGTACTACTGTCCCTGTTGTGGGTTTAGCACATAAAGCAGTGGTGGCAGCATACTGTGGTTTGTGATCCTATATAGATGACCAGTCCTTTAAATGCGTATCAGTGTGGCTTACTCCCCCTCATACGTAAATCCAAGAACCTTGCACCCACAACCCAATTGTATTTCAAGCGCATTTCATGTATACCTTGTGTCCAGTACATGTGTTGTTATAAGACTCTGTGTGCATATGAGTCTGAGTACTGAAGCCAGTGAGATCCATTTTGGATGCCCCTGATTTAGCACAGTACATGATGAGGACAGCTTCCGCAGAGAATTTTAATGTATTTAATAGATGCTGTCGGAATTTGCCTTTTGAAACAAAGACTATACTGAAATGCTAAATATATTATACAAAATGATATAAAAAATGAATAAGTACAACATATTTACAAACAGAAATAGCACACACACAGACCTTCATGAGTTCTTCCTCAGTCCCTGTACATATAGATATTTATGTGTATGTCACTTAGTTATTTCCTGCCTGGTCATGACTATTCAGGGCCCGATTCACAAAAGTAATCTGAGACAAAATCCTAACTTTACGACTTTCGATATTCACAAAAGGCATTTAGGAATAGTAAAGTTAAGATTCCTAAGTTTACTACTCCTAAACTGAGAAAAATCCTAACTTTACGACTTTCAGTATCCACAAAAGGCACTTAGGAGTTGAAAAGATTAGGAATCGAAAGCGGCAGCACAACAATAGCAAATTAATTTTAAATAGTTTTTAGTGACTGGTTTTCTTATCTGTGATTGTTAGAACTCTGTTTTTATTATTTTTAATACTGATATGTATATAATCCCTGATTTTTCACTCCTTGATTGATGTTCTTAAACAGTTTTATTTATGATCTTACACTATAAGCATCAAATAAAGTAATTGGCTGACTGACTGACTGGGTTTGGAAGTGGGGCAGATTTCATCATGAACTCAACCAAGTTTGATCTTCAAGTGCCCACATGGATCTAATCCTTCTATTTTCTGGTGCCTTTGCTATATAATTTCACCAGTTGTGGTTTGTTAATTAGGAGTGTTCCTTCCTCTAGTTTCTCTGTTAGCCATTTGTATTTTTGAGTGACAGTTTTCCTTCCTTTACTAGACATTATTTATATGTTAATTATAGTGAAGATTCAAGGATCTTCCAGCCACTTGTTAATTGTGGTATCTTTTGTTTTCTGATATGTATTAGCTTACATTGTATAGTTCCTGCCTTTTGTTGATTTCTGGGCATTTTGTTAGATTCACTGAATTGCTGACATGGACCTCTGCCTCGGGCTCACTTCTTAATTTTTCATTAGCAGCCTCGCCTTTTAAGACTACCATTATCTTGCTGACATGCTGATCAAAATATTGTTCAGTTTGAGCCATTCTAGTTTTTTTGGTAAGTCCTTGATGAATTAATTTCTTTTTTCCATACCTTTATTTTTCCAGTCTTTGGGGTTTATCATTTGTTTTGCACAATATATTTAACATGCAGTTTCTATTCGAAGTATCTGGTCTTTCTATTCATTATTCTGGTTAGGGCTGATTCATTTTGTGTTGTCCTCACAGCTTTGACTCTGCCATAACTTACATTAGCTTCCTTACTACTTCACTGAGTTTTGTCAATTTTGGAACCAGCTCTGAGCATATACAGTAGGATAACTCAGTATGATAGTTCTGCTGATTTATTATTCAGTCAGTTTCATTTTCAGGCCTGTCCCTTTGTGCTACTGAGTTGCCTGTTATTCCTATGTTTTATTCTGTAGTACAATTTGTTTCAACAGTGTACACCACGTTTTTTAGGTCTCGCGACCTATCAATGCGCATGCGCATTGAGCGGAGCGAGAATTCAAGTGCTCAAAATGCTCGTGAAACCAAGGGTTTTGTTCGTGCGGTTTTCTTTGAGTTCACGTGAATCACGTGACCAAACAAGCACGCGCATCAACCTCCCTCCCTCCCTCCTAATTGCATTTTTTCACCGCTGCACAGCACATCAAAGGGCTTCTCCCAGCGTGTGCTGTGCGGCTTCTCCTCCACTAATTATTCATGGCTGGCCAGTGGCCGGCCGTACTTTCAGTTTCCCGGCCGCCCGCTTCATCGACTTCAGTCTAATTGGAAACTTAGGAAAAAGAAGGGAAATGTGCCTCCTATAAAACGTGTATTGGCATCAGTTCGAATCCCTGCGGAGCTGAATCAAAACGGTATTTCTTAAGAAACTGATTAAATGAATTCCATTGAGTAGGGGACGGCCATTTAAAGATGGCAAAACAAGAAAGTGCCATTATTACCTTATTGGTGTTAATACATGTGCGTGCATACTGCAGCATGCATCATTGGATGTACTTGCCATTAGTAATTTAGAACAAAGATATGATTTGTCATAATTCCTCTTTCTCCTTCCAAAGCTGGTGTTCACATACTATATTTTTTCGGTTCTTTTTAAATAATTTCTCTTTCTAAATAGATCTCAAACGATTCCATAGGTTGGTTTATCTCTTGACTCACAGGTGTAGTGGCCTTGCAGAGTCAGCTCTGTTTTTGGCGCTGGCCCGAGGAGTGCATGTCCTGCTGAGCTGTCTTTACCAACGCCCACTCAGGGGACAAAAGGCGGGAATTGGCCACAATTAAAGAGGGGGCTGGGACTATTTCCTTTCTTTAACAGATGCAAGGAGCTGCGGCGAGTGAGCTCCGTAATGGCCCATCTACTGAAGGGGGAAACCACTCCGGGCACGGCATTCTTTGTGCAGCCACCCCTTATATAAATGCTGGAGATGGAGGGGCGAAGGGGGGGTGTCTCCTACAGTTTTAAGATCCCTTCTCTTTGTTTATACCAGTAAGTGCACATGAATGTGCCCTGGTAAGCCGCCATATACAATGAGATCACTGCAGACATCTAAGGAGGGCTTCCATTTTGCAAGACCTAAAAAAAAAAATGAAAGTTTTGGGAGAGGTTTAACCGATGTGGTCCCGTGTTTGAGGCATCACGCCTAAAGTCTAGCATCTCCCCATATCCCTTAGTCACAGTCCTGTCATGAAATACAATGTAACACGTAACAGTACATTGGTGAGAGAGGGATTGGGCCCTGCTCACCCAATTGACTTTTTCAATACGTGAAATAAGGTGACCGCTGCGGGAATGAGTTCGGCCGTGCTGCGGTGGGAGAGGAGGGTGCCATGGCTGGCAAACTTTTTCTCTCGTTCTCGCTTCCTCATTCATCGTGCCCTGTAACATTTCCACCCTGAGGATGCTTGCATGAGCAGGGCTACAATGCATGCCCATACATATGTCTTCTGCCGCCCTCACCCTGTCTGTTCTCCTGCATCAGCGTTTTTCAGTTTGTCGGGCGCTATTCTGTTTCCTGGGGGAGACGGGACCAGATCCCGGTCATCTGGTGTGTGATAGCGGCCGATAAAGCGCTTGGTGCCTGACGGTGACATAGCACTACTGACAGCACCGCCGGCGCCCAGACTGACAGCTATCAGCATAGGTTCCCTCCCGCCCCCAGCCAGTCCAAAGATAATTTTAATTATCTATGATGCAGTAGGACAACCATCGCTCTAAGCCCCAGAAACCTATTATTGAACTTAATCAACCTCGGAGTAGCAAGGCGGGCAATCTGCTGATGGGCCTGTGGTGTGTAGGCCCTTCGATGGGCCGCCTTTGTGCCCGTCTCAGTCTCCACTGCAAATGACACATCATCAAGGCTGTTAAAGCCTCTACATAAATCTAAGCACCTTGACGCCGATGCTAGTTACTGATACTTAAATAAGTATATCGGGTTATATATTTTTTGTGATTACTGTGTAATTTGAGGTCTCACGCCTTCATCCTCACAACACCACACGCCATCGGAATACACACACCCTCCCCCTCACACCACCTCACACACACTCCCCCTCACACACAATTACACTCAAAGACCCTTACACACCCTCAACAACATTCTCAAAAATCACACACACTAACACACTCACACACCCTATCAGCATCACACATCATATCACAATCAATCACCCTTTTCAAACTCACTCACACTCACACTCTCTCACATTACACAAATGTCACAAAAAGACGTTAATATTTCACTTCTGTTCTTTTATTTTCCTCACAATAAAATACACTGAACATAATCTTCACAAAAGGTATTTACAACAGTGTAAGCTATTGCCATTATAAATTACAATAACTTTTATTTAAGTATTACTTATTTAAAAAATTTCATAACCATTGTTATTTGTAATATCAATACATCTAAGTCACGTAAATACAAAACATTTGCATTACAAATACTATGAGTGTCACATTTGCAAAAGTTAAAAGTATTGGCATTGTAAACGACAAAACTATTAATTTCGCAATTTTCAAAACCAACACATAAATATAAAATGTGTCATTTACAAAACCAATAGCTCCAACTTTCCTACTGCGAGACCTATTGGCAACGCCAGTGCTTGTCTACCTGGTTTTCCTCTTTAAGCTGCTCCTTGATCACTTTTTCTAGCTCTTCGCTTTAGAAATGGAGCTGCAAAATCGTTTTTGCGTTTAGTTTTTCCTCCTTGTGATACTCAATTCCTTTTATTTCATTTGACAACTCCTGCTGTATTTTAATCTTATCTACCGTCTCTTGGGCTATCTCTTTGATATAATTTGGTATTATTGACATGATGAGTCCATTGATTTAATTTATTATACTCGATTCAATTGTTTCATGTTTCTGGGAGGCAGTGGTTATGTGTTGCTTAGAGAAATGTAACCTCTCCTTTCTCCCCATGCTTTCTGTCATTACTCTTTTCAGGGCAGGTTTTGCCTTGTTGAGTTTCTGTCCTCCTACCACGTGGTCTAAAATTAGTTTCACATTGCCTTTCCCACAGGGCCGGCTTTAGCGCTGGTGGCGCCCAGTGTGACAATGTTAGTTTGCGCCCCCAATGACCACCTCCACCACGAATTCTCTCACTAGCACCCTCTAACAGTGACTAAGTCTCCATAACCACTCTCTCTCAGATGCATTGAATTCGTTATAAAGCGCTACTCATACCAGTAAAGTATGTCAGAGCACTCTGCATCACACACACTTTACACAGACAATCAATCATACTTGTGTAAATCAGGAAATGTTACATGAGCCAAAGGACTAAAAGTGTAGGAGTCACATTTCATCCATACTGGTAGGCAGTATAGTTTAGGAGTGCTTGGTGTGGAGAAGCACAAACTCAAAGTCAAAAAAGAAACAGCATAGTTGGGAATTTTCTTTAATATTAAGAATCCATTTCTAACCAGATTAACCCTTTTTGCAACATTTATCAATATTCTATACTTTGCAGAGTGTATGCAATTCCATGATGAAAGGTAATTCCTCACTATTCTATGTTAGGACTTTAAGTTATAAATTGAAAGTAACAAAAGGATGGCTCTTAAATAGCAGTAACCTGCTGATCTATTTACATTAAATGCACTCTGTAATCTACTTGGTACACGTTCTTTGCAGTAGGCATATTTACCCTCTGTGCTACTTTCACATAAGTCAAAAACCTCAACGACATAGAACTCTGATCTCTGGCCAGGAAGAACATTAATCACATGAGTTATCTTGACATTTTTGTGAGGCCCCTTAATTGCAGGAGGAAAGGAACGCAGCAGCAAATGCTTTAAAAGCATAATAAAGTTGCAAACACGGCGCCCCCAGGAAGCTAGCACCCGGTGCGATGGCACCAGTTGCACCGCCCTAGAGCCGGTGTTGTGTGTTCCCATTTTATCCATTTCTTGTTCCCGTATTTCTCTTATCTCTTTCACACTTTGCTTCTTGAGGCCGACGTGGTTAGTTTTTTTCTGATTTGATTTCCTGGTTGCTGGTAAGCCCCTTGTAACTTTCACACTCTGTCATTTCATCCATGAAGTTCAGTTTCATCGATGTTTTGACTCTCTTTTATTATGTCCCTGCCCTCCATGTGATTTATGAAGCATAATTTTCCTAGGGAGAGATATTTAGATGTGTAGAACAATTTTTCAGTATCTATTTCTAAGTAGATTTTTCATGTTAACCTCCAGTCAACTGTAAATTATGGCTGAGTAAAGGCTGTGATGTTTATTTTTTCTTCCCTTTCCCCTTCTAATGTTTCTACTGCAGAATTCATTGTGTTTTATGCAACGGCGGCTCCTCCGCCCTACCTCTTTTCCCTGACACCAGCCACTCCAGGTTTTATGCACTTTTTAACCCCACTTCAGTTGGGTGGAACTACCTGGTTAGTATCATTTCCCTTTGACAAATCTGTGTGTAGCCTGGTTTGAACTACTTTTTTGGCTATGATTGCCTCCAGAGTTTGGACAGGCACCCGTCCTTTTATTCAATTGGATTGGCGGTTTGCCCTGCTTTCACTTCGTATGTCTCCTGTGTGCTGTAATCTATATGAATTGCATACAGTACTTGCTTTATGCAAATTGTGCTGGCTATTTTGTTAAGTATTGTGTTCAGCATTCTGAATCATGATCTGCTTTCAATCACAATTGCGGGGCCATGTGAAGAAAGGTCTCATGCCCCACTAGAGCATTTCGCGGTTTTGGAAGGATTGGGAATGAAGCAATAAATAATGCAGCAACAACAGACCAAACTGAGCGCACTGTACCCTATCAGACATGAATCAAGAGGCAGAAAGACAAAGGTGGACTATGGGCTATGAGATTATGAACTACTAACACACATGTTCAACCTCCACCTCTGCCTCACCATCAGCTTGGCCACCTCTGATCTCGTCTGAATGCCTCTTACTGTCTGCTCTCTCTCGTGTGAGGGTTTTAGCCCGCTGTGAGTACCTTGAAAGTTTTTGTTCTAAATAACTTCTGTGCACTACAAAAAGAATTTCCATCACACTGCGCAACACATGTATGCTCCATCATGGTTTTGACCTGGGGCTTGACTCGTAGCACTGGTTCTTAGTGCCTCTCACCTTTCACCTATGCCCTATGTATTTTATGATGCTCCCATACTCACTCACTTATTTGCCATTCCCCAGTCTGACTCATCCAGCTTGACTCGTTCCACCTCTTAGGCTCCAACACCTATGGGCTACTCATTCAGCAAGCATTCTCCTTATCGGTGATAATATTGGCAGGTGGCAGATGGGTCTGCAGTTGGTGGGTGGTGGATGGGTGGAGTTCGCAGAGTTGTGCTACACAAACTCTGCGAAGTGGGGAAAAACTCTGCTGCGCTACGCCGAGCTCCGCAAGCGGCGGAATGCAATAGAAAAATGCCACTCGCTGTGATTTTCAGTGCCAGATGTTTGTCCACACTGTGCAATCATTGCGAAAAGCACCATGCACAGCGCAAGCGGGCGCTATTTTCCTTTCTGCCGCTCAAGTAGATTTTTACTCGAACAGCAGCTTTCTCAATGTGAACGGGCGCTTTCTCAATGCGTATCGGCAGTTTCTCAAGCGAACATACATGACCACGCGCAATGAGAATCCTGACCCCCCCTTCGTTGAGAAATCTTCCTGGAAGGTTTATTTTCCTGCTCGCCAACTTGATGTTGATGTTCGCGAATGAGTAAAAAGCTCGGCAGGAGATGGGTTTTCCTCGCTCGTGTTTGCCAACTTGACATTGACGAATGCAAGGCTTAGTGGATGGTCAAACTTGAGCAGGAAGCTTAATGAAGCATGAACCAGGTGCAATGCAACTCAGTGTATCCTGAGCCTCCTGGTGTATTGGCTCTCGTTCCTGTGTCCTCTGGGGACTGTAGTCTTCCAGACCACCGGGAGCGCAGAGCAAGCAAGCCGCATCCACTGCTACACCGTCCACTTCTGCATTGGAGCTTTGCAGCCTCCCCTCGTCAGATACCTGGAATACTGATGGGAATATGGCCTGCACAGAAAGTGGAAGTATATTTTCTGCATTTCTGTGACTAGAGGATAGAGATTCAGGCACTGAAGTGAGGAGGATAGAGATTAGAGTACATCTGGAAGTTTAATGTCGATGTTAACAAGAGGTTGCTGATTTGTTCTTCCTTAGCATCGCAATGTGGTTGATGGTATGGGTGAGGGGTAGGACTGTGGATTCTGTTGTAAAAGAGGAGAAAGTTCCTGGGAAAGGCCTGTCATTTCGTCTGTCTCTAATTACTGCTACAAGAATGTTGTTGATGACAGCTAGGAACAGAAACTCACACTTCACTGTGTCCATGTTGTGGGTGCTCCAGCTTGGAGACAACCCGTCTATCTGCTGCAAGGAACATTACTTTACACAAAGTTGTGTCCTGAGGGCAGTCTGATCAGGACACTTCAAAGAGAACTACTCTAACTGGTTCTGAAGTTGGAGACAGTGGATCCCCATCCCCTGTCTGGAAAATGTGTATAAAATTTGACTCCAAACAACCCGACTTTGTTCCAGTTCCAAGTTCTTCGTGAACAAAGAAGTGAGTGTTCCCCAGAGTACTTGTGGGACTGCTGAATGACCAGGACTGTAGTCTGCCTGACAGTGAGTTTCCCAGAGATGAGAGGACATCACCTGAATTCTGAACTCTTTGCTGGATGAAACTGAGGATGGCACAACAGCATAGAAGCCTGCCTGCCCAGCTGGAGGACTGGCTGTTCTGGAGGAGAAGCCAGGCATGTTCCTGGACTCGGGAGCACCCAGAAAGCAGGCTGCTATGATCATGAGCACGAATTTGAGTGCAACTAACTTTCTGTGTGCCTCGGCCTGAATTGGGCTGCAGCTGCCTAGCAGTGTGAAGCGGCCCAGGTAAGGCTGAAACTGCATTGCTGTGTATCCATACCAACCCAAAAGAGGGCTGTGACTGCCTAAGACAGCAGTCTGCAGTACCTGAGCCCATCGAGCAGCATCTGTCGGTCACGGCGGCATCACACGCCAAAGACACGGGCTATACCCATCCTCCGCACCATGACTGCCACTGAGCCGCTGTAACACACTAAAGTGAGAGCAAAGAATTAAGGCTATTTTCTTCCCATTAGAACAACAGGCATAAGTACAAAACTGAACTGGCTGCGCATTTGAATTTATGTGGAATGTAACTGCACTTAAACCCAGTCATGCCAATACAGCTGCTTACTGGGAGTCTGTCTTCAATATGGTCACCTGTGTTGGAGAGAGCGTGGAGAGTTGGGAGGGGTGTACTGCACACATGGGAATTGTGACCAGGGATAGTATCCTGAATTCTTAAATTGGATTGTGTAGTATTTGTTTTGCTGGGGGAGTCATAGTGGTTTCTTTTTAAAAAATACAAGCACTGGGATGGATATCATGTTGTTGTGTCTGGTGGTTGTTTGTTGAGCTCTGAACTTGTCCAGCTTAGTCAGTTTTGCAGAGTCACAGAAGGACAGAACCCAGGACACCAGTGCAAATGACTTGAACTACTATGGCGTTTACACATTCTTTCCACCAATCCTAGGGAAGGGCAGGGGGAAACGAATTTTCCCTTGATCAAGATGCAGACAACAAATTCCTCTTTCTTGAAAAAGGTGGGGCACAACCCCCCACCCCCCACCCACCCTTGATAATTGCAGGGGGAGTACATACATCCCTGATTTCTTGTTATACCAGAACGCAGGAAGGCCAACAGTATTGGGGCGACTGTTAGCTGCCTCTCCTACTTGACCGACAAAATGCGGGGGCATATGGACCAGGGTAGATGACAGGTGATCTCGAGCCCTATTCAGAATTAAAAAGAGAGTGTTGGGAATGCTTCCAGCTAATCCAGACCTCTTCCTCATAAAATGAAGATGAAGGAAACCAAGGACAGTGGAAAGCCATCATGTTACTCTGCAGCCCACAACATGTTATAGCGATATACCCCATAGCCATAGAATAATTGGGAACCTGCCTGGCCTTTTTTTTTTAAAGTACTTCTATTGCCCTGGGCGAGGTTGAAAGCGGGGAGGTAATAAACATCCCTTAGGTGATGTGACAATATTTTCAATAAAACTTTATTTCAGGTATTTTATCCATGGGATAACCAGTGCCTTGTCCTGCGACAGGCAGTCCCTCACAATCATATGTGTCAATGGAATATCAGGATTCAACCACAATTTTATCCAGCAGGTCAACGGGCGTAGGGAAAAGATGTCACATAGGTATTGCGTCCCCAATTCTTCGTGAACTGAAAGATTGAACGTGCCTGAGGGGACACACAGGAGACGCTTCATAAAGAATTTTTCAGCAATCTGCAGCTGCTCACCACCCATATACCCCCATATTTCACTACCGTATGTAGCCGTTGCCACGGATTTAGCGTTATAAAGTTTCAACATGGCACCAGTAGGTTTTTTCCCCAGTTTCGAGGCAAAATTAAAAATGGAGGCATTCAGCCTGACCAATTCTCCTTTCTTTTTAACAAAATGCGTGCCCCAATTTAATTTAGTATCAAAAAGGACCCCAAGATAGGAGAACGTTTTTGATATCGGGATTACCGCTTCGTCAATTTTAAATAGAAAGTTCCTTCTCGGTTGTTGGCCTACTTGCATGACAAATGATTTGGAGTTATTATTCATAAGATCGCTATCTGTCATGAAGTACTTAAAAGAATTTAATAGAGCTTGAAGGCCCCTTTCAGTCTTGGATATTAAAACTGCATCATCTGCATATAAAAGTACAGGAATACCCCGCCTGCCGACTCTAGGACAGTCAGCCGGCACCTTCTGTAAAACACTATCCAGATCATTGATATAAAAATTAAAAAGGAAGGGGGCCAAAATACATCCTTGACGGACTCCCTTTCTAATGTCAAAATTGTTTGTTACGCTCAGATCTTGAGAATATCTGACATTAGCTCTGGTATTGCTGTGAAGGTCTATAAGAAAATCAACAATACCACTGTCCACCCCCCTCGCCCTCATGGACTGCCACAACTTCCGCCTGTTCACACAGTCGAAAGCTGAGGATAAGTCCATGAAGGCGAGGTGGATGGTACCCCTTTGAGCCACAGTATACTTACTCAAAATTAAAAATAGGTTAAGGCATTGAGTTATTGTTGAACGACCACTGCAGAAACCATACTGGAAGATGGACATGATGTTGTTTTCCACCACCCAGTCTGAGAGTCTCTGCAGTAGTATCCTTCCTATTATTTTAACCGATGTGACAATATGCTCCCTTGTCTTGGGCATTGGGGAGAGGGGGAGGTTACAAAATAATCTCTATCATCATAGCAGGGTGGAGAGAGACGTAGTTGTCTCTGCCCTTGGACAAAGTGCAGGGCAAAAGGTGCAGAAGGAAACAGAAGGAAGCAGAAGGAAACAAATTCTCCCTGTCCATCAACAGAGTGGGGCAAATTGAGGAAGGAGTTCACTCCTGTCCTTGGACAAGCTAAGGATGTAACAAATTCCACCGTTTTTGGGAAATGCAGAGAGATACAACAAATCCTCCTGCCCTTGAGCAAGGTCAGAGCACTCAAGACTATCTGACAGAATTTGCTATTTCTTGGTTCAAAATCTCTTCCTAGCCCAACTTCGTATGTCCATTGCATTAGCTCCCTGGCTGTGCTGCTTCTGTTTGTTCGTATCCTTCCAATGTTTGCAAACTTTGAGTGATGGTAAGTGTCCTTTAGGCAATATTACACAATCTGAATAGTGCCTTAAGATGGGCAGTGCTGCTGGAGATCCGTCAGATGTTACTGGGCATGCTTCCTTCTCCTGCAAAGAAAACATTGAGTAGAAAATTAGTCATCCTTGGCCTGGTTTTAGTAAAGGGAAGCCTTGCACGCTACCCCCTACATATGTGGCATGGTTAAAATATGTTTCTGAGTGAACAGTTGCAGAAGAGGTACACATGAGACACGTACGCAGATCTTAAGTTTGAAGACAACTTGAGAGCTTAGTTATCCAAATTGCAGGAACCACAGGGTCTGCCCGCCTCCGAAGAAGATCGATTCAGAAAAGGGGGTGGTGATGAACAGAGTGTCTGAATTGAGCAGACCACTTTTACCCAGTCCAAAGATCAGGGCCTGATCCATCACCGTTATTTATCTCACTGCCCCATCCCAGCTCAGAACCTGGCTATATGCAAATCAGTCTGTCCCTGGCCCAGTGCATCATGGGAACAGGGCAGACTAAACTACCAAGCCAATTCTTCACCAGAAAGGAGACAAGCTACCGGGGACCGGTTTCTGGCATTTCAGCCGTCTTCGGCCCGGCTTGCTTGAATCCTGATGGAGCAGTGAGAAAGGGACTCATGTCTGAGTATACCCTGCCACACCTATAGTGGCCAAAATCGATTCAGAAAAGGGGGTGGTGATGAACAGAGTGTCTGAATTGAGCAGACCACTCTTACCCAGTCCAAAGATCAGGGCCTGATCCATCACCGTTATTTATCTCACTGCCCCATCCCAGCTCAGAACCTGGCTATATGCAAATCAGTCTGTCCCTGGCCCAGTGCATCATGGGAACAGGGCAGACTAAACTACCAAGCCAATTCTTCACCAGAAAGGAGACAAGCTACCGGGGACCGGTTTCTGGCATTTCAGCCGTCTTCGGCCCGGCTTGCTTGAAACCTGATGGAGCAGTGAGAAAGGGACTCATGTCTGAGTATACCCTGCCACACCTATAGTGGCCAAAATCGATTCAGAAAAGGGGGTGGTGATGAACAGAGTGTCTGAATTGAGCAGACCACTCTTACCCAGTCCAAAGATCAGGGCCTGATCCATCACCGTTATTTATCTCACTGCCCCATCCCAGCTCAGAACCTGGCTATATGCAAATCAGTCTGTCCCTGGCCCAGTGCATCATGGGAACAGGGCAGACTAAACTACCAAGCCAATTCTTCACCAGAAAGGAGACAAGCTACCGGGGACCGGTTTCTGGCATTTCAGCCGTCTTCGGCCCGGCTTGCTTGAATCCTGATGGAGCAGTGAGAAAGGGACTCATGTCTGAGTATACCCTGCCACACCTATAGTGGCCAAAATCGATTCAGAAAAGGGGGTGGTGATGAACAGAGTGTCTGAATTGAGCAGACCACTCTTACCCAGTCCAAAGATCAGGGCCTGATCCATCACCGTTATTTATCTCACTGCCCCATCCCAGCTCAGAACCTGGCTATATGCAAATCAGTCTGTCCCTGGCCCAGTGCATCATGGGAACAGGGCAGACTAAACTCCCTTTTGCATGCAGATCCTTTCATCTCCACTTAATCATCCTTTATCACGCAACCACCTCACTTTATTTTCTTTTGGCGCTGTCCATATTTCAGCAGCTAGGTATGTCGTTTATAGTCTCCTGTGAACGAATGAATGGTAATTACAATTGACACGTGATCTCTGCAGAGAGGCAAGGATTGGATGAGAATGTTAAGTCACCTTTATGACACACCCACGGAAACTGAAAAATTTGCGCTGCCTCAAACTCGTCCCCAGGTAACTGATCTTGTAGTCTGCTTTCTACACGAGGGTCATGAAGAACGAAACTACAGTAACAAAAACACGATTGAAGACAATAGGGTCGTATATACACCTCCATTCAACATGAAGTAATATGCAACGGCAACGCACTGCATTGCTATCTTGGATTACCCCCAAGGGCTTCTGCATACACTGCTGATAAAGAGCATTATACAAGTTTTATAAAACTCATTTTAATGTCTGTTTTTAGGTCTCGTGGCGTTAACCGCGCGTAAGCCAGAGACCTAGAGTCCGCGACACAGCTTTCCAGGAGACAGGAGCAGGCCGCTAGCATCTTGAAGAAGGCGATCGGAGCGGTCCACGCACGCGCTCGCTGTGGCGATCGCCTGTCTCCTGGGAAGCGCAAAAACACACACGCATGCGCAGACACACACACGAGCGCCCATACACGCACGGACACATACAGAGACTTCCCGCACACATACACACATGCGCACATACACGCACACACACACACATGAGCGCACCGAGACCCCACCTGGCCCCCCTCCGCCGCCGCCTAGAAATGTGAGCACCAACCAAAAAGGTCTCCCATGCTCTAGCCGTCTTGTGCCCTGATGGCTCTCTCGCTCTGGGCCCCCACCGCTCCTCACCTGCCTCACCAGTTCTCCAAATTGTGTTCTACTCTCTGTAGCAGAGAGAGGTCAAAATGTCACCGCCAGCCGCTCGATGTCTAGCACGGCTCATAGGCCGCGAGCGGCTCATCGGTGCCCAACAGCTCCTGCATACAATTGTCGCGGTGGACAATGCTTCCGCGTTCAGCTGCGGCCCCGGCAGCAACCAGGAAAACCACGGAGGCATGGACCTGGGGCACTCTCTTCGCTAAGCAGAGTTAGCGGTCATCGTCAGGTCAGGGTTGGGGTCCGGGCACCCGCACAACTCCAGGTCCATGCCACACACTGGCACCAGCTCACAACGGCAGTCGAAGGTTGGGCCGCGCGCAACACTCCGATGTTGGGTGGCTGGGGCTCCGCGGTCCACTGCAGCTCCGGAGGCCGCAGATTGCAGCCCAGGAAATGTGGTGACCGGGACGACAGGTAGGATATCGCGGATTTAGGATTTACAGCAGGATTGTGTAGGATTACTACGGGGCTACGTGAGCCAGGCTAAGACACGCCCCCCATGCTGGTTGTCATTGCACGCGCACGTCTTGTTTTTCAAGCGATCGCGAAAGTGAAAGCAATCGCTTTATCTGCCGTGCCTCCCGGGCTCGCTGCGAGAGGGAGCTGTGAATAATAACTGCCGGCAGCCCCGTGCTGAGGTGCATCATCAGAGCTGTGTGAATAATAACGGCTGTAAGCCCCGTGCTGAGGTGCATCATCAGAGCTGTGTGAATAATAACTGCGTCAGCCCCGTGCTGAGGTGCATCATCAGAGCTGTGTGAATAATAACAGCTGTGAGCCTGTGCCTGAGGTGCATCATCAGAGCAATGTGAATAATAACTGCTGTGAGCCCGTGCCTGAGGTGCATCAGAGCTGTGTGAATAATAACTGCTGTGAGCAACAGCATATCCTTGCACACACTCTCACTGCTCACCAATTCAAAGTTTGCTAAAAATGTTATGCAACGCATTGTCATACACAATGCCAATAACTCAAACTTTAATGCTGCGAGACCTATTGCATTGTAAATGCTTGTTTATTGTATCATCCCAATGATCACAAACATTGGCAGATAGTAAGTGTCTGTATGTGCATAGGCCTAAAAAGGCATATGATGCAATCAATTTCTTTGATCGCAAAGGTTCTGTTCCACAGAGTTGGAAGCACGCCATGGTGCCTCTGCTTCTAAAAAAAAAACAATCTCGAACCGCCTAATTTGTAGAACCATTGCCCAGTTTCTCTGCTGCCTAGTTTCTCCAAAATTATAGAGAAACACATGAACGGAATGCTTACAATGGACGTGGAGGCTCATAATCTTCTACATCCCTCGCAGACTGAAACTTCATCTCCTGTTACTATCTTCAGGCAGGCTTCAGAACTCGGGTATAGCTTCTTTATTTATTTTTGTAGCTCCTGCTTTTTTCTGTCTCTTTGTCATCACCATATGACTCAGGTCATGGAACCGCTTCACTGCTACCACTTTTGTGTTGTGAGAATCTTCATCTTGGTACACTGCATGGACTGTGCCTCAGTTTTTTCATGTCGTTCACAAAGCCAGTAGCAGGAAGTCATGCCACCTTCCACAGGTTTCTGGGGAGCTCCTACGATGTGGTAATCATTTCACAATAAAGGGAAGTCTTGAACACAGTCAAAATATCAGAGTTACCATTGATTGGGGGCTATCATAGTATACTGATTGTTCTAAATCTACACAGGTTCTACATCTGCTCCCAATGATCTTTCAGTTGGAAAACTGAGGTTAAGACACAGCTTTGGAATACAAATGTCTTCAACCTTCATTGAATATCTGTCATACTTTCTTCACTGTTGTTTTCATTTTTCTTTCTGCAAGGGTGGCTGACTTCTTTATCTTGGTCATCCATTTTTTTGTTTGAATATATTTTATTAAGATTTCGGCTTTTATAGTCAGTACATAATCATGTAGTGAACACCAGGAAATAACACACTTATTTTGCATAGTAACACAGAGACAATACATTGCAATGATGATACATAACAAGGTAATTAATGCGTATCACATTTCTTTCTATAAAATTGGTGGAGCAGTATGTATAGAAATGGAGGCTGTATGGAATGTGATGTCGCCCAGTACCGATAGTAGCGTGGTTTGGGGAATGGGGATGAGATTTGATGTGGGGCGGCATGTTCTTACGGTTGCGCGCCATACCCGGGTCTCTCCTGACAGCCGGTGTGTGGTGTGTCACCTAGTACATTGTTGCATCAGGAGTGCTGAGTGCGAGTGCCAGATGGTTATCAACGACCAATATAATATACACAACTTTGTGACTAACGTGCGATGGTAAATCTACCATGACATCTTAATTTAACCATTAGGGGAAAAGTGAAAGGGACAAAACAGGGAGAAGAAAAAGAAACCCTCCAACATTATGGGATGGTGGGGGGGAAAACTGAAAAAATAAAAAGTATGCTATGAGGAGAATTGGATGAGGTTAAAGGGCTGGTGAGTCGTGAAGATTGTCAATGCGTGGTCGTGGAGGTAAGCCTCCGAGTCCGTGACTAAGGTATTGGACGATAGACGTCCTGAGGGGTGCGGGTTTCTCTCAGGGGAGGGGAAGAGTGGCTCAGCGGTGCCTAACAGGCACTAGGGTGCCGGTGTCAGGAACATGGAGGCTCCAGGCTCTGCAACAACGCCTCTCTGCACAGGTTTATGTTGCCTCTTGCATCTCATCTAAAATGAGGGGGTGGTGGCTGGAAGGATTTCAGTGTGTCATCCCAGAGTTGTGCAATGGGGAACTTCCTCAGGCCCGCCATCTCCTCCCAGTGCAGTGTGGCGCTTTGTGCTCTCTCCCAATTAGCAAAGGAGGCGTACCAGTATTTAGCATGTGGGGGTTCGCTCTTTTTCGAGCGTTTGGTGAGTAGACGTTTGGCCCTGACGAGTCCCAGGTCCCAAAACCTAGCTGACACTTTGTTTAATTTACTCCTCTTGCACAACCCCAGGATGCAGCCCTCCCATGTGTGTGGCAGATCCTCGTTAACACTCTGTGTCAGTAGGGTTGTCACCGTGTTCCAGTATGTTTGGATAGTGGGACATGCCCAGAGCATATGTAGTAGGTCCGCCCCAGCCAGGGAACATCTTGGACATTTAGCGGTAGTAATCGAGAAGTATTTGTTGATCTTATCTGGCAATAGGTATGCGCGGTGTAGGATATAAAAGTGTATGATTTTGAAGCCGGTGTTGCGTGGGATATTAACATGGCTGGCCAGCACCATTGCTCCAATATGGTTGGTCCCACATTTCAGAACTTGATCTAGAGCAGTGGTGCTTAGCCTGTGGTCTGGGGACCCCTCAGGATATACAGAAGCAACATGTACAAATGAAAAAAATTAAAATGTTCGGTAAATGTGCAGGAATTTGAAATTGAAGCCTAAAAATTAAGTTTGTATCTTGAGATTGATTTGTAGAAGCAATGCACGTGTATCAGATAGAATATAGTATGGATGATGGGTGGCCTAAATTGAATTCACAAAAGCTCCTACCTTCCCACTAACATTTATATTTTTTTATATTTGTTTGTAAATTAATTAAAATATTCCTTAATTTGTGTATTTGTTTTATGAATGCTTCAGGTTCTCCAGATATCAATAATGATTAAGTGGGGGTCTCCAGATTCCAGGAATTATTTATTGGGTAAGAACTACTAATCTAGAGGATGGTTGTATCTTAGTTACCTCTCACCTCTGCCAGTCCCATGTGTGTCATAAGCAAATCATCTTCCTTAACTCCTCCTGTCATGATCACCTTGCCGCCAAAACCAAATGGTCGCCAAGACAGGCATTAGTTCTGCTTTGTGCTTTGGTTGTGCATGCCGCACAAGTGCAAGCCTCGCTTCATAGATGACACCTCCAGGGGTACAATTGAGTGGGCTCTCTGCTCACCCTCGCCTCACTCTCACTCACATGGGATACCTTTTGCATGGAGCACCAGACATCAGAGTCTTGGGTTGCCATCTTGATCAGCTCTTATCCATGACCTGTCATTCACCTTTTTTCGAGTTGTTAAAGACAAACAACCACTTTGCCAATTTCCAAGGTATTTTGAAAGGTCACTGAATTTGGGAACCGTTACAACATTTGAACCCTTTGACTTTGTCAGGGTAGTGAGGGAGAGAAAAGGCTGTCCACGGAGGAAGTGTTTGGAACAACAGCTCAGAACTCAACACTCAACTAAGAGACCCAATTAAGTAATGCTCAGTCCATTGTTTATCTTTAATTAAAAAGACAGAACTTTAATCCCACAAACTAGAACACCACACAGTTCATTAAAGGTGCAGTTTGAGGATTGCAATCTTGTTTCGTTTATAAACCCCAGCAAGATGAAGCCCTCCACCCCTTGTGCCCCCTAGCCTCTCTCAAATTTGTAATGTCTACGGCCCTGGTCACGTGGGCATGCCATTGATCAACCACGGTTGCAGTTTGCTCAGGATTGCTCTACTAGCAAATAATGTGTGTAGCATTTCCACAAAGGGTTAATGTAGGGAGACGACCACTGTTCATCCAGCAATTGGGTCTTCTCATACCTGCCAACTCACACAGTGCCACAGTGTGACACACAACATTGGCTCCCATCACACGGTCACACGGTGAGGAGCAGATATCACACTGTGGCAGGGAAAACGAGCTGAAAACCCCTGTAAATAGTGGTTTCAAGCTCGTTTTCCGAGGCTTTGAACTGCCGGCTTCCATTAAGGGTTGTGAAAAGACCACAGGACATCAGCACCAAGCTCAGCAAGCTTTTTGTTTGGGGAGGGAGGAGGTGGGCTTGGGGGCGGGGTTCAAAAGTGCCTCCTAGGTACTTCTTGGCACAAGGCCGCCCATCTTCAAGGCCCCACCCCCTCCTCACAATTCACACTGTGAGATTGTTCTTCAAGTTGGCAGGTATACCTTTTTTACCTGTTCGGTGGAGCCGCTACTATTGGGGCACTACACTTTACCAATCTTGTAGCAGAAACTAGCCAGAAAAGTATGTGGAGGACCAGGACAAGGCTCCAATGTTCCCCAGAAAGGAACAACGGAGCAGGGGAATAATAGCAGGTTTGTCTAGCTCTAAGAACTTTCCGCCATATTTCAAATCTACAGTGGGCGAGCAGAAAAGAAGTATCTGATGTAGAGAAGCTTTCTATAGCCACAGCCTGTCATGCAGAAACAAGATTGCATCTGAATGTGGGACTTAGGACTGTGCTGAAGCAACATATTCAGCCCAGTGGTGTTGTCCTACTTGGAGCTTTTGGAGCCAGAACAGAGCTCGACAACAGCGTAACTGTCTATTAACATCCTGAGTTGATATGCTGAAAGAATCCTAGAACCAAAATCGAAACAAAGTCCCAAGATAAAACTTCTAACAAATGTGAACCGCAAAATTTTTCCAACATCTGCTGAATTGACGTGAGTCTGAAATCACACCTTGGTTTCAGTCTACAGCGAATATTGACTTGAATCTTGATGTGCCTTACCTTGGTGCTTTCTGCATTACAGTTTAAAAAAATCAAACTTTCCAGTTCCATTGATTCGTTTTTAACCCCTTTTACTTTTTTGGCTGTAAATTTATTCTTGATTTTTTCCAGTGCTAAATTTCGGAAAAAAATAAGTGCCAGAGCTCTCGTCATGAGGCCACTGCAGCTTACACCACACATTGCCCCGGTCATGGTGCCAATGATAGTAACTAAAGTAACTAACCATCACATTCCTCCTACAAGTGTGATAATTTGGACTATTCCAGGCCCCCAAAGCTATAAGAATAGCTTGGTTGTCATGTAAAAGTAATTTTTAATGGATATTGAATTAATAATTGACTATTGTTGTGGTCATTACTATAATAGCCAGCCGGCGCTACCTTGTGGCACACTGTCAGATGTCCCGGTGTTGAAAATAATGTGCCGGTGCCGAGCACATGAAACCACCGCCTCAAATTAAGCACTGACTTTTTCTAATTTGGATTGGAAACTATATTCTATTGTGTCTTAACTTTAAAGTTGTTTGCTACTGCTTGAACCCAATATGCATTTCTCAGGAGAATAGCCTGTTGTTTCTCAGTGAACTGTGATGTGACCTAATAAGAGTGTGGATTATTACATTGGTAGCGACAAACTAAGAATTGCGGTGGCATAGTGAGCAAACAGCAATGGTTTCTAATGCTACCACAAGTGATTGCCATTGGTTAGACATATTGCAAGCATTCCCCCATCACCTTTTGTATGCCCCAATGTGGGTCCCTTGCTCACTGTGCCTTCTTTAAAAGAAAATCCTTTTATTGAGCTTTTTAAATGTTGTAATACCATATATAGGTAACATAATGGATGAGTGGCCAAGATGGCGACAGGAGCGGACCCTGTCTAAAGGAACTCCGTGCCCGCCCGCACATAATCGTTCGCTATCCTGTCTTTAGGGGGCGGACTCAGGTGGCAAGGACAGGAGATCCCCCAGGCTAGACTTGGAGACTCAGCGAGCTGAACAGGACGCTGCCAGAGCTCTGGGCGAGGTGGTGACGACCACAGGTTCAGACACGAGCATGGGCGAGGTCTTTGAAGATATCCCACAGCAAAAAAAACCTGCATGAGTGCATAAAAAAGTGGACACAGTGACGAATAGTGGAAACCTGATAGGGGTATTGTTGGGGACACAATGCATACCTTTACCCTCTCAGGGGTGTGTGGGACTGAAATGTGAAGGGGTCCCCTTTTACCCTTCCCCCCATTTTTCTCCTCCTTTCATAAACAGTGGGAGAAACCCGGATGGTCACTGAGATTGAGCGGGTGGTCAATGCCTCTTGCCCCCTCTCTATCTTTTCTCACTTCCTTTATATTTGCTCTCTTTCTATCCCTTAAATCTTAACGTTGTTTTCATTTTTCTATTTTCATTTATCTTCTTTCTCTTTGGAAGGAGGCATTGATTGACTGGGGTTACACTATAGATGTGTTCAACTGTGGATAGTTGAGGTTTACATGGGAGTTAGTGACGATCGGGCTAGGGTGGGCTCGCCTGACGGATGCCCCTGTGGTCCGGGCGGGGCGCAACCATCTGTCCCGATAGTGGAGATAATCAGAAGTGTCAAAGGGTAGTGGCTGCGGTAGTAAGAGTGACATGAGGTATGAGTGGAGCGTGAGTGTATTTTTGATTTTGTTGTTTTTTATCCTACAGTCGGAAATGTTATTATTGTTCACGAGATGTAAGATATGGGTGGGGGTTTTAAGTTTAGGGATTATATTGGGATGCACAATGGTTTCTTACAGTGTTTACTTGAAAGGTTGGGGGATTCCAATGTTCAGGAAATGGGGTTACTTGGCAGCGACAGTGGCAGAAGGCAGGTCAATAGCATAAATGCTGAGAGTGGTATTTACTGTTGGACATTGGATCTTACAAAATTATAACATGGAATGTGAGAGGGCTAAATTCATTTGTGAAGCGTTACAGAATACAGACATACTTACGGCGACAGAGGGCCCATGTGGCTGTGTTACAAGATACTCACCTACTAGACAAGGAAACACAGAAGCTCCACAGAAAAGGGAGTGGACAATTGTTTGCATCCACATTTTCTTCCTATGCCCGGGGGCGGCCCTAAGTCTACGGAGAGTGGCAAATTAATTGGTCCACGAGGACTAATGCGGTTTTATGCCAGGGAGAGGAACACACATGAATTTACGCAGATTATCGCATGTTCTGCACTCGGTAGCAGACACAGACCTCAGGGCGGCAGTAGTTGCCCTGGATATTGGAAAAGCCTTTGATACTCTCTGATGGGACTATCTCTGGGAAGTACTGCGGAGAATAGGGTTTGGAAGAGAGTACGTAGCCTGGGTCAAATTGCTATACCGATGGCCAGAGTGTGGAATGTGAGGCAGGTGTCAGAAATTATTGAGATAGGAAGGGGCACGAGTCAGGGGTGCCCGTTGTCTCCACTGCTATTCGCCCTGGCCATGGAGCCTTTGGCGGTATGTTTCGTAGGGGCATGGCACCCTGGGGTATAGCGGTTCACAGTCGCACGCATGTCGTCTCCATGTATGCAGATGATGCTCTCCTGTAGGTGAGTGAGCCGAAAGTGACTCATTTGGGGCTTCCTCTGTTCACTAAATTAATTGCCAGAGAGCAATACTGTTCCCGCTCGCTGGCTTGGCGCGGGGGACACCTCAAGACCTCCTTGTAGTCGATATGGACTGGAAGTGTGATCGATTCCATTACCTTGGAATGCAGATTGCCTATCTGCCAGAGTCCCAGTTTGAACTAAACATGGGGAAGGTCCTTACAGGACTGCGGGCATCGATAACGTTCTGGAACAGGCTGCCATCATTGGTCATGGGGAGAGTGGCTGTATCTAAAATGGTGCTCTTGCCTCGCTGTCTCTATGTGCTCCAGAACTCTTTTTGCAAAATCCCTAAGTCTACATTCGACACACTGAATGGTCTCCTGACTACCTTGGTATGGGCTGGTAAGCAGAGCAATGTCAAGCTGGAAACACTCAAATTAGACATGGATGGGGTGGCCTAGGTTTGCCAGACCTCAGAGTACATTATATGGCCGGACTATTGCAATATGCCGCACAATGGCGCATGGGGAAATGCACAGTCAAGATGGGCCTGCTAGGGAGATGGAATGAGGGGACACAACTACTGGGATTCCTAATGATGGGTTCCAGGTTCCCTAAAGACTGCCCACACATAATTCGGCGGGTTACAGAAGTTTGGGAACAAGCAGTGGTACTGATTCTCCGAAAGGCCCCATATGCTAGAGCTCTGCCTCTCCGTTGGCTAAGGGGTTTCCAAAATACCCAGGAGACCATGGATATCTCGAAATGGTATGAGGGGGTTGTGAGTCTGCGGGAGATCTATATCAGAATGGTACGTTCGTGACTTTTCAGGAGGCTCAGGACTAGTTTCAGGTGCTGCCGGGGCATATTCTACAGTATGCCAAAATATCACTTACTGTGTGTGAATTGTGGACTACTTACCCCGATGAACTGAAGGAGTCCTGCGTGTTGATAACAATGCTAGACCCAGGCATCTTGCACATATACAAGGCATTAAAGGAGGACTGGGGTCTAAACTCATCCAGATTAGGGCGAGATGGGATGATGACTTGCCAGTCCCACTTACGGACGCTGTGTGAAAGAGAGCTCTGGCTCTTCCAGTTTTATTATCTACATCGCACGTATTTGACTCCACAATGACATGCATGGTTTACCCCAGGGTCGTCTTCTGAGTGCCTGAGCTGCAGCATGGACCCCGCCACATTCTTACATATGACCTGGGGCTGTCCACGCCTCCAAAGGTACTGGTACCAGGTGGTGCAATCCCTTTGCACAGCAATGGCTGTGCGAATCGACATCCCCATAAAACATTGCATTCTGGGTGTACTCCCAGCGCCCAAGAAAGGGGCTAGGATGCAACACAAATTTGCACTGTTAGGACTGGTCCTAGCAATAAGACGGATAGCGATCCACTGGATATGACCCGCCCCTCCCAAGTGGGATAGATGGAGGGATGACCTGCGAGAGTGGGGGGTGGCTGAAGAATGCGGCCTCAGAACAGTACTATCAGATGACAATATTGAGAGTGATCTCTTGGATTGGGGACACATGTTGACGGCAGTGTCTACAGTAAGAGCCGGCTGATTTTTGGGTACTCGTGTAGCGTGACCAGGGGGGCATATGTAGACAGGCGGAAGATTACATCTACGCCAACTGGGGTTATAGATGCCCTGTCTCCCATTTATTTGCTTATTTAAGCTGAACGACCGCTACTTTGGTCGATAGATTTACCCTAACGAGACAGAGGGTCGTTCTTTAAATCTATAGATCCACAACTACCTTTGTGGTTCACAAGTGCCGTGACTCTGGAGACACCTGGTCGCCGATATTTTCTGCCTCCACGACTTGAATCTTTATATTACACCACAGAAGGTGATCTAGCCATATCGTGGATGCTTCTTATTTTTACTATTTGATCGCTTCATGGGACTATCAAGAGATTACCAAGCCCGGGTGCAGTTCCGCAAGGAACAAAACACGTTGGCTGAGGCCTTTTAAAGATTGAATCAATAAAGGATTTTCACAATATTGCAATTCTCTGGACTCCTATCTTTGGTGCATCACCCGTATTCTCGAGATCTACAGTAATAACCCAAAGTGAGAATGGAGTACACATAGTTCACCATCTACTAGACCCACTTTAACACCTAATGCAACAACACTGTAACACCCTCTCACACGATAAATGAACGAATCACAAACAGATCACAGGTACATTGCCAGATTACTATTACCCTGCTGGTCGCTGCCAGGGGGGTGGACGAGGGGGTTGGTTAGATAAGGGGGAATCTAGATTCCCTGTGTTGTTTTATTGTTTTTTGTTCCTGATTTAGAATCTATTTAAAAATGCACTGTTGCTCTAAAATATAAGTATCTTGGCTCGCGGGTAGAGAGATCAGCACGAAGAGACGTTCCCCCCTAAGTTTCCTGGGGAGTTGAAAGGAATAACCCCTCAAGGGCTCAACCAGCATTTAACATCTTCAGGGCTGGAACTGTTGTTCTACAGCTGAGGGTGTATTGCGAAGTGCATAATGGAGTGAAGGGCTGAGTGGGGGATCTCTGGAGAAAGGCATCCCCTGGAGGCGAAGAGGTGTAATTGCACTGAAATGCATTTACTCATAATTATTTCTGTTAGGGGGACTGATGTTCACAGTGTTTGATGTGAAGTACAGGATAAAAGTGATGTCATAAGCAAAGTGAGGCCTCCTTTGCCTCTGAGTTATGGAGAACTTTGGAGACTGACTGAGTTTAGCAGCAAGGACTCCACCACCTTGCCTGACCTCAAGATGGCCGCCTCAGTTCCTCTCCCCACGACGCCCTACCACTCATGGACAATTGATCTGGCCATCTACCCAATCTTGATTACATCCCTCACCGGCCCTTCACCCTACTCTCCCTCCAGGGCATTTACTCGTTGATCTTTCCCTTGACTGTAGAGACCTTGCTATCTGACTGACGCCCGGTGGAGCTACCTGTTAGCTGAAGAGGAGATGGGCTGTGGATTCCCCCGTGGCCGTCACCTACCCAGCCGGTCCTGGGGCAGACTTTCCCTTCATCTCTCCGTCGTATCTATACCTTACCCCCTTTCCCTTCATCACTCCATTTTACTTACCCTCTATGTTTTTTCAAATGTTTTTAATGGTATGTTTTTTTTGTAGTTTTTTTTGTTGTAACTGATGTAATTTGGCAACTATGTGGAACCTTATGTAAAGCACTCTGATACCTTCGGGTCTAGCCAGCGCTATATAAAACTCTTTAAAATAAAAAATAAAAAAAACAACACCAAAAAAGTGATGCACGTCATTGACTAAGTATAATGAAACAAATGTTGATGTAAATGTACATGCAGGACAGGACAATTTTTATTGATAATCTGGATGCAGTGCCTAATAAAAACAAGTTTTAAACAAAAAAAAGATAACATAACTATATAGTTTCGCCACAGTTAAATTCAGCAGCTCCATTTATAGAAGAAGAAATAACATTTCACTTCACAGACAGTTATAATAGCAAAGTACAAGCACAATGATAGATTGACGTCAACCCGGTCAAACCACTCTCTAACTTAATTAGTGCGTTTCCCAAGCAGGGAGATGCTAGGGTTAGGGATCAGCAGTTTCCTCCTGATTTGTGTAACTAAAGTGTGAATTCCCGATCAGTATAATCAGATCACTGGGCAGTCCCACACCACGTGAAAGAATATACCCAGGGACAACCAGCATCACATATATAAGTAGTTTTTACTTTCCCCCATTTTTGGTAACCTTAAAGGTGTATAGAATATTCTGTGGAAATATTTGAAGTGTAAGAGATGTAACTGGGCTGGTATAACCATCTGCTGGACAGCCATCTTAGCCTCCACACAATCATCATTATCAAGGTGGCCCAGATCGTGTTCCCACTTCTCTCTATGGGATTAAATCAGACCCAATGTGTCTATCATTAGCACCATGTAGACATAGGGAATGCCTTCATTTTCTGTTTTTTACTAAGACCAGTTCAGACACAAATTTGAGAACTGTGACTAAATCTGCCTTATACCCATCCATGGCATGTTGAAGTTTTACATATCTAGAAAACTGCAAATTATATAACTGAAACTCTTTCTGAAGTTGTTCAAATGACGGCCTCCTTATTTTTTAACCAGTCCTCGGATTGTCAAACAGGCCCAGAATAGGTATTACTATTTCTGTGATGGCATTTATCATGGTTCCTAATTTTACTGAGTTATTTTGTACTTACATTTAGAGCTCTAAAGCTATACCCGTTTATAGAGCAATATGTCATGAAAAAGCTTCAATGATGTACTAGAATGTCTTTTATGTTTCTGGTTCTTTTGTTGGGAAACCTGGGTTTGGGACATTTTAAGGTGTTCGAGGTGAGAATCCTCCAATTCCTGTTGATGATCTTTTTCACTGTATTCGATGATGTATTGTATGTGGTGACACAAGTCAATAGATCTTCAGGTTCTTCTCGTGTTGTTATTTGCAGGAGGTTTTCTCTGGGCTGGTTGTGGGCTCTTTTTTGGCATTTCTTTATTGTCCCGATTGGGTAGGTTCTCTTCACAAGTTTATTTTCCAAATCCTTTGCCTGTGTCTTGTAATCTCCCAGGTTGCTACAGTTACGTTTCAAACGCAAGAATTGGCTGTAAGGTAGATTATAAAATTTACACCGCTGTGAAATCAAATATACAATGGGCATCGCACTATCCGCTGCAAGTTCACACAACCTATATCTCGTTAAGAGCGCGCCATGACATTTGAGACTAACTTATGGCTGCGCAGCACTTTTGAAGGAGCGATATAATGTGTATTTACAACCACATGACACCAATAGAACTTACAATTATGTGGAAGCCAAAAACACTAATGATGTTTCACAACCCCTTGAACCTTCGTAAAACCCTACCCCAACTACAACACACAGGCCATGGAGACCATCTACCGGGTTTCCACGACTGGCCTAATCAGTTTGCCGCTGAGCATTTTCTAAACATGATTTATGTGTTATTTCCCTGATGTACTCTTCTCTAGTCCTGCATTAAACACACGCGTGAATAAAACGCCCCCTCCTTTTGAGTACCCTATCCCAAAATGGATACACAGGGACCGTAAAAGTACATGACCGTCACAGCTAACTGAGATCTAAGAAACATGTTACTAATTAATGACATAACCTAAATGTTTTTTTCTGTAATGTTTTCTTTAATCTTTTCCATAGGTTCAGATACCATAGATCTGGCCTAAAACAACAAAGGTGCTGAGTAAAAAAAAAAACTTACTTCACCCTAAAGAGTTACAAATAAGCTCTTACACTACTGTTCCTAACGAAAGCCTCTAGAGGTCCCAAGAGGCTGAAACATGTTGACCATGATGACCACGATCACCAATGCGATAGACCAGTAACTGGGTCTACACACGCACAACCTTGTTTTTAGTTTCTCACATCATATATCTCAAGAGTAAAATACACAAGATTTGATGTTAGGAATTTTATTTCATTTTTTTTTTAGCACAAGCACGATCTCCTTTATTCCTGGCCACTACTGTCAACCCAGTTGATCTTCCTCCATGCGGAGGTCAGCATATTGAACAAAGGAAAAGATCTTTATATGATGCATCCCATTTTTCTCTCCATTATTCCCCGCCTCTAGTTGATGTGTCAAATACCTCTCCTAACCTCTAGAGGGCTCACCTCATCCTCATTACTCTCTCCCTTGAAATCCTTAGCATAATTCCTAACTATAAACACTCCTCCTATGTTAGCTGTTATCCTCTTGCAGCACACTATTACCACCTGAAAAATAAGACATGTCAAGAGCAACACAACAATCAAAGTAAACAAGGCCTTAAACAACCCCGCCATCCAGGACGGCACCCATTTGAACTAGCCCTCGAACAACTCATCCGTAGCACCCCCCTCTTTGACCATCTTCTTGTGTAGGTCATGCAGTTTGTTAATGGCCTCAGCCAATGTCCCATTGATCTCTTGCACATGCTTCATGGGCGTCATTATCAACTTTAATACTGGTTCTATTTCAACATCAAGTGTGGGGGAGCTCACAGGGGGCTTGCAAGCCACATCTTGGCCTAGCCAGACTGTTTCCGGTTCCACTCGACTCAGCTCTCTGGTTACTATGACCACTTGTGCCATTGAACAGTCTGTGTTCCTGTGGGACATTTTCCCAAACGGCAGTGCCAAAGTCTTCTGTAGCTCTTTTCTTCTGGTGATGATGAAACAAAGCTGGCTCATGGGATGGTCATAGTCCTTGGCACCGCCTGGAGGTAGGGGAGTGACAGCAGGCCCGGCGTGGGTATTTAAACCTGGTTTATTTCCTGCAGTGCAGTACAGACTTTTTGGGGCATAGCAGACATCATGGTGTTTTAATGCGGGCTGTGAGGTTAATATTAAAAGTTCAAGTTCGGGCATTTGTATAGCGCACTACTCACCCAGAGGGTCTCAAGGCGCTAGGGGAAGGGGTTCATTATTTGTCGAATAGCCAGGTTTTAAGTTCTTTTCTGAAGGAGATGTGGTTCTGAGTAAGGCGGAGGTGGGTGGGGAGTGAGTTCCAGGTCTTGGCAGCCAGGAAGGAGAAGGATCTGCCACCCATGGTGGATTCTCGGATGCGCGGGACTGCGGCGAAGGCTTGATTGGACGATCTTAGTTGGCAGGTGGGTTTGTAGAAGGACAGTCGAGTGTTGAGGCATTCGGGTCCTAGATTGTAGAGGGCCTTGTGTGCGTGGGTGAGAAGGCGGAAAGTAATTCTTTTGTTGACGGGAAGCCAGTGGAGGTCTTTTAGATGTCCGGTGATGTGATCTTGGCGAGGGATGTCTAATATGAGTCTCGCTGACTCGTTTTGGATGCGCTGGAGTTTTTTCTGTAATTTTGCTGTGATTCCGGCGTATAGTGTGTTACCATAATCCAGTCGACTCGTGACCAGTGCGTGGGTGACAGTCTTTCTTGTCTCGAGGGGGATCCAGCGGAAGATCTTTTTGAGAATGCGAAGTACGTTGAAGCAGGAGGACGAGACTGCGTTGACTTGTCTGGACATCGAGAGAGAGGAGTCTAGGATGAAGCCAAGGTTACGTGCATGGTCTGTGGGTGTGGGTGCTGTGCCCAGAGCGGAAGGCCACCAAGAGTCGTCCCAAGCTGAGGGGGAAGATCCTAGGATGAGCACCTCCGTTTTGTCTGAGTTGAATTTTAGGCGGCTATGTTTCATCCATTCGGCTACTTCTTTCATGCCTTCGTGAAGATTGGTTTTGGCGGTGTTGGGGTCTTTGGTGAGGGAAAGGATAAACTGGGTGTCGTCGGCGTAAGAGATGATGTTGAGGTTGTGTTGACGCGCGATGGGGGCAAGAGTACTCATGTAGACGTTGAAGAGGGTGGGACTGAGTGAGGATCCTTGAGGTACGCCGCAGATGACTTCGGTGGCCTCTGAGTAGAATGGGGGAAGTTGGACTCTTTGCGTTCTCCCAGCGAGGAATGAGATGATCCAGTCCAAGGCTTTTCCTTGTATGCCGATGTTGCTGAGGCGATGTATAAGGGTGCTGTGGCAGACTGAGTCGAAAGCGGCGGATAGGTCGAGTAGGATGAGGGCCACTGTTTCTCCGTTGTCCAGGAGTGTTCGGATGTCGTCGGTCGCTGCAATGAGGGCGGTTTCGGTGCTGTGTTTGGCACGAAACCCGGATTGAGATGGATCAAGGGAGTTGTTGGATTCAAGGAAGGCGGCGAGCTGGCTGTTGACGGCTTTCTCGATGACTTTGGCCGGGAATGGGAGGAGGGATAGGGGTCGGTAGTTTTTAAGTTCGGAGGGGTCTGCTGTGGGTTTCTTCAGAAGGGCGCTGAGTTCGGCGTGTTTCCAGCTTTCTGGAAAGGTGGCAGAGTTGAACGAGCAGTTGATGACATCACGGAGGTGGGGTGCGATGATGGAGTCAGCTTTGTTGAAGATGTGGTGGGGGCAGGGGTCGGTAGGCGGGCCAGAGTGGATTGAGTTCATGAGGCGAATGGTGTCTTCAGTGGTGATTGGGTTCCAGGCGCTGAGGTTGTTAGTTGGCGGAGTAGGATCTGAGGGGGGTGGGGAGGGTTGATCGCTGGGAGTATTCTCGAAGCTGTTGTGGATGTCGGCAATTTTGCTGTAGAAGGAGGATAACGCGTCGCAGAGGTCTTGGGAGGGAGTGATGTCGTTAGATGCTGCGGTGGGGTTGGTGAATTCTTTGACGATGTTGAAGAGTTCCTTGCTGTTATGGGTTTTGTTGTCGAGACGATCCTTGAATGCTGATTTCTTGGCGGATCGAATCAGTTGGTGGTGTTTGCGGGTGGCTGTCTTGAGGGAGGCCATGTTGTCGGAGTTTGGGTTTTTTCTCCATATCTTCTCCAGGGTGCGGCATAGTTTCTTGGATTTTTTAAGTTCGTCATTGAACCAGGGAGCCTTTTTGCTGGTTGATTTCATCTGGTGCTTTTTCAGGGGTGCTAATTCGTCAGCACTGTGGGTAATCCATTGCCTGAGGTTGGTGGCCGCTTGGTTTGGGTCCATTGAGAGGGTGGGAGGGTTTTGGTTGAGTGATGTGAGGAGTTGGTCGGAGGTGATTTTGTTCCAGTTTCTCCGAGGAATAGGTTGAGGACGGTTGTGGGTCAGGGTGGTTTTGTAGTTGAAGTGAACACAGCTGTGGTCCGTCCAGTGGAGAGCTGTAGTGCGATCGAAGGAGATGTGCTTGCTGGAGGTGAAGATAGGGTCGATCGTGTGTCCGGCTACATGGGTGGGGGTGTCAACAAGTTGTTTGAGTCCGAGATTGGCCAGGTTGTCCAGAAGGGTGGTAGTGTTGCTGTTGTGTTTGTTTTCAAGGTGGTAGTTGAGGTCTCCTAGAAGAATGTAGTTCTCGGAGGCGAGGGCGTGTGGGCTGACGAAGTCCGTGATGTCATCGCTGAATTGAGTGCGGGTACCTGGAGGCCTGTAGAGGAGGGTGCCTCTAAGTGTGGTCCTGGGGTCGGTGTCGATCTGAAAGTGGAGATGTTCGGCGGTTGCAAGATTGTCTTAGGAGCTGGTTGTGATTTTGATGGTGTTTCTGTGGATGATGGCGATGCCGCCTCCTGTTTGATTGGTGCGGTCTTTTCGGATAATCTTGTAAGTGTCCTGTATGGCTATGGTGATGTCGGGTGCTGATGATGTGTTCATCCATGTTTCAGTAAGGAAGGCGATGTCAGGTGACGCAGTGTCGAGTAGGTCCCAGAGTTCTGTTGCGTGTCTGTGGACAGAGCGGGTGTTGAGCAGGATGCACTTTAGGCGGTTAGAGTCGGAGCTGTGTTTGGAGGACGTGGATTTGTTGAGGGTCCTGAAGCAGTTGAACTTGCAGGAGAGGCAGGCGAATGGGCCGTGAGTACGTCCTGGGGTGGCATTGCAGCATTGTGGTGCGCGTCCGGGGTTGAGGGCGTGGAGAGTTGCGGCATCATATGTGAATCTAGTGGGCTGGGTGCTTGATGGTCATGACCAGCCCATTGCTTTTATTAGCAGAAGGCTGACCCCCAGAGAGAAAAATTGGTCAGCTATTGAGAGGGAGGCCTTTGCTGTGGTTTGGGCCCTGAAGAAACTGAGGCCATACTTGTTTGGCATTCATTTCAAGATTCAGACCGACCATAAGCCCCTCTTGTGGCTAAATCAGATGAAGGGTGAAAACCCAAACCTGCTAAGGTGGTCCATTTCCCTACAGGGGATGGATTTTACAGTGGAGCATAGACCTGGCACTGATCATGGCAATGCAGATGGGCTCTCCAGGTATTTCCACTTAGAGCAAGAAGACTCACCTGGTCAAGGCTAGTTTATTGTCCCAAAGTTTGGGGGGGGGGTCACGTAGGAGAGTAGGGTCTGCAATCCTATGATCACCCCAGATTTTTGCTTTTTGCTTCACTGGTTTACGACTTCCCTGGCTGTGGGCCTGCTAATCAGACCCACAGCCTAGCTGTTCTCTCACTAAATTGACACGTGTACCTTAGGTGCATTTACCAATTGGTACTGGGCCACCTTATCAGACCCTGTAACTCAGGGCATAGGTGTACCCAGGGCCTACCAGGGGCTGCAGCATGTATTATGCCACCCCTGGCTGGCCATATAAATCTGACACAACTGGCTGCACAACAGCTGGGGCAAGGTGGTGTAATCACCCTTTGCTTTAGATATACTATACCTATATCTAACCCTAAAATGGACACATGTATTCCTATCAGTCACTCCTATGGCAGGCCTTAACAATCCTGAAGGCAGAGTGCTCGGAATCATGTGAGATGGTGCTCTGGCATGAGCTGAGCCCGTTTGCAGCTTGCGGAACCAAGTCCTAATAGCTGTTCCATGATAACGCATACCATATACTCTTAAGTGCATTATAATCCTCGCGGTTATATGCCAACTCTGGTATCGCTTTATCAAAACATGTCGAGTAAGGTGTCATACGAATTGGAATACTAACCCCTCGCCAATTCTGGCGACGGGGTTAGCATTCCACCCTTCTAGAGGGACACGACATGTGTGTAACTGTGAACCCCGGTTAAAGTTAACTCGAGCCTCAGCATCACAAAATGGATGCTGCCATCACAGACACAAGTCTGACCTCCTGCTGCTGGGAGTCCTTCCAGCGAGGAGAGCTTGGACAAAGGGTTTCCTGTCAGGGGCGGTGCTAGCACCATCCCAGACAGGGTTTTGTGTGTCCTGGGTAGGCAGGGCTGAATAGGAAGGTGACTGCAAGTGGCACCCCGGTGCTCACTATGCATAGGCCGGCTTGAACCAGTTCCAGGGGCTCACCAGCCCCTGAGCTGGGGAAAGTCCGGCATGGGAGAGGGGTGTAACCACCCCCTTCCTGGTCCCACCCATGGGCAGGACCTAGTCCCGTACCAGCCCCTTTCTTTAGAATAAAGGTGGGAGCGGGGACCCTTCCAAATTAGATCATCTTTGAATCCTGAAACTACTTTCTACGAAAGGAACTCAAGACTTCTTCTCAAGATTTCTCCCTTGTGACTAAGGAGTAGTCACCCTGCATCTGCGGGCACCAACTAAGTAACCTGCGGTTTGCTGCACGTCCTTCCTCCGGAACCAGACTGACCAGCACGACGAGTCCCGGCTTCCCTGGCACCTCTGACCTCTACCTGCATCATCAGCCCAGCTGAGATTCGTGGGTGCGACGAGACCTCGAGGGACCGGCCATCTTCAGAACTGCACTACGCTTATCCAGCACGACCGCCGAGGGATCCTCGAGTGAGTGCTTTGGGGTTTGAGAAGCCCTAACCCTGAGCAGCTCCAGCACCGAAGTCCAGCCCCCCAGCATCCACGAGATCTGCGTGGGGCCCTTCTGCTCTTTGCTGCTCACCGCGTTGTCCGGCCACTTGCCTGCTGGCTTGTAGCCCTCCTGACGACGAACTACGACACTTCCATCGCTGGTCTGGTTGCTCCACACTGGCCCTTGCTCCCCTCCAACAGAGGAGCACCCCGGACCCTCCTGGTCCACTCCAGGCGCCATTTTGAGTCCACCGCGTGGGCTTGCATTTGCCAAGAATTGTTGCCCCAATCCTGGGTCCAGCATCGCCGACAGCAGATACCTTTGTGGGACAGCCCGCACCTCCATCCTGGTCGCCCACAATGCCTCCTGGTCCGAGAGACTGCAGAGCCCAGCGTCGCCCACTCACCTGGTCGAGGTGACTTCATCCGGTGCCATCCTGGTGCCCATCTAATCACTGGCTAGTGATTCAGAACACGGTCCCCTCTGCTTACAGGTCGTCTCCATCACCGATCCAGGCTTGGATCACATCGAACATCTTCACTGGTCGCCTGCCAGCAACTTCTTCTTTCAGGCTCCTGGTTCGTCAACGAAGAATCCCGACGACACTTCAACCCTATGCAGCCGCAGCCCCTGGGCTAGGTAAACCGAGTACCATGGTGCTCCAGCGTAGATCCACTCTCTAAGTGTCTAGATCCACTTTCGTTTTTGACCTACCTAGTCGGGTTTGCCCGAGAACACTAACTTTTGCTTTACTAGTATCCATAGACTTTGTCCCGCATTACGCGTGAGAGTTTCCACTCTGCACACGACGTCCCTAGGCCTCCTGCTTCTAATCTAAGGGTTCAGCATTGTAGGCCCAGCGGTTCTAAAGCCTATGAGAGTAGAACTTACCTGCTAGTAATTTCGCATTCCACTTCCATAGTATATGGTTTTCCGTGCCCCTCGGGCATTTGTGTAAATTGTGCAACTTAAAGTATTTTCTCAAGAGTTTTGTATTGTGCTTAGCGCCCTGTCCTCATAAAGAGTCCAGTGCTGTTTGTTATAAATAAATATCTGTTTATTTTCATAACAACTTGTGTGGTGTCCTTTCACTTGGTGTTCAAGGGGTATATGTGATGGTATAACAGCTGGCTTAACACGCCCTCTAGAGTTTAGCCTAAAGACTGCTCTTGTCCATGCTACTAGGATAGCTGGTCTATAAGGTTGACTTACAACCAATCATCAATAAGGGTCGTTTGGACTGATACATAGTGATCACTAGAATAGTGAGCACTGCATATCAGGCCAACTTCTCACATTGGTGAGCAGCGGTTGGGATTTGAGCTTGCTGTTGTTTTACCACACGTATCCTAAGAATATCATTTGAAAGATCACATAAGTACAAAGGTACATATAACTTAGCTTAGAATACTCTGAGTTCTACTGAACCAGCTGTTGTAGTTCAACAGGGCTTAGCACACCCTGACTACAACTCTTAGCAAGGGATCAGTAGGCAAACAAATAGTGTAGGTTGGTGCATCACTTACACCACACTAGAAAGCATGTCATACAAAGGAGGGAACACAGAGGCCCCCCTTGTGTCAGTTGACCCTCCACAGGCCATATCAAGATATGCAGCTCTTAGCTTCCAGGAGATGAGACAAGTGTGTACCTCCAGGAAGCTAAAACAGGGTTCTAACCCTACCATCCCATTCCTGATTGGTCTCTTAGAGACTTATGATGCCAGGAGGGCTTCTAACACAGGCCCTCCTAATCCAGATGGGAACATGCCCCCCTTAGAGGGAACCCTTGGGGACCCTGACCTCCACCTCAATGGAACAGGTAGTGATGAGGAGGAGGAGGAACCAGAGTTGTCAGGGGATGAGGCAGATAAGGGTCAGGTAGAAGTCAGTAGACTCACCAGGACCAACTTAAGCAGGCATGAGAATGGACTTGGGGGACCCCCAGGGCCACTCTCAGGCAGGCTTAACATTGGGAATGGACGAGTTAGGTCTCTATCCAGAGGCTCTAACAGATCCATTCGAACCAATGGCTCTCAGACCTCTTCTCACAGAGGGATGACATCCCCTCAGAGAAGAGAGCATGAAGCTAAGATGAGGGAAGTCAATCTGAGGATTGAAAGGGAAGAACTTGCCCTGGCCAAAGAGAGACTTGCCTTTGCTAGAGAGCAGAAATTGAGTGGGGGCAGACCCCACTGGTGGCAGCATTTTACCTAGAGAAAAGGACAAGAGTTTAGACACTAGACACCTGAGTAAGATAGTGCCCCCCTTTAAACAAGGGGATGACATCCACAAATGGATGACTGCTTTGGAGAGGGCCTGCACTGTACAGTGTGTTCCCCAGAGTCAGTGGGCAGCTATCTTGTGGCTCTCCTTTGAAGGCAAAGGTAGAGCTAAGCTCCTCACTACTAGAGCTGAGGATGCTAACAATTACCAAGTCCTGAAAAATACACTGATAGATGGGTTTGGCTTAACCACTGAGCAGTACAGGTTGCTGTTCAGGGATACCCAGAAAACTCAGTCTCAGGATTGGTCTAATTTTGTGGATTGTGCCACTAAGGCTTTGGAAGGCTGGTTGCTGGGCAGTAAGGTTACTGATTATACAGGATTATACAATCTGATCATGAGGGAACAGATTTTAAATAATTGTCAGAACCAGTTGTTGCATCAGCACCTTGTTGACTCGGATCTGACCTCTCCCCAAGAATTGGGAATGAAGGCAGACAGATGGGTCAGAACAAGGGTTAAGCAGAACCAGGCTCAGAACCAGGGTGGTCAGAAGAAAGCAGACCAGAAGGGTAATACTAAGAATGAGCAAAATGACCAGAAGTCTTCGACAGGCCCCCAACAAACCAAAGAGGGTGGGGGTCAGGCTTCACAGCAGAAAAAGAAGAATCAAGAAGGCCAGTCTAAAAGGTGGTGCCAATACTGTAAAAGTAAAACTCACTGGTTTAGTGAGTGCAGCAAGAAAGGAGGGCAAACTCCTACCACTGCAGCCCCTAAGGCACCTGCACCCCCTAGTACAGTCAGCAGTGGTAGTGCACCTCCCAAGGGATTAGTTGGGTTAACCTTGGGATCTGAGGGGTATGACAACCTAGTTGGCACACTCACTCAGGCTGTCCTTGTCTGTACAGGGGATGTGGATATATCCCCTGATGCAAGTCCCAATACTTTGGGCAAATACAGGCAGACACCTTTTATAAATGGAAAAATGGCTCAGGCCTACAGGGACACGTGTGCCAGTGTCACAATGGTGACACCTAACTTTGACTCTCCCTCATCTTTGCCTGTGCCACTATTACAGCAAAATTATTCATGCATTCTTTCAGATGCTGGTGTCACCCACACCACAACAGATTCTTCCATGCTGGTCTTCCAGCCACCTGAGGCATTGATATCTGTTTATGGGCCTCTCAGGATAACTTCCCTTCTCCAGGAATGAGCTCAATGGCTATGCACAGGAAAAAAGACACCAGGATAAGGGAAAGGGTGAATAATGTTAGTACTGAGACACAGAGAAGCAGTTTAATGAGGACGAATCCGAGCCATGATGATTAATTCGCTGAACTTTTCAGTGCCAAGCTTATGGCCCTTTTAGGTATCAAATCGTACTCTCTCAATAATTGGGTCAAGGTCATTGAGGTTTGCCTGGAAAAATGAATGCTACATGGATAAAAGGACCTGTCCGGGGAGTGGCACGAGGTATTGACAATTTGGCCTCTAATAATTTCATTAATGTTAATGTTGGTGAATGCATTTTACCAACTAAACCTTTATCCTACCAAGAGTTACCTGGTGAGGTAAAATGTATGCAGGGAGCGCTTGCCTCTTCGGCTAGGGAGGGTGGTGTCCCAGGTGATGGCAGGATTTGGAAAACAGCTGTAGAGGTACACCAAACACAGGAGGAGGGGGTACCAACTCTACACTTGCCACCTGCCTAGAATATTAGAATCAAAACACACTTTTACCATTCCCTCGACGAATCTGGAGAGGAGGGATGTCAATATAAATCTTGTTGACAATCTCTCGTCACATCTGTACAGTGTTAAAATTCTTCGTTGAAATATAGCAGGTGTAAATACCAAGTTGGGGGTCACTGGAATGGTTGGATTACATCAAGCTCTTTCGCTGGAGCAGCCGTGCGCAATACAAATAGCACTAACATAACATAACATAACATATTGTCTAACTGCAGTAAACCTGAGCTGAGGGTGATGTATCTTGCAATGACTTAGAGTACTATATGCAGCATGCCTTTCCATCTTCTTCAGGGTGGGCTAGAGGTGGGTTTCTAACTTGGTTAACAGTAACCCTAGATTGTGTTGTCTCCCAATAGATACTGGTAGCACGCTATGTCAAGCTTTCCATCCTTCAATCAGTCAATGGCTTGTAAAGTGTGACTACTCACATGTAATGGTCTCAAGGTAGTGGCAGTGGAGGTGGTGGTGGGGGTGGGGAGGTGTTGGTCTGTCAAAGGTGCTGTGGTTCAGTTGAAGAGCCAGTTCTTGAGGTCCTTTCAGTATTGAGGCAGTGACTCTGATTGCCTGAGGTGGAAAGGCAGGGTGTTCCAGGTCTTCACTGTGAGGAAGGAGAAGTATCTTCTATCAACGCTCTTTAAGGGAGGGGGTGTTTTAATCTGTTGTTAGCTGGTGATTTCAACTGTAAGTTAAACCCTTATAAAGTGAGCAATTCCTTATACCCTTGCCATGACGGATATGCTAGGCACTATGTGTTCTGCCCTGTTATTAGTCAGTCATGATTTATGTAATGCCTTCGAGCTCTTGCGTTCTGGCATCCTATGTTTCCAGCAGTGGTCAATATTCTATAATCAATATATACTCAATAAAGAAAGTTGAGGTGAGGACTGAGTGCTGGAAAAATCTAGTCTGTGCTTGTCTGACCAAAGATACCAGGACCTATTGGAAAATTGTTAACAATAATTCCTTTCCTGATACCCGTAAGT
This sequence comes from Lissotriton vulgaris, assembly GCF_964263255.1. Taxonomy (NCBI): domain Eukaryota; kingdom Metazoa; phylum Chordata; class Amphibia; order Caudata; family Salamandridae; genus Lissotriton; species Lissotriton vulgaris. Next base: position 1,323,256,686 of record NC_141687.1, on the reverse strand, counting down.
CTGCATTGAATTGTAATATTGCCCCGAAGACATGGGAGATGTACTTCAGTAGGTTATATTGTCCAGCTGATAATGGTGAATAGATCCTGACCCACCCAAATTTCCAATCAACATCTCATTTTCCTTGAAAAAGGTCATTACTGCCATTGTGATGAGTCCATGTAACAAAGCACCTGACCTCAATGTCGCCACTATAGACCTTTTTCAAGGGTAATGTTGAATTCTGGGCACCTCTATTAACTATTTTGTTTAATCAACCCTCTGAACTTGGCTTTCCCAAGTCCTGAACAACATTGATTATGGTACCGGTATTCAAAAAGGGGAACCATTAGGAGCCCTCCTGTTATCGTCCTATTTCTTGATTAGACTCCTCAGATAAATTAGAAGGTTGAATCATTTTGGATAGATTAGTAACATGGCTCCCAGACTATACCATCTTACAGTACTGTTTTTGTTCTGGACTTGGGATGATAGAAGAATGTTACAACTTACATCTGTTGAGTGGTAAGTATAATTTGACGAAACCAGTGTAATTCATCTTGTTTTTATGGTCCTTTCAAGCGCGGTTGATAGCTTGAATAGATCAAAGCTCTGGGCCCTGTTGACTTCTGCAGGGCCTAGGGGTATGTTAGTGTCCTTCCTGCAGGTGTAGCATTTCAATCTTTCTGCCTCTGGGGTTTGGGGACCAGGAATAATGTACTGGTCCCATCAGGCTAACTCATGGACTTCGTCAGGGCTGTGTCCTGGCCCCTATTCTATTTTTATTTCCTTTGAATAAACTAGAGACTGTGCTTCTGGAAGTAAGGAAGAAACTACCAGTTGTGAAAAATAGGCAGTTGCCTGCGCTCCTTTATGCTGATGATGCATTCTTGGTAGCTAGAACTCCTAAGGGCTTAAGACCTGACAGGTGGGTTTGTAAGTATTATGGAGAACTTGAATTTAGAGACCAACTGGGCCAAAGTTCCTGGAGAGAGTTATTTGCTTCCCCTATTTGGATGTAACATTTGAGCAAAACAATACCTGGGCTGCTTGTCTATCAAGCAAGAGAGCATGTTTTTCACAGGCAGTTGGTTCTATTTTCAGTTTTTTCTCCAGGATTGGGACTAAGCCATTTGCTCGCAGAGATTTATAAGTGAAAGGGTATTAACAGTCTTACATATGATACAGAGGTCAGTAATGGTAATGATTTGCAGGCAGAATAAACAGGGTGCTTAGAAGGGTCTTATGAATTCCAGTAAGCAATCCCTATTTCGTGGTGCACGAAGAACTAGGCCTGGATTACCTGGAGGAACATGTTAAATTGGAACCTTTGCCCTTATGGTACTCTATTTGGAGTAACAACCAGGCCATACTTGATAGATATTATTCAGGACTGCCTGGCATGTGCTCCAGACCCCTCAAAACTGTTAGAGTTCAAATTTAGCCCTTTTATTTGTTGGGGTGCATTATAACCATTGGTAGTTCGCACCTACACATAAATCTTTATTTCATTAACTTAGGCCAGTAGAACGTTACATGTAATGACATGAAAAGTGATGTGTTAGGGATATTTTCAATGTAAACTTGAAGAAATTAACGTTGCAACTACATGTGGTTAGACAAAAACATTGATGTGTAGAATTCGTACATGTCGCTGACAAGTATTCACACCATTTATTTGCTTAGGTAACGTGTTAACTTAGATGTTCTCAGTAATAATGTTTAATTTATATGTGTAACTTTATGAGGCTTTCTGACATTTCTTATGTTGACCGATTTCTGTAGGCCTGAAATGTATTTTTCCCCTAGAGGCTCTTGCATTAGATTTACTAGTGAAATTCATGTGCAGGTTGGATCACTGAAATAATATCGAGAGACAGAAAGAATATCGACCATCAAGAATATCGTTGACAAAATATAGACTGACAAAGTATCGAGTTTCTATCTACAAACAGGTAAGTACAAAAATATCGAGTTAAAAATATCGTTTACAAAAATATAGTTATAAAAAATATCGACTTTACTAAAAACAATGTTAAATTACATTAATATTAAAAATAATTACTAAAATATACTTAAAAATACTTAAATTACCTTATAATAATTAAATAATTAATGAAAGTAAACAAAAATGTTATTCATATTTCTTAAAACATATATATATAGTAACAAAATATAATTAAATAATAGCCAATATTATTAACGTACAATAACAAAAGTGTAAAAATTACTATTCCCACTCCAAAGAGTGCAAGCATAGGGTAAGCGTTGGATAGCGTAGGGGTTAAAATTACTATTCCCACTCCAGTGGGTGCAACAGTAGGGAAAGCGTTGGATAGCGAAATTACTATTCCCACTCCAAAGAGTGCAACAGTTGGGAAAGCGTTGGATAACGTAGGGGTTAAAATTACTATTCCCACTCCAGTGAGTGCAACAGTAGGGAAAGGGTTGGATAGCGTAGGGGTAAAAATTAATATTCCCACTCCAGTGGGTGCAACAATTGGGAAAGCGTTGGATAGCGTACGGGTTAAAATTACTATTCCCACTCCAAAGAGTGCAACAGTAGGGAAAGCGTTGGATAGCGTAGGGGTTAAAATTACTATTCCCACTCCAGTGGGTGCAACAGTAGGGAAAGCGTTGGATAGCGTAGGGGTTAAAATTACTATTCCCACTCCAGTGGGTGCAACAGTAGGGAAAGTGTTGGATAGCGTAGGGGTTAAAATTACTATTTCCACTCCAGTGGGTGCAACAGTAGGGAAAGCGTTGGATAGCGTAGGGGTAATAATTACTATTCCCACTCCAAAGAGTGCAACAGTAGGGAAAGCATTGGATAGCGTAGGGGTTAAAATTACTATTTCCACTCCAGTGAGTGCAACAGTAGGGAAAGGGTTGGATAGCATAGGGGTAAAAATGACCATTCCCACTCCAGTGGGTGCAACAGTAGGGAAAGCGTTGGATAGCGTAGGGGTTAAAATTACTATTCCCACTCCAAAGAGTGCAACAGTAGGGAAAGCGTTAGATAGCGTAGGGGTTAAAATTTCTATTCCCACTCCAGTGGGTGCAACAGTAGGGAAAGTGTTGGATAGCGTAGGGGTTAAAATTACTATTCCCACTCCAGTGGGTGCAACAGTAGGGAAAGCGTTGGATAGCGTAGGGGTAAAAATTACTATTCCCACTCCAAAGAGTGCAACAGTAGGGAAAGCGTTGGATAGCGTAGGGGTTAAAATTACTATTCCCACTCCAGTGGGTTCAACAGTAGGGAAAGTGTTGGATAGCGTAGGGGTTACAATTACTATTCCCACTCCAAAGAGTGCAACAGTAGGGAAAGCGTTGGATAGCGTAGGGGTAAAAATTACTATTCCCACTCCAGTGGATGCAACAGTAGGGAAAACGTTGGATAGCGCAGGGGTTAAAATTACTATTCCCACTCCAGAGAATACAACATTAGGGAAAGTAAATATTTTATATATTATTCAAAAATCTTAAAATGAATATCTATTAATAATTAATTAAAAATAAATAAAAATGTTATCTAATATAATAATTAATATTTATAAATGACGAATTAACAATAATTATTACAATTAATCACCTATTAATACAAAATAATGAAACATTAACAATTAATTATTTAATAATTAAAAATTAATTTACAATTATTTCCCAAAAATAAATTTTAATTAATTAATTTATTTAATTAATTATTAATAAATTGCTTCCCACCCTATTCCCCTATAAACCCACAACCCGCTACAGAAATTAAATTAGTAAAATGTACATAATTACCAATTAATCAATTCATAAAAATTATTTAACAATTATAATTAAATTAATTAACACATTTTAATTAATTAACAATAAATTACTAATTACTATTAATAAATAAATTTACATATTTAATTAATTATAATTAAATTACTTCCCACCCTATTCCCCTATAAACCCACAACCCGCTACAGAATTAAATTAGTAACATTTACATAATTACCAATTAATCAATTAATAATAATTATTTTCCAATTACAATTAAATTAATTAACACATTTAAATTAATTAACAATTAATTACAAATTACTATCAATAAATAAATGTACATATTTAATTAATTATAATTAAATTACTTCCCACCCTATTCCACTATAAACCCACAACCCGCTACAGAATTAAATTACGCAATAATTATAAAAACAAAATTCATTATATAAAATTATTTATAACATAAATACACACTTTTCACACATATTATAACATAAAAATACACTATCAAAAATTATATATTATAAAAAAATCGATTTTTTTTTTTTTTGTTTAAGAAATTTTTATTGAGTGTTAGCAAAAACATAAACAAAGCCATACAATAATGTAAGTGAATATAATAAATTAAGACAGAAGGCATTCAAGGTAATGAAAGGATTTTTTTTTTCCATAAACACAAATGAGGAGAAGAAATAAGAGTAAAGAAAAGAAGGAGAGAGAAGAGAGGAAAGAGGGAAAAGACAGAGAAGGAAGGGGAAGGAGGAGAGAAAGAAGCTTTTAACTATCTATATTATATACTTTGATATTTTAACTATCTATATTTTTAACAGCCCATATTACTTCGCTTACCTAAAAAACGATATTTTTGATATCTATATTCTGTCCTGTTGATATTTTGTCCAGTCTATATTAAAAACTCGATATTATGTCCAATCAATATTTTGGACTCGATATTATGTCTGTGCACTGTGCAGGTTGTATTTGTTCTTTCTCAAGTTTCTGTTGCAGGTGCAGAAATTCATCCTTGTTAGCTTGAATGATGTCTTTGTTTTAGGAATTAGGCTTAGGGAGGAGGGGATACATTGAACGGTGATACTGATAATTAAAGAGCTGTTCTATTTTCTTATCGGAGTAGGCCTGGGAATCAAGGTAATCTCCCAATGCCTAAGCGCATCGCTGACAAAAGTTACCAATGAGGAAGTGGCTTGTCTGAATGGTGTGATGTTGAAATGCATCTTGGGATGCATTTTTGCAGAGAGAAGTATCTAAGTTAGGGATAGTGTCTGGGGAATTCTGCTTTTACATTAAGAGAGAGAGCATCTTAGAACGAGCTCTGTAGCTTTACGGTACTTGACCCATCCAACGTGAAGAGACTTCTTAGGAAGACTTCACATGCTTACACCTTTGTGGATCTCGCCTTGGGGAATGCTAAGTAGGGTTGTCACATTAGTTGTAGAGTAGGGACAGAAAATGCTTTACACCTACGATCCTCCAATGAAGGGGAATCTTGATGCTGATACCATAATCTTCTTCCTGATTCTTGAACTGATTATTCTGTGCATGTCACACCGCCTTTACTTTACCCATAGGTTTGGCTTTGTATTAGTTCCATTGTATTTCTACCCCTCATTTTGAGGTGCTTGTATGTCCAACTGTTCTTGGCTTTGTAATAAACAAACTAAACCTAATTGGGAGTCTGTGATTCTTCGGAGTTGCAGTTCATTGGAACTGTAATGATTGATTGGCTAACGATTTCTATACACTCCATTCTTTCATGCTGCCAAAAAGAGATATCGGCCAGAGGTTCCAGAGTAGGTCTAGAAGGTGGAACTCAGCTCCTTCAGTACCTCAAATATTTTCATTCCAACTTTCTGAAATGCTATAGTGCGAACACGACCCATGCTTTCAGATCGCTTTACAAATGATTATGGGCAAAAAAGAGTGAGACAAGTGGGTCAGTAACAGCAGCAGTAGTATACAAGATACCGGTGTATACAAGAGGAACAATATATTGCGACACCGCAAAGAGGATATAAATGAGCATATAAGAGTAAAAACAAATAGGGATGTTGAAAACAGTCATAAGAGCCCGTGGAAAACACATTGGAATGCTAGTGATAGGTCGGACATTTTTTAGCTCATCTTGATCTGCGGTGGGTTTTTTAAGGCTGGGAGTAACCTGCTCCAACTTTAGACAATCCAGGATCATACCTTGACCAAGAAAGGCATTTTCTATTTTGACCCAGAGTGGGACTAAGGACCACTTCGTCTCATTGAAGAAACGGCAAAGGGTCACTGAAGTGGTTTGAGAGTTTCAAAGTAGTAGGCAAGTTGAGTATAGAGATTTCGTCAAAGGGTGTGAATTGGCTCCAGGATGCATTATTTTTGGGGTTGAACCCTGTAGCAGGCAGAGGCCGAGGAGGGGATGCAGGGTTGGTAGGGAATGGGACATTCAGTTGGTTCATCACAGTTTGGAGATAATTTTCAATCGTATTTGTCTTTTAAAGAAAGAAGGAGAAAAACACATCACAATTTGGCTGTGTACTAGAAACCGTTGGCAGAAGAGTGGGAAGATAGATGGATTGGAGTTTGATTAATTCAAAAACTTTTTATAGTCTGTTTCTAGCATTTTCTAGTTGGCTTCTGAAGAAGTTCGATTTCACTCTCCTGATATGTTTGTTGTAAGTGCTCCTTTTAGATCTCAGTAGCATAAAGTGTTCAAGGGACTGAGAGCCTCTCCAGGATCGTTTGGCTAGTCTCAGATTACATCTATCTGTGTTTAAACTATTGTTGAACCAAGGTTTGGAGTCTTTGGTAGACCTTTGTAGTTGTAAGGGGGCAACTGTATATAGAATACTCAATATGGAATTGTTGTAATGCTCCGTGAGGTCCTCTACCTCAGACATGTCAATAGGTGGAGGCAAGGTATTATTGCTTAGAGATATCAATTCATTCATGTTTGTGTTTCAGAAAAATCGTTTCCAGTGCCTGGGGTTCTTTGCTTGTGATCTTTGATTATACCAATGTTTGATGATACGGACGAAGATATAATGATGATCAGACCAGTCACAGTGGGTAATCAAATCCAGTTGAATAAAATTGGGTTTAGCTATAATTAGGTCCAGGATCTAGCCCTAAATGGTCATGGTGCTGTCACAGATTTGAATTAGGCTAAGGTCAGCTAGGAAGGTTTTGAGACTGTTCGCTGCTGGGTCATTCACGGTATTCTAGTGACGGTTGAAGTCTCCGAGGAAGAATCGGGGACAGTGTTGTCCCATATTGGATGACATGGTTTCCATGATTTTTCAAAGAAGGGGAGGTTATCTCCCACGCATGGTAAAGCACATGCAATTTGCATAATGGCATGTGTTTACTAGTGATGTCAATGCACAGGTATTCGCAAGACGGTACAGCTTCTGTATGTGACTGTTTCACTATAAGGCTATTCTAGTAAATACAGGCGATGCCTCCACCAGGTCTGTCAGATCTGCCCAGTCTAATGATGTTATGGCTCGGAGAGACAAGTGCGTCAAAGACCGGACCAGCGGAATCCTTTAGCCAGGTATCCGTAAGTATAAAGATGTCAAGATCCTGAGCAAGGATGAGGTCAGCGATGTATGTGGCATGTTTCACTGCCTATTTACAATTGATGAGCCTGCACTTCAAGTGGGGAATGGCGTTGGTGGAAGTGGACTGTGTTATGGGAAAATGTTTGAGGTTAGAGGTGTTTAAAGCATTAGTGTTGTGTCTGGGTCTTCCAAGCTGGTTCGGGGGAACGGCTCATATATGTTCCTGGTTATCAAGCTTGTCAATATGTGTACCATTATAAGAAAGCAGGAGGTAGTCAATATCCCTCACTGTTAAGGAATTCTTAAATCTAGAGGGTCTAGAGAGAGCGTTCGGTTGGGGTATGGTTCTCTGGAGGGGGGACACATAGTTCGGAGATAATCCATTGACTGAAGGGGGAGATGACTGCTTAGTGTAGAAGTTAGTATCTGGTACTAGATTGTGTCTGTTCCTCCCTGATGACCTGTTAGCCCATCCATCATTAGCCAATTTTGAGGTGATGACTATAAGCTTTTTTAAGTCAGCCTTAAGTTGTTGAAGATCCTGCAAAGGAGGGGAGATGGGAAAATGGGAGCACCACGCAGTGAAGGAGTTAAGGGGAGAGTGAATGGGTGGGTGGAACTACAGGACCTGATCGTTTGGTGCACCAGTGGGGAGGATGGGGAGCTAAGCCCTCTCTTCGAAGTGTCTGGATCCCTGTTACTTATGGAGTTCATGATAATGTGGAAAATGTCCTTAAAAGACCCTAGATGGTGGACTGCAGCTTGAAAGAGGATTATCCCGTTAATGGTAGCATCAGCTTTGAAAGTGGATGAAGGGGCTACCAACAGCCTAGGCCCATGTGCAAATGTTTTGGAGGAAGTGATCAAGAGTAGTTAGTGAAGTAAATTCCTCCATGTAGCTCTTCCTTTGGGGTAGAAGATGATATCACAAATTGTAGATCCTTTATTAGAGAAGTAAGGATCCAAAATTAAGGTTTCTGGATAAGATTTAAGAATTCTGTGTTTAAGGATTTGGATGCATTTTTAGATAGGTCAAGTATATATTTAATAGTAAATGCATAGTGGCCCAATGGCTCCAGGTTGTCTTCAAGTAATCCCTGTGGGGTAGGATCTATGACTGTGCGTGACAATGGAACTAAAAAAGCGACGTCGGAGGGGAGATGAGGTTAGAAGTTTGCCTCCTGTCCAAGACACTCATGGAGAACCTATGCTGCTGTACTGGACCCCCAATGCCGAGATAAGGATCTTAGAGGTAACCAAGCCACCCAGTAGTAATCACTTCAAAAAACAAAAAAGGTAAAAAGGTCAGGTGGGAACCTCTTTCAGCTTAAGAGGTAAAAGGATACAAAGGTGGGACTAATTTGAGAGAGGAGACAAATGAGCACAAAAGCCCTACAAATAAAGAGATTCTATTGACCTCCAAAGTTGAGCTAGAAGTCCGCAGGCGTAGAAATGACAGGGACAAAGAGCACTCAGTAGCCGTTACAAGATGGCCGTCCCATTAGGTGTATTAATGTGGAGGGCCGTAGCAGTCCTCTCTATTAATCGGAGGACCCTTAGAAAGGAAGATAAAGTTTGGGTCATTTTTTGATGAGCTGGGTCGGGAGAGGGAATATTTGAGTCTGCAAATCATGATTTAAACAAGCCTATGAACTGGAGCCATATTTGGAATGGGTTAGTCACCCCCAGGAAAGAATGTTACTCACCAGGTTTCTACTTTGATCAATTAGATTGAATTTTATTTTCTATTTATTCATTGTTTATTTTAAAAGTTTTATATAGCGCTAGCTTGACCCGTGGGTATCAGAGTGCTTTACATACACACAGGAGAGAAAAATATTGCATTACATAGCAGGACCTAAGGAAAGCAAAAACAAGATATAAGTAAAAGATAATAATTAGGCAAACAGTGAAGGGGAGAGAGAAAAACACATGTGGTTGACACATTCAAGTAACCACCTATCCTTGATGGTCAAGTGAGAGGGAAGTCAACTAGTATTATAGTATATTGAAGTCTAGGTTAGTTGAAACTTTGCTTCCAGCATATGCTATTGCCCCTGCGATTAAACTTCTCACCAAACCCTGCTTCATTTTGTATTCTTCTGTAAATATTACGAATATCTGTCAAGAGAACTTTTGATCTCAATTTTAAAGAAGTTACAGTTCAAAATATATAGAGCAGCATTGATCTATTTGCAGTCTCTATGCACAGAGGAGGTATATCACAGAGTTGGTTGTTTTTTTTAAATCTGCTATTAGACTTTATAATTCTTTATTATTTTAATGAATATGGTTTGTGTTTCTATTTAGATACTATATATCGGATATAACCTTGATGTAGTCATCAAACGATTTTTAAGGATGTAAATTAAGTGTCTTTTTATGATCGCTTTTTAGTCATCTGAATAACAAATAACTGAGGATAACTGCTTTTGATCTCCCTATGATGTTTGAGGATTGTAATATTTGATTTGCTTATAGCATTTTGTATCACTTTTGTATATTTGTAATACATTTTATGTATGCTTTTAATACATGTGCTTTTATGGTAAATTGACCGAAATAAAGAATTTTCAGCTAACAGTGGTATGAACGCCCCCCCCCCCCCCCCAGAGGTTGACAAGGCAGGATTATGACTCCCATCAGGGTATATAACAGTCTTCCCACTACTGAGCAAGCCGGAGAAACCAATTTGCCTCAACCTTGTCACAAGGCAGGGGAAGGCAACATTTTTCCATCTGCAGTCGCCCAGCCAGGCGAGAAACTGATGTTGGCATGCAGGGATTGCAACAGACAGATCAGCTGTCAGTGGTCCCAGGACTCCATGGCTACTCCACAATTTTACAGGCCATGGAGGACAATGGCAGCTGACCGATAGTCTGATGACATATTTCCAATTGCAAAGATGATATCAGGCTAACAACTTGCTTGTTAACTGCCAGCCTTTTTTAAGATACATTTTTTGTAATAGCCCTGTTGAACAAGATGTGGTAGGGAAAACAAACCCTCAGCATCCTTGGAGAAGGGTGGGCATGATAAAGGTACCCTGCACCTCGGCAAAGCAGGAGGAGCCAATCAAGTATAAAAGAGGGTTCCAAGGCCTATGTTTCTCCTTTCATTATCTTTTTAAGAATTTCTCCCTCTCTTCTCAAACCCCATGAGAGACTATAAAATGCCAAATACTAGCTACCTATGAATGTGGCAAGCTTCAGCATGTATAATACAACACACTTCTTAAAAATCTCTCTTGGTTTTTGTGACTATTGGGAATATTAAAATAATGTCCATGTGGAGTGGTGAATGTGTTAGTGAGGCACCACCCTGCCCACTATCAAGTGTATTTATTGTCATCCCCCCCGAACTGCTCAAGAGCAGGGGATGTATTTGTTCCCCCATATTGTCCAAAGGTGGAAAGGTACTTTGTAAGCCGCCCACTAGTACTGACATCTGCCTTGGCAATGGTGAGAGGCCTTTTCCAGACCAAACCCAACTCACTTTTGGTTTAAGTGTTTTGCTACAAGTGCACACAGTACCAATATGATTGTTGAGAACAACATAACCAGAGAAAGGCGGAAGAGACATCTATCATAGAGCTTCTTGATGCGGAACCATTGAGTTCTCTAACATAAGTATTGTCCCATTGGCATAGGTGTTCTATTAGTTCCGTCAATACGGTGTGTTTTTTGTGGAAAATATTTAGTACACAATATGTATGTCAGACAATATGATGATAAGACTATTTTCATACCACACAGAAAGTTTGTTTCACCAGTGCCTTGTGCTCATGTGCAGTCATGAAGAAAGGCTCCAAGAGAACTGGAAGTTCAAAAACATCATTAATGATCCTTATCTCAATAAGTGTTCTCACAAAAAGTACAGCAATATACAATCTGACTACACCTACACGAACAACCCGCTGAAGAGATGTAGGAGGGTGAATGTATGTAATGTACAGTAATGTTACTGATGTATTTTGGAACATCTGAAAAGTCCAGAAATCTGGCTATTGATTATATTCAATCAAGAGGGAGTTATGAGAAAACTAACTTGGCATTACTTTCACAGCGAGATGAGATCAAATAACTCACACTGGCGAGCATGGAATTGAGTTCCAATTAGCTCTAAGCACCAAATTACTCTTTTGCCAAGTGGAGGCATGCACATCTAACACCTTGAAACTGAGTCTAAATGCTGTGATGCTGATTCGTTGGTGCGCACAAAAGTTCTGGACTTATGTCTGTCTGTTGTCTTTCTTGTCTTACAGGTAACAAGGAACTTTGCTAGACGAGTAGGAAGTCTTGCCAGACGGTCCAGTGGAGAACTAGATCTCAGGAGAGGTTCCAGGATGGAGCAGCACCTTCAGGCCCAGGACCAGCGACATAAGAGGGTGAGCTATGAACTATCATAAAAATCAAGTTAGGTGATGGAAGCCTGCGGGTAACTCGAGCCCAAGATGGCTGCCATACTCACGCAAGATATCAAAATCTCTAAGTCTCTGAGGAGTGAAACTCTCAACAGACCTTTGAGATGCAGCCTTGGGAGGGTTCACTCCCATATGTGGTACCAATGAAGCGAAGAGGCTGAAGGTGTGCTGCCGAATATTGTGGAAGCCTGTCTAAAGTGTTGCATTGAGAGGCATTGTGTTTCTAGGGTTAGGGTATTAGGGTACCAACAGAAGGATATAATGTTGCTGGGGATATGTGTTGGGCCTTACAGTGTCAAGGACTTGGGGACACCATACTGGAGATTGAAGGCAAACTTCTCCAGCCCGGAGCTCAGGGGTGCCCCAGTGCTTCAACGTTCACTAAGGAAGCACTGTGGCAGCTGTTAGGTGCTGTGGTCTGCCAGCGTTGTGCAAACCAAATAGAACCCAGCACCTGACTGCTATTCAGAAGACAGACCCAAAACAGTTGTCAACTGTCTGGCTCCCCTTCAGCCTCCAAGTCAGTAGGGCGGCCATTTGTTTGTGTGCGGATAATGAATGTTTACCATAAGTCTGTACTTTGGCAAAGTAAAGCAAACAAAATCCCACCTGCACTTCATCATTGCGGTGGAGGGGGTTTGAAAAAAAAAAAACACCCTCAGCCAAGGTATGGGAAGGTATGGCGTTGTGACAGTAAGTGTCCTCATGGTGATCCTGCAAGTAACCCTGCTCGGAGTGCAAAATCTATTGTTGGTATGCTGGCTTTTATTTTGGCCCTGATGTTATGCTAATTTACCTTGTGCAGATGTCTAGGACTGTCTCAGACAATGCAAGACCCAGGACCTGCCTTATGACCAAGTGGGTCCCAATTGTGGGCAGAGCACTACTGTCCCTGTTCTGAGTTTAGCATATAAAACAGTGGTGGCATCATACTGTGATTTGTGGTGATATAGTTGAACAGACCTTTTTATTCCTATCAGCGAGAGTGTGGCTTACCCCCCTATTACATGAAACCCATAAGCTTGCACTCACATCCCAAGTGTATTTCAAGTGCATGTATAGTTTGTACCCAGTACATGTGTGGTAGTAAGGCTCTGTGTGCATATGAGTATGAGTACTGAAGCCAGTGGGGTCCATTTTGAAAGCCCTTGATTTTGCACAGTACATGATGAAAGATAAGGACAGCTTCCACAGAGAATTTGAATGTATTTAGTAAAGGCTTTCAGCATTCAAAGCTCCCTTTCGAAAACAAACTACAGAAATTTGAAATATATTATACAAAATAATAAAAAAAAATAAGTTACAAATATTTACAAACAAAAATTGAACAAACAGACCTTCATGAGTTCTTCAGCAGTCCCTGTACATATAGATATTGATTTGAATGTCTCTTACTTATTTCCTACTTGGTTATAATTTCTCAGATGATTTTTTTCTCTGAGTTGCCAGCCTTTCACAAGAAACATTTCCATTCACTTGGCTATTTCTTCGGAGATATCACTCACCTGGAAAAAAATACAATTCTTATCACTGTGCAGTTTTTCCCTGTTAAGCAAACGTTTAAAGGTGTAGCCTCTGACCCTAGTGTAGAAGGCACAGTCAGTTCAGCAGAAAGCTGCTCAGCTTGCTGGCATCTTTTTCTTTGGGAGCATTTTAAGAGTGCTAGAGCATAAAGTCTCCTTTCTGTGTAGTTTAACAGGTTTGGAGATGGCTTGTCTACTGACCAAAAGAGCTCAAGAGCTTTCAGTTTCCTTTCTATTTCTAGTGTGGGTAATCTTTTGTTGATTGTCTTGCCCATCTCTTTTGTTGACATTTTTTGTACAGCCGGATTTGCTGATGATATATATAGGCCTACTCTCTTGTTTTCTTTAATGCAACATATTACAAAGAATGATTCGTTGCTGAGTTTAAAATGTTCGCTTCAGGCTTTGTCGACTATCTGGTTTCCTGCCACTTTTTGCCTTTTCATACCATATTTCATTGGGGTAGGTTGCCATTCTCTTTAAATTGAGGAGTAGCTGACATCTAGGTACATGGCCATTGCTGGAAAATCTGATGGCAATATTAGCAAAGACTTCCAAAACTTCCTTTCGTAGGTTACTATTTTTGATGTTAATTTGTCCAGTTGCCATCGTTCTGCACCATAGGCTTTCTGGCTTCATGCTTTCTCCTGGACAACTTGATTGCTGTTTAGCAAGAAGTAATTTCCACTGGGATGTGACATTTTACAGATGGCACTTAGAGTTGGTACTGATTAGTCTATGACTGTCTGAATGCGTGTACCCCATTTAAGGTTGTTGGAAATCAACTGTCCTAGGTATGTAAATGTTTTTTCTTCTTCCATTCGTATGTCATTGAAGACATCACAAGAACTGCTATGTTTTTTCTAATGAACATTACTTTGTTTTTTTCTGTGTTTGATTTTTAATTCATTTTCTTTGCAATATGTTTCTACTGCCAAGAGCTGTGCTTCGAGACCCGGCGTTCAAGAGCGCAGGGATGTGAAACCCTCAAATGTCCGGACATCGTTATTTGCCTTCAAGACTTCACTGTACAGATCGTTTGTGTATAGTGAGAAAAGTGAGGATGAAAACAAACATTCTTGTTTCACTCCACTTACAGTACCACATATTTTGGTAAAATTGCCTTTTTGTTTAAGCCTAACCTGTGAGGATGATAGCATTTCTACAGCAGAAGTGCTGGATTTAGCCCATTTAGCTTTTTTCATAGCCTAGGCCGAACTATTCGTTCAAAGGCTGCTGTGAAGTTAAAGTACGCTACATAAATTGGTATTTTATTTTTTGCTGTGCTGTATTTGTGTATATTTTATAGGAAAATTTCAATTTGATCCACTGTGATCCACCGTGAACACCCTCCCTTTGGATTGGGGTTAGCGTTTTATCAACTCAAACCCATTAGTCGAGAACCTTGACCATAGGTTTTCAGGAGTGTGCATTTCAGGTCAGTTATGGTATAAGATTTTGGGTTGTTCTTGGGGCCTTTTTTGAACAAAGGTACAATGATATGTTCGGCTAAGATTCAGGGCAAATATTTGTTGAAGTGATTTCAATTTCATTGGTTTCAGCTAGGATTGTTGCCACAAACATTTTTGTTTGTAAGGCCTCTGCTTGTGCATGACCTTTTAACAATTAATGTATTGCTTATGGTATACTTTACTGTGTGAGGATCTTCTCAAAGAGATTCCTTCTCTCTTTTGTCTATTTCTCCGACTGCTTCCTCTAGGGGATGATTCTGTGATTTATCAGGAATTACTTCGATATTTTAGAAGATATGAGAGAAGTGCTGTATCAAATGTCTACTGTGAGATAGGACTTTAGCACATTTTTTTTAATTCCGAGGCTCTTCCCAATTTTTTATCAGAAGGTGAGCAGATTTGTTCCAGTTTGGCTTTATCCACGGATAGTCATTAATACAACATGGCCTCTTCTTCTTTGATTTGATGAGCAATTTGTAGGCCCTTCTTGAATTTTTAATTTCTTCCTTTGCTCCTTTTGTTTGTAAAATGGGGTTTAGTCCTTCCTTCACTGTCTTGCAATCTTCTTTGAACTTGCCATTATTTGTATTACTTTTGGCTTTGTGTTTTAGGAACATTTCTTTGACACTTTAAGGGTTATTGGGAGGCCATGAGCTCCTGATAGCATGCTACCCATGTACAATGTTAGTTTATTTTATACTTCAACTTGGCAAGCAGCTCAACTGTGTCTGAGCTTTCATTTCATTTCAAAATACTTTATTCAGTTTTAGAGATAAAACCATAAAAGTTTCACAACACAATACAATCATTTAACAAATACAGAGGTTCCATAAAAGGGATAATAAAAAAACAGTTATGGTACAATATGGTTAAAACATGGTCACCAATGCCATATTAAGAAATAAATACAGACTGAACGAACAATGTGCAAAATACAGACTCATGAGGCAAAGGATGATGAGGAAAAGGATAACTATCAGTGCTCCATACATAATCTAGATCGCAGGGCTGATTTTAAAAAACCTACTACAAAAGGAATACAGTCTGGTTTTAATAATTGTAAATAGAAAAGAGCAGGGCGAACCTGATTAAAATGTAATTTCTTTAATAATTAAGTTAAAAAATATCTATGGGGAACAGTGTAAAAAGTGCAGAAAAACACAAAGTGCAGCAGGTCCTGTGGAGACACTCCGTCACAGCCACAGGGTGCTAGCACTTGTCCTCTGCAACTCCCCTTTGGAACTGCTAAAAGCAAATGAAAATAATCAAAACGAAACCTGATCAATAAAAACCGATCATGGGTAGACAATGGCCACAGAAGATATGGTTCCATAGTAGGGGTTGTTTTTAGCATCACATATTTGCGAACGCTTTGTTTCCCCAGCTCGCTGTGGTCTCGCGCAAGCTTCTTTGTCATCATAAAGATCTTCTTAATATAAACCACATCCTCCATTGTAATGAGATCAGGTGTTAAAAATAAACAGGCCGCCCTAACTGCTCAAAACATTTCTTTATATATTTCAACCACGGAATTCGAAGCATGAAATCCAGACTCAAAATGTCCCTTAAAATCAGGTGGTTAAGGGCCAACTCATCATTCAGCCAACAGTTGAGCCAGAGCAACAAGGGATGCATAGCTAAATAATCACTGATATACGGCAGCCCGACCTCTTAGTGAATCACCACATTGGAAGTACCCCTAGGCACTCCAAGGAGGCGTTTTAGGAAGTTATTCTCCACCACCTGTATATCATCAGTTGGCCCCATAGGCCACTTCCATAGCTTGCAATTGCCACACTTTTCGCCCTGTATAACTTTAACATTGCCGCCACAGGGCGCCTGCCCATTGTGGTGGCAAACTTGAAATTTGCTGTGTTGGCCCGTATAACCTCCCCTTTGGTTCGCTGGATGAGCGGCCCCCAGTTAAGTTTATCATCCATCAGGACGCCCAAGTAATAAAATGTTGTTGTCAAGGGCACCCTGTCAGTGCCTACTTTAACCCCTTCGATGCGGATGACAAAGCCAGCTCGCCATGGGCGTTACCTGCGCTGCGCGCATGACGAGCTGGCATTGTCACGTAACCCGCGATTTTCAAATTTCAGCGCGCAGCGGGAAAACCCGCTAGCGCGCATGCGGTTAAAAGGATATACTTTCTTAGGGCGGGACCCGACCAACATAATGTATGATTTGGAGTTATTGATTGAAAGATCCCGGTTCTCCATAAAATTCCTAAATGAGTCAAGCAAGGTCTGCAAACCCTTTGCAGTCCTAGCTTTAAGGACCGCGTCGTCCGCATAAAGCAGGTCGGGCAGACCCCGGCTACCTACATATGGAAAATTTGCCACTGTTGTTACCAATATCTTGTATAGGTCGTTAATATAAAGGTTGAATAAAAACGGGGCCAAAATCTAGCCCTGCTGAACAACCCTCTCTATATTACAATCCCTAGATACCCGAAGGTCATTGGCGTATCTAACATTGTCCCTGGTATCCCTATGCATGTCCTCAAGAAAACTGACCAGGTTATCCTCTACCCCCATGGCCCTCATGGATTGCCACAATTTCCCCCTATTGATGCAGTCAAAAGCAGAGGATAAATCCATGAAGGCCATGTAGAGGGTGCCCTGATGGGCAATTGTGTATTTAACCTGGATCAGATATACGTTAAGACATTGGGATATGGTGGAATGTCCCGAGCGGAACCCATACTGGATGTCTGAGATTATCGCATTTTGCTCCGCCCATGAGGCCAATCTTCTCAGTAGTACCCCGCCAATGACTTTAACCACGGAATCAAGAAGGGATATTGGTCTGTAGCACAAAGTGCTATTCCGATCCCCCTTCTTGAAAACCGGCACAATCGTGGACGTACCCCAGGACTCTGGGCATCCGATAGTGGCCGCAGCGTTAATCACGCAAGCCAGTACCGGGGCCCAAAACTGGGGGTTGGACTTAAAGAGGTCCGACGGTATACCATCCAGGCGCTTTATTGCTAGATAGCTCTCGGATGCCCAACTCCACCTCCTTCAACTCAATTGATATTGGGGCCGATAATATTCCCCCTTCTCTGGGTCTGTCAGGATCCCGCCCACCCTTGAAAATAGATGTAAAATGAGACACCCACTCTCTTTCGGTTATGTTAGTACCCATTTATCCCTCATGTGGCTTCTCAAAAAGTGGGCGATTAACAATGTTCCAGAATCTGGAACTACTAGCTAGGTTACTGGGTTCTAGTAATTCAGGCCAGGTTTCCTACTTCACTTCTCTCTTTCTCAAATCCAGGGCCAGCTTATATAAGTGGCAACGGGCACTAATTAAAGGTTGGTCTCTCTGTGTGATCTTTAAGGCTTCTTTAAGCAATCTAGCAGCCTTAGAGCAAGAAGCATCGAACCATTTAGGATCGGAGGGCAGTGATTTTTTTTTTTTTTTTTTTTTTTGGAAAACCTTTATTTGTAGAAAAAAGTACACAGCTATTCAGCCATACATCCCGGAGGCCAGGCAGCATTGAGGTAGCAGGTAAGGTCGTGTACAATACTGTACACAAAAGCAATCAGGTTTAATTTTCAATAGCATCAAACTTAGAATAAATAAACCAAGAATAAGGAAGCCTCAAAAAGGCTAAGAGAAAGAGGTGTGTGCTAGGCACGAAAGAGAGTCAAAGAGAGAAAAGAGTGGCTGAGGACAGTACAGAAGTAGTGGAGTTGCGCAGCGGGAGGGGGTCGAGGGCCGCACGCCCAAGACAGCACACAGGAACAGTGACAACAATAAGGCATGTGGGGGGTAACACACCAGGATAACCCATCTGGAATTGCGGGAAGGGGCTCTACGGTGAAAGTTGGACTTCAGAGTCAATTTCTATTGGGGGGTCGCAAATGTCACCTCTATAGGAGTTCCAGGCTCCCCACACAGACCTCCACATTTTAGGCTTGCCCCTGGCCACGTACACCGTCTTTTCCCGCAGCATGCACCAGTCCATGTTGGTTTCCCATAAACTGAGGGAGGGAGGAGCAGGCGCACCCCATTTCTGGGCGATGTCCCTCTTGGCCACCATATTACCCAGGGTGACCCAACGGGTCTGGGCTACACTGTAATCATTCGGACACCAAACATTGAGGAGGCATCGCCGGGCCTCAGCCGGTAGGGCCACTCCAGTCACTTCTTCCATCACCTCATGCACTCGCGTCCAATACCGGGCAACCCCAGGACACTCCCATATGATGTGCAGGAAAGTAGCAAGCATACCACAACCCCTACGACACAGGCCGTCCGTGGAAAGTCCCATATGTATGAGTCTAGGGCCAGTGACATACACCCTGTGTAGTATTTTCAACTGAACTAGGCGGAGTCGTGCTGATATGGCCACCTCCCTAGGGGAGGAGACCGCTGATTGCCACTCCTCGTCGTCCATCTCTATACCATCATTCACCCAGTGCAACCGCAATCGTTCGAGCAAATCCACTCTCACATTGATGAGTTTTTTGTACGTCAGGGAGATAGCGCTGTCCGGCATGTAGCCGTCCAGTACCCGATCCTCCAGGGGTGATGACTCAGGGATCGCATCTCCTTCCGAAATGTGAGAGGAGAGGGCATGACTAAGCTGGGCGTGTCGGAGATATTCCGTCGACGCCAGCTGGAACTCAGACTGTAGCATTGCAAACGACTTGATCCTCCCCCTCGCCATCATGTCCCCAACCTTAGATATCCCAATGGTGTCCCACCGGTCAAAACCCTTAGTTTTCCACAGCTGTCCCAGCATGTCTGAGTCATATAGGGGGGTGGCCAAGGTAATCCTATCTTTCCAGCCCAGGGTGTCAGTGACAGCGCGCCATATATGCACCATCGTTTTTGTGGGGCACGTCAGCTTCCGGTCCAAGGACCTGGAGTATAAGGCTCTATAATAGTTCCCGTCGTTCACGAGCCACCGATCCATGGCGTAGCCCGGGCTGGCCGCTGGGCCATAGAGGCCGTGGTTGATGGCCACAAGCTGGGACGCCCAGTAATAGCGTCGCATATCCGGCAGGGCTATACCCCCGTCGTAGCACGGGATGGTCAGCTTGAGCAAAGAGATTCGTGGCCTCCCATCCCACAACAGTGCTCGCTGCAGGGATTCGATCTCTCCAAAGTATTTGGCCGGGACCGGATCCTGGGTGTTTTGCAAAGCGTAGAGGAAGCGAGGTAGCGCCATCATTTTGAATAAAGCAGCTCTGCCCATTAGGGAGATCGGTAGTTTCTTCCATCCCTCAACATCCCTGCGTAAACGCGCCAGCGGTGGTAGAAGGTTGTGTGAGTATCGAGCTCGGGGGTCGCGCGACACGTAAATGCCCAGGTATCGAAAGCCCTGCTGGGCTATCTGTATTGAGCACCCACGGGGGAGGCGCGGAGTGTCCCCACACAACGTGTATAGTGAGGATTTAGACCAGTTGATCACCAAGCCGGAATGCGTCCCGAAGGTACCCAGTAGGTCAAAAACCACAATAAGCGAGCGGCAAGGAGAGGTGAGATACAAGAGGATGTCGTCCGCGTAAAGCGACACTCGGTCCTCAAAGCCAGGTGACCACGTAATCCCGGATACATCAGGGTGTGTCCTGATCCAGGCCGCCAGGGGTTCCAGTGCCAGGGCGAACAGGAGCGGCGAGAGCGGACAACCTTGCCTGGTGCCCCTGTGTAGCGCAAAGGAGGCCGACAGCCGACCATTGACGGCCACATTAGCCAACGGTGCGGAATACAGCAGTCGGACCCATCCGATGTAAGTGGGCCCGAACCCCAATTTGGCTAGGACTGCCCACAGGTAATTCCACTCCAGCGAGTCGAAAGCCATAGTGGCGTCAAGAGAGGCGAGAACTGCAGGTTCACGAAGCAGGTGAGCACGTGCCATGACCGCGTGAAGCCGCCTCAAGTTGAGCGCCGTGTTCCGGTGCGGTATGAAGCCGGACTGGTCCGGGTGAACCAAGTCCGTAATCACACCCACCAGCCGGTTGGCCAACAATTTGGCCAGGATCTTGGGTTCGGCGTTCAGAAGTGAGATGGGTCTATAGGACCGGCACAGATCACGTGGTTTTCCTTCCTTGTGGATCACCACAATGGTGGCGAGTCTCTGGTCGAGGGGGAGTTCCCCCGTCTCGCGGGCTTCAAGGAACATATTGAGCAATGGTGTAGCCAGCGCGTCGGCCTTGAGTTTATAAAGCTCGACCGGGATACCGTTGGGTCCCGGTGCTTTGCCGGAGCGCAGCGAGCGGATCGCCAGGGCCACCTCGTCCACAGACAGGGCTCGATCCATGTCATCTCGGTCAAGATCCGAGAGGCAGGGAAGGTCGATGTCCTCCAGAAAGGAGGCAGAGACAGACTCTGGGAGAGGAGTCGCGGAGGTATATACCCCTTCGAAGTACTCAGCGAAGGACCCAGCTATAGCCGCCGGGTCCGTCAGGGATAAACCATCCTCACCCACCAGCTCTGGGACCACCCGGGACGCCAGCTCCCGTCTATCCAGCCACGCCAAGAGCTTGCCCGCCTTATCACCCGAGTCGTATATCCTGCCCTGCTGTTCCCTGCTCAAGGCCTTCGCTGCGTCAGTGGTGGTCGCCCGGAGTTCGGACTGTTTAAGGGAGAGAGCGTGAATCAAATCGGGAGACGGGTCAAGCTCCAGTTGGGCGCTCAGGTCAGCGAGATCGGATTCCAGCCGCACCACGTCCGCATCCCGGCGGCGGCGAGCCTCCGCAATCAGGGAGAAGGCCTCGCCACGAAGCACAGTTTTAAAGGCCTCCCAAAGGGAGACAGCGGAGTCAACGGAACCAGTATTTTCGGCGAAGTACCGGTCCATAGCTTTAGTCAGGAGGGCCCTGGTCTTCGGATCGCGAAAGTACCACGGGTTAATGGGAGCCACTCGCAAAGACGCGGGTATCTGGAAATCAAAAGAGACCCAGACCGGGGAATGATCTGAAATGCCCCTAGCTAAGAGACGCGCGGTGGACACAGACTGCGCCTGGGCAGCCGGGGTGAGGACGTAGTCTATTCTAGAAAGGCTACCGTGGGCACCCGAGAGGAAAGTGTACTGCCGCTGGGTAGGATGTAACAATCGCCAGCAATCTACCATCCCCATGGAACTCAAAAAATCAGGCAGCCAAGACTGGGAAGGGCGGAGATCCCTGGATGGAAAGCGATCCAAGTCCCCGGCGACCACAGAGTTGAAGTCCCCACCCACCAGCAACAATCCCTCGGGGAGACCTAAAATGGCGCCTCCCAGGTCCCTGAAAGTAGTCTCCTGCAGCCCCGGGGGAACATAAACCGAAACCAAAACTAGCGTACGGCCCTCCCACTTGCCCACCAACGCCACGTATCTGCCTCTTTCATCAGCAAGTACAGACTCCACCTCCAACGGGAGGGACGTGCGCACCATGATGCCCACCCCTCTGGAACCCGAGGAGAACCCTGAATGTGCCACCATTTTGTATCCACGTCTATTCAAGGCCTTACAGGCATGCCCCACCAAGTGGGTCTCTTGTAGAAAAACCACATCAGGCGAGCAGCGCTTGAGCATCTGCAACACAACACCCCTCTTAATACGGTCCCCCAACCCGTTCACATTCCAGCTCAACAAATTAAGAGATTTACCCCCCATCATCAAGGACGATCCACGCCCCCTCCCCCACCCACAACGGCGCCCACAGCAATAACATTTCAGTCCAGTAGTTCCTCAGCCGGAACAAAGAGTAAAACAAAGAAAGAGTACGAAAAAACACACCCCAACTACCCACCACCCTGCACCCCTGCATTAGACTATAATCCACCCCAACTAGCAGTGTGCCTGTCGCCCCTTAACTAACCTACAAGAAGCCCACAGAGGAGAAAGGAGGCATCCTATCCCCCCCCCGTCATCCCCCATATTAATTACAAAACGAGTCAAAATAACTGCAGCAATGTCAAAAGCCGAAGCCCCTCACGGCAACCCAGCTCTCGGGAGACAAGGAACCAAGCAATCATTCCTGTGCTTCCGCGCCTCCGGTGGTCTCCTCCGTCTGGTCGGTCGGCTCATGTCGTTCCTGGGGCAGGGTATCAAGCCAGTGTCCCACCTCATCCGGGAAGTCAAAGAAGAAGGTCCGGTGGTCACGCTTGATGCGAAGCTTGGCAGGATAGAGCATGGAGTAACGCAGCCCCATTTCCCTCAGTCTCCGCTTCACCCCCGTAAAGCTCTGGCGCTTTTTCTGGACAGCCTGAGTGAAATCCGGGAAGAAGTTCACATCAGAGTTCTGGAAGCGGAGAGGGCCCGCGGTCCTCGATGCTTGCAGGATAGCGTCTCTGTCCCTGTAGTTGAACAGCCTCGCGATGATGGGGCGAGGGGGGGCACCCGATTTCGGCGGCCCACCCGGGATCCTGTGGGCCCGTTCCACCGAAAAGAACTTGCTCAGGCCCCCCGGTGCCAAGTTCTTAACCACCAGTTCTTCCACAAAGAGCTCAGTCGAGTCCTCCTCGGCCTTTTCCGGTACTCCGGTGATGCGAACGTTTTGGCGCCGCGCGCGACCCTCGAATTCGTCCAGTCGACGCGCCAGCATTCCATTAGCCATTTTCAGGTCGCGCACCTCCAACTGTATATCGGACACATCAGTGACCAGGCTGGAAGTCTTGAGGTCCAGCGATTTCACCCGGTCATTCGTTTTCCCGAGGTCGGTCCTGATGAGGTTTAACTCAATCTTCAGGGAGTCAACCTTGCTGGACAGTTCCTCGCGGAGTGTGTGCATCTCCGTCTTCACCCCCGTTATCGCTCCCATGACGTCCCGAAGTGTTATCTCGGAGTCGTCCGGTGATTCATCCCTTCTCGAGTCTTTAGTACGACCCGCCAGTACCGGTGATCCCTTAGACTGGGAGAATCGCTCCGGAATGGTGGACTGGGACTGGGACGGTTTCCTGTTGAGCCGCTGAGATTTGCCTGCGTCCGAGCCACCCTTGCCCGCCATATTGGCACTCTCGGGACGGGGGGACACCAGGGGCGAAAGGGCCCAGTGTAGTATGCCCAATGCACACGACGATAGCTCCAAAGTCCTGTGTTGAGGCCGCGCAGCAAGGCGCTCAAGGATCAGAAGCACCCATCGGGAAGACGGAGCGTAGGCAGGGAGGTACCATGTGGAGACACTGTTGCACCCCACCACGGTCGCCAGCGATGCGGGCGGAGCCTCCGGGATCCGTCGAGCTAACTGAGGCTAGGAATGTCTGATTTTCATTCCGAAAGCGGGTGCCGCCTCAGGACCGGCTTAGCAACCGATTCCCACAATCGTGGGACAGGATGGGTCACAGGATTATTGCGGAGGATCGGGAGGTCTTCGGAGCTCCGAGCTCACGCGGCCATCTTGGTTGGCAGCGAAGCTCCTCCCCGGAGGGCAGTGATTTGCGTTGAGAAGCACTTAACAGGGTCCCTACTTTGAAAGTAATATCCTCAAAAACCCTAAGAACTCCCCCGGGACGGGTATCGGGGGATATGCAGGAGGCAATCTCAGTAGCACACAAAATTTTCCCCTCACTATAAAATAGGTCAGGGTGTATCTGTGTCCACTTTATTGTACGTCTACCATCAGTAGATCTCATTCTGCCCGCTGCCTGAATCCTATTTTGGCTCAACAACCACCCCCTCCCAGAAATGCACAAACTGGGTTGGGATCACTAGAAACACTTTCAATAATTGCAAACCTTACTAAATGCCTATGTAAGCCGCTGGAGGTCAATATGTGGTCAATGAAGGAGCCCTTGTACCTACTTGTAAACGAGGGTACACACTGTTTACTTTGTGGGTGAGAAACTGTCATTGCTGGGATCAGATCAAAAGAGTCCAGCAAACTGCTCAGGGCATTTCCCTGTGCCGTATGCTCGAAATGAAAACCCTCCATCTTTGCCACCCCAAGTCCCCCATACAGACAACTGCTGGATCAACCCAGGGGTAGATATTAAAGTCTCCCATTACCATCAGATTATCAGTGACAGAGTCACGCATCTACTGTAGGAGGATTTGTAGCTGAGCAATTTTACACCCCCCTCTTGAGCCACAGAGTTATAAAAATTAATAATTCCCAAATCGTTCTTTCCCCTTTTCAAAATAATTGCTTGAAGATTTTGGTTAGTGTAGGAGGCTACCTTTATCTTACAGGGCAATGCCAATGCTGTAAATATAACTAAGCCACCGCTGGCTCTGCCATGTAATGATGGTGTTGCTGGGACATATTAGGCTTTATAACCCTCCAGGGATAGACTACAATCAACCAGCCAGGTCCACTGTAAAAAAATCACGGAGAACTGCCTGATAAACTGCAGCCAAATCGGGTCCCCGAGTTTCCCATCCAAACCTGCAATATTCTATGAGACGACTTTGTAAAGATCCTGAGTGGGATGAGTTCCCTGTGTTCCTCCCAATACAAGGTCCTTGCTTTGAGTTCTGACCCTCTCCGGCCCTTCCTCGCCCCTTAACACAATTTCTGATGTGGTGGTACATAGTTCCTCGAGCCTTTGTATTGGAGCTCCTACTGACGGGGACCTTGGCAATAGTCAATCACACTCTTCCAGCCTGGAAAGGGCTATGACCCTGTTAGAAAGTTCCAGCCGGGGGACCAACTGTTGCTCATCTTGGTGCCCTAAAACCCCCATTTGGAATAAAGAATTCATCCCTGGCACCCTGGTCGAACTTGTGGCCCTTCCGTTGCGAGACAAAATTGAATTCATCCGGCTTCTGGGAGCAATCTTGTAGAAGGAGCCTAGTGGGAGAGCTTTTATACAAAAGGCACTATTAGAAGAATTGAGATAGACTTCCTGAAGGATTCTATCCACAAGGTGGCTAGAATTAAAATTCACAATAATACAGTCACCATCTACATTTTTCCGTGAACTCCCTATCCACCCAACACGGCGCTCCATTAAAATGTTACGTTCCACCATGGATCCCAATTATGTATTACAAGATAGCCAATAGGTCACCTTATTTCTAAGTTTGGGAGAAATTTTCCTGAGATCCATGGTGGAGTGGCGGGACATTTGTCAAAATCACTACCAGGGGCGTAGATTGTGGTGGAAGATCAACAACTGCTGGATTCTGGGTTCCCAATGTGGGGGCAAAAGTCTGGGATCCCTGATAATCGGCTAATATTCTCTCTGTTCCCTGTGTAGCCTTGCCCTGCCCGATGTGAGATTCGGCCCTAATGCTATTAGGTCCCTTGCTCCCTACCTGAATCTATTACAGCCACATTTGCACTACGAGACTGGGTACTGGGTGGAGGTTGAGGGGCTGCCACTGCTGCAGGTGGGGGGATAAGACACAACGTCATGGTACTTGTATTTGAAATCCTGGGTACGGGATTAGAATTAAGTCTAGGTGTAATCAATGAAGACTTATTTAAATCTATCAGGGTTTTCTCAATAAGGTCCAATTTCCCCATGATGGGACTCAGCCTTTCATCCAGCTTGCTGCTCATGATAGATTTGCATGATTCCAGCATGTCCTTGTTAGTTATATTATCCAGTTGTCCTGCAGCCACCTTAATTTTGGTTGCAGATTTAAGAGGTATGTTTGGTTAGATTTTTTTAACCAGCCTTGCTATTGGTTTGGACTTCTTTTCAGTGTTCCCACTTGGTCTGGTGACCTCGTTGATATTTCCCGTTGGGCCCGTAATACAGGGGGCTATCCGGCACACCTGGTCCCCATTACCATCAGTTACCGCCGATTCCAACTGGGGATCTAAACCTCCGTTCACCTTATTCGCTATGATTACAGTTGGGGAGAGTACTCTGCGACAAGGGGAACCCTGCAGAAGAGATACATCACCATTGGGCTGGGAATTATCAGCCAGACCAGAGGATGATAGGGAACACAATGGATCGATAACAGTTTCCCTGGGTACTGAAATGGACCCACCCATCTGCAGTAATGCACCTCTTACGGGGGATCTGGACAAACGCCTATTGACCAGTTCAATTTCCCTATCAATCACAGAGGCTGCTCTCATCAAAAAATCGTCCATATTTGTCACATTGGCCCTAGTAGCAACCGGCGTCCCCTCCTGACTGGTGTGAACCTTCCTTCCCCCCATGATGGGTACTCAAGTTTTACACCCCACACCCACTGAAAACACCTCCACACTCGTGTAATACCTGGCCCCCCTGGGATATAGCAAAACACCACTAAGTAAACAAATGGCCCACAATACAGTTCAGAAAACAACCCTCATGATGGGTCGGCTACACAATAGTCCAGTCAAAGTTTGTCTCACCGTAAGGTTATTTACAAGTTGGAGACACGAGGGTGGCCACGGCCCGGCATTATCCGGCCTTTGACGGGCGCGGACGGGCGCGGACGGGCCCGCCATTCGCCCGGGCTTTGCCCAGGCTGCGTCCGCGCGCGTCCCACGCTGCAGGAGCCCCAATGCGCTTAAAAGCGCTGCCTGGCTCTTCCACCGTGACGCGTGATCATGCGCCACACGGGGGAGCTGGGAATTGGAGTCCGTGGCAGGTATGGGGCCGGAGCAGCAAGTCCGATGGCAGGAACGGTAGCAGCTGGTCTAATGTCTGGTGCGGGCAGCAAAGCAGACAGGCGGCAAGGTAAACAAAAGGTTGTCCCTTCACTGTCTTGCAATCTTCTTTGAACTTGCCATTATTTGTATTTCTTTTGGGCTTTGTGTTTTAGGAAAATTTCTTTGACACTTTAAAGGTTATAGGGAGGCCATGAGCTCCTGATAGCACACTACCCATGTACAATGTTAGTTTATTTTATACTTCAACTTGGCGAGCAGCTCGACTGTGTCTGAACTGTTTTGCCACTCGATGATGGTTAATTCCATGTTTTTGCTCCATCTTATCTTTATTGGCCACCGCATTCCCATTTACTACTTGGGTTGTGGCTTTTTTAGTTTAGTTAGAGATGTTTTCCTTTAAAGTCCGGTGATAATGCACTGCCAGCACTTTCCACTTGTTTCTTGGATTTACAAATCTCGTCCAGTCCTCCTATTCGACAAGGGCGCATTCAATATCGTTTTGTGCCTTTCTTGGATTGGTTGTTGGGATCATGAGGTCTGTATTGTCATATGAGTTTCAGGCCAAAGTCTTTGCTGCAAACATTTTGCAACATTTTGCCTTTGGTGTCATGTTTAGAGATTTGGTGTCATGTTTAGTGATTTCATGCCAAATAGACGGAATGGCAAAAGCTGACTTTATTACTATATTATTCTCTACGTCAAATCCCCATTCCCCATTTTGCAGTTGAAATCTCCACATACAATGATTGGTTTTGACTTAGCAGCGCGCAGTGATGCTTTGCTGATACAAGTGAGCAGGTTTATAAAGTCATCTAGTTTCTGTGGTTGTACAAAAAACGTTTATTAGATGTAGTATGAACTTATTTAATATTGTGATGTCACACATCGGTATGTTCTCATGTAGAACGGCCCATGCTTTAAATTCTGCATAATTTTTCAGAAAGATATTTGGAGGCCTCTGCTGTTTCCTGTGGCTTGCAGGCACTTTGAGCATTTTGATTGGTTTATGTAGCCCAGAAATTCCCATTCTGAGATTAGCTAAGTTTCTTGTAAGGCTAGGATTTCGTAGCTTGTTAGGAATTTTATCACATTGTTAGCCCTGAGTTTTTGGGGGATGTCAGCAAAATTCCATGAAAAAGGTGTGTTTTTTCCCCCCCATTTCCACAGCTCACTGTCTGTTTTACAGGAGTACGGTTCTCGTCAATCTTGATTTGATAAGTTTGGTAACACTAGTATTGAGCATGAATTTTGTTTTGATGTGAACATCTAGCTGCTATTTCCTTCCCCTTAATCATTGGATTTGAGATATGTGGGTTTCCAGTAACTGCTGTTATAACGGTCTTTATCGAGTTCCATTTTGTGATTTTCCATGGAGATGTTTCCGACGTCTTGTTTTTTTTTCTGTCCTTATCCCACATCCTACAATCATGTTTAGTTGGATCATCAGTAATATGCCCTGCTAGCCTTAAATGTGTTGTTTTGTGGCCTCTTCCAATTTTTATCTTGCTCTAAGTAAATGTGTTAGTAAGTGGGGCTGATTTTATCATGAATTCAATCAAGTTGGATATTCAAATGCCCACGAGGATCTCATTTAACCGGTGCTTTTGTTATATCATTTCACCAGTTACTGTTCGTTCATTTGGAGTGTCCTGTCCACTACTTTCTCAGTTAGACATTTGTATTTTTGAGTAAGAGTTTTCCTTCCTTTACTAGACATGTTTGTATGTTAAATATAATGGTTTTGTTGATCTTCCAGCAACTTGTTAATTGAGCCATCTTCTCTTCTCTGATATGTATTAGCGTACATTGTCTAGTTCCTGGCCTTTCTGGCCATTGTGAAAGATCCACTGAATTGCTGACATGGACCTCTGCCGCAGGCTCATTTCTTGATTTTTCATTAGAAGCCTCGTCTTATAAGACCCCCATTATCTTTCTGACGTGCTGATCAAAATATGGCTCAGAAAGTTTGTGCCATTCTAGTTTTTGTTGTAAGTCCTTCTTGAATGGATTTCTTTTTTCCCCTATGTCTGTTTGTCCAGTCTATTGGGGTTATCATTTGTTTTGCATGATATATTCAATGTGCAATTTCTATTCTATTCTAAGTATTCATGGATCTCTTAGTACCTCCACAATACAACATCGTCAGGCTAGACAGACCAAGGAATGCGGGAGGAGGCATAGCTTGCATTCACCGGTCAGAGATCGAGGTCTGCCAATTCCAATCTGACCCCTTAGAATCCTGTGAATACCTTGGTATTAATGTGAGAACACCAAAGAATCAAAGCTGCAAACTGCATGCATTCTACCACCCACCAGGAGAGAACGCAAAGTTCACAGAACAATTGATGGAGATCATAACGACCAACTCTAACCCGAACGCCAATAATATATTCCTAGGCGATTTTAACCTCCATTGGAATGACGACAGTGATAAACTGGTAAACTCGCTTAAAGACTTCCTCAGTGAGCTAAAACTGGTACAAACTTGCAACCAACCCACTCACTCACAAGGAGCGACCTTAGACTGGATTATCTCAAGAGAGAATGAGGCATCTATCCTTGCCATAGACCCATGTGACTGGTCTGACCATCACACCATAACATTCACGATACCGACAATGACAAAGGGCAGGACCGTGCAACCACTCAAGCTCAAGAAACTGATCCGAGACACTAAAGAGGCTAATACTGAACTACTGGTTGAAAGGTGTGAGAAGGACCTGAAACCACCCAACAATAAGCGAAATGTTAATGAGCTGACTGATCACTACATAACCTCGATCGGCAATATCGTCGATGATACCATGCCCCTAAAACTGAAAAAAGTATCAGAGAAACCAAAAAATCCTTGGTTTAATGAATCATTGAATGAGGACAGGCGCAAACTGAGAATGGCCGAAAGGAGGTGGAGACAACATCCCTCCTCACCGGAGCTGAAAACACTCAGGAAAACAAGAAAAGAATACAACAAAAAAATAATCAACACCAAAAAAGAATTTTTCAGAGCTGAATTGGACAGTGCCATAAACAGACCACGAAAACTCTTTGAGATGTTAAAACAGCAGTCAAATAAAATAGCCAAAACGGTTCTAGAGAATACAAAAACCCCCATAAGCTGCGAAGAATTCTCCGCATTTTTCACGGAAAAATCTAAATTGCTTGAAGTTGAACTCACAACTGCAGCAACTAACCTTAGGGCACTGCCTCCACCTAAAAATGAAACCAATATCTCACCAGAGAGGCTCCAAACTAAAAACAAGGCAAAATGGGACACATTTGAATTATACGACCAAGAAAAGATCGCCAGAACGCTGGCGGAGATTAGACCGAACAACCACTATCAAGACCCGCTACCAGGAAAGTGTGTAAGAGAAGTCAGCCACACTCTAGTGCCAATCTGGACCGAGATAATAAACGCCTCACTTGCACAAGGAACCCTCCCTGACTGCCTAAAAACAGGGCAGGTGATGCCCATCCTCAAAAAACCGACAGCTGATGCATCAGACCCGAACAACTATCGACCAGTGACCAACATCCCTCTACTGGCTAAACTCATTGAGAAATGCGTGCAGGGCCAACTAAGTCAACACATCACTAAATTCTCGCTACTGGACGATTGCCAATCAGGATTCAGAACAGGGCACAGTACTGAAACTGCGATCCTGCATATTGTTGATGACGCCCTACAAGCCCTAGACCGAAATCAAACTTGCCTACTGATCCTACTAGACCTATCATCAGCATTTGACACGGTAAAGCACGAAGTGCTTATGACCAGACTACAAGACAGGATGGGTTTGTCTGGAAACGTGCTGAAATGGTTTAATTCTTTCCTACAAAACAGGACTCAGCGTTTCCTGGTTAACCAAGCAATCTCTTCCCCGAGCCCCAACGCAATCGGGGTCCCACAAGGCTCAACGCTATCTCCAGATCTATTCAACTTATATGTAGAACCTCTCACGGAGATCCTTCAAGAATCTCAGGTATCCTATCATATGTATGCAGACGACACGCAACTATACATAAAGATCGCCTCCCTTGAGGACATTGACTTAATGAACAAGACACTAAGGAGAGCTTTGCAATGGTTAACAATGAACCATCTGAAGCTAAACGCCCAGAAAACAGAATTCCTGCTAATCTCACCGACAAGGAGCCAATCTGAAGTTAAAGAATGGATTAAACTGGTGACAGCGCTAAACTGCACCCCGACTCTAGTTAACTCAGCCAAATCGCTAGGAATTACACTAGATGAAAACCTCGACATGAAAAACCATATTAGCTCAATGGCCAAGAGCGCCCGCTTCCACCTGAATTACTTAAGAAAACTGAAACCCTTTATCTCTGAAACAGATCTAAAACTGGCTATCCAATCACTAGTCATCTCGAGGATCGAATACGGCTGCACCACATTAGCGGGCCTACCGAAAACCTCCACAGCACCACTAAAAGCCTGCCTCAACGCAGCGGCGAGACTCATTACGGGAACGAAGAAATTCGACCACATATCTCCTCACCTGAAAGCACTAAACTGGCTACCTTACGAGGCGAGAATCCAAATGAAGATGGCCTGTATTACGCACAAAGCGGTTCACTACAACACGCCTAGATACCTAGCCAAGAAACTTAAGCTCTCAGGAGGTAATAGAACAACTCGAAGCGCTAAAGATCTACTATTACGACCAGCCTTTTTCCACAAGAGAAAGACCTACAACCGAGCATTCTCCGGAGCTGCCCCCAGAATCTGGAACTCACTACCTCCTAACATCAGGAAGATTCAAAATACAGTAACATTCAAACGAGAACTGAAGAGCCACTTGATGAGTAAATACCCTACTTAGAGAAACCTTCGGATCACTGGGATGATCACTTTCACTAACTGAGGGCTGTCCTCTCCATGGAAAATTGGAAGATCTGTATCTGAGAAGGAGCTGATGCCGGGCTCAAGCCGAGACCGGACACATTACTGCTACCTCATACACGTGTGAACTTTTAAATATATCTCACGGTCAGACTATATAACTTCTACCTCACTTGATTTATTTATACATATATGTGTGAATTTATAACTATAGCTCTTAGTCATTCTATATAACCTCTACCTCACTTGATTTATTTATACATATTATCCTTTGATATGCACTGGAACGCCTTATAACCCTACCTCAATGATCATGGTTTGTTAGCACGATACAAGTCAAGCCGTGCTCGCCATATAACGCTAATTGCACAGTCTCTATGAATATATATATCTAATTTCATCCATGCAGTATACTGCCTTCTACCTCATTATTCTTCTGTGATTAGTACTGCTACAATAATGTCTATATGCAATTCTATTCTGTTAAGCGCTCTGATACCCACGGGTCTTGTTCGCGCTATACAAAACAATATAAATAAATAAATAAAATAAATAAATAAATGGTCTTTCTTTCCATTCTTCCAATTAGGTCTGATTCATTTTGTGTTGTCCTCACAGCTTTGACTCTGCCATAACTTACATTAGGTTACTTACTACTTCGTTTAGTTTTGTCAATGTTGAAATCAGATCTGAGCATGTACAGTAGGATACCTCTGTATGAGGGTCCTGTTTATTTATTATTCACTCAGTTTCATTTTCAGGCCTGTCCCTTTGTTATACTGAGGTCCATGTTGTTCCTATGTTTTGTTCTGAAGTTTACAATTTGCTTCTTCTGTAGTACAATTTGTTTCAACAGTGTAGACCACAATTTTCTACCTTGTATTCCTTTTTAAGCTGCTCCTTGGTCCCTTTTTCTAGCTCTTCATTTTGGAAATGGAGATACAAAGTCGTTTTTGTGTTAAAGTCAAAGTCAAAAGAGTTTATTGTTTTTGATTATTTAAAATCTTTACAAAAACACAATAGAAAAATAATCCTTAAAATTTTCAAACAATTTGTAATTCATATTACATAAAATTATTATCTAGATTACATTGCCCATTACCGTGTGTTTAAAATCATGAATTTCATTTGGTGGGCTTATTTTGTATAACGCGAGGGCTAATGTTCCATAAAAGTTGTTAGCTAGCCATTTTAATTAAATCCTTCGTTCTAGCCCGTTATTAACCTGTTTTCCATCCTTGATAAAATTTTCTGTCAGGCATTGAGGTTACTGTTTCCAACATTACTTGTTTCCCCTAGTTCAGCTTGTCGTAGGAGAGATTGTACTTTTCTCATATATTTAACCCCCTACAAGCCAAAATGGGTGACGATCCCTCCAGCCATCGAATTACAGCTTGCCTGCATGTGCGAATGTTCAATTTATTAAAAATGTCCTTTAAAAGCAATCTCCTTAGATCCATGAGAGCCGGGCATACACATAACAGGTGGGGTAATGATTATTTTTGGTACCCACATAGGCGACAATGAAGATCAGTATAAACGCCTTTCCAAGATGGTTGTAGATCTTTCGAAAGGTGTAGGCCCAACCGATATTCTATATATCTTTTCTTTAGTACCATATTAAAGTGACTTTCTAAGTATGCCTGTGGTTTTGTCACGGAATATGAATTGATCACTGTCCACCCATGTCTACGCTTTGAAATTGCCGATTTGTCTTCCAAAAAGGATTTTCATTTGGCAGCATTATTTGTTATTTTATCAAAGCTGGCTCTGTCTCGAATGGTATCCCATGTTGATTGAATTTCTAACTCCCTCAAGGATATGATCAGATAATCTCCCCATCCACTTGAAGTGGGTTGATATAACTGGTTTTCAATTTCTTTCCAACACAGGCTGTCTAGTGTGCCATGTCCTGACAGGCGCATTTTGTGGCACAGTTTCACAAAACTACTCTTGCCACAAAACTCTGGTTCCGCAACCCAAATTCCAGTCGAACCTGAGCCGGCGAAGCTGACTTTGGGAGGTTAAAAACTGCTTTGTATACCTTTGTTTGGAGATTGTTTAACAACCCCGCCTCTTTGCCACACCAGGTGACCACAGCGTATGACAAAGTGGGTAACGTCTGTGATGCCATCACCTTTAAAAGATGCGTATAGTTTGGACAATCCAATTTTTTGTATAGTAACCTGAATGCAAAGATCAAGGAGTGTGTTTTCGCCTTTAGGTCCAATTTACGTTCTTTGTGGCTCAGTCCTCGCCCCAATTTTAGACCCAAATATGTATAAGACGCTTTTATTAGTGATCCTTTTGCATACCATTTAAAGTTTGATTTTCTGTGGACTGCTAAGCATACCACCTTAGTTTTCTCCTGGTTCAATTCCAAACCTTCGTGCTCTAGGTAAATAACGAGGTTGTTAATCATTCTTTGAAGCCCTATGTTTGGCTCAGCACCACAATATCATCAGCGTATTGTAATAACGGAATTGGAGTATTTGCCAGGTTCGGAGGATGACCTTCCCCTACCTGCATGTGTTTAACCATATCTGCCATGTATAGGTTAAATAAGCTAGGGGCCAAGACTCAGCCTTGTTTTAAACCCTGTTGCGTGCTGATTTCGGCAGTGATACTGCGACCATCTCCCAGTTTTCCCTTTTCCCAGGTGACACTGTACAAGCCTGTTATTGCTTCCAGTATTTTTCTCGTCAGCCCCCATGATCTTAACTTTTCCCATAATCGATTTCGATTCACCCTGTCGAAAGCTGCTTTCAGATCTATAAAGCATGCAAACAGGTTGGTCTTCTTTTTTTCTTCTTTTTCCTTTAGGAGCACCAAGGTTGTCAAGTTTGTTAATGTACCTGTCCCTGGCCTGAAACCTGTTTGGAATATAGGAATTATGTTTGTTTCCTCCATCCAATCTTGGAGGTGGATCAGTAAACATGATCCGCATAGTTTCGCCTCCAAGTCGATCAGCGATATCAGCCTATAATTTCCGGGTTCATTATGATCACCCTGCTTGAAAATCGGATGTATAATGTTCCCTTTCCAGGATTTGGCATTTTATTTTGAATATAAATCTGATTGAAAATAGGTGTTAAGTATTCCGCCCAAAACTCAGGTGAGTGTTTGAAAAGGGCATTCGGAAGCCCATTTGGGCCTGCCGCACCCTCTGTTTTCAGGCGTTTTATTATTCCCTTCAGCTGTTTAATATTTATCAGGATGTCTGGATCTGGTGCGTTGTATGTTGTTATTTCCTCTGGATAAACAGGTTCTGGCAAGGGCGCATACTCATTACAAGTATCTTCTTTGGGCCAAATCTCTTTACTTTGCCATGGCATGTTATTATCTTCCAGCAGGTTATCCTCTTTTTTACGAAATGTATTTGCAAATTCCTTGTTTTTGGCACATATTTCACATTCTTTTTTAATGTGCCTTTTTTGGTCATACTCCCTGCCAATAAACATTTGTCGAACATACTAAATCCAGTTGTTTTCTCCAATTCCTGCCTCTTGTCTTAATTGGTTGCCCTTTGTCAATTTATTAATAGTACCCCAGAATGTCCGACCATTTGGGTTTTTGCTGGCCAGTAGTAGTTTTGCCCAGATATCTTCTTGGTTTAATTTTTTTGCTTTACCCAGCATCCTCTTATAATTTTTTCGTAGGGCCCTTACTTTCATCACATCTATTTTCTTTCCCATTTTTTCCACTGTGGCTTGCCTTCGGACTTCACGTGAGATCTTCCTTTTTTCCTCCCGCAGGCTGAGGTTAAACCATGGCTTCTTCCCATTATCCATTTTTCTTTTTTTCGAATTAGTAACAGGAAAATTACTTGTTAAAACGTCACAGAGATGTTCCCAAGTCTTTGTGAGGTCTTCTTTATATAGGGTTTTAATTAAAAGCAGATGTTCTTTAAATTTATCCAATATTGGTTTTATATCCTTTCCAACCCATTTCAATTTCCGTGCGTTGAAATTTTCGGTATGGTGATTCAAGGTGTTAATTTTTTCGGTTTTATCAATAGCAATGTTGATTTTTGTGATTAGTGGGAAGTGGTCGCTTTCTGTACGTTGACTGACCTCGAATGCGATTACTTTCGGAACCAGATTGCTACTGATTATAGTAAAGTCTATTGTCGATTGCCTTTTGCCTCTTAAAAAAGTTACAGCTACAGGGCTATCCCCGTTCATGTTCCCATTCAAAATTGTCAGGCACAAATTTCCAAGTTCTCGAATTATATGTTTGTCCTTTACTAAATTGCTGTTAAAATCTCCAGAGATGATCAAGGAATAGAGTTCGTGTGATTTTTGGAATGCTTGGATCAGGGTCATCAGTGTTGTGATTTTTTCCTTCTTCAGTTTTTTATCCGGGTGAACATAAACGTTGAGCACTAATAAATTATGATTAAGTGAGTTAAAATCGGATTTCCCTGTGAGTTTTGTGGCTTGCAGCCAATTAACCCCAGCGTATATTTCTTCCACTTGCCATCCATACTTTTGAGCAATGTATGTTGTTAGACCTCCTCTTGGGTGCCCGAAATTTGAGAATCTTTCTGCTAACAAATGGAGCTCTATATAACCGGGGATTGATACTGGGTTCAGTTTCCAAGTAATTCATGTTGTTCCAAGAATTTTGTTGTTTCGTGGTCAGTCTCCATATTATTGAAGCCATGAACATTCCATGAACAAATGCAGATTTTATGCAAGTTCTCCACCCTGTGCTCATCCCTAATTCTTTGAATGTTTCCCGTTTTATGCACATTACCATGTGTTTTCTGATTCTGGGATTCTATTTCCTCGTTTGACCTTACCTGTATATTAGGAACACTTATTGCTTAAGGCGGTAGGAACCCAGGACCAATCAATGCTTTTATCCAGCCTGGTATCTCGTTCCTCTGAGCTTGCCAAACTCTTCACACTTGATGATTTTTTTTTGAGGAGTTACAGAGCACGCATTCTTTAAACATGACTTCTGGATAATTCCTTTTTTTTTAAAATTTGTTTTTATTGCAGAATTAGAAACCATTGCATATAATAAATCAACCAGCACACTCATGGTGTCCCCCCGCATGGATCAAGTAAACCATAGGTCGTACACAGCCATTCAGCCCGTATCCCGGAGGCCGGGCGGCGTAGTAATCCAAACTTCCAGCAAGAACATCACAGTGAGCATCCCTGAGGGACAATTGGTCAATAACCGCTGTGTGTATCTGCATTTTACCCCCCTAAACACCTAACCCTCCCCCAACACCGTCTAGCCTACCCTAACATTCCGGTCACATAGGCGATATGGGCCATGTTCCTAACGCTACTATGGGTCTCGCTACAGATCAATTAATACCTCTACACTCATAAGCCTCATGGAGCCCGCATACACAAGCAATTCAGTCGTCGTCCTCCACCATGGAATCACGCAATGCCTGGACTATCATCTCCCATGCTCTCGCCATTTCTAGGCTCTTTTCATTGTCAAGCTTGACTGCCTGTCTCATACGGAGCACACTCTCACATTCAGACCACCTCAGCAGTTCATTCACCCATCTCCTTACGGACGGTCCGTCCCTGGACTTCCAATGCCAAGTGATTTCCCTCTGCGCCAGTATCAGCCCCAGATCAATGAATTTACTCGTCACTTTAGTATTCTTCGTGTGTGGGAACCAGAGCAACAAACACGCCGCCATGTCAAAATCCACCTCCCGATCGGTCACTGAATTTAGGAGTTCCCCAACCTCGGCCCAATAAGTCCCCAGCTTCGGACAGCCCCATAACAAATGATCTAGATCAGCCTCCAGTGCCAGGCACCTCGGACATCTCGCCTCCTGCACCTGGAAATACCGTTTAATCTTCTCCGGGGTCAGTTATGCCCTGTGCAACACGTAAAAATGTACCTGCTGAAAGCGTGCGTTCCTAGTACCCTTCCACGTACGCTTAAGGATATGACCCCACACCGTGTCCGGAATGGGCCTACCTATGCTAAGTTCCCGCTTCGATTTCAGGCCTAGGAGCGGATCCAACCCCTCATGCAACATCCTATTATGGAGGCAGGTTACCGCTTTAAAGGTACCTGCGGCCATCACGACATACTGGCAAGCCATAGTCGTTTCCGGTTCAATGAGCCCCCCTCTCCAGTGCTTCTGCATTGCTGCCACCACAGCCGCGTGCAAGAGGAAACTCCCCCCCGGCAGCCCAAACTGTTCCTGCAGCGTCTGGAAGGGGACCAGCGTCCCATCGAGATACAGATCCCCCACCACCTGTAGTCCCAGCTCCTCCCACTCCAGTAGCGGAGACCAATCGCCCCCATGCGGCAGCGCAGTCAACATTCCCAACGGTACCTCCGGCGCATACGGGCGGGACGCCTTCGCTCTCTTCAAACTCCTTTGCCAGCACAACCTAAGCATCTTCTCCTCCATGGTGAGGCCTCGCAACTCCAGTCTCTGCTGCATGATAATATAAGCCAGGACATGACGTTGTATACTGTGCTCTCGTTCGTGTTCTGGCCCTCTAAATACCCTAGCCACGTGCTGCGTGAGAACCTGAAGCTGCGCGGCTAAGTAGTACAACTCAAAGTCGGGGACCGCCATCCCCCCCTCAAGCTTGGGTCGAAGCAAGGTGTTCAATGCCACCCTACGGCGACCGTGCCCCCAAAGGAAATCGATTATCATCGTCCGCAGGTCCCTAAAGATCCTCTGAGGGATCCAAATGGGCAGCGTGCGAAAGTAATAAAGTAGCCGTGGGAGCGCCACCATCTTCAGTAGAGCTACTCTTCCCAACACTGACAAAGGGAGGGAGGCCCAAAAGGCCATACAGCCTCTCAGTGCTCTTATACATCGCCCAATGTTACCCTCCAATAAGTTCACGACCCTGTGGTAGATTCGGACTACTAAATAAGTAAAGCAAGATGGCT
The DNA here is from genome assembly GCF_964263255.1 of Lissotriton vulgaris. Taxonomy (NCBI): domain Eukaryota; kingdom Metazoa; phylum Chordata; class Amphibia; order Caudata; family Salamandridae; genus Lissotriton; species Lissotriton vulgaris. The sequence goes on along the minus strand of NC_141687.1, from coordinate 1,323,217,706 downwards.
CCCAGACCACCCCTATATCACGAGAAGGACACGGCGTGTCTGCCCTGAGCGGAAAAATGCAAGTCTTCGTCCAGTTAACCTTGAAGCCCGACAACCGACCAAACTCGGACAACATATCCATCGCCCCCTCCAGAGCCCGCTCCGCGTCCGCCATATACAACAGCAAATCGTCTGCATACAGAGATATATAGTGCGACTGCCCGCCTCTTCCGATCCCCGCGTACATGACTCCTGACCTGGCGCGCGCTGCTAGCGGTTCCATCGCCAGTGCAAACAGCAATGGGGAGAGCGAACACCCCTGTCTCATCCCTCTACAAACAGGATAATCCGCAGATACCAGAGTGCCCAGGCGTACCCGCGCTGTAGCCGAAGAATACAACACCTTCGTCCATCTACGAAACCCCTCACCAATGCCAAACTTCGCCAGGACCTCTACTAAGTAGACCCACTCCAGACTATCAAAGGCTTTCTCAATATCCACAGATAGCACCGCCGGGTCCCCGTCCGCTTCCGTCGAGCCGTCCAATATCCCAATTAGACGACGAATATTAAGCGCCGTGTTCCTCGTAGGGATAAACCCCGCTTGGTCCCTGTGCACCAGCCTGGTCATATGCGGGGCCAACCTGGTGGCTAAAATACGGCTCAATATCTTGTAGTCCACTGTCAACATGGACAATGGCCTATATGACCTTACATCCGACGCCTCTCTGCCGGGTTTCAACAATGGCACTATCAACGCCTCCCTCATTGATCCGGGCAGACTCCCCAGCCTGTGAGCCTCTCCGTACACCACCAGTAATCTAGGCGCCAAACTATCAACGTACTTCTGATAGAATTCAATCGGCAGGCCATCTACCCCGGGCGTTTTGTTCCTCGCCATATGTTTAATGGCCGCCCTGATCTCGGCGAGCGTGATAGGTCCCCCCAAGTCCTTCGCATCATCGTCATCCAGCACCGGAAGCTGCATCGATTCCAAGTAATCACTGATCTCCCAGGCCTCCACCCCCAGTTGACTCTCATACAACTCAGCATAATAGGTCCGAAAACATTCCAGCACCGCCGTTTGCGAATAAACCATCTCCCCCAATGCATTTTTTATGCTCAAGATTGGGCAGCCTCTGAGTTCAGGATTAGCAAGCCTGGCCAGTAACGTGCCTACCTTATCCCTTTCAGCATGTGCCTTGATGGCATATTGTCGATAATCATAACTCCGCAGCCGTTCCGTTTCGGTAGCCACCACCTCCTTAGCTTCCAATAACCGGGCTTGTAAATCCGGTCGGTCCGGTCTACGCTGTTCCAGATCCCTCAACTTCTCTTCCGCCCTGGCAAGCGCATTCAACACCGACGTTCGGGCATTCGAAAACCTACCCATACACACTCCTCTCACCACCACTTTCATCGCGTCCCATTCAGTGGACCTACTAGTAGCTGTCCCCTCATTCTCATCAAAGTATTGGTCTATGCGCCGTTGGACCGCGTCACGAAACACTGAGTCCTCCAAGGTGTCGGGCCGAAGCCGCCATGTTGGAATCGCGGATCTCGCACGCTGCCATTGCACGTGCACCAACAAAGGATTATGATCCGAGATGGTCCTGGTCAGGTACTCCGTATGAGTGACCAATGTAGCTAGGGACCCACTGCACAGGACCGAATCGATCCTGACGTGTAGAGCATGTAGGGCCGAGAAAAAGGAATAATCCCTACTACCCTGGTGTTGCTCCCGCCACACATCCAGAAGTCCCCATCTTTCCTGCCAATCCTTCCTATGTGCAGCTAGTCTACGTACTGGGGAATCAACCAGTGGTGGGTGAGACCTATCCAATGCCACATCAGTGATCGAGTTAAAGTCCCCTCTCAGAAGCACAGGACCCGCCAAGAAAGAGGCCAGTGAGCACGATAGACCATCAAAGAAGCGGGCCTGGTCAACATTCGGAGCATATACACAGCACAAAACCACATCCCGGCCGTACAGCCTCCCCTCCACCGCCACATATCTACCCTCAGGATCCACCAACTGATTCAACATCTGGAACGGTACACCCGCTCGGACCCATATCAGGACCCCTCTAGCGAACGCGGAATAAGTGGTTCCAAAGACCTGACCTTGCCATCTCTTCTGTAACGCGGTGTATTCCTGTTTAGTTAAATGAGTCTCCTGCAACATTGCAATCTGGACCCCCCGCCTCACCAAATAAGCATGCACTTTGTGGCGTTTGACCATAGTTCGCAGTCCTCGGACATTCCATGTTAGGCATTTCAAGTTAGGTAACGTCCCCATGCCAAAGCTTAACGATCCAGTTCAGGTGCAGCCATTCATTACCCACATCGTAGCAGTCGACTCCCCCCAACAGAATCATAGAAAAAACTCCCCAAACCCCACTCCCCAGGACAGAGCCTACAAACCCAGTTTCAGCCCCGATCCAAACCTTGAACAAAACACACATCCGACTAATCTGTGGTCGCCACCACAGAAGGCCTTAAGGGCCCCGAGGGGGTGAGTTATCACCGACCACGGGCAGGCGGAGCCCGCGCCCCGCGCCTTCCATCCCGCAGTGCTGATGCCACACCCTGCCTGGCAGCCCTTCTAATAACAACTGAATACTTCCCTGCGAGAAGTACAGTGTCACAAGTCCCATATATGAGTCAGCCATTAAAGATCCCGTCGGACGTCTGTGGGGTGACCGCCGGGCCCTTCGAGCTCTCCGCCTCCGATAAGTCCTCTCCGGTCCTGCCGCCGTCCTCACCAGAGTCCGACACAAGCAGGTCACTCTCCTGTTGCGACCGTGTGATGCTCGCCGTCGCTGCCAGCGCCCCTCTTTTGTCCGCAGCCATTTGAGCCTCCCGTTTCGCTCTTTGAAGCTTGTTGCGGGAGCGGATCCGTTGGGATTTCCGGACCTGAAGCAGTTTAGGCCTCTCTCGCTGACTTTTGCCAGTCCTGTCCGTGCCGGCACGATACAATTTTAACCAGGACCACGCTTCATCAGGAGTCTGGAAAAATTGAGTGTTCCCATCCAGGATGACTCGCAGCTTAGCCGGGAAGAGCAATGAATACTGGATGCCCTCCTCCCTCAGCTCCTTTTTCACCGCCAGGAAGGACGCCCTGTTCTTCTGGACCGCCTGCGTATAATCCGGGAAAATCGTGACTCGGCTATTCTCCACCTCAAATGGGCCCAGTGCTCGAGCTTTCTGAATTAACAAGTCCCGATCTTTGTAATGGAGGAGCTTCACCACCATCGGTCTAGGGGGGCGGCCGAGCGCCGGTGGGCGAGCCGGCACCCTGTGCGCCCGTTCCAACGTGAAGAAGGGTGAGAGGCCCTCCGGCGCCACCACCGTCCGAAACCAGTTCTCCAAGTAGGCCTCCGCATCATCCCCTTCAATTTTCTCCGGCAGGCCTACGACCCGCACGTTGTTCCGTCGATTACGGCTCTCGGCATCCTCCGCACGTCTCTCCAGCGTGTCCAAACGGTTGAGGATGTCCGTAATCTTGTGTTCCACAGTCACCACCGCCGGTTTCAGGTCTAGAAGCAGCTGCTCATGGTCCTTTACTTTGTCCGCCAGCTTGGCATGATCCGCCCTCAGGAGACCCAGCCCCGTGGTGACCTGCGCAATGTCCTGCTGCAATGCCTCCTTAGTCGAGGTGATGGCCTCCAGGATAATATCCAGGCGTTGGTTCAGCCTCTGCTCCTGGTCCATCATCAGCGGGGAGGCCCGGGCCTCACCGACCTGGGATAGCGCGGTCGAATCCTCCCGGCCCTGCTCCGTGATGGCTGCCCCTCCCGCAGCCGCCATCTTAGGTACCTCTGTCGTCGTCACACGGACACACCCGATCTTCTCCAAAGCCCGGTAACCCCTGCCGGGGGACGTGCGCACCCACAGTTATTGTGATATAGTACCTCTACTGTACCGGCAACTCAAAGAACCAGGAGTGCCAGAGCCGCCCGCTTCACTGTCGCCAGGGCCGGGGGGAGGGGGAAGGGGGGAGGTATAAACGAGTGCGTTCAACTTGTACACCAGTCCAATGCTGACCTCCAGGCCCCCAGCTTTGCCCCACAGGTCCGTGCCAGCGTGCCCCCGTAACTCCAATCTTGCAGAAGGCGGGCCACCCCGCAGGCCGACGCCAGTCCTCCTCGATTTCGGTTCAGAGACCATCGACCCTCTCCGCCGCCATTTTCTTCGCACTCCGGTCAACACCTCAGGCTTCGTCTCTCAAGGTCTCGGTGGCACTAGCGGTCCCCCAAGAGCTCTCAGCCGCTCTCCAGCGGTTCCCCAACACCTCGCAGGCCAGTTGCGCCGATCAGGGGTCTCCCCGGGTGTAGTTTTCAGGAGAAATAGCGGGACCCTGCGCGGAGCTGCAAGCTCACGCCGCCATCCCGATCGGCGTCCAAGCCACGCCCCGACTTCTGGATAATTCCGACCTCATTTTCGTTTTTTAAGTTTGTGGTGATTTTTAAAAGGGGGAATGGATATTTTTTCTGTTTATGATGTCTCAGCACGATGCCCCAAGCATCAAATGTTGGGCTCATGGCATATATCCTATCTACTAAGGCCTTTGAAGACCAGGTGGTCAAAGACTCCTCGACATCGGGGTAGTTTGCATTGGTTTTAAACTCTACGGATAGCAGATCTTGTGATGATATTTGTTCTAGTTCCGGGATTTCTCGTTTTTGTGTTAAATTTTTCCTCCTTGCGATTCTCAATTCCTTTTATTTCAGTTAACAATTGTAATCTCATCTAATTTCTCTTGTTTTAACTCTTTGATATAATTTGGTATTATTGACATGAGTGCATTGATTTAATTCATTATACCCGATTTAATTGTTTCCTGTGTCTGTGAGACATTGGTTAAGTGTTTAGAGAATTTTAACCTTTCCTTTCTCCCCATGCTTGCTGCCACTACTCTTCCCAGGGCAGAGTTTGCCTTGTTGAATGTTTGTCCTCCGACCACGGGGTCTAAAATTAGTTTCACATTGTCTTTCAAACTGCATTAATTTGTTGTTCCCGTATTTCTTGTATCTCTTTGGTACTTTCCATGGTTAGTTTTTTCTGATTTGATTTCCTGGTTGCTGGTAAGTCCCCTGTAACCTTCACCTCCTGTCATTTTGTCATTTAAGTCCAGTTTCATCGATATTTTGACTCTCTGTTATTATGTCCCCGACCTTCATGTGATTTATGAAGCAAAAATTTTCCTTTTTAAGTTACCTATTTTAAGTAGATTTTTTCATGGAAACCTCAAGATTCAACTGTATATTATTGTTGAGTAAAGGCAGTGTTTTTTATTCTTGCTTCCCTTTCCCCTTCTAATATTCCTTCTGCCAGTTCTAGCCTTGTCTCTTCGGAATTCATTTTGATGTGTTTTATGCACAGCATAACCCCACTTCATTTGGGTGGGACTACCTGGGTAGGATCGTCTCCCTTTGACCAATATCTGGGTAGCTTGGTTTGAACTACTTGTTGTTTGGCAATCACTGCAAGGGTCGGACTGGAAACGCAAACTCGCCATGGCAATGAAGTCAAACCGGCCGCACGCTAGGAGGGAGGAGGGGCGGGGGGTCTGGTGAGAAACTCTGCAGGTGCTTTTGGTACAGAGGGCCGGTATTGAGCACTGCTGCAAAACCAGCCCCCTGTACCAAAAACACCCCCCACCGGTCCAAAACTGCCCCCCACCCCCTTCCGACCCACTGGGAAAATGCCTTGTGCCTACTACGGGCAGTCCGGCTCTGATGATTGCCTCCAGGGTATTGACAGGCACCTGTCCTTCCATTTGACTGGATTGACGTTTTGCCCTCCTGTGTGCTGTACACTATTGGAATGGTTTACAATACTTGCTGTATGCAAACTGTGCTGGCTATTTTGTGAAGCATCTTGTTCAGCTCCTGTTTTGTTTTCAATCACCATTGCATGGCTCATGGAAAAATTAAACAGGAGTAAACCCGTTATCCCAGTTGAGACTGGGTAAGCAATATAACAATAGAACAATGATTCAACTGGTATATCAAACAGGGGACTGTTCAAAATTGATATCAATCATAAAACACAGGAAAGGGACAAGGGAGACCAAAGCAAGGTGAGAAGGTTGTTATTTGCATGTAGAAGCACACATTTACAACTAAATTGTGGTAACCATAACAACCATATGTGCACTGGAAATGTTGAGTGAGTAAACGGCGCTGTGACACAAGTGATTGTGAAACAACGTAGGGCGGCGCGGAAATTATGTACAGTGGGGGTCAAACGAAAATATTTACAATACACAGGTACAATTTCATTGTTTGTAAAGAGACCCTTTGATTGCCAAAAATGGCGTTGTGGAGTCAACGGCGTTTCAACCTGTATAACTAAAGGTAATCATCAGGACGATGGTTACATGGTTCTTGAAATGTGCTCTGAGGTCACTGTCAGGGGCGAGAATCCAAGGAGTGTCCTCCGTTCGTCTACGAAGCGTCACCAGAAGGGCACAGCATTCAGGGTTGGAATTAGGCCTTGTGGAGGAATAATCAAAGGAGGTGGGCAGGTATTAAGCCGGGCTGGAAATCAATGGACCGGGCTGCAGGAATGAATCCAAGGTGAAGGAAGGTCAGTCAAGTTGTATCCAAGTAACCGGCATCAATCCGGGAGTGGGGAAGAATAAAGCGTTGTGGGCTGTTTGTGGGTGGTGGATGGGAGGACAGTCAATCTTGAGCAGGAAGCTGATTCCAGCATCAACAAGGTGCAATGCGACTGTGTCTATCCTAGGCCTCCTGGAGTATCAGCTCTTGTTCCTGTGTCCCCTAGGGGATAGCAGCCTACCAGGCTACAGGGAGAAAGCAAGCCACATCTGCTGCTACTCCATCCACTTAGGCTTCCCTATCACGTTAGATGCCTGGAATACTGATGGAAATCCCGCCTGCACAGAGAGTGGAAGTATATTGTCTGAATGTCTGTTACCAAAAGGTACAGATTGAGACACTGAAGTGAGAAGGATGGAGATAGGGCCACATCTGGAAGATGAATGTAGATTTTGTTAACAAGGGGTTGCTGATTAGTTCTTTCTTAGCACTGCCATTTGTTTGATAGTAAGGATGAGGGGTAGGACTGAAGATTCTGTTGTACAAGGGGAGAAAGTTCTAAGCAAAGGCCTGTCATTTTGTCTGTCCCTAATCACTGCTTCAAGAATGTTGTTGATGATAGCTAGATACAGAAACTCACACTTCATTGTGTTCATGTTGCGGGTGCTCCAGCTTAGAGACAGCCCAGTCTATCTGCTGTGAGACGCATTACTTTACACAAAGTTGTGTCCTGAGGGCATTTTGAGAAAGACACTTAAAACAGAACTACTCTAACTGGTTCTGCAGTTGGAGACCGTGGATCCCAATTTCCTGATGTGTATAAAGGTGGACTCCAAACATCCAGACTTTGTTCCAGTTCCTAGTTCTTCATGAACCAAGAAGTGAATGCTCGCCAGAGTACTTGTTGGACTGCTGAAGCACCAGGACTGGGGTCTGCCTAACAGTGAGCTTCCCAGAGATGAGAGGACATCACCTGAAGTCTACACTCTTTGCTGAATGAAATGTAGGGTTTTCCAACTGCCTTCTGTGAAAAGTAATCTGCACCTCATGAACCCAGTCATGCCGCTGCTGCTTACTGGGAGTCTCTCTTCAATAGGGTCATCTGTGCAGGAGAGAGCATGAGCGTAGGGAGGACCAGGTATGTTTTAAAGATTTTTTATCTTTTCCTCTCCCGCTCCCACTTTGCTCCTGCAGCCCTGCCGCTCCGCCACTGCATATTGGCAGCTGCCGCGAGTAAGGGAGGGGTGTACCGCTCACATGGGAATTGTGACCAGGGGTATAATCCTGATTTCTTCAATTGGATTGCATAGTATTTGTATTGCTGGGTGAGTAATGATTTTTTTTGTTTCAAAAAGACAAGCACTGGGTTGGATATCACGTTGTTGTCTCTGTTGGTTGTTTGTTGAGCTCTGAACTTGGGTTCCCAACACTAACTATAAGAAGTCTGTGACTCCTTGTCGTAGATATCGTCAAATACAGAAATAATTGTGCTTAGCCAAGTTTGCAGAGCCATAGTAGGACGGACCCCAGGACACCATTGCAAATGATCTCAACCACTACGTGGTTTAACACATGCTTTCCACCAATCCTGGGGAAGGGCAGGGGGACAGATATTTGTCCTTGAGCAAGATGCAGACAACAAATTCCCCTTTGTTGGACAAGGTGGGAGACAAACTCCCACAGCCTTGTGCATTGCTGGGGGGGTACATAAATCCCTGATCCCTTGGTATACCAGTACATAGAAAGGCCCATAGCATTGGGGCCCCTGTCAGCTGCCTCTCCTACTTGGCCAACAAAATTCTTGGGGCTTTGGAGGACCAGGGTAGATGACAGGTGATCTCGTGCCCAATTCAGAACTGAAAATAGAGTGTAGGGAATGCTTTCAGCCAATCCAGGCCTCATCCCCATAATACGAAGGTGAAGGGAACTAAGGACAGTGGAAAGCCACCATGTTACTCTGTAGCCCGCAGCAAGTTATAGCTATATACCCCATAGCCATAGAATAATAGGGTAGCTGCCTGGCCTTTATTTTTTTCTTTCACAGTATTCTAGTGCACTTGGCCAGGTTGAAAGCGGGGATTTAATAAGTATCCCTCAGGTGGCTTGACAATATACATGCTCCCTTGTCTTGGGCATTGGGGGAGGGGCAGGTTACAAAATTATCTCTATCCATCACCATTGCAGGGCGGATAGAGGCGTAGGTGTCTCTGCCCTTGGACAAAGTGCAGAGCAAAATGTGCAGAAGGAAACCAATTCTCCCTGTTCATCACAAGAGTGGGGGCACAGGAGGAAGGAGTATATCCCTGTTCTTGGGCTAGCTAGGGATGTAACAAATTCTATAGTTTTTGGGAAATGCAGGGAGGTACAACAAAACCTTCTGCCCTTGAGCAAGGTCAGAGCACCCAAGGCTATCCTCTGAGGTATTAAGAGAAACAATCTCTACCTGCCAGCTGCTGCAATGGGGTAACGTAGTCATTATTTTTTACCACCCTTGGGGAGGCACAACAAACTCCCCAGCACTTCCACAAAGCAAGGGTTTCAAGATACTGCACTGCCGTTTGGCATGGTGGGGCCACGCAATACACAACCCCCGGACCTTTTTTCCCAGATTTGTCCACTGCATAATGCTTATGAATGTAGCTTTCTTTTGGCTTTCTCGTCGTGCTGAGTCTTCTTTTTTATTGTATCCTCCCAATGATCACAAACGTTAGCACATAGTAAGTGTCTTTCTGTGCATGGGCCTAAAAAGGCATATTCAATGTAAACAATTTTCTTTATTCACAAATGGTCTGTTCCACTGAGTTGGAAACACGCCATGGTGCCTCCGCTCCTAAAAAGAACTCAACCACTTGAATGGACTGCTTACAAAGTATGTGGAGGCTCATAATCTTCTACATTTCTAGCAGTCAGGTTTCAACGATAAACACAGAACTGAATTCGCCCTCCTAGGAGTCGCTGATCATCTCAGATGACTCTTCGATGGGGGTGAAACAGCTGTGCTTATTAAATAGATCTTAGCGTGGCCTTTGATACTGTGTCCCACTCCATCTTGATGGAAAGACTGGCAACAATAGGTCTCAAAGGAACAATGCTGGCCTGTCTAATATCATTCCTAAAGGACTAGACGTTCCAAGTCTTTTCAGCCAATGCAAAGTAAGAGATGAGCGCTCTAACCTCTGTAGTACCCAGGGCTCGGAGTTAAGCCCAATGCTGTTTAATATTTACATCCGCCCACTGGCATATGTAGTAGATAGTTGTGATCTAACCATATTCTCCTATGCAGATGACACTCAAATCATCTTCTCCTTGTCAACCGCACAGGGTCATGCACCATCCGATCTTAATCTTGGCTTTTGTCACATTGCTTCTTGGATTTATAATAACTCCACAAGCTAAGAGGCGTTAAGACGGAGGTCATGATCCTGGGCAGGAATCCCCAACTCTTAGGCCCTCAGCATTGGCCGGAATCATTAGGGTCTCCCCTGCCCTGTCCTCTAAAGTTAAAAATGTGGGCTTTGTATTGTATGAGAATCTTTCCATGAAGCCGCAGGTGATCAAGGTTACTGCCACCTGTTTCATTGTGCTCAAGTGGCTTAAAAAGATCATCTGGATGATTCCTCAAACAGCCTAAAGGACTGTGGTCCAAACCCTAATCTTATCTAGATTGGAATATGATAACGTCTTGTACTTACGTATAGATCAAGCATCCACCTAACACCCACAGATAGTTCTGAATTCATTATTTTCGCAAGTGGACCCAATACATCCAAAAGCTTGTCTTGGCATTGTTTCAAGGAACGCTCTAGACCCTTGTGTGGGTCCCTTCCCATCTTGTACAAATATGTTATCAATTCTGTGTCAAGGTTAGGCATATAACAGACCTTGTTCTCTATCTGTGGCCTCAAACACTCAGCCTTTAAAACATTTCTAACCTCCTTTTCAAGAGGTTCCTTTTATCCATTCAATTATAAACTTGCTGACATGGTCCAATGGCCACCAATCCACACTTCTAGAATGCCTCAAGTCGTAAGGACTGAACATCTCTTCTCCTAATGGATCCTTTATGACTGTCTTACTTGTCGTAGCTACGTCATCTCCTAAATCATCATTTAAATTGTCATCCTGGTCCTCATCATTAATATACTCATTATAGACCTTTCATGAACCTTCTAAAACTGTGTCCTCAGTTTCCATTAAACAATCTTCATCTGATAGATTTTGCGTGCCGCCAAGGACACATTTTCTCTGCACCACCAACTCTAGTGATGGATTAACTCCATCCTTGCTTCTTTTATCCATGTGTTTTGTTTTCCTTTGTTTCTTTCCCCTTCTATTATCTTCTCCTTCTGAACTTGAACAAAAATCTTCCTCGGATCTACAATCCTTCCTTTTCTTTTCTAAAACAATCTCCACTAATTCTCTGACTGAAGCTTTCACCTCACTCAGTATTAATCTCCTCCAACTATCCTCACTAACTCTCCCTTCTACTACCTGTGTCTGAGCAACACTATCCTCAGTGGACATCTTGTCTTTCTCCTTTCCTTACAAATAATCTCACAAACCAAAGAAATCCAACATTATGTTCTACCTTATTAATTGATTAAACCTTATCCCAACCTTCTACTAGCAGCAGCTCGTTCTGATTTCCGTTAAATTGTTCCTTTCCAATGCAGATGACTGCCTAGCAATGATGCACTCTATCCTTTTCCTTTAATACGCCAGCGTATTTCCCTTCTTTAAAAACCAACTCTCCCCAAGGCAAGATGGCCGTCGTGATCTCACGAGATCAAGAGGAGCCAATCATGCCCTTCCTTCACTCCATTCCCTGGCGTGTATCTCTTTCTTTTTTTTTAACTTGACATGCTACGGGACCTTGTACAGAAGCACAAGCTCTGGAACGGGCTACTCTCTACCAAGATCGCGCTGCTTCACGCGTTCGGCCAATGGTCAGCATTTTGCCAAAATCCTACAAGAAAGTTTAGCAAATGGAAAAAACTAACTATGTAACTTGCCAGGACAAATAAAGGATTCTTATTAACATTGTATTTAAAACTACTCAATCAACACGTTTAATAAACCTTCCTTTCCACCACTAACACGTACTCTGCACATACAAAATACAGTATTCATTCAAAATCACACTGCTTCTGAAATTTAGAAGCTTCCAAACATCTCCAAATACTCTCACATTACATTACAAAAAGTACCGTAGACACATAACAAAAGGTACTTTTCTGATCAGGAGCAGCATTTAAAAGAGGAAGAGAGTTCCATGTTAGAGACTTTACTGTTTATTAAAATTCTAGTTCTGAATTGTTGCTTGGTTGGAAGATTCTTTGAAGGTGCTGCTGACAGTAGTGGCAATAGAAGATTGTGCATAATGGTAGCCTCCGGTCTTGTAATGAAATCTTTCCATGAAGCCGCAGGTGATCAAGGTTACTGCCACCTGTTCCGCTGTGCTCAAGTGGTTGAAAAAGATAATCTGGATGATTCCCCAAAAAGCCCAAAGGACTGTGGTCCAAACCCTAATCTTGTCTAGATTGGACTTTGATAACGTCTTGTACTTAGGTATATAGATCAAGCACCCATCTGACACCTACAGATAGTTCAGAATTCAGTGGCTAGACTCCTGAACAGGCTCCCAAAGCTCACCTCGGTCAATCACCTTCTGCAAGATATCCACTGGCTCACATTTTAAAAGCGCATCCAATTCAAAGATCAGTGCTACATCTTCAAACCATAGTTGTAGCAGGCCCACGCTACATAACAAGATCAACCCACAAGCACACTGAGATATCTGAACCTGGCCCTGTGCTCTGTGCAAAGATTTCGCTTGGCTGGCATTGGAGGGTGCTCCATCGTTGTTCTGGGTCCAAAACTGTGCAACTCGCTCCCTGAGAAACTGCACTTCCTTACTTGCCTTCCTTAAAGGGTTAAAGACCTGGCAGTTTTAAGCTGTTATTCTGCCATCTTCTCTTTTGCTCAGCGCCTGGAACCCCTTTTATGGGTAGCTGAGTGCTTTACAAGTTTATAAATAATATTAATAATAATAATAATGATAATAATAAATAACAATAAGAATTCGCAAAGGATTGTCCAAATTTTTCCAGTGATCGTGAACATCGATAGACAAATAAAGCATTAGCGCATGCGTACTGGACACATCGTTTTTCATGAAAAGTCAGAAATGTGTAGAGAAAAATCTACCCTGCCTAACAAATGCACCAAATGGAGCCAAGCAGAGCATGTTTGCAAAGGTGGGTGGACATTTATGCAGCGTTTTCAAGTCTTGCCGACCAGGCAGCACAAGCTCTGTGCTTGCAAAATGACCTATTGTCAGTTTACATAGGGCTTAGAGCCCGCCAATTATTACAGTTGATTTGCTTTATTGCCACTCTCATCTCTTTGAATTGTATTCAATAGTTTGTGTAGGTTGTCCTTCCTCCTCTTGTGTTTGTCCCTCCACTGGAGCATGGTCACATTATTTGTGCCCTTCCAATGCTTTATTTTCATGTACAACTTATTTTATTTTTGGTTAAGCTCTTAATAAGAGTGCATGTGTTTTCCAGCTGTCTCCCCTTACCTCTTCTGCTGCTCTATTTTCGCTGTGTGCTTCTCCTCTGCCCCATCAGTTATGAGCCCACCCATGTGTGCTTCTTCCCGTTTGCTTTCTTTCCCTTGTGTTTCACCACTCTGCTTTAGGTCGCTCTCTCATACACATGTCATGTAATTCTCCCCCCCTCCATCTTACTTCTGCCCATTCACTTTGTATTGTTTCCCTCCACCTGTGCTCTCCATGTTGCTTCACCCCACCCAGGCCCTCTGTGTTGCTTTCCACCCACTCCATCTGTGTTGCTTCTCCCAGCCCTTTAAAAAATACTTCCTCCAATTGGTAAATGAAAAAAAAGTGTCAGCGTCAATTTGTAGGACAGAGCATGCTTTGTGCGTGTGCCTATGAAGATGGCTTTGCCTGCTGCTTCATAGACTTTTAGATGTACAACATCTTGAATGCTGTACACCAAAAGCGAGACCTATTGGCTTTGCCAATACTTCTTTAAACTTTATTTTTTTTTCCCAAATGCCACATATCAGGATGTTTAAACATATTACCATATTGTAAATTACATGAAAACGAGAAACATTGGGAGCATTATTGAGATAAATATGGAAGCTTCTACAGTAGTCCACCTTTGATAGTGGTGAAGTTTGGCAACACGTTTTACCTTTCTCTCTCTAAGCTACATGGGATTCCTAACAAGCAACTGAAACTGGTGTCCTGAGTCCAGATATGGCGGTAGTCCAAATGTGTTCTACGTATGAGAAAACAGAGAGAGGAATAACCTATTTAAATTAGAAGGGACAGAGAGGTCTGTCACCCTAAACATATAACATCGCTAAATCTGGAAACCAGAGAGGATTGAAAACCAGAGCGCTATTAACAAAACATTGAAGCAGTGTTTCATTATTCAGTCGGAGCTTTACAACCCTCCTTTTGCACACTTCTTGTCAAGGCTTCCCCTTAGACTGCGGCTCCCTGCTTCACCTGGGTAAATGCTTAAACTTCATCTCCTGTTACTATCTTCAGACTGGCTTCAGGACCCGGGCACAGCTTCTTTTTTTTCTGGGCTCCTGCTTTTTCTGTCTCCTTTTCATAACCATTTGGCTCAGGTCATGGAACCTGTTGTGTTCTAATCTAGGACCCCGATCAATATTGTGACCTTATGCCCCTATACGGCTATAATCCATTCATACCCCTATAATGGCATAAACGATCAGAGCCATATTTTAGCCATATTTCAGAAACTCGCCTCTGCAGCTCATTACAGTACATGACACAGCAGAAGCACTATCTTAGATTCCTAGATTACACTCCGAGTTCTTCAACAAGATAAAACCCAGCAACCTGGGAAAACCCCGCTTGCAATGTTTTGATTAGTAATAGAACTCTAATGAGCACTGAAAGGACGATCACTTCCTAGTGACATCTTTATTGACGTCTTATGTCCAAAAACTTACGTCAAACAAGGCACCTTTCAGGTATAAATATTACCAACGTTGCCTTAAGCAAGAGCGATGGTGTGGTGAATACAGGAGCCGAACAGCTGTCCCTTGCAGAGCCCAGCAGATGCAAGCAGCCCACGGACACTGCCCCTCCTCCTCCTTGACGCGCTGAGAGAGACGCTGTCTTTTCTCCTGCCGAGAAAATCCAGCTCCGGCGTTTCCAGCCTACTCTTGCGAGTGACTGGGATATCGAGTCCTGGAAGGAGATACAAGACCTCCAACATTCTATTCCAGAGGTATGGTGTTGACTAAACCCTTAGAGAGAATTCTTGAAGCAAACCTTGGCAAAACCAACTTAACTTAAACTGCTACTTACTCCCTCCCAAGTATTAGGCTTAGGTCAGGTACACTGGGGTAGGCGTAGTTAGAAGCACCAGTTGAGTACGTTAGCTAAATGTATATATGAATGAATATATTTTATTCATTTTAACCATTGTATGGCTAAGAAACCATATCAATGCTTTTACAGTATTATTTCTCAATCCTCCTTTTACTGTACGCACTTTTTATGATAACAAGTCTTGCAATTGTGGCAATTTATTTCTCTTGCATGAGAAGAAAGACTGTTCAATAAATAATACCTTTTATTGAAAACGCCTGTCTCTCTATTCTCTGCATCTTGGTGAAAGTAATCTGCACAACTGACTGAGTAAAATAATTGTCTATTGTTTCACACGACTCTAGTGATTGACTCTTATTCTAAGGAGCAAAGTTGTCATGTTTATGCGGTTGTTGGAAAACTGAATCCCTTCTTGTCTGTGCCAGGGAAGCTGATCACTTCCTATTCAGTCAAGAAAGTTTCCAGTGACCTCTGAGCTAGTTGGTACAAACTCAATTAAGTTTAGCATAGTCAGTAGAGACCTGGAAGACCGCACTTCTACGTCTACACTGCTGTTTATGTTATTCCAATGCGCAGGGCCTATAGGGAAAATAGGAACTACACTACAAACCCCTTCACGTCTACCATTTTTGTGTTGCAAGAATCTTCATCTTGGTACACTGTGCCTCAATTCCTTTTATGTCATTCACAAAGTGGGTAGCAGGAAGTCATGCCACCTTCCTCAGGTTGTTGGATAGCTCCTAAGATGTGGTAATCATCTCGTAATAAAGAGAAGTCTTGAGCATAGTCACAAGATCAGAGTTACCATTGATTGGGCGCTATCATAGTATACTGATTGTTCGAAATCTACGCAGCTTCTACATCTGCTCCAGATGATCTTTCACTTGGAAAACTGAGGTTAAGACACAGCTTTGGAATACAAATGTCTTCAACCTTTATTGTGCATCTGTCATACTCTCTTTACTGTTGGTTTCATTTTTCTTTCTGCAAGGGTGGCTGACTTCTTTATCTTGGTCATCCACAGCGTGATTTGGTTCTGCTTGATATCAAAGTCCACTGTTCTTTCTTCCATAGAATGTATTTAGGTGTAGACTTTCCCAAATGATGTAACAAAGCCCCTCTCCCTTTTTTAAACTGGGTAAGGCATCCACCGGCTTTTAACTTGAGAAGAGGATCTCTGCTTGACAAATGTGTCTGCTGCAGTGCTTCCTGACCTGGTTTCAACAAGGGGCCACAGGGCTCCATCTATCTCTCTTGTTACATTTTACCCATAGTGCCTGTGATCAATAGTCTCCCGTGAAGCAGTATGAGGAAATGTTCTGCATTCTTTCTCTGTGGGAGAGGTCAACATAGGTGTGTGTGAGATAGTTCCCAAGTGCTACCATCACTGCACCTCCCACTGTTGTTGGGCACCCATCCTCCCCTCAGGCCTAGCCAGCTCATGCAGGTGCATAGGACCAGCCACAAAGTGCCTAATTTACCACCTCTGAAGCTGTGTCAAAACTAGGGAGTCTGCTGTAGCCCTCTGCCTCATGAGTAATGTACCTCCCTTCTCGCTAGTCCCATCCTCAGATACCACATGTCAGAGGAGCAGAAGCTGCCATCATGGGACCAGGGGGCAAAGGAAGAGTCACTATGTTCACTTACAGGTATATGCCCCTGTGTAGTCATCAGTCTCCAGCAATCCATTTCACATCCACCTCACGTAAGTCAGTCTGAGCATAGGTAGACCTCCATCTGGTCGCGATTAGAGGCTTTTTTTGGTCCTTCAGTCTCAATTCAATACGGTTTGTCCCACATTTCAGAGTTTGATCTAGAGCAGTGGTGCTTAACCTGTTGTCCGGGAACCCTTTGGGATCTGTGATGCCTACTTAGGGAGCTAAGAAAATTAAATATGATCAGATTACGAAGGTGCATATAAATAAAGAAGCAACATGTAAAAATGTAAATACTATGTAAATGTAAAGGAATTTGAAATTGGAGGCTAAAAATTAAGTTGGTATCGAGATTGATTTGTGGAAGAAATGCTAGTGTATGAAATAGTTATAGTATGGATGATGGGTGGCCTAAATTGAATACAGAAGCGCTACAAACTTTCCAATAACATTTCTATTTTTTTCTATTTGTTTGTGAATTAACTTAAATATTCTATCATTTGTGTAATTGTTTTCTTAATGATTATTTCCATATTTTCATATATTGTTTTGTGGTTCACATCATCAAAATTGCTTAGACCGGGGTCCCCTAATTCAATAATGACTTGGTGGCGTCCCCCGATTTCAACATTGATTCAGTGGGGGTCTCCAGATTCCAGTAATGATTTATTAGGTTAAGGACTACTAATTTAGAGGATGTCTGTGTCTTAATCACCTCGTTCCTCTGCCAGTCCCATGTGTTCCACAAGCAAATCATCTTCCTTTAGTCCTCCTGTCATGATCACCTTGCTGCCAAAACCAAATGGACTCTAAGACAGCCATTAGTTCTGCTTGGGTTGAGCACGCCACACAAGTGCATGTATCACTTCGTACATGACACCACCAGGGGTACAACTGAGTGTGGGTTCTCTGCTTTTCTCTGCTCACCCTTGCCTCAATCTCTAAGACTTCTAATCAGGGATGAAAATGGGATACCTTTTTCATAGAGCAAAATACATCAGCTCTTGGGTGGCCGTCTTGCTCAGCTCTTAGTCATGCCCTGTCATTCAGCATTTTTAGAGTTGTCAAACACAAACCTCGCCTTTGCCAATGTCCATGTTATTTTGAAAGGCCACAAATTTTGGGAACCGTTATAACTTTTGAACCCTTTGACCACTATGCTTGTAGGCCCCAGATCAAGTGCCACACTGTAGACAGGAGCTACTGGGCCACAGCTGTGGTTGTTGGGGCCGTTTGCCTTTGGTGTCCTGGGATCTGTCTTTCCATGGCTCTGTAAACTGGGCCGAGTACACCCGTTCCACACTGACAGAGTAGCGAGGGTCAGAAAAGGCTGTCCAGGGAGGAAGTGTCTGGAGCCAGAACTCAGAACTCAACAGTCAACTAAGAGACATAATTAGGTAATGCCCAGTCCAGTGCTTATTTTTACTTAGAAATACAGTACTTCAATCTCCAAACTAGAATACCACACAGTTCAATACAGGTGCAGTTTGAGGGTTGAAATCTCGTTTCATTTATAAACCCCAGCAAGATGCAGCCCCCCCCCTTCTGCCCTCTAGCCTCTCTCGAATTTTATAATGCCTACGGTCCTGGTTTGTCACGTGGAGGACCAGGGCAAGGCACCAATGTTCCCCAAGAAAGGATCAACGGAGCAGGGAAATAATAGCAGGTTTGTCTAGCTCCCCTAGCCACAGTTGAAGTAGCCTGATACCTAGGAGTAAAATTCGACACTTCACTCTCCTTTCGTCCGCATGCTGTGGCTGTGTCAGGGACTTGTTTTAACTTTAACTTTAAGGAAGTTCTTTGACTTCCCCCCCACTAGCCGCTAGGCAGAGTGTTGCTTTTGCGCTTATATCATCCAGGCTGCATCATTGCAATAGTCTCTTTGCAGGTGCCTCAAAATACAGCCTACATAAACTTCAGATGGCACATCATACTACAGCTTGACTTGTGATGAAGCTCCCCAGTCGTAGTTCAGCTTCTACAGCTTCGAACACCTTATATTGGCTCCCAGTGCACAAACAAATCCTCTATAAGTTTCTTGTACTGGTTTTCAGAGCTTTCAAATCCACTGGTCCAAAATATGTGACGGACAGATATTTGCAGTCTATAAACCTCAGAGGCCTCAGATCCTCCCACATGAACCTTCTTAAGCAACCCCCATTTCGACTGAAAAAGCGAAGTGGCAAATCCTTTTCAGGTTTGAGAGCTAATGCATGGAATCAACTCCCCAGTCCTCTTCGATTCATAGAATCGGAAGTTTTCTTCAAAAAGCAGTGAAAGACCTGGCTTTTTCTGGCCCCTGACGCTCTTTGCCACTTCCTTATCCAGTAAGCTTTCTGGGTTATCAGTTCACAACCTGCAGTGCCAGGATGCTCCCTGTGAGTGACAGTGAGCTTTATAAATGTTTCATTCATTTATTCATTCAGAGCAGGAAAGAAGTATTTGATCCAGTAGGGCATTCAATAGCCACAGCCTCCTGCCTTGCCCAGCAAAAGAAATGCGTCTTGTAGGACAAAGATTGCATCTGAATGTAGGACTTGGGACTGTGTTGTTGTTGGTGTTGTTCGACTTGGAGCTTTTAGGGCCAGAACAGAAGTCTTCAGTGGGAGCTCAAACAGTGTAACTTTCTTTTAGCATCCTGCCTTGCTGTGCAGGAAGAATCCTAGAGCCAAAATCGTAACAAAGTCCCAAGATAAAACTTCTGACAAATGTGAACCGCAAACCTTTTCCAACATCTACTTGATTGCAGTGAGAATGAAATCACACCTCGGTTCCAGTCTACTGCAAATTTTGGCTTTAATCATGCTGTGCCTTACCTTGGTGCTTTTTGCATTAAAGTTTTTAAAATAAAACTTTCTAGTTCAGTTAGTTCCTTTTTAACCTCTTTTTAACCTTTTTTGGCTGTAAGCTTATTTTTTATGTCTTGGATTGGAAACTTTATTCTGTTGTGTTTTAACTTTAAAGTTGGTTACTACTGCCTGAATCTATTATGCATTTCTCAGAGGAATAGCCTGCTGTTTGTACCATAGATACTAAAGAAGAGCTTCTCAGTGACTAGTTATATGACTGATGAGTGTGGATTATTAAATTGGTTGTAACAAACTACGAACTGAGGTCAACTGATATTCCAAAATGTACTATGAGTATGTTATTGAAAATGACTGCACTGTGTAAGGTGGGTGTTTGGTTCCTCGCGTTGGGGAATGTTAATTTTGTTCTTCTCTATGTATCAACCTATAAACTCAATTAAAAAACATTAAAAAGAAGCAGAGGCGTAGCTAGAGCTTGTGGCGCCCGGGGCTATCCTTCAGATTGCCGCCCCCCTGGGAGGGTGCTCGGGAAAAAGGACGGCGAGCACCTGAAAGAGGTCCGAAAGACAAGTAGTATCGCCACAAATAGTTACCTCGATCATGCAAGTTACATGCACATACATGACACAGTCCAGGTCTAGACAGCCCCCGTCCCCAAAATAGTGCAGCCTGGGGCGGACCGCCCCCACCTAGCTACGCTCACACTCACTCTTCTCTCCATCCATCCTTATCTCATCCAGCTATTCATCTCACACGTTAATACGTCAACATGATATGGAAAGCATCCTTTTTCTTCCTCAAGACCCTACTGAATATAAACCTTACATAAATTTCCAGGATTAAGATCTCCAAATATTACCCAGCATAGTGACAGAAATAGAAGAATCCAGTGGACTGTATGTAGGCCTTGCTCTGTTACTCAAGTGCAAAACCCAGCATGTACAAAAGGCAGCAGTAAGGCTTCTTCTACATCGTACAGCCACAGAGCTTAGTAACGTTGTATGTCACACCTCCAATGGCCCCCAGTTTCTCAGAGGATTTCCTTCGAAGGGCTTGGCATAGTCCACAAAATCACCTACTGAGCTTACATGAGACGTGAATGTCCCTGACCAAAACCTAGGGTCAGTATCTAGACACCTCCCCTTTCCACAAGAGGGGAAATGACTGAACACCCTTCTCACTCCAAACAGCTAATACCATGAGACATGTTTCCTAGATTCATTTACAACTTTTTAGCATACTTAAAAGATTTAGGAACAGAGATAAAAAATTGTGTCTCCAAGAAACTGAAAGCGTTTAATATGTTGCTATTTTTTAAAAGGTAACGTGTTGTCGTAATTTGTGCTTTGGTGCTCATTTCTCTCAGTTTGCTAATATTAAATATTGTCATGAATATAAATTACTCATCAAGTCGGTTTCTCTAAGCATACCAGCATAATCTAATTATGAGGTTTAGGATATCAATATTCTGCTCTCTTACTTGGGGATCATTAAAAAAACAATTACTTCCTTAGATAATTGATGACTGAATTACTCTTGCTGTTTGATTTGACAGTAGCCAAAAGGGTGCTTTACATTAAATGAATTAGATCTGGAAGGTAGACAGTAAAGAATGATAGAAAAGGAGAATTGAAGGATGACGAAAGGACTGTAAGGGTGAGGAAATTATCGGAGTAGAGGATGGTAACAGAGCTAAGTTATGGATGCAAAGAATAAAGTAAGGAACTGAATACACACGGAGGGAGAGGAGACAGCAAGAGAAACAGCAAGATTGTTTGAAATACACAGAAGGGGCTATATAGGTGAAGAGGAAACAAGCGGTAGGGCTACAGAGGTGAGAAGGAAACAAGCGGTAAATAAAGGAGCGAAAGGAATGATTGAGAGAAGAAATACGAGCGGAGGGGAATCGAAAGGGATGAGAATAGAGAATGTGAACGGCCAGGAGGCACAGACAAGAGGATGGAAGGAATGAATGAAAGGACCAAAGGAAAGAGTAAAAGGATGAGAGACGGAAGTGAGGAAAAATATAAATATAAAAGTATATATGTATGCATATTATGCCAGTATAGAAGATGTAATATTGCACTTTTCCTAGGCAATTGAAACCCAGTTTTGAACCCAGGCGATTAAGAGTGTGACTAGGTTGCGTACCTCATTAACTCCCCTGCCCTCCCTTTCCCACATATTGGTGCAGTGAGATTGATAGATGGCGGCGGTGAACTCTAGACTGCATTCTGGGCAAATGCACTCAATGTGCCTCACTGAACAAGCCCAAATTACCAAAAGGCAGCCTGACGAAGTTGGACCAGCCCAAGGTAGGATGACCAGTAGGGAGATTGGCTCCAGCCTCCCACCCTGGGCCTCTCATGACATTTTAATAAATACCTGCATGGCTCAGAACGGGTCGAAAAGGACTCCAGGGTGTGCCCTGGGCTGCGAGGCCGCTGCAATCCTTGGGGTTGGCTCGTGTGGGTCCGGTCGCAGGAACACATTTTTAAAAATGATTCCTCAGTGTGCGGCGCGCTAATTGCTGCCACAACTTCCTCCTCACACTCGCTTTACCCATCGGGCACCAGGAAGTCACGTGACGCGCTGTTGCGCAGCGCTCGCACTTCAAACGGCGGCCGCAGCACTGGCCCGTTGCGGCGGCCTTTATAATTTATTTGAGGACACTCCCTGACAGTAGTGACCTCAAATAAATGATAAAGGCCGCCGCAACGAGCCAGTGATGCGGCCGCCGCCCTCAAAATAGTGCTGCCAGCGGCGGACCGCACCCCCCTAGCTACGCCGCTGAAAAGAAGAAAAAAGGCTACAAACTGAGGGGGCATAGTGAGCAAACAGCAATAGTTTGGAATGCTCCCCCTAGTGATTGCCAGGG
Source organism: Lissotriton vulgaris (assembly GCF_964263255.1). Lineage (NCBI taxonomy): Eukaryota > Metazoa > Chordata > Amphibia > Caudata > Salamandridae > Lissotriton > Lissotriton vulgaris. The sequence goes on along the minus strand of NC_141687.1, from coordinate 1,323,195,417 downwards.
GTTAGACATATTGCAAGCATTCCCTCATCATATGTCCCAATGTCGGTCCTATGCTCACTGTGCCACTGTAACCAAGTTATACCTGACTGATGAGCCCAAATCAGGGCAAAATCGGTGCTTTGTTGCCTATATTTCCACTTCAGGGTGGACCTGGCCTGGCAGTTCAGGCTGGACGGCTCCCATTGGAATAAGGTTGAGACTGACTTGCATATGGCTGGGTCCAAACTGAGGTGGCATAATGCACAAAATAATGGTGGACTAAGACGTGACCTTGAAAAATTCCCAGTGGCTGAAATTATTCATCCATTTAAAAAAATAGGGTTACCCAATAATGGTCGTGGACCTGGGTGCATATAGGTACAAAAACAGTGGTCCTAAACCTGATTTGACTAGGTCTAAATCAAAGGTTCCTTATAGGCATGTCAATACATTTGTGAGATTCAGGGAACTGATTCCTAAGCTCACAGTACTCAATACATTTATTCACAAATTATAGGGAAAAAGTGCGACACAATAAGACCTCATCCAACATGCATTTATTTTCATGTTAATTTGGCGAGCAGACATCAGGATATTTTCAGTTAAAAATAGAGGTTGCTCCAGGGGGAACGTGCATCAAGGAAGGGTGCTCAAGTGAAGAGTAGTGGTGAAAGGAATTCAAATAAGGTGACAGGAGAAACTTTTTCAATTCAATATTGCGGACTGGTTAAAAATCACCGTCCTACTGGGCCTGGCCACAAACACAGTTGAATATGTTCCGTTAATTACACAATTCACAATTCATATAGAGTATTATTTACCAGGACGGGTTCCCAAGGCAAGCGCCTTGATGCCTTCGGGTGATACGTGCGCTATATAAATCGCAATACATTTACATTTACATTCTTGTGTGGCACGATGGGGATGTATCTGGGGTCCAGGCCTATTATGGGGCGTCGACGTTTCCACTCGACTTGCGGCAGTGTGGGTGGTTTCAAGCCTCAGCCTTGCGGGTCTTCATCAGGACTAGGGTGGGTAAGGGGTGGCAACCTGTGTGGGTGTGGTCTGGTCACAACCTATGGGGTAAATATGGAGGTCAGGGGGTTGCACCTTTAAGGCGTCATCATACGATTGGTGCATGTAAGAGTATCCAGTTATGCTTACCCGCCACGCTGTGCAGAGTGTCACAGTCTGTGTGGTGGTGGCATCCAGTCTTCAAAGTTCAGCCTAATTAATGGTACTGAACACGGGCTGTAATGGAATGCTTGCTTTAGTTGCTAAGTATCCAAAGATGGATTCAATGGGCTAACTCTTTCACTGCAACAGATGTAAACTGCAGATTTGATTTGATTCTACATACAAACACAAGCATTCCTTCAGTACGAACAAGAATATCCTCTGCTGAATGAAATAGTGCCTACAGATCGATATGAATACGTCACTTATATCGCCGGATCTGCTCAGCCTGCCGTAGGGACACAACACCAATATTCTGAAGCATGCGCAATCTAATGGGGTGCATGCATGACTGAAAGCTCCCTCCTGAAAATACACACGTTCAGTCTCTAGGGGACTGTACAGTGCAGTTGACAGATCTCAAAGCCCTGATACTGGCACTACAAAGTACGGATCCCGATTTCCCCACACTTAAAGTGTATGATTCATACTACTGTGTCCAGTCCCAAAATGAATATCTTCACTATTGGGGCAAGAATGGATTTTGAGATACCTAGTGTTGCACAATCAAGCACAAGCAGCTTTGGGAACAGGTGGAGAAGCTGAAAGAATGTTTGCCACAGGCTCATGTTATCCATACATTGAGTCATCAACGTGTTGGTGTTCATGTTTTTTTTAATGGAGTTTCATATAGCCCAAACTTGACCTGATATCCGGTATCAGAGCGCTTTACATAGCACCAGTTGCGTTACATGAGGACACATTCATTTTTGTTAGGCACAGGGAGATTAAGTGATTTGCCCAGAATCACACTATGTTCAGCGTCATGTTGAAGGGAATTCTATGGCTGATGAGGCTGCAAAGGCAACAGTCCACACTGCTACTGTTGCTGCAATCAGTAGTTCTAGTACAAGATTAGAAAGAGACATAATGGTGGACGTCAATGCTACCAGCAAAGACACCCCCTGCCTAAAGGCTTCCCACTCAAGCCCTCCTACAAATTAGATGCACAAAACTTTCCGTATGCTCAGATTCCAGGAGTGGGGGATAGAGTAATACTAAACACTGATCGCATATTGGGATTAATACTAGCTGCACATGAGGGTATGGGTTCAGCACACACTGGTTACTGCAACAGTCTTGTTACTGAACCAGCGCTATTGGTAGCCAGGTCAATTAAAATTGATCAAGGATTTTGTCTTGAAATGCACCATCTGCCAGCAGATGAAAGTCTCCACTGTAGCACATCCACCACAGACACCTCTTTTGATCTCAGACAAGCCTCTTGTGGTTGTTTATTTGGATCATTGCGGCCCCTTACACTCAGACGAGGCTTACAAGTACATCTTGGTGGAAGTGGATTCAAGCTCCAGATTCCTGTGGCTCTCGGCTTACGCTGGAACTGTTATAAAGGATGTAAGATTCTTCATCAGGACATATGCAATTTGAACACTACATTCAGACCAGGGCCCACCTTTAGCTCTCCTGCTTACAAAAAGGCATGGGCAGTTTGGATGTGGCATTGCGGTACTCCTTCCCCTATCATCTAGAGGGAAATTTGGTAGTTGAGAGGAAAAACTGTGACTTAAAGCAGTCCTTAACAACAAGGGTATTAGGCTTGGGTAGCAGTTAGGTCAATCACCTCTATTAGTCTAGAGGGCCAAGAAAATACCTGGGGGGTCATACTCCTTACAAGGTCCTATTCGGTGTGAGAATGTGGGTCCCAGATCTTGATAATGTCAGCGCAGTGGTGGCGGAAACACCATTTGACATCAATGAGCGTTTCGCTGTTTTACAGGAACTCAATGAGGTCCGGGATGCACAAAGCAACGGATAAAGAAAACGCACCACCACTGGAGAAGTCAAGGTAATACCGGCAAGTCCTCCCTGGGTCCCGAAGATTGGGGACCTGGTCAGAGAAAATTGTGGACAAGAATGAATTTGGGCCATCTTACCAGGCTGTCGAAGGTACCAGAAATTTACTTCTTCCAACCCTTGCTAGTTGCAGAGACAAAAGGTTGGTCTCCGTTGATCTGAACAAACCCCACTAAGTGGCCAATTCTCAACAGTAGGCCGTTTGGGATTCTGGGTAGCCACCCCACTCTTCTCGATACCGTTCAGGAAGTTTAGATGGAAGCTTTAATGACTACAGAAGATTCCATTCTCCAAAGAAAAGTTGTAAATAACAATGAAGTGATTCTTTTTCCTGTTGAAACTACTACAACGGCACAATCAGTGATTAGAGAAATCTCAATTTGAAAGAACAACAATGTCTATGTGAATATGCCACAGACTGAATCATCTCCCAGTTCTACAAAACCTGCTGAGCTACCAACAATAGACCGGGCGGCATCTGGCTACTTCGTGCATTATAATGACTTCTTATCAGATTCAAGGGAACCTGAGCTGCCTCCACCGCCTCTCCCTGTCAAGCTACGAGTGTATGCTCTCCTAGCTTGGCTGAAAAAGACATACTTTGTTGTTCCATGGATACATTTCTGAATTACAATTGGATTACTTTTCCTGGTCTTCTAGATTGGTTTGGTAACTGTCTTTTTCCTAATTCTGAATGAACAAAATCTCCCAGAATGCTCTGCAGTACAACTTGTGAACTTGGTTCTGAAACTACATGCATCATAGCACTGTGAACTGAGGAACATGTCCCTGGTGAACATTACAGTAATTCCAGTTCCGGAAGTGCATACTTTGCTTGCAGATCTAGAGCAATCAGCAGCATTTTCTAATGATGAATTGTATGATATTACATCTAATTTTGGAGACATGTTTTGTTATCAACATTATGGTCACAATTTCTTACACAAAGATAGTATCCCAAGTGCTGTTTATAATTATACTCAATGGAAACACTGCCCAACAATTTTGAAAGGTAGTTCGAAAACATCTGCACAAAATGTTGCTTATTTTTCTGGTTTTGACACATCAGACCCAGCCTCTTATTATTATAGACTTGCACCTACACCTGCAAAGAAAAACATGCTAACCAACACCAAGCTGATATAATCTGCTTCCTTTATACCCAACTGTCTGTAAAGGGTTTAGACTTTTAGAAAGACACCATAGACATAGAATCTATCTGGCGACAAAAGATTGGCAGGTTCAGGGAATGGAGAGCTTATTTAGAGCATGGCTCATCCCACATTGAATCATTTTCCTAAATAAAACAGTGCAACAAACTTCCTGTCTAGGAGTAGCAAAAATTAAGTATTTAAACAAACCTCGTATTCCCGCATTCTCACGCTTGAGAATTGACAGCATCTAACACACTTTAGTGAGGATACACTAGATACCATGATACATAATGGTTCTTTTAGTTCATCAGATCCCAATTGGAAGGGATGGTTGGTTTGGCCTGTGGACACAAACGGGTGTAAATCTAGATTCCAGGGTAACACTGAAGGGTTTAATATCAATAGACCTGATCAACGATATGTACAATTTGAACATTCTGGGGTGATGACATCATAGAGTGTTGGGAAGTTGTGTCTTAATTGGCGAAAAACCTCAACACTTTCCCAGGTGAAGTAACACTTGTCCTTTTTTTCTGATGACATGGACCTCAGAGATTTTCTATTAGATCCTCGGAACCTATGTCAAAAGCCATTCTTGTACAGAATATACAATGAGCTTTGGAAAATTTCTCAACAGGAAGCGGCTGAGAGATTGTGCGAGATCGACAGGGTTCATTTAGAAAAGGTTTTGAATGTGATTGACAATGGTATGACCATATTATCATCCAGAATGTATTCACTGGGCAACATAGTGTCTTCTACAATTGACATTATACAGCAAGAAATGTAAAATTTACAGCATGGACAGTCACAATTACGGCCCATTGTACTGAGCTGGACGTTGCAAACACTACGTTCTGGCCACGTGCTGTGGCGTTACATCAATAGTATAAGTCTGTTTTCGCATGTGATCTAACAGAAAGGTAGATAGTAATGGAACAAAGAAATGCGAAATATACCATGCTGCACATGAAACAAATAGACCAATTACCTTTTACCATGGCTGAGACACCATCCACAGACTGGATAATCCATGGTACATTACCCTACCGGTCACAACTTTCCAATTCCAGTATTGTCTCAAATACCAACAAGTAGGCAGATATCAAGCACTAGGAGAAGGTTTTGTGCATGAGTTCTGGGAGTTATCATTCAGGTTTAGATGCAGGAATGGGGACATGGAAGTTGTCCTTAGTGGTTCCCACTGTGAGGATGCTTTAAGTGGGTCCTTAATATACTCCCTAGTCGGTTCAGACGCCGGCTTTGAAGTACCGACGGATAGAGCGGTGCTTCACTCTTCTCCTGAGCCGCTGCCAGGTGGGGTGAGGTCTTCACTTCTTACAGGCTATGTGAACGACATAGCGGTAAGAAACAAGACAAGACTCTTCACCTAGAGACTGCAGGTGACCTCAGTACTTGTCTGTGAATTTTGTTTCTTAGTTGTCACTTATTATTTCTTTTATTTATGCAGTAGCATTCATTTGTTGTAAGGTCCTGAAGAAAGCAAGGACACCTTTGTCCATGAATTGCTGAAACATGTCGATCTGGTTCCACCTCTAGACAGCGCATTTCTCAAACTGTCTAAACAAATTTTTAATATTGGCGGATGGAGTATCACCCGAATAAATTCTGTTCTATACTTCCTCTTCCAATTTTAAACACATTTTTCTATCTTATTTTCTCACACACTATTTTTCTTGCACTGCACTCCCCCAGTCACACCGCACTCTACCACTTATTGGTCTCGAGAAGTGGTATACCATACTACTGTTTTTTCAGTAGAAGAGATCTATCTAATATCTCGGGCTCCTTCTGCTTGAAAAGAACACATCTGTGTGGATGGTTTTGGAAGAATCCCAGATGATGAAGGGCGGTTCCGAGTGGTGACTGATGGGTATCTCGGACCATCTACTAGGATGTCATTGAATACCACTTTTTATAGGTTAGTATAGGGGTCTTTTGTTGTCTGTTTGATTTTCGCACACTACAAACCCTCTCTCTCTCAGACCCTCTGGCACTCTTGTGTTGTCCTTAATATACAAGACATTTCTCTTCATGGAGCATGCAATGCTTCAGTTGCAAACTTGCCTTGTTATCTGGAGGGTTCCCCGGCTGCCGTGATTCATCGGGTGTTCAAGCTGCTGTCGAATGGGAGCTATTTGACGTTGAATGATCAAGGTTGCTGTGGAATTGAACTGGGCATTGCTTATCTGTTGACGGTTAATTCCATGGTCACTTGTTGCACACAAGTACTGTTTCCACCTGCCCGCACAGTAAAGGAGGCAACACTGTGGCCTTCGATTAATGTTTCCAACATAAGCTTTGATTCTCTGATCAAACTGAATGCCATGCTTTTTCAAAAGGATGTGGCCTTAACTTTCGCCAGAGAGACGTTTGATCTCTAGGTTGCAAGTTCCTCGTCTGAGATAAAGACACTACTTCACACTAACATGTTAGGGAGCTGGTTCACCATATCTTTAATATATCTGATTTGAAGTGAATAGTGCACTTTTTTAAATGTATCAGCTCTGGACCGGTTAGCGCCTTTCAGATGATTTTTGGAGTTATACCATATTACATGCACTCCTATTTGGGGAGCATTTTTGGATGGCTCCCGCTTGTCCTGCCTCTTGTGGTGGGAATCCTGATTTTAATTTTTCTGCTCCGCAATGGACGTCCCAGTTCAACCCGAAATGGAGACAGCACTGCTTGTGTTGCAGTGCCATGAGTGCATGGGGCACTGCTTTGACACATCTCTGCATCAAGAACTAAATGATCGCTGGTTCTTGTCCTTCAGGCCTGTTTGGTTTCACTGCGTACAACCTGTATTCCACGGCCTCCTTTGCAGCCACGAATGCGTATTATCTGAACCTAAGATCACATTTGTTGCATCACTGGACATTGAGGTACTGATTGACCCGTTAAAGACCCATGGGTATTGTTGTCCCCAGCGTATTCCATTGCTGATAAATGCATTCTTTGAGCCTTTCCTGGGATGCTTTGGCTCCTAGCGAAAGGGACACTGGCTCAACGATAAGCTTTCAGGATGCAGTCCCTCTCTCAGCGGCTGCTGTGGGAACCAGATTGAATCACCTTTGCTCTATAAACCTGCTTCGAGGTGCGCCTCTAGGACCATCGTCTGCGGTTGTGGGCAACACCAAAGTTGCATCTACAACTTGGAGCACATAAACAATTGGCTTTTTCCATGAGGGAACCATTTGGCCTATGTTTTAAACAAAATGAATCAACACAGCTTTTTCTTTTCTGGGCACCATGGCTTTCTGAGTGCTTGGTATTTCAAATAGTATACTAACTTTACGGCCTATATATGAATATTTTAGAGGGAAGCATGCTATTAGATGATTTTAAGAATAGATTTAAACCCTTTTTAATTTTTGTTTCATTATAGCTTGTTGGCTTTTTAGACACTTTGTATGAGGAGTGGGTGTTATGTTCCCGGTAAGTTCATGTAGGGAAGCTGCTAATTTCGTACATTGTCTATTTTTCACAATAACATTTGTGCTGTAAACCTTTGCACATATTTGCATGCACAATAATATTGGATTCGTTTCTCTGAAAATACTTTGTTTACACATTTAGCTTCACACATTATCACAATGCCTCAAACATCATGCTTAAGGCCTCTTTGCACACTTTGTATAAATGTTGTTGTATCTTCATCCACAGGGCGACAGAGCTATCTACATATCCATAACATCGCTAATCTACAACGTACATTGTAATGCTACTTTCTATTATAAATAATGAGCATCCTGGTAGATTAGCAGAGGAGGCACTTCAGCTGATACCAAGGGTCCCTGCATGGCGAGACTTCACCACGTAGTGGTCTGACATCTCTGATAGGGGTTTCCAGTTTGTGACCAAGATGGGCTTTTATATTCTCTCCCACCAGGTAATGGGGCTGGATCGTCCCTTGAAGGGAATTCTTGGCTCCACATGTACACACACTCTAGGTATACTTAGAGTAGGGTTATGCATAGTAGGAGTACGCCTGATTACTACCTTGTTCATATGCCTGCATTTATACACTGTTTTAGCACCATGTTAGAACTGCATCTACTATTTACGCTCTTGTTGCTTGTAATCACTTTCATCAGCTTCTGTCTACTGATTATTGCAGCATATGTATTCTATACAAGAATAACGTTGGTTCAATAAATATTTTGAAAAAGTTCCACTGTGTATTCTGTAATACTTCTCTGAGCACAAGTAAGCACGAGTGACTGAGTGAAAGGTTCTGATCTGTTTCCACGATCCATGAGGGGTCAGGTTTGTCATGTTCAGTGGTTTCCAGAAACTATTTGCTCCCTGGTAAGCTTAGGGGGGCTTACACTGGCACTGTGAGCTAGCTGGTCTATTGGCCAACATATCCTGTGGGGTTGCACGGATTCAGTCTAGGCACCTTGCCCAAAGTTTATGTTGTCCAACAAATGCGCAGATCCTACGGATTGGTAGGAAATACACAACAATAGGAATTGTGAAAAATTCAAGTGTCACACAAAGAACAACTGTAGCATATGAGCTGCAGAGTGGTATGGGTATGGTATGCAGAGGTGGTGCACTTTACAGCACTCTATTGCAAATATATAACTAAAACATGGTGTGGAAGCGCACTGACAGCACATTTTCCAGTGAAAACCCCAAAAATTAGCAATGACATCAGTTTTACTTATAAATCTATACAGTACACAAATAACGTACGGAAACTGGATTTCACACATCACCAAGTAGTGTCTTGATATATTTTGATCTGTTTAAATCTTTGTTCTAACCACATTTTGGAATGACACAAAAAGTGCTATTTTTGTGCTTTCCTAACTGCTGATATACTTTGAAATATTTGTACAGCTCAGTTACAGCTATTTAAAAGTTGTGTGTAAGAATTACATTCTACAGCAGTTCTTTTCACAATGTCTGAAACCCAGCAAGAATATCGGATATGCTATAACTTTGAATCCACAAACTAATTGGAGAAAGAAAAGTAATCACCAGTCTCCATATTACAAGATTAAGCAACAATTTGTCTGAAAACCAGCTTGAATTTGACCTCTGTCTTTGAACTCACAGCAAATGTGACAAGATAAAAACAAAATGTAAAATAACCTTTACTGCTCATTCACCTTTTGAACTCCAGCATGGTTATTTGGGGGTGCTGTAGCACCCCCACACACCTACTGCCAGCGACTATGGCTCCACCTTAAAGAGGACAGATCTTCCGATGCCATAGAGCCAGATGTTTTGAAGCAGGCCTACTATTAAGGAGTTTCTTACTGCAGAAACAGCTGAGGCTTCACCATTGGAAATAGTGGAAATCATCTCAAAATGAGTCAGGGAACGCAGGAAGTGAGACAGTGGGACATCTGTCGATTTACGGTGGATGTCCCACCTAGAAATAAAGACCTTATTCTTTACTAGAAGATCATCAAAAACCTTTTCTAACCAAAAGGCTTGCTTTGACAATGTATATTTTTTCTTTCAAAGTATTTTGCATGGGAAATGTTGTGCAGTAGTTACCACCTACTACTTTGATTAATGGTCTTTTTAAAAAATGTTAATGATATAATATTTCTTTTTGTAGACATCAAGAAAAGCATCAATAAAAGCAAAACCAAGGAGAGGTGTATCTGCTCCACCAGAGCTTACTGAGCTTCTTGAAAAGTTTTCCAAATGTGCAATTAAAGCTCAACCTGATGATCTACTCAAGTGGACCAAAACGTAAGTTTAACATTTTCTTAGCAACTGTTTTGTTAGAGAGACATATCGGGAGACATTAATCTTGGTGGTTTTGCAGACGACCTTTTAATTACAGATGACTCAAAGGTAGGTTGTTGCAGAGGCACTCATTGGTGACCAAGAAACGTGGCATCCTTTTCTAAATGTTCTAAGTTATCTAATTCGTAGAGCATGGACTAGTATAGGCTCCTTGAAGTGGGCGGACCTGTCAGATTGTAAGGTAAAGCTACTGAATTGGGAAAAATAATCCATGTGCAGTGTAAAGTTGTTTAACGGCTCTCCTCCTGTCATTAGGGGTCTTTTGGTAAGGTCATTTGTAATCTAGGGACAGTTGACTTGAACACATTGATGTCTGCTCAAGCAATAATTAGGAATGTCTAGGTATAGTCCATCCTGCACAGAAACATGATCACTAAACTGCAGAAATTGAACATTTTGATTAAGGGCCGTTTGGATGGGCTGACTATATTTATTCCTTGTGTGTAAAAGACAGAGCATGCTCTTAGTACACATCCCGATTCCTATCACTAGAGGCCTCTCGAGGCCTCACTAGTCCTTTGCCCAGAGGTGCATCTTTAGTTCCTACACAAAAACCAAATTCTTTGTAATTTCAATTCATCCAGATAGTTCATTTACCTATTTCAGCCTGGCTACGTGACCCTTCCTGTGAGTAAGGGTCAGGCTGACAGCACACCAGGCACTGTGAGCCTTAATCATATGCTAGTATCTGTCATTATCAGAATGACTCTGGCCAGAGAGAAGGTGAAAGTAGGGAAGGTGAAGCCCAATACCCTTATGTTTGAGTTGCTACTGATCATGATCATACTGGTCGGCGGGCTCACTGTTGTGAAGGAAATCAGGCACTTGGGAACCTTGTAGAAGTCTAAGATATATTTCATGCAAAAATAGCAAGCAAGCATCAAAATATTCTAACAGCCGATTGTAATTTCAATGGGTCAGCGCCTAATGTCTGATCAGATGGAACATATAATTCTAAATTCTATCCATTTTATTCACTATTTTTATACACCTTTTTCTCAATGAAATAAGCAGAGGACAGGATATGTGATCGACTAAAAACTCCAGAGAGGCACTAACAATCAGGTGCCCGGCCAAGCTCTTCTTGTGCGGAAAGGCCTTGCAGTTCTAGCTTTGTTGTGGCAACTTCACAACGAGGCAATTGTTATGTGAACAGTCTGGCTAAATGCATAATACAGGATAACAAGGTGGCAGTGCATTTAAAATGTGCAAATGTGCAATAAAGCTGAGGTTCTGGTAGTGCTTTAAGCAGGTATAAAAACAAATAAAAACAAGCACTGGCGTTGCCAATAGGTCTCGCAGTAGGAAAGTTGGAGCTATTACAATTGCAAATAACAATGCCTTTTATTTTTGTTTTCATTTTAAAAACATAAAGGGCTTTGTCATTTACAAAACCAATAGCTCCAACTTTCCTACTGCGAGACCTATTGTGCACTGCACAGTGTGGGTGAAAGTGGCACTGCGTGTGTGTGAGTGGCTTTGAGTGAGTTGCGTTGCGTGGGTGAGTGGCGTTGCATGTGTGAGTGTTGTTGCGTGGGTGAGTGGCGTTGCGTGGGTGAGTGGCGTTGCGTGGGTGAGAGGCGTTGCGTGGGTGAGTGGCATTGCATGGGTGAGAGTGGCGTTGCGCGTGTGAGAGTGGGCTTGCGTGGGTGTGAGTGGCGTTGTGTGTCTGAAAGTGGTGATGTGTGGGTAAAAGTGGCACTGCGTGGGTGTGAGTGGATTTGCGTGTGTGAGTGGCGTTGCGTGTGTGAGTGGCGTTGCGTGGGTGAGTGGTGTTGCGTGGGTGAGTGGCGTTGCGTGGGTGAGAGTGGGCTTGCGTGGGTGTGAGTGGCGTTGTGTGTCTGAAAGTGGTGCTGTGTGGGTAAAAGTGGTGCTGTGTGGGTAAAAGTGGTGCTGTGTGGGTAAAAGTGGCACTGCGTGGGTGTGAGTGGATTTGCGTGTGTGAGTGGCGTTGCGTGTGTGAGTGGCGTTGCATGGGTGAGTGGCGTTGCATGGGTGAGTGGTGTTGCATGTGTGAGTGGCGTTGCATGGGTGAGTGGCGTTGCGTGGGTGAGTGGTGTTGCGTGTGTGAGTGGCGTTGCGTGTGTGAGTGGCGTTGCATGTGTGAGTTGCGTGTGTGAGTGGCGTTGCGTTTGTGAGTGGCGTTGCGTGTGTGAGTGGCATTGCATGTGTGAGTGGCGTTGCATGTGTGAGTGTTGTTGCGTGGGTGAGTGGCGTTGCGTGGGTGAGTGGCGTTGCGTGGGTGAGTGGCATTGCATGGGTGAGAGTGGCGTTGCGTGTGTGAGAGTGGGCTTGCGTGGGTGTGAGTGGCGTTGTGTGTCTGAAAGTGGTGCTGTGTGGGTAAAAGTGGCACTGCGTGGGTGTGAGTGGATTTGTGTGTGTGAGTGGCGTTGCGTGTGTGAGTGGCGTTACGTGTGTGAGTGGCGTTGCGTGTGTGAGTGGCGTTGCGTGTGTGAGTGGCGTTGCATGTGTGAGTGGCGTTGCATGTGTGAGTGGCGTTGCATGTGTGAGCGGCATTGCATGGGTGAGAGTGGCGTTGCGTGTGTGAGAGTGGGCTTGCGTGGGTGTGAGTGGCGTTGTGTGTCTGAAAGTGGTGCTGTGTGGGTAAAAGTGGCACTGCGTGGGTGTGAGTGGATTTGCGTGTGTGAGTGGTGTTGCGTGTGTGAGTGGCGTTGCGTGTGTGAATGGCGTTGCGTGGGTGAGTGGCGTTGCGTGGGTGAGAGTGGGCTTGCGTGGGTGTGAGTGGCGTTGTGTGTCTGAAAGTGGTGCTGTGTGGGTAAAAGTGGTGCTGTGTGGGTAAAAGTGGTGCTGTGTGGGTAAAAGTGGTGCTGTGTGGGTAAAAGTGGCACTTTGTGGGTAAAAGTGGCACTGCGTGGGTGTGAGTGGATTTGCGTGTGTGAGTGGCGTTGCGTGTGTGAGTGGTGTTGCGTGGGTGAGTGGCGTTGCATGGGTGAGTGGCGTTGCGTGGGTGAGTGGCGTTACGTGGGTGAGTGGCGTTGCGTAGGTGAGTGGCGTTGCGTGGGTGAGTGGCGTTGCGTGGGTGAGCGGCGTTGCGTGGGTGAGCGGCGTTGCGTGTGTGAGCGGCATTGCGTGTGTGAGCGGCGGTGCGTGTGTGAGCGGTGTTGCGTGTGTGAGCGGCGTTGCGTGTGTGAGCGGCGTTGCTTGTGTGAGCGGTGTTGCGTGGATGAGTGGCGTTGCGTGGATGAGTGGCGTTGCGTGGATGAGTGGCGTTGCGTGGATGAGTGGCGTTGCGTGGGTGAGTGGGGTTGCGTGAGTGAGTGGTGTTGCTTGGGTGAGTGTGGCATTGCGTGGGTGATAGTGGGCTTGCGTGGGTGTGAGTGGCGTTGCGTGTCTGAAAGTGGTGCTGTGTGGGTGAAAGTGGCACTGCGTGGGTGTGAGTGGCTTTGCGTGAGTGAGTGGCGTTGCGTGGGTGAGTGTGGTGTTGCGTGGATGATAGTGGGCTTGCGTGGGTGTGAGTGGCGTTGCGTGTCTGTAAGTGTTGCTGTGTGGGTGAAAGTGGCACAGAGCCTTTGATGTGGCCTGGCGCAGGAGAAATGCTGCTGCTGCTAATTAAATATAAAAAGTGTTTAGGGATTCACGGCTGCCGAGAGTAACAAGGCAGTGCTGGGAGGGGGGCTGCACACCAACTGAAGTGCTCTGGTTGCACGGCCTGCGGCCGGCCGTGTGAAGTGATAAGCCTTTGAAGTACACAGGCATGCTGTGACGGAGGTGTGAGAGGTCTGGCAGGGAACAGATGGCCTGGCTGTCGGAAGCAGGGGGCGGGGCAGCGCTGGGGAAGCCTGTGGGAGGGTGATTGATGCCTTTGATGTGGGGAGGGAGGAGAGCCTTTTGCGAGCCTGCAGGAGAAATGCTGCCGATGCGCGTGCATGTTTAATCATGTGATTCACGTGAACTTAAAGAAAACCGCGGCTGAAAGCCCGTGGTTTGAAGTGGATTTTGCCGACTTGAATTCTCCCCATTTCCCATTCCTGCGGAATGGTAAAGGCGAGACCTAAAAATGTTATTATAAATAGCCTTGTCTACATAAAATGGTGTTCTCACTTTGTAGAGGTACATTTTCCTAAGCCACACTGAGCTTACTGAAATTTCCTGCTGTTGAGGACTGATCCTAAGCTGCCTTCCATTGGCCGCAAAGTTAGGGCATTTTATCTAAGCATTGCAGAATTTCTCCTGGGACTCTCCGCCACCATTTAACAGCTTCTGCTACTCTAGAACGATTGCATATTCCAACGTACTGTCTACTTTACGGTGCTCAACTTCTCTGTTTGGAGCTGGGGTCACTGGCACTTGGACTGGAGCCCCGTCAGAGCCTGCCCTTGCCTTCTCCTTAGGCCTGTTCTTCCTTAGTCTCTCCCCTTCCTCTGGAGGGACCACTGTTTCACCAGGAAACTGACAAGTTGTCTGTGCCTTCATGAGTACATTGGTTGTCAACCAATGCTTGTATGCTTCAGGCCACTTTAGACAACTGGTGCTCTATCAGGTCATTAGCAAGATGGCAGCAACATCTCACTTCTCCTGAAGACCCACATCAACTATTCAGTCTTGCCATTCACTTCCATTTCACCCCATTGCTAAGCAATAGGATGTGTCCTTTCCAGTCACTAAGGGACCATAACCGTCCAAGTTAGCCGTCGATCTTGCTTGCTAGTTGGCATCCCCTTCCCATTACAGACTGATGGATTATGCTGTCCTGCAACACAGAGATCTTGTAGCCTCTGACACAATCGCCATCGAGTTTAAGTGGATGTGCGTCAGGGCCTCTCTTATGCCGCTATGTTCAGCTCATTGGATCGTCTCTGGTATGTTCCTGTAAGTGAACATAGTGGCTATCAACGGAGATGTCTTCAAGTCTGCAGCCCTTCTTATATTAGTTGCACCTAAAGCACTTGACTGTCTGTGGGATAGAAGACGTGTCTTTTTCTCTGCTCCCTTTGTGGAGAGGAAGTCTCATACCCTCAGGATTCCTTCCTAGCTATAAGAGTGCTGAGAAAGGCTGTGAGTCTTTGAGTCACTTTTCTGTATGCTGGTAGGAACTCTTGTCGCCCTTTGAATTATAGCTAAGCTGCTGCTGTCCCTTCATGAACCTGTTCACTAACCACCCGTTTACCAAGAAAAGCTAGCAGCTTGGGATCTGTTTCTGTTAAATCTGACAAATACTGTCTGAGGGCTGCTGTACAAGCCTCCTCAAATTTCGCAGTAACCACAAGATTGTTGTAAGCTTTAAAATCTTTCACCCCCATCTCTTTCAATGATTAATTGTAATCCCTCTTAATATCATGTATCAAGATCTCATAAGAGACCTGATCGCTTTTCTTCATATCCTTAAAATTCAGTTCAGAACTCGTGCCAACCCAAATCTCCCAAATATGAGCCTAACCCAGCTTCTAACGGGCATGCAGTCTCTTGAATGGGGAGTTCACTCAGTAGGCTTATGGCTGTAGCAGCAAGTGTCAAATTCTGGGCCTTTCCGAGTTTTGCGAGTCCTTAATAGCAAATTTTAAGGATTCGCTATTAAAGACTCGCAAAACGGGATGCATGTAGAAATCTCAATATTTATGCGATTTCTACTGCTTCCTTATTTGCGATTCGCTAATTGCTAATCGCAAATCAGGCCCATAGGAATAAGTGGGGAGTCATTCCTTATTTGCGATTCGCAATTAGCGAATCGCAAATAAGAAAGCAATTTCAAGGGTGCCAGGGTGTCCAAAGGACACCCTATAGCACCCCAGAAATTGTAATGTACACTGGTGTTGCGCACACACATGTCCAAAGGACATGTGTGTGTGTAACATACAACTTAGAAAAATGCACTAAAGTGCATTTTTCTAAGTTTTTGCTATTTACCACGTAGTTAGACTTCGCGGTAAATAGCGGCCCCAGATTGCGAATTCGCAATTTTTAAATGGTTCATGAATTGCATTTAAGGAATCTCAAATTGAGATTCCTTAAATGCAATTAATCGCAATTTAGCGATTTCTAGAATTGCGATTTTTGCATTTGGGATGATGAATCCCAAATGCAAAAATAGCGCTCGCAAAGGGCTAGATTCTCAGAATCTGGCCCTTTGCGAGCCGATTTCGGCTTGATGAATCTACCTGTAAGGCAGGAGACTCACGACTTTTTAATTTTAAAAGGGCCTTATTTTAAGTGACTCCCGCCTGAAATTGCCTCTCCCTCAGAAGAAGTCAATTGGGAACATACATTCCCTCGATTTATATTTCCCAAAATCTCCCTCTTCCCTGTTCTGAAATGTTGGCACCTATGGTATCAATAAAGAATGTAACATTGATCAACAAGGACTTGTGCTGATGTTTGGCAGGAAGGTGAAAAGGGAGGGTCATACAGAATGCTTTTAAAAGTGGGATTAGGTACAATAATTACATTTACTGGCCTTTTTATTAGAGAGTTAAGGAGCTTTGCCGTTCTTGAAAAATAACATTATAGTTTATATCTTGCACTTGGAGAGTCAGCTCTTGGATAAAAAGCTCTTTTGCACACAGTTTCTGAATCGACATCCTATAAAATAAAGTTTCTATAATGATAGATATGCATACAGAAAAGCTCTAAAATAATGTTATTCTTCAGATACTTCGACAACTTGAATGCCAGAAAACGTCACTCAATAAAAGAAAAACTCAGAAGCATATCTTTACCACAACTCAGCGTCGTTACCCCGGAACTCTTAAGGGTTTTGCACGCACATGTAAGTACAATATTGTATTGTAAATTGGTATTAGTTAAAGAGGAAAAATAAATCCTATTAACATGGATTACAACAAAGGGGAGTAAGAGTGAGACGATTCGTTGCAAAATGGCTTTTCAATTTGGTCGACCCTATTTCTATTTTTGCATCTTAAAGTAGGGTTTGGCTTTCCAAAATACATATGCAGTACATATATTATTCATGTAAAAGAATCATATCCGCACGAACACCTAGGCCTATAGATAGTCTTACTTTTCCCGCTTCTGTCAGATCAAGTGGAGGCCTGCTTTTGTTGTAGTTTTGCACCAGAATCTATTTATACGTGCCAGTGGGCACATTTGTGTAGTATGAATTTATGAACTCCACACATTTATCCATTGCGTTCATGTGATAGCAGGCAGCGTTTGTCCTGCCCTAGTGATCAGCGGTCTTTAGGGGTTTCTCAGGAAGCAACCTGGAGAGAAAGTAAACATGGCACCCCTGGGACATCACCGAGGGGTTAAAGGGTAAGTAACGTTCCATCCGCTACCCCAGGCATTTTGATTGGGTAAATGTGGGCTCCCAGGGGTTGCAGCCCTCGGGGTGTCCACCTCTGGGATGCTTCAGGCCAGTGGAGTGGTCCAGGTCCAGGGTAGTTGGAGATTGGCCATTTGGGATCAGGGGCGTGGTTTTTTGGTCGTTAAGGAGGCCCACTGATGTATAGCACATTGTAAAGTATGCTGTGGTCCTGCAGGGTGCAATTTCTCTTTTGCTCCTGCACTCGCAATCCAGTTTTCCTGATTAGATGGCAGGTTCTTTGTTTCTTTTCCTTGGACCACTTTATTGGTAATGCAGGTTGGCGTTAAGCTTTAGTTGGCACTTATCAGGACCGGTGGCAGGCAAGCCTAGGGCTCATGCACTATGGCGGAAGGGTTGGAGCCTTGCCGAGGGATGGTGGTAGAGGGAGTATAGAGAAGTGACGCTTGCATCAGGTGTGAACGAGCAATGAATGAAATGAAAGCGGGAGTCGTGGTGATTGCTGGGATGTTTTGTTTTGGGTGTGTGCAGTGCAGGTTGGGGGTGGGAGAGAATGGTAGTGTTAGGTTCTATTGAACAGTACCAAAGAGTCATGTCGCACGGAAAACAATAAAGCAACTTGTTGGCGTCTAGTGAAATAAAGATACTGCACAAAACGCTCAAAGAGGCACTGAAATGTCAGGACTGCCCTTTATTAATCTGTCTCTCCATGAAATAAGCCAATTGCAGCAAGTGGTCTGCATTAGCAATTGTTAATTTTGTACCACTGCACAAGGATATTTATGAAAGCATTTTAAATGCTCATAGGCAGCAATTTAATTGAACATAGCTGCCTATGGCCTGGTGGGAGGTTAGTATTCAGACTGTAAGTCATGTTTGGTGGTTTGTACAGAAAGAAGAGGTCCGAACACTGGGTAAACTGATTCAGTTGAGTTCACTGGTAAGAGAGGTACCAGAAGATGGAAAAGTTAACTGGGAAGAATACAAAAAACACAGAAAAAGTTGGGTGTGTTTGAGAGGGAGGGTGGGAACGAGAGAGAAAAAAAGGGAGTGAGAAACAAGACCAGGAAGAGAGGGAGAGAGATGGCAAGAGAGATGTGAGATGTGTTCAGTGTTTACAGGGTGCATGTTGAATTGAGGAGCATGCATTTCTGTAAACTATTTGGAAACTAGAAGGTAGATGAGAATATTGGAATGTTGGGAGCTCCATTGAAAACAATAGAGTGCTCTGAGCTTCTAAAGGCCGGTAGAAGCCCGGAATTAAAGCATTCAAATGTTGTTGTCAACTGCTGTTGATGTGAGCAAAGGCCTCACAGAACCTGAGGGGATTTCTCCTCGAGTTCCCTGAGGCCTTTGTTTTATTTGTTAGAACATTCTGCCCTCTAGTGGTGGAATGTTCTAGTAGCCTTTTGGCCCTCCGTAGCTGGGCTATACAGGCATTAAAATCCAGCTCCCTTGTTAAAGGCCCTCGCCTTCGACTGTGACCTTTAACTCTGGAGAGGGCCTTTAATGGCCGGTATTGCCCGCTACAGCAGGCTATAATAAAGCAAAAGAGTTCTTAAGTAATGCTTGTATTTGTAAGAACCTCCAAGAGTACATTGAGTGTGGAGTGACACAATGTTTACTTTTAGTTGGGTAACACGCCAAAGCTTACTGGCCAGTCGAGTCTGCTCATCTGTTGGCAATTTCCCCGGCTGTAGAGTATGATGTTGTTGCAGGGCCTTGTTTTAGGCCTTTACACAACAACAGAAACAGATACTCTCAGCTGGCGGGCCCCTGTTACTGAGAGTGAAAATTATGCATTACAGACAACAGTTGGGGTCAGCCACTGTGGGTGATCACTTGTCTGTTAATTAATCAAACTGTCCGTACTTTGAGCACAATGTCTGTTGTCCGTTATTGACGTCATAACAGAAAGTATTTGTCCATAAATTTCTGAATTTCCATTTTATAGGTTTGTATTATACTGTGAAGTTAACAGCTGCTTTGATGTGGAGAAGTGTGGCTCAATGGTTAGAGTGGCAGACCCTGATGCAGAGGTCTGGCCCGGGACCAGGGTTCAATTCCTGCCTCGGCGGGTCTTGGGCTCAATTTCCTCGGACCTAATATTTCTTGCCTCGGCGCCTATTCTAATCATGGGTCCCACTCTGCAACTCTGGGCAATAGCTTGCTTAATCTCCACAACGCTTCACAATGGCCCCAACAGCGCTGGGATACCTGGCTTCACCTTGGGGGTGCCCAGGCATGGACTGATACATGTATGAATGAACAGGCATGAGCAAACTTTTTTAACAATAAACTTTATTGGCGTTTTCGATAGAACCTATAAAGAAGCACACATCTTTGCATTATGCCGCAGCATATCTTCTCATTCTAAGTATACATGTAGATTACGGGTGTCCAAGCTTTTCACTAACAATAGCTACTTATGTTCAATAAAAAATATCCCAATATCCCACTAATAACATTAGTGTTGTATACATCAGACAAGATTACTTTAGTGGCCATCCCATGCAAGATTATCAGCAATTTTGCAAGATTACCAGCCATGGTCACCTCAGTACAAGATTGCCAGCAGTAATGTAAAAAGGCTTAGTCAATTTGGAATGCCTCTAATACAAGGAACAGCTGCAATGGCCCCTGGCACCAAGGTAATATTATTAGTAATAGGTCATTCAAATATCAGCTTTAAATATACTTTGGAAATGATGGGCTCTGAAAATTCACACATTTTCATATCAAATGCACACTTTTCAATTTTGGTATACATATATTAATTGAACCAAACAAAAGTTTATAATTCAGTAGACTGTGCTGCACACATGAGAGCTACTCACGGGTAGCTGGGGAGCTAACAGAAGCTCATGAGCTACTCGATGGAGAAGCTTCATGTAGACAAATCAATGCTGACAGTAGCAAAGCAAGAACAATTGGCAGTCAGAAATAGTTGTCTGTTGTTGGCCATCCTCTCAGTAAGCCCATTCCACAAGTGCCAGTGCCCCATACATCTGCCACAGTATGATTTCTCTAGAATCCCAGGAATAATAATTCTCAGTAATCGCATATTTTTTGGAACTTGTCAGGGCAGCCCTGGGGCATGTATACCAACATTTCAACATGAGTCTCACCACTTTTTATTGAGTGGGACAAGGCCTGCCTCCCAAGTCTTGCACAGCGTGGAAAAGGAACTGGGAGTGTAGATTATGAGTGGTCAGTATAGGTGAGATATTCTAAGCCAGTCCACTGCACCGATCAATAGTTTGGCTTCAAGTGGGTTACACTCTGCTCTATCTCACTTAATGGTTGCAGTCTAATTGTCTTGGAGGTCAGGGGTGAGAGACTAGGACGGAGGACTTCTTTTATATAAAAGAAGCAGAGGGTATGAATCCTCAGTATACCTCCACTCTGTGGTTGGGAAGTGAGAAAATATAGTAGCATGTCTGCCATGACTAATCCTCCACCGTACAGGAACTTAAAGTATGTATTCATGGACATCCTGCCATAATGCCCATCCCATTTAAAATCCTCTAATGGCATTAAGCCATGTGGGGAAAAAAAGTCATGGGATAAAGCAGGGATAACTATGGCATTGGTGCAGTGTTTGTGCTACTGGCACCATTTGAATTAGGGGGACTCCCCACAATAAAGATTGGAGAAGGTGGATAAGTATAGAAAGTCTTTGCAGAGACCATCCAGTGGCAGAGCCTTATTTTGGTGCCACCCACTCATCTCATCTCTTAATACAAAGTTGCCAAGGCCTCTACGCCCAGCAGTCACAACTTTAAGGACTGAAATCTAATGCATCCTCACTGTATTGCCCTTGATAAGGTAGAAAATGTATTTGCCTGTATTAATCATGTGCCTCATATATGTAATATTTCAAGTGCTTGAAGACGAAAAAAGGAAGGATATTGGAGGTGAAGAATGGAATCATCAGCATAGAAGGATATTCTGTCCTCCTTATCCATGGTCCAGTCAAAGCCCATAATTTGGACACGTTTGTAGATTAATTTCTTCAGAGGTTCTATTGATAAGTTGTCCATTTTGAGCAACAGACATGATTGGACTCTGCCCTTCGTCCAACATCAGACTACCAACAAGCCGGCCAAAAGCTCCAAACAGTTGATGTGCAGCAATTGTTCCTGGGGAGACCACGACCCTACTGTGGAAAACTCCCCACAGTGTGCGCCCCAGCTGGACCTGCTGGCGTCTGACTCTATGATGAGGTCCGGTGCCGATCCAAAGATCCATCATGAAATTTAATCTCACACTTCGTCTGTAAGGTTGACTGTCCTGGAGTACATAGGACCCTCACAAAGGTATGATGCTTTTGGTCGTTGTAAAGCTCGATAGTGCAAAGGGCCCATAAAGATGGCCTGGATAGAGGAGAACAGCAGCCCGACTAGGCAGGCAGTCTGGCTTAGGGAAGTATGAGATCTTGGTAACTTTTCGTGATGGCAGGCTGAGCATAGAAGTCAAGGAATTGATCGTGAATTCCAACAATGTCACTCCCTGGGATGGAACCAGGAGGGATTTCTCTTAGTTTATTATGAACCCCAAAGCTTCCATGAGTTCCAACATTATTTTCAATTGGACTGCCAGCTGCCAAGGTGATTGGGCCATGATGAAAATGTCGTCCAAGTAAACAATGAGACGGATGCGGCATACCCAAAAATGCTCCACCACCAGTTTGAGAACCTTGGTGAAGCACCAAGGAGCGGAGGACAGTCCGAAAGGAAGGCTTGAAAATTCGAACACCTGTTGGTGCCAACAGACCTGAAGGAAACGCTGGTGTGGTAGAAATATGGTGGTAGAAATATGGGAATCGCTAGGTAAGTGTCCTTCAGGTCAAGGCGCACCATCCAATCAGATGGCTGCAAGACATCTCTCAGGAGGTGAATACCCTTCATCTGATGTGCCTGTAGACCAGCCACTCGTTGAACTCCGGCAATTTTATCACAGGACGTTCACCCCCATCAGCCTTGTCTATGAGAAAAATAATATTACTGACAAACCTGCGGGGTGTAAAGTAGTCGGATGGACTGCTCGCTTGGCTAACAGAGCATGAACTTCAGTGTCTGTCCACACTGTTTCTGCTGCTGAAAACGAAATCGGGCCCGGTCTGGCTGCCTGCAAGGGGGACCCATAAAACTCTATGTGGAAACCCTGAACAGTTTGTAGAACCCATGCATCAGTCGTTAAAGCCAGCCAAGCCACTTGAAAGGACGCAATTCTGCCTCCCACATATGTATTTGAATAAAGGAAGAACACTCACCGTAATTGGAGTTGGTGGCATGTCCTCTGGACCCTTTACCTCGGGAACGTTGTCCCGTGGTGGGGTAAAAGTTTGCGAAGTGGGTATATCCTGGTAGCTATTGCCTCGCCTGGAGCCTTGCCCTCTGGAGTAGGGGTGGGATGCAAAGCGTCCGGCCAAGATGCCCCTACCACAGCCAGTCTCTTGGAAAACCCGGGAGGGAAACACGTTCTTTTTTTTTCTTTTTTGTGAAAAACCTTTATTGTAGCATTCAGTAAAAATACAAGTATGGGCCTACAACCGCGGGGGCCGGCCTCTAGACAAATTAAAATCTCCGATATCACAGTATGACACAGCTCATCAGCCGACAACCCAGAAGTCCGGCAGCGATTCAGGATAAAACTTGTATTAGAATGCACAACTGGGTTCCAGGATGAGACAGAGGTTTCATTTTATATTTTATAAGAGAGGATCAGGTGTCATACAATCAAACACAATGCGGGGGACAGGGTAAGAAACAGGATATGCATGTAATGACCACTATAATGGAGAATTGGCGCCAGAGCATATAGATCAGTACAAAAGAGCACACAATATACATTCCATGTTGCTTCAGTACTCTGAGCCTGCCCGCCCAGGAATCAGGATATCATAAGAGCATAAGCACAAATACAAGCACACGATAAGAATCCGAATGTTTCATAGCTATACTGATCCTTTAAGAAGAGAGAAAAGGAAAGAAAGGCCATAGAAAATAAAAAAGGCAAAATAAAAAAAAAACCTCCAGCCCCCCCACCCTGCACCCCTGCAAATGGCTACAGCCTGACCCCACTAGCAGCGTGCCTGTCGCCCCTAATAACTAAAACCCCAAAGGTAGGAGAAAGAACGGAGGAGGGCATATCCATATGGGCTCCCAGCCCCTTTAGACCCCCCGCCTGAAACAGCCACCCTCTATCACTAAAAGACAGGTTTAAGACAACAATATAGAAGAAATTAGAGGGTACCGTGAGACACTGCCCAGTCTCTTAGAGCAAACAGTTGCAGGTCCAACCCTTATGAAAGCCACGCCAACCCTTCCCGACCCAGTCCATCTTAACCTTGGCCCTTCCGAACAAGAACACGAACCCCTCCCAGCGAGACCCAAAGGCACACAAAGAAGCAAGAAAGAAGAAGAGAGTCATCAGAAAGCAGCCCATGCCTACCGGCAGGCAATGAGTCCACAGGAACTGTAGACGTAGACGAACTCTCCCTCCTAGTTGAACAGTCCCAATGTGTCTTGCACAGGAGCCGTAGCGTCACCAGGAAAGGAGAAGATGACCACAAAATGAATGGAAAGCCACAAACAAAAGTTTCCGGGAGGGGAACGCCTGACGTCGTCTCCAAAGCCGGTGGTGGTGGAAGGTTCAGTAATACCATGACATCCTCGGGAACACCGTCTCCCAGGGCACCATCCGATGGTTCCAATACTTGTTTCCTCACGGGGTTCTCGCACGGAGTCAAAATGGCCGCGGTATGAATGGCTGTAGATTTCTGTTCCAACAATAAGGCTGGGCCCGGTTCCACCAGGAGCATCTCAGATAGGCGCGTGTCCAATTTGCTCAACAAAGTGTCCACATGTGAGCGAAATGCCCAAAGTTCTGCCAGTATCGACCTCAGCGATGGCTCATGCACCGTTCGATCCATATTCTCATGCCCGATATCAGTCACAATCACCTCCCCGGGTGAATCTGGCATCCTCGGGGGGGGACAGACAGGACCATGAAGGTGCAAATGCGGAGGGTGACCAGTCTTTGTCCGCAGCCACGGTCCACTCAGTTAAGGCCGCAGGCCAGAGACCCCGAACCACCGAGCCCCGGCGGGCGCAAACCGGGTCCGCGGGACCCCACCCGCAGCCGGCAGCAAGATGACTCACCCCTCGGTCGATGCTGAGCAATGAAAATGATCGCTGCCAATTTCGGGCTGAGTTAAAGCCTCCACTCCGTTCGACCGGACCCAGCCCGATTCTCCTGGCCGATGTTGTTGCACTACAGCCCGGCTGTGAAAGTACTCCAGGCCCCGGCTTCACCGCTGGAGTAGGCCGCAAACTTCAACTCGATGGAACTTCGTCAAACAAGCCGATAAAAGTTTCCGGATTTCACCATCGGAGTGCGGAACAGTTCATGCACACAGAGACTAGGCGTAAAGTCAGGATAATGTACAGGATATCGTGGCGGGTTACGGAGGTCGGCGGAGCCGGGAGCCTAAGCAGCCATCTTGCTTGCTGACGTAGCTCCTCCCCCGGGAAACACATTCTTAATGGACCCTGGGCCTTGTCTTAAGAAGTAAAAGTATCAACAAACTTTCAGATTTCTTTGATGAAAGGGTCTCCGTAGAGGTTCCCTTAGGCCACTTGCTCCTGCTTCTGAGACAGCCAGGTCTTCAACCTTCAGATCCTTCAGTAGAGACCTTCTACGTTCCGTGGACAGAACGCAGTTGGTGATACCCAAAAAGATAACCACCCCCTGCGCCCATTGCAAAAGGATCTCAGGGGACATCATAGTGACTGAAGCATCCTCCTCCATATCCAGTATCTTTGTCAAAGGGCCCAATAGGTCTAAAAGCGTGTCCTGGCAAGCTTGCCATGAGCAATCTATCCCTTTCTTAGGGCATTTAATAAACGTAGCCAGGAGCGTGGCCATTTTTGGGTTCATCTCAGGCGTTTGGGATACTTTCCCCTCTAAGCTGGGTCTTGTGCATTCCCTCTCAAGCAACTATGCACTTCTTTTTCAAAAGGCCTGCGGAGGCAGTTGGCCACATACTGTCGCAGGGATCCATTCTGCAGACCATGAATGTAGGATCTGGTCCGAGTTTAACATGTCAGACTGTACAGGCCCTGAGAGTCCCTCATGATGCGGGCTGGGGGGGCGGAGTTGGTCACTATGGTCTGTACCTGCCTCATCATCAGTGGGAGGGTCTTCCTCCTGGGGGTTGGGGACAATGAAGGGGGGACCTCTAACTGGGGCTCTGGGATTGAAGGGGGTAAAGCTGGGAGACTTAATGCCATCAAGGGATGCTTTAAAGCGCTCAAAGGCATCTAAGTCAACCCCTTCCTCCCTGGGGCTCTTTGCAGGTGCAGACTCAGGGTCTAGGGGGTCTGGGTCCAGTACAGTGGAAGGCCCAGGTGCATATAGTGCTGCCAGTGGTTTCTTGGCACACACACACAATGAGCTGCACAAGGTGCTCTTCCATGGGCCCCATAGCCTCATTGACCACCTGATATATAGAATCATCCACTGCATTATAAAAATCGTCATCCCAGGGGAGATAGCCCAAAGGATCCTCATGAGAGGTAGGGGTTGTAGTCCTTTTTATCTTAGAGAAGGGTGGGCGGTATGTAGGCAGTAGCCTGCGCTAGGGGTAGAGGCCACCGACGGCTGCAAATGTATGGACTGAGGGCACAGTCACAGACTCGTTTGTGGGCAAAGCCGCACCAGAAAGGGTTCTCACCCTGGAAACACTCTCCCTGGTGTCACAAGTATATGTGATAGGGGTTTAGTGTTAATGTCTTGGAGCTTGGGTTCCCTAACTGACCTGCAACATGGTCACGATCTACAGACCCCAGCGGGCGTCAGCCGCATCAATACGGTTGTATGGTGTTACAACGAATTCCGTTGCAACGCATGCCTTTACCACGCATGCGTTACAACGGAATTCCATTCCCACGCATCTCCTTTACCACGAAAATGCCTTTAACACGCACATTTTTACAACGTTTTTCGTTGTGAAACTATGCATGTTATTGGCATTTTTATGTTAAAGGATATCTCCTATCACTGTAAATTAACCCTTATATTTTTCCCCTGTGAAACCACCCCCTCATTCCTCCTTACCTCTCCACGTCCTCTTCTTTCCAATCCCTTCCGACGTGACGTTTCACATAGTTTAGAGGAAACGGAAATGGTTCTCCGTTTCCTCTAACGACGCCGATTGCCTCCACATTTCTTCATCTTTCTGAATCAGGTGAGTTTCTTTTGGGGGGGGGGAGATCCCCCCAACCCCCCTTTATTTAACCCACTTTTTTTTTTTTGGTGGTGGGGGGAGACCCCCCAACCCCCCCCTTTTTTTGTTTCCTTTTGCACACATGCCTTTACTACGTATCTCGTAGTAAAGGTATGCGTGGTAAAGGCTTTTCGTGTAACCACGCATGCATTTTAAAGCATGCGTGGTTATGGTTACTCGTGGAAACGGCCGCGTTGTAGTGGCCGCTTCCCCATCAATACAGACCCAGGCAGATAGCACCCGGCGTCATTTCTATTACAAGCACGCAAATAGACACAGTACGGACCCCACAATAGGGTGGTCTCTCTCCAGGCATGGTTACTGTCGGCACAGCGCCGGCGTGCATCGGATCCTGTCAGTTTCAAAACTGACAGGAATTGCGCGTCTGGTACTGAAGCCGCCCGATACACAGCGAAGCAAAAGAGCCTAAAGACGCTCCCGTGGCCCGAGAAGTTTTCCTCAAGGATCGCTGACAGAGCAACAAACAAATAATACAATAGCATGCAGTACAATTATGCACACAGTTCTACACAGTAATGAAGGGAAAACCCTCACTTAACTGTAGGTTGCGAGCCGCGAAGAAAGAGGGTGCTTTCAGTTGGAGAATGACTATTACAGGCAATTGGAGATATGGATTGGCTGTCAGTATGGACTACAGCTGTGATGTTATTGGTTGTTATGGAAATGCCCTCCCGAGGACTCATGGAACTTGAAGTTTATACGTTTTCTTTTTCAAAAAGAAGAGTTAAAATGGGTTTTCTTTGCTCTCTTTTAAAAAAAGAAGGTTTAAGCAAGTGTTTTTGTGAGGCTGCTAGTTAATAAAAGCAAAGAGAGTTCAGCATAATCCTCACCTCCAGTCCTGACATAGAATCGTGTTTCCACAAGGTTATGCAATTTCCTGTAATAACAGGTATTTGATCATTTGAATGCTAGGAAATGAACCTTTTAGCCCCCTGTAGGTTATATATAACTTAAACGTGCACCAGAATTGCATAAAACCATAATGGAAGTTGCCTAAAGCAACTAGGAGAGCAGAACATTACAATTTTAATCAGGGCCGTTTCTAGGTGTTTCGCCGCCCTAGGCGAGAATTGAAAAATGCCGCCCCCTCCCTTTAACAACCATCACTGTCTCCCCCTGTCATCCAGGTGTTGGGGAATAGAGGCCTGCTTTAGTGCCTCTCTATCTAGTCTGGACTGTCAAATCCATATTAAAGATTTCATCGAACATACTACACCTTTCACTCATTCTCCCAACTCTCCTGGTTCACTTCGTGCCAGGCTCGAACACGGTCCAGCGCTCAGCTGGTCATACTTCTACCTTCTTAGATGGTCTAAGCCCACGCTCTGCATACCACCACCCTTACAAAACTTCCCTCGCTTTACAAAGACAGTTTTCTATGCCGCATTCTTAAACACTCCCAAATAGTATTGTGATATCAATATATGAAACACCTTCCCAGGGAATTATGTTCCTCTATCTGACCTAGCTGTGTCCGTACCGGTTGTCCCGGGGTCATCTTTGGTAGAAATTACAACAATATGCAGTTCAGTGATGTCGTCAGACCCCTGCTGCCTGCTACCTGTCCTGAAGGCCTGGCTGAAGATCTGTGACTGACAAACAATGTCGTACATCAAAGGGGAGAGAGTGGGTTGACAACAGCAGAGGAGACCGGCCTTCACACAGCAGGGTACCGCGGTCAGATTGTTACTTTGATGCACACTGTCTGCACCATCCCATCTGTTGAGACATACATTGCATTGTGCTTGTTGTCAAACACCAGTTAGCCCACAGCCCTCTCCTGTCTCCAGCCCAGCCCACAGCGCTGTTAAGGCAGACCTCTCCGCAGCCCCCGATGGAGCTGCAGCCCTCTCCCCTTCCTTCATTTGACTTGCGCAGCCATTGGAGGAGATGTCTCCTAATGGTCAGAGCTCTCCACTGCCTTTGAAAAATGAATTTGACCTTGTGCACTGTAATCTATCTCTAGTGCTTGTGTAAAACACTGTAATGCCCTCCTTAATTTCTTTTTCTGTAATGACACCTTTGTTATTCTAATAAACTTTTACTTGAACTTAAAAACAGAAACAGCAAAAAAGGCTTGGATATATTTACTGGGGTTTTGGTGGTCTCCTTTCTCACTGCTCAGAGTTTTCTTCAGTTATAAATTGTTTGAGTTTAACGGATTTGTGGGAGCTTGGCACACGTGGGAATACAAAATACGTGATTTGAACACCTGGGGAGATTATTTAATGGCGTGCGTGTCAGGGTTCAGTCCCAAAGCATGCACTGGGTACCCGCACGCGCTGCGTGCCCCTGAAGCCCTGCCCTTTGCTTTGCTAACAGGCCGTGAAAAATTCTGAACGCTTGTGAGCTGTGGTGATTTATACCTACTAATTCCATCTGCTAGTCTGCCGGGTTTTTCTCAATTTACTTCCGAAGTGTCTATCGACTGGTCCTATGCATGATACACATTTCCAATTGGACACAACTTAAATTGCAACGGCTCGTAAAGTAAAGAGCTGTACCTATGTGCTTTGCATATGCTTTTGTAGGGAGAAGTGCCTCTCTGCTTGCAGGCTGTCAGCCCAGAGTGCTGCCTCTGTGATCACAGCCTCCTTGGCTGTTTCATCTGAAGTTTTGGTGTAGTCCTTAAATTGACAACTTCATCTTGTTCTTCAAAAGGTCCAACCCATTTTAAACTACAATTCCCAGAATGCTGCTTTATGTAACAGGCAAAGATTGTTTTTTTTTTAAATCCCAGTGGTTGCTTCAGTTCACGGGGTCACCACTTGGTAGACGTTAGTTACCGACCCATTACTCCAGCTGAACATAGCCATCTATGCTAGCTCATGCCCCCTCCGCTCCAAAATACCCTGTTTATACCGAGCTCTGACGTTGCTCAGCTCCGTCCGCAAGTAGCTCAACCCGTGCAGGTATTTTTCTTTGCATTCTACAATGTTTAGACCGGTGAATGTCATCATAACATCGGAACTACAAATCCCAGGATGCAACGTAAAAGAAGGCCTGGGCGAGCTACCATGAGGAGCTGGAACGCTCCGTGTGACAAACAACAGATGCCTCAACAACTCATCGGTTCTGTGTTTTCTGTTTATTTTGCAACAGGCAGTCCAGTGTCCGTAGACCACAAGTCCCAGAATGCACAGTAATCAACGGCCCTGGGTGGGCTATTGATGTAGGGGGGTCCGGGGCTGGTGCCCCCAGCAGTGTCCCCCTTTTAAAGTAGTGAAAGAGGCGCCGTTTCTGCGTTCCTGGGTGCACATGTTTTGATATTTGTCCTTTTTCAAAATGAAAGTTTTATATCTCGGAGCTTATGATTAAAAGTATTGACAATTGTCTAAACAACCCTGAAAATGAGGAAGTTTCTCTTTTGACAATCTCCTTCCTTTGTTTTGACAGTCTCCTTCCTTTGTGCGTGTGCGTGGTGTGTGGGGCTGCTGCATTAACCCTTCATGTCTGTGTCTGTCAGGAAGGTAGGGGTGCTTCCGCCTGCGTCATGCCTTGCCCTCTTGAAAATGAGGCTTTTTGCCGCCCTCACCCTTTTGCCGCCCTAGGCAGCCGCCTAGGCTTGCCTAATGGCAAAAAGAGAACTAGCCTTACACTGGGGGAGTAAGTTCGTACCTATCAGTAAGGCCTGGTTAAACAGCCTCATCTACTGCAACACAAATAGTGACTTATATGCTACTACACTACACAGGACATCCAGACCCATTCCACCACGTCACAACCGTCCCCGGTTATAGTTCCTACCGGAGTGGGATGAATTTTCCAGCCACTTCGTAAACAGGAGACTTATATACCTTAAGACATACGATCTACAGAGGTGGTTACATGAATATATATAGTGATAGAGGGGTGTTATTGCAATTGGTATGGAACCTGCCATACCGTGTATTATGCAGTATGTATTATAATCATTGTACTCTGAACATGTACCTGATGCTTGTTTGAATATGATAAAATGGTAAATAAAGTAAAAAATAAAGAAAAAAAGACCGACCCATTGGCATTGCCAGTGCTTGTTAGTACGTGGCACACAGCAGCAAGGCAACTTAGGTGGGTTGGTTGTGAGACTCTGCCTCCCCCTTCACTCATCGCAGGTGTCACCTGCCAAAGATGGCTGATTTGAGAGAGGTAAGCCAAAATAGTAGCAAACCACGTGATAGGGCATAGGTAGCAGTAGAAACTTGCTGCTGCATTCTAATTGGTGAACATTAATCACCAGTGCAGGCCTTCAGCATGATACAAGTAGCCACTGAGCATCTGCAGATCATTTCATTGTGTCCATAGGCCATGTACTTTCAAGAGGCATTCTGCTTGTTCGTTTGTATAGTACTTACCTAAACATTGCCTCTTGTTTTTTTTTCTCTTTAGGTGGCTGGCAAGCCTACAGTCAAATCCTCTGACTTACAACTCATATGGATGAGGCTGAGCCTCCCAAAGGAAGCCTTTGACACCATCTTAGCTGCTGGCCACTTTTCTGACCAAACAGAATGGATGAAGTTTCTGGCCCTTGCATGCTACTGCCTGGGAAAGGTAAACTTTTGTATTTAATTGTCACATATAAAGCACGCCAGACCGCATACCAAGTTGTGGAAGGCCACATCAAATTCATGTATTGATCTATGGATTTGGAAACTGATATAAGAAAACTGTGGTTTTTTTTTAATTCCCACAAGCACCACGGTGAGAGAGGAGCCATGCTACCCCAGTTCTAGTCATAGAAAAATGTGGCTATTGCCTGACAGGCCAGTTTCTCTGACAAACACGGTGGGGTGGAAAGCTCTCAAACACGTCAGACATTGATTGACAAATGACTGATTTTGCCAAAGCCTCACTGGACTTTAATAAGCATGGCCCTGTGCCAGGACCTGTAGGCCTACAACCTCTGCCCAGAGTTTGAGAGGTAGTCACCAAAGGCTGAAGGATGAGGACTGGGCTTACATGGAAATAAGATCTCTGAAACTGAGATTTGAGATTCTCAAAATATTCCACCCCCATTTGCCACTTTTTTTTATCGGTATCTGCCTTTTCAACGTCCCTTCATCCACCCAGATCGATTTTTACCTGTACCCTTTTCTTCTTTTCTACAATTGTTTCAAGTAATGGTTCACACTGGAAACGGACCCACTTCTCCCAACTCCCATTCCGGGCCGATTAGGAACTGATGGTCACCCAGGAAGAAAGGCGATTTGACCCATATCACACAATTTAGTGAAACGTAGAAGCTGGGATAATACTACCCAGATTTCTTGGGCCAAAATCCTTTACAGGAGACTTTAAAACAAACCTCCTCTAACATCACCCCTGCTCAAAGAATCTTCTTTGCCTTCCTGACACCTCTTTCCTGTATGCTTCCTCCCCCTCTCTCTTTCTTGCACTTCCCTTGTTTATCACTTCCATACTCTCTCCTTCTGTCTCTCATTGCTTTGATCCTAACCGTTTCTATTTTTTGGGGCCATGCCTGCCTTTCTTCAGGCGTGTCTTCTTTTTTCTCTGCCTCATAATGCCTTTCTGTGAAGGGCCCTATTGACTAGAGAGCCTTTGCACCTGGGTAAGGCAGTGGGAACGAATGAATGGATAAATGATATATTAGTAAGGAGTGGCAGGTGCCCAGAAAGGGCTTTCAGGTGCTAGACCAGCTGTGGAATGATAGCAGGAGCTGGTTAATATGAATGGGAGAGCCATGTTTTGAGTTTCTTTCAGAACAGAGTCTCAGAGGAAGAATTCCTTGTGTCCAAGGGAAAAGTGTTTAGACGCTTAGCAGCCAAATTGCAAAAAGAGTAGCCCCCACAACATTCTCAGGAGAATGAGGGGTACGGATCAGGTTAGCAACTGCGGATCTCAAAAAGCGTGAAGGAGTATATGGCTGAACACGTTATTGGATATAGTTAGGACCTTTTTCAATAGTGCTCTAAAAGTCAGACACAGAGCTTTCAATATGATGGATGTATGTTGTTACAACGCATTCTTTTACCACGCATGCCTTTACAACGCAGGTTTTTCAACGCAAGTCGTTACAACGACTTGCGTTAGGGGGTGCTGGATAGTGAATAGTTGAATTTACTATTCCAACTCCAGTCCCCGTGGATAGGCGGGAAGGTGTTGGATAGTAAATTAAACTATTACCTATCCAAGAGCGCCCCCAGCGCAAGTCGTTGTAATGACTTGCGTTGAAAAACCTGCGTTGTAAAGGTACTGGGTGGTAAAAGTTGAGTCGTAAAGGATGTTTCCCAATATGATCAGCTTTGTTGTGGGGAGTCAGTGCAGCTCTTTAAGATGAGAAGGGATAGCTTGTCTGCTGGGTTAGTCCAAAATCATTCGAGCAGCAGTATCCTGGACAGTCTGAAGGCGGTGAAGCAGGTAGTTGGTTTGGGAAGTCCTAGGCATAGGGAATTATCATAGTCTAGTCTGGCCCTTATTAGAGCATGGACCACAGTCTTGTGTGTCAAAGTTTGGAGACATTTAATTACTTTCCTGAGTGCCCTCAATAAAGAAAAGCATGAGTTGCTGATACTGTGGCAACTTGAGAGGCGAAAAATAAGTTATGTTTAGGGGAAATTACACAATGGCATGAGGTGAAATCGAAGTTGAGCAAATTGGGAGCCCCATTCGTTTTAAAACTAATCCCCTGAAGACATATTCGTGTTAATTCTTTACTTTTTCCATTCCTATGTATCCTTTTCGACTTCTCCCTCAACTCCTCCACTCTCCACTTCTTCTAAAACCTCATTCAAGTTATTTTTGTATCTATATGTGTAGTAGAAACTGCCAAATAATAGTCCTAAAGGCATTGCCAATTTCAGCATATTAGGCAGGGAGAAGCAGCATTCCCCAAATGACCTTTAATTCTGGATGTCGGGTACAGAAACCATGAATGGGTAATTTGGAATAGCAAGCATTTGAGATATATTTCTGTGGTGAGAACAACTAAGGTAAATGGACTTCTCCAGTGGAAAGTCTCCACAGCCTTACGAGATGGCGGTACTACTGAATATCGACCCCCAGAATATTGACCTATAAGAATACTGTGGACAGAATACAGAGGGACTTAATATCTAAGGGTAAATACATATAGAGAAGTATAGAGTTACTATTCCTAACTCCACAATTACCTACCTCGGAGATATATATATATATATGTTGCCACGGTAAACATATGGAGAGTTAGGTTTAGAAAATATGCACTTATTCACTTGCGAATGATGGTTTCGATAATTTGTCCTCAATCTTTTGCGAGTGCCATATATTTTGATATCGATATTTAGGGTGCACACCATGTGAGATTGACCCCTTATTCACATTTGTCATCAGAGATGCAGAATATTTTTGGGGAATAAGCGTCAGTCTCTTCTAATGCTGATCTGAGTAGATGCAGTGCTGGTCCAAGTAAATACACAATAGAAGGGGGTTCCCCACAAAGATTACCGATAAAGGCAGGAAGGGAGGGGATTAAAGCAAAATAGAAAGAACAAAACCCTGCCAAGGAAAATCACAAATGGTCCTCTAAGGGATCAACAACTGCTATTTATGGAGTAACATTAATTAAACATCAAAGCCAGTGACATCAGAGACATTTACATCAATCCATAGTTTTTTTTGAAAAAATATATATTTTTATTTTTATAGAATCTGATATTTCTAAAATAGATTCGATATATAAATACACAAGATTCATCAAAAAATATAGACAGCAAGATTTCATATCATTTTGTGAGAGAACGATATATCCGTACTAGTCAATGTTCCACTCACTCCTGGACAATTATGGGGACATATCAAGCATTCATATCTTCAGGGAATCATTCATACTCACAAACATTCATACTATTCAATCATATAGGTATAGCATATAATGTTACTCCATAAATAGCAGTTGTGGATCCCTTAGAGGACCATTTGTGATTTTCCTTAGCAGGGTTTTGTTCTTTCTATTTTGCTAGTCCAAGTAAAGTCAGATGTACGTGTGGAAACCTGCTATATGTGCAAGTTTCCAAAAGCGCTTCTGGGAATGTTATGTCACTTTTTGTGAAGGCTCTTATTCCCCATTGACATGAGCAGTTTTTTCTCCACCGGGCAAACATTTTTACCCATGGATAAAACAATCTCACTCACCCACCAAATCTCAGGGTAATCTATTCCCCTTCGTGTTTTAGAGGAGGAGTTACTCCAGCTATTAGCTGGACAAAAATCTCTTACCATTTCCACTGTGGAAAGGGGGCGGACCAGAGTTAAAGGATGCCCACAAAAGTAAATGGTCATAGGCATGCCAAACTTTCAGGAAAGCCATACCTTCAATTGTCCACTTCTCATCCCTTGAGTGGGATTTACTACTGTCTATTTCTCTACATTCGTAGTGGAGAAATCCTCATGGGCAAATGCATATACACCTGCCAGGAATCCCTTTGTGAATTAACAGCAAACGTAAGAAGGGTGGAGTCAGTCGTAAACGTACGTATGCAACGAAATGTACCTTTGTGTGTAGAGGCCCTGGTATTGACAATTTACGTGCAGTATGAATTTTCTTGCCTCTGAAACGTTGTTTACATTTTAGCTGAGTCTTCAAAGGTCGCTTGCAATAAATCTGTCTAATGGTCAATTAACAACTGCTGATCATTGAAATATATTATATTATTATATTATAATTTTGGTAGAGCGCAACAGCTGTCCCAGCAAAGAGACGTCTCGGCGCTAAGGAACCACAGACACTATACTGAGGAAGGAAGGAGTGGGATATACAGGTGACCTAAGGAGAGGGGAAATGGATGACTTGTTAGGACAGTAGGTCATTTAATACTGAAATTGTAACACTCATGGCCTGTATACATCTTGCCTTGTAAAGTGCTTTCTTATATGAATGGGATTTTCTTCTACCAACTTCACCAACAAAAACTGCAGATGTAAATTGAGAGTGTACATAGTCTAAACTCAATCCCCGAAGCATGGTACATGGTTTCCTCTATTATTCAACCAGTAGCAAAGCTGGAATTTTAGAGACCCTTACTATACTACAGGAGCAACCTGGTTCAACATGCTCTTTGAATGCGGGCAAGTGGAAACCACCACGTGAAAGCAGCAGAAACACACACCAAATGCAGTTATAATGCATTTTAACTGATGGCATTCAGTATTTCATTGAAGTCTTAAGGCTGTATCCATCCCCAATGGTCAAGCTTACCACATCAAAGAGCAGCGAAAAATATTTCCATCTGGGCAGTCAAAACTTTGCTTTACTGCAGAAGTTGTAGTCAGCTGCCCATCTGATACCACTACTGCAGCCAGACAAGACCCTTGGGTCCTTACATTCCATGGACCCACTGTTTTTCCAGAGTCAGCCAAACTTGAAACAAGAAGCGGTGGTACCATCTAGAATGCCCACACAAGAGAAACTGGAAGCATTGTCGTATTGAGTCACCAACTACAAGTGAACAGAGACAAGAACCAGCCACAGCTAGCAAGAATATTCACAGCATTCCCATTAGTAACAATTTTCCAAACTGTCACTTTTGCCCGGATGTGAAGGACCAGGCCTTTTAAAGACAGCTACCCTGGCACCATTTCAACTTCCTCCATAGCCAAGTTACTGACCGTTAACTGATGGTCAAGCACATGTGCATGGATCAGTAAAGCCAAAGAAACACAAACGCCTAGTAGGATTCCAAGTGGTGATCCAAAGCATCAGTATAAGTAAGATAGACCTATGTATAACCACAATCTTTTTCTGAGTGAATGGAAGGCTACTGCTAATACCAACATGAAAGTTATTTTATTCACAACTACTTATCGCTCATGGGGTTGACATTTTTGTAATTGTAATTACATTTATATAGTGCTTACCACCCCTGATGATCCGTTGAAGTGCTTTACGCTGCTACGGAACCCACGGTTACTGGTTATTCCAGTGTTGTTAGTTAATGTTTGATATAGGGATTAGTCTTGCACACTCATGTAAGCCATTCCATGCATTCACTCTAGTTTCTATGGGGTACATTGAACTAAAAGGAATTAGAAGAAATCAGCAGTGGGCCAGTGCAGGTATGTGAGCTCATAAAGATAGTTTGAGGTTAATCAGAGCACCAGAGGCGATTGGTTATTGTTAGCTTGCAACACATGACTTTTTAGGGAATGAGAGGCTGTAATATTTGAACTGAGTGGGGAAATTGTATTACATTAAAGATTAAGGCAAAAACGCATGTGCTCAGAAAAGGTTGTGCTCATAGAGAGGAGGCACAGAAAGGGTGGAAAGAAGAAGAGGGCCATTGAAAGAAAAAAGGAAAATTGATACTCAGATTTTTTTTGTGTTAAAATGTTTTTATTAAATGTATTTTTCACATATAATAAACACTATACAGAGAATAACACTAAACGGTGAATTTTAAATCACATTACAAATACAAGGAATATAAACATCCATTTGCATCCAAATATAATACTTATATCAAAACTATTGCATAAAAAGAGATAAATAATAATAAAAACAAAAAAGGGTCTACATTGAATGTACATTGACTAATGAAGACTACACAATGCTTTAAATTAAAGAACAGGCAATAATATATGAATCAAGGCTAGACCACATGTTAGACCTGGAAGTAGATAAATCATTAGGAGTATGTGGACATGAGCATTGCCCACGTCTAAGAAAAATAATCCATTCCCACCAAGCATTAACTGAAAGTAATGAGGATCTTTCCAATTAGAAGTGACAGATTTGAGTGTAGTAGAAATAAGGAAGTTCAACAGTTTACAATCCATTGGAGATAATGTAGACTTAAGG
This sequence comes from Lissotriton vulgaris, assembly GCF_964263255.1. Lineage (NCBI taxonomy): Eukaryota > Metazoa > Chordata > Amphibia > Caudata > Salamandridae > Lissotriton > Lissotriton vulgaris. Next base: position 1,323,158,113 of record NC_141687.1, on the reverse strand, counting down.
AAAGAGTATTTAAAGATTAGAACAGGGAAAGATAAAGGTGTTTGGATCTTAAGGATCCGAGTTATATTATTCCATATGTCTGACAAGAACGGATAAATAATTGGACAGTTGTAGAATAAATGGTGTAACTCTCCAGTAGCAGAATTACAATGCCAACAGTTTGGAGTGTCTAATAATTTAGCTTTAAATAATTTGTCCGGAGACCAAAAGCATTGGTCAAGCAGATAAATATTAGTTTGTATGAGAGTAGCCGGGAGATAGCTAGCAGTGTTGGGCTTCTAAATATCCCTCCAGGACACATTAGAGTTGAAAATGTATGTATGGTGACCATTTCTCAGTAAGATGTGTGAAGGAGAAAATAGAAATAGAAAGTATATTTGGAAAAGTCATATAAAGGTAAATTATATTTAGCTTGAAGATCATCAAATGAGTCAAACATATCATCTTGACATGTGTCAGCAACAAAGAAAATACCAGCAGGGATCCATAAATTCCAAAAAGAAATATGTTTACGATATTGGAGTTTGAGATTGAACCAAAGAGAACATTTCTTAGTAGATGTAAAGACAATAAAAAAAATTCCATCAAATGATTAAAGGGCAAGCCTAGAGTTTGCAATAACGGGCGAACGTTTGCCAAATGAACTATTGGCCATAGTAAGGAAAGCAGGTAATGGATATAGTGCCAAAATATTCCTCTCCAGAATAAGCCATTTGGGTGCATTAGTAAGAGAAATATTATGGAACAATAACAAACATTGATCCTCAAAAAATGCAAAATGATATTTTTTTTAATCTGGAGGACCAACCCCTCCATCACATTTGGGCAATTGCAATTTTTTAAGACTAATGCGTGCAGGTTTATTATTTCAGCTGAACTAAGTAAATAGTTTATATAGTTAAACATAAAAAGTAGAGGGAACAGAAAGGGGTGGCATGGAAAACGTCCCCACCAATTTAAATTGAGATTAGACCATCTAACCAGTTTCTCTTTGGTACTAGCTAAAATTGTGGAACAATTGGTTTCAACTAGACTTTTAACCAAATCAGTACATTTTATGCCTAGATATTAGAGTTTTTTTGGAGAAAACACTATATCGGTATTTGTCAACATTGTAGAATTACAAAAAACATTTAATGAGGAAAAACTCTGTTTTATCAGTATTCAGGGAATATCCAGAAACCTCAGCATATTTATGAATGATATTGAGAATAATAGGTACGAAGGTAAGGGGATCATTAACATATAATAACACATCATCAGCGTATGCAGAAATTTTAATGTTAGTAGTTTCAAAATAACACCTGTGTAATTATCACTAATGCAGAGAGCACACAATAGGGGTTCTATGGCAGTAAGAAATAGCAAAGGAGATAATGGACACCCTTGACGTGTACCTCTATATAAATGGAATGGAGAAGAACAAGCACCATTGACACAAATGTAGGCTGAAGGTGCCGAGTACAATGCTTTACTCATAGTGCTAAACATAGGCCCAAATCGGAAAACTTCCAAAGTATTAAATAAAAAATGCCAGTTTACCTTATCAAATGCCTTTTCCGCATCCAAGGCCAACACACCAACTGGACAGCTAGTGTCGTTAGCAAGAGACGAGGCATGACAAAGCAAGCATTATGGGCTGACAGTCTACCTTTCATGAAGCCAGACTGGTCATGTTGATAGGGAGATAATCTATTTGCTAACATTTGGGCATATATTTTACAGTCCTGATTAATTAGAGATATGGGACGATAATTTGATACTAAAGTAGGATCTTTATTAGGCTTGGGGAGGACAATGATAGTGGCTTCATTGAAGGAGCCCCCTATCAAGGAAGTGCGCTGAAAGTCCCTAAAAAGAGAAAGCAGGACAGAAGATAGTTGGTCTTGAAAACATTTGTAGAATTCAGCCGGAATACCATCGGGCCAGGTGTTTTATTGGAGTTTAGTGCACTAATGGCTACAATTATTTCATGGGATTTTCTAAAGGTAATCTATCAGTGTCAGAAACCTGGGGTAGTTGACAAGTATTAAGGAAGTCAATGATGACATTATTTTGAAGAGCGAGAAGTTCATGGTATAAGGAGGAGTAAAAGGGTAAGAACTCTCGCAGTATTTTCTCAACATCTGTTGATAGAGTACCATTATTTGTTTTGATGGCAGAAATTTGAATTCTGTTGCGCTTAATGTGTATATAGTTAGCTAATAATCTGCCTGATTTGCTTGAATTAAAAAATGAAAGTTAGATTTTTCTTTTGAAATAAGTAAACCTGCTCTTTTACTAAGCATACAATTATATTCGTATCTATATTTCTGAAGTTGGCCTCTATATTGCGGGGCCCTAGATGAAATGAAACGTCTTTCCACAGTTGCTATATGCTTCTCTAATTTGGAGAGGTATGTATACAATTATTTATTCTCATGCGCCATAATAGAAATTGTAACTCCTCGAATATAAGCTTTAAAAACATCCCAATGGATAATTTTGGAGGTATCACATGGATTATTATTATAAAAATATTCACTAATGGCCAAGGCATTTTGTTTAGAATTAGTTGGATTAAGAACTACGTCAGATTTCACTCTCCACAACGTCCAGGGGATGACTGCGGAGAGCCACGCCTTCGCCTAGTCACAGGTGATTCCGACCCCCCGCCCTCAGCGATGGTGGACTGCCCGGATGGATGGACCGTTCAGCGTCCTTACGCTCCCGTTTGTTAATCAGCTGCACAAGTGAAATTTAACAGATGGCCTTCTGAACGAGCGAAGTTTGAAGCTCGTAAAAGTGAGGAGATGCAAGCGGCGTAATAATTGCTTTGAGCGACAGGGCGACCTTTTTTGCCACGATCGGTAGTGGACTTCTCCCCTGGCGTGCTGCGGTAAGATTTCAGTTTTAGACCGCGCCGCCCAGTAGAATAGAGAGCTGGCTTTAGTAAAGACCTCTGCAAGGCCCCTGCTGTTAATTCAACTGAAAACTGAAAACATTGCGACTAGTAGGGGAGAGGGAGTCAGCGGTAAAGTAGGCATTCCCCCTGTAAAAACTATTGCATCCTGGGAGATTGAGTCCAAGGCAGTAGAATGGGGAAAATATTGAATATTCGCCCTACTAAGGTAAAGACTCGACGACATCTAGCCAAGGAAGTGAAAGAGGCAAAAGAGGCAGCTCGTTTGGCTGGATTGGAAACTACGCCGCATGCTCACAGCCTTGATTCCACATTCGAAAGCTCCGAGGGAGAGGATGGGAATTCCGTGGCTGCAGCTACACAACAGCCGGTCCAGCAAGGGGAAGTCCATGATAAGGATGGAGTCACTACAAGCCCCTCACTACATTCCCAAGAAGAAGGTGGCCTTCAAATGCAAAAGAGTGCGAGTGCCATTAGGGGCTTAAACAGGTCTCGCTCTTTCTTAAAAAACCAATGCCGCAAGCTTCCTCTTCCTCTCCTGGTTCTAGTCTCAGTCTGTGTGTACAGAACTCCCAGGTATATCCAGGCAGCATCGGAGCTGCGGCAAGGAGTGATGAATCAGAATTAGGATCAGAAGTCCCAAGCTCAGATAATGTACAAGTACCATCAAACGCCCCAAACGCGGGTCCTACTATTAATATTGCTTCGCCTGACAAGTTTAACTCTTTCCGCCACGAGCCTGCTCTACTCGCTAATCAGGATGAGACGATTGTAGAGACGATTGCAGAAAATCTGCCAAATACTGAATATGTGCAAGTTGGCGCTCAGACTATGAGTCAGGCTGCAGATGCTCCAAATCTTGATATTGACCTGGGACCCTTGGTGAGATCTTCGGCTCAGTCTACGCCCCTTCTACTGGAGGAGCGGGGTGAAGGAATGCTACCTCCAGCTACAAACTTGGCTAGCTCCAGTCTTGATGCCAACTCCAATCCTAATTTAACAGCTGAGCCTGGGGGCCATTTCCAAATGAGCATCAAAGATATGTTAAATCTGATCTTAGAGGAGTTCCGAGATTTGAAAAAAAACACAGAAAGAAGAACTGGGCTCTCTCAATCTACACCTAGAGAAGATTGAATGCACGCTGGGAAGTCTTCCAGTTGAGCTCCAGGAGGCTGAAGAGAGGATATCAGCCTTAGAAGACCAGCTATCCTCGGTTATGCAGGAGGTTAAAACAGCTGCTAAAAGCAATCATGCGCTGGAAAATAAACTGGAAGAGTTAGAAAATCACTCTCGAAGATCGAACCTCCGCACAGTAGGTGTTCCAGAGGGAGTAGAAGGGTCCCAAACCCTGCAATGGGTGAACACTTTCATCAAGCAAAAAGTCATGGAGAAGGGTATGCTGCTGTGCTGGGGGAGGTTGGGGTAGCATCACCAGGGTGTAATAACATGACACCCGAGTTGAATCGGGGGAGGGAGAAGTGGTGGCTGTGGTGGAGGGAGGAAGGTCCACTTTTCTGGGGGGGCACAGTACAAAATGGGGGAAAATGAAGCCAGTTATTTTCAAAGTTGTTTAGCAACAAGAAGCACAAAGTTCCCCAAAAGGCTGATAGGGTGAAGTGTAGAGGTGTATAGGGAAGACCAAGAGGGGGAGGAAAGAAGGGGGAATCCCCTCTTGGGAACTAGAACCCTCACACACCCAGCAAGCTAGGTGTCATGCTTCATCATATGGGTCCTGCTCCTCGTCAGACTGGCGCTGCAATGTCTGACGGGCACCCGCGAAGGGGCTCTTTAGCAGAGATCTTTTGTTCCAGCCATATGGTGCATGCGTGTGAGAGGGCAGAAAAAGTGTAGTCGTGAGGAGGTGGTAGTGATTAAAAAAGGTTAGCCAGTCCACAAGGATTTTTATTAACGTGGCTGACTCCCTTGGTTAAAATGGTGGGAGGGGAGATAGGGCGCTACAGAAGTACTGGGCAGGCCTATCTACAACCCTCTGGTGAGGTCGACATGTTTCATGCTATCCTAGCAATTCTTCAGGACCCAGCATTTTATAGGCCTATATCCCTGCTGGACTCGACTGTAAAAATCCTGGGGAGAGTTCTTTTACTAAGGCTGAGGGAGAATGTCGAGGGATGTGGCGGATTGTGTGACCTACAATATGGCTTTAGAGAGAAGAAAGGTACGATTGAGCAATGCATTAATTTGTATCTACTCATCTCAAAGTACACAATGGCTAAGGAGGGCTCAGTTTATTTGGCCTTTATGGACCTTTCGTCGGCCTTCGACCTCGTCAACAGGTCCAAATTATGGTCGATTCTGTTGGACTTGGGGATCGATGAAGCCCTGGTCATGTATATGGCCTCGTTGCACCAGGAGCTCTTTGCAGCCGTCCGAGTGTCCAACAACGGTAGGTGCACCTCCCCATTTAAATCCCTTAAGGGGGTGCGCCAAGGATGCATTTTGGCCCCTACGCTTTTCACCATCTATATTAACGGCCTGGGGGCGCACCTGAGGGGCATGGGCACGGACGTTCCGCGCGCAGGAGATACTCATATCCCGGCACTCCTGTACGCGGACGATGCCGTGTTGATTGCCCGCACGGGTGTTGGTCTGCAGGTTCTCCTTGACGCCTTTGGTTCCTTCATGGAAAATCTGGATTTAAAGGTCAATGCATCCAAATCCCACACCATGGTTATGGGCCTAGAGGGTGCAAAGAGAAGACATAAATCATTCTTCTGCAGCGGGACGCCAGTGTCAGAGGTAGCCACATTTCCCTATTTGGGAGTGTTGTTCGACCAAAAATGTACCTGGGGTCCACAAATAAATGCAAAAAGGCTGGCAGTAACTAGATCTGCCACCGCACTCCTGGGTTTTGCAGGCAAATTGGGAGCAAGGCCTATGGAAGCGATGCTGAAGATTTATAATAGTAAGCCTGTTGCCATCGCATCATATGGATCTCCTCTGTGGGGTTATGTAAACCTCGACCCCATTCAGAGAGCAGAAAATAGATTCATAAGATCCCTTCTCTCTGTCCCCCAATCAACCCCAACCTACTCCATTCATAAGGAAGTTGGGTTGCCATATTTGTCGGACCTACTAAGCGTTGCACCCTTGATCTTATGGCTGAAAATATGGCTAAATGCTGACTTATCTCTTAATCATAAAATTCTGAGGGATGCCCTATCACTGGATAATCAGAGTAAAATCCCTTGGCTGGCCTACTTAAGTAAATCTTTTTTAGAGTTGGGTCGCCCAGAACTTTTCCGCTGTCCAGAGAATATCACGGCTCATGACATAGCTCAAACAAAAAAGGCCTTTAGTGAAAGGAAGGAAGCAAGTCGCGAGGCAGTCGAGCTGCAGAAACCTGCAGTAAGGGCTCACCTTCTACTAGTCAGCGATCCTCATTTGGCTCCTTACCTCCGTTTTGTAACAATTCCTTACCACAGGTTTTTATTAACTAAATTAAGGTTCAATCTTATTCATTTTTACCTAGGTTCTTTTAAGGGTTGGCAGAAGCCAGAATTAGCCGCCCCTTGCAGCTGCGACCACTTTTCTGTGCAGGACACAATGCACTTCGTCATGTTTTGTAGTTTATTTCAAGAGCAGAGGAAAAAATACTTGCTCCCCTTACTGAAAAACGCGGGGTTCACACAGGTGCGCCCTGCACTGCTCTATCTACAGCTTATGACCAATCCACGCACAGCATTTAACCTTGCAAATTTCCTAGTCGCGGCAGCTAGGGCGAAAGCCGCTGGCCAACCCCCGCCCTAAAAAAACTACTACTAAACGTAATGATATTACACCTTAGGCATTGTCTTATACATAAATTTATCTTTTAAACTGTGTAAATAGTATTTATAATGCGTACCGAGTTTTGATGTTTTTTCTTTGTATACTTTTATGTGATGTTTTTATTGTCTTTTTTCTCTTTGTATGACTTTGATTAAGTCGAATAAAGATATTCTGACTGACTGACTATGGTGACTAGTACTACACAGTGAGATATTGAATATGTATACAACCTTAACTTGGTTGGTCTGTGCTGCAGGCCAATTGGTCCTGCTTCAATACTTGCGACCTAGAAGGGAGGAGAACACATGGGGATCACTATCAGTATAATTCTCCTCTGGGAAGTAGGTGCAATTCCCTATAAATAACCATAACACTGAATTATTTATAAGACTCAGCCGAGTTAAAACCAATAAAGAAAAGGATAAAAACAATAAAAGATTGGACAGAAAGGCTTACCCTGGAAGTATCCCTAAGGTGCCCCGCAGTCTGCTCCTGTGGGACCTGCACAGGGGAGTCAGGGACCTAGAGGATATCATAAAGGAATGAATGGTAAAATTAGTATCCCTTGGTGTCAATCGACCATCATACAACAGGGCGAGTATATTCATACCCGGGTGAGCTTTGAACAGCTCTGATGTCAGTGCCCAGTGCCCCGGCTTTGAAGTGGCAACCGTAGCAGCCGTAATGCCCGTAGCACCGGTCGGACAGTCCTACCCCTCCAGTGGTAGGCGGAATCTGACACAGAGAGAGCGCGGAAAACTCTCCCGCTCCCGAGTTCGCCGGGTTTTGCAGTCGCGGAAACTCAAGGACACGGAAGCGAAGCACGCGCCCCCCCAATAGTTCAGTACACCCGACACTGCAAGTTGTAGACCCCGATCCATGGCTCGAGGGCTACATGTGCCCGGAGTCAACCCTTTTAGACCCACCAAGGCACCAGACAATAACAACAAATTGCTCCGCGGACCATGAGTAATGCATTAAGGCTCAGCGCCCATGAATGAGCCGAAGGACGCGAGGAAACACTTACCCCAATGGTGTGCGGTCTCAGCCTGCTACACCTACCCCCACGTGGAATCCGCGGCGGAACCGGAGCGACTGGTAGCAGGCCAGTCGGGATTCCCGTCTACTTGTATCCTGCGCTTCCGGGTTCTGCTGGATGCCAATGTGGGCGTGGCTTGGTCTGACGAGTGCACGCATGCGCTCGGGGTAGCACGGAATGGTTGGCTGAAGGTTAGCCAAAATAATTTGAACAGATGCAGCGGCCATATTAGGTTGGTCATGGAAGGGGGATAATCGTGTCTCATGAAGCCGCGGGCTTCCGTGTTTACACATTCAGTTATGGGGATTTGCACGGATTTACAGTCCTCGTATGTAAGAAAGCAATAAAAATGCATACGTTTGCAGCCTGGTTGTAGGGAAGGGGGTTACACTCTAGAATGGTAGAGCGAATGGTCAAGAGAATTATTTTGTACAGAGTTGATGGAGATGGCTCTAGCTGGAGGAGTAGCCAAGGGCTTGTGACTGGCCGGGCATTCAGAATGAGAGGTTCAGGGGGATAGTCTGGTGGTGTACAGTATGTTCATATTAAGGGACAGATATTAAAATCAGAGTAGACTTGGACAGGTGCAGATCACATGGGTGGATAGGGTAAGGCCAGTTGGTCTAATTGTGGATGGATGACCAGGGCACGGCGTCATTTAAACCCAGTGTGTCCAGTTTTAGGCGATGGACCCACCTTTGTTCAATTCTGAAAAGGCCAGTTTTTGTGATTCCTGAGTGGCATTCTATAACTAGCCAGTGGATACTGTCCGCTGTGTGTTCCATTTGTGTATAGTGTTGGTATAGTCTGGTGTTGGTTCTGAGGCATCTTATATTGCTTTTGTGTTCCTGGATTCGCAATTTTATTTGTCGCATTGTCATTCCAATGTATTTTATGTTACAGGGACACGTGAGAAGATAGACGCATTTGGCGCTATTGCAATTGGTGTGCCTACGCAACTGCCAGGTAAATGTGTCAGACAGCTGGATCTCTTTTGTGACACTAGTTTGGGGACATACTGTACAGCCTCCACATGGGTAATGGCCAGTAACTGGAGGGAGGTCCCACAGAGTGTTTTGAGTATTTGTATTCTGTTTCTTAGGTCTAGTGTGGACAAGGGCATCCTTCAGATTTGATGTACGCTTGAAAGCAAATCTTGGACGCGGGAAGTCCAAACCCCCAGAGTTAATGATGTTCCAATTATCATTGATGGTCTTTTTAATGAAGGCAGAATTCTTTGTGAATGTGGTCACACAGGTGATGACATCATCGGAGTCTTTCTCTCTAGTCTCCAATAAGGCCTCCCTGGGGTTATTTGCAGCCCTTTTGTAAGAGTTTCTTATTAGTCTGGAGGGGTACCCCCTGTCTCTTAATTTGTGTTGCAGGGTGGAGGCTTCTTGCTTAAAATCAGTGTTGGTGGTACAATTCCTGCGTATTCGTAAAAATTGCCCGAAAGGCAGATTGTCTCTCAGTGCTTTCGGGTGGTGGCTATTGTACAGAAGTAAGCTGTTTCTGTCTGTGTTCTTGCGGTACAGGGTAGTGTTTAGACCATCAGCCTCTAGATTAATTCGGAGGTCTAGAAAGGGAATAGAGGTGTCAGAGATAGTCCCTGTGAACTTCAGATAGGGGTTCTGGCCATTTATCCAGGTACAGAATGCCTCGCATGTCATACGGTCACCCCTCCAAAAAATGAGGATATCGTCGATAAAGCGACGCCAAAGTGTGATGTTTTCTAGGAATGGGTTTTGTGGTGTATTGATTATGCTCTCCTCGAAGGTAGCCATGTAAATACAGGCTAGGCTAGGAGCAAATGTTGAACCCATGGAAGTCCCTTGGATCTGGTGGTATAATTGGCTTCCATACTGAAAAAAGTTTTCTGTAAGGGCTATGCTAGCGCATGCCATGATAAAGGTGATCGGGGTGGGGGAGACCCACTCTTCTTGTCGGAGAGTGGATTCTACAGCTTCAAGGGTGGCTTGTTGTGGAATATTGGTGTATAGTGCTTCCACATCTAATGTTATCAGCAAGTCAACACCCTCCCTCCCTTCAATGTTGTTTATCAGCTGGAGTACATCTCTGGTGTCCTGGAGAAATGATGGAATTTTCTTAACAAGGGGTTGTAGAAAGAAATCGCAGAATTTGGAAAGTGGTTCCAAAAGGGAACCAATCTCGGAGACGATGTACGAAAGTACTGACAATGGCGGCCGGAGGGGCTCCTCCAGCAGCGACTCAAGTGATGGTTATCCTACTAGAAATAATAGGAACCAAAAACGTGGTAACTGGAATCAAAGATACAATAACGGGCCTCTATTCCACGGTCCACCACAAATGTTGCATTCATGGCAATACCCCTTTTTCCAACAGGGACCACCCCAGTTTTACCCTCTGAATCCTCCTTTTCAAGACAGAGGTTGGGGCAGAGGAAGAGGGCGAAAGCGAGGGCCACAGAAGGGCATACAGTGGCAAGATCAATCAGCCACAACACGAATGGAAACCAGGAGCACGACAAGGGGAAGGAGAGTTTAGTTGTAAATCTCTCTGATAGGACACTCACCACCAATGAGATTAACGTTCTTAAAAAGGGTCTAGGCTATGTCTCCACCCCCACACCTGACAGTTTCAATAAAATGGTTGAACCTAAACAACTATTCAGGAAGGTTCGCCTCCGCACCTTTTTTCAGGACAGACCATACACTGAGGGATCAGATACAGGCTTACGGAACCCCTCTACCTTTACCCCGACTGATAACATGGTTCCACCAGCAGTGTTGGCTTTCGAGGGAGCTGTCCTTAAAGGCCTTGAGAATAAACCAGTGAAACAATGTTTTAACAACCTGAGTACACTGGAAAGACAGGCTGTACAATCCCTAGGGAACAACACCTCAATAGTGATCAAACAGGCAGACAAAGGGGGAGCTACGGTTATCCAGAATAGTAAGGATTATGATGTGGAGTGCAAACGGCAATTGGCTAATCGCTCACACTACCTCCCTCTTACTGTGGATCCAACTAAGAGACTTATGACTTCCATCTCTAGTCTTATTATGGAGGGTGAAACCAACGAGTGGATCACGAAGAATGAGGCCACTTTTCTGCTTACCACTGACCCCATAGTACCTTACGTTTACACCCTCCCCAAAATTCATAAGGGTACCACACCGGTCCCGGGGAGACCTATCGTCTCCGGGATTGGTTCCCTTTTGGAACCACTTTCCAAATTCTGCGATTTCTTTCTACAACCCCTTGTTAAGAAAATTCCATCATTTCTCCAGGACACCAGAGATGTACTCCGGCTGATAAACAACATTGAAGGGACGGAGGGTGTTGACTTGCTGATAACATTAGATGTGGAAGCATTATAAACCAATATTCCACAACAAGCCACCCTTGAAGCTGTAGAATCCACTCTCCGACAAGAAGAGTGGGTCTCCCCCACCCCGATCACCTTTATCATGGCATGCGCTAGCATAGCCCTTACCGAAAACTTTTTTCAGTATGGAAGCCAACTATACCACCAGATCCAAGGGACTTCCATGGGTTCAACATTTGCTCCTAGCCTAGCCTGTATTTACATGGCTACCTTCGAGGAGAGCATAATCAATACACCACAAAACCCATTCCTGGAAAACATCACACTTTGGCGTCGCTTTATCGACGATATCCTCATTTTTTGGAGGGGTGACCGTATGACATGCGAGGCATTCTGTACCTGGATAAATGGCCAGAACCCCTATCTGAAGTTCACAGGGACTATCTCTGACACCTCTATTCCCTTTCTAGACCTCCGAATTAATCTAGAGGCTGATGGTCTAAACACTACCCTGTACCGCAAGAACACAGACAGAAACAGCTTACTTCTGTACAATAGCCACCACCCGAAAGCACTGAGAGACAATCTGCCTTTCGGGCAATTTTTACGAATACGCAGGAATTGTACCACCAACACTGATTTTAAGCAAGAAGCCTCCACCCTGCAACACACATTAAGAGACAGGGGGTACCCCTCCAGACTAATAAGAAACTCTTACAAAAGGGCTGCAAATAACCCCAGGGAGGCCTTATTGGAGACTAGAGAGAAAGACTCCGATGATGTCATCACCTGTGTGACCACATTCACAAAGAATTCTGCCTTCATTAAAAAGACCATCAATGATAATTGGAACATCATTAACTCTGGGGGTTTGGACTTCCCGCGTCCAAGATTTGCTTTCAAGCGTACATCAAATCTGAAGGATGCCCTTGTCCACACTAGACCTAAGAAACAGAATACAAATACTCAAAACACTCTGTGGGACCTCCCTCCAGTTACTGGCCATTACCCATGTGGAGGCTGTACAGTATGTCCCCAAACTAGTGTCACAAAAGAGATCCGGCTGTCTGACACATTTACCTGGCAGTTGCGTAGGCACACCAATTGCAATAGCGCCAAATGCGTCTATCTTCTCACGTGTCCCTGTAATTTAAAATACATTGGAATGACAATGCGACAAATAAATTTGCGAATCCAGGAACACAAAAGCAATATAAGATGCCTCAGAACCAACACCAGACTATACCAACACTATACACAAATGGGACACACAGCGGACAGTATCCACTGGCTAGTTATAGAATGCCACCCAGGAATCACAAAAACTGGCCTTTTCAGAATTGAACAAAGGTGGGTCCATCGCCTAAAACTGGACACACTGGGTTTAAATGACGCCGTGCCCTGGTCATCCATCCACAATTAGACCAACTGGCCTTACCCTATCCACCCATGTGATCTGCACCTGTCCAAGTCTACTCTGATTTTAATATCTGTCCCTTAATATGAACATACTGTACACCACCAGACTATCCCCCTGAACCTCTCATTCTGAATGCCCGGCCAGTCACAAGCCCTTGGCTACTCCTCCAGCTAGAGCCATCTCCATCAACTCTGTACAAAATAATTCTCTTGACCATTCGCTCTACCCTTCTAGAGTGTAACCCCCTTCCCTACAACCAGGCTGCAAACTTATGCATTTTTATTGCTTTCTTACATACGAGGACTGTAAATCCGTGCAAATCCCCATAACTGAATGTGTAAACACGGAAGCCCGCGGCTTCATGAGACACGATTATCCCCCTTCCATGACCAACCTAATATGGCCGCCGCATCTGTCCAAATTATTTTGGCTAACCTTCAGCCAACCATTCCGTGCTACCCCGAGCGCATGCGTGCACTCGTCAGACCAAGCCACTCCCACATTGGCATCCAGCGGAACCCGGAAGCGCAGGATACAAGTAGACGGGAATCCCGACTGACCTGCTACCAGTCGCTCCAGTTCCGCCGCGGATTCCACGTGGGGGTGGGTGTAGCAGGCTGAGACCGCACACCATTGGGGTAAGTGTTTCCTCGCGTCCTCCAGCTCATTCATGGGCGCTGAGCCTTAATGCATTACTCACGATCCGCGGAGCAATTTGTTGTTATTGTCTGGTGCCTTGGTGGGTCTAAAAGGGTTGACTCCGGGCACATGTAGCCCTCGAGCCATGGATCGGGGTCTACAACTTGCAGTGTCGGTTGTACTGAACTATTGGGGGGCACGTGCTTCGCTTCCGTGTCCTTGAGTTTCCGTGACTGCAAAACGCGGCGAACTCGGGAGCGGGAGAGTTTTCCGCGCTCTCTCCGTGTCAGATTCCGCCTACCACTGGAGGGGTAGGACTGTCCGACCGGTGCTACGGGCATTACGGCTGCTACGGTTGCCACTTCAAAGCCGGGGCACTGACATCAGAGCTGTTCAAAGCTCACCCGGGTATGATTATACTCGCCCTGTTGTATGATGGTCGATTGACACCAAGGGATACTAATTTTACCATTCATCCCTTTATGATATCCTCTAGGTCCCTGACTCCCCTGTGCAGGTCCCACAGGAGCAGACTGCGGGGCACCTTAGGGATACTTCCAGGGTAAGCCTTTCTGTCCAATCTTCTATTGTTTTTATCCTTTTCTTTATTGGTTTTAACTCGGCTGAGTCTTATAAATAATTCAGTGTTATGGTTATTTATAGGGAATTGCACCTACTTTCCAGAGGAGAATTATACTGATAGTGATCCCCATGTGTTCTCCTCCCTTCTAGGTTGCAAGTATTGAAGCAGGACCAATTGGCCTGCAGCACAGACCAACCAAGTTAAGGTTGTATACATATTTAATATCTCACTGTGTAGTACTAGTCACCATAGGTCCTGAAGAATTGCTAGGATAGCATGAAACATGTCGACCTCACCAGAGGGTTGTAAATAGTCCTGCCCAGTACTTCTGTAGCGCCCTATCTCCCCTCCCACCATTTTAACAAAGGGAGTCAGCCACGTTAATAAAAATCCTTGTGGACTGGCTAACCTTTTTTAATCACTACCACCTCCTCACGACTACACTTTTTCTGCCCTCTCACACGCATGCACCATATGGCTGGAACAAAAGATCTCCGCTAAAGAGCCCCTTCGCGGGTGCCCGTCAGACATTGCAGCGCCAGTCTGACGAGGAGCAGGACCCATATGATGAAGCATGACACCTAGCTTGCTGGGTGTGTGAGGGTTCTAGTTCCCAAGAGGGGATTCCCCCTTCTTTCCTCCCCCTCTTGGTCTTCCCTATACACCTCTACACTTCACCCTATCAGCCTTTTGGGGAACTTTGTGCTTCTTGTTGCTAAATTCTTGTCTTGGACATGCACACTGGACCCCTCCTTAACTAAATACTAATTGTCCACCCATAGTTCCTTCCTTTGTCCAAAAAAAATAAAATTCAAAGTTGTGTTAATTATTTGCATCTACTTCTGAATGATCTAAGTGATCTTGATCTTGATCAGATGGTGGGTGGGTTAAGTTTATGGATTTTGTTTATCACATGGCTAATAGGTCAATGTTGAAAGCTGCTTCATTTAATGTCAATGGTCTGAATAATCAGAGAAAAATGCGTGCAATTGAAATGTGGCTAAAAACTGAAAACCCAGGGGTGATTCTTTTGCAAGAAAACCACATTCTGATTGTTAAACTTTCTGAACTTTCAATGTTTAAATCCTGGGCAGCCTACAGGGGATTTTTGTCGTCCTCAGCTTCTCATAGACAAAAACGTACACGCTGATTATATTAATTCAGGTAAAGATCAACAGGGGCGGTGGTGTTGGGTTACATGTTCTTATAGGGCAAGACTCAGACCATTAACATTTGTTAGCTTTTATGCACCATTGGAAGATAATCCTAAAGTATATGAAGAGCTTTGTCAATCACTGACTCAGGTCCCTGGTGATATTATTGTAGGAGGAGATTTTAATATTTTGATGAATTCTTCAGTACAGGGGAAAAAAACAGATAAAACCTAAGTCTATTAAGGTTCTGCAAAACTATGGAGTAATTTTAGATCTAGGTGATCCCTGGCAAACAGCGTTTCCTTCTAAAACCAAATTCACGCGCTGGTCGGGTCGGTTTTGCTCCTCATCCCGTATTGATTTTGTTTGGATATCTCAGGGTCTGAATTTTTTCCAGCAAAAATTTTTGTATAATGGCTTTTCTGCTCATGCAATGCTGGTATTAGAGATAAGTCTGGGGGGAGGTGCGAGACACCCGAAGCGCTGGATTTTAAATAAACAATACTTTAACGTTGAGGATTGGGTGAACTTTATGGGGTTGGAGATTAAAGAATTTTTAATTCAGAACACCAAGTCCGCTGCAATGAATGTAGTCTGGGACTCACTCAAGGCGTTTGTTCGGGGGTTCATAATAGGATAATGACGAAACAAATTCAAGAAAAGCCAGGCTAGATAAAGAAAAATTGGAAGATACTCCATGAGTCATTTATACAGAATCCTTCTGCCCCCATAAAAATGCAGCTTGACCAGCTTAAACACGAGCTTTGCTCTGTGTATTATACTAAAAGCGAAACTATTTATCAACAGTGTCATCAGAAGACGTATGAGGAAAGTAATTTTACTGGCAGACTCCTGGTGTGGCAGGCCAAGGAGCAGGCAGTTGCGAATCAAATTAAATCACTAACTTGCCCCTTGACTACCGAATGTACAGACGATCCAGTTAAAATCGGGGACATAATGCTTAATCATTATAAGGCCATTTATAGTAAGCTTCAGACGGTGGATGATCATTTATTAGAAAATTTTCTTCATGATAATCCGCCACCTATGCTTTCCGGAATCCGAGAAATCATCTATGGATAACCCTTTTTCCTTGAAAGAGCTGGAGGAAGTGGTGAAAATCCTACCTAATGGCCCGGATGGTCTTCCGTCTGAATTTTTCAAAGTTCTTTTTTTATTCATTCTCAGAATTTTTTCTTTAGTTAATAAATTCCATGTTAGAAGGAGGAGTAGTACCTGAATCTTTTAGACAGGGGAATAGTGTAAGTTTTGTGAAAAAGAATAAGAACAGGAGGGATCCTAATTCTTATCGCCCAATAACGCTACTTAATTCCGACTATAAAATCTTCACCAAACTTTTATCACTTAGGTTTAACAAGTATGCGGCGAATTTGATCCATCCGGATCAAAATGGTTTTATTGCTGGCAGACAATTAGCTATGAAAACCCACTTTTTGACAGAGGCTTTAGATTATTTTGATATAGAGAAGATACCCACCTTAGTTTTACTTTTGGATGCCGAGAAAGCTTTTGACCTCGTGGTTTGGGAGACACTGTTTACAATTTTGCAGCATTTTGGCATTCCATCTCAGATCATACTCTTAATTCGTAATCTGTATGCTGATGCTGTAGCCATGTGGTTATTAATACGGCAGTGGCAGGGGTCGTTGAAAATTAAACGCGGCACAAGGCAAGGGTGCCCTTTATCGCCAGTTCTGTTTGCTTTTTTTATCGAGTCCTTGGCAATAGCCATTCGGAATTGTGCTAATATTTGCCCCCAATTTCATCAATGCCAAAATTAAAATTGTATACAGATGACATCATGCTCATAATTAAACCAACAATTGAGGTCGAAGTGAAAGTCTTCCAGTTGTTTGAAGACTTTGAGGCATTAGGTGGGTATCGTATAAATAAAGGGAAGATCGAAGTATTACAAAGTGGGAGGGTAATTTTAGATCTTCACCCTGACATTCGTAATTTGTAAATAGCAGCCCAAAGAGATATCTGGGGGTCTTCTTTTCCGAATCTGTCAATGATCTATTTCAATTGAATTTTGTCCCTCTTATCAAGAAAGTGCAGGGCTTGCTTTCTCAGTGGAGCATGCTTCCCTCTCTATTTTGGGGCGAGTAGCTTTAATTAAAATGTCGGTTCTTTCGCTATTTAATTTTTTGTTTTCCTCAATATCATGCACTTTATTAGGTTCCTTTTTCACTCAGGTAGAGTCCATGTCTACTGCATTCCTCTGGGCAAAGAACCCCCCCAGAATCGCACTCAGCACTTTATATGAGGATTTGGACCAAGGAGATTGGCTCTTCCAAACCTACGAGATTACTATGAAGCCTATTTTGCACAATACTTATCTAGATTTAAATTCTCACCGCTCCCAAACCTTTTTTGTAATGATTTTATGAACCTAATCTGTAAAGACAGTCAAATTCACTCCCCCTTGTTGATTATTAGTCCCCGAAATTGGTGCGTTATAAGTGCCTTCACTGTTTTTTTAAAAAACGACAGGTCTTTTTAAGAAGTATTCTATTCCTGTAATTAATTCAGACACATTGGTAGAAGGAATATTACCCTTGGTGGGGGTAAGACAGCCTTCATATCTGGCATCAAAACGGGCAGCGGCTGGGTTTACCAAAGTTTCGGATTATTGGAGAAATGGGAACTGGGTGACAATAGCGGAAATGTCACAATTGATCTCAAATGATTTTATTTTGGTAAATTCTTATAGCACGCTGTATAAATGCTTTGCATAATTAGATCTCTCTTTTTTAATTAAACAGAGCCAGTTGGTTGATGAATTACTGGTTAGAGCATCGGATAAAAAAAACAGGCGCCTGGAAGAAATATCTAGCCTCGACTAAGGGAGTGGATCTTGAGTTGAAAGCTATTAAGAAATGGTCGGATCATGAGAATTTTGAGATGTCTTCCCATATTTGGTCAACTATTAATAAACTTAATTTTAGCACATTGAGAGGGGCAAACTGGCGTAGGATGCTGTTTTTCAGCAAATGGTTATTGTATCGAACTCCTCATTCTCTCTCGAAAATGTATGTGAACCAGTCCTCTCAATGTTTTTAATGTACAATTCATCCAATAGCCAATTGGTCGCATATTATGTTGAGCTGTCCAAAAGTTTATAAGTATTGGGTAGATCTATTCAGCTATTTGGAACATGAGTATAATATCCAATTGGCAGTTAATGATAAATTAATTCTATTTGGTTTTGATCCTGACCTTTCTTTTACGGATTCTTTGACAACATTTTTGTATATAGCAATGGCAGTAGCTAGATCTCTGCTATTGCAAAAATGGCGCACCGACTTGATTCCCTCGATCTTGGAGTGGGGTCAGAAGATGAAATCAGTTAAGAAACGTTAACGCATTTTTGCACTACGAATGGGAAGCATTAGGAAATTTGCTAAGATTTGGGGTATCTATTTGGATTAGAACAAGGGGGGGGGACTGCTTTTATGCTGTATTAGTAGGTAGGGTCCCGGTGCTGAATTTTATGGATTTCTGATTGTGTAAATGTTTATATTGTTCCTTGCTGTGTGTATTACTATTTTGTTTTCTCGTAGTAATGATGCATTATTTATATGCCTATATGATAATGATTTAAAATTCCGGCTTCAATAAAAAATTTGAAAAAAAAGAGTTCATTCTCCATCTTTTATTAGGAGTATGAAAGTCAGAAATACATAAGGAAAAAGAAATTAAGGCATGATCAGAAACTGTAATAGGGTGTATAACAGACTCACTAATCATGTGGCATAAATGATGTGAAGTCAATAAGTAATCATTCCTAGAAAAAGAAGAATGGGCATTAGAATAAAAAGTAAATTCTTTGTCTGTAGGATGTTCTAATCTCCAGAAATCAATCAACTTAGTAACAGAAAGAAAAGATTTCAACCCAAAGAACGATTTGTTAGACCGAAAATTAAATGCAGAGGAATGGTCCAACAAAGGATCCCTGATGGGCTTAACATCACCACCTATTTTTAGTATTTCAGCAGAAACATATGACCAAAAGGCTGGATCATCAGATGTAGGAGCGTATATATTGAGCACGTTTAAAATAGGTTTGTCAATTTTGACTTGCGCATAAACAAATCTACCATCTGAGTCATAGTGGTGAGACATTAGTTGTACATGAGGTTTACGTGAGAAAAGTATAGCTAACCCATTTTTTACATTTTGCAACAGGAGATGAAACTATAAACCCTACCCAACCCTTGGACATAGTATGTAACATTTTATCATCCACATGCGTTTCTTGCAAAAAACAGATATCTACATTAGACTTTTTTAGGGGTTCAAAAAATTGTTCTCTTTTAAGTGGGTGCTTCAAACCCTTGACATTTAGGGAAGCAACTACTAACTTTTGTGGCATGGACATATTACCTTGTAAATAGCAGAAAAAGGATAAAGGAGAAAGAAAAGAAAGTAGCCCACATAAAAAAGACAAAACAAGACACACAACATATAAAGACGTCAATCTCCAAGACCTCATATCGATAAAACAGTGGAGACGGAGGTACAAAGCAAGAGGGACCACCTTATGTGCACCTGCTAAAGAAAGACAGAATAACACCCTTTAATAAGGGGAGATAATGTTAGTCTGGATGGTTGAGAATCCATGAGAATAGGTTCATGCTGGTCCAAGAATCGTATTAAGTCTGCAGGTGAGAAAAAAGACTTGGAGACATAATTTTTCCAAATGCGCATATCCGGAGGATCAAAGAGGCCATACTTGTATCCAGCTTCTCCCAGACGTGGCCCTTTGCAGTGAATAACGACTTTATTTCCTTCAATCAAGAGAGAAGGGATCTCTCGGACAGCCTTCCTTATGAGTGGGAGGGGATGATTCCTCAGAACTTTAAATATGATTTGTCACGGTTTGACTTGGTGAGGTTTAAGAATAGAGGAGATTCTGTGAGCTTTATCAATCTCAAAACATTCTGGAAATTTGACGTTTAAAAGTTTAGGACTCCGTCCCTTAACTCCCTCTGGGACATTAAATATACGTAGGTTGTACTGTCTGTTTCTATTTTCCAAGTCTAATAGTGAACATTGGAGAAAAGCAACCTGAGGGATACTTGGAGCCATATTTGTAATAACTTTAGTGTAGTCACACATTTTTATCTCATTGTCTGCTACTCTCATTGATAAGGAGGCAATATCTCTCTGAATTTTTTAATATCTGAGCAAATGGTGTCAGTATTTATATGAATAGCTTAAATTTCCTCTAAAATTTTTGATAGTGAATTCTCTTGTGAATCTATAGCTTTGGATTTGGTAGGAGGTGGAGAAACAGCTTGTTTATGTTTATTTGAATGACTTGACACCAATTTGGACTCAATATTTTTATACAGAGAGCAAGCAAATAATAGTAAATAAATGACAAAGCAAATAGCATATAATAAACAAAGACCTTGAAGTATGCTATGGTTTTCCTGGCGAAATATAACAAGTGTCGGAGAAAAAATAGAGCAAGAAAGTCTTGAACAAGGTTTCAATAAAGTTCCAATGTACAATAAAGAAGAAAATCCCTTTAAACTTTGGAAATCCCTTTAAGGGAGTGGAAAGCTTCTGAAGAGAGGAGGTGTTGAGGAAGACATGCCCGCCTCCTCACAGTTCACATAAAGTCCTGCAGGCGAAAGGAGCCCTTCCTGAGGAGACCAGAAATGAGCCTACTGCGCTTCACACAAGTGCACTAGACTCCTGAAATTCAATCTGCAGCCTCCCCAAGCAACAAAGAGCAGCTGGTGGGAAGAAGGGTCCAACCGGATACCCCTTTCATCTGGAAAATGTTGTTCACAAAGCAGATGAGGACGGAGCTTAGGATGTGACGGCTATCCTGCGTCGCGCACGCTGCTTATTTCCGATTCTCAGTTGTTTTAAGTGATGGTCTAGCTTCTTGCTGGATTTTAGAAATATGGCAGATGATTTTTGAGTTAGCATGCAATTTGAGCATG
Organism: Lissotriton vulgaris; assembly: GCF_964263255.1. Classification (NCBI taxonomy): domain Eukaryota; kingdom Metazoa; phylum Chordata; class Amphibia; order Caudata; family Salamandridae; genus Lissotriton; species Lissotriton vulgaris. The sequence goes on along the minus strand of NC_141687.1, from coordinate 1,323,137,296 downwards.
TAAGACTGGAAAGGAATATTATTTGTGTGTTCTTGTGCTACCGCATAAGGATTGTTCTCTGACCAGACAGAAAATTATGTGATGTGACGTAATGGAGTAATTTCAGGCATTTTGCGCAGCATGAAATGGGGACAATTATGCTAGATTAGACTTGTGAAACAAAAATTTTGCTTGGGCCTATTAATTACATATTCTGTATGCTTCCCATTCAGATACATAACTCCTTAATCAAGAAAATTAACAAGACAGTCAAATCATTTATATGGGGACCTCTAAATCCAGATTAAAAATGAAGAACATTATATACCCACACCAGGTGGGCTCTGGGTACCACACAAGGGTACATCACTTTTACCAGCTGATATACTGCCTCCCCAAAATTGGAGATCCCCCCTAGTGGACTGCTATAGAATGGAATACATTTAATCGGCGACTTGTGGCGCACTAAGGTTTTGATTATGAAGAAAAGACGTCAGAGCTAAATTCTTATAAGGTTATTACAGTTGATTTCTGATGGCACAATGCCTTCTGCCAGAGCCAGCAGCAGAGGTGACAGGCAGGTCAGGTCATGCAGCATAATTAAAGCAGCTGTTGTAAGCAACAAACTGAACATTTATTTTCTTTCTTCTGCTCTATTTTAATAGCTTACAATGGCAAGCAGAGAGAATATGTTTATTTTTTGCACTCCTCCTATAGAGAAAAGCTCGAATCTTTCTGCATGTTTCTATATATTCCGAGCTACTGCCGCTTTTTTTGTTAACAAAAAAAAATGACTTCTATTAAACTCTTTCTAATATCCCCTTGCAACAAATTTCTAACAGGTTTTTGATGTGTTTAGTTTTGAACTAAAGATTTTATTTTTATTCTACATGTTTGCAAATATGCTTGTTCTTTCATATGAAAGAGCCACGCACTAAGGGCCGGATTCACAAAAGTCCTCCGCACTTGTGGAGGAGGCCCTGCAGTCATGGGGGAGTCTCCGCATTCTGGGCATAGTTTCCGCTATTTGAATTCTCCTTGCAGAGATTCCGCCCGAGTGCAGAGACCCCCCGTGGCTGTAGGCCTCTGCCACAAGTGCAGGGGCCCTTTGTATATCAGGCCCTAAGGTTTTAAGTGGTTTTCGGGAAAGGTGATGGTGTGACCATGTATTGTATGGGATAGAGTACCCCCTGGGGTACACGAAAAGGATATTGCAAGTCACCTAAGAGTTCCATAGCCTTATAAAGGCACTCAGCCTTTGGCCTTGTTGCTTGTGACTTTGAAATATCCTTATAATGTGGAGCATGGGGTACTTTATCCCTTATATAATTGGTGACTAGTGACATACTCAGTTGCTGATTATAAAGAAAAGATGTCAGAACTTGAATATTATAAGTTATTACAGTAAATTCCAGATGTCACAATGCCTGCTGCCAGAGCCAGCAACCCAGGTGAAAGGCAGGTCAGGTCACGGAGCATAATTGAAGCAGATGGGGGTGCTAGAGAGCACATGACAAGATGACTGCACATTAGTGCAGCTCTGCCGGCCAGGACTCCAATCCACCTAATATCCGGGCCATAATCCTTCATCCTAGACCCTTTGAGAGCAATCGACATCTCACACACAGATTGCTGCTGTTGTGGACAGAGTCTGCCCGCACCGCAAACAGTCAGACGAGCAGAACAGGAATCAGCAGATGGTAGACTGCCTTTCCAAATGGTGGTGCCCGACCCGAGTGCATAACAACATGTCCAACGGGATGCAGACTGGCACCCGGGATCAGGAGTGCAGCGGAGAGCAGCCAGCCTGACCGACTGAGATGTGGAGGTGGGTGGAGCATCATGGATCAATAGTGGGCTGCCTGGGACCTGCCGGGAAGAGTCTGAGGACTGCTGTGTGGGCGCCCCAGGGCTGCTTTCCCCCAGAGCTGGACCTGGGCCTTGACGGGGAGTTTCCAGGGGCCGTGCTGATGATTTAAGGTGAGGCAACTGCTGAACCTCTCCGGTGTCTGTGGCTCAGCGCCCTGGGCGCTGACTCCCCAACCTGTGACAGCCTGCAGAGCTTCTTCCCTTCCCTCCCGGGCTAGGAGCACTGGGGCCGTGGCACGTGTCTGTCCAAATTGTGGAACCGGGGCAGTGCGGCGTGGCTACGACGAAAGAGGCCGCTGGGGGGCTGATGTGTCAGGACATCCTTTTTCTGGTGGATTACGCGGAGCCCTCTCCCCTTCCTCATCTGCTGACCAGCACTGGCACAGCACGCTTGGATGGTGGATTCCTGCTGGGAAAACATACAGCCCTAGAGCAGCCTAGTACATATAGTGTGGGCTGCGGAACGCACAGCCTGACCTCCATTGCCATTACAGGACCACATCACCTGGTTGTGGGTGGTGTACTACTCACTCAGACCTTGAGTTAAGAGGTGCAGAACAATCTCCTGGCACCCATCTGCCTAGACCATCATCCCTTCCACCATGGGGAAGGTGGACAAACAGCAGTCCCACCTTACCTTTGAAATGAAACAGACACCTAGATCCTCCCAACATGCGCATTCCGACACAGAGCTTGAGCCGCCACCCCAAGCCGTAGCATTATTGGAAGCCACTTTGCTGGCCATGCAGCAGAGCCTATAGTCGATAGATGGCAAGTTCTACGCTCTCAATATCCGCATGGCTACAATGGCTGCCAAACTTGACAAATACTTCGCCCGCCTTGCTACATTGGAACAACGCATATCTGGCACTGAGGATGACCTACTAGCGCTCAAAGGTAAGCAGCTCAACATGGATAACATTTTAGCTTTCATCCAAGCCAAGAATGGAAGCGTGTTAGCGCCACAACATTTTTCCTTTAATGAGCATTCCAGAGTCCACAAATACTGTCCGGCTGGAAAACTATGTGAAGGCAATGCTGAAAGAGGTGTTTGGAAGTGAAAATTGTCGGCAGTACTAATCGTACAACGCACTCACAGATCACTACAGGCGGGTACTCCGCCGGGGGATCCCCAGAGGCTGATCATCGCAAAACTCTTGAACTACAGTGACCGAGACATTGTACTACGTCTATTAAGAGAAAAGGGTCCCACACAATACCATGGCAATGAGATCACCCTTTATCTCGATTTCACCGCGACTGTCCAGGTGGCACGGAGGGAGTTCATCCCAGCAGAAAAGAAACTGGAGACCTTAGGCCTTCCGTATGCCATGTTGTATCCTGCTTGCTTGTGGGTTACCCACGTGGGCACACAGACGATATTCAACTCTCAGAAAGAAGTCATGGATTTTATTAAAATTTAAGGGCGACAACACTGCACCTCTTCACACTCAGATGTGGATATTACAGATGCTGGGGGCTAATTTACTTAACTTAATACTGTTGAAGTTTATTAAAGATAAGTTTGTGGTTCCATGATAACCTATATTGAACGTTTCTGATATATTATAATTTATGACCTTTTGATAATCTAATAGCTGATTCCAAGCTAGAACACATAGCATGCACAGTTGTTTTAGCTTATATTTACAGTTGGACACTCACTGAGTGTAATAGCTCTCCCTTAGTATAACCTGTTTGATGGCCCAGCAACAATTACTTATCTCCCGGCCCTCTTTTTTCCACCAGAGGGTAGATGGCATCTCGCTCCCCAGAGAGGGTATACCCCACTGGGTTATGATGTATGTGAAAGTTTGCATTGGTCCTCTTGGACTACTGTATTTCGTATCATTGTATTGGTATTTTAGAATGTATTGGGGATGGCTCTGGCAAGTTCTTCATGCCAAAGCGGGAGGGTGGTGGGTTCATTGTTCCTTTCTTGAGACTTGGTGCATGTGCTACTTAGCGATCAAGCATGTCGATACGCTCCTGGCCTCTCAGCCCCTTCACCCGTCATGGCAGTGCAGACCAGAGGGGGGTGAGTGCAGTGGGTGGTAGCCTAAATTTAATCACCTGGATTGTACATTAGTTAAACAACCCTAAAAAGGTCAGGCAAGTACTTGCATAGATTGTCATCAGAAATGTATTGCATTTGTACAAGAGACACATTTTACTGCACAAAGTCCTATTGCAGGGGAGTCCTCATCCTGGTCCACAGAGTCACCCCTTTAATATGCTCCATTCCGAAACGGATGAACAAGGTAGATACATTATTTGGCAGGGCACTTGTAACGGGACGGTTCTGACCCTAATTTACATATATGGTCCTAATGTTGACGACCCTGAGCTATACACCACACTTTGCACCCACCAATATGACCTACAACCCTCCACTGTCCTTTGTGGGTGACTTTAATTTCCCACTAGACCATGGCATCGACAGATCCCATGCCTCATTGGGTCAGGATCGACAAGCGGCCAGAGTACACAAAGTGTGAATGGGGGGCTAGAGCTAGTTGATATATGGAGCGTTCGCCATCCAGAAAGATGAGAGGGCACGTTCATCTCCACCGCATACAACATGTGGTTGCGCCTAGATTACTGGCTGGTTTCTGCAGAGGCTAATACATGGGTGGGTGGTGGACGGGCGTCACCTCCCCAGGATGCTGTCGGACCACTCTCCAGTTTTGTTGTCACTGGCACTCCTATCCACATCACCTCAACGCTTTTAATGGAAACTGCAGGCCACTGCCCTCTTAGATGCCGTCTACAAAGAAGGAGTGATGGAGTTGTTCAATACTTCGAGGAAAACAACGGCTCGGTTGCATCGGCGGGCGTACTGTGGGCAGCCTTTATTGTTACCATATGGGGCACCTGCATAGGGCCTTGCGCGGGGTATTTTAATCTCTCTGCTCTCTTCTATGTATACTCAAGCACACCCTGCAGATGTTGGAGAAGGCCTACCAGGCTATTCCAGATCCTAAGACGCTAGCAGACATCAGAACGTACTTAACAGAGTGTATCGAGGTGGCAGCCCAAGACATCCGCTATCTCTCTAGACGCCGAGTGGTGCGGGCATACAGGGAGGGGGACCAACCAGGGCGCAACCTAGCAACTAGAGTTCGGAAGCCTCATGACTCTCCTCACGTTCTTAACATCACCACCACGGATGGGGAACATTGTCAGGAATCCTGTGCAATCCTAAATAACTTTGTTGAGTTTTACACAAACCTATACAGCGTACGCCCTTTAGGTGATGAGCGTGGAGCGGCACTTTATTTGGATGGCATAGTGCTAGCGTGGCTGTTGTCAGGGCAAAAAGGAGTTTTTGACCGAGCCAATATCAGCAGAGGAAGTTGGCGGCGCTATTCGTGCATTACCAAACTGAAAGAAGCCGGGAGCCTGGCGAATTCTATAAAATGTTCTCAGAAATTCTAATACCCCACCTCATGGAGATGTTCCAGGATGTGTATGACAGCCACTCGCTGTCCCCTACTCAGCAGGAGGCCCTATTAATCACACTCCTGAAGCCAGGTAAAGCGCCTGAGAAGGTCGATTTATACCGCCTATTATCATTAATTAATACAGATATTAAAATTCTGGCGAAAATAATTGCATCCCTGCTACAGCCCCTGCTACGGCTATGGTCCTGCCAGACCAGGCAGGATTTGTCCCCTCGCGATCCACCACCCATAACCTCTGCACTCTCTTTGCAGTCTTGCATCAATTGAACCCATCATTGCCAGCTGCGGCGGTCTTCCTTGACCACTCAAAGGCGTTTGACTCTATAGAGTGGGCATACACTGAATTGGCCCGTGTGAGAATGCCACCCACTTTTTTAAGTTGGATTTTCTACTGTACACCGATCCAGTTGCCTGAGTCCGAGTGAACGACATAATCTCTGACCTCATGCGTATCTGTAGGGGAACACAGCAGGGGTGTCCACTCTCCCCAATCCTCTTTGCCCTAGCACTAGAGCCCCTCTTCTGCTTTAGCAGACAAAAACACTCTTCTAATGCCCTACACTTTCGACAACGCCCCCTGCCCATCTCGCTATACGCTGACGAAATGGTGGTGTATGCAAGATACCCAGGAGTGAACCTTGACCCTACGGTGCATGAGTATGTTTAATATGAATGGTATTCTGGCCTGTGCATTCATTAGTCTAAATCAATTATCTTATCTCTGACTCCTGCCACTGTACCCCATGTGCTAGAATGCCTGCTATAGTGGTGCACGGAACCTCTGAAATACTTGGGTGTATGGATACATCGTGACCCCGGAGTACTGATCTGCTAAAACTATGGCACAGCCATATTGCACCTGCAGGATTGGGTGAACCTCTGGGCATGGCTCCCTCTGTAGCTGGTAGACAGATTGGCACTCATGAAAATGGTTGTGTTATCCCAAAGTTTCTATACCTATTTATAAACATCCACATCCCACCGATGCAGGCATTTTATAAATCACTGCAATCCTGCCTGATGACCTTAACATGGGTTGGCAAACAATCTAGGATTATCTGGCAGACACTTACACATCCATATGCCCACGGAGGATTCAATGCTCTGGAATTTTATCTATACTACTTGTGAGCTCAAGCCCACTTTGCCCACTACTAGTTTCACCCCCATTGCTACATGTCTCATACTGCTAATGAAAATGACGAAGCCTATCCAATTCCTCTCATAGCTGTCATTCCATATGTACAACCAGCAGTTACACTCAAAACAGTCGGCTCACTAAATAGCACAACCAGACCATGGCAGACACTAGCTACACGTGCAGGAAAGACCCCACTGTATGCTCCGTCTTTACTTCTACTACATCACCCATCCTTATCAGTCACAAGAGATTCAGGGGCACTCACCACACTGAGGGAGGCGAGCTACGAGCAATTGGATCCTTCATTACGCTCACAGAGTTTGGGGGACACCGGGGTTGTAACCCCCTACAAACGTTTGTGTATAATAGACTGAGAGTAGCTCTAAAAACCTTTTACCCTTCCTTTCCACAGGAACCACCTCTACTCCGCTCTCTACAGATCCCACTCACATGTGCAGGCTGCATAAAACTCATCACCAGACTATATAACTCCTCCTATACCGAACAGGGTGGGCTTACGGACACAGCCAGAGACAAATGGAGCGAGGTATTAGACTACCCATTAACACAGATAGAGTGGGGATTCTGCTGTACCTTCTTAGGCAGGCTCACACCCAATTGCTATCTCAGGATTATACACTTCAAATACCTACAGCAGGCCTATTACTCCCCCTTCAACTTCACAAATTCTGTCTGCGGGTGGACGTGTCCTATGTGTGCTGTGAGACAGCAGAGGCAGATTTTCTCCATTTGACATGGGTATGCGACATAGTGCCCCAATGTGAACACACGTCTCAGAAACCTTATTAAAGATGGAGGAGGAACGCATAGACTGATCCCCCAAGGTGTGCCTATTGGGATTTGTTAAACCACTCACCTATCGCAAACTTGTAGCAATATCATTGCGGTTAGCTCAACGTAGAGTGTCAATGTGTTGGGGTGGGAGGAGGGCACCAAAACACGTTAATTGGCTTCAAGACTTAGAGTATTGCAAGACCCAGCTTGAAACATATGCCGAAGAATTACCCCCGTCCTCGAGACCAAAAGACTTTTGAGGCCCATATGTGTCCTATCTGTTTCCAATATCTGTTTGCAACAAATATCTAACAGGCTTGTGATGTATTTACTTTTGCCCTAGAGGTTTTATTTTTATTCTTCATGTTTGCAAAACTTCTCTCTCTTGCCTATTACAGAGCTACACACTAAGGTTTTAAGTGGTTTGTGGGAAAGGTGATGGCAGGACATTGGAATTCCATAACCCTATAGGGGAACTCGTCCCTTGACTTCGTTCCTCCATATGGTTATGTGACTCCTTGGTGACTCACAATATTCTTATAATGTATGGCAGGGATTACTTTATTGCTTATAATATGCATGCTCCAGACCTATAGAGCTGCACACAGATTACTCCATGTAGATCCATGACTTAATTATCTGGCCCAATATTAAATAACAGTATGTCAAAATAGGTAGATCAGTCATTAACTAGAATGTTTGGAAACTAGAAGGTATAGGCCCTATTGAGTATTTAGTACCAAACAATGACATCAGTTCGTTCACAGAGTTAGTTTAGGAATTTGACACATATACATTGAAAAAAAATGGAAATTCTGTCAACCATATCAATGCCTACATAGCTGACTTGGCAAACATCCAATTAATATTCCATAAACACCCATTCTAACTTACATTGAGAAAACGGGGGCATACAAGGGTGTAATTTCTTGTGCATATAGTATTTTGATTGACTGAAAATTCTAATCCTACATCAGATCCATCCAGGAGAGATTGAATCATGAGTGGCAACCATGAGAATCTATGAGAATCAAACTCAAATGTTCCTACTTTACAATCCTTCATAGTTAGCACTTCTCACTAGTGATGTTACACAGAGCAGGCTTACTACCACACCCAGTGTGCTTGAGGTGCAAACAGAATCATTATGATTCAACTCACAAACTATGGGAATGCCTGAAATTGCAACCCTAAGGGCAGGTGTATGTAAAAAATGAGGTTCCAACCTAGATATAACAATAATCCCATTGAACCGCTTGGCTATTCTACACTACATGGCCAATTGCATAGTAACTCCAAACCACAGATGTCTAGCATTACCATTAGCAGTAGCAAAGAGATGCATATTCCGACACACGTAGAATGAGTGCAAGAACTGGTCAGAGTGGTGGATTGTGAGAGAGTCCTATATAAGCCAAAAGGATCACATGTTTACTATGTGTAAACATGGTAACCTTTTTTTGAATTTCTGATGCTAAAAGGCTAACTATCCACAACCCCCTATTACAAGGTGTTAAGTAGTCTTTTCATATCATTAAAAGTGCACTGGACCCATATTGATTGCTTTCTTCCGCATCTGTCATCAGTGGGTTCATTTGCACAATACACCGTATTGCCTAGAGGGATTTCAGACCACTCGCCGGTCTGCACACAATATACACATTGGGAACGCCAACGCCCCACCACCCTGGCGATCCAACATTGGTTACTACGTAACCCAGATATTCGAGACAAACTCTGCAACCAAACGGGGAATTATTTCACTGAAAATGGGGGTTCAGTAGATTCTGCACAAATAATATGGGAAGCATTTAAGGTGGTTATCAAAGGGGTAGCCCGGTCTTTAACCCTTTCGATGCTGATGACGAGCTCAGCTCGTCATCACCCACGGGTGTCGTGTGCTGATGACGAGCTGAGCTCGTCATGACAACAGCAAAATGGTAATTTGCAGCACAGCGCAAAAATCACCGCAGCAGCGATGCGGTTAAAGACGAATACCTTATTAAGCAACATGAACTCCTGGTCAAAGTGGAAAATGAACTCCTGGAAAGGGAGAGGGAACATTTGCTTACTCCATCGCCTGATACGAGTCATCGGCTGTTCCTGAAGCAGGAAAAATTTAGGATAAAGGCTAGGGAGCAGGCAGTGGCCAAGCAAAACGCGATACAACATAGACTATATGAATTCGAGAATAGAACCAGCAGGGCATTGGCGCGGCTGGAGAGATGGGAACAGGGATCCAGATGGGTCCAGATGCTGATGACCAGGGACGGGGAAAAGGTAACACAACCACTGGATATAGCGAACTTATTTGCAGATCACTTCGAGAAGGTATATACCCCCTCTACAGCCTATACAGCTGACGACTCCCGTCAACTACTCCAGGACAGTTAAGTTCCCCGTCTATCAGACATAGAGAGGGACGCTATGGATGCCAACCTCTCCACGGAAGAGATTGTCAAGGCCCTGGGACAGCTTAAATCAGGAAAGGCCATGGGACCCAACGGTGTACCAGTAGAATTTTTAAAAGCGACGGCCTCCTTGTCTGTTCCGCTATTTCTGATGAGAGCTTGGAGGTGGGTCAGCTGCCTCTGGATCAGCGCCTGGCCTCGATCGTTGTTATCCACAAGCAGGGTAAACCAAAAAAAAAACGTGTGCAGTTCTTACAGGCCGATCTCTTTGATTAATGCCGAGACAAAGATATTGGTGAAAGTATTGGCTACAGGTTAACGTCTTTTATTACAACACAGATCCATCCAGATCAATCCGGCTTTATGCCAGGGCGTACACGGCTCTCAATTTGTGTTGTGTGCATGACGCCTCTATGGCATTCGATTCCATAGAGTGGCCATATTTATTTGAGGTGTTACGGAGAGCTCGGTTAGGCCCCAAATATGTGGCCTGGGTAAGATTCCTACATACGGGAGTGCTGGGGCAGGTGAAGGTTAATGGTTTCACATCCTGACCGTTCGAACTCCGCAGGGGCACCAGGCAGGGAAGCCCGCTGTCCCCGCTGATTTTTGCCCTTGTGTTGGAGCCACTGGCGGCCTGGATACGTAGAGACGTGATGGTGCGTAGCCTGCGCTGGGTGGATGAGGTTGAAGATCATATATCGCTGTACGCAGACGATATCCTACTGTATTTGTCATCCCCGTGCAGGTCTATTGTGTAGTATTGGACATATTTACAAACTTTGGTAAATACTCAGGTTATGCAATAAATTGGCATAAATCAGTCCTGTTCATGCTGACAGGGGAAATGCCACGCCTCCCACCACGGTGTGCATTATCGGTGGTAGCAGACGGTTTCCGCTACCTGGGGATCTTTATTACTTCGGTCCCATCCAGATTCTTTGATTCAAATTTGGCCCCGCCTCTGGCCAGGTTACGCGCAGAAGCGAAACACTGGAGGACTCTACCTCTAACGTTGGTGGGGAGGGCGGCATTGTTTAATATGCTAGTCCTTCCACGATTTCTTTATGTCCTCCAAAATTGCCCCCACAGAATCCCAGACTCATACTTCAAAGCGGTAGAGATTGAGGTTACCACAATTCTGTGGGATGGGAGAGCCCCTAGAATTACTCGACAGAAATTGACAAAAGGATGGTACGACGGGGGCATATCCCTTCCTGACCTACAATGGTACTATTGGGCGTCACAATTAGTGACAGTCAACCATTGATTGTATTTCCCCCCCGGACGATCCGGCGTATGCTCTGGATAGATACCAAACCGACCACTCGGGATATATGGGGGCTCTCTACACTTCTGATAAGAAGAATTTGGGGAAATTCTTTGCACCAATCAAACATACCCTTGACATTTGGCGTTTGGTCACGGCTTGATTGGGCTGGGCTGACACTCTCTCGCTAGCCACGCCGTTGTGGGTTACGCAGAAGTTGGGAAGACTGGGATACCACCCTGGATTTGATAAATGGGACCTTATAGGTATAAAAAACTAGAAATAGTATCCGGGAGTCAGAGAGAGACTACGAATCTACTTTGAAAGCAACAAAAAACAATACTCTGTGATGGTTGAAGTGACGTGACTATGTGTCATCCTGCACTCAGATTTCCTTTCTTGGAAAAAAGTGCCCATCAGTTCCCGCCTGATTCCGCCCTACATCATTTGGGCTCTCCTTACCCAGGAGAATGTGCAGTATATCTATCAGTGTAGTAGTGATAGGTTAACTTCAGAAAGTTTCCAAAGTTATGCTGGTAGGACTGCCGAACTGTTCTACTGCGGGTAACTGAATTACAGTGCCAAAATAAATGTGTGGAAAAATAGTGGTGATAAAATTAGGTAGCTATTGAGTGGATGCAAACATTTTATTCAATTCCCTCAAAACTCCCAATATTAAAATGTGAAAAAGCAAACAGATTTAACATAATATCTGTTATTCAGTAGGGTTGACATGTTTCAGCAAATGTGACTTGATGTGTCACTGCTTTCTTCAGGACCTAGATTTTATTGGCTACTGTGTAAAAAATAAAGGAAAAATATCACCTGTATATTTTACAACTTCGTTCAATCTTCTCCACTATTATTGGTGAACAAGAAAACAATTATACACACAAATGAGAAACAAAGTAGAAACGTGAGGAGGCAATTATCAGTCGATTTTGCCACATGTTAGATGCTTAGTCTGATCTACTAAACAAACAATTCTTTGCAAGATTGGTTACGATATCACCATATGTTTTCAACAGAATTCCTGGTCACCTTACCTCAATTTGGTAGGAGGAATAGCATCACCCCACCTGGCCGCTGCTCAGGTAAGAGGAGCACCGCTCTAGTAAAAACACAGAACATAACACTTGAACTCGCTCAAATAGGCCACGTGTCTCACACAGACTCAATTCCTTATTACCATGTGTTTCTATGCAGTGTCTAGATGAACACTGATTCGTCAAATATTGTGCTCTTATACATTGTTGGCAGTAGTGTCTGCAATCGAGGAGCATTAACAAACATGCGTACATGCCCTCGATTATTCGAGTTCGAGTCTGCCAGGATGTTAGGAGCAACACACTATTGTGGGAAGCACAGGATTTAAGATGGTATTATGTGTCTATCTGTAACAGTCAGTGACACAATTAGCTTTTAATAATCAAAATTTGATATACCGCGTTCCCAGTCGGAAACACTCTCTCGCTAGCCACGCCGTTGTGGGTTACGCAGCAGTTGGGAAGACTGGGATACCACCCTGGATTTGATAAATGGGACCTTATAGGGATATCCACCGTGAAAGATCTGGTCCAGAAAGGGGCAGTTTTGACCTTTAGAGAGCTACAGGACAAATATCAGTTATCCCAAGGAGAATCGTATAGATATTTACAAATCAGACACGCCCTACACACAGCCTTTCCATCCCTCGCAGACATTCCAGAGTCATCGCCGCTGGAAGATCGCCTGCTCAATGGACCCCTCAGATCCAAGGCAATATCTCTAACTTATAAAAAATTAAGCAATAACCTCCCAGATTCATTCTCGAAACTCAGGGATCGATGGCAGGAAGACTTGGGCCCTCTAGAGGACGAAGACTGGCAGAAGGCGCTAATGTCCCCGCGTGAGGCGGCCATACCTCAAAGACTTCGCCTGATCCAACTTAAAATACTTCACCGATCATATTTTACTGGGGTGTTACTGGCTAAACTGGGTGTGTAAAGGGCTGCAGCCATCAGGCCACATATTATCATTCTCTATGGACATGCCCCAAGGTACACCCATTGTGGGAGGGAGCCACGACTCACATGTTTAACCGCATCGCTGCTGCGGCGATATTTGCGCTGTGCAGCATTTTTTAAATTACCGCGATACATGACGAGCTCAGCTCGTCATCAGCACACGCCACCCGTGGGTGATGACGAGCTGAGCTCGTCATCAGCATCGAAGGGGTTAAGGCCCTGGGTAAAGATATACAATTGACGCCACATCTGGGGCTACTAAACATCTGGGAGACCACTGACTTAACAGAGACCGAACAACAGTTCACAACACTGGGGTACACTCTGGTAAAGAGAGAGACAGCCAAGGGTTGGGGAGACCAGAACTCACCCTGCACCAACCTATGGTTAGGGAAATGGATAGATGCACGTTGGCGGAGACCGAGGTCTACAAGGCAAGGGGCTGCCCAAAGATATGGGACAGGAAATGGTCACACTGGAACAAGCACAGGGGAGATCTTTGTGTCTCACCCACAGTGGAAATGGAATTGCGTAGACAGGAGAGGATGATAGGAAATGTATCCTAAGTAACTATATATAATGTTGAACTGAAATTTGTGGATAATGTACAAGATGTCGTTCAATCATGTAATGTACTTCTGATTGCCTTCAATAAACAAAGTTTGAAAGAAATTTAAAAAAAGTGCACTGGACAACTAATTGGTCCTTTAATAAGTACAGCAAAAGCAAATGAATGGAATATAACCATATTGGCTCAAGTGAGGTAAATCCTACGATGATCAAACGTTGTGCGGCACTGTGAGTTTAGCTGACAGAATCAGAAATCTTGATTCACCGGTAACTTGATTGGAACCTTGGCATTATTGATTTGATTTTTTTTTATAATCAAATTTATTGATATTGAGAAGAAACCAAACATTCACATTGACAGCAAAATCAAGCACATTACCTCAATGAACATTAACAGTAGGGGTGATGACACAGACCTGTTTATCAGGCTCTAGAAAGGCCCCTGTGCAAGTTTATCAGGATACGTAGGAACACATACACCAATCAAGACAATAGATTGAACCATTTAGCCCAGATCTTTTCAAACAGTTCAGGGCAGCCCCGGGCCTCAAAGAGGGGTTCTTCCTGGGTCCCACACCAATCCACCCCCGTCGCCATTTCCGTACAGTAGGGGGTTTGGCCTGAGACCAGGCTGCCGCATTGTCCAGTTTTGCCACCGCCACTGCGGTCCCAAGGAAGCGTTTATCAGCCTGAGAGCCATCCAGGCCCTTAAACACACCTAGAAGCAAACGTAGTGGGTCATGTGGGACTACCCACCCCAAGGTCTGTGTAAGCTCTAGTTCCACACCCGCCCAGAATGTTGCAATGGCGGGGCACTGTCAGACCACATGGTAAAAGTCAGCTGGGGCGTGGTCGCATCGTGCGCAATTCGGGAAGGGCCGCAGTCGAGCTCTATACAAACACGCAGGAGTTAGATATGCCATATGCAAATAGTAGAGTTGGATTAGGCTCAGTTTGGAGGAGGTTGTCAAGGTCTTTGGAGCCATGAGAGTGTCCTGCGAGTCTGCATCTTCCAAGGGGCCCAGCCAGCCCTGCCAGGGGGCGCGCAGTGAATCGAGGGTTGCAGGGCCATTGTTCACAAGGGAGCGGTAGATCCGTGACACCCCTCCTCTACCTAGGTTCCCCATCATAACTTGGGCCTCGAGGGGACTGAATTCGGGGAGGGAGGTGGGTGACGAAATGTGCGCATTGAGGGCGTGGCGAAGCTGCAGGTATTTCTAAAACTGGGAGGCGTGGAGGGAGTAGCGCTGCTGCAAATCTGCAAAGGTCCTGATATGATCCTCAACCCCGACTTCCTCAAGAAGCGAGATCCCATTGACGAAAGTCCCGGAGAGTTGAAGTCTCACACAGCCAGTGTTGGGTATGCTTCCCATCCCATTTCGTATGGCGCAGGGCAGAGCGCCAGGCCAGTAGGACTGCCATAGTGATAGGGGTGAGGACTTGTGGTATGGGGGCCCCGTACAAATAGGCTTGAGCTGGGGAAAATCCTTAGACCGGAGGTCAACCTGGTACGCCGGGTCAGACCAGCTGCCGGCGAACTAGTCATGAACAACAATAAATCTTGTGGCCAAATAATAAAGGTGAAGATTGATCACACCCATGCCACCATCATAAGGAGTTATCCGACACATACGCGGCCTCCCGCCTCTCCACAAAAACCGGGTGAGCAGACCATCAATCTCGCTGAACCAGCTCCCCGGGAGATAAAAAGTTATGTTTTGAAGAATATACAGGAAGCGAGGGAGAACCATCATTTTAAAGAGCGCACTTTTGCCAAGGGGATTGAGAGGAAGGGACTGCCAGCGCTTGAGGTCTGCCTTGGCCTTGGTAACCAGGGGTATAAGATTGAGGGCCCATTCAAGCCCTTTGAGCAGGGTTACCCAAACTCCTAAGTATTTGAAGCACTGTCTACGCATGGTAATAGTTGACTGCCAGTCGAAACAGGCTCGTGAAGGGAGGAGGGGAACCAGAGTGGCCGGAGACTCGCTCAAAGGCATAAAGGACTTCTAAGCACCATGCGTCTGAGTACTAGGGATCTGCTAAGAAAAGGAGGATATTGTCTGCATAAAGGGCGACTTTGTCTACATGATAGGGTTCCCAGGCACATCCACGGATTCGGAGATCACCGCGTACGAGGGAGGCCAGGGGCTCCATTGCCAGCGCAAATAAGAGTGGCAAAAGAGGAGACAGCCATGACGGGTGCCCCGCTGGATGGAGAACGCCTCTGAGAGCGCTCCATTAGTCAGGACCCGTGTTTTAGGGCTACAATACAGAACACGGATGAAACGCCAAAATAGGAGGCCAAATCCCATTGCTTCTAGCATGTCCTCCAGGTAGCTCCAATCAACTGTATCAAAGGCCTTTTCAAAGTCGATAAAAGACAGGGCCAAGTACGGAGTGAGCAATGGCGATGTGTGATGGCAGCGTATGCAATGCCGGGTACCATGGGCAGGCATGAAGCCATATTGGTCTGGATGGACCAAGTCGTGCAAGAGGGGACAGAGCCGTTGGGCCAAGGCAGTGGCAAAGATTTTCACCTCGGTATTGATTAGGGAAATGGGGCGGTAGTCCGCGCAGGAGAGGGAGGGCGGCTGTGTCTTAGGAATAACCACAATAGTGGCCACGTCGGTCTCTGGGGGGAAGGACCCCATTTCCATCACATGTCGGAACAGATCAACTAAGTGAGGAACCAGCAAGTCGTAGTAGGCTGCCTAGTATTCCTGGGGATATCTGCCCGGCCCTGGCGTCTTGCTGGAGTGCAAGAGTGAAATGGCCCCGTGTATCTCTTCCGGGGTAAGGAGGAGGTCCAGATTCTCCGAGACAGCATGGGTAGGATGGGGTAACTGAGTCACAGCATCTGTCATCAAGTCGGCCAGGGAGGCCTCAGGAGGCCGGACCGCGAAAAGTTGGGCATAACAGCCTGCAAACGCTTGGGCGATGGCATGCAAGGTAAAATGATGGGTGTCAGCCATGTTGCAGACCTCAGGGATTATGCGGTTGGCTTTGGGATAATAAACCAGATTGCGGAGTATTTTCCCGTTTTTGTCACCGCAGCCATATACATGTGCCACAGAGGAACGCCATAACATTTTAGCTAATTCTAGGGAGATCTGACTGATCTCCTCATGGACCAATGCGAGCTGTCGGGCGGAGCGGGCACTTTCTGCAGAGGCTTTGGATGATTCCAACTGTGCGGCTTGGGCCTCGAGCTGTATCAGGCGGGCGGTCTAAGTCGTTCAATTTGCGTGGACCAAGCGTCTAGCCACGCCCCACATAGTAGCCTTGCCAGCCTCCCACAGTGAACCGATCCCTTGTTGATCAATAAATAGTGCTTCAGCTCTTGCCCAAGGGACTAAACGAATTCCGCATCTTGTAAGAACCATGCGTTCATCCGCCAAATCGTGCAAACTCCATCGGGGGCATGCCCTAGACGGAGAGAGACAGGGGAGTGATCGGAGATGCCTCGGGGAATGATAGTAACCCCAGACACCAACTGACAATCGGTGGCCGGCAACAGGATCAAATCAATACGGGAGTGGGTATAGTGAGCCGCTGAGGTGAGTGTATTGCTCTCGGCGGAGGTTCCAGACCCTCCAGGCATCACAGAGACCCAGGGCAGAGGACCGATCAGAAAGGCGCTTAGCAGAAGCAAGGTGGGACATGGAGGGAACACCTGTTGTGTCGCGAGAAGGCTGTATTAAAGTGTTAAAGTCGCCCCCAATGACCATCAGACCCTGAGGGAAAGTCAAAATTAACAGTGTGAGGCATCGGAGGGCAGAGGGCATTGTGGCGGGAGGGATGCATGCACAAAGGAGATTGAGAAGATGATGTTAGGGCTCAGGGGCAAAGCGGGAGACATTGATCTGTGTTCAGGGCCGGATCGCACACAAGGTGTACGCACTTTGCAGACACTCCCTAATCATGTAAGCTGACGCTTGGCTTACTGACCTCGTGCGTGACCACGCCTTTCCTTGCTTCAGTGTTTCCCGAGGGATGTACGACGGTACGACGCATGGTTTTACCACTCGTACCGTTACAACGCGTTTTTTACCACGCAAGTCGTTACCACGACTAGCGTTGTAGGGGTGCGGACTTAGGAATTTTTTTATTTACTATTCCAACACCAGCCTACGTACAGTAGGGAAGGTGTTGGATAGTCTATTAAATTATTCCTTGTCCTGTAGCGCCCTCCAGCGCAAGTCGTGGTTACGACTTGCGTTGTAAAAGACGCGTTGAAAGGGTACTGCGGAGTAAAATCCGCGTCGTAAAGGATGTTCCCCTTTCCCGGGTGGCGTTCAGCGTCTCCTTTCCTGTGCCTCTTGCTCGATCCTGATTCAACTTACGCTGGCCTCTGAAGCTTTCCCGTCCTGGTGATTGGTATTTGTTTTTGGCAGCGCTTCTCCCTCGCTGCAATATTTCCCTGATAGTGCTGCCTTTCTTGTTTGTATTGGGGATTGCCACTACTTGCTCAAGCCCCTTTTACTGTGTCTGCCTTCGTTGATTAGAGAGTTGGGTTGTTCCGCTCTATCCTTCCCTCTAGAGCCGGACCTCTCTCCTCGAAGCCCTTACCTGAGTGTGTTGCTGTTCCGCTCTGTTTTCCTTTCCGGAGCCAGACGGCACACCTCTTGAGTGTGTGTCTGCTCCGCTCTATCCCGTCCGAAGAGCCGGTCGGAGCACCTCAATTCCTTCCCCTGGTCTATTGGCCGCCATTATTACCTGTCCTCAGATATCATTTAGTCCTATTCGGAGGTCCACTATTATTTTCTCCTTGTTGGTGGTACTTATTTTTTTTAGTTTACTTCCTCCACAGTTTTCCTGGTATGAATGATGTGTGAGTGTCCAAATCAGGCACATTTAGTACGTGATATTATGCTAGACCCCTGATATCACATTGTCCACTGAAAGATACTGCTGTGGATCTGCTGCTGAGATTCCTATATATTCTGGCATCAGAAAGACTTGGGGTAAGTGTGAAAAGGCACTGAACGCATATCAATGTATAACAGGATATAGAGTATATATAAGAATAGTGTGTTATTATTGTTTTCTTTCCAGCACCTGTTCCTGGCTGACCAAAATTTATCAACACCATTCAACCACGTATGGGGAGAGTGGTGGACACGCCTTGGTTTTAATTCCCCCATACTTTTGGAGACCAGTTCCTAAGAGTGTGTATTTCACATCCCATTCTGGGTGCTGCTTTTTGGAAGTTAGGGGTATTTGTCTTCGCTCCTGTGGAGTTTGGCTACTCCCTTACCTAACAGATGACCCTCGAGCATACAGGTTAAGGCCACGTATCGCCCCAGTGTGTCAGTCTTTACCTATACCAGATTGAAGGAGAGACCTCTACAGATCAATATGGCCACTTCCCGGGAGCCCCGTGCGAAACCAGACTGCCAGACCCTATCAAACCCATATCAGGCGAGGAAGGTGCATTGAGTTCCCAGGTGGTGCGTTTCTTATAGGAAGAGAATATCGGGCGCTTGGCGTTGGGCACTGCGAAGAACTGCGATTAGTTTTATATGGTCTAATAAGCCATTAACATACCACAACAGAATCTGGAGGGGTCAATTAAGAGGTGACATCGTATGACTGGGTTGTGTATGTGTGGACCAGCGCAAAGGGTCCTGGGTCCCTGGGAAGGTGACATCTCTGAGTCTGGGTGTAAAGATAGGGCTCGTGTAGTGAGCTGTCATAAAAACAGTGGCCCAAACGAGGCCAAAAACAATAATCAATAAGAAGACAACAGTCCTCTCACCCCCCATTCTCCCTAACATCCCCCAGCCTACACTTCTGAAAATGAAGCATCTGTCGCCCTGAAAATGGAAAAAATTACAAAAAACAATGATAACAATAATGACAAACAAATCTGAGTGATAAGCTAAAATGATTAGCAGGACATATTTGTGGCCGTGGTGGACTCCTCCATGTAGACAGATAAGCTATTGTAAACAGCTGCAGTAGAACTTAAGAAACAATTTGGGGTCCAAGGTCCGCGGGGTTTCAGGGTCAGACTCCGTCATCCTCCCCGGATGCCCGAAGTGCGGGACTCCTAGACAAGTCAGAGTCAGTTATGGCAAGATGCAGTGTCTAGGAGGGGTCAGGGACCCGCTCAGATCGATCAGAGGACCAGTCAGACTGTGAGTCCCAGAGACCCGAGGCAGTTCAGAGGTAATGAGCATATGGGACACTGCTTCTAGTGATCGTGACCCTTGCGCCGGTCACCCTTCTTGCAGGACCGAGTGTGGCACCGCTGCGGCTTGGGAAGGGGTGGGTAGGATTGTGTAGGCTCCCGTTGATCAGGGGGGGAGGTGGGACGAGTCAGGAGGGGGCGCTCCTCTGTGAGCCAAGTCCAGGCCTCTTGAGGGGTGTCAAAAAAGAGTGTCTTGTCCTGGAAAACGACTCTGTGATGGGCCTGAAAGAGGAGTCCATAACGAAGACCCAGATTACGGAGCTTCTATTTGACATCGTTGTATGTTCTTCGTTGGGCCTGCACCTCTCCGGTATAGTCCAGGAAAAGCATAATCACGCTGCTTTGGTAAGTCATGGTGGCTTGTGTCCGTGCTTCTCTGTCACAGAAATTAAGGACCCTCATGATGATGGGCCGGGTGGAGCCACAAGCGGAGGCCTGGGAAGCCAGGGAGCGATGTGCACGCTCAACCGCAAACCATGGAGAGAGGGCCTCTTTAGGTATCCAGGATCTCACCCAGGTCTCCACAAATGTGTCTGCTCAGCCCTGTTCAGCCCCCTCGGGAAACCCTATGAGGAGCAGGTTATTCCTTCTTGACCTGTTTCCAGTGTCTTCAGCCCGTCGGTGGAGTTCTGAGGTCTGAGTCTGGAGCCAAGCCGCCAGGGTCTTCAATTGGCCTATATCGTCCTCGGATGTGGAGATGCGCGATTCAGCCTCTGAGATCCGGGCTGTGGCATTACGCAGGTCCTGGTGAATAAGGGCCATGTCCACCCTCACCTCGTCAATCTTGTTCGCCACTGAAGCCTGAGAGGCGCCGATTGCTTGGAGGATAGTGGACAGGTCTCCTCCAGCGGGGGCAGGGGTATTCGATGCCCCCCTCTGGGGTCCCGGTTGTTGGTGGTGTACTGGTCCATTTTGGTTTGGGTCTGTGGAGCAGATGCCTTCGGGGCATGGTCCCTGCCCATTGCGATCGTAGGTACATGCCCCTGATGCAAATCGGGCGACGGGGTGGTTGGTAATTCCAGGCAGGGAGGGGACTGACACCCAAGCCATCAATACTCGGCCTGGGTGTTAAGGCCGTTCCTCCCAGGTCCCCTAGAACTCCTGGGATGAACCAGCGCGAATACGGGGACCTCTCTCTCGCTTCTGCCCGATGTAACGGTCAATAGTAGGGAGGCACAACTCTCCGTCTCGAGATGGATGACAATGGATCGATGGGGGGAAGGCCATGGGAACCGGTCCGCCGCTCCCCAGCGCAATCAGCCAGGATCTATTCCCGCTACCTCGAGTCTGCAGCGTGCAGGGGTCCGGCACCGCTCGATGGTCACGGCCGAAGGGGACAGCGGGCTCTGAGCACCAGGGTGGGAGCAGGGATGCGGGTGGGTAATGAGAGGGGAGACCGATATCAGGGCCCTGTGCCGCTTGACAAAGAAGGGCAAGATCATTCCCCCAGCCGGAGAAGTTCACCAATTAGTGTAAGCCAAAGGAAGGAAAGGAGGGCATCTCCGGATATGGGGGGAGTGAGACCGCAGGGCAAGACCCCAACTCCGTGCAGATCCCAGCGTTGCCAGGGGGCTGGCACATGGCAGGGACGGCCAGGCAGGTCCACCTCGTGCCAACAGGTCTACACCAGCAGAAAGACACCCCGTGGCATAGGGGAAAGGTGGAGTAGATCAATAAGGGGGAGAGAGAGGGTGCGGGAGAGCCAACATCGTCCCTCCACACCGCCACCTGACACAGTAGCCAATCCCCAATTCCAACCCCACTCACCAGGAGCCTGTAGATGGAGGCCACGGGGGTTCCTGTTGTCCTTGAAAGCCAATGATGCTTGGGAGCCAGGGTGAGTCCGCAGCACCGTCGCGGTATATGAAGAGCAGGGGGCCGAGACAGGGCCGGGCTCGGTGTCCTTACAGCAGTAGGGGTGCACCAGCAAGTTTTTAAGGAGAGGGGGCCTCCGGTGATGAAAAGGGCAGCGTCAAGGGCCGAGTCCACCGCCTCACCACTATGATAGGCGGGACGCAGCTTCGGGAGGGCTAGGGTGACCTCCACCTCCAGCCGCAGGGGATGGGTTGTCTGGGCACAGGGTGGAGGACACAGACTCAGCTAGGGGGAGAGGGTGCCAATGCCTGATCCCTCGCGCCGCTGCCCGACAATGGCAGCCGAGGCCGGTAGAACCTGACTCACTGGGCGGGCGCTCCCGCGTAGGTCCGGGGCAGAGCCCCTCTGGGGACATCAGGTGGGCGCACGGTCTCCACAGGAGTCAGGAGGAAGTGACCTGTGCGGTGGGGCCACGTTCGCGCCTCGTCTCCCTCTGGCTCTGTCAGGACGGGGAGCGAGCCCCCAACCATGGCCTCGGGCACTGATGCGCCGCAGGTAGACACCGGTGTGGGAGCAAGCGGGCCCAGGCCAGGCATGTCCGCCACCCCGCAGCAGCAAGGGGGAACAAGGCAGCGGACTATCAGGGCAGAAGCATCAGGCCCAGAGACGGGATGCAGTGGAGGCAGCCATTTTGCAATCTCGAGGCCTCGGGAGGAAGGAGGTCGAACTAGGCGGCAGGAGCTCAGATCCACCAGCAAAAGGTATCGAAGCAATGCTGGTGAGATTGGGATCCTCCGCGGGTAGGTTGGAGGATCCAATGGCAGTTGCAAACGGGCGGATAACAGAGGGGTCCGGAGCACTCTTAGAGTGTAACCCCCATCTTGACGCCTCCTATTGATTTGATTTACAGATTTATGCCTATAAGAAGTTCACTTTTGGTAGAATTGAATTCTGATTGATAGTCATGACTATGACCGTTGTGGCATAAATGAGATTCTAAATTGTATATTGTAAACATTCTGTGTTTTGTTACAAAGATGTACAATTGAATGTACACATTTTACTACTGTAGAAATGCCAAAAAAATGTGTGCTAAAGCATAATTTGGAATATTGGTCTTACCATCCACTTGTACATAGTATTCACTGCATCCTTGATTTTTCTTCATATCCATTGAGTCTTCAGCTGTAGCTTTAACATTTTAAATTTCTTAGGGCTTTGGTGATTCTGAAGGGTCTATAAGTTTGTGGTCATTTGAAGACTCCAAATTGGCTGAGTTGTCTGTCTGAATATTCTGTTTCCTTTCCTTGCACCGACACAATGGCAAATAGACCAAGAGAAACTTCTTCAGTTTAATTTACTGCCTGCACACCACATGGTCAAGCAGTCATGACTCTGACCTTCCTCCAAAACATGACTGCTGATATAATTGGAAGTCGTATATTTGGTCTGGCAATAGTCAAAACATTTTGATTTTACTAAAGTTAAAAATATAGCAGACATACAGGGTTTTTCAGCCACACCTCTTAATTTATTGGTCTGTTGTGTAATTCATACATTTTCTCCCCCTCACTAAAGCATACAACATGCAACAATGGGTCAGCCCATGTTAGTCTTGAGGCCAAAAAATATTATTACTTTTAGCCAATGTTTTTTAAATATTTTCATGGGACCAGCAGTTTTCCCAAATATACAGTTTTTCAAACAGCATGACAAAACAAGTATTGACAAAGCCAAAAGTTTGGCAGCTAATGTCAGACCTATTAACTTTGCCAATACTTTTTTATGATGTTCTGTGACAACCTAGTATGAAATACAGATGTTCCCAAGCAATAAGATAAATGAATACCGAACACCTGCACTTCCAGATCCACATCGACCCCAACACCACCCTCACAGGAACCCTCGTCTACAGACCCCCCGGACCCCCACCAGACTTCAGCGACTCCATCACCGACGTCGTCAGCACGCACGCCCTTGCCTCTACAGATTTTATTTTCCTCGGAGACCTGAACTTCCACCTCGAGACTGCTAACAACAGCAATTCCACCACCCTACTCGACAATCTCGGACCATTACAGCTCATCACGACACCCACCCACTCCGCTAGGCACACGCTCAACCCCATCTTCTCCTCCAGCAACCACGTCACCTTCAGCTACACTACCGAACTCCACTGGACCGACCACCGCTGCATCTACTTCTCCTTCAAAAAGCACACCACACACAACCACCCGCAATGAATCCCCCACCACAGCTGTAACAAGGTCACCGAAGATCAACTAGTCACCACCCTCGCCCGAGACCCACCATCTGAACCCACTCCCACCGAAACAGCCACTCGCAACTTCAGGCAATGGATTGACGACTGCGCCAACACTCTCACCCGATCAGGAAGCCCTCAAACAGACGCACTGACAGGAGGGCCATCTGGTTTACCACAGACCTCCAGGCATCCAAGCAGACTTGCCGAAGACTCGAGAAGTGGCACCACAAACAGACACCAGGCAACGACACAGCCCTCAAGAACGTCAGCTGCAAGCACCACCAACTCATTCGAGCCGCCAAAAGGACCTCCTTGAAGGAACGCATCAACATCCACAACAGCAAAGAGCTCTTCAACATTGTGAAAGAACTCACCAACCCCAGCTCCAGCTCCAACGACATCCTGCCGTCGCAAGACCTCTGTGACGCCCTAGCCACCTTCTTCCACTGCAAGATCGCAAACATCCACAACAGCTTCAACACCCAGACGCACCAACACCTGCAGACACTACAGACTCACTGTCCCCCAACTACACCGGCCTCCTGCTCTCCTGAAACCACGTCAACGACGACGACACCATCAAAACCATGAACACCATCCACTCTGGCTCACCATCTGACCCCTGCCCTCACCACATCTTCAACAAAGTGAGCTCCATCATCGCACCCCAACTCCAGAAGATCATCAACAGCTCCTTTGTGACCGCCACCTTCCCGGAGAGCTGTAAACACGCCAAGATCAACGCCCTACTCAAGAAACCCAAGGCGGGCCCAAAGGACCTCAAGAACTTCCGGGCCTTCTCCTGGCTCCCGTTCCCGCCAAAAGTCATTGAGAAGACTGTCAACAGGCATCTGACCCGCTTCCTCGAGGAGAACATCATCCTGGACTCATCCCAATCCGGATTTCGCAGCAACCACAGCACCAAAACAGCCCTCATCACTGCCACCGAAGACATCAGGGCCCTGCTGGACAACGGCGAAACCACGGCTCTTCCTGGAACTCGCGTCCACCTTCGACTCCGTCTGCCACCACACCCTATGCACACACCTCCATGACGCAGGGATCCACGACAAAACCCTGGATTGGATCACCTCCCACCTCACCGGCAGAACCCAGCGAGTCCGCCTCTCACTTTCCGTTCCGAAGTCACCTAGATCGCCTGCGGCGTACCCCAAGGATTATCCCTCAGCCCGACCCTTTTTAACATCTACATGGCACCGCTCGCCCACATTGTTCGTTCGCACAACCTCAACATCATCTCATACTCCGGCGACACTCAGCTGATCCTCTCTCTCACCCTGGACCCCGCCACTGCCAAAACCAACCTCCATGAAGGAATGAAGGCTGTCGCGAATGAATGAAGAACAGTCACCTGAAATTAAACTCAGGCAAGAAGTAGGTCCTCATCCTCGGCTCCACCCCATCCGCCTGGGATGACTCCTGGTGGCCAGCTGCGCTGGGAGCTGCCCCAACCCCCACGACCACGCATGCAATCTGGGGTTCATCCTGGACTCATCACTCTCAATGACCCAGCAAGTCAACGCTGTCTCCTCTTCCTGCTTCAACACCCTCCGCATGCTTCCAAGATCTACAGATGGATCCCCACCGGAACCAGAAGGATGGTCATCCAAGCCCTCGTCAGCAGCAGGCTGGATTACGGCAACGCCATAAACGCGGGACCCATGGCCAAACTCTAGAAAAGACAGAACGCCTCTGCACGCCTTATCCTCAACATCCCCCGCTACAGCCACATCACTGCCCACATGAGAGACATGCACTGGCTCCTCGTCAACAAGAGGATCACCTTCAAGCGCCTTGAGACCCTTACAGGTGAGTAGGGCGCTCTACAAATGATTAATCGATTGATTGAATATGCTTAACTTAATTGTGCATCTGCCTTGACTCCTTCTGTATAAATAATATTTTGGAGTGAAATTCAATTAGGTGCAGGAATTATTATTACTGGTATGCTATAGGAACAAAGTTGAGAGACTGACAGACACGTGTTTCAGTGTGTAAATAGATTTTATTACATAAAGATATTTTAATTATTACCATGATTTAAAAAAAATACCTAAGCTGAATGTTGATCTTAAAGATAAAATATAGAGAAAATAGACATGCCTAACATCTGCTCTTCAATTTTTAAATCCTGACTACCAAATCTTCATCCAACTTTGGGTATTCACTTTATCACCGCAATTGGAAGCATTAGATACATTGTTACTGCTCACTGCATCATCAGGCACCTCGACATTCTTAGCGGCCAACCTTCGTAATTGTCCCGCACTTCGCAAGGAGGAAGCCGGTACCGATGGTGCTGTTTCTTTTTGCGCGTCCCTGGGGTCAGCAGACTCCTTCTGGGATTTCGGACCTCTCGGCGCCATTCTGCTCCTGCACGCCCGCCAGCACAACCTAGATACCGAATGCCGGAATAACCAGGGCTGATGTCCTTCGTGCCCCAGAGCTCCGCTAAAACCAGCGCTTTTTCAAAAGTACGATATCCAGCATTCCATCATTCTATATCTCCGCAATGTTCATGAAGGAAGTGGAGAGAAAAGTTGCGGCTGCTTGTTACGGCCGGTCAGCGGCCATCTTGCCTCCCAGGTTTGTGATGTTCTCTCAGGAAGGTGCTAAGAATCGGCTGGAGGATGGCAGCAAAATGAAACAGCCTACCTTGTTTGAGCCCTTTGCTGCAGTACTGGTGGAGACCCCGGGTGTTCTTTCGGTGCGCGAGGATGGGAGCGCTGAGGTTCACAATGGTTTGGTGCAATTGCAGGCCGAGACGGCAGAAAGCCAAATGAAGCTGAGTTGAGAGCTCATGGATGAGCAAGAGGAACAGAGCGCTAAGACTGGTTCGGAGACAGTGTTACAGTCAGAGGTACGACCCGCAGCTTCTAGTGTTCTGGCTGATATGAGCAATAAGGGCGGGGGAACTGTGCTGATTAGACCTAGGGGGCCATCTCGAGACCCTGCTAAAGATAAAACTCATAATATAGACCCCCCAGGATCACACCCAGCAATCCTCTGGGCTACAGCTTTAAGGCAGCTGCAAAATCCAGTGCAGGGCCCAGGGCAGTCCGGCGCAATTCCTGGTTCACCCGAAGGGGGCTGTTTCTTTTCCCTTCACGAAGACACAGGATCATCACTTTCTAGCGAGGGCAGTTTGTCCGACACAAACTAAGATTCAGCAGAATCAATTGAAAACTCTTCGGTACAAAAGGCACCAGCTTCCCATAAGCTTAAACATCGGAAAAATAAGCCCAGATCTCGTTCTAAATCTAAATTGGCGGTGACCCCATCTCAGTCTGAAGCTGCTAAAAAACTCTTTTGGGACTATTCGGCCACGTCTCAGTTGTACCAGGAAGAGGGCATAGCGAGCACACAACAACAGCAGAATAATCCTATTGGCCCACCACAGACCCCCACAATGGACTTGCTATACGTCACTTTGAAGCAGATGCAGGGGGAAGCCAGGTCAGAGAGCCAAAGGCAGGAAACAAAAAAAATCCAGGGTTCCCTCAGGAAAATGAATAAATTATATGAGGAAATGGCGGACAGAGTAACTCATGTGGAAGAACAGACTGGGAGATTCGAGGATGATGTGAATAAGTGGCAGGCATTCAAGGAAGCACAAGAGAAGGTGGTGGAGGACGTCCAGTGGAAGCTGGAGGATTTTGAGAACCGCCAAAGGCGAAACAATATTAGACTGTTAGGCGTGGCGGAAGGGGATGAAGGACAGGATGTACGGGCTTTTGTTGTCACCTTGTTGAAGAGGGCCTTTCCTGAAGTGGTTGCATGGGATTGGGAGAAGGAGGTGCAGCGAGCACATCGATTCCCCTTGACCCAAAAGAAAGCTTACGTAGCATCCCAATCTGACAGGCCTAGAGCCATTCTTGTTTATGTTGGCAATTATCTCCTTAGGTCATGGATAAGGCAAGACCTGAGGCCAGACGCTCGTTTGACGGTACTTCATTTTTCGCTTGCCCTGACTTCTGCCACATTACTGTGGAAAAGAGATGGCGACTAAGGCAGTTGATTGCCTAATTTCAGAGTTTGGGATGTGAGGCCTATTTGCTGTACCCAGCGCGCCTTAAAGGGCTAGTAAATGGAAAAGCGCGTAATCTGGGGGTCACTTTTGGGCCTAATTTACAGCTGGATCTGCACGTAAATAAGACCACGTCTACGTGCATGATGCTCATCCGGATGTTGCGCAAGGTCCTACCTCTCCTTCCTGAGCAAGCCAGAGCCGAAGTAGTGCGGAGCACGATCTTAAGTCGACTCGACTATTGCAACGCACTACTATTGGATGCCCCTGTAACACTACTGGGCAAGCTCCAAAGGGTACAAAATCTGGCGGCCAAACTTGCTCTGTCCCGCCCCTACTATAGTTCGGCTACAGCAGCACTACAGGAACTTCATTGGCTGCCGATTCATCTTCGCGTCCGCTACAAAGCTGCATGTATAGTGTTCAGAGCTATTCATGGCTTTGGACCTATCCCGCTGCGGAGAATGTTTGCTTGGTATCTCCCAGCTCGAGCCTTACGCTCCTCGTCATCTAAGCTGCTAGTAGTCCCACGGTTCCAGAGAGTGAGGGTGGGTGGCCGATCGTTCAGAGTAGCGGCGGCCAAACTCTGGAACTCTCTGCCACTATCCCTTAGGAGCCTTGAGGCCCTTCCAGCCTTTAGGAAGGCGTTGAAAACCCACCTTTTCCCGAGGACAGGCTAGTTGCGGAAATTGTTGTTGGATCAGGGTTCAAAGCGCCAGGATGCCCTTGGTGGTGACAGGCCGCGCTCTACAAGTATACCACAATACAATACAATACAATACAAGCTAGAATGTTCTCCTCCAAGATTAAAGCCCAAGTGTACTTAACAGACTTGAGGGAACAGAAGGGTAAATGAGTATCTAGCTCTCCGATGTAATTAAGATTTGGGTGATTTGATTTTTTGATGTACTTTAATGAGTATACGAATAGTTTCATTGAATGTATGTGGGCTAAATGATCGTCTTAAAAGACAACGAGTCTTAGCAATCCTAAGAGCAATGCACGTAGATTTTGTATGTTTACAAGAGACGCATATTGAGGGGGAAAGGAGTATCTGCTGGAGCAACTGCCCTAAGTTGGCAGGGTATGCTCAGACGTGAGTCCCTTGCTCACTTTTCCACTGGATTCACGATAGCCTGGCTGATGAGGACTATGAATCCGAAACCGGTCCCAGGATGCTTGTTTCCGGTCCAGGGAAGACATGGCTTGGCAGTTCGGGCTGGACTGTTCCCATGAGGCACAGGGTCAGACTAATTTGCATATGGCCATGTCTGAACTGGGGTGGCTGAGTGAGCTAAAGAATGGTGATGGATTAAACCCAGATCAGTTGACTGGGGGTGAGTGTTTGATTTGCTCAAATGCTCCGTCCATCATCCCCTTTTGTTTTGCTTTGTTCGCCTTAAGTTGGCAGGGTATGCTCAGACGTGAGTCCCTTGCTCACTTGGCCACTGGATTTAAGATAGCCTGGCTGATGAGGATTATGAATCCGAAACCGGTCCCAGGATGCTTGTTTTCGGTCCAGGGAAGACATGGCTTGGCAGTTCGGGCTGGACTGTTCCCATGAGGCACAGGGTCAGACTGATTTGCATATGGCCATGTCTGAACTGGGGTGTCTGAGTAAGCTAAAGAATGGTGATGGACTAAACCCAGATCAGTTGACTGGGAGTGAGTGTTTGATTTGCTCAAACGCTCCGTCCATCATCCCCTTTTGTATCGCTTTGTTCACCATAAGTTGGCAGGGTATGCTCAGACGTGAGTCTCTTGCTCACTTGGCCACTGGATTCTAGATAGCCTAGCTGATGAGGATTATGAATCCGAAACCGGTCCCAGGATGCTTGTTTCCGGTCCAGGGAAGACATGGCTTGGCAGTTCGGGCTGGACTTTTCCCATGAGGCACAGGGTCAGACTGATTTGCATATGGCCATGTCTGAACTGGGGTGCCTAGGTGAGCTAAAGAATGATGATGGATTAAACCCAGATCAGTTGACTGGGGGTGAGTGTTTGGTTTTCTCAAACGCTCCGTCCATCATCTACTTTTGTATCGCTTTGTTTGCCCTAAGTTGGCAGGGTATGCTCAGACGTGAGTCCCTTGCTCACTTGGCCACTGGATTCAAGATAGCCTGGCTGATGAGGATTATGAATCCGAAACCGGTCCCAAGATGCTTGTTTCGGGTCCAGGGAAGACATGGCTTGGCAGTTCGGGCTGGACTGTTCCCATGAGGCACAGGGTCAGACTGATTTGCATATGGCCATGTCTGAACTGGGGTGGCTGAGTGAGCTAAAGAATGGTGATGGATTAAACCCTGATCAGTTGACTGGGAGTGAGTGTTTGATTTGCTCAAACGCTCCGTCCATCATCACCTTTTGTATCGCAACTGGGGTTTCATCTTATTGCTTACTCTAGACAGGGCGCCAAAACTAGTGGGGTGGTGATACTCTCTAGGAGAAATGATGTTGTAGTTAATAAAAGGTTGGAAGATCAATGGGGTAGATGGGTTCTGGCAGAGTGTATGATTGGTGGTGAGTGGGTTATGTTGGCCTCAATCTATGGATTAACTGTGAATGACCCAGACATATTTGAATTTTTAGATTTAGAGCTAGCTTCATGGTCTGTACCCATCAACCTCTGCAGGGATTTTAATATAAATGGCGCAGAGGGACTGGGCTTGGAGCCAGGAGATCGGTATCTGGGCAGGAAAAAAGAACGTGCAGAGCGATCCTTAGTCTGGCTCGGAATAATTTCCTAGTAGACGCTTGGGCAAAGCTGAAACCCAATGACCCTGGTAACACTTATTACTCCGCCCCACATAAGATTTGCAATAGGCAGGATTACATTTTTATTTCTAATTGTTTACTGTCAACAAATCAGATGGAGAAACTGCCTCGAATTATTTCCGACCATAGCCTGATAATTTTAACTTTAGAAGCTACAAAAATGACTAGACAGGAGCGCACATGGACTTTGGAGCGGGGTTATTAAAAGATGAAGATTATATCCAACATATGAAGGAATGGATAAAGGGGTACTGGGAAATTAATAGAGGTAGCACTTCTTCGGGGGTAACCTGGGATGCCTTCAACGCGGGTATCTGTGGTGAGACACTGAGCTTTAGTTTATATAGACAAAGGCAGGAGCAATGGAGATCTAATAATTGGCTACGGCAGTAGTAGATGCTGAGGAGGAATTGACCCAAGTAACAACATTCGAGGGCACCTCTGGATTTGGTTCTTCTTAAAGTTGTACACGCAAAAGCAGAAGCAGAAGCTGAGGAGAGTATAGCCAGTAAGGCAGCCTCTACTTACTTCGCAAGAAGGGAGCAATAACATGAATTAAGTGAGCTAGTCAGTCATATATTAGCAGTCCGAACAAGGCAGAAAGTGGCTCTAGGGAGGTTAAAGAGATTTCGGATGGTAAGGGAGGGATATTCACAGATCCAGATGAGATCCGGGAGGTTTTCAGGCAGTTTTATGCTATGGTATACAATGAAAATCAATCAGAGGACCTCTCAGAAATTCAAGAGTACCTTAGGGACGTCCCAGCTTCACCCCTATCTGAGGAAGATAAGTAGAAGTTGGACGCGCTATTGGCTCCTGAAGAGATTTTGGCGGCTCTAAATAGTCTCCCTTCGGCTAAAGCTGCGGGACCGGATCAGATCCCTGGTGAATTTTATAAAATCTTCCAGGGCGCGATCTCTCCAGATTTAATAGATACCGTACAGCAAGCTCAGACAGGAACTTCTGTTCTGAACTCTTGGGCTGGCGCAGACATTGTAGTTATTCTGAAAAAGGGGAAACCATCTAGAGATCCCTGGTCCTATAGACCAATAACCTTGATGAACTCTGAAGCCAACATTTTTTCCAAGGCAATGGCTCTTAGGCTTTGTAAAGTTATAAGCAGACTCGTTAGCCCCACTCAGCATGGGTTTTTTTCCAGGAAGAAGCACTGCGCAACATGTGAGGAGGGTTATTACTCTTTTTGATGCCATGGAAGTCCCAGGAGGCCCTATGGCAGTTATGTAATTGGACGCCGAAAAGGCATTTGATCGGGTCTCCTTTGACTATCTTTGGTCGACTTTAGCATGATCTGGCATCGGAGAGGGGTTTATTAAGGCTATCCAGGCTTTATACATAGCTCCCACAGCTCGAATTCCTGTAAATGGGGGATATACGGCGTCTTTGCAAATTAAGAGGTGCACGAGGCAGGGCTGCCCATGCTCGCCATTGCTTTTTGTGCTTTATATCGACCCATTATTGCGTAAGTTGGAAGCAAATAAGAAGATATTTCCTAAAAAAGCTCAAGGTGTAGAGTGTAAAATATTGGCGTACGCCGATGACGTCGCCATTGTTACCCCAAGGCCTACTGACGCTATAGCTGAGGTGGAGGTGGAAGCTTTGTCTTTTGGTCGCGTGTCAGGATATGCCCTAAATGGACCTAAGACACAGATAATTAAGAATGAGGGGGCGGTGTGTAACGATACGCGAGTGGTGGACTCTGGGGTGTACCTTGGAATTAATATCTCGGCGGACTTGGACAGAATTATGGACAAGAATATTGAACCCACAGTGGCTAAAGCTAAAAAAGACATGGATAGGATGCATAATCAAAAAGAGGAGTACCACCATAAAGAATCAAGAGAATTCCTAATGGGGTGTGTGACTGACAAAAGGAAAGAATTTATCCTTTTGTTAAAAACCCCTCACTCACCAGCCTAGTGGTGACATGCTTCATCATCGGGGCCCACCCTGGCGGCCTAGCGTCACCAGGGTGTGCTACAACACCTGAAATACAGTGGAGCGGGTTGTGAGTGTAAGTGCAGAAAAAGGTGTGTTAAAAATTGTCCTGGTTTAACTTAGTGGGAAGATACATTTTATTTACAAGCAACTGGACAATATTAAAAAAGTGGCGAGATACTATGAGGGTAGTTACGGCCAAAAGTATCTCTGTATGTGTACTGGTCTACATGTTTCAACCTTAGATGGAATATGCCAGGTTTTCGTCAGGACCAAAAACAAGGAAGTGGACGGTCTGTGCCCCCTAAATGGCGCACCCAATCCTAATTCCTCGTGACCCAGTTAGCAAAACTCGCTAATGGTGAAAAGCTCTAGCCTCAGTGGGCGAGCGTGTGTAATAAAAATCAAAAAGACCTGTGGGGAAGAAAGAGAGAAACGAACATCCATCAGACGTGATCAATATTACATGCCTGTTACGTTGTGCAGTATCGTGTCTCTGTGTCTTCATGCTTCATGCCACTCTCATTAGGAATTTGTGTTGGTATCTGCGTGATATAGTCGTGCTGTTCTTAGGCCCACTAGGGGCATGCTATTTTGCCAACTTACGCATACTTATCAAAAGGTGCGTGCTCAGTGGCATACACTACTTTTATTCCAATCTCGCGCACTCTTAGTAATTATAGTGGCGTGATATCTAACTCTTGCATCCCTATTATTGTGGTCGCGAGGATCGTTTTTAGATGTGCATAGTTTACCCGTAAAAATCAAGGGACACACAAGGACTTACCTACATAAAACACGGAAAACAAACAAACATATAATGGTAGAAGGGAGGCGGCTTACTCCTATTCTAGTGTCTGTTGCATCGGAGGGCAGGGAGTGGTGTCACCACTTAATGAAACGTATTCTGCAATTACATGGAGGCAACTGTTACGAAAAACGGTTGCCGATCAAGATCAGTTGTGTGTCGCGGTAGATTCTGGACTCGGTAATGGAGGTGAGTCTCAGAAACTAAAAAGCAGGTCTGCTTTACATACAGTTTTGTCATGATGGAAGAGGCCAGTGACCTACATCTCTCCTCCGCTGCCCTGCTAGTCCTTGTGTGTCCCTTGATTTTTACGGGTAAACTATGCACATCTAAAAACGATCCTCGCGACCACAATACTAGGGATGCGAGAGTTAGATATCATGCCACTATAATTACTATGCGCGAGATTGGAATAAAAGTAGTGTATGCCACTGAGCACGCACCTTTTGATAAGCATGCGTGAGTTGGCAAAATAGCATGCCCCTAGTGGGCCTAAGAACAGCACAACTATATCACGCAGATACCAACACAAATTCCTAATGAGAGTGGCATGAAGCATGAAGACATAGAGACATGATACTGCACAACGTAACAGACATGTAATATTGATCACGTCTGATGGATGTTCGTTTCTCTCTTTCTTCCCCACAGGTCTTTTTGATTTTTATTACACACGCTCGCCCACTGAGGCTAGAGCTTTTCACCATTAGCGAGTTTTGCTAACTGGATCACGAGGAATTACGATTGGGTGCGCCTTTTAGGGGGCACAGACCGTCCACTTCCTTGTTTTTGGTCCTGACGAAAACCTGGCATATTCCATCTAAGGTTGAAACATGTAGACCAGTACACATACAGAGATACTTTTGGCCGTAACTACCCTCATAGTATCTCGCCACTTTTTTTAATATTGTCCAGTTGCTTGTAACTAAAATGTATCTTCCCACTAAGTTAAACCAGGACAATTTTTAACACACCTTTTTCTGCACTTACACTCACAACCCTCTCCACTGTATTTCAGGTGTTGTAGCACACTCTGGTGATGCTAGGCCGCCAGGGTGGGCCCCCGATGATGAAGCATGTCACCACTAGGCTGGTGAGTGAGGGGTTTTTAACAAAAGGATAAATTATTTCCTTTTGTCAGTCACACACCCCATTAGGAATTCTCTTGATTCTTTATGGTGGTACTCCACTTTTTGTTTATCTAGTCCTTAACCAGGGGAACAGGAGTGCTCTCCGTTCACCTACGGTGAACACGATCCCTTGCTCTCCCCTTTGTTAGTCTATAGGATGCATAATCTTCACTTATCTGTAGTCGGCGCTGCAACATAGTTAAAATGCTTTTACTACCTAAGTTCCTCTACCTCTTCAGAGCTAATCCACTTACATTCGAGGCAAAATGGTTTACGTTGCTAAACCAGATGATTAATAGGATCATATGGACTCATGGGAAAACTAGAAGGGCTCTACGTTATATGACACTGCCTAGGGATAGAGCGGGTTGGGCCGTCCCTGATTTTAAACTGTATTATTGGGCGGCAGCACTTCAGTGTATGACTGGGTTGCTAGGAGGAGGGTCGTCTGACCTGGGGGTCAAACTAGGCTCTATAGATATTTACTCGTTATTGCTTGGTGAGGAGGCAGAGAACTGTTTTTAAAGCATACAGATCCTAGTTACTTTAAAAGAACTAAGTTTCAGACACTGTTGGCTGCTTATAAGATCTGGACTTCATTTAAGAGAAAAACCGGACTGGGTAGGTTTAATGCTTATACTCGTTTATTTGGTAACTCTCCCAGGGTAAATATTTGCGGATACTGTCTTTGCTGAATGGGGCGACATGGAGTAAGGAATTTATGGGATTTGATGGGTTTGAATGGGATTCATTTGGTATTGGCACGAGGACATTTTTTAAATACTTACAAGTTAGGAGTTTTTTGGCAAATAAAAAAGGCGGGCCTGCTGTGTATCAGAAAAATAAGATTTTGGATGTTATTGAGGGCAGTACAGATTGCACTATTCACAGGTTCTATGCTGAGCTGATTGCATGGAGAGAGGAGGACTTAGGTAAATATTAAAATAATTGGGTTGAGAAGCTTGGGATATGTCAAGACTGCTTTCAATTGTCATTAGAGCTAGGACGAACTATAATATGCTCTGCAGAGATACAGGCTCAGCACTACAAAACAATGTATTCTTTATACTATACGCCTGCAAGGAGTTCGCATTGGGGAGGTACAACGGTCACTATAAATGCCTCCGCTGCGATAGTTTAGATGCCGAAATAGTTCACATTTTTGCTATTTGTCCCCATCTAAAGTTGTTGCATAGGGCTATAGAATCTTTTTTAGAGGAAATCTCTGGGAATTAAGATTTCTCTTACACCGTCTATAATATTATTAGGGATGAAAAGTGGAGATATGCAAGCTAGATCAGGTTATTTTATTTTCATGGCTATGTCGGTTCTTCGTATATATATTGCATCAGCATGGCTAGATAAAGTCCCACCAACATTTCCCCAGTGGTTGGCTAGATTGCTCTCTGTATACAATTTAGAGAAGGGGTATATGCAAGGAAGGGCAAAAGGGGGAAAATATTGGGGTTACGTATATGGGAACCCATATCTATCTGGAAGGAAAAAGAATAGTAGGCCTCCCTGTTATCTTTCTCCTTTTTTCTGTTCTAGGCGATGTTTATTATACTTTATGCATATTTTGCTTATGTATGCTTCTCAGTTGATCTACTGTTTTCCTTTTATGTTTATTTTTGTATATTGCTGTTCCCGGTAAAATGTAAAAGCTAATAAACATATATTTTTTTTAAAACCAACATCGGGCATTCACAGAAACTTGCTGTGAAGTAAAGGGGCTATCCTCAATTAGGACATAGTTATAAGGCAGATATAAACAATTCTTCCATTCTTTCACTCGTAAACTAACAAACTATTTGTTATAAATAGGAATCTCTGCTTCCAGGTCTTATGGAGTAGCAATGTTTTTGCTTTGGACATAGATCAAATTACCTCCCCCACGATAATGTTTCTATTCCCCTTTAATACATTTCTTACATTCATTCAACATAAATTCAGTGCAGTGTTATAATCCAGATAGCGTCAATTGGTGCCTGATAACCCTTTGAGAAATATCCCTCACTACTTTTGATTGGTGGATATCTTAGAAGAAATAGAATCCCCAACTTTTTCTAAGATGAACCAAAGCTCAATTTCAAGCAAGTCTTTTTCCTGGAGTTTGGATCATTCTTCTCTTTCATCAGGTACATTTAGGCATATGTAATTTATGAAAAAAGTATATTTCTTTATCTAGTCTTCATCCAGACGCGGTGTACTTCTTGCAAGCCATTTATGTTAGAAGCCTATGCTAAGAAACACTCCTGGTTGATTTTTAGATGGACTTGATTTTCCCTACTTCCAGTAGTTCTCAAGCTGGTTTCTATGATGTCCTCCTCAAGTTCAGTAGATTCCATCCACATGTTTCCTTGTTCACATCTAGGAATAAAATTTTGCATGAAATATTGATGTAAAATTGGCAAAAGAAACAAATATGTTTTAAACATATCTTC
The DNA here is from genome assembly GCF_964263255.1 of Lissotriton vulgaris. Lineage (NCBI taxonomy): Eukaryota > Metazoa > Chordata > Amphibia > Caudata > Salamandridae > Lissotriton > Lissotriton vulgaris. The sequence goes on along the minus strand of NC_141687.1, from coordinate 1,323,100,356 downwards.
TTGGAAAAATGTTGGAGATGAAAATGTACTTAAAATGCTTCTGCTGTCTGAATGTAAATTAGATAACCAAAAATATTGAATCTTATGTTCAATTGAGGCGAAATAGATTTAAGAAATTGCATTGGGTGCATTTTAGCCCAGAAGTCTTAGACTATTGGCACGAGGTAGGGGAACCAGCGATGGGAGCCATGGGAAACACACTACATGTGCAGCCTCGTCAGCTGCTGCTGGGCCTGGTCGAGCGACCAAAAGGGGCACACGCAATATAAATTCCTTCAATTAGCTCTGCTCTTACTGAAATGATGGACTGCCATTAGATGGTTGGGCACACGCCGACCTAGTGTTGGGATATGGCTACGGGATGTGCTAGAATGGTCCCTGGCGAAAGAAGTCCACATAAAATTCCAGCAGGGATGAGAAGGTGACTTGATTATCTGGGGATACATCATGATAGAACACCTCACTGGCATGGGGAGCACTGGGCAATGCATCAAACTAAACTCGTTATTAGGATGGTGTGAGAAGCTGGCCTGTTATATGATGTACACCTATGTCATTGGACACCTTGCAGCAGTCCAGACAAACCTTATGGTGATTTAAGAGGTCTTAACCTTAGAAAGCTCTCTAAGTGGGAGCTGTGGAGAGCAGCCTTCAGGTTTATTCCAGAAGGAATGTAAAGCAGCTTGTTTTACCAGAATGCAGTCTTATAGTATAGATTAAGTGATATTATATAATACTCTCTAACAGATAGAAATATCTCCTACCCAGAGATATGCACAATGCACACAATACTTTAACAAAGAAACACAGCAAATAGCACAAAATAGTGGTCCCAGAGGAGGACCAACCCATATACTAAGAAAATGGTTTAAGAACCACGACTGGAGTAAAGAAAATGCAGAGAGGTCGTACAAGTGCTGGGAACCCAAGGAACCACCCAAGGTAAGTAAGTAGGGACCCCATGGAGAGCGTGTGCAGTGTGGAAACACGACTGAGGGCTCAGTTCAACTCTATATGTAAGTCGCTGTTGGATTTTTAAAGATTAAGGACACTTCACAGTGGACCCTGAAGAAACCCCATGGACAGAAGGTTGTAGAGTCACCCCACCCGTGGATACCCTAGTACCCACGTTACCATCACAGGGAAGTTGGGTGCATATGTGTGAAGTGGTGTCGGAAACCTCTGTCGAACCCTATAGAGGATTTTAGGAAAGAGATGTTGCTGGAAGGGGAGAAAGTGTCTGCTGGAATCCGAAGATGGATTCTTGATGAGTGGTACCTGCAAGCAGATAGGACAGATTCTATGTCACCCAGGAGTGACCAGGTAACTTGGAAGACAAAGGCCCTCTGATGTCGGGTGTTCCAGGATAGATGTTGATGACCTTTATTCTGCAGCTGTGAGGACCAGGTGACGCTGAGGAAGACCGGGAGCCAGACATGAGCTGCCCTACGAAGGATGTCGGGTGCTATGGGGTCGATGTCCGTCGGGAGCGCCAACAAGCCTTGGCAAAGGCACGCCACCCAGAAATCAAAGAAGAGCAATGTCGGGGCCAGCAAGGTCCAGGGAATTCATTAAAGGGGAGTCAGGGCAGGCTCCGAACAATCAGGGGAGCCCAATAGAAACAAGTTTGACCCTCAAATGGACCCACAGGCCGGAGGCACTGGAGTCGCGAGAAGATCTCAAGCAGCTCACAAAAGATGCAGGCCACAATGAGATGCTCGAGGTTGGGGCTACTTGGAGCCCGAAGATCTTCTTGGAAAGAAACCAACAAGCCTATGCAACTGCAAGTTGGACGTGGTGCATAGGAGTTTGGTTATTGTTACCCCCACGAGGGATACTAGCCTCAAACTTGGTGAGAGGGTATAGCAGGCCTTGGGAGCTGTGGAAAACCACCACCTGTGTTGCAGAGCCTATGGAGTCTGGAGGAGCTCAGAATCTGCAGACCGGTAGACTTAGCTGCGGGGGCCTGCAAATGCAGGAGAGTGACTCCTTCACTCCAAGGGGCATTTCTTCAAGTGTCTTTGTGCTTCACAGGCCTTGGAAGGTTCCTGTTTTAATCACAGGCACAGATGATGCAACAGACGAAGCAGCAGACTGGAAGAGAGACAAAGTCAGGACTAAACGAAGTCCAGAGTACCCAGACAGTAGAAAAGCAGTGGTGTCTAATCTGAATCTTATCCTATTACAAATATGGGACCTACACCCAGATAAGCCATTAAGTGCCCTAGGGAAAGAGTTAGGGAGTTTCAGGGGACCCTCCCAGGGAAGGGTCTGGACAAGGGAGGTTACCCCTTAGTCCTTTATCCAGTTTCCGCCGGAGCAGGAACCAATGGCACCCAGAACTGGTTTGAACTGGACTATGCACAGGGACACCAAATGTGCCCCTCATGCAGACTGAGTGGAGCTGGCAAGCGCACCCACCCCATCCCAATACACTAAATCCTGTCTGGGAGAAGGTCACACCTACCTGTGACAGGATGTGTATTGTCTATTGACCTACCTTCCTCTGCTCGAGCTTGGTTCAGCAGCAGGAGGGCAAAATAGGGTCTCTGGTTGGCAGCAAACATTTTGTGTTGTCCGGGTCAAGAAGGCCGGTACCGGGAACACTTGAGAGCATAATGGAGGGCTCTTCCAGTGCTTAGAAACATACCTCCCACACTGTCTACTGTGTGGAAGTATGATTCCAACATCTATGATACCAAACATGATAGGATTCGTTGCAGCTGATTACGAGATGGTCATCGCGTAATTAGTATATGGCTGCTTCACTGACAACTCGGGAGAATGGACTCCGTAGGCTACAGGGGTGTTCTGCTCATGTAGGTCACCCTCTCACTTAGAATCAAGCACCCTCCCTTCAGGATTTCAAAGGCCTGCTATAGTGGTGACTTAAAGGTTTTAAGTGTAGTGACCCTAGATAGAGGAAATCTATATTTTTAGTAAGCGGTGCTAGCAACAGCTTACACAGGCTGCAAAGGCAGGCCTATAGATCCATGTTAAATGGTCTCTCATGGGTGGCACAATACATACTTCAGCCCATGGGGGACCTCTGGGGTACCTAAGCCCTGTGTACCTTAGGTATATCCTGTGGGATATACCTAAGTACTCAACACAACAGTCTAGGGAGAACGCTGATCGACTGGGGTCCTGATTAGCAGGATCGCAGTCTGACTAGTCAAATACAGCTTAGCACCAGGCAAACAGTGGGGTTAACCAGAGAAACAGATGGGCTGTAGAAAGACCACCAGAAAGAGTTCCTATGCATCGCATGGGTCAGGGCGAGTGCACGGCACTCACCAACTGGGGACACTTGTCAAGAAAATTAAAGGTGATGTTAAGAAGTGATTAGATCATTTTTGTTTCAGAATAGTGGATGAGGGTGATGGGAAAGGATGGAAGGGACATTTCAGAGAAATGAAATTCTGGAACTAATTGTAAAGTTTCTGCTTGTATTGCATTTAAGTCAAGATCCAATGAATGCGCACATCAGGATTGTTATTAAGTGTTTTGGAAATTGCATAAATAAAGATTAAAATAAGATAGCATTACTAGTGATAACAAAGTAATTCACCAATTATTTCTACTAATGTTATCATCAAGTGCAAATTTTGTAAAGTCCACATCTTGCTCTTGTACATGTCGTGCGTCTGGCCTACGTATGAATTTGAACAAACCCTATTTACATGGAATTCTACAATTGAATCTCACAGTGGAAAAAAGATTAGTACACACGTGAAAAATGTATCTCCTCCTTTTTTGCCCAAAGCAAACTTTATGTATAAAAAGCATGCAGACTGAATACTTAGATAGATCCATCTAAAAGAGAAAGAGGTCAGAACAACAGAATTACTGCTACCGGATATGACATATAGCACACTACAGATGTGTGACGGAACCATGAAAGCCATTACCATGCATGGCTTTACAATGCAGTCCTTACAACGACTGTGTCTTTACCATGTATGCTTTAACAATGAAATTTGTGTATGTATGTATATATATATATATATATATATATATATATATATATATATATATATATATATATATATATATATATATTACCTACTGGCGGTCGCCAGTAGGTAGTTATAGTTAGGATTTTTTTCAATGTTAAATCTCAAAATTCTATTTGGAATAACTTTGGCACCGGTTGACGAATCTGCCTGAAAATTTCCTGAAAATGGCCTCGCGGCGGTCTGGTCCTTCCCTGAAAGTTTGGGGGGGATACGTCAAGCGGGGGGCGAGATAAAAGGGGGGTCCCAAAACGCGTTTTCCCCATGTTAATTTCCATAGGGCGGTCGATGTCACTTTTAGCCCGAACGGCTGAATGGATTTCCACCAAACTTGGCAAAATTGTAGGGACTGGTAGCCCGATGTGCCTTTGCTATGTCTCAAGATATGTGCTTCAGTGGATTTTGAGAAATTAACGTTCAAAAAAATATATATATCTGTAGCCGCTCACCGGTGCGCGCACCGGTACGCGCACTGGGCGCGACACGCGACTTGCGCGCAGAAAGCTGATTGGCTCTCAGTTGTCTGTAAACATTCGAAACAGTCCGGAGCGGCCGCCATCTTGTCTATCGGTAAAATCTAGTCATAAGAGGTGGCAAAAACAAAGGGTGGAATTGACCATAAGGGGGCAGGGTAGACCCCCCTGACCCCCTAGGTTTGATATGGGGGCCATTAAAGGGCCCCGCAGGGCCTCAAAAAAAAATTTTTTTTTTGCGTTTTTCGCGGGGGAAGCGCCCGGTACGCGCACCGGGGAGCGCACCGGGACGCGCTCCAAGGAGGGTACTATGGAAAAATAATCACTTTAAAAAATTGTATGTTTATTAATTGTTTTTTTTTATTTTATGTAAGTACCTACATGTAGGTACCAATGCAGAGACTTTAATTTAATGTACACCATCTCCTCTGTAGATATCTTGCATGTTGTTATTGTATTTCTTGTGGAATATGGAAGTTATAACATAGTCTGTCTGGAAAGCAGAAACAGATCTTTTAAGCACTCCCTGAGAATTTCTAGGGGATCATGAGTAGTCTACCCTGCTCCCTTATGAAAAAGAGGTGTAAAATATACATAGGAGATAATATAGTGTGAGAAAGGTAGTAACTATGAGTAAACTTACTATGTAACAGAAAAATAGTTGAACAGTATACTATAAGTTTCACTTTATATTTTAAACATTTTTGGTAATACTTTATGAATTCCATATAAAAATGATTATTGTCTCAAACAATTTGAAATTATTAAATATAAATTTATTCCTCTGATTCTTTTTCATAATTTAATAAAATTTCTAACATGATATTGTCCGGAATTTCTTCATAATTATTAGTACATGATTCCATTTGTTCCAAACATTCAATAAACTGTTCATCTAACGAGTCATCCATGAAATCAACTTCTTTTTTTTCATCTTCTGGTTTTTCCACCTTTACTTTGATTGAAGTATCATTTGCCTGATTTTCTCTTTCCATTTTCTTTCTGAAAATTGCATACAAATTAACTATATTAGTAGAGTTAGGGTACTGTATACCAGAGAAGCGTAACTCAATCCATAACTATTACAGAGAAGTCTATCTCTATCTCTAACTATTAAAGAGGGATAGCATATAACTAACAGAATATTTTTTCAGAAATTAACTTAAAGTGTACAATATACTTCCATAATTAGAACTTACCTTAGAGAAATCAGTTGAAGTTGTCAGTGATATTTGTTTTCAAATGTACTTCTGGAAGCAGTAGTCAAAATGGCTGTGTTTCCCTCTCTTCTTTTATATATATTCTTGTACTTAACCAATCAAACGTCAGGAAAAAATCGTAGAAAATGAAAGAAACTTTTTAATTGGTTGTAAATTCTAACATTACAAGTGTGTTTTTGTCATGTAATTTACCTCAGGATATTTAGACAGGCCTGTAGCCTAAATGTTTCAATGGAATTTCACCAAATTTGGGCAAATGGTAGGGACTGCTATGTAGTAGGGCGTATTCTATATTTGATGAAAGTGTCTCCATTGGGTTTTCCGTAAATTACTTTCCCACCTTTTTTATTTTGCGCTTACCGGTGCGCGCTCCGGTACGCGCACCGGCAGCGTAACGGGAGTCATCCATTTTGTGTTTCGGGACAATCGAGACACAAGATGGAGGGCAATCAATGTTCGGTATGGCTAGAAGGGGGCACAGTAGAGACTTCTTGACCCTCTAGGTTTTCTGAGGGGGTCTTAGGAGGCTCATAAAGGTAAAAACCTAAAAAAAATTGTAATATTTTTCGCGGGGGGAGCGCCCGGTACGCGCACCGGTAAGCGTACCGGAAAGCGTACTTTGGTGAAAAATAGTGAAAAAAGTTAGAAAAAAATAAACGCTTTGAATGATCAGAGGTAGGGTAGCTCTGAAAAGAGCTTTTGGGTTCTGTGGTTGATTTAGGTACCTACAAGTAGGTTCCAATGCACAGTTTTAAATTCAGGAAGAATATTCTATTCCCCTCATCGGAGAAGTGCACACCATCTCCTCTGTAGATGTCTTGCATGTTGTAACGCAAGTTATTGTTGTATATTAAACCCATTCTAAAGTCTCGATATACAAAGGAATTAGCTTTTAAAAAACCTATGAAATTCACTGAAAAAACCATAGGTTTCACACCAGTTATAGTTAGGAATTAGCATTTAAAAAACCTATTAAATTCACTGAAAAAACCATAGGTTTCACACCAGTTATAGTTAGCTGGAAATTTTACTGATATAAAACCATTGAAATTCCCACGTTATAGTTAGTCGGACTCACTATAACTTGCGCGTGCAATGCACTGCTGATGACATCACATATTACATCACTCATGACATGGTCAGTGACATCACTCATGACACCATCCTTGTGACATATTGACAGACCTCCTTTCACTATAATGTAACCCTTGAGACACATATTCAAAAATAGAAACTGAAATTTTTAAAAAAATGGAGATACCTATATCAGTTACAACAAGCAATTCAGTAATTCCACTATCTATATACACATCCACTCATTCACCAACAGTTCTATATAGTCACTCATACATATACTCACTCATCATATGAAGTGATACACCTATACATCCTGTTACACACCGACATTCATCCAAAAGTTACTCACACACATATTCACACGTGCAAATAAACTATTGAACATCCATTTATTTGAATATAGAGTTATACACACACTTCCACCTTACTTCTATTTAAAATTACACATATTTATTCTCTTAAACAATCACTTATAGAAACACATACTTATTTAAACAGGAACTCTTACAATCTCTTATTCTCACATATACTCACTTATATACATCAATATTCATATATACTAGATTAAAACATATGTAGTTACTGATAAAGACACTAGTGAGACAGTCATTCACTCACTAACAAACACATATAGACACTCATCCACCCATACAGTCCTGTACATATGCTGTCTTCAAAACACATACAAACAAAGAGTCAGTCACTCATGCATCTATGTGCTAAGTAATACCCCCACCAAACCATATAGACACTCATACTGATACTAATAAAAATATCTAATAACCCATATACATACGCATGTAGCTACTTACCAACACATGTAGCCACTTATACACAAAGTGAAACACTAATATATATATTTAAATATTTAAACATAACTCACTAATATTTATTTTTCAGAAAGACACATATTCACTGGATGGTGTCATCAGTGATGTCATGAGTGATGTCACTGACCATGTCATGAGTGATGTAATATGTGATGTCATCAGCAGTGCATTGCACGCGCAAGTTATAGTGAGTCCGACTAACTATAACGTGGGAATTTCAATGGTTTTATATCAGTAAAATTTCCAGCTAACTATAACTGGTGTGAAACCTATGGTTTTTTCAGTGAATTTAATAGGTTTTTTAAATGCTAATTCCTAACTATAACTGGTGTGAAACCTATGGTTTTTTCAGTGAATATATATATATATATATATATATATATATATATATATATAAATATATATTTTAAATATATTACATACTGGCGGTCGCCAGTAGGTAGTTATAGCTAGGACCTCGTTTCTATTCAAAAAGCATTTTTTCTTTTGACAATATCTTTGGCGCCATTTGACAAATCTTTGCATAATTTTCAAAACTAATGGTTCACTCAGGTCAGCTCCTGCTTTGAAAGTTTCGAGGTGATTCGTCAAGTGGGGGCCAAGAAAAAAGGGGGGTCCCAAAACACGTTTTCCCCATGCTAATTTCCATAGGAACTTTAGACACGGCTACAGCCCGAACTGCTGTAGGGAATTACACCAAATTTGGCAAAAAAGGTAGCTCTTGGTTCAGAAAGCGTGCTTTTATTTAAATGGTGTAAATCCATTCATTAGTTGCTGAGAAATATTTTAAAAAATATATCGATATCTGAGGGCTTCGGAGGATCCACGCACCCTCCCGAGCACGAACTTCATTTTGATTGGCTGTCAACACTCCAAACCAGGAAGTGTTGGCAGCCATCTTGTGACTCGGTAAAACGGAGTCACAAGACTGTTAAAAAAATGGATAAAAAAACAAGAAAAGGGAACAGGGTAGAAAGACCCTGACCCCCTAGGCCTGCTCAGGACCGCCAGGACCAAAAAACACATTTATAACAAATATTTGCAGTCGAATTCCCGCTGGGTGCGTGAATCCGTCTGGATTTTTTTTTTAAAAAGAAAGCGCGGTCTCCCGCACTTCGTTTCTTTGAGCCGCCAATGGGCCAGGTCCCAGGGGCTATGTGGAAATTCTATGCGGGCCCAGCCGGCGACCCCACAGCCCCGGGGACTGCCACCTCCCCGGGGCTTTATTTATTATGCGCGGGGCACGCGGCCTCACGCTGCCCCGGGGACGGCCACCTCCCCGGGGCTTTAATTAATTTGGGGTTGTGAGGGCCATGCCCTGGGGTCCGCCACCTCCCCGGGGTTTTAAGCAATTAGGGATGAGGGGGCCTCGCAGACCCCCCAAGGGATATTTACATGTTGGGAGGGGGCCGCGGGCCCCCCTTTAGGAGCTCTCCAAGGCCGAGGGAACCCCAGGGCCGGGTCCTGCAATGTCCCGGGGTGCCCAACCCCGGGACATTGCCGTTTGCTATGACAGAGCAGAAGCACTGCTCCCACCCTGCCATAGCAAACACTGCTTTGCTTCTTAGAAGCGAAAGCAGGAAACCTACTCTCGCTTCCTAGAAGCAAAGCAGAATTGTTTTTGGGCAAGAGGAGCTGCATGTCAGCAACTCCCCTTGTCCAAAAGCAATGCCGGCTCCCGCAGGAGGCCGGGGGCCAGCTGGGACCGCAGGGGCATTGTGGTTCCCCCCCACGTTCTCCAACGTTGAAGCCAGGCTCCCTGGGCTGAGAAGGTGGGCTACGTGGCCCCCTCCCTTACTATTCTGTTTTTTTTTTATAAAAAAAGAGGCATTGCCCCGGGGATGGGTTTCCCGGGCCATTATAAGCCTTAGGAGGCAGGACACGTAGTCCCCCTCCATAATTGCCTGGGGCATGGGGTCCTGGCACCAATAGTGACTGAGGGAAGGGCAGCCACATGGCCCCCGTCCCTTATTTTTTAATAATATTAAGAGAGGGGGATGGGGTCCCTGGGGCGAATACCGAATAATGGAATTGGGGCAGGGTTTTTTTCTTTTTAGTTTGGAGTCGTGACCCCAATTCGGCTCTCAACGCGGCCCATCCGTGTAACACTGCGTTGGATTCGTGAATTTACCTCAAATAAATAATTTAGCAGTATATCATTTAGAAGGTAGTGTTGTATTTGTGTATTTGTGAAGTTGTTTAAAGAGATAGTGTAATTGAAGTTAATGATAAGAATAAAATTGATAGAGGTGTTAACCCCTTCGCAGCAGGGGTAATTCCCCCGCTGTGCTGGGGGGGAGGGGGCGCGCACAGCGCCCGCATTCTCATGACTAGCTTAGCTCGTCATGAGGCACGGTGCTCCTGTGCTCAGCTCGTCACAGGTGCACCGGCTCCCGTGAAACGCTCTGCACAGCAGGGGAATTCTCCCTGCACCTGAGCGTTCCACGGCCCATGACGAGCTGAGCTCGTCATGAGCACCGGAGCACCGTGCCTCATGACGAGCTCAGCTCGTCATGAGCATGGTAAAGGTTAAAAATATATAAAATTAAAAAATAATAGTTGAACCTGAAAAGTGTATTGGGTTGTAATACATTGAATTCATGCTTTTGCAGATTTGCATTGGGTGCGCGAATACACAATAATTTTAAAAAATATGTATATGTAAAAAAGATTTTGATTCACTATTGTGTTATAGGGTTGCTCTAAAAAGAGCCCTTGTTTTCATTATGAGTTTGTTGTAGCTACATGTTAGTGCGGATGCACAGCTTTAGGTTGTTGGGAAAGACTCCTTGATCTGTGAAGTGTTCTCCATCACTTCTGTAGATGTCATCTATATCAAAACGTAGATTGTTGTTACAGAAGGAGCCCATCCTATGTTCTCTGAGGTAAGCAGAAACAGCTTTATTGACATTCTTTCTAGCTTTCTCAATCTGTGGACAGAATTAATTTGACCAATTCCAATTCTGTCTTTGGCATATGTTAGAATATACAAAGACAGTTTGAGATAAAAGCAACATCAATTGTGCAAAGGTGTCCTTCGTTAGCATTTCTAGACCTACCCCAGTCAATGTGCCTAGGTCATTGCCACCACAGTGTACAATCCTGAGGTCAGGGAATTGGAGATGCAAAAAGGTTTCAACCAAAGGCATACATTGCCATTTTAATCCTCTCTGTACAATCCATTTAATATCCACATTTTGCAAAGCTAGCTAGGCTATCAATACCTCTGCGTTCAGCATACCTTTTGCCCCAGAAAACATAGCTGTGTCCAACAATCCATACTGTAAGCATCTGCAAGGGGTGTCTGGAAGTAATGAAAAGATGTCTGTAGCTGAGGTAGTCAGTTGGTAGATTAAGAGGTATCTAAAATGGTGGACAAGTAGAGAATTGATTGGTTGTTTATGAACATTGTACACTGAAAAATAGGGTGCATGTTACTTTCTTTAAAAAGCATGTTTCTTATTGTTTAGTAAACATTTTTAAAGATACAGTAGATAGGATAAGGTCATATTTTGCAAACGTCAACCACACCTACTGTTTGCATTTGTAACTGTGTGTGCTGAACTTGAAAATATGGTGAACTTGTGACCTGCCTCTTCAGTTGAATGTTGCAGAAACTGCTACTATGGAAACTGGGATTAAGCAGAATGGGGGAAGGGTTGAATGTTATCTGTGGTTTTAAAATATGGAATTGTAATTGATATCTAAGTGATATGATATTAAATTAAGATTTCCCAAGTCAGTACTATCTTTAGAAGTGGTGTGTTCTTAAAAAATAGTAGTATTATTATTTGTAATATATTTTTGAACTACCGTACAGATTTGTGGCTCCATCGCTTTGGTGCACTGTGGAGTCGCGACTCCAGAAACTTCCTGAACCAGTTTGGGCACTTTTAGAAGTCAGTTGGTAAGGGTTAATATGACAATTTGAAATTATGTAGGAAGCAATGTGATTTGTTCCTTACATTTATTTGTGTGGAGAAAGAGAGGGAAAGTTTACCATTACTGGTTTTACCTTGTTGAGAGTGATGCATTACATTGATTGTTTGCACAAGAAAATCTTTTATGATATTTCATATTCTACAAATCAATTTGGAAGGTGATTTATACATTTGTGAGGTGTATTATGTATTAGCTTTATTTTTAAACTTTAAAAATCATTCCAGAACTGTGATGTTTGAAATATATTATTAAATGTATAGATGTGTATTGTAGTGTGTTTTATTGTACTTAAATGTTGTTTGAAATATATTCTCTATAGTAATATTTGTATATTGGAAGATGGATTAGTGATTATGGTAGATGGTTTTAGTGTGTGGAAATGTACATTTGAAGTATACCGCAAGATTTTAGGTGTCACTTCCAAATTGGAAGTGCAGTCTGTCAAGTTTTAAGGTGTGCATGGACTTGTGTCTTAAGTATGTCTCTACTTGTATATGTATTTTCATATGTATTATGCATTTGAAGGTGCATGATGTATAACAAAGAGGTGTTGTTGCTTTTTATGTGGTAGGCTCAAGACTGTGAGCAGTAGTAGAATGGTGAATATGCAGCACAAAAGTGTGGTTTCAAAGATTTTGACATAAGGTATTAGTGATTAGGCTACTTTTTATAGGTTTCTAGAGAGGTACAGTTAAAATATGCCACATCATTTTTGGTGTTTGCTTGAAATTGGAAGTTTGTTCTGTGAATTTTTCAGGTGTGCATAGTGTTGTGATTAAAGAAAGTCTGTACTAGGAGATATATTCTGGTATGTGTTATGTATCTGAAGATGATAGATGTATAAAACACATGTTTGCATCTATTTGTATATTTCTTTTATATATGATGCTGCTAGAAAAAGGTACAGACATATGCATGCATGCTTTCAGGAATATGGTGAGACTTATAGCAGGGACATGTGAAGGGTTCCTGCTTTGTATTTGGCTATGTGTAACATTATAAGTAGTTGTAGAATGGTAAAGCAGCAGCACAAAAGTGAGGTTTGAGATATGTTTGTAGGGATATTATTCATTAGAGTAATTTGTATGTGTGTGGAAAGCTACATTTCAAATATACCGCATCATTTTCAATGTCTGTTTGAAATTTTAAGTGTAGTATGTGAAGTTTTAAGCTATGGATGGTGTTGCGACTGAGGTATGTCTCTACTTGCACATGTATTATGGTACGTGTCATGCATCTGAAGATGATAGATGTATAAAACATAGGTATACATCTATCTGTATATTACTTTTATATATGATGCTGCTAGTAAAAGGTACAGGCATATGCAAGCATGCTTTTAGGAATATGGTTAGACTTACAGCAGAGACTTGTGAAGGGTTGCTAGTTTATATTTGTGTAGGTCCAATAGTATAAATAGTTGCAGATGGAGGTTGGTGCAGAGCGCTGGGATGCCTACGGGTAGTCATGCGCTATATTAAGAATGCATTATTATTATTAATAATAATAATAATAACAACAATAATAATAATAATAATGGTAAAGCTGCAGTTCAAAACAGTGGTTTAAAACATGTTGGCAGAGGAATTAGTGATTAGGGTATTTTGTATGAGTGATGAAAGGTATGGTTGAAATATATCTCATGATTTTAGGTGTCTATTTGAAATGAGAAGTGCAGCTTCTTAAGTTTTAAGATCTGCGTTGTTTTGTGACTGTGGTATGTCTGTACTTGCAGATGTATTTATTTTGTATATGTGTTATGCATCTGAAGATGCTAGATTTATAAAATATTTGTATGTTTCTTTTATATATGATGATACTAGGAAAAGGTACAGATGTATGTGTACATGCTTTTAAAAATATGAGGTGACTTTCAACAAAGATAAGTGAAGGGTTGCTTTGCTGTTAGATATGCTCAATACCTGATCAGTAGTAGAATAGTGAAGCAGCAGTAGCAGAAAAGTGATGGTTTAAAAAAAAAAATATTGGTATTTTCTTGAGTTTAGTACAGAAACAGTGGAGATTTCCAAAAAGCATTATCTTGTCCAGTGTTACATTAACATTGGTGTTCAACAGCAGCTGTAGACATGACATTAACAAATAATCTTTCAGAGTTGGTGACTCGAGTTTCCCACCACTCAGGCCCTTCCCTCCCCCCCTCCTCCCCCCACCGGCTGTCACTTGGCCCTGCAGGATCATTGTGAGTACAGGAGACTGTAATGTTTTATCCATGGTTTCCATATTGTCCTGAACTTTTTGGGGCAGCCACGAGCTATATATGTTGTTTTCCCCCTGACATATACATGTCCATTCCCTTCTTCCACTCATCTATTGAGGGGCATTGTGGAGTTCCCCATTTATGTGCCAAGTCTCTTTTAGCCACCACTAGCCCTAAATTAAGCAATGTTAACTTTCTTCTGGGGAGATCCACATCCATATGTATACCCAGCAAAACAAACTTGGGATCCAGTAGTATTTTATCCTCTAGGATGTCTTCGAACTCCTCCAGTATGTCTGGATGTGTTGGCAAACCCATATCATGTGGAAATAGATACCATTGGTTATGTTGCATCTGAAGCAGTTAGGTGTGTCAGCCCTCCCTATGAGATGCATTCGGGCTCTATCATAGTATATCCTATGAAGATATTTGAATTGAATCAATCTAAGGTGGGACTTGATAGCCACCTCCCGGGGGTACATCAGTGCAATGTCCCAATCCAGATCATCAGTCTCGCCTAGATCGACCTCCTGTTTCGCTCTCAGTTTCAGGAGAGAGTCTGGTTTGTTATTTATTATGGTTCAGTGTGTCCAGGAGACTGCTTTTTCCTTGATTTCGCCCATTAAAAGTCGTCTCTTCAATGGGGCGTATTCGGGGAGGTTGTCTATGTCTATATTTTTTGTTATGTTAAACCCTTTTATAGCGCACAATAGCTACTCCGAAGAGTGTCCCAGCGCGGAGCCAAGTGGAGTTTCTGACTTAGAAGTCAGCAATTACGGGAACAGATGAAATTTTAATAGTTTCCTAAATGCTAGCGTGTCCTGAGTATTGTGCAGAAAAAAGGGAGGGCATTCCAAGCATGAGAAGCCTTGACAGCAAGAGAGCAGCCACCCATTTTGTGATGGGAGAAACACGGTACCCTCGCCAACAAAAAGGCAGAAGATCGCAATTGTCTAGGCGGGACATAGTGAACCATTTCTGTAAATAAGTGGGCCCATGATTGTACAGTGCAAGATGAGCAATCACCAGCGATCTAAATTTGACCCTATCCGCCACAGGCAGCCAGTGGAGGGCGCGGAGATGAACACGCACACTACTACTCCTAGCGATTCCCAAAAGCAGCCTGGCGGCCGCGTTCTAAAGCACCTTAAGTCTGTTCAAAGATTAACCAGGGTTGCCAATATACAGGGCATTAGCATATTCCAACCGAGACAGGATGAGATGACAGTCTCTTTGGCAGACCTAGGCAGGAGAGGGAGAAAACTCCTGAGTGTTTTAAGGAGGCCAAAACAACTACCTGAAATCTTTTTCACCTGAACAGAGAACGAAAGGTTGTCCTCAAACCACACTCCTAGATTTTTTGCGGATTTCCTATAAGAAGAAGTAAAGGGAAATCCAGGAGGCCAAATTGTATTTCTGAAATCTGTGGAAAATTTGCCGTAGAGAAGGATCTCAGATTTGTCTTCGTTACACTTGAGTTGTGCCTTAACAAGCCCCCCAAAACCGAAGACAAGCACTTCTGTACCAGCAATACTGAGTCCTCATCCTTACCCCACGTAAAGAGGAGCTGGGTGTCCTCCAAGCGTGCGCCAGCTGTTAGTATTTGTAGTATTGTGTCTGGTACATATCGTACTCTTCCTGGAAGTAGGGAAATGCTGCCAACTCAGCATGAACTATTATATCTTTAATGTGTGAGATGCCCAGCAAGTCTCATTTCCCAAATCCAGTCAGCTTTGTGAATTCTTTAAGTCATCCCCCCACCCACAGAGGGGTTTCCCTTGTCACCCGGTTGTCCCACTTCATTTGCCTCTCCGCTTCTTCCACACTGTGATCACCACTCTTGTGGCCATTTAAAGAGTGGCAGTAACCTTCCCACTGTAGAGATAATGTGTGTGCGGGCGCTTCCCAAATTGTGTGCATTCCAGTGCGTATGTGGGGTGTTCTCCTGGCATATGTTCCCAGTCATTTACCCCTATCAAGTGGGCCGCTCAGTAGTATGCTCTAATGCAGAGTTCTTCAATCTGTGGGGCGCGCCCCCCTGGGGGGGCTTGACACCATCCCAGGGGGGGCGCGCAGCCCACACCAATCTTATCTTTGTTACCTGCGTCCGTCCGTCACGACCTGATAACTGTCCCAGGAGGGGGTTAATAAGACCCAGAAGACTGTCTCTGAGGAGGCACGTGGCTCGAGCTCCTGCAACTTATAGAAGTAAGTGAGAGAGCACAGCTGCAATGCAGCCACCGGACTATGTGCGTGTGATTATTAAATTATTCCTTCAGAGAGCATGCGATCATCGGTAGCTGCCACAGTGGGTGCCTGTCGTGTACATAACTCACTGCAACTCTCACAGAAGTTTTGTAGTGTCCTAGCATGGCTGCATGTTGCACTATTGCTAATTTATTTAGCATTTATTTACCCTGTTTGAAACTATTCTTGTCTGCCTAATTGGGATGAAAGGTGAAGTGGGCCTCTTTCGAATAGAAACGTAGGAGTGAAAAATGTAATGCGCTGATGTTATGGCAAAGATGTTGAAACCCTTCAATGTGTAAATAACCTTAATTTTACTCTGCTCCACGACTGTTCACACCCAGAGGCGCAACTAGATCCAAATTGCGGAGAGGGTGGGGGTGTGATTCTTACAGAAAGAGGCAGAGTCGAGATGCAAGGGCTCCAAGAAGGGCTAACAAACAACAAGGCCTCATTAAGAAGCAAATGGTCTTTTAAAGACCTGTGAAGTACTTGGGTGCGGCTTGTATCAGCCCGGGCAGACACACACGAGGGGGGGAGCCTGAAGCGTTGGTCCCCTGCTCACAGGGGGTGGGGGGGGAGGGGCTCAGTGGGAAGACCTCTCTGTACCTTCCGACCTGTCCCCGAGCTCTCCTATCACGCAGGCACAGAGCCGATCAGGCTGCACTCAGGTCCCTGGGTTGCCACAGGCCTAGAATTGCCAGCAGCTGATCTGGAAGCCTCAAGGCTATTTGCCTTCTGCTGAAAAATATAACCGGAGAAGCAGAGACTCGGGGTAGAGTCTGAGGGTGTGTGTCTACCGAGGCGTGCCAACTGATACCTGCACGATGCTCACCTGCCATCCTGCAGTGCTACTGCCTTCTGCAACCCCCACAGGGCTATGAAAGTTTTTTTTGTAATTATTTTAATGCATGCAGCATACTTTTCTAAAGAATCGGCATTCTGTGGTCTGGTATATCAGAAGCTGGGAAAGAGCTCAGTGTGAGGACAATTTCCATCGGCTCAAAGGAGAAGAGTGTGAAACTCCGACTGCCCACTGTCTCTTTCATACATGCCAACATTTCAGAAGAGCAAAGTGGGAGACTTAAAAAAAAAAATCGGGAGAATGTGTCCTTGAATCGGGTTACTGGCATGTATGGGCTTTGGAGGTGTGCCGCTGCAGGATCGGACATTTGAAACGCAAATGCATTTTTTTTCGTACCTTTCAGAAGCACAGAGCGCAATGGCAGGCAGAGAGAGGGTGATGCAAGTGTTGTGCACTGGCCTGGCAGGTTGCTGGCAGTGCATGCACCTCCCTCCACCACCACCCTGTGTGGCAGCCCGGGCTGAAACAGCTTCCTGGGCACACACATATCCCCCCCTTCCCCGAACTTTACAGGTGTTTAAAAGACCATTCCCTTGTTAATGACGCTTTGTTGTGTTGGTTTTTCACCCGTTCTAGAGCCCCTGCATCGCGACTATTGCTGGAAGAATTAACACGTTACACAATAAATACCAAGCACTGTCAGCCGAAACCCACAGGAATCGGGTTTTTGCTTGCAGGAATCCGGAGGCGGGAGACTAGCCTTGAAATCGGTAGTCTCACGCCTGAATCGGGAGGGTTGGAATGTCTGCTCTTTAAATGTAGAGCGGAAACCAAATCCACAGATTGGCTGTCTCTGAAAAGCACACCTGTCGCATTTATGTTGGTGGTGTTATTATCAATCCATGTCTAGTGTAAAACAAAGCATCTTAGTAAAATCAATTTGTGAATATTTTATCTTGGAAAGTGGTGTTTTGAGCTGTGTAATAAGCCTCTGTCATTTCACCACACTCACTACAAACCTGCAGTTTACTAAACACTCTTATTGTATTGAACATTTGCTGGATATGCCTGGGATGTGCGCGTGGCGGTCGATTCCAGAAATTTGTGAGGTGGTAGGGGGGCCCAACATCTAAAATAAATCAGCTGGGGGGGCTCAACCTACAAAAGTTTGAAGACCTCTGCTCTAATGTCTGGTAGGGATATGCCTCCATTGTATTGATTGCGTTGCAGTGTTGCTAGTGATATCCTAGGAGGACTCCCACCCCACAGGAATGTCCTCAGTGTATCATCAACTTTAATGAATACCTTGTCCGGTATTGCTTGATATGTGCTTTGAAGGACATAAAGGAGATTTGAGAGCACTATCATTTTGTAAAGCGCCGCTCTGCCCAGCAACGTTAATGGCAAAGATTTCCATCTTTCGAGATCTGTGGTAAACTCTTTGAGCACTCTATAGAGGTTGCGGTTCAGAGCTTCTGCATTATAAGTGGAGGCGTAAATGCCAAGATACAAGATATTTTATACCCATGGGCGCAATCTGGAGCTGACTAATGTATCCACACGATCCTCCACCCTGACCTACTGGATATAGACAGGACTTCTCCCAATTAATTTTATACCCTGCATGAGCACCGTAATCTTCTAAACTAGCCATGATACTTGGGAGCGACACTTCGAGGTTTGTGACATGCAGAAGGATGTCATCCGCATATAATAATATGTGTTCATCGAAGGACTCATTCCCTCTCCCCGGAAACCCGTTATATGCTGATGCGTTAGGATGACACATGCCAGAGGCTCCAGAACCAGAGCAAAGAGACGGAGGGATAGCGTACACTCCTGACGTGTCCCATGTCCTATTGGAAATTCCAGTGATACTACTCCATTGACCTGTGTTCTGGTCAGGAGTCTCTCGTAGATAATGGTTATCCGTTGCCTAAATGTGGGGCCAAATCCAAACTCTTCCAAGGCGGACATAAGAAAAGGCCAGTGGACGGTGTCAAATGCTTTCTCAGCATCGAGTGACATGATGAAGTGAGGGTCTGCTCTGGTATTCGCTATCTCCAGCCAGTAATGTGGCCTCCGAAGATTGAGCCTTGTAGATCCGGACTGGTCCTGGTGAATTAGGTTGGATATTACCCCAGTTGGCTAATATTCTGGCTAATATTTTGGTTTCTACGTTAATAAGGAAGATGGGTCGATATGAGCTACACTTCTATTGCGGTCTATCCTTCTTGGGTATTACCACTATTGTGCCTGTCCGCAGATCTCTGAGGAGCCTACCCACCTTCTGTGCCTCTAAATATAGATTGAGTAGATGAGGGCTATATGATGCAGCGTTTTGCTTAAAAAGTTACGGTGGCAATCAGTTTGGGCCCGGAACTTTCCCGGTTCTCAACTGACCAATGGCTTCCTCAATCTCTACAATTGTAATTTCCTTTTCCAGGGCCTGCGATTCACTCAGTACTAGGTTAGGGAACTTTATATTCTGGAGGTAGGCCTTTATTTGTGCCGGCTCTGCCAGAGGACGTGGTGCATAAAAGGCCTCATAGTACCCAGCAAAGGCATTGGCTATTTCGGCAGGCGTTGTGTAGGTCTGGCCATCGTCCATCTGTAGCTGGGCTACCCATCTGCTATCTAACTCTTTTTTTACTGATCCATGCGAGCAACCAGCCCGTTTTATCTCCAGCGTCATATAGGCGCCGGTGCATGGCATGTATCGCGTGTTGCATGTCTTTCTTAGCCAAAGCTGCGTACTCGTGTCGGAGAACGTGCATTCTCCTCAGCAGGGAGGGGTCTTTGCTTGAGATGGCTTGCATTTCAGTCTGTTGGGTCTCAAGCCCTTCAATCTCCTAACATTCTTTCCGCTTCTTTTAAGCTATAAAGTTCCCCTGAACTCTGTCCAGTAGAACGGTTTGTATGCTTCCCATGGTGTAATGGCGGAGTCCACGGACCCCACATTATTATGAAAGTAAAGTTCTGAGTCTACCCGGATTTCTTCGCCCACCTTAGGGTTTTTTAGTTCCCATGCATTGAGCTTCCAATACCTGACAGAGATCTTTTTGCGAACGCCTACCGTGAGCCATAGGGGAGAGTGGTCCGAAAGACCTCTTGCCTGGTATTCTATTTTTTGAACCTCTGCTATTTCACCTGCTGGGGCTAGAATATAATCTTTCCTAGAGAAGACTTTGTGGGCACCTGAGTAGAAGGAATAGGCTTTGGTCCGGGGATAAGAAAAAAAAGTGATGTTTAAGCTATGTTGGGAGAGGAATTATTGGTTATGGTACAGTATAAGAGTCTGTGTAAAAGTTAACTTGAAATATGCCGCATAAATCTAGGTGTGCGTTTGAAATATTGAGTGTACTTTGTCAAGTTTTAAGGCCTTATGGTCTCGTGAGTGTGGTTATGTTTCTACTTGCACATGTATTCTGATTTGTGCTATGCTTTTGGCAATAGGTACAGATAGAAACATGCATGCTTTTAGGAAAATGGTTAGAGTCATGCTAGAGAATTGTGATAGGTTGCTGCTTTATGTTTGGGTAGGCCCAATATTCATAGAATGGTGAAGCTGCAGAACAATATTGAGTTTTAAGACATGTTGGCAGAGGCATTACTTATCAGGCTACTTTCTATGAGTCTGGGGAAAGGTACACTTGAAGTACACCACAGAAATGTAGGTGTGTTTCAAATGTAAAGTGCAGTCTATTTGTTTATTTCTTTTATATATGATGATGATTTCAAAAATATGCATGCATGTTTTCAGGAATATGGTGAATATGGTGAAACTTATAGCTGAGTCATGTAATAGACTGCTGCTTTATATTTGGCTAGGCCCAACATCCTAAGTTGTTGCAGAATGCTTATGCAGCAGCACAAAAGTGAGTTTAAAGACATGTTAGGAAAAAGATTTAGTGATTGTGCTAATTTGTGTGAGTGTGTGAAAAGGTACATTTAGAGTATGATGCATAAATGTAGGTTTCTGTTTGAAAAGTGAAGTGTGGTTTCTCAAATTTTACAGTGTGCATGTTCTTGTTATTGGTGTATGTTTCTACTTGCCTATGTATTGTTATATGTGTTATGCATCTGAAGATGGTACATGTATAAAACATAGATATATCTCTATTTGTATGTTTCTTTTATATATGGTAGTACTAGTAAAAGGTACCGACACATGCATACATACTTTCAGGAATATGGTGAGATGTATGACAGACTCATGTGTAGGTTTGATGCTTTATATTTGGGTATGCCCAACACCCTGAGTAGTTACAGAATGGTGAAGCTGCAGTACAAAAGTGTAGAAGATGTCATAAGCCTCACTTTTGTGCTGCAATTTGCCTGGGTGACTGCATTAGTGCAGGGGTAATGTCTGGGTGATTAAAGAAGTGGATGGGGACTTCCTGAGTGGTTGCATGACTGCACGAGTAGTGTTTGAGTGATTGGAGAAATACATGGGTAGTGCCTGGGTTATTGCATGAGTGCATAGGTAGTGTCTGGGTGATTGCTTGAGTGCAGAGGTAGTGCTTGAGTGATTCCATGAGTGCATAGGTAGTGTGTGGGTGATATTATAACTGCATCAGTACTGCCTGAGTGAGTGATTGAAGCCGGGAGCTCTGCCGGGCACATACTTTACCACTCGATCTTTTATATATTTTGGTGCAGTCCCTTGAATAGCCTTATGGGCTATACAGAGACTCTTGAATTGCACACGCTGTTCAACAGGCAGCCAGTGCAATTTATGTAGTAATGGAGTGGCTCTCGTTCTCCTTGGGAGTCTAAAAATTAGCCTAGCCGCATAATTTTTCACAACTTGCAATCTCCTAAGGAGCTTCTGGGGAATGCCCAAATAGAGGGCATTACCATAACCTAGCTGAGAGATGACAGTGGCGGAGACAATGGCTTGTAATGCAGAAGTGGAGAGGAGAGGCACAAGTCTCCGCAACTGCCTGAGTAAGCCCGTGCAGATGCCCACAACCAAAGAAACCTGGCCAGCCATAGACAGATCAGAGTCAATTTTCAATCACAGGCTTTTTACAACTGGCCAAGGAATTGGGACCACATCCAGTTCTGGGGGCCAAAAAAGATCACACCAAGGGCTCTTTTGGGTTGGAATAATGAGCACCTCGGTTTTATCCGGGTTGACTTTCAACGAATTGGCTGCCATCCAATTAACAGTAAACCTGAGTAGATTTTTTACTGATTCTTGCCCCTGGCCGGTGTTGTCAAGCCGGACCAGGAGTTGGGTGTCGTCAGCATAGTTAAACACCTGGCAATCTCTGCGTGTTAGAGCCTCCATCAAGGGCTACAAATAAATATTGAAGAGGAGTGGCGACATTGCGGAGCCCTGGGGTACTCCACATATCAATGAGCCCAGGATCGACAACTGATCACCCATTTGCACTCTCTGAGTACGGTCGGTCAGGAAAGATCTTAGCCATTGAAGCGCTTGCCACTTTATGCCCAGATTCGACAGACGGTTAGCAGAATGTTAGGGCTGACCATGTTGAATGCTCCTGACAGATCTAATAAAATCAGGGCACTTGGCTGTTAGTTATCAGCCCTACCTCTAAGCTCATCCAAAACGGACACCATCATCAGCTCGGTGCTAAGGTGTGCTCTAAAGCCCGCCTGTCTAGTGTGGAGCAGTTGGCGGTCGTCCAAGTGTTTTACAAGTGTTTTCAGGACATGTTGTTCCAAGAGTTTTGCCAGGAAGGGGAGCTGTGAGATAGGCCTGTAGTTTCTTAGAGCTGTCACATCCGCCCCTGTTTTTTTCAGTAGGGGGGTAACCCTTGCTTCCTTGAGATTAGCTGGTAAATATCCCATGTCTAAGGACTCATTGAGTTGTCCCAGAGCCTGCCTTTCCAGTCCCGGCAGAGCCATTTGGAAAAGCCTCGGGGGCAGGGGTCCATTTGAGAGCCTGATTTAATCTGGTTTGCTAATGCAGCCAGCGTGGCAGAGTCAAGATTTGGAAAGGTAAGCAACTGGCCGCTAGGGCAAGGGGGGGTGATCTGATCCAGAGGGCTGAAGTCAGTAGGGGTTATGGTGATTTCCGAAACAATATCCAAGACTTTCTGGAGAAAGAAGTCCTGAAATCTATCGCAGTTTAGCAGAGCGATTGTAGGCATATTTTCCCTTTTTTAACTCACTTCCTTCAGGGTAGCAAAGATCTATTTTTGTTTGTTTCCTGCCAGAGCAATCCTTTCTTCGTAAAATACTACTTTCCTAGCTAAAATAGCTGATTTATTTGTAGCAAAAAGGGCTTTATAGATTTTTAATTCTGCAGGCTCATAGTTGAGTCTCCACCGCCTCTCAGCTTGGCGGAGGAGTTGTTTTTTCTCCCTTAGGGTATCGTCAAACCATGGAGTCCCTTTGTCTCGAACCCTTTCTTTCCGTTCAGGTGCCAATAAATCAATGGCCTGCTGTAGCTGGGTGAAAAGGGCTGCACTTTTGTGGTCCAGATTGACATCACTCGCCACAGGAAAAGGGATTGAGTGAAGCACCGTTACTAAAGAGTCTGCCTCAATATTTTTCCACATTCTGACCTTCCTCCACAGAGGTGGAGGCCGCTGGATTGGACTGTCACTGGGGACCCAACAGCTTACCAAGGAATGGTCTGACCAAACACAGGGACTGATGTCAGTTATCTGTGCCCGCGGTTGTGAAGACCAGATTAGGTCTAACGTGTGACCTTTAATATGAGTAAGGCTATTCACCTGTTGCTGTAGATCCATAGAGGTCATATTCATTTCAAATAGAACTTCTACAGGTTCTCTATGTGTCTTGTCCCAGTGATAGTTAAAATCCTCCACTACTACGAGGTGTTTATATCTGGAACACAGATCAGTTATAAACTCCAGAAAGCCTTAATTAAAATTAGGGGTAGATCTATGGGGTCGGTACACTACCATCAGTATAAAGCAGTAGGGTTTCAAGGACATTTTTATCCCCAAAACATCCGCACTATCACAGTTTTCTGCCAGGATTTTGGTGACCATAAGGCTCTTTTTAAACAGGACCTCTACTCCCCCGCCCCTAGAGTCCCCTGGCCTATTGTACCATACCGCATCAAAATCCATTGGCAAGGCTGCCACAATGTCTGGGGTAGATGTCTCCCCCAACCAGGTTTCTGTGAGTGCCAAAATATCGAAATTTCCCTCTTGTAGTAGGGTAAACACTTCAAGATGATGTTTCTGCAAGGAGCGAGTATTGAGCACCCCTACCTTCAGCCCACTAACCGTGGATTCTCGGGTCTGATCCTAAGTCCACCGGGCCCTCTCCGCCTCATTGTTTTTGGCCTTCAGTAGGGAATCAGCATGCAACCTTGTTTGCACACTTTCCTCTAATGCATAATTACCCACCTTAAGTGCCCATAGTGCCTCTGCCGTATAGGTAAACACCCGAGCAGGGGTTCTGGCCCCTGGTACCAGCCGGGCGTGGACGGGCGCAGACGGGCTTGCCTCTGGCGCGCCTCCGGCGTGCAGCGTGCGCGCACTGCGCGCGTGCATCCCTTGTCTTAAATAGGCATACAGCACCTATTGCCTCAAGCACTAGTATGCGACCCAAGATGGCGTCTTGGGAGCGTGCAAGAAGCCCCTCTTCCCTCACCCAAGATGTCAGCCGGGGGCAAGGAGGCCAAGGATTCTTGCTAAAGCAGCGAGATGTATGTGCAATCAAATTTTAAATGTGAGTATGCGGAGCTAGCCAGGTGAAAGCAATTAATCAGCAGATTTATCACCGTTTTAAAATGCGCAGCAAAGCACAAACTAAATTTTCCCCTTTAAAAAAACAATGCCGCGAAAATGGTGAAGAGCGTGAAGGGACATTCCCCCTCCAAACACAATGGTCAGCAAGTGATAGTTCTCAGACTAGGTAGCTGCGTACTAGCAACCCCCGTCTTAAGTAGACCTGCAGCACCTATTGCCTCAAGCACAGGTACTACTGATGCATTCCTACAATCACCGAGGCACTACTCATGCACTCTTCCATGCACTCCTCCATGCACCCAGGCACTACCCATGCACTCCTTCAATCACCCACACATTACCTCTGCAGTTATGCAATCACCCAGCTATTACCCATGCACTCCTTCAATCATCTGTGGAAAGGTATGCTTGAAATGCACTATATGATTTTAGATCTTTATTTGGAATGAAAAGTGCTTGAAATACACCATATGATTTTAGGTCTCTACTTGATATGAAACGTGCAGCTTCTTAAGTTTTGAGGTGTGCATCATCTTATAACTGAGGTATGTCTGTACTTGCAGATGTATTTTCATCTGTGTTATGCATCTAGAGATGCTAGATGTATAACATACAGGTATGTATCTATTTGAATGTTGTTTTATACATGATGGCACTAGGGAAAGGTACAGACTCGCTTTCATTATCACTCATGCACGCACTAAGCCATTATATATACACAGTCCTTCAATCACTCAGGCACTATCTATGCACTATTTCAATAACGCATGCACTGCCCCTGTACTCATGCAATCACCCATGTACTCCTCCAATCACCCAGGCGCTACCTGTTCACTTATTAAATCACCCAGGCACTACCTATGCACTTCTCTAATCACCCAGGCACTATCTCTGCACTCCTTCATTCACCCAGGCAGTACAGATGCACTGATGCAATCACTGAGGCACTACCAATACACTCATACATGTACTCAGCCACTTCCCCTTCATTCATGAAATCACCCAAGCACTACCCATGCAGTTCTCCAGACACCCAGGCACAACCCTTGCACTCATGCATTCACCCAGGTACTACCTATGCACTGTTCAAATCATTCAGGCACTCCCCATGCATCTCTCCCTGCACCAAGGCACCACCCATGCACTCCTCCAAACGTGCAGGCATTACCTCTGCACTCATGCAATCATCCAGGCATTACCTATGCACTTCTTCAATCACTCAGGAAGTACCCATGCACTCATCCAATCACCTAGGCACCAGCCATGCTTTCATGCAACCTCCCAGGCATTACCTATGCACTTCTTCAATCACTCAGGTAGTACTCATGCAGTCCTCCAATTTCCTAGGCACTACCCCTGCACTCATGTAATCACTCAGGCACTATCCATGCAGTTATCCATGCACTCAGTCACGGCTTGTGCACTCATTCTATTTACCAATGCACTCACCAAATCACTCAGTCAGTACGTATGCACCCATGTAATCAACCATTTACTATTCATCTTCTCCAATTACCCAACCAGTATTCTTGCACTCATACAAACACCTAGAAACTACTGTTGCACTCATTCATTTAGGCAGGCACTACTTATACACTCATCTATGTATTCAGGACTATTCATGCACTTATCCATGCACACAATCTCTACCTCTGCACTTATGCAACCAGTCGATCAGTATCCAATTTCTCCTCCAGTTATACAGACATTACCCTTGCACTCATACAATCACCCAGGCACTACCCACGGAGTCATGCAATCACTGAGACACACGCATTTTATATCTTAGCTGTAAGTCTTAACATATTCCGGCAACCATTTTTACATATTTCTGTACCTTTTGCTAGCAATATCATATATTAAAGTAATATACAAATAGATGTATACTTGTGTTTTATGTGTAGCATCTTCAGACGCATACTACATATCACAATACATGTGCAAGTAGAGATGTACTTTAGTTACAACACCATGCAGACCTTAAAACTTGATAAATTGCTCTTCACATTTGAAGCAGATAATGAAAATGATGTGGTATACTTGAAGTGTAACTTTCCACAGACTCATACAAAGTAGAGTTTTTAACTGATTCTTCTTTTAATATGCCTTAAACCTCACTTTTGTGCTACTGCTTCATCATTCTATGACTACATAGGGTGTTGGGCCTAGTCAAATATATAGCAGCAATCTTTCACATGTCTCTGGTGTAAGTCTCACCATCTTCTTAAAAGCATGGATGCATATGTCTGTACCTTTTGTTAGAAGTATCATATATCAAAGAAACATAAAAATGAATGAATGTATACCTGTTTTTTATATGTGTAGGATGCTCAAATGTATAAGACAGATCACAATACACGTGCTAGTTCATACATATCTCAAATAGAAGACCATGAAGACCTTAAAACTTTAGAGAGTGCACTTCATATTTCAAAGAGACACTTAGATTTATTTAGTGCAATTCAAATGAACTTTTCCAGGGAGTCTTACAAAGTATCATAATCACTAATTTGGCACCCAACATATGTTAAACATTAATTTTCTGGTGCTGCTGCTTCACCATTTTACTAGTAGTTAGGTATTGAACATATTCAAAATAAATAAGTAAGAAGCAAGAGAAGTGCAGACAGAAGCAACAGAGGTGCAGAAGGAGAGGAGAAACGTGCACAAACAAGCAAAAGAAGTGCAGAAAGATCCAGGAGCAGTGCAGAAAGAAGCAATAAAGGTGCAGAAGGAGGCAAGACAACTACAGAAAGAGGCAAGACAGCTGCATAAATAGGCAAGAGAGGTACAGAAAAGGGAACAAGGGTGCAGAAAAAGGCAAGAGAAGTGCAGAAAGAGGAAAGAAGGATGTCGAAAGAGGTAAGAGGGGTGCAGAACAAGGACCCGAAGTGCAGAGAGAAGCAAGAGTAGTGCAGAAGGAAGCAACAGAGGTGTAGAAAGAGGCAAGCGGGGGTACAGAAAGATGCAAGAGGGATGCAGAAAGAGGCAAGAGAGTTGCAGAAATAGGCAAAAGAGGTGCATAAAGAAGGAAGGGGTGCACAAAGAGGCAAGAGAAGTGCAGAAAGAACCAACAGAGGTGTAGAAGTAGGCAAGAGTGGTGCAGACATTTACACAAGATGGGCAGAAAGGAGCAAGACAGAATGGTGGTGTGGCACACCTAAGGGTTTAATATGTTTATCCAGTGGTACTGCGCAATCAGCTTTTTATTCGCTTTTTTGGGCGCCTCAAGAATGTTTCTCTCCCGGCCTGTGAGAGAACGAATTGGAGACAATATCAATGGGGGCGTGGGAACATCCCACGCTGAATCTTGAGGAGCGCCAATGGGCCTAGGCCTCTAAATTGTCAGACGTTACTTCAGTTCAAAGTTGAAAGTATCTTTATTCCAATTATATCATCATTGTAGTATATTTAGACATCATATAATTCATTGTAGATTAGTCATTGGAATCGACATTTGCATAACAATCCTTTGAAACTCCCGTAGTTAATCCCAATGCATTTCGGGACATGGAGTCCCTTCATCAGGGGATCTAATGAGGAGATAAACATCGTATTAGGGCGGACACAAGAGTGGGGCTCATCTAACACCCGTGGGATTAAAACAACCAGAAAGTGAATCTGTCGCGTGAAAGTTGTGGCGTCTTAGACCAAGTCCAGTTACTAGTTATATGGTCCATTCAAGGTGAGAGTGATATATACATGCTGGTGATTTTAGAACTGAAAGAAATTGAAAAACTTAGGCTGCAGTAATCTAAAACCAGGTAAAACAACGTGAGGTCGGGGCGTGGCTGGCGGCCGAGCATGGCGGCAGCATAGAGGACTAGCTCCGGCGAGGAAGCGACCTCTCCATCTATCCGCACGATAATCCGTGATTATTTGTTACCTCCAACGGTAGCACCGAATGCCCGGGACCGGGCGGGACTGGCGGCAGGCTCCCGGACGAAAATCGCACATTGGATGACGGAGTTATCGTCGAATGTTGAATCAACCGGAGCACAGGCCCACCTCCGGGCCCTCAAGTGATCGCTGAGACCGACCGGAAGTGCAGCCTGCTCGGTTGCTAAAGACAGGAAGTGGTCGGCACAAGAGGCCCACACCCAGTGGCGGTCCTGCTCCGCGTCACTCGGCTCGCTATATCTAGCGAAGACTCATTGGAAGGGTGGCCGTACTTTCTCAAGACTTTCAACCGCACTTTGCCCGACAGCCTGCCCTGCGGGGACCACCAAGGCGTCCCGCTTTTGGTGACGGAAGCCCCCTCCATCTTGAACCGAGATCAGCGTAGTGACTGCGCATTCACTTGGTACCCCACCGGACCGACGAACTGTATTCCCTCCGCGAACGAACGATGGCCGGGAAAGGTGTGAAAGGCGGCACAACCCAGACTCGTATCGACCGCTTCACAAACGATAGGACTGCTTCCCCTCCGGCGGAGGGAAGAACTCCCCCCGTAAAACCGGGCGAGTCTGGGGGACCGAAGAAGGCGACGCTGGACGATGTCATGAAGGCTCTCTCACAGGTCCAAACAACGGTGGGCTCTATCTCGACCGAGATCACCCTTATCCGCGCTGACTTTCACAAGATGGCCGAAAAGGTAGGCTCTTTAGAGCTTGTCACAAAATCGCTGGTGGAGGATGTTTCGGAACTGCAGACGGCCATGGAGGCGGTCATGGCGGAAAACAAGCTCCTTAAGGACAAGCTCGACGACCAGGAGGGCCGCTCCAGGCGGAACAATGTGCGCATTCTTGGCGTTCCGGAGTCTGAAGGTGTGAGGGCTACGGATCTATACGTGGAGGAACTCATCAAGACTCATCTTCAACCCAAAGGCCTATCGACCTTCTTTTCTGTGGAGCGAGCCCACAGGGTCCCGGGAGGTCAACCAAAACCAGGGGCCGCACCGCGGCCAATCCTAGCGAGACTGTTTAACTACCGCGACCGGGACACCATCCTACAGGCGGCACGTGTCTCGCCACCGGTAAAAATCCTCAACTCAACAGTGGCATTTTTCCCGGACTACACGGCGGAGGTGGCCAGGCGGCGAAAAACATTCTTGGATGTCAAAAAGGAACTTAGGAAACGTGAACTCCCCTATTCTATGATCTTCCCAGCCAGGCTTCGGGTGGTGGCGGAGAATAGGACATGGTTTTTTGACGACCCAAGCACTGCGCGAGACTGGCTGGACGGCTGGCGTCCTGCTTCCCACTCTCGCCGTCCTGGTCGGACTAAGAACGGCTCGCCACACTCGGATCACAACGCTGCAGGAGCCGAGGGTACGAACAGTGGCAGAAGCTCTCCGGTACGAGATGAGGCTACTCTGAGTCTGGAGGTGGACCCTTGAACACATGTACGTGCTATTGAAGTTTGGGCCTGCGGCTGGAACCGCCAAGGACACTGGGCCGAGGGCCTCCGTGGAGGGTATGAGGGGTCGCTAATTCCGGAGTACTCCTCACCCCCAACGAGCAAGTAACTGTGTGTTTTCTTTGGGGTGGGTTTAAGCACTCTGCTAAATTGGGGTGGCGGGCAGTTTGGAGTCCGTGTAGCAGGGAAGCAGGGAGGGTGGGGACGTTGGGTATGGGGTTATGTTGGTTGATTGGTTTGAACTGTTTGGCTCTACTTCTCATTTTGAAAATGCTGGTGGTCACATATGACCGTATTCCTGACACCGGGTATACTGCCTCTGATCCTCGAACATTGTATCGGCGCAAACACACGCATCGATGCACGGGGTTGGGGGACCCCCTACTTGATATGGCTCCGTCCCGCCCTCTAGGACACCCAATTGCACGCTTGATCACAATATGGCGGATCCCCCACGACCTGCTGTAGTAACACATGACACTGGGGTGGGGGCGGTACCGCCGCTGCGGGTAGTGTCCTGGAATGTTCGGGGATTAGGAGATAAAGTGAAGAGAGGGCTGGTCTTGCAATGTATTAAAAGACTGAGCTGTGATATCGCCCTCCTCCAGGAGACACACTTAGTGGGGGTGGCCACCAAAGCTCTGGATAGAAGAGGATACCGCATGTTAATACACTCGGACTTTACTTCGGGGTCCCGGGGGACGGGTGTCTGGGTGAAGAGGGCGTCACGATTCATACATCACTCCACGAAAGCGGACAAACATGGCCGCTTTGCGGCGGTGTGTGGGCAGTGGGAGGGCGTGCCCATTAACGTGGTGTCTGCGTACATCCCACCAGCGCTACATTCATCGGCACTTCCGGACCTAGGCAAATTTCTTCTGGAACTCCCGGAAGGGGATCTGTTAGTGGGCGGAGACTTTAATGCATTGGCTGATACTGATATGGACAGGTTCCCGGCTCGCTCCCTCCCTACTGGCCCGACGAAATTTAGGGACTTCTTGGATGCACAGGGTCTGGTGGACATTTGGAGACAACTTCACCCTACTGATCGCCATTATTCATACTATTCCTCCACCCATGCTTGCCTGTCACGCATAGACTATTTTCTCACACTGGGGGGCGGCAAACTCACTTTTGACAAAGTACAGATTGCACCACGGGGCATTTCAGACCATTCTCCCTTGATCGCTGCACTGTCCTGTTCGGCCACGGCCCGCACACGTCTTTATCCCATTTACCCTGGTTATCTAAAAATTCCCCCGATCCGAAAATCTCTCAAAACTGCCACTAAACATTATTTCCAGGAGAACTCCGGGTCGGTGTCCTCACCGACGATTCTCTGGGAAGCATACAAGACGGTACTAAGGGGCCAGGCCATTGCGACCATAACCGATCACAAACGCAAACAAAAACTAGAACTGGTAGAACTGGAACTACAGCTGGAACAGGCTAATGTGACTCATATGACCACGCCGTCAGAGACCACCCGACACGCGCTGACTCTCTGCCAGCAAAAGCACGACGATCTTCTCCGCCGAAGGGTGTTAGAGCGTATGGAATCGACAGCATGTAGAGTATATGATGTGGGCGACAAAGCCAACAAATTGCTGGCTTGGCTGGACAAAAAGCGGGACGGAGGCAGGCACATTCTGCAGTTACGGGACAACATGGGGATATATCACACACACCCTCCTAAGATTGTTGACCTCCTGGCAGACCACTTCCAAGGGGTGTACACCCCAGAGGTGGTGGTCACGGCAGAAAGGGCGGAACTGGCACTTCAAGAAGTAGAAGTGGAGGTGTTAACGCCGGAGGCGCAAACTGAATTAGAAGCGGATCTCACGGTAGAGGAACTCCATACGGCGATAGGCGCGCTGCACACGGGCAGAGCACTGGGCCCCAATGGGATACCAATCGAATGGTTCCAAACGATGTCAGACACACTAGGCCCGCCATTGTTGGCCATGTTCGAGAACTGCCGTGAAACCGGAACGCTACCCTTAGACCAGCGCTTGGCAACAATAGTGGCTATCCCAAAACCTGATAAACCTCCAGAATGTTGTACATCCTATCGCCCGATCTCGCTCATCAATGCAGAGGCGAAGATCCTGGCGAAGGTGATTGCTAATAGATTGACCCCACACCTCTCTCAGCTGATCCACCCAGACCAGTCCGGCTTTATGCCGCACAGGAGTACGGCACTGAATCTCCGTAGAGTGCACGGCGCGTTGGCACGGGCACACTCCCTGACAGAACCGGCGGCCATCTTGTCACTAGACGCCAGGATGGCCTTCGATATGGTAGAGTGGCAGTACCTGTTCGCAGTTCTACATCGGATGGGCTTCGGACCGAAGTTTCTATCGTGGGTTCGACTACTCTACACAGGCCCAATGGCCCACGTGGCGGCCAATGGCCATATCTCCCGAGCGATCTCTTTAGCGCGTGGGACTCGCCAGGGCTGCCCCTTATCCCCGTTGCTGTTCGCATTGGTCCTTGAACCCCTTGCGATCGTTCTCAGAGCAACACCACTGTTGAAGGGCATCAGATGGACGGAGACCTGGGAGGATAGAATATCGTTGTATGCGGATGATATGTTGGTGTATGTGTCATCCCCCGAACTGAGTGTTCCGATTTTATTGGCACTCTGCGACAAACACGGTGCGGCCTCTGGCTACACAATCAACTGGACGAAATCGGTCCTTTATGTTTTGATGGGCCCGCGGCCAGTCCTCCCTGAGCACTGTCCGCTGGTGGTGACCGATGTCTCCTTCAAATATTTGGGCATCCATGTCACTAGCGATACGGCCGTCTTTACCGACCGGAACCTGACACCCCCCCTCCTCCGTCTGAAGGCAGACGTGAGACACTGGTCGTCCCTACCGCTCACACTCTTAGGCCGCGCTGCTCTGTTCAAAATGATGGCGCTCCCGCGCTTCCTATACGTCTTTGAAAACACGCCAGCTATGATCCCGCCCTCCTACTTGCAGAAAATCACCGCAGTTGTCACCACTCTGCTTTGGGGTGAGCGTCCCCCGAGAATAGCTCACCTCAAACTTAATCGCGGCTGGTACGATGGTAGAATTGCGCTACCGAATGTGCAGCTTTATTACTGGGCATCCCAACTCAAGGTACTCAACCAGTGGATCCATGCGTCACACACTGACCCGGCCTACATGGCGGACAGGGCCCAACTGGGAACACAAACTCTCCTGGCCCCCCTCTATAACCCAAGTCTCCTTAAGGACCTGATTGGCCCCACTAGACACACAGTTACCTTATGGTACAGAGCCCTCACCAAGCTACAGTGGAAGGGAATCATCACAAAGCTTACCCCGCTTTGGGATACCAAAAAACTGGGCTGCCTACGGACCAGTAAAGGGTTCACCCAGTGGGACAATATAGGCATCTCTACGGTGGGAGATCTCTGGACGTCCACAGGGGTGGTTTCATTCGAGCAACTTCAACAACAATATGCCCTGGGCCCCACAGAAACATACAGATATATCCAAATCAGACACGCTCTCCTGGCGGTGTTGGAACCGGGAACTACAGTCCCGGAATCCTCCCCCCTAGAAGACCGGCTCCTCACGGACTACATGCAAACAAGGGCCACCTCGCTCACATACCGTAAATTGCTAAATAATCTCCCAGACCCCCTACAGAAATTGCGAGAAAAATGGGAGGATGAATTGGGTGCTATGGATGAGACGGATTGGAATGCTGCGATGGCGTCCCCGAGAGAGGCTGGGGTTTCGGCCAGATTCAGACTCATACAGTTAAAAATACTACACAGAACGTACTACACGAGGACCACCCTACACAAAATGCACAGGGCTGACTCCCCTCATTGTCTTAGGGAATGTGGGGAGGAGGGCACATTGTTGCACACACTATGGGGTTGCCCTCTCATTGCCAGATACTGGCAGCAGGTCATGCGCACGATCTCACAGGCCCTTGATACCTCCCTTACACCCGAGCCGCGCCTTTGTCTCCTGAATATATGGGAGGGCACTGATCTTAACCTCAGACAACAGCAATGGGTTACAATTGGAACAATGGTGGCGAAGCGTGATATGGCGCAGAGATGGGGGGTGGCGGAGCTACCTACTTTGGCGCTATGGTGTAAAAACATGGACAAATTGATGATAACTGAAAGAACTGTCTACAAACTCAGAGCGAACCCAAAGAAGTGGAACAAGGTGTGGGAGGCTTGGAATAGGTACAGAGGGGATCTGTGTGACCCGCTGCAGGAAGACGAAGACGAGGATTCAGAAGATGAGGAGGGAATGATTGCTTAACCTGTGGATCTCTGAGGGGTGGGACTAGAAATGTACTCTTGTAGTTGGAAACTCAGCTCACGCTATGCGGGGGGATGATGGGGGTAGGCCTGGGGTTGGGAGTCGGCGTGTTCTACTAGCATTTTCTGTTCTATATCGCTTCATGTCTATACACTACTATTGAGCCACTATGTTTGGTTTGGTTTTGATTTTTCATAAATGAAACAAGACAAAATGAACCTTAAAAGTAAAACTTCATGACTCCGGTATTTACATCCTGTTGGT
Organism: Lissotriton vulgaris; assembly: GCF_964263255.1. Taxonomy (NCBI): domain Eukaryota; kingdom Metazoa; phylum Chordata; class Amphibia; order Caudata; family Salamandridae; genus Lissotriton; species Lissotriton vulgaris. The sequence continues at coordinate 1,323,065,905 of NC_141687.1, read as the reverse complement.
CTGCCATATCATCCTCATCCTGTGCTGCCGGACCGGAGGGTTGTCGGCTGAATAGCTGTGTAAAAGTACGTGACATTCTGCTCTTATCTCCTGTCATGATTACTGTGTAATTGTACTGTTGTAACGTGGATGATGAATATCAATAAAAGTTTTACACCAAAAAAAAAAAAAAAAAAAAAAAAAAAAACAACGTGAGGTGTGAATCTGACGGAGGTCTCAGTGGGAAGCCCCGGTGAACGTAAAGGTAAACATGCGGTGACGAACAAGGATGATAACCGGGTGCAAGAACCAACCCAAGATCGGAGTCAATATGGTGAATAAACGTAAATGCACGTAGTGCAACAGGGTCTAACGGACCTTAAAGTCCGAAGTAAAGTGCCTAATGGGACTCACCAAAGGGTCGAGCGTGTAGTCAGTAATCCGGCGTTTCCGCGTTCTGTGGAAGAGATGGCGTATTGGCGTGTTGGGACAGTTAATAAAATAAAAAACGGACTGACGGGATTTGGGCGAGCACGCTAAACCAGAAACATAAAAAACGGACTAAGGTGAAAGTATTACGAGTAAAATGAAGGCGGATAGGACAATGAACCATAGAGGAAGGCTGGGACGCCGAACACAAACAGGGGACTGCTTGTGAAACCTAAGTCGAGTGAATTTCCAAATAAACATGATTCAATCTTGAATAAATGATATTAAATAATGTGTTACAAACGTTATGAAAATAATATGTGTGAAAAAACATTGTGTGAAAAAACATTATGTGTGCAAAAACATTAGGGTTTGAACAAAAGAAATGGAAGATGAGGGAGTTCTGAAAATGAGTATAGAAAGTAGAGGAAAATTGAGTAAGTGAAGATGAGCTAGTTAGTATGAAAAAAGACAAAGTTTGAGCTAGATAGTATAAGAGAAGACAGTGTTTATAAGAAACAACTCAATTCTGTACGATCATTGAGACCAAAAGGTTGGCAGGAATCCAGGATTTTCATCCAAATTAGTTCTCGTTGTAGAAGTCTCTTGTGATTATCAACTCCCGGTCTCATGGGGACAACCTCCAGTGCCAGGAACCTCAGCTGACTGATGTTGTGTGAGGCAGATATGAAATGAGCGGCCAGCGGGGATTTAGTATTTTGAGTTCTGATGGTGCTTTTATGTTCTGTTAGACGGGTTTTTAGTTTCCTCTCGGTCTTCCCAACATATGGTAACCCACATGGGCATTTGAGTAAATACACTAAGTTCATTGAGTCACATGTAGCGTTGGTTTTTAGGTGTATGACTTTACCCGTACGTGGATGGTTGATGGAATTGCCACTGATTATATTGTGACAGTGCCCACAGTTGTGGCATGGTTTCGTTCCAGAAAAGATTTCAACTCTGTGAGGTGGGCTGTATTCTAACATGTTCTTTAAGTTCTTTGCTCTTTGGTAGGCAAACAATGGGGTGCTGTTGAAGAGTCCCTGGAAGTCAGGTTCTAGTTGTACCATAGACCAATTTTGTAGAAGAATTTTCTTGATGTTAGGGCTGTTCGACGAATATTTAGATACAAATACCGGTCTCTCCAGTTTTTTTTGACGTGTGCACTGAGACAGCAATTCGTCTCTGGTTTTGGTTTTTATGCGTTCTTGAGCAGCTGATAAAATCGTGTCTGGGTATTTCCTGTCTTTATATTTGTGTAAGATGTTGATTTCAAACTTTTGGTAATCAAGAGTTTCAGAACAAATTCTTTTAGCCCGTAGCAATTGGGAGTATGGTAAATGTCTCTTCAAGGAAGATGGATGGCAGCTGGTGTACAGTAAGGCATTGTTGCGGTCCGTTTCTTTAATGTATAGGCTTGTTTTTAGTCTGCCGTTGTTGATGGAGACCTGAATGTCTAAAAAGGACAAACTGTTAGAATCAATGTTGTGAGTGAATCGTATATGGTCATCAACCTGGTTTAGATAGGTCAAAAACTCAATTATCTCTTCTGGAGTCCCAGACCAAATTAGAAAAATGTCGTCTATGTATCTCCAGTAAGTTTGGATTTTGTTGCTCCATTGAGGGATTTCAAGAATGTTGTCAATTTCTAGCCGATGCATAAACAGATTAGCGTAGCTCGGCGCTGCGCAATTTCCCATGGCGGTTCCAACTCTTTGGAGAAAGAAATCGTTGTTCCAAGCAAAATAGCTGTGATACAGCATAAAGTGCATCAGTTCCAAGATCAATATTTTTAGGTCGTCATCAATTGTGTGGAGTAGTAGGAAAGATTCCAAAGCGTCTATGCCTCTTTTGTGGGGTATAGATGTATATAGTGCACATACATCGATTGTGACTAGGGTGTATTCGATGTTGGGAAGCAGGATCACTTGGTTCATTTTGTTCAAAAAATCAGTGGAATCACGTATGTAGGTGGACATATTTTTTACAAGTGGTTGCAAATACATATCCACAAATTTTCCAATGGGTTCATGGATAGAAGTTTTGGTCGAAACAATCGGTCTGAAAGGTGGTTGTTGTAGACACTTATGTATTTTGGGCAGCATGTGAATGCTGGGACATTTAGGATGTGGTTGGATCAAGTACTTAAGATCTTTTTGAGAAAGCGTTCCCATGAGTAGAGCTTTGTCAAGAATGGTTTTCAAAATTTTAGAAAATGCTTGTGTAGGATCTGACATTAGTTTCATATAAAGTTGTTCATCATTTACGTGGGCAGTGACACTCAGATGGTAGTAGTCATGGTCCAGAATTACTAGTGCTCCCCCTTTATCGGCTCTGCAACAGGTGATGTTCTGATTGTTGGTGATTTCTCGTAGGGCCCTGTAATCTTTGGTACCAAAATTCTTTGCCTTGGATGGAGTTTTTTTGTGATGGTCTCGTAGTGCCTTGAGGGTTATAGTCTCATATGAATCCAGTATTTTATGGCTGACAGGGGCCATAAACTGGCTCTTGGTTTTCAGTTCTTTACATGCGTGTTGTATGTTGGGGCCTGTTGGAGGGTTCACGTTAGTGAAGTAATGGCGTAATCTGAGATTCCGCATGAATTTGTAAAAACTGATTTCCGTCTCCAATTCATTAGAATGGTATATGGGGACAAAAGAGGTCCCTTTTTGTAAGACATTCATCTGGTTTAATGATAGTTGGGTTCCAGATATGTTTATGACAAGTTGGTTTTGCTCCTGGTTGCCTGAGCTATCGACGTAGTTGTTGGCTCTTGGGCGGCTTCTGCTCCGCCTGAGTCTTCGTGGGTAACTGGACCTTTCTCCAAAAAATGCACACCAGAAGTAGTTGGGATGGATTTAGAACTATTTGTTTCTGTATGAACCACGGTATCTGATCTAGTGGTGTCAGTTTGTGGGGTTGCTCTGGGAGGTTTGTGTTGTGGTGGACCTCGTCTTTGATAGGAGGACCCCTCAGAAGAAGTTTCATCAGAAGATTGATTAGTAGAAGATCTTTGTTGTCTGCGTTGGGCATAGACCTCTGCCCAGCTATAAACTTCCCCCAACTTATAGTCCATAGTGTCTCTTTTATATTTTCTTATTTTCCTGTCGTTGATCTCTTTTGTGTATTTGTCTAGTTGGGAATTAATGTCTTGTATAGCTTTGTCCAATTCATCCTTGTTCATGTTTTTATCAAGGTTGTTATGAATTTGATCAATTTCTTTTTCAAGGTCAGTGATGACTTTGGAAAGTTCTTCTACAATTAGAAGAATTAGGTCAAGGGAACAACGATTTAAAATAGCGTACCATTTTTCCGAGAACTTCGGGTTGTTCCGGCAGAGAGTCGGTTTAAGGGCAATACGTAACCCTCTTGGGATACGTTGATCTTTATGGTATCTCACTAATGTTCCTGCGTGTAAACGCTGGTTGATAATTCTTTTTGACATGTACAGTAGTTGTCTCAGCATACTTGGGTTAGAGAAAGTACTGGAAGATGTGGGGTCCACCTCCTTTACGAGTGAATATATCCTTTTGGTTTCATCAATATCGAATCCAAAGGTATCTGCACGATTTGCTGTGAGATTAGAGATTTCTTCGTACGACATTTTCAAAAAACGGGTGCTCACACTGGGTAGCCAGAAATTGTGTACAAAACAGAATGGTGGTGTGGCACACCTAAGGGTTTAATATGTTTATCCAGTGGTACTGCGCAATCAGCTTTTTATTCGCTTTTTTGGGCGCCTCAAGAATGTTTCTCTCCCGGCCTGTGAGAGAACGAATTGGAGACAATATCAATGGGGGCGTGGGAACATCCCACGCTGAATCTTGAGGAGCGCCAATGGGCCTAGGCCTCTAAATTGTCAGACGTTACTTCAGTTCAAAGTTGAAAGTATCTTTATTCCAATTATATCATCATTGTAGTATATTTAGACATCATATAATTCATTGTAGATTAGTCATTGGAATCGACATTTGCATAACAATCCTTTGAAACTCCCGTAGTTAATCCCAATGCATTTCGGGACATGGAGTCCCTTCATCAGGGGATCTAATGAGGAGATAAACATCGTATTAGGGCGGACACAAGAGTGGGGCTCATCTAACACCCGTGGGATTAAAACAACCAGAAAGTGAATCTGTCGCGTGAAAGTTGTGGCGTCTTAGACCAAGTCCAGTTACTAGTTATATGGTCCATTCAAGGTGAGAGTGATATATACATGCTGGTGATTTTAGAACTGAAAGAAATTGAAAAACTTAGGCTGCAGTAATCTAAAACCAGGTAAAACAACGTGAGGTGTGAATCTGACGGAGGTCTCAGTGGGAAGCCCCGGTGAACGTAAAGGTAAACATGCGGTGACGAACAAGGATGATAACCGGGTGCAAGAACCAACCCAAGATCGGAGTCAATATGGTGAATAAACGTAAATGCACGTAGTGCAACAGGGTCTAACGGACCTTAAAGTCCGAAGTAAAGTGCCTAATGGGACTCACCAAAGGGTCGAGCGTGTAGTCAGTAATCCGGCGTTTCCGCGTTCTGTGGAAGAGATGGCGTATTGGCGTGTTGGGACAGTTAATAAAATAAAAAACGGACTGACGGGATTTGGGCGAGCACGCTAAACCAGAAACATAAAAAACGGACTAAGGTGAAAGTATTACGAGTAAAATGAAGGCGGATAGGACAATGAACAATAGAGGAAGGCTGGGACGCCGAACACAAACAGGGGACTGCTTGTGAAACCTAAGTCGAGTGAATTTCCAAATAAACATGATTCAATCTTGAATAAATGATATTAAATAATGTGTTACAAACGTTATGAAAATAATATGTGTGAAAAAACATTGTGTGAAAAAACATTATGTGTGCAAAAACATTAGGGTTTGAACAAAAGAAATGGAAGATAAGGGAGTTCTGAAAATGAGTATAGAAAGTAGAGGAAAATTGAGTAAGTGAAGATGAGCTAGTTAGTATGAAAAAAGACAAAGTTTGAGCTAGATAGTATAAGAGAAGACAGTGTTTATAAGAAACAACTCAATTCTGTACGATCATTGAGACCAAAAGGTTGGCAGGAATCCAGGATTTTCATCCAAATTAGTTCTCGTTGTAGAAGTCTCTTGTGATTATCAACTCCCGGTCTCATGGGGACAACCTCCAGTGCCAGGAACCTCAGCTGACTGATGTTGTGTGAGGCAGATATGAAATGAGCGGCCAGCGGGGATTTAGTATTTTGAGTTCTGATGGTGCTTTTATGTTCTGTTAGACGGGTTTTTAGTTTCCTCTCGGTCTTCCCAACATATGGTAACCCACATGGGCATTTGAGTAAATACACTAAGTTCATTGAGTCACATGTAGCGTTGGTTTTTAGGTGTATGACTTTACCCGTACGTGGATGGTTGATGGAATTGCCACTGATTATATTGTGACAGTGCCCACAGTTGTGGCATGGTTTCGTTCCAGAAAAGATTTCAACTCTGTGAGGTGGGCTGTATTCTAACATGTTCTTTAAGTTCTTTGCTCTTTGGTAGGCAAACAATGGGGTGCTGTTGAAGAGTCCCTGGAAGTCAGGTTCTAGTTGTACCATAGACCAATTTTGTAGAAGAATTTTCTTGATGTTAGGGCTGTTCGACGAATATTTAGATACAAATACCGGTCTCTCCAGTTTTTTTTGACGTGTGCACTGAGACAGCAATTCGTCTCTGGTTTTGGTTTTTATGCGTTCTTGAGCAGCTGATAAAATCGTGTCTGGGTATTTCCTGTCTTTATATTTGTGTAAGATGTTGATTTCAAACTTTTGGTAATCAAGAGTTTCAGAACAAATTCTTTTAGCCCGTAGCAATTGGGAGTATGGTAAATGTCTCTTCAAGGAAGATGGATGGCAGCTGGTGTACAGTAAGGCATTGTTGCGGTCCGTTTCTTTAATGTATAGGCTTGTTTTTAGTCTGCCGTTGTTGATGGAGACCTGAATGTCTAAAAAGGACAAACTGTTAGAATCAATGTTGTGAGTGAATCGTATATGGTCATCAACCTGGTTTAGATAGGTCAAAAACTCAATTATCTCTTCTGGAGTCCCAGACCAAATTAGAAAAATGTCGTCTATGTATCTCCAGTAAGTTTGGATTTTGTTGCTCCATTGAGGGATTTCAAGAATGTTGTCAATTTCTAGCCGATGCATAAACAGATTAGCGTAGCTCGGCGCTGCGCAATTTCCCATGGCGGTTCCAACTCTTTGGAGAAAGAAATCGTTGTTCCAAGCAAAATAGCTGTGATACAGCATAAAGTGCATCAGTTCCAAGATCAATATTTTTAGGTCGTCATCAATTGTGTGGAGTAGTAGGAAAGATTCCAAAGCGTCTATGCCTCTTTTGTGGGGTATAGATGTATATAGTGCACATACATCGATTGTGACTAGGGTGTATTCGATGTTGGGAAAGGAGCAAGAGCATTACAGAGCGAAGCAACAGAAATCAAAAAGAGGCAAGAAGGTTGTAGGAGGAGGCAAGTGTAGTGTAGAAAGAAGCAAAAGGAGTGCAGAAAGAGCTAAGAGGGGTGCAGAAAAAGGCAACAGAGGTGCACAAAGAGGGAAGCGTGGGGCAGAAAGAAGCAACAGAGGTACAGAAATAAGCAAGAGAGGAACAGAAAGAAGCTAGAGAAGTGCACATACAAGCAATAGAGATGCAGAAAGAGGCAAGAGGGTTGCAGAAAGAGGCAAGAGAGGTTCAGAAAGAGGGAAGAAGGATGTAAAAAGAGGCAAGAGGGGTGCAGAAGGAGTAACAAGTACAGAAAGAAGCAAGGGAAGTGAAAAATAAAGCAAGAGATGTGCAGAAAGAGGCAAGTGGGGTACAGAAAGAGGCAAGGGAAGTACAGAAAGAAGCAACAGAGGTACAGCAAGAGGCAAGAAAGGTACAGAAAGAGGAAAGAGGGGTGTAGAATGAAGCAAGAGGGGTGTATAAAGAAACACGATTGGTGTAGAAAGAACCAACAGAGCTGCAGAAGGGAGAAAGAGGTATGCTGAAAGAAGCAAGAGGAGTGTCAACATTTGTAAGAGAGCTGCAAAAAGAAGCAAGACCTGCAGAAAGAATCAACAGAGGTGCACAAACAGACAGAGGGGTGTAGAAAAAAAGAACAGGAGTGCAGAAAGAGAGAAGAGAGGTGGATAAATAAGCAAGAGAAGTGCAGAAAGAAGCAACAGAGGTGCAGAAATGGGCAAGAGGGGTACAGAAAAAGGGAAGAGGGCACAGAAATAGGCAAGAGGGGTGTATAAAGAAGCAAGAGTAGTGCAAAAAGAACCAACAGAGGTGCAGAAGGGAGAAATAGGTATGATGAAAGAAGGAAGAGGAGTGCCAAAAATTTGTAGGAGAGGTGCAAAAAGAAGCAAGACTAGTGCAGAAAGAATCAACAGAGGTGCAGAAACAGACACCAGGGGTGCACAAAGAGGCAAGAGAAGTGCAAAAAGAAGTAACAGAGGTGCAGAAAGAGGCAGGGGGTGCAGACATTTGCGAGAGATGGGCAAAAAGAAGCAACAAAGGTGCAAAAGGAGGGAAGAGAACTACAGAAAGAGGTAAGAGAGTTGCTGAAATAGGCAAGAGAGGTGCAGAAAAAGGGAGCGGGGTACAGAAAGAGGCAGGAGAGGAGGAGAAAGAGAGAAGAAGGGTGCAGAAAGAGGCACGAGGGGTGTAAAAAGAAGCAAGAGAGGTGCAGAAAGAAGTAAGAGAAGTACAAAAAGAACCAACAGATGTGCAGAAAGAGGCAAGAGCGATGCAGAAATTGGCAAGAGAGTTGCAGAAACAGGCAAAATATGTGCATAAAGAAGGAAGAGCAGTACAGAAAGAACCAACACAGGTGTAGAAGTAGGCAAGAGGGGTGTAGAAATTTACACAAGATGTGCAGAAAGAAGCAAGAACTTTTCAGAAAGAAACAAAAGAAATGCAGAAAGAAGCAAGAGGGGTGCAGAAAGAGGCAACAGGAGTGCACAAAGAGGGAAGAAGGGTGCAGAAAGAGGCAAAACTGATACAGAAAAAAAGCAAGAGAGGTGCAGAAAGAAGCAAGAGAAGTGCACAAACAAGCAACAAATGTGCAGAAAGAAGCAGTAGAGGTACAGAAAGAAGCAACAGAGCTGCATAAAGAGGCAAGAAAAGTGCAGAAACAGACAAAAGTGGTTCAGAAACATTCGAGAGGGGTGCAGAAAGAGTGAAAAGAAGTGCAGAAAGAGGGAACGGGTGCAGAAAGAGGTGAGAGAGGTGCAAAAAGAGGGAAGAAGGATACAGAAAGGGGCAATAGTTAGGTATTGAGTATAGCAAAAACAAAGCAGCATCCCTTCACTTGTTTCTGCTGTAAGTTTCACCATCTTTCTGCCCCCATGTATGCATGAGTCTGTATTTTTGCTAGTGTACTATATCTACAAAAACATACAAATATATGTATACTTCTGTTTTATAAGCAAAGCATCTTCAAATGTATGACACATATGAGAATACATGTGCAAGTAGAGACATACCTCAATCACAACACCATGTACACCTTAAACCTTGACAGACTGCACTTTACATTGCATTTGAATAGCAGTAGAGAAATCCTTTAGTTGTGCTCTGTGATTCTGTTGTAGAGGTTGTGATGTCTTCTAATTGGAGGAATTGTTCAGTGTCTGACATAGCTTTGCAATGCAATTAAAAATATTTCTTTATTTATTGATGAGAATATTTGTATATAATTATCTTAATATTATAAAATTATTTAACAAAACTATTTAAACTTTTCTTTGTTTTCAGATATTCACCAGTATTAGTAATAAAGATTGAGTATGGCAAGAAAAGATCAAAGGAAAAGAAAAAAACAGCACTATTTAAAGGAAAGAGAAAAGCAGAAATTAGATGAACTACAACATTCGACATTGAAGAAAAAGAACTAAAGAATTTGTTAAAAGACTTTTAAAGAATGTAATGGATTTTCAAAACAGGGAAAAGACAAAGAAAAGTAGTACAACGAATCAGAAGGAAACAAAAAAATGACAAATGAATAGAAAATCAGGTTATTGGAAAACAATCTATGTTGAAAGAAGGATGAAATAATATAAATACATTAGGAAGAGAATGCATAAAAGTAGAGCACTACAAAATTTCTTCAAAGATTGCAAAAAAAATAAAAGAAGATCGGCATCTTACAAGGAAAAACAACAGATTGAAAGTGTAGTCGAAAAGGCTTTTGAATTGAAAAGAAGGTTGTTTATATTAGTATCGAAGAGAATGAAAACATTGACTAAAACAATGCACTTTATGAAGGAGAAAGTAAAAGAAAAAGATTGGTTCATAGAACTAACTTATGCAAAACAAAATCCGGGGAAAATGGAAGCACACTTCTAGTACTGAACCTTTTTTAATGACGAAAGCTATTTTCAACAAAATACATTAGTTCGCAAAGTGGGAAAATATACTAACTTGCAGGGTAATTCTCTGGCTTGTCTTTCTAGAAAAGTGTGTCAAAGTACATTTCATCATTTAAGAACGTCAGCAGTACATCATTCAGAAACGCGGAAACTAGTGAGAAGATTGTACTGTGTAAAAAGTCCTGCATTATCTTTAAGTGAAATAAATACTGCTCTTTTGCATGGTTCAGTATTGGATGTAAAAAAGGTTTCGGATGATTATACAGTTTTGTTTCTTCTCTCAAGAGGAGTGTAGAAAAAGTGAGAGTTTGATTAGTGTAGGCGTTGAAGAAGAGGTGGAAGATAGTACTACTGAAAAGTTTGTAGAAAAAAAATAAGTTTATGGTACTTTCTTGTGAAAAAACAAACTATGTTTGTATTTGTTGTCAACGTACTCACTATAGAAGTCAAACTAAGAATGTTGATATGTATTTAAAAAGTGAAAAGAAAACCAATGATAAGTGGGAGCACTTTGGTGCTTATTTGTTGGTGGAAGGTCGTTTTGAGTCGGGTAGTAATCAACTTATTTGTAAATATTGTTACAACAAATTAGAAGAGAACAAAATGCCAGCTAGAGGTGTACATAACAACTTAGAGTTGGTAGCTATTCCTCCAGAACTGGTAGATATGTAAATATGTATGAATCTATTTTTATTCAAATAAATGCACCCGTGTCAGGCTATAGTTTGTATGAAGCCTAAAACAGGTAAGCTGCCTCCAACAGATTTACAAAGAGGTTTAAAAGGAAGAGTTGTGTATTTATCTTTAGATTTCGAGAAAAAATATTGAAACTGTTGGTATAGATAGAGAGGAAAGTGTACCTGTAGTTATTCTAGTTAATGGTGTACCAACAAAGAGTCGGAAAGTACGAGTTAGTAGATGTGACCAAATTTCAAAAGGCTACATTATATCTTGTACAAAACAATATTTATTGTAAAACTGTCAATGTGGAAGAAGAAGAAATATATTTAGAAGATGAAAGAGAAATTTCAACTGGCCAAATAGAAAAAGGGAACAACTCCAGGAGCAAAGAAATGTATGAACATTACAGTATGCATCCACTATGTTCAAAATAAGTGATAGGAAACACTACTGAATTATTTCAAATGAAGAAAGTGAAAGGAACTCCAATGAGTGTATGGGAAAATAGTTTAGAAGCTCATTGTTTTCCACAGCTCTTCCCCACTAGAAAAGGTGGACGATATGAGGAACGACCAGTACAGATTACAGCTTCAGAATATAGTACGACAAGATTGTACTCAGAAGATCCAAGATTTCGACAGTGTATTCATATTTATTTCATCTTCTGTTTGAAAGTGACTTTTCTGGACTTTCATATGCAGTGAACCACATATTAAAAACAGGAGTTCATCTTACATATGTTTCTGCAGAGGAATTATTGGACAAAGTTTAACAAAAAGACGATCATTTAGAATCTTAGTTAATTAATTTGACGGCGTGTCAACGTGGTACTAATGAGTATTTGTGTCGTCATCAGGGAGAATTTAAATGTATGTTAAGAAACATAGGAACCCCTATGTGGTTTGTTACTCTTAGCTGTGCTTAATATGCATGGGGCGATTTACTTGAATTTCTACAAGCAAATTCAAATGTAAAAAACATTGAATTGAAGACAGCTGGAGAACTGTGTTCTTGGGATCCTGCAAATGTATGCAGATATTTTAATCATAGGTTTCAAGCTATGATGTCTTTTATCTGCAATAAAAATAATCCACCTCTTGAAGAAGGTATTGATTTCTTTTGGAGTAAGAAGTACCAAGCCAGAGGTGCTCCTCATATACATTGTTATTGTTATTGTTATCTGGGTTTTATATCGCGCCAAATCACCGTCAGGTCTCAAGGCGCTTCTGACAGATAAGCAACAAGAGGTAAGTGAACAGGGATACAGATTATCGGCCTAACTCACAGAGATCCAAAGGCGTCTCTGAATAAAAGTGTCTTCAAAGATTTTCTAAAAAGAAGGAGGTTAGTTTCTTTACGAAGGGCCTCAGGTAGCTTATTCCACATTTGAGGGGCTTGGACTGAAAAAGATCTCCCGCCTTTGGTTGCCATTTTAAAGCGCGGACATGACAGCAATTGGGAGTTGGAAGAACTTAAAGCTCGCTTGGGATTATAAACTTCAAGCCTCTCTTTTATATAGGCAGGTGCCTGCCCATAAATTGCCTTATGGGCAATGCACAGGCTTTTAAATTCCACCCTTTGCTTTATGGGGAGCCAATGTAGCCTGTGCAATAATGGGGAAGCATGGGTCTGTCTGGATGATCTGAAGATCAACCGTGCTGCATCATTCAAGGTGACCTGCAGGCGGTTGATTAGATTTTTTGGCAGACCTAGATATAATGCATTCCCATAGTCGATCCTGGAGACTATTGTTGCCGAAACAATGGTTCGGAGCATATTTGTAGAAAGTAAGGGGACTAACTTTCGCAACTGCCTAATCAAGTTAGTGCAAGTTCCAACAACGGCGGATACTTGGCTGGTCATTGAGAGCTCCTGGTCGATCTTAATATCAAGGCTCTTTACGCTGGGGCATGGCTTTGGGGTCGGTCCAAGTTCTTGGGGCCAGAACAAATCATTCCAAGGTGAGGTGGCAGTTGAAACTACCAGGACCTCCGTTTTATCTGGATTAATTTTTAGCAGATTCGTCGTCATCCAGCTCACTGTGAACCGTTGTATATATTGGGCCATGGACTGAGCCGATGTTGTATTGTCGATACTCAGCAACAGCTGAGTATCATCGGCGTAGTTAAAGACTTTACAGCCCATGTTCACCAGGGAGTCTATCAGTGGCTGCAGATATAGGTTAAACAGGAGTGGCGAGAGTGCGGACCCTTGCGGGACTCCACACTCCAGAACACCCACCTCAGAGACACGATCTGCTAGTTGGATCCCCTGAGTTTTCCCTAGCAGGAAAGATTTTAACCATTGGAGGGCCTGGTCTTTTATCCCAGACATAGCCAATCTGTCCAGGAGCAAGGCATGGCTGACAGTATCAAACGCCGCTGAAAGATCTAAAAGTATCAGGGCGCTTGGTTTTTTACTGTCAGCCATGCATCTAAGCTCATCCAGCACCAAGAGCATTACTAACTCGGTGCTATGATGGGCACGAAACCCCGCTTGCCGCTCCTGGAGTAGATGATATGATTCCAGGAAAGGTGACAGTGATTTTAATACATGCTGTTCTAAGATCTTGGACAGGAAAGGCAGTTGGGATATTGGTCTGTAATTTTTCAAGCAGGTCAGATCAGCCCCTGGTTTTTTTATCAAGGGTTTGACGCGTGCCTCTTTAAAACTAGCTGGTAATAGGCCTGTATCTAGTGAGTTGTTTAAAAGGCCTAGGATCTGGTCCTCCAAAATGGGAAGCGCCAACCGAAAGATTCCAGGGGGGCAGGGGTCTGCGGGGGAGCCTGACTTGGTTGAAATGGCGAGCTGTCTAAGGGTTGTAGAATCTATACTAGGGAATCTAGAGATAGTGGAGGTCGGAGGAATTTGGGGGGCCAGTAAAATAGTAGGCATATTAGGGATATCTTTCTTAATATCTAACAGAATGGTTGCCACTTTCTCAAGGAAGTAACCTTGGAAGGTGTTACAATCTATCACTGTATCTACCTTTTCATCCTTCTAACTTAATTCTTTTAAAATTTTGAATGTTTCTTTCTGGACATTTACTGCATTTTTTATGCGAGTTTCATAATAGTCCTTTTTAGTTGATACAATAAGTTTTTTGTTCACCTTCAGAGATGTTTTATAAAGTTCACGGTCTGTATCGTCTTTAGACTTCCATCATCTCTCGAGGTGGCGAAGCTTTCTTTTTAGATCCCTCAAGCTCTGGGTAAACCAAGGGGCCCCTTTTTCAGCGTCCTTTATTTTCTGTGTCTTTTCCGGGGCTATCTGGTCAATAGACTGTCTAAGACTCGCCACTATGGTGTTGTAATTTTGGTCTAAATCTGGGTTGTCATGTGGACTCGTTGACTGTTGTACATATTTGGAAAGGGCGTCGGTTAGGGTTGCCGAGTCAACTTTTTTCCATTGACGCACTTTTTTAGTTTTTAACGGGAGTTTGACCTTAGGACTTTCCTGTGGGACATCACACAGGAGTAGATGGTGGTCAGACCAGATACATGGTACAATACTCGTGAGGGCCACCTCGGGAATAGAAGTCCAGATTAGATCGAGGGTGTGGCCCTTTATGTGAGTTGGGGCTTCCACTAATTGTTCAAGGCCTAATGCGGTCATGGAGGTCTGTAGCTGACGTGTTGGCAGATCTTTGTCTGCCCTGTCCCAATGAACGTTGAAGTCACCTGTCACCAAGATTTTCTTGTATTGTGTACATATATCCGATACAATGGGGGAAAAAAGGTCATTGAATACTGAGGTACATCGTGGTGGACAATAGACAGTAAGAACGATAAAGCAAGAATTATTCAAGGTGATTTTTACTCCAAGTAGATCTACAGAGTTTATTGTTTCAGCTACGACTTTAGCCACTGTTAGCTGCTTTTTAAAAATAATTGCTACACCTCCACCTCGAGCATCGTCCGGACGATTATGCCAGATCATATCATATCCACTTGGGAGAGCAGCTATGATATCGGGGCAGGAGTTTTCACCCAGCCATGTTATATAGGTCAATATATCGATGGTCTCATCCTGTAAGAGAGTGAATATTTCCAAGTGATGTTTCTGAAGTGACCTAGTATTTTAGATGGCAAGCTTCAAAGGAGATAGATAGCAGGTGTCTCTACGACTAGGAAAACGTAAGATGTTAAATTCCTTTAGGATAGACAACGTGGTGGAATTTACAGTATGCCCACCTGAGTCCAGTGATAGAAGGCCATTTGCAGAGTAGGTAAAACGCCTACCAGAGTGCCTGGTCCCTGAGCCCGATCGAGCGCGGACGAGCGCAGACGGGCAGGACTCTGGCACGACTCCGGCGCAGGCCCGGCGCGTCCACTGTACGCGTCCGCTGCGCGGAGACATCACCGTCTGTTTTTGTAGCGCTGCCAGAGCGCGTCACCAGCCCAACCCAACCCAAAATGGCCGCCGAAACCGGAGACCCTGCCCTCAGCGTCTACACTCAGCCGAGAGCCGGTCCGGAGGTGAAGGGAGGGGGGAGAAGGAACACAAAGCGCCAGGAAGCGCAGGGGAGTCTCTACACACTTCTAAAATCAAGAGTGCAAAAACGCCATCAAATATGCAAAGTACGATTTTACACGAATTAAAATGCAGCTAAATTAAAAGGAAAGGTAGGAGACCTCCCGGCTTCCGCCTCAGGAGGGGAGAATAGCTATTGTCAGGATCACTTGCTCCACCGATCTGAGCCCTTTTTGTAGCGCTGCCAGAGCACGTCACCAGCCCAACCCAACCCAAAATGGCCGCCGAAACCGGAGACCCTGCCCTCGGCGTCTACATTCAGCCGAGGGCCGGTCCGGAGGTTAAGGGAGGAGGGAGAAGGAACACAAAGCGCCAGGAAGCGCAGGGGAGTCTCTACACACTTCTAAAATCAAGTGTACAAAAACGCCATCAAATATGCAAAGTACGATTTTACACAAATTAAAATGCAGCTAAATTAAAAGGAAAGGTAGGAGACCTCCCGGCTTCCGCCTCAGGAGGGGAGAATAGCTATTGTCAGGATCACTTGCTCCACCGATCTGAGCCCTTTTTGTAGCATTGCCAGAGCGCGTCACCAGCCCAACCCAACCCAAAATGGCCGCCGAAACCGAAGACCCTGCCCTCGGCGTCTACACTCAGCCGAGAGCCGGTCCGGAGGTGAAGGGAGGGGGGAGAAGGAACACAAAGCGCCAGGAAGCGCAGGGGAGTCTCTACACACTTCTAAAATCAAGTGTGCAAAAACGCCATCAAATATGCAAAGTACGATTTTAAACGAATTAAAATGCAGCTAAATTAAAAGGAAAGGTAGGAGACCTTCCGGCTTCCGCCTCAGGAGGGGAGAATAGCTATTGTCAGGATCACTTGCTCCACCGATCTGAGCCCTTTTTGTAGCGCTGCCAGAGCGCGTCACCAGCCCAACCCAACCCAAAATGGCCGCCGAAACCGGAGACCCTGCCCTCGGCGTCTACACTCAGCCGAGGGCCGGTCCGGAGGTGAAGGGAGGAGGGAGAAGGAACACAAAGTGCCAGGAAGCGCAGGGGAGTCTCTACACACTTCTAAAATCAAGTGTACAAAAACGCCATCAAATATGCAAAGTACGATTTTACACAAATTAAAATGCAGCTAAATTAAAAGGAAAGGTAGGTGACCTCCCGGCTTCCGCCTCAGGAGGGGAGAATAGCTATTGTCAGGATCACTTGCTCCACCGATCTGAGCCCTTTTTGTAGCGTTGCCAGAGCGCGTCACCAGCCCAACCCAACCCAAAATGGCCGCCGAAACCGAAGACCCTGCCCTCAGCGTCTACACTCAGCCGAGAGCCGGTCCGGAGGTGAAGGGAGGGGGGAGAAGGAACACAAAGTGCCAGGAAGCGCAGGGGAGTCTCTACACACTTCTAAAATCAAGTGTGCAAAAACGCCATCAAATATGCAAAGTACGATTTTACACGAATTAAAATGCAGCTAAATTAAAAGGAAAGGTAGGAGACCTCCCGGCTTCCGCCTCAGGAGGGGAGAATAGCTATTGTCAGGATCACTTGCTCCACCGATCTGAGCCCTTTTTGTAGCGCTGCCAGAGCGCGTCACCAGCCCAACCCAACCCAAAATGGCCGCCGAAACCGAAGACCCTGCCCTCGGCGTCTACACTCAGCCGAGGGCCGGTCCGGAGGTGAAGGGAGGGGGGAGAAGGAACACAAAGCGCCAGGAAGCGCAGGGGAGTCTCTACACACTTCTAAAATCAAGTGTGCAAAAACGCCATCAAATATGCAAAGTACGATTTTACATGAATTAAAATGCAGCTAAATTAAAAGGAAAGGTAGGAGACCTCCCGGCTTCCGCCTCAGGAGGGGAGAATAGCTATTGTCAGGATCACTTGCTCCACCGATCTGAGCCCTTTTTGTAGCGCTGCCAGAGCGCGTCACCAGCCTAACCCAACCCAAAATGGCCGCCGAAACCGGAGACCCTGCCCTCGTCGTCTACACTCAGCCGAGGGCCAGTCCGGAGGTGAAGGGAGGGGGAGAAGGAACACAAAGCGCCAGGAAGCGCAGGGGAGTCTCTACACACTTCTAAAATCAAGTGTGCAAAAACGCCATCAAATATGCAAAGTACGATTTTACACGAATTAAAATGCAGCTAAATTAAAAGGAAAGGTAGGAGACCTCCCGGCTTCCGCCTCAGGAGGGGAGAATAGCTATTGTCAGGATCACTTGCTCCACCGATCTGAGCCCTTTTTGTAGCGCTGCCAGAGCGCATCACCAGCCCAACCCAACCCAAAATGGCTGCCGAAACCGGAGACCCTGCCCTCGGCGTCTACACTCAGCCGAGAGCCGGTCCGGAGGTGTAGGGAGGGGGAAGAAGGAACACAAAGCGCCAGGAAGCGCAGGGGAGTCTCTACACCCTTCTAAAATCAAGTGTGCAAAAACGCCATCAAATATGCAAAGTACGATTTTACACGAATTAAAATGCAGCTAAATTAAAAGGAAAGGTAGGAGACCTCCCGGCTTCCGCCTCAGGAGGGGAGAATAGCTATTGTCAGGATCACTTGCTCCACCGATCTGAGCCCTTTTTGTAGCGCTGCCAGAGCGCGTCACCAGCCCAACCCAACCCAAAATGGCCGCCGAAACCGGAGACCCTGCCCTCGGTGTCTACACTCAGCCGAGGGCCGGTCCGGAGGTGAAGGGAGGGGGGAGAAGGAACACAAAGCGCCAGGAAGCGCAAGGGAGTCTCTACACACTTCTAAAATCAAGTGTGCAAAAACACCATCAAATATGCAAAGTACGATTGCCATTATAGATCAAGAATGCACCTAAATTTGGAACCAATTCTGATGAAACTGTTTTGTCTTTCATTGAAGACTGTTACCTGTGCCATTTGGAAAAAACAGCTTAAGACAACAGGTTTTACGGTTTCAAAGTCATCAATGTGGAAAATATTGTCGACGAAAATACACGTCAAAGGGAACATTTTATAAAAAATGTTGGTTTGGATTCCCACGTCCAGTTATATAGAAAAAAAGAGTCAATAGTTTCATGTCAGCAGTAAGGCATACTATAAGACGAAAATACCTGAAGAATACTTACAACATAAAAAGAACCGAAGATTCAAAGTATATTAATGACTACAATCCAGTGATTTTGACAATGTGGAGTGCAAACATGGATATCCAGTATGTTGCAGAAGATTTGATTGCTGTTGCTTGTTATGTTACGTTATATGTAACCAAATCTGAAAAGACGGAGTTGAAAGAAATGTGGGAAGAAATTTCACAAAAGACGACTCATAGTAACAAATTGTACAGCTTTCGTTTGAAGAGGCTTTCCCATCGAGAGACTGGTTCCTACGAATGTTTGGATCGGTTGACCTCTTCAAGTTTATATTCAAAGTCAAGAGGATCATTTGGGTGAGTCTAGGTCTTGCTGCAACACGTAGTAGAGTATTGAAATCTCTACAAGAAATTGAATACTTTGCATTGAATGAACCACAAAGTACAGATATTGTTAAAACTAATATGTTGGATACTTACTATCCCAAAAGGAGTCCACATCTGGAAAACATATGCCTATATAAAGTACTGCAACATTACAGTTTTAAAAGAAATGTTGCAGAAGATATAAATTAAGAAAAATATGCAGTAATTGGATGTGATGGATGTCTGGTAAAAAAACATGCCAAAAGAAATCTTATAAACCACAGGAAACTCAGTTGTGAAACTCCAGATAAAAGGGATTTTTTCTATTTAGCACTTCCGCAACTCTTCAAGCCTTGGAGTAGTGAAATGGAATTACTTGGAGATTTTGACTGCTATGAAGATTCTTTTAATGGATGTAAAGATTAAGCATGGGCGAATTGTGCGAATTCGCAATTTGCGGATTTGCGAATTCGCGATCCGCAAAATTCGCGAATTTGTGCGAATTTGAGGATTTTTGGTTTTTTGCGTGTTCGCGGGGTTTTTTGCGTGTTCGCGGGGCTTTTTGCGTCTTCGCGAGCCGCTTGCATAGCGAAGTTACCCATGCAGTCGTTTATGGGAGAGGGAGAGAGAGATAGATAGATAGATAGATAGATAGATAGATAGATAGATAGATAGATAGAAAGAGAGAGAAAGAGAGAGGGAGAGAGAGAACGAGAGAAAGAAAGAGAGGCCGGATCTCTGAAGGGCCAGATTCCTGAGTTGCCCCTACAGAACATACAGCTTTTTATTTTTAGCAAAATGCATATGAAAATTGTGCTGTAAAGGTCTCTTTTAGTTTAACCCCTCCTGACAACTCAAAATGGGTGTATTTGCCACCCTCTCCCTTCTTCCTGTTTTTTATATCTGTAAGTGCTTGCTGATGAGGTTTAATTCCTTGGACAGGTGCCTCGTTGCTTACTTGTAACTATTCTCTGACCCTGCTTCAAGGGTCAGAGCAGGGTCAGAGAATAGTTGCAAGTAGGCAACGAGGCGCCAGGAAGCAATTAGCAGCAGGTGTCCAAGTTGAAGTTAATTTGTTTGTAACCCTTTTGTAAAAGGTTACAAAGAAATTAGGTTCAACTTTTGCCCCTGCTGCTGTAACCCTTGCTTGGCTGAAAATTCGTCCCCGCTGATTCGCGGATTTTACCGCGATTTCGCGAGATTCGCGTATCGCGAAATCGCGGAAAATCCGCAAATTCGCCCGCGAAACGGATTTTACGCCCACCCTTAGTAAAGATAGCATTCAATGCACAATTTTTTGAACTTATCTAAAAATGTTAAATGAAGAGGTTGAACATGAAATTACTATTGCCACAGAAATAGCTAGAGACAGAACTCAAGATATTCAAAGTTCTGCTCCACTAGGTCAAGATCCACTAGGACAACCAATTCTTGAAAATGAAGCAGCAATAGCCATGAATAAGGTAGAAACGGCAAGCACAACATGATATTATTGAGTTGGGAAACTTAGAAGAAAAACTAAATATTGAACAAAAATAAATATATCAGCAAGTGACACAACAGATACCGCATGGTTTACTGCATGAAAAAAAGAATGCCAATGCACATTATTTAAACCTATTCAAATGTTTTTAATTCAGTTTACAGAAAAACTACGGTAAAATAGTTCCACTGAGCTTTGTATCTTCTTTAGTAAAAAAGGTAAGATGAAATAATGTAATAAGCATGATAATATGAACTAATGTTTACAGACTCTTTTACTGTACTCATCCATTTTTTCAAATACTACCCATGCACTCATCTATACAGTTAGGCACTATTCCCACACTCTTCCAATCACCCAGGCACTATTCATGCACTTCTCCAATCACCTAGCCAGTACCCATACACTTATAATATCACCCATTCACTAGCTATGTACTTCTCCAATCACCCAGGCACTACCCGTACACTCATGCAATCAGCTAGACATTACTGTACACTCTTGCAATCCCCCAGGTATTACCTATACACTTCACCAAGACCCTAAACATTACCCCTGCACTCATGCAATCATCCAGGCACTACCCATGCACTCTTTCAATTACCCAGGCAGTATCTATGCACTCCTCTAATCACTCAGCCAGTACCATGCACTTAGAAAATCACCAAGACACTACCTATGCACTACTCCAATCATCCAGGTACTACCACTACACTCATTCAACCACCTGGAGATTACCCCAGCACTCATGCAATCACACAGACATTACTCCTGCACTCATGCAATCAGCAAGACATTACCCCTACACTCATGCAATTACCCAGGCATTACCTATACATTCCTCTAATCCTGAGACATTACCCTTGTACTCATGCAATCACTCAGACATTACCCCCGCCCTCATGCAATCACCCAGACATTACTCATGCACTCCTCCAACACGCACACATTATCCCTGCACTCATGCAATTACCCAGGCATTACCTAAGCACTCCTTCAATCACCCAGTCACTACCCTTGCACTCTTCCAATACCCAGGCACTACCCCTACGCTCATGCAATCAGCTAGACATTACCCCTGCACTCAAGCAATTACCCAGGCATTACCTATGCACTCATAAATCCCCCAGACATTACCCCTGTAATCATGGAATCACCAATGCATTAGCTATGCACTGCTCCAATCACCCAGTCACTACCCTTGCACTCCTCCAATCACCCAGGCACTACTTATACACTCCTGCAATCACCCTGGAATTACCACTACACTCATGCAATCACCCAGATATTACTCTTACACTCATGCAATCAGCCAGGCACTAGCTATTCACTCATAGAATAACCCAGGCACTACTCTTGTACTGTTGCAATCATCCAGGTACTATCCATACACTCCTCCAATCATCCAGCCAGTACCCATGCACTTATAAAATCACCCAGGCACCACTTATGCACTCTACCAATCACCCAGGCATTACTCATGCACTCCTCTAATTACCCACACATTACCCCTGCACTCATGCAGTCACTTAGGAATTACCCATGCACTGCTCCAATGACCCAGATGCTACCCCTGTACTCATGCAATCACCTAGGTATTACCCATGCAGTCCTTCAATCACTCAGGAAGTACCCATGCACTTATATTAAATCATCCAGGCACTGCCTATGCACTCATGCAACCACACAGGCACTACTGATGCACTCCTTGATGCACATAGGCATTACCCTTGCACTCCTCCAATCAGCCATGCACTATCCATGCACTCCTTCAATCACCCAGTCACTACCCTTGCACTCATCCAATCACCCAGCCACTATCCATGCATTCTTTCAATCACCGAGGCACTACTCTTGCACTCCTCCAATCGCCCAAGCACTATTCTTGCACTCCTCCAATCACCCAGGCACTACTTATGTCCTTCAGCAATCACCCAGGAACTACCACTACACTCATACAACCATCCAGACATTACTCTTCCACTCATGCAATCACCTAGACATTACGCATGCACTCCTTCTGTCACTCAGGTAGTACACATGCACTTATAAAATCAGCCAGCCACTACTTATGCACTCCTCCAATCACCTCATGCAACCACCCAGACATTATCCCTGTACTCATGCAATCATCCAAACATTACTCTTGCACTCATGCAATCACCTAAACATTACCCATGCACTTCTTCAATCACTCGGGCACCACCATACACTTATAAAATCACCAAGACACTACCTATGCACTCCTCCAATTACCCAGGCTCTACTTCTGCACTCATGCAATCACCCCGGTATTACCTATGGATTCCTCCAATCGCCAAGGCACTACCACTACA
Organism: Lissotriton vulgaris; assembly: GCF_964263255.1. NCBI lineage: Eukaryota > Metazoa > Chordata > Amphibia > Caudata > Salamandridae > Lissotriton > Lissotriton vulgaris. Next base: position 1,323,043,725 of record NC_141687.1, on the reverse strand, counting down.
CTCATGCAATCAGCTAGACATTACCCCTACACTCATGCACTCACCAAAGCATTAGTTATGCACTGCTCTAATCACCCATGCACTACCCTTGCACCCCTTCAATCACCCAGGCAGTATCTATGTACTCCTTCAATCTCTCAGTCAGTACCCATGCACTTATAAAGTCAGCCAGGCATTACCTATGCACTCACCACGCTCATGCAATTACCCAGGCTCTACCTGTGTACTCATGCACTAACCCAAGCACTACCCTTACACTCATGCAATCATCCAAGCACTAGCTATGCAATCATAGAATAACCCAGGCACTACTCTTGCACTGCTGCAATCACCCAGACACTATCCATGCACTCCTCCATCATCCATGCACGTATAAAATCACCCAGGCACTATTTATGCACTCTTCTAATCACCCAGGCACTACCACTACAGTCATGCTACCACCCAGCCATTACTCCTGCACTCATGCAATCAGCCAGACATTACTCATGCACTCCTCCAATTACCCATACATTACCCCTGCACTCATGCAATCACTTAGGCATTACCCATGCACTCCTCTAATGACCCAGACATTACCCCTGCACTCATACAGTCATCAGGTATTACTCATGCAGTCCTTCAATCACTCGGGCAGTACCCTTGCACACATAAAATCACCCAGGCACTAACCCTGCACTTATATAATCAACCAGGGACTACCCCAGCACTAATATAATCAAGCACTGCTCCAATCATACAGGCATTACCGTTGTAATAATGCAATCACTCTTGCACTACCTAAGCATAAGCAGTTATGCAATAACCAGGCAGTACCTTTACATTCCTCCAATCACCCATGCACTATCCATGCAGTGCTCCAATCACCCAGGCAGTATATATACACTTATAAAATCCACCAGGCATTACTTATGCACTCTTCAAATCACCCAGACATAACTGATGCACTCCCCCATGCACCTAGGCATTACCCATACACTAATTCAATCACTCAGGTACCCATGCACTTTTAAAATCACCCAGACACTATTTGTGCATTCCTCTAATCACCCAGGCATTACCTATGCATTCCTCTAATCACCCAGTCAGTACATATACACTTATAACATCATGCAGGCCCTACCTATGCACTCATGCAATCACCCAGGTGGTACCCCTACACTCATGCAATCACCCATGCACTACCTATGTACTCATACAATAACCCAAGCACTACTCGTGCCCTCCTCCAATCACCCAATCACTATCTATGCACTCCTCCTACCACCTAGACTTTACCTTTGCACTCATCCTATCACCCATGCATTAGCAATGCACTCCTCCAATCACCTAAACACTATCCTTGCACTTCTTCAATCGCACAGGTAGTATCCATGCAGTCCTCCAATCTTTCAGGGAGTACCCATGCACTTATAAAATCATCCAGGCACTACCTATTCACTCATGCAATCACACAGGCACTACTGATGCACTCCTCAATGCACCTAGGCATTACACATGCACTCCTCCAATCAGCCATGCACTATCTATGCACTCCTTCAATCATCGAGGCACTACCCTGGCACTCATCAAATCACCCAGGCACTCTCCATACATTCCTTCAATCACTCAAGCACTACTCTTGCACTCCTCCAATCATCCAAACACTATCCATGCACTCCTCCCATCACCCAGGCACTACCCTTGCACTCCTCCAATCACTCAGGCACTGCCCATGCACTCCTCAGTCACCAAAACATTACCCATGCACTCATTTAATCACTCAGGCACTATCTATGAACTCCTCTAATCCCGCAGGCACTACCCCTGCACTCATGCAATCATCCAGCCACTACCCATGCACTCGAACAATCACCCAGGCATTACCCATTTACTCACGCAATCACTCCGGTAGTACACATGTACTTCTCCAATCACCCAGGCACTACACATGCACTCATGCAATCACATATGCACTACCCATACACTACTCCATATATTACATTTGTCACAATTCATACAATATTTACAAATTTGTCTATTTTTAACCTAATAGGTGGTTCTAAAAGAACAATTTTTTTCTTCTTTTTTCTTTTATAATTTTTTTGTGTTTTTCCAACTTTGTTTGTATTTATTTGGTGTTTTTTTAAAAAAAAGAAAAAAATAACAGAACCAACAATGAAAACTTTGAAAACATTATGCAATTACAAAGTCATTGCAAATGTTTTCATTTTTTTTTTTTAGCAATGATGGTTTTTAATAGCAACCACAATGGCATCCACTGATTGTTCACTGTAACATAATTTATTTTTGCATTTGACACAATGCTGCGCCACTCTAGCAAATTTAGGAATTATGTTCGGTCTTGAGCATCGAAGAGGTGCCGCATGAATATTTTTTTTCACATTCTCATGACAGGACCTTCTTACAAACTGTAAGTAACCTTTCATGCATTTACTTTCTTCTCTCCAGGTGGAATTGAGAAGAAAGCCCAAACTATACTGTTGTATCTCACTTTCACTGCTTCTTCCAACTCTTCTTCATCTTCAGGCGGAAGCGTTTGTGCTGGATTGGAAGCAGACATTTTTTGATGAAGAAAAAAAACACCCGAAAAATCCAAAGAGGACGAGAAAAACACAAGAGCTGTGTCTCTATAGATGCAGTTAAAAGAATGAAAACATTGGGTGGGGTTCTGCAAATTCTAGAATCAAAAGCTTCTTAACCATTGAAATACTTTCTTTTGAAGTCACATAGGATTCACGCACCGGGCGTGCCAGCAGCGCGCACCCGACAGGCAACCTACGTGCACCCGACGCGATTTCCAAAAACAATTTTTAATAATAATATATCATTATTGCAGTTACAGATATATTATATTTACAATTATGTTAAATAATCTCTTGGTATAAGATACATAATAAAGTTATATACATATACATTTAAAACAAAAAAAATTGCAGTGGATTAGCGCACCTGGCGCAACACCCGGAAATACATATGTGACGTTGCGCGGGGCTGAGTACCGCGCACCCTTTGCATACCGAACGCACATCGTACACGACTTAACCAATATGGCGGCAAAATTCTTGGATTTGCGCACCCACCGTGACTGGTACACAATCGGTACCCAAATCCACTTTGAAAAAAAATGTAAATTAATCTTTTAGACAAGAGAAAGCATCACAACATTTTTATAAAAGTTTAAAAATTTAGAAAGAGCATTTTTTGTATATTACAATTAGAAATTAGCATTTAAAAAACATTTGAAATTCACTGAAAAAAACCATAGGTTTCAGGGATGTTATAGTTAGTAATTTTCATTTAAAAAAACCTTTGAGGGGGTGTAGCCAAGATGATTATACAGTTTCGTTTCTTCTCTCAAGAGGAGTGTAGAAAAAGTGAGAGTTTGATTAGTGTAGGCGTTGAAGAAGAGGTGGAAGATAGTACTACTGAAAAGTTTGTAGAAAAAAAATAAGTTTATGGTACTTTCTTGTGAAAAAACAAACTATGTTTGTATTTGTTGTCAACGTACTCACTATAGAAGTCAAACTAAGAATGTTGATATGTATTTAAAAAGTGAAAAGAAAACCAATGATAAGTGGGAGCACTTTGGTGCTTATTTGTTGGTGGAAGGTCGTTTTGAGTCGGGTAGTAATCAACTTATTTGTAAATATTGTTACAACAAATTAGAAGAGAACAAAATGCCAGCTAGAGGTGTACATAACAACTTAGAGTTGGTAGCTATTCCTCCAGAACTGGTAGATTTAAATATGTATGAATCTATTTTTATTCAAATAAATGCACCCGTGTCAGGCTATAGTTTGTATGAAGCCTAAAACAGGTAAGCTGCCTCCAACAGATTTACAAAGAGGTTTAAAAGGAAGAGTTGTGTATTTATCTTTAGATTTCGAGAAAACATATTGAAACTGTTGGTATAGATAGAGAGGAAAGTGTACCTGTAGTTATTCTAGTTAATGGTGTACCAACAAAGAGTCGGAAAGTACGAGTTAGTAGATGTGACCAAATTTCAAAAGGCTACATTATATCTTGTACAAAACAATATTTATTGTAAAACTGTCAATGTGGAAGAAGAAGAAATATATTTAGAAGATGAAAGAGAAATTTCAACTGGCCAAATAGAAAAAGGGAACAACTCCAGGAGCGAAGAAATGTATGAACATTACAGTATGCATCCACTATGTTCAAAATAAGTGATTGGAAACACTATTGAATTATTTCAAATGAAGAAAGTGAAAGGAACTCCAATGAGTGTATGGGAAAATAGTTTAGAAGCTCATTGTTTTCCACAGCTCTTCCCCACTAGAAAAGGTGGACGATATGAGGAACGACCAGTACAGATTACAGCTTCAGAATATAGTACGACAAGATTGTACTCAGAAGATCCAAGATTTCGACAGTGTATTCATATTTATTTCATCTTCTGTTTGAAAGTGACTTTTCTGGACTTTCATATGCAGTGAACCACATATTAAAAACAGTTCATCTTACATATGTTTCTGCAGAGGAATTATTGGACAAAGTTTAACAAAAAGACGATCATTTAGAATCTTAGTTAATTAATTTGACGGCGTGTCAACGTGGTACTAATGAGTATTTGTGTCGTCATCAGGGAGAATTTAAATGTATGTTAAGAAACATAGGAACCCCTATGTGGTTTGTTACTCTTAGCTGTGCTTAATATGCATGGGGCGATTTACTTGAATTTCTACAAGCAAATTCAAATGTAAAAAACATTGAATTGAAGACAGCTGGAGAACTGTGTTCTTGGGATCCTGCAAATGTATGCAGATATTTTAATCATAGGTTTCAAGCTATGATGTCTTTTATCTGCAATAAAAATAATCCACCTCTTGAAGAAGTTATTGATTTCTTTTGGAGTAAGAAGTACCAAGCCAGAGGTGCTCCTCATATACATTGTTATTGTTATTGTTATCTGGGTTTTATATCGCGCCAAATCACCGTCAGGTCTCAAGGCGCTTCTGACAGATAAGCAACAAGAGGTAAGTAAACAGGGATACAGATTATCGGCCTAACTCACAGAGATCCAAAGGCGTCTCTGAATAAAAGTGTCTTCAAAGATTTTCTAAAAAGGAGGAGGTTAGTTTCTTTACGAAGGGCCTCAGGTAGCTTATTCCACATTTGAGGGGCTTGGACTGAAAAAGATCTCCCGCCTTTGGTTGCCATTTTAAAGCGCGGACATGACAGCAATTGGGAGTTGGAAGAACTTAAAGCTCGCTTGGGATTATAAACTTCAAGCCTCTCTTTTATATAGGCAGGTGCCTGCCCATAAATTGCCTTATGGGCAATGCACAGGCTTTTAAATTCCACCCTTTGCTTTATGGGGAGCCAATGTAGCCTGTGCAATAATGGGGAAGCATGGGTCTGTCTGGATGATCTGAAGATCAACCGTGCTGCATCATTCAAGGTGACCTGCAGGCGGTTGATTAGATTTTTTGGCAGACCTAGATATAATGCATTCCCATAGTCGATCCTGGAGACTATTGTTGCCGAAACAATGGTTCGGAGCATATTTGTAGAAAGTAAGGGGACTAACTTTCGCAACTGCCTAATCAAGTTAGTGCAAGTTCCAACAACGGCGGATACTTGGCTGGTCATTGAGAGCTCCTGGTCGATCTTAATATCAAGGCTCTTTACGCTGGGGCATGGCTTTGGGGTCGGTCCAAGTTCTTGGGGCCAGAACAAATCATTCCAAGGTGAGGTGGCAGTTGAAACTACCAGGACCTCCGTTTTATCTGGATTAATTTTTAGCAGATTCGTCGTCATCCAGCTCACTGTGAACCGTTGTATATATTGGGCCATGGACTGAGCCGATGTTGTATTGTTGATACTCAGCAACAGCTGAGTATCATCGGCGTAGTTAAAGACTTTACAGCCCATGTTCACCAGGGAGTCTATCAGTGGCTGCAGATATAGGTTAAACAGGAGTGGCGAGAGTGCGGACCCTTGCGGGACTCCACACTCCAGAACACCCACCTCAGAGACACGATCTGCTAGTTGGATCCCCTGAGTTTTCCCTAGCAGGAAAGATTTTAACCATTGGAGGGCCTGGTCTTTTATCCCAGACATAGCCAATCTGTCCAGGAGCAAGGCATGGCTGACAGTATCAAACGCCGCTGAAAGATCTAAAAGTATCAGGGCGCTTGGTTTTTTACTGTCAGCCATGCATCTAAGCTCATCCAGCACCAAGAGCATTACTAACTCGGTGCTATGATGGGCACGAAACCCCGCTTGCCGCTCCTGGAGTAGATGATATGATTCCAGGAAAGGTGACAGTGATTTTAATACATGCTGTTCTAAGATCTTGGACAGGAAAGGCAGTTGGGATATTGGCCTGTAGTTTTTCAAGCAGGTCAGATCAGCCCCTGGTTTTTTTATCAAGGGTTTGACGCGTGCCTCTTTAAAACTAGCTGGTAATAGGCCTGTATCTAGTGAGTTGTTTAAAAGGCCTAGGATCTGGCCCTCCAAAATGGGAAGCGCCAACCGAAAGATTCCAGGGGGGCAGGGGTCTGCGGGGGAGCCTGACTTGGTTGAAATGGCGAGCTGTCTAAGGGTTGTAGAATCTATACTAGGGAATCTAGAGATAGTGGAGGTCGGAGGAATTTGGGGGGCCAGTAAAATAGTAGGCATATTAGGGATATCTTTCTTAATATCTAACAGAATGGTTGCCACTTTCTCAAGGAAGTAACCTTGGAAGGTGTTACAATCTAACACTGTATCTACCTTTTCATCCTTCTTACTTAATTCTTTTAAAATTTTGAATGTTTCTTTCTGGACATTTACTGCATTTTTTATGCGAGTTTCATAATAGTCCTTTTTAGTTGATACAATAAGTTTTTTGTTCGCCTTCAGAGATGTTTTATAAAGTTCACGGTCTGTATCGTCTTTAGACTTCCTCCATCATCTCTCGAGGTGGCGAAGCTTTCTTTTTAGATCCCTCAAGCTCTGGGTAAACCAAGGGGCCTCTTTTTCAGCATCCTTTATTTTCTGTGTCTTTTCCGGGGCTATCTGGTCAATAGACTGTCTAAGACTCGCCACTATGGTGTTGTAATTTGGTCTAAATCTGGGTTGTCATGTGGACTCGTTGACTGTTGTACATATTTGGAAAGGGCATCGGTTAGGGTTGCCGAGTCAACTTTTTTCCATTGACGCACTTTTTTAGTTTTTAACGGGAGTTTGACCTGAGGACTATCCTGTGGGACATCACACAGGAGTAGATGGTGGTCAGACCAGATACATGGTACAATACTCGTGAGGGCCACCTCGGGAATAGAAGTCCAGATTAGATCGAGGGTGTGGCCCTTTATGTGAGTTGGGGCTTCCACTAATTGTTCAAGGCCTAATGCGGTCATGGAGGTCTGTAGCTGACGTGTTGGCAGATCTTTGTCTGCCCTGTCCCAATGAACGTTGAAGTCACCTGTCACCAAGATTTTCTTGTTTTGTGTACATATATCCGATACAATGGGTGAAAAAAGGTCATTGAATACTGAGGTACATCGTGGTGGACAATAGACAGTAAGAACGATAAAGCAAGAATTATTCAAGGTGATTTTTACTCCAAGTAGATCTACAGAGTTTATTGTTTCAGCTAGGACTTTAGCCACTGTTAGCTGCTTTTTAAAAATAATTGCTACACCTCCACCTCGAGCATCGTCCGGACGATTATGCCAGATTATATCATATCCACTTGGGAGAGCAGCTATGATATCGGGGCAGGAGTTTTCACCCAGCCATGTTATATAGGTCAATATATCGATGGTCTCATCCTGTAAGAGAGTGAATATTTCCAAGTGATGTTTCTGAAGTGACCTAGTATTTAAGATGGCAAGCTTCAAAGGAGATAGATAGCAGGTGTCTCTACGACTAGGAAAACGTAAGATGTTAAATTCCTTTAGGATGGACAACGTGGTGGAATTTACAGTATGCCCACCTGAGTCCAGTGATAGAAGGTCATTTGCAGAGTAGGTAAAACGCCTACCAGAGTGCCTGGTCCCTGAGCCCGATCGAGCGCGGACGAGCGCAGACGGGCAGGACTCTGGCACGACTCCGGCGCGTCCACTGTACGCGTCCGCTGCGCGGAGTCATCACCGTCTGTTTTTGTAGCGCTGCCAGAGCGCGTCACCAGCCCAACCCAACCCAAAATGGCCGCCGAAACCGGAGACCCTGCCCTCAGCGTCTACACTCAGCCGAGAGCCGGTCCGGAGGTGAAGGGAGGGGGGAGAAGGAACACAAAGCGCCAGGAAGCGCAGGGGAGTCTCTACACACTTCTAAAATCAAGTGTGCAAAAACGCCATCAAATATGCAAAGTACGATTTTACACGAATTAAAATGCAGCTAAATTAAAAGGAAAGGTAGGAGACCTCCCGGCTTCCGCCTCAGGAGGGGAGAATAGCTATTGTCAGGATCACTTGCTCCACCGATCTGAGCCCTTTTTGTAGCGTTGCCAGAGCGCGTCACCAGCCCAACCCAACCCAAAATGGCCGCCGAAACCGAAGACCCTGCCCTCGGCGTCTACACTCAGCCGAGAGCCGGTCCGGAGGTGAAGGGAGGGGGGAGAAGGAACACAAAGCGCCAGGAAGCGCAGGGGAATCTCTACACACTTCTAAAATCAAGTGTGCAAAAACGCCATCAAATATGCAAAGTACGATTTTACACGAATTAAAATGCAGCTAAATTAAAAGGAAATGTAGGAGACCTCCCGGCTTCCGCCTCAGGAGGGGAGAATAGCTATTGTCAGGATCACTTGCTCCACCGATCTGAGCCCTTTTTGTAGCGCTGCCAGAGCGCGTCACCAGCCTAACCCAACCCAAAATGGCCGCCAAAACCGGAGACCCTGCCCTCATCGTCTACACTCAGCCGAGGGCCAGTCCGGAGGTGAAGGGAGGGGGAGAAGGAACACAAAGCGCCAGGAAGCGCAGGGGAGTCTCTACACACTTCTAAAATCAAGTGTGCAAAAACGCCATCAAATATGCAAAGTACGATTTTACACGAATTAAAATGCAGCTAAATTAAAAGGAAAGGTAGGAGACCTCCCGGCTTCTGCCTCAGGAGGGGAGAATAGCTATTGTCAGGATCACTTGCTCCACCGATCTGAGCCCTTTTTGTAGCGCTGCCAGAGCGCGTCACCAGCCTAACCCAACCCAAAATGGCCGCCGAAACCGGAGACCCTGCCCTCATCGTCTACACTCAGCCGAGGGCCAGTCCGGAGGTGAAGGGAGGGGGAGAAGGAACACAAAGCGCCAGGAAGCGCAGGGGAGTCTCTACACACTTCTAAAATCAAGTGTGCAAAAACGCCATCAAATATGCAAAGTACGATTTTACACGAATTAAAATGCAACTAAATTAAAGGGAAAGGTAGGAGACCTCCCGGCTTCCGCCTCAGGAGGGGAGAATAGCTATTGTCAGGATCCCTTGCTCCACCGATCTGAGCCCTTTTTGTAGCGCTGCCAGAGCGCATCACCAGCCCAACCCAACCCAAAATGGCCGCCGAAACCGGAGACCCTGCCCTCAGCGTCTACACTCAGCCGAGAGCCGGTCCGGAGGTGTAGGGAGGGGGGAGAAGGAACACAAAGCGCCAGGAAGCGCAGGGGAGTCTCTACACACTTCTAAAATCAAGTGTGCAAAAACGCCATCAAATATGCAAAGTACGATTTTACACGAATTAAAATGCAGCTAAATTAAAAGGAAAGGTAGGAGACCTCCCGGCTTCCGCCTCAGGAGGGGAGAATAGCTATTGTCAGGATCACTTGCTCCACCGATCTGAGCCCTTTTTGTAGCGCTGCCAGAGCGCGTCACCAGCCCAACCCAACCCAAAATGGCGGCCGAAACCGGAGACCCTGCCCTCGGTGTCTACACTCAGCCGAGGGCCGGTCCGGAGGTGAAGGGAGGGGGGAGAAGGAACACAAAGCGCCAGGAAGCGCAGGGGAGTCTCTACACACTTCTAAAATCAAGTGTGCAAAAACGCCATCAAATATGCAAAGTACGATTGCCATTATAGATCAAGAATGCACCTAAATTTGGAACCAATTCTGATGAAACTGTTTTGTCTTTCATTGAAGACTGTTACCTGTGCCATTTGGAAAAAACAGCTTAAGACAACAGGTTTTACGGTTTCAAAGTCATCAATGTGGAAAATATTGTCGACGAAAATACACGTCAAAGGGAACATTTTATAAAAAATGTTGGTTTGGATTCCCACGTCCAGTTATATAGAAAAAAAGAGTCAATAGTTTCATGTCAGCAGTAAGGCATACTATAAGACGAAAATACCTGAAGAATACTTACAACATAAAAAGAACCGAAGATTCAAAGTATATTAATGACTACAATCCAGTGATTTTGACAATGTGGAGTGCAAACATGGATATCCAGTATGTTGCAGAAGATTTGATTGCTGTTGCTTGTTATGTTACGTTATATGTAACCAAATCTGAAAAGACGGAGTTGAAAGAAATGTGGGAAGAAATTTCACAAAAGACGACTCATAGTAACAAATTGTACAGCTTTCGTTTGAAGAGGCTTTCCCATCGAGAGACTGGTTCCTACGAATGTTTGGATCGGTTGACCTCTTCAAGTTTATATTCAAAGTCAAGAGGAATCATTTGGGTAAGTCTAGGTCTTGCTGCAACACGTAGTAGAGTATTGAAATCTTTACAAGAAATTGAATACTTTGCATTGAATGAACCAGAAAGTACAGATATTGTTAAAACTAATATGTTGGATACTTACTATCCCAAAAGGAGTCCACATCTGGAAAACATATGCCTATATAAAGTACTGCAACATTACAGTTTTAAAAGAAATGTTGCAGAAGATATAAATTAAGAAAAATATGCAGTAATTGGATGTGATGGATGTCTGGTAAAAAAACATGCCAAAAGAAATCTTATAAACCACAGGAAACTCAGTTGTGAAACTCCAGATAAAAGGGATTTTTTCTATTTAGCACTTCCGCAACTCTTCAAGCCTTGGAGTAGTGAAATGGAATTAGTTGGAGATTTTGACTGCTATGAAGATTCTTTTAATGGATGTAAAGATTAAGCATGGGCGAATTGTGCAAATTCGCGATCCGCGAATTTGCGGATTTGCGAATTCGCGATCCGCAAAATTCGCGAATTTGTGCGAATTTGAGGTCTTTTGGTTTTTTGCGTGTTCGCGGGGTTTTTTGCGTGTTCGCGGGGCTTTTTGCGTCTTCGCGAGCCGCTTGCATAGCGAAGTTACCCATGCAGTCGTTTATGGGAGAGGGAGAGAGAGATAGATAGATAGATAGATAGATAGAAAGAGAGAGAAAGAGAGGGAAAGAGAGAGGGAGAGAGAGAACGAGAGAAAGAAAGAGAGGCCGGATCTCTGAAGGGCCAGATTCCTGAGTTGCCCCTACAGAACATACAGCTTTTTATTTTTAGCAAAATGCATATGAAAATTGTGCTGTAAAGGTCTCTTTTAGTTTAACCCCTCCTGACAACTCAAAATGGGTGTATTTGCCACCCTCTCCCTTCTTCCTGTTTTTTATATCTGTAAGTGCTTGCTGATGAGGTTTAATTCCTTGGACAGGAGCCTCGTTGCCTACTTGTAACTATTCTCTGACCCTGCTTCAAGGGTCAGAGCAGGGTCAGAGAATAGTTGCAAGTAGGCAACGAGGCGCCAGGAAGCAATTAGCAGCAGGTGTCCAAGTTGAAGTTAATTTGTTTGTAACCCTTTTGTAAAAGGTTACAAAGAAATTAGGTTCAACTTTTGCAGCTGCTGCTGTAACCTTTGCTTGGCTGAAAATTCGTCCCCGCTGATTCGCGGATTTTACCGCGATTTCGCGAGATTCGCGGATCGCGAAATCGCGGAAAATCCGCAAATTCGCCCGCGAAACGGATTTTACGCCCACCCTTAGTAAAGATAGCATTCAATGCACAATTTTTTGAACTTATCTAAAAATGTTAAATGAAGAGGTTGAACATGAAATTACTTTTGCCACAGAAATAGCTAGAGACAGAACTCAAGATATTCAAAGTTCTGCTCCACTAGGTCAAGATCCACTAGGACAACCAATTCTTGAAAATGAAGCAGCAATAGCCATGAATAAGGTAGAAACGGCAAGCACAACAGGATATTATTGAGTTGGGAAACTTAGAAGAAAAACTAAATATTGAACAAAAATAAATATATCAGCAAGTGACACAACAGATACCGCATGGTTTACTGCATGAAAAAAAGAATGCCAATGCACATTATTTAAACCTATTCAAATGTTTTTAATTCAGTTTACAGAAAAACTACGGTAAAATAGTTCCACTGAGCTTTGTATCTTCTTTAGTAAAAAAGGTAAGATGAAATAATGTAATAAGCATGATAATATGAACTAATGTTTACAGACTCTTTTACTGTACTCATCCATTTTTTCAAATACTACCCATGCACTCATCTATACAGTTAGGCACTATTCCCACACTCTTCCAATCACCCAGGCACTATTCATGCACTTCTCCAATCACCTAGCCAGTACCCATACACTTATAATATCACCCATTCACTAGCTATGTACTTCTCCAATCACCCAGGCACTACCCGTACACTCATGCAATCAGCTAGACATTACTGTACGCTCTTGCAATCCCCCAGGTATTACCTGTACACTTCACCAAGACCCTAAACATTACCCCTGCACTCATGCAATCACCCAGGCACTACCCATGCACTCTTTCAATTACCCAGGCAGTATCTATGCACTCCTCTAATCACTCAGCCAGTACCATGCACTTATAAAATCACCAAGACACTACCTATGCACTACTCCAATCATCCAGGTACTACCACTACACTCATTCAACCACCTGGAGATTACCCCAGCACTCATGCAATCACACAGACATTACTCGTGCACTCATGCAATCAGCAAGACATTACCCCTACACTCATGCAATTACCCAGGCATTACCTATACATTCCTCTAATCCTGAGACATTACCCTTGTACTCATGCAATCACTCAGACATTACCCCCGCCCTCATGCAATCACCCAGACATTACTCATGCACTCCTCCAACACGCACACATTATCCCTGCACTCATGCAATTACCCAGGCATTACCCAAGCACTCCTCCAATCACCCAGGCACTACCCTTGCACTCTTCCAATACCCAGGCACTACCCCTACGCTCATGCAATCAGCTAGACATTACCCCTGCACTCAGGCAATTACCCAGGCATTACCTATGCACTCATAAATCCCCCAGACATTACCCCTGTAATCATGGAATCACCAATGCATTAGCTATACACTGCTCCAATCACCCAGTCACTACCCTTGCACTCCTCCAATCACCCAGGCACTACTTATACACTCCTGCAATCACCCTGGAATTACCACTTCACTCATGCAATCACCCAGATATTACTCTTACACTCATGCAATCACCCAGGCACTAGCTATTCACTCATAGAATAACCCAGGCACTACTCTTGTACTGTTGCAATCATCCAGGTACTATCCATACACTCCTCCAATCATCCAGCCAGTACCCATGCACTTATAAAATCACCCAGGCACCACTTATGCACTCTACCAATCACCCAGGCATTACTCATGCACTCCTCTAATTACCCACACATTACCCCTGCACTCATGCAGTCACTTAGGAATTACCCATGCACTGCTCCAATGACCCAGATGCTACCCCTGTACTCATGCAATCACCTAGGTATTACCCATGCAGTCCTTCAATCACTCAGGAAGTACCCATGCACTTATATTAAATCATCCAGGCACTGCCTATGCACTCATGCAATCACACAGGCACTACTGATGCACTCCTTGATGCACATAGGCATTACCCTTGCACTCCTCCAATCAGCCATGCACTATCCATGCACTCCTTCAATCACCCAGTCACTACCCTTGCACTCATCCAATCACCCAGCCACTATGCATGCATTCTTTCAATCACCCAGGCACTACTCTTGCACTCCTCCAATCGCCCAAGCACTATTCCTGCACTCCTCCAATCACCCAGGCACTACTTATGTCCTTCAGCAATCACCCAGGAACTACCACTACACTCATACAACCATCCAGACATTACTCTTCCACTCATGCAATCACCTAGACATTACGCATGCACTCCTTCAGTCACTCAGGTAGTACACATGCACTTATAAAATCAGCCAGCCACTACTTATGCACTCCTCCAATCACCTCATGCAACCACCCAGACATTATCCCTGTACTCATGCAATCATCCAAACATTACTCTTGCACTCATGCAATCACCTAAACATTACCCATGCACTTCTTCAATCACTCGGGCACCACCATACACTTATAAAATCACCAAGACACTACCTATGCACTCCTCCAATTACCCAGGCTCTACTTCTGCACTCATGCAATCACCCCGGTATTACCTATGGATCACCGGCGTAGCTAGGGGGGGGCGAGGGGGGGCGGTCCGCCCCAGGCGGCACCATTTTTGAGGCGGCAGCGGCAGCCTTTATAATTTGAGAAATGGGAACGTTGACGATTTCAGTGTAATTCCAATTTTCAAATAAAATACATTATTCAGGCGGCCGCGGCCGCAACCCAGAGTCTGTCTGTGACAGAGTCAAGTCGTGGCAGTGCAAAATAATGTAAAGCTGCGCCCGCGCGCTCCAGCCTACACGCCCCTCGTGACTGTCTACTAGTGTCATCACCTGCTTCGTAACTGCACTCAGACTGCTGCATGCACAGTGCACTAACACGGCGCGGGACTTACTTTTGGCAATAACATTTCCGCGTTTGCACTGTGCCTGCCTGCTGCGCTGCAGATAGTTTTAAAACTGTCACTAAGGACTCAATGCAGGCTGCAGTAGTGCAGTGTGGCATACGGGCCTAGCTAAATCCCGCCGCCGTGTCAGTGACGTCCTTCCTGCCTACTAGGCTGCCTCGTCCTCCTCCGACCATTGTTGCTCCCCGCCCAGCCTCGCTCAGAGAAGTCCAATGACGGCCCTGTGGTGTGACGGTTTCGGGCTTTACTTAATTCTGGCCTGGGGCACCAGCGGTCATTGGGCAGTGCTTTATTATTTCAGGCATATATTTACAACAAGGGGTGGTGAGGGACAGAGTCTCTGAATTAAGCAGAAAGCTCTCACCCAGTCAAGAGATCAGGGCTAGATCCAACACCGTTTTTTAGCTCACTGCACCATCCCAGTTTCAGAACCTGGCTGTATGCAAATTAGTCTGTTCCTGTCCCAGTGCATGATGGGAACAGGGCAAACCAAACTACAAAAGCCAATTCTTACACTGGGAAGGAAACAAGCTCCCGGGGACCGGTTTCTGGCATACAGCCGTCTTCGGCCCGGTTTGCTTGAATCCTGATGGTGCAATGAGCAAGGGTCTCACATCTGAGAATACCCTTCCACGCTTAGGGTGGACAAAAATATTTACAACAAGGGGTGGTGAGGGACAGAGTCTCTGAATTAAGCAGAAAGCTCTCACCCAGTCAAGAGATCAGGGCTAGATCCAACACCGTTTTTTAGCTCACTGCACCATCCCAGTTTCAGAACCTGGCTGTATGCAAATTAGTCTGTTCCTGTCCCAGTGCATGATGGGAACAGGGCAAACCAAACTACAAAAGCCAATTCTTACACTGGGAAGGAAACAAGCTCCCGGGGACCGGTTTCTGGCATGACAGCCGTCTTCGGCCCGGTTTGCTTGAATCCTGATGGTGCAATGAGCAAGGGTCTCACATCTGAGAATACCCTTCCACGCTTAGGGTGGACAAAAATATTTACAACAAGGGGTGGTGAGGGACAGAGTCTCTGAATTAAGCAGAAAGCTCTCACCCAGTCAAGAGATCAGGGCTAGATCCAACACCGTTTTTTAGCTCACTGCACCATCCCAGTTTCAGAACCTGGCTGTATGCAAATTAGTCTGTTCCTGTCCCAGTGCATGATGGGAACAGGGCAAACCAAACTACAAAAGCCAATTCTTACACTGGGAAGGAAACAAGCTCCCGGGGACCGGTTTCTGGCATTACAGCCGTCTTCGGCCCGGTTTGCTTGAATCCTGATGGTGCAATGAGCAAGGGTCTCACATCTGAGAATACCCTTCCATGCTTAGGGTGGACAAAAATATTTACAACAAGGGGTGGTGAGGGACAGAGTCTCTGAATTAAGCAGAAAGCTCTCACCCAGTCAAGAGATCAGGGCTAGATCCAACACCGTTTTTTAGCTCACTGCACCATCCCAGTTTCAGAACCTGGCTGTATGCAAATTAGTCTGTTCCTGTCCCAGTGCATGATGGGAACAGGGCAAACCAAACTACAAAAGCCAATTCTTACACTGGGAAGGAAACAAGCTCCCGGGGACCGGTTTCTGGCATTACAGCCGTCTTCGGCCCGGTTTGCTTGAATCCTGATGGTGCAATGAGCAAGGGTCTCACATCTGAGAATACCCTTCCACGCTTAGGGTGGACAAAAATATTTACAACAAGGGGTGGTGAGGGACAGAGTCTCTGAATTAAGCAGAAAGCTCTCACCCAGTCAAGAGATCAGGGCTAGATCCAACACCGTTTTTTAGCTCACTGCACCATCCCAGTTTCAGAACCTGGCTGTATGCAAATTAGTCTGTTCCTGTCCCAGTGCATGATGGGAACAGGGCAAACCAAACTACAAAAGCCAATTCTTACACTGGGAAGGAAACAAGCTCCCGGGGACCGGTTTCTGGCATTACAGCCGTCTTCGGCCCGGTTTGCTTGAATCCTGATGGTGCAATGAGCAAGGGTCTCACATCTGAGAATACCCTTCCACGCTTAGGGTGGACAAAAATATTTACAACAAGGGGTGGTGAGGGACAGAGTCTCTGAATTAAGCAGAAAGCTCTCACCCAGTCAAGAGATCAGGGCTAGATCCAACACCGTTTTTTAGCTCACTGCACCATCCCAGTTTCAGAACCTGGCTGTATGCAAATTTGTCTGTTCCTGTCCCAGTGCATGATGGGAACAGGGCAAACCAAACTACAAAAGCCAATTCTTACACTGGGAAGGAAACAAGCTCCCGGGGACCGGTTTCTGGCATTACAGCCGTCTTCGGCCCGGTTTGCTTGAATCCTGATGGTGCAATGAGCAAGGGTCTCACATCTGAGAATACCCTTCCACGCTTAGGGTGGACAAAAATATTTACAACAAGGGGTGGTGAGGGACAGAGTCTCTGAATTAAGCAGAAAGCTCTCACCCAGTCAAGAGATCAGGGCTAGATCCAACACCGTTTTTTAGCTCACTGCACCATCCCAGTTTCAGAACCTGGCTGTATGCAAATTAGTCTGTTCCTGTCCCAGTGCATGATGGGAACAGGGCAAACCAAACTACAAAAGCCAATTCTTACACTGGGAAGGAAACAAGCTCCCGGGGACCGGTTTCTGGCATTACAGCCGTCTTCGGCCCGGTTTGCTTGAATCCTGATGGTGCAATGAGCAAGGGTCTCAGATCTGAGAATACCCTTCCACGCTTAGGGTGGACAAAAATATTTACAACAAGGGGTGGTGAGGGACAGAGTCTCTGAATTAAGCAGAAAGCTCTCACCCAGTCAAGAGATCAGGGCTAGATCCAACACCGTTTTTTAGCTCACTGCACCATCCCAGATTCAGAACCTGGCTGTATGCAAATTAGTCTGTTCCTGTCCCAGTGCATGATGGGAACAGGGCAAACCAAACTACAAAAGCCAATTCTTACACTGGGAAGGAAACAAGCTCCCGGTGTGGCAGGGTATACTCAGACATGAGTCCCTTTCTCACTGCTCCATCAGGATTCAAGCAAGCCGGGCCGAAGACGGCTGAAATGCCAGAAACCGGTCCCCGGTAGCTTGTCTCCTTTCTGGTAAAGAATTGGCTTGGTAGTTTAGTCTGCCCTGTTCCCATGATGCACTGGGCCAGGGACAGACTGATTTGCATATAGCCAGGTTCTGAGCTGGGATGGGGCAGTGAGATAAATAACGGTGATGGATCAAGCCCTGATCTTTGGACTGGGTAAGAGTGGTCTGCTCAATTCAGACACTCTGTTCATCACCACCCCGTTTTGTGAATCGATTTTGGCCACTATAGGTGTGGCAGGGTATACTCAGACATGAGTCCCTTTCTCACTGCTCCATCAGCATTCAAGCAAGCCGGGCCGAAGACGGCTGAAATGCCAGAAACCGGTCCCCGGTAGCTTGTCTCCTTTCTGGTAAAGAATTGGCTTGGTAGTTTAGTCTGCCCTGTTCCCATGATGCACTGGGCCAGGGACAGACTGATTTGCATATAACCAGGTTCTGAGCTGGGATGGGGCAGTGAGATAAATAACAATGATGGATCAAGCCCTGATCTTTGGACTGGGTAAGAGTGGTCTGCTCAATTCAGACACTCTGTTCATCACCACCCCCTTTTGTGAATCGATTTTGGCCACTATAGGTGTGGCAGGGTATACTCAGACATGAGTCCCTTTCTCACTGCTCCATCAGGATTCAAGCAAGCCGGGCCGAAGACGGCTGAAATGCCAGAAACCGGTCCCCGGTAGCTTGTCTCCTTTCTGGTAAAGAATTGGCTTGGTAGTTTAGTCTGCCCTGTTCCCATGATGCACTGGGCCAGGGACAGACTGATTTGCATATAGCCAGGTTCTGAGCTGGGATGGGGCAGTGAGATAAATAACGGTGATGGATCAAGCCCTGATCTTTGGACTGGGTAAGAGTGGTCTGCTCAATTCAGACACTCTGTTCATCACCACCCCCTTTTGTGAATCGATTTTGGCCACTATAGGTGTGGCAGGGTATACTCAGACATGAGTCCCTTTCTCACTGCTCCATCAGGATTCAAGCAAGCCGGGCCGAAGACGGCTGAAATGCCAGAAACCGGTCCCCGGTAGCTTGTCTCCTTTCTGGTAAAGAATTGGCTTGGTAGTTTAGTCTGCCCTGTTCCCATGATGCGCTGGGCCAGGGACAGACTGATTTGCATATAGCCAGGTTCTGAGCTGGGATGGGGCAGTGAGATAAATAACGGTGATGGATCAAGCCCTGATCTTTGGACTGGGTAAGAGTGGTCTGCTCAATTCAGACACTCTGTTCATCACCACCCCCTTTTGTGAATCGATTTTGGCCACTATAGGTGTGGCAGGGTATACTCAGACATGAGTCCCTTTCTCACTGCTCCATCAGGATTCAAGCAAGCCGGGCCGAAGACGGCTGAAATGCCAGAAACCGGTCCCCGGTAGCTTGTCTCCTTTCTGGTAAAGAATTGGCTTGGTAGTTTAGTCTGCCCTGTTCCCATGATGCACTGGGCCAGGGACAGACTGATTTGCATATAGCCAGGTTCTGAGCTGGGATGGGGCAGTGAGATAAATAACGGTGATGGATCAAGCCCTGATCTTTGGACTGGGTAAGAGTGGTCTGCTCAATTCAGACACTCTGTTCATCACCACCCCCTTTTGTGAATCGATTTTGGCCACTATAGGTGTGGCAGGGTATACTCAGACATGAGTCCCTTTCTCACTGCTCCATCAGGATTCAAGCAAGCCGGGCCGAAGACGGCTGAAATGCCAGAAACCGGTCCCCGGTAGCTTGTCTCCTTTCTGGTAAAGAATTGGCTTGGTAGTTTAGTCTGCCCTGTTCCCATGATGCACTGGGCCAGGGACAGACTGATTTGCATATAGCCAGGTTCTGAGCTGGGATGGGGCAGTGAGATAAATAACGGTGATGGATCAAGCCCTGATCTTTGGACTGGGTAAGAGTGGTCTGCTCAATTCAGACACTCTGTTCATCACCACCCCCTTTTGTGAATCGATTTTGGCCACTATAGGTGTGGCAGGGTATACTCAGACATGGGTCCCTTTCTCACTGCTCCATCAGGATTCAAGCAAGCCGGGCCGAAGACGGCTGAAATGCCAGAAACCGGTCCCCGGTAGCTTGTCTCCTTTCTGGTAAAGAATTGGCTTGGTAGTTTAGTCTGCCCTGTTCCCATGATGCACTGGGCCAGGGACAGACTGATTTGCATATAGACAGGTTCTGAGCTGGGATGGGGCAGTGAGATAAATAACGGTGATGGATCAAGCCCTGATCTTTGGACTGGGTAAGAGTGGTCTGCTCAATTCAGACACTCTGTTCATCACCACCCCCTTTTGTGAATCGATTTTGGCCACTATAGGTGTGGCAGGGTATACTCAGACATGAGTCCCTTTCTCACTGCTCCATCAGGATTCAAGCAAGCCGGGCCGAAGACGGCTGAAATGCCAGAAACCGGTCCCCGGTAGCTTGTCTCCTTTCTGGTAAAGAATTGGCTTGGTAGTTTAGTCTGCCCTGTTACCATGATGCACTGGGCCAGGGACAGACTGATTTGCATATAGCCAGGTTCTGAGCTGGGATGGGGCAGTGAGATAAATAACGGTGATGGATCAAGCCCTGATCTTTGGACTGGGTAAGAGTGGTCTGCTCAATTCAGACACTCTGTTCATCACCACCCCCTTTTGTGAATCGATTTTGGCCACTATAGGTGTGGCAGGGTATACTCAGACATGAGTCCCTTTCTCACTGCTCCATCAGGATTCAAGCAAGCCGGGCCGAAGACGGCTGAAATGCCAGAAACCGGTCCCCGGTAGCTTGTCTCCTTTCTGGTAAAGAATTGGCTTGGTAGTTTAGTCTGCCCTGTTCCCATAATGCACTGGGCCAGGGACAGACTGATTTGCATATAGCCAGGTTCTGAGCTGGGATGGGGCAGTGAGATAAATAACGGTGATGGATCAAGCCCTGATCTTTGGACTGGGTAAGAGTGGTCTGCTCAATTCAGACACTCTGTTCATCACCACCCCCTTTTGTGAATCGATTTTGGCCACTATAGGTGTGGCAGGGTATACTCAGACATGAGTCCCTTTCTCACTGCTCCATCAGGATTCAAGCAAGCCGGGCCGAAGACGGCTGAAATGCCAGAAACCGGTCCCCGGTAGCTTGTCTCCTTTCTGGTAAAGAATTGGCTTGGTAGTTTAGTCTGCCCTGTTCCCATGATGCACTGGGCCAGGGACAGACTGATTTGCATATAGCCAGGTTCTGAGCTGGGATGGGGCAGTGAGATAAATAACGGTGATGGATCAAGCCCTGATCTTTGGACTGGGTAAGAGTGGTCTGCTCAATTCAGACACTCTGTTCATCACCACCCCCTTTTGTGAATTTATTATTTCAGGCGGCAGAGGCACCTTTCAGAGATAGAGACAGTGACACTACTAATTCAAGAGGTGAGTGAGAGCTCATTTTCGTCTATTCGGCAAGCTCATTATTGTTGTTCCCATCATGAAAATCATCATCGCCCTTCCGGCCCGAGGCTGGCTGCCATTATCGGTGTGCGCAGGGGTCAGAGGAGGAGTGGGTGGGGGATTGTAGTTTCTCCTCGATTTTGGGCGGCGTTCACCTAGACAAGAGTAGAATACATTTTATTTCTGCAGCACGTTTCCCCCGCACTCTGGTTCGTCACAGCCATTCAAAACAAACAGTGCCCCATCAACTTTAAAAACAAAAGGTCAGGTAAATCCAGCGTTTCTGGGTTGGTTTATTTGTTATTGCTTGTGGTTTGGTTTGATTCCTTGTGCGCAGGGTTTGCCTGCGCTCCCAACATAAAAAAATCTGCTTTTTCTACCAATGAAATTTTGATTGGTATTTGTTGTGCTGCCAGACTTCGCTGATCTTGCTCCATCACACTTTCCATTGCGGAGCTGAGATCCAATGTAGATGCCCCATTTGTTCATGCTACCCCTCTTGTTAGATTTGTTTTTGATCTCTGAGGTACGCCATATTTGGAGGCCTTAATAGAATTAAATTTCCTTGCAAATGTAAAGATGCGGCCACACTCATAGTCCATCCAGTCCCTATGAAATTTAAATGCCTTCCTTTCATGTATGATGTCTTCCTCTTTTTTCAACCTTTTAATCATTTCCTCTTCAAGTTCCGTAGTTCATCAGCTTGCCCCATTTCAGCTAATTCAGAGTTCATGATATCAATATCTTCCTGTAGTTTCAAGCGATCCTTCTCCACATATTTGACTAAAATAGTAACTAGTTTTCTGGACAAGTCCATATTGGTTTCAGCCCACACTCTCATAGAGACAAGAGTACATAAATCCCTGCCTTCAGTGAGAACACCAATTTCATAAGAAATGTGTTAACATTTCTGCATTAGTGTAATTTAAAGTGAACCTACAAGCACACAGTACCAGTCCCAATTGAGAAAACATGTCCTGAAAATAATTTGTCCCTCCTTGGCTTTTATAGACCTGGCATTACTGTCAACGCCTATCCAGGATATTTTGAAAATTTGTGTGGACAGTTATGATACGAGGAAACAAATCTAGGGACTAGATCGACTAAGCATTGCAAAGGTCACAAACAGAGCACGTATATGAGGAGCGTACGACAGATGTGCTACTGCTGCCTGTGTTGGTATTTTCTTCAGGGAATTATAGGAGTCGTTTGACGGGGTGACTTAACTGGGGCTGGGCAAGTACTGTCAGGTGCTGCTGAAAACGGTACCTGCACTTAGTGCACTACTTTTAGAAAGGGAGACTGCCGGGACTTCTTAGCGGAGGGTCAGTATATTAACCGAGACTAGTAGCAGTACTCATTAGTAAACAGGTGTCCAAGGATAATGAGGTCCGCGTTATTATTCAGGGTCGGGGTTAACTGCAAACAGATTCGTTGACTTGTCCGGGAGCATACATTTAAACAAGATGGGTCATGTTAAACTTTTCCCATTGAGCACGAGCCAAATCATTATTGAGATAAACTCTAAAATGCATGGGAATTTTTTATTATTCATTTACACTCCCCCTAGCCTTTTGCATAGTCTTCTTGCTTCTACAAAGGCTGTGCTCCTGTAATGGAAAAAACATTTTACTTTCCTTCAGTAACATGACATTCCGGTAGATTCCTTACCTAAGAAATAACCCTCCCTCCCTGTGTCAGACTGGCCTGGAGTACCTTTTCCCATCAGTTCAGCACTATAAGGTGGCTCCATGTGGCTGCAACTGTGACTCCGTCCATTCGCTGGCCAAGATGACATTGATGTACATTAGGCACCAGCCTCCATGCTCATGTTAGTTCCTGATACTTATTTTGCATCCTAGCCAGCAGTGTGGAATCGAACCTAGAAGTCATGGAAGCAGCCTTGTGTTATAGTGAAGTGTGCACGAATCCTCTCTGAGGGTCTTTCTTGCGCATCGTGTAGCAATTGTTGAAGCATGGGATGATCGTATTACCTTCGTTACTTAATTTCCACAGATCAAATTGGATTAGTGATATAATCTTTATAATTCAGTGAATGATTTATTGGTTAAAGAATTAACAAGTATACACTGTTTACAGTCCTATTCAGATTTCCTTACATTCTGCCTGCTGTACTTGCATTGGTTGCATGATAAGTTAAATAAATATTTGTGATGTGGATGACTTTCAATAAGCTTGTCTTTCTTGGCTCTAACATAGCTCACAAAGAGCTGGTCATTCACTCAATCTGGTTGATGTAGTATCAGCATGAGGCCCACATACAGGGTTCAGTCAATGCAGCCGCTCCTCCTGCCTGGTGGATGAGAAGAATAGAGCAAATATAGAGGGTGATAGTCTGTACCACTGACGCCACCTTGGGCAAAAAAGCATAGGGCCAACTTGTTTTGGTAGAGAACTGTGAAAGGGAGACGAACCAAGTGGTCCAAAAGTACTCCAGCTGAAGTTATTGTTACTAACAACACTGTCTATAAGAGGTCGAAGTGGACCCCTGGACATTTGCTTGAATGGGGATACAATCAAAAAAGTCACTGTCTTAAGTGAAAACTTAATGGCCCTTGGCATCCAATAGTTTTGACTCTCTAGGGGAGGTATTCAGTCTCAGTTTTGAGGACAAAGGCTGAACCACAGGCAACAATTCTGACGCACCTGGGTCTGGCCAATAGCATCTGACAATTTGTCTGTGGACCCCTGGGCCTGAGATGGTCTTCTCCTAGGCAGCCAAAACAAGTTTCAGCAATTTTCAGTAGTGTCGGAGCACGGGCTCAGCAGCTGAAAAGGCAGGTTGCAAGATCTCACTCAAAATGTAAGACTTGGCTTCACAGAAGACTAAGTTTTCTCTAAATTCTTGCAGCTTTGCACACTACTAACCAAGGACACTTTTTCTGTGAGAGGGCTAAAACGTTCTGGGTTGTCCCCTTCTGTTAAAGTAACTGGACCCACTACCAGTTTGAAAGTCAAGATATTAGCCAGTTGTTGGAGTAAGAAGAATTGTTAGTATCTGAATTATCATCCCATGTACAGTCATAATCTCAAATGAACATATTTATTGCACTGGAAATGGATCTAAATAACTCCTCCATCCTGGTACATTTTTGTGCTCTTAGAAGAGACTGTAGTCATTTAATGTCAGCTGTAGGTGATGGATCCCTGAACAGTGTCATGTATGTGCATGTTTGCATTGTGCTGAGGTGTAATTGTTCACACAGCTCTCTGATGGATGTCACATGTGTTTTTTCTAAGTCCCCAGATAGATCATGCAGTCTATGTGTTCTCTTTGTACTGCCAGTCACCGGTGTATTCAACTGTGTAGCCTTTGACCGTGTCATGTATGTGCATGTAACTTGCATGATCGAGGTAAACTATTAGCACCAAAACTATCAAGTGCTCGCCGTCCTTTTTCCCCAGCACCCCCCCCACTCCCCCCAAGGGGCGGCAATCTGAGGGATAGCCCCGGGCGCCACAAGCTCTAGCTACGCCCCTGCTATGGATTCCTCCAATCGCCAAGGCACTACCACTACACTCATGCAATCAGCTAGACATTACCCCTACACTCATGCACTCACCAAAGCATTAGTTATGCACTGCTCTAATCACCCATGCACTACCCTTGCACCCCTTCAATCACCCAGGCAGTATCTATGTACTCCTTCAATCTCTCAGTCAGTACCCATGCACTTATAAAGTCACCCAGGCATTACCTATGCACTCACCACGCTCATGCAATTACCCAGGCTCTACCTGTGTACTCATGCACTAACCCAAGCACTACCCTTACACTCATGCAATCATCCAAGCACTAGCTATGCACTCATAGAATAACCCAGGCACTACTCTTGCACTGCTGCAATCACCCAGACACTATCCATGCACTCCTCCATCATCCATGCACGTATAAAATCACCCAGGCACTATTTATGCACTCTTATAATCACCCAGGCACTACCACTACAGTCATGCTACCACCCAGCCATTACTCCTGCACTCATGCAATCAGCCAGACATTACTCATGCACTCCTCCAATTACCCATACATTACCCCTGCACTCATGCAATCACTTAGGCATTACCCATGCACTCCTCTAATGACCCAGACATTACCCCTGCACTCATACAGTCATCAGGTATTACCCATGCAGTCCTTCAATCACTCGGGCAGTACCCTTGCACACATAAAATCACCCAGGCACTAACCCTGCACTTATATAATCAACCAGGCACTACCCCAGCACTTATATAATCAAGCACTGCTCCAATCATACAGGCATTACCGTTGTAATAATGCAATCACTCTGGCACTACCTAAGCATAAGCAGTTATGCAATAACCAGGCAGTACCTTTACATTCCTCCAATCACCCATGCACTATCCATGCAGTGCTCCAATCACCCAGGCAGTATATATACACTTATAAAATCCACCAGGCATTACTTATGCACTCTTCAAATCACCCAGACATAACTGATGCACTCCCCCATGCACCTAGGCATTACCCATACACTAATTCAATCACTCAGGCAGTACCCATGCACTTTTAAAATCACCCAGACACTATTTGTGCATTCCTCTAATCACCCAGGCATTACCTATGCATTCCTCTAATCACCCAGTCAGTACATATACACTTATAACATCATGCAGGCCCTACCTATGCACTCATGCAATCACCCAGGCGGTACCCCTACACTCATGCAATCACCCATGCACTACCTATGTACTCATACAATAACCCAAGCACTACTCTTGCCCTCCTCCAATCACCCAATCACTATCTATGCACTCCTCCTACCACCTAGACTTTACCTTTGCACTCATCCTATCACCCATGCATTAGCAATGCACTCCTCCAATCACCTAGACACTATCCTTGCACTTCTTCAATCGCACAGGTAGTATCCATGCAGTCCTCCAATCTTTCAGGGAGTACCCATGCACTTATAAAATCATCCAGGCACTACCTATTCACTCATGCAATCACACAGGCACTACTGATGCACTCCTCAATGCACCTAGGCATTACACATGCACTCCTCCAATCAGCCATGCACTATCTATGCACTCCTTCAATCATCGAGGCACTACCCTGGCACTCATCAAATCACCCAGGCACTATCCATACATTCCTTCAATCACTCAAGCACTACTCTTGCACTCCTCCAATCATCCAAACACTATCCATGCACTCCTCCCATCACCCAGGCACTACCCTTGCACTCCTCCAATCACTCATCACCCATGCACTCCTCAGTCACCAAAACATTACCCATGCACTCATTTAATCACTCAGGCACTATCTATGAACTCCTCTAATCCCGCAGGCACTACCCCTGCACTCATGCAATCATCCAGCCACTACCCATGCACTCGAACAATCACCCAGGCATTACCCATTTACTCACGCAATCACTCCGGTAGTACACATGTACTTCTCCAATCACCCAGGCACTACACATGCACTCATGCAATCACATATGCACTACCCATACACTACTCCATATATTACATTTGTCACAATTCATACAATATTTACAAATTTGTCTATTTTTAACCTAATAGGTGGTTCTAAAAGAACAATTTTTTTCTTCTTTTTTTCTTTTATAATTTTTTTGTGTTTTTCCAACTTTGTTTGTATTTATTTGGTGTTTTTTTAAAAAAAAGAAAAAAATAACAGAACCAACAATGAAAACTTTGAAAACATTATGCAATTACAAAGTCATTGCAAATGTTTTCATTTTTTTTTTAGCAATGATGGTTTTTAATAGCAACCACAATGGCATCCACTGATTGTTCACTGTAACATAATTTATTTTTGCATTTGACACAATGCTGCGCCACTCTAGCAAATTTAGGAATTATGTTCGGTCTTGAGCATCGAAGAGGTGCCGCATGAATATTTTTTTTCACATTCTCATGACAGGACCTTCTTACAAACTGTAAGTAACCTTTCATGCATTTACTTTCTTCTCTCCAGGTGGAATTGAGAAGAAAGCCCAAACTATACTGTTGTATCTCACTTTCACTGCTTCTTCCAACTCTTCTTCATCTTCAGGCGGAAGCGTTTGTGCTGGATTGGAAGCAGACATTTTTTGATGAAGAAAAAAAACACCCGAAAAATCCAAAGAGGACGAGAAAAACACAAGAGCTGTGTCTCTATAGATGCAGTTAAAAGAATGAAAACATTGGGTGGGGTTCTGCAAATTCTAGAATCAAAAGCTTCTTAACCATTGAAATACTTTCTTTTGAAGTCACATAGGATTCACGCACCGGGCGTGCAAGCAGTGCGCACCCGACAGGCAACCTACGTGCACCCGACGCGATTTCCAAAAACAATTTTTAATAATAATATATCATTATTGCAGTTACAGATATATTATATTTACAATTATGTTAAATAATCTCTTGGTATAAGATACATAATAAAGTTATATACATATACATTTAAAACAAAAAAAATTGCAGTGGATTTGCGCACCTGGCGCAACACCCGGAAATACATATGTGACGTTGCGCGGGGCTGAGTACCGCGCACCCTTTGCATACCGAACGCACATCGTACACGACTTAACCAATATGGCGGCAAAATTCTTGGATTTGCGCACCCACCGTGACTGGTACACAATCGGTACCCAAATCCACTTTGGAAAAAAATGTAAATTAATCTTTTAGATAAGAGAAAGCATCACAACATTTTTATAAAAGTTTAAAAATTTAGAAAGAGCATTTTTTGGATATTACAATTAGAAATTAGCATTTAAAAAACATTTGAAATTCACTGAAAAAAACCATAGGTTTCAGGGATGTTATAGTTAGTAATTAACATTTAAAAAACCTTTGAAATTCAATGAAAAGAACATAGGTTTCAGGGACATTTTAGTTAGCAATTTTCATTTAAAAAAACCTTTGAGGGGGTGTAGCCAAGATGGCGGCATGGTAGGATGCAGGATTGTGTCCCTCTAGCACCGCCAAATTAAAGCATTGTAATATTGCCTTTCCCCGGTACCTTCTGACTGCATACCGGGACCAGATGACTCTGGTGAGCTGAGTAGGACCAGCGGGGTGAGTTTCCTGCCCGGAGACTTCGAGACACGCGGCAGAGGACTAAGCAGAGCTGCGAGTGAGCTGAGCAGCGGCCCGGTGGAGGGTAAGAGGTGGTTTGGCCTGGTTGGTGGCACTCTGCGGTCCTACAGATGAGGATGTCTAGTGCGGAGAGAGCGGTGGTTACCTGCAAGCTGGTCGGCGGTGATTGGAGGCGGGAAAGGAGCTATACTGCCGGTGGCGCAGAGATTGGCAGGCAAGCGTCATTTTGTGCTCCTTGCTACCAGCGGCCGGTGGCCGATAAGAGGTGGTGTGGCCTGGTTGGTGGTGCTCTGCGGTCCTACAGCTAGCGGATGTCTAGTGCGGAGAGAGCAGTGGTTACCTGCAAGCTGGTCGCCGGTGATTGGTGGCGAGAAAGGAGCTGTACTGCCGCTGATGCAGAGATTGGCAGGCAAGCGCCATTTTGTGCTCCTTGCTACCGCGGAGCTTCGGCGGGGCATACAGGCCCGACTGGCGCGCAGGTTTGACTGCTGTAGTGGGAAGTCTGGCAGCCGAGCAGTGCGGAGAGCTTAGAGGCCGCCCAGGAGCTGACTAGCACGGAGCGGCAGATTGGTATCCCCTGCAGGTCGAGTTTTCTGCCCGGCGAGTGGGCAGCGCAGGCCTCCATTTTGGTGCAGAGCAAAGGCCTTGCAGACGGTGTGAGGGAGGAACAGCGGCCAGGCGCCAGGTGCTGGATGGAGTGGCCTGGTGACAGGACTCTGCGGTCCGTGGGCCGGCAGACCCAGGGCGCTGCAGGAGCGGAGATCACACATGAGCTGACTGGGTGACCGGCTGTAGCATCAGAGAGATCGGCACAGCAACTGCTGCCGGTGCATCACCCGGGAGAACAGAGCCGGCAGATCCGCCATTGGGGGTGCCCCGCCAACACAGTGCCCCTGCGGGCCCGACCGAGCCAAGCGCCCGCCGACTGTTGAGCCAAGACAGTGATGTGAGGGCAAAACACCTATTGGGGCTGAGAAGTGAGGAGGCCCACGGCACTTGCTGGCCCTGAAGCCCTACGGCAGCCCCACCAGCGCGTAAATGAAAGGCGAGCGCGCTGATTTTCTGAGAGATGGGAGAGACGATGGGCACTGCAGGTTCAGCAGACCCCCTAGCCTGTGCAGAACATGTAGGGCTGCCGCTGTGAGTCAAGTTAAGGTGGGCACCAGCAGCTGGATTAGTGCGACATGGCGGAAGCAACCAACAAGGGGAGAAGACTTTGAAGGAGCTGCTCATGAAGCAGCCAGGGTCGACCACTGCGCCTGGAGAAAACATTCCTGGAACGGCGGATAGCGAAGAGTCCCCTGCTACCAAGGCGTTCATGTTGGAACTCTTTACTGCCATCAAAGAGGACATACAGGAGCTTAAGGGCCAGCTCGCAGCAGACCTTAGGCAGGTACGTAGGGATGTGGACAAAATCGGAGAGTGGCCACACTTGAGGAGCACGATGTCAACCGGGAAGAGAACCTCCACCAGCTGCAGCAAGATATGTTACGCCTCCGGGAACAAAACCTTGATCTACAGGCACATGCTGAAGATTTAGAGAACTGCTCCCGAAAGGAACGACGTGCGGATCAGAGGCGTGCCATGGAAAGGGGAAGGAGACGACCTCAGGGCCAATTTCCAGCAGGTGCTGGGAGAGACGGAGGTGATGGACATACAAATGGATCGAG
The DNA here is from genome assembly GCF_964263255.1 of Lissotriton vulgaris. Taxonomy (NCBI): domain Eukaryota; kingdom Metazoa; phylum Chordata; class Amphibia; order Caudata; family Salamandridae; genus Lissotriton; species Lissotriton vulgaris. Next base: position 1,323,013,715 of record NC_141687.1, on the reverse strand, counting down.
TCCATAGAGTGGGCTTCCCTCGTGGCAACATGGTGCCACCGCCGGACATCCTCATGTGCGTACACACTTTCAACTGAAGGAGTGCATCATATGATAGGCGAGAGAGGCCCAGCCCGTACAGTTTCGGGGACACACACCGGCCATATTCCAGGACTTGGCAGCCTCCACGCTACTCAAGTGACGTGAATTCAAGGTGATGACCACACATCTATGTGAGCAAGGCATCCCTTACTCGTGGGGCCATCCCTTTCGCATTGTTTTCAAGCACCGAGGGAAGCTGCTTCAGATCCGCTCTCTAGCCGAGGCTATGCAATTGTCGCTATGGGACCACACAGGGGAGGAACAGAACGCGGCTAAACAGACTGTGGATGCTTTTCGCATGTTCTATAACACTCTATACCAGAGGTCTTCAAACTTTTGGGTGCCAAGACCCCCCCTGTCAACATTTTCAGTTGTAAGGACCCCCGCCTGACCAACATTTCTAAACCTGTAGACAGGGCTACTGGAATTATGAGGCAGGTGAGGATCAAATTACACAACAGGCTTGACTAAATTGTGTGGGAAGAAAATTTAAATAATGCTATGTGATGCAGCTTTATTTTGTGATAGTATTGCTTCATTACTTTGACATTTTTTGCACGCAGTACCACTGAGGAAAGATTTCATTCCATCAGTACCAGTTTATAATCAAAATACAGCAATTAATATCAGAAAGATGTCTAGTGAACTTTGTGATGGGCCTTTCACTCCACAGAAATACGTGCTGCCATATAAGAAGCTCACCTGACCCTGGCCGGGAGCAACATGGGTCCCTAAAAACCCTGGCGGTCTTGTGTAGAGTTAAGCAATTTACACATGCCGCTTTCTTCTCACCCCTCCCTTCCATCCCTCTCTCCTCTCCTCTCTCAATCCCGGATCCCTCTCTCACTTTGCAGACCATTTTCTTTCAGCCCTTTTTATAACTTCTGAACTCTCCCCATTCAACTTCTCAGGTCACGCTTAATCACCTCTTGCCATTCTGTCTTTTCACTGCCCTCATCTCTAACAGTCTCTCGCATTTATCTCATGGCCTCTCTGGCCCTGTCACCTTCCGTGCCCATCTGCACTTCTCATTCACCTCAAGTCTCTCCATTAAAATTGTTGTCTATTTGTATCCTACACCTCTCCACTCCCCCATTCATCTCTCACATCTCTCCTTTGTTCTTCCACACCTTCTTGAACCAATGTCCCTCTCCCCTCTTACCTCAGCACCAGTGCTTAATTTGAGCAGGTGGCTTCCGGTGCTCCTCACTGGCACCTAATTGTGCACACTGGCACTATGACCGTCTGCCACATAATGGCTCTGTCTGTGTAATTTAGAGATGAGCAGAACTGCTGTTTATTAATTCAATATACATTATAAATGATAAACTTCTGACATCCTACTGGTGAAGTCCCTGGCATATGTTTTGTTACAAGTCAATCACTGCTCAGCACCCACCGAGTACTCCCTCTCTTCCCCTATCGCTGCTGTCCCTCACCCATGTCACATCAAATTACTTTTTAGGTCACAGATCATCTCTCAGCTATCTTCTCCCACAGTTTAACAGTAGCCCTCCCATGTGCCCTCAACTTTTCCTCACACTCACCGCTTGTGTGTCCGCACTTCCCTTCAGCACTTCATATTTCTCCTCATCCCTGACCTCTTCAATCGAATTCTCTCACTCCCTTGCTGTCCTTTCTCATCCTCTCATCTCTCCTCACCAAGCACATGGGTTGGACCCCTATGCTTCTCTTGGCCTGTGCCACTCTGCTTATTGTTCCCTAATTCATGAAGGCACAAATTGCCTGTCTTGCTGTTTTGGTGCAGTCCGCACAGTTATGGAACGTGCACCCTCCTTTGCTTCGCTCCATCAAGAATCTATTATCCTTTATGAAGATATAAAAACCTGGCTCTATGCTCTACAGGTCACCCCATGTGACTGGTTCTCCTGTCCCTTCTGTGTGTTTCTCATTTGGCTTCAGGCAGCAAATGGCTATTAGCCCCAGGACACCTTTTGGTAACAGTAGCGCACTACAAATGTAAATAATAATTGTAATAGGCAGAAGCAGGGGAGCCACTAGACCCAAACTTCGCAGGGGGCCACCACTCCCAGGCAGGCTGGCCCTAGCACTGGTCACACATGGTGCAACAGTCTTTTTTGGTGCCCCCTCCCCAGTTTCCTCCTTCTCCAAAAATTCCCTCACTACCACTCACCAACAATGCACCTCATCTCTCTGTAGCACCTTTCTGATAAACATTTTTTTTTATAGCGCTACTCCAAGTTTACTCACACTATGGTCTGTGATCTGCATAGTACATGTTCAATGTAGCAGGCACATTAACCGTCTGCACTTTGTGGATGACAAGAGTGCCCATGTGAGTGCATGGTGAGCGATGCAACTGTGTGAGAGTAGGGAAAGATGAGTGACTGCAGGGTGAGTGAGGTGACCATATGAATTTGGGTGCAGATGTAAGTGCAGAGTGGGACGAATGAATGCATGGTTAATGATGGGCTTGTTTGAATGAGTTACAAATTGAGCAGTGAGGGAGGAGGTGAATGAGGTGTCACATGAGTTCAAGATGAGTGCAGATAAAAAGTGTGACTGCAGGGTGAGGTACAGGGTGAACAGCCCAATTGCATTGTGAGTGCAGAGTGATCACTATGAGTGCAGGGTGAAAGGGTGAATGATGTGAGTGCATGGTGAACAGTGTGAGTGCATTGTGATTGCTGTGAGTGCAGGGTGAGCGTGAAAGTGAAGTGTGAGAATGAGAAGTGAGTTCTCTGAATGCAGGGTGCATTCCCAGACACTTGAAGTAACTCAGCATATTATTGACGGCAGCTTAGGGTTTAAGATATACGTTAAACTATTGCTAATATGGCATTAATCAGGGATCGAGGGTGGAGGAAATAAATAATATGCTGATCCTGCAACATACTCCCAGTCCTATGGTTAGGGTTGCCTGCTCATTATTTTGATGTCCCAGATGGTACAAAAATAAATAGTCACCTACAGCTGTATATTTCAGCCCTCAACTGTGCGTACTTGGAACAGCAAATATAAATAGAAAGCACTTTTAATTGTGTTCTAAGGCTGCCGCAATGATCCATGACTGATAATTAAAGGGAACAAAGACATAAATGTCACATTACGAATTAATGCATGTGATTTTATTTACAATCATATTTAGTGTCAAGAGGAGGCCTATGCAGGCTCTTTAAACATCAAATGGCTGGTATTTTTCTTTTGGTAACCCTACTTTATATTTATTTTCATTAAATGCATTCTCACACTACTGCAGTAAATGTAAAATACAAATGTAAGGAATAGGCAGAGTGGGGACCCAGGTGGTACTGTAACTAGAAAAAAAAACTAAGCCTCAGTAACCAGTTTACCACAGGTATGTAATCATGCAAATGGTCTTTAAAGACCTGTGAGAAACTCAGGCGTGCCATGCTGTGCTGGAGATAAGACCGCACACACAGCCGAGCGGAGCACAAAGCAGCTCGAGCTGAGACACACTACAGGGGAGGAGGGGGGCTGAATCTCTTGTAGTCCTATCGGCCTGGGCAGAAGTGTGACCGGGAATGGCCGACCCCCCTTTCCATCACTGCACAGCCCCCTGAGGGTCACGCCCCTCACTTTGAAGACCCCTGCTCTATACACTGGCCAGGACCCACCGGCACGGGACCCAAATGTTTACCTGCAGACCTATGAGATCTCACCTCTCCCTAAGACCTTGGCAGAGGCGCTCGACTCCGCGATTCGAATAGAGGAGGTGGTCTCGACTATCTCTAGATTGAAATTGGCCAAATCACCAGGTTCCTCTGGGTTCTCGGCTTTGTTCTATAAGACATTTTGCAGGGAGCTGGCTCCCTTTTTAACCAAACTGTTTAACTCCTTTTTAGAGACGGGAGAGGTAACACCCTCCAGGTCAGAGACTGCGATCTCCGTCATCCTAAAATCCGGAAAAGATCCCCGGGAATGTGGATCCTATAGACTTATCTCCCTGATGCGAAAATTTTCTCAGGTATTTTAGCGACATAACTAAATCCTCTCAGTGCAGACCTAATAGACCCTGACCAATCTGGTTTTATCTTCCTAGGCGACAAGGTGGGGACAACACTAAATGGATTATCCGCCTTATTGACAGCATACAGCGATCGGGCAGGCAGGCATTCTTGTTGTCTATAGACGCCGAGAAGGCATTCGATAGGGTGGGGTGGACTTAACTATTCGAGGCACTGCGCTGCTACGGGTTCGGAGAGAATTTTGATAATTGGATCAGATGCATTTTTGTGCACCCACGGCATTTGTGAGGGTCAACGTAGCAGATCGGCATCCTTTCTGATCTCCTGTGGGACCCGTCAGGGGTGCCCCTGTCCCCGCTTTTATTTGCGCTCTATATGGAGCCTTAGGCTCAACGTATAAGAGAGGACAAACGCATAGTAGGCTTGAAGTTTGGGGCGGACGTCCATAAAAATAAGTCTCCATGCTGATGATGTGATCCTCTCTCTTATGCAGCCGCAGACATCCCTGCCCACTCTGCTTGCTGAACTCTCCACTTTTGGTAATGTGTCAAGGTTTAAGATTAACCTGGGTAAATCCAATATTCAGAATCTTGCTATCCCCCCAGAAGAGGTGGATATCCTACAGCAGCAATTCCGGTTCCAGTGGACACAAAGTGACAGTATACTTAGGTAGTAGATTAGTCCCGACCATTGTCCGAACGGTTACGCTCAATTACTTGATGTTACTGGAGCAGACGACTGAGGCGCTGGACGCCTGGTCGCAGTTGCGTCTAGCATGGTTTGGGAGGATTGCAGCGGTGAAAATGACAATCCTTCCGCACATTCTTTATGTTTTTCAAATGCTCCCTATGTCTACCCCACCTCGGGCGATAAAACAATTGCAGGCTCTCATTAATAAGTTTGTTTGGGAGGGGAAAAAGCTGCGTCCCTCACTCAACCAGATGACATGTCCGAAAGCCTAGGGCAGAGTGGGTCTACCCTTGATCGGAGGCTACTATCAAGCAGCATGCCTCAGATACCTGGTGGAATGGAACCCTGTTTTTCTTCGGGACAGGCATCTGCGCCATTTCAGCGGTGGCGGGAGGAGGGCTGTAAAAGAGTAGGGTCCCTCTTTGATACAGCAGGGCTGGTCCCATTTGAACATCTCAAGCAAGAGTATGGCCTCCTAGCGACTGATGAGTACCTCTATTGTCAAATGTATCACTGGATCACAGCGCCTTCCAATTACGCCCAATTGTCCAGGCCCCTTACCACGTTCGAAAAGTGGTTACTTCGCAAACACGATGACCGCCGTCTCATATCTGAAATGTACGCCATGCTTGCTGCTTGTCCCACTGAGCAGCACACAAGGGCACAGGTCCGCTGGGAAACAGAAATAGGCAGGCCACTATCTCCTGAGGAATGGGAACAATTCCTCTACAGAACACATCACACTGCGCACAACACAATTGGGGCAGAGTCTGCATTTAAGGTTTTTTCATATTGGTACTACACTCCTGTCCGAATCCACAATTGGGACAAAAGCAAAATGGACCTTTGCTGGATAGGCTGTGATATGTCTGGCACTTTGGCTCACTTGTTGTGGCACTGTCCAAAGCTGCAACGTTACTGGACGGTGGTCCTAGACAACATAGATGAAGCGTTTGATATCTCCTTGCCCCGCTCATCAGTATACACCCTGGTTGGCCTCTCTCACCCCAATGTCTTTTCATTAAAATCCCATTGTGGTAGGTAAATAGGATTAGCGCTGCTGGCAGCTAGACAGGTCATTTTAGCTCAATGGGGCACAACGTCTACACCTGATGTGCTGTCCTGGATCCATCGCCTGTGGTATCTCTTAGCTATGGAACGCATGTCTTTTGGCGTGGAGGGCAAAAGGAGGGAATATGCCAAACTGTGGGCGCCTTTCTTACAACTGTTAATAAAAGATATGAGAGAAGTTACCTGTCCTAAATATCTGCAAATCCTTAAATTGCTTCCACTGGAGAGGCTAGCTAAAGATCAGACACTGGCAACATGAGTATGATGCTTTCTCAAAACCTATGACTGTAGGCTCAGATCAGCATAGTGAGGCAATAACTGGTGCGGAGGAGGGTGGGGGAGGGATAGAAGGGGTTTGGGAGGGATTTTGCTTTGGTATTGTTTCCCCTTTGTCATATATTTCTTTGTTAATTTCCTCCATCCCCTCAAATTTGGAAGACGCAATTTAACTTACAGCAATCCAGCTTATTACGCAGCCGAGCCTCCGGGTTGTTGGCTTAAACGCTGTGTACTACTACCTTTGACTCGCTCTGCCGGCCAATGGATGTAGGCAGGAAGCTGTGTACATTTATTCTGCTCCCATCTAATAAAAATGATTGATTCCTAAAAAAAACTTTGAAATTCACTGAAAAAACCATAGGTTTCAGGGACGTTATAGTTCGAAATTAGCATTTAAAAACCTTTGAAATTCACTGAAAAAAACACAGGTTTTAGGGACATTATAATTGGACATTTCACATGCACGAAACCAGAGAAATTCAACCATTATAGTTAGTTGAGCTAACTAGAACTTGCGCCCCCGCAATGCACTGCTGATGACATAACATATTACATCACTGATGACATGGTCAGTGACATCACTGATGACATCGCTGAAGACATATCAAATGACATCATTGATGACCTTATCAATGTGATAATCTGATCCACCTCCTCACACCCTAATATAACCTTTGATACACCCACTCTAAATTACAGACTGCCAGTCTCAAAACCATAGACACACCAATACCAATAACTACATACCCACTCACTAATTCTTAGGTCTACACACACATCCACTCACTCACCCACACAGTCACTCATACATGCAGTCACTCATCAATACAGCCACTATCATATGCACTCATACACCTATACAGACAGTCACACACCTCCACTCACCTATAAAGTTACAATCACAGCTACTCAGTCATGCAAAGAATAAATCGCACTGTCATTTACTCACCTATACAGTTATACACACACCTCCTCACTTATTCATACAAGTACTAAGACATACTCTCTTATACAATCACTGACACAAGCACACACTCATCCATACAGTCACTCTCACAATCAATCACTCTCACATTCTGTCACTTATATACTCCAAAACTCACATCTGCTGCCTTATACATATCCAGTTACTCACACACATACCACTGAGACATCCATTCACTCACAGACACAGCCATAAGCACACTCGCTCACCATACAGTACCTCACAGATGCACTCATGAACCCATACACCCAAGGATTCACCCACTCATACATCCATGCAGGGAGTCACACTAACCGTCACCCACCCACACAGACACTCAGGCACCTATACCGGTACTCAGACTGCTATAATAAAGAATCCTGTATTTGTAAAGCACACAGCTACCCGTAGGTTTCCCGGCGCTGGGGGCCGTCAGGAAGATTAAGCAAGCTATTGTCCAGAATCACATGGTGCTGGGCAGACCCCTGCCACCGGTGCGGGGGATCGAACCGTGATTCCCAGCATCCAGCGTCAGTCACCCTGGCCGCTGCGCAACACCTCTGCTAATCAATAACTCATATAGACACTCATGTACCTACTCACCAACCCATGCAGCCACTTACACACCAACTGACAAACTGATACAAACATTCACACAGATTAGTCATTCACCCATTCATTCACTAAGACTTGTTAATTCACTCGCTTATACAGTCAGTCCCACACTCATAGACCCACTGATTCTTCAATACACCATGACATGTCTATATATATATATATATATATATATGTATCTGTATCTATATCTATCTATCTATATATATACATATATATATGTAACAATAGTCAACTTTTTAGAAACGCTCAGTCAATGGATGATGTTATCAGTGATGTCATTTGCGATGTCATCAGTGATGTCACTGACCATGTCATCAGTGATGTAATATGTGATGCCATCAGCAGTGCATTGCGGGGGCACGAGTTATAGTTAGCTCAACTAACTATAATGGCCGAATTTCTCTGCTTTTGTACGTGTGAAATGTCCGACTAACTATAACATCCCTGAAACCTATGTTTTTTTCAGTGAATATATATATATATATATATATTCACTGAAAAAACCATAGGTTATAGACCATATATAGTTAGGAATTAGCATTTACAAAACCTTATTTTACTCACACAAAACCATTGAAATTCGCATATATAGTTAGTTGCACTAACTATATATCGCGCACCCGCAATCCACTGCTGATGATGTCACATATTACATCATTCATGACATGGTCAGTGACATCACTGATGACACCACTGATGACATCTCAAATGACATCACTGATGACATCACTGATGACAACATCCAGTGACTGTATGTTTCTGTAAAGTTAAAATATGTCTTACATATTGAAGAATGAGTGGATGTATAAGTGTCTGGATGAAGGATTTAGTAGGTGCATGACTGACTGTATGAGTGAGTGATTAAATGTGTCTCACTGAGTGCATGGGTTAGTGACTAAACTGTCTTAATTTGTGCATCATTATGTCTGTTGTTCTGTAAACTGCTGCATGTGTTGATCAGTAGCTATATGAGTAATTGGGTTATTGATTGGTTGCCCAAGTATTTGTATGGGAGACTGAGTGTGTGTGTGGGTGGCTGGGAGGTGTATGACTCTGTGCATAGATGTGTGAGCAGTTGATTCACTAGATGTATGGGTTCAAAAGTGCATGTGGAAACAGCTGTATGGGCGGTTGACTGTGTGCATGAGTGTATTGGTGAGTGAATGGATATCTCAGTGCTACATGTCAAAGTAAGTACATATGTAAAACACAGTACATGTGAGAGTTGACATATATAAATAACTGTGTATAAGAGCCAGTGAATGTGTGAGTGGCTGTATGGATCATTGTGAACTTGTATCAGGGATTGTATAAGAGAGTAAATATGTGTTAGTATATGTTTGAATAAGTACGGTGTGTATAACTGTATAGTTGAGGAAATGGAGGTGTGATTGATTCTTTGCATGACTGACTAGGTGTGTGAGTAACTCCATGGATGAGTGACAGTCTGTGAGTGTCTGTTTACACTGATTGTATCTTAGGTTATATTAGAGTCTGAAGAGGTTCATCGTATTATCACATGAATGATATCATCAGTAATGTGATCAGTAATGTCAAATGAGATGTCATCAGTGATGTCATCAGTGATGTCATCAGTGATGTCATTTGAGATGTCATCAGTGATGTCATCAGTGATGTCATTTGAGATGTCATCAGTGATGTCACTGACCATGTCATGAATGATGTAATATGTGACATCATCAGCAGTGGATTGCGGGTGCGCGATATATAGTTAGTGCAACTAACTATATATGCGAATTTCAATGGTTTTGTGTGAGTAAAATAAGGTTTTGTAAATGCTAATTCCTAACTATATATGGTCTATAACCTATGGTTTTTTCATTGAATTTTCAAGGTTTTGTAAATGCTAATTCCGAAATTACATATGGTCTATAACCTATGGTTTTTTCAGTGAATTTCAATGGTTTTTTAATTGCAAATATCAAAAGCTGTAAAATGTATTCTTCTTTTAAAGGAAAAATATATTTTTTATGTATTTAATATAATTTTTTTATGTATATACATTTTTTTTTTTTTTCGCTACCGGTCCGCGCACCGGGAAACGTTCCGTTAGCGCAACTGCCGCATTCGAAAACAACATCGTGACGCGTCACGTAAGCGCGACGTATCGCGTTGCCGCGTAATGCGTCTTATGACGCGCCGCGTTAGCACACTCGGAAGTGCTCCGGAGCGCGACCCGAGGCGAGAAGCGCAGCACCCCGGAAGCGCTCCGGGCGTGGAGTGGGACGCGTAACGTAAGCGTAGCAGGTCATGTGACCTGAAAATAACACTTTCCATTGGTTTAGAACATTTTTTTTTCCCAAATGATGAAAGCCCCCACCTTTTTTCCTCACTCTGACTTTCATCTTTGTGAGAGGAAGACCTGTTTCTGCTTGTTCAGTCATGGCATCTGTAGTAGCTGCAGCTGGTGGACCCCCACCACCACCACAACCACCTAGGAAGGAAGGACCACCTGCAAAGTTCCTTCCAAACCCAGAGGAAGAGGAAGAAGAAGAGGAAGAGGAGGTAGAGCTGAGGCAGTTCTTGCGTGAAGAGCCCCGGCAATCCCACCGCTTAGACCATTTTATATGGCAATTTTTTTCTTACCCTCGAGGGCAAAAAAAGGTCAATGCCCGGCTGGTGACATGCCTCATTGCGATGCAGTTCTGTCCCGAGGCACAGACAAAAAGTATAGTTTTGGAAACTATTCTATGCACCGCCACATGCAGAGGTGGCATCCAATCAATTATAGCGTTGCTGAGGTGCGTCACCTCCAGGATAACCCACCAATATTATTTTACTGTTTCCCTTGGTTTTCCCCTTATTACGCTTTCCGGAACGCTACCCGGTGGGCGGACCGGGCGCTAACCGTGCAAACATTTGAAAAAAAAGGCTGTTTTTTTTACATATATGGGCCTCCTCAGCCACCCTCAGAAAACCTAGGGGGTAAGGATATGTCTCCCGTGCCCCCTTATACCCATTCCCAACATTGTTTATCCTCCGTCTTGTGACTAAATTCGTCCAAAACACAAGATGGCGGACTCCCGTTACGCTACCGGTGAGCTACCCGGTTCGCGTACCGTTAGAGCTTCCACCGCGAAAAAGCGAAAAACATTTGTTTTCATTTTTTTGCACCGCGGGGCCCTTTAATAGCCCCCACATCAATCCTAGGGGGTCAGTAGGGGTCTACCTTGCCCCCTTTCATTCATTTCCCCCTTCGTTTATTTCCACCTCTTGTCTCTCGATACTACCGAGAGACAAGATGGCGGCCGCTCCGGACTGTTTAGAATGTTGACAGTCACCGGAGAGCCAATCCGCTTCTCCTCGCGAAGTTCCGTTACGCGTCTGGTACGCGAACCGGGGCGCTAACCGGGACGCTGTCACAGATATATATATTTTTTTGAACGTTAATTTCTCAAAATCCACTGGAGCACATATCTTGAGACCTAGCAAAGGCACATTGGGCAAACAGTCTCTACAATTTTGCCAAGTTTCATAGAAATCCATTCAGCCGTTCGAGCTAAAAGTGAGTCCAACCGCCCTATGGAAAACTCAATGTTAAAAACACGTTTTGGGACCCCCCTTTTTTTCGGCCCCCGCTTGACGAAACCCCCCCAAACTTTCAGGGGACGCTCAGAAACAAAATGTGCCATTTTCCTGAAAATTTCAGCCAATTCCGTCCATCAACGCCAAAGTTATTCAACATAGAATTTTCAGAAATCCCTATTAAAATAAATCCTAACTATATATACCTACTGGCGACCGCCAGTAGGTAATATATATATATATATATATATATATATCATTGTTATGGCAAAATGAAACCCCTCATTTTGTTCCTTTTCAAATTAAATGTATTAAGTGTTACCACTTTATTCCAATCAAGATGACTTCAGGTGTGCCATACTTTTGTCATAAGTAAGATTGTTAGCGTTCTAGTTGTTCTTTAGAACACTCTGGGACATTCTGTCATTGGGCTATAGTTGGGCTACATCTGGCTGATATTTGGGCTACATTTGGGCTCTTTTGTCTCTGGTGGCCATCTTGGGAGACTGCATATCAGAATTTTTTTAATGAAATATAAGCGGATTTGAGAAGTCACTCAAAATGTGCCCTAATTTTTCTTTCTTCAGCAATAATCATAATTTCTATGGCAAAATGAACCCCCTCATTTTGTTCCTTTGCAAATTAAATGTTTTAAGTGTTAACACGTTATTCCAATCAAGATGACTTCAGGTGTGCCATACTTTTGTCATAAGTAAGACTGTTAGCGCTCTAGTTGTTCTTTAGGACACTCTGGGACATTCTGTCATTGGGCTATAGTTGGGCTACATCTGGCTGATATTTGGGCTACATTTGTTTTTTTTTGTCTCTGGTGGCCATCTTTGGGCTACATTGGGCTACATTTGGGCTCTAACATATATATAGCCCAATGTAGCCCAATATATATTTTTCGAAGTTAATTTGCGGAAAAACCACTGGAGCATATATCTTGAGACATAGCAAAGGCACATCGGGGTACCAGTCCCTACAATTTTGCCAAATTTGGTGGAAATCCATTCAGCCGTTCGGGCTAACAGTGAGTCCAACCACCCTATAGAAAACTCAATGTTAAAAACACGTTTTGGGACCCCCCTTTTTTCTCGGCCCCCGCTTGACAAAACCCCCCCCCAACTTTCAGGGGACGCTCAGAAACAAAATGTGCCATTTTCCTGAAAATTTCAGCCAATTCCGTCCATTAACGCCAAAGTTATTCAACATAGAATTTTCAGAAATCCCTATTAAAAAAAATCCTAACTATATATACCTACTGGCAACCGCCAGTAGGTAATATATATTTACATATATATGTATAGATAGAATTATTTTTTGTATACATAGTTTTATATATATATATTATATATTTTATATCTATTTAACCCCTTCACAGCTGGACAAATTCCCATGCTGTGCTGGGGGGCGGGGGGGCACGCACAGCGCCCCTGTGCTCATTACCAGGTCAGCTCGTTATGAGCCACGGTGGTCGTGTGCTCATGACGAGCTGAGCTCGTCATGACCACACCGGTTTCTTTAGAACGTTTACACAGCAGGGGAATTAGCCCAGCATGCGAGCGTTCTAAAGGTCATGACGAGCTCAGCTCGTCATGAGCACACGAGCACCGTGGCTCATGACGAGCTGAGCTCGTCATGAGATTCGAAGGGGATATATATATACAAGCACACACACATACACACATGCATATGCACCCTTACCACCCAAAAAACAATGCCCACCCTAGTCCCTCAAAATAACCTTGCCACCCAAAAACCCACACCTACCTTAAACTCTAAAAATCCTTAGCACCCAAAAACCCACTCCCCACCCTAAAAATAACCTTGCAATCCAAAACCCCAAACCCACCCTGAACCCTAAAAATTCCTTTACCACCCAAAAAACCCATGCACACCCTAAACCCTAAAAATACCATTGCCACCTAAAAACCCCTTAGCACCCAACAACTCATACCTGCCATAAGCATAAAAATACCCTTGCCATCCCAAAACCCATACCCATCCTAAACCCTAAAATTACCCTTGCCACCCAAAAAACCGTACCAACCCTAACCCTTCATTATTCCCTTACCACCAAAAAAAACCGAAACCCACCCTGAACCCTAAAAACTCCCTTGATACCCAAAACCCACCCTAAAACCTGAACATTCCCTTGCCACCCAAAACCAATTCTGATCCTAAAATTCACTTACCATTCAAAACCCCAAACCAGTCAATCAATTTGAATGTGCACTGGCTTGAAAATATTTTTTACTGCAAGTTAAATATAAGTAAATTATATAATACAATAACAATATATATTTATTGTATACAAAAAATCTTGCTTTGCCTATGTTATACACCGACTGCTTAAAAAGATAATTAACTAAAACTTATTTTGTACTATTGTTAATCTGACCATTGAGGTTACTGTTTCAGAACACAGTGAAAACTGTCATGGATTACACAATTTACAGACTAGGAACAACTTAAATATCTAGTACAAACACATGGAAAGGAATGTGCTTAAGGACTCGTTTATTTTAGGAGCTTGTAGCAGCTGGAATAAAAAATATTTTCATGTATTTATTCATCTTTCAGCACAGGCAAGAGAATTATTCTAAAGCTGTCTTCTCCAACAGCATGTCTCCAAGAGCAGGCAACTTCTGCGAGCTAGGTGAACATTCTAGTTCTTTCTCAGAACTCTTTCATCTTTATAGTAAGCTATTATCGGAAGAAAGTGTGGTTATATGTGGTTGATACTGTATTGCGGCATGTCTCAGGTACTACTGATGAATAGCTTGGTTAGATATTTACCAGCTAGGAACCAACCAAAATGCAGCATTTTTGGTAGTGTGAAGCTGTTTGATTTACAAATATTGTTAATGTATCAGCATTATTAATAATATCACTATTGGTATTATTAGTAATATTATAATTATATATGTTATGTTACAACAGCCAGGTGCAATTCTGACAGCCTTTTTGTTTTTTCTATCACCAACAGAACATTGCAACGGCACTGAAGCTTGCCTTCGAGATTTTATCTACTAGCCAAAGATGCCATCCCCCGCGTATTCCTTTCAGCACCTTTCAGTTTCTTTACCAGTACCTGGCTTCAATAGATGAAAGAATTTCACCTGTGCTAATTCACAGATCCCTCCGGTATCTGCAGCAAGAGATGTAAGCAGCTAATATTGGATTAATTTTTCTTAATTTTCTCCATCACCTAAGAGCCTCCTTTAGAAACTGGCTTGTGGCCCCAAGCCAGCAGCCAAGTGAGGCTCTTAACATGGACCCCCTTCCTCTGGTGGAAATCAGGCCACCACATTTAAAGACCCCCATCTGCCTGTCGGGGAGCCCTTTGATAAAAGTGCATCTGATGGTGCTGCGGATTCACATCCACAAAGCTGAATACCCAGCAGGTTGCTATGTTGTAGTGGGTCACTCTGCATTCTGTTTTTCTTTTTACTGTTTCAGACACCAACTTCCAAAGCTGGGATTTGATTGTGAATAAGGAAAATCAGAGTCCCTTATGTACAGGAAGCTTTCCCCCTTTGTGCCAAAGCTGTACCTTTCCTTAATGCCCCAGACCGCCTTGCCTCGTGAGGCGGCCCAAACAGGAAAGTCGGTGGAATACACATCATCCTGCCAAATTGGTGGCACATGGGCGGCCATTTCACAGATTCCCTCCAGCAGAGCCCCATTTTCAGTGGCAGAGCCAGTTGGGTCTTATTGTTTATATTCCAGGAGTGCCAGTACCTCTAAATGTGGCGGGGGAACTGCGGCGGTGGCAGAGCGGGAGCTCCTCCATTATACGGTGCAGCTCCCACACTGCCTAATTCTAAATGACCTCCTTAGAATGGGCTCTTACTATGGGTGCACAGATAGGATCCATGATTTTTTCATACTTA
This sequence comes from Lissotriton vulgaris, assembly GCF_964263255.1. Lineage (NCBI taxonomy): Eukaryota > Metazoa > Chordata > Amphibia > Caudata > Salamandridae > Lissotriton > Lissotriton vulgaris. Next base: position 1,322,998,596 of record NC_141687.1, on the reverse strand, counting down.
AAGATCTGAGCCTGTGGCCTTAGTTATTACAAAGGTTTGGCACCATTAAAAAACAGGGATGCTACTGAGGTTCTTCAAACAGCATTACCTATTGATGAGATTTCCTATCTAAAGGGAACAGGTAAGGCTGAGTGTTTGCCGGAAATGAGATCCAGCAGAGCAGTAGAGTTCTGGCATCACAGAATTTCAAGGTTTGTAAGGGAATATCATACATGAAGTAGGCACAGATAGCTAAATGTGTTGTGCATCTACACATTTTTGACGGCATGTCCAGGAAGCCATATTGCAGACCACAGCATCCTGACTCCCTAGTGTTCTGACACAGACCAGTTCGAATGTAGACAGCTGCTTGCCGATGGGACATTTCTAAATCAAATCTTTATGGGAATCTAGACATATTCAACCTCTGGCTTGGGCTTTCTAGCGTTTTTCTAAACCTTACTGTCATACAAAGACTTCATATATTGGGTTCTGTGAGATTTTTGCCGAAACATACATGACAATACAAAATGACACTTCTGATAAGGAAATCTGGCAATTTCTGCACAAGCACACGAAATCTGCAGTAATATAATCTTTACACAGTAGGGTCTGTGTTTTAGACAAGCACACTTGGGGTGGCAAAGGCATATATACCAATAGTACACGGCATCCATCGCATATGTCAAACCACCAAAATGTAATATAAAAAGAGCAATAGACCTAAGTCAACTGTAAGTGTGAAGTGACTAGTGTCAACCAGGATGCAAATTGCTAGCTTGCATCATACCACTGTGTGTTCAAACTGAGAAGGGTGCTCTACTGGCAAACACATGAGTGTAGATGTAAGACAGCATGAAAACAACACCACAAATCATGCAAAACATCAGAGTTGATCCTTTTGTCAGAATAAAATTAGAGACCCCCAACACCACTTTAGCACCAATGGGTTTCTTCACACTTCCAATGTTAATCCGAGAAATCTCAGGGTGGACCTTCGATTTAAGGGATAGTAGAACAGTTTGCCATGCCTTTTGGGTCTTCTCATTCCCTTTTTTTGCTGTCCTGTAAGTATTGGTGTATCATTCTCTGTAGTGGCCCATTCCTTCAAGTCCATGGGCCAAATTTTGATGGAGGAAGCCCCTAAGGCTTCCCAAGCCATGGTCATTCGTCTCTTTGCCAATAAATAGGCACTTTCTATGAATTTATTGGTGACCATTCACTTTTTGGTCCCAGAAGTGCTGTCACCGGGGTTATTTCTAATTATTTGTGAGCTTAGAGACCGCCTTTGTCACTGTCTCCCAAAAGTGGACTATCACATTACAATCCCACAAAATTCATGGTGGATGTGACAACTGTATTGCAGCACATCCTACAGTGCTCAGCTCTCAAGCTAAAGACGTCTCTCAGTCTGAACTGGGACATTTTTGGGACAGCTTTTACAGCGGCAAAGGGAAAAGGCTGCACTGATGTAAATATCTACCAGTGTAGTGTCATGACTTGACACTTGGTGTTTGGGATTTGCAGGAACACTGCAGAGTGACCAGAGCGTGGGCCATAGAAAAAGGCAAAACATGAGCTGAAAGCCCTCTTCCCATCCCTATATGCATGAGGAGTTAGCTGACCTGTCCTATGCACGCCTAGGGACATTACAATGCATGTTAGGTAAAGATGTCAGTGTGTTTGTGCTGCTGTCCATACGATCCAAGGAGTGGGCCTATTTAGGTCTCGTACCTGGCGACGCAGCGCTTATCACTATGTGCTCAGAAGAGAGGTATTAAACACTGGCCTATGTTACAAAATATGGAATCATAGCAGCTCTGCCCAAGCCAAAATAGCAACTGAGTGCACGCAATTTACTACAGGAATTAATAAGTACCATTCAGATCACTTAAAGGTGGAATCATTCATCGCCATCCATCAATTACTGCTTGTTCGTTCAGTGTCTTTCTCCTGTTCACCTACATTCACACCTCATTCATTGACAATATAATGCCAGGAGGGTGATGAAAAAGAAACACATGCAGGAGAACACTGATCACAAGTTCATGTTTAGAGGAGATCTAGGACGTGAGCAGCCCAAGACATTTAAAACAAGCATTTGCAATGCAATAGGTCTAGCATTTACGCGAGTTTAAGCTATTGGCATAGTAAATGACAATGCCTTTTATTTATGTGTTAAAAACGAAAACAAAAATAAAAAGCATTGTCATTTGCAATGTCAATAGCTCAAACTCATGTAAATGCGAGACCTATTGCATTGCAAATGCTTGTTAGAAATTACAAGGATCTTTAAAAGCTTTCTGGTAAATTGGGAAAAATCGGAAAGAAACAAAGAACTATTCAGTGAGGCAAAAAGAACATGTTGCAATAAATAAAAAGAAGGCCGATTTCTTTTACCAGTTGTGTTGCCTTTTGTCTGCTACCTGATATCATAGATATTCCTAGAATTAACTCATATTTTCCTTTTTTCCGCTCAGCATTGGACCGCACGGGCTGATTAAATTGTCTGACTTTATGAACAACCCAAGGGTGACGCTGTAATAGGGATCTAAACGCCGCAATGCTTCAAAAGTTTTATTACAGAAGGTGGAGACATAACAGACTTCATGCAGTCGCTTTTTTTTGGATATGAGCAACATCAACCACATTTGTCCGAAAGATTGCGCAGACAAATAAAGAATGGTTTAAAAATGTTTTATGAGCAATCTGTTCAAATATGACTAAAACGTTGATTAACATATAGTTCTATGTTCATCTCTGTTTGGGATGCTCAGACTGGGTACAAAATCCACTGTGGTTAATCTCAGATCTGAACATGGTATGTATGTGGTATTTCCAAAGCACAATTCCAACCAAATACCAGTGGAGTGCTTCAAAGGGAGGGGGGTAGTACTCCAGATCCTGGATGCATAGATTGAAAGGCCTAGCTACCTAGTTTTTCTCTTTTTACGTTTCTTAGTCTGCAGTCTGATGGTGTCCTGGCTAAAGTTGTGCCAATAACCGAGCTCCTCCTCCCTGGACTCAGTCACACCTACTGGGGCCCGCAGTTCTGGCCTCCGGAGTTTGGCTCCCCCCCCCCACCCCAGCTAAAATAGTAAAGAGCCTGGGTGTAATCATCGACGCCGAACTCTCCCTTAAGGCTCAAGTTGGAGCGGTGGTCTCCTCCTGTATGCACCAACTTCGGAGGACCCGCAAAGTTCGTCACTTTCTTCCCCCTGCAGCACTTACCCAAACTGTCATTTCACTGGTACTTTCCCGCTTGGATTTTTCTAACGCCATCTATCACGGTCTTCCACAATTCTTGATGCAACGTCTCCAAGTTGTTCAGAATCAAGCTGCCCGCTTGATTCACGGAACCCCCAGATGGCTATCTGCCAAGCCTCTGCTCATCAACCTCCATTGGCTTCCAGTCGACCGAAGGGCCGCCTTCAAGGTGGCTTGTCTCACCTTTAAGGCCCTTCACTGCTCTGGCCCCGCGTTCCTCAAATCTCTCATTCGCCCTCACTGCCCAACACGTAACCTCCGTTCAGCCCACCGCGATTTGCTAGTCACCCCTAAAAGCAAAACTAAGAAATTCGGTGGCCGCCGTCTTTCCTACCTAGCTCCTGTCCTCTGGAACCTCCTTCCCCTCTCAATCAAATCCTCCCCTTCCTTCCTGAACTTCAGAAAACTGTTAAAAACTCACCTTTTTCCAAAACCTAGCTAGAACTTTGCCATCTGTGCTCCCCCCTCATTTGCTCTGTCTATCAGCGCCAGGAAGCTTCGGTGTCAGTGCGCTTTATAAATTGCACCTAAGATAAGAATAACCACCAAAGAATGTGTGCTTGTCTGTAAGGTAAGCAGTGGTGTAGCTTCAGGGGGGGGTTTGAGGTGTTACACCCCCTAATATATGTATTATTTAGTAAATAGCTGGCCACAGGAGCTTTTAGTAGGGTATGGAAAGGTTTCTCGTGGATTCCACCTGGTATTTATAAATACTCATTTAGACGAAAACACGCGCAAACTCTTCTGTTTTGAAGGTCTTAAAACATGGCTATTTTACAAAACACTGTGTTTTGAGTAGCCCTCACAATCCACGCTCCTTTTTCTTTTCATTGGCCCTAAGCTTCCCCCATATGCTGCTACTCATATAATAGTTAACATGATATGCCGATGTGTCGGAAAATCTGAAGCTCACCCCCCCTCCCCCAGACTTACTGACCAAGCTATGCCCTTAAAGACACCACCCTCCAGATGTGAGTACAAGAGCTTGAATGGCAGTTCTGAGGTTGCTTTCTGGAAGAAACAAGTTTACTTTCTTTAGAAGAGAGAGTTGATACCAGCCGTCTTTCTTTCTTTTGCAATGTGTTCCTTGAGTGAGAGGTTGGTGTCCATGGAGAATCCAAGTGACTTGGCATTCCGTGAAAGTTGTGATTCAAAGCTGTCAAGGTTCATGCCATGGAGTGTGGCTCAGGGGTTAGAGGCGGCAGACCCGGAAGCTGAGATCGGCCCTGGACGAGGGTTCAATTCCCCGCCTCGGCGGGTCTTGGGCTCAAAAATTCCACGGACTCGATAATTCTCGCTCCGGTGCCTTCTCGACTCACGGGTTCACACTCTGTGACTCTGGGCAATAGCTTGCTTAATCTCCACAACGGCCCCTCGCGGTGGGATGCCTGGCTTTCACCTTGTGGATACCCTGCCGGGGTTATCTCACAGGGGAATACCAGGACGGGTTCCCTAAGCAAGCGCCGGGAAACCCTTTGTGGGTAGCTGTGCGCTATATAAGCTCAAACACAGACACACACAGACAGATGGAGCCATTGTTTGTTGTGTCATTGACAAATAACAGAAACTCTGTTGTGCTTTGGTTGAGGTTCAGGGAACACTAGACATCCTGGTCTGGATGATGTGCAGGCAGTATTTGAGGTATTGGATGTTTTAAGGAGAGGAGACTTTCAAGTAAAGTTGTGAATCATGGGCATATTGGTGAATCCCGATGCTGTTATATGTGAGTAGAGAAAAAGCTTGTCCAAGTAGAGGTGGAAGATGACAGAGGACTGTATGTGTATTGGGTGACTCCACAGCAGATAGGGGCCATTATGAACAGCTTGGTGTCATTTGCAAAGGTAGGAGGAGAACCAGTGAAGGACATTAGCAGTGAATTCCATGTAAGACTCCAGGGTATGTATGTATGAGGGTGGGCTGGTCAACTATTTCAAATCCTGCGGAGACGTCCAGCAATAGCAAAACGCAGAGGTTATATTCATCTATTATCAGGAGGGAGTCATCTATGATGTGTGCAATAGCGATGTCTCTGCTGCAGTGTGATCTGATATCAGACTGGTACTCTTGCAGGAGATAGTTAGCATTAATGTGATCTTTGAGTTCAACATGCTTTTTCAATGATCTTGCTTTTTAATAGTAGGTGAGTGATGTGCTGGTAGCTGACCACGTTATGTTATGTTATGTTACAAAGCTTATAAAGCGCACTTATACCCAAAGATGTCCTGGCGCTAACTGATGCCTAACTGGATACTAAAAGCTATAATACAGCGTTTATTGGGAAAACAACCAAGTTTTGAGCCCCCTCCTGAAGGCAAGTAGCTCTGTGTTATTCCTGATATAAGAAGGCAGATCGTTCCATGCTTTAGCAGCACCACAATAAAACTTCTGCCATCCCAGGTGGCTCTTTTGCATCGAGGAACGACCACATATTTTACCTCCGCTGATTGCAATGATCTCCCAGGGACATACCATTGAAAACGTTTCCTTAAATAATTCTGGCCCATGCCCATCAGAGATTTAAACACTGTACATAGTGCTTTGAATTGAGTACACTGTATCACCAGAAGCCAGTGGAGCTGCTTTATTTCCTTCCTAACAGAGACTAATCTGGGCGTGCTAGTAATCAGCCTGGCTGCCGCATTTTGCACCAGCTGGAGTCTGTATATATGCTTCCTCTGAATATTTGCATACAGACTATTGCAATAGTCCAGCTGGGACAAAATAAGAGCAGTTGCACCCGTCCTAAAACCTTCCTTAGGCCGAAATAATTTTATTTTCCTCATAACTCTGAGGAGGTAAAAACTTTTTGAGACAACTCCCCTAACCTGTTCCTCAAAGGTTAGTTTGTTGTCCATGATCATCCCTAAATTCCTAGCTTTCCTGGTGGGGACAGGGGGAACTCCCATTTCTTCAGGCCACTAGCCGGGTCCAGATGTTGGGATTGTTGCCGAAGATGATGACCTCTGTTTTGCCTGCATCAAGTTTGAGGCAATTTGAGGACATCCAGCCGGCGATGGCTTTCATGCATTCGCAACATCTTAAGCCAGTTTCCGATTCCTTGCCACGCTGTACAGACAGCACAATTTGTGTATCGTTCGCATATGAGGTTAGCTGGAGCCCATAAGATCTTATTAGTGCTGCCAGCGGACCCACATAGATATTAAAAAGTGTGGGACTAAGAGAAGATCCCTGAGGGAACCTGCAAGGAAAAGAAAACGGCTTGGACTTGTGACTCCCCATATCCACCGTTTGAATTCTGTCTGCAAAAAAGGATTTCAAGAGGGTCCAGGCTTTACCTTGTACCCCTTCAGCCAATAACCAGTCCATCAAAAGTTCATGATGGACCGTGTCAAAGGCTGCTGACAAATCTAGCATAATCAGAATTGCTGTGACCCATTGGTCCATTACCTCTCGGATCTCCTCCATGGCTTTGATCAAGGCAAGCTCTGTACTATGTTCAGTACGAAAACTGAATTGTCTAACACATTATTGAACTGAACAAACTTGCTAAATTGTATATTCATAGCCTTCTCAATCAATTTAGCCGGTAGAGGAAGGCGCGAGATAGGCCAATAGCTGTTAGGATATAAAGGGTCCAGTTTCGCTTTTTTAATCAGCGGAAGTATTGATGCTGATTTCCAGGCCCTAGGAAACTGGCCTGCATTTAGGATGGTATTACACAAAGAAGTAAGGATGGGGGCAACAGTCTTAGGACAGCTTTTAACCATCATCAGGGTCTAATCTAGGTTTCTTTAGGAGTGGGAGGATCAGGCCTGTCTGGAGAGCTTCTGTGAATATGCCTTGAGTGAGGGAGAAATTTACAATGGCAAGTCGGGGTGAGAAGGCATTCCCAGGGACAGTTTTGATGACCCACGAGGGTAAGACTTCTTTATAGGAAGTGACTTTGATGGATTGAGTATGTTGGTGAGAGCTGTTAGCAATTTTGCTTTGAATGCTAACCATTGTGGAATTTTGCGGTAAGGGGTGGATGTAAGGCATGAAACAGGCTTAGTGCTGTTGGTGTGGTGTCTGATCACGGGTATTTGTTTTACTGAAGAAGTTGATGGCATTACTCTTTTCTGTGGAGTGAGGAAATGGTGGTTCTGGCACTGGTCCAGTGTAGTATCTGTTTGTCTCTCTAAGGCACTGATAGAAGTTAAGAATTATAATGAGCAGCTATTTAAATGATAACACACAGGAAGCTAGCTTCCATAAGGGATCAGCTGCATGTCATGAGAACCAACAGAGCTGTGTCAGCCCTCCTTAGACTTCAGCAAACATTTTATGAATATGGCTACTGGTAATGCACCAGGTGAACCAAAGTATTCATAGATAAATTGAAGGGCCAGGAAGGGAAGCTTATATCATGAAAGAATGAGTGAGTTGTTTCTCTCCTTATTGTTAAATTTGTGCACCAAAGACATAAGTTGCAAATGCAAAATTGAACATTTATTGACAATCTTCCTATGCCGGTTGTGCTGTCTAACTAGAAATTTGAACTAATTAAACCTTTTGTCATACAGGAGGTTTTAGTGGCCATCCGGGACATGTGCCCAAATAATGTCCCATGCTGAGATGGGCTCAAAATCCAAATTTTCAAATGTTTTGCTGTTGCTTATATTGGTTTACATTTTGCCTTCTTTAATTATTTATCTCGGGGAGGGGGAGAGTGAAATGTTCCTTGAGTGAAGTGGAAATTGTGTTAATACACAAACAGGGTGGGATGATGAAAATCTTTTTATTGTGTAAACCCATTGTGCTACCCAAAATAGATTAAATAATCTGCAACGAAGGGCTGACAACCCAGCTGATTAGGATTCTGCCATTTCTCATACTACCTGACCAAGTAGAGTTCCTTAAGAGTAGACAAGGGCATAGAAATATCAGAAAAGGTGTATATTTGTTAGAGAAAACCAAGAGAAAGAGTATCCCAGTTCTACTAAAAGTACTAGATGGAAAGAAAGTGTTTGACAGGTTTTGTTCTGAATTTCTGCATGACACCCTGAGTAAACAAGCATTTGCAATGCAATCGTTCTCACATTTGTGAAAGTTAGAGCTATTTGCGTTTTAAATGATTTTTTTTTTCTGATTTTTTTTATGAAGTGGAGTAGGTGTATGTTGTTTGTAGTGAAATTATGTGACTTAAATTGGAATTGTTAGTTGTGGAATTGTGTGGGGTGGAATTATGTGGTGTGTAGTGCATTTGTGTCTTTGAAATATGTGGCATGGTGAATAGATAGGAATGAGAGCTGTATAAAATAAATAGAAAGTAAGATTTAGAATGATAGTTAGTTTGTATATGAAGTGGTGAATGAACTCTAGATAGAGTATTAGAAAGAGTGTGTGAGAAAGAGGGAATGAAGAGGAGAGTAGGTTCCTGATGCATAAAGAGGTTAAACTTGTGTACACAGAAGACACCGAAAGAAGAGTAGGAGAGCGTGTGTTTGCGGTTTGGATTATTTGAAAAGTTTTTGGTGAAGAAACTGTGCTGAAAGACCTGAAGTGAAATAATAAAAGAAATGCTGGATGAGTGTGTGCAATGGAATTATGTCAATAGTAATTATGTGGTATTAAGTGTAGTGGACTTATGTGTAGTGGTATTGTGTGTTGTGGAGTGGCATGTATCGCGTTGCATTACGTGGTGTCGTGCTGAATTGTGTGGCATGATGTGGAATTGTGTGGTGTGGATTGGATGTATGTGGTGTGTAGTGGAAATGTATGGTGTGGAGTGGAATTTTCTGTGGTGGAATGGAACTGTGTGAAGTTGTGTTGTGTGGAATTGTGTGGCACTGATTGAAAATCTGTAGAGTGAAATTATGCGCCATGGTGTGGAGTGTATTTATGTGGAATGTTATGTGGGATGCAGTAGATTTATGTGGAGTGTAATTATGTGGTATGGAGTGGAGTTTAATTATATTGTGTGGTATGGAACTGTGTGGTGTTGAATTGTGTGGTGTGGCATTGTGTGGAATTGTGTTGCATGGCGTGAAATGATGTGGAGTGTAAATATGGGTCACATTGCGGAGTTGAATTTTGTTGAGTGTAAATATATGTTTTGGAGCTGAGTAGCTATATATGGAGTGTAAATATGTGGCGTGAAGTATAATTATGTTGTTTGTTGTGTAAATATGTGTAATGGAGTTATCTGGAGTTTAATTATGTTGCGTGAAGTGTAATGGAATTATGTTGCATGGAGTGGAGTGGAAATTTGTGGAGTTGAATTTGATAGATTGTCATTATGTGCTATGTAGTGGAATGATGTAGAGTAGAATTGTGTGGTGCAGAATTACGAGATGTTGAAATGGTTTGTGTAGTAGAATTATGTGGTGTGCATTTATGTGTTTTGGAATTGCGTGGTAATTAATTGTGTGGTGTAGTGTTAAATTATGTGGAGTTGAATTTTTTTGTGTTTGAAAGACCTAAAGTGAACCAATATAAGAAATGCTGGATGAGTGTGTGCGTGTGCAATGGAATTATGTGGATAGTAATTATGTGGTATTAAGTGTAGTGGACTCATGTGTAGCGGTATTGTGTGTTGTGGAGTGGTATGTATTGTGTTGAATTATCTGTTGTGATGAATTATGTGGCATGATGTGAAATTGGGTGGTGTGGATTAGATGCATGTGGTGTGTAATAGAAATGTGTGTTGTGGAGTGGAATTTTCTGCAGTGGAATGGAATCAATTGTGTTGAGTGGAATTGTGTGGCACTGAGTGAAAATATGTAGAGTAGAATTATGTGCCATGGTGTGGAGTGTATTTATGTGGAGTGTTATGTGGCAGTAAATTTATGTGGACTGTCATTATGTAGTATGGATTGGAGTGTAATTTTGTTGTGTGGAACTGTGTGGTGTGGCGTTGTGTGGAATTGTGTTGCAGTGTGTGAAATTATGTGGAGTGTAAATATGGCTCACGTTGCGGAGTCAAATTTTGCTGAGTGAAAATATGTGGTTTGGAGCTGAGCGAATATATGTGGAAATATGGGGTGTAAATATGGGGTGTGAAGTGTAATTATGAAGTTTGGAGTATAAATATGTGTAGTCAAATTATTTGGAGTTGAATTGTGTTCCGTGGAGTGTAATGGAATTATGTTGCATGGAGTGTTAGGATGTGAAGTGGAATTATGTGACATGGAGCAGAATGAACATTTTTGGAGTTGAATTTGATGGATTGTCATTATGGGGACTGATGTAGAGTTGAATTGCATGGTGCAGAATGAGATTTTGACATGGTTTGTATAGTGGAAGTATGTGGTGTGCATTTGTGTGTTGCAGTACTGCGTGGTATTTAATTGTGTGGCTTTGTGATTTCATTGTGGTCAATGGTAGTGCAGGCAGTGTCCCTTGGGCCAATGGCACCAGTGCCTTGCACTAAGTTAGACAAGAAGTAAGCTTCCTTGAACGTTGTGTCTCGAGGAAAGTACACCCAGGAAGGAAACCCAGGCGGGGAACTCCCCTCAGCTGAATGCACAGATGACATATCATGAACATGTTTTCAATATGGAATTATTATCACTGGAATTTGAGCAATTTACAAAGGGAATTTGATAGAATTATTTAAACCCAGAGAAAAGCAACATTTAGTTGCAAAACAGGTGGGTTTTTTAATGGCTGTATGGTGTGGATGGATGCAAAAAGGAAATTGTGTAAACCCTAGGGACGGTCGTTTTAAAAATCCCTTCAGGATTGCAGCAGAGTTGCAAATTGGAACCTTTTCAACAACACTTTGGTAGACATTGTGTTGTTCATTGTTCGCGTAGTCCTACTTAAACACAGATTTCGTGACAAGACACAAGCAGGAAAGAGTGCGAAAGATTGTGACAAAGTTATCGCAAACAGTTCTAACTTAAACAAATGTGAGACCTATTGCACTGCAATAATCCAACTCGTAGCTGTAAGCCCTTATCCAGTGGTATCAATGCCACACATTCAGTAGTATTGACAACACTCTGCCAATTGTAACAATGACCATTAAATAAACACCTCTCGTTTAACCTTTAGCTCACTTTGCTCCGAAACGTTTTGCCTGTGTAAATGCCATAAATGTTAGACCCCTAGCAAGTTTAATAGCTCCCACCCTGCCCCTTCTGGCTTTGCTATAAATACCTCCCACTTTCAATATCAGTATCCAGAACCTCTAAGCTGCCTGCTCGTCTACCCGAACTACAATGCCCTCTCTGACAGCTTCTGTCTATGAGCTGCTCTGTATAACAGGAAGTGCACGGCTACTGACTGACTAAAACAAAGGCATAGAGGAAGGACTAGGAAAACAGAAGCCTGCCTCAACCACCATCAGAAGAGTCTTTTTTTTATTTACTCATTTATTTTATTTATTTAATGCATTTTTATATAGCGCAGACTTTACCCAAAGGTGTCAGAGCACTGTACAATAGAACCAGTTACGTTACATTAGAGAAATGATACAAAATAGAACGTTACAAAAATAAACAGGAGACTAGAAGAGGTAGGGTAAAACCATAGAGGCAATAACACAATATCAAACACAGCATCAAGGGTGGGGAATGAACAAGAAAATATAAAAAATTTACAATGATGAATTAACTTCCTAGAGGGGTCTGAGAATGAGGATATTAGTTCTGAAAGTGTCTTTGGAAGAGAAGAGATTTGAGATCAGCTTTGGAAATCTGGATGGAGGTGGTGGCACGGAGCAACGGCGGAAGCGAGTTCCAGATTCTCACTGCATTTACCTGAGAACGATTGAGCCATCGATCTTTCCCTTTTGAAGGAGGGGGGCTCAAGCAGAATCTTGAGGGAGGAACTGTGCAAAGCTTTGTGGGTGATGCAGGCAGTTTTGGAAATAGATCTTGCCTCGATGGGAAGCCATTGAAGAGAAGACAGGATAGGAGTGATGTGGTCACTTCGTTTGGACCCTGAAATAAAGCAAGCTGCTGAATGGAGGACGGATTTGAGGGGGGAGAGGTGAGATTTGGGTAGGCCAGTCAGAGAGAACTGCAGTAATCCAGTCTAGAGAGAACAAACAAGATAGCAAACAAGACAGCCATTTTCAGCATTAAAGCTAATAACGAGTAACAGATGGCTGCACAAGATAGTAGTTGTTCAAAGATTTCAATCATACACAAAATGAACTAGCAGTTTCTTTAAACGAAAGACTACAAAACAATTGCTTTGCACCTTTTTATGAGCTTATTTTTTAATTTGAAAACTATAACATTGTTAAAGCGGACTAATTTAGAGTTTTCTTACTCGTTTTGTCAAAGTTGTAGGATTTCAAACAGGACTGTCCAATTTGCACAATCACCCTTTTCCTCTCAGTTGTGTGTGGGTGAGCGAAGTGGTTGCTTAAGAGAACGGCCTTTTCTGATTGGCTCAAGCATTTCTGCACCCATTAGGCACTCCTAAAAATGGCAGGGGCCTAATAAACGTACAGTCATTACCCTAATCGGACCATGTTCCTCCCCGCCCACAAAATGGCCAAAAGCCGAGTCTGTGAGTAAAATTAAGCAGAGAGCGTCCTTGAAGCCATGGATGGGGAGGGGGATGGGGAGGGAGGGGGAACAGTGGCACATCGAGGAAGCGTCCGCAACAGAAGAATCAAAACTCTTTACAATTGTTGAACTAGTACCTACCACAGCCCTCCCTGTTTTCGATCTTAGTTTTCTTCCAATTCATGGGGCACACAACAATAAATCAGTATTTATAGCAGGTGCTTCAAGCAATTGAAGCATGAACCACGATGCGAGGAGTCAGTGCGGGTGGAGGTTGGAGCATATTTAAAAGTTATAGTGTGACTTTCTTAAAGCGGGCACCGCATTGAGTTTTTTAAAACAAGCATTTGCAATGCAATAGGACTCGCATTTACGCAAGACCTATTGCATTGCAAGCAGGAGTGAGGGTGAGCGAGAAGGCACAAACAACGGGAGTGCAGGGGCACGGCACGAGAAGGCATGGACTGCGGGAGGGGGTAAATGGCACGGGCAGTAAGAAAACCTCTTTAAAGAAAATAGTGCTCACAATCTAAATAACACGTATCGTGCAACACTCGAAGTAAAGGGGCCAGTAGCCATGGAAGGATACAAATGACGACATGGCCGGCATAAGGAGGGACTACCAAGCCTATAAGCCAATTAGAAGGCAGCATTTAGGAAGGACAAAGACACAAACCAATTAAAAAGATGGGTGGGGGAGTGGGCGGGGCTTCCCTCACGTAGTAAACTATCACAGATCAACCCCAGAGCAGCACTTGTGCGCTGGCTCAGGGTTCGATCTAAAAAGGACTGGGAAGGTAGATAAAAACCTGGATAATGGCTAACTATCGGACATGAGAGGTAATGATTAAAGTTAATGGGCAACACAAAAAAATAGTATCATTGCTGAACTGAACTATGCAGCGCTGTTCAATCTTACCAATACTACTTGCTTTGACCATTGAACTGCTGGCACTCAGAATCTAGACCACAAAGAATGGGAAGCAAATATAGTGTGGTAGCATGGGCCATTAAAATTAGCCTTTTTGCCAAATTAATGCTGATTGCAATTAAGGAGGTCCTTGGTTGAGAGGGGTGGAAGCCCTACTCAAGCGACAACCTCAATCCTTGTCAGGGTGAACCACAAAAGTCACTAAATTGACCCATGCTTACTTCCTGGTAGCTTGGTACTAAAGCAGTCAGGTTTACCTGGAGGCAATGTGTAAAGTATTTATACAACACACAATCATCAATAAAGTGAAAACACAACACAAGAATAATCTCAAACCAATTAAAATAAAATTATATCAGAACAACAAAAATCCAATCAGTTGCAGCTGTGATATCCAGATTTTACAACAAACACAAAAGGGGTGCTACTGGTCTAAATAGGCTAGAGAGTGTCTCTGCTTTCTCATGAAGGGTGTGTGTAGTGAGACTAAAAAGTGAGAAGAGAAAAAGGAAGAAAACCCACCAGCCCACCCATTGGCGGAACTTCATCATCTGGGGTTTTGAAGTACGAGCTGGTATCCACTAGGTTACTCACTATTAGTATTGTGAGTAGACCCTAGTCTTGGATCCACCAGTGACGGAAGGCCAGAGAGTAGTTGTGTTAAGAGCTGTGGGAAGAAAGGTTGCGGTGCTGAAAGAATATGTGTTGGTAGAAAAGTGATGTTTAAAATTGGCTAGCATGGTGCCTAAGAACAAATTTTATTACAGTGGTCACCATGATGACAAGGTTAAAAACAGAGTGTGGATAGTGTTTCAGCAAATACTACTATCCTGTTGGTAAGTTAGCTGGTCGACATGTTTCAGCCAGGAATGGCTTTCTTCTGGACCTATGATAATGACACTACTGCAACTGTGACCAAAGTGTAGTGAGGATTAAATACCATGCATGAATGACCTACCGTCTGATGACATAATGAGCGGTAGGTTCTGAAGTCATGGTTGTGAAAACTCCTCTCCTAAAAAAACAGCGAATACAGACATACACAGTGTAACAGATGAAAGCAAACTGTTATGATAAAGACATATCACAGCCGGCGAGACATTACTCATTCAATGTTTATTGAATTATCACTCACCCAAAATTTGCTTGGGAGTGGCCTCACCTCGCCTGGCGCTCGCTCAGGTAATGAGGCCCCGCTCTGAAGAAATGGAAAAAATACCTTTTGAGTTACTTTCATGGTATACATCCACTTCATAAAGATATCCCCTGGTGTCAGAAAATGGGCATAAAAAGGAACGCGGTTCTCAGCTGGCCTAGCCAGCTGATGATTGATGATGGTAAATCTAGAGAGTTAATAAAACCAAAAGTATATGCTGAAAATGCCGCTTCGCCATTATATAAAAGCTACAAATAGCTGAATGGGCTCAAGGTAACACAAAAATAGGTGTTTTATACTCAGTTTCACACCACGGTATAACAATTCTTAATATCAATAGATTGAGTCAAGTATTCAGATAGAAATATATAACCGAGGTGTGGAGCAAAAAGGGGAAGAACAAAGAGTGCTAGTAAGACTAATCTTCAGGCGAGAGTTCGTAGGAAATGGCAAGGGAAGGAAACCCTGGGTAACAAATACGAGTGCCTGAACCTCCACAGGCCTGTTTTAAAATAAGCCGTAAGCCGCTACACTCACCTGTCCGTCGGTACCTCAAACCCCTACTGAGTCGAGGGGAAGGTAACTTGACGGACAGGGCGGGCTGCTTAAATTCAATGTTGGCGGACCTCAATGGAAGTGTATATTTGATAGCTAATGCCTCCCTAGCTGTATCTCACGGCCATGCTGTTCTGGTGCTGGCCAAAAAAGACGGACCAGGGAGGAAGATGCATTCGCCCACTATAAAGTACTATATGAAGAGTGGCGAGAGTTTGTAAGCGAACACCTGGTAGGTCAGGAGGGTGTTACCAATCTCGCTATTGGTTCAAGGAATGGCCAATCAAGGACTAGCTTTCGCCAGATGGCTCAATAGGAAGCCGACAAGACGTTCCACGTCTGACTCGCCCCTCTGCACGAAGGCAGCTAAATATTTCTTGATTGCCCTGTTAAGAAACAAAAACAAAGACGGGTACGTCGTCATGACGCTGTCGCCCGCAGAAACCTACAAGAGTAGGCGAAAGGCGCACGAGCACGTATCAAAAAAAGGGGGGGCTACACCGTCAGAGCTGGCACACCCGCGCTTGCCTAGGGTTCGGTAAAAAGCCAATCAGAACCGTCTCTGTCTTGAATCAGCATAGCGCCCAAAATTGACAGGTCCTCCGTTGTAAAAAAAACGAATGTCAATACAGAGCAACTGTCAACAAAACATGAGCCCATGGAAACCGAGGCCGTCACAAGTTTAGACGGCTTTGATGGTAGATGGCAAAAAACCTTTAGAAAGTGATACTAAGTGGTACATGCAGTGATAGATGGAACAGTTCACAGAATAAAGCACATAGAGTACCACAAACGTCACTAAAAAGTCACATACCTATAAGGCCTGAGTGCCCCTCAGCAGATCCCCGCGAGGGGAGGAGGGATATAAGCACACAATCGCGCAGTCCACTCATAAAATCGTGGATATTGGCAACTGTTAAGCAAGCGAACAGGGGGGGTGAGGTTGTTCAATATGTGGTACTCGTATAATGATGAGATATATAATTGTCCAGTGGAACCTAGTTTGGGAGAATGACAGACTTCTAGTATGATAGTGTAAACGCCAAAAATAAGTAGTACCGGGTCAGTAAGTATTCAGATTTGGACCCATGGGATCTCGTCATTCAACCCCGCAGTGTCGCAATTTATTCTGAAAATCCACTTTTGTTCTTTGATAAACAAATAGTGGGATACGTCATTGACATGTTGGGGGATATAGGGTTTTTCCAGTACTATCCACTTCAAATCATCAGCAGTGTGTTTCATTGTCAAAAAGTGATTCGTTAGGCGTGTTGCTTGTCGGTTTTGCATGATGGTACTCTTATGTTCGTGAATCCTGAGTTTCACCTTTCTAGTTGTCATGCCGACATAGCGAAGGGAGCAGGGGCATGTTATTAGATAGATCACCTTCTCGCTATTGCAGTTGGTATGGTGCTTCAGGATCCATGGGCGCTCTGTGCCAATGTCCACTGTTAGGGTTTTCTTAGTTTGTGGGCACACAGAGCACACCCCATATGGATAATGGCCCTGAACCGGTGGAAGGTTCCATAGTGTGTTGGTAGACTCTTGAGGAAAAGAGCGAGGCCTGGTATGCACCAAGCCATTGCGCAAGTTTTGACTTCTCTTGAAGGCGAACAGTGGGAGTGGAAAGTTCACTCCAGCAGTATTCAAAATCCGCCAGTTCTTGCGAACTATTTTCTGTACTTGCGTGGAAACTGTATTGAATGTGGTGATGAAAGTCAAGTTTTCCAAAGGAGGTTTAGCAACTGGAGGGGCAAGTAGGGCCTCTCGATGGTTATCAGAGGCCCTCTTTCGTGCTTTACGTATCAGGGCATTAGGGTGGTGCCGTTGTCTCAACTTAGTGCTCAGGTCACGAGACAGATCTTCAAAGTCACTTGTCTCTGAACAATTCCTGCGCACCTTTTGGCCAGCACCAGAACAGCATGGCCATGAGATACAGCTAGGGAGGCGTTAACTATCAAATATACGCTTCCATTGCGGTCCGCCAACATTGAATTTAAGCGGCCCGCCCTGTCCGTCAAGTTACCTTCCCCTCGACTCAGTAGGGGTTTGAGGTACCGACGGACAGGTGAGTGTAGCGGCTTACGGCTTATTTTAAAACAGGCCTGTGGAGGTTCAGGCACTCGTATTTGTTACCAGGGGTTTCCTTCCTTTGCCATTTCCTACGAACTCTTGCCTGAAGATTAGTCTTACTAGCACTCTTTGTTCTTCCCTTTTTTGCTCCACACCTCGGTTATATATTTCTATCTGAATACTTGACTCAATCTATTGATATTAAGTATTGTTATACCGTGGTGTGAAACTGAGTATAAAACACTTATTTTTGTGTTACCTTGAGCCCATTCAGCTATTTGTAGCTTTTATATAATGGCGAAGACGCATTTTCAGCATATACTTTTGGTTTTATTAACTCTCTAGATTTACCATCATCAATCATCAGCTGGCTAGGCCAGCTGAGAACCGCGTTGCTTTTTATGCCCATTTTGTGACACCAGGGGATATCTTTATGAAGTGGATGTATACCATGAAAGTAACTCAAAAGGAATTTTTTCCATTTCTTCAGAGCGGGGCCTCATTACCTGAGCGAGCGCCAGGCGAGGTGAGGCCACTCCCAAGCAAATTTTGGGTGAGTGATAATTCAATAAACATTGAATGAGTAATATCTCGCTGGCTGTGATATGTCTTTATCATAACAGTTTGCTTTCATCTGTTACACTGTGTGTGTCTGTATTCGCTGTTTTTTCAGGAGAGGAGTTTTCACAACCATGACTTCAGAACCTACCGCTCATTATGTCATCAGACGGTAGGTCATTTATGCATGGTATTTAATCCTCACTACACTTTGGTCACAGTTGCAGTAGTGTCGTTATCATAGGTCCTGAAGAAATCCATTCCTGGCTGAAACATGTCGACCAGCTAACTTACCGACAAGATAGTAGTATTTGCTGAAACACTATCCACACTCTGTTTTTAACCTTGTCATCATGGTGACCGCTATAATAAAATTTGTTCTTAGGCACCATGCTAGTCAATTTTAAACATCACTTTTCTACCAACACATATTCTTTGAGCATTGCAACCTTTCTTCAAACAGCTCTTAACACAACTACTCTCTGGCATTCCATCACTGGTGGATCCGAGACTAGGGTCTACTCACGATACTAATAGTGAGTAACCTAGTGGATACCAGCTCGTACTTCAAAACCCCAGATGATGAAGTTCCGCCAAAGGGTGGGCTGATGGGTTTTCTTCCTTTCTCTCTTCTCACTTTTTAGTCTCACCACACACACCCTTCATGAGAAAGCAGAGACACTCTCTAGCCTATTTAGACCAGTAGCAACCCTTTTGTGTTTGTTGTAAGTAAGATTAAGGGATAGGGTGCACTCAGGTCATTAAACCAATTTCCCCTCTAGACCCTCCTTCACGTTGTGTTTTTTGTTATATCCAGTTTTTAACCTTTAGGTCAATCAATCAATCAATCAGGACATTTGTATAGTGCGCTACTCACCAGGGAGGGTCTCAAGGCGCTGGAGAAGAGGGGGTCCGCTACTGCTCGAAAAGCCAGGTCTTGAGTTGCTTCCTGAAGGAGAGATGGTCCTGGGTTCGCCGAAGGTAGATGGGGAGGGAGTTCCATGTCTTGGCTGCCAGGTATGAGAAGGATCTTCCTCCGGCGATGGCTCTGTGGATGCGTGGGACGGCAGCGAGGGCGAGGCTGGTCGACCGTAGCTGGCGGGTGGGCGCGTAGTAGGTCAGGCGGTTGTTGAGGTACTTGGAGCCTTGGTCGTGGAGAGCCTTGTGTGCGTGTGTGAGGAGTCTGAACATGATCCTCTTGCTGACGGGGAGCCAGGGCAGGTCTTTCAGGTGGCCGGAGATGTTGCTGTGTCGGGGTATGTCCAAGACGAGTCGTGCTGAGGCGTTCTGGATTCGTTGGAGTCTTTTCTGAAGTTTGGCTGTGGTTCCGGCGTAGAGGGTGTTTCTGTAGTCCAGTCGGCTGGTGACGAGTGCCTGGGTGACCGCCTTCCTGGTTTCGGTGGGGATCCGTCGGAAGATCTTTCGGAGCATGCGCAGGGTGTTGAAGCACGATGACGAGACTGCGTTGACTTGTCTGGTCATCGAGAGGGAGGAGTCCAGGATGAAGCCCAGGTTCCGTGCGTGGTCCGTTGGCTTGGGAGTGGTGCCCAGGGCTGGGGGACACCAGGAGTCGTTCCAGGCGGAGGGCGATGACCCCAGGATGAGGACTTCCGTCTTGTCTGAGTTCAGTTTCAGGCGGCTGCTCTTCATCCACTCGGCGACGTCTTTCATCCCTTCGTTTAGGCTGGTTCTGGCGGTAGCTGGGTCGTTGGTGAGGGAGAGGATCAGCTGGGTGTCATCGGCGTAGGAGATGATGTTGAGGTTGTGTTGGCGTGCGATGGCTGCGAGGGGGCTCATGTAGACGTTGAAGAGGGTGGGGCTGAGTGATGATCCCTGTGGTACGCCGCAGACGACTTCTGTGGCCTCGGATCTGAACAGGGGGAGGCTTCTGGGTTCTTCTGGCGAGGAACGAGATGATCCACTGCAAGGCCTTCTCTTGGATTCCGATGTTGCTGAGACGCTGCACTAGGGTGCGGTGGCAGACAGTGTTGAATGCTGCGGAGAGGTCCAGGAGGATGAGGGCCGCTGTTTCCCCGTTGTCGAGCAGGGATCTGATGTCGTCAGTGGCTGCGATGAGGGCGGTCTCGGTGCTGTGGTTGGCTCGGAAGCCAGACTGCGAGTGGTCGAGGGATCCTTTCATATCGAGGAAGGCGGCAAGCTGCCTGTTGACGGTCTTCTCAATGACTTTAGCCGGAAGAGGGAGGAGCGAGGTGGGGCGGAAGTTCTTGGGGTCGGTGGGGTCCGCTGTCGGTTTCTTCAGGAGGGCGCTGAGCTCGGCGTGCTTCCTGCTTTCCGGGAAGGTGGCAGTGTTGAAGGAGGCGTTGATGATGTCCCGGAGTTGGGGTGCGATGATGGAGTCGGCCCTGTTGAAGATGTGGTGGGGGCAGGGGTCGGTTGGGGATCCGGAGTCGATGGTGTTCATCGTGTGGGTGGTGTCTTCGGTGCTGACTGGGGTCCAGGCGCAGAAGGTGGTGGTGGGTGGCATTGTTTCGGTGGTTGGGTGCGTGGGTGGTGCGCCGAAGCTGTTGTATATTTCGGCGATCTTGTGGTGGAAGTACGAGGTGAGAGAGTTGCAGAGGTCTTGCGAGGGAGAGATGTCGTTGTTTCCGGTGTTGGGGTTGGAGAGCTCTTTGACGATGCTGAAGAGTTCCTTGCTGTTGTGGGTGTTGTTGTCCAGTTGTTCTTTGAATGCTGTTTTCTTGGTGGTGCGGATCAGCTGGTGGTGTTTGCGGGTGACGTGCTTCAGGGTAGTCATGTTGACTGTGATCTGGTCGCTGCGCCAGGCTTTCTCGAGGGTGCGGCAGTTCTTCTTGGAGTTCTTAAGTTCTTCGGTGATCCAAGAGGCTTTCTTGCTGCCGTGTCCGCTGGGAGGGGCCTTCAGTGGTGCGAGGTCGTCTGCGCAGTTGGTGATCCACTGTGTGAGGTTGTTGGCTGCTTCGTTGGGGTCCGTTGTTCTGGCGGGAGGGTTCTGGCTGAGGGAGGTGGGGAGCTGGTCGGCGGTGATCTTGTTCCAGTTCCTGCGAGGAACCTGTTGCGGGTGGTGGTGGGTTGTGGTTTTACTGAAGCTGAAGTGGACGCAGATGTGGTCAGTCCAATGAAGTCCGGTGGAATGGCTGAAGGCGATGTACTTGCTGGAGGATAAGACTGGGTCAAGCGTGTGGCCAGCGTAGTGGGTGGGGGTGTTCACCAGTTGCTTGAGTCCGAGGTTGGCGAGGTTGTCCAGCAGGGTGGAGGTGTTGCTGTCCTTGTTGTTCTCCAGGTGGAAGTTGAGGTCCCCTAGGAGGATGTAGTCAGCGGAGGGAAGGGCGTGTGGGCTGATGAAGTCTGTGATGTCTTCGCTGATGTCTTAGTTGAAATTGCCCCTAAAAGCATGTGAAGCTACTCACAGTCAGCTGGTCATGCTAGACGGGGGAAAGTCAAAGGTACAAGCTGAGTGTGATAGAGAGCAGGTCAGATGCAGAGACTAGGGTAGCCCTGCTAAAAGGTTAGCTTCTAAGTCCGCCGCTAATAGTTCTGTTCACAGTGGAGAACGCCGTGAGGAGTGGGGAGAGCGTCGTGGATGGTTGTAGCTGTAGTGTGATGAGCAGGCCTAGTGTCACAGACCATCGTCTCTTTTGCACAAACAACCAGTCGGGTGTTGCGGACAGTCGTTGCTGGAGCTTCAGGTTGGCGGTCTCCACAAACTGCTGTTGCTCTAGTGCGAAGAGTAGCTCTTGCGTTGCCAGTCATTGCCGGAGGCCGCTGTTGACATGATAAGCAGGTCTTACTGGAGCTTTGTGTTGATGGTCATCACGGGCAGCAGAGCCTTGGTGCAAACAGCCCTGTTCCCAAGGGGCCCAAAACTTCAGGAATGTTCACCTTTTCTTTAGGAGGAATACACTCTGATACCAGTTAAGGGTCTGTAATTGGGGAGTCAACTCTTGGGGATCAGGAACTTACTCCAGCAGAGCCTAGAAAGGCTCAGACAGGTCCAGTTGTAGGTCCAAGCAGGTTTAGTGGCAGTCGGTCATCTGGTCAGTTGTTAGGAGGCCTCAGAAGTTTGTTCGGCCTCTTAGCTCACACGTCTGCCAATTGACCTTGGAGTCACTCTGGTTAGCCTCTGAAGAAGGCATGCACGTCCAATCTTCCTTCTTAGATAGCAAGGCAGTCCTCTCGCAGCAGGCCAGTCCTTCTGTAATTTCCACAGGACCAGGATGTTCTGATCTGTGTCTCTGCATATACAATATTTATACCTAGTGGTAGCCTTTCTGTGGGGGCTCTCCCTAGCCCATCCCCACATCTAGTTCGGAAAAGTTCTTCTCCCTCACCTGTCAAGGCTCCAAACTGCCTTGAGGAGACAAAAGGCTGGGTAGGCATGGTGTCAGATTCCTTTGTGTGTGTGTAGGAGGAAACACCCTTTGAAGTTTAAGTGGGGCTGGGTACAGGCTCTACCCAGTCACCCTGCGAGGATGGCCCCTCCTGTCCACACCTAAGGTCCCTCTTTGTTAATGTCTTAAAGCAATACACAAGCCGCAACAGCAGAGCCATTCACAGTCAGTTGACTCAGGACACTCGCAGAAGGCACAAATGGTTGGGACAAGAAAATCCCAACTTCCAGAGCTCCGGGCTGGGTATAGCCTCCTAACCGAATTCTATAAAACCTTCTTGGCAGATAAGTTGTTGCTGGTCTATACCGTGGACCTGGAAAAAGGAGTGCTTCCAGACTCCTTGAGAGAGCCAGTTATTGTGCTGGTGCTGAAACCGGTTCCACTGGAAGCCGCTTCCTATCGCCCGCTCTTCATGCTAAATGTGGATCAGAAAATCCTTGGACATGCCCTAATGGTGTGCCTGCTGACTTATCTTCCACAGCTTATACATGTAGGCCAGTTGGGGTTTATTTCACGTTGGAATACAGAATGCAATCTGCAAAACTTAATACACGTCCTACACTCCCCTAGTCCAAAGTACGAGCAATATACGCCGGCCTTCCTAGATATAGAGCAGGCCTTTGATTCTGTGTGCAGGGAATAAATCTGGATAGTGTTGGATAAAGTAGGGTTGGGGCACAAATACATCCAGTGGATCAAACTGCTGTACGAGTGACCTGTGACACATGTTCAAACCGAGAGGTATTCTTTGATCGAGAAACTGCTCCGTAAGGGCACGTGGTAGGGATGCCCTGTCTCTCTTGCTGTTTGCCTTGGCGATGGACCCCTTGGCGTTCCTCCTCCATCAGATACTGCAAAGTTGGGGATACCTGTGGGGCGGACAACACATATTGTCTCACTATAGCAGACAACGTAATGATTTATCTGTGTCAGCCTTCCTCATTTGTCCCAATCCTGCTGAATTCCTTGATAGAAATCGGGGACCTGTCAGGGCTTCAAGTCAACCATTCGAAAGTGGTTTTGTTTACCACTGGGACAATTGAAAAGGATACCACAGTAATCACTTCTGGAGACAAGGCGACCCTGGAGTGTGGACACAGTTAAATATTTATGAATGCATATAACACATGGAGCCCAACAGAGCTGTGACCTCATTTTGGGGAGAACTATTCGTAACCTTCGTCCTTCTATGTCCTCCTGATAGGGAAAATAGCGCTCTTCAAAATTGTGGTGCTGCCCAGATGTCTATATATACTGCAGGCAGCCACGTATGAAATCCCCCCAAGCATGTTCCAGGAATTGGATCAGCTGTTGGAGGAACTCCTTTCGGTTAGGGAGAGATGCAGGGTAGGACTAGATATGCTGAAGTTAGAATAGGGGAAGGTAGGGATGGAGGTAGCAGATCCTGAGCTCTACTTTCTAGCAGCTCAGCAGCAACATGCAGTCCACTGGCTCGATGAGGCAAACAATTGAGAAAAGTCTCTACTAAAAGGCACGTACAGCTGGATCACTGACACAATATTGACGGTAAAAATATCGACCTACAAAAAAATCGGCGTTGGAATATCGTAGACAAGAATATCGACAGCCTATCTACAACATGGTAAGTACAAAAATATCAAAACCAAAATACAGATGTTAAAAATATCGTAATTAAAAATATTGTTTTTTTTAATAAAAAAAAGTGTAAAATAAAGTAAATAATAGTAAAAAACCAAATAAACATAGTTAAAAATATTTAATAATGTTTAAAATTAATAAATAATACATATACAATGATATAAAATTAATTAAACATATACATAAAAATTATAATATATACTTAATAATAAGTTGTAATAATTATTTTAATAACTTATAAATTATTAAACAGTATTATAAATTAAAAATACATCTACACACAAAACAATATCATCAATAAAAAGTAAATAATTATATTTAACAAATTAAAAAAATATATACTTTCAATATTTAAAAAATTAATAATATACTATATTATCAAAAATAATAATAAAAATATTAAATAGCTAAATAAATAAAACTATTATTCAAAGTCCCAAAAAATTGACAGTAATGATAACATTGGATAGTGTAACAATTAAAATTACTATTCCAACTTCAGAAAAGGCAACAGTAGGGAAAGCGTTGGATAGCGTAGGGGTGAAAATTACTATTCCAACTCCAGAGGGGGCAACAGTAGGGAAAGCGTTGGATAGCGTAGGGTGTTAAAATACTATTCCAACTCCAGAGGTTGCAACAGTAGGGAAAGCGTTGGATAGTGTAGGGTTAAAAATTAATATTCCATCTCCAGATGGTGCTACAGTAGGGAAAGTGTTGGACAGCGTAGGGGTAAAGATTGCTATTCCAACTCCAGAGGGTACAACAGTAGAGAAAGTGTTGGATAGCGTGGGGGTAAAAATTACTATTTCAACTCCAGAGGGTACAACAGTAGAGAAAGTGTTGGATAGCGTGGGGGTAAAAATTACTATTCCAGCTCCACAGGGTGCTACAGTAGGGAAAGCTTTGGATAGCTTAGGGGTTAGAATTACTATTCCAACTGCAGAGAGGGCAACAGTAGGGAAAGTGTTAGATAGCGTAGGGGAAAAAATTAATATTCCAACTCCATACGGAGCAACAGTAGGGAAAGCGTTGGATAGCGTAGGGGTAAAAATTAATATTCCAACTCCAGAGGGGGAAACGATAGGGAAAGCATTGGATAGCGTAGGGGTAAAAATTACTATTCCAACTCCAGAGGGTGCTACAGTAGGGAAAGCTTTGGATAGCATAGGGGTAAAAATTACTATTCCAACTCCAGAGGGTGCAACAGTAGGGAAAATGTTGGATAGCGTGGGGGTAACAATTACTATTCCAACTCCAGAGGGTGCAACAGTAAGGAAAGCGTTGGATAGCGTAGGGGTTAGAATTACTATTCCAACTCCAGAGAGGGCAACAGTAGGGAAAGCGTTGGAAAGCGTAGGGATAAAAATTACTATTCCAACTCCAGATGGGACAACGGTAGGGAAAGCATTGGATAGCGTAGGGGTGAAAATTACTATTCCAACTCCAGAGGGTTCTACAGTAGGGAAAGCATTGGATAGCGTAAGGGTAAAAATTACTATTCCAACTCCAGAGGGTGCAACAGTAGGGAAAGTGTTGGATAGAGTAGTGGTAAAAATTACTATTCCAACTCCAAAGGGTGCAACAGTAGGGAAAGCGTCGGATAGCGTAGGGGTAAAAATTTATACTCCAACTCCAGAGGGTGCTACAGTAGGGAAAGCGTTGGATAGCATAGAATTTAAATATAACATACTTATCAATATTTTTTGTATTTAAAATGATAAATAATTTTACTTTTTTATAACTCTACATCATTTACAAATACCCATTAATAATTATTAAAAACATAATAAAATTGAATTATTAATTAACAGTACATTAACAATAAATTAACAATAAATACCAATAAATATTAATTATTAAATATTAGTCACCAAATAATAAATATTGAACAATAAATATGTTTCATTACAAAAAATATTAATTATTTAAAATTAATTCACAATTGAAAAATATTAAAAAATAAAAATATTTTTCATACCAAATAATACTTTTCATGAAACATTGATTACCAATTACTTAAAAATATTTTCCAATTAATACAATTTAATTACCAATTAAGAATAGTAATTGCCAATTAACAGATTTAATTACCAATTAAAAAGAATTACCAATTAAAAAAGAATTGCCAATTAAAAAAATTGTTTGGCAATTAAAAACATTAATTACCAATTAAAAAAATTAATTATCAATTAAAATAATAAATTGCCAATTAATAATTGATTTAAAAAAGTAATTATCCATACCAATAAATAAAAAGAAATAATTAATTAATTACAATTAAATTACTTCCCACCCAATTCCCCTATAAACCCACAACCCGCTACAGAAATAAACACAAAAATTAATAAAAATTAATTTATATTTCCTAAAAATTAATAATTAATTTAGTATATTTAAATTACTTCCCACCCTATTCCCCTATAAACCCACAACTCGCTCCGGTACTAAAACATAAAATTTACTTTAAAATAACATTATTATTATATAAAAATAATACACATATAATTTAAAACAAGTAAAATACTTAACAAAAAAAATATTACACATACATAATAAAATACCAAACAAAAATACAAATATCGATGTTAGTAACTTCGATATTACTTACATAGATATAAAACAATCGATATTACTTACCTTAAGGTCGATATTCTGTCCAACAATATTCTTGACCTCGATATTCTGTACCTTAGATATTTCCAACTCAATATTTTTGTAGGTCGTTATTTCAAACTCGATATTTAGACTGTGCACCGTACAGCGAACATCATCTTGGGCCCTATTGATGAAAGGGAAAAGAATCCCTGACTCTCTACCGAATGTGATCTGATAGGTATGCCTGCTCTAGGAGAAAGTGGTCCAGCGAGTGAAGCGGAAAGTGCCTATGCACCAGATTTAGGTATATGGATAGTTCAACCCTTTGCGGAAATAGCCTGGGCTGTGACCGGTGACCACTGGCAAAACAGCATATCTACCAACCCGTCAGACTTATACCCCGCTGCCTGGTTTTCAACCATGCAAGAAGCATTTGAGACATTCAGGCTAGGTCCGGGTAGGTCCTCCGATATGCAAAATTAGCAGCCACAGCCAGGGGAATTAGGCCGTCATTCCCAGAAGCCACTGAGCCCATTCGGACACTGTTTTTTATGCTCTTGTTGGCAGGGGGCCGGAAACGAACTGTGCAATTATATTGAGTCCTTTGTGCAGATAAGCGGGTGACGCTACTGAGAGTCGAGGAGGTCTAGCACAGCATCAGTGACGACCCTGTAGCCCGTAAAGAATGGCATAAAATACATGATGGAGTACATAGGGTGTTGATAAATGCAGGGTTCAAACTGGTGCAATCTAAATTTGTACACAGAGCTTATCTCTTCCCCAAAAGGCCTCAGACTATGGGACATCCCACTCATGATTAAACAATGTCTCCTATGCCTCCTCCCTGACAAAGCCAAGATAAAAATGAGTAGCAAGTTTATGATGCAAGGTCTCATATTAGCTGAAAGATGTATCACTATTAAATTGGTTAAGCCCACCGCCCCCCTTACAGCTGGAATGGCAGAGAGACTGTCTGGAATGGGTGGGGACAGAGGAAGTTCAAATGAGAAAGTCACGAAGAGATGAGAGGGTAGTGTAGAAGTAGACCTCAGCAAGGCCTACCAGTGCTAGGGCTTCACCCTTCTCTGCACACAAGTCTTCAGACCGGTAAATAGACGTTGGCAGGGAAACTGACATGTCAAGAAAACAACTTATTAAACCTCATGAGGTGAAATTATATTACCACAACACCCTTCGGTAGTGTATGAAGTATCACAAGAAGTAGAAGAACCATGGGTCTTTTATACCCACGCAGGAGCTCAAAAGAAAGTGGTACAAGCACACATAGGAAGAGTTACATACATAAATGGGCATACAGAGAATGCACAGTCAACAAAACAGGAGGAGCCAACAGTTGCTGACTTTAGTAAAAACATCCTGACAGTAACAAACCTAAGCAGGTGCATGGGCAGCTACAGACTCTTCTGAGCATGTGCAGAGTAGCAGGGACTAAGTATAGCCAGTTCTTGAGCAAAGCACAAGGGCAAGCAACAGCGGAGAAGGAAAGAGCACATGGCGAGCACATGGTCAGACAAGATGGCTGCCGGAAACAAGATGGCTTCAGCTAAATGCTAACAGCGATCTCTGCCAAATTTCCTCAGACGGCCTTTTTATTATTAGCTGAAGACATTTATAATCTAGAAGAGTCTAAGTATACATCATGTACATCAATCTGCATCCTTTCATCAACTTCTTTGTCTAGTATACGTTGGGCATTCATTTGCTTAACATTACGTTTGGGAGGTGTTCAAGCAGTGATACAGATGGAGCAAAGCATTGGACCACATTGTATACATAGGCAGCATGTCAGTAGAATTGCAAGTAATATACACAGAATAGTTAACAGTTTCCAGCCCCAAGTAGTAAACAATGTCCATAACCAGCTGGCTAAAGTCCACGTGCCAGTATCAGGTTGAATCTCCGCAGCAATTCTATGCAACTTAGAGATTGCATCAAAAATTGAAGGGGCATGATCTGAAATGTACACGCAGCAACTACTTCCGATGATGCGACATGCACCACCTCGATCAGCCAGGACCACATCCAGGACCATACGGTTTTGGAGCACCACAATCCTTGCAATCTGTAGTTCCTCTGTGATGTTTCCAAGTACCATAGCTGTCTGGTTGGTCACAGCCTCTATGACATGAGTCAAACGTCTGATCTTCCTACTGTTCAAGGCAGCACCAACAAAAAAGAACTGCCCCAAATAATTAAAATCAACAAATTGCTGTAGCGCGGTGTCAGTCTGATCCACCTCATCGTGATTTGCTGTCCTCTTAGATCTGTTTTTAGAAATGTCATTAAACAGTTTTGAGTCCTTGTGATACGATTCAGGAGCCAAAAATACAGGTGGCAATAAAAAGGACACATAGCAGACTTCAGACCACCCAACAAGTATATGGTAGTATCCCTTATTTCCACATATAAAATAGGTTTTATGTGAAGACGTAAAGGTACTATTATTATAGCCAGCGATATTTAGAGCTAAAGTACATTCGCTTTTCGCCACTGGAATTTTTCCAACACTACCCCCTTTTCTGAATCGTTTTTGTCCACCATAAGCGTGGAAGGGTATACTCAGATGTGAGTCCCTTGCTCACTGCACCATCAGGATTCAAGCAAGCCGGGCCGAAGACGACTGTAATGCCAGAAACCGGTCCCCGGAAGCTTGTTTCCTTCCCAGTATAAGAATTGGCTTGGTAGTTTGGTCTGCCCTGTTCCCATGATGCACTGGGCCAGGGACAGACTAATTTGCATGTAGCCAGGTTCTGAGCTGGGATGGTGCAGTGAGCTAAAAAACGGTGATGGATTAAGCCCTGATCTTTGGACTGGGTAGGAGTGGTCTGCTTAATTCAGACACTTTGTCCATCACCACCCCCTTTTCTGAACTATTATTATTGCCAGCAATATTTAGAACTAAAGTACATTCGCTTTTCGCCACTGGAATTTTTCCAACACTACTCACACATAAATCTGCTCGGGCTCTAGTTACAGCAATAACAAATGGTCCATTACCCTTTCCAGTTCGAGTATTTGGGTAAACATAATGTGTAGAAACATTTCCTCCTTGGTACTCCTCCATCTTCCATTTAGTCCCTTTAGCTTGCGGATCACCTTCTTCATCGGGATTACACGCTTTATTAAGATAGTATTTCAATCCTCCCACACCCATATCAGCAATTTTAGCCACCTCAGAAGACAATAGTGGGCGTAAATTCCGTTCCGTTCGCGGAATTTGTGGATTTTTGGCAATTTCGCGGTCCGCAAATCCCACGAATTTGCCTAAAAATCCGCAAATTCGCAAGCTGGAGGATTTTTTTGCTTGGTCGCGCTTGAAAAATACAATATCTTGTGCGCGGCATTTACTTACCTTGATTCTGAGTTCGAAGAGTTGTTTTCCTCCCTGTTTGCGTGTGCTGCGTCATTTTGGATCTTGCTGCGTGATCGTGCGAGAGTTTTTCGACCGCGAGTACGTCATCGCGGCCCGCCATCTTGCACAGCGAGAGTTTGACAACTCGAGTATGTCAAAAGAGCCCGCGATCACGCATCGCCGTAGATGCAGCACGCAGCTGACTTCCAGCGGGAGATATGAACAGCTCGCGTTCCCGAACTTGCAAAAATTGCAATTCTGCATAAGAAATCCACCGCAGGCAGCATAAACCTTCTGAAAATGATGATTTTGATCAGAATAACTCCTCAGATTGACATTTGGCTGCACTTTTTGTGCAAGGAGTCCATTTGGGGGGGGGGGGGAAGGAAGTGCCCCAGAGTCTCCAACTCCAACCAGTGCTTTGTACATGTACTGGTCACTTTTGATTTGGATCTGGAGCTGGAAAGATTACTTTTTGTGGCTGCTGCTGGATATTTGTATTTGAGGACTTTTTGGACTTTGGAAGTTTGGATCACTTTTGGATTTGAGATTTTACAAGTAAGTTGGTGTTGTTTGTTTGGGGCATTGCAGATGCTGCAACTAACATTTTAAAACTTTTTCACAACCTAAAAAAATATATATTGTGGGTAGCCACAGTATCCAGTAGGCCCAGGGTTAGTCATGGGTGCATGATACAACTGTTTCTGTGAGTTTTTTTTTAACTTAAATCTCATTTATGTCATGGAATTTTAGCTCACTGTTATATGTGGATTTTTATTTTTTTATTTTGGGGTGCCTGTAAAGCCTCACTAGCCAGTCGGCCCAGGGGTGGTGAGTGGTGCATTGACCAAGTCTTTCTGTGGGGTGTCTTGAATTTAAACATCATTGAGGGCATGGATGGCATTGGATTGTGGTGATTTTTGTGTGTTTTTCGACTTTTTGGGGTGTTGTTGGGGCCTGGCCATGTGGGTGGGGGCCATTTTGAGGCCTGGTCTAGGCAGGGCCTGGCCATGTGGCTGGGGGACAAGGGGCCATTTTGAAACCAGGCAGTGTGCTTTGAACCATAGGCCTGCACCCAGCCTGCCCTGCTTTTACCCATTATGCCCAGGAGTAGTGAGTGGTGCATGGACCAAGGCTTTGTGTGGGGCCTCTTGAATTTAAACATCATTGAGGGCATGGGTGGCATTGGATTGTGGTGATTTGTGTGTGTTTTTCAACTTTTTGGGGTGTTGTTGGGGCCTGGCCATGTGGGTGGGGGCCATTTTGAGGCCTGGCCCAGGCAGGGCCTGGCTATGTGGCTGAGGGACAAGGGTCCACTTTGAAACCAGGCAGTGTGCTTTGAGCCATAGGCCTGCACCCAGCTGGCCCTCCTTTCACCCATTATGCCCAGGGGTAGTGAGTGGTGCATGGACCAATGCTTTGTGCGGGACCTCTTAAATTTAAACATCATTGAGGGCATGGATGGCATTGGATTGTGGTGATTTTTGTGTGTTTTTGACTTTTTGGGGTGTTGTTGGGGCCTGGCCATGTGGGTGGGGGCCATTTGGAGGCCTGGTCCAGACAGGCCCTGGCCTTGTTCCTGGGGGACAAGGGGCCATTTTGAAGTCAGGCAGTGTGCTTTGAGCCATAGCCTGCACCCAGCCTCCCCTGCTTTTACCCATTATTCCCAGGGGTAGTGAGTGGTGCATGGACCAAGGCTTTGTGTGGGGCCTCTTGAATTTAAACATCATTGAGGGCATGGATGGCATTGGATTGTGGTGATTTCTGTGTGTTTTTCGACTTTTTGGGGTGTTGTTGGGGCCCGGCCATGTGGGTGGGGGACAAGGGGCCATTTTGAAGCAAGGCAGTGTGCTTTGGGCAATAGGCCTGCACCCAGCCTGCCCTGCTTTTACCCATTATGCCCAGGGGTAGTGAGTGGTGCATGGACCAATGCTTTGTGTGGGGCCTTTTGAATTTAAACATCATTGAGGGCATGGATGGCATTGGATTGTGGTGATTTTTGTGTGTTTTTCGACTTTTTGGGGGTGTTGTTGGGGGCTGGCCATGTGGGTGGGGGCCATTTTGAGGCCTGGTCCAGGCAGGGCCTGGCCATGTGGCTGGGGGACAAGGGTCCATTTTGAAGCCAGGAAGGGTGCTTTTGAGCTATAGGCTTGCACCCAGCCTGCCCTGCTTTCACCCATAATGCCCAGGGGTAGTGAGTGGTGCATGGACCAATGCTTTGTGTGGGGCCTCTTGAATTTAAAAATCATTGATGGCATGGATGGCATTGGATTGTGGTGATTTTTGTGTGTTTTTTAACTTTTTGGGGTGTTGTTGGGGCCTGGCCATGTGGGTGGGGACCATTTTGAGGCCTAGTCCAGGCAGGGCCTGGCCATGTGGCTGGGGGACAAGGGTCCATTTTGAGGCCAGGCAGTGTGCTTTGAGCCATAGCCTGCACCCAGCCTGCCCTGCTTTTAACCATTATGCCCAGGGGTAGTGAGTGGTGCATGGACCAAGGCTTTGTGTGGGGCCTCTTGAATTTAAACATCATTGAGGGCATGGATGGCATTGGATTGTGGTGATTTATGTGTGTTTTTCTACTTTTTGGGGTGTTTAACTGATGTTCCTCTGGCTTCCTTTGCTTTTAGGTGCACAAGAGAACCACCAGTGCCAGGAAGAAGTCCTGCAGCGGTGTGTGCAGCACAACGTCACGTGACGTCACGTGTGGCCACAGACAACTCTGTGACTCGTGCAACTGCGGCCTGCTGTTCTGACATCTGAAGAAGATGGGCTCAAAGAAAGGTGGCCGTAGCTCCTCTACAAAGAAAGTTGCCAGTGCCTCTGCCAGTAAGAAGGAGCAGAAGAAGCAACTGGTGCCACTTACCAAGGAGACTGGTCTACCCACAGACACTTTTTTTGGGAAAATAGAAACAACGCCTGCAGCAGCGGGGTCCGCCGGGGACCAAGCTGGGAGCAGCACCTCTGCTTCATTATTCTCAGTGCCACCACACAAGGTTAGGTCCAAGCCCATGAGTGCTGCAGAGGCAACCACTGTCATTGCTCAATCACCATCGACCAGTGATGTTGGCTCATTGCAAGAAAGTAGCACCCAATCAACGCAGGGTGTAACTCAGCTGACGAGTGTTCAACAACCACAGCCGCAACAACAACCACAGGTGCAACTAGTACAAGCGCAAGTACATGGGCAAGGAGAGGCGCAAGTACATGCGCAAGGAGAGGCGCAAGTACATGCACAAGGGGAGGCGCAAGTACATGCGCAAGTAGAGGCGCAAGTGGAGGCGCAAGGAGAGGCTCAAGAAGAGGCACATTGAGGGGCACAACTAGAGGCGCATGGAGCGGCACAACTGCCCACAATGCTTGTTCCTCCAGAAGTAGGGGCACATCAGGAAATCGAGATTCAAGCGGAGGTATCATCCGAGGAAGCCACTCCTCCTGAGGATGATCCATTGTCTTCCAGATCCCCAGCAGGAAAAAGGTCAAGGAGGGCTACTTCAAGTTCTTCTACAAGCCACCTTCCTTCTGATGATCTTGATCTTGATTGGAACCCACCAATGCTGCCTGAGAGGGAGGCATGCCATGAGCCGACAAAGGTAGCTAAGCCTAAAAGGAAGGTTCCCGCAAGGCTTTCAATTATGGGTGATGATGACGACGAACAAGAAGTGGTGTATTCTGCTGCTGATGAACAGTCTGACGACGACCCTGTCCCGAATGGCTGCTGAGCGGGTTGTGGGCGGCGTGGCACTGGCACTGGTACCACCACCAACGCAGTGAACTACAACACCAACACGACCTTCAGCTTGCATATTTTCTTGTCAGAAGGGTCGGCAGGGAACTCCATCCAGCTCGACCTCCATTATCTCAAGTAGTGGTGCTGTAAGTGAACAACAGAGTCGAATTCAGCCACGCCCATCCTCCACTTCATCTGGCATTGAAACTGAAAGTGGCACCTCCACCACCAGCAGACATCTCCAGTCCCCAGATTGGGACTTCTTTAGTGTTAGCCTAAAGGCGGAAAACATGGTCGTTTGTTCGATTTGTAAAATATCAGTTAGTCTGGGTAAGCTTGGTACCAACTATGGTACCGGAGGCCAGAGAGGTCATCTCAAAAAACACCACACTATTCAGTGGGAGGCGCTCCTAAGTAAGATCCAGGAAGCCAAAAGAAAAACAAATCCAAATGTATCCATTCATATTGCATCTGATGATGACGAGGGGCTGATCGTGCTGGGGGAAGTGAAGAAGCGACAGACATTTTTTCTGGTACACCCAGTACCCCTGGCAGCAGCACTGCTGTGGTAGCGCCCACACCCTCTACCCTTGCAACATGTATGAGGCACACTAAGAGTCTGGGAGAGACACCAATGCGAAAAAGTACATCAATGAGCCTAACTGGTTTGAATAAGTCTGCATCATGATCATCACGTAAAACGGTACAGACCACCATTAGCAGAATGTTTTGGTCGGATACGCCATTTGAACGCAACCAGCCAACGGCACGTCTGTAGAACGCAAAGCTGGCTAAAATGCTAGAGCTGGACCTTCTCCCTTTTTCTTTCGTGGAAGGGTGGGTTTTCTAGAATTTGTGGCAACAGTCTGCCCTAAATGGAAAGTTCTTAGCCGGTCCTATTTTGCCAGAGTTGCTGTTCCAGCACTACATCAAGATGTGCTGGAGGTGATTGGCACAGCTATTCAGAAGAGTGCTGTTCACACTATCCATCTGACAACAGACATGTGGACCAGTTGCCAAGCCCTTGATTACATGTGCATCACTGTACACTGGGTCTCTTTTGCAGGGGTTAAAGACAAGTTAAAAGCAGGTGTTAACACAGACCCAGTTTTTCAAGCTACTCAGAAACATGCAACAGTAGCCATGTTTGCCATGGAGAAAACTCATACTGCACCTAACCTTTTGGAGGAGTTTGATAGGAAGGCCTATGAATGGCTGCTTCCAAGAAATCGCATGATTGGTTATGTTTCCACGGATAATAGCATTAATATAGTTAAGTCCATGCAGCAAGGTGGCTATTTCAGAGTGCCGTGTTTGGCGCACAGTATTAACATTGTTGTGCAATATTTCTTGAAAAAAGAAACCACAGACAGCAAGTTACTGACCACCTGCCGAAGAATCTGCACACATTTCAGCAATTCTTTTATGGCCCAGAAGAAGCTGAGGAGCATGCAACATGAACGTAGACTACCAGTCAAAGGACTCATCCAGGAGGTGGCAACACGTTGGAACTCAACCTTTTACATGCTTGAGCGTCTGTCTGAGCAGTGGGGGGTAATCAAAAGTATGTCTATAAACTGGGTTCTACTATGAAAGACATGAGGCTAGAGTTGGAGGAATGGAAGCTAGTTGCAAGCCTGACAGACATGCTTCGTCCTTTTGAGGTCTTCACGCGTGAAGTCAGCAGGGAGGACTGTTCTTTGGGCAAAGCTATCCCATTGTTGCGCATGCTAGAGCACCAACTGAAGGCGGTGTCTTCAACGTTCCGAGATGATGCTGAAAAGCAAGATGCATATCAGTTGGCGAAGAGGTTATTAAGCCGCCTAGTTGACAATGAAAGGCTTAAAAAAAATACATACAGAACAACATTACATTTGTGCCACTATTCTGGATCCACTGTACAAAAAGGCCGTGGCCAGCAAAGCATTCATTTCTTTTAATGAAGCAGATGTTTCAAAGTACAAACATTGGCTAGCTGTGTCAGCCACTCGGTTCGAAAAAGAGCGGCAAAAAATGTAAGTAGCCAGCAGAAGTACTACTGAATCAGCAGGCCATCCGGCGTCAAGTTCCACTTCTGAATCTGTGACTGAAGGGGGTCACTTTCCCTCACAGCCATTAACGACACCAGCAACCGTATCATCATCCTCACCTGCACCAGGCCCAGCCATAATATTGTCGGAAGCGGATTGGCTTACTCATCAAGTGTTTGCTCGTTCCAGTGATGCAAAGGCCACAGATGGTACGCAAAGTGGAGCAACCCTGGAGAACCTTGAGTCGATGGTGCAGGCCTATCTGGATGACCCAACAGAGGTCTTTGTTAAGCAGAACCCATTACTGTATTGGTATGGGACCTACTCCCGTCTCAATTCATAGAGTTTGAGGACGAGCTCTACTTCCCTGACACCGAGGCCTGAAAATGACTTCCTTTTTTCATCCTTATTCACTTTTATTCCTGTGTGTCTTTCTTTGTTTTGCAACTTTTACCACAACAAAACTCTAATCACCTAATCACAACAAGTCCATCAGCAGCACTGTCTTCATCTTATTTCCTTATTGATTTGAAGGTGCCGCAATCTGCATTCCTGAGGTTCACAAGTTCACAACTCAATCATGCTCCTCTATCCTCCTCCTCCAGACTCCCCCTATCCATTCCCCTCAAGGCAGATGGTTGGATTATGCAGAATAAAGAAACGTTGCCTTCGTTGACGAATCCCCTCAAGAAGGACTGGAATTACTGACTACATGCTTGCTGATTGCTGACAGTTACTTCTGAAATTGACAGGAGAGGCTGCCCTGTGGGCCCTCACTTTCAGATGAAGATGCGGACAAAAATGGAACAGGTAATGAATAATGAGAAGAAGATGGCATGCAGTGGACAGCAATGGCTGTCTGGCTCTGATGAAAGCAATTGCTGTTTATTTGTTGTGTATGAAATGAATCATATGTCTTCTGTTATTATTTATTCTTTTACACACTAAATGTAACTCAAGTCTACTCTGCTTTTTTTACCTTGTTTAATTCAAATTTTACTTCAACTGCAGGGGCCACTACGTTGCATTTTTCAATATGCAAAATGTCCTTGGACTTACTGTTTGCCAATATACCATGATGATTGATTAAATAATATATATTTTTTCTTTACACTCACTCACTGGGATGGATGGATCATCAGCGTCGGTTGACGGAAGAACTATGGCCAATTCGTGAGTGGCAAACAGATAAACCAGTCTACAACAACTACTACAGCAGAACTACATGTCTGTCTAGTCGTGGTATGGGGTCGTTGAGGCAGTGTAGTGTTGTTGTTATGCCAGGCAGAGTCCAGACAGTAGTTCATGTAAATTTCGGTCTATGTGGCTTGTTGCAAACAATTAGATATGCTTTGTCTGTCTGTCTGTGACAAAGAGCCTAGGTATGCTACATCAGGTTGCTTCACTCAGTGGTGCCTGCCTTGACTGTCTGCATGGCCCTGCTGCAAGCATGGGCCAAAAATCCGTTCCGCTCGCGAAATTTGCTGTTTTTCGGCGGCAAATTCGCGATCCGCGAATCTCGCAAAATTGCCGAAAATTCATAAATTCTTGAGCGTAACGGATTTTTGGCCTATGCTTGAGGCAGGGCCATGCAGACGGTCAATGCAGGAACCACTGAGTGAAGCAACCTGATGTAGCATACCTAGGTTCTTTGACACAGACAGACAAAGCATATCTAGGGTTTTGGGTTCAGTGCGGTTTACTAGGGTCTAGGGCTCAGGGCCCAATGCAGGCTCATTCATAATGATGTTGGCAAGGTTTTAGGGGTTTTGGCGTATTTTGGTCCAGAATTGGCAGAATTTTGGCCTTTTTTTGGTGTTTTGCGGGCGCGTGTGTTGGGTGAAAACTAGTTGTACACCTTCCAGTGGATAGGTTTTGTTCTGCCTTGCTGAGATTCTTGGGAATCGCTGGAACAAGTGTCCTGGTAAGTTTCAAGAGGATCAAAGTATTGGAAGTGCTGAAAACAGCAATTTTTTGTCAAGGCGCGATTTGCCATGTTTTGGGGATAGCAGTATTGCATGTTTTTGGGGGGCTGTTCTAGATTTTTGGGGGTGGGTTGAGGGGTCTGGGAGCACTGCTGGGAAGCTCTAATTTTGATTGCAAGTGGTTTGAAGAAAATCCATGGTGGAAAAGGGGGCTTTTGGCCAAGTTGCAGAGAGCATTTTGGCACGATTTAAACTTAGGCCTAGCAGCATTGCATATTTTTGGGGGGCTGCTTGGGGGTGTTCTAGATTTGTAGGGGTGGGTTGAGGGGTCTGGGAGCACTGCTGGAAGGTCTAATTTTGATTGCAAATGGTTTGAAGAAAATCCATGGTAGAAAAAGGGGGTTTGAGCTTGGTTGCAGAGAGCGTTTTGGCACAATTTAAAGTTAGGCCTAGCAGTATTGCATGTTTTTGGGGGGCTGCTTGGGGGTGTTCAAGATTTTTGGGGGTGGGTTGAGGGGTCTGGGAGCACTGCTGGGAGGTCTAATTTTGATTGCAAGTGGTTTGAAGAAAATCCATGGTGGAACAGTTTTGTTTTTAGCAGTATTGCATGTTTTTGGGTGCTGTTTGGGGGTGTTCTACATTTTTGGGAGTGGGTTGAGGGGTCTGGGAGCACTGCTGGGAAGGTCTCATTTTGATTGCAAGTGGTATGAAGAAAATCCATGGTGGAAAAGGGGTGTTTTGGGCCTAGTGTCAGGGTGCGTATTGGCACGATTTTAAGTTAGGGCTCATGCCAGGTAGCAGTATTGCATGTTTTTGGGAGGGTACTGTGGGATGTTCTCGATTTTTGGGAGTGGGTTTAGGGGTCTGGGAGCACTGCTGGGAAGGTCTAATTTTGTTCTAAAATCGCAGTTTGTACCTATCTTGAGGGGAAAGATCCGCAAAATTCGCCCATACTTACTAATTACTATACTTGAAAAGGAGACTCAGAGTATGCACTTTCGAAATGATGCTTGTATGTAATACTGTCGACTCTGAAACTGAAAGTGTTATTTTTGCATCTGGCTGGTCATATTCTGGACGGGGTGTTTTCCAACGACCCTAGACTCTCTACGGGTCCTCCTATTCCCCTGGTCTGGTCAGACCATTTTGCAGTCCCCTTGGAACTTAAATCTTCCCTGTCTTCCTCAACGCCCCTCTGCCTCACCAACAAAGAATTTAGGCGGAATTATAGGGGTATCACAAATGACTCTCTTGCCCCCCTTATGGCACAAGTCACTATCTCTTCTGTGAAGGATGCCAGTGATGCCGCACTGGAACTCTCCAACTCTGTCTCCAGAGCAGTAGATCTTTTAGCCCCTGCCTCTTATCGTTATTCAGCGAGGCGGAAACCTTCAGCCCCCTGGTTTATAGAGCCTCTTAGGCTCTTAAGGCAGAGTTGCAGGAAACAGGAGAGACCATGGCGAAAAACTTGGGATCCCACAGATAGAGAAAACATAAGTCTTTGCTTGGAGACTATAAGGCTAGGGTCATTAAAGAAAAACAGGCCTATTTCTCTAAGCTAACTACGTCCCTTACCTCTTCTAGGGAATTATTTAAGATCGTCGATTCTCTGTGCTCTCTACAAATTCCTGATCCCATCATAGGTGCCCAAGAGCTGTGTGACAAGATCTTGCAGTTTTCCACACTAAAATCGCCGATATCTATTCTACTCTTGAAGTTCAGAGAGATCTAATGAGTTCTCATCCTGTCCCTGCTCAGCCGGCTTTAGAGTGCTGGGCTAAGGATCCCTCCAAGAATCTGACCAACTTCCCTCCCCTTACTCTCGATCAACTTGACTCGCTTTTCAATAGAACTAAATCAGGATCTCCACTGGACCCTTGACCTTTGAGGGTCCTAAAAGAGTGTAGGGAAACTCTGCTGTCCCCTCTTCTTGAGGTGATGAATCGTGCCATGACTGAGGGCCTGTTTCCAGCAGTCTGGAAAAAGGCTATAGTCAAGCCTCTACTTAAAAATCCGACTCTGGATCCGGAAACCCTCAAAAATGTTCGACCAATATCTCTGCTGCCTGCCCCAGCAAAAATGCTTGAATCCCATCTTAATCAGCATTTGACTACCTTCCTTGATGCGTCTGGGTTCCTGGATCAATCTCAGCATGGGTTCCGGAAATTTCACAGCACCGAGTTGGCTCTTACTGTAGTGGTAGACAACATCCAATCAAAGGTCGACCGAGGCCAGACTACTTTTCTGGTCCTGCTCGATCTGACTGCAGCCTTTGATACGCTATCTCCCTCGACTTTAACAGCTCGTCTGAGGGAGATGGGGGTGGAGGGCCTAGCATTGAGCCTTCTGACCTCCTTCCTTAACCAGAGAGAGCAGAGGGTCAAGCTAGGAGAGTACCTCTCGCCTGCTACACCTGTGCAATGTGGGGTCCCACAGGGGTCGGCCTTGAGTCCGACCCTTTTTAACATCTATGTGGCCCCACTTGCCAGGCTAGTAAGATCGCATGGGATGGAGGTGGTGTCATACGCCGATGACACCCAGATCATGGTGTCCTTCTCCCACTCGGTGATTACGTCTGCGTTCAGCTTCAGGAACTGCATGCAAGCAGTCTCTGAGTGGATGATCTTAAACTCACTGAAGCTGAATGGAGAGAAAACCGAGGTCCTGATCTTTGGTAAGGATCAAGACACATGGTCAAGCGACTGGTGGCCCCCTTCTCTTGGAGCCTGTCCTCTGCCTTCGAAATCCGCCCGAAATCTGGGCGTGATTATCGACACCTCGCTTGCCATGACACAGCAGGTCAATAGAACTGTGTCCACCTGCTGGGGAGTTATTAAGATTCTCAGAAAAATCTCCCATTACCTCTCCCCCCAAGCCCGCAAACAGACTGTGGTTTCTTTAGTTGCATCACGGTTGGATTACTGCAACGCGCTTTATGCAGACATCAATAAAGGCCTTATCCAACGTCTTCAGACCATCCAGAACGCGGCTGCTAGATTTGTCCTGGATGTCCCGAACATCTCCTCAGCCACTCCTGCCAGGAAGAGTCTGCATTGGCTCCCGATCCAGGCCAGGATCTCTTTTAAAATCTTGTGCCTGGTTTTCAGGGCCCTGTCTGGCGGCTGTGCTGAAGCTATAAGTTCCCTTCTGGTTCCTTACACCCCCAGTAGAAACTTACGCTCCGCTAGCAAGAACCTTCTATCCATCCCTCGGACAAACAGAGTCAGATGGGGTGGAAGGGCCTTTTTCTCTGTGGCCCCTAAACTGTGGCATGCCCTCCCCTCCGAGCTAAAAACTCAATCTTCCTTGGCACTTTTTAAGAAATCCTTAAAGACGTGGCTCTTCATCGAGGCCTACCCATAGACATGCTCTCGGACCTAGGATTATGTTTTTGGTTAGGCGCCTTGACGCCCGATGGGCTAAGTTGCGCTATATAAGTTGATTTTCATTTAATTTAATTTCATTTCATTCATTTCACTACACAGCGTACCTTATATTTTTTTCTCTGTGGTTTTTTAATATCACTTCCTATTTTTCCATCAACAATTACAGGCCGGCTTTTACCCAGTGCAATGGGAAAAACGATGCACTCAGGCTTACCATTAGCGATCCGCAATTCCGCATCCGCCAGGCAGGCAGTGGACAAGGTGTCTTCTGGTCACCAACATTGATCAACGGAGCGTCAGATGGAATGGAGGAGTACCGCGAATAAGAGGAGTGGCTGGATGCATGCAACTTCCCAAATTCAACAGGACAACTACAACTACAGTTACAGTATCCATCTTCATTTCTACTTATCTTTTAAGTAATGTTATTGCTGTGAACTTCTATGAGTGTGACTCTGTGCAGTTGTTTGCTCTCTGCTTCAATTCATCCCTCCAGCAATTGTATACGTTTTCCTTTGCTATTTTTTAAACTAATTTAATGTACTAAGTGGTTCTTCTCTCTGAGGGCAGATGGGCAAGTGAAATTGCGAAATTACTGCAGCCCTGTACTGTCACATTGTTTCTTCATAGTTAGTACGTTGTAGAAAGTACTACTTACTTTTCAATAACCCATCCACTTAGCAAACAACTTCATGCATGCAGTAGTGCATGCACTTCCTTTATGTCCCTTAAAAGATTTATGGATAGCTTCATATCAAAAGATTTCTTTATCTTCATTTGTTGTTTGTCCATGCTGTGTTTTTTTCCTCTCTCCACAAAACTTTCTCCACAAACCCCATTCCCATCCAATTTTCAAACCCTAACCCTTTTCCCCCGGGCTGTGTAGTTTTCATTGAGGTGTGACTAAATGACAACAATAATTCCACACACTTGCTGGGGAGGATAAGGTGCAAGCAACCTCCTCAAATCAATTTTAAGGCAGCTAGATGAATCCTAGGATATTGTAATTCTGGTTAAAAAAAAACAATGAGTATTTTAAAATACATTCTGAATTTCATGCCCACCATTGATCGGATCTATCGTCAACATCATCCTCCTACATGTCAAGAAGACTTGTTACGCTGCCGTGTCACTGTTCTTGTTGTACCCATAATCATCCATGCAATTTGTTTCCCTCATACTTATTTTCAGCATTGCTTAGGCTACAAATTGACTGTTCCTACTAATACTCTTCTCAGGCCACTCAATTTCTCATTTTTAGGGCTCGCCTGTTGTGCGCAGCACAGCTGGCAAGCTCTATAGGGGCTTATCCAGTCTTTAACCACACCACCACTGGCTGGCGATTCCTTGCAGTGCATGAAGCGCGTGCACAATGCCACCAGCCGCCTGCCTGCCTGCCTCGCATTCCGACATCAAAGGCAGCCCTCCCAGCCTCCCAGCGCATTTGTCACCCCCTAATTATTCACGCCCTGCCGGCCGTACTTTCAGATTAGTCTCCTTTTAACTTGCTCGCATTTCCCTCCTCCCCCTTCTGGGTCCTTATCTCCTCGCATTCCCCCCTCCCTTCTCGCCCAGCCCTTTGATGCTCTGCTGTAGACCCTGCCTCTAAACCTGTCGTCCCATCTTTCACCCTCTCGCTTCCCCCTTTCCTCTCCA
Organism: Lissotriton vulgaris; assembly: GCF_964263255.1. Classification (NCBI taxonomy): domain Eukaryota; kingdom Metazoa; phylum Chordata; class Amphibia; order Caudata; family Salamandridae; genus Lissotriton; species Lissotriton vulgaris. The sequence continues at coordinate 1,322,955,934 of NC_141687.1, read as the reverse complement.
TTGACGATCTCCCTCATGTGTGAGTGCTACCTGAGCTTGTGGCCTGTACCCGTCATATCTCTCTCCCTACCATACACTGTTTATTTCTTCCTGTATGCAGCAAACTCGTGACACACACGGACCCTGGCCGGAGCGGGATCCAAGCTCAGTCAAGCTCAGATGGGCGCGGGCCTCCAACCATTCCAAACACCATGCACGGTGCAGTGTGCCACCAGCTTTGGCAAGTGCGTCAGCGCCCCACTTAGGGACAGTAAGCGCTATATAGATGTTGCAATTGGTGGCAGGCTTTGTGTCAATTATGCCCCATATTTGAAGACTTTCCTCTTACAGACCATTACAGAGTGAGCATTTAAATAGTTCAACTGCTAGTATTGAAAGCTTGGCAGCTAAATTCATATAACCGAGGTCCTTTGTAGAAAAAATTGTAACCAAATTGCTTTATCTCCTACTGCCTCGCATTTCTTATATACCAAAGCAGATAGCATTGAGCAAGCACTGGCAAAGCTGTGCAGTGGTTAAATATATTGTTTAAATTTTGTTTTATTGTAAGCTACTATATATTCTACGGACGCGCGATGGAGACGGAATAACAAAAAAAAAACAGTTTCTGCGACGAATGGTAAACAGTTCGCCAACGAGCCCCTCACCCACCCCCCCCCACTCTCCCCCTCCCCCATCTCCCCCCCCCCCCAAACCAGCAGCCACGCGCTCTCATTAACTGCAGGCCTAATGAACAGGGCCTGGATTTAAAGCATGAGCGCAGATAATTCACGCGCCGCTAATTAGCGCCTAGCCCTGATTACAGGAGCTAGCCGAGGCCCAAACAAAGACGCGCGGATTCATAAAGCATAAGCCGCGGCGCCCCCCAACACTGCTGTTTCCACTTATCTTGAGCACTCACCCCTCAAACAGAGTCAGCGCGGTACAAAAATCATAATTACAACCAGTGCGTTGGAACTAAAAGGATTAAAATTTAATGCATCAGGAAAACAAACACCAAGCTATTTTTTAGTGACTCGACATCATTGTCCTACCATCTCAATTAGTCCATCTCTTCATCCCCCACTTTACTTGTCTGTTAGTCGCTCCCCCTCCTTATTATGAACCCCCTCATTCTTCACCAATCACTCACTATACATTTGCTAATGCTCCCCATTGGGGCTTTTACTCCTCACTAACAGTCCCTCCCCTCACCTTTGTTTCCCGATCCTGTCCGCTTTCCCAGACTCACCCACTGTTTCCCAAACCTCAATTCCGAACTACTCCATAATCATTGTTTACCTACATTTTTCCCATCTCCCACAACCCTCTTCTGTTACTGCCTTCTGCTTATTCCTATTTAAGTGTGTCTTTTCTCCACCGCTCACCCTTCCCTTATAATCCCGATGCCTTCCTTTGCCCGCAATATTACCTCTCCTCACTGGCACTGATTGCAAGGGACACAATTTCAAACTGGGTGGAATTTCTCTTTCCCACGCCTACTACTTCCCTTGCTACTGACATCTTTCAATCCCTTTATTCCTCTTTTCCAATCCCGCCGATGACTTTTTTCCTTTTCTACCTCCCACCACTCTAACCACTCTCCCCCTCACTCATTCCATTGACATTGTTCCTACCTTTTGCCCCCCTTTTCACCACCTTGCTATTACCCCCATCACGCGTGTCTCTGCAGTGCGTGTGCGTGCGTGTCTGAAACAGTTTATCTCAGTGTACACTGGCATGCGAGGACGTGTTTGTATGTGACGACGTCGTTGTATGCGAGTATATCTGAATAGTGTTGAAAACCCATCCCTGCATGTGTGCATTGGAAGTGTGTTTGTGTCTGGTGTGTATGCATTCAAAGATCGTCGTGTGTGTATATTCTATGTAATGTGTAAGTGTGTGTTAACCGATGTTGGTGTATGCATTCAAGAATCCATCTGTATGTGTTTTTGTGTATGATGATGATCTTTTTGCGGTGGTGTTATCTGCATTCAAAGACGGAGTTGGGTGTTTTTCATTTTAATGTATCTTTTGTTTTGTGTGTGTATCATGCCTGTGTGTAGCATAGACGACGATTTATCTGTTCAATAATGTTATCTCGCCTATATTTATATAGTAGCATGCATCTGAATTTGTGGTCTGTCTTGACTGTCCATTTCTCCAATGCTTTTGCATATTGTGTTGACCGGAGTTGATTTTGTGCAATTTGCTGTGTCTAATGCAGTGTGTATTTTATCAGGTACTTTTATCTGGGGCTATGGGAGAAACTGAAAGCCATTAGTCGTCCATTGTGTGAGGTGATTTCGGGGTTGCAACCTGCAAAGGCGGAATAGTACAACACTCAGCAACCCTGCAATTATTCTTACCGCTTGAAAAATATTGTTACTGAAACTATAGGCATCATTTAGATTTAACCGAGCTGGAACCTCGTTAGGAGTGAAGGAAACACCAGGCTTGCATTGTTGGAGCCTCTGCTGGCTCTGCCTGCATAAACATCATACCTGGCGGCCTATCAGCCACTGAGCCGCCATGCCACTGTGGTCACCTCTCCCTACTTCCTACCAGCTCTACATTTCAATGTCTTGTTGTACATTGAAGGAATGGCCGTCCAGGGCAGAGTAATCAAGTGAGGACTGAATGCATTGGGGTTTTTTTTAATTTCAAGAAACAAACTCATACTTTGGGAGCTTGTTTCTTGAAAACATAATTTTTTGAGTTCATGCATCAAACATGACTGTTGCTCAGCAATCATCTGTGCCTTCAGTGGTACCACTGAAGGCACACGGGTCCTCCACCATAGGAGCGGAGGCCAAACGCACCAATGACTGAAGATGGCATCTGCCAACACCTGCTGAAAGGGGGTGCGCACTCCGAGCAAAGGTATCACTTCATCGCCACTGTTTGCAGCAAATGGACACTTTTAAAAAAAATCCAACCCTGCTCTCTAGAGATGTGGCCTAACGACCAGAGCTGCCATCTAAGTCACGTAAATACAAAACATGTTGCATTCCAAATGCTATAGGTGTCACATTCGCGAAAGTTATAACTATTGACATTGTAAATGACAAAGCTATCAATTTAGCTATTTTAAAAACCAAGAAATAAAATATTTGTAATTTACAAGACCAATAGCTCCAACTTTTCTAATGCGAGACCTATTGCATTTCCAATGCTTGTTTTACTTTGTTTTTCATATGCTGCTACTGCTAGTGTGGTACCACTCCTACTAACACCACAACAACGGAATTTCGGTCCTGGATGGATTTCATGGGCAACAGTAATCGCCATTTGCCATGCAGCCAGCGCTTGCCTAGCTCTATTCTCAAACACGAATCACAGGTAAGATAAGCATTTTGGGGAGGTAGAATAATGGGCTAGGACTCGGAGGAGAGACTGACAGTAGTACTAGCAAAGTACTAGTAGGCCAATTGAATTCACTAACTCTGTTAGTGGCACTTTTGAACATTTTTGGACATTTTACATAATTCATGCTGGTAAGTTTGAGGAAACCAAACGTGCAGTAACCCATGCCCACCACCCCACAAAAAAATATGAACGCGTACACTATGTTGAAGTATGTAAAATAAATAATTATATATTACCCTAACAAAAATAAACTAGTCCCTGTAGCGACAGGGTAATTTTAGTCTATTTTCAGACTGGTGGTCACTATAATCCACTACCATTTCAGTCCTAGTTGCATTTGCGTTTATTTGTAGGGCTTGACTATGTGCTTTGACAGGGTTTAGTGCCTTTTATCGTTTTCTCTGGCCTACAGGCCCAAAAGCTAGAGAGAAGCCATTTTGTATTTCTGCCTCGACTGTCCGAGGCGCTTGCAGGGTAAAGGTAATGTTTAGAATTCATCCTGTTGTTCGCTAGAGAGGAACCGGTCAAGACTGGCCCTTATCGAAGGAATGTGTTTGTCTCCCCGGCTCTAGACGCAATACGCAGGTGGCCACTGTGGAAGGCGAAGGGAGCTGGGGACTGGTACAGGAATTCGGTGGGAGTCGGCCTAATACCAGAATTTTCCATAGAGAAAGTGAGCTCTATATTATCAAGGAGCGAGTAGGGAGGAGGGAGAGAGCAACGTGTGGAGAAGACCGAAGAAGTTGGTCCAAAGGCTGGTGCATAGAGATTGATACCATCAGCTAATTGAAATCCTGAAGTGAAGAGGGAGAGTGATTGAAATTCCTGTAGTGACATCATACAGGAGTGGCAGAGACCAGAAGAGAGTTAGAGTATCCTTGAACCATGGCAGCGTAGATGAGGCGTAGCGGTGCAGACGTGTATTCGGGAGCCATAGAGGGAGAGCAGAGTCCCATAGAAGAGAACGAGAGAGAGAGGGATCAGCTATTCATCTTTATTCCCCTTTAGGTTATAGGTAGCGACTAATTTAATTCATTTGTCTTTTGCTCATTCTGTCATGTTTGATTGTTGAATAAAGATTTAATGACCAATATCTTTGAATGTTGTTTTCATGAATGAGAATGACCTTTCCTTTTAACCAGGTGCTGACATACAGAAGGATGGGATATGCCCTTCTGCAGAGGTAACTGATGATTGGGGGAGAGTGTGAACTTCATTTGAGAAATAACTCTTAAAGGTGAATCTCCATTAGTTATCCCCATTAGTGTAGATCGTCAGGTGACGTTAAAGATATCGTCGGGTGACGTTAAAGATATCGTCGGGTGACATTAAAGATATCGTCGGGTGACGTTAAAGATATCGTCTTGTGACGTTAAAGATATCGTCTTGTGACGTTAAAGAGATCGTCGGGTGACGTTAAAAAGATCGTCGGGTGACGTTAAAGATAAGAGTCTTACGGGACTATAAATATAGAAGAGATCGGCGGGTGACGTTAAAGATATCGTCGGTAGACGTTAAAGAATATAAGGTGAGGTAAGTATAGGATAAGATATAGAATCCATTAGGTGTTAGTGGTATGTTTGATTATACAGGCTTGTAAATAGCTTCTTTTCACTTTCTCAGGTGAGTATTCTAGATATCTTGTAAATAGTGGCCTGGGTTAGTCACGGTTGGTGAGCTGCCTGTCCTGAGAATCCGGTTGTTACAGTCTCAAAGACCCAAACCACCCCCCTCCCTAACCCAAACAATTGTCCATTTCAAATGTCCTGAGAAAAGTCCCAAAGAATCCCCAACTCCCGATTCCCCCCCCCCCCCCCACCAGTCTTTAAAAAAAGGGCAAGGGACACAGTCACTTCCGGCGGTGTGTGGACAGGCGGTCCCACCGCTGTTTGTGAAGGTCCCGGAGCTGTTGCTGCAGCTTCTCCACCTTGCGCTCCAGGTAGTCCACTCTGAGGCGTAGGCGGCGCAGGCGTGCTATCCAGGCGTTGGGGGGGGGCAGCTGCTGGTGTTGTTGCAGCTGAGCGGCGGTGGCTGGAGGCTGTCCGACCACGGCGCCGTGCTGGAGGCTGGTGGCTGGTGGACCCGGGGGCACTGGAGGAGGAAGCAGGTGTTGCCGCCTCCTCCTCCTGTTCCCGAGCCCTCAGCCGGTGATATTCCACACAAATGGCCTCCAGCTTCCAGGCCCTGGCCCGGACAGCCATCTCCTGTCGGGTGAGCTTTTTTGGAGCATGTATATGAAGAAAGAAAGAAAAATACTGTAACCAATACTCTTTAACAATAACGCAAAATAATTCAACAGAAAGTTGTCTCACAGTAACACTAGCAATTTGCAAGCACAGTAGAACATTTTTGCATGTATCTTTCTGCCGTCTTTGTAGGCCTGTAACATTAGTTTGAGTTTCAGGAATTCTACTACCAGGCAGCACTATGGACTCAATACATAGTAAGAGAGTCAGAGAGTACACCAGTATTCTTCTTTTTTTCTCTAGTTTTGCGAAAGAAATTACTTGTACGTGAACTTGTGGTAGCTGGCATAATGCCAGCTCAGTCAGCTTGCACCCAAGAAAAACAGACACAAGCCATGATGACGCAGACTCGTATTACTTTAAGCAGTACATGCAGGTGGGGATAGGGAAGCTCTTACTTTTGTATAGGGGTGGCACTGGCCATACTCTGTTACATCAAGGGCTACTGCTCAATGTAATTTATATTTTGAACTGCCCCCCCTCGGGCTTTCAGTACTGCAAAAGGAAAATGAAGATTATTCATTTCTGATCATGTATCCAGCCGATCACATGATCTCTTTGCTTATATGATGGATGACTTTAGATGCTTTGTTGTGATAGATTGAGTGAACAACAGCGATGGTCCACCCATGATTGACACAGCAGAAAGAAAATTATGAACATAGGGAGTGAGTGTGCTAACCATAATTGCCGGAGGAAGGGACTTGACTTGATATAATTGTCAACTATACAATACATACACAATATATGCTGTGCTTGCAAAGTAAACTACTGTACTGTTACTTTAGGCAAGGGAGAGTTTCTGAACAATCACAACTAGTAGTATTTGGTTTTCCTCTGCTTTGCTACTCTGGCACGGACATGCTGTTCAAAGAAAGTAACACTCTTCATGCACTGAGCGTCTGCTCTACATACACCTCTGCTATCTATGAGGAAGAAGATACAATCCAGGCTTCCAAAGTAAACGTCTATCATTCTTCTTAATGTCTCAACTGTACCAACTTTACTTTTTCTCAACAACCAAATAACACCCTTTTCATTTTATTTGGTAAACCACCGTCTTGACTTGCATTTGAGTTTCACCCAAATGATATATTGCAATGCACACCACACATGAATTTTCTGATTCACCCACACAGGCAGTCATCTTTTCTTTCTCCTCCAACCATCCTTGCTTCAAGCAGCCGTGCATCTGATTCCTTCCTATCAGCCACCTCTGCCTGCATTCAAAAACACGTATCATTCTTTACAGTCATAAATGTTACGACTCGCTCGTCCTTCCATTCACCCTAAGTTCTTTCCCTTTTCGTTCATCACATCCCTTAAGTTCACCTGATATGACTTAGCTTCACGATAAAAGTTTCCCAGCTGATTTGAAGTCAAATAGAGGGAGCCATTGCTTACTCGAGAACTACCGCCGCTAATGCTATTGCTAAGTCAAGGGTGACTGTCTTCTCCGTGATTGGCAAAAATGTAGTTCTAAATTAGTAACTGTTCTTAACAGTACAGTGTACTTGTAGTAGTGTACTGTCTACTGTACAGTACATCATACACTCCTTTGCGAGCCTACTCTAAAATGTCAATAAGTACGGTGTATAATAACTTACCACCGCCCGCCGCTGCTGAGCCATCCCCCTCAGCTCCCCCTGGTGGCACTTGTGGCGCTGCCGCATCCGCCCATGGAGTGGACCCCTCCACGCTGCTGGCCCTGGCACTGGTGGTGGGAAATGCCGCATCCGATGTTGTGATGCCTACAAAAAACATGTCATATTTTTAGATGCCATACACCACCCCCTATTTCGTCTCGTAATGGAAGAGAAAATGTTAATACATATACCATTTTTAATTATTGGGACTGAAGAAAAGTCACGGTTTTGGTTAGGGTGTTAACTTATATGCTTAGCCATAACATGCAACACTTTTTGCCACAACTGATGAATGCTTGCTTTTTAACGTGCAACATTTTTCTAATTACAGACAGAACCAACTACTCCTCATCACCACCAGGAGGACTTGAAGTTCCAACAAGGTGAGGGCTCCCAAGTCCCGCACAGTTACTTCTGACTGAGGTATGTGGAAAGTCGAACTGCACCTATCATTAACAATGTTCTATTTCTCTTGTCCATACTTCTGTATGTGCAGAATAGTCCCTGAAACACTAGCGGTATGGTATGTGCTACTATCACATCAAAAAGGCAACTCCTAGCTTATTCTTGGTTGACATTGACATGTTGTTGGAAATTGTCAAAGCACTAACATTAAGAAGACTGGAATTCACAGCAAGGGCAACCCAGAGGACTGCACCGTTGCCTCGGGCGGAACCTCCCCCTTGTCTCAGGTTCTGCCCGAGGCAACGACGGACAGAGCGGGGCCTCCCATTCCCTGAGCTTGGTCCAGGAGAGGTGAGGTCCGGACCCCGGTCAAGCTGGATGTGAGACACACCCTTGAGATGGAGGAACAATAACATTAATAAGTTTGTTTGTATCCTTTTTTTGTAACTAGTATTATCACTTTCATGCAGTAGTAATACATATAGAGCAGAGGCCCTGAAGAAAGCCGTGGGACGCTTTCCCATTTGGCTAAAACATGTTGGCCCATTGACAGTTATTTGGTCAAAACTGTTTTGTTGCACTGTGCTTGGTTTTTAATTAGGGGCAGAGCCAGTACTTAAATAAAATACTATTTTTTTTGTATGTATTGTTTGCACTGGACTATTCCCACTGATTACTTCTCTTATGGTCGGAATGTGATTATGGGCTTGACCCATTTTTGAGTCTGATACAGCGGGTATGGATAATAGTATCAATGATCGAGAGACATACCATCCCAATGGTTGGAGGACCAAATGAGAATATTGATCATCACGACAGATTGATGGGAATCAACTGACTTTTGAGTCTCACCAACAATCACTTGCGTCCTTGTTTTTCTTTTGCTTGTGTTCTTTACATATTTTGAGGTTTTATAGGATTTGGTGCCTAAGACTCACTTAATTAAGGAGTCGGGCCTCGGGAAGCTGACTAAAGAGCTCCTTGTGAGACCCCCTGGTTTTCTGTGTTTTACATATATAGAATAGGGGATGTAACCAGGGCAGGTCTTTAAATATCCCTGTGACCCTCTCACTCTCTGTGTTTTTTGGTCCGGCACACCTTATCCCACAGCTGGCGACGCTCCTGGAGGCCATACCCTTGACCGGGTCTGCCCCCTGATGCCACGGTCTTCGGGAGGTGGCGCTGAACATACAATATAAGTGCGGCCACATACACCGCGCTAAAAATCTCCCTGACTACCACATCCTCCCCCCTCAATCGCCCCCATGGGAGCCGGGTACGGGGTGCGGGACCCTTCCCCTTGCTCTTCCCGGCTCCCTTTGCCATGGTCCTGGACAGCTGAAAAAAAATAGGAAAGAATAGGGAAAAGGTAAAGAAAAGAAAAGAGTTTAAAAAAGTAGCTTTAAAGTAACCGAAAGTAGAAAAAAACACAAAATATAGATGTAGAAAAAGAGAGGGATAGATAATGAGTAAAAAAGATCCAAAAAAAGTTCAAAGAAACAAAGGATTGCAAAGATTAGGGTAGGTTTGAAATAGCATGCCCAGACCCATAGCAATGACTGAAAAACAAGATGACTGCGCCCATTGAGGACCGCGTGGGTAAGTTCGCACAATATTTCCCCCGCGAGCATGCAAAAACGCACGCGACTACGTAATCGCGCCCCGCGCACAACGCGAGCATGCAACTAGCGCCCGGAAACGGAAATACGCAACGCGAACAAGATGGCTGCGCCCATGTACGACCGCATGGGTAACTTCGCGGTCGATGCGCTGCAAGCGTCCCGCGAACACGCAAAAAGCCCCGCGAACACGCAAAAAAAATGTGCACGAATTCGTGGATTTTGCGGAGCGTACCGCGAATTCACGCATTTCGCCCATACTTAGTGCAAACCAGGCTTGACTGGAACCATTATGAGAAAAGGCAAGAGGAATAAAAGGTGTTCCTCCTTTTTCTGATGAGCTGGCATCATTCCGCACACCCACCAGTTAGTAATGTTCGTAGCATTGTGCGTGTGGTGCAACATCTGGATGAACGTGTTGTTCAGATAAGACTGTCTATGCTTTTGCTCATGATAAGAGAGAGTAAAATAGGTGCTGGAGTAGTGGCAGCTATCATTTGTCGAGCAGGAGCCACTTCCTTTACAACCCAAGTTATCACTGTCATAGTGATCACAGTGACTGTAAACCCAACAATACACATTATCCTCTTGTCGCAAATCCTCGCAGCAATTGATGTTTTCTCAATAGGCATTTTCAGCTCTAAAGTCCTGGGCAGCGTTGGTTTCTTCACTGAGGGTTTAGACGGGTCTCACTACACAAAAAGATCCCACCCCCTCTTCAGCTCAGTTTCTCACTAACCCAGGACAGTTGCATAACCAGTCTTTTTCAACAATGAAGTTTCTTTCCGGGGCCACAGTTGATATCGAGATGCACCAGGAATCGTATGGTCCGGGAATACTTCCTCAGGTTCTTCAGATGATATGGCTTGGCCTCTCTCCGTGTCCAGGATGTCTCGATGGTCGATCAGGGCAGCAGGTTCCACCAGGGTAGACGGCACCTTCTTGCAATGGTTAGAATGTACCCAGTTCCTCCTGTTTGTCACACAAACTGCAGTTCTCGTCTCCAGGAGGACCTGCTCTGGCCTGCGCCACTTAGGCTCCAAGCTGCTCGATCTCTGGAAGGGACGGATCATTACATTATCACCGGGTCGTAGTTCGTGGCCATCACCTTTCGACCTGTCAGGAAGAGCTTCTCGAACCTGTTGATGAATAGAAATCAACTCTCAGTCAACTGTGATAGGTAGTCACTCATCAAGACACAAGGTACATCATGTATGGGGCGTGGCTTAGGAATTCCCCAAATATTCATAGGCATTCCAAATACCACCTCATACGGTGTAAGGCCAGATCGTGAATGTGGCACTGATCTAATGGACAACAATGCCAAGGGTACTGCGTCAGGCCATTTCAAGGATGTAGAAGCCTGAATATTAGCTAGTTTAAGCTAAAGGGTAGCATTGCATCTCTCCACTAGCCCTGCTGATTGTGACTGGGAGGCAGCATGAAATTTCTGCTTAATCCCTTATCCTTTCAGGACTTACTCGACAACTTGCCCAATAAAATGGGGTCTGTTATCACGCCACAAAAGTATGCAGGCACCAAATCTGGGGAAAAAATCCTCTAGAAGCACCTTTGCTGTAGTAAGAGCTGTATTATCTTCTGTAGGGTATGCCTCTATCCATTTACTGAAGGCACATACCACTACTAGTATATATTTCAGATTATTACAGCGTTCAAGCTGGATGTAATCCCTTTACAAAACTTTAAACCTTGCAGTTGGTATAGCAAACCCTCCTGTAGGAGTTTGTGTCCCTTTCCCAGGATTGTATTGAAGACAAATCAAGCAGGACTGCACTATTTTTTTATCTGTACCGGCAATTTCTGAATGCTCCCAAACTTGCGTAAGTAATTTTGTTATCGAGGAGGCTCCAACATGTGCCGGCCAATGTGCCATATGAATCATAGGCTGTCAATAGGCTGTGGGCAGTCTCCACTTGGTCATGTCTTTATTTCTCCAACAGCCCTCATCATCCAATGTTCCCTCTTTAGATCTGTAGAAGCAGATCTCTGCATGTCTAGCACTTACTGCCTGGTATCAGGCCAACGTTCAGCCTGTGCCTTCGCTACGTATATAGATGCAGTGTAGTCTCACGGGCTGTGTGATCTGCAAAGGCATTACCTTTTCCTATTTTATCAATCACTTTCTTGTGTGCGCTACACCTAACAATCGCTATTTTCTTCGGATATGTCAAGGCAGTCCGAAGATTTTGTACCAAATTTCCATGCATTATTTGCATCCCATGGGATGTGAGAAAGCCTCTTTCCTTCCAGAGTAAATCAAAATTGTAAGCCACTCCAATAGCATAGTGGCTATCCATATAGATGTTCACAGACAAGTCAATACTAAGTTCACAGGCTCTTGTCAAAGCTATTAGCTCAGCTGCCTGAGCTGACTTCTATGGAAAATGAAGTGTCTCAACTATCGTCTGAAGTGTTGTAATTGCATATCCAGCTGATGTTGTGCCATCTGGTAATTTCAAACATGACCCATCAACCCACAGTTCCCCATCAACATTTGAGAGGGGCGTATCTTGCAAGTCAACACAACCCTTTGTCTGTTCCCCAGTAAGGAATATACAATTATGAGACTCTTGGAACTGGGACTGTGTCGCTGGATATGGCAACAGAGTGGCTGGATTCAAGGTTGAACATCTTTTCAAGGTGATATGAGGGGCCAAAAGTGTCAATTCATATCCTGTCAACCTAGCACTAGTTAAATGCTGCATTTTGGTTTGGTTCAAAAGGGCATCAACTGCATGGGGTACTAACACAAACAGTCTATGTGACAAGACTATCCCTTCACTCTGACGTATGGACACTGCTGCTGCGGCAACAGAACGGAAACACCCAGGCAATGCACGAGCAACTGGATCGAGAACAGCTGAAAAATATGCACAAGGACGCTGCTTGTCACCATGTGTCTGTACTAAAACTGAAAGTGCACTGCCATCCCTCTTGTGTACATAGAGTGTGATAGCTTTAGGGTAGTCTGGAGTGTCTAATACTGGTGCAGAACAGAGAGCTTGACGTAACTGTTGGAAAGCATTCTGGCATTCAGTCGTCCATGGAAGGGGCATTGGAGTGTCTTTAGTCAGAAGAACCAACAAAGGTTTAACAATGTGTGAGATGCTTTGTATCCATTGCCTACAAAAAGAAGTAAGACCAATGAATGCACAAACATCTTTCTGAGTACAGGGCACAGGCATGTCTAAAATAGCTTGAATGCGGTCTGGTGTAAGTGCGCGTCCCTCCTTAGACAGGAGCTGACCTAAATAGGTAACCTTCTGTCTACAATACTGCAATTTCTTCCGAGAAACTTTGTGATGGTGAGATGCAAGAAATGAAAGCAATGACAGTGTTCCTTCTTCACATTGGTCAGGGGTATCAGCTGCCAACAAGATATCATCAACATATTGAATGAGAGCCACACCAGTTGGCACAGAGAACGAATCAAGCTGTCTTTTTAATGCTTGGCTATAAATACTAGGACTCTCCGTATACCCTTGAGGAGCTCCACAGAATCTAAAGGATAGATTATTCAAAGTGAAGCCAAACAGACATCGGCTATCAGGATGAAGAGGGGTTGAGAAGAAAGCATTCTTCAAATCAATCTCAGAAAAGGTAGTCGCTGTCGGAGAAACCATAGTAAGGAGTGTCGTGATGTCAGAGACTACCGGGTATTGGGGCCCTACGATCTTGTTAACCTCTCGCAAATCAATGATAAACCTTAGATTTTAGTATCAGTGTCTTTCTTCAGAATGGGAAGGATAGGGCTTTATTGTAAGGGACTTCTTCCACAACACCCACTTCAATCAGATTGTAGGAGAGTAGGGTCTGCTATCCTATGGTCACCCCAATTTTTGCTTTATGCTTCACTGGTTTTTTACTTAATGTGGCTGTGGGCCTGCTAATCAGACCCACAGCCTGCTGTTCTCTCTCTAAATTCACAGACATGTACTATAGGTACATAAGCAAATTGGTACTGGACACCTTGTCAGCCCCTATACAGTGTACCATAGGTGCCAAGGGCTTAGGTGCATCCAAGGCCTACCAGGGGCTGCAGCATAGCTTTTGCCACCCCTGGCTGGTTCTTAAATTGACACAACTGGCTGATCACTCAGCTGGGGCAAGTTGGTGTAGTCACCCCTTGCTTAGATATAGTATACCTATATCTAAACCTATATCTGGACACAGATAAACCTATAAGTCACTCCTATGGCAGGCCTTATCAATCCTGGAGGCAGAGTGCTTGGTTTTACGTGAGATGGTGCTCGAGCATGAGCTGAGCCTGTCTGCAGCTGTCGGGAACAACTCCCTAAGCTGTTCCGGAATAATGCCATACCATATACTCTTAAGTGCATTATAATCCATCGCGGTTATGTGCTAACTTTGGTTTGGTTTTATAAAAACATGTTGTGTAAGGTGTCATACGATTTGGAATACTATCCCCTCGACAGTCATGTCAACGGGGACAGCATTCCTGTAAAGCACCCCCCTCCCTCAATCGCCTTGAGACCCTCTGGGTGAGTAGTGCGCTATACAAATTTTTAACTTGAACTTGAACTTGAGAAGACATGTTACTTTACTAAAACGCGGTTAATCCTAACCAGAGCCTCAGCATCACAAAATGGATGCTGCTAACACCGACACAAGTCTGATCTCCTGCTGCTGACCGAAACTTGGCAGAGGAGGCCTAGACAAAGGGTTTCCTGTCGCAGGGAGGTGCTACACCACCCCAGACAGGAGATAGTGTATTGGGGCAGGGAGGGCTGAAAGAAACTAGACAGTGCCTGTGGCACAAAAGGCTTCCCCTTGCATAATCCTGTCAAACCGGTTATGGGGCACACCAGCCCCAGTCCCAGCGTGACCCTGGACAAAGGGAAAGGGGTGTAACCACCCCCTTCCTGGGTCCCACCCATAGGAGGGACCTAGCAGGTAATCCAGCCCCCAAGATTGGTATAAGAATGGGAGCCGGGCCAACGCACTCAGATTATCCTGACTGAAACTTATGAAACGAAACTCTGGACCCTTCAACATCCTACTCGACGTAGAAGACTGAAGAATCTCCCTTGTGGTTAAGGAGTGACCACCCTGTGCAAACAGGCACCATCCAGCACCTCGACATTTGCTTTGTTGCAGTTCCCACCGGAACTTGAGCAACAGAGACCAACAAGACCCAGCGTGCCTGCCTTCTAACAGCCCGATCCACAGTCCCTGCAGAGCTGAGACCCGTGGAGGCGACCTGAAGCGTGGGGCCCACCATCTTGGAAAGACCACAAGGCGCTGACCGTGCTGCTCCCGAGGCACCCTCGAAGCTGTGCATTGGGGGTTGAGAAGCCCCAGCCCTGAGCCTCTCTTGCACTGAAACTCACCCCTCTACACTCACCGAGTGCTGCGTCGGGCCATTCTGCATCTTTTGGCTCAACGCGTTGGTCCAGTCGCTTGCCCGTTGGCTAGTGGCCCCAGTACCGACGAACCTTTGAATTTGACTTGTGAGTCTGGTTGCTCCAGACTTGCCCTCACTCCCCTAAAAAGGAGCACCCGCTCTGACCCTCCTGGTCCGAGTAAGAAGCGATCTTTGAATCCTGCATTGGTTGCGCTTGCCAAGGGTTGTTTGCTCCAATCCGGAAGCCGACACCGCCGACAGCAAGAACCTGCGTGGGACAGCTCGTGATCCACTCCTGGACATCCTCGGTGCCCCAGAGTCCACGTGGCAGCGGAGACAAGCTTCACAACATCGACCTGATTGCGCCCGACATTGCTTAGTTCCTTCCTGGTTCCACCCTGGTCACTGCTGAGTGACCCAGACTCTGTCCCCTCTGCTTTCAGATCATCTATATCTTCGATCCACCCTTGGATCACACCGGACACTTCTCTTCTCGACGCCGGCAGCATCTGCATCTTCAGGCACCATCAACCTGCGTGACGAAACCCGACACTACTTTGCACCTGTGCACCCGCTTCCTGTGGGTGAGGTAACTCAGCACTGCCGGTGCTCCTGCACTGGTACACACCTCTAGTGTATATGTCTAAACTTTCGTCTTTCTAGGTTAAGCGGAAGTCTCCTTTTACAGTAACTTTGTAACTTTTACGCACCGTTGACTTTACATTGGTGCATGCCTGTGCTTTAAGCGCTGCACCCGAATCCCGCGGGCTTTTCCCGACTTCAGCATTGCTAGTCCCGATAGCTCCCAGCGATTCCCCAGGCCCTAGGCCTGACCACTGTTCGATTAGTGATACTTATACCACTTTTTTAATATATGGTTTGCGTGGCCCCCCCGGGCTCATCCATAATTGTGCAACTTCTATATATTTAACTGTGCTTTTGTTTAAACGCTTGTGCTTCTAGACTCATAAAGAGTATAGAGGATTATTCTAGTAATAAATACATATATTTTTATAATATATAACTTGTGTGGTGTCCTTTCATTTGATATTACAGGATTGTGATTGGTAAAACAGCTCGCTTAACACGACCTCTTGAGTTAAGCCTTTAAGGTTGCCTAGTCCATGCTACCCTTAGTATAGCTTGTCTATAAGGTTGACTTACAACCAGACACCATAAGGGATTGTTTGGACTGATACAAGGTGCCCCCAGAATTGGAGACATCATATATCAGGCCAACTTCTCACATTGGTGCGCAGCGGTGCGGATTTGAGCTTGCTGTTGTTTTACCATTGCAATGTTTTTATCAAATTGAAAGATCACATCAAGTACCTTAGGTACATTTAAACAAAGCCTAGCATATTTAAGTTCTACTGAACTTAGTAGTTGTAGATCAACGGCTTAGCACACCCTGCCTACAACTCACTAGCAAGATACAGTAGGAAAACACTTAGTGTAGGTAAGTGCACCACTTACACCTCACTAGCAGTCATGGCTGGCACAGAGGGAGCTTCAGGCTCTTAACCTGTGTTGGTTGACCTTACCAAGGCACCTTCCAGCTATGACAACCTCAGCCACAAGGACTTGAGTGCCCTGTGCACTTCAAGGGGGCTGGGAAAGGGTCACAACCCTACCATTCCCATCCTGATAGCCATCCTGGAGAAGGATGATCTTGAGAAAGCTAGTACAGCTCCCTTAGGGTCAGGAGATGGAGTGAACCCCCCAGAGAATGAGAACACCTCCCCAGACTTAGAAGATGAGGAGGTAGACCCTGAATCAGAAGAGGAAGAGTCAGATCAGGATCAGAGGGGTAACCAGGTACTTGGGGGAGGCTTAGCCAAACCTACTTGGACCTACTTGGAAATTGAGAGGGCCAGCACCTCCCCAGAGTACAAAGCAGAATTGTTCCAGGCAATATAAGATTGAGATCTCCCTCCAGGGACTCTCACATTTCTAGTGCCTCAAGGAATCTCAGAGGGGAATGACTTCCCCTCAGAGAAGAGAGCATAAGGCCAGAAGGAGGGCTGTCTAACTCCAGATAGAGAGGGAAGAGGTAGCCTTGGCCCAAGCTAAACTTGCTTTGGCAAGGGAACAAAAGTTGAGTGGATTAGATTCCACTGGTGGCAGCATAATTCCTAGAGAGAAAGACAGGTCCTATGATAATAGAAACCTGACAAAAATTGTAGTCCCCTACAAGGAAGGGGATGACATCCACAAATGAATGACTGCTCTGGAGAGAACCTGCTTGTACAGCAGGTTCCTCAAGAACAGTGGGCTGCAATTTTATGGAATTCCTTTTCTGAGAAAGGGAGGGATAGGCTCCTCACAGTTAGACCTGAGGATGCCAAAAACTACTCTGTCCTGAAGAGTGCTCTTATTGAGGGGGTTGGCCTAACCACTGAGCAATACAGGTTGTTGTTCAGAGATACCCAGAAAGCTCAGACTCAGGACTGGACTGATTTTGTTGATTGTGCCACTAAGGCTCTGGAGGGTTGGCTGCAGGGAAGTAAAGTCTCAGACTATACAGGATTGTACAATCTTATAATGAGAGAACAGATCCTTAATAACTGTCAGAACCAGCTGTTGCATCAATACCTTATTGACTCAGATCTGAGCTCTCCCCAAGAATTGGGAAAGAAGGCGGACAAATGGGTCAGAACAAGGATTAAGCAGAAACCCCAGAACCATGGTGGTGACCAGAAGAAAACAGACCAGAAGGGTGGGGATAAGAAAGATAAAGAAAAAGACCAGAAGTCTTCTTCAGGCCCACAAAATTCTAATAAGGAGGGTGGTTCCCAGAATAGTAAGAAGAAGAAGAATGATGGCCCAAAGAAACCTTGGTGCAATACTTGTAAATCCACTTCCCACTGGGGAAGTGAATGCACCAAGAAAAATCCAGTTCCAACCACTGCAGCTCCTAAAGCACCTGCACCCCCTAGTACAGTGAGCAGTGGTGGTACACAACCTAAGGGTTGACCCTGGGTACTGAGATGGAGTCTGGCCTAGTCAGAATCCCTACTCAGGCAGTTCTGCTCTATGATGTGGACATGGCTATGCCCACTACTGTGAGCCCCAGTAACCTGGGCAAGTATAGACAGACGCCTTTAAATAATGAGAAACTGGCTCAGGCCTACAGGGACACTTGTGCCAGTGTCACTATGGTGACACCTAACTTTGTGGACCCTGGACAAATTGTACTAGGTGAGAATTACCTAGTGACCAATGCAAGCAACTCCACTACTAAACATAGTGTGGCTGTTGTGAACTTCTCCTGGGGATGGGTAACTGGCCTCAAGAAAGTTGTTGTGAGTGCAGACCTGCCAGTAGACTGTCTGTTGGGCAATGATCTAGAGAACTCAGTTTGGTCAGAGGTGGAGTACAGGACTCGTGCAGGCTTCCGAGCCAAACACAGCACTGAGACCGCACTCATCGCAGCAACAGACGACATTCGAACTCTACTGGACAATGGAGACACAGTCGCCCTCATCCTCCTCGACCTCTCTGCAGCCTTCGACACAGTCTGCCACAGCACCCTTTTACAACGCCTCAGAAACATCGGAATCCAAGGAAAGGCACTGGAATGGATCACCTCGTTCCTCACCGGAAGAACCCAGAGAGTCCGCCTCCCACCATTCAAGTCCGAGGCCTCTGAAATCATCTGCGGCGTACCACAAGGATCCTCACTCAGTCCCACCCTCTTCAACGTATACATGAGCCCCCTCGCGGCCATCGCCGCCAACACAACCTCAACATCATCTCTTACGCGGATGACACTCAACTGATCCTATCTCTCACCAAGGACCCCAGCACCGCCAAAACTAACCTACACGAAGGAATGAAAGAAGTCGCCGAATGGATGAAACAAAGCCGTCTGAAACTGAACTCAGACAAAACAGAAGTCCTCATCTTAGGTAAATCCCCCTCTGCATGGGACGACTCCTGGTGGCCAGAAGCACTCGGAAATGCACCCATCCCGACAGACCACGCACGGAACCTTGGCGTCATCCTGGATTCTTCACTCTCAATGAACAGACAAGTCAGCGCCGTATCCTCTTCCTGCTTTAACATTCTTCGAATGCTCAGAAAAACATTTCGCTGGATCCCCTCCGAAACAAGGAAAACAGTCACCCACGCTCTAGTCACGAGCCGACTGGACTACGGAAACACCCTCTACGCAGGTACCACCGCTAAACTCCAGAAGAAACTACAACGAATCCAAAACGCCTCAGCCAGGCTCATATTAGACATCCCACGCAACAAACACATCTCTGGTCACCTTAAAGACCTCCACTGGCTACCCGTCAATAAGAGGATTACTTTCCGACTGCTTACCCACGCACACAAATCACTCTACGACATCGGACCAGATTGCCTCAACTCTCGAATGTCCTTCTACACCCCCTCCCGCCAACTTCGCTCTTCCAGACAAGCCTTCGCCACTGTACCTCGCATCAACAAGACCACCATGGGAGGCAGATCCTTCTCATACCTGGCTGCCAAAACATGGAACTCTCTCCCCGCTTACCTTCGCCTCACCCAGAATCACCTAGCGTTCAGAAAGCAGCTTAAAACGTGGATATTTGACAAATAATCCACCTCCCCTTCCTAAGCGCCTTGAAACCCTTTGGGTATGTAGTGCGCTATATAAATGTTTTGACTTGACTTGACTTGACTGTAACCAGAACTCAGGCAAAGAAGTGCCTACCTGAACCTGTGGTGGAACTTGAAACTATAGACCAACCACAATCCAAGAGGAAGAGCAAGAGGGTTAAGGCTGTGCCTTCCCACTTGCCCCAGGTTGAGGAGCAGACTTCACAGGAGGCTGATTCTGCAGTCCAAGAGGAGACTGTCTCTGAAGAACTTGAACCTGATGAGGTTGAGTTTCTGGGGACAGGGGGACCCTCAAGGGCAGACCTGGGGCAGGCCCAATTAGATTGCCCTTCCCTTGAACCCCTCAGACAGCAAGCTGCTGCTGAGGCTGCTGGGAATGCTCAAGGTACCCATAGAGTGTATTGGGATGATGGGCTCCTTTATTCAGAGGCTAGAGACCCCAAGCCTGGTGCCACCAGGAGGTTGGTCATACCTTTATTATTATTATTATTATATTTCTTATATAGCGCCAGAATCGGCCCCCGAAGGGGTATCTCCGCGCTTGCCTTGGGAACCCGTCCTGGTTTTTCCCTGTGAGATAACCCCTTCAGGGCATCCCCAAGGTAAAAGCCAGGCATCCCGCCGCGGGGGGCCGTTGTGGAGATTAAGCAAGCTTAATGCCCAGAGTTGCAGAGTGTGAACCCATGATTAGGTCAGGCACCAAAGCGAGAATTATCGAGTCCATGGACATTTGAGCTCAAGACCCTGCCGCGTCGGGAATTGAACCCTGGTCCCGGGTCTGACCTCTGCTTCAGGGTCTGCCTGCTCTAACCAGTGAGCCACACTTCTCCACTTTGCAATTTAGCGGCTTCCTTCTTACCTTGGCCCATGATAGTCCCCTTGCAGGACACTTAGGCCAGAACAAGACTTGGTACAGGCTTGTCCCTCACTTTCACTGGCCTCATATGTCAGAAAATGTCAAGGAGTTTTGTCGCTCATGTGTCACTTGCCAAGCCAGTGGTAAGTCAGGTGGCACAACAAAGGCCCCCCTGATACCACTACCTGTGGTGGGGGTACCCTTTGAAAGAGTTGGAATAGATATTGTGGGTCCCATGGATCCTCAAACAGCATCTGGGCACAGATTTATACTGGTGGCAGTGGAACATGCCACCAGGTATCCAGGGGCAATTCCCCTAAGGACCACAACAGCTCCTGTTGTGGCAAGGGCCCTTCTTGCAGTTTTCTCAAGAGTGGGCTTTCCAAAGGAGGTTCTTTCAGACAGAGGTACCAACTTCATGTCTGGATACTTAAAAGCAATGTGGAAAGAGTGTGGAGTAAACTATAAGTTTACCACACCCTATAATCCTCAGTGCAATGGGCTTGTTGAAAGGTTCAACAAGACCCTCAAGGGAATGATAAAAGGGTTACCTGAGAAGCTTAGGCGACGATGGGACATCCTTTTACCCTGCTTGCTCTTTGCTTACAGAGAGGTCCCACAGAAGGGGGTTGGCTACAGCCCTTTTGAACTTTTGTTTGGCCATCCTGTGAGGGGTCCATTATGTTTGGTGAAGGAAGGATGGGAGTTACCTCTCAAAAAGCCTAAGCTAGATGTTGTGGACTATGTACTTGGTCTCCGCTCCAGGATGGTTGAGTACATGGAGAGAGCATCCAAAAACCTGGAGGCCAGTCAAGAATTACAGAAAGCTTGGCATGACCAAAAGGCTGTTCTGGTTGAGTTCCAGCCAGGGCAGAAGGTGTGGGTGTTGGAGCCAGTGGCCCAAGCAGCTCTCCAAGACAAATGGTCTAGACCCCACACCATCATTGAAAAGAAGGGAGAGGTCACCTATTTGGTGGACCTTGGAACCCCTAGGAGCCCCCACAGGGTGCTCCATGTGAACAGATTGAAAGCATTTGTTGACAGGGAGGACATGAGCCTGCTCATGGCCACAGATGGGGAACAGGAGGAAGAGAGTGACCCTCTCCCAGACTTGTTGTCCCAGAACCCTGATGATGGTTCAGTTGATGGAGTAGCCTTGGCAGGCAGCCTCATTGAGCAGCAACAGATGGACTGCAGACAGGTGTTGCAGGCCCATAGGCATATGTTTCTCTCACACCCAGTCAAAATAACTGGTGCACCCATGAGGTGGACACTGGTGACAGTCTGCCTGTGAAGAATAAGATCTACAGGCAACCTGACCATGTCAGGGATTGTATAAAGGCTGAGGTGCAAAAGATGCTTGAACTTGGAGTGATTGAGTCATCAGAGAGCCCATGGGCCAGCCCAGTAGTCCTTGTGCCAAAACCCCATACCAAAGATGGAAAGAGAGAAATGAGGTTTTGTGTGGAGTACAGAGGTCTCAATGCTGTCACTAGGACAGATCCTCATCCCATTCCAAGGGCAGATGAGCTCATTGATAAGTTGGCTTCTGCCAAATTTCTGAGCACTTTCGATTTGGCAGCTGGCTATTGGCAAATCGGGTTGGCTGAAGAGTCTAAAGCCAAAATAGCATTCTCCACCCCTAGTGGACATTATCAGTTTGTGGTAATGCCCTTTGGTTTGAAGAATGCACCTGCCACCATCCAAAGGTTGGTGAATCAAGTCCTTGCTGGGTTGGATGAATTTTGTGCAGCATATCTAGATGATATTGCTGTCTTTAGCTCCACCTGGGAGGATCACCTGATCCACCTGAAGAAGGTTCTGGAGGCCCTGCAAAAGGCAGGCCTGACTATCAAGGCTACCAAGTGCCAGATAGGGCAGAGCAAGGTTGTGTACCTGGACCACCTAGTAGGTGGGGGTCAGGTTCAACCACTGGAGAGTAAGATCCAGACCATCCAGGACTGGGCTCCTCCAACTACCCAGACACAAGTCAGAGCCTTCTTGGGCCTGACTGGGTATTACAGGAAGTTTGTAAAGAACTATGGGTCCATTGTGACACCATTAAATGACTTGACATCCAAGAAGATGCCAAAAAAGGTTCAGTGGACAGTTAGCTGTCAAAAGGCATTTGATGACCTGAAGAAGGCCATGTGCTCTGCACCTATCCTGAAGAGTCCTGACTACTCCAAACAGTTCATTGTTCAAACAGATGCTTCTGAGTTGGGGGTGGGAGCTGTGCTTTCAGAACTTAATGTAGATGGTAAAGACCAGCCCATTGCTTTTATTAGCAGAAGGCTGACCCCCAGGGAGAAACTTTGGTCAGCTATTGAGAGGGAGGCCTTTGCTGTGGTTTGGGCCCTGAAGAAGTTGAGGCCATACTTGTTTGGAACTCACTTCCTAATTCAGACAGACCATAAGCCCCTCTTGTGGCTAAATCAGATGAAGGGTGAAAATCCCAAACTGCTCAGGTGGTCCATTTCCCTACAGGGGATGGACTTTACAGTGGAGCACCGCCCAGGGACTGACCATGGTAATGCAGATGGTCTCTCCAGGTACTTTCACTTAGAACATGAAGACTTATCTGGTCAAGGTTAAGTTTAATGTCCCTGCGTTTGGGGGGGGGGGGGGTGTAGGAGAGTAGGGTCTGCTATCCTATGGTCACCCCAATTTTTGCTTTTTGCTTCACTGGTTTTCGACTTAATGTGGCTGTGGGCCTGCTAATCAGACCCACAGCCTGCTGTTCTCTATCTAAATTCACAGACATGTACTATAAGTACATAACTAAATTGGTATTGGACACCTTGTCAGCCCCTATACAGTGTACCATAGGTGCCAAGGGCATAGGTGCATCCAAGGCCTACCAGGGGCTGCAGCATAGCTTTTGCCACCCCTGGCTGGTTCTTAAATTGACACAACTGGCTGATCACGCAGCTGGGGCAAGTTGGTGTAGTCACCCCTTGCTTAGATATAGTATACCTATATCTAAACCTATATCTTGACACATATAAACCTATAAGTTACTCCTATCGCAGGCCTTATCAATCCTGGAGGCAGAGTACTTGGTTTTATGTGAGATGGTGCTCGAGCATGAGCTGAGCCTGTCTACAGCTGTCGGGAACAACTCCCTAAGCTGTTCCGGGATAATGCCATACCATATACTCTTAAGTGCATTATAATCCATCGCGGTTATGTGCTAACTTTGGTTTGGCTTTATCAAAACACGTCGTGTAAGGTGTCATACAATTTGGAATACTATCCCCTCGACAGTCCTGTTGACGGGGATAGCATTCCACCCTTCTAGAGGGAGATTACATGTTACTTTACTAAAAAGCGGTTAATCCTAACCAGAGCCTCAGCATCACAAAATGGATGCTGCTGCCACCGACACAAGTCTGACCTCCTGCTGCTGACCGAAAATTGGCAGAGGAGGCCTGGACAAAGGTTTTCCTGTCGCAGGGAGGTGCTAAACCACCCCAGACAGGAGATAGTGTATTGGGGCAGGAAGGGCTGAAAGAAACTAGACAGTGCCTGGGGCGCACAAGGCTTCCCCTTGCATAATCCGGTCAAACCGGTTCTGGGGCACACCAGCCCCAGTCCCAGTGCGACCCTGGACAAAGGGAAAGGGGTTTAACCACCCCCTTCCTGGGTCCCACCCATAGGAGGGACCTAGCAGGTAATCCAGCCCCCAAGATTGGTATAAGAATGGGAGCAGTGCCAACGCACTCAGATTATCCTGACTGAAACTTATGAAATGAAACTCTGGACCCTTCGACATCCTACTCGATGTAGAAGACTGAAGAATCTCCCTTGTGGTCAAGGAGTGACCACCCTGTGCAAACAGGCACCATCCAGCTTTGTTGCAGTTCCCGCCGGAACTCGAGCGGCAGAGATCAACAAGACCCAGCGTGCCTGCCTTCTAACAGCCCGATCCACAGTCCCTGCAGAGCTGAGACCCGTGGAGGCGACCTGAAGCGTGGGGCCCGCCATCTTGGAAAGACCACGAGGCGCTGACCGTGCAGCTCCCGAGACACCTTCGAAGCTGTGCATTGGGGTTTGAGAAGCCCCAGCCCTGAGCCTTTCTTGCACTGAAGCTCACCCCTCTACACTCACCGAGTGCTGCGTGGGGCCCTTCTGCATTTTTTGGCTCAACGCGTTGGTCCGGTCGCTTGCCCTTTGGCTAGTGGTCCCAGTCCCGACTAACCTTTAAATTTGACTAGTGAGTCTGGTTGCTCCAGACTTGCCCTCGCTCCCCTAAAAAGGAGCACCCGCTCTGACTCTCCTGGTCCGAATAAGAAGCGATCTTCGAATCCTGTGTGGGTTGCGCTTGCCAAGGGTTGTTTGCTCCAATCCGGAAGCCGACACCGCCGACAGCGAGAGCCTGCGTGGGACAGCTCGTGATCCACTCCTGGACATCCTCGGTGCCCCAGAGTCCATGTGGCAGCGGAAACAAGCTTCACGACATCGACCTGATTGCGCCCGACATTGCCTGGTTCCTTCCTGGTTCCACCCTGGTCACTGCTGAGTGACCCAGACTCTGTCCCCTCTGCTTTCAGATCATATATATCTTCGATCCACCCTTGGATCACACCGGACACTTCTCTTCTCGACGCCGGCAGCATATTCATCTTCAGGCACCATCAACCTGCGTGACGAAACCCAACACTACTTTGCACCCGTGCACCCGCTTCCTGTGGGTGAGGTAACTCAGCAACGCCGGTGCTCCTGCACTGGTACACACCTGTAGTCTATATGTCTAAAGTTTTGTCCTTCTATGTTAAGCGGAAGTCTCCTTTTACAGTAACTTTGTAATTTTTACGCACCATTGACTTTACATTGGTGCATGCCTGTGCTTTAAGCGCTGCACCCGAATCCCGCGGGCTTTTCCCGACTTCAGCATTGCTAGTCCCGATAGCTCCCAGCGATTCCCCAGGCCCTAGGCCTGACCACTGTTCGATTAGTGATACTTATACCACTTTTTTAATATATGGTTTGCGTGGCCCCCCGGCCTCATCCATAATTGTGCAACTTCTATATTTAACTGTGCTTTTGTTTAAACGCTTGTGCTTCTAGACTCATAAAGAGTATAGAGGATTATTCTAGTAATAAATACATATATTTTTATAATATATAACTTGTGTGGTGTCCTTTCATTTGATATTACAGGATTGTGATTGGTAAAACAGCTTGTTTAACACGACCTCTTGAGTTAAGCCTTTAAGGCTGCTTAGTCCAAGCTACCCTTAGGATAGCTTGTCTATAAGGTTGACTTACAACCAGACACCATAAGGGATTGTTTGGACTGATACAAGGTGCCCCCAGAATTGGAGACATCATATATCAGGCACACTTCTCACACAGATCATGAACAATACGTGTGAGTGCCTCTTCACCTTCACAAGAAATTCTATACTGAGGCAAACGAGGCAATGAAACACCCTCCTTCACCTGAATATGCACTGGTAGAATAACCATTTGTCCCACATCGGTATCTGATGTAGCCCACAGAGTACTAGGAAGTAAAGCTAACGCAAAATCCTCTCTAATGAGACAGGACGTCTCAACCATAGGATAGTTATCATACAAAATAACACGCACACCTTCTGGGGAACAACGTATCTTAGCCCTAAAATACTTGAGCATATCAAGACCCACAATACTGTCCGGTGTGTTAGGGGAAAGCAATAATGGAAATGGAGCAGTGGTTTTATGATTTGATTTGATTTGATTTATTTCTTTGTATGGTGCTTGAATCACCCCCGAGGGGGTATACCGGCGCTCGGAAAGTGCGGTGACTGCCGTGGCAATGGCTAGGCTGAGACCAGAGCGGTTTTCAAAGTTTTCCTAAACTTCAAGTGGTCTTGGCATTGTCTTAAGGCCATAGGGAGTAAGTTCCATATGAGGGGGGCTGGTGAGAGAAGGACTTTTTCATTCTGGGGGTACTAAGGAGGGCTTTGGAGCTTGAGCGTAGGGTCCAAAGTGGGGTGTACGGGTGCAGCCTCTTCGCAAGATAGGCGGGTCCGTTCCCCCATATAGCTTTATGGGTAATGCAACATATTTTTTATTTCACATGTTGTCGTATGGGTAACCAGTGCCGTTGGTGAAGGAGAGGGAGAGAAGCAGATCTATGGGGGGCATTTAATGTCAGGCAGGCAGCAGTGTTTTGTATCATTTGGAGTTGGTTTAGAGAGGACTCAGTAGCTGCAATCAGGAGGGCACTTATGAACATGAAATGCAAGTGGTTGTGACAGTGGGCTAAGGGAAGGTGTCCCATCGAAACCTATCGATGTAATGGTTAAGCCAGACAGGGGAGCCCTTGGAACCAATTGTTTAGACAGAACACTACGAGTAGCCCCTGTGTCGACCAGAAACCGATCACTAGAACCCAAAACATGTGCTTAAACATAGGGACCCTTCTGATCTACTAGAACTTCAACTGATTACTTACCCCATCCTAGGCAGTCCCATGCATAAGCAGAACCCTTTAAATCAGAAGATAAATAATCAGACATTTGATATTGGTTTCGTCTATCAAAAGTATTAAAAGAATTCTGAGTATGCGCAACAGTTTCAACCCTGGCTGGATCATCCATGCCTA
The DNA here is from genome assembly GCF_964263255.1 of Lissotriton vulgaris. Taxonomy (NCBI): domain Eukaryota; kingdom Metazoa; phylum Chordata; class Amphibia; order Caudata; family Salamandridae; genus Lissotriton; species Lissotriton vulgaris. The sequence continues at coordinate 1,322,929,222 of NC_141687.1, read as the reverse complement.
CCCTATGCCCTGAATACCCCAGACAGCTTCTCATTTGCTCCCGTCCTTTGCTGATACTGCTGAGCTTGCAATTCTTGACAGTCAACAGCCCAATGTCCAATCTTCTTACAATAAGCGCACTGATCAGAAGACAGAGTAGTTCAAGCATAAGAGGATGTGCTCACGCAATACGACGCACATCCGCCTCTGCCACCACCTCTATAGGACGGACCATAAGCCTCAGCTTCAACTCCTTATTCTTTTAATCCTCATTGCCCTTAGCTTGCAATTCCTGACGTTCATAATACTGAGCCATAGTCAAAAGAGAGACTGGGGAAGACGTAGTCCATGAACTTTCGCTGGCCTTTAGGCGACTAGCTATTCCTGGCAACATGTTCGCGATAAATTTATCGACAAACAGATGCCTGCCAGTGTTACCTGTCAATGACTGGCCACTAAAGTCGTGGAATGCCCCCTCAAAACATGTAAAGAAATCAGAGATCGATTTGTCTGCCTTTTGCCTACAGGATGCTAACACAGTCCAATCTATCTTTTTGAGAGGAATGAGAGTTTTCAATTTAACTAGTCTAGCCTTTGGAAGATCTAAAATTACTTGTTGCGGTTTCTTTGCGGGTTCCCTTTCTGAATCGAACCTCTCTAGTTCCTTCCAAACATCCCCAAAAGTTGCATGATCATCGGCTTCACGAATAGACCTCTACATGTCAGAGGGTAGAATAAGCCCAAAAAACATATCAATATCAGACAAAGTCATGGTACAAGAATTAATAGCTCCCTCAACTTCTTCATAAAAGGCAGCCGGATTTTTCCGTGGGTCAGGCAAAGCAGTTTTAAGAGCCATGAAATCCGCTCTACTCTAAGGAGTATAAACCAAATTATAAATAAAATAACCCTTCGCATCAGTGGAATCTTTATTATCATCTGTTCCTGCACCCCTAGGAGGGACATACAAGGGCGCGGCTTCCCGCATGGGTTTCCCATGAACCACAATATTCTTATCTGTTCCTGGAGCGTCTTCCTGCAGCACGGAGTTCTGAACTGATTGTTCAGCTGCAGCAGCTGCCTTTTTCTCCTCTTGTAAACGGAGTGCATCAGCTCGCAGTTTAACCACGCGTCTAATTAAGTCAGTCACCTGAGAAGGGAGAAAAAGACCATCACGAAATTGCGTATGACCAGTTTTTATATCTACTGGCTCTAATTCAGTGTAATGTTTTCTAAACCTTTCAATTACTTCTCCAGTGAATGACTCTGTAAAATATAACTGCTCTGAATCCGGCCATTGCTGAACTGGTGCTATAAGATCTAGAGCAGAAGTTTCACCACAAGCTGCTTTACGAGCAATAGACCAAAGAATGGCCGCACGGTCAGCGGTCAGAAAGGAGCGAGTCTGTTGTTTAGCATCTGAGTCTGTCTTTTCCTGATCTGAGAGATTTTTGCTATCATCAGAATCAACCTCGGGGGCAGCGGGAAACATATACGGAGGTGGGGAGCGATCTAACAAAATGAAATCGTTTTGTGTTTTATTAAGTAGAGGGTAAAGGGGGAGCCGGACAGGGTATTGGCCATTTACCTGTAAACGACGCTCCCTATCCTCTATATCTTTTATTTCCTTCATTTCTTTTTTTTACATTGTTCTTTTTCCATCAAAGCTTGCTCTCTTCTCACTGGTTCACGCGCTTCTTTCTCCCCCATTCGTACACAGTCAAACATATCTTGTCTACTTATGTGCTTAGCAAAACCAAAGGGGATGATGGACGGAGTGTTGAACATTGCAAGCACTCACCCCCAGTCAACTGATCTGGGTTTAATCCTTCATCATTCTTTAGCTCACTCTGCTACCCCAGTTCAGACATGGCCATATGCAAATCAGTCTTAACCTGTGCCTCATGTAAACAGTCCAGCCCGAACTGCAAAGTCATGTATTTCCTGGATCGGAAACAAGCATCCTGGCACTGGTTTTGGGCTAATCATCCGTCATCAGCCAGGCTAGCTTGAATCCAGTGGCAAAGTGAGCAAGGAACCCACGTCTGGGTATACCCTGCCAACTTGGGCGAACAAAGCAAAACCAAAGGGGATGATGGACGGAGTGTTAAACATTGCAAGCACTCACCCCCAGTCAACTGATCTGGGTTTAATCCATCATCATTCTTTAGCTCACTCTGCTACCCCGTTCAGATATGGCCATATGCAAATCAGTCTGACCCTGTGCCTCAAAGGACCAGTTCAGCCCGAACTGCCAAGCCATGTCTTCCCTGGACCGGAAACAAGCATCCTGGGACCGGTTTCTGGCAAATCAGCCGTCATCAGCTCGGCTAGCTTGAATCCAGTGGCAAAGTGAGCAAGGGACCCACGCCTGGGCGTACCCTGCCAACTTAGGGCGAACAAAGTAAAACCAAAGGGGATGATGAACAGAGTGTTAAACATTGCAAGCACTCACCCCCAGTCAACTGATCTGGGTTTAATCCCTCATCATTGAATGGCCTGGCAGTTCGGTCTGGACTGTTCCCATGAGGCACAGGGTCAAGACTGATTTGCATATGGCTATTTTTCTGAACTGGGGTGGCATGGTGAGCAAAATAATGATGGATTAAACCCAGATCTGTTACTGGGGGTGAATGTTTGACAATGTTCAACATTCTGTCCATCATCTTTTTGTGTTGCATTTTCACCCTAAGTGGGAAGGGTATGCCCAGACGTGGGTCCCGTGCTCACCACTCCACTGGAGTCAAGCTATCCTGGATGATGAGGGCTGAAAGCCCAAAACCGGTCCTAGGATTGTTAAAATCTGGTCTGCAGTGTCAACTTATCGGCGCCATCTTGTCCCCCTTTTTGAGTCCATTCGTGCGCGTAAGCGGCAGCCACTTTAAATACCACGGCCACTCTGCCCATCGCCAACAGCCAGCGCGTCTCTCTCTCTCTCTCTCTCTCTCCTGACCTCGCAGGCATCCCCCGCGCGCTGACAACACCCGCTCCCACATGCTTGGGCCATAAACCCCTCTTCAGCGCAACCCTGCCTCGGAACCCCATCCTGTTCCCAGCTCAACACCTCCCTCCATTCCTTTCATGATCCCGGGTCCTTTGATAAAACCCCTTTCCTCTGTACCCGATTGTCTTACTCGTTCCCAGGCCGCCACCTGGCCCTGCAGATGCTGTTTATTGCCCCCCATACAGTAGGAAGCTTCTCCCATCAAAGGATCCTCGAGTTGATCAAAGCCCCCACCCCATGAGATCCGATCGACCACATACATTCCGTGAATCGGCGGAATGTCCAGCTGCGCAACAATCGTCACCTGTTGTGACTGGGGTGGGGACTTCTACTGTAAATGTGTGTGGGAACTGGCCTGAAGCGGGGATTCCGAGGATGCCTTTCCGTACTTCAAAGTATTTACGACAATGTGCCACATGCAATAAACTGTAATAAAGATCATAAACCGGTGTATAAGAGGCCAGGCCTCAGAGATGCGGTTAGAGCACCTCGTGAAGATACCCTGTTGTCTGAATTGATGTGTTCTGCTCCGTCGGAATAAAACTTCTGTTTCCTGCCTTCCAGTCTCCAGCGCCTGCCTCTTCGTTTGGTAACTTGAGTGGTATTAGAGGCGGTTAGCGCCGGGCAACTTTGAAAAAGGTCATCGGCCCGTACCTTTTTCCACAATTGGCGTCCCAAACGTGGGGCCCATCAGCGACTCGTGGATCCAGTGGGAGAGGTCCTGACGACAGAGTGAACGACTGCAACGATCGGGAGAGCTCCTGTCCGATAGACCCTCGTCTGACAGCCGATCATCCGAACTTCACTGGTTCCGAACAGACCTCTCTCGAGTGATCTACGGTCCTGACTGGGAACCATCAGGAGTGCCGCGACGGTCACGAAGAGTAGAGGACGATCGGGCGCTGGATTCGGAAGACAAGAAACTGTCCATGCGGTCCGGGTAAGGTCGTGTAACACGACAAATTGCGAAATGATTGTTCGATTTGGAAAATACTAGTATTACTCTTTGAATTGTTGGTTCTTTTGGAGATTCGCTGTCTGCAAACGGAGAAGAACAGGTTCTCTCTTTGCAGGTAGTGAAGGATAGGTAACACAGACTTTTGTCCCCGTTGTAATCCGTTGTGCCTATCTTCCTCCCCCACTGATTGATTGTTTGGCCCGAACTGTTGTTCGCGGATTGTTTTCTGGAGATTCTCTGTCTGCAAACGGAGAAGAACAGGTTCTATCTTTGCAGGTAGTGAAAGAGTAGGTAACGCAGGCTTTTGTCCCCGTTGTAACCTGTTGTGCCTACTTATTCTCCCCATTGATTGTTTGATTGACCGAACATTGACTGTTCGATATTGGTTCTTTTGAGGTATTCACCGCCTGCAAATAACGAAGAATAGAAATATTCTGTCTAGTCTTTGCACGCAGTGATAAGATAGGTAGTGCAGACTTTTGTCCCTGTTGTAATCCGTCATGCCTATCTTCTCCCCACTGATTGGTAGCCTGCTTAGCCCGGACCGCTTATTAGAGATGAACCATCCAGCTCCACTGGAAGGCACCCCTAATAAGGACATGTTTATGAAGCATGGATTGATCGCTATAGCCTATAGCAAGCTGTGGCATAAATATACGAAGAAGGATCAGAAAAGTCAGTGGCCACTGATAGGATCCTTCGACGAGGATAAAATAAGCGCGCTAGAAACAGCCCTTGGGAAACACAAGACAACGCCCACTATGCTCGATAGTCTCGGCATGTGGCGCAAAGAAACAGAACAACGTAAAAAGAGAAATGAAAGTAGGTTGGAAAAAGAGCTGCGAAAAGCAGCCCACCTAGCTGCTAAGAAATTAGAAGAAGAGATTAAGGAGAGAGAGGAAGCCAAACAGAAACAAGAGTTAGCGACATCAAGCCAGTGTCCGGTTAGAACACCCTCTACGCTCTACCCTGAATTACCCTCGAAACAGCGAGCCAACAATGATCTTTTGTTAGGTCCTCCGATCATCTACATGCCCCCTCCATATGCCCCTTCCCAACCTTTAGCACAGCACCCACCGCCCTCAAGCACAGACGAGAGTAGTACCAGAGCTTCGGTCCCCATGGCCTCCGCGCCAGCCGAACCCCTTGTACTAGAGACAGCACAAGCGACAGTGTTAGATGACCCAGAGGCCCGAAAAACAGATTTCGCAAGAACGAACAGGTTAAGCAAAGATGAGCGAGCAGGGATCGACAAGGTAGTGAGGACACTGGTAGAAAGGAAGGAGAGTGGGGAGCACATCACGGATATGTTCAACTCATATGCAGGGAGCCACAGACGGCACTTTGCCGTACGACTGTGTTATCATGCCCTGAATGCGTATGAGGACCGATATCGAGACAAAGGTCCCGAGAGCCTAACGACTCTGTACAGAAAGGTCGATATTGGGGATGAGGGTGAATGTGACGTGACGGACCTCCTTACGCGTACGCTAGAGGTTTTCCGCCACCTCACTGAACAAGAATCGGAAGCTAAACCTACGACACCCGTAGCGACCGAATCACGAACTGAGCGAGCTAGCACCATGATGCCAATAAGAGAGGCTGCCCCCTACTGGGTTCCCCCACGAGGTCTGGGAACACACGATGACGTCAACCACCAAGATGCAAGAGGGAGGGTAGTGTACAACTGGGTCTACCAGCCATGGGATCGGCAAGATATTCTGACGTTCCGGAAGTCTCTGCCCGATTTACGTAAAAACCCCACTGCCTTCTACACTGAATTAGGTACAGCCCTAGGTTCAACGATTATGACCCTGGCTGACATCGACTTGTTTTTCGGGTTATGTCTGCCAGCTGATGTGTGGAAGCAAATCCGGAAAGTCGACCACCTTGAGCTGTTCGGACATACCTGGTCAGAACTCGATGGCATAGATAGGCAACGAGAACCTGGACAGAAGCCTTTGAAATCCATTTTAGAACTCCCAGACAAAATTGTACAGAAATTGAAAACCCTGATCCCAGAAAAGAAAGTGGACTGGTCGATAGTAACGGCCTGTTGTCAGAAACCCCAGGGAGACGTATCGGAATACTTCTCCCGGTTTGAAACAGTGTTCTCCGATTACAGCGGCCAGGACATGACCACTGCAACCGGACACCATCTGTTTGTCCAGAATTATGTAAAAGGTTTGTCGCAGGAGGTCTCTCAGAAACTGCAGGCCAGCGAGAGTAGTTGGGCAGCCTCCAAACCCGCGGCTATCCTCCAGATGGCCCAATATTATGAGCATCAGAAAAACGAAAACGATAGAGTGACAGAGAAAAAGAAAAAGGACTTGAAGGAAAGGGTGATGATTGCACAGTTGCAAGGGGTGACTATAGGACGAGAGCAGTACAAAGGGAACTTTCAGACAAATGTCCCTAGGAACGCACCCCCTAAAGACCGCACCCCAACACCCCATGTTGGACGTAGAGACATTAGCGAGGACCAGTGTGCTTTCTGCAAAGGATTCAGCCATTGGAAATCCCAGTGTCCGGTTCTGTTGGAGATGAACAGAAATAGGGACCCCAAGGACGTAGCGGGTGGACCGAGAAATAGAGGACAGGAAACGGGGGTCCGCGAATGACACGACTAACGATAGATCAGACAGACCGAATACATTTGACCGTCCCCGACAGAACCAGTACCAACAGTCTGACTGCGACGATGCCCCCGACTTCGCATAGGACTGCCTAGGGCAAGGGAGGGATCCAGTCGAGCTCTATGTTGACCAGCAAGGTCTTATGTCGCCGCTAAGGTCCTGGGTACAAAGTCTCCATTTCTGGTAGACACTGGCGCGACACGTAGTGCGTTATCTAAATGACTGATTCCAAGGGCACCCTTGTCTGGCTCGCTTATAACATCGATAGGTTTTGATGGAACGCCCTCCACTAACCCTTTGTCCACACCGATCTCCTTTGACTTAGAGAACAACACAACTGACACGACGTTTTTGCTTTCCGCCAATACTCCTGATGCCATTATGGGACTTGACTTGCTGAAACATTTCCGAGCTACTATTAGATGTTCACAAGACGGAGTTCGAGTTTTCCTGTACGACAACCCAATTCTGCTCAGACATTGCCCTTCCCGACGCATGTTTTCCATCACTGACACTGACTCGTCCTTTCTTGACACTCTGCCTCCGTATCTGTGGGCAAAGACAGATTCGGACGTAGGACGCATGATGATTGACCCGGTGCACATCACTGTTCGACAGGACGCAATACTCCCGAAACTTCCACAATATCGGATATCGCCCGAGGGCGAGAAGGCATTGGTAAAGATTATTCAGTCACTGATAGACGCAGGAGTGGTAGAGGAAGTGGTTAGCAATATTTGCAACAGCCCTATCTTGCCCATCATCAAGAAACAAGGAGAGGGAGATGAGAAAGCGTACCGCTTCATCATCGACCTTCGAGAGATCAACAAAGTAGTTGTACCCCAATACCCCGTGGTCTCAGACATCACCACTATCCTGACTTTGATTCCTTCTACTGCCACCACCTTCACTGTCATTGACCTCAAAAATGCTTTCTTCTCTATCCCCATCCATCCAGACAGCCGGTACCTCTTTGGCTTCACCCTAAAAGCCCGCTCATATAGATTCTGTCGAGCACCCCAAGGCTACACAGAAAGTCCCAGCATCTACAGTCAGGCCCTCAAGAGACAACTGGATGAAGTCCAGTTACCCGATGGAGGGGTGTTGATACAATACGTCGATGACATCCTTTTGGCGGCCGATACCACTCCACTAGCAGTCACAGCCACCATTCAACTCCTGCACTTCCTTGCGGAAAATGGCCACAAGGTCTCCAAGAAGAAGTTGCAATTCTGCCAACCCCAGGTCACTTACTTAGGCCACCTTTTGTCCAAAGACGGAAGGAAGCTTACTCCCGACCGGATCCAAACCATTCTTGAAACCCCTGTCCCTAAGACTCAGAAACAAGTCCGCTCCCTACTAGGCCTCACCTCCTTCTGTCGGCAGTGGTTGCCAAACTTCAGTCTCATTGTGAAACCGCTGCTTTCTCTGCTAGCTAAAGATGTCCCCTTCCCACTCCCTTGGACCCCTGAAAGCCAATCCGCCTTCATAGAACTACGAGATGCCCTTTGTTCGGCCCCTGTCCTAGGAACCCCCGATTACACAAAGCCCTTCTCCCTCTACACTCACGAAAGGGAGGGATGTGCTTTGTCTGTCTTGACCCAGTCCTTTGGCCCAAAGCAACGACCATGCGCTCACTTCTCTGCCACTCTTGACACCGTAGCCAGAGCCATGCCTGCCTGCCTTCGAGCTGTAGCTGCCGCTGCTATCTCTATCCGACAAAGTGAGGGGATCGTGCTCTCGAATTCCCTCACGGTATTAGTACCCCATGCAGTTGACACCCTCCTGAACCAAACTAAAACGCAACACCTGACGAGTGCACGACTGACTGGATACGAACTGACTCTGCTTGCACCCCACATCACCCTGAAAAGATGCACCACACTGAACCCGGCAACCTTGTTGCCCCTACCGGAAAACGATCCCAATGTGTCCCCTGTACATGACTGTGTGACCCTCACGGACGAACAGACTAGGAGTAGGGTCGACCTCAGAGACACGGCTTTTTCTGACCCCGATGGAGAGCTGTGGGTGGACGGCTCTTGCATCAAACTCCCTGATGGCACCACCTCAGCTGCTTATGCAGTCACCACAGCCCGGACTGTGGTAGAGACAGCCCGCATCACACAACGATCTGCACAGGCAGCAGAACTGATTGCCCTGACACAAGCATGCATCCTAGCAGCAGGAACCACAGCAAACATTTACACCGACAGCCAGTATGCCTTCGGGGTGGTTCACCATTTTGGACTCCTTTGGAAGGAGAGGGGAGTCTTGACCTCACACGGCACCCCCATCTTACATGGAGATCTAGTCTCTGCCCTGATCGAAGCCATCCTCCTCCCCAAACGACTTGCGGTCATCAAATGCCAGGCACACAAGAAGGTGACAGACATTATTGGACAGGGAAATGCACTAGCCGACATCTCTGCTCGGACCACAGCTGAGAATAGGACGACGACACGCATGTATGTGACCAGGTCCCAAGCAGAGAAATGGACCGACGCTAGGGACACTATTAGGGACATTCAAATGGCTAGTTCACAACACGAATTGACTGAATGGGCACGGGTGGGACTGAAAGACGACGAAGGCTGCTGGCGAACAAAAGACACGAACAAATGGTTACTACCTGACTCATACCTGATTCCCATATTGACTATGGCACACTCCCCTGCACACATAGGCTCAGCCCCCATGATCGAACTTGTCTCCAGAGTTTGGCACAACGACAAAATCACAGACTCCGCCAAACGTCTGGTCCAACAATGCTTGATATGCTTGCAACATAACCCTGGGAAAGAAACTGTAGTACCCCGGGGAGGGTTTGGCGTTCCCAATCACCCATTTGAAGTCCTACAGATGGACTACATCCAACTAGACAGATACCAAGGCCTGAAAAACGTACTTGTTGTGGTGTGTGCATTCAGCAAATGGGTGGAAGCATACCCAACCCGTGACAACACTGCTATGGCCACTGCAAAAGTACTATTAAAAGAATTTTTCCCTCGCTACGGCCTTTGCCGAATTTTATGAAGCGACAATGGCCCCCACTTCGTAGCCGAAGTTATCCAGCTCATCTTGAAGGGGCTGGGTGTAAGACAGAAGTTCCACGCAGTCTTCCACCCCCAGTCTGCTGGACTTGTTGAGCGACACAATGCCACACTAAAACTAAAACTAGCTAAGATAGTGGCTACCACAGGACTGAAATGGCCAGACGCTCTCCCACTGGTATTGCTATCGATGCGTTCCAGCCCCACCAAACACCACTTGACACCTTACGAGGTCGTTTTCAGCCGACCCATGAGCGTCTGGTCTGCACCAAAACCGACTTCCATTCATGACGTCCCGGACGTCCTAATGTCTGATTACTTGTATAAATTGACTGAAACTCTGTCTGTCATTCACCAACAGGTGCTGCATGCCATCCCTGACGCTTCCAGGGGTCCCGGACATAACCTGCAACCCGGGGACTACGTCCTGATAAGAAACTTCCAGCGTGCCAAGAGTCTGGAACCCCGGTGGACGGGCCCCTGGCAAGTCCTCCTCACCACCTGAACAGCTCTTCGAGTGGAAGGAAAACGGACCTGGGTACATGCGCACCACTGCAAACGGATCCCCCCGACTCTGACGACGACCGAAGACGTGACCACCCAGGAAGAGCTCCTGAACAAAGACCGACCATCACTGAACTGCTATCCAGACACAGAGACACTCGAACTAGTAAAGATTCCTCACCCCACAGTCCCATCCAGAGAAGGGTATAACCTGCGACGAAAGGGGGGAGTTTCGGCTAAGTAGACCATTGACTAAGTCATAATTCTCAGATCGGTGGCCTAACACTACAAAGGCTGTCAGGAGGGAAAGCCAGACGAGGTCTTTGGTTCTGCCCGCTACTGAGCTCCCTTGAAGATGATGGAAGCGCCCGATAAGAAGATGATGGAAGCGCCTGATAAGAAGATGATGGAAGCGACCGGACACCTGAAGATTCACTACAGAAACCCAAAGACTGACAAAATCCACAGTTCAAAGACAATTGCACTCTTTATCGCAATCCTCTTTTGCCTCCTCCTCATGACCACCCTCTGGATTGTGGAAGAAAGCGCACCCGCTCATGAGACATTCCTGACCACTACACAGCCTACCACCATGAAGGAACATTATCTGATTTCTCTTTCACCCCAACTCAGAGAAAGGCGAAAGGAGTTTTGGAACAACTCTTTCGTGCAACTGCTGCACCAGCACAATCTTGCCACCAATGCCACCAACTGCTGGATCTGTGGGTTGCTACCCCACGCCACTGGACATTCGATACCCTTCATCCCTTCACCCTTCTCAATTCACGGCTCCTGCCTTGCTTGGCTGATCCTCTTGCAAGAGAGCTATAGGGATAATGCCACCTCCAGCAAAACTATGACGCATTTCTTTCATGAGGTCTGGCGAAACAAAACGAAGACACACTTCTGCCCGCAGACCTCCAACGACTCTATCCACATGGACATCCCTGTCAAAGAACGAATTGAAATGCAGGTGTTTAACAATCCGACCAGACCCACTTTCTCTTACCTTCGCAAACGAACAGCTGCCACCTTGACTGTGGCCCTATCCGTCATCAACGTCACAGGCCTTATGTGCATAGAAGGGCTTGGGACACAGTTGGTGGGCCGCAGTGCCTGCCGCATCACCAGCACTTTGGACTCCACCGATCCACCTTCCTTTGTATCATCTCCAAACATGTACTTTGTTTGCGGCACAAAAGCCTACACCTGGCTCCCCAAAGGCTGGGGGGGCACCTGTTTTATCTCCTTCGTCCTTCCTCCGACCTATGTCGCTCCGGCGAATCACCATAGACAAAAACGAGCCAAGGACATTGAACAAGCCGACTCTACAGGAGCAAAGTTCCTCGATGCAATGAAGGGACTTGTTCCGCTCTGGGGCCCGATGGCAAACAGCCGTGCCATCCGACATTTGACTCAGGCAGTCGAGACAACAATGAACATCACAGCTGGCATCCTTGCCAACAATACAGCCGAGCTTCAAGCGGTCCGCTTGGTGGCTCTCCAGAACCGCCTTGTCCTAGATGTGGTTCTAGCGGATCGTGGTGGAGCATGCCGCATTATTGGGTCCAGCTGCTGTACATATATACCGGACAATTCACCCTCAGTGTACAAAGCCATCGAACATCTCCACAGACTCTCCTCAGAAGTTCACCAGGAGCAAGAAGAATGGTCGCTTGGTGTATGGTTTTGGAGTACTGTTAAGAACTGGGGCTGGAGACTGTTTACTATTATCCTGATTCCTGTGGTTGTAATATGTGGGTTCTGCTTAGGAATTCAATGCCTGCCGCCTCTGTGTTCACTATGTGCGAATTGTATCTGCCCTAAGACTGTGGACTTTGAAAAAGAACGCATGAGAGCACTGTATGATGTCGAGGTTAGGAATCTGATGCAGATAGACATTGATTAGACAAGCTGGCTAGATATGTTGAAAAGGGAGGACTGTTAAAATCTGGTCTGCAGTGTCAACTTATCGGCGCCATCTTGTCCCCCTTTTTGAGTCCATTCGTGCGCGTAAGCGGCAGCCACTTTAAATACCACGGCCACTCTGCCCATCGCCAACAGCCAGCGCGTCTCTCTCTCTCTCTCTCTCCTGACCTCGCAGGCATCCCCCGCGTGCTGACAACCCCCGCTCCCACATGTTTGGGCTATAAACCCCTCTACAGCGCAACCCTGTCTCGGAACCCCATCCTGTTCCCAGCTCAAAACCTCCCTCCATTCCTTTCATGATCCCGGGTCCTTTGATAAAACCCCTTTCCTCTGTACCCGATTGTCTTACTCGTTCCCAGGCCGCCACCTGGCCCTGCGGATGCTGTTTATTGCCCCCCATACAGTAGGAAGCTTTTCCCATCAAAGGATCCTCGAGTTGATCAAAGCCCCCACCCCATGCCCCACCCCATGAGATCCGATCGACCACATACATTCCGTGAATCGGCGGAATGTCCAGCTGCGCAACAATCGTCACCTGTTGTGACCGAGGTGGGGACTTCTACTGTAAATGTGTGTGGAAACGGGCCTGAAGCGGGGATTCCGAGGATGCCTTTCCGTACTTCAAAGTATTTACGACAATGTGCCACATGCAATAAACTGTAATAAAGATCATAAACCGGTGTATAAGAGGCCAGGCCTCAGAGATGCGGTTAGAGCACCTCGTGAAGATACCCTGTTGTCTGAATTGATGTGTTCTGCTCCGTCGGAATAAAACTTCTGTTTCCTGCCTTCCAGGCTCCAGCGCCTGCCTCTTCGTTTGGTAACTTGAGTGGTATTAGAGGCGGTTAGCGCCGGGCAACTTTGAAAAAGGTCATCGACCCGTACCTTTTTCCACAGGATGCTTGATTCCGGTCCAGGGAAGACATGGCCTGGCAGCTCGGTCTGGACTGTTCCCATGAGGTACAGTGTCAAGACTGATTTGCATATGGCTATGTCTGAACTGGGGTTAGCATGGTGAGCAAAATAACGATGGATTAAACCAAGATCTGTGACTGGGGGTGAATGTTCGACAATGTTCAACATTCCGTCCATCCTCTTTTTGTGTTGCATTTTCACCCTAAGTGGGAAGGGTATGCCCAGACGTGGGTCCCGTGCTCACTACGCCACTGGAGTCAAGCTATCCTGGCTGATGAGGGCTGAAAGCCCGAAACCGGTCCTAGGAAGCTTGATTTTGGTCCAGGGAAGACATGGCCTGGCAGTTCGGTCTGGACTGTTGCCATGAGGCACAGGGTCAAGACTGATTTGCATATGGTGATGTCTGAAATGGGGTGGCTTGGTGAGCAAAATAACAATGGATTAAACCCAGATCTTTGACTGGGGGTGAATGTTTGACAATGTTCAACATTTCGTCCATCATCTTTTTGTGTTACTTTTGCGCTTAAACATACATTGTTCTACATACTTAATCTTTCTAAGATCAAATGACCCATTTATAGGCCATTGTACTCAAGATCCTTACTAGTATATTTATTCCAGTTTTAAAAAAGTTAGAGAAAAATCTCCTCATTACCTGTCTATATAAATTGCAATTCATATATATACAATGAAGTTCCAAGATTTTTGGCCAAAGCAAGACAAGAAGTGTCGGATCAAATGACCTTACCAAGCAAGAGTCTCCAGGTTCCAAGTGCCAAGTTCTGAATCGACCAAATGGTCTCTGCACGGCGAACACCAGAAGGGATCTCAGTCGAGGACCGGCACCACCTGGATGGTCAGATTGGGAAGAGTAGAAAAACACTGTGGCTGCCAAGACACTGGCCTCCTCAGGCAGTGATCCTCTGCAGCAAAATTCCAATCTTCCGTTAAGACCACTCCGTCTGGCATCCGAGTCGCCGATGAGCCACACGGGGGGGCGCCAATTTGTAGAAGTAGACCTCAGCGAGGCCCACCAGTGCTAGGAGTTCGCCCTTCTCTGCACACAAGTCTTCAGACCAGTAAATAGACATTGCCACGGAAACTGAAGGGTCAAGAAAACAATTTATTAAACCTGATGAGATGGAACTACATTCACGCCACACCTTTTGGTAGTGTATGAAGTAGCACAAGGAGTAGAAGAACCATGGTCTTTTATACCCACACAGGAGCTCAAAAGAAGGCGGTACAAGCACACATAGGATGAGTTACATACATAGATGGTCATACAGAGAATGCACAGTCAACAAAACAGGAGGAGCCAACAGTTGCTGACTTTAGCAAAAAACATCCTGACAGTAACAAACCTAAGCAGGTGCATGGGCACCTACAGACTCTTCTGAACATGTGCAGAGTAGCAGGGGCTAAGTATAGCCAGTTCTTGAGCAAAGCACAAGGCAAGCAACAGCAAAGAAGGAAAGAGCACAGGGTTAGACAGGGTGGCTGCCGGAAACAAGATAGCTTCAGCTAAATGCTAACAGCAATCTCTGCCAAATTTCCACAGTAGCAGATGACCTGATCTTGTGAGGTGCCATGATACAATCACTAACGGACCCTCCCAGTGCCAGGCCTGTGAAGGGCACACCTGACACCAGCAGGCGGCTAGCGACAAATGGATTGTGGAGAGCCTGAGTGGTGGGTGGGCTGGGAGCCTGATATGGATGGGGGATTGACTGGCTGTTTCTAATTGTGGACACAATGAAGGTTAGCTCAGATAGCACCTTGATTACACTGGCCAAACGGACAGATAGAAGCACAGGGGGATGGGGAGGGGAAGTTTAGATTTAAGAAACTGTTCTTATGCTTAGCAGTGTTATACACAAATAGATACTGTATTATGTTATTGATATATTATAATGTGCTACAAATGTTAAAGCCATTGAAGAATGCCTGACACTGCAGTGGTCTTTGTATAATCCTATATGCTGTAAATTATATCTTGTTTGAATAAGTGCCAATAAAAACAACTTAAAAAAGATAAAAATGCCAGCTTTCATCTGTTTGTGTTAGCTTTCTAAAAGTGGCATTTTCAGAATTGTGACTTCAATTTCAACTTCACAATTAAAAAAAGATTTAAAAATGTAATTAATTTGAGTGTAAATACCTTATCTCAATCTGCTCTTAATCCAAAGTTAGCACTTATTTAATGTAATATGGTAACCCAATTTTGGTCAATGGGAAAGATAGGCCTCACAAAAGTGAAAAACGGCTTTTACAGTTTTTCACTGCCAGGACATGTAAACCTTAAGTACACATGTTCTGCTTTTTAAATACCTTACAACCTTTAGGGCCTACCTTAGGGGTGGCTTTTAAGTATTAAGAAGTATTGGCAAAGCCAATGGGTTTTACCTAAGTGAAGCCTATTGTCTTTGTCAATGTTTTTTTTACATATTGCAGAGCAGTTGAGCTGCTGTGAAATATAACTTAAAATAAAATAAAAAACTATAATAACATGGAAAATGTTGGCCGCGTCATAGCACTTTTTAATTTAGTTTTAAACAATGTTACACCGCAGCTCAACTGCTGTGTGACATGTAAAAAAACATTGACAAAGTCTATAGATTTTTCATAGGCAAAAAGTGGTCAAAGAAGACGACTTCAAATTATGTTCTTTCGCTGATGGGCAGTCAGAGGCATTTGTAGGACTGGGCAGACGTGGTCCTGTCCGTTTAAGTCCAGTGTGATTCTTGTACCCTACTTTCATACAGTTTATCTTTTATTTGCATGGCAGGCTTGCAGACTTCCTGTGGACACTTGGAACTGTCAAAGGCGTATGTATATAACTTCCATGCAATTTTTTCTGGAGAAACTATGGTGTAAAATGCCCCACCCAGAATCACCATTGTGCATGCTTTGAAAGACATGCAAACACAGACATGCACAATTGTGCATTTGTGTATGACTTTCTTGCATTAGAACTTTACAGCCGGACCTATTGGCATTGTAAATGCAATGCTGTCTGGGCAGTGTGAGTGGTGCATGAATGCAGGTTGAGAAGTGTTTGAGTGCAGGGTGAAAGTGCCTCACTGCAGGGTGTTTGTTCAGTGCAGCATGAGAATTGTGTGACTATACAGGGTGAGAGATGTTACCCTCTACAAGGTAAGAGGTGTGTGAGTGTAGGTCGAGTGGTATATCAATCGTATAAGTGCAGGATGAGCGGTTTGAATTCAGGGTGAGAGGGGTTACCCTCTACAAGGTAAGAGGTGTGTGAGTGTAGGTCGAGTGGTATATCAATCGTATAAGTGCAGGATGAGCGGTTTGAATTCAGGGTGAGAGGTGTTACCCTCTACAAGGTAAGAGGTGTGTGAGTGTAGGTCGAGTGGTATATCAATCGTATAAGTGCAGGATGAGCGGTTTGAATTCAGGGTGAGAGGTGTTACCCTCTACAAGGTAAGAGGTGTGTGAGTGTAGGTCGAGTGGTATATCAATCGTATAAGTGCAGGATGAGCGGTTTGAATTCAGGGGGAGAGGTGTGTGTGGAGGATGAGAGGATTGTGAGTGCCGGGTGAGAAGTTTGCCAATGGTGTGTGTGTGGACAGTCAGCAAGGTGAGAGTGCTGGGTGAGCAGTATTTGACTGCCAGCGCAATGTAAGGCTGACTGAGCAGTCAATGGTGGCTGAATGTGCAGGGTGAGCGGTGTCTGAAGGTAGGTGAAAGGTATGTAAGTGTTGTAAAGGTATGTCAGCAGTGAAGGTTTATGAGTGTAGTGGATAAGCAGTATGTTAGTGTGCAGGGTGAATAGTGTGTAAGCAGAGAGTAAGCTTTGTTTGTGTGCAGGGTGATTGGTGTGTGTGTGCAGGGTGAGCACTGTATGTGCAATGTGTCTTTGTGCAGGGAGTATGGTTTGTGTGCAGGGAGAGTTGTGTGGTAAGTGTGTGCAGGGTTGGTGTGGGAGAAGTGTAAGAATGGTGTGTGAGAGCAGAGTGAGTGGTTTGGAAGTGCAGGGCTACTGGTTTATGAATTCAGTGTGAATGGTAAGTGAGTGCAGTGTGAGTGGTGACTGAGGGCAGGGTGAATGATGGATGGATAAACGGCAAGCGAGTGCTGGATGTGAAATGTATGAGTGGTGTGTGGATGCAGGTTGAGTAATGTGAGCACAGGAGAACAGTCTGAGCTTAGGGTGAGTGGTGTATGAGTGCAAGGTGAGGGGTGTTACTGCATGGTGAGCAATGTCTGAGTGTAAGGTGAGTGTGGAAAATGAGGGTGTCTGAGGGTAAGGTGAGAGGTGTCTCATGTCTCAGTGAGAGTGTGTGTTGTTTGAGTGACGGGTGAGTGGTGTCAGAGTACAGGGTGGGTGTAGAGATTGACGGCAAGATGAGAGGTATCTTATCTAGGGCGGAAGTTTCTGATTGCAAGGTGAGTGGTACTTAAGTGAAGGGTGGGTGGGTTCAGAGCTCAGGGTAGCTGTGGAGAAAGAGGGTGTCTGAAGGCAAGATGAGAGGTGTCTCAGCGAGGGTGAGTGGTGCTTGAGTAAAAGGTGAGTAGTGTCAGAGTGCAGGGTGAGCATTACCTGAGTGCAGGGTGGGAGATGTATGATTGGGCAAGGTGAGCAGTGCATGAGTAGAGGGTAAGTAATGCGAGTGTTCAAGGTGAACAGCATGTGGTATAGGGTAAGTGGTGCATGTGTGTGGTGAGCAGTTTGTCAGTGCAGGGTGGGAGGTGTTTGAGTGTGCAAGGCAAGATGTGGGAGAGCCGATGTTGAGCAGTCATCATGAGTAGTTTTTTTGTGGTTTCTAAGTGCATAATGAGAAGTGTGTGCTTGGGTTAAGGATGAGCAGTGTTTGTGTGCAGTGTCAGTGTTAACAGGGTATGTAGTGGGTGAGTCATGGATTAGAGGAGACTAAGGGCGGAGTCCTCAGTTTGCGAGTGCAGGTTGAGAGCCGAGTGGTGTGCTTGTGTGATTGCAGAATGAACGTGTGTCAGAGTGAAAGGTGTACCCATGTGAATGCACAGTGAGTGGCAAGCTTTAGTGACTGCAGGGGGTAGCACATTACATTCCCACCGATTGGCATTGCCAATGCTTGTTTTTAATGCACATCCACCCCTACTGTATTCCTAGTTATAATTTAATCATTGTGAAACAAATAGGCATGTATGTGTTTCCAGATTTTAAATCAACCCATGGACAGATTTTACTACGCTTGCAGAGTCATAATGCGGCTGTTGTTAAGTATCAAGCAACATAGTGACATTTCCATTGTCTCCCGGGGTGGAACATTTTAAAATACTTTTAAAAAAAAATTGAAATGTAAAAAGGATGACAAAGGCATACATATTTTATGTTAAAAATGATTGTGTGCATAAAGAAAATGTAAGACCTGGTGCAGATTGAGCTATTTTACGTGGTGACGCAGCTGATTTATGGCATGTCACCTATGAGTAATAAAACAACTGTTAACTCCAACAAAAAATAAATAATTTCTTTCATCAGAAGTGCAAATGAGTCAGTGCCCCATCTCTTCCGTGTTCTTTGTCAACCACCCAAGAGTGGCGTCAGGCTTCTCTGCTGTTACAGCCCTTGCAGATTAAAAAAAAAAGATGAAAGAAGTGCCTTTTGCATCAGACAAAAATTCGATCCTAATATTTTATAAATGTATAAATTCAAACTTTGCCAGGATATCGCAACACAACCCTACGGAGAACCCATTAACAACACTACATGTTAATAGCTTTGTGTTTGGCGATTTACTTCTCAAAATGTTAATGGCTGTCCCCTGAGCGCTCTGAAGCACAAGTCTGGCTGTACTGGCGCTACACAGAAATAATTAATACAATAAAAAATAAACAAAGTACTTAAAATCAAAAGCCTGGTTGTATTTCACGACCTGGGAAAAAACATATATGCTTCTGATGTTACCCAGCATTTACCAGACCCAGAGGTTCTCCATGTTACAGAGGGAAGGGATCACTGGTTTCCTCGATCAACTGGCAGCTCATGTCAGCTCCTGGCTCCTCAGTGTGAATGCAGATGATGCTGGGGACCGAGATTAGGCGAGACTGTGCCACGTGTTGTTGGCTGCGCCTTGCTGTGACAAGAAAGACATCCTGCAGTGATAAATGCTGTCATGCAAAAAGGGTCCCTTCTGTACTTCTGTACCTCTGCACAGAGGGCTGAATGTTGATCCCTGTAGTCTGAAGGGAAGTGATTTGAAAGATCCAGAGATTAGTTCAAAATGATGGGAGCTGTATCTGTGGAAACAAAAATAAATAAAAGAGGGGGGGGGGGGGAGAATGACTTGTGACCTAGGAGATGGAAGCAAGACCACGGCGAGGAGAGAGATGGCCTGCAAATGCACTCGTCTTAGGAAGTGCAAACAAGCAACTCAGGTGAAGAGACTGAGCACTAGGTGAGCCTCTGGGGGGAATTCTGTGCCCTTGGCTCTGTCCAGAAAACACACTGAAGAGACAAGAAGAGGATGTGGTGTAGCAGTCGGGTGCGCTGTTCAAGTCTCAGCACCGGCTCACAATCCTACGATTCTGGGGAAATCATGTAATTTCCCTGCAACAACAAAAAATAAATGTGTAATGCAACAGGTGCTCATGTAAAGCGCAAAGTACATTTTACAAAACTGCAAGCATGATTATGTATTAAGTGATCCTTACATTGTCTATTGCTACATTACAATTTAGCAAGAGTGCAGTATACAGCACCCCACCCCACCCCTTTTCTCCAAGTGTTTCCTCTTGAGAATGTAACTAATTATAAACGTCCAACAATTACCCCTCCCTCAGACGATAAACCACAAAAATGTGATGAAAATCAAACTACTTGCTGCAGGCTGTAAAATATGTTTTATAAACCATGACAGGCTGTTTGTGGAGTTTTGCAGTGGTATCTCTTGGTTTTTAGCACTGTGTAACAGCTCGGGTGGATTGGGTAAACAGTAAACAGTTTGAAAGAGGTGTGATTTGGTTCAAAGGAACACTGCATAATAAAGGTGTAAAAGCAGCCTTCCTTGGCACCTGCTGCAAGATCCTGCTGCTGCTGAAAGCAAATATGCCAAATGGTTGAGTTCTGTCTTGGAAGGAGGAGGAGCGAAGGCCATTGAGGGGTCAGGGCAAGAGGAGCGTAAGCACCAACAATGAGGAAGCAAAGACGACGGTGGAAGCAAGAAGAAAAGCCCTTGTTGATAGACGCCAAAACTCCAAGTTGTTTTCAAGTTCTAAAAGTCGCCAGCTGTAGCCATAGTAAAAGCCATAGTAGAAGTCTTGTCTTGGGGACCGATGTTATAAATGCCTTAGAGTCATTGAAAATAAAATAATGTTTACTTGTTAGGCAATTGGTTTGGTAATTTGCAAATCCACTGAAATGAAAGGGCATCCTATGATGCAATTGAATGAAGGGAGTGCATGTGACATCATTGCTACGCCTGTACTTGATTTGCTTAAAGAGCCCTCCATTCTGACAGCTGAAAAAAGCAAGGCTCGGAGAGAGGGGAGGGGATGTGGCGCTGCGGCCAAGCTGACGACTTTAGAGCTGGGGAACCAGGGGGCATATTATCAAGGGGGTTTATCTCCACTTTTTTGGCTTTAAAAGCCAAGAAAGCGGAGATAAAATTATCTCCCTATTACCTAGCTGTCGCTAACACCAGTTAGCGACAGCTAGTAGGAGATAGCGACCATCTTGGGCCCCGCTTTGCATGTCAGTGAAATTTATTACTAATGACATGCAAAGTGGGCGTGCCAAGATGTTAGCGAATGGAAACAGTCGCTAACATCGCTATCTCCTATTACCAACTTTTGGAGATATTCGCGCTAAGCGCGAATATCTCCACAAGCTAACACCTGCCCCTGAGCAGTTCTTAGCCATGTTATCCAATGGTAGGTGGATAACATGGCTAAGAACATTTGCTCGGTAATGCATGAATATCGCTGACTTTTCAGCGATATTCATGCATTTCGGCCGATTTTTATTGCTTAGGAGATAAACCTTGATAATAGCAAGGTTCCTAAGCGATAAAAATCGCCGCAGCTTGGCGATAAAAATATTGCCGCTAAGCCAACATAGCGATATTTATCGCTAGTTGTTGGTAATATGCCATCTAGTTTGTGTGCTCGGAATTGGGTCAACAGCCTATAAGTAAATAACGTAATTTTCTCGTAAATATAAAAATATGTGAAGAACTCGCACCAAATAAAAGGAACGTAAATATTTAAATTCTTTGAGAAGCAAAGTCACCAAGAAGTAGGTCGCTAAAGTTGCATGCTTGCTCATAATTAAAATAACAAAGACGTTCCAAGCAGATGAAAAGGAGTACTTCATTCATAGGACACTGATAAGAAGAAGACACAAAGAACAACAGGAAATGGTATGCTACAACCAATTGCAACGGAGGAAACGTGATTGGTAAGCACACCAACAAATGAAAAGTAAGGGCAGGCTATAAGGTTTAGGCTTAGCAAAAGGTTTATTTTGCCAGGATAAATTGGCTGTTTAAAACTGCACCACAGGCTGCAGTGGTAAACCTGAGACATTTTACAGAGCTACTTTACTGGGTGGTTCAATAAGTGCTGGTGCCCACTAGTATCATTTCATTTACAGGCCTTGGAACAGATTGTACCATTTACTAAAGACCTACAAGTAAATTAAATGTGCCAATTAGGTGTAGTTCAATTTTACCATGCTTGAAGGAGAAAGCACAAGCACTTTATTAAAATGGGTAAATTGCACTGAGTCTAAAAGCCAACAAAAACGGGTTCAGAAAACAGGAGGGTGAAGGCAAAAAAGTCTGGGGATGACTCTACAGACAGGGCCAAGTCCAACAAGACCCCCCTCCAGACAATAGCCAGAGTAAACAGATCAGTACCTTGATGAGCTTCCCTGCTTAGGAGATAGAATATTGACAAAGGACCTGTTGTGCAGCTGCACTTGTCAGTCCTACGCCTCTCTATACTCAGCCAGTTCCCTCTGTTTGCACCATCTTGAGCCACTGCAAAGGAAGGGAGAGGAAAGCAAAAATCTGGAGTGACCCAGAAGAAGGGGCCAGGTCCAGCACTGACCCTTTAGCAATAGTAAACGTTTAGTTAAGCAGTGATGTACATAAAATCTTCTCTTTTTTTAAATCATTATACATCTAAAATTCAAAATATATAATTGCCACATGTCACAGCTGAAGCTTCAAATGCATTCATCCCATTTAAATGGGAGAAGGAGTCAGTCAAATATTTGGGCATGAAGCTGATCACAGCTGTAAGGGAATGGTATGCGGCCAACTAAGGTTCCATCATGCAGCTGACCTTGCCAAATTGTGAATGTATTATGTCCTCGATAGGGAGAATCAACATTCAGATGAATATTTTATTATGTCTCTTGTATGGGTTGCAGTTCCAAGCACAATAAAAGCCAATTCAATAGCTCATCATTAAATATAAAAAGACAGGAGGATAAGCTACAGTAATAAGATCCTAATACCCTTTTGACTTGCTAGGGGACTAGCGTACCCTCACATATATCAGAATACCATCAACCCTCACACATCCACACTATAGCTGAACAGTCACTAAGAGAATCAGAGAAAAGAAGGCTTTGTAGGAGACTGGAACTTGTGGGTATAACCCTCTGAATATCCCATTGCTCCTAGAGGAGTATCTCTCTCATAACCTCAAACTCTGAGGTAAATCGAACAGCCTTGGAGGCCTGGGTACGAATAGCTATCAGGGGAGACCTTACCATGTACTCTTTCCCCTACATTCCTATACATTTCTTTTTTGTGTGACATTTCCTTATTGTATTTTTAGGTACTTGTGATCAACAACCAGAATAATGAGGTACATCATGGATACAATCCAATATGTATATTACCATTGGCTTTCATACAATACTCGAACATATCCCCTCACCTCCCACCTCAGAGATCTATATGAGTACACTGCACGCCTAAGGGTCCCACTCCTGTGCTGGAGATAAAGAGGGGTGGAAAAAGAGAAACAAACCTACTTTACAGATACTTGCAGCTCGCCTCCCATCCCATCCGGAGCACATGGCATACTTACCGTCGCAGGCCCATGGCAGTACGTACATCTGAACATACTGATCCTTTCAACTCCAGCCTCGTTTTCCTGGCCAGCTTCAGAGCTTCCTAAATACATACAGTGTCCTGCAGCTCAGCTCAGTAATTCTCTCTGTCACAGCCCTCTGGGTTCAGAACCCCAGCACTCTTAGTTGAAGCTGGCTATCCTCAAAGGTCCTTTGTTTCATGAGGCTCGTATGCACTGCCTCCACATGTCCTAGAATTTGTCAAGTTTGTCATTGACACTAGCTTTTTACGCGCTCGTAGGAGGCCACTTTATACATTTCTTGTATCCAGTCCTCTCGTGTAGGGCAGGTACTTGTTCTCCAGACCCTTAAAATTCCCATTTTCGCAATGGCTATCACTGTGGCCGGCCATCATCATTGCAGCAAGGTAGCATCCAGAAATTCCTCAAAGTAGTGCAACAAGACCACTTGCACGGTCAGACCGCTTCTCACCTGCAGGGTATCTTTGCAAGCATTCTTTGAGTCCAGAGGCCACCAGCGGGGGACAATCCCAGATCAAATGCACGATCTTCCCGTCTGATGACATCTCCAACACACAGCATGCCAGGATTATCTTGGTAGAAATTAGCCTCTTGGTAGACTAATGCCACCTGTGCAGCACCTCAAAGTAGCTTAATTTGAGGTGGGACTCTCGCAGCAGTTGATAGTTTCTACTCAGTAGGTCCACCCAGTCACATCTGGCTTTTGCTCTTGTAGTTTCGTGGACCACTATTCCATCATCAACTTATAGAGGCCAGAAACAACTCCCTTGAATGTACCCCATTTAGGTATGTATTGCAAGATAATGGATAGTTCACAAGTGTTTGGTCCTAGGACAAGACATATATAGCTGGTGAGCCTTTGGTAATCCAAAAAGTTAGGTGCATGCAGTTGATATTGTGTTTGTTCCAATGCAAAGGATTTGAAGTCACCCTCTTGTAAGAAATCAGAGATGGTACATGTGCCTTTATCTTCAAACTCTTTCCAGCGCACCTCTGTGCCTTCCATTTAAATTGTGTGTCATGCCTTACTGGTGCCTGGGATCATGGATCTTATCTTGTTTTCCCCAGCAATGTGTGGGCCTCCCTCCATGCGTGTACTGAGGTTCGGAGCACTGGGTGAGATGCTATCGACTTGTTCAGGTCCCCAGTACAGAAAATCTTAAGGAGACCTCCCAGTTTGCCCAACAGAGCTGCTTCCAGTGACACTGATCTGTGTATGCCTAGGGTGTTATGCAAAGGTTACCTAATGAGTAGTAAGTGGGATTCCATCTCGTATGTAATTATGTGGAGAAGTTGCATCCCCCTGTATCTGTTGAGGTGTGGAATTTTCACAATTTGAGATGTGGTTTCCAGCTTCCCCAAAGAAATCTTTTCAAGGATGATATGCAATGAGAAGCGGAATCATACTGAAGAGGTATGTGAATCGGGGTGTTACATTCACTTGGAGTAGTTGGGCCCATGTTCTGTAAGACCCAACACAAGAATGCCAACTCCACCCAGTCAAATGCCTTTTAGCAACTATGGGGGTAACTAATTTGTCGACTGTGTCGGACCGTGTCTGCCACAGAACATGAGCCAGGGAACGGATCTGGGACAACGAGGGTCTATGAGGTTCAAAGCCTACTAGATGTCTGAGAATATGGAAAAGCAACACCAATTTCAGGCGGTTTGACAAAAGTTTAGCCACGTTTTTAATGTTGTTGTTCAGAAACAAAATCAGCTTGTAGCTGGCACGGTTTCGTGGGGTCCTTACCGGGCTTAAGTATTAATGCAATCCGGTGCCATTCACTTCTTGCAAAAGAGTGGAATCTAGGCGTGGGATCTCCAATAGCCTTGTGTAGTAGGGGAGTGATAAGGTCTTTGGTCAGGTTATAATCCTCCACCAGATGCCCATGGGTGCTAGGGCTCTTGTTATTGGGAAGGCTGTCTATCACAGCAGCTATTTCCTACTCCATTATGTCGACCTCAAGAATTTACTGTTGTTCTAATGACAGTTTGGGGAGTGTGTACATCGACAGGAACTCATCCATGTCTCCCGAGTGTCCTTGCCACTTGAAGCGATTAGTGAACTATAGAGGTCCTGAAAGGCTGCCAAGATATCGATGAGGTGCATCAGAGTGGTCCCATGAGCATCAGCGATCGGTGGGATGGCATAGTCTGCTACCTGTTGCCTCATTTGAAGGGCCAGGAGTCATCCTGTCTTTCCCCCCCGCTCATAGTGTCTTTGTCAATGGTGGAGCAGGGCTCTTTTGCCTGGCGATGTGTTTAAATTCTTGAGTTTGTGTTTGACCTCCAGAAATTCCCTCATTGTTTCAAGATAATGTCAGGAGGATTAAGTAGCCATCAGTGCTGCCAGACAAGCCTCCAAAGTCAGGAATTAGCCTAGACCATTTTCCAATCTCCACCTAGGAGAACCTCAGTTGTAGGCTGTTGATGTAGGATTCTGGCATGGGTATCAAACATGTGCTATTTTCTGGTAACCACAATGTATTTGGAGCCCAGTGAGAGCACTGCCTCATGTATGGTCACTCTGATAAAGAAATAGTGACCCCCCAGGTCCCTCCACACTTTCTTGACGTGTAGTGGTACTTTTTTTCAAAATCAGTATGGCCACCTATCATTTCCAGTGTATTTGCAAGGGTGGAACCCCACCCTTACCCTGGCTTAGTTTGCTGGTGTGGTATTCTCTCCCTACTCAATCTCTACTGAGTTTTCCCTTATCCAGATCAGTGAGGTGGGGCTCTTGGAGCAGGGCTATGTCTGGCCTGTCGACTACACAGAACTCAGTTGTTTCTTCCGTTTTATGTAGTGGGGAGTCCTTTCACATTAAGTGTGATTCTGGATGGTCTAGTAGTGTCACTGGCCATCTGCAGGCTGTGTGTGATAGGAGGAGAAGCACGGTGGGGAGCAGCTGTCTGAGGACCGAGAGAGGGCGACGGAGGATCAAGCCACTAGAAAGGAAGAGAGTTGTAGAAATTGAAAGAGTGAAGCCTTGTCTGGGGTGTGGATTATGTAAATGTGACACCAATCTAGAGACAAAAAAAGAGGAGGTCCCAGTTCCCCAGAGTATCAGCCTCCTAATTACAAAATACAGGGGGGGTGGGGTGGAAGATAGCTAGTGGGAGACACTCGCTGACTGGTATACTGTGGTTCCCACTGACTAGTGAAGAGTGTCGAGAGTGTAGAATTAAAGAGGTGTAATTAAATGCCGGGTCGTGTACCCACTACATTGAGGGATAGAACTTACTTTAGTCGGGTGGGAAGTTTGCACACACGAGCAGCAGACTCAGCAACAGTGGACCAACGTAGCGCCTAGAGTATCAACCTTCATTTCTGGTTAACCCCACGCTATCTTCGGGGCTAGTATAGAACTAAGCAAGAAAGGAGGAGAAAGGGTAGTGAGGAGGGAGAGTGGGAAGAGTAAAAGGGGGGTAAAGTTGAGTAAGGGTATGTAGATGTGCATGTGCAGGTGGGGGAGCATACCAGACCTGGTGACATGCATCACAGGCCAAGGACAGGCACTAGTGAGAAATGGGAGGTTTTAGTGGGGAGCCGGACTAATCCCACGAGTGAGAGAGCCGTCCTTGAGATTCATGTCCAGGACCGAAGCCCAGTTCCTGGTTACATCTTCTACTTGCTAGGTGTTCCTCGTTCCCGTCAGGTATCGTGTGGCCTGCATGTCTTCAGTGTCTTTCCAAGGGTCCTGAGCCTCTGTCGCTAAGCCCGGTGTAACCTCCATCTCTGAGTCTGAGCGAGCATCCAGGTAGCACTCCAGTTGTCTTGGGTTTCGGAACTCTGACATTTTGTTGGCGTGCGTGATGAGCATTGTGGAGGGGTCCAAGCCCATATCAGATTCCCAGTTATTTAAGGCACCATTGTAGTTGGAGGCACCTTTTGCGAATATTCAATATTCATGGTTTCCTGTGAAAAGCCCTGTATGATGAAGATGTTGTGGTCATTGTACGAAAAGGGTCCATTTTGCTTTGCCTCCATAATGATCTGTCTCATTTGCTGGTGGCGTAGGAATTGAAGAAAGGAATAATTGGTCTCAGCCCTTCCCATGCCGCCTGCAGTCTAGAGCAAATCCTATGTACCCTCGGAAACTCTTGTGGAGGGCCAATGGAAAGGCACGTAATTGTTGGGGTAAAGTGCGTGAGGAAGGTCAGCGTTTTGTCTCCCGCAAGGTATTTTGGCACTCTGAAGAACTGGACAGTTTTGACATAGTGGGTCCAGCTGTGTAGTAAGCATATCACCAGTCCCAGGTTAGGGCTACCGAGGGGCCGCCGCGAGCAGTAACAAACAACTGGCCGTTCACTAGACCGAATCTGATGAGAAAAAGGTGCAGCACAACCTTGAGAATGGAAGTCATTGTGGATGTGTGCTTTGCACTGCTGGAGTCAAGTATTAAAGTCACTGGTCCACATGTGTGATCACACAGGATAATTACTGTAGCACGGAAGATGGAGGTATTGTGTTCCCTACTTGGACCTGTGGAGGGAAGAGCCATACACCACCAATCAGGGGAGCAACTAGACCCGAACTTCAGGGGGCTAAAACTCCCAGCCAGGGCTGGCCCTAGCACTGGTCACACACAGTGCAACAGTCTTTTTTGGTGCCCCCTCCCCCATTTCCTCTTTCTCCATGAATTCCCTCACTACCACTCACCAACAACGCACCTCATCTCTCTATAGCACCTTTCTGACAAACATTTTTTATAGTGTTACTCATAGTTTACTCACACTCAGTTCTGTGATCTGCATGGTACACGTTCTTTGTAGCAGGCACAATAACCCTCTGCGCTGTGTGGGTGGCTGGACTGCCTATGTGAGGGCACACTGAGTGATGCAACATTATAAGAGTAGGGTAAGAGGAGAGACTGCAGGGTGAGGTGACCATATGAATTTGGGTTCGAATGTAAGTGCAGAGTAGGACCAATTAATGCATGATTAGTGATGGGCTTGTTTAAACAACACATGGCTGGCATTTTTTTGGGCAACCCTACTTTATATTCCTTTTCATGAAATGCATTCTCACTCTACTGTAGTACATGTAAAATACAAATGTAAGGAATAGGCAGATTGGGGACACAGGCGGTAATGGAACCAGAAAAAGCTAAGGCTCGGGAACCAGTTTACAAAGGTTTGCAAATGGTCTTTAAAGACCTGTGAAAAACTCAGGCGTGCCGGAGATAAGACTCCAGACACTGCCCAGCCGAGCCTACAGCGCTCAAGCTGGAGAGAAACATCCTATAAGTTGATTTTAAGTGGCATTCTAACCCACCCTGACATAAGTAGTTTTGCCCCTATGCTGAAGACAAGTGGTGGAGATGTAGTAAGGAAGCAGGCACAATATTACAACTGTGGCAGGAATGCATACTCCGGCAAACATTTAGGAAGGATTCTAAGCATTATTGATGAAGTGCTTGAAGGCTCTTAAGGTGCCGATCCAGGAGTAATTCAACTGGACTTCCAGCCCATCCCTCAGTTCGAGAGACAGAAAATGGCAAATTCTGTTGGCACATACATTTATGGCAGGGAAGAGATTAATAGTATTTTATTGCACAAGAACCAATTCTCCAATAGTGGCACATTGGATTATTATTTGTGGCAAACATCTGAATTGGAACAAATCACCTCTTGCTTCTCCCACAATTCTAAATTTCAGAAAACGTGAGTCAGTTTAATAGCCAGCCACCTGTCCAAGCCGTGCCAGATTAGGAATTATCCACCCAAGCTAATGGAACTAAAGATTCTTGAATACGTACCAGGGCCCATCAGTCCTTCCATGATGGCAACTGCGAACGGGAACTGACCTTGTACCTCATGCGTGCAACTGTAGAAAAGATAGGAAAATGTACCTTGGAAGAAGGGATTAGATGGGGGGGGTTCTTGTTTACCTCTTGGTAGAGGATTAGAAATGTTATATAGCGAAAATAGCCTCATGGAGGGAATATAATCTATGTATGACTACTAGAGTATTGATTTTAAAATAACCTAATGGAGGCAATATAATCTATGTATGAATACTGACAATTGACGTTAAAGCTAGTATGATGACATAGTGTGAGACCTGCTGTTAAACAGAAACAACTCAATAAAATATTACATCTAAAAACGGTATTTATTCCTTCCATGAGCACTTTTTACTGCACAATACTGGGTGAGAGACCAACAGAAATAATTCCAAGCTCAATATTCAATAATCAATGAATGGTAAATAATCAGATAGGATTCTAGTCGGATAATAGCCCAAAATATCAGTCGGGATTTTATCATTCAAAATCCAGCACCTCATTTTTCCAAAAGCTCATACTGAAATTCTAACTTGTTAATTTGAAGACCTATTATGTACCTCCACCTCCTGGATCCCCAACAAGATTCTTAAATTCTCTCCTGGGTTGTAATAAATACAGCATTTTTCATCCTGTGTCTTTCAGTGATTGTTTCATAAATCTCAAATTGTCATTACCCTCCTTGTTATTTCCAAGACTTGATAGAGCAGAGAATCAAATTCACTTCTATGGATCTACATAATTACCTTAAAAAACTCATTTTTTTTGTTAAAGCAATAGGAATAAATGACTATGTTTTCACAGGACCAAGAGCAGAACAGTTAACCCCTTCACATTAGAACTCCCTCTTGCCTCTCAACTGTAGACAAGTCCCGAAAACATGTAAATTGTAAATTGATATTTGTATAGCGCACTACTCACCCGCAAGGGTCTCAAGGCGCTTGTACGAATACCGCTGTGGAACCCATCCTGGCTTTCCCTGTGAGGCGTCCACTCCTGGGCACCCCCAAGGTGGAGGCCAGGCATCCTTAGTGTTGTGGGGGCCGTTGTGGAGATTAAGCAAGCTATTGCCCAGAGTAGCAGAGTGGGACTCCATGATTGGAATAGACACCGAGGCTAGAATTATCAGGTCCGTGGAATTTTGAGCCCAAGACCCGCCGAGGCAGGGAAGTGAACCCTGGTCCCTGGCTAGACCTCTGCATTAGGGTCTGCCGCTCTAATCATTGAGCCACACTTCTCCACTCATGTAATTTATGATCAATCTGTTCCCATCTTGAATGTTATGTCAAGAGAATATGTAGAATGCTTGACCACCCTAAAGTTTCTTGGCGCTATAGAATATGATAGCACAACCTGCGTAGTATGAATGAGACAATCTGAGTACAAATTTATTGATTACAAATAAATGTTTCCAGTTTCTTCCTCAATAAGAGTACTGACTTTGCAAAAAGTTGTACTGCGAGTTTGTTCCATTGTCTTGCTGCCAGCATCAAGAAGGCTATGTCCATGGATGCAATTGATATTACTATTTGGTATTTCCAGAAGGAACTGTCCTACTGACCAATGGGTTAATCTAGGTGAGTATAATTTACACTTTGGGACCAGGAAAGTAGGGGAGGATTCGAAAAGAACAGTACGCTCTGTAACCAATGCTTTAACTTGAATTCTTTGCTTTATTGAGAGACAGTGAAGAGCTCTAAGAACAGGAATAATATGATCTGGTGGGGCCAAATTTGGGTATTTCCTTACTTCCCAAGTTCAGCTCTGATGGTCTTTTATTTGCCTCCTAAAAGTTGTCGAGAGGAAGAAACACATCAATATTATACTTACAATGTAGTCATGTTGTAAAGACCACAAACTCCGAATTCCGATTATGGATTTTTATTATAAGGCCAAAAATAATTGGATGTATACACACACCGCAAAATCAGTGAATATAAGTACAGGAAGATCAATGCAGAGCCAAATCTACGCATATAATTGATTCAGCAAAAGAGACACAAAACTATTAACTCCAAGGTTAATACACAACCCAAGATGGATGCGGAGTCCAAATCCCTTTTCATTAGAAAAGAAAACATGAAATTCCTTTTCCTACACTACTCGCATGAATAATCGTTCAAGAGGATTCCCCTATCTTAATTCTCAAAGGTGTCACCATGTGCAGACTTCCTGAGAAGTACTCACGCAAATGGGTCAAACTAGCGTAAAGCTGTGGAGCGCGCTTTAAGATGCTCCTTCTCCTCCAAAAATCTAGAAGTCTGATTTTTCTGTCCCTGCGCATAATACAAAAAGGATAAATTCAGCCCCCTCCTAGAGGTATCACGTGACATATTATTTTACTTTGAGGGCTTCGGTATTTTTCCATGACTTCTTTAATTAAATCTTCTTCGCTTCTTGTGACCTTGGAGTGTAGATAGGCCAGTCACAGACGATATCCTCCTTCCACGCTTCTTAGACTGTTCAAAAACATCCAGTTATCTCCTTAACCTACAAAATGAGGATAAATTCCTTCCACCTACGATGAGAGGAAAGCATATTGTTCTACAAAGATACATTAAATTAAATTCTTCAGTAGCTGAGGAAACGAAACTATAAACAACCCGCAGCTTGAGGCCTAGACTGCAGACAACTTTAACCATACGATTACATGAGTATGAATATCATGTCTTCCCACACAGGTACATATAAAATAATGGTGTTTTCTATTATATGCGAATTCTGTGTAATGTGCACATTACGTATATTGGTTAACATATAGAATAAATGCATTTTACACATGATACATAATGATACTGAAACATATATGTGGGTGCGTTTAAACTATGAGTATGATGCACCCCTAAAATTAGAATGCTGTATGCACTTTATCAGATCTTTGCTTCTGGACTCAGAACAAAAGGGCAGAAATGTTCTGCACTAGTTACAGTTTGCGTCTAGATTTTTCAGGCAATCCTAGATAGATAGCATTCGAATAACCAGACTCAATTGGATTATGGATGTCATGGCTGTGGCAAGGAATTCAGTGCCGGTTTTAACGCTATCCAACAATCTTTTGTGCCCCCCCCCCCCCCATGACCTCATACTCGCATTCCCTCACTACCAGAACTGCCCCTCATCTATTCATGCCCCCCTTTCACATACAATTCTTTTGTTTTAAAGGGCTCGTAAAGGCTGGCTTTACTAATCCATTCTGCTACCCACAGAAAAAAGAGAGCTGTTCTTTGCAGCAGATAGATTAACCCTCTCTGCTACTTTATGGAGAGTCAAACCTGTCACTAGACATAACTCTGAACTCTTTCTCTCATAGGAACATTAATCACAAAAGTTATCTTGACAATTTCATAGCTGGATGCACAAGGAACTCTGCAGTAGGTGGTTTTGAAT
Source organism: Lissotriton vulgaris (assembly GCF_964263255.1). NCBI lineage: Eukaryota > Metazoa > Chordata > Amphibia > Caudata > Salamandridae > Lissotriton > Lissotriton vulgaris. The sequence continues at coordinate 1,322,896,992 of NC_141687.1, read as the reverse complement.
TGTAAGTTAATGTAAATACAGTGCTCAACCCAAGGACCCCCACCCTGCCGAGGTCAATACCCTTCCTCCAGGCCTGAGCCAAGTGCTGTGGCAAAAGTCGCACCGGCCTAAAGCCAGCCCTGTTTCAAGGCTAATCTCCTGCTTCTCGATTCCTGAATGCAAAAACTTGATTGCTCGGGAGGTTTCAGGTGGCAGGGGCTGGTGTTGTGTGACTCATATTATGCACTGTCAGTAACCTGCTCCTGCAAGCAAGTGCGCAACATTTTCATAGCTGCCAAGGTTTCAGATTGCTATGTGTGACATTTTCATAATTTCAATGTAGTTATGAATGACATCCAACGACTACGAGTGACACCTGCTCGCAAGCAAAATCAAGCAATGAAGATGAGGGAAACTTATAAATATCAGAAATTACACCTATTTGAGCAATGAGAAACTCTAAGATGTTAAAATTGCTGCTGCAATGAACCAGAAATGGAAGTGCCCTGTGGGACCTGACTGTACCAAACAGGATTTGAGAGCCCATACTGCCTGCAAAAGAGCCCCATGTTCTATATAACGCGCCGTCCACCCCACCTCCGGATATGCCATATCTGAATGTATATGGGATTTTACTGTATTATAAAATACACAGGAATAAGTGTTTTTTTTAAGAAGAGTTCATACAAATTATCCCTTCTGCTTGGATAATGATGAATGCAGCACAGGAGGGTAAGTAATCCTCTGCAGCTGGGAGAAGGTTTCCACGACCCTGTACCCCTGCGTGGGAAAATGTTCTGTGCACTTGCCATGCTGGAAATCAGCCTGGCAAGATGACCTCACCACCATGGTCCCTGGTAGGAGACCCTCCTCTGCAGAAAGGATGCAAAAGTAATATTTGCCTTCGCTGAAGGACTGGGCAATGGAATTTACACTAAGTGGTCTACACCAGATCAGATGGGTAACGATACATATGTGCTTGAGTGACCACAGCCAGCGCCCAGTCTGCTTCCTAAGGGGATACATGCTAAAACCCCACAGGGGGAGGCTACCCATTGTTTCTGCAGGCAGCGGCTCATATTTTAGCAAACTTCAGTTCACAGAAGTGATATGTAGGGCTCTGGCGGGGGCAAGACTGCCATCACGTCAGTTCGGGTCACTTTCTTTGCACATTGGGGCAGAGACCAAAGCAGCACAAAAGGGCATGGTTAATGGTGCTGAGCAGATTGCAATCAAAGTACCAGTTAGCAGAAAAGCAGCAAGTTGTTACTATTCACAATTTATGATCTTTAACATTCGGCCGCTTAATCATTAAGTCACATTATAGGTTCATTGAATGTAATAAAGAACAAACAATGGAAATGCAATAGGTCTCGGATTTATTTGAGTTTGAGCTAATGACATTGTAAATGGCAATGTCTTTTCGCCATGTATTATGGAGTGTAAGCATGTGGTGTGTAGTGGAATTATGTGAGTTGGATTTGAATTGTAGCAATGGTGGCATGCCGTGCTTTAGATGACTATGTTTAAAAGTAAAGTGTTTGATCATGAAGCCCTCACCCACCAACCTAGTTGGTGGCATGCTTCATCATCGGGCCCACCACAGTGACACGGAATGTGTCCCGGGTGTGCTTCAACGCCAGATTACTGCGGAGCTGGTAATTTTGCTGAGTGTGCAGTGTAGTGAGTAAAATTGTGATAATTAAAAGCTATACAGTGGTGCCCGGTACCCGAGGGTAAATGGATAAACTTTAATCACCGGACCTGTCGTCCTTCTGCGGTGCCATTCGGGGCACCGCAGAAGGACGACAGGTCCAAGGAAGATCCAGACCGGCAATTTCGGTCTTTTTCTCTGCCAAGTGACCCAAGGAGGCTTTAACAGCAAGAAGCCAGTTAAAGCAAGAGGGAATCCCCCTCTGACATATAACGCACCTTAGCGAGTGCGACACATTTAACAAACACAATCACTTAAAATTAAGTATTTATTTGCACCTTTCACATACTCATTGGTCCTTAGGAAAGCCAGTTTAAAATCAAAGGCCTGGCTGAAACATGTAGACCACACAGGACGCAGGAGGTCATAATCCGTACTCCAGCACGTCCGTCTGCCTTTTAGCTACTAACAGGGGCCCGGTGATTAAAGTTTATCCATTTACCCTCGGGTACCGGGCACCACTATATAGCTTTTAATTATCACAATTTCACTCACCACATCACCGGGGCTCAGCACCGACAGGTAGAGGGGGAGAGGTTGGAGAATAAAGGCGAATCTTGTATTGTGATCTTACTCTGTTCACCATATGCTTTTCAGACCGTAGAGCCTGCGTAGATCTCACAGTGCTCTAAGTCGTGTGTTGGTAGACACATCCTTGTTAGTTTAATTGTTATGTTTGTTGTACTTTATCATGCGAAGTGCAAAACTACAAGCTGTAGGATGCGGTGCACGGCACAACTTTAGATGTCAGGCATAATGCTGTTTTAACGTACAGTGTGTGCCTGTGTGCTGAACTAAAGTCCTGAGTGTAGTGTTAGCGCTCTAGCTCCCCGGGGGTGCGCGTGACGTAGCACGCCCGAACTAGAGCGCAAAGCTAGTGCGCATGCGCGAACGGCCGTTCGCACATCAGAGCGGCTCGGAGCGCGGTTTATGCATAGTTTAAATAAACGACCCCTATCCACACAAACCTAGTCTAGTGTCCTCATTCAGGTGCAAGCAGGAACTCCACAGTGGCCACGAGGAGTGGGATCTCCCACAACCAGCACACCATTAAAAAAAAAATCAAAAAAGGAGTGGAGGAGAAGGAGAAGCTAGGACAGCACCAGGAGGCACAAACTGGCAACCCTAAAAGGTGGAATTTGATGGCAGGAAGCACAGGAAGGGCGCGGCAGAGGCGCAAAAGTCAAGGCAACGTCCACCACGTGCCCAGGAGCCAGGCAGCACAGCGTCCTGCACAGAAGCACGGTAGGAGAGTGTCAGTGCCCCCACTAAGGCCCTGGCGGAAAGGGGAGACCGCTGTGAAGGGGGAGGAGGAGAACCCCGTCCCAACACATCACAAGAAGGGAACACCAGTGCGCCAGGTAGCCCCAGGAACCAGGGAGGAAACACCAGCGCGCCAGGCAGCCCCAGGAACCAGGGAGGTGAACCGGAAGGACAGGCCAGAATGAGCAACCAAGCTTCCTCGCCCACTGCGCTGATTCCGTTTCTACCCAAACCAGGTGAACCCCAGATGAAATGAGAGGACTGGAGGGAGTATTTCAAGAACTACCTTGAAGCCTTGGAAGATGAAACCGGGGAAGAATTCTCCAGCGTGAGAAGGAAACAAATACTCCTACATAACCTGGGCCCCGAAGGGATAAGAGTGTTAATGGACATAGTGCCTGCACCTCGGCAAGCGGCCAACGTGGACGTCTTTAAGCATGCTCTAGAAGGGTAACTAGTCATAATATCGATTCCCAAATATTGAATGGACAAAATATCGAGGAAAAAATATCGAGTATAGGTAAATATCGACAGTAAGAATATCGAGGTAGTAAATATCGTTATATTTAATGGTAAAAAAATATCGAGAACAAAAATATCGTATCAAGAATATCGAGTAGTATTAATATCAATTTATAGTAATAGGATAAAATATCGAAAATGTAGAGATAAAATGTGAATAATAAGTAAACTAAAATGTAAAAAATGTTAAAATTGTAAATAAATAATAAAGAATAATATTTTATTAATATTTGTTAAGTATATTAATTATATATAAATAGAAATGTATGTCTATGTTTAGGAGCGGGATGTTGGGTTAATAGGGGATAAGGGTGGGGAGTAATTTAAAAATATGATGAAAAATATCAAAATATTAATTTAATATTTAGATATTTCCCCAGAAAAAAATGTAAAAACAAAAAAAAAATTGTTTTAGGTATTTCTATTTTGGAAATAAATCTATCAAAAATTAACACACATTTTGAATTAAAATATTTAAAAAAATAGGGAAATTAAATGTATGTCTATGTTTAGGAGCGGGATGTTGAGTTAATAGTGGATAAGGGTGGGGAGTAAATTAAAAATATGAAATAAAATTTAAAAATAATATTTTAATATTTAGATATTTCCAAAAAAATAATAAAATAAAAATAAAAATAAAAAAAATTGGTATTTAATTTTAGGAAATAAAATAACAAAAAATGTAACACAAATATAGAAATAAAATATAAAAAATAATGGGAATTTTATATAAAAAATATAAAAAAACTAATTTTTTTAAACTCATTAAAAAATAATTATAAAACATTTGTAAAAAATGTATAAAAAATACAATATTTTTTTTTTAGAAATTCTAAAAAAAAAAAATTCTAAATTAAAAAAATTATTTAAAATAATTACAATAATAAATATATAAAGATACAAAATAATAAATTAAAATATATTTGTTTTTCAAATATAGAACAATATACAAATAAATAAAACAAAAAAATAAATATATTATTTTATAATGAAATAATTAAAGATTTTCATCAAAATAAAAAACATATAATTCCCTTAATAAATAAAATGGAAAAAATGTAATTTTGTAATTATTTGATTTTTTTAAAATTTCAAAATAGTAAAAACTAATTTAGAAATGTTATCAAAAAATTATATTTCTATTAAAACATAATCATTACAATGTATAATTTTACAAACAAAATTACATATAAATATATCAATTTAAAAAAAAACTTATACCAAATGGTAAGAAATAATAATATGTGGTAACATTTATATTGGATCAGTGTCCACCACCTACTTTGATATATGACTGACTGGAGTTGGAATAGTAAATTATAATTGGTCATTGTCCAGCAACTTCTGTGATATTTGCCTGACTGAAGTTGGAATAGTAAATTATAATTGGTCAGTGTCCAGCACCTTCCCTGATATTTGTTTGACTGGAGTTGGAATAGTAAATTATAATTGCTCAGTGTCCAGCACCTTCCCTGATATTTGCCTGACTGGAGTTGGAATAGTAAATTATAATTGGTCAGTGTCCAGCACCTTCCCTGATATTTGTTTGACTGGAGTTGGAATAGTAAATTATAATTGCTCAGTGTCCAGCACCTTCCCTGATATTTGCCTGACTGGAGTTGGAATAGTAAATTATAATTGGTCAGTGTCCAGCACCTTCCCTGATATTTGTTTGACTGGAGTTGGAATAGTAAATTATAATTGGTCAGTGTCCAGCACCTTCCCTGATATTTGTCTGACTGGAGTTGGAATAGTAAATTATAATTGGTCAGTGTCCAGCACCTTCCCTGATATTTGCTTGACTGGAGTTGGAATAGTAAATTATAATTGGTCAGTATCCAGCACCTTCCCTGATATGTGCCTGACTGGAGTTGGAATAGTAAATTAGAATTGGTCAGTGTCCAGCACCTTCCCTGAAATTTGCCTGACTGGAGTTGGAATAGTAATTGGTCAGTGTCCAGCATCTTCCCTGATATTTGCCTGACTGGAGTTGGAATAGTAAATTATAATTGTTCAGTGTCCAGCACCTTCCCTGATATTTGCCTGACTGGAGTTGGAATAGTAATTTATAATTGGTCAGTGTCTAGCACCTTCCCTGATATTTGCATGACTGGAGTTGGAATAGTAAATTATAATTGTCAGTGTCCAGCACCTTCCCTGATATTTGCTTGACTGGATTTGGAATAGTAAATTATAATTGGTCAGTGTCCAGCACCTTCCCTGATATTTCCCTGACTGGAGTTGGAATAGTAAATTATAATTGGTCAGTGTCCAGCACCTTTCCTGATATTTGTTTGACTGGAGTTGGAATAGTAAATTATAATTGGTCAGTGTCCAGCACCTTCCCTGATATTTGCTTGACTGGAGTTGGAATAGTAAATTATAATTCGTCAGTGTCCAGCATCTTCCCTGATATTTGCCTGACTGGAGTTGGAATAGTAAATTATAATTGTTCAGTGTCCAGCACCTTCCCTGATATTTGCTTGACTGGAGTTGGAATAGTAAATTATAATTGGTCAGTGTCCAGCACCTTACAAGAAATTTTAACATAACTGTGTCATAATCTTAGAAAAATAAGTACACATGGACGTTTTTACAATGTTTATTGTCAACTTGTATTTATAACATGTACAGTACAATATTTGAAAAAATTTACATTTAATATAAGTAGTTAGGAAAATAGGATGTATTGAATTACATTTATTTGAATTCATAAATGTTGTATATTTTCAAAAATTATATTTTTCACTGTATTTATACAAAAAATATGAAAAGTTTTCATAATTATATTTAGGTAACAATATGTAATATTTATCACAAATTATTTTAACAGCATGTTAAATATTTATTTAATAATGTTAATAAAATGTTTATTAATATTATTAAATATACATGTTTGATATATAAATATTTATAAACTAATAAGTAAGTAAATATATGTTTTTAAAATATAATACAAAAAATACTGTCAAATAGTTTGATAGATATTAAATACAATGTTCTTAATAAACAAAAAATAAACATTAAATATTGTTATATGTATACAATTATTTCGGCAAAAAACATTATTCCTAATACTATATCAATTAGTAAAACAATGACTTAGTTGGATACAATGTTTATGATTAAATTTTTATCATTTACATACATGGTTAGAATAATTAATAATAATAATTAATATTTTATATTAATTATTAAAATTAATTTACAATTGTTTACTAATTATAAAAACAATTACAAATAAAAAAAACATTCAGCAAATAGTAACTCAATGTTATAGTTGTAATTGTATTTATTTTCTATTGACATATTTAAATGATATTAATAATAAAAATAAATAATATTTATTATTTATTTATATTATTAATTTACAAATGCAATAAAAATCTACATTCACTTAAAGAAAGAAAACATTATTTATAATAAATATACATTAACATTAAATCTTTAATATATATTTATTACTATGTTAATATATTTTTTGTAATATTAATATTAAATAATATTCTAAAAATATTATTTAATATTAATTAAGAAAGGATATTTAAGCTAATTAAATTGTAATTAGTGTTACAAAATTTATTTTGAAATTATAAGTGTGGGTATGTATTTTCTATCTTATTAGAACATTGTATTTAGTATGTTTACCGTTCTAATATGGTTTAAGGGGACTACTTTTTTACCGCGTAAGGTTATTTTGCTTCATTCAGGACTGGAGAAGCTCGCGGTTGGGACGTGCTTCGCGTTGAGAAAGGTAAGGTGAATTTTAACTAATATTTCTTACTGAGTAGTAGTGCTTGAGGGTATATTAGAAGTTTGGAGTGTTATTGTGTGTATGTAGTCGTGTTTTTGGTATGTTTTAGGTGAAACTTCGTTGTTACTGAGGCGTCGTGTATGTTTGAGATCTAGGGCTCCATTAGGATGGCGGGCGGATTGCCCCCGCCAGGCTGGCGGTAGCCACCGCCAGCCTGGCGGGGGAAATCCGCCCGCCATCCTTCCCTGTATTCCCCCCGCCATATTAGAATGGCGGGGGGACCACGGCAGAGCAAAACACCGCCCGCCACTTTTCCGCCCCGATTTACAAAAGGGGGTGGTGATGAACAGAGTGTCTGAATTGAGCAGACCACTCTTACCCAGTCCAAAGATCAGGGCTTGATCCATCACCGTTATTTATCTCACTGCCCCATCCCAGCTCAGAACCTGGCTATATGCAAATCAGTCTGTCCCTGGCCCAGTGCATCATGGGAACAGGGCAGACTAAACTACCAAGCCAATTCTTTACCAGAAAGGAGACAAGCTACCGGGGACCGGTTTCTGGCATTTCAGCCTCTTCGGCCCGGCTTGCTTGAATCCTGATGGAGCAGTGAGAAAGGGACTCATGTCTGAGTATACCCTGCCACACCTATAGTGGCCAAAATCGATTTACAAAAGGGGGTGGTGATGAACAGAGTGTCTGAATTGAGCAGACCACTCTTACCCAGTCCAAAGATCAGGGCTTGATCCATCACCGTTATTTATCTCACTGCCCCATCCCAGCTCAGAATCTGGCTATATGCAAATCAGTCTGTCCCTGGCCCAGTGCATCATGGGAACAGGGCAGACTAAACTACCAAGCCAATTCTTTACCAGAAAGGAGACAAGCTACCGGGGACCGGTTTCTGGCATTTCAGCCTCTTCGGCCCGGCTTGCTTGAATCCTGATGGAGCAGTGAGAAAGGGACTCATGTCTGAGTATACCCTGCCACACCTATAGTGGCCAAAATCGATTTACAAAAGGGGGTGGTGATGAACAGAGTGTCTGAATTGAGCAGACCACTCTTACCCAGTCCAAAGATCAGGGCTTGATCCATCACCGTTATTTATCTCACTGCCCCATCCCAGCTCAGAACCTGGCTATATGCAAATCAGTCTGTCCCTGGCCCAGTGCATCATGGGAACAGGGCAGACTAAACTACCAAGCCAATTCTTTACCAGAAAGGAGACAAGCTACCGGGGACCGGTTTCTGGCATTTCAGCCTCTTCGGCCCGGCTTGCTTGAATCCTGATGGAGCAGTGAGAAAGGGACTCATGTCTGAGTATACCCTGCCACACCTATAGTGGCCAAAATCGATTTACAAAAGGGGGTGGTGATGAACAGAGTGTCTGAATTGAGCAGACCACTCTTACCCAGTCCAAAGATCAGGGCTTGATCCATCACCGTTATTTATCTCACTGCCCCATCCCAGCTCAGAACCTGGCTATATGCAAATCAGTCTGTCCCTGGCCCAGTGCATCATGGGAACAGGGCAGACTAAACTACCAAGCCAATTCTTTACCAGAAAGGAGACAAGCTACCGGGGACCGGTTTCTGGCATTTCAGCCTCTTCGGCCCGGCTTGCTTGAATCCTGATGGAGCAGTGAGAAAGGGACTCATGTCTGAGTATACCCTGCCACACCTATAGTGGCCAAAATCGATTTACAAAAGGGGGTGGTGATGAACAGAGTGTCTGAATTGAGCAGAACACTCTTACCCAGTCCAAAGATCAGGGCTTGATCCATCACCGTTATTTATCTCACTGCCCCATCCCAGCTCAGAACCTGGCTATATGCAAAAGTTTGCCCTGTTCCCATCATGCACTGGGACAGGAACAGACTAATTTGCATACAGCCAGGTTCTGAAACTGGGATGGTGCAGTGAGCTAAAAAACGGTGTTGGATCTAGCCCTGATCTCTTGACTGGGTGAGAGTATTCTGTTTAATTCAGAGACTCTGTCCCTCACCACCCCTTGTTGTAAATATTTTTGTCCACCCTAAGCGTGGAAGGGTATACTCAGATGTGAGTCCCTTGCTCATTGCACCATCAGGATTCAAGCAAGCCGGGCCGAAGAGGCTGAAATGCCAGAAACCGGTCCCCGGTAGCTTGTTTCCTTCCCAGTGTAAGAATTGGCTTTTGTAGTTTGGTTTGCCCTGTTCCCATCATGCACTGGGACAGGAACAGACTAATTTGCATACAGCCAGGTTCTGAAACTGGGATGGTGCAGTGAGCTAAAAAACGGTGTTGGATCTAGCTCTGATCTCTTGACTGGGTGAGAGTATTCTGTTTAATTCAGAGACTCTGTCCCTCACCACCCCTTGTTGTAAATATTTTTGTCCACCCTAAGCGTGGAAGGGTATACTCAGATGTGAGTCCCTTGCTCATTGCACCATCAGGATTCAAGCAAGCCGGGCCGAAGAGGCTGAAATGCCAGAAACCGGTCCCCGGTAGCTTGTTTCCTTCCCAGTGTAAGAATTGGCTTTTGTAGTTTGGTTTGCCCTGTTCCCATCATGCACTGGGACAGGAACAGACTAATTTGCATACAGCCAGGTTCTGAAACTGGGATGGTGCAGTGAGCTAAAAAACGGTGTTGGATCTAGCCCTGATCTCTTGACTGGGTGAGAGTATTCTGTTTAATTCAGAGACTCTGTCCCTCACCACCCCTTGTTGTAAATATTTTTGTCCACCCTAAGCTTGGAAGGGTATACTCAGATGTGAGTCCCTTGCTCATTGCACCATCAGGATTCAAGCAAGCCGGGCCGAAGAGGCTGAAATGCCAGAAACCGGTCCCCGGTAGCTTGTTTCCTTCCCAGTGTAAGAATTGGCTTTTGTAGTTTGGTTTGCCCTGTTCCCATCATGCACTGGGACAGGAACAGACTAATTTGCATACAGCCAGGTTCTGAAACTGGGATGGTGCAGTGAGCTAAAAAACGGTGTTGGATCTAGCCCTGATCTCTTGACTGGGTGAGAGTATTCTGTTTAATTCAGAGACTCTGTCCCTCACCACCCCTTGTTGTAAATACTTTTCCGCCCCGGTCGCCTTGCGGCCGGGTGCGGAAAACGAGTAACATGCAGGCGGTGTATGTCAGACACCGCCCGCAATATTACAATGGGCATTTTTCAATGCCTTTCCGTGGCGGCAATGCCGCCACGGAAAGGCATGTGGTGTTCACTCTGGGGGCCCCCTGTGGGCCCCCAGAGTGAAGGCCAAAGGGGGGTGGCACACGGGGGGGTACCTGTGGTACCCCCCCTGCATTTACATAATCAAAGCTGTAGGCACCGCGCGGTGCCTGCCGCTTTGATTATGCAAATGCTGCAAAGCATTTTAGAGTATTGTGGCGGGCGGAGCACAGAGCTCCGCCCGCCACAATACTAAAAATACAGGATGTGCCCGCCACAGTGGCGGGCACATCCTAATGGTGCGTGCGGCACCCCGCCCTTAGGGCGGGCGATCCGCCCGCCATCCTAATGGGGCCCCTAGTGTTATTTTATGCTTAGGATATGTGTATTTAAATGTTTTACATTAATTTTAATGTGTATTTAGAAATCTTTGGGGGTTTGTGTGGGTGGGTTACTTTATGTATGCCTTTTTTACAGGTTCCGGAACTTCGCAGTATAATTCCATGGAAGGATGCGTTTTTTGGGGGGGGAGAAAAGAGTGTATTCCACATAAATGTATTATTTTAACATGTCTCTCCTTTTTTCATGATTTCTTGGAGCGATTTTTATACTTTTTCACTATTTTTCGGGTTTTTGTAGGGTGTTGCATTGGATTGGGAGAAGAATATGCGTTAGATATTTTTTACAAGGTGTGTGTATATCACTTTAAATTAAAAAAAGTGTCCACACTTGTGTTATCGGGATTTCCTGGACAGTTTTTTACCAATTTAATTTATTTCCGGGTTTTTGAGGGTTTCGATAATTGAATTAGTACTGGATTGTAAGGCATTGTATGGATTTCACGTGGTTGGATGATGTCTTCTTCTGCTACTTAAATTGTAAGTGTTTATATTTTATTTTATTTGGGTGGGAAATGTCGATTTAAATGTCATTGGCATGTTTGATGTTATTCTAAATATTGCATATGTGTCAACAAAATGTTGTTAAAAATGTTATACATATGTTAAACAAATATGTATTATTTTTTATTAATTCAAAATGGGGATTTTTTTAACCTTTTAAGTAATTATCAGAAGCTATTGTTAATTTTGGTCTGATACTTTATAGTAGGCTTTTAGCTATTAGTGATAGGTACTCTAGACCTCTAGTTGAAGGATATAGTGTCACTTGGCTTTGCAGAAGTCTGAACATTTGTTTTGTTTGTTTTGTTAGTTTAGGTCCAATTTGTGTAACAGATTGCTCTATCCTTAGCTCTTGGAAGCTTTGTTTTTTTAGTAAAGCCTCTAATAGATTGTGAAAGGTGGGTTTGGCTCTGCTAGTGGTAGCTTGGAATGCATTGTGCCATCCTTCAACACTGTTATTAGTTTTTGCCTCTTGGTTTAATGTACTTAGATATACATTCCACCAAGGTATGTGGAATTTTGGTTGGCGTCGGTGCCCAGATCTATGTAACCTTCCCACCCAAGTATCCTCAAAATAGTCTAGTAGTGGGGCCAGTTTTTGTTCATACTTTTTGTAGTATGCGCTGTCAATTAATAAGTTATAGTGTTCCGCTACATCAGTAACTGGAACATAGGCTAGTGCTATTCATTTTTTTATTTGGTATGCAAAGTTGCTATCAGTTGAGTATTGAATGCTAAAGGTGGATTTCTGGAGATGTCTCCATATATGTTGATTGAAGTGATAGTAGCAACCTTGGATTGCTGTGTGGGGAAATTTTTAAAAAATGCTATTGATCATAGCTAGCTCGAAATCAATAATTATTTTCTGGGGAAAATAATTCTTGATTTAATTTTTGATTACATTTAATATTTCAGTATATGTATTTTGTTGTTTGTTAGGTAACAAACAGTAAATGAAAGGGATATTGTAGTGATGGTATAATCCATGTATGGTATATAACTGATAAAATGGTTTGGGACATGGTTTAAAAGTCCCATCCATCATCCATTGTTCGCATTGTTGTATTTTCCTTAAATTTGCAGCAGTTGCAAACATTATAATTCTGTTGGTGGGGCTTTCATTGTCAAAAAAGAAAAATAATTACTCTCATTTCTGGGGAAATTACAATTTCTTCAAAGGTTGTAGGGTTAGGTTGTGTTGTGGTAGTTAGTCTTTTTGTGCGTGCTATTGTGCGTTTAAGGGAGTCAATTGAGGGTAGCTGCCCTGAAGCATGGGCTGGAATTTTTAATAGTTCTTCTTTTAGGATTTGTGTGGTAGGTTTGTCACACTGTGTGCTAGCTGTTTTATACTTTCCAAAGCATCCCTTATCTCTATCTCAGTGACATTGGGGGGGGGTGATTGTGTTCCCTGGTAAATAATACATTTGTCTCTTCAGTAGTAGCCCTACCATAGCATTTGTTTGAATAGTATTTGGTACATTTCCGGAATACTTTTCTTCCACTTTGTCTTCCTTGATTATAAACATACCCCATACAACATAACAACAATTTATTTTTCTGTGACATTACAAATTCTGCACCTTCTGTCATTTTCTATGACTTGTTCTAGGAAAGATTGGAAAGATACATCTTTAAATGTTAAATAATTTTGTTTTTGTTTTACACATTTATATTTCACTATTTATACTTACAGTTGGTAAATCTTGTGTTGAGAAATGCAGAAACTGTGTTTACAATTTATTTCTTATATGTTCTTCTTGTTTTTCTGTTGGTAGGAAAAGTAAAAAAATATAAGTGATTAAAACAAATGTTTTGAATTTTTTGTGGGAGAAAGATGTATTATATTTAGCTTTTTAGGGTATTTTTGGAAATAATTAGATATACTTACTTGTTTAAATTGTTGAGTGTTTGTCTTAGGTGGAGTAGATGAAGGATGTAATGTGAATATCTGTAGAGAAGATAGAATAAAAAAGAAATGCTTATTAGTAAATAGATTTATTATTTTAGGGACTTTGAGGAAAGAAATACATATACTTACTTGTTTAAATTGTGTAGTGTTTGCTTTAGGTAGAGTAGATGTAGGATGTATTCTGAATATCTGCAGAGAAGATAGAATAAATATAAAATGGTGTTTAGAAGATAGCTTTAGCATTTTAGGGCTTCTTAGGAATTCTACAAATATACTTACTTTTTTAAATTATGTAGTCTTTGTCTTTGGTATAGTAGATGTAGGATGTCTTTAGAATATCTGTAAGGAAGATAGAATAAACAAGAAATGGTGTTTAGAAAATTGCTTTAGTATTTTTTTGGGCCTTTTAGAAAATAACACATATACTTATTTGTTTAACTTGTGTAGTCTTTTAATTTAGTTGAGTAGAATTAGGATGTTTTCTGATTGTCTGTTAAGAAGATAGAGTAAAAAATGAATGGCTATAACAAAATAGTTTTTTATTAACAGCAGTTGGTGTATTAGAAAACATGTACATATACTTACAATCAGTAATTACTGGTAAAGAAATAGGAGCAGGTTATTTGATGTGTTTAGGAGATGTCTATATAAGAAATGTAGAATGAGAGAAATACATGTTATTTAAACAGTTAGGAGCTATAGTTAAATTTTTAGCCTAGTACTTGTGTATTATAAAAAATAAAGTTTAACTTACTTGATTAATTTGCTAGCAATCTTGATTTGGAATGTAGATTCATCAGGAACCACTTGGACAAAGTGTTGCCTTCTTCTTTCTATAGAGTTAGCAGCAACAAATGGTAGTAGGCATGTACTCATTTTATAGTGCATATTTTTTTGTGTTCTCTCATTTTATTGGCTGTTTTAAGAAAGGGAGCATTTTATTGGCTAGTTTGAATTTTTTACAATTAATTGGTTTGTTTGTTGATGTGGGAATGGTGATCTGTGAAGAGTTTTGCATTACAGCTGGTTATTTTATTCATTTTAAATATATGTATTAATAATGTGATAATATATGTACACTGATTTATAAATATTTATATATTAATTGCAATGTTTTCATGATATGTTGGAAAAATGTTTACACATGTAAATGTCTGTAAAAAATGTTATGTAACATGTTATATTTATTTTGGAATGTTTAATGTATTTTACAAGAAGATTTATATTGTATTTTACATGTTTAATGTTTATAATCATAAGTCGATAATCATAAAAAGACGATATTTTTGTTGTCTATATATTTGCTGTCGATATTTTTGTAGTGTTAGGTTTATTTAGTTGAAAAACGATATATTTGTAGTCGATATATTGGTTGTCTATATTAGTGATGTCGATATTTGTTAGATTCGATTATTTTTACTCGATATTTTAGTAGTTTGTTAAATAAGTATAGAAACTCGATATTATTGCTGTCGATAATTTGTCAACAATATTTTGGCCACTCATATAGTGTCCGTCGATAATATTTCAGTGATCCCTCTAGAAGACTTAGACACTCACTATCGTCCAGCGGTGTGTGTCTCCATTGATCGTTTCAACTTTCAACAGAGGAAGCAAGGAGAGGGAGAGTCGATAGACGACTACGTTGCGGCCTTAAGAAGACTGGCAATCACATGCAAGTACGGGGCACTCCAAGATGACTTTATTAAAGATCAAATCGTAATGCACACCACCAATAAGACAGTATAGGATAAGTTGTGTGCTCACGGAGAAGCGACGCTCAAGGAAGTGATTGCGATGGTGTAGAAAGCCGAGCTCTTGAAGAGTTGTGCTGAAGAGGCAAAAAGGGAAAACGCGCAAAAGATCATGGTCAACAAGGTGGATGAAGCTGAGCCCTCTGGAAGACTTGAGATGGCTAAATAACATATGGTGAAAAAAGGGTCACAGGGAAATATTTAAAGACCAGCGACCAGCTACCTTTCTAAACAAACAACACAACCTGGGGGTCTAGAAGGGAGCTATATAGTAATCCCTACATCCACTATGCTCCTGTATAAGTGAGCAAGTGTATTGAGTACTAGAACTCGCTTAGTGCCTAAAATAGAAATAGAAATATAACCTCACAGATCTATGATCCACAGTGATTGCTTGAATGGACCCATCCAGAGAGAAAGGATTTCCATCAACATATTGTGTAGATCAAATTGTTATCATTTGGTCATCCAGAACTGGCTAGTGTGTCTCTTGATCATTAAGACCATACCAGGCCACGGAATTGTCGGGGTCAAACCTTCAATCACTGTGATGACCACAGAGCTCTGATCTAGATGGGAATTAGTGCAGTGCGAAAGAAAAAAATGGTGTAGATTAAAACAGGATAGAGAAACAATAGAAGTAAACTTTAATCAACATTGTACTCTCCCTCATTAAAACCGAGCAAGTGAAGCAGTTTGGAACAAATAACTGCTATTCAAAAGGCCAACATGTTTCAGCCGAACTGGACTAGTACCAAGGGCTTTCGTCAGGGCCACAGTTCTTAATAGCTCACTACTGTCTTACAAAAGTGCCAAAAAAGGATATCGGTGTGCAAATATAAAGTAAATGCTCCTCTGTATAAACTCAGCGTGTCGTACATCTGTGTGGAACAAACAACATAGAATTGGATCATAAAGGAGGAAATATAACCATAACTAGTATCCTAACAGTGATTACAAGCATTCCATTGTACTCACCCATATTGTACAGGGAGTGTGCCTCACCTCTCCTGGAACCTAGCTCAGGACAAGAAGGAGGTCCCGCTCTACAAAAGGCAAGGAGGGGGTGTAAGTGAAGAAGAGATAGGAAGACTAACTTGTGCTCTCCTAAATTTTACGGCTGTGCCCACCCTCACTAAATCCCAAACTCTTGGAGGACAGTTAAAAAGTATCAGAGAGAACCGGGACTAGTCAGGCTCTTGACCCCCCGAGTAACCTCTGTGCCTCTCTCAAAATAACTGCCAGTGTTAAGTAGTGAGGTACCTGACCCTTCAGGGAAAGGGGAGGCTCCCACTCTCATCTAAACGCTATGTAGACAGACAAGCAAACTGTTGCTGCCCAATACAGTCATAATTAATGAACCTTTTACTTCTGTAAACTGACCTGTCCGTCGCGACCTCGTTTCGCTCATCTGAGCTCAGTGGGAGGCTAAGCACAGTCGTATGTGGTGTAACAAATACTGCAGAAAACCGGAAGTGGGCGGGCCTGGCAGCATCGATGTCGAAGTGCTATCAGGTCAAATCACCTACAATGACACTGCTCGAATAATGATATTAAACAGCAGGAATCGGTATCAGCTTCGCACCATAATCGGTGTAAATACTCCCGAAATATATTCCAAAAATATTGCAAAACAGTGTGCTAGCGTAGTCCCGCGAGAAGTTGAAGCGGGACTACCAAATGACGTAATTCGTCGTGTGCGTGTAGTTCTGTGGCTGGTATGCCGAGAAATGGAGCTGTTACCCTACAAAGTGCAGCAAATACACCCTAAAGCGCAGTGCACTTACTGGAGAGTGTAGGCTTGATTATTATCAAGGAGCGTGGTAACGACCAACTGTATTGATCGGTATAGGCATTTTATTTACTTTATTTACTGGCGAAGTCTCGTGAGATGTCAGTCAGGACTACAAGATGACGTCGATCATTTTGTATGTGTAGTTTTGTAATACAAAGGATTGTCCCCATAATCAGCGGAATTAAGCCAGCAGTGAATACATGAAGACCTACTCCAAAAAGAAGAACACTCCAGTGTCACCATATATCATGCTAAGGAAGCGACAGTTGTTCTTTGTTGTGCCTGCAGTTTATAAGTATTTGGAACCGGCGTGCTTGTAATGATGTGACTATCCCCAGGTAGATAGCCTCATCAAATAACTGGTCCCAGTCCTAGTCTATTACACTTTCCAAAGAAGGAAACATATGCAAAAGCCCTTGCCAGAATAGATCATTCGTTTGAAAATCAATCTAAACAACTCAATAACATCCAGGCAAACCACACCAGGGGCTGATGCATTTCAATTCAGAGCTACCCAAGGTATTTCATCATTCAAACCCAGTGTGTCTGTAGACAATATAAATATCAATTTTTGCTCTTTTAAGAACAAAAAATGCGATATGTCACTCACATGAGATGGAATATGAGGTTTGTCCAAGTCAGTCCAAATAAAATCTGACTCGGAATGGTTGAGTTCCAAGAAGTGTTTAGTCAACTTGGACACTGTTTTTTTGCAACAAAACAGACTCTTATGTTCCTGCATTCTGGTTCGAACCTTACGGGTCGTCATGCCCACATATTTCTTATTACATGGGCAGGTCATTTGATAAATCAAATTGGTGCTTTTACAGTTTGTACATTTTTAAGCACCCATGGATGATCTGTCCCTATATCTAGTTCTACCGTACGTGACGTCTGAGGGCAGACCGAACAGGACCCACAGGGATGATGCCCTGTCACAGCTGGAAGATCCCAGAGGGTACCCACCAATCTTTTGGGTGTGTCTTTAGGACGGGTGTGAATCAACCTATCCCTAAGTCTTGTGGCCCTCTTCAAAGCGAACAAAGGAAAATCAATTTTATCATTGCTTGCATTGAGAATTCTCCAGTGGCGTTTGACAATGCGTTGTATTTGGTTAGATCTCGTATTGAAAGTACTCACAAAAGTGATACGATCCAGAGGTGGTTTAACTACAGGGAAATTGAGTAGTGCGAGACGATTACTGTTAGTTGCTCGTTTCAGCGAGCGTTTAACTAGCTGTTTCGGATATTGTCTCTGGATCAGCTGCTGGCTTAGTAATTCTGCATGTTTTGAGAAAGTTTCTTTGGCGGAACAATTTCGTCTCACTCTAAGAAATTGCCCATATGGCAAATTGTCTCTGAGGGCTTTGGGATGTTGACTCCCATACAATAAAAGGGAGTTCCTAGCCATCGGTTTTCAAAAGAGTTCACTTTCAAGCCCAGTGCTGGTGGCATAAATAGACAAATCCAAGAAAGAGATCCCTTCCTTGTTCAGCTCAACTGTAAAGCGTAGGTACTGATTCTGCATGTTAAGCCATTAGTGAAACAGACAGACAGACTCGTGATCACCTCTCCAGATTACAAGAATATCATCTATATACCTCCGAGCACAAGTTAGTCTTCCTATCTCTTCTTCACTTACACCGCCTCCTTGCCTTTTGTAGAGCGGGACCTCCTTCTTGTCCTGAGCTAGGTTCCAGGAGAGGAGAGGCACACTCCCTGTACAATATGGGTGAGTACAATGGAATGCTTGTAATCACTGTTAGGATACTAGTTATGGTTATGTTTCCTCCTTTATGATCCAATTCTATGTCGTTTGTTCCACACAGATGTACGACACGCCAAGTTGATACAGAGGAGCATTTACTTTATATTTGCACACCGATATCCTTTTTTGGCGCTTTTGTAAGACAGTAGCGAGCTATTAAGAACTGTGGCCCTGACGAAAGCCCTTGGTACTAGTCCAGTTGGGCTGAAACATGTTGTCGTTTTGAATAGCAGTTATTTGTTCCAAACTGCTTCACTTGCTCGGTTTTAATGAGGGAGAGTACAATGCCGATTAAAGTTTACTTCTATTGTTTCTCTATCCTGTTTTAATCTACACCACTTTTTTCTTTCGCACTGCACTAATTCCCATCTAGATCAGAGCTCTGTGGTCATCACAGTGATTGAGGGTTTGACCCCGACAATTCCGTGGCCTGGTATGGTCTTAATGATCAAGAGACACACCAGCCAGTTCTGGATGACCAAATGATAACAATTTGATCTACACAATATGTTGATGGAAATCCTATCTCTCTGGTTGGGTCCATTCAAGCAATCACTGTGGATCATAGATCTGTGAGGTTATATTTCTATTTCTATTTTAGGCACTAAGCGAGTTCTAGTACTCAATACACTTGCTCACTTATACAGGAGCATAGTGGATGTAGGGATTACTATATAGCTCCCTTCTAGACCCCCAGGTTGTGTTGTTTGTTTAGACTTGAGATGGCGCCCGGAGACAGTCGAGGAACTAACAAATGGGCGGGAAAACCAGGACAGTCTGGGAAGCAGTTCACGTACAGCAAGTCCACGTGTTACAGATGCGGAAGTGCAAACCACGCAGCCCAGGATAAACGCTGCCCGGCTTTCCGCGCCAAATGCATGTTCTGCGGGCTGATAGGACACTACGAGAAAGTATGTCGAAGAAAAGGGAAGAAATCAGTGGTAAAATACATAGCATAATCGCAACCAGAAGAAGAAGCAGGCGAGGAATCTGATGAAGAAGACCTAGTGTTATGCATTGAGGAGCAAGTATTAGGCATAGACAGCAAATGCTCTGATAAACCGCATGCGGACATGCTGATAGGGGGAGTGAAGATCAGAATTGTGATAGATTCAGGTTCCTCTTACACCATCGTTCAGAGGTCGGTGTGGGAGGAAGAGTTCAAGCCCAGCCTGGGTCCCAAATTGGAACCACCTGACATACGGCCAGTATCGTACACGAGCAACCCGATCCCCATGGTAGGTTACCAGAGCCTGAAATTCGAATTCAGAGGAAGGACAGCAGTATGCAAATTGTACGCAGAGAAAGGCCCCTCGGTTTTAGGATGGAGGGATCAAGGAGACCTCGGAATTAAGCTGGACCCAGGAGGCATGGAGCAAGTACTGCTGACGGACAGTGAAAATTGGTCGGACCTGGAGAGAATAAGAAGGGACTTCCCACAAGGTGATCGGAGGGAAGGTTGGAAAGCTGGAGAAATTCATGCATAGGATCCTACTTTTTTTTTTTTTTTGGTGTTCAAACCTGCTTTATTGCATAATTAGGGAATTACACTGCTGTGTATGCCCACAACCCAGAGGCTGGCAGCGAGAGAGTAATAGTAACACAGGTTAAGATTCAACATTGATAGACACAGCCTTGATACCGGCATCCCGGAGGCCCGGTGGCGATAAACCGTGTTGGGATGAGATGGGGGGAGGGCGTTTGGCGGGAGAGGAGAAGGAAAAGGGCTGGGCAGGATGGGGGGGGGGGAGTGAGGGAAGAGGAAGAATGAGGAAGGGTAAAGGGAAGGGGGGGGGAGGAGAGGCATGTATAATTCAGGATTTACAGCAGTAGAACAGATTTTTCATTGTTTTCTCCCCAATTCTTATCAACCCAAAACAGTTAACCAGAATGAAAAAAAAAAGTAAACAGAAAAAAAGAAAAGGAAAAGAAAAAGGGAACACTGAGAGGCCTTACACATGTTCGAATAGAAAGGAAAATAAAAGAACAATTCCATATAATTGCTCATGGAATATCAAGCATAGAGCACAGTACGGATCAGTGGTGGCGATCATGGCAACCGTTGAGCATAGACAGCAATAAGTCCAGGGCTGTGTATCATGACCTAATGTAGTGGTAGTCGTGAGGAAAGGGCAGGAGTGTGATGCGTTTTGGGGCGTGGAAAAAACAGCCTTTTACACTAGATGTCGCATCGGCATAAGCCATGCGTCAGGGGGGAGATACCCTATTGGTCGGAGATGCAGGACAGGAAAGCACTGGGGACGCATGTCTCTGAGCACCCGGGTGTCCAGGTCAGCCAGTCACCCCCCAGTTGTCAATTCGAAGTCGTATCATCGTCATCCCGATGCAGCAAGTATGAAACTAGTGGTTCCCAAATGTCTTTGGGCCTGGTTGGGAGCGGTAGAAGTTCGGAATAAGTGACGTGTTGGACTTGGCAGTAGGTCATATCCGAAAGCCAGTCCTTAAACTTTGGTGCCCTGCCACGGGCCCAACGACATGCCACACGTCGTTTAGCCAGGAGCAAAGCGGTGTCGATGAATTTCCTACTGGATTTTGGAAAGTGCGACGTGTGCCCCAGCAGAGCGATAAGCGGGTCCGCTTCCACGGTAATCTTGGTCATCACGGTGAGAGCCTCCACCACTTGTTGCCAGTATGCCCGCAGGGCCGGGCACTCCCAAGCGAGGTGCAGGAAGCCGGCATGAGCAGCATGACAACGCTCGCATTCGTTGGTATTAGCAAGGTGGAACCTGAGTTTTTTGACCGGAGTATAATAAAGCTGTTGCAGGAACCTGTAGTGGATCATCTTAAGCCTGCTGCTAGCCGATATCCTGGCAGTGAGCGCGCAGCAGTACCGCCACTGCTCATCGGTGAGAGTGGTAGGTAAATCTGCATTCCAGGCCGCTCGAGCACCTGCCTCAAGAGGGCCAATGTCTGACCGGAGTAGGCGGTAGAGGTCGGAGACCAAGTGTGCCCCATCCTGCGAGCTAAGTAGAAAGTGTAGTGGAGACAGGGGCTCTGGTTCACGGGGATAGTCTGGAAGGATATCCTTCATCCCCTGCCGGAGGCGAAGGTAGTAAAATACGTCGAGTGGGGAACGGACATGAGTGGCGAAGAAGACGTCCATCGACTTGAATACTTTATTCGCAAAAAGATCACCCCAGGTGATAATACGTAATTGACCGCAGAGCAGCTGGAAACCACGTTCCTGCAGAAGCGCGAGTGAGGGGTGAAATGTCAGGGGGAGAAGGGGAGCGTAAGGGAAAGAGCAGGAGAGTCTCCTGGCCAGACGGCGCCAAGCGTCCAGGGTGCAAGAAACCGACGTGTGCGGAGTCTGGATCATCGACTCCGGGCAATGAAGTAGACCATTAAGCGGCATGGGATGCACGATCCAGTCCTCCACCGCTAGTTGCCGCATGAAGGGCGTGGGAGTCATCCAATGAAAAGCAAAGTGGGCCTGCGCGCAAAGGTAGTAGGCTTCAAGGTCGGGGACAGCAAATCCTCCGGCCTCGTAAGGCAGTATCAGTGTGGACCATTTCAGCCGCGAGGCCTTGCCTCCCCAAAACAAGCGACAGAGCTCCGATCTCAGGTTCTTGAAAAAGAAAGCGCCCGGGTAATACGGGATATTGAGAAATAGGTATAGGAAGCGGGGCAACACAACCATCTTGATGAGGGACGCCCTACCAGCAGTGGAGAGTGGCAACGTGATCCAGCGGTCGACCGTGGCAGTAAGGGACGTGATCGCTACACCGTAATTGGAGCGAAGGGTCTCCTCCCGATCCCGCGAGATCTGTATGCCTAAGTAGCGAAGGTCCGAACGGCACCATTCGAGAGGGTAGTCGAGGGGGAAGTCAACCACAGAGTGCGTGAGGGGAAAGAGCTGGGACTTAGACCAATTTATGTGTATCCCTGACATGCCCCCAAAAGCTACAAACTCCCTCAATAAAGGGTTGAGATGAAGGTGAGGATATTTAACATAAAGGGTGATGTCATCCGCATAGAGGGAGACATCTATCTGGCGCTGCAGGCACTGCACGGCACTCTCCCGATGCAGCTGACGGAGCCGACAAGCAAGAGGCTCAGCTGCGATCGCAAAAAGGAGGGGGGACAGAGGACGGCCCTGGCGCGTGCCCCTCGTAACGTCTATCGGGTGAGAGAGTCTGCCGTTGATAAGGACTCTCGCCGTCGGTCGTGTGTAGAGGAGCTGTATCCAGGAAAGAAACAGCTTGGGGAAGCCCATACTCGATAGTACTGAAAACAAGTAGGGCCATTCGACCGAATCGAAGGCTTTAGAAGCGTCCAAAAATACTGCAGCGACTGGAAGATCAGGATGAACTGTGCGGAGAAGCGAAAATAAGGTGCGCAGGTTATGAGAAGTGGAACGACCGGGAACAAACCCCGACTGATCTAGCAAGACAATCCTAGTCATGAGCAAGGACAACCTTGTAGCTAGGACCTTAGCTAATATCTTCACGTCGCAATTCAGGAGTGAAAGGGGGCGATAAGAACTACAGGAACAGGGGTCTTTACCAGGTTTAAGGAGGGAGGTGATGACCACTTCGCGCATGGACCCTGGAAGAATGCCATCAGCAAGTGATTCCTCATATACCTCACGAAGGACTGGGGCCATTATGTCAATATATGTTTTATAGAATTCGGCCGGCAAACCATCTAGTCCGGGCGCCTTGCCATTTTTAAGGGACATGATGGCTTCACGAATTTCGTCCAGCTCAAACGGGGCCGCCAAGAAGGCCCTGTCACCGTCACTGAGCCAACAGAGTGCTACGGCACTCAGATAGTCAGTGTAGGGCATCTCCGCTGGAGCGGTAGTGGTGTACAAATCGTGATAATGTGATGTGAAAGTGGAAAGAAGTGCTTCCGAGTCTCTGATCGTGTGCCCCTGGGTGTCAGTGAGCTCCAGTATGGCGTTACGATCGCGGGGAACCCGAGTCAAGACTGCCAGCGCTTTACCCGGGCGGTCTCCCTCACAATATCTCCGAGCTTGCCAGTGTTTCCCCTTGAATCTCGCCTCCCTGTCTGCCTCCTCCTCATATTTGGTCAACGTGACCCTGAACTCCGCATGTAATGCGGGGTCATCCCCCTCGACCATACGATTCTCCAATGTTCACAGTTCCCCGTGCAGTTTACGGATAGTGGCCTGTATGTCCCGGAGGACCCCAAAACTTTTAGCTATACAGAATCCCCTGACAGTTACCTTGAAGGCCTCCCAAATATGCTCCACGAGTCGACCGACCCCTTGTTCCTCGGAAAGAAGTCCGCAATTTCCTCCCCCAGCTCAGAACGGAAAAGGGCATCTAACAGAGCCGCCGGTTGTAAGCGCCAAGGGGGTCTGGGACAGTCCCACCCCGGGAGTCTAGTATGCATCAGGACTGGGCTATGGTCAGAGTATGTCCTCGGTAGGTGCGTGGCCGTCGAGACTCCAGATATCATGCCGGGGGTGACAAGGAAATAATCTAGTCGCGCCCAGGTGCCAGTCTGTGGAGTGAAGTGGGTACCCTCCTGTCTGATCGGGTGCAGGGAACGCCATACGTCTACCAGGGCCCCCTCAGCCATAATGCCCGCAAGGGCCTCACGTGCCCTAGGTTTATAGTGGGCAGCCCCATCAGCCCTGTCCACGCTGGGCACCAACGCCAGGTTGAAGTCCCCACCCCAGATGATATGGCGGGAGCCCACATCAAGGATTTTACCCCAAAGTGTGGTGAAGAAGGTAGGCGTGTCCACATTAGGGGCGTAGCAATTTACAAAGGTGACAGTGTCGTGACCCATTCTCCCCCAGAGCAAAGCGTAACGACCTCCCCCATCTATCAGTTCCCCGCATTTATGAAACGGGACAGTGTTCCGGAGTAGGATGACCACCCCCCTGGCATATGTAGAATAGGATGAGAAAGTGCGGGTAGTAGCCCATTTACATGCAAAGGTGGTCCGCCCTTGTGGCGACAGGTGAGTTTCTTGGAGCATGGCAACATGTACATTATGTCTGGTAAGGTAAGCAAGAACATCACGACATTTCCTAGCATTATTGAGCCCACGGACATTCCATGACATGCAATGTAGCGGCGTTAGAGGCCCCAAGACCGCCATGTAGTATGGTGTAAAGTAACATCACGTCTCCCGCATAGCAATGCAGGCATTCTCAAAGGACTCGAATCCATGTGTGCAACAGGAAATGACATAATCCAAAACAATTCTCGGTGTGCAGACCTCCCCCATCCCAACAGACCCCCCGCACCCACCGCAGCGCCCCGAACTTGCCTGCAGCCATTCAGTCCCTCCCTCAGTCCCCTCCCCCCCTCCCCCTCTCCCAACATCAAAGTCTAACATATCAACAGTCGTTATGGGGTACACCCGATGGGGTAACAACATCGAGGGCGCGTGCGTACAGTGTCCGCGAGCTCCGGGGCAGGTGGGGCCCAGAGCCACGTGTCAAGCACCGGCCTCTCGCAGATCTCCGCAGCCGGCCGCCGCGTCCAGCAGCAGCCCGGGTCCTCACCGGTCCGACTTTACTCGGCGAGATCTCCGCTTCCGAGGGTAGGATAGAGACGGGCTCTGGAACGAGGGTAGAGGACAGTACCGTGTGTCGGGTGGCCGGGTCAGAAGCAGTTCTGGTCATCTGTGGTCAAGGATATTCAAGGATATATGGCCAAGGTGCGGGAGCTGCAGTGTCAGGCAGCCATTCCGGGTGTGCGCCCTCTAGCGCCCCATGCATAAGATCCTACTTAAGGAGAACTCCCGGCCAGTGTCCCACAAGGTCCGAAATGTGCCCATAGCAGTGAGGGAAGCAGTGCAGCAAGAATTGCGCAGGCTAGCAGAACATGGAATAATCAAGCCCATAGACAGCTCAGAGTGGTTGGCCCCCTTAGTGGTTGCCAGGAAACCCAACGGCAAAGTACGTTTGTGCGTGGACCTGCGCGAGTTAAAGAAGTGCCTGATAGTAGAGAAATTTCCGCTGCCCAGGATCGAAGAAATGTTGGCCAAAACGAGAGGAGTGAAGTGGTTCTCCACCGTAGACCTCACGTCCGGCTATCATCAAATTGACTTGCACCCATCTAGCAGGAAACTCACGTCCTTCATAACGCCCTATGGATGCTCTCAGTTCCGCAGGATGCCCTTCGGGCTGGCGTCCGCCGCAGCGGTGTTCCAAAAGCTCATGCACCGCCTGTTCAAAGACGTCGAAGGCATCCAGTACTTCCAGGACGACATCTTGGTTATGGGGATGGACCGTGAGGACCACGACAGCAAGTTAAACAAGGTACTGAGTGTGCTACAAGAGAAAGGTCTGACGGCAGAATGGGAAAAGTGCAGGTTAGGCATGACGTCCGTCACCTACCTGTGACACGAGATAGGTGGACAGGGGGTCACCCCTAAAAGTGGGAATGTGAAGGCAATCTGCGATGCCAGAGCTCCGGTCAACAAAGACGAGGTACGGTCATTCCTGGGAATGGCCGAGTACTACAGCAAGTTCGTCCAGCACTTTTCCACGAAAACCTACAAATTGAGACAGCTAATAAGAGACAAAACAGCGTTCCAGTGGGACGATGAAGCGCAGAGAGAGTTTGAAGAATTAAAGAGAAATATCAGCCATGCGGTGCCTTTACATGGACACGATCCCTCGGGGAAAACAATTCTGACCACCGATGCCAGAGAAAAGGGTTTAGGAGCAGTCCTCTCTCAGGAAAGACAAGACAACACAGTAGAAACCCTCAGCTTTGCTTCCAGAGCGTTGTCTCCCACGGAACAGAAGTTCAGTGTGATTGAGAAGGAAATGCTGGCAGCCACATGGGCCATGGGGAAGTTCCGACAGTTCCTGTGGGGCACAAGGTTTCGTTTACAGACTGATTCATTCTAGAAAGTTGTTCCTTCAATGGTCATAGATATCACTTAACAATATACATCGAATTATTTAAAAAGGGTGACAGAATTATATAACAATGTTTACTTTATCATAGTTTTTATTTTCATTTAATGTAGTTTTTCATTTCACTATTTTTTCTTTTCCCCTCTGTTCCTTGGTCACAACTTATTCCTTGAGGGGGTCCCATCTTTCGTTTACAGACTGACCACAAACCATTAGTCAAGGTGCTCACATCGAGAGGACATGCCACTGCCACCCCGCGTATAGCCAAAATGACTCTTAAACTGTTGGAATACACATATGATGTGGTGTACATACCGGGGATGCGCAACAAAGTGGCAGACTACCTTAGCAGGGCTTCAGCGATGGAGGAAGCACCAAACCCAATAGCAGAGAATGAGGAGATGGTAGCTGTGATGGAGGACACGGAAAGGGCTATCAGCAAACAAGAGTGGGCGCAAGCTTACGGGGAGGACGAAGACATAAAGGAGGTCAAGGACTATCTCATCAAAGGTTGGCCGGTAAAGAAAAGGCTAAAAGAGGTGCTCAGAAAATTTTATGAGGTGCGAGAGGAGTTATCAATGAGCGACTCTGGAACTTTTCTGTATCGCTGAGACAAGGTAGTGCTCCCTGAGAAATTGATCTCAACCCTGCTGAGCCAACTACACGAATGTCACCTCGGTATTGTAAAAACTAAAACGAGGGTGAAACAAATGTACTGGTGGCCGGGAATGGACATTCAAGTGGAGAGGCACGTGAGGGACTGCGTCCAGTGCCAAGGAGCAGACAAAGTACTTAAACCGTTAAGACCAGCGTTAGGGAGATTCGACCAGCACCGCAACTCCTGGGAAGAGGTTGCAGTTGACATTTTAGGGCCGGTATTGGACAACCAAGGAACAGCTAAATACCTGTGCGTTTTGGTAGACAAATACTCCAAGTGACCAGAAGTTCAGGTGCAAGAGGAAATGGACTCGGACGTGGTAATCAAGTTCGTCACTTCAGTGTTCTTAAGAGAGGGAATCCTGAGAACAATTCTGACCGACAATGGCCCGCAATTTACATCGGAAAAATGGTACCGATACAAAGAAAGGAATGGAATCAAACCCAAGCACACCTCGGTGTACCACCCTGCAAGCAACGGACAGGTGGAGAGATTTAACCGGGTCCTTATGGGGTCCATACAAGCTGCCATCATGCAAGGCAAGGACTGGGAAGCAGAAATCCAGAAAATGATGTGGGCGTACAGGATCACCCCCACCTCGACAGGGTATAGCCCCTTCCAAATCTTAAGAGGCAGGCACCCTTTCACGAAAGACAATGTAGTTTGGAGAGAAAAAACTATCACCAGTAAATGGTCACCGGCTGTAGTCCAGCACAATCTGGAGAAGGCCCAGAAAGTGTACACCGAGAATTACAACAAAAATGTAAAAAAATCAGCTCTGGAGAGAGGGAGTGGGTGAGAGTCAAGCAAGCGGTACTGAGAAAGAAGGGAGAAAGCAAGTACAGCCCACCCCTGCAAGTGGAAGAAGTGTATGATAGAGCTGCGCTACTCAGTGACGGAAAGGTGTGGTCCCAGGATCGCATGGCAAAGATCAATAAAATTGTGCAGTGGCCGGTGGAGGAAGGAAGTGAACCACAAGATCAAAGACAGAGGAGTGATGTAGAAGGAAGGACATCAGCTGGTGAAGACCAGGGGGTAGAAGATGAGCATGTGGAGGGAGAAGATCTGGAAAGGCCGAGTGTGGAGGGGACACCAGCAGGAAGAGGGGTGACGCCCAGGAGAAGCGAACTGGGTCAGCGGAGAGAAGAAGTGGTGAGTCCCGCAACGGAAGGTGTCCGAGAAGCCTCCACACCGGTAAGGCGCACACGTGCTGGAAGAGTGGTAGTCAGACCTGCACATCTCGGAGACTTTGAATGAGAGGACGATTGAACTTTGAACTGTAGTAAAACGTTGTATAAAAAGAGGAGATATGTAGTGTTAGCGCTCTAGTTCCCCAGGGGTGCGCGTGACGTAGCACGCCCGAACTAGAGCGTGAAGCTAGTGCGCATGCGCGTTTGACTGGGCTGGGGAGGGGTTAGCCACTCCCACTTCCGGTGAACCATCGGTCCACTCTCTTGCTCACGCCCCCCCCCCCCCTACGAGGGGTGGAGCGTTCAAGCGACCCCCGGTTGTACAGGTTTCCAACCGCCAGTAGGATAGCGGGGCGCCGTTGCACCCCAGGTTCCACAGCACAGACTTCCTGGGGATATTAGGCCTCAGCACCCTTTGTGCTCCTGAAGAGGGTACCCCTGAGTACCTTTCCGCCTCTGGATCGCCCTGTAACTCCGCCACAGCCCTGGGTGTGGTGACGGTCGCAGCCAGGGCCCCCCACCAAGGCCGGCATTCCTACTTACATCCTGCTATTTCTGGGGCCTCTCCCCTAACCAGCAGGAACAGGTCCATTCTTATACTGGGCAGAAGTGCCACATTGTCCTCCAAACACCCTTAGCGTTTGGCGTGTAGCCCCC
Source organism: Lissotriton vulgaris (assembly GCF_964263255.1). NCBI lineage: Eukaryota > Metazoa > Chordata > Amphibia > Caudata > Salamandridae > Lissotriton > Lissotriton vulgaris. The sequence continues at coordinate 1,322,868,097 of NC_141687.1, read as the reverse complement.
AAGTCTAATGACGCCAAGTCTCCTCTGCCCATTGAATTTACGCATAGCGCAGAGGAACTTACTGCGCGCTGGCTCCATCGCCTCCCCTGCCCAGCGCCTTGCCTACAGAGCCGGGAGAGATTTCCGACCACTGAATTTGACCTGTCCCCCACTGGTGGCTAATTCCCACCGTATGTTCTTTTTGGTCCTCTTTTTTGGTGCAATATTACGCCACAATGACCAGACAATTTCATAGTTATCAAATTATCCCTGGTGCACACAGCAAGGTGTCACAACAGGTTTGAGGGAATAAGTGTATTGTGCCCATCAAAAGCAGCATTTCGTGAAGAGTCAACCTATGCAGCCTACCCTGCTTCCTGAACTTTCGACTGGCCACAGATGCCCGGACCCTACTATCCGCTTGTGACCCTTGATACTTACACTAGTAATGGTGTCGAACTACAAGATTGTGTGTCACAAGTTTCCCCTTTATGGTCTTTATGGTGGATCCGCTGGTACCCTTCTGAGATAGTGTAAATTCTGTGACACGCACTTCAGTCCTATAAATGCCCTTGCCCATCCCTCAAAGACACCTACAGCCGCTGCCCCCTGCCGCTCAGGTGTTCTTTGGCTCAGTACACCCCAGTACACCCCAGACTGTGTCTCTAACATTTATTTTATTTTATTTGGAGCATTTTATATAGCGCACAGATACCCCAACGGGGTGTCCCGGCGCTTCTGTGGGAAATGATACTGTAACTGGCTCAGATGGATTTAGCAGAAGAGATAGGTTTTTAGAGCTCTTCGGAAGGGGAGTTCCTCCTGGATGGTCCGGATGGTCAAAGGAAGTTTGTTCCAGTGGGTGACTGCACAGACTTGGATGTTTTTTCCCCCAGAACGAACTTTTTTTAATCTGGGGGTGGTCAGGAGATGTTGAGAGCTGGAGCAGAGAAGTCTGGTGTTGCTGTAAGGACGTAGGCAAGAGGATAGGTACGCAGAACCTTTTCCCTTGACAGCCCGGTGGGCCAGGGTAAGTGCCTTAAATTCCGCCCTTTTGTGAACTGGAAGCCAGTGTAGCCTATGCCGGTGGGCAGTGATATGTTCACGAAGGGGGAGGCCGCAGACCAGACGGACAGCAGCGTTCTGGACTGTCTGGAGACGGCGTTGAAGGCCCAGGGGGAGTCCGAGGTACAATCCGTTGGCATAATCCAAATGGGAGGTGATCAGAGCCTGCACAATTGTTTTCCTAGTATGACTGGGAAGGAAATTGATGAACTTTTTTATCATCCTCATCTTTGAGAAGCAGGCCGCAGATACCGTCTGAATTTGTTTTTGGAACGAGAGGTTGGTATCCCAGATTACCCCAAGGTTTTTTACTGAGTCTTTAGACGAAGGAGGTGCACTCAGTTCGAGGGGCCACCACAAGTTGGAATCCAGAGGTGCGGGCTGGTGGAAAAATATGACTTCGGTTTTACCGGCATTAAGCTGGAGGGAGTTGTTGTCCATCCAACTAGCGATGTTACGGAGACAATTTTTCAGCGGGTCGAAGGTGGATTGGGAAGGGGAGTCGTATGAAAACAGTAGCTGTATGTCGTCAGTGTAAGAAGTGGCCTTGATTCCAGATTCAGCGATGATCTCGGCCAGGGGAGAAAAATAAACGTTGAACCGAAGGGGGCTAAGTGAGGAGCCCTGAGGGACTCCCCACCTGAGCGGACGGCTGTCCGAGGTAAATGGAGGTGTGAATACTGCCTGTGTCCGATTGAATAGAAAGGAAGCAAACCATTCCAGGGCCTTGCCTTGGATGCCATTTGCTTGCAGACGGTCAAGGAGGAGGGGGTGGGAGACGGTGTCGAATGCTGCCGACAGGTCGAGCAGCACCAACACCGCTCTTGACCCCTCGTCCAGCTTCCATCGGATGGCATCAGCCATCTCAATGAGGGCGGATTCGGTACTATGACCGGGTCTTTATCCGTGCTGTGAGTTATGGAAGGCGCCGTGGGTTTCCAAGAAGTTGGCCAGTTGCCGTTGTACGAGTTTCTCGAGTACTTTAGCTGGGGCGGGCAACAGGGAGATGGGACGGTAATTAGCTGGTTCCGTAGGGTCTGCATTCGCCTTTTTAAGAATGGGCACTAGTCTGGCGTGCTTCCAAGAGTCGGGGTAGATGCCGGTCTGGAGGGAGTCATTCCATATCTCATTTAAGATGGGGTTGAGCAGGGGGGCTAGGGATTTGTACTGTTTTGCCGGCCAGGGGTCCATGGGGGAGCCAGATTTGCATTTTAGTAGTTCTGCTAGAGATTGCTCCGGGGTGATCACCTCAAAGTTAGAAAAGACTTGAACGGGGTTCACGAGTGAGCGGCAGTTGATCAACCCTGCTTTAATGAAAATATTCTTGGGGGTCGGGTGACGGGTGGAAGCCTGTAGGAGAAGACAAGGTGTCGGGTGGATGATGTCTCTATTTAGTGCGCTACAGGGTTTGTAGGGTAGTGACAGAGGCTCGGAGGATGCGGTGGGCGCAAAGCAACAATTTTTTAAGTTGAGATGGAGTAGGGCTTCCCTACCGTACGAGATAATGGAGGAGGGGCGAGGAGGAGCAGAGGTTTGGCTTGTCGCGGCCGCGTCCTGGTCGCGGACGGGCGCAGACGGGCAGGACTCTGGCACGACTCCGGCACGCATCCGGCGCGCCCGCTGATCGCGTCCGCTGCGCGGAGGCATGTCCTTCCCTTTTTATGCTGGCCACTAGGAAGCGTCAGACGCTTCCCCCACCTAAGATGGCTGCTGCGTTTTTTTTGGAGCTCAACCGGGGGTGAGGAGATGTCCTCAGCGTTTACATCGGCTGGGACTTGCCCGGTGAGTGGGGGAATACGAGGGTGAAGAGGCGCTGAGATCGCGCTTAACAGTTCAAGCGGGGAGGGGGAGATCAAAGCGCTAAGTGCAGGGTGTAGTTCCTGTAAGGAGGCTTACTTATTCAAGCCAAGCGAATGCGAATGCGAGTGAGTTTAAAATACAATGCAGATAAGTTTTAAAATGATGAGCTTAGTGAGTCAAGCAAATCGAAGCATACAGTTTTTACAAATCGCTTTTAGGAAAATGTTTAAAAAAACATACAAAATCGAGCGCAGTGACACAGCAACCTCCCGGCTTCCGCCTCAGGAGGGAATCAAACACACAGTGAGGAAGAGACCTGGTATGGGTGCCCTTTTTATGCTGGCCATTAGGAAGCGTCAGACGCTTCCCCCACCTAAGATGGCTGCTGCAGTTTTTTTTTAGCTCAACCGGGGGTGAGGAGATGTCCTCAGCGTTTACATCGGCTGGGACTTGCCCGGTGAGTGGGGGAATACGAGGGTGAAGAGGCGCTGAGATCGCGCTTAGCCGTTCAAGCGGGGAGGGGGGAGATCAAAGCGCTAAGTGCAGGGTGTAGTTCCTGTAAGGAGGCTTTCTTTTTCAAGCCAAGCGAATGCGAATGCGAGTGAGTTTAAAATACAATGCAGATAAGTTTTAAAATGATGAGCTTAGTGAGTCAAGCAAATCGAAGCATACAGTTTTTACAAATCGCTTTTAGGAAAATGTTTAAACAGACATACAAAATCGAGCGCAGTGACACAGCAACCTCCCGGCTTCGGCCTCAGGAGGGAATCAAACACAGTGAGGAAGAGACCTGGTATGGGTGCCCTTTGTATGCTGGTCACTAGGAAGCGTCAGACGCTTCCCCCACCTAAGATGGCTGCTGCGGTTTTTTTGGAGCTCAACCGGGGGTGAGGAGATGTCCTCAGCGTTTACATCGGCTGGGACTTGCCCGGTGAGTGGGGGAATACGAGGGTGAAGAGGCGCTGAGATCGTGCTTAGCAGTTCAAGCGGGGAGGGGGGAGATCAAAGCGCTAAGTGCAGGGTGTAGTTCCTGTAAGGAGGCTTACTTATTCAAGCCAAGCGAATGCAAATGCGAGTGAGTTTAAAATACAATACAGATAAGTTTTAAAATGATGAGCTATCACCTCTACAGGCTCCAGCTATTGTGATTGGCTTCCCTGTCCTGGCAAGGCCTGTCAGAGGCCAATCCCCCCCTTAGGTGACTATCTTGCCATGGGGTATGTGCCCTAAGCACGGGTGTCCTCGCATACTTGCCGTGAAACAAGAGGGGAAACCCACAAACTAATACTTGCCCGTTTTTGAGCAGTGGGAACGCCCAACAATCAATCTTCAATCATTTTGGCAAATTAAGCTCTGCCCTCATGCTCCCCTCAGCGTATTGCACCCCAACCCACAAAATAGATGGCTGCTTCTGCCAAAGCCTGGCTATAGGATGGGACTTATAGTCTGTCTTAGATGATCTCGAGGATCCATCTATTGGTGCATGCTTGCAACCCTTAACATATTACATTAGTTGGACCGCCCACTGTCTGGCCGCTAACTTCCCCGTCATGAGTATAAGGCCAGTTTGAGTTTTGCTTAGGCAACGTCCCTTCTAACACTGTGTACAGTATCTCCTCGTGTTTATCACTTGTACTATTCGTCCCCCTTTGCCTGGCACTCATTGGACCCTATGAAGCTTTTAACAAGCACCCTATACAACTGCATATACAAGTTGTGCAACTAGGGGAGCTGTTACTTCATCACTCGTACTTCCTGGCGTGTGAAAACTGCAAAATGAAACCTTACTTTAGTACCTGAATAGCCATCAAATAAAATACTGTCTAGGTGAAAGCTTACCGGTGGACTTAGCCAAGGGCCCTCCACTGCGTGTCAATCCAAGTTGCTGAATTTTTGACTGTTAGAATTTGCCTGCCCACCCGGACCCTACAAGTAAACAATTGCCTACATGGCCAAAAACGCAAGTTAGAATCTTTATTGTATCAGCCAGACCCGGAGCAGAGCCATACTAGAAGGTCCTAGTGGGGTCAGACTGGAGGATGTATGTCTGGCTAAATCAGGCACAAAATCCTGTGCAAATTGATCCCGCATCACCATAGTGCCAATAGGCCTTAGTATAGAAAAATGGTGATGCTGTGATGCAACTTATGTGAATGTCTCAGCGTGGGCCAAAATTGTCGCACTTACGGAAGTCCAGACGTGACAATACGGTTGCCCCTGACCACCTGGACAGGCCCTCTCCCCTGCTGTGTGCAAACCCTATAGTGTGTCACAAGTACTGACCTTCAGATAACTTCTGGAAAAGACCCCTGGGCACCCCCCTAATGATTACCATACCGGTCTTCTGCCACTCTACCCGTGTGGTTATCCCTCCTGTCATCTATGAGTTGAGGACAGTAGTTGAATAAGGTAAATGAGCACAACTGGGCTGAAGTGTAAGGATGTCATGGTACTAGCACAACCGCTACACTTAATACTGCTTCTACTTCTCCCCTACAAGAAGTCTGAACCGAGTTGCCGCCTTGCCCCCCAAGAGAACTTCCAGGAACAGCATTCAGGCTCCTGGCCCGGAGCACGCCCTGGCAATTCCTGCTTCCGTTCCCACCTGTCCTTCTCAGAGTGGTGCCTGTGTACTTGATCCGATTGTCCTGAAATTAGAAAAAAGGTTACACTCCAATCCTGGACGTGCTGACCCAGAACCCCACACACTGCCCCCAGTGTGTTCTTCCCCTGTACCTGCTCCAAGCCCTGGCAGGCAGGTCTGCTAGGCGTGGTTTGACCATTATAAAACGAAACCCGTGCGTTTCTGGAAGAGAGAACAAATCCATGAAAACAGCTCCTAACCAGCATTGACCGGTAAAAGTATTGCTAATTCGATCGCCAGGATCAGAGCCCCTTACTTGCGCACCAGTTGCTGTACAAAAGAACACATTCCATTAATGCACATGGGATGCATGATATGCCCAGACACCCCATTTGTTTATAAGAAAACGCATTTCAATTTTGTCACAGGGGATGCAAGATTTGCCCGCACTCTGCCACTGCTCACCGAGAGAACACCCCAATTATTGCCTAGTAAATCAACAAATTGCCCAGACTCATCAGTTGTTTTAACAGAGAAAACATCGCATTATTGCACAGGAACTACCTGCTCTGCTCACATTCACCAGTTGACTACCGATGTTTTACTTCCATGGGGCGTAACCTGCGCGCCCCAACAACATTGACAGTAATGACTCCTGGGGAGACACTGGGTGTCCCAGACCCTAGCTCACTGCCCCCCCAGTGTGCTATGGCCCTTATACCTGTTGATAGCTCAGGTGGCCCCCCATGTGAGCCGGGCAGTTCTCCAGCGTGGTTCCTGCATGTCACACATAAAACATCAGTTAGAAGCCCTGCCCCCCCTCAATACCAATATATATTCTCTGCAATGAGGCAGGGACCATAAATGCCCCCCTCGCTACCAAAGCCAAGCCTGTTTGTCAGTTATGAGAACTAGTTTGTCCAAATTACCTTCTTGTAAGGAGTTGGGTGGGGCAATCAATTGCGTACTTCCAGCGCCAGAGGCAGTAGTGTAGTATTGTGTCTTGAAACTAAGTCAAATATTCAACTGCTAAGTCTGATAATGATCATTGCACTTTGGTGTGTGTGATTGAGAATCACATCTTAACTCGTCCCCTTACCATTCTACCCAGGAACACCTTCTCATCCCAGGCCTTCAAACTGACCTCAAAGTTCTCCTTCTTTAAAGACACTTCCAAATACAATTCGTGCCCTCTCTATTATCTGACGGAAGACCTCTATTATAGCAAGTTCTATTCTCCTTGACTATGGAAGTGTCTTCCCAGTGTCTTGTGATTCTGCCATTTATTGCAGTAATATCCTTCTACCTATTTTTGGTACTCTTTTGTAACATGCACACATCACTTTTATCTTGTAACACACTGTTTGCTACCTCTTACATCGTGCTTGCTTCCTGTACTTGCACAAGTGCCACCATTGCTTGCGTAACTTTTGTTCTTGTGTTAGACTTTCTGCCATGTAATGCAGTCTATACCTCTACTTGTACATTGTACGCTTATGTAACTTTCACTCATGTCACTTTTTCCTCCAGTAATGCACCGTTAGCTACTTCTTGTATTATTTGCCCACGTTTGTCACTTTGCTTCATGTAACTAGTGTTAGATTTTGTAAGGTGTTCACTTAAAGTGCCCCCATGTATCAGTTCTGTCCCTATTGTGAAGCGCCTGACACCTTCTGGTAAAGTCTGCGCTATATAAAGGCATAATAAAGAGTGAGTACGAGATTATGTAAATTGTAAATTGATACTTGTGTAGCGCACTACTCACCCGCAAGGGTCTAAAGGCGCTTGTACGAATACCGCTGTGGAACCCATCCTGGCTTTCCCTGTGAGGCGTCCACTCCTGGGCACCCCCAAGGTGGAGGCCAGGCATCCTTAGCGTTGTGGGGGCCGTTGTGGAGATTAAGCAAGCTATTGCCCAGAGTTGCAGAGTGGGACTCCATGATTGGAATAGGCACCGAGGCGAGAATTATCAGGTCTGTGGAATTTTGAGCCCAAGACCCGCCGAGGCGGGGAATTGAACCCTGCGCCCGGGCTAGACCTCTGCATCAGGGTATGCTGCTCTAATCATTGACTGTCTTTCAAAAAAGAGTTTGGCCCTTGTGGACAGAAGTGGGGTAAGGGCCCAAATACTTTATAAGAAAAGAGGAAGGAACCCACACTTCATTGTATTTCACACCATTCAGTTTTGGATGAAAGGATAAACAAAACTTAATATGTTTATCATGGCGATTATTTACGCCGTTTTATTCATCAATTTTGTAAAAAAAGCAACTTTTGGTGGATATTATTTATGTCAAGAGAAATACCACTGCTATTCACGTACTAACCAAAAAAGTTGTGATGCCTAATCTTTACAACACAAAACATGAATCAAAATACATATACAATATGGAGACATATAACTAGTATAAATAATTTACAAAAAAATGATAACATTTCAAAAAGAAGGGAAAGATGTCAAAGTATTTTTCAGTAACATCATTATAAGCATTTAAGCAAACATACACTTAATCACAAAAACAATATTTGACCACAACGCAGCCTTCCACTGAGTCTGCGTGAAAACAAATAACCTCTCGGTAGAAATGTTTTTAGGCTTTGAATTCCTAAGTATTTTGTCTGTATTTCAAAACTTAGGACTTGATCCTGTTCGCCTACGCGTTTCGAGTTTGGGAGATTTCTTCGCAAACTCTCTTCAGGGCCAAATGAATTCTTTCCCCTGTTCCTTAAACCTAATAGTAAAAATACAAACACATTGTGGACACTCGTTATAAATTGCTCCCCTCAACCTGCTCCATCCTTCTCATATGTACAACTTTTAAAATGAAACATACCTCTGGGGACTTGAGGTAAGTTCAGTTCATCCAAAACACTTAGATGGATTTGTCTATTTAACTTATTTCTCTGGTGCAGAAGTCACTACGAGCTGTGAAACTACGGGCCTCAGGGTCAAATCTAAATTTTTGCCTACCACCAATATACCTAAACAGGTGTACGCTTTTGAACAAGCAGTCCTGTCATCTTTAACAAAATTGGAAAAGAGCAAAACATTCATTCACCACAAGATCAGTAAGGGTCAACTCAAAGCCATAAAAGATTTGAAATCAGATCCATCTATCATCATTAAACAGGCTGACAAGGGCGGTGCGGTGGTTGTCTGGCCCCGCCCAATGTATCTATCAGAAGGAAGGACACATGTAGACAATCTGGAATGGTACCGAGCGGTCAAAGATAACCCGGTGGTAGAAATCCAGGATAAAATTGCCCGTATTACCAATGAGGCATTAGAGAATGGCTTCTTGGGTCCAAAAGAATTTGAATTCTTAAACAAAAAATCACCAAGAACACCTGTTCTTTACTTTCTACCAAAGATTCATAAAAACAATACAACACCCCCGGGGAGACCAATTGTCTCCGGTTGTGATTCAGCTCTTGAACCTGCTTCAAAGTACATTGATTTCTTCCTGAAGCCTTTTCTGTCTGAGGTCAAATCGTATCTAAGGGACACCATTGACTTCATTAATAAACTTCAAGACATGACATTTGACTCAGAAACGCAACTGATGGTCACGTTAGACGTCACCTCACTTTACACTCAAATTCCCCAAGAAGAGGCCCTTGAGGTGATGGAAATCTATTTGGAACAACGTGAAAGACCGCACAGAGTTCCAACTGCGTTTATTCTAGCTCTGGCCCAAATTACATTGAAAAGTAACTATTTCAAGTTTGAGAACAATTTCTTCGTCCAAGTCAAGGGCACAGCTATGGGTTGTCCATATGCACCGGAAATGGCAGTGCTGTATATGTCACAATATGAAGAAAAGTTTATCTACAAAGACAACCCCTACAGTATAAACATCAAACAATGGTTAAGGTATATTGATGATGTCTGGCTCCTGTGGCAGGGGAGCCAGGCAGAGCTCATTGCCTTTCATGAATGGCTAAATTCTAGACACCCTGATATTAAATTTTCCATTGACTGCAGTAACCAAAGAATGACATTTCTTGACGTGGCAGTCTGCACCCAGGGGGGCAAGTTCACCACTACTCTATTTAAGAAGGCAACAGATAAAAACACAATCCTACATTATAAAAGTGCACATCCGCAGTGTTTGAAACAGAACCTCCCTTATGGCCAACTACTTAGAATCAGGCGCAATTGCTCTGAACTCGATGAGTTCAATGCACACGCAGACACCTTCTGTGAAGAATTAAGCAAAAGGGGTTACCCCAAAAAACTTCTGAAGCATTCTAAGAAAAGAGCACGCTTCACCCCCAGAGAAGATTTGCTGAAAATAAAAAACAAAAAGGAGTTGGAGAAACTTGTTTGTGTGACTACCTATGGGGTCCACACGAACAAATTTCGACAAATCATACTGCGCAATTGGCACTTGTTGAAGGGATTGGAATTCCCCTTGCAAAAGCCAATTTTTGCAATGAAGAAAAATCTGAGCGTCGGCCAACAGATCATTAGAGCTGATAGCTACATACAAAAACCTAAGAGTGATCTGATAGCCAAATGGAACCTCAAACCCATCACAGGCCACCACAAATGTGGTACTTGTGTGGCCTGCAATAATGTTGTAGAGGGAGATGAATTTTGCCATAATGGCAGGAAATGGAGACACAGTTTACACACAAACTGTAAAAGTAGAAATGTTATCTATGGGATTCTGTGCGCATGTAATAGATTGTACATAGGTAAAACATGTCAGCAAGTAAATGTCAGGATAACGCAACATCGTTCACGATTAAAGAAAAAAGTACAAAATGCCCCAATGGTGGAGCATTTTTTGGCTGCTAACCACAAAGAAACAGACTTCACATGGACAGTCCTAGCTGGAATGGACCCACAGCACAGATCGCCTAATGTCAAGAAGGCGCTGTTGCGCAAAGAGGCCTATCTGATACTCCGTTTTGACACCATTAATACTGGCCTCAATTCAATTAGTGAAATCACCAGGCTTTAAAACTGGTTCATAGCCAATTAGACTTCAGGTCCCACGATGCACCATTATGGGAGATCAAGATATCCCAACTGTGATTGGTCAAAAAACAGCGAGCCTCTTAGAGAGGCCGGTGGAACTGAATCCCATTCACTCCATGTGATGGAATGAGGAAGTGGAACACGCTGCCAAACTAGAAGGTACGTGCAGACATTTGGACTGCATAATGGAATGTTATTGAACGGTAACGCTTTATTAAACAGCGCCCGTGTCTTTGTAGCAGGGAATCAGGCTGCGAATTATCTATAAACTAGACAGCTCCCGTGTCCTTTTTTATAATCTGGCTTTGAAAGCGCCGCCGGGCTGTTCCTAAACAAACTAACCGGCAATGCTTTAAGCAACCAGCGCGCGTGCCTTTTGTGACACAATGACTGAAGCCGATGTAAGCGTTCGGCTTTGAATAAACCACAAACGACGCCGCGCCACTCGTAAGCTCACTGAATGACTGCGCTTTAAATAACTAGCGCCCGTGTTTCTTTAGATAGAATCACGGAATTCGATGGAAGCTTGAAAGGGGAACCGGCACACACCGGGATCTTCCGGAAACGAAGGCGGTTTGGAAGCTACTGCGAGCTGCCCACCTCCACAACTTCGGACGGCTGAAAAGATTTCCAGTAAGTGACTGTGTGTCCAAGCACATAACACCTTTGGGCTAAGTCAAATCCATTACCCACAAGCAAGTAATACGTTCATTTTACTTGCAATGATTGAATGTGAAACACGAGTGGCACAGCATTAAAAATCCATAATCCAAAACAGAAAAACGCAGCGAACACCTGGTTCCCTCCTTGCCTTACATCCAGGTATGAGAAAATTGGTCTTTTTTTACCTTCACTTCAATTTTCAAAACAATTTCAGACAACCAGTACCTGACATAAAATCCTGTGTGTTTTTTAGAAAGCGCACAGATTCAACAAATCCATCTAAGTGTTTTGGATGAACTGAACTTACCTCAAGTCCCCAGAGGTATGTTTCATTTTAAAAGTTGTACATATGAGAAGGATGGAGCAGGTTGAGGGGAGCAATTTATAACGAGTGTCCACAATGTGTTTGTGTTTTTACTATTAGGTTTAAGGAACAGGGGAAAGAATTCATTTGGCCCTGAAGAGAGTTTGCGAAGAAATCTCCCAAACTCGAAACGCGTAGGCGAACAGGATCAAGTCCTAAGTTTTGAAATACAGACAAAATACTTAGGAATTCAAAGCCTAAAAACATTTCTACCGAGAGGTTATTTGTTTTCACGCAGACTCAGTGGAAGGCTGCTTGTGGTCAAATATTGTTTTTGTGATTAAGTGTATGTTTGCTTAAATGCTTATAATGATGTTACTGAAAAATACTTTGACATCTTTCCCTTCTTTTTGAAATGTTATCATTTTTTTGTAAATTATTTATACTAGTTATATGTCTCCATATTGTATATGTATTTTGATTCATGTTTTGTGTTGTAAAGATTAGGCATCACGACTTTTTTGGTTAGTACGTGAATAGCAGTGGTATTTCTCTTGACATAAATAATATCCACCAAAAGTTGCTTTTTTTACAAAATTGATGAATAAAACGGCGTAAATAATCGCCATGATAAACATATTAAGTTTTGTTTATCCTTTCATCCAAAACTGAATGGTGTGAAATACAATGAAGTGTGGGTTCCTTCCTCTTTTCTTATAAAGCTCTAATCATTGAGCCACACTTCTTCACTCATGTCATTTATGATCAATCTGAGCCTCGAATCCTGTTCCCCCGCATCAACCGAAAATCGTGCACAACGGGGAACTACAAGCGAGTCACTACTGCTCTGCCACCTAAAAGGCCGGAGCGGCCGGCTTGGGTCACTCGACCGACCCCCACAAGCCCCAGCACCCATGAGTGCTGGAATGCCACCACCGCAGGTATCTGCGAAATGTCGGCCCAGAGAATAGAGCAGCTCCCTGTACCCGAACAGGGCCGTACATCACGAGTGTGGCCGGTAGGGGGGGGCCAGATGTCCACTACAGGGACAACGAGCAAAATACAAAGCGGCTACGACCACGACCAGACTGCGCAACCACCGCCGAGACTTGGCTCATAGGAGGAAAAGCCTCCACCGTACGCGCTGCACCCCCCACGGACCGGATATCAATGCAGGACACCAACGCTGCCATGGACGAGATCACGGCATTCCAGAAAGCAACAGTGAGCGATAAACTCACAGCAAGCACAGCGTGCTACTCTCCTCCCGGACACTGCATTTCTGTGGCATCAATGGGGGGGACGAGCACCTCGAGGATGCGGGCCACCCCCGTGCCTCTTACAGTTCCCCGCTGCCAAGCGCACTCCATAGCTCTGCCGCACAGGAGGCCCAGGCAGCTGGCATGGCTCCGTCGACCGCCATCCCCGCAAGCCCCGGCAGGAAACTAACAATGGACTCCACAATGGCCGCGAAACAATGGGCGACCAAAACCAGAACGTGGGCCCATGACAGTAACACTACACTATGGAAATAAAAACCGTGACAAAGCTGTTCACCTGGTCCCTAATTAAAGTTTTATTGCAGTACCAAATCCACCCGGTACCATTCCTTCCTCGAGGACAAGCATAAAATGGCAATGACTGGGTGCTCTCCAATTACTAGTATGTACATATCCCGAGAACTGTGGCACCTCAAAATCGAACATCTACCATGAATAATGCGTGCTGCGTGTGACCGTGCCTTTTACTCCAAACTCGTGAGGCACGTTGCCAGCGCCCACCCAGCCTGTGGAGGGGCTCTGAGCCAGAGCGGTGCGACTGCGAGCCGGAGCTGCTGGGAAGTTTTTATGTTTACTTAAATACTCGGCAAAAGGAACGTGCTATACATAAACAGACGAAACCACTCACGCTAGCGTCACTCTCGCTCTTACAATCTTTGTCCCCCGATCCATGAACCCGTTCAGAACTGATTTGGAATTTGCTATTGTATTCCTATGCCTTAATGAAATACGTGCGTTTATTTCAGAGAAACCTGTAAACTTTTCACACACGGGGTCCTTTGCACCCATCTGAGGACTTAATCCACAATTCCAAAGAAACACCAAGAACTTACTACCACAATAATAGGAACGCCAGCACTAGCTACAGCAAGATAGTTGCTACATCACAATGGCGGAACGGTCCCTGAAAATCCCTTCGTACCCTACGTGTGTCGGAGCGCTTTGGTGGACCTGATGCATTACTTAGGGGCAGGGCAAGTCCAGTCGCACGTGGAGGACGCAGCCCAGGCCAACAACCCCATTGGCCTGCCGACTGTGCACAATGACCCTGCGCTAATTTGACTATTCTGAGGCACATAGTGGTGGGGCCAAGGTGGGAGGACGAGCCTGTGTCGAAGTGCCCAGCATGTGCCTGGCCAAGAGGCCCCCACACCAACCTCCAAATGCAGGACCTGGTGTGCACAACGCAAAAAGGGCTTTAAGCGAAGCCCGCTATAAGCCCAGCCAAGCGCATCTAAGCCGTGTTACAAACCATCAAACACGTGCCACAAAGAGGCCTGTTTCCAATCAAATAGCGATATTCCAGTCTGGACTTAGCTGGACATCGAGATGTTCCCCATGAGCGCCCCGAGAAACATGTCACTGTGCCTGAGATCTGCAGCACCACTCCCCGTCTGGCCCCTAAATAAAGGCGTAACACCGCGAAAGTAAAACTCTCCATACCAAAGTAGTGAAGAAATGCAGGAAACCCCTTGTGCTATAAACAACCAAGCTCTGGCGTGCAGGAAGACCATAACCGAGGAACAGTGGCACCCCGTGGTGTAAACGCCTTACTGCACCCAGAGTATAGCACATGCACGAGCAATCAGTAAAATTTCGAAACACCCAATAGTTTTTCCTTAGTACTGTGGCTGTAGCCTCATTGCTGAAGTCCCACTTCAATGAAGCAATGGTGCTCCCTGTATACTATCCCCAATATTTTAATTTAACATAGACCTACACCTACAATGCTCCGCTCACTGCAAAAAGTCTGCCCGGCACCACAAAATTACCGGGCTCGGAAAGAGAGAGGGCGAGTCTTGCAGGTATTCGAACTCCTGATTTTCAGATCACCACGTTCATCTTCCGCAGTCGTTCAACTCACTGAGCCATCCGGCCCACTCACAAATAAATGAAGAGAAACAGTAAGCGTCAACATTATTCCACTCCACAACCGCAGTCCCCCGATTGCCCCCTCCCCGGGCTATCAGAAGCTAAAATTGTTTAACAACCCAGCGGTCCCACATGCCTCAGCTCATTCCTGGGACCACTGGCGTGGGGACCTCAATGTGGGGGCAGCGGCTTAGTGCACGCGACCCCAATTGCCTGCTCTCTCCTGCCACCGCAAGCGCACGCCACATCCCTCCGTTCACGGCCTCTCCGAGGAGCCAAGACCAAAGAGGATCAATAAAACCAAAACCCGTTCCCGAAAGGGGACGACTCACCCAACCGAAAGAAAACAGCACACCGACGCCAGACCAGGCCTCTGGATGGAGCGACCAGAGGGCATACAAACGGCGACAGGGTGAGGGGACAAAGAGGCCGCCAGGTGGGCGGGGGAGGAATATATACCTCTCCCCGACCCCCACCCCGGCCGGAAGTGACGAGTGGGACCCTAACAGGGGTCGTGGAACACTGGGCTGCCCCATGTGCCATCTTGTGGCACTAAGGGGGCCGCCCTCTTATGAGTGTCCCCTGTGGGGACGTGTCGGTCGGCCCGCAGTCTGTTGTTTCTGCCTAATTCCGTCAGCCACAGTCTGCTCATCGAGCGCTCGCCTTCATTTTTCTTGTAATTTTCGCATAAAATCAAAGCCAGGTTTACTCCTGTCATTGTCAGGGAAGAGGTTGTGGCCTTAGGGCCAGAGCTGCCGACTTGGGAGCTGGGGAACCAGTTTGGAGTCTCGGCGTCGGCTCAGCTTCCTGTTATTCTGGGCAAATCAATGAATCTCTTGTGCCTAACAAAACATGAATGTGTCCTTAAGTAACGTGACTGGTGCTCATCTATTTTTTTTTCTTACAGAAAACTGTGCATTGATTTAACCCCTTTCCCAAGAGTACATTAAATTCTGAACTTTACCACGGCATGTTGCCCTCTTAAAAAACAAGCATCACTTCAACCGATCGCGAAAGTGATCGAATTGTAAAAAAAACCAAAAAAACGCTAGTGGTGCGCGCACGCGCGCGCCACTGCGAGCATATGTCTTTAATTACCGCGGCTTGACAGCCGCGATAATTGAAGATATATGGCCTATGGTGCGCGTAACAGACACCAATAGGCCATAGGTGGAGCTACGCGACAGCCTATGGCCTATTGCGTGTTCTGTTTAAAAACAGCACACACGCAAAGGCCAATGGGAATGGACCTTGGATTCCACAACGGCACGAGCGTTGTGGAATGCAAGGTCCATTTTCAAAATACCCAGAATAGGCTCGCGATGCGCGACACTGCATGCGCAGTGTACGCTAGGCTCAAGACCTAAAAAGGGGGATTGGTGAACTAAATATTTGCCTAGGATCACAGTTTGGTTATGAGGGGAAGCAAGGGTTAATCCCAGGCTATCTGGATTCAAGTTGTACAATTACATGTATGGGTTATCTATTTCGCACTCCTTTTTACCACAATTGTTAATGTTTTGTTTACGAGGGTAGGACGAGGACTGCAGACAGAAGCTACATGAAATTTGGGTTGAGGTTTCTAGAGGACCTCGAGCTGAGCCATAACCTGGCATCTGGATCGAGCCTGGCTTGAGCTTTATGTGGTTCGCCCAACTCTACTAAAAATGTCACAGTGACTGTGAAATCCGCTCCTTTGGAAACAAATGGACAAACAGAGGAGCCACTGTTTCCTTTGGGACGGACTCACATGTTCACCCCCCTCTCCATGGCCATCATGAGTGACTCTTTCCTTAACAGTATTTTATCATTCCAACACTTGCACAAAAATTATTATTTACACGCAAGTGCTGCTTTCACAGAGTTTTGGATAAACGGTAGTTAAGTTTAATAATCATTCCTTCACAGGTCTCCTGGTCGAGCTTGTAGTGACCCAGAGTCACAGTCAGCAGGACACGGTCTAGTTGTTTTCTTGAATGCCCTACGCTGTGCACCCACCCACCACAGACGTCACTGGTCAGGTGACGCTGCCCTAATAAAAGTGGCCGAGCGCACGTGCTCTGGGCCAGTTGTACTATGTAGCTGATGGTGTCTGCATCAGTCCTTTGCAGTATGAGGGCCCAGGGCCCCCAACACAACATTGGTGATGAGGAGGGCGGACGCTAGCCACGCGTGCCGCAGCTGAACACCCCCGGTAAAGAAGAAGGGAAGTGCCCATGTGCAGGACACCCCTCTGGGGAAGCGGCGCCGGCCGCCGAGAGGCCGAGGGGCGTGTGCAGTGCCCCTGGCTGAGAACACGAAGCATGAGGTGACCGGGAGCTCACCCCGCACCTCCCGTGCCCAGCGTGTGTGCCCCTGCCTGGGGTGAAGTGAGCCTACCGCGGAGCCTACCCGCATAGGCCGCAAACGAGCCAGGACCGGATGCCCCACAGATGCGGCAACTAACGCGGAGCCACCCGCGACAGAGTGAAAGGCCCGCATGCCGGAGGTGAGCCAGGGTGTTGGAAATGCCCGGGAGGGGGCCGCGCTAGCCTGAAGCGACCCCCCATGTAACTGTATGATAAGTGGACCGACCGGAGCCCACCCGTGTCGGCCGCCACTGACCCTCGCCACGGACAATCCAGGCGGAGCCCAACCGCGGATCAAGAGTGGTCCGTTGGCCGAAGGTAGGCCCAGGCCGTGACCAGCTATCGCCTTTGATTAAGCAAGACTCGCGGAGCCTACCCGCGGCCCGCCTGCAGCGTCTCCAGCCCCCCCGCAGCGCAGCATGTGTGGAGCGTGGCTGCCGCTGCGAGGGTGAGAGAGCGTGAAGGAAAAGCCAAGCGATGCTCACCCGCATAGCCGTGGCGCCCGCCGACCGCCGACAATAAACTAACAATAAAGCAGAGCCAGAGGAGCCCACCCGCGTCCTGCCGGCAGTGTCCCCCGCCGCAGCGTGTGGAAGACTGCCGGGCGGAAACACACAAGCGGTACAAACCCGCTGCTACAGTGGATACTGTGCCCCACAGGTGAGCAGGACCAGTGGAGCCCAACCGCGGCCTGCCTGCAGCATTTCCCCCGCCGCGTGTGTGAAGTGCGGCGGCGGGGTGATTAAACGTTAAAGAGCGTCCGCAGCGTAAGGAGAGCTGCCGGGCGCCGAGTAATTAAAGCGGAGCCCACCCGCGATGAAATGCCCACACGGTCCCTGAAGCGACTGCCTGCCCCGCACATCGGAACTTGGGCCCCACCCCCCCTGCCCGCGCAAGGACTGTGTGAGGCTGGCGGGCGGGGGTAGGCGAGAGGAGTGACTGGAGCAGCTCCCATTCACCCCCACCCGCGCACAGCATGTGAAGTGGAAGGCTGAAACTTACTGGGAGACAAGAGTGGTGTGCATCGGGAGCAGCCGGCAGTGCCAGTACCCCACACATGGCGGACAGAGCGAGGCCCGCAGCCTGAGGAAAGCTGCTCGGGCCAACTGAGGCACTGCAGGCAAAGGGATCAAGCACTACACAGAAGTGCTACGAGAGGACGGTCCTCTGCTCCAGCGAGACAGGGGCCGGAAGCATCAAGAGCCAGAGAGACTTCAGTGCGGAGTGAGTACACGGCAGCACTCAAGGGACAGCCGTACACCGCAATCTAGTGGCCAAACTGCACCACTGCACCCACTGCAAGGAATAAGGAACCAAACAAGCCTGCGACAAGGCAAAGACACAAAGGCAGCACAAGACTGGGTTTACAGATGCAGGTAGCTGAAGGACGGCGCAAGTACGCGCCAGAAGAAGAGGACTGCGCCATAAGCCAAGGAAGGGACCCCAGTGTATAAGCAAGCCTGCAGCAACCAGACGCGCAAGAGACGGCGCAGGAACGCGCCACAAAGCACAAGGAAGGTCCACAGCAAAAGACTACGAAGGGCAGCAACCAGCCCGCCATCATGCCCTAGGAAGTATACAAGCCATCAAACAGCCGGAGAAGACAAAAGGCAACGGCGCAGGAACGCGCCAGAAGAGTAGAAACATGCCACGAGGCGCGCAGGAACGCGCATGGAGTGAAGGAACTCCACACCCGCATGACAGGATAGCGCAGCACTGCGCCAGGAGCGCCAGGGATCAGAAGCGCCAGAGTGACGCTGCCCAGCGACACGCCAACGCCACATAACAGCATTGCGCAGGAACGCGCAAGGAGTGAAGGAACTCTACACCTCAGGACCAAACAGCACTGCGCAGGAACGCGCAAGGAGTGAAGGAACTCCACACATCAGGACAGCACAGCATTGCGCAGGAATGCGCACGGAGTGAAGGAACTCCACGCCACCACGACTGAGTGACGCAGGGATTGCGTCCTCGGAGACCTGTCAGTAGGTCACAGCGAAGACGGCTTGCCAGAAAGTCACCGCCAGAAGCTGACCAGTCAGATGGTCGCCCGAGAAGAAAAGGAGAAGATGACCAGTCAGATGGTCGCCCGGAAAGAAAGAGGAGAAGATGACCAGTCAGATGGTCGCCCGAGAAGAAAAGGAGATGACCAGTCAGATGGTCGTCAAGAGGAGAAGATGACCAGTCAGATGGTCGTCCGAGAAGAAAAGGAGATGACCAGTCAGATGGTCGCCCGAGAAGAAAAGGAGAAGATGACCAGTCAGATGGTCGCCCGAGAAGAAAAGGAGAAGATGACCAGTCAGATGGTCGCCCGAAAGAAAAGGAAGATGACCAGTCAGATGGTCGCCCGGAAAGAAGAGGAGAAGATGACCAGCCAAATGGTCGCCCGGAAAGGAAAGAAGAAGATGACCTGCCAGAAGGTCACGACTGCGAAGACCTGCCAGAAGGTCACGACGGCGAAGACATGCCAGAAAGGTCAAAGCAAAAGTAACTGAATAGTCTGACATGAAGACCGACGTGAAGTTCAAGAAGAGGTCCATGGAAGGGACCCAGAAGAGGTCTGATAACACCGACCCGAAGTAAAGGAGGAGCGACAGGAAGAAAGGTGCGATGCCTGGTCTTGGTCATCGAAAGAAGAGAAGGCGTGTCCTAAGGGTAGGACGAGACCAGGGAGACACGTGTGGAGTGCACGCCACATGGAGATGGCCTGGGTGGTTGGAGAAAAGAAAAGGGACCGACCAAGTCGTAAAAGGAAAGGAGGAGGAGAAGAAGGGAAGTGAGTGCCACGGTGCCTCTAGAAGATCACAAGAAGAGAAGACGTGTGACCAGCCAACTTACACAAACATCAGGAGAAGATGGCGACATGCACTAGAACACCGGAGTGCAGTGGAGAACAAGGCCTGGCAGGAACACTGGCGGCACAAGTCAGACATCCACCTACAAGCCATCCATCTATGTGGCAATCGCAGAAGAGAGCAAGTTTGAACTGTTGACAACAATCTACCTTTGGGGTTGAGCGGAAGATTGGATGGCGAGAGTGCTCACACATCCGGCTGAGGAACTGACCACTCCACACCAACCCGTGGAAGCCCAAGAAGCAAAGGCCTCAAGGGACTCTGGTGGCAGCAAGTCCCGCAAGAGAGACAGATCCACAACGGTGCGTCTGCAAGACCCACTGAGAGGAAAGCGTCGCGTGCAAGAAAAGAGTCAACAGCGTAACCTTCAGGTGGAACTAGGACACAACGGTGAAGATCGTGGAGCGCCCTGCTCACGGCCCGAAGGCTATGGTGGAGCAACATGACCGAAAACCCCAGTCCAGTGGAAACCTGGCAAAGAGGTCCTCCCGGACATCTTGTGAGAGAGGAATACCGGCGAGAGGGGCATCCTAGTGAGAGGGATGTATGCACCTACTCCTTTCATCTGCCCAGAAATACTTTGAAGCCTGCCCCGAGACCTCACCAAGGACCAGGACTGAAGAGGAGAACCGAGAAGGCAAACAATACTCGGATCACGTCACCCTTCTATCTAGCTACCAACTGTCACCAGTGGTATGAAACAAAGACAAGGCAAAGGACAACGTCCAGGCGGCGCAGACAGAAGATAGGACCCGCCGAACAACGGTAAACCATGCCACAGTGACTCATGAGTCCTGGATGCAGTAACTACACCATCTGCGACCTGCAACCCACCAAAGAGACTCATTTCAAACTATAGAGCCAGTGTTATTTTGTATGTACATTTTCTTTCCCACAGGTCGAACTTTGTCGTGGGGTTTGCGAACTGCACTTTTTCTCCCACAGGTTGGACTTTTCTTTTGTTTTCAATTTTCCCCAAAGTTTGGGAGGGATGTAGTGACCCAGAGTCACAGTCAGCAGGACACGGTCTAGTTGTTTTCTTGTATGCCCTACACTGTGCACCCACCCACCACAGACGTCACTGGTCAGGTGACGCTGCCCTAATAAAAGAGGCCGAGCGCACGTGCTCTGGGCCAGTTGTACTATGTAGCTGATGGTGTCTGCGTCAGTCCTTTGCAGTATGAGGGCCCGGGGCCCCCAACACAACAGAGCTCTATCTTGGAAGGGGGGTCGGTGGCTGTTCTGACTGTTTTGCAAACCCTGTGGCTGTAAAAGAACCTCACAGTCCCATTCAAGACTGTTTCCCATCGCCCGTCCTTGCTGAAGGCATTTTGTGACCTGGGGGAGCATCTGCGCCTCCCCACACTTGGACGAGCCCTCTACTTATGGGGGCCTCTGGGTTCTGTCTGACTCTATATCCCTCAGTGCAGACAGGCTCACTTCCATCCACATTGGAATCTGTGCCTGCCCCTCCACCCTCGGACCGGCCGGACCTGTAGTTATGTATGCCCAACTCCTGAGCTCTTTGACTCTCTAGGGGTGAACTGCGGGCTGACTGACTCGTCCCCTCAGGGGACCCTCATAAGAGGGCGCCACTCTTTGAAGCAGCGCGCGGAGCTGCTGAGACTGTGGCTATGCATATGCGTGACAATGCACTTCAGTTCGCTAATGTGCAGTACCACACTGAAATGTTGTACTTGGCAGGACTGAATTTTTGTCGCTCTTTCTCCCTGCCATAGCAATTTCTCTTTGCAACTGACAGGTATGTGGAAAAAACTCATATTTTAATTTATAATATCCGATCCTGCAGCAGATCACTTGCAAAGTCCCATACATTCCAATGGACCTGATGCAGGGCGCAACAGAAGCCAAAAGGGAGGAATTTGACTATGATGTGGAAGTATTATGGACTCTGTTTTTACGAGTGTGCTAATAAAATTCTAAAAAAAAATGAATCAATAATACTGCACTAAAGAAGCTCTAAACTGAAGGCGAAAACTAAACTATAAACTAAAAACATTAGGAAACAGTATGCCTTTACATTTTTAGGTGACATGTTTACAGCGTATTTTCTATGTCACTTCTCATCAAAATAGAAGCAGGACAAAGTGACGGCAAAGCCTGCGACGAAAAAGACAACGCAATCATGAGCACCAAGAAAACAAATTTAATAAGGTAACGTTACTTTGACACGTTTGGAAACACATCTGTCCTACGGAAAATAACAGAGCATTACAGCTGCATTCATATTTGTTGTTCTTATTAGTTATATTTGTATTCGTCTATTGTATGACACATTTACTCTGTAGAAGAAATATATCAAAATATAAATTCACTTTTTTGGGTGAATCTTTTTTTGTCATAAATTTATTGGAGGAATGTCATTAATACCTTACTTCAGAACAATATAAAACACGCCTAAGATGGCCGCTATATGTTTTTAACGGTTCAACATTCAACGGCTCAACCTGACTTGTCCCTTTTCAATGTCTTGGACTAGAGTAAGGACCCGCCAATCATCGGCGGGAATCGAACAGCGCACCCTATAGGGTCTCCGGGTCCTGTGCCTGAAGAAACATACACTATCCAGGCAGTTTGAATTATCATTTATAGGATAGGAAGAGACGAGTCAGTGTGAGAGCGGTGGAGAACATGGCAAAGCAAGGACTGAGAGCTCACAAGGTAATAACTTGGGGACGAATTTTTTTTTAAGAGCGATGGAGAGGTGAGATTGCAGCTGTACGAGGGAGCTGTTCAGTGGATTTAATAGCACGAGAGACAGCGATTACTTTTAGCTAGAATGAGAGTCTCTTGAGCCAGTTAGATCTGAGACAGAAGATAAATAATTTGTGAACGAGAGAATGCTATTGGGACAAGACTTGGTGATAAAGTGGGATATTCATGAGACAGAACTTTGTTATTTATATTTCGTTGTCAACACAGCGTTAATAGCTTTGGGTCCTTCCAGATAACCGAGCAGGTGTTAAAAACTGACTTTGAAACGCCCCCTTCCTTTTCTATTAAGCCCCATATTCCTGTCTTTAACTTTAAAGGCAAAAATACTGATCGATTTTTCAACAATGTAAAAGCCTTTAAAGTTTTAATACACGTAAGTAATGCAGTCCCAATTTACATGTCAAATATTTTTCTTCATTTTGCTTTCCTTCCCTTAGAGTATTTATGTTCCCATGTGGCGTATATCTGTAGTAAAACCCAAAAGAAGGAACCCATTTCAGTTCTGTCTGGCTGCACAGCCTCAACACAATTTGAATCCAATGGATCAATTTCATTTTTAGTTCTCAACTGTTTTCTCCTTTGTTTCACCTTGCTTGTCGTCGATTTTATCTTAACTTGTGTTCAATCCATTTTATCCAAATAACGCTTATTATCAAGATTCAGAAAGACACATGAGTATAAGGTAAGTTTCACACGCCATAATTTTAATCCATCACCCAATGCATTTCGGGAAATACATTTCCCTTCGTCAGGCGCATCATGGCCTGCTAACAAATCTGTTCTATTAAAAGATTCAACCAGTTCATCCTTTCAGTCTCAGCGTACAAAGACGCTCGAACCTCCTTCTTGCGCAGAATCGATTATTGCAATGACCGATGTATCAACATACAGAAAAAATGCCTTAATAAATTGCGGATCCTGCAAACTATGGCTGCCTGACTACTTATGGGCATTCCCAAACGTTTATCTGTTGCCTCGACCCTTACTCACCTCCACTGGCTTCCCATCAAAAAGTGCATCGATAATAAGGTCCTCAGTATTCTTCAGTGCGCTTCACAGTAGTGAACCTGCTTACTTCAGGCAAAGTTTTTTTGCTGGTACATCCCATCAATATGACTCCACTCTGCTGTGGTCCACAATCTGGTTGTTTATAAATTTAAAAAAAAGCTCAATAGGGTGGAAGGAGCTTTGACGGCATATCACAACTCTGGAACTCCCTACCTCTTGAACTGAAAAATAAAATAGAACCGTTACCTTTCAGTAAAGCCCCCAAGACTTGGCTTTTTAAACAGTAGCTTTTTCTCGCTCAACCTGTCTAGTTCAGCCGGCTATCTTTTTTTAAGCTCAGCACCTAGACAGCCCAGGGTATTAGTGCGTGCTATAAATGTTATTTTCATGTCAAGAGGCTGACAGTAGATATTAAAATGAAAGGGTGTAAAGTTTGAATCTTGTAGGACATCACAGGAAAGAGAAGTCAGGAAGCACATAAAAGGAACAATTTGTATGCAATGCAGCCAAACCACCAGGCAATTCTGAAAAGGAATATGGCTGGCTACACTTGTCACAGTTTTGTGACTATTTCCTAAAACCAATAGTACAATCAACTCCCACTTACCTCAAAGATACCAAGAGCCTCCTAAAACTACTAACAGAGGTTACGTTCACAGAAAACTCAGTCACTCTAGTGACCCTCGATGTAGAAAGCCTCTACACGAGCATCCCACAGGACGATACCATTGAAGTCCTGGGAAAATCACTAGACTCCATCGAATGGGATTACCAGACACCAAAGGCCTTTATCATTGAGTGTGCCACCATAGCCCTAAAAGAGAACTTCTTCTCTTTCAAAGACAAACTATTCCTCCAATGCTCAGGAACTTCGATGGGCAGTACTTTTGCTCCTAGTGTGGCCGGGTTGTATGTAGCGGATTTCGAGGCCAAATACATTCTGCCACCAACCGCAGCTTTTTCGTCGTCTACGCTTTTATGGAAGCGTTATATAGACGACATCCTGCTCCTTTGGACAGGTAGTGACAGTGAGCTTGAAACTTTTTTGGTATGGATCAATACCCTAGACCATAACCTAAGATTCACCAATACCATAAGTAAAACAGATATTGTCTTCCTCGATGTGGTGATCTCTGTAAATGGAACTGGGCTTACAACCAAAACCCACCATAAGCCTACAGCTAAAAACAATCTTCTTGAATTTAGCAGTTTTCATCCACGCCCTCTGAAAGAGAATCTCCCTTACGGGCAATATCTCTGACTAAGGAGAAATTGCAGCACCCTTTCTGATTTCAAAGAACAGTCTTCCAGTCTTACAGAAAAACTTAGAGATAGAGGCTACCCAGCACCTATCCTAAACAAGGGTTTCAAAAGAGCAAGAAATCAGCCAAGAGAGGCACTCTTGGAAGAAAAGATCAATAACCCTGACTCAATACCACTTACATGTGTAACCACATATAACAGTCTGTCCAATCTGATGAAAAAAACTATCAATAAACATTGGAACATTATAACATCCTATAAAGAGAACTGGGAGAAACCTCTCTTCTCTTTTAAAAAAGGACGGAGTCTGAAAGATGCCCTGGTCCACACTCGCCCAAAAGAAAAGCCACCTGACATGCCCACAATAACTGCAGCATGGGGTCTGCCAAGAATTACCGGGCACTACCCCTGCTCTGACTGCAGTGTCTGCCATCTAACAGAAGCAACAAAAACACTATCGCTGGAAGCAGGCAAGGTTTGGACACAGAGAGAACACACAAACTGTAACTCAATGAATGTGGTTTATCTGATTACCTGCCCCTGCCAGCTTCGCTATGTTGGCATGACCACACGCAGGGTCAAACAGCGCATCTGCGAACATCGGAGCAACGTCAGGTGCAAAAAAGTAACAACCAAGCTGAGCCGCCATTTTTTGGACAGGAACCATACACCCAATGATATGAGGTGGACTGTAATCGAAGCAATCAACGGCACAACAAATATTACAAGCAGACTCTTTGAAAAAGAGCAGTGCTGGGTGTATCGTTTAGGCACTAATACCAACGGCCTCAACGATGACATCCCGTGGAACACTGTGCTATCTTGAGCAGGATATCTTTGAACCCACAAAACAACATGATTAACCTATCTCTGTAAGGTCTAAGCTACTTGGATATATGCTACTTGGATTGGTACCTCTTTGTGCCCCTCTGCAATAATATCCTTCTCCAGGCACTCTGCTGCCCTCAGTATAAACCCATAAGCCAACTTGCTGCCCTTAACTTAATTCCATAAGGCAACAGGCTGACTTGTTTCTGCACCCCTCACCGTCACTACACTAGTGCTTGTGTATTCCATTCCTACCACCATTGTGCATTCAACAACTTCCATGCACTGTCTGCAAACTATCACAGATGCTCTCTCTGGTTCTGCAATCAAAGGAATATTTATGCACTTTCCTTTTTCTTTAATGTTGTCAAAAACGATCCATGAAATAAGCCTTAGAATCGGCACAGAGGCCGGTCAGGCTCTCTATTGGGTCACCCTTCCAAGCCTCGACTTGGATCCTGGCCGCGCCCCTTCTACACTGGCTAGACACGCCCACCCGGAAGAACGCGACTTGCAGCACGATTGCTTTAATACTCAGTCACCGGCCCTGCTCTCCATCGTCGGGGTCCGGTTCTGAGGCGTAATACAGGTTTCAAGCGTTGATGGCGTGAGTGCACCCCGGCTACAAGATCGCTGACATTCTACAAAATCGAGCTAAGTGCTACCCGTGCAACGGGGATTTAAAGCTAACCTCTTTCTTTTACAGGATGTGCCAGGCACGCTCCAACCCCCCTCCCGAGACCCATGGTGCAAGTAGCGCTCGATTTTAAAGTGAGATATAAATCTAAGTTACCATCTTAGGGGGTCACAGACCTTTGGTCCATTGATCCCTTCATAAGGAGTACATATATCGTGTTTTTAACCTTTCCATCCACCGTTTGAGTTTTTAAAGACACCCTTATCACTTCACTTCCCAGAGTTATCGATATCATCCCTACAGGGTTACGTGGATGGTGTTAAAACTAGTGTCTACTTTGGGAACACAACTTATGCCACAAACTAAGGAGCACTACGACCAAACGCAATGGCATATATTAATTGTGTTTATGTCTGTTTGTGTTTGTTTGTGTACTTCACTTTACAGGTGCTGAGATACTCCTGATTTTGGAGCTTTTTTGGAATGAGCGACCCGCTCTTCCATTTTTTCTAAAGCACTTTTTTCACCTTTTTTATAATTTTCACTTTCACGCCCCCAGGTCAGGGTGGACGATTAGAGAGTCCATACCGCCGGGGTTTAGTCCTGATGAATGCCTTGGTAAATTGAAACCACCCATATGGCAGAAACATGTTGACTGACTTAAGTATTCTCTCTGAATTTAACCAATCCTAAAACCTTGGCAGCTAAATTCAGACACATAATACTCTTCATTCGTGTCTTAGGGATCACTCATTAAACTTCTTTTTACTGATACCCTTTTAGGCACTTTTAATTTTAATTACCCTCACAACACGCCCCTCTTCACACAACCAGCTCCGCAGTCTTTCTGGCGTCGCAGCACACCAAAGAGGCACTCGGCCTCTTTGGTGGGGCCCAGTGATGAAGCATGACACTGACTAGGTCGGTGTGTGAGGGCCTTCCTATCCACCCAAAGTGAGTGTGTGATTCTTATCTATCTCGCTCCGTCTCTGTGGCTGTTCTGAGACTTGTTTGACCTCTCTGTTTTTGTTTACTTGTACACTTGTGTCAAGTTGAGTGAAAGTTAGCTTGTTAGAAAGAAATAAAAGGACTTAAGTTTAGATTGAATTTGTGGTTTAAAATAAGAGCATATACAAGGGGTTTTATCAAAATGCAATGAGTTGATTACTGTTGATTAGGAATTGTAGCAGACTTTTTAATTAACAAAGCAAATTAGTAATAATATTGCTGTTTATAGGTACTTTCTTCTGGAAGGCTAGCTGGGCCTCCTAAAGTGCCAGGAGTGAAAAAAAGGTCAGTACATAATATGATTTTCTCAAGTTTTTAACTATTCTTATCACAGTAAACTATTACGTCTAAGTTGAACGGAGCCCAATGGTGATTGTTCCATTAGGTGATGCTTAGAGAATCAATGGTATTCTCAGTGATACATCACACACACATTGTGTTATGGCCACACAGAGATAAAATGCTAATTTCTAGACTTAAATGTGCCAAAAAACGTTATTGTCAAAATCACTCAATGATTTAACTATTTTTCAGAGTTGCTGTACGAAAAACTCAGTCCTCCATGAACTCGCTCTATTCCACTGACTCTGAGGATCAGGTAATTTCTTTTAATCATTGTCACAATACCAGTAGTTCTCATATGTCGGTGATGTAGGTATTCTGAAGTTGACCCATTTGATGAACTCTTTCTAAAGTATGGTATAGAAATGCATGCTTAATGGTTTTATAGGATTTAACATTTGTTTAATCATTGTGTTGGGGTGCGGAATCAGCTCTTCCTGTCCGTGGGATGGCACCGACCCCGTGAGGTTACAGCAGAATCTACAAGTTCCTCAAGAAAACAGAATGCCTTCACTGATCCACTGTATCTCTAAAGTGAAACATCCATTTAAGTATCCACACAGGATCCTTCAAGAATTCTGTAACCTGGAGTGCACTTCCTGTAAGACCCCCTCACTCCTAAGACTTCTGGAATGCCATTGAAGACCACCTCAAAGACCAGTGTCCTGCAGCAGTACCAGTACTAGGAAGAGGCTGGGCAGCAGTAGGTAGCCCAGCCTCCTCCACATACCACAAAGAACAAGACTCTGTCCACTTGCGAGCAACAGAACCTGGGCTCCTTCAAATAACACATCACATCTGAGTTCTATGATATGTACTGGTCAGCATCCATATAATGTGTACCTCAGCCCATTACTGGACCTCGTAATGTCTTTGAGCTTCACATACTACAACAATGCAGATCACATATCTCATATTGAAACTAGATACTTGGGGACTACACCAATACCTCTGAGTCATCGCCCAGTGGAAGCGTAGGAGCCACTTGAAACTCAACTCATACAAAATACTGATCCTTACCTGCACAAAAGGATAACTACCAGCCAACTGTCATTTGACCCCAACATATCTGCCTCACTTTGGCAAACTCTACTGGAATATGAAACTTGGGAGTGTTCATGGATCCCAGCGGATCATTTGTCCCTCACAAGTGAACCAAGTTACAAAACCCATTTTATGCACTATGAAAACCCTTTAACGCATCTTTTCCACCTCTTGCATCTGCAGAAGGTCCAGGGTACAATCGATCTATTCCCGCCATGCCTAGACTATTCATGGGGACCTTACCTAGGAGCGCCACTGTACCTACGCCTAATACTTCCAAGAATCCAAAATGCACAAGGGAGACCACTGCTACATGCATGCACATCTATTCCCTCAGCCCTCCCAGCTTTTTAGTGGCTACCTATAGCAAGGTGCGTCTCTTTAAAGGCCCTATGCCTTCCCCACAATGCAATCCATATATGGCACTGGGCCCTCCATCATTCAAATGAAACTTCAAAGCATGCAGAAGGGAGCCATGTGTATTAAACTGCTACCTATACTGATTAACAGGCAACAAATAGTGGCGTTGGGTACATTTTTTTCCAGGCCCTTCTCTCTGCCCTGCGGAGTCCCACAAGGCTCCACACTGAGCCTGATATAGTTCAATCTTTATGTGACGCCATTGGCTACACTTATTTAAAAAACCTGGCTTTTCTTTAGCCTTATACGCAGATGACACTCAAATTGTGGTGTCACTGGTGAAACATGAGAACAACTCGGACCTTGCATTTAGAAGTTGAGTGAGTGATGTAAGTATTTGGATAAACAACGATTGCCCTAAGCTGAATTATGCGAAAAATGGAGTTATTATTTTTGGCAACAAGCCATCATTCTGGATTCCGGAATGGTGGCCTCCTGAGTTAGGACCTCTCCCAGAACCAGCAAACAAAGTAAAAAACCTAGTTTTTTTTTTGCTGGATAAAAAACTTAAGCTTAAAGAGCAAGTGAATACATTACATCTGCCTCATTTTGCTCTCTGAGGCTTGTAAAACAAATGTATGTTATTGTGCCATCAGAGCTTTTGAAGATAGTAATCATCACACTGGCACTTTCAAGGCTCGATTACTGTAATAGCCAATATTTTAGTCTTGCATCAGGATCTCTGAATAAGCTTCAGACTTTGCAGAATGTGGCCGCTCGATTACTTCTTAAAATCCCTAAATTTGAATCAGTTTTAGGAGCCATCAGGAAACTTCATTGGCTTCCAGACAAACAACGTGTTAGGATCAAGGCACTTTGCCTGGCCCACAAATCATTGCAGGGACCAGGACAAGCCCGATAAGCTCAAATGATATACCCCAGGGAGGACGCTATGTTCAGGCTTAGCTATGAAACATGTAATCCCCCTCTTCAGGAAGAACAACCTGGAGTGGAAAGAGCTTTTTTTAGGACCACAGCTCTGATCCCGAATAGCCTACCTTTGGAACTCAAAGCCGCTCCCTCGTTATTTACCTTTAGAATGGCCTTGAAAACTTGACTCTTCTTGCAGGATTAGGTGATAATAGAGGATCTGCAATGACTACCATTTTTGTAGCTGTACCCGTCTTTATAGCGCCAAGATGCCCCTGGTCAGGAGCTTGCGCTTTATGAATCACTCTCATTAGTACTCTCAACCTAGAAAAGTTGTGCATCATTGGAACCTTCTTCTCCATATGGGCAGCATAACTCTGGAACTCCCTGCAAAGACAAACATCCTATACCCCCTGAGGTTCACGTATTTCTTAATATTCTGGCTTTTCGTCAGCAGATAACTCCTCTATATTCACCCAAAAAGCAGAATCAGTCTGCCACACGTGGATGGGAGGTATGGGCATATTTAAACTAGCAAACACGGCCCCGGTCACGTGGATGACTCGTTACAAAATAGGCACAGGCGAGCAAGAGCCCATCTACCCGGGACCGGCGGTGAGGGGTAGGTCTAACCAAGAAGACGCGGGATAACGAAAATAAGTCTTCCCTTTATGCCAGGCGCCCGACAGCACCCGAGTTGGCCGGTCGGCTAAATTGTGATTTCTTTACCGGCATACGCGGTTGCTAGCAAGGCGTATTAAGGCAGCAGCACCACGGCGCACGACCGGCAGCCGGGCGCTTTAGACCAGCACCCCTTTCCCTGTGGGTATTTGTCATCGCATAATAACCAGATGACCTGACATTTTTTTGCCTAAACCTAGATACTAGTACGATTGGGAACCGTTATCAACCGCACGAATGACGAGTCAAATGTTCGGGTGAGACCAGGCACTAAGTACTACTGAGAGGGCATCTGAGGCTCATGGCAGGGTCGACATTTGATACATCTTGCTGACTCTAGAATACTGCGAGAGTGTGATATGTTTTTAATTCAATTAAATTGACTGAATGTCTGTATGCCGTTGTAGGCGGTTTTTGGCACCATGCATTAACAGGGAGGCTCATCATAAGGAGTGAACTGGGGTCCACCTTAAAGACAATAGACTCCTCAGTTCCGAGCCTCTAATAGCCGCTATAATTCTACATTGCTCCTGACACCTCTGCTATCTTAAGGGACAAGTCTACTGATATTATAACACAGTGTAGCAGCGAGTGTGACCCTGATTTTGATACAGTAATTATACATATGCAAGATGTCCAACTTTGAAATAAGACTAATGCCAGTTGTGTATCAACCAGCCTGTTCACTATGAGGTTCACCCGCTGTTCTACCCGTCGGGTACTGTTGTTGTAGCATACCACTACCTGATAGGTGAGTGCCTATAATAACTTATATTGTTAGCTGAATACTGCTGCGCCGTTTTTTAATGATGTCTTTCCACATGAGCTTGCTGTGCACTGTGCTCACCATGGATGACTAATGATTGTTTTAATCAGATGCTAGTAACACAATCACAGGCATGGAACACTGAGTGCTATCCGGTCACCCACCTTGTTACATGTTAGTTTACACTGTGTGAATTGCTTTCTCCTTTTTTCCCCTACCCAGGAACACAGAGCGCAACACAGTTACACAATTTCCCCTTATTTTGACAATGCAAATCAGTGGAACAGCCATACTGTAGATAGTTCTCTTTTAAACAACATAGTTAGACACTGGTCCTGATGAATCGCCAGTCTATTTGACTATTTGGCGAGAAACATGTCGACCCAGTCACATACCAGGTTAGCTTTGTATTAGGGTACATTATTTCCCTACAAGTCTAGTCCTTGTTCAAATTTTAATTGGAGCCAAGGGACCTCCAGAATAAAATTGATCCTGGTACCCTTGCCCCCATTTTAAACCACTTTCACGTCTACACTCTCCTGGCCCTACACCCGCACTTCACCTATACGGCAGTTGGAAAAAGATCTCCGCCAAAGAGTCCTCTTAGAGGTGTTGCCCGTTGGGTATTGCACCGCCGACCCAACGAGGAGCATTGCCGATGATGAAGCATGACACTCGCAAGGGTGTGTGAGGCCACTACATCCAACAAAATGGATGCCCATTTGTAGGTACCCCACGTTGCCCTGCAGCATCCCTAACCTGTCTCCAACCAAACTAGCACTCCTTTAGGAACAGCCTGGCACCCCTCTTGTAAATTGGTACTTCTGGCGAACACCAGGACTGGACCTTCCGCTCACCTGCATGAGCGGTAAATTCGCTAAACCTGGCACACAGGGAGAATTCTTGTTGTGCCTTTCTCCATTTCCCTTTTGTTGAAAACATATTTAAAGCTGTCCATTCCCCTTCACTCTTATGTACAGGTACACAACAGCAGTTTCCATAGAGACCTGACTATAAACCTTTACTTTTCCTAAAAAGCGCGGTCTAGGTAGTATGATGCTACATGGCCAACAAAAGCACTTCATTACCTTTCGGTGCCATATAAATGTAATTTGTATACACTATAATACATTTCTCCCACCTTTTTGTACAAACTGAATTAGCATAGGCAGATTCACAGGTCAAATAGGACTCTGTTAATTTTCAGTAGTTGGTATCGGGGGCGGTGGGTGACATTTCAAAGTGGTGGGGCGCAAAGTGATGTGCATACAGCACCATAGCGAGCGTGCCCGAACCCCAAATGGAGGGTTTGGGGGGGATTACCGCCCCCCCAAGAAAATTTTGAAAAAAAAGAAGAAAACTCGTGCATTTTCAAGCAAATTTGAGAAAGCAGGAAGGTTAATAAAGCAATTGTGAAAGTGCAGTTTTTACATTAATAGATGGCATAACATAGGTAGCAGCTTATTCAGTATTACCACAGAGCTTCATACATTCTGTCCTATTACGCTCAGGTGCTGAATTCAGACTATAAGACTTTCATGAAAATCTCAGCTCTAAGAGTAGAAGTTGTTGCACAGCAGTTGGGAAACAGCCTTCACAAAGCATTGGGAAAATGAGAGGCAATTACCTGAAAGCAAACTGAAAGCAATGCATCAAGTAGTAACTTAAAGCAATGCATCCAGCAAAACAGTGCATGCTGTCAACCATACAAAAGTAAACTAAAGCAAGTGTGAACCTGTGAACCTTCACTTTGAAAGCAGGGTGCTAGTCAACAGGCCAGTCACAGTCACATACATTTAAACTGAAGAAGAGAACACCTCAGCATGCAGGCACCAACATAAAAGCACCAAGCAAGTCAAACAGTTTAATGAAAGAAAAATGAAAGCAATACTTCCAGCAAACTAGACAGTGACTCAAAAAGTAAACTGAAGCAAGTGCACACTGAAAGGAATGCACAGTCATAAGTCAGACATTCACAAAAAGCAACTTACCAAGACACCCAATCAATTACATGGGAAAAAACTTGAACCAATGCACCCAGAAAACTAGACCAGCACACCAAAGCATCCCACCCCTGATAGGATGGCAGCTGTGCTCTTAGGGTCACCTCTCAGTTTTTTGCTAGGGTTGAGCACCCCCCAGTTTTATGCCCTGTGCGCCTGAAGGGGAGACAGGCAAAAGGGGTCATAATGGGACATCTGGCACAGCCACTTTGTAATCGAGGTCACCCACCCAGCTCAAGACTGAGTTACAGGCGGATCTTAAATCTTTAAACAACCACAAGGGTCTCCAGCTAGTTGGTTCTTGAGCCAAAAGAGTCCTCAGCTCACTGGGAGTCTTTACATCGCACCTGAGATGACATGACAATGTCCCTTAATCCGGAGCAACTGTGGGGACTGGTCTGGGTCTGACTTGGTACATCAGAACTGCCCCATACCTTACTGCATTAAAAACATTCAACAGTTTCTGGAGTGAGCCACTTGTACAAATGGACATAAGTACACCGAAACTCTGGAACTGTCACAAGTAAGCAATCTGAAGTCTTGGCAGCTGTAAATAAACACTTTGACTGTCAGATCACCAATTAGCAATTAAAAGGCTTAAAAGCTCACAAAAAGCAACTAAATTACTCCAAATGTGAATGTCACTTCAGAGCAGCTTTCGCCTTTCCCTTTATTTTCACTCTACACACTCCAGCAGGCTGCAATCACCAGGGAGGAACACATCCAGCTCACAATTTGACTTCCCAACAATAAAACCAGCAATTTACAGAGTATTGGGTTGTGACAATCAAGGGTTCACCGGTTTGGACAAATGCCAAACACCTTCACAAGCTTTCATACAATGAAATCTCCTAGCTTTCCCAGACGGAAGCCTTCAATATTTATGCTGTTCGCACGCCATATGCGGAGCTCTTTTATCATGCGCAGAAGATGGTGCAGTCCTGTCACATACACACAGTCCAGGCACTGAAGAAACATTGTTCGAGCTTCGAGAGATTACTATTGAATTCCAGTGACGTCTACATTCCTTCCAAATTGTTATGAAAAATGTGAAATAAAGATGCTGCCAGCTCAAACACATTTTGTCAGTAAGCCTTTAAATTATCTTAATTAACAGAGAGCGAGGCTTATACTCGAACAACACTTAGTGCTTTTTCTTGAGTCTCCGTTTCACATTGTGTCGTGTGCTACATGTATACATATTTATGTACAGACTATAGCTCCATACAGTGAAAATATGTATACATGTAGCACACATGGCTAACTGGAGGTCCGTGAAAAAAGTCAAAAAAGCACTAAGTGCTGTTCGAGTCTCAGCGCCGGCTCTAATAGATCCTGTGATTCGGGGCAAATCGCTTCGCCTTGTGGTGCTTACAAACCTCTGAGCTAGTGTAATGTAGCCAGGGTGGGTGCACAGGTAATACCCACCAAAAACTTTGGGTCGAGTTTGCAAAACAACAAACTCTCCTGAGTGAACACCACGAGGCTGTTAGACTGCACAGCTTGAATAGAAAATGACTGGGCTACCAACTTTACTCTGTTGGACCTCACCTGTGACTTAACAAACAAGGGCTCAGCTTCAGCTACAGAACGATATCCGTACCTCCTACCGGTGATTCGACGCTGAAGTTACACATTCTTAAGACTAATAGCTTCATATAAAACATTTTTGCGCATATGTACTATATTCTAAGCATTTAAGTACATTTTTCCCTACATTATTACATTATTAATAACTATTGCGTGTCCTGATTATACATTAGAAAGATGTATATCGCATTATAATGCGGGTACAATTTTCTGCGTGCCATTTCTAAGTAAAAAGATTTCTGCAGCAACTTTTAAACGCATTCCAAGTGGGCAGTTCGAACGTGGTTATTAAATCGAAGACAATTGTTGACTAATTTCTTCCACCAATGACAGGCTTGCATGATATTTAACTTTACGTACAACCAAGTGCAGCAAGATGGGTAGAAAGCAGCACACAGAAACGTTACAACACACAAAACTAACCCGAACACAAACTGCAGAGTAAGGTGCAGTGCTTGAAAGATTAGTGGGTCTGCCATGTCCCACCAACAGAAATCCTGCATCCTAGCTGTAATTTTCTAGACCTGCTCACGTGTGCATTTTTGTGCTCTACACAATAATACAATAGTCAAAATATCATTTTTTCTAAAATAATGTTATTGTGGTATCTGATTGGATGGAAAAATAACAGCAGATTTAAACTCTTGCTGTTGAAGTCCGTTTATGGTGGAGTGTCACTGATAAGCAGATTGTGCCACTACTCTAGTATTGTATGTGCTGTGCCTGTTGTGTGTGTGAATGAAGACTTCACTGCTGCGTATATTCAATGAGTTCTGTTTCAACCCTTTCACTACAGAAAAGCCTGAACGATTGGCTTTTTCGTTTCTTGTTGAATTTGCTTTAGGCAGGTCTAGGCGCCTCTCGGTTATTATTTTGCCTTATCCACTCCATTTTTTGCTTTTCGGTTTTGGGTGTCCTCTTTAATGTTCCCCTTGCCGTTGCTCTGTGGTCTTCATCTCGTCCCTCATTGGACTTGTCAGTTTGTGACCCTCAGTCCCAGACCTCCCCACCTAGGTTTATTTGCTTTGCTCCGTGTTACCGAGGGCCCTCGGTTTACAGTCATGGGCTTTAATTTAGCAGGCACGTGGATTCGGTGAGCAGTGGCATTGCTCGTCATTGGTTCAATAAATAGGAATGGCTTTGAAAGGCAGGACCAGGACTGGAGACGCGGTGCCCTGTGACCGGGGAGCGGCTGGCAACCTCCCTGCTCACTGTCTTCACCCTTCCCAACCCTACTACCCCCCTCTCTTCTCTATTGCTGCCCCAGTCTCCCTTCTACCTCCAAATACTCCCTCGCCATTTATGTCCCTTCTTCTACACCGCCATCTCTCCTTTCTCCCTGCCAGCAGCACTATGACTAGCTCTTGTGCACCCTCCTCACTCATCCCCTACTGCCCTCCACACTACCACACCCTCCTCATTCTCCACTGCACCCCTCTCTCCTTCTCCTCTCTTAGGCCATTCCCACCTCCTGGTTCCTCTTCCCGCTCATCATTCCTCCTCACACCAACCCCCGCGCTTTCAATGCAATTCCCCCTCCATACCCCACTTTATTTCGCATTAATATCTCTGCCCTGCAGCTCGTGCTGTCTCTCTCTTAATCTGCAGCTACTGAGCTGTATCCTGCATGGGGGAGGGGCAGAAAGCCTTTGATAGGGGAGGGAGGCTCATTTTGAATGCAAGTATTTTATGCTCCCTTTGTGATGGAAAAAAAACAGTGATTATTGGGTGGCATGGAGCCAGCGAGGCCTGTGAGGGATAGGTCTGCTGTTTGAGCCATTGGGATCGGTGTAACCTGAGGGGTAGCTTTGGTGTCCGAGGGCGAGCTCCGTGTCACCCGATGTGACCTGTGATTTACGATTCTACTGCTCTGCGCCTGCATATTCAGAGATCTTGATAACTTGGGGCCTGGTTGTGCTGTCAAACCTTTTCAGACGACACGGGGTACCTCGCAGACCGCTCTGCTCCTGGGACCCTTAAGACTGGTGTAACCCGAAGGCCAGCTCTGCCGCACGAGTTTGTAAGATTTTTAGTACCTACAGATTGGCACTGCTCTGTTTACACCCCCTATCCCCCGCCAGCCGTGAGGGGGGCAGCAGGACTTCCAGAACGTTCGCTGGGCCAGGATTCCCGCCCTCACTGCGGTTGGAGCCTCGCGCACTATGTCCACCCCCCCCACCCCCACCCCCCCTTATAATTTTATAAAGAAGGGAAAACTTACCTGACCGCCGATCAGCGCCGTCTGCATCTTCTAAGTTCTGGGACCTTGGCGCCTTCACTGGAGCGGAAACCCCGCCCTCCGTCCTCAGCCAATCCTGGCTCTGGAGCAGCGCCAGGATTGGCTAGGGAGGCACATCTGCTGCTCGCCCCGTCGCCCTTTGGAAACCCGGGCTGTGGCAGCAAACAAGCACCCCTGGGTCCCGCTGTGGAACTTACAGTGCGCATGCTTGAGAAAGTTGCCAACTTTCCCAAGCATGCGCACTGTAAGTTCCCCAGCGGGACGGTCTGCTGCAGCCTTGAATGTTGACTGTCACTCAAGCTGCAGCTGGCCACCCCCCTGACTGTGCAATTCGCCGGTGGCTGATCTGTTGCAATGCAAAATGTATTTTATTGAGAAGATTGGCCGGCGGCTTCGATGCAGGTCCATGGTGGCTGGTGGGGCTACACCCCTACGCCCCAATGGACGCACCGCTGCTGGTTGGTATCGCAGCACTGCCAGTATTGCTCTTGTATTTTATTTGTTTTTCACAATGCTGTTTTAATTCCACTATACATGTACTTTTCTGAACCTCGCTTCTAAATGATATAGGGTTGTGATCTTGCCAGAAGTTGTGGTTGTTGGGAACACTCTTGTTTACCTCTTCAAATGAACTTTTTCAGCAGACTAAGTTGCTGTCTTTTAGGAAATATCCTTCTAGAAAACATTACAGCATATTTGTCCTACCCAAAAAATACTTCATTCCATTCAGAGTTTGCCAGGCTTACTAAATTGCTTTCTCCAAACTCTGTAGGCACAGAACCTATTTATTCCTTCTTTTCAAAGCTTGTTTCCTATTCTTTCAGTTTCTAATATAGCACCCAACAGGTTTCTGTGCTTAGAATATTTTGGTATCTGTCCACCATATACTAAAGCATCACCTAATTGGCATGATTGAAATGGTCAAGTTACACCATTGCTTCATAAAATTTGCTTCTCTCTTCCTGCAGGTTGTCGTCATTCACAAAGGGCTTGATCGCTGTGCAGCATTATTAAAGGACATTTTACACAGTGAAGGTGATGTTAAGAAAGTATGTCTTGAGCTGTGTTTGATCTGCGGAAGACCTTTTCTGTTTTGACACTTCTTGGTAATTATTATTGTTTTTTTCTCCAGATTCTGAAATCATACGTTCTAATCAAGGAAAAACAGTGTTTACTAAAACAGTTCCAAAATCATTGACGGGAAAAGGGAATATCTCAAAGAAGAAAATTCCAAAGAAACACGTTCATGCTTCACGTGTTCAGAAAGAAATTAGTAAGTTCTTGTGACTTTCGGTATTTGCTACAGAGCCCTCATATATCAATAAATTGCCACATACGTAATGAAGATGGTGAGAATTCAAACAATCAGTTATCCGGGAATACATGTACCCAACAGCAGGTCTCAAAGCTCACACACTTTCATGGGAAGATGTGATACGACAAGTATGAAAGCGACACATGAGTAGCAAGAGCTCTCTCATCTCCAGTGCGGTCTCACTTCATTATTTTCACCACTTGGTGGGGTTGATGGAAAATAACATGCACACACACACTTAGGAGTTGGGAGTAATCTTTGCAATTGTAACTGGGAGTCCATGTATCTTCCATCAGCTAATATAAGTAAGTCATTTTTTTATTGTTTGATAGAAATAATTACAACTAAAACATTAGTGCCATGTGTAGAACAAAATTCATTAATTATTTTAAGAATAAAATATGTCTGTAGCTAGAACCATTAACAATGCCATAAATCGCTTATTATTATGCAACTGTACACAAAAATACTTAAATTGTAACATACCATACTGGAACATTAATAACCCATATACACATCTTTATCACAGCAGTTCATTGATCATAATAAAAGTAATGTATAATGGCTAAATAGCGTCATAAAACAATTTAATCAAATTGTAAACATTATGTACCAACGTGCAAATGGTCAATAAAGTGCCTAAGTGTGTACACATGGTCAGAAATGCCTAATCTCACAAGTAACAAAAAAACTGATCAGCGTAGAGCCATAATAAATATTGCGCCGTAAAATGATTCAATAAAACTGTAAAGATAATGTACTATTGTGCAAATGAACAATAAAGGGCCTCTGTGCTTACACAGAGTATGTAAAGCCGAATCCCCCAAAAAGTCGGGAACTGACCAGTATGGAACCATAATGTATATTACTGCACAGTTTACAACAGTTAGATGACCTCAATTGTACTTTAATTATATTATGCAACAGAATACCAAGATGCTTCAGATGTTACCTACAGTACTGGTCATTATTATCTCATATACACACATTATCACAGTAGTCCATTGATCATAATGAGAATAACATATTATTGGATAGCACCGAAAGACAGTTTAACTAGATTTTACACATTATGTACCATTGTGCAGTTGAGCAATAAAGTGAGCCCATGCC
This sequence comes from Lissotriton vulgaris, assembly GCF_964263255.1. Lineage (NCBI taxonomy): Eukaryota > Metazoa > Chordata > Amphibia > Caudata > Salamandridae > Lissotriton > Lissotriton vulgaris. The sequence continues at coordinate 1,322,828,497 of NC_141687.1, read as the reverse complement.
TACACATAATTTATAGAGCCTGATCTCAGAATAATTGGAAAACTGACAGGCATTGAACCAAAATATATATTACTAGCAGCCCGTCCCGACGTTGTCCGGGATCAATTAGGCTTCAGAGCCCCTGCCTGCACGTAAAAAAAGGGATTGGTTAGTCTCTGGGTATATTTAAACCTTTTCTTTCAGACCATGTTTTGGGTTTGCATAAGCGCCCACTTTTCCACCTCCTGGGCACCTTTTTAGATGCTAGGGCAGCATTCTTTCGACTTCTGTAGACACATCTGCATCATATCCACTCTTGTTAGTTTGCTCACTGACTTTCTGACTGTGCTGAAGTATGATCGTACTGCAAAAGCCGCTATTTGGTTTTCTGTACGCATACCAGCCCTCTCAAGCCTTCTGCCATATCCCTTGCGCTCCAGCTGGCTGTATATATCATATCTGTTCCCTTCCCACGCGACATCTACTACACCTTGTCACAGCACCCCTTCCCACGCGGCATCTACTACACCTTGTCACCTGTTCCCTTCCCACGTTGCATCTAATACACCTTGTCACAGCCCCCTTCCTGTGCGCTCGGTCTTTGTACCTCAATTCCTGCTCCCTGGCTGCCTTAGCATCACGTTACTCCGCCCCCTTCCTAGCGCTGTTGCCTTGTGACTATCACACAAGTGAGTGACCCCTTTCCTGACCCTCTCTGCTACTCGCCACACATCTCTCGTTTATCGGGTCCCCCTTTCTTTGCCTCTCGGTTGCTCCAATCACGTCTCACCAGTCCTCCAGTCTCCGCTCTTTGCAATCAATGCTCGGACGTCAGCGTTGGTTGCTCCAATCACGTCTCACCAGTCCTCCAGTCTCCGCTCTTTGCAATCAATGCTCGGACGTCAGCGTACGCCGCTCCTCCCCTCGCTCCTGATGTCATGACGCACCTCGCGGCCGGTGCTACTTTCAAGGGACCACTTTTTTTTATGGTAAATTTTTTTAATTACGTTTTATTTTTATATAGCCTATGTCCATCTCCTGGACATCCCCCTTTCCAATGCTGTATTGGGTGTTGCGATTGGTGGTGTTCATTTTGAGTTTACCTGGCTCAGAGGACACAGTTCTCTCTATATAATAGTAGTATAGATTACACTGCACCCCACATCAATCTATCTCTCTCTCTCTCTATATATATATATATATATATATATATATATATATATTACACATCTAAATTCAGCATGTTATCAGCTATAACAATGAACTTAGTAAATTGGCCAATCAGAAGGGTTGATATTCCAAGTAGACAAAGGATTATGGATTGGCCGCATGTTCTCCCTCCATGTTCTATAAACAAGGGTTTCCGGAAAGTTTGCCGTGCTTCGAGTAGGCGAGGGCAGGCACACACTATGTGCGATAGAGATTCTTTAAAGAAACCACAAAGTCTGCAACAGTTTGCTGACCGTTTTTGTATCCATCTAGGGATGCCCTCCTTTGTTGACAATCTGTTGTTTTTAAACAAATTTTTTAAACATATTCTATTGAGTTTTTATAGTACCACTTGGGTGATGGCCCAACATAATCCAATTGGATACAAAATAATGAAAAGTTACCAGACCTGGGAATATCGATGGGTACAGTTCGTGTATATATAGCAAAAGTGAAAAACAAAACTTTAAGCAGACTTTACCACCCCACCCGCGTTAGCAAGCAAATTTTGAAACACTTGAATACCCAAAGAGATTAAAAAAAAATATGTCATACATTATGGCCCACAACATCCCATGGTGCTGTTTTTTACGGGATTTGCGAAGGAAGAGGAGGAAGGTGAATGCCCCGGTATGTAGCCCATCAAGACCATACTTTTCCGTGTTTTGGGGGACAACCTCTCACTTGAAATCCTGCTATCTCCGCACCCATGCATTTGTCTAGCTCTTTTCGCCACTTTCCTTTTGTTGGTGGAGAGGTTCCCTTCCATAACTGAGCGATATCACGTTTGGCGAATGTGAGGGCAAGGAAGATAAGTGTTGTTTATATCGGTTCCCGCCTATGTCCTCTGTGCTATGAAGCATAACAGTCTAACATCATGTGGAAGATCTCAGGACAGCACCTCTTTAAGGCAGGTTGATACTTCACGCCAGAAGGGCTGTAATGCCGTGCAACTTCATACCGTATGGAAAAATGTCCCAGCCTCCCTGTTGCAGCGTAAGCACTGAGGGGATGCAACGACTCCCATCGTCCAGAGACGAAGACGTGATACACGCGATGGACATGCTTGGACTGAATAAGACTATCTGGAGGCTACTGCAGCGCCCTGGGACTTGTTGTTGCCTCCGCTCAGTCATCGTCCGTCAGGTCTGGGATGTCATCCTGCCATGCTTTCCTCGTTTTACATAGAGTTGTGATGGAGTGTTTTGTCAGTGTTTGGTATATCTGTCGTATTTTGTGTGCGCCTAGATCGTCCATAAGGAGGAAGCCTTCTAATGGATGGAATTCAGGGAGGTCGTCTAGGTTTATAAGCGATGGGGTTAGAGCATGGCGTAATTGGAGGTACCTGTAAAACTGGGTTTTTGTGGAGATGGAACTCCTTCTGTAATTGCTGAAAGGATTTTAGGGTGGTGCCCCGCGTAATGTCACCTGGTGTGGAAATGTCAATCTGGTCCCACTGGCGGAACCCCTTCAATGTGACCACCTGGCATAAATAATTACCATGCCGGAGGAGCGTTGTCTGCGTCAACCGCATGGCCACCCTATTCGCCGGACGGTATACCTCCATAGTTGGATCGCTGTTCGGCTTGCGTGTGGTTAAAAAGTCAAGATTCTGGGCACTATACAGTAACCGTAGGAGGGGCGTTTTCTCCATGTGTGTTCTAGAGCGAATGCCGGGTCTGTAGGTGAATTATACCACCAGTCATTAATAACTAAAAGGTGAGCAGCCACATAATAGGAGTATACGTCCGCAGCGGAATAGGTGGATTGCACACAAGGCTGTAGTGCCTCTCTAATTGCCCCTCCCCCATAAGAATTTATTATGTATAGCATTGATTTGCGCGAACCACGCTTGCGGTTTATGATATGGGAAATTTTGAAGTTGAATAGCACTCTGGGGAGAGAGACCATTTAAAAAATGGCCGAACGTCCATATAGCGAGAGAGGTAGGGAACCCCATATAGTAGTCTCATCACGGAGGCTGACAAAGAGTGGATTTATGATGTGTGCCCATGAGATCTTTGTACAAGGAGACACAAATACTCCCAGATATTGGGAACCTTCTGTGGAATGTTTTATTAGAGATGTCCGCGTGCTTCTGCCCTGCTGACCACATACTGGGAACAGTACAGATTTAGCAGGGTTGGTGTGAAGCCCGGTAGTCTGGCCAAAGACTTGGAGTATCTGGAGAGTACGCAGGCCCGAGATCAATGGATTAGTCATAAAAAACAAGAAGTCTACATATAATGTATATGGTCTGGTTGTGATCGTGACCAGTCTAAGCCTCTGAGCACTGGATCCCACAAACCCATGCCACCAGGGGTCTACCACCAAAGCAAAAAGAAGCGAGGACAGGGGGCAGCCCTGCCGTGTGCCACGTTTGATGGGAAAGAAGGTAGAGCGTTGACCAGCAATATGCACTGAGGCTATAGGTTCTGTATAATGTAGGCGCACGTATGCAAGAAAGCATGGACCAAAATGGATCGCCTCCAAGAGTTGGAATAAGTACTCCCAGCTAAAGGAGTCGAAAGACTTGTCTATATCAGCCAGGAGTAAGGCCGCTGGGCGACCCACCTCCAGGGCCAATGCAATGGCGTTATGGACCTGACGAATGTTATGGCGGGTGGCTCAATGTGGCATAAAGCCGGATTGGTCTAAATGGACCAAATCTCGGATGCAGGTCTGCAAGCGATCCGCAAAAACTTTCACCAGTAGCTTTGGATTAAAAATTAATTAGGGAGATAGGATGGCATGAGGATGGGTCATCCAGTGGGCGGCCGGGCTTTAAAAAGAGGACAATTTCAGCCTGGCGCCAGTCTTGAGGCAATAGCTGCTTCTCGAGGGCCTCATCTATTGTTTCCAATAGGTGTGGGCCCAACATGGCCATATGGGGGAAGGAATTCCATTGGGACCCGGAGCTCTACCTGGTTGCATTGCGGTCAGCGCAGAGGTTCAGTCGTCTATTGTAATAGGGATGTCTAATTGATCTCTCATCTGGTCTGTCCACCTCTGAGGGGGAATATCCCGAAGGAACTCCGCTATGAGATCCTCTTAGAGCTGTTCTCTCCGGGTGTATAGTGTGGAGAAATGATTTGCGAATTCCGCCACCACTTCTGTGGGGGATGTATGTAAGGCACCGTCACTACCCCTGATAGTTGGAGCTGTGGCTGGGGCTGGGGCTTGTCCGGCTTGACATAGTCTGTGTAACATTTTACTGGATTTGTCCCCCCCCCCCACTGATATATTTGATATTGAGACGCCAACCAGATTTTTCACCTCCTCTGTAAGGTGATGTTGCAGCTGTTGTTGCGCGAGGGACAAGTTTCTCTGAAGGGTCGTATTAGGATCGTGCATGTATTGTCTCCAAGGATGTGCACTGGGTCTCCAACGCCATCCACTGAGTGGAGCATTTGCGTTTGTCCTATAACTAATGTCCACCCCTCTGATAGTGGGTTTCAGGGCCTTCCAGAGGGTTTCTTTAGATGGTGTTGAGTCAGTATTTAAGGTTAAATGTTCTTGGATCGCTGTGTGTAAACACTCCTGGTAATCCGGATTGTGCTACTGCCATGGTGACATCCGCCATCTAAAGGGAGGCTTTTGAAGGTGTAAGAGGAGTGTCACCGTGACCGGGGAATGATCGGACAACCCTCTTGGGAGATTGGAGCCCTGGGCAAACCTGTGTACATAATTCTCTGGTGTGAACAAGTAATCTAGGCTAGGCATGGAACCGTGGACAGGTATGTGTAGCCTACCGCCATATATCAGCCCATCCAAGTGCCCCGGCAAGCGACGATAGTTTTGAGGCAACGACTGGAGAGTCTACCCCCGCTCCCCGTCCCCTATCCAGTGGTGTCATAGTATCATTCCAGTCGCCACCCGAGAGTGACAAACCCTCTGGAAGTTCGCTCCATAGATGAGTATTACCTTCCACAAACGTGGTCCCAAGAGGTGGGGGTGCGCAAACACTGCCTAGATTGAGTGATTCACCACAGAGCATTCCCGACAAGAAAACAAATCTGCCCCCAGGATCTACCCAGTATGAATGAAGGGAACACGACGATGGATAAGAATAGCTGTTCCATGGGAACGCCTAGTGAAACCCCATGATATACCTGTTGGTGCCCGAACCTAGCTAGGCAGGGAGCCTTATTGCCCAAGAGAGGAGTCTCCTGTAGGAGAAGAATGTCAGCCCCGTATTGTTAAGCTTGCCTAAGGACAGCCCCCTGTTTGACTTTGTTGAGAAGCCCTCGGACATTTCACTTCACCCCCGTCAGGACACCTACATGGAGAACCGCTGCCTGAGTGGCCATATATCTAGTCTGGGTCAGAGAGTAATGGTCTGCCTAATGAAGAATGGGATGCGTGTCTGCGCGTATAAACAACAAGAAATAACATAACTCTGAATCCCAAGAACCCTCCCTCCGTACCCCCTCCCCGATACTGCCAAGAACTAGAAGCATCTGTCGCCGTGTGGAGCACCTGAGGACCCCCAACCGAAGATCCCAAGGCACCCCCTCCAGGGGATCCCAACCTCCCCATAGAACATTAACCGTGGGGTACAAATGTCCGTGTAGGTCAGCCACAGCGCATAACATCCACCTCCACTGAGCAGAGTAGGCGGAGTAAATCCAAACGATGGACATACAAATATGTGCTAGCGGGAGTATCGTAGACTGTGGGTCAACCAAGATGCTCGCCCAGGGCTGGAGGAGTGCCGGTCAGAGCTGAAGTGATGCAGCTGTTTTGATTTAGTCCTGCGTGATCTGTTCCGCTCCGAGCCCCTAGATGAGTGACTTCATTGGTGGCGGGGAGTGTGGTTTCAAGTGGGCCCTTTTCGTCAGACCAAGCGAAAACTGCTTCAGGTGGATCAAAAAAGTAGGTCTTAGAATTGTATATTACTCTGAGCCTGGCAGGATAAAGCAACATGTATGAAATGTTGAGTTCTCGCAGTCTCCGTTTTGCTGTTGTTAAGGACTATCTTTGTTGTTCCACAAGACGGCTGTTATCCGGAAAAATCACAATGGGCCTGGAGTCAAAAACAATTATATCTTTACTCAACCGAGCAAACTGTAACACCGCGCGTCTGTCTGCATAATTTAGCAGCTTTGGGGATGACCGGCCGTGGATTCTCTCCAGGGGGTGGCTTTCTCGACCACAAAGCATGCTGAGATCATATACACAGGCAGAAGGTCTTTGAACCCTCAGGTAAGCAAGCAATTCATGGAGTTGCCCTCGCAGCCCTCTGGAAAACCAACAAAACTGAGGTTGTTGCTCCTTGCGCTGACTTCTGCGCCTTCGGCTCTGGAATCAAGCTCCTGAGAAATCACCATTAATTTATTGACATGCTGTTGAAGGGCTTCACATTATCTTTCACGGATGATACACACTTTAACACTATAATATCCACAACACACGTCTAAATTAAACTATAAAATAGTGAAACACAATTAACATTTTTAAATTAAAAACTATTATTATTAACAACTAATAATGAATTAATTAAAATCTATTTAATACCCACCATTTACCCGTTTAACAGTAAAAATAACACAAAAATAAACAGTTACCCAAAATAAATATCAGATAATTAATATTAACGGACCACTATATATTAATTGGTTAAATACAAATTACTTCCCATCCTTTACTCCTCTAAACACAACACACCTACAATTCATTACACAAGTACCATAATTAATTACTAATTCATTAATGAAAATTAATTGAGCAATTATTAATTCATAAATTAAAAATAAATACATTACTTCCCACCCTATAAGCACCACAACACACACCTAAAATTAATTACACAATTACCATAATTTAAATTAATTGGTAATTAATTATGGTAAGTACGTAATTAATTTTAGGTGTGTGTTGTGGTGTAAAGGGTGGGAAGTAATTTATTTTTATGGAACTAATCTGTTTATTAGGTAATTTGGTAGGTGACTTGTTTGTTGCACTCAGCTGTATGCCTACAACCACAGGGGCCGGCGGCTACATACAATGCGTTAAGGGTGTACATAAGTTACTCTGATAAGGCCTACATCCTGGAAGCTGGCATCAAGTAGAATCAAGACTAGTAAATCAAAGCGGCCTGTATATTCAGAGAGCTTTATCGGCCCAAAACGAGAGTCCACCTAGAGGAAGGAACAACAATAGAACAACTTTTCCCAGTCCACCCACCCCCCCCCAAATAAAGAAGAACATGAAGTAAAAGGGGGAATCCGTATCAAAATATCAAGAGCTGCATAGCGACCCTACACCCCAGACCCACCCACTTCCATCTGCTTGTCTATCTGGGGCTCATGTCAGTCTGTTGTAGGAGGTATCAAGTGCAGTACTAGCAGGAGTTTGGGGCAAGTGACCTCACGGAGATCCTTCGATAACATTGCAATAAAAGGAGCCCAACGTTCAGTATATTTCTCGCCTTTCTGATTTTGGATTAGTGAGAGCTTCTCCATTGCCAGGGTCATATAGAGCCTATGGAGCCATGGAGTGATCTGGGACCGCAGTAGTACCCCAGTGTATTAGGATCGCCTGTCGCACTGGAAGGAGAGCCAATGCCATCTGTCTGCTGCGTAGCGACTCCAAAGGGAAGGTGAGGGGGTTTGATAACCCTCGTAGTGTGTAGGCCGGGAAGCGGGGTATCTCTGTCAAAAGCTTCATCAATACCTGCTCCCAGAATTGCTCCAGCCTCTGGCAATGCCCCAAAAGATGCGCTAGGGTGCCTGACATACCGCAACCGCACCAACATTCCTCGGTGTGGCTTTAGTTCCATTGGTGGAACCTAGCAGGGCTGAGACACCAATACGACGCAACCTTAAACGGGGATTCAGTCCCTGCCATGCTATATGCTGTGTGATGTGCTCTGTAATGGATGTTTTTCCATTCCTTATCCATGAGGGCCCTACCCAGCTCCGCCTCCCACTGAGTTGTCCGCGAGTGCGAGTCCCTTTCTGGCTTTGAGTAAGGTGTACATAGAGTTCCGCTATGAGGTGCTTCTCACCGTTTTCTTCGCTATCCATTGCTCAAAAAGAGTACGTTTACGAGAAGCAAGTGGGAGGCAGGCCCGAGAAGTGGCCCAGTGTCGTTGGTTGTGAATAATAAAATTCATCCGAGTGGGGGAGGTCAAGATCGAGGCGCACTCGACTAAACTGTATGATGCCTTGGAGGTCAAAAAGGTGGCCCAAGCGCTTGCAACCCGCTTCTCTCCATCTCTGGGCAACAGCGAACTTGACACCTGGGGAGAAATCTGGGTTGTCCACTAAAGGAGTCATTGGGGAGGGGAAGGTAGTGAGGCCTTTTGCGAGTGCAACCTTGTCCCAAACCTTCCGTGACCGGCGAAGAATAAAGCCACCAAGAGCGCAGGCGGCGGGGAAGCCAGATTTCACGCCAAACATTCGCGCCCGCCTTCGCCTGGTCCATGAAGGTCCAGAACTTCTCCGAAAGAGGGCGGTTCCATCTCTGTGAATGAATGGTAGCCTCACCCCTCCATCGTCCCTGGAGCGCGATAGCTGCGCCACCGAAAGGCGCGCCTTCTTATTACCCCAAATAAAGTTATTCAAAGCTAGCTGCAGTGACAGCACAGCGTTAGGCGGCGGAGTTAACAGGAGGGTCTGGAATAGATACAGGATGCATGGCAGAATCATCATCTTGACCGCCGTAATGCGCCCAAACCATGATGACTTGTTTAGCCCAACCGTCTAGCGCTCTTCGCGTCTGCGCCACCAGAGCCGTATAGTTCACCTCCAACGTGCGTGGGAGCAAGGAGGTC